>NC_136409.1:12500-2907500 GCF_051521515.1 Lactuca serriola | reverse complement strand
TATTTAAATCTTACAAAATAGTAGATTGGTAGAGAAATATATGAAAATTTTCAAACAAAAAATGATTTGATCTTTTTCTAACCTTGATTTCATTGTTTTATTTGATGATCGGTGTTGAATGAATGATACAAATTGAATTTTTTGTTGATTATCGATGATGTTGTTCTACTGATGCTGGGAGTATAATTAATCGTAGATGTTGAAGATATGTTCGTATTCAAGCAGAATTGAAGGTTGGGTTGAAAGAACAAAAAACGAATTTTTGTTGTCAGCACGTGTTATTGACGAATATCGATGATTGATTAACACATGATGGAGTTGATCGATGATTTAATTGAAGAAATCTAGATGATTGTTGAAGGTTGGAAGAGAAATTTGGATGATAAACGATCGATTAGAATGAATTTCAATTGTTATCTAATTCTCTACACTTACGTATTTGTGATTAAAAGCTATTATATCATATTTACAAGTTTGCCACCATGTTCTTTATGTTTAGAGGCTAATTAAATGAGTGGCTCAGAATGATTCCCCAATTCTCAACCTTTTTAATTTTCTCAATTGAACTCACCTCTCTCTCTCTCTCTCTCTCTCTATATATATATATATATATATATATATATATATATATATATATATATATATTAGTCAATTGGTCCACTTGCATGTGGGTAGTTTGAATACAAATTAAGAAAGGGTCATTTTAACCACATGGGCTTGGGACAAAGACTTTGTTCCGACTTCCTAATCTAGACCAAGAAGCATTTTTAAGTCAAGAGTCGTCGGATACAAGAGAATTTGAAATCGATATAGTGACTTGTAAACTATTTGATTTCTAGACAATATTGTATAGTTTGGACCCAATTTTTATTAGTTAAACTTCCAAAATCCGTAGAATTGCCTTTGTATTATTAAAATATGTCTTTATTACGAAAAAGCCCGTGAATTTTATGCACAAGGGTTTGAGATGTTTTGATACTTTATTAAAGGTTAATCCACATGGCCACAATATGGCGGAATACGGCAAATCTTAGTAACATTTTAATTACTAATTTGGTATTGGTAATTTATGTTTGTACCTTGTAGTTTCACCTTCAATTCAATGTAATCTTTGAGTACCATTTTAGCCACATTTACCCACGAGTCGAAATACGGCAAATCGGTTTCCGTGAAAAACTAAATGACCCACTTTTCTAGTAGAATGGAGGATGAAAATACAAGAATTTAATTATTATACGACATATTGGTGCATATCTACTATTGAAGTTCTCAAGTTACCAAAAATACATTAATTACGACACTTTTATTACGTAAAGATACAAACATACACACTTATATGAAAGTTCCAAAAAGTACATAATTGTGAAAATACAATAAAAGACAACACTTGTAAATTCCTTAGAATAAAAATACATTACCACAAAAACAAGACCATCTAGGGCATTTGATGATTGCTAGGCAGTTAGGGTACTTGATTAACGACACAATCATTGAGAGGATTTTTGGTTACAGACAACGTCGTAGAAACAGTACCCTTGGAATAATAGCAAGGGATGTTTTCTTGTATTAAGATGCCCTCGTTGCAAATAGTACTTTGTGTCTTATCGCCAGCAACTAAGAAGATGCAACTCATTCCAGGGATGTCATCTGTTAATGTAGAATGCTCACATGCAATGTTTAAATATTTTTCAACCTTTTCACACTTTTTATCCAATTTGTAAATCCATTTTCCTACTGTCCAACCGACACTCAACTTCTTTCTACCATTGGCTAAAAATAACTTATCTCCTATCATCATCACAATAGTTTCTGCTACCTTCTGTGACACCCCAGATAACTCATCTTCAGCTTGTGTATTCACTTTTATCCAATTTTCCAGTCGCTTGTTATCCTCTATTATTTTTGCCTTGGCCGCTAACATTGTAGTGGTAGATATGGGTAACTTAGACAATCCCGAATCAAACGTGCCTTTATGGAACTGCTTTCCAACACCCTTGATCATTGTTTGAAGCAATTTACGATCCCCTACCCTGTACGTTGGTATTTTTGACATTTATTTTAAGCATGAATGTATAATAAAATATCAAAAACTACAACAGTGATGAAAAACCTTATCGTACCTAACTTGAGGGAGGTTATCGTTGGCATATGAAGAGCAAGTAAGAAGAAGGATCGGTAGGAGGAAGACGACCAATTTCTTAACAAACAAAGCCATTTGTATGAATTATGTAGTATGTATGAATTGAATGTGTGATATATGATCGATGATATTTATAGATAACATCCATTATGTAATTACTTTGCAATTAGAATACATGTGGAAGATACAGCGTCATGTGGGCCAAATAATTTGGTGCTTCTAGAACTTAGGTGAGTAGCTGGAAAAAAAAAAGGAAACGTGGACTTGTTTTTCCTTTATTTGCGTTTAATTTGTTTTAGTGTCATAAGGTAATGTAGGCTATAAAATTAGAGAAATTAAATATCCCCCTACTCTTTGTTACTAATCCTACCAATCCTTCCATCCAATTAAATGATGGCATGTGTCATATTAGTATACTAATATAACATTTAAATTCATTTAATGACCATTAAATGTTACACATGTCACTATTTAATTAGGTAACAATATTTGTAGAAGCAAAAAGTTGAAGGATATTTAATTTTCTCATAAAATTAAGCATTTTACTTTCAGAATAAGAGTTGGATCCATTTTTTGAGTCTCAGTTATTTCATCCAGTGTTGCAGAAATCGGCCTTGGAGGCCGATTAATTGGCGATTCATCGCTTGGTGGCCTTAAATCAATTACGATCAGGGTGTTTGGCGGAAATAGATTAAAAATCGGTCAAAGTCGGATTTGGTGGTCCTTGGCGGTCTCGGAGGTCATAGGCGGGAACATTTTAAAAAATTAAAAAAAATTTAATTTTCAAATATTACACCAAAATTTTAAATTTACAATTTTTTAAGCTTTCAAATTTAAAATATTAAACTACAGCTTTCAAATACTTAATTTTTTAGGGAATATTAATTTTTTTTTAAATAATTTTATTAATAATTAAGGCTCCCCGATTAATCACCGTGTATTCCGATTAATCGCTTATCGTCAGTCGACCTCCGAGCTACCGCCGAACGATTTTTACAACCTTGATTTCATTCTTTCACCTTGTATTGTACACGTTTATCGGACATCGGTTTTTTTTGGTGTACAAAGAAGGACCTGATATCCAACAATAACATCCATTACGTAATTACTCTGCAATTACAATACATGTAGAAGCCACACCGTACGTACACACAACCGTCGAATTGTCCAATTTTAAGGAAAATATATAGTTTTCATTTTAGTTATCTAGAACTCTTTTTTTTAAGCCTATATTTAATTTTTTTAACCAAAAATATAATCTACTCTAAAGCGAACGTTTAATGTTATTTATGTCTACCATGACTTGAACCCTCAACTTTTAAAAAGAAGATCAACACCTCATACTCTTGGACTAGATTAGTCTTACTCTTTGAGTGATAATTCCGAGTCCGATGATGTACATATATATGTCTTATACATTAAACGTTATCATAAAGTGTCTCTTGGACTAGATTAGTCTTACTCTTTGAGTGTGTTGACGATCAGCATCAAGTGTTGTTTTACTCTTTGAGTGTGAAATTCCAGGTCCTATGATGTATATATTGATGGGTTTTAGGCATAAGAACAATCCTATGTGCTCATACAAACCCTAATGCTTGGATCTAGGTTTCTCTATTGTACATGCTTTGAATCCAAGACTAATAAACTTAGATCTAACATATTATAAACTGAATTAGGGTTTAGAGAATTACCTTTGATTGTTATATAGCAATAACAATCAATTCCTTGCTTGGATTGGCCTTAGAAAGCTTAGTGCCTCAAGTGCTGCACCTCTAATGGAGTCACAAACACCATATGCAACTTGGATGAAGAGGAGAAGAAAGGAGGGGCACCAAAAACGGCTGGAAACCCTAATGGAAGTGTTGTCCACGTTTTTGGAGCCTAAGGGGTCCTTTATATACTTGTGTGGGCTGCTAGGGTTTCAGTCAAAACCCTAATGGACAGCTTAAACTCTAAGCAGCCCATGGAACCTTCTGGATAAGGCCATGGACGAAAATATGATGGGCTTCCATCATAATTTCGTTCACCCCTTATTCCTTTAGTATTCCTTAGCCGAATAACTCAATTATCCAATAATTGCAGTCCAGTCCCCTGAGTTTAATTAATCTCTTTTAGCCACAAAATTAATTATCAATTAATTCTTGACTAATATTAATTAAACAATATGATTTCTCCTTTAATATATTATTCTCATAATATATTAATAAATCATATTTAAACCTCTCTCTCCTTAATTCATCCTACATATTGCTATGGTGAAGGCAACCCAAAAGGACCATGCTCATAATCGGATCAAGTACATACCAAAATAGTTATGGACTTAGACACTAATCCAACAGTCTCCCACTTGAATAAGTCTAATAACTATTTTCCGTATGACTTCAGAACCTGATCAGCAATCGTAGCTTTCAAAAGCCGTTGTCAACTCTGATCTTATCAGATAGCGTGTCCTCTAGATAAGGGATTATATATTCCTCCATTCTCAAGATATCGTATAGACATAATACATGAATTTTAATCATTCTCTCTATACTGTTTCCCGACTTCTGATTTATGACGACTGATAACAGACTACAATTGAACACATCAACTTAGTCCCGGCTTGGCCAAGCGCTTAGGTGTCATCACTAAATCATCGAGAGGCCCACAGATATCGCTTTTATCCCACTTTGGGTAAAAGGAATGGATAAACTTTGACTCAAATGTTCTCTTGCATTTACTGATCGAATCACACACAACAATAAGTTTTATAACACCAAGTTACTGGTGCTTTTACTTATTATCAATGTGTAACCGACCAACAAATAACAACTCACACGTCTCGGTTTCAAGAATATACAGTATTATCGTCTCACTAATCACTCGTGATAAAACCATGAAGTGATCCAAGTGAGCGTGGGTTTAATCCAATACTCTAATCTTATCAAAGCACTCATGAACTCTGCAGCAAACTTGTGCCATGTCTAAACACTTCAGACAATCTACAGACAGATTCATGACAGTCTTTATTCATACCTACTCCCAACGTATGACCAACTGTGGATGTTTGAATAACCTAGTTATTCTGGAAGTCAAAACATGCAAACTGAAACATGACAATAATACTTAATCCTATATGGCCCCAAACTTGTGAGAGTAAATAAAACACTTCTATTTATCCACCATATTGATCACTCATTATTTATCATTTAATGTTTCAGATAATAAACTCATTACTTGAATTACAACAACAATTTTCCCATGATCTAAGCATGCACACTTTGTTTCCTATGGTCCATGCTTTGTGAAATAGAACAATTGAAAACTTTTCCAATGATTCTCATTTCACAATTCCTCAATCCCCATTATTTGTGTAAGAACACAAGGTTCTTCCACTACTAGAATATGCTAGATTCTAACATTTTACGCAACGATCATTTCGTAAAGTCATAGCACAAAGGTCACCAAGACTTGGCTAATGAAATTACAAAGTACTTTCTTAGAAATTGTTACAAGACAATTCCATAGACGTGAAGTCTCACATTTAAAGTACATTCCTTTGAACATCCTTCTTGCATAAAGTTTTCTAATCTAGACACAGAATCTCAATATCCAACTCCCAATATGGAAACATTTCCACATTTTCCATATGACAACTCATTCTTAATAGAATCCTATCTATTCATAATAATGTCGATATGGTCCATCCAATACCATACTTCCAACTACTCACAAGCGACCAATCCTCAGCGAACTTTGGATCGTCCTTTGATAGTTGTTTAATAATTTTAGTCAAAATCCATTCTAGTCCTTTTTCCCTCTTAATGTGCTAGACATTTGAAAAAATTTAGAATGGTAAATATTATAGCATTTGCTATCGATCCTATACCCGAAGCGTATGGGACACGATGCATAATGTCTTACATAAAGATATGATACTTTACCAATCTTTTGCCATAATATTTTATGTGTCATGTTCTCACAATTCGAACTATGAAGAGGGATGCCGTAATCATAATCGAATTTTAAGAACACACAATGTATCCTTTGACTGAAAATGTTAAAATTTCTCAATCTAAGCTTTAGATTTTGAAATGAAGTATAATATTCTCTCCCTTAATTATAGAAAAACAATTTTTCAACCCATGCAACTTTGCAAATTGAATCTTTGTTTTTCTATAATTAATATTGCTAATTTGCAATACTTGCCATAATAATCATACAAGCATAACACTTATGCTCCCACTATCATGATGATTATTATTATATAAGCATAACACTTATGCTCCCACTAGCTTTGACATGTATTCAGAAAACAAATGAACTTCCAGAAAACAATGCCTATTGAATTTCTGAAATTCATATTTCTAATACCAGATACTTCGATAAGCCTTTATCTAGTCTTCTTAACCTTATACACCTTTGTCTTAGATAGCTCATATGTGTGTTTAAACAATTCAGAACTTATGTTACTAAGTTCCAAATGTTGAAACTAATTGCCAAATCTCATAATTCGAACTATGGAAAGGGATGCCGTAACCATAATCGAATTTTGAGAATACAATTTTCACAATCGCTATCTTCTTAAAATCTCTTTTAGTGAAAGCATTTCCTCACAGTCATTTTCATGAAGGAGGGAATCTTATGACACTTAGATTTTATGGTGTATGATTTCCTATCCATGTGAATTTGCCAAAACCAATGTTTGCGACAAATCCAAACTCATATGGACTGAACTTTCTTAATCTTGATTTCTTGCCTTATGGTAACACGAGTGCCCACCATGTCTTCTAAGTAGTTTAGTAACTTGTCCTTACATATCAATGTACTTTCCATCGACTAAGGATCTAGTATGCATTCAAATGAGAACTCATAGAACTCACATACGCAATTAACTCAATTGGAATGGCACAAAAACAAAATAATGTCAGCACGATAGGTTGTAAACCTCAAGTCGTGTGCTAGTGATGATCGATAAGGTTTATTCTTGATTTGTTCTTGAAACCTTTCAAGACCATTAAGACTCCCACTGACTCCTTGACATATAAGATTCTCTTGTCAAGAAACATTTCTTGACAAAGCAAATATTCAAGAGTTAGTGTAGTTCTTATCAAGACAAAACACTTCACAAATTGGTCCTGGTTGGTCTTTGTCTTATCCAAGACATCACAACTTACTAATTTCTAATGTGCAAGAATAAGAAAACTTTTCCAAATTCCACATTTGATGAGTGTTATAAACCTACTTAAGACTTGTCACTCAATGTCACAATCTTGGAGTATGACTCTAAGACTTGATATTGGAACGAAGTATGATTGACTCTTTGATTTAACCATTTCTACAATTCTCGATTCCTCTTCTTAGACATGCAATTGCACTAAGACTCACTTAGAGGATCAATTGAGACATGGTTCTTAATCATAAAGACTTATCATAAAACACAATAAAAGGTACTCTCCCTTCTTCTTAGAATAGAGAAACTTTTATCTTTCTGCCTACTTGATTCTTCTTTATTCGTTCTACTATTCATTGAGACTCTTTCAATCAACTTAGAATTATACTTAATCTTTTAAGTATAATCATATTTACTAAACTTTAGTAAATCATGACGAATATCTTTGTCACTCTTGTGGTGGACTTGATCAATGCACAACCTAGTGTACTTGATCTCCTAGTCCTTCAATTGACACTTTGTCGAAGAATTAGTCTAAGTTTCCCAAATGTGAAAGTTTTTCATTCATCATACAATACACATCATACAATACACATTGCATGATTCCAAGTTTCTGTCCAATTGAAACTTGGGCGATGAGAAACTCTCCTTATTTGGTAAACTTTTGACATTTCCACAAATAACATAATTAAGAATCAAATCCATTATTGCTAATAATAGAAACATTCAAACATCAATTTTTCATACATGCCATTGCAAGGATAAATAAATAAGATAAAATCAAAATTCATTTTATTGCGGAAAAATTTTGTCCTTACAATCCAACTCAATTGAAAAACTATGTTATTACATATTTCTTAACAATCTATTCTAACTCCAAGTAGTAGCTCAAGAATCCAATCTTCAAGTAATGCGATCGAAATCCATTTCTTCACGATCAAATTCAGCTCACTTCTTCCCTTAAGTTTCCTCTCTTTTCTTAGATCCTACAAAACATCAAAATGCAATCTTATCACATCATGTATTAAGAATCTAGAATAGGAACTTAAAAGAGTTAGATAATGGATTTTACCTGAAGTAGAGCCAAATGTCTTGACTCTCCCATCTCTTAGATCTCTCAGGTAGTTAGGGCAGCTTCGTCTCCAATGCCCCTTCTCTTGGCAATAAAAGCAAATGAACTCCTTTGGCATAGCACATCGGACAATCACAGACTTAGTTCTTTCTGCACTTCCAATGTTGCTAGTGTCCATTGAAGTTTGGGAGTTTGATTCACCAGACAAGTTTGCTTGATTAGCACGCCAAATCATTGCTGATTCAGCAGCTATAAGCAAATAGGTGAGATCAATAAGGGTCACGTCGTGGTCCATCATATAGTACTCTCTAACGAACTCACTATATGATTCAGGAAGTGATTGAAGAACCCAGTCAACAACCAAATCACTTGAAATCTCGACACCCAACATGTTTAACCTATCAATGTGTGTTT
Organism: Lactuca serriola; assembly: GCF_051521515.1. Lineage (NCBI taxonomy): Eukaryota > Viridiplantae > Streptophyta > Magnoliopsida > Asterales > Asteraceae > Lactuca > Lactuca serriola. The sequence continues at coordinate 2,898,722 of NC_136409.1, read as the reverse complement.
TCATCTCTAATACGTGCGCACACACAGGTTTCCCATCTTCGTGTTTACTTGCCAAAAGGGCTTGAGTGAGCTTGAACTTTTCAAGCCTTTGAACTTGTGGGTCAGGGAGAACAATTGGAGGAGGTGGAGGAAGTGAAGCATGACTCTCATTTCCTTGATCGTATCTCGGAACGTCATCTTCATTTGGAAAACATGTTCCATGGGATTTGGGAAGACCATTGTAAGATTCAGACATCTACAAAACGGGAGAAAATTCAAGTTATGTTGATTAGAATTCTTGATGTAACACCCAAATGAAACATCAAGCTAGGATCCAACACAATACTCTACAACCTAGAAGAGGGATGCCGTAATCTAGTTGCAGAATATTTGAAGACGATTTACCAATTTCCACCATGAAAAACGAAAAATGAAGATTAAGTTTTAAATGAATTGAAACTCCTAGATCTTTTGAGATTCATTGAACTTTTCAATGGCATGTTTAATCTCGATTATGCCCTACTATTTGTGACTGGGATGCCGAGGATCACAAACAAGGTGTGAATAACCATACGAATCATGTGGTGCGCCCAATGCTACTATTACCTAATCAATGTGCCGGTTAGCCACACACACTCCATTGATCTATGATAAGCATCGTGCCACCCTTCGCCACCAATGTCATCCCCAAATTAGTGTGCCGGTTAACCACACACGCTCCACTAACGTTTGACAAGGGTACGAAGTGTAATTCCATGGGTTAGCATACAATTTCACATTTTGCCTAAAGTAACTATGATTTGGGAATTTGAAAAAGCATTTAGTTACTTTGTACTTCATTATACTTATAATGGAAGGTTTCTGTCCTATCCTACCCGTTCGGCTAACGACCCTCCACTAGTCAAGAGTGCGGTGGGTAAGAGTGGATACCCATTCAATCGCCATTTTATAGGCAATTTTCTTAAACACCCCTTATAGACCAGCTTCGTGAATGAGGCCTACTAACGGTAAGACTGACTGATTACTCATACATATATAATATTAGACTTTTAATGTTATATATAGTATAGGGTGTATTTTACACTTTTAAAATACTAGGCGGTTTAATTTAGTAAATTATACTTTTAATTTAATTAAATGTAAACCAAAACTTTATGGGTTTATTAAATCACTTTTAATTATACACTTTAATTAATTAATAAAACCATAAGGGTGTGATTCGAACTTTTCAAATTACTAGGGTTTTAGAATTTAACATTTCAAAGTTAAACTTTTAATCAACTTTTAAATTCCAAAACTTGAGGGCAAGTTTTGAAACATTTCAAAACATTAGGGTTTAACTTATTTAAATTTCATAAACAAAAACTTTTAAGTTCAAATTTAAACTATAAAACCTAAAGGGTGCAATTGAAACTTTTTCACATCACAAAGGATCAAATAACAAATAATATAAGTTAAACAATTAATTTATTCATTATCTATATTTGACCTAATCTCATTTTAGTCATCAGATAATTACCAAATAACTGTAAATAATCCATATTTATCACATAAACAACCAATATTTAAAAGATTTGAAATTATCTATTGATTTGGCAAGCATAATCACTAATTTAAGATAAAAATCGGATTTTTAACTTCAAAAACGAATTAAGCATCAAGTCCAAGTCAAAACTGCAGCCAAAACCCGAAAATCCCTCTGTCTGACCCCTGGACTCGCCGAGTCAGACAAAGTCGCCGAGTCAGGTCGGGCAGAGGCCAAAAAACGTTTTTTTTTCAGTAAATAAAACATATAAGCATCAAATACAACTGAAACCAATCAAGGCTCTGATACCACTGATGGGTTTTAGGCATAAGAACAATCATATGTGCTCATACAAACCCTAATGCTTGGATCTAGGTTTCTCTATTGTACATGCTTTGAATCCAAGACTAATAAACTTAGATCTAACATATTATAAACTGAATTAGGGTTTAGAGAATTACCTTTGATTTTTATATAGCAATAACAATCAATTCCTTGCTTGGATTGGCCTTAGAAAGCTTAGTGCCTCAAGTGTTGCACCTCTAATGGAGTCACAAACACCATATGCAACTTGGATGAAGAGGAGAAGAAAGGAGGGGCACCAAAAACGGCTGGAAACCCTAATGGAAGTGTTGTCCACGTTTTTGGAGCCTAAGGGGTCCTTTATATACTTGTGTGGGCTGCTAGGGTTTCAGTCAAAACCCTAATGGACAGCTTAAACTCTAAGCAGCCCATGGAACCTTCTGGATAAGGCCATGGACGAAAATATGATGGGCTTCCATCATAATTTTGTTCACCCCTTATTCCTTTAGTATTCCTTAGCCGAATAACTCAATTATCCAATAATTGCAGTCCAGTCCCCTGAGTTTAATTAATCTCTTTTAGCCACAAAATAAATTATCAATTAATTCTTGACTAATATTAATTAAACAATATGATTTCTCCTTTAATATATTATTCTCATAATATATTAATAAATCATATTTAAACCTCTCTCTCCTTAATTCATCCTACATATTGCTATGGTGAAGGCAACCCAAAAGGACCATGCTCATAATCGGGTCAAGTACATACCAAAATAGTTATGGACTTAGATACTAATCCAATATATATATATATATATATATATATATATATATATATATATATATGTATATATATGTCTTATACATTAAACGTTATCATAAAGATATATTATATCTGTTGATTAATAAAAAAAAATATATGATATAAATAAAATTTACATTCGGCCTTTTTTAATATCATACTATTTTGAGCAACGAAATCGTATTATAAAATAAGTATTTAGATGTTTATTTTAAATTATATATATATATATATATATATATATATATATATATATATATATATATATATATATATATATATATAGTGCAAACTCAAAAATAAGTGAAAACTGTGAGGGTTTTCTATAAGATTGAATAAATAAAAGGTAAATATTAGATATTATTTTTCGTCAATATCTCGCGAGATGATATGAGTTTTTATAATTATGTGCGAGATTTTGATATTTTTCAGCAAATATTTATTTTTTGGAGGTTAAATAAGTAATAGAAAAAAATTCCCCCTATTTATTTCGGCAAATATTAAGTGCGAGATTTTGATATTTTTCGGTAAAAAATTCTTTTACTTATTTTTTTACTTCCTTTTTTCGGATATATCTTTTTTATTGGATTATTTCTTTTAATTTATTATTTTAATAACACCTTAAATTTTAGCTCAAAATTTTCATTTTAATTTACCACACAATTAACAGTAAGTGAGGACCCTCACCTGATTGTGACTACAAGTAAATCTAACACCCGAACTCCCAGATCTAGTCTCCTCCTAGTCAACAAAATAATTAACGTTGATTAATAAGTATGGTCCAAAACTCATTCGTGAGTCCAAATCCTACAGCTAAACCCTAAATGTTGACCAAAGTTCAAAGTCAACAAAAGTCAACTGCCCAGTAAGTACATTGGGCTTACTTCTTCTTATGTAGGGTGTACAACTCAAACAATGTAGGGTCGGGGCCGGAACTAGCTATGCAGGGCGCACCCAAGAGTATGCACGACATACTCCATCTGTTTTAACATTTACCAACTTAATGTATTAATCCGTTAAGACAACTAACCCGACCACAAATCTGACCATTCTAAGATGTCTTAGCCCAGAAAGTCGATGGTATTAAGACTTTGCATGGATAGGAAGGACCCAAAGCAATAATCTTTAACTTTTAACACATTCAAAACTACTTTACTCATGAATGAGGTAAAGGGAATGATCAAGCAACCATTTTTTGAGTCTAAAGGTCCAAAACTTCATGAAATGATAGCTACAATTCCCTGCAGTCCTCCAAACTCATAAAGGTCCAACCTTGGGGGACAAAAGTTCATAAAACTTCAACCATAAAGACATAATGAAAAGATTGCCAAGGTATAGACTTACTTAGAAATGATGCGCACAAAGAGGAAAAGTTTCTGGATCAACAAGCTTGCTAGCACCCACTCCTTCTTCTCTAGTCTCTTCTTCAACTAAAAGCACCAAGAACACTAAAAAACTTGCAAGAATTCACACAAGCAACTCAACTCGGGATAAAGCTTTTAGGGAGGGTTTGGTGGCTGATAAGGATGCTTAAAGGAAGACATAATGTTCTTTAAATAGGGGGAAACCCTTAAATTAGTGTTTAATGTCTTGGCTAGCACATCCGGCGTACCACATGTATGCCCAACCTACTAGATGTTCATCTGCAATCATTCATGATGCATGAGTACGTTGCGCGCAATCTTGCGTACGACTTACGTACGAACAAATTTGCAAGACTTTTTATTCAAGGGACCAAAAGTGTCACCTTTGATAAAGATTCAAGAATTAATAAAAATACCCAATATTGGGATGTTACAATTCTCTCCCACTAGAATCAGACTTCGCCCTCAAAGTCATCCTCTAGAAATAACTCATGATATTGCTTACGCATCTTGGACTCAGGTTCCCACGTCTACTTCAAACCTCTTCGGTGTTGCCACTGAACTTTGACCAAGTTCGCTACCTTGTTCCTCATGGTCTTTTCCTTCCAATCAATAACTGCCATAGGTTTCTCTACATAGTTCAGGCGATCATTGACCTGAATGTCCTTTAAGGGAACCATAGTTGTCTCGTCAGCTATACACTTCCTCAACTAGGAAACATGGAAGGTATCATCATTTTGTCTCAATTCCTCCACACAACTCTTTTGGTGACTCTGCATTGTCAACAATCTCTGTCAAACTTGTTGTATAAGCTCAGTCATCTTGAGCACCACCTTCATGCTCCCCATGACCCTCTGTCCCACCTCGCCCCATCAAAAAGGAGTCCAACACCTCCGACCACAAAGGAGCTCGGATGGGGGCATGCTGATACTGGCATGATTGCTATTTTTATAAGAAAACTCAACCAACGGAAGATAGGAGTCCCAAATCCCACCAAAATAAATGAAACAGGCACACAACATATCGTCGAGCGTCTGAATCTTCTGATAACTTTGTCCGTACATCTGCAGATGGTATGCAGTACTGAAGTTTAGTCAGGTACCTAACCCCTCGTGAAATCTCTTCCATAAGGTCTGACATAATGGACGTCGGCACCCCATGTCGAGCCACCACTTCTTAAACATAAATGTCAGCCTGCTTCTCTGTATAAGAACTCTCACTAGTGGCTAAGAAGTAAGCACTCTTCGTCAAATGATCCACAATAACCCAGATAGTGTGAGCACCCCTCGCAGTCCTTGGTAACTTTGTAATAAAATCCATGGAGATCTTTTCCCACTTCCATAGAGGAACCTCTAGGGGCTATAACTTGTCATCAGGGTGCTTGTGCTCGGCCTTGACCTTCCGGCATGTCAAATATCGCTCTACAAACCATGTTACATCTCTTTTCATACATATCCACCAATAATTATGCTTCAAGTCGAGATACATCTTGGTAGCCCCTGGATGGATGGAAAATCCCGATTTGTAGGCCTCCTCCATCAAAATCCGTCGAGCCCTACCCACATATGGTACCCCTACCCACCCATAAAGAGTTAAAAGCTCTCGACTGTTAATATAAAGGGGTGAAATCTGACCAATCACCCATTCACTTTTTCCGATTTTCCTCTTTTATGGCCTCCGACCACGCTTCCTTAATGATATTTAAGAGTGGAGTCATCACGATCATCCTCATGCACACATCCTGAATCGGGGCACTTGTCGCCCTCCGGCTCAAGGCGTCGGCTACCTTGTCAAGACGATAGAAGATCTCATAGTCATACTCTTTCACTATATCTGACCACATCATTTGCCTCATATCCATGCTAGGCTCGTCCATAAGATATCTCAGGCTCTTATGGTTTGTGTAGATGGTACACTAAAGACCATAGAGATAGTGGCACTAAATCTTGTGGGCGAAAACCAGCACCCCAACTCCAAATCATGCGTGGGGTACTTCGCTTCGTGAGGCTTCAGCTGCCTCAAAGCGTATGCTATCACATGCCCTCTCTGCATCAACACAACACCCAATCCTGCAATGGATGCATCACAGTAGACTACAAAATCCCCAACTCCCTCAAGGAGGGCAAGTATCGGTGCCTATCATAATCTTTGGAGAAAAGTCTCAAATGATGCATGCTGCTTACGCCCCCAACTAAAAGAAACATCCTTCCTTGTCAATCTGGTTAGAGGAACAATAATCTTTGAGAAGTCTCTCATCAATATATTATAATAACCTGCCAATCTGAGGAAGCTTCAAATCTCAGATGGAGATCTCGGAACCTCACACTGCATCACTGCCTCTATCTTGGATGGGTCGACCAAGATACCGTTTTGATTCATGAGGTATTCCAAAAACTGAACCTCACGCAACCAAAAGTCACGCTTAGATGAATACAATCACTGATCAATCCAACATAGGCGTGGACACCCGATTTATGAGATCTATGAACTCCATTTTTGAGCCCAAAAGGCATCACCAAGAACTCGTAATGCCCATAACGAGTTCAGAAGGTCGTCTTCTGAATATCCTCCCCTCGCACTCTCATCTGATGATAGTCGGACCTCAAATCGATCTTGGAAAACCAAGATTCCCCCTGAAGTTGGTCAAAAAGATCAACAATCCTCGACAATGGGTATCAGTTTTTCACTATCAATTTGTTCAACTCCCGGTAATCGATGTATATCTGGTATAAACCATCATTTTTTATGAAAATGAAAGGATCGCGGCTCCTTAAGGAGAACTACTCGGTCGAATAAAACCATTCCTTGACAACTCTAGTAGCTGAGAGGATAACTCTTTCATCTCAGGAGGTACAAGATGGTTTGGTGCCTTGGCAATTGGCGCCGCACCCAGAATAAGATCGATCTGGCACTCCACTTGCCTCTCAGGAGGCACACCCGGTAAATCCTCAAGAGAAAACATCGGAAAATCACATACCACCAGAACATCAGAAATATAAGTCGACCCCTTCTTCTTAACCCAAGTATCAACTACATATGACATATAACCCATACACCTATGCTGCAAACTCTACCTTGCCCTCGCACCGGAACAGAAAGCTGATACCGATCTAGTACCATCACCGTAGATAGTCAGAACTCCCCCACTTGGTTCTTGAGCCATCACCAACTGACGCTCATAGTAAATCAGAACCCCAAACTGGCTCAAGCAATCCCTACCCACGATGACACAAAAATCTCCCATCATGACAGGGATGAGATCTATTTGATATCTAACACTAAAGACCTCTAACACACAACCCCAATAGATATTAGTAGAAAAGATCGGATGCTCATCATGTATCAAGACTCTCAAGGGGCTCCTCAAGGTCTTTCGTGATACTAAAATCGTGAAAAAATAATGATGACACAAACGATCGACTCACACCTGAGTCAAATAGCACAAGCGCATGCACACAATTCACAAGAAAAGTACCTACACAATCGATAATATAAGCAAAATAAATAAATGTACATACACAATTGATAATATAAGCAACATAAATAAATCAATAGAAATATAAGGAACACATACCATCCATGACATTTGGAGCTGCATAGGCCTCCTCTGCTGTCAACTGAAATGCTCTCCCTCGAACCCTGGTGCCTCGGTCTTCACTTGTCGGCCATTAGTGATATGTAGGATCGGGGGGGGGGGGGGGGGGGGGGGGGAGTCTGAACCGCTCTAGATGCAAGATGCGGATAATCTGCCTTCATGTGGCCAGTATTTTTGTAGCTAAGAAACTTGTAGCAATTCCACTCCTTGCCACAAAGCTAGTAGGCTTACCCAGATCGATAGGGTCCCTCGTATCCCTTCCCGCACTTTCTACAAGTGCAACCCTTTTGGCCTCTAACTCTCTGATTAGTGGTCTTGGGCCTCTTAGTCGCTGGTTGCAACTATACTGGCCTCCTATCTCTTCCCTGGGTCTCCGTCTCCTCCCTATCCCAACTCTCCAACTCAATCTCTTTCCTCCTGATATTGGTCTGCAGCTCAGTCAATGTCTGATACATGGTGTTCGCCTCAAACTCATGGATAAGCATCTTCTGAACACTCAAATATCGACTCACACGGGCCTGCTCTGTGGACACCTGCTCTAGGAAAAACAAAGCCCTCTCATGACACATCCTGCTGATCTCAGTTATTGTCTCTGTCTTCTAATTAAGAGATAGGAACTCATGGGTCAACCTTTCCCGCTCGATTGCGGGTACAATGTCACACCCCAAAACCATGAACGGCGGAAACGTTTTGGGGCGAAGGACGTCATGTACAGTATCACAATAATGACAAGTAGTAAACAAGCAACAACATCATCCATTGCATTAATAATATAATTTTAATACAAGTGTTCTGATATATCTAATAGACACTAATGTATAAATCAAAATGAAAGATGAGTCTTGATCGAGCTCCATCTTCTCTAAACCTCACATCTATACCAATCTACTGTTGACCAGAGGATACAAGTTATTTTGAAAGAGAGTATCAGCTTTAAAGCTGGTGAGATCATAAGCATTTTAGTGTCTTAATTTGTATGTAAGTACTTGTATGTATTTGAAATGTAAGTGTTTGTACGTATATGAAATGTATGTATTTGTACGTATGTGAAATGTAAGTATGAAAACATTTTGAACATCCTAGAAAGCCCTATGCTTCCTACTGAGGGTAGCCTTCTACCAAGGCATCTAGTATCTGTGTGTGTGTCTCTTGTAAGAGTGTGTATTTTCCCAAATCTGACTATCATTAACCAAAAATATAGTTTCTACATTACCGTGTATCGTGTGAATGTTCACGAAGTGGATGTAAGGGGAAAACATTATCGTACCGTAGTATTTGTAATAAGTGACTACCATGGTACTAACTACCTTAAAACAAAAGGTGTTCAAAGTAACATGTGATCGACCTGTATCTAGCTACCGACTCTAGTAAAACGACGATGTAAGACGCCGTAAGAAATGACATTTGGCACCCGTAGACTTGCAAGTCCCACTGTAGTGAGCAACATGGTGTAGGATACTCAATCCAGTATAGATCTATATGCAAACTCATACGCTCCCCAATTAAGGAGATTCGGGATACAAGAGCGGTCATGGCAGGAAGTGCCATGACCCACTCAATGGTTCACATAACTGCATGAATGTATATGTAATGAATGTGCTAACTGAAGGTGTAAACTTTCTGTGTCTAGCCTATATGTACTGGAATGTTCTGCGTGTGCTAGTTGTAACGTATGTTCTCTCTATCTAGCATGTATAGTAATGTACTGTGTGTACTAGCTGTAATGTATGTTCTCTCTATCTAGCATGTATAGTAGTGTACTGTGTGTACTACCTGTAATGTGTGTTCTCTCTCTATCTAGCAAGTATAGTAAAGTACTATGTGTACTAGCTGTAATGTGTGTTCTCTCTCTATCTAGCAAATATTGACTCATGAATGAACTGACTCATTGTATGATATCGCGTTCTAGTATCTTCCTAAACTACCTATATGGTAGCTTACTAGTAATGTAACTGGTACGTATGAACATGGAAGTATACCCTTGCTACCCAAGGGTACTGAATGAACTGGAAGAACCTTTATGACTATATATGTACACATGATATATAACTAATACTTAAACGACCTTTGGACGGGTACCCGATATCCCACCGGACCGCATCTTAACGGCGAAAAGGAAATAGGGCGGGCAGGCCTTCCTAAGCCTTTTAATCATTTCTTATAGAACTATACATACATAGACATGCAATTGATAATATAAAAGCATAAAATAAGTTTTGTAAAACCTTTGAACATGATTACTATCTAAGAAAAGATCGACTTAATGTCAATCTATAAAACGGGTTGAAAGTAATTGTTTGATAAAGTCGTCTAAGTATAAAGAAACATTTGTTTGGAACACAATTGTAAATGGGTTTGAAATGAAACATACTGTGTATAAAGAATAGCTTAATAAGGAGTTTTAAAACCTATAAAACGTTTATGAAAATCATTTGAAGAAGACTGCTTGATAAAACAGCTAATGAGTAGTAAATCATTTGAATGTTGCTTATTAATCACATGTGATTGATATAATAACTAGCATGATTATACTTGTAGCCCCCCCATAAAACATTTAAAAACATTTAAAACATTGATTAAGGGATATGAACTCACCTGTTGTGAGTGGTACGGATGAACTGAAGATGTAGGATTGTTAGGTGTCAAGTAAAGTCTTGAACACACTCTATGATCCTAGTTAACATATAATATCACATATATGTATCAAATTAGTCTTTGAACAACTAATAAACAATTTAAGACACCCTAGGACATGTTAAACTCCTTTAACAAGTGTTTTAAGTCTCTAGGATTGCATCTAAGTGTTGTAGGGACAAGCTAGTGTGTGTAGGGTTCAAGGAAAACTCCTTAATGGGGTTCACGGCCCTAATGTCATCAACAAAGGAGTTTACGGTCATAAAATCATGGGTTTACGACCGTAAGCTCCTACTTACTTGACCAATTGATGTTTTGAGGCTTTATAAGACCCTAACAAGCATTTCTACTTAATGGCATGGTCTTTGGAAGAGTTTAGGGAATCCTATAACTCCTTTTAGGAGTTCACGGCCCTGGGACGAAACCCCATGGAGATTATGGCCATAATCTCCCATGGAAAGGGTGTTTTTGGTGTTTTCAAGCCCCTAACTTAACTAGGAATGAATCTAGGCTAGTGTCCAAGGCTTTTGAAGGGTTTAAAGCACCTTTTGTCCCTTGAGTTTGGAGTTCACGGTCCAAGAACTTCTTAGACCATGAACACCTTACTCTTGGTTTTCTTGGGTGTTTTCTAGTTTTAAATACATTAGGATACAAGGCTAAGCTAGTTTCATTGCAAGAGGAAGGGACTAGGGCATCATTTGTCCCTTAAAGAAGGGTTTACGATCGAAGATGTTCTTGGGCCGTAAACTCTTAAATCTTGATGGTTTCCTATGATTTATAGTGTATTAGACACATATCAAGCCTTATAACACTCTTAGATAAAAGTACTCACATTTTGGGAAGAAAGTCTGAAGATCCGTGAGAGAGAATAAGACTTTTCTCTAGTTGGAAATGGAACTAATGAATAAATATGGATCAGAATCCTATATATACTCCTGGGATTTTTGGCAGAAAAATATTTTATTCACGCAATGAACTCTAATTTCATAGAGTTTTGAAATAACAGAGTTGCACAAAACCCTAGTGCATCCTCTCTCCTGATATCTCTTTGAGAGTAAATCCTGAAATACTCAAACTTATACTAAAAGTCTAAAAATTTACCGCAACTGTTCTAACTTCTATTGACTTGATATTGTTGTACCGAATGGAAATTTAGGGTTGTCACATCATCCCCCTGTTAGAGGGAATTTCGTCCCAAAATTAGAATTTAGGTAAGGATGTAGGCATGAATGATCGAGTCATGAGGTGGAACTTCCTAATCGATTGGTTGTCGCGCTCATAAGTGAATTCGGGTCCTCGGTTGGTATCCCAACGAACCTTCACTAAAGGGAGGCGGCGCTGCTTCGTCCACTTGACCTCTCGGTCAAGGGTCACTACGGTTCTTATACGGAGGTGAGGATCTCGTGAATTTCGATCCCGTCGAGTGGACTTACGAGGATCCTAACGGAAAGGTATGGTTTCAAGATCGAGATGCGAAAGGTAAAATGTATGTTACTACTCTCACGGAGTAGGTCTAGTTTGTGAGATACAGGACCGATTTTGGTAAGAATCTCAGAGGTCCTAAGTATCTTGGATTTAGCTTTCCACACTTTACGAGGCATATTAAGCCATTCCCAGAGTGAGACTTCCTAAAGAATTTGGTCTCTCACTTGGAATTCCAAAGGTTATTTCTCTTGCTTAACTTCCCAGTCAAGGGCCACCCCCTACTAGGTAAAAGTCGTAAGGGTTTCTGTAATTTATGAGGAGTTCTGAATGGACTACGATAGTAGGTCTGCAAGACCTAAAATTTGGCGAATTTCTGTCGGCGTCTACGGTGCCGACAAATTCCCAACGGTTTTGGATAAATTGACAGAGTACTCAAGAATTTCCACATCACTAATAGTGTGTCTTAGGAAATTTTGACTCTTTAATTCAAAAACTCATATTCAGAGAGCTTTACGAAAAGTATCTCCGAGGGTAATGTTTCCATGGATTCCTTCTTACTACCAGGGTAGATAAGTAAGTCATTATAAGGAGAATAACGAACTAATCCAAGTAAGAATGGCGTACCCTATTCATTAAGCTCATGAATATTATGGGAGTATTGGTCCTATCCGAAGGGTATCACTACGGACTCGAAGTGTCCGCATCGAGTTTGGAAGGTAGTCTTCAGGACATCCTTCCCTAGCACTCGAAACTGCTGATATTCGGATCTCAGTCCATTTCTGAAAGGTAACTCGTTCCTTGCATTTGCTCAACCGATTCATCTATGCGAGGCAGAGGTAACGATTTCTAATTGAAATCTGGACGGAGTCCTTGATAGCCGAGGTACATATGATGCAATCCGTCGACTCCCGGAAGAATAAGACCGGAGCTCTCTAGGGTGAGAAGCCTAGTCTTCCAATTCTATTTCTGTGTAGTTTGCTAAGTTGTCCAGACTGTTCTTGTATCTCCGCAGGTGTTTGGACTGTAGGGCGATCTGGTTACAAGAGTCATACTGGGTTCTAAGTTTGTTCGCATGCCAATGCGATTACTCGCAGTCTTAGGCAGTTCTCCGTCCTGAAGTTCATAATAGAATTCATACATTGTTCCACGATCACAATCTTGTGTATACGAGTCATATATAATTAAGATTGAAAAGATAGTCGAATAATTGATTCTTCTTTAAGCTCACATCCTATCGAGGATAAAGAAGTTAAAGTGGAATCATCAATTCTAAACCTGTAGAACCTTGATTATATATCACCCCTATGTATACATTCTTCAGTGAAAAATCAACCGTATGGATCTTTGGATTGAACTTAACGTACTGTATGAGTGGTACGTCGGGGATTTCTTCGGAAAGGAAAAGAACTATGAGGTACTCCATGCATGAGTACTTCGGTGTTCTGATTTGACGACTTTGCTGGAAAGGCGATTTAGAAGAAAGAGATGTACGTATGAAGCTGGTATTCCTGCGGATCAAATTGAATCTAGTCGTATGGTACTGTCGGAATAATATGGGAACTAAATACATTTGATTTGAACATAAGGTGTTACAGACAAAACATAACCGTGCAACCATCAACCGAGTTACAGTACCTTAGACTTACTACAAGACTATTGCTGCGAATAAGGTATACTACAAAAGATAAGTATACGCAGCACGAGCATCCCTTTACTAACAGGATCTCGCAAAAGATACGACTCTAGTTGCACTAGTTTTGGATGGTTTATAAGTCTATTACAACTAAATGCCTTAATTACATTAACGAGGGTCCGAAATAGTTTCTCTTGTAACAGTGATCCTGAGAATCTTCCCATCAGCGCCCGAGTTCTTTGCTATCGGGCAATCCTTCTTGAGGTGTCCAATTTCATCGCATTGGTGACATATCTGGACAACACCAACATTGGTGGTGGAAGTGATGTGTCGAGCTAGAGTGACGTGGACACGAGTGTTCTCCTTTTTCATCCACATTGAAACTTTCCTTTCATAGGGCCTAGTTTTAGCACCTCCATCGTAAGCCTGGTTGACTCTGATATCAGGGGCTTGAGTGATGGGTCGTGCCAGTGCTCCACAGTTACGAGCATGGTGCTCTATTTTTAGGCAATTGCAACATTGCATCTCATGGCAAGCCCCATGATGATGGAAACTACACTTATCACACTTCAGAAGTTTTCCCTCGTATGGTTTGCTCGGTATGGGGAATGGCAGGGGTTTCCACTTGTTGTTGTTGCATGGCAAGTTTTTGGGATTTCTTGCGTTCTTTCTGGGCTTGGCGCTTTCGTTTCTTGTTATCTGCTTTTCGGCTTTGCAAGCCTACGACGGTTACTGTTTGATGACTCCTTGGATTGATACTACGATCGGGATTTTCAACTCCTTCGTCAACATTGATTTTGTTGATAGCGCTTCGATGTGTAAGGACAGATGTCACGACAGCCATCACAATATCTGTAACTGCGGTTTGAAAAGTAGCGGCGTCCATAGGGAAAGTGGAGGTTTGGTTGTTCGACTGACTGTTTCCAGATGACAACATGATTCTGTAACACGAAAGATAAGGATTTTGTGAACGATTCTGGTTGACCCTAGATGTACTTCGATTGTTCAAGTAAAGAGTAAGAGTATGTTCTCGAAAGTTTGACCAACATCCTTATGATGCAGTCCTAGTACGGATTGGAAGTATGATCGCGAAGGTTTGACCTACATCCCTATGATGCAGTCCTAGTACGGATTGGAAGTATGATCGCAAAGGTTTGACCTACATCCCTATGATGCAGTCCTAGTACTGAGTGGGAGTGTGTTCGTAGAATGGTCTCAAGACGCTTGTCGTTTAAGCCGAGGTACCGTTGGTTGGTGAATAACATGATCCAACCACTAAAAGAGACTTCAAAATGTCTCCGGAGCTAAATTGCTATAGTCTAATGTCTTGACCTAAGCATGTTCCAGATAGACTCTAATGAGAGTATGATGAGAGTACTTGAATAAAGAATGACACAGAAGTTAGCCGACTGTCAATATCTTTGATATTCATGACGTAAAAGCTCGGGAAAATGACCTTGTAACAGGTCTTACATCATATCCAGAGAAGATAGTTCTTGATAGCATAAAGACTTAACCAAAAGTACTTACAGTACAAAATAGTTTCATATAAAATGCCACATCGGGCATAGACAAAAAAACGATTCCTTTTAACAAGGAAAAATAAAGTAAAGCATCTACTACTGGCGACGGTCATCCCTCTGGTGAACTCTCAGTTCAGCCAGTTGGCGTTCCATATCAAGTAGGTGTCTTTTGTACACCCTCTGGCGTACTCGAAGCTCTATGACTTCGACTTGTGATTCAGCCAGTTCTTGAAGCAGGGCTTCATGTTCTCTCTTAGATCTCTCACGAGCATCTTCTAGACGAATGGTGCAGAGGGTATGCATTCTTGCATTGGTGACGACTTCTATGATCTGATGTAGGGCTTTCTTGCCTTAAATCTCATTTCGAGCCACTCTGCGGACCAGGATTGGCAAGATTCTGTCTGCTGAGCCCCCATTGCTTAGGTCATAAAAGCTTCAGTCACCATTAAATGGCATGGGATGATCTTGCCCTTGGCTCCATGTTTCCAAGCATTCCACCCATGGAGGCGTCGGGCCATGAAAAGCCGGACGAGGGTTAGGATTTGGAACGGGAGCTGCCTGGGGTAGGTTCTCAACCTCGGGTTCGGAGTTAGCACCATCCAAAAGGTCTTCATCATGGTGATCATTCAAAGGGATTGGATGATCATTCTCTGGTTCTTCTTCAAACCATCCAATAATGACTTCATTCGGAAGGTACAGATTTCCGTGGGGATGGAGTCCAGCCATGTTATCTATGCGAGAATTAGGGTAAGAAATAATTATTAGATGACCTATCTAGATAATTATATAGAAAATCTTCATTAGTTATATCACTATTTGTGAAGTTCATACCAGTTATATGTAATTGAAACAGGATAGGCCTTCGAATAAGTGACCTTAACTCCAAATTCACATAGAATAGGGGTAAAGCAAAATTTTCACAGATTCTAAGTCTATAACATCCTAGTTACATATAGCCTTAGTGTATCCACTTAGCAACTATCAACTTAGTAATGAAGATCCCGTTTTAGTTCCCAAGTATAAAGTACTTATAGTAACACTAAATACTCCTATAGTATTTTAAGTTTAATGTTATGTTCTACTGTTCTCATTATTGTTGGTAAGATTTTAGACTTGTTGCAACCACACAACTACACTTAGGAACATGCTAGTCAACCCTCTGATAATATAGTTGATTAGGCTATATCTTCCTAGTTTTGACTATATGTCTCTAAGTCCACCTGCGTTGCCCAACAATCGTAATTCTTTTGTACTATCCTAGTGACACTGATTTTAGTATGAATGCAGACACGTATGCTTAATTAAATATTTTATTATTTAAAGTATAAACACTTGGTCAGATTATTTTTAATCCCATTATATTTATAGTCTGTATATCTTTTATGGGTTGATATACTTAATTTACTATAAACAATGCTCTGATACCAATCAGTCACACCGCAAAACCATGAACGGCGGAAACGTTCTGGGGTAGAGGACGTCATGTACAGTATCACAACAATGAAAAGTAGTAAACAAGCAACAACATCATCCATTGCATTAATAATATAATTTTAATACAAGTTTTCTGATATATCTAATAGACACTAATGTAAAAATCAAAATGAAAGATGAGTCTTGATCGAGCTCCATCTTCTCTAAACCTCGCATCTCTACCTGTCTACTGTCGACCTGAGGATACAAGTTATTTTGAAAGAGAGTATCAACTTTAAAGCTGGTGAGATCATAAGCATTTTAATGTCTTAATTTGTATGTAAGTACTTGTATGTATTTGAAATGTAAGTATTTGTACGTATATGAAATGTATGTATTTGTCGGTATGTGAAATGTAAGTATGAAAACGTTTTGAACATCCTAGAAAGCCCTATGCTTCCTACTGAGTGTAGCCTTCTACCAAGGCATCTAGTATATGTGTGTGTGTCTCTTGTAAGAGTGTGTATTTTCCCAAATTTGAGTATCATTAACCAAAAATATAGTTTCTACATTACCGTGTATCGTGTGAATGTTCACGAAGTGGATGTAACAGAAAAATATTATCGTACCGTAGTATTTGTAATAAGTGACTACCGTGGTACTAACTACCTTAAAACAAAAGGTGTTCAAAGTAACATGTGATCGACCTGTATCCTGCTACCGACTCTAGTAAAACGATGATGTAAGACGCCGTAAGAAATGACATTTGGCACCCATAGACTTGCAAGTCCCACTGTAGCGAGCAGCAAGGTGTAGGATACTCAATCCAGTATAGATCTATACGCAAACTCATACGCTACCCAATTAAGGAGATTCGGGACACAAGAGCAGTCATGGCAGGAAGTGCCATGACCCGCTCAATGGTTCACATAACTGCATGAATGTATATGTAATGAATGTGCTAACTGGAAGTGTAATCTTTCTCTATCTAGCCTGTATGTACTGAAATGTTCTTCGTGTGCTAGCTGTAATGTATGTTCTCTCTATCTAGCGTGTATAGTAATGTACTGTGTGTACTAGCTTTAATGTATGTGTCATACCCGGAAAACCAAAGGCGGAAACATTTCCGGGGTTGACTCCACGTTGAGTATCAAATCCAATGCACATAGTAAGTAAAGTAATACAACCATTACATTACAATAAGAAAAGTTTTACAACTTGTTTCAAAAGTAAAGTTGTACAGTTGTGATACATAGTGTATATATATATATATATATATATATATATATATATATATATATATATATATATATTGTGACAACTGTCAATTCAGGTCATTCTCGGACTCATGCATCATTATAAAAACCATTCATGCACAACATGCCATGACCTAGTAGTACAAATTAGGTCAAAAATCTTGCATAAACTAGGATCCAACTAAGGTCTAGGACTAATATACTTGATACTTACAATTCTAGTAAGTTGCTTAGCTACAATAGGAAATGCCAATACTATAATTAGAATAAAGCTTCAAGCTTTGTTATAATTGAAATAGGGTATAAAACTCTAAACATAAATTAAAACATTCTAATTATACTTCAACATGTTGTTGAATATCAAACAATATTCCAAAAACCCTAAAGAGCCAAAAATCCAAATTTATAAATCTTAAAGCTTAAAAACTTTATAAAATTTGGCTATAAACTTCCTAATATCAAATTTTTATTAATCAAATTATGAATTATAATCAATGAAATAGAAATTAAATTATAGTGTGTTAATCATAAACTATTGGTTAAATACAAAGATTTTTAAATAAATCAAGAACTATATAAAGAAGAAATTTTATAAAAATTCTTGGGTTTTATAAAAATTAAGGAGGGATTTTTATAAAATTTGAATTGAGGAGAGAGAAGGCCCTAATCCACTCAAAAATATGTCCATTCTCCCCTCCCCATGCCCTCTCTCTTCCCAAAACTCAATCATTAAGCTCATTCCCTCACTCTACCTCTTCTTTCTTCACTCTCTCACACTCTACCCTCCTAACACACAAACTCTCTTCCTCTCTCTCTCTAACCCACGAAATTTCTCTCATTCCTCTGCCAAATTTCGAGATTTTGAAGACCTTGAAGTGTTCTTACTTCTCTCAAGGTCAAAACCAAGGTAAACAACAACATCTTCTTCCATAGTTTCATGGTTAAACTTCTTTTCTTCTTAATCTTCTCTACTTTTCGGATTCTATGCCTTTCCATGGCTAGAAATCTTTATTCTCCCCTTGTGGTTTGTAGATTATCACCATAACACAATGCATGTGTTTGAAATGGTGAAAATCCGGGATCAAACCCATGCAAGGAGTGAAAAAGATGCACATATGATCATGTGACATCAAAATCTAATATTTCATGTTCTTCTCCATTTCTTTTATGTTCATGCATAACCAAAAGCATTTAAACCATTTCTAGTACATCTTGGATGCTCATTCATTCCATGCATGTGTTAGAAATCGGACTTTACCAAAGGCATGCATGATGTTTGTTGGGTATTTTGTGTTGCGTCTTGGGCTCGTCTCTTAGCCCATTTGGTATACGGTATGGGCCTGTCCATCCGTAACTTGTTTTGTTAGGGTTTGTGTATTAATAGATGCTTGCATGCATCTTTTTCATTACTGATAGATCATTTTGTACGTGTGCTAAACAAGATCACTTTTTTAACCCTAAAATCTTCTACAGCGGAAGTTCTTTATCGAGCTCTGCTGAGGATTGAACGTTCTAATCATTCGACTCATTCAGATCTACTCTTGAGTATTGTCTCATTGTTTTACTTTAATTATCTACCTGTTACAAAGATCTAATCGATCAAAGAGTATTTTCATATCTCATCAATTGGTATCAGAGCAGGAGGCTGTGTAATTCATACACATCTCTTCTGTGAAAGAAGTCATTAGGGTTTATTCCGCATTAACTGATATTTATTGAGCCGTCACTCCATAATTGACGTATCTCATTACTTATTCATTTTTCCCTAATATTATATATTACAAGTCTGATCTTTCAAACAGGTTAAACGATCAAGCATGGACGATTCTCAATCAAATCCTATCAACATCTCAAATAGTATTGGATCAACAACAAAGATTCCTATCCTCTATACCCAGGATTACGAAGTCTAGGCACATCACTTTGAAGATTATATCATTGGATCGAAAGACAATGGATATCTTATTTGGGAAGCAATCGTATCTGGACCATTCGTTCATTCAGCAACGTCAAGAATCATTAAAACTCAGAAAGAGTGTAATGATCTGTTGAAAGACGTAAAAGATATTGGCCAAGACGAAAAGTTTAAATTTCAGTGCAATATTAAAGCATTGAGACTAATCAGATTCGCTCTTCAATCTGATACTTGCAAGCTAGTAAGTTCGTGCAGCACTGCTAAAGAAATATGGGATAGGCTGCGAGAGCTATATTCCACAGACAAAGATCTCGAGCATTCAATTCAAACCTTACTTTTGTCTGAGTTTGGTGAATTTAAGCAGAATGCTGAAGAAATTGTTACTCAGACGTTCGATCGATTCAATCATCTTCTTAGTAAGATGATTAAACACGGTATTGAAAGGAAGTTGATTGAACAAAAAGTTACGTTTTTAAACGGTCTTAGATCTGAGTGGAGAGCTGTTGTGTCCACTGTTAAAGCACATGAGCAATTCAAATCTTACTCATTGGCAAAGTTTGTAGGGATTTTGAAATCCCAAGAAAAGATTGTCATGCAGGAGAAAAATGTGGTTTCGAGCTTAGGATCATTGGCCCTTCTGTCCAAAAGCAAAGGTGTGGTGGAAGATGAAGACCTTAACTTAGAAGACTATGACCTTACCTCTGAAGACTATGCAATGATGGTGTCAAACCCGAAGAGGTTCATCAAGAAAAGGTTCCCTACCAATAAGAACCAAAATTGGTAGGGAAGTTATAGTTCTGAAAAGGTCAGGGAAGAACCGAAGGCAGAAGAACCAAAGAAAGAACCGAAAGCTGAAGGAGATTCGGGAGTGAACTGCTACTATTGTGGAGGAAAGAACCACTATGCCAAAGACTGTGTCCTAAAGAAAATGGCAGAAAAGGATGAGGAGAAGGATGAAGAAGCTGTGTTAATGAAAAAGCTGGAAGAGATAAAGAGAAAGAAAACTATCACTAACACTTTAATGAATGCTTTAATTGTACATGGTTCGATAGCGGATGATGAGTTTGGTGGCGTGGAGGTCTGGTCAACCGACTCTGAGGATGATGAAGTCAGGAAGCCATCTCATGGAAAAGCTTATGTTGTGAAAGACGAAGGAAGTGGTGGAAAGTGCTTGATGGTGTCGGATGTATCTCAAATGAGGGGATACAACACAGACAGTGGGAATAGAGACACGAAGGAGCAAGAGGACTTGTGTTTCACAGCCAAACCTCTCAGCGTGCAGTTTAATGAGCTTGATGAATTAATCAAGAAGGTACAATCTATTTTTGTTTCATTAAAGTCCCACAAAACTCATATGAAAAAGAATTAAATAACGTAAAGTCAAGAATCTCTCATCTAGATAGCAGTTTAACTCAAACACGAGTCACCAATTCTAACCTAACTGACCAAATAAGCAGGGTGTCTTCAAAGAGTGAGGAACGGAGGATGTGGATAGAGCTGAAAGAGTCGGAGCTGATCAAATCCAAAGACGAAAACATTTATTTATAAAGAGACAATTTAAAACTCTTGAAACAAAGAAATGTGTTTTGTTTGATTGCTAAGCGTCTTTACTCTAACATTACTCAACTTCATCTTAACTGCGAAATAGGACAGAAAATTCATCGCATGATTTTGCCCTTCCTTGAGTTTCAGGAAGATGAAATTGACGCTGAAGTATACAATTGCGAAAGTGTAGTTTCGTCTGAGGATGTAAATCCGACTTATATGTATGGACTAGACAAAATCGAATCTTTCAAAAAGTCCAAGGACCATAAGGACATGCTGAAAAATCTTTTGGATGAAAATGATAAACTGAATCTAAGGACCGAAACCATACAAAAGTTTGACTCATTGAATGCCAACTTGAGCTCAGAAAATAAAATTAATGTTGAATATGCATCTGAGCTTAATGAGGATGATGATATGAGTGAAATTTCTGTAGAGGATGAAGTTGACTGTTCTGAGTTTGTCAAGAGTGAACCCGAAAACCACAAAAATCTTATTTCAGAAAATTCTGTGGAGTTTGCTCGTCTGTCCCAACAAAAGTCCCCGATCCTTGAAGAAAAGGCTGTTGTATACCAAAAGGTAAGGACAACTCCAAATCAGGTGTATAAGGTCACAGGTGTAACCGAACATCAGACAGCCGAACTCACAGCCATTGTAAACGAAGATAATGCTAATGGTTGTGATGAGTTCTTCTGGTCCGCCCCTATCGACAATGCTGATGAAATAGTTGGTTTATCAGAGTGAACATCCTGGAAAACAAAAGGAAGATATATTCTAGAGCCGCTGAACAAGCCTGATAACTTTGACGTGCCAAGTACCAGTGGCACTAAAGAGATCCCATTAGATGAAGTCTCCCTAACAACCGAAACCTCATCTACAACAAGCGAACCTGTTGTTCAAAAGCCAAAACAAAAGGCGAATATTCACAGGCAACCCAAATAGGTGAAAAACCAAAAGCAACAGAGGAATCTGAGATACAAGAAGAATCTCTCAGAGCGAAAACAGTTCTGGAAATCTCAAAACGATCGTTTTTCTGATCATAACAGGAAGTCAGAGAAAAGGGAAGTCAGACTGCAAGAAGGTATTAACAACCGAAAGCATAGGTTCGGCTCAGAGCACACAAGAAACCGAAAGCAAAGGTTCGGTTCAAAGCACACAAGCTACCGAAAGCATAGGTTCGGCTCAGAGCACACATGCAACCGAAAGCACAGGTTCGGTTCCGAGAGCACAGGTTACCAAGGTTCAAGGTTCGGTCTCTCCCATGACCACCAACAAAAGGGTCACCTAGAATATCAAGTCAAGCAAACTTCTCAATCTAAACTCTCTCATTCTAATTCTTCTCAACCCCATTCTAAATCCAATTCTGTTCAAACACAAAATCCAAAATCTTCAACAGATTTGAAAGGAAAATAGAAGGTTTCCTCGGTCAAGAGTGATCAAAAGAATTCCAATGTCCAAACACCTGAACCTGAATTCAAACCAACTGCAACAAATTCCAATAAAATTAAAGTTTACACCATTCAGAAGAAAAATGAAACAACGTTAATAAAAAGAACATATTTCGTTGATGTTTCTATCACTATTCCTGTTCTTGTGAAAGGCTCACGTGGACCCAAGAAACTTTAGGTTCCTAAATCTGCGTAATTTTTGCAGGTTATCAGTGACGAGCAGTTCGACGAAGAATGGTATATTGACAGTGGCTGCTCGCGTCACATGACAGGAAGGAAAGAAGAGCTGATGGAATTTCGTTCTCTCTCAAATGGTGGTAATGTCAAGTTTGGGAACAACTCGTATGGCACGATTAAAGGGTATGGGATGATAACGAATGGAGACTTCACAATTAGAAAAGTTGCATACGTTGAAGGACTGCAGCACAATCTCATCAGTGTGTCTCAGCTTCTTGGAGGTACCGGTCTTAAAGTTTCATTTGATGATGAGGGTTCAGAAATAATAGAGAAGAAGACAAAAAGGGTAATTCTCAAATCGGAGCGCAAAGGCGAAATGTTTCCTCTTAATCTCAAACCTATCAAAGGAAACCCAGCTATTTGTCTGTTATCCAAAGCACATTCTGATGAAAGCTGGCTGTGGCACCGAAGGCTCTCCCATCTCAATTTCAAGGATATTAATAAACTCATCACAGGAGGTCATGTTAGGGGTCTTCCATTGCTCAAGTTTGATCGCGAACATTTGTGTGATGCGTGTGAAATGGGGAAGCAAAGTCGTCAAAGTCACCCATCCATCATAAACACAAAGGTTGTTGAACCACTTGAGTTAATTCACATTGACTTGTGTGGTCCATCTTCCATTGAAAGCATAGGCGGTAGCAAGTATATTCTTGTTATTGTCGATGACTTTTCACGTTTTACATGGGTGTTCTTTCTGAAGCACAAATCTGAAGCAACTTTCAAGCTGAAGCTTTTTATCAAGCAAGTTGAAGTGCAGCTGAGGAAAGTTGTACGCAACATCAGAAGCGACAATGGGCTAGAGTTCAAAAATAAAGAATTTGAAGACTTTCTAGCGGAAAAAGGAACCAGTCACAACTTCTCAGCTCCCTACACCCCTCAACAAAACGGAATTGTCGAAAGACGAAACCGATCTTTGTGTGAGGCGACCAGAACCATGTTAAGTTTCGCTTCCTTACCATTATATTTCTGGGCTGATGCTATTTCTGCAGCTTGCTTTACACAGAACAGGTCCTATCTCAACAAGCGCTTCACTCTCACCCCTTATGAGATCATCAACAACAGAAAACCAAATGTCAAATTCTTCCACGTGTTCGGCTCACGATGCTTTATCTTCAATTCTAAAGAACATCGTAACAAGTTTGACGTAAAAGCTGATGAAGGGATTTTTCTAGGTTACTCTCTAACTTCAAAAGCATATCGGGTCTTAAACAAGCGTTCAAGGAAGATTGAAGAGACATATTATGTGACTTTCGATGACGGCTTCGTCAAAAGAATAAAGGTTGCTGAAGAAGCAATTGGAGAAATTTTCACTCAAACAGGTCATGTTACGACCTCAATTGCTAATTTGTTTGAGTAGTTTGTGGAGTTATTCGATGAACCTGAGAAAGCTACTCTCTTGGAAGCCAAGGCAGCAGACAACAAAATCAACCATCTGAAGCAAATCATCGATGAAGCTGCCAAACGACTAGGTGATGGAGAATCAGCTCGGAATAAAACTTCTCAGCACTATGCATCAGTTGAGGGGGAGGATCTATCCTCTTCAAAACAGTCAAGCTTACCAGTTGAGGGGGAGCACTCTAGTCCTGTTGCACCCGAAGGTACTGTAGCACCCGAAGGTACTGTAGCACCCGAAGGTAATGTAGAACCCGAACGCTCCACAGCACCCGAAGGTACTGTAGCACCCAAAGGTACTGCAACACCCGAACGCTCCACAGCACCTGGAAGTACTGCAGCACCCGAACGCTCCACAGCACCTGAAAGTACTGTAGCAACCGAAAGCTCAAAACCGTCAGAGAGCACCACTACATCCGAAAGCCCTACTACACCAGAAAGCTCATCATTCGAGGGGGAGAATGCCGATACGTTTTATGACGAAGATAGTCAATCAGAATTGGAAGAATTGGTGAACGCTGAATTGGATCCTTCCTATGATCCAAATTACCCTCCTCTTGTCAAATGGACTAGAGATCATCATGTTTCACAGGTTGTGGGTAATGTCTCTGAAAAGGTGTTGACCAGATCTCAACTGAAGGCAAAACAAACTTCTTTATTTTCCAAAGTAGAGTTCTGCATGTTTAACTCTTTCGTCTCAAAGGTTGAACCAAAGACAGTAAACACTGCTCTTGATCACTCTGATTGGGTTCAAGCTATGCAAGACGAACTTAATGAGTTTGAAAGAAATAAAGTTTGGCGTCTCATTCCAACTCCTCAAGCTGCCTCCGTTGTTGGTCTCAAATGGGTCTTTAGAAATAAAATGGACAAGGAAGGCAATGTAATAAGGAACAAAGCTCGTTTAGTGGTGAAAGGATACTGCCAGGATGAAGGAATTGATTACAAAGAGACTTTCGCTCCAGTTGCAAGGCTGGAATCTGTTCGAATATTTCTGGCCTATGCAGCGCACAAAAACTTCGAGGTCTACCAAATGGATGTAAAATGCGCTTTTCTGAATGGAGAACTTGAAGAAACGGTCTACATGGAGCAACCTCCTAGTTTTGTCAATGAGAAGTTCCCAAATCACTGCTATATTTCGGACAAAGCAGTTTACGGCCTGAAACAAGCACCTAGGGCCTGGTATGAAACGCTAACTAAGTTTTTAAAGATGTCCAAATTCAAACAAGGATCGGTTGACCCAACCTTCTTTCGTAAGAAAGAAGGTAACCACCTTATGATTGTACAAATCTATGTCGATGATATCATTTTTGGCTCAACGAATCCCAGCTTAACAGCTGAATTCAGAAAGTTGATGGAGACTAAATTTGAAATGAGCTCCATGGGTCCGATTAACTTTTTCCTTGGTTTAAATATTAGACAGGGACCCGAAGGCATCTTTATCAACTAGGAAGCATACACCAAAACTCTTCTTGCCAAATTTGGTATGATGGGATACTCAAAGGTCAAAGTTCCAATGGCATTCGGCACCAAACTCACACCTTCCCTGGAGAAACCGGCAGTTGACGTTACACTATACCGCCAGATGATTGGGTCCTTAATGTATCTTACAGCTAGCAGGCCTGATATCATGTTTTCTGTATGTTATTGTGCTAGGTTTCAGGCGAATTCTCGAGAACCACATATGCTTGCAGTGAAAAATATACTGAGGTATCTGAAGCAAACCACTTCTCTCGGTCTATGGTATCCATCAAACTCAGGTTTCTTCGTTCAAGCCTTCTCAGATGCAGACCTTGGAGGATGCGGTTTAGACAGGAAAAGCACCACAGGGGGTTGTCAATTCTTTGATGGGAAGTTGGTCAGCTGGTAGTCAAAGAAGCAAACCTGCGTTTCCCTTTCTACAGCCGAAGCAGAGTACATCACAGCCGCTTCTTGTACATCTCAAGTCATCTGGATCCAAAGCCAGCTCAGAGATTATGGACTCAACATGAAAAAGATCCCACTATATTGCGATTCAGAAAGTGCAATTAGGATCTGTCATAACCCAGTGCAACACTCTAAGACCAAGCATATAGCACTAAGATATCACTTCATTAAGGATCATGTAGAGGATGGGAATGTCGAAATTCACTTTGTTCGAACCACTGATCAACTGGCCGATATTTTCACCACAGCCCTACCTGAAGCAAGTTTCAATAAGATCCTTCATGGACTAGGAATGATGGAATCGGAATCGGTACCAAAAACACCATCTCAAAGTTAAAAGTTGGAAGCGAAATGAACCGAACGTTCGGTCTATTTCGGGTTCGGTTCACATGGGAACTGAAATGAACCGAACGCTCAGTCTATTTCGAGTTCGGTCCCATTGCACATATTTTCGCTCCATCTCTAAAAGGTGTTGTCTATGGTTGTATCCTTTTGTAAAGTTGTTTTTCCAAAAATCCAAAAATATTTTTTTTAGGAACCGAAATGAACCGAGCGTTCGGTCCATTTCGGGTTCGGTTCAAATTTTTTTTGTTTTGTTTTGTTTTGTTGGGTTTTTCTCTTTTCAAAAACTTAAAATCTCCAAAAATATTTTCTTTCATTCTTGTTTAAATATCGATGGGTCAGGTTTCGTTCTCATACTTTATACTAGCTGAGCGTCCCTAGAAGCATGCTGCTGCATGTTGTCCAAAGCCTCAACTGATTTTGAATAAAATCCTTAATGACTAGGTATATACAAACCTTGTCTTCCCAATAAGGCTGCTTCATTTATTCTAATCCTGAGCTACCTTACTCTTTTCTCACATGGGTTAAGAGTTTTCTGCTTGGTCACTATTTTCAGCAGAGGTACTTTAGTTTCTCTTCACCACCTCAATATTTTTTTTTCTCCATCATATTTCGGTTCCATATCGTAACCCTTGAGACTCTCAGAATTAACCACTGAGGTTTATGGTTACACAATCTCTGTGTTTATGATCTGAGCCCCGTGTCACTACGTGCTTAGTGAAACCCCAAATTCAATACCTGACATGAATTGACGGTAAACATGAAATCTCTTTTCGTTGTGCGATTCTTATGAAATTGTTATTTACCATAACATTTCTACCCTTAGAATCCAGTTTAAATTTTTTTTTGAGATTTCCCCATCACACATCTTCAATAAGTCACTATATACATATTCCAACCTACTTGTTCAACAGACCACATCGGTCTCACAAGTACTTCATTTAGTCTCGGTCTTATGTCAAGGTCCGGGATTCTAAACTGAAGCGAAAGCCACCCTTTTAAGCTTTATAAAAAGATGCCTTTCAACACTTCTTAATAAGTGATTGATCGTAATTCAACGGGAATCCATACCGACACTTTAAGGTCTCTCTTGACCTTGAAGAAAGTGATTCGTGCCCGGGATCAACTGTTTTGTGTCTATATTGACATCACAAATTCCCACATAAATATTGATTTATTTCCTTATCTTTGACACTCTATGCACGAAAATCTTTGATTTTCCAAAAATCTAGTTCGGTTCCATTATAATCTTGTGTTTGGATGACAACTATTTAACAGATAAGATGCTGACTCAGCCGACTGAGTAACGACTTCAATAGTGAGTTGACGGGCACGCGTGCAAAACGGAACAGTCTTTCTCTCTCATGCGTAATCATCGGGGGCGCCAACCGTCGCGCTTCTGTCACATCCGAAACCGTTTCGCGTATCAAGAAGATTTGGGGGATGATTTTTCTCTTTCCTCTACCTAAAGTATAAAAGGAACACTTCTGATTCATTCCACACTTACAGCAATCAAAAATTAAACGAGCAAAATCAGGCGATTTCTACTATACTGTTCGTCATCTTCAACATTCAACAATGACGGACTCTTCCTCTGTTCAGGAAACCTCTTCCCGCACCCACATTCTTCCCATTCGCGCTCAACAAAGTTTGGTGATCAATTTAAACCTTAAAGCCTACGAGA
Source organism: Lactuca serriola (assembly GCF_051521515.1). Lineage (NCBI taxonomy): Eukaryota > Viridiplantae > Streptophyta > Magnoliopsida > Asterales > Asteraceae > Lactuca > Lactuca serriola. Next base: position 2,870,782 of record NC_136409.1, on the reverse strand, counting down.
ATTATATGTATCCCATGGTGGAGTGTCTCAAATACTCTCCATTGGTACTAGCCCTTTCCAAGGTCGAGATTGTGCCCATGGTATGTCTTTCCCAGGTCTTCTCCATTGCTCATTATGATCGATCAGTGGATCGAATCTACTTCGACCTTCTTTCTCACAAGACCTCCATCTCCAAGCAACGATTCTGCTGGCTCCTAGGTTTTGAAGCCGATGAATCTAGGGTTAATCCTGATTCCATTACTATGGGACAGTTATTTACAGTGTTCTACAACATGGGCTACACGGAAGTTCTCACGACGGTTACCAAGTTCAAGAAGTCGTGTCTTCCTCCTCCATGGAATGGCTTCTTCACCATTCTGTTCAAAGGGCTTTCTGAGTGAAGTTCTGGTTCTGATGGGGCCAGTAAATTGTTCATGACCATTCTCTATGGTCTGTACCATGGCATCAACCTCTACTACGGCTCGGTTCTCTGGCAACAACTCATTCAGAGTCTAGCTTCCTCCTCTCGCCACAGTGAAGTGTCCTATGGCAGATTCTGGACGCTGATCACCAAGTGGGCCATGGATAAACTTCATGTACCAACTGTTGCAGATGCCCTCCTCTCCTCCATCAGTGTCTTCCACACCACCAAGATCATCGTCACTGATCCGACCAAGTTCTCCTTCGTCGGATCCATTCCGAATTCTATGTCCACTGGTGTGTCCAAGGAGAGCGTTATAATGAAGGCCTACAAGGACTTTCGTCCTTCGGGTCCACGAGAACTTTCTGTGGAAATGGTTCGATCCATTAATGACGTAGATAAACCAGCTGCTAGAGGGAAGAAACCCAAGAAAGGGAAGATCAAGAAAGCAGAAAAGGGGGCAAAGGGTCCTTCTCATAAGAAGTTAAAACCCTCAAAGCCAGATCCTTCCCCCCCAGTGAAGAAGAAGAAAGCACAGCCGAAGAGGAAACTTATTCTCTCTTCTTCATCCAGCGATTCAGAAAATAACCACTCTGACTCAAACGAGTCAGCTAGAGGCGAAACCCCTCCTCATTTTCCTGCTCATGAGGTACCAGTTTCATCAAAACCTCCTTCCCCTTCTCCTGTCTCCACCTCCTCCATTCCCACCATAACCTCCTCCATTTCCATTCCCTCCATATCTAACCCTTTTTCTATTCCCCCCATAACTACCTCTACTACCATTTCACCCACAACTACTTCCATACCATCACCAATCTTCACAGAAGCCACCAAAACCACCACCAGTGAGATTCCAACCAACATATCTGATACGGGGGTTCGAACTTCACAACCCGAACCCACTTCCGTTCCCGAACCCACTTCCACTACCGAACCATCTGGTGCACCTTTATCTCGCACTCCATCTGCTGAAACCAAAACCTTTTTGGGAGGGGAGGATATGGTCTTTGATTCCATCTACTACAGCCCCTACCAACTCCAAAGTGATGATGATGATGATGCTCCAGTTACCAAAAAGCATATCAAGGAACTCCACGAGAAGATTGACAATCTTGTGGCTTCTTCCTCTTCCTCAAAATCTCACTTATCGGAGGCTGCCATTCAGGGGATGGTGGAATATCTCTCCAAAGCACATGAAGCCTCCATTAGCTCAGCTGCAGCTGCTATTGACAAATCGACAAAGGCTAGTGCTGCTGCGACTGAAAAAGTCGAAAAACTATTTCAAGATGCCCAGATTTGGCTGGAGTCTTTGCAGGCGGCATCAGAAACAAATACCAAGAAGAATCGCACCGTTGTGGAGAAGCTGGTCCATTCTTTCGAAACAGAAAAAGACCAATTTGCCAGCTTCCGTCAGAACCTCAAAGAAGACAATCAATCTTTCCAATCTTCGGTTGCGGATCGTCTTCTCTCTTTTCAAGCCACTCTTGCCGCTGAATCTGCTACCAAGGACGAGCTTGCTTGTAAATCTTCCGAGCTTACTCTTGCAACTCATCAGCTCTCCCAAGCCGAGAAGGAGATCGATTTTCTTCGGTCTGAGAAAGCTGTGGTCCGGAGTTGTGTTTCAGATGTCCATGGAGCTCTGTCCAACATTATCGAAGCCCATGATCCGATTCTTAACTATTCGGTGAGGCGCACTCTTGCAGAGAAGCTCGCTCCTGCTCTTGCCCTGCTTAGCCGAATTGAAGGGATTTCTGAGCAGGAGGAACATCTGAAACAAGGGGGAGAAGGGAAGCCCAAAGCTCAATCAAAACCCCCTTCGATTTCTAAAGCTCAATCACTTCCAGTTTCATCACTTGTCCCTCCGAAAGCACCTAAACCAACAACTGTTCCTCCATCAGGTCTGGGTGCTCAAAGCAAAGATAAACAAATCATCGATGACAGTGATGATAAAGAACCGATTGTTAGCTTAGTGAGGAAACAAGCCAGAGAGAAGGAGCTTGATGAAAATGCTCGCATTGCCAGAGAGGCTGAAGCCAAGGAGAGGAAGATAAAGGAGGCTCATGATCTCCTTGAAAGCAGAAAAACTCTATTTCCTCCATGGACTCTCGAAGTGCTTGTCAAAGAAGCTATTGAGTCCCCCTGCACTCTTTGGCTAGAACCGGTGATCTCATTGGACCGGGTAAATTCGGTCGATTCCCAATTTGACATGCCCATGACCAGAAAAACCTTCATCTTCCATGCATTCGCCCACATAGTTGAAGTTCCTCATCCTCACCCGAAGGTTGATAGGGAGCTAGTAGACTTCTATCTGAGGACCGCTCAACCTCAGTATCAGACGTGGAGCGCACAGAAGATCATCAACGTTCGGGTTCTCAAACCTGTTCGGGAGGGCAACTTCATCAATGTCAGATTCAAGGTCTTAAGGGGATCTGCCAAAACCAAGCATTCCATCTCTCTGGCTGATCTTCCCAACTTAAACCCTCATGACTGGATAATCTTGCACAACATTGTTCTTGTTAATACAGTGGAATATGGTCCGATCATAGACCATTTCAAGAGAATGTTGGTGTGTTATATTTTGGAGGTTGCTAAGCTGGATCAAGAGGTTGCTAATGTTCTCAAGAAGAAACCCACCATCACTCCAGTCGGTTTTGCAAGCGATATAAACAGAATGAAGATGGGAAAGATTGATCCGAAACAAAACTCAGTCATGTTCACCAGGGCAGAAGGTCAGAAATGCTTATTTGCTTTGGCTGGCAAACATCTTTACACCACTTCCTACTTGGAGCATGTTCTGGGTATCATCAATCGATGCAAACAGAACTCGGAGAGTGATAAGAAGTACTTCAACGATATGATCAATTGGTACATTAACTTCCGACAAACACTTCTTGCTATCATTCCCTGCCTATTCAAGACTATGAAGAAAGCCAGTTCCGCAGGAGTTAGCAAGCTGGAGTGAGGTCTCGCCCCTATTGATGCAAAGGGGGAGATTGTTGGGTATTTGGTGTTGCGTCTTGGGCTCGTCTCTTAGCCCATTTGGTATACGGTATGGCCTGTCCATCCGTAACTTGTTTTGTTAGGGTTTGTGTATTAATAGATGCTTGCATGAATCTTTTTCATTACTGATAGATCGTTTTGTACGTGTGCTAAACAAGATCACTTTTGTAACCCTAAAATCCTCTACAGCGGAAGTTCTTTATCGAGCTCTACTGAGGATTGAACGTTCTAATCATTCGACTCATTCAGATCTACTCTTGAGTATTGTCCCATTGTTTTACTTTCATTATCTACCTGTTACAAAGATCTAATCGATCAAAGAGTATTTTCATATCTCATCAATGTTCTTGTTGAAATACCCTAATAATGCACACAAACAAACATGCAATCTGCCAGATTACTTTGTTCGAATTTGAAAGGCCATAACTCAGTCATTTCTTAACCAAATCATGATATTCTTTTTTGATTGATTATTTCGATGAGTTAACTTTCAAACCCAACTGGTCTCACTGTAAAATATTAAATATCCGATTTTTGGAAGATTTTACAAAATGGTTGCGCATACAGCTCTTTTTCTGTGATCACTATTTTTATCTTGCTTAAACAATGGCCTTAAACCCAACCATAAATCTGAGGAAAAATACCTTAGAAGCTTAACATATCTAGTGAATGATGGTCGAAATTTCATGGCTTAAAACCTCACTGAATGGACTACACAAATTCATGAACTTCAGCCACATCTACACTTCATGCATTATTGCATGCAACTTTTCTTAAATTGTTTGGGATCATTACCCTCATTTCTCTTCTGAATACATTCTTAACATTTTTTCTTTTGAAAGCCCTTGCATGCATGAGATAATCTGGAAAATTTAAAGAGCTTTTGTTATTTCTTTGATTTATTAGAATTATTGCTAAAACCAAGGGCATAAATCATATAAAATACTTCCAGAGGTCAATAAATCCTAAATAAATTCATGGATGATTCTTATGAGTAATAATAACCCATCACCAAATTTCAGCAATTTTTGTTACTGTTTCATATGATTTCTAATTTTATTTTGTTTAGGGCATGATAAATTCAAAAACCACTTTAGAGGATGTGAAAATTGTATCTAACAATTTTCGCATACCTTACCTATGATGGGTGATTCCAGAAAATAATTTCAAGATTTTTCATCATGCCTAGATATTTTTCCCAATTTTTGGTAATTATAATGGTCTAAAAATGGGAAAAATAGTTCTGATTATCCAAAATTCATGAAAATTTACCAGGATATCATATTATACAGTAGGAGGTTACATAAAATATTTAAGGATTTTTCTCTACTGTAAACTATTTTTCTCTTATTTTCTAAAGTTAATTGCATTAAAATACACTTAAATACACATAAATACCCAAAACCAGTTTATACATTATGAAAACCACTTTTGATATTTTTCCAGGTTATTTATACTGTAAATGATGTTACAAAAATTTATGGTGATTTATTTTAACTGTTTAATATTATTTCTTTAATTAATGACTATTTAAAGGAATAAAACAAGGAAAAATAGAAATACCCACTGAAAAATATCTTTTATATTTTTCCCAGCTTAGTATTGTGTAATAACAGTTAAATAAAAAGTTTGAGAATTTTTATCCCTCGAATGCTATTTTTCGTGAATTTATGTTGTTATAGAGACTTAAGATTTGGAAAATTAACCTTCTAAAGTTGTAATTAATCGCACGACTTGTAAAATTTCAATATTTCAGAAAAAGTGTAATCAATTGATATAAAATCCAATACAAAAACATAAATTGGCATTTCCCTATATGTAGAGTTTAGTATATTAGCATTAGATATCGACATGGAAACTCACTAGTGTGTCTGTTTGATGTCGTAGGATCCCGGTAGTAAGACGTTGGTGCATCCCGAAGTACCGCTTGTGCCTACACGAAATACCGTGAGTATTCATGCATTCCCCTATTTTCGGATTTTATGTTTTGGGGTGGAAAAGCATGTCCAGAAAAACTATTGTTTGCATGATGTATTTAAATTGTTTATTATCAAACTTGATTGCTATTGTATTGCTATGTATCTTTATGTATGTTTATGCAACACGGAAAATGAGAACTTATCGTACTAAGGCCCTTCCCTTATCTCTAACCTTTAACTCTTTGAGCCAATGGTCATTATGGATAGCGCTATTAGGAATTGACAACTCCTCACTCGCCCGAATCGCTGGAGTGCATGATACCATATTCATCTACGGAACGATAAGCATAGATCTCGATAGGGCTTCAGTCATAGGTTTGGTTGAGACTCATTGTTTGCTCGTACACATACAAACTCGTTTCTCGTTATAGCAATAAACTTGTATTCATTAATAGCAATCAACTTGTTTATCATTAAAGCAATGTACTTGTATTTACGAAGAGCCTTGTTGTACGCTCGATTTTATAAACTTGTGAACTCACCAACTATTTTCATAGTTGACGCTCGTTTTACATGCTTTTTCAGGAAATAATTAGTAAGTGGATGTAAAGATTCATCATCATAGAGCATGCTGCATCGTGTTGAAGCTATTATGAAGTTATATTTTGAACAATGTTATTTTGGAAAAACTTGTACTTTGTTTCTTTTTAAGCTATGGGTTGTAAACTTTAAATACTGCTATGGTGATGTATCTTTATCTTTTGCAATGAAACCGTTATCGTTGTCATACCTTGCGTTTCCGCTTTAGTGGGGTGTGACAGAAATGGTATCAGAGCTAAAGTTATAGAGAACATCGGTTTTTCTTTAAGAAAACACAACCTATAACTAAAACTTACAAAGAAATTCTTTTTACATCAAACATATTACTAGTATAATTAGGTCGGGAGTTGTATCATTGGACCTCAATTAAACATAGCCTGATCACCTATGTTTAATTAAGGAAAGATTTATACAAAGCTTGAGCTAATTATAATGGGAATATGTTCAAAAAAAATATTTGAGAAAACTTGATTTTAAAAATTCAAAATGGTTAATTTTGGTGTGTGTAAGCATTGCATATTATAGGCATGCATTGTCATTTATTTCATATCTCATTGAAACTATGTCACAGTCCACTATGTCAATATCGTCATCTTCCCGCGCTACCGCCTTAGCCGATGAGTCCGGCTACGTCATTGTTATCCCTAGATGTAATCCCCCCGCCTCGGTAGAAGAAGACCCATCAGAGGATACAGAAGATACTGGGAACTCGGTGGAGATCAGCAATGACAACGCCCCGAGTCAACGACGCGAGGCATCACCTACATCGGTGTTGCCACAACCACCGCTTTATGGACTTCGCATTCGGAGGACGGCGAGGAAGAGTGTTCCCATTCTAGGAAGGATACCCGCCAGCACAGCAGGACTTGGCACGGCAGGACCTAGCGAGGTAGGACCCAGCGTTGCAGGACCGAGAGCACCGCCACCATAGCGAGTCATAGGGATACCTGTCAGGCAGCCAGGTATGACCCCAGAGGAGTCCCGGATGATGCATTCGATGGCAGCGGATCTACATCACAGTCTTGCTGTAATAGCCGGGCAACAGGAGGTGTTGAACGAAGTGATGACAGGGATGGAAATCCTGTTTCAGCATTCGATGGAGGCTACTGACACTGCTAGTGCTGCTAGACGAGAGGCAGGTCATGCGATGACAACATATTATATGTTTGGTGGGCTATTACTGATTGTGGTGTTGCTGCTTCTTGTTGGGATAGCGATTGGCTTCTGGTTCTGATTTCAGTATTTTATTTTATATTGTCATGAAATGAAAACCCATGTTGGGTGTCTTTTGGGAAAAACATTTAAAACTTTATTTTGGGATTGATGTACTGGTTTGGTTTTAAAGTTATTTCGAATGGTAATGAAGAATTTTATTTTATGTTTGAAAACTTTTACTATGAGGTCAAACCCTAGAAATTATTTGATAAATGGTTGAATAAAAAGATTTTCTTTTCTTTTCTTCAAAAATCTATATGCCTAGTATTAATGCAAATCAATGATTTGACAACACTTACGGTTTTCAAAATAGTAGTGAACTACATATTATACATTATTTTATGTATTTATACGTATTTCTTCTCTTGTGTCATAGAACCATGTCAGGAAGGCCTAGTCGCGGGCGCCCACAAAACGAAACACCTGATGTTGCTCAAGTTGTAGCACAACAACTCTTGGAAGCAATTCCAAACATTGTTACTCAAGTGACTGCAGGACTTAATGCTAACCAAGGAAGTAGTGGAGGAAACCGGGGAAACAATGAAAGAGAATGCAACTACAAGTCCTTTATGGCCTGTAGACCTAAGGAGTTCCATGGAAAGGAAGGTGCGGTCGGGTTGCTGAAATGGATTGACAGCATGGAGTCGGTCCTTCACATTAGCAAATGCCTCGAGCGCAACAAAGTTGAGTATGCAACTTGCCTACTCCAAGATAGGGCATTGACCTGGTGGAATACCCTAGTGCAAACCCGAGGCCGTACAGCGGCATACCAGCTAACCTGGGAAGACCTAAAGAAGCTGCTGCTAGAGGAGTATTGTCCCAAGGATGAACTACAGAAGCTTGAATCTGAATTCTGGAACCACTCTATGGTTGGAACACAAATAGAGAAGTACACAGTTCGATTTCATGAACTAGCAAAGCTGGTACCTCACATGGTTACTCCTGAGGAGAAACGGATAGATCGATACATCTGGGGTCTGGCACTAGAGATTCGGGGAATGGTTACCTCAGCAAACCCAACTACCATTCAGAGTGCAGTAAGCCTAGCAAATCGACTAACCAATGATGTGATAAGGATGGGAGCACCAACAAAGGAAAGCTCTAGTAGCAAGAGGAAGCCAGCAGATCAGGGAGAGAAGAAGTATGGAGGCAAGTCAGGGAGGAAGCAGAAAGTCTCAAGAAACTTTATGGTAAGAGCCCAGGAGCAAGAACCAGTGAAAACTCAAGAACGGGAAGTGCAGGAGCGAAAGCAGTACTCAGGACCGCTTCCGAAGTGCAATAAGTGTAACTTCCATCACAAGGGAGCTTGCCCAGTGTGCCAAAACTGTAAGCAAACAGGCCATTACTCGAAGTATTGTAAGATGAATAAGGAGGGAAAAAGGGCATGTTACGAGTGCGGGAGTACTGATCATCTCCGTAGAGCATGGCCCAAACTGAACAATGGACCTGGTAACAATGGACAAGGCCAAGCCAGGCAAAACATCCAAGGAAATCAAGTTGGACGACCAAGAGGTGTAGCCTTTGTGATTGGTGCAGAAGAAGCTCATCAGAACCCTGAAGTGATAACAGGTATGTTTCTCCTGAACAACCATTTTGCATCAGTAATATTCGATGCAGGAGCAGATAGGAGTTTTGTTTCTTTAGCATTTAGACCGTTAATTGGCTTGAAATCGGTTAAGATGAGGAATGCTTATGCTATTGAACTTGCTGATGGATGTGAAATTAGGGCTAGTGATATAATTCCTGGTTGTACTTTGAATTTATCTGATAAACTCTTTAGCATTGACCTAATTCCTATAGAGCTAGGTAGTTTTGATGTGATAGTAGGGATGGATTGGTTATCCAAAAACAGAGGACATTGGTTGTTACGAGAAAGTCATTAGAGTGCCTCTTCCTAATGGAGAAACCCTTATCATACATGGTGAGAAGCCAGGAAGAAGTTTAAACATAGTATCAAGCATGAAGATTCACAAGTACCTGAAGAAGAATTGTATTGCATTCATGGCTCACGTGCTAGAGAGAGAACCTGAAGTTAAGCAACTCAAGGAGATTCCGGTGGTTCAAAACTATCCCGAAGTGTTTCTGGATGAATTGCCTGGTCTACCCCCTTATAGACAGGTCGAATTTCGGATAGACTTAATTCCCGGAGCGGCACCGGTAGCAAGAGCACCCTATCGCCTTGCACCATCCGAGATGCAAGAACTATCCGGACAACTTCAAGAACTTCTAGACAAAGGGTTTATTCGACCAAGTTCATCACCGTGGGGAGCCCCAGTGTTATTCGTCAAAAAGAAAGATGGTTCGTTCCGAATGTGCATTGATTACAGAGAACTGAACAAGTTGACAATCAAGAATCGATATCCCCTCCCTAGAATAGATGACTTATTCGATCAGTTGCAGGGCGCTTCCTACTTCTTAAAAATCGACCTTCGGTCAGGGTATCATCAACTAAGAATTCACGAAGAGGACATTCACAAAACAGCATTTAGAACCCGTTATTGACATTATGAATTCTTAGTCATGCCTTTTGGACTAACGAACGCACCTGTTGTATTCATGGATTTGATGAACAAGGTCTGTAGACCATACCTAGACAAGTTTGTAATTGTATTTATTGATGACATACTTGTTTACTCGCGGACCAAAGAAGATCACAATAGACATCTGAAGCTAGTGTTGGAGCTGTTGAAGGAGCAGAAATTGTATGCCAAGTTCACTAAGTGTGAATTTTGGATTTGGGAAGTACATTTCTTGGTCATGTGATCGGCGAAAGAGGAATTCATGTAGATCCAGCTAAGATTGAGGCAATCAAGAAATGGGAGGCCCCCAAAACCCCGACAGAAATACGACAATTCTTAGGATTAGCTGGGTACTACAGACGCTTCATTGAGAATTTCTCTAGGATTGCTCAACCATTAACATCTTTGACCCAAAAGGATAGAAAATTTCTCTGGGAAGAGAAACATGAAGAGGCGTTTCAAATCCTGAAAAACAAGTTGTGCAATGCACCAATTCTGGCTTTACCAGAAGGATCAGAAAACTTTGTGGTGTATTGTGATGCGTCTCATCAAGGGTTAGGATGTGTGTTAATGCAAAAAGAGAAAGTTATTGCGTACGCTTCCAGACAACTCAAACCGCTTGAGAAGAATTATACCACCCATGATCTAGAACTTGGAGCAATAGTTTTCGCCCTTTAGATATGGAGGCATTATTTGTACGGAACCAAGTGCACCATTTATACCGATCACAAAATCCTTCAGCATATCCTAGATTAGAAAATGTTAAACATGCGGTAGAGAAGATGGGTAGAGTTGTTTAGTGATTATGATTGTGAGATACGATATCACCCAGGAAAGGCTAACGTAGTAGCCGATGCACTTAGCAGGAAAGAAAGAGTGAAACCTTCCCGTGTGAGAGCTTTGGGAATGGTAATTCAGACAAGCTTGAAATCTCAAATCATTGATGCCCAGGAGAAAGCGTTATACAAGGAAAATCTTCCAGGCGAGACTTTACATGGTTTGGAAGAGAGATTTGAAACCAAACCTGATGGAGTTCGTTATTTTAAGGACAGGGTATGGATTCCAAGGGTTAACAACCTGAGAGACATGGTACTAGAGGAGTCTCATCGATCTAAATACTCAATCCACCCTGGAGCGGATAAGATGTACAAGGATCTTAAAGAGTACTATTGGTGGCCTGGAATGAAAAAGGATATTGCCTTGTATGTTGGGAAGTGTATGACATGCTCAATAGTCAAAGCTGAACATCAAAAACCATCCGGCCTGTTGCAACAACCTGAAATTCCCCAATGGAAATGGGAGCAAATATCTATGGACTTTGTTACCAAACTCCCTAGAACTGCTAAAGGTCATGACTCAATTTAGGTCATAGTGGATCGACTGACGAAATCTGCTCACTTTCTCCTCATTCGAGAAGATTTCAAAATGGAAAAATTGGCCCAAATCTACATCGACATAATTGTTTCTCTGCATGGTGTACCCCTATCTATCATTTCTGATAGAGATAGTCGTTTTAAATCACGATTTTGGTGGATGTTACAGAAGGCACTAGGAACCAAGATAGATTTGAGCACAACTTACCACCCTCAGACAAATGGGCAGACAGAGAGAACAATACAAACATTGGAAGACATGCTACGAGCGTGTGTCATTGAGTTCAAAGGAAATTGGGATACTCATTTGCCTCTAGTTGAGTTCTCCTACAATAATAGTTACCACACGAGTATCCAATGTGCTCCATATGAAGCATTGTATGGATGCAAGTGTCGTTTGCCCTTATGTTGGACAGAAATCGGAGACAGATAGTTGACTAGACTCGAACTTATCCAGGAAACATCTGACAAGATTGCTATCATCAAGGATAGGCTTAAAACTGCTAGAGATCGTCAGAAAAGTTATGCGGATAATCATCGAAAACCATTAGAATTCCAAGTAGGAGACAAGGTACTTTTAAAAGTGTCGCCTTGGAAAGGGCTTGTACGTTTTGGTAAGAAAGGAAAACTAAGCCCGAGATATGTTGGACCCTTCGAAATCATTGAAAGGATTGGTCCGGTGGCGTATAAACTTCAATTGCCCCAAGAGTTAAGCGCCATTCACGACACATTCCACATCTCCAACCTTAAGAAATGTCTAGCCGACGAAGCATTGATAGTACCCCTGGAGGAAATTAAGATCAATGATAAGCTAAACTTTGTTGAGGAACCGATAGAAATCCTTGACAGGGAGGTAAAACAACTTAAGCGGAGTAAGATCCCGATTGTGAAAGTTCGATGGAACTCAAAACGCGGGCCGGAGTACACCTGGGAGCGCGAGGACTTCATAAAGGAAAAGTATCCACAACTTTTCCTTTGCGACGACAAACGATGACATAGAATGAATTTCGGGACAAAATTCTTTTTAAGTGGGGGATACTGTGACAACTTTCAATTCAGGTCATTCTCGGACTCATGCATCTTTATAAAAACCATTCATGCACAACATGCCATGACCTAGTAGTACAAATTAGGTCAAAAATCTTGCATAAACTAGGATCCAACTAAGGTCTAGGACTAATATACTTGATACTTACAATTCTAGTAAGTTGCTTAGCTACAATAGGAAATGCCAATACTATAATTAGAATAAAGCTTCAAGCTTTGTTATAATTGAAATAGGGTATAAAACTCTAAAAATAAATTAAAACATTCTAATTATACTTCAACATGTTGTTGAATATCAAACAATATTCGAAAAACCCTAAAGAGCCAAAAATCCAAATTTATAAATCTTAAAGCTTAAAAACTTTATAAAATTTGGCTATAAACTTCCTAATATCAAATTTTTATTAATCAAATTATGAATTATAATCAATGAAATAGAAATTAAATTATCAAGTGTTAATCATAAACTATTGGTTAAATACAAAGATTTTTAAATAAATCAAGAACTATATAAAGAAGAAATTTTATAAAAATTCTTGGGTTTTATAGAAATTAAGGAGGGATTTTTATAAAATTTGAATTGAGGAGAGAGAAGGCCCTAATCCACTAAAAAATCTGGCCATTCTCCCCTCCCCATTCCCTCTCTCTTCCCAAAACTCAATCATTAAGCTCATTCCCTCACTCTACCTCTTCTCTCTTCACTCTCTCACATTCCACCCTCCTAACACACAAACTCTCTTCCTCTCTCTCTCTAAACCACGAAATTTCTCTCATTCCTCTGCCAAATTTCGAGATTTTGAAGACCTTGAAGTGTTCTTACTTCTCTCAAGGTCAAAACCAAGGTAAACAACAACATCATCTTCCATAGTTTCATGGTTAAACTTCTTTTCTTCTTAATCTTCTCTACTTTTCGGATTCTATGCCTTTCCATGGCTAGAAATCTTTATTCTCCCCTTGTGGTTTGTAGATTATCACCATAACACAATTCATGTGTTTGAAATGGTGAAAATCCGGGATCAAACCCATGCAAGGAGTGAAAAAGATGCACATATGATCATGTGACACCAAAATCTAATATTTCATGTTCTTCTCCATTTCTTTTATGTTCATGCATGACCAAAAGCATTTAAACCATTTCTAGTACATCTTGGATGCTCATTCATTCCATGCATGTGTTAGAAATCGGACTTTACCAAAGGCATGCATGATGTTCTTGTTGAAATACCCTAATAATGCACACAAACAAACATGAAATCTGCCAGATTACTTTGTTCGACTTTGAAAGGCCATAAATCAGTAATTTCTTAACCAAATCGTGATATTTTTTTTGTATTCGTTAGTTCCACGAGTTAACTTTCAAACCCAACTGGTCTCACTGTAAAATATTAAATATCCGATTTTTGGAAGATTTTACAAAATGGTTGCGCATACAGCTCTTTTTCTGTGATCACTATTTTTATCTTGCTTAAACAATGGCCTTAAACCCAACCATAAATCTGAGGAAAAATACCTTAGAAGCTTAACATATCTAGTGAATGATGGTCGAAATTTCATGGCTTAAAACCTCACTGAATGGGCTACACAAATTCATGAACTTCAGCCACATCTACACTTCATGCATTATTGCATGCAACTTTTCTTAAATTGTTTGGGATCATTACCCTCATTTCTCTTCTGAATACATTCTTAACATTTTTTCTTTTGAAAGCCCTTGCATGCATGAGATAATCTGGAAAATTTCAAGAGCTTTTGTTATTTCTTTGATTTATTAGAATTATTGCTAAAACCAAGGGCATAAATCATATAAAATACTTCCAGAGGTCAATAAATCCTAAATAAATTCATGGATGATTCTTATGAGTAATAATAACCCTTCACCAAATTTCAGCAATTTTTGTTACTATTTCATATGATTTCTAATTTTATTTTGTTTACGGCATGATAAATTAAAAAACCACTTTAGAGTATGTGAAAATTGTATCTAACAATTTTCGCATACCTTACCTGTGATGGGTGATTCCAGAAAATAATTTCAAGATTTTTCATCATGCCTAGCTATTTTTCCCAATTTTTGGTAATTATAATGGTCTAAAAATGGGAAAAATAGTTCTGATTATCCAAAATTCATGAAAATTTACCAGGATATCATATTATACAGTAGGAGGTTACATAAAATATTTAAGGATTTTTCTCTACTGTAAACTATTTTTCTCTTATTTTCTAAAGTTAATTGCATTAAAATACACTTAAATACACATAAATACCCAAAACCAGTTTATACATTATGAAAACCACTTTTGATATTTTTCCAGGTTATTTATACTGTAAATGATGTTACAAAAATTTATGGTGATTTATTTTAACTGTTTAATATAATTTCTTTAATTAATGACTATTTAAAGGAATAAAACAAGGAAAAATAGAAATACCCACTGAAAAATATCTTTTATATTTTTCCCAGCTTAGTATTGTGTAATAACAGTTAAATAAAAAGTTTGAGAATTTTTATCCCTCGAATGCTATTTTTCGTGAATTTATGTTGTTATAGAGACTTAAGATTTGGAAAATTAACCTTCCAAAGTTGTAATTAATCGCACGACTTGTAAAATTTCAATATTTCAGAAAAAGCGTAATCAATTGATATAAAATCCAATACAAAAACATAAATTGGCATTTCCCTATATGTAGAGTTTAGTATATTAGCATTAGATATCGACATGGAAACTCACTAGTGTGTCTGTTTGATGTCGTAGGATCCCGGTAGTAAGACGTTGGTGCATCCCGAAGTACCGCTTGTGCCTACACGAAATACCGTGAGTATTCACGCACTCCCCTATTTTCTGATTTTATGTTTTGGGGTGGAAAAGCATGTCCAGAAAAACTATTGTTTGCATGATGTATTTAAATTGTTTATTATCAAACTTGATTGCTATTGTATTGCTATGTATCTTTATGTATGTTTATGCAACACGGAAAATGAGAACTTATCATACTAAGGCCCTTCCCTTATCTCTAACCTTTAACTCTTTGAGCCAATGGTCATTATGGATAGCGCTATTAGGAATTGACAACTCCTCACTCGCCCGAATCACTGGAGTGCATGATACCATATTCATCTATGGAACGATAAGCATAGATCTCGATAGGGCTTCAGTCATAGGTTTGGTTGAGACTCATTGTTTGCTCGTACACATACAAACTCGTTTCTCGTTATAGCAATAAACTTGTATTCATTAATAGCAATCAACTTGTTTATCATTAAAGCAATGTACTTGTATTTACGAAGAGCCTTGTTGTACGCTCGATTTTATAAACTTGTGAACTCACCAACTATTTTCATAGTTGACGCTCGTTTTACATGCTTTTTCAGGAAATAATTAGTAAGTGGATGTAAAGATTCATCATCATAGAGCATGCTGCATCGTGTTGAAGCTATTATGAAGTTATATTTTGAACAATGTTATTTTGGAAAAACTTGTACTTTGTTTCTTTTTAAGCTATGGGTTGTAAACTTTAAATACTGCTATGGTGATGTATCTTTATCTTTTGCAATGAAACCGTTATCGCTGTCATACCTTGCGTTTCTGCTATAGCAGGGTGTGACATATATATATATATATATATATATATATATATATATATATATATATATATATATGAACAAAATGAAACGGGTCTTCTGAGAACTCCATCTTCAGACAAAAAGGATCTTCGGGTACCTGTTCTATCGCTGACCTGAGAACACAAGCGGTTTGAAAATCAGCATAACGCTTGTGAGTTCATAAGTAGTTTTTGTTTGTGAAATGTTCAAGTTTCCTTTCTGTTTCTGAAATGTTACGCACACCAAAAAAATCCCATATTTTCTTAAAAAGGGTTTGTTATCGTTTCCCAACATGTAAAGTAAAGTTGTACACTGAAAAACATGTTTACTTTTGTGAAAATGTACAGTTAGGTTATCTGGTTTGACATACTATTCTGGTTATTTACCAATGTATTCCCAGGAAAGTCCCATACATTCCTGATTTGTATGTTATCAATTGTGAAAGATGTAAAGTTATCCGGTTTGTTATCCTTTTTGGTTATGTAAACGTTTCCCCAGGAAAATCCCATACTTTCCTGAATGTTAGTTATCAATGTAAAAGATGTATTCCTGTTAGACCTCGTTATGTACAAGGTTTCTCAGGAAAGTCCCATACTTTCCTGATTGTTGATTGCCGTATGTAAAAGATGTTTTTCCGAATACGTGGTTATGTTCAATGTTTCCCCAGGAAAGTCCCATACTTTCCTGAATGTTGGTTTCCAATGTGAAAGATGTATATCGAAACCTGGTTATCTTGTGAATTTGTATAAAGTTGTTCATTATTACTATAAGTAAATCTCTGTTATCCTAATTGCGAGTTCCATAACCATACGATGGACTAAACCTGTGGCAATAAGGGGTCCACATCCTTATGACTTTCGTTACCCTTGAACCATTTCGGTTCGGCTGTAGCTAGCAGCCAGGTGTGGGGTAGTCAGCCCCGTATAGATCTATACACTCAAGTCATGCTCTCTAAATTCCAGAGATTCTGGTTACGGGTGTAGTCCTCCACTCGCGTATCTCTGTGGAGTGTTCGCCGAGGACGTGTCTCCAATCATACATGATTAACAAATTTACTAGCAATAATATGATAGTCCTCCACTCGCGTATTTATGTGGAGTGTTACCGAGGACAAAACAGTGTACATGTTTTATGTTCAAATGTTCTAATACCATGCTTTTAACTGATAAAATGTGGAAAGCCATTTGTGAAATATATGTAAAACATAACAGTTTAAAACCCATTTCACAAATATATGTTACGTGATCTGCATGTTCAAACGGTTATCAGTTGTAGTAATCAGTGTTAAAAGCATATAATAATGTGAAACACACATTTGAAAACATGTTTTGAGTACAAGTAACCCTTGTACTTTGCTTGTGTTCCCCCTGAAAACAGTGAAAAAGGGTAGGGGTATGAACTAACCAGACTCGGGAATGCGACGGTTTAGGGCACTAGATGTTGGTTCGGGTCTTGATTACTGGCGATG
Source organism: Lactuca serriola (assembly GCF_051521515.1). NCBI lineage: Eukaryota > Viridiplantae > Streptophyta > Magnoliopsida > Asterales > Asteraceae > Lactuca > Lactuca serriola. Next base: position 2,853,640 of record NC_136409.1, on the reverse strand, counting down.
TCCCTATGTAAAATGTAATAATTTCCATATATATCTAATTAGATTTACAATCACTAATTATATGGAACATTACACTCCAACGAGGTTAAACACCTCAAAACGAGCGTTTAGAGTGACCCGGGTGACATCTTCGGACGTGTAATGACACTAGGGACTTGGGATTTGAGTTTACTCCCCAAGAGTAAACATTTAAGGGAGTTTACAGCCACAAAACACAAACATACATGAGTTTACGGCCGTAAACTCATGTTGGTGTGATTTTGAGTGTTTAATGGCTTGTTTGGACATGGGGATTGTTGGAATGAATTTCTAAAATGCCTTGGAATGGATTAATGGAACTTATACCACTTAGAAGGGAGTTCACGACTGTAAACTTGGAGTTTATGGCTGTAAACTCACCCATGGTCAAGAATGATTAATTTGAGGTATAAGGAACAATCACATGTGATTCTAGTTAATTTTCCAAGCCTTGTTATGAATTTAGGGCACCATTTAGCATACTTTTAGGAGTTTACGGCCCAGGAGTATGTTGTATGGCCGTAAACTCTCATATTTAGGGTATTTGATGTGTTTAAGGTCCCCAAATTATTTTTAGATGGTTCTAGGATTTACCACAAGGCTATTGGTTAAGTTTCAAGGCATTCTAACATGTAAAAATGAGTTTATCCCCCATGTTTGAGGAGTTTACGGCCCAAGCACATGCCTTGGCTATAAACTCTCTTTTTTCCCTCAAAATGCAAGTTTAGGGTGTTCCAAGTCCAGGTTTATAAGCCTCAAAGTCGTATTTAAGTCCCAACAATGATTTGGAAGGGTTAAATGGCTCAAAAACCCCATTTTTGTGTGTTTACGGCCCAAGCTTACTCCTTGGCCGTAAACACATGTTCCAGGTCCTATTTCACATTTTGAACACGGATTTGAAGGCCTAAGAGGTTGAATAACAAGCTAGGAAGGTTACCTCTATGATTTGGAGCCTTAAATCTTTGATTTTGGACCTTAATTTAGAGTGAGGAGAGAGGTTAGAGAGAGAGTAGTGAGATGAAGCCAAAAGCTTCAAATGAAGGCTTAGAACACATTATATAGTGTCTAAGTTTTGGACACGGTGGAATTCTACCCTATACCGACGTTAGGTGAGGATTTTGGTCGTACCCGATAGGTTGTCGTAACCCGATATGGTAAATTCTAGAAATATTCCGATCACTAATATGGGGTATTAAAATGATTTCTAAATGTATTAAGACACCCATTAAGTCATTTTAGATCAATACAAATTAATGACTTAATTAAACAAGAAAATCGGAATCGAATTTGAAAACGACGATTGGTTGCTTGAATTGAACTACGAAAGAGTTACAAGAAGTGGTACGGAATTTTGGGTTGTTAAAATACGAGACAAGATACAAATCATGGATCTACAAAGAGTTGTGGATACTTTTGCTTCATTGAGTCTTCCCGCTCCCAAGTGAATTCTGGTACCCGCTTGTCATTCCAACGAACCTTCACTAACGGGATGCGACTTTGCTTTGTACGTTTGACTTCTCGATCCATGATTTCGATCGGTTCCTCCAGAAAGTTGAGGTTTTCATTGATCTCGATCTTGTCTATGGGAATCACTAGGGTTTCATCGGATAGGCACTTTTTGAGATTTGAGACATGGAAGACAGGATGAATGTTACTGAGTTCGTGAGGTAAACGAAGTTTATAGGCAACCGGACCGATCCTGGAGAGGATCTCGAAGGGTCCGATGTATCTAGGGTTAAATTTTCCACGTTTACCAAAACGTACAGTGCTTTTCCAGGGTGAGACTTTCAATAGAACACGGTCTCCAACCTGGAATTCTAGAGATTTCCGACGGTTATCAGCGTAACTCTTTTGGCGATCTCGTGAAGCTTTCAATCGGTTTCGGATTTCAATGATCTTTTCGGTGGTTTCGCGGATCATTTCAGGACCAGTGAGAGCACTGTCGGGGACTCGACTCTTGGCTAATTGTGTATCCCCCACCTTGGCCCAGCACAGAGGGGATCTGCACTTACGACCGTATAGGGCTTCAAACAGAGCAACCCTAATGTTGGTGTGGTAACTGTTGTTGTATGAGAATTCGATCAAAGATAGATGTGTGTCCCACGACTTTCCAAAGTCAATGACACATGCCCTAAGCATGTCCTCCAGGGTTTGGATTGTTCTCTCACTCTGTCTATCGGTCTGAGGATGATACGCCGTGCTCATATCTAGTTTGGTTCCAAGGGCTTTCTGAAGGGATTGCCAGAATCTGGAGGTAAACCTGCTATCTCGATCAGAGATAATGGATGCAGGTACACCGTGCAGTCGGACTACCTCCTGGATATAGATTCACGTGAGTCTTTCCATCTTGTATGATTCTTTGATCGGAATAAAGTGAGCGGATTTTGTCAAACGATCGACAATTACCCAAATGGTATCGTACCCACTAGGACACTTGGGTAGTAAGGTGATGAAATTCATGGTAATCATCTCCCATTTCCATTCGGGTATCTCAGGCTGTTGGAGCAGACCTGAGGGTTTCTGGTGCTCAACTTTAACCTTGGCGCAAGTTAGACACTTACCCACGAACGTAGCTATCTCAGCTTTCATGTTTGGCCACCAATATTGTTTCTTGAGATCCAGGTACATCTTGTCAGAACCCGGGTGAACAGAGTATTTGGTTTTGTGTGCCTCTTCCATGACAATTTCCCTGAATCCTCCGGACTTTGCAATCCAGATCCGATCCATGAAACAATAGACTCTGTCACCTTTGATCTCAAGTTTCTTATCCATTCCCCTCAAGGTTTCAATCAACACGTTCTCGGGTTTGAGGGCTTCCAACTGGACTTCTCGGATTTGCATGGGTAAGTTGGAATGGATAGTCATCGTTTGGTTCTTCACTTTGTGGCCTGCACTTTCCTTTCGGCTAAGGGCATCTACTACCACATTGGCCTTTCCGGGATGGTAACAGATTTTGCACTCATAATTACTGAGTAGTTCTACCCATCTCCGTTGCCTCATGTTCAAGTCCTTCTGATCAAAGATATGCTGCAGGCTCTTGTGATCAGTGAAGATTGTGCACTTGGTTTCGTAGAGATAATGTCTCCAAATCTTCAATGCAAAGACTACGACTCCTAGTTCCAAGTCATGTGTGGTATAGTTGACCTTGTGTGCTTTCAGCTGTCTTGAGGCATAAGCAATCACTTTTCCTCTTTGCATAAGCACACAGCCTAAACCTTGATTAGACGCATCGCAGTAGACAACGAAATCTTCTGTCCCTTCGGGTAGGGACAGAACAGGCGCGTTGCATAAGGCTCTCTTCAACGTTTGGAATGCAGTTTCTTGCTTATCACTCCAACAAAAGGATACACCTTTCTGTGTTAGAGTGGTTAAGGGTCTGGCGATTTTGGAAAAATTCTGGATGAATATCCGTTAATAGCCGGTGAGACCCAAGAATTGACGGATTTCTGTGGGTGTCTTCGGTGCCGACCAATTCTCTATCGCTTTAATCTTGGAAGGATCCACGTGAATACCCTCCTCGCTTACCACGTGACCGAGGAAAGTTACCTTCCGTATCCAGAATTCACACTTGGAGAATTTCGCGTACAGTTTCTCGGATCTAAGGGTTTCCAACGCTAACTTCAAGTGTTGCTTGTGATCTTCTTCGCTTCTGGAGTAGACAAGGATGTCGTCAATGAACACGATGGCGAACTTGTCTAAAAAGGGACGGCACACCCGGTTCATCAGATCCATGAACACTGCCGGTGCATTGGTTAGACCGAAGGGCATCACTACGAACTCGTAGTGTCCATACCGAGTCCTGAAAGCTGTTTTGGAAACATTACTCTCCTGAACTCGTAACTGATGGTACCCTGACCGAAGGTCTATCTTTGAGAAGTAGCTGGCTCCCTGAAGTTGATCGAAGAGGTCATCTATTCGTGGAAGAGGATATCGGTTCTTAACGGTCAATTTGTTCAGCTCGCGGTAGTCGATACACATTCGAAAGGATCCATCTTTCTGTTGGGTTTTAGCCATAAGAACTTTCCTATGTGCGCATGCAAAACCCTATTGCTTGGATCTAGGCTTTCTATCAAACATGCTTTTGAATCCAAGACTTCTAATGGCTAATTAGGTTAAACAATAACATTAATACAGATCTAGAATCATACCTTTGAGTTCCTTGTTGATCTTCTAGTCTTGGAGCTTCTAGAGTCACAATTGTCACTCCTCTGATGGTTCACAAACACCAATAGCAAGCAAGATGATTTAGGAGAGAGGAGAGGGGATGGAATTCGGCCAGAGGTTCCTTTCTTTAGGTTCTTAAAGCTTGTCCACGAATTCCACACCCCAAGGGCCTATTTATACCTTTAGACTCCTTAAGGGTTTCATCCTAAACCCTAATTGGATAATCTTCACTTAAGGCTATCCAAATCCATTCCATAGATATCCTTTTGGACTATTTTGAGCTATCCTAAAGCTCTTAGAAACCGTCCAAAGTCCATCCTAATGGATTTATAGTCTAAAGTCTAACTATCAAACAATTGACAGTTTATACCCTCTTATTTAATTAATCTCTTTAAGTCACCAAATTAATACCAATTAATTTATGACTTATATTAATCAAATAACTAAATATTATTCCTTATAATATTTACTCTCTCTTAACAAATCATCCTTCAAGTTGCTATGGTGAAGGCAACCCAAAAGGACCATGCACCACCGAATATAGTTATAGCCTTAGACACTATTCCAACAGTCTCCCACTTGGATAAGTCTAGTAACTATACAAGTACAATACGGTTTGCAATCGTAGCTCTCAAAGACGCTGTCAACTCTGATCTAATCAATCTTGTCCTTTAGATAAGGGATCTTATAGTCCTCTGTTAGATATCATGCTGACAATCCTATGGAATGGTTAGTCTAGCATTTAGATTTCTCGATCTTCGATTTATTTGACATAGAACTTAATCGAACACATCAATTCAGTTCTGACCGGGCCCAGCACATAAGTCAAATCAAATCATCGAGTGGCCAAGATATCTCTTCTACCCTCTTAGGATAAAATTTACAGATAAACTTCGACTTATATGCATTTACTTATTCATTAACCAACTATACACAACAATGCGTTTTATAACATCAAGTTACTGATGCGTTTTCGCATTATCAATGCACAATCAATTAACAAATAATAAACCATATATCTAGGTTTTAAGACCATATGATATTATCGTCTCACGATCACCTTTTATATCGTATTCCATAAGGTGATTCCAGCAAGTGCGGGTTTATTCCAATGCTCAAAACCAGTTCGTAAGCACTCATGAACGTTGCAGCAACCCTTGCTATGTCTAACACCATTTAGACATTCTACACACCAATTCATGACAATCTTCATTCATATCTACTCCCAACATATGAACGATTGTGGACCATTTGAATAATTCGATTATTCCTAACAAACTCAATTATTCTGGAAGTCAAAACATGCAAAGTGAAACAATAGTTAAACAATTAACATGTGATAGTAACTTTACTCATAAATAAAACTTCTTTATTTAATCATCAAATGTTAATTACATTTATCTATTATACGTTTCTAATACAATCTAATCTATGCTAATATCATCCTTCAGCCCAATACTTCTAGCATGCTGTAAGTGCTTAACCCTACTCAGTCCCTTCGTAAGCGGATCTGCTGGGTTATCTTCTGATGATATCCTCTTCACTACGAGTTGTCCTTCTTCTACACGATGTCTAATGAAGTGATATTTTCTGTTGATATGTCGAGATCTACCATGATCCCTCGGTTCCTTGGTCAAGGCAACCGCACCTTCGTTATCACAGAAAATCTCCATGGGCTCCTTTATGGCCGGTACAACTCCAAGATCACCGATGAAGTTCTTCAGCCATATTGCCTCCTTCGACGCTTCGCTCGCTGCGATGTACTCTGATTCGCACGTTGAATCAGCTACGGTTTCCTGCTTGGAACTTTTCCATGTCACTGCTCCTCCATTTAGGGTAAAGACCCAGCCCGACTGCGAACGGTAGTTGTCCCTGTCGGTTTGAAAGCTGGCGTCACTATACCCTCGCACCTTCAAGTCATCACTCCCTCCAAGGACTAAGAACCATTCTTTCGTTCTCCGAAGGTACTTAAGGATGTTCTTCACCGCAATCCAGTGTGCTTTGCCAGGGTTCCCTTGATATCTGCTAACCATGCTCAAAGCGAAGGCTACATCAGGGCGAGTACAAGTCATAGCGTACATGATTGAGCCAACTGCGGAAGCGTATGGTACTCGGCTCATTTCTGCTATCTCGGCTTCGGTACTCGGACTTTGAGTCTTACTCAACTTGGCATTTCCTTGTATCGGTAGTTCTCCCTTCTTTGAGTTTTCCATACTAAAACGTTTTAGTACCTTCTCCAAGTAAGTATTCTGACTAAGTCCAATTAGTCTCTTACTTCTTTCTCTTACTATCCTTATTCCCAATATGTAAGAAGCCTCTCCGAGGTCCTTCATAGCGAAGCACTTCCCGAGCCAGGACTTAACCTCCTACAGAGTCGGGATGTCGTTTCCTATGAGTAATATGTCATCGACATATAGAACGAGGAAGCTTACTACACTCCCACTGGCTTTGACATACACACAAGATTCGTCTTCGCTTCGTACAAATCCAAACTCTTTGACTTTCTCATCGAAGCAAAGATTCCATCTGCGAGACGCTTGCTTAAGTCCATAAATGGACTTCTCAAGCTTACACACTCTATTCGGATGCTTCGGATCCACAAACCCCTCTGGCTGAGCCATGTAAACATCCTCAGCCAACTTTCCGTTAAGGAAAGCGGTCTTGACATCCATTTGCCAAATCTCATAATCATGAAATGCGGCAATCGCTAGCATCACTCTAATAGATTTAATCTTCGCAACTGGCGAGAAGGTCTCATCATAGTCAACTCCGGGAGTTTGAGTAAAGCCCTTCGCAACCAATCACGCTTTGTATGTGTGTACTTTCCCATCCACGTCGGTCTTCTTCTTGAAGATCCACTTGCACCCTACGGTCTTACGTTCGGGCACGTAATCAACCAAATTCCAAACTTGGTTATCGTACATGGATTGGATCTCGCTATCCATCGCCTCTTTCCATTTTGCAGACTCCGGGCCTGCCATGGCTTCCTTATAGCTATTAGGTTCATCAAGATTTATTAGTGTACCATCACTAATATACGTGTCCCCTTCGGTAGTAATATGAAAACCATAAAACTGGGGTTGAACTCTAAATCTATCGGAACGTCTAAGAGGTAAGGATTCGTCAATCGGTTCAACCGGAGTTTCCTCCTCGGGTTAAACGCCAGCGGTAGAGGTTCCTTCATCTATCGATTCTTGAATCTCTTCAAGTTCGATTTGCCTCCCACTGTCTCCTTGGCTTATGAGTTCTCGCTCTCGGAAAACTCCTCTCCTCGCAACAAAGATAACATTATCTTTCGGTCTATAGAAGAGATATCCAAAGGAAGTTTGCGGGTAGCCGATGAAAATACATCGCTCACTTCGAGGTTCAAGCTTGTCGTGAGTATCTCGTCTTACGAAAGCCTCGCAACCCCAAACCTTGATATGTGCCAATGAGGGAGCTTTCCCTGTCCACATCTCGTGAGGTGTTTTGGCAACCTTCTTGGTAGGGACTCGGTTAAGGATATGGGCGGCAGTCTCTAAGGCATACCCCCAAAAGAAGATAGGTAGTGAAGCACGACTCATCATAGAGCGAACCATATTCAATAAGGTTCGATTACGCCTTTCTGCCACACCATTCAATTGTGGTGTCCTAGGAGGCGTCAATTGCGAAACTATTCCACACTCCTTGAGATAATCGTGGAATTCAAGACTTAGGTACTCTCCTCCTCGATCGGATCGAAGCATCTTGATTTTCCTGCCCAATTGATTCTCCACTTCATTCTTGAACTCTTTGAACTTTTCAAAGGTTTCTGACTTTTGCTTGATTAAATAGATATACCCATATCTACTATAATCATCGGTAAAGGTCACATAGAAACGGTTCCCATCCTTCGTGGTTGATCTAAAAGGTCCACATACATCGGTATGTATTAGGTCTAATAGTCCCTCACCCCTTTCACAAGTACTCGTGAAGGGTGACTTAGTCATCTTTCCAAGTAAACAAGATTCGCATGTGTCATCTTCCCTAAGGTCGAATGACTCCAACACTCCATCCTTTTGGAGTTGGGCTATGCGTTTCTTGTTGACATGTCCAAGACGACAATGCCACAACGATGCTTTATCCATGCTAGTGGAAGAATCAATATTCAAAACATCATTTCCTAAGTTATCAACAATCATAACAGTTTCATATATTCCATTACATGGTATAGCTTCAAAATAAAAGACACCATTTAGATAAGCCAAAATAGAACCATTCTCATTATTAAAAGAAAATCTAAAACCTTGTCTATACAAACCATGAAATGAAATGATGTTTCTAGCCATTTCTGGCGAATAGCAATAATTGTTCAAATTTAAAACTAAACTATTCTTAAGCACCAAAGAATACACTCCAATCTTGGTCACAGGCGACGATCTTCTGTTCCCCATGATTAGATTGATCCTTCCTTGCTCCACATCCCTACTTCCTTTTAGTCCCTGCACATTAGAACAAATGTGATAACCACAACCGGTGTCAAGAACCCAAGAAATAGCATGATTAGAATCGTTAGATTTTATTGCATATATACCTGCGAAAGATGGCTTGATCTTTCCTTCCTTGATGGCTTGCAGGTAGTCCGGGCAGCTTCGCTTCCAATGTCCTATCTTGTGGCAGTGGTGGCACTCTGCCTCCTTCGGGTTAGAGCAGGGCTTAGAGGGATCAACTTTTGTCCCACTAGAAGAGGAACCATCTCGGGCTTTCACCTTTCGATAGTTATTTGAAGAAGCTTTCCTCTTCTTTCCCTTCCCTTGACCAATTGCCAAGACAGGAGCAGCAGACGGATTGGGAGTTGGTGCAACAGACTTGTCCTTGAAATTGCTCTCAGCAACCCTCAAGAGACCTTGGAGCTTACTTAGAGTGACCTCCTCTTTGTTCATGTGGTAGGTCATCCTAAATTGATTGTACATCGGAGGCAAAGAGTGAAGCACCATGTCGATCGCCAAGTCTTCGCCGAAGTCAACGTTTAACTTGCGAAGGCGGTCGACATACCTTTGCATCTTTTGCAAGTGCACGGTAAGAGATTCTCCATGACCCATCTTAGCGGAAATCATGTTGGTGAAGATCTCGTAACGCTCTTGTCTCGCGTTTTGGTGGTACCTCTCCAACAAGTCTTGATGCATCTCGTATGGATACATGTCCTCGTAGGACTTTTGGAATTCGGAGTTCATGGTGGCGATCATGATGCAATGTACTTTCGTCGCATCTCGCTCATGAGTTTCAAAGGCGGTGATTTCGGCGGGAGTAGCAATTTCGGGGTTGATTTTCTCGAGCTTCTCGTCGAGGACATACTCTTTATCCTCATAGCGAGCAATGGTGCGAATGTATCTTATCCATTCGCCAAAGTTCGTTCCATCGAAGGTGACCTTTTGGCAAAGGCTCATCAACGTGAAAGAACTAGCAGCAGCGTTGTTTGCGTTTGACATCTATAGAAAGGACAAAGATAGATTAGAACAAGAATCCCTAACTATCACCCAATAAGAAAATTAGGGCTAGGATCCAACAATAACATTTACATACTAGAAAAGGGATGCCGTAATCCAACATGCAAATAAATTGAAGGTAAGTGAATGACGATTCACTAATTCTCCATCACAAAACTTAAACTTTTAGTCCTAAGTGTTTTTGAGAATTCCTAGGTTCGGATGAGATTCATTGAACTATTCAATGGCATGTTTAAATCTCGATATGCCCCTCTTGTTTGTGACTGGGATGCCGAGGATCACAAAGCGGGTGTGAATTACCATGCAAATTTACATGGTGCCTTCATTGTTACGATCACCTATTCGATGTGCCGGTAAACCACACACGCTCCACCGAACTATGATAAACAAGGAATCACCCTCCGCCACCTTCTCTTAGAACCAATTAGTGTGCCGGTAAACCACACACGCTCCACTAACATCTTAGCAAGGTGCAAAGTGTAATTTCATGGAATTGCACCAATTCACTTTTCCTAAAGTAACTAAGATTGGGAAATTTAAAAAATTTAGTTACTTTGTATTTCTTATTATACTTTTAATGAGAGGATGAGGTTGCCCTATCCTACCCGTTCGGCTAACGACCCTCCACCAATCAAGCAAGCGGTGGGTGTGAGTGTACACCCATTAAGCGCCATTTTATAGGCCGCAACCTTATACCCACCTTATAGATTGGCTTCGTGAATGAGGCCTACTAGCGGTAAGACTAGCATTTAGTTATACATATATATATTATTCTAATAATGTCATATAAGTATAGGGTTGTATTTTAAACTTTTCAAAATCTAGGGTTTGAAATTTAAGTTGTCTAAATTAAAGCTTTTAATCACAAATTTAAATTTCAAAACTATAGGGTAGGTTTTAAACATTTAAAAACATGGAGGATCAAATAACAAATAATTTCAATTAACAATTAATATCTTAATTATCTTTATTTGATTTATCTTTGATTTCTTTGAAGATAATTACCAAAAATAATTAAAACAATTAATTAATTATCATATAAAGAAACTAAATATTTAATTAGTTGATAATTACCTTTAACTAGATCAATATAACACTTATATTTATCAAAAAAACGGATTCATATTGATCTAATTAGTTTATGGTAAGTTTGGATAAGATAAACACAAAGAAATCCCGAATCTGGCCTTTCCTGACGCTTGGACTCGCCGAGTACACAAATGGACTCGCCGAGTCAGGCCTACTCGCCGAGTCCACTTTGGAACTCGACGAGTCAGTGACTCAAAAACCAAAAAATCGAATTTTGCAGGTTTGTTTCAGTTATACAAGCAACAATTTGTAGAAAACCAATCTAGGCTCTGATACCACTGTTGGGTTTTAGCCATAAGAACTTTCCTATGTGCGCATGCAAAACCCTATTGCTTGGATCTAGGCTTTCTATCAAACATGCTTTTGAATCCAAGACTTCTAATGGCTAATTAGGTTAAACAATAACATTAATACAGATCTAGAATCATACCTTTGAGTTCCTTGTTGATCTTCTAGTCTTGGAGCTTCTAGAGTCACAATTGTCACTCCTCTGATGGTTCACAAACACCAATAGCAAGCAAGATGATTTAGGAGAGAGGAGAGGGGATGGAATTCGGCCAGAGGTTCCTTTCTTTAGGTTCTTAAAGATTGTCCACGAATTCCACACCCCAAGGGCCTATTTATACCTTTAGACTCCTTAAGGGTTTCATCCTAAACCCTAATTGGATAATCTTCACTTAAGGCTATCCAAATCCATTCCATAGATATCCTTTTGGACTATTTTGAGCTATCCTAAAGCTCTTAGAAACCGTCCAAAGTCCATCCTAATGGATTTATAGTCTAAAGTCTAACTATCAAACAATTGACAGTTTATACCCTCTTATTTAATTAATCTCTTTAAGTCACCAAATTAATACCAATTAATTTATGACTTATATTAATCAAATAACTAAATATTATTCCTTATAATATTTACTCTCTCTTAACAAATCATCCTTCAAGTTGCTATGGTGAAGGCAACCCAAAAGGACCATGCACCACCGAATATAGTTATAGCCTTAGACACTATTCCAACACTTTCTTCTTGAGAAACAATACCTGAGCTCCCCAAGGTGAGGAACTTGATCTAATGAATCCTTTACTGAGCAACTCATTGAGTTGACTGGATAACTCCTGCATTTTTGCTGGAGCTAAGCGATATGGAGACTTCGCTACGGGAGTAGCTCCAGGAATTAGGTCAATACAGAACTCGACCTGACGCTCAGGAGGAATTCCTGGAAGCTCTTCGGGAAACACATCAGGAAAGTTATAGACTTCGGGGATGCTCGCGAGGTCTTTAACTTCTTGTTCCTTGTTAATCACATGGGCTAAAAATGCAATGCACTCCTTTCGTAGGAGCTTTCGAGCTTTGATGCAGGAAATAATACGAAGGTTGGAACTGGGTTTATCGCCATCGATTACGAGGGTCCGTACCGAAGGAAGGTTGAGACGGATGGCTTTTTCGTAACAAAGGATATCAGCATGATTGGGACTCAACCAATCCATGCCAATGATAACATCAAAGCTCTTAATGGAAACTGGCATGAGATCTATAGGAAATGAGTGGTCATTCAGGGTAAGGGTACATCCTATGAATACATCGTTAGCGCTTTCTTTCTCACCGTTAGCCATCTCGACGGTAAACGTTTCAGTTAGTGGTTGAGGATTATGTTTTAGGTTATGTTTGAATGCATGACTAACAAAACTCCTTTCAGCACCCGAATCGAAAAGTATATTAGCATATGAGTTGTCGAGAAGGAACGTACCCGAAACAACAGTAGGATCGGCGACTGCTTCCTCCCGTCCCATAGTTAGAACCCTTCCGGTGTTCTCAGCAGTTGACTTCTTGGGGCAGTTCCTTTTAAAGTGCCCAACCTCTCCACAGTTGTAGCAAGCTTGACTAATGCCTGCTCCAGATGATTGGTTGGCCGATTAGGTCGGAGTTTTGCAGAATCGAACTGTGTGCCCCTTCTTACCACAATTGGTACAGGATAGTTCTCGGCAGGGACCAGGATTGTGATGGTATTTGCACTTGTCACATAGAGGAAGATTACCAGCATATCTACTGGTAGGAGTTGGAGCTATGGATCCCACAACAGAAGCAGCAGGAACGGGGGTAGTAGCAGCATGGACTGCTACAGTTTGCTGTCTTTTCGAGGATCCCTGAGAAGATTGACCCTTCTTCTTCTTCCAGAATTTTCTTTTCTCACCACTCCTTTGAGTCGGCTCAGGAGTGGTAGTGATTTCCTCAACATCATTGCTATGATCAATCAGGGTTTGGGCTAAAGTCTTGGCACTATCATAGGTGTCCGGACGGGCAGCCAAGACATGACTCTTTGTCGGTTGGGATAACCCCCAAATGAACCTTTCAATCTTTTTACTTTCGGGGGTGATTAATCCCGGGCAGAGAAGTGCGAGATCATCGAATGGGGAAGTGTATGCAGCAATGTCGGAACCTTTCATCTTTAGGTTCCAGAGCTCGTGCTCTAGTTTCTGCATTTCACCACGGGGGCAGTATTCAACAATGAGGAGTTCTTTCATGGCTTCCAAGCCCATGGAATTGGCTACATGTAGGGTTAGAGATTTGACTCGGCCATTCCATCAAGTCAAGGCTTTATCAATGAAGGTACAAGCTGTGAATTTGACTTTATCGGACTCCGCACATGCACAGATTTCAAAGATGGATTCGATTTTATCGAAGCATCGGGGTAAGGCAATGACACCTCCAGTGCCATCGAAGGATGTTGGTTTTACATTCATGAAATCCTTATAGGAACCCTCCTTTTGGTATCCCTGATTGCTTTCTTGGTCTTGAGTTTGATTAGCACCTCCTGATCCACCGGAACCACCGGTGTTTAGTTGAGACATAGCAGCTGCCACTGCGGCGGTAACAGCTGCTTGGAATACCACGGGATCAATTTCAGGAGGAGGTGGTGGCGGAGGGTTGTTGGAGCTGGGTCTCTTTCTAGGAGGCATATTGATCTAATAATATCAAGAAAGAGAGAGGATGGTAAGTCCTCTACATTGAATCAATAGATATGGCAGTTATATGTTCCAAATAAGCGATAAAGCAGGAGTGAGTTATCGAAACATATAATTTATCACTAAGAATGATCACAGAACACCTCTCAACTGAGGATTTCTACAGAGGATTGGCTCGAGAAATACTCCCATAGTATTTCATGATTTGCTTACGACACTGGTTCGATGTTTGGGATATTAGGGTAAGTTTTAGGCATGCCGCACACCACAGTCACTCCCAAGCACATGTTGGCCGTGTCTCGAATGAATATAGTTGTCCAGGCTATATTGACCCTAGACACAACTACATAACTGCCCAGGTTTAAACTTAGTACACAACACCCAATTACTTATGTTCTGTTCTACTTGTGGTTACAGATCACGACGATTCGGTATACTTGTATACTTTTGAAAATACTTGTAGTTTGAAGATACTTTTAATTCAGAGCATTTAGGCCCTTTAGTGTTTATAGTTTTATACCATGTAAGGTTTGGTATACTTCATTCACTACAAACAAGGGCTCTGATACCAATCTGTCACACCCCGAAAACCAAAGGCGGAAACATTTCCGGAGTTAACTCCACGTTGAGTATCAAATCTAATGCACATAGTAAGTAAAGTAATACAACCATTACATTACAATAAGAAAAGTTTTACAACTTGTTTCAAAAGTAAAGTTGTACAGTTGTGATACATAGTGTGTGTGTATATATATATATATATATATATATATATATATATATATATATATATATATATATATATATATATATATGAACAAAATGAAACGGGTCTTCTGAGAACTCCGTCTTCAGACAAAAAGGATCTTCGGGTACCTGTTCTAACGCTGACCTGAGAACACAAGCGGTTTGAAAATCAGCATAACGCTGGTGAGTTCATAAGCAGTTTTTGTTTGTGAAATGTTCAAGTTTCCTTTCTGTTTCTGAAATGTTACGCACACCAAGAAAATCCCATATTTTCTTAAAAAGGGTTTGTTATCATTTCCCAGCGTGTAAAGTAAAGTTGTACACTGAAAAACATGTTTACTTTTGTGAAAATGTACAATTAGGTTATCTGGTTTGACATACTGTTCTGGTTATGTACCAATGTGTTCCCAGGAAAGTCCCATACATTCCTGTTTTGTATGTTATCAATTGTGAAAGATGTAAAGTTATCCGGTTTGTTATCCTTTCTGGTTATGTAAACGTTTCCCCAGGAAAATCCCATACTTTCCTGAATGTTAGTTATCAATGTAAAAGATGTATTCCTGTTAGACCTCGTTATGTACAAGGTTTCCCAGGAAAGTCCCATACTTTCCTGATTGTTGATTGCCGTATGTAAAAGATGTTTTTCCGAATACGTGGTTATGTTCAATGTTTCCCCAGGAAAGTCCCATACTTTCCTGAATGTTGGTTTCCAATGTGAAAGATGTATATCGAAACCTGGTTATCTTGTGAATTTGTATAAAGTCGTTCATTATTAATATAAGTAAATCTCTGTTATCCTAATTGCGAGTTCCATAACCATACGATGGACTAAACCTGTGGCAATAAGTGGTCCACATCCTTATGACTTTCGTCACCCTTGAACCATACCGGTTCGGCTGTAGCTAGCAGCCAGGTGTGGGGTAGTCAACCCCGTATAGATCTATACACTCAAGTCACGCTCTCTAAATCCTAGAGATTCTGGTTACGGGTGTAGTCCTCCACTCGCGTATCTCTGTGGAGTGTTCGCCGAGGACGTGTCTCCAATCATACAAGATTAACAAATTTACTAGTAATAATATGATAGTCCTCCACTCGCGTATTTATGTGGAGTGTTACCGAGGACAAAACAGTGTACAGGTTTTATGTTCAAATATTCTAATACCATGCTTTTAACTGATACAATGTGGAAAGCCATTTGTGAAATATATGTAAAACATAACAGTTTAAAACCCATTTCACAAATATATGTTACGTGATCTGCATGTTCAAATGGTTATCAGTTGAAGTAATCAGTGTTAAAAGCATATAATAATGTGAAACACACATTTGAAAACATGTTTTGAGTACAAGTAATCCCTTGTACTTTGCTTGTGTTCCCCCCTGAAAACAGTGAAAAAGGGTAGGGGTTTGAACTCACCAGAGTCGGGAATGCGACGGTTTAGGGCACTAGATGTTGGTTCGGGGCTTGACTACTGGCGATGTCCCTATGTATAATGTAATAATGTCCATACATATCTAATTAGATTTACAATCACTAATTATATGGAACATTACACTCCAATGAGGTTAAACACCTCAAAACGAGCGTTTGGAGTGACCCGGGTGACATCTTCGGACGTGTAATGGCACTAGGGACTCGGGATTTGAGTTTACTCCCCAAGAGTAAACATTTAAGGGAGTTTACAGCCACAAAATACACACATACATGAGTTTACGACCGTAAACTCATGTTGGTGTGATTTTGAGTTTTTAATGGCTTGTTTGGACATTGGGATTGTTGGAATGAATTTCTAAAATGCCTTGGAATGGATTACTGGAACTTATACCACTTAGAAGGGAGTTCACGGCTGTAAACTTGGAGTTTATGGCCGTAAACTCGCCCATGGTCAAGAATGATTAATTTGAGGTATAAGGAACAATCACATGTGATTCTAGTTAATTTTCCAAGCCTTGTTATGAATTTAGGGCACCATTTAGCATACTTTTAGGAGTTTACGGCCCAGGAGTATGTTCTATGGCTGTAAACTCTCATATGTAGGGTATTTGATGTGTTTAAGGTCCCCAAACTATTTTTAGATGGTTCTAGGATTTACCACATGGCTATTGGTTAAGTTTCAAGGCATTCTAACATGTAAAAATGAGTTTATCCCCCATGTTTGAGGAGTTTACGGCCCAAGCACATTCCTTGGCCGTAAACTCTCTTTTTTCCCTCAAAATGCAAGTTTAGGGTGTTCCAAGTCCAGGTTTGTAATCCTCAAAGTCGTATCTAAGTCCCAACAATGATTTGGAAGGGTTAAATGGCTCAAAAACCCCATTTTTGTGTGTTTATGGCCCAAGCTTACTCCTTGGCCGTAAACACATGTTCCAGGTCCTATTTCACATTTTGAACACGGATTTGAAGGCCTAAGAGGTTGAATAACAAGCTAGGAAGGTTACCTCTATGATTTGGAGCCTTAAATCTTTGATTTTGGACCTTAATTTGAGTGAGGAGAGAGGTTAGAGAGAGAGTAGTGAGATGAAGCCAAAAGCTTCAAATGAAGGCTTAGAACACATTATATAGTGTCTAAGTTTTGGACACGGTGGAATTCTACCTGATATCGACGTTAGGCGAGTATTTTGGTCGTACCCGATAGGTTGTCGTAACCCGATATGGTAAATTCTAGAAATATTCTGATCACTAATATGGGGTGTTAAAATGATTTCTAAATGTATTAAGACACCCATTAAGTCATTTTAGATGAATACAAATTAATGACTTAATTAAACAAGAAAATCGGAATCGAATTTGAAAACGACGATTGGTTGCTTGAATTGAACTACGAAAGAGTTACAAGAAGTGGTACGGAATTTTGGGTTGTTACAGTATGTTCTCTCTATCTAGCATGTATAGTAGTGTACTGTGTGTACTGGATGTAATGTGTGTTCTCTCTTTATCTAGCAAGTATAGTAAAGTACTGTGTGTACTAGCTGTAATGTGTGTTCTCTCTCTATCTAGCAAGTATTGACTCATGAATGAACTGACTCATTGTATGATATTGCGTTCTAGTATCTTCCTAAACTACCTATATGGTAGCTTACTAGTAATGTAACTGGTACGTATGAACATGGAAGTATACCCTTGCTACCCAAGGGTACTAAATGAACTGGAAGAACCTTTATGACTATATATGTACACATGATATATAACTAATATTTAAACGACCTTCGAACGGGTACCCGATATCCCACTGGACCACATCTTAACGGCGAAAAGGAAATAGGGCGGGCAGGCCTTCCTAAGCCTTTTAATCATTTCTTATATAACTATACATACATAGACATGCAATTGATAATATAAAAGCATAAAATAAGTTTTGTAAAACCTTTGAACATGATTACTATCTAAGAAAAGATCGACTTGATGTCAATCTATAAAACGGGTTGAAAGTAATTGTTTTATAAAGCAGTCTAAGTATAAAGAAACATTTGTTTGAAACACAATTGTAAATGGGTTTGAAATGAAACATACTGTGTATAAAGAACAACTTAATAAGGAGTTTTAAAACCTATAAAACGCTTATGAAAATCATTTGAAGAAGACTGTTTGATAAAACAGCTAATGAGTAGTAAATCATTTGAATGCTGCTTATTAATCACATGTTATTGATATAATAACTAGCATGATTCTACTTGTAGCCCCCCCATAAAGCATTTAAAAACATTTAAAACATTGATTAATGGATATGAACTCACCTGTTGTGAGTGGTATGGATGAACTGAAGATGTAGGATTGTTAGGTGTCAAGTAAAGTCTTGAACACACTCTATGATCCTAGTTAACATATAATATCACATATATGTATCAAAATAGTCTTTGAACAACTAATAAACAATTTAGGACACCCTAGGACATGTTAAACACCTTTAACAAGTGTTTTAAGTCTCTAGGGTTGCATCTAAGTGTTGTAGGGACAAGCTAGTGTGTGTAGGGTTCAAGGAAAACTCCTTAATGGAGTTCACGGCCCTAATGTCATCCACAAAGGAGTTTACGGTGATAAAATCATGGGTTTATGACCGTAAGCTCCTACTTACTTGACCAATTGATGTTTTGAGGCTTTATAAGACCCTAACAAGCATTTCTACTTAATGGCATGGTCTTTGGAAGAGTTTAGGGCATCCTATAACTCCTTTGAGGAGTTCACGGCCCTGGGACCAAACCCCATGGAGATTATGGTCGTAATCTCCCATGGAAAGGGTGTTTTTGGTGTTTTCAAGCCCCTAACTTAACTAGGAATGAATCTAGGCTAGTGTCCAAGGCTTTTGAAGGGTTTAAAGCACCTTTTGTCCCTTGAGTTTGGAGTTCATGGTCCATGAACTTCTTGGGCCGTGAACACCTTACTCTTGGTGTTCTTGGGTGTTTTCTAGTCCTAAATACATTAGGATACAAGGCTAAGCTAGTTTCATTGCAAGAGGAAGGGACTAGGGCATCATTTGTCCCTTAAAGAAGGGTTTACGGTCCAAGATGTTCTTGGGCCGTAAACTTTTAAATCTTGATGGTTTCCTATGATTTCTAGTGTATTAGAAACATATCAAGCCTTATAACACTCTTAGATAAAAGTACTCATGTTTTGGGACGAAAGTCCGAAGATCCGTGAGAGAGAATATGGCTTTTCTCTAGTTAGAAATGGAAATAATGAATAAATATGGCTCAGAATCCTATATATACTCCTGGGATTTTTTGCAGAAAAATATTTTATTCACACAATGAATTCTAACATCATAGAGTTTTGAAATAACAGAGTTGCACAAAACCCTAGTGCATCCTCTCTCCTGATATTACTTTGAGAGTAAATCCTGAAATACTCAAACTTATACTAAAAGTCTGAAAATTTACCGCAACTTTTCTAACATTTATTGACTTGATATTGTTGTACCGAATGGAAATTTAGGGTTGTCACATACAAACCGTCAAACCCTAAAACTAGAACGACATAATCGTTCGGGGGTGGAGGACGTCATGTTTAGTATCACAAGACATGCATCATAGTAATCAAAGTAATAAAAAACCATTTCATTAGAAAGAAAGTGTTTACAAAGTATGTGGTTCACAAAACATAGACTACAAAGTAAATAACCAAAAAGTCATGAAGTTATTATGCTCTATCTTCTAAATCCCAGTGCGCGTACCTATCTACTAGTTTCCTGAGAATACAAGCTATTTTGAAAGCGTAGATCAACATTTAAGCTGGTGTGTGCATAATATTTTAGTGATGTAAGTAAGTTGTAATTCTGTTTAGAAAAATTCGTCTGTTCCTCCAGAAAATCCTATGCTTCCTGCTTTGATGAAGGATAAGTAAAAATGACTCTACGATCCTTTCTATGAGTACTAAGTGGATACAAGTTATATGAAACCTAGAGTAAACAAACAATCAATTGTGTGTATCTGCCCTAAGCCTACAACCAAACAAGGAGAAGGAAATGAGGCGGATGACACATATCCTATTGGTTGTTAGCTCTTCATTGTATATAACCCTGATGCAGTCACTTGTTACTCAGAGAATTAACTATGATAGTTCCTTTATATTTGATGAAAAGATCCGTTAAGAAAACCCTTATTTCTTTTAGTAAAAATTGGTAACCACAATGGTTCCTTTTATAATCTCTTAGTTTATAATAGCTATATATAATCTAATATCGAACAGATAGTTAATTCTATGAATCTACCCTAAGCCCACAACCAAACAAGGAACATGAAATGAGGCGGAAGGCACACATCTAACTTTCTATCGGGTATTAATTATATAACCCTGATGTATAAACTAAGGTATTATAGAATTAACCATCTAAGGTCCTTTAAGTTATTCTGGTTTAATAAAATGTATTAAACCCTTTTCTGGTAAGTTTCTAGTTTTGTATACCAAATGTTATATTTGAAAAGTATGTTTTGTACTAGAAAAATGTGCATTGAATTAGTGTCCTATGACCTGACCCATACCTGGTACCCCTTATGACGACTTAGTGTATATATATATATATATATATATATATATATATATATATATATATATATATATATATATATATAACTAACATCGAATAGATAGTAGGCTGGGTGAATCTGCTCTAAGCCCACAACCAAACAAGGAACATGAAATGAAGTACAAAGCACACATCCTACTACCTGTCAGATCTGATTAATATATGTCACTGATGTGTACAATAAGGAATCAAAAAGTTAGCATTATAGGTCCCTCTCTACTGAATGTAGTAGAATCGACTATTCTGTTTGTCGTTTGAAAAGATGTAAGTATTCCCTAGTTTATAACTATCTTAACTCGAAAATAGTTTGCATTAACTTTCAGGTGGAATTGTCATAATATGAAAGTAATGTGAAAATGTAAGCATTCAGTTGTCTTCTTGTGACATCCCCATTTTCATCGCCAGAAAAGACCGATTTTGTTTATGCATATGAAAATCAGAGTACCTCTTTTAATAAAAATGTTGCGGTATTTGTTCCCAGTAAAACATGATAAATACGTTATCAAATCATTTCCGAAGGAAAGTATCTTTAATTCGTTTTAAAACATTTGGGATGTCATCGTCAATACAGAAACATAAGCATAAACAGAACTTACATTCATTATCACTAGTGATCTATATCTCCTTAATCTCTCAGTGTAAGGTAACTGCACATCGTCACCTGTAATATAAATAAACTGAGTGGTTCAGGTTGGGAAACGTGGTGAGTACATAGGGTTTTTAACCCACAATAAGATAATTATTATGTTTAAACGTCAAACAATCAACCCAATTACCCATCCCCGTTATCGTCTTTACTCTTATGGATCTACCCTAAGAATCAACTATTCCTCGTTCATTTATTCCTAAGGATCATCCTAAGGAATCATCATGAAGTCCATCGTTGCCACGATTTACACAACAGGCACTAAGTATGTATAGTCACTAGGGGTTAGGCATCAAGTCTACATGATCGCGAAGGTTTAGATAACATGCACTAAGTCTACATAGTCACTAGGGTTTAGGCATCAAGTCTACATGATCGCCAAGGTTTAGGCACCAACTCTACATGCTCACCAAGTTTTAGGCATCAAGTATGCATGATCACCAAGGTTTAGGCACCAAGTCTGCATGTATGCAAGCGTTTAGAGTACATCAGGTGAACACATCGTTCACAACACCTACAGGTTGCGAGCTTTCTATTTTTCCACTAGACTGTCTAGAATAGTCTGTGGTTGTCATCCATACTCTACTGAATGACGGACTATCATTTGGGAAAAAGGCTTCTCACATCGTCCACCTCTCATCCTCACCTCACGGTCTATTTCACCTCTGAAATCATCATCCAACTCATACTCCATTTATTACATCTACCCATGTTTTACCCCAATATTGTCGTAGATATAAAATACATATATAGTTTAAATCATTTAAAACATGTATAAATCTTTCATCTAGCATAGACAACAAGTATTCAGATAATATGAACACATAGCACGTAATTTATATAAAATACTTCATATATATGTGTAAGATGAAAGTAAATACGCACTCACAACACACAATTTATATAAAATACTTCATATCTATATGTAAGATGAAAGTAACTAAGCTCTCACTTGAGAAGGTGGTGACTCAGTACTCGGACAGGGCTTCGTTTACTTCAAAATAATTTCTTTTGACGATACCTAGTATTATTACCACTAGATTTTAGTCTAATATTTACCATGACTAATGATTAGTCTTATTATTATTATTATTATTATATAAGCGTTTAAAAAAATACTTTCCAACCACTCTGTATAGATAGGGGCCAGACATAAAACACCGGAGGGCAAGTCCATTTTGGCATATATCACTTCTGAAATCCAACAATCCTATGCGACCCTTGAAACTAGATTCCCCGTACCGCGAGTAGTTAAAAAGATATTATAACGACACTTATATAAGTCATAATAATATCTCAAATATGTATTATAAATTTATAATAACAATACTAATTTTAAATATAAACTATATTTAAAATATGGTAAGCACAACTTACTTACAAGGGGATTTTGACTAGGACTCGGGCTCTGCAGGGGCAGAACTTCATCGCTGAATCTTTCTAAGAAAGATTCGTGCTGGGCTTCAGCGCTCACCTTACTATACTAAAAACTATAGAAAGAGAAGTCAAATCACGAGGGACCGAAATGCTCAGGGGATAAGGAGAGAAAGACTCTTGAATCAAGAGAATTATGCAAGAAATATGAGAGCCCAAGGCTCTTATTTATACTAATTGAATTTTCAAAACTACCCTCCATAATTACTTAATGACCTTTTAGTTATATAAACAACTAAACACCCCTCTATAATACTATTTTAAATGGATTTAATGATATTTGTACTAAACTAATGTCGAAAGAACTCAACATTAGTCTTATAATGATCGCATCGTCGATACCTTGTAATGATATATACATATGTATATATATATATATGTGTACGTATATATGATTTATACTTTATTTTAATACGTAAATATGATATAATAATTTGTAACTCGTTCAAACAAACTCCGTTTTTGATGTTCTTTATATCCACGCGTAGGTGGAGACGTAATCTAGAACTATCGTTTAGACTCCGTCGACTAATTTTGACTTTATTTTTAAAGTTATATTTTTAATAGGCCGGGATAAGATTGGTCCGTTAAAATCCCATAACTTATTCATCCGATGTCCATTATCGTCTATCTTTTTATTGTTACGCTACTAATAACAAGATCTTCGATTCTCATTTAGTTGTGTCGGCTAAAAACCACTCGATCTAATACTCAAACTTCGGGTTGTACACCGCTATGCCAAAACTTCGAAAAATCATAACTTCCTCATAAGAAGTCAAATTTGGACATTCTTTTTATGGACGCTCTCAGGTTAACATATTCTACGAATTTAATTTAGATTACTAAGGCTAAAAGAAGCCCTATCATCAATTCACTATTTACATCTTCGAGGTGCTGTGCCGGTTCCGTCGCTAAACTTCGACGGGTCATAACTTCTTCGTTATAACTCGGATTTCGAAGCTCTTTATATGTACGGAAACCTTGAGACATATCCTACAACTTGGTTAAGATTATTTATTTTAAATAATATTATGTCGAAAAGTCATTTTCGACCCCTATTATCTCTAAATTTACTAGCCCGGATCTACGAGCGTTACAATTATCTCCCCCTTAGAATAATTACGTCCCGGAATCATCAACGAAACAGAACTCACATGATGAATCCATACATTATCTCTTCATCCTAAGTAAAAACCATAACTTTAATGTTTCTTCAAATGAGTATCTAACTCTAAGACTTCCTGACTGCAGGCAGTGCCCGATCTTGGACCTGCTCTCTATCTCATATTAGACTTCCAATCAAGATCTTCATGTCACGATCTTGATATTTATTGGAGACTCCTTTTTTAACAAACTTCAGATAAGTTTCTTCCTTCGATTACCATAATAGACTGATAGGTCATGTTCTAATGACCTCTCACCATATGATGCATCGCTTGGACTCAGGTCTTTTAGATTCAAATTCTAGAATAGACTATACCTTCCTTCATGTTCTAACCACATCTTAAAATGTATCATTTCTAGCTACAAGCAACTTTTCGTGATACCTCTACTGATCGCTTTTTATTTCAATCTTCCGTCTTAAGTTAGATGATACCTCGAACTTGATCCTCTGAACCACATAACATACTCAGCGTAGTCGGACTCAAATTGATATGACCACTGGGGTCGGATTAATAATAATCATCTTCGTAGTCACTACCGAAATGATGGTAATGACATACATGAACAAAACAGAATCAATTACTAGCTTCTTGGTAACCTTGTGACTTTCCCCGATCCAAGCGTGAGTCCTGTGCTTGCGGTAGTATATGCAACTACTACCTTTCACACTGACTCATACTCGTCCCAAGTATTGTCTCATAGTCCCCAAGCCCTAAAATCACAAAACAATTTAACACATACGAGTGTGTCCAAATAATCATAAAAATTTCCCTGGACTCGACTAGGACTTCTTCCATGCATATCTTCAATCATAAATTATGCTTCAACTCGGTTGGTGATGGACATTCCAGATGATAGGAAAATTTTAGGAATTACATCAATCGTTCTATCATCCCGCCAATCAAATGTGTACATTTAGATGTACCCTACTTGTATAGATGTACTGCTATTTTATCAGACGTATTCTAAAGGCAAGATACATCTCTTATGATATCTTCCGATATGTATCATTTAATATCGTAAGCCATCTCATTTCCTCCATTTTCCCAGTCTATCATGGTTGGCATCACTTCCCGAACTTCTGCCATTGTGACAGGTTCGGGTGTAGGCGTAACGACCGATGTATGACCCATCACATTCTTAGGCTCAGGTTGTCATCTTCCTCTTGTTTTCTACACCCAAGCAGACGTTCGGTGTACCGAGATGAGAATTTAAGATAGGAAAGATTTTATTTATGATATACGTATAAATCTCCTTATTACTCTGCAACGTTACATGCTAGTTTTTAATCATACGCTTAGAATCCTGAACACATAAGGTTTCAAGATCCGGTCGGCAACAGACCATAGATCCAAACAAATAACAACATATAAGGCATTTTTATAGCTATAACATAAATCATTTAGCAAATAAAATATTTTAGGAATTTTCCAAAAATAAACTAGTGATCGTGTCTAAATTATAGCAGACACTTATCTCACAATTATCGCTTAGCATTCTATGTTTAAGTCTAGAAATAAATCCTTATTCGTAGTTCGCATAAACTAATGCGCTGATACCAACTGTGACATCCCCATTTTCACGGCCAGAAAAGACCGATTTTGTTTATGGTTTATGAAAATCAGAGTACCTCTTTTAATAAAAATGTTGCGGAATTTGTTCCCAGTAAAACATGATAAATACGTTATCAAAGCATTTCCAAAGAAAAGTATATTTAATTCGCTTTAAAACACTTGGGATGTCATCGTCAATACATAAACATAAGTATAAACAGAACTTACATTCATTATCACTAGTGATCTATATCTCCTTAATCTCTCAGTGTAAGGTAACTTCACATCGTCACCTGTGATATAAATAAACTGAGTGGGTCAGGTTGGGAAACCTGGTGAGTACATAGGGTTTTCAACCCACAATAATATAGTTATTATGTTTAAACATCAAACAATTAACCCAATTACCCATCCCCGTTATCGTGTTTACTCTTAAGGATCTACCCTAAGAATCAACTATTCCTCGTTCATTTATTCCTAAGAATCATCCTAAGGAATCATCAAGAATTCCATCGTTGCCACGATTTACACAAGAAACACCAAATCTGCATAGTTTCCAGGGGTTAGGCATCAAGTCTGCATGATCGCCAATGTTTACACAACGGGCACTAAGTCTACATAGTTACCGGGGTTTAGGCATCAAGTCTGCATGATCGCCAAGGTTTAGGCACCAACTCTACATGATCACCAAGTTTTAGGCATCAAGTATGCATGATCACCAAGGTTTAGGCACCAAGTCTGCATGGACGCAAGCGTTTAGAGTACATCAGGTGAACACATCGTTCACAACACCTACAGATTATGAGCCTTCTATTGTTCCACTGGACTGTCTAGAATAGTCTGTGGTTGTCATCCATACTCTACTGAATGACGGACCATCATTTGGGAAAAAGGCTTCTCACATCGTCCACCTCTCATCCTCACCTCACGGTCTATTTCACCTCTCAAATCATCATCCAACTCATACTCCATCTATTACATCTATCCATGTTTTACCACAACATTATCGTAGATATAAAATACATATACAGTTTAAATCATTTAAAACATGTATAAAATCGTTCATCTAGCATAGACAACAAGTATTCAGATAATATGCACACATAGCACGTAATTTATATAAAATACTTCATATCTATGTGTAAGATGAAAGTAACTATGCACTCACAACACGTAACTTATACAAAATACTTCATATCTATGTGTAAGATGAAAGTAACTATGCTCTCACTTGAGAAGGTGGTGACTCGGTACTCGGACAACGCTTTGTTTACTTTAAAATAATTTCCTTCGACGAAACCTAGTAGTATTACCACTAGATTTTAGTCTAATATTTATCGTGACTAATTATTAGTCTTATTATTATTATTATATAAGTGTTTTGAAAGACCCTGAATAATGGTTTGGTCTAGGCATAGTAGTTAGTGGTAGTGGGTGTGTAGGATAGTTGCATTTGTTTTGAGTTTACGGTCGGTGTGTGTTTACGGCCGTAAACTCCTTACGGTCGTAAACACTTTGTGGTTGTAAATTCAAGTCTATAAATAGGGGTTGTGTCATACTTTAAAGGTTGTTGATGCCTTCATATTTTCACAAGTTGTATCTGACGTTTTATTGCTTTAAAGCGTATGCAAGCTTGGTTTCATTCGATTTTGCTTATTGATTGTTGCTTATTGATTCGTATTGTGCATCTGTTATTCGTTTTGATCATTGGTAGATCCGTTTTCGGGCTTTACAATTGGTATCAGAGCAAGACCAGTGTCAAAGACGTCCTACAGTTGCGTTTTTGGTCAAATCGACATTCACAGTAATAAAGAAGGTTTCATTCCAGTCGAAATTGAAGTTTATCGAAGCTTACAGCCATAGTTTATGGCCGTAAACTCGTATTTACGGCCTAAAGATCTTTACGCTTTATTCTCGCAAACTATTCTCTCACACAACATCGAGCCATTAATAACAAATTTTAATTATCGCTTATAATTGAGTTTATTTTCAAATTAAAATCTTGATACTTGAGTTTAATTTCATTGACCGTAAACTCAAAAATTGTTTTCTGTTAACAGATAATTGCATCGTAGTTTTTCTGAGTAAATTTTCAAAATTATCTTTGGACCGTAAACTAGAGTTTACGGCCGTAAAGAGTTTACGGCCTAAAGATTTTTGAAAATTTGATTAATTAATAATCAATAAATTTTATTACAAATCGGAATTCAAGTTTTTTTTTCTTGACCGTAAACACCAGTTTACGGCCTAAAATTGACCTAAAATTAAAAAAAATAAAAGAGAAAAATACTTCAGTTTACCGAAAAATAAGTTTTTAATTAAATTTATTTCAATTAAATTTAACTTAATAAAAAAAATGGAAACACAAAATTCAAATCAATACCAAGAACTTGACGCTGTGATGGGAACAACTTCGCGCATTCCTCGACTTATGTCTGCCGATGGCTTCCCCGAGTGGAAGTATAGAATCAAAAAATATATAAAAATGAAGGATTTTAAAGTCTGGAAGTGCATAATCAAAGATCCGATCAGAATCACCACTACAGTCGCGGGACAAGTGGTGGATAAGAATATTGAAAATTATACCGATGAGGATTTCGAGACCATTGAGGAACAAGAGAAGGCATTGGCTATCTTGACTATGGCACTCTCACCAGACATTGCACAAGGTTTCAGAGAATACACTTCTGCCAAAGCATTATGGGAGGCACTGATTGAAGTATATGAAGGAAACGAGGATATGCGAGAAAGTCGCCAAGACATGTTAAGGCAACGATTTAACATGTTCAATTATGTGCCAGGCGAGACTCTTGAAGCCCAGTTGCAGCGGTTTACAACTCTTAATATCGAAATGACTGTAGCGGGGATCTTTTATACAAAGTCTGAGGTCCATAAGAAGCTACTGAATGCTCTCCCAAAATCTTGGGACATGAATGTGGCTGTGATTAAGAAGACCAAAGATCTCAATCGCCTAACCCTAGCTGAAGTGATGGCTGTCATCAAAGCATGTGACATTGATGACAAGCAAAGAGAGATAAACCATGTTAACTCATACTCGACTGCAAACCTTGGCATTTCAACTAACAATGCTTTGTCTTCGTTTTCTTATACATCTGCAGGCTTACCCCTCAATGCACCTCCTCAGACTCAGATACTCTCTCATCCATCGGCTCCCACTGTCTCAGCCATGCCCCAGCCACATAACCAATCATTCTTGACAGCTCCTTCAAATGTGGCTTCTTCTTCTTCAAAGGGAAAGGAGCTTGATGAGAACATTGTCTTTGTTGCAGGGCTAATCAATTGCTATATTGCTCTTGTAGCTGGGGAGCTTCCTCCTCAACTCTCATTTGCAGATCTTGATCAAATCCATCTGGAGGATGTTGAGGAGATGGACATCACATGGCAAATTGCCATGGCTGTCTTTAGGGCAAAGCAATTTGCCAAGAAGACGGGAAATAATAATTGGGGAATGAGCGCTTACAGGAAGGTTGGGTTCAATAAAGGAAAGCTTAGGTGCTTTAACTGTCACGAACCAGGGCATTTTGCTCGTGATTGTCCTCATCCCGATAGAAGACCCAATAATGACAGATCGATTGTTGCAGTGGGAAACAGCAGAAGCATCGGGCAACCAAACAATGAGAAGGCTATGGTTGCGCAATCATTTGATTGGGAAGATCAGATACAAGCTCTCAACATATCTGGTCCAGAAAATGCTCATCTGGCACAAGTAAAGGATGATACACCAGCTGGGATCGTTATAGCGTAGGATAGCATGATGAAGCTTCAGTTTGCCTTGATGGTATCTTCTTCCAATGAACCTAATTCATCCAAGGTAAGTCTTCCATCATGTTCACAAGCTTGTATTGATTATGTGAAAACCCTACATGATAAAATTGAAAATTTAGAAAGCGAACTAGATAGCCTTAAAATTCTTCGTGAGTTAAATGATAAATTAAAAAGAGACGTAGAAGACCTTAGATATGAAGGATATCAACTTAGGAAAGGTCAGAAACCTCTTAAGGCTCAATTAGAATAAAAAATAAAAGACTTTAGAAAACTACAGGAGGACTATAGTAACAAATGTGAAAACTATGATTATGTAGTCAAACAAAACACAGAACTGGTGGCTGAAATCGAGTCCTTGAGTGGCAAATTTGAAACTGCCAAACTTGATGTTCGAAAATATGATCATTTAAGTGAAGTGGTTGCGAACATGATAGACCAAACCATGAAATTTAAAAGAAATCAATCGAAAGGTCTAGGATACAATAATGTGCCACCTCCCTTTAATCATTCATATCTACATAAGCCACTGTCCAAGGAAGAATTTGCCAATGAACCTTCTATGGTTTATGGCAAATCTTATGGTTTTGTTTCAGGAGGGTTTATTTATGTTGAAAGTACTAACATTTCTACTTCTCCTGCAGATCAATCATTGAGTCAGTCATAACACGAAGTTAAAGGATCTGTGTCTGAAATTAAACCTGAGTCCGAACCTGAAGTTTTAGCTTTAAACAAAGACAATTCTTTTTCAAATGTTTTGATTGACAATAGTTTTTGTGATGTGTTTGATTCTGCTGATACTATTTTTATTTCTCTTGATACTGATACTGCTTTGAATGCTTTTAATATGTTTGATAAATCTTTGAACAATTTGGTTGACAATTTGTGTGTTTGTGATAAAAATGCTGAAATACCACTGGTTTCACAACCCTCTACCAGTAAAGCACCCTCACTTCCCTCACAACCTAATATTGTTGCTAGTTCTTGTGAGAGAAGCAAGGGTGTTGGCAGGGAAAACAAATCTGAACAATGCAGTACTAGTTCCAACAATAACAAGCAAATTTGTTTTAACTGTGGCACTAGTGGTCATATTGCTAGAAATTGTCTGAATAGAATGTTTGTGAGCCATAATCTTCCAAGAGGGGAGAACGATTTCAGAGGAAGGTCTTTAAATAGAAACTTCTCTAGAAGTTGTTCTCGAGATGATGATTGGGCAGGTGAATGAAAAAGGGATACTTTTCACAAACGTAAAAGGTTTTTTAAACACCATGTCCCAAGAAGTCTGCCAAAGAGGAGCTCAGCCATGCCAAGGTCAAGCTCTTCCCAAAGCAGCAATGGAACTTCAACCAACTCTGGTAGAAGTCATTCATGTTGTAAGCAGACTGTTAAACATAACATGACAAAATTAAAAGAGACATATAGAAAACCTAATTATAAGTGGAGGCCCAAACCTATTCCCAATTCATCATTTACGCCTCCTGAGAAGGTTATTTGTAGTAAATTTGAAAAGGCATTGGGAACACCCAGGAAAATCATGACCTGGGTGCCCAAATCTAATTAAACCCGCACATTTTGTAGGGACAGTTGCGTGGAAATGTCGTCAGACCATGGTTCGTCGACAACGGCTGTTCCCGACATATGACGGGAGATATCACCCAACTGCACAGCATTCAATCATTTAATGGGGGATATGTCTCTTTTGCGGGTGGAGATGGAGGAAAAATTAAACAAAAGGGAACGGTGTCAAATGGAGTTCTAAGCTTTGAAAATGTGAATTTCGCTCCCGAGTTAAAACACAGTCTGTTAAGCATCTCTCAGATCTGTGACAAGGGCTATTCTACGCATTTCACTGACAAGGAATGCATGATCTTAAAGCCAGGCTTTGTCATCCCAGAAGAATGGATTCTCGTAAAGTCGAAAAGGGATGGGAACGCCTATATTATCGATATGAATAGCAATCTCCCAGAGCAAGTTACTTGTTTGTTCTCCAAGATCTCCGAGCAAACTGCAATGTTGTGGCACCGAAGATTAGGTCACGCTAACACCAAGAGCCTAAATCGTCTTGCGAAGAATGAGATGGTCCGTGGACTTCCTGTCAAAGACTTCATCATGTTTGAAAAATGTGTGTCATGTGCTCAAGGGAAACATCATCGAAAGCCACATTTGCCAAAACAGGTTAACTCAATAAGTCAGGTTCTTCAACTACTTCACATGGATTTGTTTGGTCCAGTGAGCGTGCTAAGCATCAATAGAAGTTCGTATTGTTTAGTTGTGATTGATGATTTCTCTCGATTCACGTGGGTTTTCTTTCTATCCAACAAAGCTGACGTCACTGAATTAATCAAAAGGTTCATCATACTTGTTGAGAATCAGACCAATCAAAGGGTGAAGGCGCTTCGTACCGATAATGGAACAGAGTTTAAGAATTCTGTCCTCAATCACTTATGTGCTGAAAAGGGTATCCTGCGTCAATATAGTTCAGCTCATACACCTCAACAAAATGGTGTTGCTGAAAGGCGGAACAGAACACTCAAAGACGCTGCAAGAACGATGCTGTGTGACTCCAAGCTACCTGTTTTCTTTTGGGCGGAGGCTATAAACACTGTTTGTTATGTTCAGAATCGAGTGCTCATCAACAAAGCTCAAATGAAAACCCCGTATGAAATCTACTATGGTCACAAGCCGTCGGTCAGTCATGTTCGAGTATTTGGCTGTCCCTGCACCCTTCTTCACCTAGATGCCAACCTGAAGTTTAATGCCAAAGCCGATGACTGTTACTTTGTGGGGTATGTTGGGTTATGAGCATTCTAACACTTCCTAAGTGTACATGCAACCCTAATAACCTTGGATCTATGTTTGTCTAATTTGTGATGCAAAGTTGAATTCCAAGGTTATATCCTATCTAGCATACATGGGAACAATTTTAACATAAAGTATAGATAGAATAACTTACCTTGTTGTTGCTTGTGTTCCTTGAAACCTTGTGAGCCTAGCATCTCAAGTGGTGATGCCTCAAATGCTTCACACAACACCAAATGCTCTTGGAAGAACTTATGAGAGAATACTCACTTCTTCAAACCGGCCAAGCCCTCTATTTCATTTTTGCAACCGATTTTGGTGGAGATTATGCTTCTTATATAGTGTTGACACATCTAGGGTTAAACCCTAATGTGTCATGACTCTTCATTTCCATGACCCATGGGTTTGTAACTCCCATGGAGCATCCATGGAGCATCCTATGGGTGGAACCCAACTTGATGATCCATGGAGCCTTTTAGCCCACTATACAAGATATGGATGATTTACTTAATCAACCCATATATTTAATTAGTTATCTTTTGATCACTTAATTAATTCTAAATTAATTCTTGATCAAACTAATCAAATAATATTATTATTAATATATTAGAACTTATAATATATTAATAGTCTCCAAGCGTTATTTCTCTCATTTAGTTTATCCAATTGCATGGTGCCATGCAACCCAAATGGACCATGCCGGGTCGGGTCAAGTACATACCAGAAATAGTTATGGACTTAGACACCTTATCCAACAGGGTATGCTACTCGCACTGCTTACAGAGTCTACAATAAGAAAACCAAGCAGATTGTGGAATCCTATGACGTGCGTTGGCTGGAAGAGAATGAGACAGACGCAAGAGTGGGTCCGGATTGGTTGTTTGATTATACGTCACTTTTTAAATCCTTTGACATGTACTCGAACGATGTATCTCGAGCTGATTCGCATGGGAAGGGCATCTCTGAAGTTGAAGACGAAGAAGTTGTGTACAAGCCTATATCCAAATCTTCTGGTTCATCGAAAGGGAAAGCTAAAGCCACACTTGAGGGAGATACCTCTGGTTCTCATAAGGGAGGATCTCCAGCTGCATCTGAGAGGGAGTCTTGTTCTACACCTGAGGGGGAGTCTTCTTCGACATTATCGGGGGAATCATCTTCTACTCCTCAAGAGAGTCCGTTTGTGGTACATGATAGTCCTGAATCAGTCCATACTGATCCTTCTGATGCTGGAATGACACCTCACATGTTTATAGAGAAAGAGTTAACTCCAAACAATGCTTCCACTGTCTCCTCAACATTCATGGAATTACTCTTTCCTGACCATATTGCAGATAACTATGTCGCAGAACCATCTGGTACTGCTGAACCAGCAAATGAAGGAGGGATCAACATTCACACTCTCCCTATCTCCTTAAATGATATCAGCCAAGAAATACCCTCAAGAGTTCAACGCGATCATCCAATCGAAAACGTCATCGGGCAGCTAGAGGTTGGGGTT
This sequence comes from Lactuca serriola, assembly GCF_051521515.1. Classification (NCBI taxonomy): domain Eukaryota; kingdom Viridiplantae; phylum Streptophyta; class Magnoliopsida; order Asterales; family Asteraceae; genus Lactuca; species Lactuca serriola. The sequence continues at coordinate 2,820,302 of NC_136409.1, read as the reverse complement.
AAAACTAGAAGCCAGAATGGAGACGTTAATACATGTCTGTATTCTTGTTTCATCTCACAAATTGAGCCAAAGAATGTAGAAATGGCTCTAAATGAACCTAGTTGGGTGGATGCAATGCATGAGGAATTGCATCAATTTGAAAAATCGGTGTTTGGAAGTTAGTTGAGTTACCAAAGGGCAAAAGGTCTCTTGACACACGGTGGGTCTATCGTAATAAGCAGGACGATTCAGGGGTTATTGTGCGAAATAAAGCTAAACTGGTAGTTCGTGGGTTTCGACAAGTCGAGGGTCTTGACTACACTGAAGTATATGCTCCCGTAGCTCGCTTGGAAGCAATACGTATCTTCCTAGCATATGCTTCATATATGAACTTCACTGTTTTCAAATGGATGTCAAGACTGCCTTCTTGTATGGCAAGGTGAAGGAAGAAATCTACGTTGATCAACCTCCAGGGTTTTTCGACCCGAAGTTTCCCAATCATGTTTACAAGTTGGACAAAGCGTTGTATGGGCTGCATCAAACTCCTAGAGCATGGTATGCAACTCTGACAAAGCATTTGCTCGAACATGGTTATACTCGCGGTACTATCGATCAAACATTATTCATAAAGCATGTCGACAAGGACCAGATAGTTGTTCAAATATACGTCGATGACATAATCTTTGGATCAACAAGCCAACAGCTTTGCAAGGAGTTCGAAAGTGTAATGAAGAAAAGATTTGAAATGAGTTCTTTGGGAGAAATGACCATGTTTTTGGGGCTTCAGGTTAAACAAAATTCAACCGGAATTCTACTACATCAGGCCAAATATGTGGAGGATATTCTTGAGAAGTTCGCACTTCATGATGCTAAATCTGCTTCTACACCGATGGCTGAACGACCTCTCCTGACTTCAGATCCAGAAGGCAAACCCATAGATCAAACTCTCTATCGTTCGATGATCGGATCCCTGATGTATCTTACTGCAAGTCGACCAGACATTATGTTTGTAGTTTGTCAATGCGCACGTTATCAGGCTAATCCTAAACTCTCTCATCTTATTGCTGTTAAAAGAATTTTTCGGTATATCAAAGGAAGCCCTAAATTGGGTCTTTGGTATCCGAAGAATTTTGAATTTGATCTACTACTCATTGAATTACACATAAGAGCACGATTTTATAACATCGAGTTACCAATGCGGTTTTCGTACAATTAATGCATAACCAACTCGTAAGTAACAAATCATATCTCTAGGTTTAAAGACTTATATGATATTACCGTCTCACGATCACTCGAGATAGAATTCCATGAAGTGATTCCAGTGAGCGTGGGTTGAGTCCAATGCTCAGAACTTATGAGCACTCATGATTGTTGTAGCCTTGTCCCAGACCTCTACAACCAAACATGACAGTCTTGATTCATACCTACTTCCGACATATGACCGACTGTGGAGGTTTGAATAATATGTTATACCAAACAAAATTATTCTGGAAGTCAAAACATGCAAAATGAAACACAACAATAATTGAATCCAATATGGTATCAACCCTTTGAACATAAATAAAACACCTTTTATTTATCACCATATGATTACACATTATTCATTGTATACTGTTTCAGCTATCAACTTTATTCTTGAATTTAAAACAATAGTTGTCCCATACTCCAAGCATGTACACTATGTTTTCTAAACACTAGTCATGCCATACACCAAGTATGCATACTATGTTTGTCTATGATCTTTACTTTGTGAACTAGATCAATTGAACATAACTTCAATGATTCTCTTTTCACACTCCCAAATCCTTACTGCAAATGCAAGAATTCCAAATTCATGTCATTTACTGAATTCTGTTAGATTCTAAACTTATATGCATTGATCCTCTTGTAACGATTATGCACAAATTCACAAAGCCTTGGCAACAATCATTACAGAGCATTCCAAAGGAGATCAACTCCTTGGAAACATCCTTCTTGCATTAAGTTTCCTTAATCTTACACAGATTGAAAATTCTAACTTTGAAACATTTCCAGATTCCATTTTGACTATCACTTCTGAAAAAGAGTTGCCTCCTTACAGATTATGTCAATATGGTCCTTCCAGAATTATCACTATACTTCCAATTGTCCTTGAGCAACCAATCTTTGGTAAACCTTAGATTGTCCTCGAAAATTGTTTAATCCTTTTAGTCATATCCAGTTCTAAACCTTTTCCCTTCTTAATGCCCCAGGCATTTGAAAATTTTTTAGAAAGGATGAATATAACACATGTAATCGATCCTATATCCGAAGCATATGGGACACGATTCATGATGTCTCACATAAAGACTAAACCATTCTTTTGCTATAATATTTCCATTTCAATTTGCCAAGTTCTCATAATTCAGATTATGAAAAGGGATGCCGTAATCATAATCGAATTTAAGAACGCAAATAATGGACCCATATACAGAATTTCCTTATGTTGAGCCATTTCAACATGAAATTCATATATATCCTTGACTAAATGATTAAAACCTCACGATCTAAGCTTATAGATTTGAGATGAAGTATAATTTTCTCTCCCTTAATTATAGCAAAACAACTTTTTCCCAATTGAAACCTTTTGTTTTCTATAATTAACATTGCTAGCTTGCAATACTTATCGTAATTATCATGCTCCCACTAACATGATGATTATTAGCATAACACTTATGCTCCCACTAGCTTTGACATATACTCAGAAAGCTCGACCTCTAGAAATCAATACTTTATTGACTTTCTTACCAAAGTTCAGATTTCTGATACTAGATTGTTTTGATACGACTTTATCAAAAACATACACCTTCCCTTAGATAGCTCATGGGTGTGTCAAAACAATTTTTAAGAACTATGAAAAGGGATGCCGTAATCATAGTCTTGATCGTTTTGACTTTTGCCATTTCTCACAAGTCCAAGTTAGTGTGCCGGTAAACCACACACGCTCCACTAACGACTTTGAGAATGCAAATATCCCAATTGCTATCTAGCTAAAATCTACTTAGTGGAAGTGTTTCCTCACCATCATTTTCATGAATCGGAGAGAAACCTTATGACACTTAGATTTAATGGTGTATGAGTTCCTACCCATATGAATTTGTCAAAACCATAATCACAAGACACGGATAATGACAAATCACAAAACCATATGGATTGAACTCAATCTTAATTTCTTGCCACCTGGCAGCTCAAGGGCCTACCATTGCTTCCAAGTTGTTGTGCAACACATTGAGAACTCTAAGAACTCATATGAAAAGCCAACTTTAACTGGGATGGGCACAGAATATGTCAACACGATAGGTTATAACCCTTAAGTCGTGTGCTAGTGAAGAAATTTAGGTTTTATTCTTGATTAGTTCTTGAGACTTTCAAGACCTTTAAGACTCCCACTGTCCTCTTGACCTATAAGACTTCCTTGTCAAACATCCAAGAGATAGTGCGGATTCTAATCAAGACAAACACTTCACACAATTGGCCTTAGTTGGTCTTTGTTTTATCCAAAACATCACAACTTACCAATTTCAAATGTACAAGAGTAGAAAACTTTTACTCTTACATTTGTCAAGTGTTTTAAACCTTCTTAAAGACATGTCACTCAAGTTACAATCTTGGAGTATGACTCTAAGACTTGTATTGGAACGAAGTATGACTCATCTTCTTGATTTAACCATTTCAACAATTCAAGATCCCTTCTTCTTAGTCATAAGAATGCACTAAGACTTCCTTAGAGAACTAATTTTGATATGGTTTCTTAATCATTAAGATGATCACAAAGCTGATACTAAAGTACTCTCCCATCTTTTCAGATTTGAGAAACTTTTATCCTTCTGCCTAATTTGATTCTTCTTATTCGCTCTGCCTTACATTGGAACCTTTTTCCAATGTCTCAGAGTTACACTTACGCTTGTAAGTATAATCGTATTTACTAAGCTTTAGTAAAATATGACGAATAGCCTTATATCTTTTGTGGTGGACTTAATCAGTGCACATGACTATGTACTCGATCCCTTAGTCCATTACTTGACTCACACATCCATGTGAATAAGTAATTCATCTTAATTTTCCAATACTTGAAAGTTCTCATTCATCATGCTATAGAATTTGCATGATTCCAAGTCCCGGTCCAATTGAGACTTTGGATGATGAGAATCTTTCCTTATTTGGTAAATTTAGACATTACCACAAATGAAAGAATCAATTTCATATTTCCACTTTTGCTATTAATGGAATCATATAAGCAACAATTTTTCCTCAAATGCCATTGTAAGGATAAATAAAATCAAAAACTTTCTTTTATTTTAAAACTATGCGGAAAAACTTATCCTTACAACCCATATGAAAAACTTGTTGTTATCTATTCCTAAGCAATATCTCATAACTCCTAAGAAGTAGCTCAAGAATCCGATTTTTTCAAACTACGCGATAGAAATCCATCTATGTGATCAGATTCAGCATATTCTTTCTTTAAGTTCCTTTACTTTTCTTTGATTCTTAAAACATTACCATGTGACCCAGTCACATCATGCATCAAGAATCTTAGAATAGAAACTTAACAGAGTTAGAGTAGTGGACTTTACCTGAAGTAGAGTCAACCTAATTGACTTTAACACCCTTAGGTAAATTTGGCAGCTTCGCAAATATTGACCCTTACTTTGGCAATATAAACATAGGACCCTTTGATAATGGTACACGGGACTATCACAGACTTAGCTTTTCTCTTTACCATTTGTTCAACCGAGTTGACTATGGCCGATCCCTTTCCATTGGGAAGAGAATGCTTTTTCTGTATTTCCAATGTCACCATTGTCAACGTCCATAAAGTTTCAGGAAGTTGATCTTAACAATAGATAAGATCATTAAGGGTCTTGTCATAGTCTATTTCATAGGTGTCCCAAAGGAACTCACTATGTGACTTAGAAAGTGATTGAACCACCAACTTTCTCAAGACATTGACACCCAACTCTCCCGGCTTGTCAATATGTGACTACATCTCCAAGATGTGATCACACCAAGACCTTTACTTGCCAATAGGGCTCGAGTGACTTTAAACTTTTAAAGAACTTGTGGGGTAGGGAGAATAATTTGGAGGAGGTGACAGAAGTATGATTTCCATGGGACATCATCTTCATTTAGGAAAGCTTGTTTCAAGAGATTTGGGAAGATCATAAATGTCTAAACCAGACATCTTTTTGGGAGAGATTCAAGATAGTTGATCTTTGAGTCCTTAATATGACACCCAATATGAAAATATTAAGGCTAGGACCCAACAAACTATTTTATAACTTAGAAGAGGTATGCCGTAATCCAAGCTATAAAACAATTTGAAGGTAGGTGAATGACGATTCACCAATTTCCACCAAGATAAACGAAATGTATTATTAGGTTTTAATTGGTTTTGAAACTCATAGATCTTTTGAGATTCATTGAACTGTTCAATGGCATGTTTCAATCTCGAGTGTGCCCTTCAGGTTTTGTGACTGGGATGCCGAGGATCACAAAACAAGGTGTGAAGTAACCATGCAAATTACTTGGTACCCTTAAGTGTTTACCCCTCAATCGATGTGCCGGTTAGCCACACACGCTCCATCGATACTATGATAAACATTAAGTTACCCTTTGCCTACCTTGTTAAATACGAGTTAGTGTGCCGGTTAACCACACACGCTCCACTAACCGACTTAAACAAAGTGCAAAGTGTAATTTCATGGATTAGCACCTTATTCACATTTTTCCTAAGTAACTAAGATTGGGAATTATTAAGAGTTTAGTTACTTAGTATTTATCATTAATACTTTTAATGAAGGGAGAATTATAGTCATGTCAAACCCGTTCGGCTAACGACCCTCCACCGGTCAAGCAAGCGGTGGGTGAGAGTGGACACCCATTAAGTTGCCATTTTATAGGCAACAACCTTATACCCACCTTATAGACCGACTTCGTGAATGAGGCGTACTAGCGGTAAGACCGACTTTACTCTTATACATATAAATATTATTAACTTATAATATTATAAAGTATAAGGGTTGAATTTTAACTTTTAAAATTCTAAGGGCTAACTTGGAATTAAAGTATTCATAAGAGAAAACTTTACAAATTCCAAAACTTGAGGGTAAGTTTTGAAACTATTCAAAACTAATTAATTCCATAACTTATGTATTTAAAGTAGTTTTAATCCAAAAACTCTTCAAGTTCCATAACTTGTGGACAAATTATGGAAGACTTTAAACTAATAAAGAATTAATCTTTTCTTTATTTTATAACTTATGGAATTAATTAAGGTTACATATTTTATTTATTTATTTATTAATGAAGTGACTCTTGAACCTCCATAACTTAAGGACAAGACTCTTCATCTTTTTTTTTGTAACCTTTGCCAACTTTATGAGTTTTATGAGTCTTTAATGTGACTCTTCATGTAACTTAAGGATAAGTTACACAAACACATTTTATACTCAACTCTTAGATTAATTTGGATTGAAAACAAAATTTACTATTAATCTAAATCAACTCATAAGATCAAAATAATTAAAAAAAAACTTTTGGATTCCATAACTTATGGAGTTTAATGTTTGTTTAATGATGAAACTTTTCATGTTCCATAACTTATGAACTAGTTATGGAATTCTTTAAAGCATTAACAATAATTTTTTTTGTAACTCCATAAAAAAACTTTGAATCAATTTTTTTTTAAATCTTTTGATATCCATAACTTATGGAGGTTTCAAAAACTCTTTAGATCAAACTTTTAAAACTAATAAAATAATCATATCATTTTATCTTTTACTAAATTTGACCTAATTTAACTCATATAGCAAATGATTCAAATTTTACAAATAATTAGTTTTTCACAAAAACAAGTAATTATCTTAAAATTTGACAAACGTCAATTTTTTTTTCAACTTTGAAAATAAAATATTTGCACCAATATAATAGAAACCAACCCATGGCTCTGATACCACTGTTGGGTTATGAGCATTCTAACACTTCCTAAGTGTACATGCAACCCTAATAACCTTGGATCTATGTTTGTCTAATTTGTGATGCAAAGTTGAATTCCAAGGTTATATCCTATCTAGCATACATGGGAACAATTTTAACATAAAGTATAGATAGAATAACTTACCTTGTTGTTGCTTGTGTTCCTTGAAACCTTGTGAGCCTAGCATCTCAAGTGGTGATGCCTCAAATGCTTCACACAACACCAAATGCTCTTGGAAGAACTTATGAGAGAATACTCACTTCTTCAAACCGGCCAAGCCCTCTATTTCATTTTTGCAACCGATTTTGGTGGAGACTATGCTTCTTATATAGTGTTGACACATCTAGGGTTAAACCCTAATGTGTCATGACTCTTCATTTCCATGACCCATGGGTTTGTAACTCCCATGGAGCATCCATGGAGCATCCTATGGGTGGAACCCAACTTGATGATCCATGGAGCCTTTTAGCCCACTATACAAGATATGGATGATTTACTTAATCAACCCATATATTTAATTAGTTATCTTTTGATCACTTAATTAATTCTAAATTAATTCTTGATCAAACTAATCAAATAATATTATTATTAATATATTAGAACTTATAATATATTAATAGTCTCCAAGCGTTATTTCTCTCATTTAGTTTATCCAATTGCATGGTGCCATGCAACCCAAATGGACCATGCCGGGTCGGGTCAAGTACATACCAGAAATAGTTATGGACTTAGACACCTTATCCAACAGGGTATGCTACTCGCACTGCTTACAGAGTCTACAATAAGAAAACCAAGCAGATTGTGGAATCCTATGACGTGCGTTGGCTGGAAGAGAATGAGACAGACGCAAGAGTGGGTCCGGATTGGTTGTTTGATTATACGTCACTTTTTAAATCCTTTGACATGTACTCGAACGATGTATCTCGAGCTGATTCGCATGGGAAGGGCATCTCTGAAGTTGAAGACGAAGAAGTTGTGTACAAGCCTATATCCAAATCTTCTGGTTCATCGAAAGGGAAAGCTAAAGCCACACTTGAGGGAGATACCTCTGGTTCTCATAAGGGAGGATCTCCAGCTGCATCTGAGAGGGAGTCTTGTTCTACACCTGAGGGGGAGTCTTCTTCGACATTATCGGGGGAATCATCTTCTACTCCTCAAGAGAGTCCGTTTGTGGTACATGATAGTCCTGAATCAGTCCATACTGATCCTTCTGATGCTGGAATGACACCTCACATGTTTATAGAGAAAGAGTTAACTCCAAACAATGCTTCCACTGTCTCCTCAACATTCATGGAATTACTCTTTCCTGACCTTATTGCAGATAACTATGTCGCAGAACCATCTGGTACTGCTGAACCAGCAAATGAAGGAGGGATCAACATTCACACTCTCCCTATCTCCTTAAATGATATCAGCCAAGAAATACCCTCAAGAGTTCAACGCGATCATCCAATCGAAAACGTCATCGGGCAGCTAGAGGTTGGGGTTAAAACTAGAAGCCAGAGTGGAGACGTTAATACATGTCTGTATTCTTGTTTCATCTCACAAATTGAGCCAAAGAATGTAGAAATGGCTCTAAATGAACCTAGTTGGGTGGATGCAATGCATGAGGAATTGCATCAATTTGAAAAATCGGTGTTTGGAAGTTAGTTGAGTTACCGAAGGGCAAAAGGTCTCTTGACACACGGTGGGTCTATCGTAATAAGCAGGACGATTCAGGGGTTATTGTGCGAAATAAAGCTAAACTGGTAGTTCGTGGGTTTCGACAAGTCGAGGGTCTTGACTACACTGAAGTATATGCTCCCGTAGCTCGCTTGGAAGCAATACGTATCTTCCTAGCATATGCTTCATATATGAACTTCACTGTTTTCAAATGGATGTCAAGACTGCCTTCTTGTATGGCAAGGTGAAGGAAGAAATCTACGTTGATCAACCTCCAGGGTTTTTCGACCCGAAGTTTCCCAATCATGTTTACAAGTTGGACAAAGCGTTGTATGGGCTGCATCAAACTCCTAGAGCATGGTATGCAACTCTGACAAAGCATTTGCTCGAACATGGTTATACTCGCGGTACTATCGATCAAACATTATTCATAAAGCATGTCGACAAGGACCAGATAGTTGTTCAAATATACGTCGATGACATAATCTTTGGATCAACAAGCCAACAGCTTTGCAAGGAGTTCGAAAGTGTAATGAAGAAAAGATTTGAAATGAGTTCTTTGGGAGAAATGACCATGTTTTTGGGGCTTCAGGTTAAACAAAATTCAACCGGAATTCTACTACATCAGGCCAAATATGTGGAGGATATTCTTGAGAAGTTCACACTTCATGATGCTAAATCTGCTTCTACACCGATGGCTGAACGACCTCTCCTGACTTCAGATCCAGAAGGCAAACCCATAGATCAAACTCTCTATCGTTCGATGATCGGATCCCTGATGTATCTTACTGCAAGTCGACCAGACATTATGTTTGCAGTTTGTCAATGCGCACGTTATCAGGCTAATCCTAAACTCTCTCATCTTATTGCTGTTAAAAGAATTCTTCGGTATATCAAAGGAAGCCCTAAATTGGGTCTTTGGTATCCGAAGAATTTTGAATTTGATCTTTATGCCTTTACAGACAACAATTATGGAGGTTGTGAGCTTGACAGGAAATCAACTCCAGGAGGATGTCAATACCTAGGTGACAGATTAGTTTCATGGCAATGCAAGAAGCAGCACACTGTCTCGACTTCGACAATAGAGGCGGAATATGTAGCTGCATCAGCTTGCTGTTCTCAAGTTATCTGGATCCAACATCAGCTGTTGGACTACGGTTTGAATTATTTAGAAACCCCTATCTATTGTGATAATGAAGCTGCCATACTAATTGCTAAGAACCCAATCCAACATTCTAAAACCAAGCACATCGATATTAAAATTCACTTTATCAGAGATTGTTATGAACGTTCCTTAATTCGAATAGAACAGGTCCACACTGATAACAATGTGGCGGACATGTTCACAAAACCTTTTAACAAAGCTCGCTTCGATGTGCTTGTGGGATTTCAGAAAATGATGCGTTTTGAGGATTAAGATTTTATTTTTTAACTTTATTTTTTTTGGTTTCATTAGTCTATTTTTTTTGTTAGATTACTTTAAATTTGCGCATTGTTTTATTTCGTATTCTCACCCATGCACAAATTAAGGGGGAGAAATAAAAAAAAAATTTAAATATTTAAAAATTGATAAAATCCAAAAATAGTGTCATTTTTGTTTAGCATTTCAGTTGACAACTTCGGTTGTAAGTATTGTGATGGGAATTGAAATTAACAAGTGATAACGGGCAACCTGAATCGGCGTAACGTCCCTAAGTTGAATCATCTACGATCTGTACTCGATGTGCTGGTAGGCACGAAAGTTTTTAAATGGACTTGACTAGGAAAAGTTGAACCTAAATGAATTTAAGGACTTGACAAACTTTGACCTAGTTAGATCCGTTTAACCTGATGTCACGACGCTCGGATAGGTTGAGCAGGGAGATATACATGGGAATCTATCGGTCACACTAAATAACCCGTACTTGGAACCGTGGCTTAACTTTTCCTCGATGTGCGGATTCTATCCTTAATTCCGGTTGGATGGGGCGACTGGTAAATTCCGATAAATTAGGTCTGTAGAATATCATTTTCTTTCTTTCCGTCTGTTAGTCATATGTTGCACCCTTTGCGTGATTGGAAGAGATCCGACCTGGATTGAAACATATGCAACTCTATTTCTCTACAAGTTATATATATATGAAATTCTTCTTACCTGTTAGCCATATGTTGTCTCCTTTGCGTGACTTCTAATCCGACCTGGTACACAGCATATGCAACTTTCTACTTCTCAACCCCTCTAAAGTGATAAGTTATTAAATTCTGAATCTATCTTCTCTCTGAATGGTTGTCTGCTCACCCGATGTAAGGAGTACTCTGGAAGTTCTTGATGGCTGGGGCATATCAAGAAGCGGGAAACACGTTCTAGTACACTTAAAATTGAACACATACAGATTGTCTGTAGATCTCGCTGCTCAATTTAGGTGGACAACAATATCCCTGGTTGTAGTTAGTTAAATGGTCATGAGGTGAATTTATTTAAGATTTAGGAGGTATCATAATTACAAAATTTTACAATTAGATATATGCTTGAATCATGTCATTGGTAAAATGTCCAAAATCGTCACAAATCTTTCGTGTTTAAGTGGACCACAATACTGACAATCGGTCAGACGAAGATGTGAAGATAAGGGTACCGACAAGTGGAATCAGATTGTCCAATAACATTGATCCAAGCATCACAAAAGAAATAGTAGTTAAATATTTTCTTAAGAAAATTTTATTTTTATTTTTATTTTTTATTTTTTAATTTTTGTGCAACTTAAAATTTATTTTATTTTTATTTTTTTACTGGTTTGTTTTTAACTTAGTTTTATTTTATTTTATTTTGCTTTGTTTTTATTTTTCTAGCGTTTAAGCTGTGGTGTGTTAGTTTTATTTTTTTGTTGTTTTGTTTTATTTTATTTTCGAAATTAAATTAATCCTTAAAAGTTTTTTTTTTAATTTAATTGGTGGAAGTTGGATATACTGGGTAGTTATCAGGTAAGAAGGTAAGGGAATGTAAATAAGGTAAAAAGGGAGTTCACTGCCGGAAACTCCTCATTCACGAGTTTCCGGCCGCAAACTCACTCTAAGAATTCTCTGGAAATTTTTTTCGATTTTCGGAAAAAACCAATACATCATCTTAAAGGTAATATCTTGTAGATCACAAATATGTATTTTGTTTCACATTTCACCGTATCATTGTGTGTTAAAAATTAAAAAATTGATTCGGTGGTGTTTACGGCCGTAAGAATTAGCCGTAAACTCCGAAACTTGAAGTTTTCGACTCGATTTTATTTTATTGTGGTGCTACTTGTCTTTAGTTCATGAATATGTAAATATTAGTTGTTAACTCAAAGCAAATAGTCGATTTTTGGGAATTAATTGTAGCCTATATTGATAGACCGTAAACTCCATGTTTACGGCCCATGAATTCACGTTTTTAGTGACCACATGTGATTAAAATAATTCGGGAATCATCGTGTATAAGTTTTTTTAAGGATCCTTAGGCCGTAAACTAGAGTTTACAGCCCAAGAACCGATTTTGATCTATTTTCCTAAAAATTAAATATTGAGTCACGTTTTTTTTTGGGTTTGATTGCAGTAAATTCTCAAAGTGCTGACAAATAAATTTTTATTTTGATCATATTTTTATTATAATATTTTTTGGGTCAAAATAAATTTTAATTTTGGTGTTGGTTTCTTACATTTGTGTTTGAGTGCAGACAATGGCGAATCTCAAATTTGCGGAAATGCACAACCTGGCGATTGCTCTTGCGGATCCACCGGTCATACATTCAGACATGCGGTCAATGATTCACAGACTACGTGAATGTTGTATAGCATCAGCAATAACCGTTAATCCAATGATCTATCAGAATCTTATACGTGAATTTTGGGTGACTGCTAGGTCGCATATGGATAACGACAACAATTTCACAGTTATGGAAAAGGTGCAAGGTCGAGACATTGTGATCAATGAAAGCTTTGTTCGTGAGGCATTATTAATTGACGATCAACCTAACTATCCGACGGAAATTGGTATCGAAGATGTTCAAAGGATACTACGAAGGATGAGTTACGAGGGAACATATCCGCCGACTTTGAAAAAGCTACTCCATCCATATTGGAGATTTCTAGCTCATGTATTCGTAAGCTGCATCTCAGGTAGAAGATCTAGAGCAGATGAAATTTCTCAACGCACAACTGGTGCGTTGGTATTTCTGGCTGCGGGATTTCATTTCAATTTCACGAAGTTTATTCTTGAGGAATTCGTAATAAACATCAGAGCCTCTACAAGGGATACTTTTCTGCAATATCCCCGTTTCATACAGATCTTCATCAACATACAGTTTCTGGAGGTGAGAAAGACGGGTGATACACTGGATATGAAGTCTTTGGGTCCACACACCATGGGACTCATAAAACAAAACATAAGAGGAAAATTTACTTTTCAAGGGATTTATCCATTGGAAAAGTTTGGCAAGTTTACGGAATTAGATGAGACGCCAGTATCGTATGAATCGTCTGAACAGACTTCTTCTGAGAAGACATCTACTGAAGGGTCAACTCCAACAAATATTGTAATAGATGTGTCTGAAGATGAAGAAACGGAAGAGGAAGATTCACCGACTCCAAAAGCCCAAGATGCTTCTGATCGTGAACAAGAGTCGAGTGAGAGACAAGCTGGAGGTGAAATGGTTACTGGTGATGAGAGAAATGATTCTTTTGAGGATCTTGACATGATAGGCTTTGATAATGATGATATAACGGCTTCCTTGGCCAGTAGTTCCAACATTGTGTCTAATGAAAATCTTGACACAATCTTTCAAAATGTCGATGATGTTGTTTTGCCAACAACTGAGATAGGGAAGTCAAGCGAAAATCTTGAGACGCAAACTCCAACTTTTGAACAGATGGTGTCAACTTCAATTCCTATGGAGATAGTTGTGGGATGTTCCCCTCCCGTGTCTATTTCTCCTACTACAAAACCATTAGTAGGTATGTTTCCTCCACAAGCTGACCAACCTTTGTCAAAAAGACGAAGACTTGAAACAAGACAGTCCGAACAAATTGCTAGTTTGGTTATTGGTCTTCCTACCCCGCCAATTACTGCTACCACTACGCGACTTTCTGCCACAAAGATGTTTTCAACTGGACCTAGTTCAGTTTTTGATGTCGCCGGTCGTTCAACACCGCCTGGTTTTTCAGTTCCACGATTTAATATGGATGCTGCTTCTGAGAGGCTGGCCTTACACATGGCAGAAGAACAACTATTTTCACCCAGTCCTCAAGGAAAGGACATTTCTATAGATGAAGGGGGTGCTCAAGATGAAAATCCTTCACTTGCTAGTTTACAAAAGGAAGTTTCAGTGCTTAGCCAGAAGAATATCAAACTTGATATACAAGTAGCAGAGCTTCGTGCTCAGAATATTGATCTTTGTATTCAAGTGTCCAAGCTTCAATATGATAAAACTTATCTTGGTGGACAACTGGCAGAACTCAAAAGGGATAAGAAATTGAAGAGTAAGCAGATTTCAGATTTAAAGGAACATTTCAATCTGTTGACTTCTAGTTACTTTGAATTGAAAAAGAAATTGGAAGCTGATTTTGGTGATAAATATAAGGCAACTGCAAAAGAACAGAGAATTAATTTACACATGCAGGCATTTCCAGTAGACGTACCGATCGGTCAGTCCTCTAGCACTGCTGAACGTATCGCAGTTGATCCTCCTGTGGCTCCTCATATTCAGGAAATAATTCGAAAAGGTCAAGAAGATGATATAGAAAGGGGGAAATTGTTGTTCAAAAGGAATGCTACTTGGAGTGCTTCTAAGGGTGGATCTATGGTAACTGTAACTGATCTTGAGCTTGTTCGATTTCGAGACACGTTTGGGGATCGATCTGGTGTGGCTGCTTGGGGATTTCACGATGTACTTCGACTTTGGATTATCATTCGTAAAAGTGGTAATTCAGAGTTATATAAAGATATTCATGCCTTTAGTGCATTGACGAAAGTTGATCTTGCGGAGTTATCACAGGCTCTGTTTATAAATCTTCTGAATAATTCTCAAGTTTCACAATTCAAGTTCTTTTTGGATGAACAAGTCAAGAAGGGTTTTCCGACAATGCCAACCGCTGAATCAGTTATCTTGGAGGATCCTTATGTTTTCGATGCGTCTTCTGATAAACCTCTGCAGGTAGTCATGTGGCCACCCACGAAGCAATTGAAACAATTTCCTATTGCTCAAAGTTATCAAGATGGATCGCTCAGTTATCTGGAGTGTTGGGTTTATAACGAGAATACTTCTGGTGCAGTCATTAAACTTAAGAATGGATGTATCTGATTGTATGATCGTAGAGACCTATTGTAATTCCAAAAGTGGGATATTCATTATCTAAGCAACTTTCAAATCAAAGTTGTTGAAGATGTTTATGAGGAGGGAGCCAAGGCGTATACAAGAATGGTTATTTGAGATTTTGAGCAAGAAGATGTGGAACGACGCGATGGGCCAGACGGATGTCATGCTGGTGAAGAAAGGAATGGGTCTCAGCTAGTCCAAACCAAGGGGGAGATTAAAAGACCCTGAATAATGGTTTGGTCTAGGCATAGTAGTTAGTGGTAGTGGGTGTGTAGGATAGACGCATTTGTTTTGAGTTTACGGTCGGTGTGTGTTTACGGCCATAAACTCCTTACAATTGTAAACACTTTGCGGCTGTAAATTCGAGTCTATAAATAGGGGTTGTCTCAGACTTTAAAGGTTGTTGATGCCTTCGTATTTTCCTAAGTTGTATCTGATGTTTTATTGCTTTAAAGCGTATGCAAGCTTGGTTTCATTCGATTTTGCTTATTGATTGTTGCTTATTGATTCATATTGTGCATCTGTTATTCGTTTTGATCATTGGTAGATCCGTTTTCGGGCTTTACATGTTTAAACAATACTTTCCAGCCACTATGTACAGAAAGAGGTCGGACATAAAACATCGGAGGGCAGGACCATTTTGGCATATAGCACTTCTGAAATCCAACAACCCTATGCGGACCTTTAAACCAGATTCACCGTACCGCGAGTAGTTAAAAAGATACTATAATGACACTTATATATGTCACAATAATAGCTCAAATATTTATTATAAATTTATAATAACAATACTAATTTTAAATATAAACTATATTTAAAATAGGGTAAGCATAACTTACTTACAAGGGGATTTTAATAGGAGTCGGGCGCTGCAGGGGCAGAACTTCGTCGCTGAATCTTTCTAAAAAAGATTTGTGCAATGCTTCAGCGCTCACCTTACTATACTAAAAACTACAGAAAGAGAAGTCGAATCACGAGGGACCGAAATGCTGGGGGGATAAGGAGAAAAAGACTCTTGAATCAAGAGAATAGTACAAGAAATATAAGAGCCTAAGGCTCTTATTTATACTAATTGAATTTTCAAAAACTACCCTCCATAATTACTTAATGACCTTTTAGTTATATAAACAACTAAACACCCCTCTATAATACTATTTTAAATGGATTTAATGATATTTGTACTAAACTAATGTCGAAAGAACTCAACAATATTAGTCCTATAATGACCGCATCGTCGATACCTTTAGATTACTAAGGCTAAAAGAAGCCGTATCATAAATTCACTATTTACGTCTTCGTAGTGCCGTGCCAGTTCCATCGCTAAACTTCGACGGGTCATAACTTCTTCGTTATAACTCGGATTTCGGCGCACTTTATATGTATGGAACCCTTGAGACATATTCTACAATAAACTCATTATGATCTCGAGTTTGGTCATTTTTAGTGTGTTAATCAAGTGTTCCTAACATGTACTAAGCATAAGGAAAGAGTATGTATGATTTGGAGGTTCATAAGGGTTCACAATCACCAAGAACAAGTGTGTGTTCTTGGTGTTCTTGGTGAAATGGATGAAGATTTGAAGATCTAGCCAAAAGATGATTTCCATGGATGAAATCAAAGGGTTTTACTAGGAGAAGAAAGATAAAAACAAATCAAAACGGAAGAAAGGCTTACATTCTTGAAGATCAGGGTGAAAGCTCGATGTTAGTTGAGAGAGAATTCGATGTTCTTGACTTGGAAACTGAGGAAATCGCTTAGTAATGAAAGGATATCATTCTTAGGGAGGGGGTGTATGGCCAACATGGGTGTACGGCTGCACATACATACGTACGGCCATACACTCATGTGTACGGCCGTACACTCCCTCACATCGAGTGTTCAACTTGATTTCAGCGCGAAGAATTTATGCAACTCAATCCTATACCCAATACTTGAATGTACTTAACTTTGAACCCTTAAACAGAATCTAAACAATGCTAGAAGACAGTTTCTAACACACTATTGGGTTGAATGGCTAAACTTACAAGTCGAGGATTTTTGGGTTGTCACATCATCCCCCCTAGATTGAATTTCGTCCAGAAATTAGCTTTCTTAGCAGAACTAATGGGGTTTTACTCCTCTGATTGGTAGAATACCCACTCGTAGACTTGGCAACATTGCCCTAATGTCCATGATAGGATTCATACTTGGTCCATTTATCATTACCTCATGTATACAAGTCATATATAATTTAAGATTAGTTAGACGGTCGGATGTGTGAATCTGCCCTAGGTCCACAACCAAACAAGGAACAGGAGATAGGGCGGAATCACACATATTAAATCTGCATAATCATAATCATATACCACTCTTGCATATACCTTGAATTATGATAAGTGGACTGTGTTCATCCTTAGCCTCTGTGCTCGAACTCGGTCTGCTGGACGAGTGGTACTTTGTGACGGCCTGTGGAACATACGACGGCAATGCTTCAGGGGGAAAAGTACTCATCACATGAGTACTTTGGGGCTTAGAATACAACATACAAAACTGAGGTATAGGTCGGAATGTCGTTACTAGTGACGAATGTTTCACGAATTTGACGGTCAAAGCGATAAAAGCATATGAACTTTGTATGGTGAGGAGCACGCCAACCTATGACGAATGATAGAAACGGACTCTTTACTGAACAACTGTTTGGCCGATTTGAAAGAAATGTATGCAATATGATGATGTACTCCTAGTGTGTTCGACAATGTACTCTTTGTAAATGTTCTAGTGCTTTCTGTTTTTCCCCTTGATATTAACACTTCTACGTATCGTACCGCGATGAGAGAGTACATACAATGAAAGTGCTTTGATAACTAGTGTCAATATATAATACTACGATCCTCCTTGGTGGTACCACTATGATCGCCTGTCATATACAAGTGATGAATAATTAAGATGAATAAGATAGTTGTGACAACCCGGAATTTCCATTCTGTACGAACATTATCAAGTCAATAGAAGTTATAACAGTCACTGTAAATTTTCAGACTTTTCCGTATAAGTTTGAGTATTTCACGGTTTACACTTAAGGAGATATCAGGAGAGTGGATGCACTAGGGTTTTGTGCAACTCTGTTATTCTAAAACTCTATTACATTAGAGTTCATTACGGGAATGAAATATTTTCTTCCAAAAATCTTAGGACTATATATAGAATTTTGAGCTATAATCATTCATTTGTTGCATTTCCAACTAGAGAAAATCCATTTCTCTCTCACGGATCTTTGGGTTTTCATCCCAAATCATGAGTACCTTTCTCTAGTTGTATTATATGGCTTATAATGTGCTTAATAACATCAATTTTATAACAAAACAATTAGATTCGGGAGTTTACCACCCAAGAACACCTTGGGGAGTAAACTCCTAAAAAGATGCCTAGTTGACGAGGTGACCAAGGAACTGCACCTCACGCAACCAGAACTCTCACTTGGAGAACTTTGCGAAAAGTCTCTCCCTTCTCAAAACTTCTAGCACCTCCCTCAGGTGCTCCTCATGCTGCTCCTAATTCTTGGAATATACCAAGATATCATCTATGAATACTATCACAGACTGATCCAGCATCGGTCTGCATACGCGATTCATGAGATCCATGAATGCGGCTGGAGCATTAGTGAGCCCAAAAGGCATCACCACAAACTCGAAATGACCATAGCGGGTCCTGAAAGCAGTCTTCTGCACATCTTCGCCTCTGACCCGCATCTGGTGATATCCGGAGCGTAAATCAATCTTGGAGAACCAAGATGCCCCCTGAAGCTGATCAAACAAATCGTCTATCCTTGGGAGGGGGTAACGGTTCTTCACCGTTACCTTATTCAAGTCCCGGTAGTCTATACACATACGGTGCGACCCATCCTTCTTCACAAACAGGATCGACGCTCCCCAAGGTGAACTACTCGGCCGAATAAAACCCTTGTCTAGTAGCTCCTGCAGCTGCGTAGACAACTCCTGCATCTCAGGGGGAGCTAGCCGGTATGGTGCCTTAGCTATCGGAGTCGCACCAGGAATTAGGTCGATCCCAAACTCGACCTGCCTCTCAGGAGGTATTCCTGGTAAATCCTCTGGAAATACATCCGGGAAGTCTTGCACCACCGGAACATCGTCAACTGTCGTCTTTCCCTTCTCCCGGGCATCCAAGACATAAGCTACATAACCGGCACAACCCTGCTGAAAATAGCGCCTCGCTCTCGCGGCTGAACAAAAAGTTGATTCGCGCTGTGGCCTCTCGCCCTGAATCACTAACTCTCCCCCACTAGGAGAGCGGACCCTCACTAGCTGCAGCTCGCAATCAATCACCGCCCCGTTGGGACTCTACCAATCCATGCCCACTATAACCTTATTCCCTCACAGGGGAATAGGGACCAAGTCCACCGGAAACTGCTCGTCGAACAACTGAAGAGAACATCCTCTATGCACTCTGGTGACCCTCACAGTCCTGTCATCTGCTATCTCGACCTCTAGTGGACAATCCAGCTCCCCTGGAGCTCTACTAAATTTGTTGCTAAGCGCTAGCGATACAAACAATTGAGTAGCCCCCAAATCAAATAATACCGTAGCAGGAATGTCGTTCACAGAGAACGACCCTATACAAAACATATAACGATAAGCAATAATCAATAATAATATAGAGATGAAGGGAAAATACATACCCATCACCACATCAGGAGTCGCTCGTGCCTCCTCTGCTGCTATCTGAAAAGCTCTACTCTTCGCCACTGGCGCCTCGGCTCGGCCCTGCCGGCTATCTGTAATCCTCAAAGTAGCAGGGGCAGGTGCAACCACCTTCCCTGCTGCAAGTAAACTGGACACATGGACTTTTTATGTCCCCTCTGATTGCACTGAAAGCAAATCATATATGATGCTGCAATGGCGGTAGCAGGGGCAGTACAATCCCTGCTCAAATGCCTAGTCCGACCGCACTTGTAGCAGCCGGAACTCCCTGCCTTGCACACCCCATCGTGCAATCTCCCACACTTGCCACATCGACCGTGGCTCTACTGACTCCTGCATCTGTGATCTGAAACCTTGGGCTTTTTGCCCGAACTACCTGTACCCGAAACCGCCTCCGGTTTCCTCTTCTTCTCTATCTCAAGGTCAATCTCCCTCTCCCGAGCCCTAGCAATCATGTCATCCAGCGTTTTACAGCTAGACCGGCTCACAAACTGGCGGATATCACTCCGCAACATCTCATGATAATGGGCCTTCTTCATTTCCTCATCAGCTGCATACTGAGGAACAAGAAGAGCCCTCTCCCTGAATTTGGCGGTGATCTTCGCCACGGTCTCTGTAGTCTGGGTGAGGTCCTGAAACTCTCTGGCTAACTGCTACACCTCAATAACCGGTGCAAACTCTGCCCTGAACCTGGTAGAGAAATCAGCCCAGGTCATGGCATCTAGCGCTGCATCATCTCCAATGGTATTTCCAACCTCTTCCCACCAATCCCGTGCCCTGTCCTTCAGAAGACAGTACGCCAATCTAACCTTGTCCCCTCGAGACACCTGCTCGTGCGGAAAGTGTTGGCCACATCCGCCAACCATCTAGTACTCGCAATGGGGTCCCGCGCCCCATGGTAATCTGGAGCTCCACATGCCCTGAACTCCCTGAACGTAAGCGTGCGCGACCCCATCATGGCCGCTACCTTAGCACGGAAAGTACTCAGCCTCTCGTCCATCATCTCTAAGATACCCTCCTTGATCGAACCAAAGATCACATGAGTCTTCTTAAGTATGGTGTGAGTAATCTCTGAAGAGAGAAACTCCCTGGTCTGCTCATCCAACTGCACGCCCTCCGGGCCTGATCCTGATCCCCCTCCGGCACCTGAACGACCTACTGCTGGTCTAGGGCGTAATTCCACCATTCTGAAACACAACATAATAAATGTCAGGAACACTGATATATCTCGAGGGATCATTGATACCAATACTAGCTTCCTAGTCTTGTCTCAACCTTCCTTGATTTGAGTACGGATCCTCTGCTTTCAGTTGTACAGGCCCATACTACCTTCCACATCTATCCGTACTTTCCTCAAGAACTGCCTTGACTCCACCAAGTGACTTTTACTGCTACTGATCTCTGCTACTCTTATCCTAGGCTTTCCCTAGGGAAATCTCTGACTCCACTCAAAGCAGTCCTCAGCTGCTGAAGACCTCCTTGTAATGCTAATTAGCCATCACCTGAATACCATCACATGCGATGAGGCTCAGATAATCCTTCGAGTAAAAGACTCGTCCCTACAACGATTAGACTCAAACAAGAGTTGTGCAATAGGGCCAAATCCAACACTCTGAGATTATTCAACTATGATCACATGTGACGTGACGTATTCACCTAACGGCTAACTCCCATCTCCAAGAGTTCTACAAAACACAAAGTAAATAGCATTCGGACACAGGAAACTACTCAAACAAATCTATTCTCATAACGAGAAACTCTACTAGCATACAACGCTAAGCTCATACTATCAGGCATAACCTAAACAGGCTATCCTACTATTGTCTACTCAATTCTAGCATGCAAATCTTGTAAAGCTGAAACACATATGGCAGGCACATAAGGCATCCTCCTAGATCCTTAGTCCTATTCTAGCATGCTGTTCTACTGAAACTAAAACTGACAATTATAACATAACTTGTATGGGTAATTTGGGAGTACTTACTTGAGCTCGGTTGATCGCATGCACCACACCCTTATCTCATTTAAAAATTCTTTTCTTTCTAAGTGCTTTTAAAAATCTCTTCCGAAAATATATATATATTTTTAAAATCTTTTTATCTTTCCCTTAGTTTGAGTTCAGATACACCCGGAAGTGTACCCGAATCCCTCAAACCAAGGCTCTAATACCAATTTGAAACATCCCAAAATACAACTCAAATTATTTTTTTATATATAATAAAATCATATGCTGAACGTCATATCATAAATCCATACGTCAAATATCTCAAACCATAATAAAATGTCGTGATACAATTGTATCAAATCAACTAAGTATCAGAACAATCTCCCAGGACAAAAACTGAAGTTGTGGTGGGTGCGATGCCATCAACCCGAGTTCTTCCCTTTGCTTGCGGAAGTACCTGAAACCAAAACTGAAACTGTAAGCACGAAGCTTAGTGAGCTCCCCAAATTACCACATACCATACAAACATAAAACAACTACTGGGCCTTGCCTACTGCATCGGACCGAAGTCCGGAACTAACCAGGGCCTTGCCCTCTGCATCGGACCGATGTACGGAACTACTAAGGCCTTGCCTCCTACATCGGACCGAAATCCGGAACTAACTGCATCGGACCGAAGTCCGGAACTGACTGCATCAGACCGAAGTCTGGAACTGACTGCATCAGACAGAAGTCCGGAACTATTGAACATAACATAGCATAAACATATCAACTAACACAACAACACATAACATGCAAACCTGTCTGAGGCACAAAGGCATCAAACATACTAACTACTGCATCGGACCGAGGTCCGAAAACTACTGCTAGCTAAACGGGCTGGCATTGTGGCCTTAGACCCGTTCCTACTAGAAGGAAACTCACCTCGTGAACTGGCTGTTGAGTGTATGGCTATGGAAGCTATCTGTTGCTGCTCCGGTATCTCCCCGACTACAATTCCACAAACACACTCAATAAAATACTAATAACTCCATTGGGGTAAAATGACTCTTTTACCCCTGGCTAAAGTCAACTCTCCCCGTCAAAGTCAACTTACAGTTGACCTGACTCGCCGAGTTGGGCCACCAACTCGCCGAGTCCCTACTCTCACTTCTCAACCCTGTTCACTGCTACTCGTCGAGTATGGAATCAACTCGACAAGTTCCGTTTCGATTCTAGAACTTAGGCTATCTACATCCGACTCGCCGAGTTGTATGAACAACTCGCCGAGTTGTTCTTGAATCTATGAAGATTGCCTTAGACTCGCCGAGTTGTATGAACAACTCGTCGAGTCCCTCTATTACTGAGTCTGACCTCCGGCTCACTGAGCCCATTCTACTACTCACTGGTCCCCAATCAGAATCACTCAAAAGGGGAAGAATCGAGGACTCGCGGCTCGACTCGCCGAGTCTGAAGAATGACTCGCCGAGTTGCATGCATGCAGTTACTAAAAACTCGATTCTGCTTAAATCCATCACATATAACTTGTAGATCTGGGCTTCTTATGCACGATTAACACGTAAAGATTCTATCTTTACATGCCCATAAGCATACATGAAGATTAAAAGGCTCAAAAGGCATAATAAAAGCTAGATCTAGGGTTCTCATGCAAGGCAACTCGAAAAAGGAAATAGATCAGGGCTCTAAAGCTCCTAAATGAACAGATCTAGGGATATCTCGATCCAACAAGGCATCCATACAACTAAAAAAGCTTGGAAAAAACATTAAACTAGCCTTAGAGGTGTTCTAATGGAGGTTTTAAGCACAAAACATAATAATTTCGAGATATACCTCAATGAACTCTGACTTTAGCCTTGGATCTTTGCTCTAGACTTCCTCTTTTTGATCCTTTCTTCTTCTACTTCTTCAATCCTTCAAAAATCCACACAAAACACTTTAATCATACAAGGAATGGTTTAGGGTTCTCACAAGCTCTCTCTGAGGGTGAAGGAGGCGAGTTGGGGCACAAAACATTGCTTAAATAGTGAGCAAACCCGGGGATTTAGGGTTTCTTCCTGGCAGGCGGACTCGCCGAGTCCCGAATATGGACTCGTCGAGTCGCCGACTTACACGTGCTCGAAATCCCCGTCTCTACTCGACGAGTCGGGCTATAGACTCGCCGAGTCCCTCTTGAAAACTTCTAAATAAATAACATGGAAACAACATACCAGAGACGGGTCGTTACATTTTTGGTGACAGGAGCATCATCATCATCATCAGTTTGAACCTGGTAGGGGCTGTAGTAAATGGAATCGAAGGTCATATCTTCCCCTCCCAGAAATGTCTCAGTTTCGGCTGAGTGAGTGGGAGATAAGGGTAATGTGGATGGTCCAGTTGTGGGAGTAGGTTCGGGTGCTGAAGTTGGTTCGGGTGTTGAAGTTGGTTCGGGTGTAGGTGTATGTTCGGGTGTACGATCCCCCGTATCAGATACGTTGGTTCGAACTCTAGTAGTTGTTGTTTTGGTGGCTTCAGGGAAAATGGGTGGTGGTATAGGAATAGAAGTGGGTGGAATGTGAGTAGAGGTAGTTATGGGGGGAATAGAAATAGATGAGGTTATGATGGGAATGGAAACGGATATAGTGATAGGTGGAGAAGAGATAGGTTTGGTTATAACAGGTACCTCATGTATAGGAGAACGGGGAGGAGAGTCGCCTCGAATCGACTCTTCAGATTCTGAACCTTAATCATCTGAATCGCTCGAGGAAGAAGCAATAACAAGTTTACGCTTAGGTTGTGTTTTCTTCTTTTTCAGTGGAGGTGATTGGGTTGCTTTTGTCAACTTTCGCTTCTTAGGAGTAGGGCCTTTTGCTCCTTTTGCTGCTTTCTTGATTTTCCCCTTCTCTGGTTTCTTGCCCCTGGTGGCAGGTTTGTCTGCTTCATTGATAGACTGAATCATCTCGGGTGTCAACTCTCTCGGACACGAAGGAGGAAACTCCTTGTAGGTTTTTAAGATTCTGCTCTTCTTGGATACACTAGCATACATGGACTCTGGAATTGAGCCAAAAAAAATGAATTTGGATGGATCAGTTACAATAATCTTGGTGGTATGAAACACACCAATCGAGGAAAGAGGAGAATTGGCCACAGTGGGGACATGATATTTGTCCATAGCCCATTTGGTGACGATCGTCCAAAACCTGGCATAAGAGATTTCAGTGTGCCGAGAGGTAGAGCCGAGGCTTTGAATCAACTGTTGCCAAAGGACCGATCCGTAATCAAGGTTGATCCCATTGTACAGACCATAAAGGATGGTCATGAATAATCGGCTGACCCTGTCAGAACCTGCACTCCGCTCAGATAAACCCTTGAATAAGATCGTAAAAAAGCCGTTCCATTGAGGAGAAAGGCATGACTTCTTGAATTTCATCACGGTCGTAAGGATTTCTGTGTAACCCATGTTGTAAAACATGGAGAAGAGTTGACCCACTGAGATTGAATCAGGGTTAACCCTCGATTCGTCAGGTTCAAACCCTAGAAGCCAGCAAAATCGCTGCTCGGAGATGGAGGATTTGTTGTCAAGAATGTTGAAGTAGATACGATCAACAGATTTGCCGTAGTGAGCGGTGGAGAAAACCCGCGAGAGACATTCCATAGGCACGATTTCAACCTTGGAGAGTGCGAGAATTAGTGGAGAGTATTTGAGACACTCCACTATGGGATACATAAATGCATCATAGGAGATTGGGTTGAGATCGATGACCAGTCTTTGATGTGGTCTGATTTGAAGAATGGTAGATCGAGAAGAGGTTTCATGAACTAAGAAGGAATCCGCCATTGTTGAACGCTTCAAAGAAGAAGATGAACAGTGGGAGAAAAACCTTTGTTTTCTTTGTGGGTTACGATGAAGAGGGAAAACATCCAGGGTTGAACCCTTTATATCGGTTATGGAGGAGAGAGAAAAATTCGCCCCCAAATCTTCTCGGAACTTGCAACGGCGCTTGATGTGATTGAAAATTGACAGTTAGCGTCCCCAATGATTAAGCATGAGAGAGAATATTGTTTCCTTTGAGCACGCATGCCCATCAAATCATTGTTGAAGCCGTTAATCTTCCAGCTGAGTCAGCATCTTATCTTTTAAATGTGTTGTCATCAGTTTAGAGAAGCAAGGACTTATAAAAACCACAACGTTTCCTTTTTGAGTACATTATCAATAACCATAGCTTCATAAGGGAAAGTAACTGGTAGAGAACCGAACCGGACTTTTGGAAAATCAAAGATTTTCGTGCATAGAGTGTCAAAGATAAAGAAATAAAGCTATATCTACGTGGGAATTTGTGATGTCAATAAAGACATGAAACAATGGATCCCGGGCACGAATCTATTCTTTCAAAGTTAAGAGAAAATTTAAAGTGTCTGTGTGGTTTCCCGTTGAATTACGATCAAGCACTTGTTAAGAAGTGTTGAAAGGCATCTTTTAATGAGGCTTAGAAGGGTAGCTTTCGCTTCGGTTCAGAATTCCGGATCTTGACATAAGACCGAAACCAAACGAAGTACCTGTGAGACCGATGTGATCTGTTGAACAAGTAGGTTTGGAATATATTTAGTGACTTGTTGGAAATTTGGTTGGTATGAAATCCCAAAAAATTAAAACTGGATTCTAAAGGAAGAAATGTTATGGTATCTAACAATTTCATAAGAATCACACAAAAAGAATATTTGAGATTTCATGGTACAACCACTTGGGTGGATTCGTTAATTCATGGGTGAAAGCTAGAGCAATTTTAATTGTTCACCGTCAATGCATTGTGGGTATTGAATTTTGGGTTTCACTTAGCACGTAGTGACACGAAGCTAAGATTATAAACACAAATATTGTGTAACCATAAACCTCAGTGGTTATATCTGAGAGTCTCAAGGGTTACAAAAATGAACCGAAATATAATCGAGAAAAATGTTTGAGGTGTTGTAAAGAAACCAAAGTACCTCTGCTATAAAAGAGTGACCAAGCAGAAAACTCTTAACTCATATGAGAAAAGAGTAAAGTAGCTCATGATTAGAATAAATTTAACAACCTAATTGGGAAGACAAGGTTTGTGTATACCCAGTCATTAAGGCTTTATTCAAAATCAAATGAGGCTTTGGACAACATGCAGCAGCATGCTTCTAGGGACACTTAGCTAGTAAAAAGTGTGAGAATGATAGCTGCCCCATCAATATTCGAAATAGACCGAGCCTTCGGTTCATTTCGGTTCCCGTGTGAACCACGCCCAAAATAGACCAAGCGTTCGGTTCATTTCGCTTTCAACTTTTAGTTTTGAGAAGGTGTTTTTGGTACTGACTCTGATTCTATCATACCTAGGCCTTGCAGGATTTTATTGAAACTTGCTTCAGGAAGGGCTTTGGTGAAGATGTCGTCCAGTTGATCAGTGGTTCGAACAAAGTGAATTTCGAGGTTTCAATCTTCCACATGATCCTTAATAAAGTGATACCTTAGTGCTATATGCTTAGTCTTGGAGTGTTGCACTAGGTTATGACAGATCCTAATTGCACTTTCTGAGTCACAATATAGTGGGATCTTTTTCATATTGAGTCCATAGTCCCGGAGTTGGCTTTGGATCCAAATCACTTGTGATGTGCATGAAGTGGCTGCAATGTACTCTACTTCGGCTGTAGATAGAGAAACACATGTTTGTTTCTTCGATTGCCAGCTAACTAACATTCCGTCTAGGAATTGGCAGCCTCCTGTGGTGCTTTTTCGATCTAGACCGCATCCGCCTAAGTCTGCATCTGAGTAGGCTTGAACAAAAAAGCCTGAGTTTGAGGGATACCAGAGACCGAGAGAGGTGGTTCGCTTCAAATACCGGAAAATATTCTTCACTGCCAGCATGTGTGGTTCACGAGGATTTGCTTGAAACCTGGCACAACAGCATACGGAAAACATTATATCGGGCCTGCTAGCTGTGAGGTACATTAGGGAACCAATCATTTGGCGATATAGCGTGATGTCGACTGCCAGTTTTTCCAAAGATTGTGTGAGCTTGGTGCCGAATGCCATAGGGACTTTGACCTTTGAGTCTCCTATCATGCCGAATTTGGCATGGAGAGTCTTCGTGTATGCTTCCTGTTTAATAAAGATGCCTTCGGGTCCCTATCTAATATTTAAACCAAGGAAAAAGTTAATTGGACCCATTGAGCTCATTTCAAATTTAGTCTCCATCAACTACCTGAATTCAGCTGTTAGGCTGGGATTCGTGGAGCCGAAGATGATATCGTTGACATAGATTTGAACAATCATAAGGTGGTTACCTTACTTTTTACGAAAGAAGGTTGGGTCAACCGAACCTTGTTTAAATTTAGACATCTTTAAAATCTTAGTTAAAGTTTCATACCATGCCCTAGGAGCTTGTTTCAGACCATAAACTGCCTTATCCAAGATGTAGCAGTGATTTGGATGCTTTTCATTTGTAAAACCAGGAGGTTGCTCCACGTACACGGTTTCTTCAAGTTCGCCATTCATAAAGGCACACTTCACATCCATCTGGTAGACCTCAAAGTTTTTGTGTGCGACATAGGCAAGAAATATTCGAACTAATTCCAGTCTTGCAACTGGAGCGAATGTCTCTTCATAATCGATTCCTTCTTCCTGGCAATATCCTTTCACCACTAGCCGAGCTTTATTCCGGATCACATTTCCATCCTTGTCCAGTTTATTTCTGAATACCCATTTGAGACTGACAACTGAGGCATCTTCCGGTGTTGGAATAAGTCTCCAGACCTTATTTCTTTCGAACTCGTTGAGTTCGTCTTGCATTGCCTGAACCCAATCAGAATGATCGAGAGCAGTATTGATGGTCTTCGGCTCTATTTTGGAGATGAATGAATTAAACATCCAGAATTCTACTTTGGAGAATAGAGCAGTTTGCTTCACTTTTAGTTGTGATCGAGTTAGAACCTTTTCTGATGCATCACCCACTATTTGAGAAACTGGGTGATCTCTAGTCCATTTGATCAGAGGAGGATAATTTGGATCATAAGAGGGATCCAACTCAACATTTACTTCTTCTTCCAACTCTGAATGTAAATCATCATCATAAAGCTTATCAGAATTCTCCCCCTCGATAGATGATGAAACCTGTGGATGTGAACCAAAATCTCCTTCTTCTATTTGGCTTGCGGGCTGTTTCGGACCTTCGGGTGTTATAGGACTTTCTGTTTCTTCTGGAATTTCGGTTGCTACAGGACTTTCAGGTCGTTCCGGACTTTCGGGTGTAACCGGGCTTTCGGGTAGTGCCGGACTTTCGGGTGTAATCGGGCTTTCGGGTCGTGCCAGACTTTCGGGTCTGTCAAAGATTGGATTCTCCCCCTGGATTTGTGAGTCATCTTGATATGAAGAGACTTGATTCTCCCCCTCGACTGAAGTATTGCTTTGAGGAGGTTCATTTCTAAACGTTTCTTCTTCTGTCATTCGTTTGGCTGCATCTTCAACAATCTTCTTAAGGTGATCTACTTAGTTGTCTGCAGCTCCAGCTTCAGAATGAATTGCCTTCTCAGGTTCATCAAATAAATCCATGAACTGCTCAAAAAGATTGGCGATTGATGCTGTGACTTGACCGGTTTGTGTAACATCCAGAATTTCAGGTATTATATTTATTCATTTTATTTTGAGTTTTGTGGAAGAACTCAGCAAGTTGTCGCGTAGACTCGCCGAGTAGAGACGCAATTTCTCATCCGGATTAATGACCGGACTCGACGAGTCGCATTGGTGGACTCGGTGAGTCCGTGCTGTTTAATGAAACCCTAATTTCTCGGGTTTGGGGCCTATTTAAAGGGCCTTATGGCCGTCATTTGTGCTCACCATCCCCCAGAGTGAAACCCTAGTGCACTTGAGCGTTTGGAGTGAGAGAAGGAGCCATTATCAACCTTGGAGGTGTTGTCTAGCAAGGGAAAGGAAGCTTTAGCCAAGAGGAAGAAAGATCGTTAACTTACTGAAGATCTGAGGTCCAGAACATCACATTTGAGGTACCATTTTCGAACCCTTTTCTGTTGAGGTGATGTTCATGTTGATTTAGGGCTTATTGAGCCCTTTTGTGGCAAGATCTAGTGCTCCTTTGGTCCCTTAAGCGAGTTAGGTTCTGGATCTGGACCCTTGGAGGTCCAGAGTGTCCTTTTGTCCAAGCTGTTTATGAATCCATGGAGGTTTTGGTTTGGGATCTTTGTGCTTGAGGTCAAAACACCATTTATGAGTCATTAGGTGTGATATGAGCGCCAAGACATGAACTTTACATGATAAATAAGCTTGGAAGGACTGGATCTATGAGTTAGTGGAATAGATCTGGCCTCAGAAGGTCGTTTGGGGTTGTGCATGGGATGCACTTGCCGAGTCCATTGGCAGACTCGACGAGTTGGTGCGGGTTGTTCAGGTATTTCGAACCATGGATTGAGTAACCGAGTTGGGTGAGTAACTCGGTGAGTCAGAAGGGACTCAGCGGAATCGGGTCCCCATAGAGACTCGGCGAGTCCACGCCAGACTCAGCGAGTTGGTTTGACCGTTGACCATTGACCAGAGTTTACCGGTGTTGACTTGATAGGGTTAGTCAACCTTAGTTGGGAAAGTGTTAATTAGAGATGTATTGTGGTATATGAGGACTATAGCTCGGGAGATCGAGCACTAGTGATTTCAGGGATTTACGAGTTACCGAGATATGCGAGGTGAGTCTTCTTACTATGCTTTACCTTGAGTAGGTAAAAAGAGTTATGTGATACAGTGTTTTATATCTATTGTTGTTGCACTGCATTCTTCTATGTGATTTATGTTGTGCATGTTTGCAGAGTTAGAACCTGAGGGTTCACAGAGTTTGGGTGCACGGACCCATAGAGTTATAGCCTCGAGTGGCTAATATGTGTTATATGTGGTATTTTGGGGAACACACTAAGCTTCGTGCTTACAGTGTTTTGTGTTATGTGTTTTAGGTTTCTCTCAGGATCACGGGACGACACCGGCATGATTGTACACACCAGAGAAAGAGTCATGTTTTGAGGATCCTGGTTTATTATGCAAGTGAAATTGGATTTATGTTTTGTAATTTGATTATGAATGAGATTTTAAGAAAAGTGTTTTTAAGAATTAAACCGTTATATTTAAATGAAAAATTGTTTTGAAAATTTACGGTGTTACAAGTTGGTATCAGAGCCTTGGTTTGAGGGATTCGGATGCACCTTCGGGTAAATCTGGACTCAAACTGAGGAAGTAAGAAAAGTTTTCAAAGAAATAATTTTCTAAAGCGAATAAGAGTTCAAAGAGAAAGCGAGAAAGAGCAATGTGTACAATCAACCAGAGCCCGAACGGTGATTTCCTAAAATACCATTGCTTTTGTGTTATGAGATCTTTATGATGCACTTTATGAGATATTATTGCATGCTAGAGACGGGCTAGGTATTTCATATCTTAGGACTAGAGTGGCCTGATTTGTGATGCCTTAGCCTAGGAATTGCTGTTATATGCGATGTGCTTTTGAGTGTGTGATGAGTGAGAATATTTAGTTAGAATCCTTTAGAGGATTGATTAGAGGAGTAATCTAGGGGAGATACCTAGATGAGTACCATGGTACATAGCGAAAGAATAGTTAGAGCCCACGAGGGGAAGAGTTGCAGAGTTCGGTAGTACTTTCGAGGATGAGCAGAGCAAGCGGAGTTATCACCCAGAGTGAGTCCTATGTATTCTTCGATGCTCGAATGCTGCTTGCTTCGTGCTTTGTGGAACTCTCGATGATGGGAGTCATCTACCAAGCGAATATGATGATATTCAGGAGGTAGATGGATGGAATCATTAGGAGTTCTTCAGCAGCTGATGGCAGAGAAGTGTGGGAATCTAGGAAGAGCCTAGGGAGTAGCCTTAGCCAGATGAGTGCACGGGCAGAGTAGAGAATTTCGTTGGGGAGCGAGCACGTGCGACGGAATTGGTGAACGAGAAGGTCGAGCAGCTACTTAGGAGCTCCGGGATAGTCCGTGTGGAAAGTATGGGTAGATGTGGCAGGTAGTATGAGCCCGTACTACTGAAAGCAGAGGACCCATACTTGATACAGTGAGTATTCTGAAGGTTCTAATGAGCGGAATGAGGAGTGATGTTGCGGTTCGAGTACCATACATCAAAGCAGATGGAGGAGTGATGTTATGGTTCAAGTACCATACATCGGAGCAGATGGAGGAGTGATGTTATCGTTCGAGTACCATACATCGGAGCAGATGGAGGAGTGATGTTATGGTTTGAGTACCATGCATCGGAGCGGATTGAGGAATGATGTTATGGTTCGAGTACCATATATCAGAGCAGATGGAGGAGTGATGTTATGGTTTGAGTACCATGCATCGGAGCAGATTGAGGAATGATGTTATGGTTCAAGTACCATATGTCGGAGCGGATTGAGGAGTGATGTTATGGTTTGAGTACCATACATCGGAGCGGATCAAGGAGTGAAGATATGGTTCGAGTACCATACATCGGAGCGGATGGAGAAGTGATGTTATGGTTCGAGTATCAAACATCAGAGCAGATAGAGGAGTGATGCTATGGTTCGTGTACCATACACCGGAGCATATTGAGAAGAGATGTCATGGGATGAGTACCATGGTTCGTAGTGAATGATGCTTGTGGTTCTCCGGTTATCCGGTCATGATTGATGAGGTAGAGATTGGATGCTATGGGCTTTAGGCCAGTGGGCCATGATTGAGTTCGAAGAGGCATCCTTTGAGAGGGAGGTCGAGAGCCTTTCAGAGTATTTTGGTAAGGAGCCAGAGGGAGGGGAGAATTTCGGTCTGAGTTGAGTAATCAGTCGATAGAGGAGATGTCACCTTCTGTGACCTGGGTGGTGCTATTTATGTTCGTGTACGAAACATGAGAGGTATGATGTTTAAGTTTTGAGTTTGGGGGTAAACCCTGCAGGTTGTCATTGAGGATGATTTTCCATCAGAGTATCAGGTAGCAAGTGTGCCGCGAGGCAGTAATTTACTATGAGCAGATAGTCAGTTGGGACTGAGATAGTCGAGGACCACGTTACACCTATTTGAGTATAGTAGGGCGTATTTTAGAGGTATCAGTGGGGAGTCCAGTTGAGTTTATCAGTGCAGTGGTTTTTCTATCTATGTTGGGTATTGAATATGGGAGTGGGTCCCTGTTCTTGGGAAGATCCATGTGATGGAACGTCGGTTGATGAGTCGAGGTGGGGGAGTATGATGATTTCATGGTCCAGTCTATGAGTCAGTGATGTTACTGGACAATTGAGATGTTTGATTTTGGATTGGTACGAGACTTGGAACGACTAGATGCAGTCATGACGAGAAGTTCTTGAGGATTTCATCTGAGGTTCAGAGTATATGAGATTGATTGATTTCCTTAAAAGGGATTATCGGGCGTTGCGTAGCACTTTCCAGGGGCAGGTGCATTATTGCTGGTGAAAATAGTTTGTGAGACTGTTGATGTGTCAGATAGTGATGGTTCGAACCCTAAGTGGGGGAGAACCGGGTGATTTATCGAGAGAACCAGAGATTTGTGCAAGAGCGGTTAAGGGTTGGATACAGAAACTGCGGCTTGAATTCATGAGATCAGGGTCATTGGTGATCAAGGAAAGGTGCAGGGTGAGATAATGCATGTGGTATATGTCTGAGAAAAGGATGGGTGTCTCCACGGTGGGTGGTCAATGGTCAGGAATCTGGAGGTGGTCAAAGTCGTTTCAAGCGGAAGACTCGTAATGATGGTATGGGCAGTTGAGAACTTCTGGGTTGAAATATGGGTAGAATATTGTTGAGTAGCCAACTCCCCGACTGGGATGTGTATTCTTGCTTGGATTTTTTTGCAGTAGTGGAAAGGGTTTCGGAGGATCATCAGTGTGTTCTGAAGAGTTAGCGCCTTCCTTGTATTCCAATTGAGTGTTTGGATGCACTGAAGTTGCGTATTGAGTGAAATAGGAAATTATTATGGGATTCAGAGGAAACGTATTGATGTATGTGTATGGTGCTGGGAGTGAGGGAATCAGTGGTACAGGGAGGACATTGTGATGCTCTATTATGGTGTTCCGTGATTTCCGCGTATAGCGTCCCGATATCGGAGTTATTTAGAGTCTTGGGTTTAAGACGACTACTGATGTATCATGTATCTAAGGTTCCAGTGGGAGCCCTTCGTGTATTGTCATCAAGGGGGATTATTTAAGGAAGTGGACCTCCGCAGAGGTAGATTCTGTGTTATGGCGATTGTCGCCAGAGTCTGTAATACATATAGGGGCAAGTGTGTGTAACTATCTATGATAGTCTTCGGTGCATGAGTTAGTGAACATAGTGTGGTGTTGTAATGAGAATGAGAGTATAGGGTGAGGCTACGGGGAGCCGTAGTATTCACCAGTTAGAGGGTGTTGTTTTTCTACGGGGAGCCGTAGTACTCACAAGTCAGAGAGAGAGAGAGAGAGAGAGTCGTGATGCTATGGGGAGCCATAGTATTAGCCAGTCAGAGGGTGTTGTGATGCTACGAGGAGCCGTAGTACTCACAAGTCAGAGGGATGGAGTCGTGGTACTACGGGGAGCCGTAGTACTCACTAGTTAGTTGGCGTTGTGATACTACGGGGAGCTGTATTATCACTAGTCAGAGGTTGTCGTAATGTTGCGGGAAGCCATAGTACCCAGTAGACGGCAAGAGAGTATGATGATGGAGTGTTCTCCGATAAGTGTGTGACGCAGAAGATTTTTAGGCTTGAGTAGCCCTAGTGTTGAGTTTATGGAGCCTAGTGGTTAAACCGGGGCGAGACTGGGGTCTACGTCTCTGTTAGGAGGGTCAGCGAGGCGTGCGGGAGAATATGCGCAGCAGACGCCAGAGGTTAGAGCTGAGTCGATCTTCGATTGGATTGTATTTTTATGAGGGAAAGGGAATTTTGTGACTTGCGTGTCACTGTGTCGTGATAGTGGTCACGGGGAGGAAGTTAGTGAGATATTTTGGATCATATTATGTGGGGGTTCGACTGTGGGGCCAAAAGCTGACCTGGTGCTCAGTATCGAAGATGAATATGAGAAATGAGCTAGAGTTTGCCATGGTCATGTCTGTGGACACTTCAGAGCGAGTGAACGTTCAGACGCTCAAGGATATGCATCAGGCATGTGTATTAGATTTCGGG
Source organism: Lactuca serriola (assembly GCF_051521515.1). Taxonomy (NCBI): domain Eukaryota; kingdom Viridiplantae; phylum Streptophyta; class Magnoliopsida; order Asterales; family Asteraceae; genus Lactuca; species Lactuca serriola. The sequence goes on along the minus strand of NC_136409.1, from coordinate 2,785,566 downwards.
GGGGGGGGGGATTGTGGCCCGTAATTGCCCTTGGCAGAGTTTGCTACAACAACAGCCATCATTAGTGCATCAGTATGCCACCCTTTGAGCTGATGTAGGGAAAGAGGTATCGGACCCCATTTGTTGGGGAGAGGTAGGGAAAAATGTGATGGGAAGTATAAAGATTGTGCTGCAGACGACAGAGCAGATACAGCGGGTCAGACAGAGATTGTTGACCACTCAGAGCCGCCAGAAGAGTTATGCGGATAGGCGACGATCCGAGCTTGAGTTTTAGGTCGGTGACTATGTTCTCTTGAAGGTATCTCCTTGGAAAGGAGTGATTCGATTCAGGAAAAGGGGCAAGCTAGGGCCCCGGTATATGGGGCCGTTCAGAGTAATCGCGAGGGTGGGCAAGGTAGCTTATTGCTTGGAGATACTTGCGGAATTGGAGCGGATTCATAATACCTTCCATGTGTCTCAGTTGAGGAAGTGTGTAGCCGACGAGTCGGTGGTAGTGCCGTTAGAGGACATTCAGGTGGATGCGAGCCTGAACTACGCGGAGAGACCAGTTGCGATTGTGGATCGGAAGATCAAGGTTCTGAGGATCAAGAAGGTGGCTCTGGTATAGGTTCAGTGGCAACATCGAAAAGGATGCGAGTTGACCTAGGAGCCAGAACGTGAGATGCGGGATCAGCATCCGGAGCTATTTCAGGGATGATGTCACACCCCCAAACCAGAATGGCGGAAACATTCGAGGGTGGATGACTTCACGTAGTATCACAACAATTGAATATTTGTAAAGAAATTACACATCCATCATATATATAATAAAAATGTGTATTGTTGCGTTATACAAATTTCAAAAGAATATTACAATATAATGATAAGTATTCATAAATGAAACGTCCCCAACGTTCCTTCTTCAAAAATTGATGATTACCTGTATTACTGGTTCCCTGAGAAATACAAGTGGTTTTGAAAAGGTGTCAACAATTAAGTTGGTGAGTTCATGAGTGTTTTGAATTGAAAAGTATGTCCTTTTTGATAGTAAATCGGTAAACGAGGTTTTCAGAAAATCCAATATTTTCTATAAATGATTTGAAAAAGTTTCCAGAGTTGGAATATGTTAGTATCTATCGTGCTTGAATGATAAACATAACTTTCTATGAAAAGTAAGGTAGAAAACTGTAATGCATATATGAATCTCGTAAATCAATCTTGTTTTTATACTTTTTATGTGAGTTTTATAACCATGCTATTGACACTGACGGCATGTAACAACATTCTTCAGGTGTTGTAGTGTTATGACATTTGTCACCCTAGACCTGCCAGTCTAACTATAGCTTTTAGTTTAGGTGCGGGGTTGTCAATCCCGTATAGATCTATACACAAGTATTACGCTCTCCTTCCAAGAGATTATGGTATATAATACAGGACTTGAAATGCATACATAAATGTACGTTGAAGTTTGAATACCTCACATTTGCTTAGTATAAATAGATTTACGTTATGAATGGCCTTACTTCTTTTGAAAGGGTTTCGTTTTTCAAGATGTATATGTAAACTGTACGATTTGACTCGTTAACTATACCCATTATAGTTTTTGAAAAAGTGCATTTCATTTGGTGAGAGTAACTTGGTGATATAATAGCCCTTGTATACATGAGTTGTTTGTATCGATATTCGAAGATAGAAACTTCATATACGTTTATAAAATGATACTATGACTTGTAATGTACTTGTATTTCCCCCCCTAAAACATGAAAAGAATTGAAAAGTAGGGGTATGAACTCACTCGTTTGGTTTGACGAGAGAGGGGCTAGAGTTGAGCAGAACTTTGACTGTGTAAAGCTGCGCCTTCGGGCTCTTCGGGAATCTTGGTAGCGTAGATCTTTCGTCGGGGCTCGGGTACGGAAACCGAGGGCGTCGGGGTGATCTCTGGAGTTTAGAAGTATGGGAGAGTGACTGAGAGTTTGAGAATGTGTGCAAAAACCCGAGGCTCCAACTCTCTATTTATAGGCTGGAAAACCCCTCGTACGTGGGGCGTACCTCCTGAGTACGCTGGGCGTACTCGGTACGCGGGGCGTACTTCGGTTATGCAGGGCGTAAAATGGCGTCATGGCTTACGACTCCTGGCTAGCTGAGCGTAGAGTGGGCGGGCCGATGGGACTCGACTCTGGGTCTAGTACGCGGGGCGTACTCCCAGAGAACGCGGGACGTAATCCGGCCTATCCTCTTCTAAATTTCGTAACTCTCGCGTACAAGCTCCGTTTTTCGCGTTCTTTATATCCACGTGTAGGTGAGATTATGCTCTACAACTTTCATTTAGACTTCGTCGGCTAGTTTTGATTTATTTTTAATGATATATTTTTAATAGGTCGGGACTGCTAAATTCCGTTAAAAATTCATAGTTTCTTTATTCGACGTCGGTTTTTGTTTGTCTTTTTATCATTTTACTCCTATTGTGGACGCCTTCAGCTTTCGTTTAGGTGGCGATAGCTAAGTAACACTCGATCTTCAATTCGAGTTTTTAGCGCTCTACTACTGTTATGAAACTTAGGAAATTCGTAACTTCTTCATACGAAGTCCAATTTGGGCGATCTTTTTATGCACGCTTACCTTTTAACGAGATCTATGACTTTTGTTTAGATACTTAAGGCTAAAAATGCATTTTATTGAAATTTCACTTTTTATGTTAAATAGCGCTTTTATTTTTTAGGTTAATTTCGTTGCATTTGGCTGTTGAGCGTTACATTGCTTTTGAAAAATATCGGGTTGTCACATCATCCCCCTGTTAAGGGAATTTCGTCCCGAAATTTAATCCAAGATAGAGTTTACAGGTTAGGAAAAAGATGCGGGTACTTTTGTTTCATCTGATCCTCGCGTTCCCAGGTGTATTCAGGTCCTCGCTTGGCGTTCCAGCGGACCTTTACAATAGGTATGCGGCTTTGTTTAGTCCTTTTTATTTCCCGATCCATGATCTCTACTGGTTCCTCTACAAATTGGAGATTTTCATTTATTGCCATCTCGTCTAGAGGGATGACAAGGGTTTCATCGGATAAGCACTTCTTTAGGTTCGATACGTGAAAGGTAGAGTGTACGTTGTGGAGCTCCTGAGGTAATCTAAGTTTGTAAGCCACTGGACCAATCCTGGCAAGGATCTCGAATGGTCCGATGTATCTTGGGTTCAGTTTCCCACGTTTTCCAAAGCGTATTAATCCTTTCCAGGGCGAGACTTTTAGTAGGACACGGTCTCCAACCTGGAACTCCAAGGGTTTTCGTCTCTTATCCACGTAACTCTTTTGTCTATCCCTTGATACTTTTAGACGTTCTCAGATCTGAACAATCTTCTCCGTGGTTTCCCTTATGATTTCTGGTCCATTGAGTGTGTGGTCTGTTGCCTGTCCTTTTGCTAGCTGTGTGTCCCCCACTTCGGCCCAACACAGAGGCGACCTGCATTTGCGGCCATAGAGGGCTTCGAACGGGGCAGCTTTGATACTGGTGTGGTAACTATTGTTGTACGAGAACTCGACCAAGGGTAGATGTGTGTCCCATACTTTTCCAAAATCGATTAAGCAAGCTCTCAGCATATCTTCTAGGGTGTGTATGGTTCTCTCGCTCTGGCCGTCGGTTTGTGGGTGATAAGCGGTGCTCATGTCTAACCTTGTCCCCAAAGCTTTTTGTAGCGACTGCCAAAATCTTGAGGTGAATCTACTATCCCGGTTCGAGATAATGGATACGGGCACACCATGCAGTCGTACAATTTCTCGGAGGTATGTCCTTGTTAACTTCTCCAATTTGTCCGTCTCTTTGATCGGTAGGAAATGTGCTGATTTAGTTAACCTGTCGACAATTACCCAAATGGTGTCGAGGCCGCTTGCCGTTTTGGGTAAATTGGTTATGAAATCCATGGTTATCCGTTCCCACTTCCATTCGGGTATTTCTGGTTGTTGTAATAAACCTGAAGGCTTTTGATATTCCACCTTGACTTTGGCACATGTCAGGCATTTGCTCACGTAGGTAGCAATTTCGGCTTTCATGTTCAGCCACCAGTACAGCTTCTTGAGGTCCAAATACATCTTATCAGAACCGGGATGTATGGAGTATCGTGTCTTATGGGCTTCGTTCATAACGATCTCTCTGAACCCACCAAACTTCGGTGTCCAGATTCGATCCTTGAAATAAAGAACTCCATCACTCTTGGCCTCAAGCTTCTTATCCATCCCCCTCAGGGCTTCTCTTGTCACATTTTCGGCCTTCAAGGCTTCTATTTGGGCTTCCTTGATTTGCGTGGACAGGTGCGAATTGATTGTCATCGTTAGGGATTTTACTCGGCGGCCCGAGTATTCCTTCCGGCTGAGAGCATCAGCTACTACATTAGCCTTCCCGGGGTGGTATCGAATTTCACATTCATAATCACTTAGTAGTTCTACCCATCGTCTCTGTCGCATGTTGAGTTCCTTCTGGTTGAGGATATGTTGGAGGCTTTTATGGTCAGTGAAGATCGTACATTTTGTGCCGTAGAGGTAGTACCTCCATATCTTTAGAGCGAAGACGACTGCCCCTAGCTCAATATCGTGCGTTGTGTAGTTCACTTCGTGCGTCTTTAGTTGTCTTGAGGCGTAGGCGATGACCTTCCCTCTTTGCATCAGGACACACCCAAGTCCTTGGTTTGATGCGTCGCAATAGACCACGAAATCTTCCGTTCCTTCGGGAAAGGTTAGGATGGGCGCACTACATAAGGCTTGTTTTAGCGTTTGGAACGAAGCTTCTTGTTTTTTCTCCCCAGTCGAAGGCCACATTCTTCTGAGTTAGGGTGGTAAGTGGTTTGGCAATCTTCGAAAAGTTCTGTATGAACCTTCGGTAATACCCGACAAGTCCCAAGAATTGTCGGATTTCTGTAGGGGTCCTTGGTGTCGTCCAACTTTCTATTGCCTTGATCTTAGAAGGATCCACGTGTATTCCTTCTTTGCTTACAACGTGTCCTAGGAAATCCACTTCTCGAATCCAAAACTCACATTTTGAAAATTTCGCGTATAGCTTCTCTGCCCTCAATGTTTCCAAGACTTGGCGGAGATGTTGGCTGTGTTCTTCCTGGCTTCCTGAATAGATAAGTATATCGTCTATAAACACGATCACAAATTTATCCAGAAAGGGGCGACATACTCGGTTCATCAAGTCCATGAACACTGCTGGATCATTTGTCAACCCAAAGGGCATTACTACAAACTCGTAGTGACCATAACACGTTTGGAAAGCCGTTTTGGGGATGTCTCCTTCTAGTACTCGCAGTTGGTGGTAACCAGACCTTAGATCGATCTTTGAGAAGTAGCTTGCTCCCTGTAGTTGGTCGAATAGATCGTCTATGCGTGGTAAGGGATATCGGTTCTTGATCGTGAGTTTGTTTAGTTCCCGATAATCGATGCACATGCAAAAGGATCCGTCCTTCTTTTTCATGAAAAGGACTGGTGCTCCCCATGGTGAGAAGCTCGGTCTGATGAATCCCTTGCTTAGCAGTTCGTTTAATTGACTGGACAGTTCCTTCATCTCAGCTGGGGCTAAGCGATAAGGTGACTTTGCCACTGGAGTAGCTCCGGGAATTAAGTCGATTCTGAAATCGACTTGACGTTCTGGTGGGATTCCTGGAAGATCCTCTGGAAAAATATCTGGGAAGTTGCAGACTTCCGGAATGTTTTGAATGTTTTTCGATTCTCGTTTCTTGTTTACTACGTGAGCTAGGAAGGCATGATATTCTTTGCGAAGGTATTTTTGTGCTTTAATACAGGAGATGATTTGTAAATTTGAACTAGGTTTGTCACCATAAATGACAAGAACTTCGCCGTTAGGTAGGTTGAGGCGAATGGCCTTTTCGTGACAAAGGATATCGGCATGGTGAAGACTCAACTAGTCCATACCGATGATTACATCGAAACTCCTTATCGAAATGGGCATAAGGTCGATTTGAAATAAATGCTCATTTAAATTTAGTGTGCATCCTATGAACAGGTCGCTTGCGTTTTCTGTTTTACCGTTTTCCATTTCTACAGTGAATATTTTATTGAGTGGTTAGGGTTTTTGACTAAGTAGGTGTTTGAATTTATGACTCATAAAACTTCTCTCCGCACCGCAATCAAAGAGTATGCATGCATAAATGTTGTCGAGGAGAAACGTACCCGTAACCACCGTGGGATCTGCTATCGCTTCATTCTGCCCTATTGCCAGTACTCTTCCCACACCACCAGCATTCCTTTCCTTGGGGCAATCCCTCCTAAAGTGCCCAGTTTCTCCACACCCATAACATGCCCGACTTACTCCAGTACCAGGAACTTGAGTGACTGGTCGCGCTGGTGCCTTGCAGAAACGGGCTGTGTGCCCTTTCCTGTCGCAGTTCCGACAGTGCATCTCGCGGCAATTACCGTGGTGATGGTAGTTGCATTTGCTGCACTTGGGCAAGTTCCCAGCATATTGTTTTGTGGGCGCAAGGGTAGCAGGAGTTATGGTAGGAGCAGTAGCAGCATGAACCGCCACCATTTGTTTCTTTGAAGGTTCCTGCGAAGTTTGACCCTTTCTCTTGTTCCAGAACTTCTTCTTGCTGTTGTTGTTGGCACTGTTGTTGTGGTTGTTGCTTCCTTTGGTTGTCTCGACGATGGTCGCGACCTCTTGACAGACACCGTGATCGACAAGAGATTGCGCCAATTCTTTGGCGCTGTCGAACATCGTGGGTTTTGAGGCTAACACACTTCCTCGCAGTTGGGGTGATAATCCCCAGATATACCTTTCCACCTTCTGGCCTTCCAGGGTCATCATTCCTGGGCAAAGTATCGTCAAATCACTGAACCTGTTGGTATAGCCTGAAATGTCTGAGCCTACCATCTTAAGGTCCCACAGTTCTTGTTCGAGCTTTTGGATCTCGCCCCTGGGACAATACTCTCGTAGGAGCATTTGCTTCAGGTTTTCGCAACCCATGGAGTTTGCCACTGGTAGGGTTAGTGCCTTGACGTGGCCGTTCCACCACGTTAGGGCTCTTTTGGAGAAAGTACAAGCGGCAAATTTCACTTTGCTTTCTTCAGGGCATGCACAAATCTCGAACACAACTTCTGTTTTCTCTATCCATTGGGATAGATCCATCACTCCCTCAGTTCCACAAAAGGGGATAGGTTTGCTATTAGTGAAGTCTTTGTAAGTACATTCCCCGGAACGGCCTTGGTTTAGGCCATTTGTGGAGCTGTTTATTCCTCCGCCTGACCCGTTGTTACTGATTTGTGCCAGTGCTGCGGTTACAGCGGCTGTTACGGCAGCTTGGAACATTGCGGTATCCATAGCTGGAGGAGGTGGTGGAGGTGTTGAGTTTCTGCGTGTTGATCTATGAGGAGGCATATTCTGGTAGAAAAATAAGAATGAATACTATAAGTTTCTAATGTTTTGAACCATCGTGTGTTAGTTGTATCTCGTAATTTGTTTTGACTTTAGTTTATGGTTTCAAGGTAGACATAGAAATTTCTGTTAAAACCCATATGTTCTAAGTGGTATATAAAGAAGTATTTCATATTCATATATATATTGGTCACACTCGAGGTGTGTTACATCACATATCTCGTTTGGAAAATTTGACCTACCTAGAGGTCTCCAATTACAGTTACGAAAGGAAATAAGGGAAAGACTTTTATCGAAATCCTATTTTATAACAAAATTGTTGGGGTTTGAACAAGCTCTATTTGCGGCATTTGGAGCTAGATTCGGCATCCGACCGTTTGACTCCCATTAGTCGCCTCTCGAGATCTGCTTGTTGTTCCTTCATCTCTCGTATATCTGCTAGAGCTGTTATCATTTGGTTCTGAAGTGTCCCCGTATAGATTTGGGTATTCTCATGTAATCCTTCCAAACGGCGGAGATCTGCGGCGTTACCTTGAGTAGCAGCGTTGACCTCACGAACTCTGGCTGCTTGTCGGTGCGCCTGGTTGTTCTGGTTAGCTATAGCGTTCACAATAACAGGAAGTGCCCGATCAGCTGAGCCTCCCCCGCTAACGTTGTAAAAACCCTGACACATGCCGAAAGGAGGGCGTACACCTTGCTGACGGCTCCAGTAGTAGAGGTGGCTTCCCCACAGGGGAATGGGTCCTGGTTGATATGGTCTGATTTCGGGAGGATGAGGGATGGGAGGGTCGATCACTTCCGGCTCGGAGTCTGTTCCATTAGAAACTTCCTCGATCTCTTCGTCGATTTCGAATTCCTCTCCAATTTCGACTTCGAATTCTTCTCCGATAACCCCTTCGGGTTCTTCCTCGACCTCTTCCTCGATTTCCTCTGGGTCTTCCTCCGGGTCCTCTTCTATCCAGCCGCCGTTACCTTGGTTTGGGTAATAGGGATCTCCTGGTAAATGGAATCCGACCATTTGTCTGTACTAGGATAGAGGTATGAGAAATTTATAAGAAAAGAAATTCTTATTTAACGACTTCCTATGTCTAACTATATTTTTTTACGGAGCGCAAATATTTTATTGCGCAATTATTTTTAACAATACACCTATAGTATTTCAATTTAGCGAAAACTAAAATAATTTGTATTTGGTAAGTTTTTGGCTTGTTGACCACTACGACCATTCCTCGACGTACATTGGTTGAACCCAGGATAAATATAGTTGATCATGCTATATTTATTCTTGATTTGATTACATACCTCGAGGCCCAATCGTAGTGTCGCAACTTGCCTTAATACTTTTAGAAAACATATCATGATACGAGACTGATACATGCGAGTAAAAATGTATTTATTTTTCAGAAAAAAATTTATTTTTATGAAAACGTTTTGTCAGAGGGTTTTTGGTTCCCGTTGCATTTATAGTTTGTATATCTTATGTGGTTTGATATACTTAGTTCACTATAAACAATGCTCTGATACAAATCTATCACACCCCCAAACCAGAATGGCGGAAACATTCGAGGGTGGATGACTTCACGTAGTATCACAACAATTGAATATTTGTAAAGAAAGTACACATCCATCATATATATAATAAAAACGTGTATTCTTGCGTTATACAAATTTCAAAAGAATATTACAATATAATGATAAATGTTCATAAATGAAACATCCTCAGCGTTCCTTCTTCAAAAATTGATGATTACCTGTATTACTGGTTCCCTGAGAAATACAAGTGGTTTTGAAAAGGTGTCAACAATTAAGTTGGTGAGTTCATGAGTGTTTTGAGTTGAAAAGTATGTCCTTTTTGATAGTAAATCGGTAAACGAGGTTTTCAGAAAATCCAATATTTTCTATAAATGATTTGAAAAAGTTTCCAGAGTTGGAATATGTTAGTATCTATCGTGCTTGAATGATAAACATAACTTTGTATGAAAAGTAAGGTAGAAAACTGTAATGCATATATGAATCTCGTAAATCAATCTTGTTTTTATACTTTTTATGTGAGTTTTATAACCATGCTATTGACACTGACGGCCTGTAACAACATTCTTCAGGTGTTGTAGTGTTATGACATTTGTCACCCTAGACCTGCCGGTCTAACTATAGCTTGTAGTTTAGGTGCGGGGTTGTCAATCCCGTATAGATCTATACACAAGTATCACGCTCTCCTTCCAAGAGATTATGGTATATAATACAGGACTTGAAATGCATACATAAATGTACGTTGAAGTTTGAGTACCTCATATTTGCTTAGTATAAATAGATTTACGTTATGAATGGCCTTACTTCTTTTGAAAGGGTTTCGTTTTTCAAGATGTATATGTAAACTGTACGATTTGACTCGTTAACTATACCCATTATAGTTTTTGAAAAAGTGCATTTCATTTGGTGAGAGTAACTTGGTGATATAATAGCCCTTGTATACATGAGTTGTTTGTATCGATATTCGAAGATAGAAACTTCATATACGTTTATAAAATGATACTATGACTTGTAATGTACTTGTATTTCCCCCCCTAAAACATGAAAAGAATTGAAAAGTAGGGGTATGAACTCACTCGTTTGGTTTGAAGAGAGAGGGGCTAGAGTTGAGCAGAACTTCGACTGTGTAAAGCTGCGCCTTCGGGCTCTTCGGGAATCTTGGTAGCGTAGATCTTTCGTCGGGGATCGGGTACGGAAACCGAGGGCGTCGGGGTGATCTCTGGAGTTTAGAAGTATGGGAGAGTGACTGAGAGTTTAAGAATGTGTGCAAAAACCCGAGGCTCCAACTCTCTATTTATAGACTGGAAAACCCCTCGTACGCGGGGCGTACCTCCGGAGTACGCTGGGCGTACTCGGTACGTGGGGCGTACTTCGGTTACGCAGGGCGTAAAATGGCGTCATGGCTTACGACTCCTGGCTAGGTGAGCGTAGAGTGGGCGGGCCGATGGGACTCGACTCTGGGTCTAGTACGCGGGGCGTACTCCTAGAGAACGCGGGACGTAATCCGGCCTGTCCTCTTCTAAATTCCGTAACTCTCGCGTACGAGCTCCGTTTTTCGCGTTCTTTATATCCACACGTAGGTGAGATTATGCTCTACAACTTTCATTTAGACTCCGTCGGCTAGTTTTGATTTATTTTTAATGATATATTTTTAATAGGTCGGGACTGCTAAATTCCGTTAAAAATTCATAGTTTCTTTATTCGACGTTGGTTTGCGTTTGTCTTTTTATCATTTTACTCCTATTGTGGAGGCCTTCAGCTTTCGTTTAGGTGGCGATAGCTAAGTAACACTCGATCTTCAATTCGAGTTTTTAGCCCTCTACTACTGTTATGAAACTTAAGAAATTCGTAACTTCTTCATACGAAGTCCATTTTGGGCGATCTTTTTATGCACGCTTACCTTTTAACGAGATCTACGACTTTTGTTTAGATACTTAAGGCTAAAAATGCATTTTATTGAAATTTCACATTTTACGTTAAATAGCGATTTTATTTTTGAGGTTAATTTCGTTGCATTTGGCTGTTGAGCATTACATTGCTTTTGAAAAATATCGGGTTGTCACAGGTGACACTTCGAGGGCGAAGTAAGATTCAAGTGGGGGAGAATTGTAACATCCGGAATTTCAGGTATTATATTTATTCATTTTATTTTGAGTTTTGTGGAAGAACTCAGCGAGTTGGTGCGTAGACTCGCCGAGTAGAGACGCGATTTCTCATCTGGATTAATGACCGGACTCGACGAGTCGCATTGGTGGACTCGGCGAGTACGTGTTGTTTAATGAAACCCAAATTCTCAGGTTTTGGGCCTATTTAAAGGGCCTTATGGCCATCATTTGTGCTCACCAGCCACCAGAGTGAAACCCTAGTGCACTTGAGCGTTTGGAGTGAGAGAAGGAGCCATTATCAACCTTGGAGGTGTTGTCTAGCAAGGGAAAGGAAGTTTTAGCCAAGAGGAAGCAAGAGGGTTAACTTCCTGAAGATCTGAGGTCCAGAACATCACATTTGAGGTAACTTTTTCGAACCCTTTTCTGTTGAGGTGATGTTCATGTTGATTTAGGGCATATTGAGCCCTTTTATGGCTAGATCTAGTGATCCTTTGGTCCCTTAAGCGAGTTAGGTTCTGGATTTGGACCCTTGGAGGTCCAGAGTGTCCCTTTTGTCCAAGCTTTTTATGAATCCATGGAGGTTTTGGTTTGGGATCTTTGTGCTTGAGGTTAAAACACCATTTATGAGTCATTAGGTGTGATATGAGCACCAAGACATGAACTTTACGTGATACATAAGCTTGGAAGGACTGGATCTATGAGTTAGTGGAACATATCTGACCTCAGAAAGTCGTTTGGGGTTGTGCATGGGATGCACTCGTCGAGTCCATTGGCAGACTCGACGAGTTGGTGCGGGTTGTTCAGGGATTTCGAACCAGGGGTTGAGTAACCGAGTTGGGTGAGTAACTCGGTGAGTCGGAAGGGACTCAGCGGAATCGGGTCCCCATAGAGACTCGGCGAGTCCACGCCAGACTCGGCGAGTTGGGTTCACTGGTGACCATTATCCAGAGTTGAACGGTGTTGACTTGATAGGGTTAGTCAACCTTAGTTGGGAAAGTGTTAATTAGAGATGTATTATGGTATAGGAGGACTATAGCTCGGGGGATCGAGCACAAGTGATTTCAGGGATTTACGAGTTACCGAGATATGCGAGGTGAGTCTTCTTACTATAGTTTACCTTGAGTAGGTAAAAAGAGTTATGGGATACAGTGTTTTATATCTATTGTTGTTGCACTGCATTCTTCTATGTGATTTATGCTGTGCATGTTTGCAGAGTTAGAACCTGAGGGTTCACAGAGTTTGGGTGCATGGACCCACAAAGTTATAGCCTCAAGTGGCTAATATGTGTTATATGTGGTATCTTGGGGAACTCACTAAGCTTCGTGCTTACAGTGTTTTGTGTTATGTGTTTCAGGTTTCTCTTAGGATCACGGGACGGTACCGGCTTGATTGTACACACCGGAGAAAGAGTCATGTTTTGAGGATCCTGGTTTATTATGCAAGTGAAATTGGAGTTATGTTTTGTAATTTTATTATGAATGAGATTTTAAGAAAAGTGTTTTTAAGAATTAAACCATTATATTTAAATGAAAAATTGTTTTGAAAGTTTACGGTGTTACAGTTTGAGAGAAAATCTCTCCAATTGTCCCTTCGGTAAACTTCAAATTCTTGACATAATTGTCACCAAACGTCACATAATAGGTTTCTTCAATACATTTAGAACGCTTATTCAGAACCTTGTATGCCTTTGAAGTAAGAGAGTATCCTAGAAAGATGCCTTCATCAACTTTGACATCGAATTTGTTGCACTGCTCTTTGGAGTTGAGGATGAAGCACCTCGAGTCGAACACATGGAAGAACTTGACATTCGGTTTCCTGTTATTAAGAATCTCATAGGGGGTGAGAGAGAAACGCTTATTGAGATAAGACCTGTTTTGAGTGTAGCAAGCTGCAGCAATGGCGTCTGCCCAGAAATATAGAGGAAGAGAGGCAAAACTCAGCATGGTTCGGGCTGCCTCACACAGGGATCGGTTTCGCCTTTCGACAATTCCATTATGTTGAGGAGTATAGGGGATGAGAAGTTGTGACTCGTGCCTTTTTCTGCTAAGAAATCTTCTAATTCTTTGTTTTTGAATTCTAGTCCATTGTCGCTCCTGATGTTTCGAACGACTTTTCTCAGTTGCACTTCAACCTGCTTGATAAAGATCTTCAGCTTGGGAGTTGCCTCGGATTTGAGTTTTAGAAAGAACACCCAAGTAAACCTTGAGAAGTCATCAACAATAATAAGGATGTATGTGTTACCACCAATGCTGTCAATTGATGAAGGACCATATAAATCGACGTGAAGCAACTCAAGTGGTTCAACAACTGTTGTATTTACGATTGTTGGGTGACTTTGGCGACTTTGTTTCCCCATTTCACAAGCAGCATATAAATCTTCTCGATCGAACTTGAGCAGTGGAAGACACCGAACATGATCACCGATGACTAGCTTGTTGACATCTTTGAAGTTGAGCTGCGAGAGCCTTCGGTGCCACAGCCAGCTATCGTCTGAATGACCTTTAGATAATAGACATATGGCTGGTTTTCCTTTGATTGGGTTGAGATTCTGAGGGAACATTTCACCTTTTCATTTTCACTTGAGAATCACTTTGTTGGTCCTCTTCTCTATTATTTCTGAACCTTCGTCATCGAACGAAACTTTGAGACCGGTACCTCCCACCAGTTGAGACACACCGATGAGGTTATGCTGCAATCCCTCTACATAAGCCACCTTCCTGATTGTAAAATCCCCATTGGTTATCATCCCATAACCCTTGATCGTTCCATAGGAGTTGTTACCAAACTTGACATTACCACTGTTTTGAAGGGACTGAAACTCCTTTAGTTTTTCCTTTCTTCCTTTCACGTGACGCGAGCAGCCACTTATAACCTACAAAAATTAAGCAGATTTAGGAACCCAAAGTTTCTTGGGTCCTTGTGAGCCTTTCACAGAAACAGGAATAGCAAGAGAAGCATCAACAAGATAAGTTCATTTTATTAAGGTTGTTTTATCTTTCCTCTTAATAGTAAACACTTTGATTTTATTAGGGTTAGTTTCAAGTGTTTTGGATTTAGGTTCAGGAGTTTGCACTTTCGCTTGCTTTCTGTCTTCATTTGCCGAGGAAATCTTGCTTTTTTCCTTTCAAATCCTTCGTCGATTGAGAGCTTCGTGTAGGACACGAATTAGGCTTAGAAGAGGAATGAGAACGAGAAGAATTAGAGGAATAGAATTTAGAATGAGAATCTTTCCTGAATCCTGGTTTGAAATGATCCTTTTGGTTTTCATCATTTGAGGGACCGAAGCTAAACCTTCGGTTGCTATTTGTTGATGGATCGAAACTACCTTCTCGGTTGTTGTGAGTCTATGGACCGAAACTGGATTTTCGGATGCTATTGCTATCAGGACCAAACCTATTCATTCGGTCTTGTACTTTCTGTTTCCCAAAACTCTTCTTTTGCTTCTTTTGATCAAACCGACCAAGCTCCTTTTATCTTTATTTCTTCTCCTTTTGGCTTGGAGTTTCTATTAAAGTGAGTGTAGTGAGGATTTTGGGAGCGCCAAAATTGCTTTCGCTCTGAGAGATTTTTCTTGTATCTCAGATTCCTCTGGTGCTTTGATTGTACACCTGTTTCGATTGTTTGTGAATATTTGCCTTCTGTTTCGGCTTCTGAAGAACAGGTTTATTTAGTGGTTCTGCCACGTATCTACCTTTGGCCTTCCATGATGTTCGCTCCGACAAACCAACTGTTTCATTTGTATTGTCTATCGGTGCTGACCATAAATACTCATCACAACCATCTGCATTATCTTCATTCACCAGCGCAGTGAGTTCGGCTGTCTGATGTTCGGTTACTCCTGTGACCTTATAAACTTGATTGGGAGTTGTTCTTACCTTTTGGTAAACAACGGCTTTTTCTTTAAGAGTTGGGGACTTACTTTTGGATAAACGAGCGAATTCCACAGAATTTTTAGAAATCAAAATTTTGTGGTTTTCAGGTTCGCTCTTAATAAACTCTGAACAGTCAACCTCATCCTCTATAGAGATTTCACTCATGTCATCGTCCTCATCAAGTTCAGATGCATTTTCAACATCAATTTTATTTTCTGAACTTAATTTGGTACTCAATGAGTCAAATTTTTGTATGGTTTCAGCTTTGAGTTTCAATTTGTCATTTTCATCCAAAAGGTCTTTGAGCATGTTCTTATGGTCTTTGGACTTAATAAATGATTCAATTTTGTCCAGACCAAACATATAAGTGGGACTTACATCATATGAAGATACAAAACTTTCACAGTTGTATGCTTCGGCATCAATTTCATCCTCCTTTAGATCAAGAAAGGGCAAAATCATGCGATGTATTTTCTGGCCTATTTCACAGTTCAAATACAGTTCTGTAATGTTAGTATAAAGTCTTTTTGCAATCAAACAAAAAACATTTCTCTGTTTTAACAATTTAAGATTGTCTCTCTGCAAATAGATATTTTCATCCCTAGACCTAACCAGCTCCAACTCCTTCTGCTCAATCCACATTCTTCGCTCCTCACTCTTGGATGACACCATGCTCATTTGGTCAGTTAGATTAGAATTCGTGACACGCGTTTGAGTTAAACAACTATCTAGATTTGAAATTGTTGAATTCAAGTTATTTAATTCTTTTTCATATGATGTTTGTGGGATTTTAAACGAGACAAAAATGGATTGTACCTTCTTGATCAGTTCATCCAGTTCATTGATCTTCACACTGAGAGGCTTCGATGTAAAGCACACATCCTCTTGCTCCTTAGTCACTTCGTTTCCACCATCAGTATTATATCCCCTCATCTGGGATACATCTGTCACCATCAAGCATCTTCCACTAGCATCACCACTCTTCGCCACATAAGCCTTTCCATGAGTAGGCTTTCTCACTTCATCATCTTCTGAGTCGGTCGACCATACCTGTACGCCACTGAACTCATCATCATTTACTGAACCCTGCACAATTAAAGCATTCATGGAGGAATTAGTAGCAACCTTCTTCCTTTTAATCTCCTCCAGTCTTTTTAGGAGAATCGCTTCTTTATCCTTCTCATCATCGTTCTCCGCCAATTTCTTCAACACACAATCTTTTGCGTAGTGATTTTTCCCTCCACAGTAAAAACAGCTGACACCAGAATCAGCTTCACCCTTCGCTTCTTTCTTTGGTTCTTCAACCTTTGGCTCCTCTTTTGCTTTCTCAGAGCTATAGCTTCCTTGCCGATTTCGGTTCTTGTTGGTAGGAAACTTCATCTTGATGAATGATGTGTGTAAAACTCACTTAGTTTTAATCCTACTTTAATTATCAAATAACACACAAAAGGCAGTGAACCTATCAATTGTGGTATAGCTAAATAAGCAGGGTATCGAACACAGGGAACGGCAAATTAAATTAAAAACTAATTCTATCTAAATTACTTTAGCAAATGAGGGTTTTTCTCTAGTTTTACAAGACTAGAAACTTATTAAACAAAACTAATGCAAGGCTAGAAAAGAACAAATTAACTAGATTCAATAATGGGAAAGAAACTTCTGTTTAGTTCAACTCGGTTAACTTTATGGTTGCTTTTAAGGTAATAGTGCAATGGTTTAATTCTTTCGTTGGTTACCGATTCAAGTGATTAAGTTGTGTTCACTACCCTAATCCTTAGCAAATAAACTAATTCAAACAGTGGCCAATTGCTTAACTTAATTATATTTACTAGATTAATTATTCGGGTTAAGTTAGACTTGCAATAGCTAATTAAATTGTTATTTTTAATTAACCTCTTGTTCAATAGTCATCTTACAAGCTTGCACATGAATTTACTCAATTTACTTATTAATCCTAGTTTCATATTCATTAATCCTAGACATATGATTTAGTGGTCACTTATCATATGAGGTTGATAATTAATAGATGTTCATGCTAATTAACTATCTTCCTATTAACAGAAAATAAATTATCATTCATACACAAGGTTCTTTAGCAAGCTAAAATAACAATTAATCACCAACTTAGAATTAATCCTACCAATCAATCAAACCATATTGTCAACTTTGTATCCCCAAACAGAAGTATAAAGAAATTAGTTCATAACTAAGGTGAATAACAGCAAACAAATAAGTTCAAGTTGCTTAATCATATTGACAAACAAAAGAATTAAGTAGAATGATGAAATTACGCCTTAATTACTCCCGGAATTGGATTCTAGCTTCTTTGGTCGACTTCTAGGGTTCTTCTGGCTTCTTATTCGCAGCTTAACACCTCTGAAACTTCCCAGAATTCTCTCTTTTCCGCATTAAAGAGTTATCTTTATATATGCATACCGACTCGTCGAGTCATATGGTGACTCGTCGAGTCCCTCTCACATTAGTCGTAACCTGATAACTGTCTTGACTTCTGAATGCTTATCTTCTGAATCCGCGACCGGACTCGTCGAGTCAAGAGATAACTCGACGAGTAGAAGCTTTATTTTGGTTGTTTTCTTTCTTCTTTCCACTCTTGAGCTCTTAACCGCTTCTCTTGCTTCCTTTCGCTTCCGAGCTTCATCTTTGGACTGAAAAACACAATTTAACACTTTTAAGTACCTTTGGTCCATAATATGCAACAATTTAGCTAATATATGAATAATAAACTACACTTAATACACACTAAATATGCACATATCAAAATACCCCACACTTGTCTTTTGCTTGCCCTCAAGCAAAACTGAATTTTAACACATTAGAATCACATATAATAACTCCAATCCAACCCAGCCATTATGCCAAAACCGCAACGCATGCATTTGTGTCTAAAATTCCTAAAAACCCCCCATACTTCAAATACTCACAATCCTCATAAACATTCGCCCACTCACCCCGAACTATGCTCATTTTATGCAACCCTCCGAATCCATCCTCAGAAAACCTCTTTACCCTCAAGGTATTTTTAATTGAGCAACCCAAGCATACATAATCTAGATAATTACAATTAATGATACCACATTGGAGCTCTTTGGAATTCTTCACTTCTTTGACATTTGATCTTTAATTTCTTTGAATTCACCACCTTTGTTGTTTGATTTTTGGTATCTTCAACTTTTTGGATTTCTTTGAATTTCCGATCTTCATATTTGACATTTGACTTTGATGCTCCAAAAATTCTTCAAACTTTTTCTTGTAATTCTCTTTTTTTTTATTTACATGTATTCCTCATTTTTTTTTTACTCAAAACCCTACATGCTTAAGCAGGGGCGCTCAATCTCAACCTTTATTGGCTAATGATAAAAATCTTCCTGGATACATTTCAGGTTTAGGCTGCTAAACATATTGCATCCCTCAGGCTGAGCAAGGTCGTGTTTTTGTCTCATGATTTCACTGAAATAAGGAAGCCACAAATGCACTAGAACGTATATAGGCTCAACTAAACATTTGGGTCTTCATGCAATTATTAACACAATTCTAACATGAAATCCTATTTTCTTACCAAAATTTCCTAAATTAGATCCTAAATAATCCTTTTGGTATGCAAAATTTTTGAAAATTGACTATTATGTAACCAACCCCCTACCCCACACTTATGTGATGCAATGCCCTCATTGCATACTATGCATAGAAACATAAAAATAAAGAGGGAATTGGAACAAACTCCCCTGGGATAGCAGTGGATAGGTTGATCACTCTCATTTAAGCTCCATCTTCAATAAACTTCATACATGGAAACAATTTCATCCATGTATCGTGTGGGTCGCTCTAAACATGCGAACATCGGCATAAGATCTTCAAGAATGGATATAGAATTGGAAGGACGCAAGTGGTATAAGTAGTAACATCAAATCAGCAGTCGTTCGGCTCAAAAAATGATCGACTCGTCGAGTCTGTTGATGGACTCGCCGAGTAGCAGCGCGCATTCTGAAAATATCTGGAAATACAAAGCGACTCGTCGAGTCAGCTTAGTGCACTCTACGAGTTGGCACCTGAATGAAAAATCTAGGTATGTGGCAACTGTTTGAGTCCATAACAACTTCATTAACGCTTCCTCACATGCAAACTCAATCGCTCACACTCCTAAGACCGGACTTGACACTTTGACGTTAAAAACTCGCTTCCTTGACTCGCTCTCACACGTAAAAACAACCATGCTTTACCTCATCCTAAGCAATCAAAACGCAATCCTGAAAATACTTAAAGCAAACAACTATTAAACAAAATAATATCTTAAAACATACACACCAAAAATAAAACAAAATAAAAATGCAAATTGTTTAAACACAAAAACACAAAAAATATTAATCCTCATCCTCCTCATCATCGACATTGGCTCCACTTCCTCCCGCTCCGCTATGGCGTGCACTAATCCTTTCGTCCCACAATGGAATATATGGATAATTCCCATCGTCAATATGTGGAATATTGAAGTGGTCAAAAAGTCGTATGTGGGATTGATTGCTAAAATTTAGCCCTCGTGCCATTTGATCTTGCATCCGCCTCATCTCTATGTTGTACCAATCCATTGGTACATCTTCATTCTCTACCGGAATCACCGGCGGCTCATCCTCCATATCCCTTTCCCTTCGCGATCGCACCCTCCTTCCCGGTGCTTCGGGACCTACAACCGGGTCATCATTTGGGATGGCATAATGGCCACCACCATAGTCTTCAATAATTCGGGCCCTGCGGAAAAGAATAGGATTAAATGGGGGTGTCGGGATCAAAGTCATGAGGTTCCAGGCACCACGGTTCATCAACCCGAATGAATTAGCCAAACGGGTGACAAACATGCCTCCATTGATGCGCGATGTTTTTCGATCTTTGACCGCACCAGCTGAGAGGTATGAAGCAATGCACCACGGGATGTTGCAAAAGACGCCTGGTGTGATAATGCTCCAAAGGTAGAAAACATCAAGGTTGGAAACCTTGTCATCGTCCTTCCTCTGGTTGATGGTGGAGGAAATAAGGCGGTGAATGAGGCGGTGGGTCGGGGATCAGATGCTCCCTTCCTGCGCAGACTTCGGGATATAAACCTTATTCCCAATAGTGTTCCACCAACCCGTGCTAGTAACCCCATCGGGAAACACCATGTGAGTGGTTGCCAAAAAGGCCCGAAAGAGGTTCGTAGAAACCAACGGTTGATCATAGATCCCTAGCCGGCAAGCAAGATCCACCACCGAGCATTGATGATACTCGCCTCCAAGACAAAATGTAAAACTTGCCGGATGATACAAATCCACTCCACCGGTAAAAGATACCGTGGAAAAGAACTCCAAGCAAAGCTCCAAATACACCGGCTCTTGCATGCGGAAGACCCGGCTCCATCCATCACATATCATTGACTCTCCGCCATGTTGAAACTCCCTTAAAAGGTAAGGAGCTAATTCCTCTTCATATCGCACCGTTTGCAACCATTCCCAATCTATTCTGTTTGGGACATAAACCTCCTTCTTTTTAATATCGGCAAGCTTCTTTTTCCACTTCCGCATTGTTGAAGCGGACTCGATTTGCGGGAAGTTTAACCATGGAAATTCCTCTTGGCTACTCCTTGAAGATTGTCCTCTTCTAAACATGATTCCTGCAAAACATATAAACCATACCCAGAAAACACAGAATGTTAAAAAGCCAAACTGTTTCTGCATCTCGACTGGACTCGTCGAGTCCATGCCCGACTCGGCGAGTCGCGGGACCTGTACGAGTCAGTCGACGGGTTTCACCAAATTGAACCATGTAATCTCTAAATTCTTGCAAGGGTTTTGTTCAGGGACTTCCTACTAAGTACCAAGGCCATAATAAACATTCAAAACAACAAGATCCATGATAAAATCAAAAACCTAGAATGGAGTCACTATTTCAAAAACGGGTTTTTTTCATGAAATTGCAAGTGTAGATGGCCTTAATATCACTTTCTATCTAGAAAACAAGCAGAAAGTTGTTACCTTTTTAGTTTAATTCTTGAAGATTTGGAAGAGAGGTTGGAGAAGTTTTGAATGCTTGAGAGAGATGTGTACCCGGCGAGTGTAGTGTGAAAACTGAGCTTTTAGGGTTAAAACCCTATTATATGTAAAAGTAATTTCGAAAATGTTTTTTTTTTTCTGTAAATAAGCTCGACTCGTCGAGTCAGGGTCAGACTCGGCGAGTCCCAGCGAGCAGTTAACACTTTTTCTGAGATCAGTATGTACTCGTCGAGTCAGGGTCAGACTCGGCGAGTCGTTTATAAAACATTTCTCCTTTTTGAAATTTTGTTATTTATTCAAAAGATTCCCACCCCACTCTTAAGCTAGGTGCTCCCTTAAGCAGACAAGTTCGATGATTTGGAAGATTAACATTAAAACACAAAACAAAAACAATAAATGAAAAAAAAACTAAAGAGTAAAAGAAAGCAAACTCTAACGACGGGTTGCCTCCCGCCAAGCGCTTCTTTTTGAGGAGTCATTAGCTAGACTCCTTCCCATTTACGTTTTCCTTCAAGCATCGGGAATGTGCGCCGTACTTTTTGCGGTTTATACTTAGTCTTGTAGGCGTGAATCTTTTTCTTGTAAGCCCTTTTCAATTCGTCTCTTCTCTTTTTCGCTGTATCATCCTCAGCTGGTTGGGCCTCTCTTTTCTTCTTCTTCTTTTTCAACCCATGCTTCTTCACCAATTTTTGAACCTCCTTTTCTTTAAATTTGATAACTTCATACTTCATATTGGTCCGTGCTCTAGGTTTAGTGGTGAATTGGGGATCAGCTTCCGCTCCGCTTCCATTGATGGTTTCATTCTCTTTTGTGCTCGACTCTTTTCCAAATGGCATCGTATCAAGGCATGCCACGTTGGCGTGTTTGACCTCCATTCCTTTTACTTTTTCTGCAGATCGTTCTTCCAAATAATCACTTACAGTAGCTGAATCCGGGGTATGTGAAGAACTGTCAACAAATAAATCAGCTTGAGTTAAGTTTTTCTCCAAATCGACTGGACTCGTCGAGTCCATTATGTCGACTCGGCGAGTCGGGTCGGGTTTCATCAATTCTGGATCGTTATCTGAGTCGGCTCCTTCCAGTAGCTTTTCTAGCTCCTCCAAGTCTTTGTCAGCATCTGAAACTTCTTCTGAGTGTAGCGTGAACTTACTTGGGTCTTCTTTTAATAAAATATCAAGCTCTTTTTGCAATACCTCATCATCTAATTGGATAAATGAGATTTCTTCT
Source organism: Lactuca serriola (assembly GCF_051521515.1). NCBI lineage: Eukaryota > Viridiplantae > Streptophyta > Magnoliopsida > Asterales > Asteraceae > Lactuca > Lactuca serriola. Next base: position 2,763,441 of record NC_136409.1, on the reverse strand, counting down.
CGCTTTTCTTCTTCTTGCTTGTTCTCTGGATTAGCCTTAAACATCACCGACTCATCACCCACTCTTAATGTCAAAGTAGACTCGGATATGTCAATTAGGGCACATGCGGTGTTTAAGAATGTTCTGCCCAAAATAATTGGTATTTCGGGGTCTTCTTTCATCTCCACCACCACGAAGTCTACTGGGAAGATAAACTTGTCTACTTTGATAAGGAGATTTTCACATATGCCTTGTGGATGAATAATTGTTTTATTTGCCAAATGGATTCTCATATTTACCGGCTTTGGTGCTGGTAAATTTAGCTTCTTAAAGAATGAATAGGGCATCAAATTAATGCTTGCCCCTGAATCAGCCAAAGCTCGTGTAGAAACATTATTGCCAAATTGGCACGGAATTACTATATTACCCGGATCACCCTTCTTCTCAGGTAGCTCACTCATCAATATCTCCGCGATTTCAGCAAGATCTTTCCTGGCAGCAAACAAACCCTTAAGCAAGTTAAAGTATTTTGGAGTTTGGAGCATTGTGTCCACGAATGGCATATTGACTTGTAAGGCTTTAACATGCTCCATGAAGGTTCTATAGGCTTGAACTTTTTCTGAAGGAATGGCTCTGGATGGGTATGGAAAAGGAGGGTTGTATGTCTTCAGAAAACTTGCTTTTTTATCCTTCCCGACTGGACTCGTCGAGTCCATTATGTCGACTCGGCGAGTCGGGTCGAGTTCTTCTCGTTCTGGTTCTTCTTCCCTTTCTGCCTTCCCTTTTGAAACCCTTTGTGTTTCTGCCAATTCTTCTTCACCGCTGGAGGTTATAACGCTCACGTTCTCGTTCCTTGGATTGGGTTGGGTGTCGCTCGGAAGTTGGCCCGGTCTTCTTTCGTTTACTTGATGTGCAAGTTGGCCCAGCTGTTTCTCTATGTTGAGAATAGAAGCTTGCTGATTCTTCAACATGTTTCTGGTTTCCTGCATTGCCACATCATGATCATTATGCCTTTTCTCGGACGCGCTTATGAATTTTGTAAGTATGTCTTCTAAGTTTGTCTTCTTGTCCGTCACCGGTTCTTCCTTTTGATAATAACCCCTCTCCCTCTGCTTATATTTTTCTTCCTTCGCCTTCCTGTACTCTTCGTATGGGAGCCACTCCTTCTTCGGTTTCCTCCAGTCTTCATCATATCTATCGCCGCTGGAGTAGCATACTTGAGCCTTTTTATTACCATTCTCTTCTCGATCACATTCCTTGGTAAGATGGGGGCCGCCACAATTTTCACATCCGACTCTAATAGCATGGATTGTTTGATCCATTTTCGTCATTCTTCGGTCTAGGCTATCGAGCTTCGCTATCACCGCCGCCATACCATCGTTTACCGAATTTACTGCTCCGCGGCTCACTTCGTTCCTCGGGTTGTGGTATTCTCTAGAGTGCCTAGAGAATTCTTCAATTAACTCCTTTATTTCTCGAGGTGTCTTTCGAGTGAGTGGGCCTTGTGAATCGAGTAGTTGCCTCGTGGGGACATTCACTCCATCATAAAAGATAGAGACCTCTTGTTGGCTATTGAGATCGTGGTGAGGGCAATTTCGAAGTAGGCTCTTGTATCTTTCCCAAGCTTCATATAGGGATTCACCGGGTTGTTGCTCGAAGTTGGCAATGGCTTTCTTTAGCTTGGCTATCTTGGAAGATGGGCAGAAGTGGTCTATGAACTCTTCTTTCATTTTGGCCCATGTAGTAACTGATCCGGGAGGGAGTGACTTCAACCAATCCTTTGCAGCTCCTTTGAACGTGACAGGAAGCATGCGTAGTAGCTGGACCTCGCGGGGCACATTAGGTACATTGAAGTAATCCGCCACGTCATTTACTTCATCTAAGTGCTTATAGGCGTCTTCATGATCTCTCCCGTGAAATGGTATCTCCTTGAGTTGAGCGAGAATATGGCCCTTTAGTTCGAACGTAGCGGTAGCGGGGATTGCGGGTTGCACAAGTCCCGGGCCGGTGTCATCACGCATCCTTTTCTTCCACTCCCCCATGGGGATCTCGTCAATATTAGCCATTGCGGTGGCTAAGTCTTCTTCAAAATCGGATGTGTGCTCGCTTTCTTCTTCGGTCTCGTATTCGGTTTCTTTCGGGATCGGATCTTCGGTTGACAACGACGCACTGGATGCTCCTGCTTTGCTGCTCCTCTTCTTGCCAAACACGGATTTGAAGTTTTTGAGTGGTGAGTTCTTTGAAGAGGTGGTTTCTCCAACGGTTTTGCCCTTGTTTCTTCTTAATGCGGTTTCCGGATCTTCAAGAGGAGGAATTAGAGGTGTAGAAGATCCTCGGGTCATGAACTAACTGCAACTTAACACAAAACAGAACGCGTAAAAAGAATAAAAATTCAATCTGATTCAGCGTCAGACTCGCCGAGTCGGGGCGAATGCACTCGGCGAGTTCACGTGAAAATCAGTTTTTTTTTTTTTTTTTTTTTTTTTTTTTTTTTTTTTTTTTAAACTTAAATAAAAATTGAACAGAAATTAACTTTGCGTAAGATGAATCTTACACAAAGGGTCGATTGAATTAGAATTCAATGCTAATTTTAGAACCGTTCCCCGGCAACGGCGCCAAAAACTTGATGTGTGTAAAACTCACTTAGTTTTAATCCTACTTTAATTATCAAATAACACACAAAAGGCAGTGAACCTATCAATTGTGGTATAGCTAAATAAGCAGGGTATCGAACACAGGGAACGGCAAATTAAATTAAAAACTAATTCTATCTAAATTACTTTAGCAAATGAGGGTTTTTCTCTAGTTTTACAAGACTAGAAACTTATTAAACAAAACTAATGCAAGGCTAGAAAAGAACAAATTAACTAGATTCAATAATGGGAAAGAAACTTCTGTTTAGTTCAACTCGGTTAACTTTATGGTTGCTTTTAAGGTAATAGTGCAATGGATTAATTCTTTCGTTGGTTACCGATTCAAGTGATTAAGTTGTGTTCACTACCCTAATCCTTAGCAAATAAACTAATTCAAACAGTGGCCAATTGCTTAACTTAATTATATTTACTAGATTAATTATTCGGGTTAAGTTAGACTTGCAATAGCTAATTAAATTGTTATTTTTAATTAACCTCTTGTTCAATAGTCATCTTACAAGCTTGCACATGAATTTACTCAATTTACTTATTAATCCTAGTTTCATATTCATTAATCCTAGACATATGATTTAGTGGTCACTTATCATATGAGGTTGATAATTAATAGATGTTCATGCTAATTAACTATCTTCCTATTAACAGAAAATAAATTATCATTCATACACAAGGTTCTTTAGCAAGCTAAAATAACAATTAATCACCAACTTAGAATTAATCCTACCAATCAATCAAACCATATTGTCAACTTTGTATCCCCAAACAGAAGTATAAAGAAATTAGTTCATAACTAAGGTGAATAACAGCAAACAAATAAGTTCAAGTTGCTTAATCATATTGACAAACAAAAGAATTAAGTAGAATGATGAAATTACGCCTTAATTACTCCCGGAATTGGATTCTAGCTTCTTTGGTCGACTTCTAGGGTTCTTCTGGCTTCTTATTCGCAGCTTAACACCTCTGAAACTTCCCAGAATTCTCTCTTTTCCGCATTAAAGAGTTATCTTTATATATGCATACCGACTCGTCGAGTCATATGGTGACTCGTCGAGTCCCTCTCACATTAGTCGTAACCTGATAACTGTCTTGACTTCCGAATGCTTATCTTCTGAATCCGCGACCGGACTCGTCGAGTCAAGAGATAACTCGACGAGTAGAAGCTTTATTTTGGTTGTTTTCTTTCTTCTTTCCACTCTTGAGCTCTTAACCGCTTCTCTTGCTTCCTTTCGCTTCCGAGCTTCATCTTTGGACTGAAAAACACAATTTAACACTTTTAAGTACCTTTGGTCCATAATATGCAACAATTTAGCTAATATATGAATAATAAACTACACTTAATACACACTAAATATGCACATATCAATGAACCTCCTGGGATTTGACACCATCATGGCATAGTCTTCAGATGTCAGATCGTAGTCTCCCAGATTCAGATCTTCTTCTTCTTCTGCTGCGCTCTTACCCTTTGACAGAAGGGCCAAGGACCCAAAGTTTGAGACCACGCTTTTCTCTTGCAACACAGTCTTTTCCTAGGATTTCAGAATCCCTACAAGTTTCGCCAAAGAATATGACTTAAACTGCTCATGTGCTTTAACTGTCGACACAACCGCTCTCCATTCGGGTCTTAAGCCATTGAAGAAAGTGCCCTTTTGTTCGATGAGCTTTCTTTCTATATCATGTTTGATCATCTTCCTAAGAAGATGATTGAACCGATTGAACGTTTGTGTAACAGCTTCCTCTGGCTTCTGCTTGAACTCTCCAAATTCTGAGAGAAGTAGGGTCTGAATCGAGTGCTCCGGATCTTCATCTGTGGAATACAATTCTCACAGCCGATCCAAGATTTCCTTTGTTGTACTACATGAACTTACCAATCGAAACGTGTTAGATTGAAGGGCGAATCGTATTAGTCTCAATGCTTTAATGTTGCATTGGAACTTTTCCTTTTCGTCCTGAGCGACGTCCTTCACATCTTTTAGGAGATCATTGTACTCCTTCTGAGTTTTAGGGATTCTTGAAGTGCTTGAATGAGCGAATGGGCCAACTGTGATTGCTTCCCATATAAGATACCCATTATCTTCCGATTCAATAACGTAATCTTCAAAATGGTGTGTCCACACTTCGTAGTCTTGAACGTAGAGGATTGGGATCTTGGTTGTTGATCCGATGTTGTTAGAGATGTTAATGGGATTGGATTGAGAATCGTCCATGCTCGATCGTTTAACCTGTTATAAGATCAGACTTTGTAATACGTAATATTAGGGCAAGATTAATAATTAATGAGATAGTCAATTAAGGAATTACGGATCAATAAATATCAATGAATGCGAAATGAACCCTAATTACTTCTTTGACAGAAACGATGTGTATGAATTACACAGCCTCCTGCTCTGATACTAATTAATGAGTTGAAAATAGTCTTTGATCGATTAGATCTTACACAAGTTTATCAGAATAATGCAAACAAAATAACAAACAAAAGAATGAACCAAGAATGAGTTGAATGATTCAATAGATTCACGCCTCAGCAGAGCTCGATGAAGAATTTCCGCTGTAGAGGCTTTTAGTGTTACAATCGATAGAAACAAAAACGTTATGAATGATCGACTAAAACAGCTACATACCAAGATGCAAGTAAGCATCTATAAGTACTAAAACCCTAAATATTAAATCATGGATTGACAAGCCCAATCCGGATACAAAACTGGGCTAAGAAATGAGCCCAAGACGCAACACATATTAAACCCAACAACTTTATTTTGTGATACATTCACATAAATGAGGAGTTAGACTAAGTACTTTTAGTACTAGTCAATAGAAATGAAAAACTATCATTTTACTTACAAAACATTCGGGTCTTGGTAGAAGACTACATTTCATACTAGTAGGAAATAAGGGATTTTCTAGGGTTTTCATACTTATATCAACCGTTTCATTCAAATATTTACATAGCATACATAACAGATTTCCAAAACAAGACAATGACATTTAAATACTTATGAATTCACCAGCTTTAGGCTGATACTCACTTTCAAAATAATTTGTATTCTCAGGTCACCAGTAGACAGGTACGATGGCCAGGTTTTTGAGAAGACGGAGCACATACAAGAATCGTCTTTTATTTTGATTGTATATTTTGGTGTCTTATTACAATGAAAGAACACATATGTATTAAAACTTTACTTTTAATTCATTGGATGATGTTGTTGCTTGTTTACTAGTTTACAATGTTGTGATACGGTACATGACGTCCTCCACCCCGGAACATTTCCGCCGTTCTTGGTTTTGGGGTGTGACAACAGTCAACTGAGTAACTCTGCCTTAGATCCACAACCAAATAAGGAACATGAATTAAGGCGGAATCACTCACTCTAAGTCTGCAAAATCTTAGCTATGTACAACCCTGATGTACATACTAAGCCATCATAGCTTCTCTGAACGAATCTTTTAGTTCTCTTGGATACTGTGACTTGTTTCAATACGTGAGTTATTATAATTAATTTTAAGTGTTTTCCCCAAGTTTTAATCTTATATAAATATAAATAAAATTTTAGAGTAATTATTATTTCGAAAACGTATCGCTTCTTGCTGGCGACTCTGGCAGTGTCTAGTCTTACCACAACCATATCAGACTTGGTTTTCTTCAACTTCGAGGACTTGGGAGATCGGTTGAGCTGGTGCCCTATAGAAACGGACAGTGTGTCCCTTTCCATGGCAATTCAGACACTTCATTTCCTCGCATACTCCGGTGTGGTGATAGTTGCACTTTCCACACTTTGGGAGGGTTCCAGCATATCGATTGGCAGGTGCTGGAGCAGCAGGCGTTGTAGCAGCGTACATAGTACTTGTTTGTTGCTCTTTTGGGGGTTCCTATGATGTTCTCTTCTTCTTCTTCTTGTTCCCCGACTTCCATTTATATTCCTCTCCCTTTGATGGCTCGGGAACGAGGACTTCTACATCATGGTGGATTCCATGGTCGATGAGTCGCTGAGCCAGGCGTTTGGCACTATCAAATGTGGCTGGGTTAGAAGACAACATATATCCTTGGATCGGGGTAGTTAGACCCCAGATGTATCTCTATATATTCTTGCTCTCCGGGGTAACCATCTCAGGGAATAGTGTGGCCAGGTCGCTAAACCTGTCATTGTAGGCCACTATGTCTGAGCCGACCATCGTGAGCTCCCGTAGTTCTTGTTCCAGCTTTTGAACTTCGCCCAACGAACAGTATTCTTCCAACATCGACTCTTTTAGGTTCTCCCAACCTATTGACTTAGCCACTGATAAGGTCGGTAACTTAACATGGCTATTCCACCATGTTAGTTCTTTGTCAAAGAAGGTGTAGGCATCAAACTTAACTTTGCTCCCTTCTGGGCACGAACAAATTGCGAATACCGAATCTGTTTTCTCGAACCATTGTATCAGAGCGATGACTCCACCATTTACATTAAAGGATTTGGGTTTTCAATTTATAAAGTCCTTGTACGAACACTCCCTTGGGTGTCCGTGGGTAACTACGAGGTTGGCTAAGTGGGTACCGCTACCAGATCCGAAGGTACCACCTTCGCCGAAATGAGCTAGAGTAGATGCCACTATGGAGGATATCGCTGCTTGGAGAGTAGCATGGTTGAATTGTGGCGGAGGTAGTGACGGTTGAGCTGGAGTTATCGGAGTAGTGCGTCTGTTTGATCTGTGAGGAGGCATCTTTGCTAAAAAGAATACAAAGATGAGATGGGAATAAGTCTATCGCAGTGGATATAAGCCGAAAGCTGAAAGACAAGGTTATCCTAGTTGTTAGTGTATCGGGTCCTGACTTCACAGTGTTCTGGAAACAATTCAAAAAAAAGTCTATACCGAATAATCTTTATGAATTAGATATGGCTATCCACGAATGAATATATGTGACCTGAATCCCTGTTACCAGCTGCATATAAAGAAAATAATCCTATCACCTAGTGTGAGGAGTGTTTCCACTAACTTATTAAGTTAACAAAGATTATTATTTATTAGTGTGACGCAAAGGACGTTTTGGTTACTTCGGTTGATCCTTCTTTGAAAACTTCTCATGAACCTACTCTTATACCTCCTTGACTCTTTTGTTGACTGCTATGAGGAAGTGGTTGCATCTATCTGAGTTTGTTGTGCTAGAATGGAAGTGTGTAAAGAATCTATGAGATTTAATTGAAACATTATAGGGTGATACTTATAGATTCCTTCTATAATTGCACAATGTATTCAAGTTGTGTATAATTTAAGATTAAATAGACCTTCGAATAAGTGATCCTACTAAAAAACCACAACCAAAGAAGGAACATGTAGTGAAGCATAGATCACAAATTCTAAGTCTATAAAATCTTATAAAACCTTGGGAGTATACAATTTAAGATTATAGACCTATCTGTAAGGGTATTTTAAGTTATCACATAAGTTATTTATATAGTTCCTAAAATACTCCTATAGTATTTTTATGTAATGTACTTGGTATGTTTTAAACTTGTTGTCGTGTTATAGTATCATAAAATAATCCCATAGTATTCTAACTCTATATACTGATCTAGAATTCTCTTGACTAGTGTTAGGTAAGTTTTAAGACTGTTGCAACACCACATCACTCCCAAAGACATGTCGGTCACATCACGAATGAATATAGTTGATCAGGCTATATTAATCCCAGCTATGATTACATAATTGTCTAGGTTTGACCACAATGTTCAACCTTTAAATACTTATGTTTTGCTCTTCTTGTTATTCTTTTTATAGTATGTATATATGTATAAGCACGTATGTATACTTTTATAAGGTATTGTTATATTCTTAAAATATATTATTATTCAAAGCACTTAATCCCCATTGTATTTATAGTTGTATATGTTTTATCGGTTGATATACTTAATTCACTATAAACAATGCTCTGAAACCAATCCGTCACACCCCAAAACCGGAACGGCGGAAATGTTCGGGGGTGGAGGACGTCATGTTTAGTATCACAAGAAATGCATCATAGTAATCAAAGTAATAAACAACCATTTCATTAGAAAGAAATTGTGTACAAAGTATGTTGTTCACAAAACATAGACTACAAAGTAAATAACCAAAAAGCCATGAAGTTATTATGCTCCATCTTATGAATCCCAGTGCGGGTACTTTTCTATTGGTTTCCTGAGAATACAAGTTATTTTGAAAGCATATATCAACATTTAAGCTCACGAGATCATAAGATTTTAGTGACGTAAGTAAGTTGTAAGAAAGTTGTAGTAAGCTGTAAGTTGTGTTTAGAAAAGTTCGTATGTTCCTCCAAAAAATCCTATATTTCCTGCTTTGATGAAGGATAAGTAAAAATGACTCTACAATCCTTTCTATGAGTAATAAGTGGACACAAGTTATATGAATACCACAGTAAAAAAACAATCGATTGTGTGTATCTGACCTAAGCTCACAACCAAACACGGAGCAAAAAAATGAGGCGGATAGCTTACATCCTATTGGTTGTTAGCTCTTCATTGTATATAACCCTGATGCATTCGCTTGTTACTCACCGAGTTAACTGTAATAGTTCCTTTATATTTGATGAAAAGATCCTTTAAGAAAACCCTTATTTCTTTTAAAAATTGGTAACCACAGTGGTTCCTTCTATAATATTCGGATTCCCAGGTATATTATTTTATTCAATTATTTTCGAGTTTGTGGAGGAACTCGGCGACTTGGTGCTTAGACTCACCGAGTAGGGTCGCGGATTTCCATCCGGGTTCATGACTGGACTCAGCGAGTCCATGAGTGGACTCGGCGAGTCCAAGCTGTTTAATGAAACCCTAATTTCCCGGGTTTGGAACCTATTTAAAGGCCCTTAGGGCCATCATTTGCAGCTACCAAACCCCAGAGAGAAACCCTAAAAGAGCTAGAGTGTTTGTAAGAGGAAAGGGGCCATTTCTTGATCTTTGTGGTTGATTCTTAGCAAGAAGGAGACGTCCCAGCTTAGAGGAGGCCAAGGAGGTTGTGCATTTGTGGATTTCGAGCAAAATACTTCATCCTTGAAGTATTATATCGCCCCTTTATCTGTTTTGTTGAAGGAATGCATAGATGAATAGTTTTTATGATCTTTAATGGAAGGAATTGTGAGAATATGGCCCTTATTCGCATTGAGACTTCAGATCTGGACCTATAGTGGTCTAAAGAGCTTATCTCAACTTGCTTTATGTTGAGCTATGGAGGTGTTGAGCATAGGATGTTATTTTTTGGGCCAAATCACCAAGTGAAGCCTCCTACACATCCCATGAGTGTCAAGATTTGAGCTTTACATGTCTATCAGGCATGGGAAGGTCAGATCTACGGATCAAAGGAACATATTTGACCTCAGGAGGTCAATTGAGTTTGTGCACGGCATGAACTCGCCGAGTCCAAGGGCAGAATCAACGAGTAGGGTTAGGGTTTCCCGTAAATCACTCAGTGAGTAGACTTGCCGAGTTGGGGGAATAACTCAGTGAGTTAGAGGGGGATTGGAGATCTGTAGATCAAGGCGGAACTCGCCGAGTTGATCTTGAGACTCGGCGAGTTGAGTCGGGGTAGCCCCGCGATTCATGCCAGGCGTGACTCGTCGAGCAGGGGGAGGGACTCGACGTGCCAAGAATGACTATAGAGTTAGTGGACATGTGTAGACTCGACGAGTCGCCCAAGTGCACTCGACGAGTCTGGTCAAGGTTTGATCGTTAACTTTTGTTGACTTTTAGGGTTTGGTCAACAATGTGGCCTTTGAGCCAAAAGAGGGGTAAAATGGTCTTTTTCACTTCTGAGGGTGCCAAGAGAGGGTTAAGTCTAGTCTCGAGAGTTATATTTATGAGAGTATTTAGTTTTTGTGATTAGGCGGAGGCTAGGTTGTATTTCTACCGAGTCAGAGATTTACCGAGACATCTGAGGTAAGTCTTCTCACTATACTTTACCTTGAGTGGTAATTAGAGTTATGTGACAGAGTTATTGTATGCTATTTATGTGACGTGTTGCACTGCATTATTTCTTTGTGATTTATGCCATGTGTATATCAGAGCATATCAGAGTTAGAACCGGAAGGTTCACAGAGCTAGGACCAGAATGTCCACAGAGTTAGGGCCCAAGGGCCCACAGAGTTATAGCCTTGAGTGGCTAGTATGTGTTATGTGTGGTATTTTGGGGAAGTCGCTAAGCTTTATGCTTACAGTGTTATGTGTTATGTGTTTCAGGTACTAGTGATGATCGCAGGAAGACGCCGACATGATTCCTACACACGCATGGGATTTTATGTATTTTGATCTTGGGAAATGTTTTTGTGAAACAAATATATGATACAATGAGATTTTGTTAATAACTGTGTTTGGAAAAATGTGTTTTGAAAAGTTAAAAATAGTTTTAATTTTTACGGTGTTACAAGTTGGTATCAAAGCCTTGGTTTGAGGGATTCGGATGCATCTTCGGGAGTGTCTGAACTCAAACTAAGGATTTGAGAAAAGTTTTATTAAAAAAACAATTTTTAAAGAGTAAAGAGGAGTTTTGAGACAAACAGAGCGGAGCCGTGTATACGATCAGCCAGCGCCCGAACGGTGATTTCCCAAGACACCCTTGTAATAAGTGTTACGAGATATATTATGTTATGTTATATGATGAGCTATATTATGCATGCTAGAGTAGACTAGGTATCCTTATTAGGACTAGAGTGGCCTGATATATGATGCCTTATTCTAGGAGTTTTGCTGCTAGGGATGCTTGAGAGTGTTTAGACAGCAGCGAGGAGCTTATGAGAGATCAACTAGTGACTAGCATATGATTTAAGAGAGTAGAGTGCTTGGAATTTGGGACTCTGGGAGGAGGACTTAGGATGAATGCTGAGGCAGTGTGGTCGGTAGTATTGGGCCTGTACTACCGAAGGCACCGGGACAGTGCGCAACCCAAGTAAGAATCCTTAGGGTACCAGAGACCAAGTAGGATTGGGGTATCGAGTGTGTGTACACTCGAGCGAGTCTCTGAGTTCTTGTGTTGTATTTCAGAAAAGCAACATGGTGGGGACGCATCACAGACAAGGGACTAGTGGAGGGGGTGTGAGCGACGAGGAGTTGCGCCAGATGATTCATAATGAGGTGGCTGTTGCCATCCGCACTGAGATTCCAGAGATGTTCGTGTCTATCAAGACCACCCTAATAGAGACATTTGACGAGAGATATGCCACTCTTTCTGATACTGTTATTGCTGCGTCCACTACAGCTGTAGCTGCGGCTAGACCGCGGGGTGGTGATGCGTTACTGTTCTGGGAGTTCAGCAGCACAAAACCACCAGAGTTTGACGGGATCTAGGACTCGATTGCAGCGATGAGCTGGATTTCAGACATCGAGGGGTGTTTCTTCACCTGCTCATCTCTAGAGCATTTGAGAGTCCGGTTTGCGTTGAACCAGCTTCTCTTGGGAGCGAAGGACTGGTGGAAGTTTGTGACGGCGCATTATTCGCCTGCTGAGCTTGCTGCAGTGACTTGGGAGAGGTTCACTGCTATGTTCCGAGATGAGTATGTTCCCCAGGTGGAGAGGGAGCGTTTGGTCCGGACGTTTCTGACCCTCAGGCAGGGTACTGAGTCTGTCACGGTGATTACGAGGATGTTCCATGAGCAGGCGATGTTCTGCCCATAGCACGTGTCCTCCGAGCACGCACGTATGAGCCGATAGCTGAGAATTTTGAGGAGGGATATACGGGATTTCATGGCGAACTCGACGTACCGGACATTTGATGAGCTTCAGGAAAATGCCTGGAAGAGGGAGATAGAGATGGAGGCCCAGGCTAGGGAGGAGACTGAGTCTTAGGGGAGGGATCAGCGACCGGCGCAATCTCAGCCGGCAGCCAAGTGGGCCAAGCCCGCTGATTCGAGATCTGGTAGTCAGAAGGGCAGCACTTGTGGCAAATGCGGCAAGAGCCACGATGGGGTGTGTAGAACGGGGTCTTGCTATAAATGTGGCAAGGAGGGGCATATGGCCAAGGATTGCCCCAAGGGGTTTGCAGTATGCTTTCACTGCAACCAGACCGGACACCACAAGGCAGAGTGTCTGCAGTTGCGAGGGACGGCCCAGGTAGCACCTCAGGGATCTGGCGCTGCTGCTATCAGAGCTGCTGAGAGCCGGCCAGTGAAGGCCGAGGTACCGAAGGCACGAGGGAGAGCCTCTCAGTTGACTGCGGAGGAGGTCCGCGCGACGCCCGAAGTCATGGTTGGTATGTATCCTTTCTTGTATTTATTTTGATGTTTGGGATATTGTGTTTATTTTATGTTATGCATAGGTACTTTTCTTGTGAGTTCTGTACCTGCCTTGGTGTTATTTGACTCGGGTGCGAGTCGGTCTTTTGTATCTTTGGCTTTTAGTTAACACATTAGTATTAGCTGAGAGGCGTTGAGTCAACCTCTGAGACTTTCCATAGCTTACGAGACGATAGTGTATGCCGCCGAAGTGATCCGAGGATGTGTACTCGAGATCTTTGGCATTGAGTTTCCGATTGATTTAGTTCCTATTGCGATGGGAGATGTCTGTGTCATCGTGGGCATGGACTGGTTGAGCAAAGTTGGAGCGGTCATCGACTGCGAGAGAGAATTGGTGACTATAAGATACCCCAGTGGGGGAGTTCTTACGGTGTACGGCGAGGGTACACGATCTGGGTCAGCATTTTGTTTGGCCGCTAGAGCGAGACAGAGTCTACAACAGGGCTGTAGTGGTTTTGTGGCGTATGTGATGGATACGAGGGTTGATTCAGGTAGGTCGAGGATAGTTGATGAGGTTCTGATAGTGCGGGAGTTCCCAGATATTTTCCCGGAGGAGTTGCCCGACCTGCCTCCTGAGAGGCAGGTATAGTTTCGTATCGATTTGGTTTCGGGGGCAGCACCTATCGCCAAGGCGCCCTATCGCCTTGCACCTCCAGAGATGCAGGAGTTATCCTCGCAGCTTCAGGAGCTGCTGGGGAAGGGTTTTATTCGGCTGAGCAGTTTGCTGTGGGGAGCACCTATCCTCTTTGTCAACAAAAAGGATGGTTCACACCGGATATGCCTTGTTTACCAGGAATCGAACAAGTTGTCGGTCAAGAACTGTTACCCGTAGCCGAGGATCAACGATTTGTTCGATCAATTGCAGGGAGCATCTTGGTTCTCCAAGATTGACTTGTGGTATGGATATCATCAGATGAGGGTGCGAGATGAGGATATCTAGAAGACAGCATTCAGGACTCGTTACGGGCATTACGAGTTCGTGGTGATGCCTTCCGGGCTCACCAATGCACCGGCGGTGTTCATGGATCTCATGAACTGAGTATGCAGGTCGATGTTGGACCGCTCGGTGATTGTGTTCATCGATGATATTTTGGTGTATTCGAAATCCAGAGAGCAACATGAGGAGCACTTGAGGGAGATCGTTGGAGTTATGAGATCGGAGAGGCTTTACGCCAAATTCTCCAAGTGTGATTTCTGGTTATGGGAGGTCCAGTTCCTTGGGCACCTCGTTAACCAGAATGGGATATTGGTCGATCTAGCCATGATCGAAGTAGTGATGAGTTGGTAGGTGCCGAGATCCCCTATCGAGAGCAGGAGTTTCCTAGGGTTGGCTGGCTATTATAGGAGATTCATCAAGGATTTCTCCAAGATCGTCGTGCCACTCTCTAAGTTGACCCGGAAGGGTGTTGCTTTTTCTTGGGGCCCAGAGCAGCAGGCCTCCTTTGAGACACTTTGCCAGAGACTATGTGAGGCCCCGGTGTTAGCCCTTCCGGAGGGGTTGGAGGATTTCGTAGTGTATTGTGACCTGTCGGTATCAGGGTTGGGAGCGGTGCTTATGCAGAGGGGTCACGTGATAGCATACGCATCGAGGCAGGTGAAGCCTCATATGATTAGGTATCCCACCCATGATCTGGAGTTGGGGGCAGTGGTGTTTGCCCTCAAGATCTGGTGTCATTATCTGTATGGGGTTCGGTGTACCATATACACGGACCACAAGAGCCTGAAGTATTTGATGGATCAGCCCAACCTGAATATGTGCCAAAGGAGATGGTTGGATGTGGTGAAGGATTACGATTGTGAGATCCTGTACCACCCGGGCAAGGCTAACATTGTAGCCGATGCTCTGAGTCGTAGGGCGGAGGACGCTCCAATACATAATCTTTGTATGAGGCTGACAGTAATGACCCCAGTATTTGATGCCATTTGAGGGGCCCAGGATGAGGGCGTGAGACCAGAGAACCGTAAGATGGAGCAGGTCATTGGGCAGGTATTGGAGTTCATCACCGATAACCGAGGGCTTATGACCTTTTAGGGATGGATTTGGGTGTCGTTTGTGGGCGGGACGTGCACCATCCTGATGGAGGAGGCGCATAGATCGAAGTTTTTGATCCATCTCGGGGCCACTAAGATGTATTTGGACCTAAAGAAAGACTATTGGTGGCCCTGTATGAAGAGGGATGTTGAAGGGTTCGTTGAGAGGTGTTTGACCTGTCGCAGGGTTAAGGCCGAGCCCCAGAGATCGCATGGTAAGTTGCAGCCGTTGGAGGTTCCCGAGTGGAAGTGGGAACAGATTACCATGGATTTTATCACTAAATTGCCGAGGACTGCTAGGGGCGTCGGTGCAATTTGGGTGATTGTGGACAGGTTGACGAAGAGTACTCATTTCCTTGCTATCAGTGAGAGCTCTTCCGCTGAGAGGTTGGCAGAGTTGTACGCGAAGGAGGTGGTATCACGGCATGGGGTGTCGATCTCGATTGTCTCAGATCGAGATGTGCATTTCACTTCCAGGTTCTGGAAGAAGTTTCATGAGGAGTTGGGTACGAGGTTGCATTTTAGCACCACATACCACCCACAGACCGACGGGCAGAGCGAACAGACGATTCAGACGATCGAGGACATGCTTTGGGCATGTGTACTGGACTTCGGAGGGAGTTGGGACACATTTTTTCCTTTGGATGAGTTTTCCTATAACAACAGCCATCATTCGAGCATTGGAATGCCACCCTTTGAGCTGTTGTATGGGAGGAGGTGTCGGACTCCCATTTTCTGGGGTGAGGTCAGTCAGCATGTTATGAGTAGTACAAAGATAGTACTTCAGACGAATGAGTAGATTCAGCAGGTCCAGCAGAGGTTACTGACGGCTCAGAGTGGTCAGAAGAGCTACGCAGACAGGCATCGCTCGGAGCTCGAGTTCTAAGTTGGTGACTTCGTACTCCTGAAGGTATCTCCTTGGAAAGGAGTGACCCGATTCAGGAAGAGAGGCAAGTTGGCACCTCGGTATATTGGTCCTTTCAGGGTGATCACCAGGGTGGGTAGGGTAGCATACCACTTGGAGCTACCTGCGGAGCTGAGTCAGATTCTCGATACCTTCCACGTGTCTCAGTAGAGAAAGTGCATCACTGATGAGTCGGTAGTGGTTCCATTAGAGGACATTCAGGTCGATGCAAGGCTGAATTATCTTGAGAAGCCAATCACGATTCGGGATAGAAGGATCAATACTTTGAGAAACAATGAGGTGCCATTGGTTCAGGTCCAGTGGCAACATTGGACGGGTTCTGAGATGACCTGGGAGCCGGAGTTGGAGATACACGGGCAACATCCAAAGTTATTTGTGGAAAGAGACTTCGAGGGCGAAGTCTGATTCTAGTGGGGGAGAATTGTAACATTCGGATTCCCAGGTATATTATTTTATTAAATTATTTTGGAGTTTGTGGAGGAACTCGGCGAGTTGGTGCTTAGACTTGCCGAGTAGGGTCGCGGATTTCCATTCAGGTTCATAACTGGACTCGGCGAGTCCATGCTGTTTAATGAAACCCTGATTTCCCGGGTTTGGGACCTATTTGAAGGCCCTTAGGGCCATCATTTGCAGCTACCAAACCCCAGAGAGAAACCCTAAAAGAGCTAGAGCGTTTGTAAGAGGAAAGGAGCCATTTCTTGATCTTTGTGGTTGATTCTTGCAAGAAGGAGGTGTCCCAGCTTAGAGGAGGCCAAGGATGTTGTGCATCTGTGGATTTCGAGCAAAAGACTTCATCCTTGAGGTATTATATCACCTCTTTATCTGTTTTGTGGAAGGAATCCATAGATGTAGAGTTTTTATGATCTCTAATGGAAGGAATTGTGAGAATATGGCCCCTATCCGCATTGAGACTTCAGATCTGGACCCATATTGGTCTAAAGAGCTTATCTCAGCTTGCTTTATGTTGATCTATGGAGGTGTTGAGCTTAGGATGTTATTTTTGGGGCCAAATCACCAAGTGAAGCCTCCTAGATGTCCCATGAGTGTCAAGACTCGAGCTTTACGTGTCTATCAGGCTTGGGAAGGTCAAATCTATGGATCAAAGGAACAAATCTGACCTCAGGAGGTTAATTGAGTTTGTGCATGGCATGAACTCGCTGAGTCCAAGGGTAGAATCGGCGAGTAGGGTTAGGGTTTCCTGTAAATCACTCAGTGAGTAGACTTGCCAAGTTGGGGGAATAACTCAGTGAGTCAGATGGGGATTGGAGTACTGTAGATCAAGGTGGAACTCGCCGAGTTGATCTTAAGACTCGGTGAGTTGAGTCGGGGTGGCCCCGCGATTCATGACAGGTGTGACTCATCAAGCAGGGGGAGGGACTCGACGTGCCAAGCGAAATAAGAGAGTTAGTGGACACGTGTAGACTCTTCGAGTCGCCTAAGTGCACTCGACGAGTCTAGTCAAGGTTTGACCGTTGACTTTTGTTGACTTTTAGGGTTTGGTCAACAATGTGGCCTTTAAGCCAAAAGAGGGGTAAAATGGTATTTTGCCCTTCTGAGGGTGCCAATAGAGGGTTGATTCTAGTCTTGAGAGTTATATTTATGAGAGTATTTAGTTTGTGTGATCAGGCGGAGGCTAGGTCGTATTTCTACCGAGTCAGAGATTTACCGAGACATCTGAGGTGAGTCTTCTCACTATAATTTACCTTGAGTGGTAATTAGAGTTATGTGACAGAGTTATTGTATGCTATTTATGTGACGTGTTGCACTGCATTATTTCTATGTGATTTATGCCACGTGTATATCAGAGCATATCAGAGTGAGAACCGGAAGGTTCATAGAGCTAGGACCAGAGTGTCCATAGAGTTAGGGCCCAAGGGCCCATAGAGTTATAGCCTTGAGCGGCTAGTATGTGTTATGTGTGGTATTTTGGGGAAATCACTAAGCTTTATTCTTATAGTGTTATGTGTTATGTGTTTTAGGTACCAGTGCTGATCGCGGGAAGGCGCCAACATGATTCATACACACGCATGGGATTTTATGTATTTTGATCTTGGGAAACGTTTTTTTGAAACAAATATATGATACAATGAGATTTTGTTAATAACTGTGTTTGGAAAAATGTGTTTTGAAAAGTTAAAAATATTTATAATTTTTACGATGTTACAAATATCTTAGTTCATACTAGCTATATATAATCTAATATCGAACATATAGTTAATTGTGTGAGTCTGCCCTAAGCCCACAACCAAACAAGGAGCAGGAAATGAGGTAGAAGGAACACATCTAACTATTTATCGGGTATTAATTACATATAACCCTAATGTATAATCTAAGGTATTATAGAATTAACCACCTGAGGTCCTTTAAGTTATTCTGGTTTAATAAAATGGATTAAACCCTTTTCTCGTAAGTTTCTAGTTTTGTATACCAAATGTTCTATTTTAAAAGTATGTTTTTACTAGAAAAATGTGCATTGATTTAGTGTCCTATGACCTGACCCATACCTGGTACCCTTATGATGAGTTGGAGTATACGGAATACACACACACACACACACACACACACATATATATATATATATATAGTAGAAATCACACTCGAATAGATAGTAGGCTAGGTGAATATACTCTAAGACCACAACCAAACAAGGAACAATAAATGAAGTAGAAAGCACACATCCTAGTACCTGTCGGATCTTATTAATATATGTCCCTAATGTGTACACTAAGAAATCATAAAGTTATCATTATAGGTCCCTCTCTACTGTATGTACTAGACTCGACTGTTCTGTTTGTTGTTTGAAAAGATGTAAGTTTTCCCTACTTTATAACTATCTTAGCTCGAAAATTGTTTGTATTAACTTTCATGTGGAACTATCACAATATGAAAGTAATGGGAAAATGTAAGTACTTAGTTGTATTTTGAATTGACATCATGACGTACTAATTACCTTAAAACAACTTTTTTTTATTAAGGTCATAATGTGATGAGTAGTACCCATACTATACGCTCTCCCGACAAGAGATTCTGGGGACCAAATGCGATTTCCGCAAGCTAATTGCTAGGTCGTGTAAATTCACATTAAAGTTATATGATCATGTATACCCAATTTACTATCACCTTTTGTTTAGTATGTTCCTTCTGTTATCGTGTATTTAATCTTCCTTCATGTTTTTCTTTATAGTATGTTCTAGTATCTAGTATGAACTGAACCCCTAAACTATACCTATTATAGTTTACTAGTATGTTTACTTGAGCTGTTATTGAAAATGACTCATTTATATACTAAGTTATGATTGTACTTTAAAAACGGAGTTTTATAAACTATAAAGTAACAAGCTTAAAAAGAGTTTTTGAAATGTTTTGATCACTTATAAAAACATAAAAAATTCTTTTAAAGATGTTTGTAAAAAACATTTACACAATTTACATTATGTTCAACTTGTATTCCGCCCCCCCCCCCCCCCCCCCGGTTAAATGTATTTAAAACAGTTTAAAAGATTGATTATAGGGGTATGAACTCACCTTATGTGGGTGATTCAAACGAATATGCATGTAAGGTTGAGAAGCTCCACTAGTGAAGTCCCGAGATAGATACGAGTCCTAAATGACATATAATGGCATATATTGGCATGACTATAGTGTTTAAAAGCAACCAAATGCAAGGAAACACCTTTAGGGACTAGGAAACACTTGGAGTAAGTGTTAGAATCACATGTGATTCATCTAAGGGGAGTGTACAACCACAATGAGGAGTGTGCGGCCATGGGTGGACGGCCAAGGAGTGTATGGCTATACACTCATGGTAACAAGTGAACAAAAGTTTGCTTGGATGATGGGGAAGCTTGTGGGACTATTGCTCATCAAGTCTTGAAGTTAGATTTTCATTTTGGTGGCCCTTCAGGGGTGTTTTGAGGGGTTTACGGCCACACATCGGTGTACGGCCATACACTCATGATCTTTGGTTTTGGTCGTTTTTAGGGTGTTCATCAAGTATTCCTAACATGTACTAAGCATAAGGAAAGAATACTTACGATTTGGAGGCTCACAAGGGTTCACAATCACCAAGAACAAGTGTGTGTTCTTGGTGAAATGGATGAAGATTTGAAGATCTAGCCAAAAGATGATTTCCATGGATGAAATCAAAGGGTGTTACTTGGAGAAGAAGGATAATAACAAATCAAGACGGAAGAAAGGCTTACATTCTTGAAGATCAAAGTGAAAGCTTGATGATAGTTGAGAGAGAATTCGATCTTATTGACTTGGAAACTGAGGAAACGACTTAGAAATGGAAGGATATCACTCTTAGGGAGGGGGTGTACGACCAACATGGGTGTACATCCGCACACACATTTGCACTGTCGTACACTCCCTCACATGGAGTGTTCGGCTTAATTTCAACGCGAAGAACTTACGTGAGTCGATCCTATACCCAATGATTGAATGTACTGAGCTTTAAACCCTTAAACAGACTCTAAACAATGCTAAAAGTTAGCAGAAACAAGTCTGAAACACTGTTGGATTGAATAGCGGAACTTACATGGCATGGATGTTCGAGTGGTCACACAAAGTCATCCCTGAACATCTCAGTAAACCTCTCCCAAGTCACCCCTATGTGCTCTATAATAGTGTAATTACCCATCAGAAGCTTCCATCAGTCCTTCATTCCTAAGCGAAGCAGGTTCAGTGTGAAACCAACCCTCAACTTCTCCGGAGAGGAGCCGCTACAGAAGCATCCCTCAACATTAGAGATCCATCTCATAAAAGCAATCAGATCTTGGGTCGCATCAAACTCCTGTGGCTTCATGTTGGTAAATCTCGGTACCACAACGAATCACCCCCCTGTGGTCTTGCAGCACCACAATATATGGTGGCCACGGCTACAGCAACCTCAGTGACAAAAACATATCGCTCGTCAAAACTCTCAATCAGTGTAGTCTTGATAGACAGAAAAATCTCCGGAATAGCCTCTCTGATTGTTGCGGCCAACTTCGCGGCAACGATCCTACAGATCTAGTCATCGATAGAACTCGGCCTCTCGGGTTTGCTGGAGCCTGAACATCGGGTAACCACTATGACAGCTGCCAATTTTGGATGCATCAGAAGTCAAGCAATCCAATAAAATTGAAGCAAAGTCAAAATGTCAGCAAACGTTGAACAAGTCAATGAAGGTCAAACTTGTGGGACATAAATTTTGAGTTTATACCTTGCTTTTAGAGTTTTCACATCAGTACTTAAAACTCTATGTTCTTGCTTTTAGAGTTCTCGGTTAGGACCGAGGACCCTAGTGTTATGGTGGTTCTTGGACCGAAATCCCTTGGACCTTAGTGGCTCCTCAGACCGAAGTCCCTATATGATTTCGGTGGCTTCTTGGACCTAAATCACATGTGATTTTGGTAGGAATTTGATGATTTTGACTTGGAATAGAAATGAAAGGATTTGACCTTGTGACGTGATAGGCACATCAGTTCACCATAAGAGTTATTACCCAGCATATAACAATGCTATTATCCATTGAATATCAATGTACACATCACTTCACCTTCCCTCCTTATCTTTGGCCGGGAACATACACAAACCCACACCATCTCCATTTTCTTCCAACATTACTCCATATTCTCTCAACGAACAATGCTTCTCCTCATTAGGCAAATTATTCCAAGTGATTCATGACAATTTGGTAAGTGTTTTCTTCATAATCTAGTGTTTCTACACACTTTTACACTATTTTCATCTTATTTACATACATTACCATGTGTTCAAACTCTTACGAAAATATCATATTCAAAGAGTTCATCAACCACTTTCAAGTGTTCTAGGCTTGGAGGTCTTCACCATCACCTTCTTATCCAACCACAAACACACTCAAGGTGAGTTTATACCCCTAAATTTTCGAGTTTTTCATGTTGGGGGGGGGGGGGATACAAGTAAAGTTAACTTTTAACACAAATGTTTTCATGATCTATTTCTTTGTGAATATAATACATTATTCGCATGAAATATGAGTATTACTAGTGTTTCAAACATTTATATGTGGTATGGTAGTTTTAATGATATAAAACTAATAAAAACAAACAAACTACGTATATGTTCTTTAGTAAACGGTTAAAACCACAAAGCTACAAGGATTTTGAGACTTTTTACCAAGATATGGTTTTTCTAAGAAAGATAGTTACATTCAAGTTATTTCACCATTTTTTTGGGATACAACCCAAAATATGTTGTTTTGACCATAAATGTTGAAGCTAGACAAAAAACACCATTAAAAACGACGCAAAAGCTCGAAATGGACCTTTTCATACAAATTTCTCATACTTGTGTTAGATGTAAGTTTTTATGACATAATCTTTTATAGACATCTAGACAACATAACTACTATGTATTTATATAAATGATTATATAAATAGTCTTAACAAACAAACATAATAAACTATAATTGGTATAGTTTGGGAGTCAAAAACACTACATTATCATTTCGGAAGAAACATGTAATTATTTAAAGGCATAATTATTTATACACTATGTAACCACAAAGGATGAGTAATGAATTCATTTACAAGAAAAAGGGGTTTTGAGTACACCATACGTAAACCGGTTAATACAATTTTATGAGACATTTGGGTTTAGCGTACCCACTAGAGTACACACTAAGTCCTGAGATATAACCAGAGTCTCTTGTAGTGAGAGTGTGACACTTGTGTATATATCTATATGGATTGACAACCCCGCACCTGAGTTGTTAGCTACAGTTAGACCGACCAGTCAAGGGTGACAAATGTCTAACAGTTCCGATGCCTGAAGAACATCGTAGCAGGCTAACTAGTCAGTAGTATGGTTATTATAACTCACATGGGGTATTAACAGTACATTTTGTTTATGGGGTTAACATACATTCAAATAGTTTAATATAATGGTAAAACTTCATAATACTACTTTCCATTACAACACTACTTACATTTTTAATTCTGAATTAAGATTTATAGTTCATTTTTAAAACAAAATATTGGATTTTCTAAAAGCACATCCTATCATTTTACAAGGAAAGGCTATTGATTTTCTCTCATACGAAACACTTATGAACTCACCAAATTAATTGTTGACACTTTTCAAAATCATTTTTATTCTTATGAAACCAGAAAATAGGTACTCACAAGTGTTTTTGGTGGATGGGGCGTCGTCACTTCATATTACTTATTTTTGCCATACACATTTGATATCAAGTAGACAATGTTTGTTAGTACGATGTAAACTTATTAAATATTTAATATGTCACACCCCGAAACCGAAGGCGGAAACGTCTCAGGGCGGAGGTGACTTCATGTGAATATCATAACCAATGTACATAGTAAGCGAAGTAAAACACAAAACAATACATTACATTACATAGATTTCATTACATCAGTTGAAAAGTAAAGTAGTACAAGTTTCATAGATACATAGTTTAAACAAAAGAAAGACATGACTTCCATTCGCTCCGTCTTCTGCAAAAGGACGCGGGGTACCTGTCTAAGTAGAACCTAAGAATACAAGCATTTTAAAAATCAACATAAAGCTGGTGAGTTCATAAGCGGTTTGTTTTTATGAAAATGTACAAGATTCCTTTTGGTTTCTGAAAATGTTACGACCCAAGAAAATCCCATATTTTCTTAAAAGTAAATTTTAGTTGTTCTGTTATGTTACACTATTCTGGTTACAAATTTTTATTACCCCAGGAAAATCCTATATTTTCCTAATGTGAAAGATGTGTAGTGTTATCGAATATGAAAGTAACGTACAAGTATCTACCATACTTAAGGTGTGTGTGTGTGCGAAGTTTCCTGACAGTTTGATTACCTTTAAATGTACATGAGTTTTAATACATATATAAAACTAATAATTAAGTATAAAGTTTTCATAATCTTGATTGCGAGTTCCATAACCATACTATAGACTAGATTTGACTCGAGCTGGGGCCAATATCTCCTATGACTTTTGTCACCCTTGAACCTTTCAGTTCGGCTGTAGCTAGCAGCCAGGTGCGGGAAAGTCAGTCCCATATAGATCTATACACTCAAGTCACGCTCTCCCCTTTTCAGAGATTCTGGTTACGGGATCGGTCCTCCACTTTCGTGCCTAGGAAGTTTTGCAAAGGACGTGTCTCCAATCTTAAGATTCATGAATTTAAAACTGAAATTATCGATACAGAAATCCTGTTCTATTGGTGCTTTACTCTCGTGTCTAGGGGAAGTACTAACTAGGACCTGACTAAGTTCCAATGATACATGTCCTTCACACTCGTGTCTAGGGGTGTTTTATTAAGTTCAATACAAAAGTTCTATCTACTATCCTCCACTCGTGTATCTCCGTGGGGTGTTACCGAGGACAAAACAACATATTAAGTTTCCTGTTCAAAGTTTAAAGGTTATGTTTTTAACTATTATTATGAGGAAAACCATTTGTGAAAATATAAAATAGGACAATTTATAACGTTTTTCACAAATTATATGATAATGTGATCTGCAAGTTCAAACGGTTATCTACTAGATTTGTCAGTGTTAAAAACATATGTAATATGAAACACAATACTTATAAAACAAGTTTTGAGTACAAGTATTACTTGTACTTTGCTTGTATTCCCCCCCCCCCCCTGAAAACAATGAAAAACATTGAAAAAGGGTAGGGGTATGAACTCACCAGACGAGAAATGTGTCACCGAGGATGCTAAACGTCGGATCAAGTATTGAAAACGTACGAGGTTCCTATTTAATGTTAAATGATACACAAATGTATCTAATTAGACTTTAAAACACTAATAAGATATGATTATGAACTCCAAGATGCGAAAACACTTCAAATTAAGTGTTTGGAGTGACCCAGGTGACGTTTATGGACATGAATGGCTCGGATATGGAGTTTACTCTTCAAGAGTAAACTCTAGGGAGTGTTCATGGCCCTAAACACCACATCTCCATGAGTTTACAGCCGTAAACTCATGGTAGGGTGTTCTTATGTGCTAAATGGCCTTAAATCAAATGAGGGGTGTTGCTAGGTTTGGTTCTAGGGCATTATCAAGGAATTAATTCAACCATATGGACTAATTGATGAGTTTACGGTAGTAAAATAAGTGTTTACGGCCGTAAACTCTCATGCGCATCATTCTTAAGTGTTTTGAAGGTCAATGATTAATCACAATTGATTCTACTTAATTTTACAAGCCAAGGGGTGAGTTTAGGGCATCAAACAAGCCATTTATAGGAGTTTACGGCCCACGAACCCATTCTTGGGGGGTTTATGGCCGTGAACTCCTTATGGAGTTGTTTTAATCACGTTTAAGGTCCCTAACTTGTTTGTGGTTGCATCTAGACTTTATTCCAAGGTTTATGAGGTGTGTAAGTTGCATTTTTACACCCAAAAAGGAGTTTACTCCCCATGAAAGGGTTTTTACGGCCCAAGCTTGTTCTTGGGCAGTAAACTCATGCTTACTCCCCAAATGTTGAGTTTAAGGTGTCCTAAGTCCAATCCAATAAGTCCTTAAGCCATATCTAAGCTCCAATGGTGATTTGGAAGGGTTTTGAGGCTCAAAAACACCGTTTATATGTGTTCACGGCCCAAGAGTGTTCTAGGGCCATAAAGACATGTTTGAGGTCCTAAATCATGAATTGAACTCGAATTTGAAGGCTAAGTATGGTGTACAAGAAGCTAGGATGTTTACCTTGGTGTTTTGAAGCTTGAAATGGATGATTTTTGGATCAAATTCTTGAGTTGAGGAGAGAGTTTAGAGAGAGTGTGAAAAGGCTCCAAATGAGTCTTAATTCACTTTAAATATGGTTTGAATTTGATACACGATGGAATTCTACCCGATACTGATGTTAACCGAGGCTTTTGGTCGCACCCAATTAAGTTGTCATCACCCGATATGGTCGAAACTAAAATTTTTCTAATCACTAGTTTGGGACATTTTCACATGTTTCCTACATGTTTGGATACTTACAAGGTCAAATAAAAGTCTTAACTTAATTGACCTAATCAAAAAACAAAATCGGAATAATTCGATTAAAACGAGTTTTACGGACGAAATGGGTTGCGGCGATGGAAAAACTTCGGGTTGTCACACAATATGATAGTTGTAATGCTTTTATCACTACTATTAATTTGTTATGATACTTTACATGAAAGTCATCCACCCACGATGTTTTCACCATTCTAGTTTGGGGCGTGACAGATAGGTATCACATCATTGTTTATAGTAAACTAAGTATATCAAACCATATAAAATATACAACTATAAGTACAATAGGGCTATAACACTCTAACTAAGAAGTATATTTTTTTAAAATATAATCGTATT
This sequence comes from Lactuca serriola, assembly GCF_051521515.1. Classification (NCBI taxonomy): domain Eukaryota; kingdom Viridiplantae; phylum Streptophyta; class Magnoliopsida; order Asterales; family Asteraceae; genus Lactuca; species Lactuca serriola. The sequence continues at coordinate 2,737,276 of NC_136409.1, read as the reverse complement.
TTTATATAAGGTGTATATACATTCATACATACTAGAAAAAGTGTCATAATGTCACACTCCGAAAACCAAGGCGGAACATTTTCAGGGCGGACTCCACGTTGAGTATCAAATCCAATGCACATAGTAAGCAAAGTAAACAACCATTACATTACATATTAGAATTTACATCTGTTCAAAAGTAAAGTACTACAAGTGTTATACATATATCATATGAACAACAGTTAAGACGAGTCTTCTGTACGCTCCGACTTCGCCAAAAAGATAGCTGGGTACCTGTCTAATGCGGACCTGAGAATACAAGCAGTTTGAAAATCAGCATAAAGCTGGTGAGTTCATAAGAGTTTTGTTTTCTGAAAATGTACAAGTTTCCTTTGGTTTACCGAAAAAGTTACGAATCCAAGAAAATCCCATATTTTCTTAAAAGTGATGCTTAGTTAACTATTTTGTTACACGATTTTGATTATGTACAATTGTTATCCCAGGAAAATCCTATATTTTCCTATAAGTAAGGTTTTAGTTAAGAACCACATTGTATAATTTTGTACATAGAACCATTTATTGAAATTCATGGGATTACAATCCCACACTAGACATAAGATAGCCTTAATACATGAAAACTATAGATAGATATAGATTGAAAACCATGGGACTATCATCCCGTACTAGATATAAGATAGTTTGATATACACTCAACTGTAGATAGATATAGATTGAAAACCATGGGACTATCATCCCGTACTAGATATAGATTGAAAACCAAGGAATTATCATTCCATACTAGATATATAAGATACAAAACCATGGGATTACCATCCCGTACTAGATATAGTTGAAAACCATGGGACTACCATCCCGTACTAGATATAGATTGAAAACCATGGGACTACCATCCCGTACTAGATATAGGTTGAAGGCCATGGGATTATCATCCCGTACTAGATATATATTCAAAACCATGGGACTATTATCCCGTACTAGATATAAGATATAAAACCATGGGATTACCATCGCGTACTAGATATAGTTGAAAACCATGGGATTATCATCCCATACTCGATATAGATACAAAACCATGGGATTACCATCCCGTACTAATATAAATGAAAGTAGGTATAAGATATCATCCGTGAATAAACTTATATTAATACGTATTATGAGTCGGGTAACCATGTTGATACAATAACGAGACCTCCTTGATGTTTGTCAGATGTCGGATGATATCCATAATTTGTCACCCCAGGCGTGCCCGCCTAACTGTAGCTAGCAGTTTAGGTGTGGGATTGTCAGTCCCAAATAGATCTATCCACAAATTCCATGCTCTCCCTCCAGGAGACTCTGGTTACACTTTCGGGGAGGATTTACTGATAATGATCATGAATCTCACAAGCTAGTATTATATTATTCACGGTGCTCTCGAACATTATCAAACATACTAATCGTTTAGAAACATAATACAATGCAAACAGTTTGATACAATGAAATGATCTGGCAATATAATCTAATTAAACAGAGATAAACTGAATCAGACATAGTTTAACTATTAACTTTACGTAAGTCTATATTCGTAAAACAAGAACTAAAGATTCCAAATTATTCCCATAATAATTTAATTGGTTCGATTGTTTCCTTTACTGAAATCCACGTAGTTATAGTCGAGAAAACATCCCTTATGCTCAACATAATACATAAGGGGTAAAGATATTTAAAGGTTAGCCTGATATATATATATATATATATATATATATATATATATATATATATATATATATATACATATATATATATATATATATATATATATATATATATATATATATATATATATATAGAAATACATCAGTTTTAGGTTTTTGAAAACATTTGTAGTCTTGCTTGTATTCCCCCCTAAAAACATTGAAAAACACGGAAAAAGGCATAGGGGTATGAGCTCACCAATCACGGAATGTGTCGGTTTGGATGCTAATCGTCAGCTCAAGGCTTGAAAATGCGCGAGGTTCCTATGTAATGTGAAATGATACACATTTGTATCTAATTAGACTTTAATTCACTAATTAGATATGATTATACACTCCAAGATGCGAAAACACATGAATTCAAGTGTTTGGAGTGACCCGGGTGACATCTAGGGACGTATAAGGCTTGGGTATGGAGTTTATCCTTCAAGAGTAAACTCAGAAGAGGGTTTACGGCCCTAATGACCAATTCCCCATGAGTTTACGGCCGTAAACTCATGGCGGGGTGTTCAATGGTGCTAAATGGTCTTATATGACTTGGGAAAATTGGCTAGGATCAAATCTAGGGCATAGGAATGGATAAGACTCACTTATGGACCATTTGATGGAGTTTACGACAGTAAACTAGGAGTTTACGGCTGTAAACTCCCCCACACTCAGTCCCTTGATGTTTTGGTGGTCCATGGTCCTTTACAAGTGTTTCTAGTCAAATCTACAAGCCATGGTATGAGTTTAAGGCACCACTGACCATGTTTTAGGTGTTTACGGCCTAAGGAGATGTTCTTGGGAGGTTTACGGTCGTAAACATCCATGGGGGTAGTTTTGGCATGATTTAAGGTCCTTAACTTGATTGTGGTTGCTTCTATACTCATTTCTAAGGCTCAAGGTGTGTTTAAGTGGCATCTTAACACATAAAAATTGAGTTTAAGGTCTAAGGAGATGAGTTTACAGTCCAATAATGTTCTTCGGCCATAAACTCAAGCTTGCCCCCTTTGTGCAAGTTTTGGAGCATTTCTTGAAGGGTTATCATGTTCTATACTCTCATGGAAGCTTGTTGGAGGTGTTTAGGGGCAAACTAACACCTTAAATGAGTTTACTCCTCATGTATTGGTGTTTACGGTCCAAGCATGTGCTTGGGCCATAAACTCATGTTCATGCCCCAAATGATGAGTTTAAAATGCTGTAAGTACATGCAACTAGGTCTTTAAGTCATATCTAAGCTCCAAATGAGGTTTGTAAGGGTTTTATGGCACAAAACCCCCCTTTTTCATGTGTTCACGGTCTAAGGAGGGTCCAAGACCGTAAACACTTGTTTATGGTCCCAATCCTCATATATTTCACGAATTTGAAGGCTAAAGGTGTTATACTAGGAGCTAGGATAGTTACCTTGATGATTTGAAGCTTGTTTTGGATGATTTTGGCTCAATTTCGGATTTTAGAGAGAGAGAGAGAGAGAGAGTAGAGAGAGGAAGTAGAGAGAGAGTGGAAAGACTTCAAATGAGGCTCTCTCAAATTTATATATGTTGAAAGTTTGGGACACGGCGGAATTCTACCCGATACTATCGTCAAGTGAGGCTTTTGGTCGTACCCGATTTAATTATTTTTATAACTCGACGGAATAAAACAATTATTTTTCCAAATAATAAATTGGGGTGTTTCCATGGATTTCTAATGTATTTGGACAATTATTAAGTCATAATAACAAACTTAAAATTAATGACTTAAACAAACGGAAACAATTCTATGTGACGAATTTTTAATGACAAAAACGGGTTACGATGACGGAACGAACTTCGGGTTGTCACATTATCCCCCCGTTAGAGGGAATTTCGTCCAGAAATTCAAACTTTAGATGCGACTCTTGGATTTTGAAAAAGAATACGGATACTTTGTTCTATCGGATCATCGCACTCCCAAGTGAATTCGGATTTTCGCATGGCATTTCGAGGAACCATTCACTTATCGGGATACGGCTTATTTCATATGTTTAATCTCTCGCTTTATGATTTCGATTGGATCTTACCATGAAATTCAGACTTTCGTTGATTTCAGTCTCATCAAAGGGATTACTATGGTTTCATCGAGTAGGTACTTCTCAAGGACAGAGACGTGAAATACCGGAAGGATGCTGCTAAGTCCTAAGGGTAATCGAAGTTTGTATGCTGCGGAATCGATCCTAATGAGGATTTCGAAAAGTTCTATGTACCTCGGGATACACGTTTTCAGAAGGTGACATGCCTTCATCGATAGTTACATGGCCAAACAAAATGGTTAGATCGAAGGGTATCACTACATCTTCGTAGTGACTATATCGAGTCCTGAATGCTGTTTTGGAAACATATATTTTTGTGAGCTCGTAGATGACTGAGTAACTTCTGCATTTCCATTGGAGTCTATAGATACGGAGATTTGGCTACAGGGTTTGCTCCAGGAATTTGATCGATGTGAAACTTCAACCTGACGTTCGGAAAGAATTCCTGGAGCTATACAGGAAATACATCGGGAAAATCACAGATTTCAGGGACGTTCTCAAGGTCTCTAACTTCCTTTTTCTCTTGAATCACATGGGTTAAGAATGCATAGCACTCTCTTTGGGGAAGCCCTTCGGGTTTTTGATGTACAAAATGATACAACAACTGAAACTAAGTTTATCATCTCAGATGATAAGAGTTTGACCGGGGGAAGGTTGAGATGGATAGATTTTTCGGAACAAGAATATCAGCACGATTGAGAATCAATCAATCCATGCCAATGAATATTTCAAAGTTCTTAATTGCAAAAACAGAATAGATCGATGGGAAAAGGATGATCACCGAGGGTAAGGGTTCAACTCACGAATATATCGCTAACGTCCTCTTTCTCTTTGCTAGACATCTCGACGGTAGATATTTCAGCTACTAATGGAGGACTAAGGTTAAGGTGATGTTTTGATTAAATGGATAATAGATTCTCTTCTAACAATACAATCCAAAAAGTTTGCAAGTATAAGGGCTGTCGGGGAAGAATATACCAGTGGCAATGGTGGGATCAGCGGCTGCCTCACCTTGTCCTATAGCTAGGACTCTTACAACATTGCTAGTTGTTGCTGCTTTGGGGCAGTTTCTCTTGTAATGCCCTACTTCGCCGCAACCGTAGCAGGCCCGACTTACACCTGCTCCGGATGATTAGGTGGTTGATTGGGCTGGTTTTCTGCAGTTTCGAGCAAGGTGGCCCTTCTTGCCATAGTTGTTGCATAATCTTTCGCGACATGGCCCGGGAATAAGAGGATGGTAGCTGCACTTGTCACACCAATGAAGGGTACCGGTATATCCACTGGTAGGAGTTTGAGCTGTGGATCTGACGGCAAAGAAAGCTGTAGGGACAGTAGCAGCGTGGATTGCTATTGTTTGCTGTCTCTTAGAAGATCCCTGTGTACTGTGGGCCTTCCGCTTGTTCCAGAATTCCTTTATACTTCCACCACTACCCTTAGTTAACCCAGGAGCGGTGGTCTCTTCATCAGGGTTATCTTTGTGATCGATCAGAATTTGCACAAGACATTTGGCGCTGTCATATGTGTCTGGCTTCGCAGCCAGGACATTTCCCTTGGTTGGCTGGGTCAATCCCCAGATGAATGTCTCAATCTTTTTACTCTCCAGGGTAACCATTCCCGGACAGAGTAGCGCCAGATCATCAAACCTTGAAGTATAAGCCGCTATGTCGGAACCTTGCATCTTTAGATTCCATAGTTCATGTTCTAACTTTTGCATCTCGCCCCGTGGGCAGTACTCGGCAAGAAGAAGATCCTTCATGGCCTCCCAACCCATAGCATTAGCTACAGGTAAAGTTAAGGATTTGACTCGGCCGTTCCACCAAGTCAAGGCTTTATCAGTGAAAGTACAAGCGGCGAGCTTCACTTTATCCGATTCAGAGCAAGCACAAATTTCGAAAATAGATTCAATTTCTTGAACCATCGAGTTAGGGAAATGACACCTACAGTGCCATCGAAGGATGTGGGTTTCGCGTTCATAAAATCCTTATAGGAACACTCATTTCGGTGTCCCTGACTACCTTCCTGGTTTTGAGGCTGGGGACCACCTCCTGAACTACCAGGGTTCATTTGCAACATGGCTACTACCATTGCGGCAGTAATAACTGCCTGAAGTGATACTAGATCAAATTGAGGAGGAGGTTGTGGCGGGGGAGGATTGTTGTTGTTCTTTGAGCTTGGTCTCTTTCTTGGAGGCATCTTGATCTAAAAATATTAGGAAAGAGAGGATCATAAGTCCTCTAAATTGAATCATGAGATATGGAACATGGGATATCTCATTAAGATAGATATAGGATCCTATTAAGCGATAAAGTAGGAAAGAGTTATCAAAGTAGCTAAATTATCGCTAAAGGAATGATTGAGGAGCAACACTGGGATTATGATTTCTATAACGGATTTGACTCGAGAAATACTCCCATAGTATTTCTTGTCTCGATGCAACGACGGCTCATTGTTTGGGTATTAGGTAAGTTTTAGGCATGCCGCACATCACAGTCACTCCCAAGCACATGTTGGTCGTGTCTCGAAAGAATATAGTTGGACAGGCTATATTGATCCTAGGCACGACTACATAACTGCCCAGGTTTAACCGTAGCGTACAACACCCATTTACTTATGTTTCGTTCTGCTTGTAGTTACGGATCTCGACGGTTAGGTATACTTGTATACTTTTGAAAATACTTATACTTGGAGGTATACTTTTAGTTCAGAGCACTTAGGCCCCTTAGTGTTTATAGTGTTATATCATGTAAGGTCTGGTATACTTGGTTCACTATAAACAAGGGCTCTGATACCAATCTGTCACACCCCGAAAACCAAGCCGGAAACATTTCAGGGGTGAACTCCACGTTGAGTATCAAATCCAATGCACATAGTAAGCAAAGTAAACAACCATTACATTACATATTAGAATTTACATTTGTTCAAAAGTAAAGTATTAAAAGTGTTATACATATATCATATGAACAAAAGTTAAGACGAGTCTTCTGTACGCTCCGTCTTCGCTAAAAAGATAGATGGGTACCTGTCTAATGCGGACCTGAGAATACAAGCAGTTTGAAAATCAGCATAAAGCTGGTGAGTTCATAAGAGTTTTGTTTTCTGAAAATGTACAAGTTTCCTTTGGTTTACCGAAAAAATTACGAATCCAATAAAATCCCATATTTTCTTAAAAGTGATGCTTAGTTAACTGTTTTGTTACACGATTCTGATTATGTACAATTGTTATCCCAGGAAAATCCTATATTTTCCTATAAGTAAGGTTTTAGTTAAGAACCACATAGTATAATTTTGTACATAGAACCATTTATTGAAATTCATGGGATTACTATCCTACACTAGACATAAGATAGCCTTAATACATGAAAACTATAGATAGATATAGATTGAAAACCATGGGACTATCATCCCGTACTAGATATAAGATAGTTTGATATACACTCAACTTTAGATATATATAGATTGAAAACCATGGGACTATCATCCCTTACTAGATATAGATTGAAAACCATGGAATTATCATTCCGTACTAGATATATAAGATACAAAACCATGGGATTACCATCCCGTACTAGATATAGTTGAAAACCATGGGACTACCATCCTGTAGTAGATATAGATTGAAAACCATGGGACTACCATCCTGTACTAGATATAGGTTAAAAACCATGGGATTATCATCCCGTACTAGATATAGATTCAAAACCATGGGACTATTATCCCGTACTAGATATAAGATATAAAACCATGGGATTACCATCCCGTACTAGATATAGTTGAAAACCATGGGATTATCAACCCGTACTAGATATAGATACAAAACCATGGGATTACCATCCCGTACTAGATATAAATGAAAGTAGGTGTAAGATATCATCCGTGAATAAACTTATATTAATATGTATTGTGAGTCGGGTAACCATGCTGATTCAACAACGAGACCTCCTTGACGTTTGTCAGACGTCGGACGATATCCAGAATTTGTCACCCCAGGCATGCCCTCCTAACTGTAGCTAGCAGTTTAGGTGTGGGATTGTCAGTCCCAAATAGATCTATCCACAAATTCCATGCTCTCCCTCCAGGAGACTCTGGTTACACTTCCATGGAGGATTTACTGATAATGATGACGAATCTCACAAGCTAGTATTATAGTATTCACGGTGCTCTCGAACATTATCGAACATACTAATCGTTTAGAAACATAATACAATGCAAACAGTTTGATACAATGAAATGATCTGGCAATATAATATAATTAAACAGAGATAAACTGTAACGCCCCGTTCTTAAAGTATTTAATTATGAGTCCCTGAGATTTAAGAGAAAGGGTAATTTTGGTCCTTTTGCGGGAAATGGGTTTTATTCGTGAAGGTTTGGACTGGTGTGTGTGTTGATAGAAGCATAGGGCTTCTCGCCACCTTTGTGTGAATGTAAAGTTTATTGAGAGTGGGTTTAGAGTTGAGGAGTTACGGCGTTTCGAAGGTGATATCAACTATAGCGCCTTAGGGGTAATTAGAGAAAAAGGTCCCATGCATGCATGCTTGAGTTGGCTGGGTATGCCCAGCATAGTTAGGGAAGAAACGCGGGGGGCAAGGTTGAGTACGCCCAGCGTACTAGAGGTACGCGTAGTGTACTCTCAGAATCCCCAAACCCTAATTTTAAGGGCAACCACTATATAAGGAACATAATGGTTCCCTCCTAAGCCTCCATAGACACTCTTTTACACCCATAAACCCTAGATATCCGTATTTCCTCCATTGTTGGGTGTGTTTTGTCATGGAAAGCTTATTTTGGCAAAAGAAAAGCTAGAAGAAGAAATGAGAAGCTGTCAAAGAAGGAGAGGAACGATTGGAGCTTATCGATATGGAAAGACATCAACCTTTGGAGTCTATTTGAGGTATAAAGCTCCTTGCTTGACATTCATATTGCATAGATCTAAGTGTTGTGATGTTTTGACATCATTCTTGTCCCAAAAGTCCTCATCTTGATGCATGTTTTGAGTTGGTCGAGATTATCTGTCCTTTTAGACCTTAGGAGAGGTCTTGAGTGAGAAAAATAAGGTCCCAAGGGTTGTGGTTGTTCCATGTGTGAGATAAGTAGGTCTTAATGGATTAAGAGCTTTATGGATGTCCCAAGTGATAAAGTTTGAGACTTTATGAATCTTAGGCATATTTGGCCTATGGATCTGAAGTTTGGGCTTAAGAGCTTAATCCATTAAGAAGTTATGTGGACTTTATCAGCAGCGAAGTTACACCTCGCGTTACAGAGGAGTACGCCCCGCATAACGGGTCAGTGCCTCGATCCCCAACTGTGAATCAGCGTATACACCCCGCGTACCAAGGAGGGTACGTCCAACGTACTCTCTCTGTTGGGTTTTTCATTTTGGGCCTTAGGGATTGGGCTGTTATTGGGCTGTTGGATTAGGGTCGTGACTGGACATTATAGAGGGAGTATTGTGGACCCATTAGTTGTTATGGACCATGGGTCTAGTCCATTGGTGTGGTAGGCCCAATTTAGTAAATTGGGCCAATAGTGGGCTTTGCTTCGGACTTTTGGACTTTGGGCCATTAGTGGGCTTGAGAGCTTACTTAGTGTTGGGCCGGATTGAGTTAAGGGTAAATTGGTCAATTTACCCTTGGAAGGTTATTGTGCTTAGCCTAATGATTATTTTGTTATAATGGCTAGTTCAAGATTTTCGGTGAGTCGGTAATTCAGGAATCTGCTTCTTTAGTTTAGAGTTTCGGCAATCGCGAGGTGAGTTATCCTCACTATATCAACGGGGTCTAAGGCACCAAGGCCGGCCCTTTATCGGATTGTAATCCGGGTATCGTTGTTATGTTGTTGCCTTGTTATGTTGCATCCGGGTATTAGGATGGTATATGCTAGTGACCTGTTAGGTCGGTATTCTATTTGGAGTATGTTATGATACGTGATCTGCTAGATCGGTTTGATTGAACATGAATTGTTATATGATTGTGTGTTTATGTGAACATGGTTGTTTGATTGGGGTTGGGTTGAGGCGGGACCTGCTTTGTGGTGTAGGCCAACATACCCAGGGCAGACCGGTTATTCTAAAGGCCCAGCGAGCGGTCCGGATAGGATGTAGGCCCCACGAGGGCGGATCAGACGTGCTGAGGCTTGGAGAGTGGACCAGGCCGACTGAAGGCTCGATGCGGGCGGACCAGTCATACTGCAGACTCAGAGAGTGGACCAGGTGGGTTGAAGGACTAGTGTGGGCGGACCAACCACACTGCAGACTCAAGGGACATGACTAGACTCGGAGGGTGGACCCGGTGAACTAAAGGCCCGATACAGCGGACCAGTCACACAGTAGACCCGATATGCATGGCTGTTCTATGACTGTTATGTGTGTATGGTATATGTGGTTGGTATTTTGGGGGTATCTCACTAAGCTTTCGGGCTTACAGTTGTGGTTTAATGTTTTTTCAGGTTCTTCAGGAGACCGTGGCAAGGCAAAGGCGTGATCGTATCGCTCCTCGAGTTTATGTTTTATTATTATGGTTCTGGGAACACTCTGATAATAAATGTATTGAAAACCTTTTGGTAATAACATTAAGAGAATGGGTTGTTTTTGAAAAGTTAAAAATTGTTGAAAACTTTTGGTCGTTACATAAACTGAATCAGACATAGTTTATCAATTAATTTTATGTAAGTCTATATTCATAAAACAAGAACTAAAGATTCCAAATTATTCCCATAATAATTTAATTGGTTTGATTGTTTCCTTTACTAAAATCCACGTAGTTATAGTCGAGAAAACATCCCTTATGCTCAACATAATACATAAGGGGTAAAGATATTTAAAGGTTAGCTAGATATATATAGAAATACATCAGTTTTAGGTTTTTGAAAACATTTGTAGTCTTGCTTGTATTCCCCCCCCCCCCCTAAAAACATTGAAAAACACGGAAAAAGGCGTAGGGGTATGAACTCACCAATCGTAGAATGTGTCGGTTTGGATGCTAATCGTCAGCTCAACACTTGAAAACATGCATGGTTCCTATGTAATGTGAAATAATACACATTTGTATCTAATTAGACTTGAATTCACTAATTAGATATGATTATACACTCCAAGACGCGAAAACACATCAATTCAAGTGTTTGGAGTGACCTGGGTGACATCTAGGGACGTCTAGGGCTTGGGTATGGAGTTTACCCCTCAAAAGTAAACACACAAGAGGGTTTACAGCCCTAATGACCCATTCCCCATGAGTTTACGGCCGTAAACTCTTGGTGGGGTGTTCAATGTGTTGGGTTTTAGCCATAAGAACTTTCCTATGTGCGCATGCAAAACCCTATTGCTTGGATCTAGGCTTTCTATCAAACATGCTTTTGAATCCAAGACTTCTAATGGCTAATTAGGTTAAACAATAACATTAATACAGATCTAGAATCATACCTTTGAGTTCCTTGTTGATCTTCTTGTCTTGGAGCTTCTAAAGTCACAATTGTCACTCCTCTGATGGTTCACAAACACCAATAGCAAGCAAGATGATTTAGGAGAGAGGAGAGGGGATGGAATTCGGCCAGAGGTTCCTTTCTTTAGGTTCTGAAAGCTTGTACTCGAATTCCACACCCCAAGGGCCTATTTATACCTTTAGACCCCTTAAGGGTTTCACCCTAAACCCTAATTGGATAATCTTCACTTAAGGCTATCCAAATCCATTCCATAGATATCCTTATGGACTATTTTGAGCTATCCTAAAGCTCTTAGAAACCGTCCAAAGTCCATCCTAATGGATTTATAGTCTAAAGTCTAACTATCAAACAATTGACAGTTTATACCCTCTTATTTAATTAATCTCTTTAAGTCACCAAATTAATACCAATTAATCTATGACTTATATTAATCAAATAACTAAATATTATTCCTTATAATATTTACTCTCTCTTAACAAATCATCCTTCAAGTTGCTATGGTGAAGGCAACCCAAAAGGACCATGCACCACCGAATATAGTTATAGCCTTAGACACTATTCCAACAGTCTCCCACTTGGATAAGTCTAGTAACTATACAAGTATAATACGGTTTGCAATCGTAGCTCTCAAAGACGCTGTCAACTCTGATCTAATCAATCTTGTCCTTTAGATAAGGGATCGTACAGTCCTCTGTTAGATATCATGCTGACAATCCTATGGAATGGTTAGTCTAGCATTTAGATTTCTCGATCTTCGATTTATTTGACATAGAACTTAATCGAACACATCAATTCAGTTCTGACCGGGCCCGGCACATAAGTCAAATCAAATCATCGAGTGGCCAAGATATCTCTTCTACCCTCTTAGGATAAAATTTACAGATAAACTTCGACTTATATGCATTTACTTATTCATTAACCAACTACACACAACAATGCGTTTTATAACATCAAGTTACTGATGCGTTTTCGCATTATCAATGCACAATCAAATAACAAATAATAAACCATATATCTAGGTTTTAAGACCATATGATATTATCGTCTTGCGATCACCTTTTATATCGTATTCCATAAGGTGATTCCAGCAAGCGCGGGTTTATTCCAATGCTCAAAACCAGTTCGTAAGCACTCATGAACGTTGCAGCAACTTTTGCTATGTCTAACACCATTTAGACACTCTACACACCAATTCACGACAATCTTCATTCATATCTACTCCCAACATATGAACGATTGTGGACCATTTGAATAATTCGATTATTCCTAATAAACTCAATTATTCTGGAAGTCAAAACATGCAAAGTGAAACAATAGTTAAACAACTAACATGTGATAGTAACTTTACTCATAAATAAAACTTCTTTATTTAATCATCAAATGTTAATTACATTTATCTATTATACGTTTCTAATACAATCTAATCTATGCTAATATCATCCTTCAGCCCAATACTTCTAGCATGCTGTAAGTGCTTAACCCTACTCAGTCCCTTTGTAAGCGGATCTGCTGGGTTATCTTCTGATGATATCCTCTTCACTACGAGTTGTCCTTCTTCTACACGATGTCTAATGAAGTGATATTTTCTGTCGATATGTCGAGATCTACCATGATCCCTCGGTTCCTTGGTCAAGGCAACCGCACCTTCGTTATCACAGAAAATCTCCATGGGCTCCTTTATGGCCGGTACAACTCCAATATCACCGATGAAGTTCTTCAGCCATATTGCCTCCTTCGACGCTTCGCTTGCTGCGATGTACTCTGATTCGCACGTTGAATCAGCTACGGTTTCCTGCTTGGAACTTTTCCATGTCACTGCTCCTCCATTTAGGGTAAAGACCCAGCCCGACTGCGAACGGTAGTTGTCCCTGTCGGTTTGAAAGCTGGCGTCACTATACCCTCGCACCTTCAAGTCATCACTCCCTCCAAGGACTAAGAACCATTCTTTCGTTCTCCGAAGGTACTTAAGGATGTTCTTCACCGCAATCCAATGTGCTTTGCCAGGGTTCCCTTGATATCTGCTAACCATGCTCAAAGCGAAGGCTACATCAGGGCGAGTACAAGTCATAGCGTACATGATTGAGCCAACTGCGGAAGCGTATGGTACTCGGCTCATTTCTGCTATCTCGGCTTCGGTACTCGGACTTTGAGTCTTACTCAACTTGGCATTTCCTTGTATCGGTAGTTCTCCCTTCTTTGAGTTTTCCATACTAAAACGTTTTAGTACCTTCTCCAAGTAAGTATTTTGACTAAGTCCAATTAGTCTCTTACTTCTTTCTCTTACTATCCTTATTCCCAATATGTAAGAAGCCTCTCCAAGGTCCTTCATAGCGAAGCACTTCCCGAGCCAGGACTTAACCTCCTGCAGAGTCGGGATGTCGTTTCCTATGAGTAATATGTCATCGACATATAGAACGAGGAAGCTTACTACACTCCCACTGGCTTTGACATACACACAAGATTCGTCTTCGCTTCGTACAAATCCAAACTCTTTGACTTTCTCATCGAAGCAAAGATTCCATCTGCGAGACGCTTGCTTAAGTCCATAAATGGACTTCTCAAGCTTACACACTCTATTCGGATGCTTCGGATCCACAAACCCCTCTGGCTGAGCCATGTAAACATCCTCAGCCAACTTTCCGTTAAGGAAAGCGGTCTTGACATCCATTTGCCAAATCTCATAATCATGAAATGCGGCAATCGCTAGCATCACTCTAATAGATTTAATCTTCGCAACTGGCGAGAAGGTCTCATCATAGTCAACTCCGGGAGTTTGAGTAAAGCCCTTCGCAACCAATCGCGCTTTGTATGTGTGTACGTTCCCATCCACGTCGGTCTTCTTCTTGAAGATCCACTTGCACCCTACGGTCTTACGTTCGGGCACGTAATCAACCAAATTCCAAACTTGGTTATCGTACATGGATTGGATCTCGCTATCCATCGCCTCTTTCCATTTCGCAGACTCCGGGCCTGCCATGGCTTCCTTATAGCTATTAGGTTCATCAAGATTTATTAGTGTACCATCACTAATATACGTGTCCCCTTCGGTAGTAATATGAAAACCATAAAACTGGGGTTGAACTCTAAATCTATCGGAACGTCTAAGAGGTAAGGATTCGTCAATCGGTTCGACCGGAGTTTCCTCCTCGGGTTGAACGCCAGCGGTAGAGGTTCCTTCATCTATCGATTCTTGAATCTCTTCAAGTTCGATTTGCCTCCCACTGTCTCCTTGGCTTATGAGTTCTCGCTCTCGGAAAACTCCTCTCCTCGCAACAAAGATAACATTATCTTTCGGTCTATAGAAGAGATATCCAAAGGAAGTTTGCGGGTAGCCGATGAAAATACATCGCTCACTTCGAGGTTCAAGCTTGTCGTGAGTATCTCGTCTTACGAAAGCCTCGCAACCCCAAACCTTGATATGTGCCAACGAGGGAACTTTCCCCGTCCACATCTCGTGAGGTGTTTTGGCAACCTTCTTGGTAGGGACTCGGTTAAGGATATGGGCGGCAGTCTCTAAGGCATACCCCCAAAAGAAGATAGGTAGTGAAGCACGACTCATCATAGAGCGAACCATATCCAATAAGGTTCGATTACGCCTTTCTGCCACACCATTCAATTGCGGTGTCCTAGGAGGCGTCAATTGCGAAACTATTCCACACTCCTTGAGATAATCGTGGAATTCAAGACTTAGGTACTCTCCTCCTCGATCGGATCGAAGCATCTTGATTTTCCTGCCCAATTGATTCTCCACTTCATTCTTGAACTCTTTGAACTTTTCAAAGGTTTCTGACTTTTGCTTGATTAAGTAGATATACCCATATCTACTATAATCATCGCTAAAGGTCACATAGAAGCGGTTCCCATCCTTCGTGGTTGATCTAAAAGGTCCACATACATCGGTATGTATTAGGTCTAATAGTCCCTCACCCCTTTCACAAGTGCTCGTGAAGGGTGACTTAGTCATCTTTCCAAGTAAACAAGACTCGCAAGTGTCATCTTCCCTAAGGTCGAATGACTCCAACACTCCATCCTTTTGGAGTTGGGCTATGCGTTTCTTGTTGACATGTCCAAGACGACAATGCCACAAGGATGCTTTATCCATACTAGTGGAAGAATCAATATTCAAAACATCATTTCCTAAGTTATCAACAATCATAACAGTTTCATATATTCCATTACATGGTATAGCTTCAAAGTAAAAGACACCATTTAGATAAGCCAAAATAGAACCATTCTCATTATTAAAAGAAAATCTAAAACCTTGTCTATACAAACCATGAAATGAAATGATGTTTCTAGCCATTTCTGGCGAATAGCAACAATTGTTCAAATTTAAAACTAAACTATTCTTAAGCACCAAAGAATACACTCCAATCTTGGTCACAGGCGACGATCTTCTGTTCCCCATGATTAGATTGATCCTTCCTTGCTCCACATCCCTACTTCCTTTTAGTCCCTGCACATTAGAACAAATGTGATAACCACAACCGGTGTCAAGAACCCAAGAAATAGCATGATTAGAATCGTTAGATTTTATTGCATATATACCTGCGAAAGATGGCTTGATCTTTCCTTCCTTGATGGCTTGCAGGTAGTCCGGGCAGCTTCTCTTCCAATGTCCTATCTTGTGGCAGTGGTGGCACTCTGCCTCCTTCGGGTTAGAGCAGGGCTTAGAGGGATCAACTTTGGTCCCACTAGAAGAGGAACCATCTCGGGCTTTCACCTTTCGATAGTTATTTGAAGAAGCTTTCCTCTTCTTTCCCTTCCCTTGACCAATAGCCAAGACAGGAGCAGCGGATGGATTGGGAGTTGGTGCAACAGACTTGTCCTTGAAATTGCTCTCAGCAACCCTCAAGAGACCTTGGAGTTTACTTAGAGTGACCTCCTCTTTGTTCATGTGGTAGGTCATCCTAAACTGATTATACATTGGAGGCAACGAGTGAAGCACCATGTCGATCGCCAAGTCTTCGCCGAAGTCAACATTTAACTTGCGAAGGCGGTCGACATACCTTTGCATCTTTTGCAAGTGCACGGTAAGAGATTCTCCATGACCCATCTTGGCGGAAATCATGTTAGTGAAGATCTCGTAACGCTCTTGTCTCGCGTTTTGGTGGTACCTCTCCAACAAGTCTTGATGCATTTCGTATGGATACATGTCCTCGTAGGACTTTTGGAATTCGGAGTTCATGGTAGCGATCATGATGCAATGTACTTTCGTTGCATCTCGCTCATGAGTTTCAAAGGCGGTGATTTCGGCGGGAGTAGCAACTTCGGGGTTGATTTTCTCGAGCTTCTCGTCGAGGACATACTCTTTATCCTCATAGCGAGCAATGGTGCGAATGTATCTTATCCATTCGCCAAAGTTCGTTCCATCGAAGGTGACCTTTTGGCAAAGGCTCATCAACGTGAAAGAACTAGCGGCAGCGTTGTTTGCGTTTGACATCTATAGAAAGGACGAAGATAGATTAGAACAAGAATCCCTAATTATCACCCAATAAGAAAAATTAGGGCTAGGATCCAACAATAACATTTACATACTAGAAAAGGGATGCCGTAATCCAACATGCAAATAAATTGAAGGTAAGTGAATGACGATTCACTAATTCTCCATCACAAAACTTAAACTTTTAGTCCTAAGTGTTTTTGAGAATTCCTAGGTTCGGATGAGATTCATTGAACTATTCAATGGCATGTTTAAATCTCGATATGCCCCTCTTGTTTGTGACTGGGATGCCGAGGATCACAAAGCGGGTGTGAATTACCATGCAAATTTACATGGTGCTTTCATTGTTACGATCACCTATTCGATGTGCCGGTAAACCACACACGCTCCATCGAACTATGATAAACAATGAATCACCCTTTGCCACCTTCGCTTAGAACCAATTAGTGTGCCGGTAAACCACACACGCTCCACTAACATCTTAGCAAGGTGCAAAGTGTAATTTCATGGGATTGCATCAATTCACTTTTCCTAAAGTAACTAAGATTGGGAAATTTTTAAAAAAGGTTTAGTTACTTCGTATTTCTTATTATACTTTTAATGAGAGGATGAGGTTGCCCTATCCTACCCGTTCGGCTAACGACCCTCCACCAATCAAGCAAGCGGTGGGTGTGAGTGTACACCCATTAAGCGCCATTTTATAGGCCGCAACCTTATACCCACCTTATAGATCGGCTTCGTGAATGAGGCCTACTAGCGGTAAGACTAGCATTTAGTTATACATATATATATTATTCTAATAATATCATATAGGTATAGGGTTGCATTTTTAAACTTTTCAAAATCTAGGGTTTGAAATTTAAGTTGTCTAAATTAAAGCTTTTAATCACAAATATAAATTTCAAAACTATAGGGTAGGTTTTAAACATTTAAAAACATGGAGGATCAAATAACAAATAATTTCAATTAACAATTAATATCTTAATTATCTTTATTTGATTTATCTTTGATTTCTTTGAAGATAATTACCAAAAATAATTAAAACAATTAATTAATTATCATATAAAGAAACTAAATATTTAATTAGTTGATAATTACCTTTAACTAGATCAATATAACACTTATATTTATCAAAAAAACGGATTCATATTGATCTAATTAGTTTATGGTAAGTTTGGATAAGATAAACACAAAGAAATCCCGAATCTGGCCTTTCCTGACGCTTGGACTCGCCGAGTACACAAATGGACTCGCCGAGTCAGGCCTACTCGCCGAGTCCACTTTGGAACTCGACGAGTCAGTGACTCAAAAACCAAAAAATCGAATTTTGCAGGTTTGTTTCAGTTATACAAGCAACAATTTGTAGAAAACCAATCTAGGCTCTGATACCACTGTTGGGTTTTAGCCATAAGAACTTTCCTATGTGCGCATGCAAAACCCTATTGCTTGGATCTAGGCTTTCTATCAAACATGCTTTTGAATCCAAGACTTCTAATGGCTAATTAGGTTAACCAATAACATTAATACAGATCTAGAATCATACCTTTGAGTTCCTTGTTGATCTTCTTGTCTTGGAGCTTCTAGAGTCACAATTGTCACTCCTCTGATGGTTCACAAACACCAATAGCAAGCAAGATGATTTAGGAGAGAGGAGAGGGGATGGAATTCGGCCAGAGGTTCCTTTCTTTAGGTTCTGAAAGCTTGTACTCGAATTCCACACCCCAAGGGCCTATTTATACCTTTAGACCCCTTAAGGGTTTCACCCTAAACCCTAATTGGATAATCTTCACTTAAGGCTATCCAAATCCATTCCATAGATATCCTTATGGACTATTTTGAGCTATCCTAAAGCTCTTAGAAACCGTCCAAAGTCCATCCTAATGGATTTATAGTCTTAAGTCTAACTATCAAACAATTGACAGTTTATACCCTCTTATTTAATTAATCTCTTTAAGTCACCAAATTAATACCAATTAATCTATGACTTATATTAATCAAATAACTAAATATTATTCCTTATAATATTTACTCTCTCTTAACAAATCATCCTTCAAGTTGCTATGGTGAAGGCAACCCAAAAGGACCATGCACCACCGAATATAGTTATAGCCTTAGACACTATTCCAACACAATGGTGCTAAATGGTCTTATATGACTTGGGAAATTGGCTAGGATTAAATCTAGGGCATAGGAATGGATTAGACTCACTTATGGCCCATTTGATGGAGTTTACAGTAGTAAACTAGGAGTTTATGGTTGTAAACTCCCCCACACCCAATCCATTGATGTTTTGGTGGTCCATGGTCCTTTACAAGTGTTTCTAGTCAAATCTACAAGCCATGGTATGAGTTTAAGGCACCACTGACCATGTTTTAGGTGTTTACGGCCTAAGGAGATGTTCTTGGGAGGTTTACGGCCGTAAACATCCATGGGGGTAGTTTTGGCATGATTTAAGGTCCTTAACTTGATTGTGGTTGCTTCTAGACTCATTTCTAAGGCTCAAGGTGTGTTTAAGTGGCATCTTAACACATAAAAAATGAGTTTAAGGTCTAAGGAGATGAGTTTACGGTCCAATAATGTTCTTGGGCTGTAAACTCAAGCTTGCCCCCTTTGTTCAAGTTTTGGAGAATTTCTTGAAGGGTTATCATGTTCTATACTCTCATGGAAGCTTGTTGGAGGTGTTTAGGGGCAAACTAACACCTTAAATGAGTTTACTCCTCATGTATTGGTGTTTACAGTCCAAGCATGTGCTTGGGCCATAAACTCATGTTCATGCCCCAAATGATGAGTTTAAAATGTTCTAAGTACATGCAACTAGGTCTTTAAGTGATATCTAAGCTCCAAATGAGGTTTGGAAGGGTTTTATGGCACAAAAACCCCCTTTTTCATGTGTTCACGGTCTAAGGAGGGTCCAAGACTGTAAACACTTGTTTATGGTCCCAATCCTCATATATTTCACGAATTTGAAGGCCAAAGGTGTTATACTAGGAGCTAGGATAGTTACCTTGATGATTTGAAGCTTGTTTTGGATGATTTTGGCTCAATTTCGGATTTTAGAGGGAGAGTAGAGAGAGGAAGTAGAGAGAGAGTGGAAAGGCTTCAAATGAGGCTCTCTCAACTTTATATATGCTGAAAATTTAGGACACGGTGGAATTCTACCCGATACTGTCGTCAAGCGAGTCTTTTGGTCGTACCCGATTTAATTACTTTTATAACTCGACGGAATAAAACAATTATTTTTCCAAATAATAAATTGGGGCGTTTCCATGGATTTCTAACGTATTTGGACAATTATTAAGTCATAATAACAAACTTAAAATTAATGACTTAAACGAACGGAAACAATTCTATGTGACGAATTTTTAGTGACGGAAACGGGTTACGACGACGGAACGAACTTCGGGTTGTCACACATAATAAGGACCATATAAAAAGTATTTAGATAAGTTAAACACTACGATTAAGCCCAGGCAGTTATGTAATCATATTTGGGATAAATATAGCCTGCTCAACTATATTTATATGAAATATGACTAAAATGTGTTTAGCAATGGTTGTGGTTGGCCATGAATCTAAAACTTACCAAACCTATATACCAAGAAACTCTAGAATCAAACATCAAGTATAAAATACTATAGGAGTATTTTACAATATTACAGAATCATACACTTAAGTCTTTCATGTATTTCTCATATCTATTTTCTCGCACAAACGTCATGGTAGGATTTCATATGCCCAGAGACCCCTATTTCCCTAAACAGGGAAATGGTGGTTGGATCGTAGAGGATCTCAAAGAGGATCCTGAGGAAATAATGGAGGAATACCCCAAAGAAGATACAAAGGAGGAAGAAGATGAGGAGGAGATAAGAGAGAACTCGAACGCAGAGTCCAAAATCATTAATCCCCTCTATGTCACTTAGGTACCCATATATTGATTAGGCTACCAGGGACCAACGCCCCATTAGGCGGAGGACTTGGAGAGGTGGAGCAGATAGCAACACTAGCATTCTCCATACCACACGGAGCGAGGTTTTTATAACCTCAGTCATGGAGGACTGGTAGATAGGGCCCTCCCTGTCATGGTTCAACGAACCACACACCTCGTTGATCAAAAAAGGGTGTTGACAAATCGAATCATGGAGCTGAGGGTTGTTGTGGAAGTCACTGACACAAGCTCAATGATTAAAGAGGGCCTACCCACAAACATGTCATATCATTGACCGCCTCCATGAGGACCTCACCACCACTCGAGCGGAAACGAGGGAGTACCAGGAGAGACACTCGATGTTACACCCCAAAACTGGAATGACGGAAACGTTCGGGGTGGTGGACATCTTGTATAGTATCACAACAATGCAAAGTAGTAAACAAGTATAGACACCAAAAATATACATCAAAATAAAAGAAGAGTCTTGAACGAGCTCCGTCTTCTTAAAAACCTGGCACCGGTACCTATCTACTGGTGTCTTGAGAATACAAGTTATTTTGAAGGCGAGTATCAGCTTTAAAGCTGGTGAGATCATAAGTATATTAGTGTATGTGTTTTTATGAAAGTATTTGTAAGATGTTTGTAAGATGTAAAGTATAAGTTTTGTAAAGTTTTCATTTGTTTGAACACTCCTAGAAAACCCTATGTTTCCTACTAAAAGTAGCCTTTTACCAAGGCATCTAGTATCTGTGTGTGTCTCTTGTAAGAGTGTGTATTTTCCCAAATCCGACTATCATTAACCAAGAATATAGTTATTACATTTCCATGCATCGTGTGAATGTTCACAAAGTGAATGTAATGGGAAAAATATTATAGTACTATAGTGTTGTATTAAGTAACTACTGTTGTACTAACTACCTTAAACCAATTGTTATTTAAAGTACCATGTGATCGGCTTGTACCCTGCTACCGACTCAATAGTAAAACGACGATGTAAGACGCCATAAGAAACGACATTTGGCACCCGTAGACTTGCAAATCCCACTATAGCGAGCAGCAAGGTGTATGATAGTCAATTCAGTATAGATCTATACGAAAACTCATACGCTCCCCAATTAAGGAGATTTTGGATACAAAAACGGTTATGGCAGGTAGTGCCATGCCCCGTTTAGTGGCTCACCTAACTGTATTAATGTTTATGTAATGTATATGCTAGCTGTATTGTGTGTTCTTTCACTGTTTAGCCTGTATGGTTTGTTTCTCATCATAGTATCTATCGGGTGTTTCTCGTTATAGTATCTATTGTTAGTTTCTCATCATAGTATCTATTGTTTGTTATTGACTCATGTATGAACTGACTCTTTGTATGTTTCATTGTTCTAGTGATAGTATTAGTATATCTCTAAACTATACCTATTATAGTTTGCTAGTAATGTTTTTTGTGTATATGACCTTGTTTGTGTATGTCACACCCCAAAACCGGAACGACGGAAACGTTCAGAGGTGGAGGACGTCATGTTTAGTATCACGAGATATGTATATGGTAAGCAAGTAATGAACAACCATTTCATTTAGAAAGAAAGTGTTTACAATGTGTGTGTTCACAAAATATAAAAGTCATAAACAAATAACAAAACAAGACTTGAAGCTATAATGCTCCATCTTCTGAAGTCCCAGCACGAGCACCTGTCTAATAGTCTCCTGGGAATACAAGTTATCTGAAAGAGTTAGTTAGCAATTAAGCTGGTGAGTTCATAAGATTTTAGTGATGTGAGTAAGTTGTAAAATGTGGTTGAAAATGTATATGCACAAGTGATGTAAGCTGTAAGTTCTGTTTTGAAAAGTTCGCCTGTTCCTCTAGAAAATCCTATATTTCCTACTTGAATGAAAGTTAAGTAAAATGACACTACAAGACTTTCTATGCGTACTAAGTGGGTACAAGTTATATATACTCAGAGTAAATAAACGATCGATTGTGCGCATCTGCCCTAAGCTCACCACCTAACGGGGAACAGAAAGTAAGGCGGATATCATACGTTCCATTGGTTATAAGAACGTTTTCATATATAACCCTGGTGTAATCACTTGTTACTCATGGAAATATTTGTAATGGTTCCTTTATATCTAACGAAAAGTTCTTTTAAGAAAACCTATATTTCTTATAGTAAAATATTGACTACAGTGACTACTTTTATAATAGCTTTGTTTATACTGTTAAATATAATCTGATATCGGGTAGAAAGTTAATTGGGTGAATCTGCCGTAAGCCCACATCCAACGGGAACAGGAAGTAAGGTGGAAAACACACATTTAACTATCTATTGGACATTATTTTTATATATAAACTAAGGTATTATATAGTTACTCACCTAAAGTCTCTAAAACTGTACTGGCTTAATAAAATGGATTAAGCCCTTATCTGGGAAATCTCTAGTTTTGTATACCAAAAGTACTGACTTTGAAAAGTAACTTTTGTACTAGAAAAAATGTGCATTGACTCTGTGTCCTATGACCTGATCCATCCGTGGTACCCTTATGATGACTTAATGTGTACTAATCATAGATATATATAGATTCGGGAAGATAATAGATTGGGTGACCTCATTCCAAGCCCACATCCAACGGGAGCAGGAAGTGAAGCGAGGAGCACACATCCTATTAGCTGTCGGAATCTATTAGTATATATGTATCTTATAGTATATACATTAATGAATCATAAATCTAGCATTATGATGTAACCTTTAATCGTAGCCTTCTACCAAGGCATCTTCTGTTCTATGTTAAACCTAACTGTTCCTTTGTCAAATGTAAAAGTATATTCTCCCTAGTTTATAACTATTTTGACTAGAAAATAGATCGACTTTCAAGTGGTACCGATACTTTATGAAAGTACGGGGAAAAGTAAGTACACAGATGTCATTTAAAATGAAATGCGGATGTAATAATAACCTAACAACATATTTGTTTTATTACGGTCATAATGTGAAAGCTAGAACCCATACTAAATGCTCTCAATGTAAAGAGATTAAGGGAACCAAACGCGACCCCAACAATTTCTTGCAAGCCGTGTAATTCACATTAAAGTTATATGATCATGTATACCCAATATAACTATCACTAATGCGTTAGTGATTCATTGGTATAATTAGATCCTGTTTGTGTGTTCTCATGCTATAGAACCCTAACTTGTTATTTATGTTCTGTTATGGTATTGTTTGATTCTCTTCACTGTTTGTTCTGTTATGGTATTGATTCTTTGTGTGCTTCATTGTACTAGAAGTAATGAATAGCATTCTCCTAAACTATACCTATAATAGTTTACTAATGCTCTACTTGGACTGTTACTGAAAAGACTCATTTCTCTACTAAGTTATGCTTGTACTTTAAAAATGGAGTTTTGTATAACTATAAAATAACATAACTTTAAATGAGTTTTAAAATGTTTTAGCAACTTATAAATAACATAAGTAACATTTTGAAAGATGTTTAACAACAAACATTTACACATTTATCATTGTGTTCAACCTGTATTCCCCCCTTAAAATAGTTTAAATAGTTAAAAGATTCATTACAGGGTATGAACTCACCTGATGTGGGTGATTCAAACGGGTATGCGTGTAAGGATGAGAAGTTTCACGAATGAAGTCCTGAGACACAATAAGTCCTAAATGATATATAAGGACACATATTGACATGAATATAGTGTTTATAAAAACCTATATGAAAGGAAACACCTTCCGGGACTAGGAAAGACCTTGACCAAGTGTTGGAATCACATGTGATTCAACAAAGGAAGGTAGAATGGCACTCACACGATTTTACTACCATGGGTTTACGGCCCAAGCGAGTTTACGGACGTAAACTCATGGTTATTAATGAGTAAGTGCAAGTTTGAAGGGTAGGGATGATTTAGGGACCTTAGCTCTACTCTAGGATGAGGAAGACCACTTTCTTTGAAGCTTTTGTGGTGTTCACGGCCCTAATGAGTTTACAACCATAAACCCATGGCCATTTATGTTTATGAGGGTTTTTAGGGTCCTAAAAGTCATAATGAAGCATCCTAACTTCAAGTCTAAGCCTTAGGAAGTGTTTGTGGCATCAAAACATCCTTAACTTGAGTTTTCGGCCCATGGACCATATTGGCATGTGTTTGCGGCTGTAATCACCTATGTGTGATGGTATTTTGATTGTTTGAGTCCTAAACACATAAAGCTAAAGTGATAGGCTAGTCTCTAGGCTTAAGGAAGGAATTTGGGGCATCTTTGCACCATAAAAGGGAGTTCACGGCCCAAGAACATCCTTGGCCATGAACTCTCTTCTAACCCTTGTTTCTTGTTGTTTATAAGGTCTAGACATGTGTAACCTAGTGTACAATAAGTTAGAAGAAGAGTACTTATGATATAGGAGCTTGAACTAGTCGATTTGGCCAAGAACACTAGTGTGTGTTCTTGGTGTTCTTGGTGTTTCTTGAGTATCTAAATAAACATGATTTTTATGGATGAAATCAATGTAAGAAGTTAGTTAATAAGGTGTATCAACTAATCAAGGGATAGAATATCACTCTTTTGAAGATCTAAGGATGAAGGTTGGATGATAGTTGAGAGAGAACTAAGGAGAATTGGTCAGGGAATGAGAGAAATGACTTAAAATGACCATTTACCTTATATATGTTCTTGAGTTTACAGCCCCCATGAGTTTACGGCCATAAACTCATGGTCTTGTGGCCATGAACTCACTTAGATGAGGTTAGGGTTCGTTTTGCTACACTGTGGTTCTAGCAGGTACTTTCTAACACTTATTCCTTAAGTGTATTAGGCTCAAAACTCCTTAGAATGACCTGTAACAAGGCTAGAACTCTGTACTAATGATTTTGACACTCAGTTAAGTTGACTGACTGAGCTTATAAAAATAAAAAAATTTTGGGTTGTCACATCATCCCCCTGTTAGAGGGAATTCCGTCCCTAAATTAGATCTCATAGCATTACTATTGGGGTTGCGCTCTTCTAATTGGCAGAATACCCACTCGTAGACTTGGCAACTTTTCCCTTCCGTTCATGATAGGATTTATACTTGGTCTATCTATCATTACCTCATGTACACAAGTCGTATATAATTAGGGTTAGTTAGACGGTCGGATGTGCGACTCTGCCCCAGGTCCACAACCCAACGAGGACAGGAGATAGGGCAGAAACACACATACTAGATCTGTGTAATCATAATCATATACCACCCTCTCATATACACTAAATAATAATAGGTGGGTTGTATTCATCCATAGCCTTTGTGCTCGAACTTGGTCTGCTGGACGAGTGGTATTTCGTGACGGTGTGCGGACGTCTCACGATAAGGCTTCGGAAGACAAGGTACTCTTCGCACGAGTAATTTAGGGGTTTAGAATGCGAAAGATAAAAATTTTGATTTAGGTTGGACTTTTGATACGAATGATGAAAGTTTCCAAAACTTGCCGATCGAGGCGATAGAAACATATGAACTCAGTATGGTGAGGACCACGCCAACTCATGACTAAAGAAAACAACAGACTCTATACTAAACAAATTTTTGGTCAAATGAAAGAAACATCTGATAAACAACAATGTATCCCTGGTATGCTTGGTACTGTACTCCTAGTATGTTCAACAATGTACTCCTTGTAACTGTTCTCGTGTTCCCTGTTTTCTATTCGAAGCTAACACTCCTATGTATCATACCAATATGTGAACATACATACAAATTAAATTTCTTTACTAACTGAAGGGATACTTTTATACTATGATCCCCAATGGTACCACTACCATCGCCCGTCATACACAAGCTGTGAATACTTAAGATGAGCCAGGAAGTCGACGAAGCATCTCTGCCTCAAATCCTCAACCAATTAAGGAAATGGGACCTAAGCGGAGTCACTCACTCTAAGTCTGCAACATCTTAGTTGTGCACAACCCTGATGTATATGGTGAGCCATAATAGCTTCTCTAAGGGATCTTTTAGTTCTCTTGAATACTATGACCTATTTCAACACGTGAGTTGTTATAGTTACTTTTAAGTGCCATCCCCAAATTTTAATCTTATATGAATATAAATTAATTTTAAAAGTAATTACTATTTTGAAAACGTACCACTACTCGTCGACGACTCCGGGGTAGATTCTCCTGCGGTGATCATCAGAATATGTCCATCCGCGCCTGAGTTCCTGATTATCGGGCAGTCCCTCTGATTATGTCCAGACTCACCACAGCCATAGCAGGCTTGGTTTTCTTCAGCTCTGAGGACTTGGGAGATCGGTTGAGCTGGTGCCCTGCAGTAATGGACCGTGTGTCCCTTTCTGCGGCAGTTTAGACATTGCACTTCTCGGTATACTCCGGTGTGGTGAAAGTTTCACTTTCCACACTTTGGAAGGTTTCCAGCATAACGACTGGTAGGTGCTGAAGCAGTAGGTCTCGTAGCGGCGTACATAGTACTCGCTCGTTTCTCTTGTGGGGTGTCTTGTCTTGTTAGTTTCTTCTTACTCTTGTTCCCCGACTTCTGATTATAGTCCTCTTCCCTCGATGACTCGGGAATAGGGACTTTTACGCCATAGCGGACTCCATGGTCGATGAGTCGCTGAGCCAGGCTTTTAGCACTATCAAACGTGGCTGGGTTAGAAGATTGTACATTTCCTTGGGTCGGAGCAGTCAGACCCCAAATGTATCTTTCTATCTTCTTGCTCTCCGAGGTAATCATCTTGGGGCATAGAGCTGCTAGTTCGTTGAACCGATCCGTGTAGGTCACTATGTCTGAACTGACCATAGTGAGATCCCACAGCTCTTGCTCCAGTTTTTGAATCTCGCCTAACGGGCAATATTCTTCCCGAATTAACTCTTTTAGGTTTTCCCAACCTATTGAGTTTGCCACTGATAGGGTCAGTAACTTAACATGGCTGTTCCACCATGTTAGGGCCTTGCCATCGAAGGTGCAGGCAGCAAACTTCACTTTGCTTCCTTCTGGGCATAAACAGATTTCGAAAACCGACTCTGTTTTCTCGAACCATTGCATGAGGGCAATGACTCCTTCAATCCTTTTAAAGGAAAATGGTTGGCATCTGGTGAAGTCCTTGTAGGAGAACTCTCACGGGCGCACAGGGACCTCACCTTGAGTAGAATCGGCAGGCATTTCACCTCCACCCGTACTGATGGGGTGATATTGAGAAATGGTTGTTCCCACAGCCGTGGCCACTGCAGCGTTCAAAGTTGTTGCATCAATTTGTGGAGAAGGTATTGGAGTTATCGGAGTAGCGTGTCTGGGAGATTTGCAAGGAGGCATCTTTGCTAAAAGAAAACAAAGATGAGACGGAATAAGACTATAGCAACGGACACAAGCCAAAAGCTGAAAAGACAAGGTTATCCTAGTTCTGGATGTATCGGGTCCTGACTTCCACTGGGTTCTAGGAACAATTCATAATTGAGTCTATACCTGATAAACTCTATAAATTTGAAATGACTATCCTCGAATGAATATATGTTTCCTGAATAACTGTTACCAGCTGCATGTAAGAAAATAATTCTAACACATGTAATGTGAGCGGTGTTTCCACTCGCTCGATAAATTAACCTAATTAATTTTTATTAGTGTGACGCGTAAGACATCTTGGTTACTTCGGCTGATCTTTCCTTGAAATCTACTCATGAATTTGTCCTTGTTCCTCCTGAACTCTTCTATTGTCTACTATGAGGAAGTGGTTATGTTTATAGGGCTTGTCGTGCGAGAATGAAAGTGACTAAAGAACCTATGAGCTTTAAGGTAACTTTATGGGGTGATCCCTACAGAATCCTCCTATAATTGTACAAGGTACACCAGTTTGTATTGTATATAACTGAAGATCAAATAGACCTTCGAATAATTGATCCCACCTCAACACTACTTCCTTAAGAGGAATGGATAGCGAAGCGTCGGTCACAGATTCTATGTCTATAAGATCTTGATTATATATAAAACTTTATGAATATAACCTGTAAGATTATAGACCTATCTACAAGGGTCTTTTAAGTTATCACATAAGTTATTTACCTAGACCAAAATAATCCTATAGTATTCTAACGTAATGTACTTGGCATGTTCTAAACTTGTTATCGCGCTATCGTATCATAGAATACTCCCATAGTACTGTAACTCTAACTGTACTTCTTCTAGCATTCTGTTGACTGGTGTTCTGGTAAGTTTTAACCCTGTTGCAACACCACATCATTCCCAAACACATGTTGGTCACATCTCGAATGAATATAGTTGATCAGGCTATATTGATCCAAGCTATGATTACATAACTGTTTGGTATGACGATAGTGCCCAACCTTTAAATACTTTTAGTTATGTTCTCCTCATGACACTAGTTCTATTATGTACACGTATAAGCAAATAGGTGTATTTTTATAACTTGTAGTTATACTCTAAAATATATCATTATACAGAGCACTAAGCCCCATTGTATTTATAGACATATATCTTTTATCGGTTGATATACTTAGTTCACTATAAATAATGCTCTGATACCAATCTATCACACCCCAAAACCGGAACGGCAGAAACGTTCGGAGGTGGACGACGTCATGTTTAGTATCACGAGATATGTATATGGTAAGCAAGTAATGAACAACCATTTCATTTAGAAAGAAAGTGTTTACAATGTGTGTGTTCACAAAATATAAAAGTCATAAACAAATAACAAAACAAGACTTGAAGCTATAATGCTCCAGCTTCTGAAGTCCTATCACGAGCACCTGTCTAATAGTCTCCTGGGAATACAAGTTATCTGAAAGAGTTAGTTAGCAATTAAGCTGGTGAGTTCATAAGATTTTAGTGATGTGAGTAAGTTGTAAACTGTGGTTGAAAATGTATATGCACAAGTGATGTAAGCTGTAAGTTCTGTTTTGAAAAGTTCGCCTGTTCCTCTAGAAAATCCTATATTTCCTACTTGAATGAAAGTTAAGTAAAATGACACTACAAGACTTTCTATGCGTACTAAGTGGGTACAAGTTATATATACTCAGAGTAAATAAACGATCGATTGTGCGCATCTGCCCTAAGCTCACCACCTAACGGGGAACAGAAAGTAAGGCGGATATCATACGTTCCATTGGTTATAAGATCGTTTTCATATATAACCCTGGTGTAATCACTTGTTACTCATGGAATTATTTGTAATGGTTCCTTTATATCTAACGAAAAGTTCTTTTAAGAAAACCTATATTTCTTATAGTAAAATATTGACTACAGTGACTACTTTTATAATAGCTTTGTTTATACTGTTATATATAATCTGATATCGGGTAGAAATTTAATTGGGTGAATCTGCCCTAAGCCCACATCCAATGGGAACAGGAAGTAAGGTGGAAAACACACATTTAACTATCTATTGGACATTATTTTTATATATAAACATGGTGTATAAACTAAGGTATTATAGAGTTACTCACCTAAAGTCTCTAAAACTGTATTGGCTTAATAAAATGGATTAAGCCCTTATCTGGGAAATCTCTAGTTTTGTATACCAAAAGTACTGACTTTGAAAAGTAACTTTTGTACTAGAAAAAATGTGCATTGACTCTGTGTCCTATGACCTGATCCATACATGGTACCCTTGTGATGACTTAATGTGTACTAATCATAGATATATATAGATTCGGGAAGATAATAGATTGGGTGACCTCATTCCAAGCCCACATCCAACGGGAGCAGGAAGTGAAGCGAGGAGCACACATGTAACAGCTCAAATTTTCAAACAAATTTTTCATTAAAAATAAAACATCTTTATACGACAAAAGGGTTTATTCCAAGTCATTTTAAAAATATAAATAATAAAACTCCAGGATCTTCAACAGTGGCAGTGTGTACGTGTCACGCCGGCGCCTTCCCACGGTCATCACTAGTACCTGTAAAAATATAAAACACAACTAGTAAGCATAAATGCTTAGTGAGTTCCCCAGTATACGACTTACCCACATACGCCTTCCGGCCCGGACCATTCGGTCCACAAACATTGCCTTCCGGCCCGTAATATAATCGCCTTCCGGCCCATAGTATATATCGCCTTCCGGCCCATAATAGATTGCCTTCCGGCCCATAGTACTTTGCCTTCCGGCCCGTGATAGTATAAACATAACACTAGTAACATAATACACATAGCACATAAATCATACATCACATCAACCTTTCTATCACATTAAGTCTCGCCTTCCGGCCCGTATAAGCATACATCACATATAAGCACACATCACACGTAAAGCATTTGCCTCTCTAGACATATCATGAATATAACACATACGACCTTCCGGTCTAACAATCAAACCCTTCCGGGTGAAGTATAGTGAGAAGACTCACCTCGTAATATGAACTCTATAAACACTTCGAGCTACTCGCACACGATCCGCTACTCTGCAGGTTCCCTATAATAACACATCCTTTATTAATGACTTTATCAGACAGGACAACTGACCCTACTAATTTGTATACAGGTCAACGGTCAATCTTGACCGGACTCGTCGAGTACAAAGGGTGACTCGACGAGTTATAGACACCCTGACACTACTCGCCGAGTCTGAAGAACGACTCGACGAGTTCTAGTGAATCTTCAAGCCACTCGCCGAGTCTGAAGAACAACTCGGCGAGTTCTAGTGAACCTTCAAGATACTCGCCGAGTCTGAAGAACGACTCGGCGAGTTCTAGTACATCTTCAAGCTACTCGCCGAGTCTGAAGAACAACTCGGCGAGTTCTAGCCATGCAGTCAATCCACCGCCTCCTGTACTTCACATGATTACGCAGCATATAGGTATGGGACTTCCTGGCTTTCATACATACTATTACAGGGTTCTTTAAACGTCTAAACAACAACATAATATATCAAACCCTTAAATGGGTTTCCTAACCCTAACCATGTATTCAACGTAAAACTACAGCTTTTCGATCCGAATAATACCTGGAACGTGTTCCTTGTGTCCCCAAACCTCCAGTACTCAATTCCCTTGATCACCAACTTGCTTCTTCTTGTCTAACCCTTCTTCAAGCCTCTCCAAGTCTTCTCTCTTGCCTCTGACGTTCACACACTCCCAAGCTATCTTCAACCGGCCAAAAGACGCGACATGACGGCCATAAGGTCGTTATATACGATCAGAATGAAACGGCTAGGGTTCAGCTGTAACAGCGTCGACTCGCCGAGTCCTCGCTTGGACTCGCCGAGTCCAGTCGCATATCTGCGACTGCGACCGAGGCTATAGCTCTACTCGGCGAGTCATGCACCTACTCGCCGAGTCCCCTTTTAAAAATACCCAAAAATAATTTAAATAAATACCTGGAAATTCCGGGCTGTTACAACTCTCCCCCACTAGAACTAGACTTCGCCCTCGAAGTCTCTCATTCTGCGAATAACTCCGGATGTTGCTCCCGCATTTCTCTTTCCGGCTCCCAAGTCATCTCCGATCCTTTCCGATGTTGCCACTGAACCAACACCAGAGGTATCTCCTTGTTCCGTAGAACCTTGATCTTCCGATCCCTGATAGCTACTGGTCTCTCGGCGTAATTTAGGCTCGCATCCACCTGAATATCTTCTAACGGAACCACTGCTGTCTCATCGGCTATACACTTCCTCAATTGCGACACGTGGAAGGTGTTGTGAATCTGACTCAGCTCCTCTGGCAACTCCAACCGATAAGCTACCCGACCTACCCTTGCAATTACCCGGAATGGGCCTATGAACCGGGGCCCCAATTTGCCCCTCTTCCTGAACCGAATTACCCCTTTCCAAGGAGAAACCTTTAGGAGAACGAAGTCGCCGACCTGGAATTCGAGCTCGGAACGGCGTCTGTCCGCATAACTCTTCTGTCGGCTCTGGGCGGTCAATAACCTCTGCCTCACTCGCTGAATCTGCTCGGTCGTCTGAAGTACAATCTCTGTACTGCCCATCACTCTCTGGCCCACTTCTCCCCAGCAAATGGGAGTCCGACACCTCCTACCATACAACAACTCAAAAGGTGGCATACCAATGCTCGAATGATGGCTGTTGTTGTAGGAAAACTCAGCCAACGGCAGATACGCGTCCCAGCTACCCCCGAAGTCTAACACACACGCTCTAAGCATGTCTTCCAATGTCTGAATCGTCCGCTCGCTCTGACCGTCGGTCTGGGGATGGTATGCGGTACTAAAATGCAGCTTAGTACCCAACTCCTCATGAAATTTCTTCCAGAACCTGGAAGTAAAGCGTACATCGCGATCCGAAACAATCGAGGTCGGCACTCCATGCCGAGATACTATCTCTCTCACGTACAACTCCGCCAACTTCTCTGCTGATGAACTTTCACTAATGGCAAGGAAATGTGCACTCTTCGTTAGTCTATCCACAATCACCCAAATCGCGTCGACTCCCCTGGCAGTTTTCGGCAATTTGGTGATGAAATCCATCGTGATCTGATCCCACTTCCACTCAGGGATCTCCAAGGGTTGCAACTTACCGTGCGGTCTCTGGTGCTCGGCCTTAACTTTACGGCAAGTCAAACACCTCTCCACGAACCAAGCAACGTCTCTCTTCATGCAAGGCCACCAATACTCCTTTTTCAGATCCAGATACATTTTCGTAGCACCGGGATGGATCGAGAATTTCGATCTATGTGCCTCCTCCATCAAAATAACACGCGTACCGCCCACGAATGGCACCCAGATCCGACCGTGAAATGTCAGAAGTCCCCGCCCATCCGTAACGAACTCCGAAATCAACCCGACAACCCGCTCCTGTTTCTGCATCCCAGACTTTACAACCTCGGCCTGTGCCCCACGAATAGCATCTAATACCGGAGTCATCACCGTCAATCTCAAACACACATCCCGCAATGGGGTACTCTCCGCCCTACGACTCAATGCGTCAGCTACCACATTAGCCTTGCCTGGGTGGTATAGGATCTCACAGTCATAGTCCTTAACCACGTCTAACCATCTCCTCTGGCGCATGTTTAGGTTGGGTTGATCCATCAAATACTTCAAACTCTTATGGTCCGTGTATATGGTACAACGAACCCCGTACAGGTAGTGACGCCAAATTTTGAGGGCGAACACTACTGCCCCCAACTCTAAGTCATGCGTGGGATATCTCGCTTCGTGAGGCTTCAGTTGCCTCGATGCATAGGCTATCACATGGCCCCTCTGCATCAACACTGCACCCAGTCCTGAAATCGATGCGTCGCAATATACGACAAAGTCCTCCATCCCCTCCGGAAGAGCTGATACTGGTGCTTCGCACAATCTCTGACGAAGTGTCTCGAAGGAAGTCTGCTGCTCGGGTCCCCACGAGAATGTAACACCCTTTCGGGTCAATTTGGTAAGTGGCACCGCGATTTTGGAGAAGTCTCTAATGAACCTTCGATAATATCCCGCCAACCCAAGAAAACTCCTGATCTCCGAAGGTGACTTCGGTGCCTCCCATCTCATCACCGCTTCCACCTTGGCCGGATCGACCAATATCCCCGCCTGATTTACAACGTGCCCCAGAAATTGGACCTCCCGTAACCAGAAGTCACATTTGGAGAATTTTGCATACAGCTTCTCCGACCTCAGTACCTCCAGGACCTCCCTCAAATGTCCTTCATGCTGCTCCCTAGACCGCGAATACACCAGAATGTCGTCGATGAACACAATTACAGACCGATCCAGCATCGGCCTGCATACCCTGTTCATGAGATCCATGAACACTGCTGGGGCATTGGTGAGCCCAAAAGGCATCACCACGAACTCGTAATGCCCATACCGCATCCTAAAGGCTGTCTTCTGGACGTCCCCATCCCGCACTCTTACCTGATGGTACCCTGATCTCAAATCAATCTTGGAAAACCAAGATGCCCCTTGCAACTGATCAAATAGATCGTCAATCCTCGGTAACGGGTAACGGTTCTTAACTGTCACCTTGTTCAGCTCCCGGTAATCGATACACATCCGGTGTGAACCATCCTTCTTCTTGACGAACAGAATCGGTGCTCCCCATGGCGAGCTACTCGGCCGAATAAATCCCTTCCCCAACAACTCTTGAAGTTGCGAGGATAATTCTTGCATCTCTGGAGGTGCAAGACGATAAGGCACCTTCGCAATAGGCGCCGCCCCTGGCACTAGATCGATACCAAACTCCACTTGCCTCGCAGGAGGTATTCCCGGCAAATCCTCGGGAAAAACATCTGGAAACTCGCGCACCACTGGAACCTCCTCCAATGTCTTCGGTCTCTCGGAACTCTCCCGCGTATCCATCACATACGCCACAAAACCGTTACATCCCTGCTGTAGGCATTGCCTCGCCCTAGCGGCCGAACAAAAAGCTGATTTCGAACGGGTACCCTCGCCGTATACCGTAAGAACTCCCCCACTAGGGTCTCGTATAGTCACCAGCTGACGCTCGCAGTCGATGACAGCGCTGAATCGGCTCAACCAGTCCATGCCTACGATGACACAGACATCACCCATCGCAATAGGAATTAAGTCAATCGGAAATGCGACCCCGAAGATCTCTAGCACACAACCCCGAAGAACCTTCGTAGCACAAATCACCCTCTCAGCCGCAATAGAAACACTCAAAGGTCGACTTAACGGCTCACAACTAACGCCGATGTGCTGACTAAAAGCTAACGATACAAACGATCTACTCGCACCTGAATCAAATAACACTAGAGCAGGCATAGAGTTCACAAGAAAAGTACATACACATACATTAACATAAGCATAACATTTCGACCTTTAATTAAATACGTGAATGATAACATACCTGCCACAACATCGGGCGCAGCGCGGACCTCCTCCGCAGTCAGCTGAAAGGCTCTCCCGCGAGCCCTCGGGGCCTCGACCTTCGCCGGTCGGGTCTCAGTAGTCCGGGTAGTAGGTGCAGCTCCCTGACGAAGTTGCGGGCACTCGGCCTTCCGATGGCCCGTCTGGTTGCAGTGAAAGCAAACCTTAAACCCCTTAGGGCAATCCCTGGCAATATGTCCCTCCTTGCCACACTTGTAGCAACCACCAGCTCGACACGCCCCCTCGTGACTCTTGCCGCACTTTGCGCAAGTGCGACCCTTCGAACCTCCCATCCTCGAATCAGCGAACTTAGTCCGCTTGGCTGCCGGTTGAGACTGAGCCGGTCGTCGATCCACCGGTCGAGCCTCAGTCTCCTCCCTCGCTTGAGTCTCCAACTCAATCTCGCGCTTCCTGGCATTCGCCTGAAGCTCAGTGAACGTACGGTAGGTGGAGTTTGACACAAACTCCCGGATCTCCCTCTTCAACACACCCAGATAGCGACTCATACGTGACTGCTCCGTGGATACCAGCTCGGGGCAGAACATTGCCCTCTCATGAAACTTCCGTGTGATCACTGCCACGGAATCAGTACCCTGCTTAAGGGTCAAGAACTCCTGAATCAGTCGCTCCCTCTCCACCGGGGGAATGTACTCGTCCCGGAACATCTCCGTGAACCTGTCCCATGTCACCGCCGTAATCTCTGCCTGAGTGAAGTTCGCCGTCACGAATTTCCACCAATCCTTCACTCCCAGACGGAGCTGGTTCAAGGCGAACCGTACCCTCAAGTGCTCCGGGCATGAGCAAGTATAGAAACACCCCTCGATGTCGGCGATCCACCTCATAGCCGCAATCGGATCCTGCGTCCCGTCAAATTCAGGGGGTTTCGTGTTGCTGAACTCCCTGAATAGTAGTGAATCACCCCCTTGTGGCCTAGCAGCGGCCACAGCTGCGGTAGCGGCAGCAACTGCAGCCTCCGTGAGTGCGGCGTACCGCGCCTCAAACTCCTCCATCAGTGTGGTCTTAATAGACCCAAACATCTCCGGGATTTCAGCCCGAACCGCCGCAGCTACCTCCTCCTGGATAATCTGACGAATCTCCTCGTCACTTCCACCGCTCGAACCCGCCCCATTGCGTGTGATAACCATGATGTCTCTGAAATACAACAATAAATCGTCAGAGACTCCACCAAGTACAATTGTACTCGATACGCGCCCTACCCAGCCTCCGATTTCCAGGGATTCTTATTTGAGCCTTCCCCTGATCTGGTGCCTTCGATAGTACGGGCCCAATACTACCGACCACACCGTATCAGCATTCGTCCCAAATCTTCCTCCCCAAATCCCGAATAATGGGTACTCTACCTCTATTATGCACTATCTACTTGCATGCTACCAAATATCTCATATAAGCAATCCCCTAGACTGAGGCATCACAAAACAGGCAATTCTAATCCTATCATGTATACCTAGTCCCCTAGCATGCATAACAATTCATAATTCAGTGCATAACATAAACACTGTAAGGTATTCTGGGGATCTTTACCGTTCGGACGCTGGCTGCTCGTACACACTGTTCCACCCTTGTTTTTTTTACCGCCTTGTCCTTATTATTTCAAGAAAAAGTTTTTCTTCAAATCCTCGGTCTGAGTTCAGTTGCACCCAAAAGTACACCCGAATCCCTCAAACCAAGGCTCTGATACCAATTGTAACAGCTCAAATTTTCAAACAAATTTTTCATTAAAAATAAAACATCTTTATACGACAAAAGGGTTTATTCCAAGTCATTTTAAAAATATAAATAATAAAACTCCAGGATCTTCAACAGTGGCAGTGTGTACGTGTCACGCCGGCGCCTTCCCACGGTCATCACTAGTACCTGTAAAAATATAAAACACAACTAGTAAGCATAAATGCTTAGTGAGTTCCCCAGTATACGACTTACCCACATACGCCTTCCGGCCCGGACCATTCGGTCCACAAACATTGCCTTCCGGCCCGTAATATAATCGCCTTCCGGCCCATAGTATATATCGCCTTCCGGCCCATAATAGATTGCCTTCCGGCCCATAGTACTTTGCCTTCCGGCCCGTGATAGTATAAACATAACACTAGTAACATAATACACATAGCACATAAATCATACATCACATCAACCTTTCTATCACATTAAGTCTCGCCTTCCGGCCCGTATAAGCATACATCACATATAAGCACACATCACACGTAAAGCATTTGCCTCTCTAGACATATCATGAATATAACACATACGACCTTCCGGTCTAACAATCAAACCCTTCCGGGTGAAGTATAGTGAGAAGACTCACCTCGTAATATGAACTCTATAAACACTTCGAGCTACTCGCACACGATCCGCTACTCTGCAGGTTCCCTATAATAACACATCCTTTATTAATGACTTTATCAGACAGGACAACTGACCCTACTAATTTGTATACAGGTCAACGGTCAATCTTGACCGGACTCGTCGAGTACAAAGGGTGACTCGACGAGTTATAGACACCCTGACACTACTCGCCGAGTCTGAAGAACGACTCGACGAGTTCTAGTGAATCTTCAAGCCACTCGCCGAGTCTGAAGAACAACTCGGCGAGTTCTAGTGAACCTTCAAGATACTCGCCGAGTCTGAAGAACGACTCGGCGAGTTCTAGTACATCTTCAAGCTACTCGCCGAGTCTGAAGAACAACTCGGCGAGTTCTAGCCATGCAGTCAATCCACCGCCTCCTGTACTTCACATGATTACGCAGCATATAGGTATGGGACTTCCTGGCTTTCATACATACTATTACAGGGTTCTTTAAACGTCTAAACAACAACATAATATATCAAACCCTTAAATGGGTTTCCTAACCCTAACCATGTATTCAACGTAAAACTACAGCTTTTCGATCCGAATAATACCTGGAACGTGTTCCTTGTGTCCCCAAACCTCCAGTACTCAATTCCCTTGATCACCAACTTGCTTCTTCTTGTCTAACCCTTCTTCAAGCCTCTCCAAGTCTTCTCTCTTGCCTCTGACGTTCACACACTCCCAAGCTGTCTTCAACCGGCCAAAAGACGCGACATGACGGCCATAAGGTCGTTATATACGATCAGAATGAAACGGCTAGGGTTCAGCTGTAACAGCGTCGACTCGCCGAGTCCTCGCTTGGACTCGCCGAGTCCAGTCGCATATCTGCGACTGCGACCGAGGCTATAGCTCTACTCGGCGATTCATGCACCTACTCGCCGAGTCCCCTTTTAAAAATACCCAAAAATAATTTAAATAAATACCTGGAAATTCCGGGCTGTTACAACACATCCTATTAGCTGTCGGAATCTATTAGTATATATGTATCATATAGTATATACATTAATGAATCATAAATCTAGCATTATGATGTAACCTTTAATCGTAGACTTCTACCAAGGCATCTTCTGTTCTATGTTAAACCCAACTGTTCCTTTGTCAAATGTCAAAGTATATTCTCCCTAGTTTATAACTATTTTGACTAGAAAATAGATCAACTTTCAAGTGGTACTGACACTTTATGAAAGTAAGGGGAAAAGTAAATACACGGATGTCGTTTAAAATGACATGCGGATGTAATAATAACCTAACAACATATTTGTTTTATTACGGTCATAATGTGAAAGCTAGAACCCATACTAAATGCTCTCAATGTAAAGAGATTAAGGGAACCAAACGCGACCCCAACAATTTCTTTCAAGCCGTGTAATTCACATTGAAGTTATATGATCATGTATAACCAATATAACTATCACTAATGCGTTAGTGATTCATTGGTATAATTAGATCCTGTTTGTGTGTTCTCATGCTATAGAACCCTAACTTGTTATTTATGTTCTGTTATGGTATTGTTTGATTCTCTTCACTGTTTGTTCTGTTATGGTATTGATTCTTTGTGTGCTTCATTGTACTAGAAGTAATGAATAGCATTCTCCTAAACTATACCTATAATAGTTTACTAATGCTCTACTTGGACTGTTACTGAAAAGACTCATTTCTCTACTAAGTTATGCTTGTACTTTAAAAATGGAGTTTTGTATAACTATAAAATAACATAACTTTAAATGAGTTTTAAAATGTTTTAGCAACTTATAAATAACATAAGTAACATTTTGAAAGATGTTTAACAACAAACATTTACACATTTATCATTGTGTTCAACCTGTATTCCCCCCTTAAAATAGTTAAAATAGTTAAAAGATTCATTACAGGGTATGAACTCACCTGATGTGGGTGATTCAAACGGGTATGCGTGTAAGGATGAGAAGTTTCACGAATGAAGTCCTGAGACACAATAAGTCCTAAATGATATATAAGGACACATATTGACATGAATATAGTGTTTATAAAAACCTATATGAAAGGAAACACCTTCCGGGACTAGGAAAGACCTTGACCAAGTGTTGGAATCACATGTGATTCAACAAAGGAAGGTAGAATGGCACTCACATGAGTTTACTACCATGGGTTAATGGCCCAAGGTATTTTACGGCCGTAAAATCATGGTTACTCATGTGTAAGTGCAAGTTTGAAGGCTAGGGATGATTTAGGGACCTTAGCTCTACTCTAGGATGAGGAAGACCACTTTCTTTGAAGCTTTTGTGGTGTTCACAGCCCTAATGAGTTTACAACCGTAAACTCATGGCTATTTATGTTTATGAGGGTGTTTAGGGTCCTAAAAGTCATAATGAAGCATCCTAACTTCAAGTCTAAGCCTTAGGAAGTGTTTGTGGCATCAAAACACCCTTAACATGAGTTTTCGGCACATAGACCATTTTGGATTGTGTTTGCGGCCGTAATCACCTATGTGTTATGGTATTTTGATTGTTTTGAGTCCTAAACACATCAAGGTAAAGTGCTAGGCTAGTCTCTAGGCTTAAGGAAGGAATTTGGGACCTCTGTGCACCATAAAAGGGAGTTCACGGCCCAATAACATCCTTGGCCGTGAATTCTCTTCTAACCCTTGTTTCTTGATGTTTCTAAGGTCTAGACATGTGTAACCTAGTGTACAATAAGTTAGAAGAAGATTGCTTACGATATAGGAGCTTGAACTAGTCGATTTGGCCAAGAACACTAGTGTGTGTTCTTGGTGTTTCTTGAGTATCTAAACAAACATGATTTTCATGGATGAAATCAATGTAAGAAGCTAGTTAATAAGGTGTATCAACTAATTAAGGGATAGAATACTCACTCTTTTGAAGAACTAAGGATGAAGGTTGGATGATAGTTGAGAGAGAACCAAGGAGAATTGGCCAGGGAATGAGAGAAATGACTTAAAATGACCATTTGCCTTATATATGCTCTTTAGTTTATGCCCCCCATGAGTTTACAGCA
This sequence comes from Lactuca serriola, assembly GCF_051521515.1. Taxonomy (NCBI): domain Eukaryota; kingdom Viridiplantae; phylum Streptophyta; class Magnoliopsida; order Asterales; family Asteraceae; genus Lactuca; species Lactuca serriola. The sequence goes on along the minus strand of NC_136409.1, from coordinate 2,696,559 downwards.
GTAAACTCATGGTCTTGTGGCCGTGAACTCACTTAGATGAGGTTAGGGTTCGTTTTTCTACACTGTGGTTCCAGCGGGTACTTTCTAACACTTATTCCTTAAGCGTATTAGGCTCAAAACTCCTTAGAATGACCTATAACAAGGCTAGAACTCTGTACTAATGATTTTGACACTTAGTTGAGTTGACTGACTTAGCTTATAAAAATAAAAATAAAAATCGGGTTGTCACAGTATACCGTTGCTACCCAAAGGTATTGTACTGACCGAAGTAACCTTTTATATCTATATACATATACATAATATAAAACTAGGGTTCAAACGACCCTCGCACAGATAACGTTGATACCCTAAGTCCATAACTAAACAAGGAACAGGAAGTAAGGTGAGTTATCAGTCCTAAGTCCTTTCAATCCTACTTATATAACTATATCTAAATAGATACACTTTTAACAGAATATAAGTGTAAAAGAGTTTAAGTATAAAAATTGGCATGTGAAAGAGTTGATAAAAGCATTTGATATGTAAAAGAGTTTGTAAAATAGTTTGAAGTAAAAACAGTTTGATAACACACTTTGAAAAGTAAGAAGACCGCTTGTTTGGTAGTTATTAATCACATGTGATTGATATAATAACTATATATTTGTTCAACTTGTATCCCCCCCCCCCCCCCATAAAAGCATTTATGAATATAGAATGCTAAGTGTCAAGTGAAGACTTGAGCACTCATGCGAATCCTGTATAACATATAAGGATACATAAATGAATATAAATAGTGTTTATAACAGCTAATTATTGAATTGAATCCATCTTAGGGTCTAGTAAACACTTATTTTGAAGTGTTACAACCATGTATGATTGTATGTAAGGGGTATATGGCTACAGAAGGGAGTGTATGGTCAAAATACACCATATTGCTGTGTGCGGCAAGGGTGTGCGGCCAGGATGTGTGTGCGGCTGCACACTCCCCATGAAGTGTGTCAAAATGTATTTTAAGGCCATAGGACTCATCTAGGAAGGTGTCTCACTTCATGTTCTATCCTTACATGAAGTTTATTACCATTTTGGGACCTAAAAAGGGTGTGTGCGGCCACTATGAAGGTGTGCGGCCGCACACCCTTCATGAAGATGATAAACTCGAGTTTTTCAAGCATATCATCAAGTGTTCTTAACATATAACCAGGTATAACAAGTATATACACAATATAGAGGCTTGTAAAGTTTGATTAGGGTCCAAAACTTAGTGTGTGTTCTTGGTGTTCTTGAAGATCTAACACCAAAAATGTGTTTTCATGGATCAAAGTGGGGAAGAAGGCTATTTAAGGTCATGTAATAGTCAATCAAGGGATGAATCACTTACTTGTTTGAAGATTGTAGTGAAAAGTTGGATGATACTTGAGAGGATTTCGAGTTCTAGCTTTGAAGGAGAGCGAAAAGTGTTCAAAATGACTAAGTGTGGTATATATGGGTGAGAGTGTGTGGCTGGGATGGGTGTGCGGCCGCACACACCTGTGTGTGGCCGTACAATCAAGTGTGCCGCCGCACACTCCATGTTTTGGAGTGTTTGGCCCTATTTTGCTTGAAATGAACTGTGTTATCCCATTTGTAGGTTCCTACCTTAATTGTACTAGGTTTAGAACACTCCATTAGACCCCAAAACTTCATTATAAAATAGCAAAACGAGGCTAACTTTGATAAAAATGAAGAATGTATAAGTGAGAAATTTCAGGTTGTCACATCATCCCCCCGTTAGAGAGAATTTCGTCCCAAAATTAGAGTTTAAGAAAATAAGTAGTTACAAATAACTAAGTAAAAAGATGAGGATATTTCAATTTCATCTTATCCTCTCGCTCCCATGTTAATTCCGGTCCCCGCTTGGCGTTCCAGCGAACCTTCACTATCGGGATACGACTTTGTTTCATTTGCTTGACCTCTCGGTCCATGATCTCTATAGGTTTTTCCATGAAGTTAAGGCTCTCATTAAACTCGATCTCGTCGAGTGGGATTACAAGAGTCTCGTTAGACAGACACTTCTTCAAGTTCGAGATATGGAAAGTAGAATGTACATTACTGAGCTCTAGCGGTAAGTTAAGTTTGTAAGCTACAGGGTCGATTCTTGCTAGAATATTGAAAGGCCCAATGTACCTTGGATTTAGCTTTCCACGCTTCCCAAAGTGTATCAAGCCCTTCCAGGGTGAGACCTTTAATAGAACACGGTCGCCCACCTGAAATTCCAACAGTTTCCTTTGTTTATCAGCGTACCTTTTCTGTCGGTGTCTAGAGGCTTTCAATCGTTCCCGAATCTAAACGATCTTCTCTGTCATTTCCCGTATGATCTCCGGACCTTTGAGAGTGATGTTAGGAACTCGTCCTTTAGCTAACTGGGCATCACCCACCTTAGCTCAGCATAGAGGGGATCTGCACTTTCGGCCATAGAGGACCTCGAATGGAGCAGCCTTTATGCTCGTATAATAACTGTTGTTGTAGGAAAATTTAACAAGGGGTAAATGAGTATCCCATGCTTTCCCAAAGTCGATCACACAGGCTCGCAACATATCTTCCAAGGTTTGGATAGTTCTCTCACTTTTCCCGTTGGTCTGTGGATGGTAGGCTGTACTCATGTCCAGCCTAGTTCTTAAGGAACTTTGTAACGACTGCCAGAACCTCGAAGTGAATCTACTATCTCTGTCCGAGATAATGGATGAGGGAACACCGTGCAGTCATACAATATCTCTAATGTAAGTTCTTGTAAGTTTCTCCATCTTGTTTGTTTCCTTAATAGGCAGGAAGTGTGCAGACTTGGTCAATCAGTCGACGATGACCCATATGATATCAAGTCCACCCGTTGTCTTGGGCAACTTGGTTATGAAATCCATAGTGATCCACTCCCACTTCCATTCCAGTATCTCGGGCTGTTGTAGTAGACCGGAGGGTTTCTGGTATTCGACCTTGACCTTTGCGCAAGTAAGGCATTTACTCACGAAGGTAGCAATCTCTGCTTTCATGTTAGGCAACTAGTGTAACTTTTTAACATCCAGATACATCTTATCTGAAACCGGGTGTACGGAATAATGAGTGTTGTGCGCCTCATTCGTGACCAAGTATCTGAAACCATTGAGTTTCGGGGCCCAGATCCAGTCCATGAAATAATAAGCTCCACCACACTTAACCTCCAAGTTCTTATCCATCCATCTCAGGGATTCACCCGCCACGTTTTCAGGCTTCAAAGCGTCGAGCTGAGCCGCCTTAATTTGTGTGGACAAGTGTATATGGATATTCATAGTCAATTATTTGACTCTACGACCATAATATTTCTTTCGACTGAGGGCGTCATCTACTACATTGGCTTTGACCGGATGATACCGAATTTCGCATGCGTAATCACTGAGTAGCTCGACCCACCGTCTTTGTTTCATGTTGAGCTCCTTCTGGTCGAATATGTGTTGTAGGATTTTGTGGTCTGTAAAGATAGTGTTTTTCGTACTGTACAAGTAATGTCTCCAGATCTTCAGATCAAACACAACTGCTCCCAGTTCAAGATCGTGGGTCGTATAGTTGACCTCATGTGTCTTCAGCTGTCTCGAGGCATAGGCGATGACCTTACCTCGCTGCATCACAACACATTCAAGCCCTTGATTCGACACATCGTAATAAACAACAAAGTCTTCTATTCATTCAGGGAGGGATAGTATTGGTGCGGTGCACAAGGCTCGTTTGAGCGTTTGAAACGCTCTTTCTTGCTTCTCTTCCCAGTTAAAGGCCATGCCCTTCTGGGTCAGTGTTGTAAGAGGTTTTGCAATGCGGGAGACGTTCTGAATGAACCTGCGATAATAGCCAGCGAGGCCTAGAAATTGACGAATTTCTATAGGCGTCTTCGGTGCTAACCAGTTCTCAATGGATTTGATTTTGGAAGGGTCCACGTGTATTCCCTCTTCGCTAACCACATGCCCTAAGAATTCGACTCGTCGAATCTAAATTTCGCATTTCGAGAACTTCGTGTAGAACTTCTTCGAACGTAATGTTTCGAGGACTTGTCGCAAATGTTGACTATGCTCCTCTTTACTACGAGAGTAGATAAGTATGTCATCGATGAAGACGATGATGAACTGGTCCAAGTAAGGACGACACACCCTATTCATTAAGTCCATGAATACAACGGGCGCATTTGTCAATCTGAACAGCATCACTACGAATTCGTAGTGCCCATAACGAGTTCGGAAGGCTGTCTTTGGCACATCCTCCCCTAGCACTCGTAGATGGTGATATCCGGATCTCAAGTCGATTTTCGAAAAGAAATTCACCCCTTGAAGTTGGTCAAATAAATCGTTGATCCTAGGCAAAGGATAACAATTTTTGACGGTCAGTTTGTTGAGCTCCCTGTAGTCGATGCACATACAAAACGATCCGTCTTTCTTCTTGACAAACAAGACTGGATCTCCCTAGGGTGAGAAGCTTGGTCTTATAAATCCCTTGTTGAGCAGTTCGTTAAGTTGACAGGATAGTTCTTGCATCTCTGCAGGTGCTAGACGATAGGGAGATTTGGCTACGGCGGTATCCCCTGGAACTAAGTCGATTCGGAACTCGACTTGACGTTGTGGAGGTAATCCTGGGAGTTCTTCTGGAAAAATGTTGTGAATGTCACGTACTACTGGAATGTTCTGAATGTTCTTCGTTTCTTGGCTCACATCGACCACATGAGCAAGGAATGCTCTACATTCCTTTCGTAAGAATTTTTGAGCTTCAATGCTCGAGATGATACAAAGGTTTGTGTCAGGTTTGTTGCCATAAACTGCTAGGGTTTCACCAGACGGTAGATTAAGGCAAACAGCCTTTTCGTAACACATGATATTGGTACGATGTACACTCAACCAATCCATGCCGATAATGACGCCGAAACTTTTAATTGAGACCGGCATGTGGTCGATCAAAAATGAATGGCTATCTAAAGTTAGGGTACACTCTATGAATATGCTGCTAGTGCTCTCTATCTTTCCATTAGCCATTTCTACAGTGAACGGTTCATTAAGTGCTCGTGATTTTTGCTTAAGTAAATGAGCAAATTTTTGGTTCACAAAACTCCTCTCCGCTCCACTATCAAATAGAATCCATGCATAAGATTTATCAAGGAGGAACGTACCAGTGACCACTGTGGGGTCGGCAACCGCTTCCTCATGGCCTATAGCCAGAACTCTTGCCGCTCCACCGGCAAACCCTGCCTTCGAGAAGTTTCTTTTGAAGTGGCCTACCTCGCCACATCCGTAGCAAGTTTGGCCCACTCCAGCACCGGGGGCTTGGTTGATTGGCTTCGCTGGAGCTTTATAGAAATGGACAGTGTGCTCCTTCCTGTTGCAGTTTAGACACTGCATCTCCTGGCAGGCACCGACGTGATGGAAGTTTCATTTGTTGCACTTGGGCAAACTTCCAGCGTACTGATTTACCGGAGCAGTAGCGGCAGGTGCTATCGCAGCATGTACTGCCACGACCTACTGCTTTTTGGCAGCCTTAGCATTCTTTTTTTCATCCCAAAACTTCCGCTTGGAATCAGCGGTTCTTGCGGGTTCTGAGGTGGCCAGGGTAGTTGTTGCGACCGGGGTACAAACCCCATGGTCTATGAGCCACTGTGCCAATCGTTTGGCACTATCAAATATAGTGGGGTGTGATGCCAATACATTTCCCTGGTATGGTGGCATCAGTCCCCATATATACCTCTCAATTTCCTTTCCCTCTTTAGGAACCATGTTGGGACAAACGGCCACCAGTTTGTAGAACCTGGCGGTGTAGGCGACTACGTTGGAGCCCTTCATGGTTAAGCTCCACAGTTATTCCTCTAGTTTCTGGATCTTGCCCCTCGGGCAGTACTCCTCAATCATGAGGTCTTTCAAAGTTTCCCAACCCATAGCATTAGCCACTATAAGAGATAGCGACTTAACATGGCTATTCCACCATGTTAGGGCTTTTGTTTCAAAGGTGAAAGCAGCGAACTTCACCTTGCTCTCCTCGGGACAGGAGCATATTTTGAAAACCGATTCGGTTTTCTCGAACCATTGCGAGAGGGCAATGACTCTGCCAGTCCCTTTGAAGGACAATAACTTGCAGTTGGCGAAGTCCTTGTAGGAGCACTCTTTCAAGCGCACAGGGATTTCACCATGAGTAGATAGGACCAGGGTTCCTCCTCCAGTGGAACCTGATGAATGATATTGAGCCATGGCTGTAGCCACAGCCCCAGCTACATCAACATTTAGAGTTGTCATGTTGAACTGAGGAGTAGGTGGTTGACGAAGTGGAGAAGGTGGTGTTTCATTATTAGGGTTACGCCTTGGATTTCTGCGAGGTGGCATCTTTCATCTATAAGTTTACGAAAACAAAAACATTGATAAGAATTTAGTTGAAAGATTGATAAGAATGACTCATGGACTAACTCTCCGTAGTCCAACAGTACAATTGAATAACACGACTAATTGTAAATGAAAGCATTTGGATATAATTTCCATGAGACTAGATATCTGTCAATAATACTGGAATTACAGATGTAATGAGTTCGGGAAAAATGACCTAGAAGTAGGTCTTACATCAACCAAGATGGGAAAATTTTGACAGACTAATACCTAATCAAGACTTAGCGGGTCTAAGATTTACATAGATAGGAAATTAGACTAAAGTTTTTACACCACTAGGTTATATCCAAAAGAAAAGTTGATGAGAATCTATCAGCGACGAGAACTACTAGAGTGAGTTCTTTATCCCGACAAGAGATGTTATATGTCCCTCATGTGCCTATCAGCTCTTGCTTGCTAAGCTCGAAGTTCTCTGAATTCAGCTCGGGTTTCAGTGAGTTCCCTTTGAAGAGCTGCCTTGTGGACCTAAGTCCTTTCATGAGCAAACTCTAGCTGGCGAATGCGGACAGTGTTAACGCCAGAGTTGGTGTCAATCTCCATGACTAGGTTGATAGCTGCTCGACCCTGCTCTATGTTCCGAGTGATCCTACGAACTATGATGGGTAGGACTCTGTTAGCAGAACCTCCCTCAGTAAGGTTGTAGAAACGTCTGTCTCCATTGTAGGGAATGGGTTGACCTTGTTCCTGGCTCCATCTATTAAAGTTTGTAGCCCACAGAGGTGTGGGTCCTTGAAATGTTGGACGAGGGTTTGGGTTTAGATCAGCTGGAGGCAGGTTGTTGACTTCTGGCTCTGAGTCAGAACCATCAGAAAAGCCTTAACCTTAATGATCATCCAAAGGAATTGGGTGATCACCTTCTGGTTCTTCTTCCATCCATCCTGCATTGTCGTGGTTGGGGTAGTATAGGTCTCCAGGAAGGTGGAATCCAGCCATTAAATCTACGCGAGAAGAGAGGTATAAGAATATAGCACATAAGTAACTTATAGTAACACAAATTAGTCCTATAGTATTTTAGGTTTAAGTTCTATTGTTCTCATTGTGGTATTGTGGGTAAGTGTTTTGACTTGTTGCAACCTTACAACCACACTTAGGCACATGCTAGTCATCCCTCAGATAATATAGTTGATTAGGCTATATCTTCCCAGTTTTGACTATATGTCTCTAAGTCTACTTGTGCTGCCCAACAATCATAATACTTTTGTACTGTCTTAGTGACACTGATTTTTTTATGAATGCAGGCACGTATGCTTAATTAAATATTTTAATATTTAAAGTATAAACTCTTGTTCAGAATATTTTTATCCCATTGTATTTATAGTTAGTATATCTTTTATAGGTTGATATACTTAATTCACTATAAACAAGGCTCTGATACCAATCCGTCACACCCCAAAACTGGAACGGCGGAAACGTTCGAGGGGTAGAAGACGTCATGTACAGTATAACAACAATGCAAAGTAGTAAACAAGCAACAACATTATCAATTTGATTAATAATATAATTTCATACAAGTGTGTTCTGTCAAGTATATAGACACCAAAAATATACATCAAAATAAAAGAGGAGTCTTGAACGAGCTCCGTCATCTCAAAAACCTGGCACCGTTACCTGTCTACTGGTGTCCTGAGAATACAAGTTATTTTGAAGGCGAGTATCAGCTTTAAAGCTAGTAAGATCATAAGTATATTAGTGTATGTGTTTGTATGAAAGTATTTGTAAGATGTTTGTAAGATGTAAAGTATAAGTTTTGTAAAGTTTGCATTTGTTTGAACACTCCTAGAAAAACCCTATGTTTCCTACTAAAGGTAGCCTTCTACCAAGGCATCTAGTATCTGTGTGTGTGTCTCTTTTAAGATTATGTATTTTACCAAATCTGACTATGTTAACCAAGAATATAGTTATTACATTTCCATGCATCGTGTGAATGTTCACGAATTGAATGTAATGGGAAAAATATTATAGTACTGTAGTGTTCTATGAAGTAACTACTGTTGTACTAACTACCTTAAACCAATTGTTATTTAAAGTACCATGTGATCGGCATGTACCCTGCTACCGACTCAATAGTAAAACGATGATGTAAGACGCCATAAGAAATGACATTTGGCACCCATAGACTTGCAAGTCCCACTGTAGCGAGCAGCAAGGTGTAGGATTGTCAATCCAGTATAGATCTATACGCAAACTCATACACTCCCCAATTAAGGAGATTCTGGATACAAAAACGGTCATGGCAGGTAGTGCCATGCCCCGTTTAGTGTCTCACATAACAGTATTAATGTTTATGTAATGTATATGCTAGTTGTATTGTGTGTTCTTTCACTGTCTAGCCTGTATGTTTTGTTTCTCATCATAGTATCTATCGTGTGTTTCTCGTTATAGTATCTCTTGTTACTTTCTCAGCATAGTATCTATTGTTTGTTATTGACTTATGTATGAACTGACTCTTTGTATGTTTCATTATTCTAGTGATAGTATTAGTATATCTCTAAACTATACCTATTATAGTTTACTAGTAATGTTGTTTGTGTATATGAGCTTGTTTGTATACCCTTGCTACCCATAGGTAGTGTACTGAGCGAAGTAATCTTTTATATCTATACACATATATACATAATATATAACTAGGATTCAAACGACCCTTGGACAGATAACCCTAATACCCTAAGTCCACAACTAAACAAGGAACAGGAAGTAAGGTGAGCCATCAGTCCTAAGTCCTTTCAATCCTACTTATATAACTATATCTAAATAGATACACTTTTAACAGAATATAAGTGTAAAAGAGTTTAAGAATCAAAATTGGCATGTGAAAGAGTTGATAAAAGCATTTGATATGTAAAAGAGTTTGTAAAACAGTTTGAAGTAAAAACAGTTTGATAACACAGTTTGAAAAGTAAGAAGACCGCTTGTTTGGTAGTTATTAATCGCATGTGATTGATATAATAACTATAATTGTTCAACTTGTATACCCCTATAAAAGCATTTAAAACATTTAAAAGGTTAATTAAAGGGGTATGAACTCACCTGTAGTGAGTGGTTTGGATGAACGAATTGTATAGAATGCTAAGTGTCAAGTGAAGCCTTTAGCACACATGCAGATCCTATTTAACATATAAAGATACATATATGAATATAATTAGTGCTTATAACAACTAATTATTGAATTGAAACCATCTTAGAGTCTAGTAAACACTTATTTTGAAGTGTTACGACCATGTATGATTGTATGTAAGGGGTACATGGCTATACAAGGGAGTGTAGGGTCAAAATACACCATATTGGTGTGTGCGGCCAGGATGTGTATGCGGCCGCACACTCCCCATGAAGTGTGTCAAAATGTATTTTAAGGCCTTAGGACTCATCTAGGAAGGTTTCTCACTTCATGTTCTAGCATTACATGAAGTTTATTACCATTTTGGGACCTAAAAAGGGTGTGTGCGGCCACTATGAAGGTGTGCGGCCACACACCCTTAATGAAGATGATTAACTCGAGTTTTTCAAGCATATCATCAAGTGTTCTTAACATATAACCAGGTATAACAAGTATATATACATTATAGAGGCTTGTAATGGTTGATTAGGGTCCAAAACTTAGTGTGTGTTCTTGGTGTTCTTGGTGTTCTTGAAGATCTAACACCAAAAACGTGTTTTCATGGATCAAAGTGGGGAAGAAGGCTATTTAAGGTCATGTAATAGTCAATCAAGGGATGAATCACTTACTTGTTTGAAGATTGGAGTGAACAGTTGGATGATGCTTGAGAGGATTTCGAGTTCTAGCTTTGAAGGAGAGGGAAAAGTGTTCAAAATGACTAAGTGTGGTATATATAGGTGAGAGTGTGTGGCTGGGATGGGTGTGGGGCCGCACACACCTGTGTGTGGTCGTATAATCAAGTGTGCGGCTGCACACTCCATGTTTTGGAGTGTTTAGCCCTATTTTGCTTGACATGAACAATGTTATCCCGTTTGTAGGTTCCTACCTTAATTTTAATAGGTTTAGAACACTCCATTAGACCCCAAAACTTCATTATAAAATAGCAAAACGCGGCTAACTTTGATAAAAATGACGAATGTATAAGTGAGAAATTTCGGGTTGTCACACTCGGTTCTTGAGGAGAGGTTGATTGCAGCTGAGCGTCATATAGCGGAGATACAGGCCTCCATGACTTCAACCCTTGATGATTTGGATCTATGTTTTCTCTATTATACATGCATACATTCAATATTCCAAAGCATCATCCTAACTAGCATATAATGGAGTATCTAAACTACAAGATTCTAGTTAGATGACATACCTTTTGTTGTAGCTTGTAGAGATTTTTGGATTAGCACCAGTAGTGTGAATGCCTCAAATGGAATCATAGCACACCTAGGACAAAGGATAACTTTTGAGAGAGTATGGTGCACACAAGAAATCGACTCTACGACTCCCCAACAACACTCTATTGCACAATTTAACCAACCAATGGGCTTCTTATATAGTGTGGCACAACTAGGGTTACACCATGCAAACCCTAATGTGCATGGCTTTCCACATTCCTTAGGCTTCATGGGTTTTAACCTTCATGGAGTATCCATGGGTCACCACATGCGTTTAGCCCAACATAAAGAGCTATAGATCATAAGCCCACTTCATTAGAGTGAATGATTTACACAATCAATCCCCATATATATTTAATTAGTCTGTTTTAATCACTAAATTAATTCAAAATTAATTATTGATCAATACTAATTAAATAATTGGATTTCATATTAATATATTAGAACTTATACTATATTAATAAATCAAATATAACCTCTTCTCAAAAGCCAATCCTATCAAATTGTCCTGGTGATATGCAACCCAGATGGACCATGCTACTGTTGAGTCAAGTACATACCGATTATAGTTAAGGACTTAGACACTAATCCAATAGTTCTTAAAGGTCAATTTTCACAAAATTGTGTACTAGTACCATATTATCAATGAAATAGGTATGCATTTTATTTCATTGGGTGTTGCTATTTGTTATGCAATTATTTACTTATTATAGTAGATTTCATTTGCGAATTGCTTGAAAATTAGAGTAACAATGGGGCCTAATAGATATATAATCAAAACATTCAATTACCATAATTCCCAACTCATAACCCTTGTTAAAGACTTAACATCATTCCACCTTTAAACTTTATTGCAGAAAGATGCCACCATGAAGAGGTAGCAGGCGTGCCGCCAACATCTCAACAACTACACTACCACCACCTCCATAGATGGACTCTTCCGTTTTCCAAGCTGGTGTAGCAACCACGGTTACTGCTGCCATGTCTCGTTTCATTAGTAATGTCATGATTAGAAACGATACTGGGGGCAAAAAAGGAACTAACAGCTCCAATCCGGGGGAAAGCCAAGGGCATTAACGATTGTGCTCCTACAAATAATTCATGAACTGCAAGCCCAAGAACTATCTTGGTGATGGCGGAGTCGTTACTTTGACAAGATGGTTTGAGAAGACTAAGTCCATATTCGAAATGTGTGAATGCTTGGACATGTTCAAGGTAAATACATAGTGTGTAGATTTTCAGACTCGGCCTTTTCATGGTGGAACGGCCACGTTAAAACTTTGACCGTAGTTGTAGCCAACGCTATGAGTTGGGAGGACCTAAAAGTTATGATGCTCAAGGAAAACTATCTAAGGAGCGAGATACAGATACTGGAACATGAACTATGGCCACACGGCATGAAGGGCTCTGATATTGGCACCTACATTGCCTGCTTTAACGAATTGGCAACTCTGTGCCCGGTAATGGTCACCCCATAGGCCAAGAAAGTGGAACGTTACATTTGGGAGCTATCCCCTCAGATCTAGGGAATGGGCATAGTCTCCAACCCGAGCACCCTCGACAGAGCCAAGTGTTTGGCATAAACTCTTGTCAACCAAGGAGTTCGTTAGGGCATCATAACCCCCATGCCCGAACAACCAAAATTGGAGACAACAATCGGAAGTTTGGGAATAAGAAAAAGGGGCAACCCGCTCAAGACTCAGTCAAGAAACAACAAACGGTGGCCTTCCATGCCATCACCGCCCCTACCGCCCTTGCGCCAGTGAAATAATATGTTGGAAATCTTCTGCAATGAGACAAGTACAACTACCATCACCATGGACCTTGTCGAGAAATTCAATGTAACAATTGCAACATGAAGGGGCATACCGCTCGTTTCTACAAGGCACTGAATCAACAAACCACCCAAGCCACTAATGCTGGGGTGAGTCGTGTATGCTATGGTTGTGGTGAGATGGGGCATTTCAAGAAGGAGTGCCCAAAGGCACAGAACAAAAATATGAGAGGCATAGGAAGGTTTCAAGAAATGGGGCATGAGGAGGCCACAAGGGATCCCACCATGGTTACCGGTACATTTATCCTAACTCATACGCATGAATACTTTTCGATTGTAGTGCGGAGAAAAGTTTTGTGAGCCACCAGTTTAAACACTTACTCAAACAGAAACCCCAATCGCTAAATGAAATATTCACCGTAGAAATGGCGAATGGAAAAATAGAAAGAACTAAAGATAACTACATAGGACGCATACTAACTCTAAACAATCATTCCTTCCAAATCGACCTAATATCGGTCACAATAAGTAGCTTTAATGTCATCATTTTCATGGATTGGTTATTTCCTCATAGTGCGATGTCATGTGTTACGAAAAGGATGTCCGTGTTAACTTACCAAGTAGCGAAATCCTCATCATTTACGCCAAGCCAAGTTCGGAATTGACTTAAGCCTTGGAGCCACCCCCGTAGCCAAATCCCCATACCGTTTAGCACCGACTGATATGTAGGAATTGTCAAGTTAATTGAACGAATTATTGAGCAAATGATTCATCAGACCAGTCTTCTCACCTTGGGGATCGTCGATCTTGTTCGCAAAGAAAAAGGATGGATCATTATGCATGTGCATAGACTATTGAGAGTTGAACAAACTCACCATTAATAACCTTTATCCCCTACCTCAAATTGACGACCTATTTGATCAACTGCAAGGATCGAGCTACTTCTTAAAGATCGATCTAAGGTCAGGGTACCATCAACTGTGAATCCATGAGGGAGATGTGTTGGATAAGGTGTCTAAGTCCATAACTATTTATGGTATATACTTGACCCGACCCTGTAACATCCGGAATTTCAGGTATTATATTTTTCAATTTATTTTGAGTTTTGAGAAGAACTCGGCGAGTTGGTGCATAGACTCATTAAGTAGAGATGCGATTCCTCACCCGGATTATAACCGGACTCGGCGAGTCGCATTAGTGGACTCGGCGAGTCTGCACTGTTTAGTGAAACCCTAATTTCTTGGGTTTGGGGCCTATTTAAAGGGCCTTATGGCCGTCATTTGTGCTCACCATCCCCCAGAGCGAAACCCTAGTGAACTTGAGCGTTTGGAGTGAGAGAAGGAGCCATTGTCGACCTTGGAGGTGTTGTCTAGCAAGGGAAAGGAAGCTGTAGCCAAGAGGAAGCGAGAGGGTTAACTTCCTGAAGATCTGAGGTCCAGAACATCACGTTTGAGGTACTATTTTCGATCTATTTTCTGTTGAGGTGATGTTCATGTTGATTTAGGGCTTATTGAGCCCTTATGTGACTAGATCTAGTGCTCCCATGGTCCCTTTAGCGAGTTAGGTTCTGGCTTTGGACCCATGGAGGTCCAGAGTGCCTCTTTGTCCAAGCTTTATATGAGTCTATGGAGGTTTTTGTTTGGGATAATTGTGAGTGAGGTCAAAACACCATTTATGAGTCAATAGGTGTGATATTAGCGCCAAGACATAAACTTTACGTGATAAATAAGCTTGGAAAGACTGCATCTATGAGCTAGTGGAACAGATCTAACCTCAGAAGGTCGTTTGGGGTTATGCATGGAATGCACTCGCCGAGTCCATTGGCAGACTTGGCGAGTTGGAGCGAGTTGTTTCGTGTTTTTGAACCAGGGGTTGGGTAACCGAGTTGGGTGAGTGACTCGGTGAGTCGGAAGGGATTCAGAGGAATCGGGTCCTCGTAGGAACTCGGCGAGTCCATGCCAAACTCGACGAGTTGGGTTGACCGTTGACCATTGACCAGAGTTGACCGACGTTGACTTGATAGAGTTAGTCAACCCTAGTTGGGAAAGTGTTAATTAGAGATATATTTGTGTATAGGAGGACCATAGCTCGGGAGATCGAGTACTAGTGATTTCAGGGATTTACGAGTTACCGAGATACGCAAGGTGAGTCTTCTCACTATACTTTACCTTGACTAGGTAAATGGAGTTATGTGATACAGTGTTATATATATATATATATATATATATATATATATATATATATATATATATATATATATATATATATATATATTGTTTGTTGCACTGCATTCTTCTATGTGATTTATGCTGTACATGCTTGCAGAGTAAGAACCTGAGGGTTCACAGAGTTTGGGTGCACGGACCCACAGAGTTATAGCCTCGAGTGGCTAATATGTGTTATATGTGGTATTTTGGGGAACTCACTAAGCTTTGTGTTTACAGTGTTTTGTGTTATGTGTTTCAGGTACTAGTGAGGATCGTGGGAAGGCGCCGGCTTGATTAGTACACACACGGGATTTTTATGCTATGAGATCTTGGGATTGATAAATGTTATAATTGAGTTTCAAACAATGATGTTTTTATGATTTACAAATGAATTATGTTTTTATAAAATGTGAAAAATTGTTTTGGAAATTTACATCGTTACATGTTGGTATCAGAGCCTTGGTTTGAGGGATTCTGGTACACCTTCGGGAGTATTTGAACTCAAACTGAGGATTTGGAAAATATTTTCAAAAGATAACCAAGTTTTCTAAAAAGAGTAAAAGATTTTTAGAGAAACACAGAGTAGAGACGTGTGTACGATCAGTTAGCGCCCGAACGGTGATTTCCCAAAATACCCTTATGTTATATGTTTATGAGATTGATATGATGTATTCTCTTGCTAGAGTGGGCTAGGTATTCCTATTAGGACTAGGGTGGCCTGATTTGTGATGCCTTAGCCTAGGGGAAGGTGAGTTGCTATGAGTTGCTTGGGAGTGAGTAGGTAGCAGTTAGGAGCTATGAGAGATCTATAGAGAGTGGATTATGCATAATAGAGTACTTGGGACTTGGGATTCTAAGAGGAGGACTTGGGGTGTACACTGAAACGGTGCGGACAGTAGTATTGGGCCCGTACTACTGAAAACACTGCGGCGGTGTACAATTCAAGTAAGAATCTTCGGGATGCCAAAGATCAAGGAGGGATGCGTTATCGAGTGCGAGTATGCTCGAATGAATTTATAATATATCGTATGTTGTATTTCAGAGGTAGATCCTGGTGAGGACACAACTTATGCCAGAGAGCAGCGAGACTAGTGATGAGGAGATCCACCGGGTCATCCATGAGGAGGTGGCTGCGGCCATCAGGGCAGAGATACCAGAGATGTTCGGGTCTATTAAGACCACATTGATTGAGACTTTTGACGAATGTTATGCCGCTCATCCTGAGGCTTCTATCGCAGTGGCCACTACAGCCGTCGTTGCTGCTAGACCGCAAGGGGGTGACTTGTTGTTGTTCAGGGAGTTCAGCAACACAAAGCCACCAGAGTTTGATGGGACGCAGGATCCGATTGCAGCAATGAGATGGGTATATGACATTGAGGGGTGTTTCTATACTTGCTCGTGTCCAGAGCACTTGAGGGTTCGATTTGCGCTGAACCAGCTTCGCCTAGGGGCAAAGGACTGGTCGAAGTTCGCGACAATACACTATTCTCCAGCAGAGCTTGCGGCGGTGACCTGGGAGAGGTTCACTACCATGTTTCGTGATGAGTACGTTCCCTCGGTGGAACGAGATCGGTTGGCACAGGAGTTTTTGACCCTCAAGCAGGTTACAGAGTCTGTTACGGTTATTACCAGGATGTTTCATGAGAGGGCAATGTTCTACCCTGAACACGTGTCTACTGAGCAAGCACGAATGAGTCGTTATTTGAGTATTTTGAGGAAAGACATTCAGGATTTCGTGTCGAACTCCTCGTACCGGACATTTGCAGAGCTTCAGGAAAATGCTCGGAATAGGGAGATCGAGCTAGAGACTCAGGCGAGGGAGGAGGCAGAGTCTCAGGGGAGGGATCGGCGACCGACACGGTCTCAACCGGCAGCCAAGCAGGCCAAGCCAGCTGATCCCAGGGCAGGGAGCCAGAAGGGCCGCACTTGTGGGAAGTGCGGCAAGGGTCATGACGAATTTTGTAGAGCAGGATCTTGCTACAAGTGTGGCAAGGAGGGGCATATGGCCAAGGACTGCCCAAAGGGGTTTGTAGTGTGTTTTCACTACAACCAGACCAGACACCGGAAGGTTGAGTGTCCGCTGTTGCGAGGGACTACCCATGGAGCACCACAGGCATCTGCCCCTGCTGCTATCAGAGCTACTGAGAGCCGGCCAATGAAGGCCAAGGTACCGAAGGCACGAGGGAGAGCCTTCCAGTTGACCGTAGAGGAGGTCCGTGCAGCGCCCGATGTCATCGCTGGTATGTATTCTTTCATGTAATTATTTTAATGCTTAAGATTTTGTGCTTATATTATGATATGTGTAGGTACTTTTCTTGTGAATTCTGTACCTGCTTTGGTGTTATTTGACTCGGGTGCGATTCGATCGTTTATATCGTTGGTTTTCAGTCGGCACATCAGTATTAGTCGAGAGGCGTTGAGTCGACCTCTGAGAGTTTCCATCACCGACGAGAGAGCAGTGTATGCCACGGAGGTCATTCGAGGATGTGTACTTGAGATTTTCGGTGTAGAATTTTCGATTGATTTGGTCCCGGGTTGTGATGGGGGACGTTTGTGTCATCGTAGGCATGGATTGGTTGAGCAGATTTGGAGCAGTTATCGGCTGTGAGCGACAGCTGGTGACTACACGAGACCTAAGTGGGGGAGTTATTACGGTGTATGGCGAGGGTACCCGTCCCGATTCAGCATTTTGTTCGGCTGCTAGAGCGAGGCAAAGTCTACAACAGGGTTGTAGTGGTTTTCTAGCGTATGTGTCGGATACGAGGGTTCATGCAGAGAGACCGAGTACGGTTGAGGAGGTCTCGATAGTGCATGAATACCCGGATGTCTTCCCCGAGGAGTTACTAGGTGTGCCTCCCGAGAGACAGGTTGAGTTTCACATTAATTTGATTCCAGGGGCAGCTCCTATTGCCAAGGCACCCTATCGCCTTACACCTCCAGAGATGCAGGAGTTATCCTCGTAGCTTCAGGAGCTTCTAGGGAAGGGGTTTATTCGGCTGAGTAGCTCGCCGTGGGGAGCACTGATCCTTTTTGTGAAGAAAAAGGATGGTTCACACTGAATGTGCATAGATTATCGAGAGTTGAACAAGTTAACGGTCAAGAATCGTTATCCTTTGTCGAGGATCGATGATTTGTTCTATCAGCTGTAGGGAGCATCTTGGTTTTCCAAGATTGATCTGAGATCTGGATACCATCAGATGAGGGTGCGCGAGGAGGATATCCAGAAGACTGCATTTAGGACTCGTTATGGGCATTACGAGTTCGTGGTGATGCCATTCGGGCTCACCAATACGCCTGCAACATTCATGGATCTCATGAACAGGGTATGCAGACCGATCTTGGATCAATATGTGATTGTGTTCATTGACGACATTTTGGTGTATTCAAAGTCCAGGGAGCAGCATGAGGAGCATTTGCGGTAGATCCTCAGCATGCTGAGATCGGAGAGGCTTTACACCAAATTCTCCAAGTGCGATTTTTGGTTACGAGAGGTGCAGTTCCTTGGTCACCTCGTTAACCAAGAAGGGATTTTGGTCGATCCGGCCAAGATCGAGGCGGTAGTGAGTTGGGAGGTGCTGAAATCTCCTTCTGAGATCAGGAGTTTTCTAGGGTTGGTCGGCTATTATCGAAGGTTCATCAGGGATTTCTCCAAGATTGTTTTTCCTCTCACCAGGTTGACCCAGAAAGATGTGGTGTTCAGCTGGGGTCCAGAGCAGTAGGCCTCATTTGAGTCTCTTCGCCAGAGATTATACGAAGCCCCGGTGTTGACTCTTCCAGAGGAGATGGAGGACTTCGTGGTGGATTGTGACGCGTCGATATCTGGGTTGGGCGTGGTGTTGATGCAGAGGGGGCATGTGATCGCATACGCATCAAGGCAGCGGAATCCCCATGAGGCAAGATATCCAACCCACGATCTAGAGTTGGGGGATTTGGTGTTCGCCCTCAAGATTTGGCACCATTACCTGTATGCGGTTCGGTGTACGATATACACGGATCACAAGAATTTGAAGTATTTGATGGATCAGCAAAATCTGAACATGAGTCAGAGGAGATCATTGGACGTGGTAAATGATTATGATTGTGAGATCCTGTACCACCCGGGCAAGGTTAATGTGGTGGCCGACGCCCTGAGTCGTAGAGCAGAGAGTGCCCCGATTCGGGATATTTGTCTGAGATTGACAGTAATGACTCCAGTGTTGGACACCATCATAGGGGCTCAGGCTAAGGCAGTGAGACCGGAGAACCGCAAGAGAGAGCGAGTTATCGGACAGCTGACGGAGTTCGTGACCGATAGCAGAGGACTTATGACCTTCCAGGGTCGGATTTGGGTACCTTTTGTTTAAGGAACGCGTACCATCTTGATGGAGGAGGCACATAAATCGAGATTCTCGATCCATCCCGGAGCCACTAAGATGTTTTTAGATCTGAAAAATGAGTATTGGTGGCCCTGTATGAAGAGAGATGTAGCATGGTTTGTTGAGAGGTGCCTAACTTGTCGTAAGGTTAAGGCCGAACATCAGAGACCGCATGGTAAGTTGCAGCCACTAGAAGTCCCAGAGTGGAAATGGGAACATTTATCCATGGATTTTATCACAAAATTGTCGAGAACAGCGAGGGGTGTCGATGCAATTTGGGTGATAGTAGACCGTTTGACAAAAAGCGCTCACTTTCTCGCCATTTGTGAGAGTTCTTCTGTAGAGAAGTTGGCAGAGATATATATGAGAGAGGTGGCATCGCGACATGGGGTGCCGATCTCGATTGTGTCAGATCGAGATGTGCGTTTCACTTCCAGATTTTGGAAGAAATTTCATGAAGAGTTGGGTACGAGGCTGCATTTTAGTACCGCATACCACCCACAGACTGATGGATAGAGCGAGCGGACAATTCAGACGCTCGAGGACATGCTCCGAGCATGTGTGTTGGATTTTGGTAGAAGTTGGGACACGTATTTTCCCTTAGCGGAGTTCTCCTACAATAACAGCCATCATTCGAGCATTGGTATGCCGCCTTTTGAGCTGTTGTATGGGAGGAGGTGTCGGACTCCCATTTTTTGGGGAGAGGTAGGGCAACGAGTGATGGGTAGCACAGAGATTGTGCTTCAGACGACAGAGTAGATACAACGGGTCAGGCAAAGATTGTTGACCGCTCAGAGCCTCCAGAAGAGTTATGCGGATAGACGACAATCCAAGCTTGAGTTCCAAGTCGGTAACTATGTTCTCCTGAAGGTATCTCCTTGGAAAGGAGTGATTCGATTCAGGAAGAGGGGCAAGCTAGGGCCTCAGTATATTGGGCCATTCAGAGTGATCGCGAGGGTGGGTAGGGTAGCGTATCGCTTGGAGCTACCTGCGGAGTTGGAGCGGATTCATAATACCTTCCACGTGTCTCAGTTGAGGAGGTGTATAGCCGACGAGTCGGCGGTAGTGCCACTAGAGGACATTCAATGGATGCGAGCCTGAACTACGCAGAGAGACCAGTTGCGATTTTGGATCGGAAGATCAAGATTATGAGTAACAAGGAGGTAACCCCTGGTACAGGTTTCATGGCAACATTGGAAAGGATTCGAGTTGACCTGGGAGCCGGAGCGTGAGATGCGGGAGCAGCATCCGGAGCTATTTTAGGGATGAGACTTCGAGGGCGAAGTCAGATTCAAGTGGGAGAGAATTGTGACATCCGGAATTTCAGGTGTTATATTTTTCATTTTATTTTGAGTTTTGAGAAGAACTCGGCGAGTTCGTGCGTAGACTCTCCGAGTAGAGACGCGATTTCTCACCCGGATTATAACCGGACTCGGCGAGTCGCATCGGTGGACTCGGCGAGTCCGCGCTGTTTAATGAAACCCTAATTTCTCGGGTTTGGAGCCTATTTAAAGGGCCTTATGGCCTTCATTTGTGCTCACCAGCCCCCAGAGCGAAACCCTAGTGAACTTGAGCATTTGGAGTGAGTGAAGGAGCCATTGTCGACCTTGGTGTAACATTCCGAAATAGCAAGAGTTGAGTGGAAGGGCTAAAAGTGTAATTTGGGAAACAGTGACTCGGTGAGTCCATGGATGGACTCGACGAGTAGAGTCGCGACTTGGTCGCGTGTTAAATAGCCGACTCGACGAGTAGGCGCTGAGTGGAGAAAACCCTAATTCTCGGGGTTGAGCCCTATATAAAGAGCATCCTGTTTCCTCCCCAGCCTCTTTATCACACCCTTGAGTCCCAGAAACCCTAAAATCATGGAGAAGCACCATTGTTGAGTGGATTGGAGCTTGGAGAGTTAATTGTTGAAGAAAGTTTGGAAAATTGAAGGTGTGGAGCAAGGGGCTTTGCTTGGATTCGAGTTCCTTGCAGATTGGGGCATTCCTTTGAGGTAATATCTCGTTCTTAGGTTGTTTTCCTCTTATCTCTTCATTTCGGGGTTTGAGGGGAAGCTTATCTTGGGTGATATTGGAATCTAGAGGTTAGATCTGAGGTTGCTACCTCAGATCTGGAATGGAGGAGAGTTGGAATGCAGGAAAGTCCCTGTGTTGAGTGTTGGATGAAGCTATCTTGTCCCAAACCTTAGCCCTAATGTGCATAATGCATAGATCTCTTTGGATTCACGTAAAGATTGCCGCTTTACGTGATGGATGAGTTGTAGGAGGCTAGATCTATGTTTTGGATCAATTGCATGGTCTGGAACGCTTCTATTTGGATGCAGACCGGTGGTACTCGGCGAGTCACATGGGTGGACTCGACGAGTTGCTTGAAGATGAGCTGGAACTCGACGAGTTGGATGAACAACTCGGCGAGTAGATTGAAGATAGCCTTAGACTCGGCGAGTCTGTTCTTGGACTCGGCGAGTCTTGTCGAAGAGTCCAAATATTTTCTGGTTGAGTCGAGAACCGGCGAGTCAAAGGATGACTCGGGGAGTTATGTGCGAGTGGACTCAAAGTTGTTGGACTCGGCGAGTCTCGGGGTGACTCGGCGAATTAGGTCGCGGGTTGAGTGAAGTTTTGAGTATGGGAACTCGGCGAGTCATAGGGTTGACTCGGCGAGTAGGGTCAGTCAGGGGTTGACTTTGACCTAGTATTTGACCAAGGGTTGACCAATGGTTTCCAGGGGTATTTTGGTAATTGTTGATTATGATTTTGAGTTCAGTGCATTGGTGGTTGTCCAGTGGTGGAGATCGTATCAGTGATCGGAGCAGCTTGGGTTATCTGTTCAGTCGGCAGTTTCGAGGTGAGTTATCCTCACTATATCTATAGGGTTTAAGGCACCAAGGCCGACCCTTTTATCGGATGGAAATCCGGGTAATTGTCTGTTGTATGATATTGCGGGATATGGGCCGGAAGGCATTATATGTTGTGGGCCGGAAGGCATTACATGTTGCGGGCCGGAAGGCAATGCGATGTGGACCAGAAGGTCATAGCCTGGAAAGGCGTATGTGCATAATTATTATGTTTGCTGAGTCGTAGGGTGATGTTATGCTAGTGATCGGCTAGGCTGGTATCTTGATTAAGGTAATGATATGCTATGTGATCTGTTGATCGATTTGCTAACTGTGAACTGTTATATGATTACATGTTACGTGCATGGTTGTCTGGTCTGGAGTGTAACCCGGTATACATGGTTGTTCTATGTTCTGTCATGATATGTATGCTTTTATGTTGTGGGCCGGAAGGCGATATGTTATGGGCCGGAAGGCAATGTGTTATGGGCCGGAAGGCATTACGCTATGGGCCGGAAGGCGATATGTTTTGGACCGGAAGGTTGTGGCCTGGAAGGGCGTATATGTGGTTGGTATTTTGGGGATATCTCACTAAGCTTTCGGGCTTACAGTTGTGGTTTTTATGTTTTCAGGTTCTCAGGAGTCTGTGGCAAGGCAAAGGCGTGATCGTACCGTTCCTCGTGTTGGTGTTTTATGAAATGGACCTGGGAAATACTCTGTTAAATAATGTATTGAAAACCTTTTTGTAATAAAGTTATTAAAATGGGTTGTTTTGGAAAAGTTTTAATTGTTTCGAAATTTCGGTCGTTACAAGTTGGTATCAGAGCCTTGGTTTGAGTGAATTGGAGGAACACTTGTGTGACTCCAGTCTCAAATCGAGGAGGGTTTTAAAAAGAGGAAATAAAATGGTTTTTTTTAAATTAAGTAAAGGAGGACGCAGAGGTACGATCAGCCGGAGCCAGTAAGTAACCCCAAATTACCATTCATGACATTTGTTTTATTGAGCTTTGATAGAACAGCATGCTAGAGTTAGGCTAGGGATCTTCAGGAATTCATGTTAATGTTGCCTGATTGTGATGTCTGTAGCCTAGGGTTCCTTATGGGAGATTCTCAGTGTTCCTCTAGTGGTGAGGGTTGAGCGTTGTTATGCATGTTTCTCTAGGGTGTTGTGGTAGTACTTCATACAAATATGGGTAGGTGTGGAAGGTAGTATGGGCCCGTACTACTGAAAGCACAGGACCCATACGCGTATCAGGGAAACCATGACCTCTAGGGTTGGGTAGAGAGTTGGTTCCCGGGATAGTGGGAAGAGTCTGAGGTTTTCTAGTATGTTTTCAGTATGGAGATTTCGAGGCATGCTGGAATTGGATCCGGGTCAGGATCGGGTACAGGAGGAGGAGTTGCGGACGGTTCAGTACCGCCCGAGGTTATCGGTCAGATGAGTACGCACGAGTTGGATGCGAGGATTCGTGAGAGCCTGCATGATGAGGTTGCTGCATTGTTCCGGGTCGAGCTGCCGGAACTATTTGGGTCGATCAAGACCGCCATGGTGAAGTATTTTGATGAGTGTTATGCGGCTCTCACGGAGACGGCTGTCGCGGCGGCTACAGTAGCAGTAGCAGCGGCAGGGGGAGGAGCTGATAGGGATTTTCAGTATCGGGACTTCGATAATATGGAGATGGTTATCGGACGTGGAGGGGTGTTTCTTCATGTCTTCATGCCCTGCTGATCTGAGGGTGAGGTGTGCTCTAAACCTGTTGAGGCTCGGGGCGAAGGATTGGTGGAGATTGACCACGGGGTCATACTCGGATGCGCAGAGGGTTGCGGTTTCATGGGATCAGTTCAGAGAGATGTTCAATAGTCGTTATGTTCCGCAGGTAGAGAGGGAGAGGTTGGCTCAGGAGTTCCTTGAGCTGAAGCAGGATTCGGAGTCGGTGACTGAGATCACCAGGATGTTCACTGAGAGGGCGATGTTTTGCCCTGAGTTCGCTTCGGAGCAGGCTCAGATGTCCCGATATCTGAGTATGCTAAAGAGAGACATCAGACAGTTTGTGTCCGCACAGAGGTGCGGGACATTGTTGGAGTTGCAGGAGGCCGCCAGGCGGCATGAGTTAGAGATTGAGTTGCAGTTGCGTGAGCTGAGGCAAGCTCCGGTTCAGTCGGAGCCGGCGCCGAAACGGTCCAAGAACGTTGATGTTAAAGTGGGGGATCTGAGTAGCCACACTTGTGGGAAGTTGGGAGGAGTCTCACCGGAGTTTGCAGGTCCGGTGGTGCATGCCGCAAGTGCGGAAAAGAGGGGCACTATGCGAGGGATTGTCGGTGGTCAGCGCCGGTTCGGGATTTGAGGACTTGCTATCATTGTCGTCAGGTTGGATATATGAGGGTCAACTGTCCACAGTTTTCCGCGGGACCGGTGTAGGCTCCAGCACCGGCCACTTTGAGGATTTCAGGAGAAGGTCAGGGTGGAGCGGAGCCCCCAAGGGCTCAGGGTCGTGCTTATCAGCTTGCGGCAGAAGAGGTCAGAGCAGTGCCGGATGCAGCTGCGGGTATGTTTCTTTCTTGATGTCATGTTATCTTGCGATTATTATGGCGTATTGTTGTGCTAGTATCTTTGTGTGGTTTTCGATGCGGTATTCGTCGTTTTGCGGGTTGAGGTTTTGGTTATGGATTCGTGTTTCGGGTTTTCGTCCTGGTATCCATTGTTCCTTGAGGGTTTGGCATGGTTA
The DNA here is from genome assembly GCF_051521515.1 of Lactuca serriola. Taxonomy (NCBI): domain Eukaryota; kingdom Viridiplantae; phylum Streptophyta; class Magnoliopsida; order Asterales; family Asteraceae; genus Lactuca; species Lactuca serriola. Next base: position 2,671,949 of record NC_136409.1, on the reverse strand, counting down.
TGGATTCGTGTTTCGGGTTTTCGTCTTGGTATCCGTTGTTCCCTGTAGGTTTGGTATGGTTATAGTTTGGTGTTTTGTGCTTTCGTTGGTTATCATTTGTGAGGGTTATTAGTGGAGATGCGACATTGGGTTGAAGGTCGGGTAGCATCGGCTTCCCGAAGAGTGGTTAGATACAGTTTGAGTTTCTTTCGAGCGGGCTAATCAGTGTTGATGTGAGATCTCGTTAAGGTTGTTTATGCTTGTGGGAAGCAGTCAGTGTCTAAGTGTTTTCTTTGTGCAGGGTTGTTCTGGAAGGTCGGTGATGGCGACCGGTGGTTGCTAATTAGTGCTATAAGTGGGGGAGAGTTGGAGAACTCTCTGGGAGATCGATGAGTATTTTAGAGTGCTTAGCTGTTGGGATTCAGCAGTGTTCTGTCAGCCCAGAGTATAGGCTAATAGGAGCGAGTGTTGGGCATGCGGGGCGGGATACCGACTTAGGGCATTTGATTATGGAGGCCTGGGAGCAGGCCGGGATCGAGTATGTATGATGGAATTAGAGTTCGGAACCCCCTAGAGGGCTAGAACGGTATGCATGGGAGGATTTCCGGGGGCGATAGCTCGGAATGATGAATGCTTGTTGAGCGGTCCAGAATGGACTAAAGGCCTGGTAAGACGGTCCATTCATGCTAAAGACTCTGTAGGTATTGTTGGATCAGTTTGAGGATATGGATTGGGTATGTCGCAGTGTGTTTGCATTAGAAGGTTTGGCCCCGGGTAGTGATCTTGGTGAGTTGAGATAGTGCATGAGCTTGAGAGTCCCTGCGATGAGAGTCAGAGTATGTGTGTTGGATGGATAGTAGATACGCTATGAAAGGGTGGTGTTGCGTTGGGCGAGCACCGTGGCACTTGTCAGAGTGACAATGTGGTCGAGTGGTTTCCTTGGTAAAGGAAGAGAGAGTGAGGTGTAACTCCGAGAGGGAGTGCAAGTTCACGGAAGGGAAAGCGGCAGAGCAGAGTTATGATTTGAGTGATTCGAGTATGGTTGTTGAACAGCATGTTTGCGGCAGTGGAATAGAAGCTCATCTGGTTTGGGATGTCTGTTGAGGCCGCGGAGGGAATTCCGCAAGTGTAGAGCCAAGAGGCTCGGAAGGGATGCAGGGAGAGAGTCTTGGACTCTCAATGTGATTCTGATCAGGATATTGGGTATGTATTAGTGGTTTATCCTGGGGGATGTTTGAGGATATTATTAGTATATCAGGTTTACCCAACCTGAGGCTGTTAGAGCTAGTTCAGCATGTGTATGCGGTTGCAAGGGGAGAACTCGTGAGAGTTGCTCTGAGATTGAGAATGGGTCTCTCAGTTGTCCCGGAATGGTTAGAGTGGGATTCGGATCGGGAATCCTATGGTTCATGGTTTTCTAGCCCTTATGGGTCGAGTGATTGTTGAGATTTAGGGCAGTAATGCATCTTGGGTAATGCTCGGTTATTGAGTATGATTACCAGAGGGTACAGCCGGTGCCCGGTTAGAGACGGTGGTCAGGACACCGTAAGGGAAGGGAAAGTATGTTTGAGTTTCGACGAGTATGCCTTGTGGGACCTGGTCCGGTTAAGGCCAGATGGCGCGTTGTGGGAACATCTTTGGAGTTGAGTTGCTGCAAGCTTCGAGGGCAAAGCCTAATTTAAGTGGGGGAGAATTGTAACATCCCGAAACAGCAAGAGTTGAGTGGAAGGGATAAAAGTGTAATTTGGGAAAGAGTGACTCGGTAAGTCCATGGATGGACTCGGCGAGTAGAGTCGCGACTTGGTCGCGTGTTAAATAGCCGACTCGACGAGTCAATGAGATGGACTCGGCGAGTAGGCGCTGAGTGGAGAAAACCCTAATTCTCGGGGTTGATCCCTATATAAAGAGCATCATGTTTCTGTTGGATTAATGTCTAAGTCCATAACTATAATTGGTAAGACTTGACCCGACCCGGCATGGTCCATTTGGGTTGCATGGCATCATGCACTTGGATAGACTATAATGAGAGAAATAAGACACTTACGGTTATTAATATATTATAAGTTCTAGTATATTAATAATAAGAATAATGAGATTATTTAATTAGTATTGATCAAGAATTAATCTAGTATTAATTAAGTGATCAAAAGAAGACTAATTAAATATATGGGTTGATTGTATAAATCATTCATTCTTATATATGTGGGCTTGTGATCCAAGATTCCTTATGTTGGACTAAGTCCATGGGGTAACCCATGGATACTCCATGGAGGTTAAAACCCATGGAGCATAAGGAATGGGTAAAGTCATGAGTTACATGGTGTAACCCTAATAGCCACCATATAAAAGAAACCCATGGCTCAAGAAATCGTGACTAGATTATTCTAGAGAGGGCTAACCGATTTCATGAAGTGTTCTAGTTTCTCTCAAGTTATTCCAAGTGTATTTGGTGTTGTGTGAACCATTTGAGGTGTCACCATTTGAGGCACTAAGCACTCAAGCTTCATGAAGACAAGCACCATCAAGAGGTATGTATTCTATCTTGTTATATTGATAATATTGTATGCTAGATTAGGATAATACCTTGGATGTTCATATTTGCATGTATAATAGAGAAAACATAGATCCAAGGTATTTAGGGTTGCATGTACACTTAGGAGTGTTAGAATGCTCATAACCCAACAGTGGTATCAGAGCCTAGGCTTGTTTTCTTTTTATACCTGCAATAGAAGCTGAAAAATCGAGTTTTGATGTTGTCAGCCCAGCTGACTCGCCGAGTCCATGAAGGGACTCGACGAGTCCAAGGCAAAATGCATCCAACTCGCCGAGTTGAGTTCATGCACTCGACGAGTTGGACCCCAGACAGCATATCTTCGAGGTGTTTGGCTAGAAATGGACTAGGAACATTACCCTAAGTTGTTTTGAACTTATAAACTTGTTTTTAAATGTGGTAATGTTCATGCTAATCCATTTTCAAGATAATTGTCAATAGATTCATGTTTTGTATTAGTTTAAAGGTTAGACTAATTACATGAAAAAGTTTGATTTGAATTATCTTGTTCTTATGAGTTGCTTAGATTAATAGAAAAGTTGAGTGAAAAAGTTGTTTTCAATCCAAATTAATCTAAGAGTTGAGTATAAAATGTGTTTGTGTAACTTATCCTTAAGTTACATGAAGAGTCACATTAAAGACTCATAAAACTCATAAAGTTGGCAAAGGTTACAAAAGATGGAGAGTCTTGTCCTTAAGTTATGGAGGTTCAAGAGTCACTTCATTTAAAAAATAAATAAATAAAATATGTAACCTTAATTAATTCCATAAGTTATAAAATAAAGAAAAAGATTAATTTTTTTTTTTTTTTATTAATTTAAAGTCTTCCATAATTTGTCCACAAGTTATGGAACTTGAAGAGTTTTTGGATTAAAACTACTTTAAATACATAAGTTATGGAATTAATTAGTTTTGAATAGTTTCAAAACTTGCCCTCAAGTTTTGGAATTTGTAAAGTTTTCTCTTATGAATACTTTAATTCCAAGTTAGCCCTTAGAATTTTAAAAGTTAAAATTCAACCCTTATACTTTATAATATTATAAGTTAATAATATTTATATGTATAAGAGTAAAGTCGGTCTTACCGCTAGTACGCCTCATTCACGAAGCTGGTCTATAAGGTGGGTATAAGGTTGTTGCCTATAAAATGGCAACTTAATGGGTGTCCACTCTCACCCACCGCTCGCTTGACTGGTGGAGGGTCGTTAGCCGAACGGGTTTGACAGGACTATAATTCTCCCTTCATTAAAAGTATTAATGATAAATACTAAGTAACTAAAACTCTAAATAATACCCAATCTTAGTTACTTAGGAAAATGTGAATAAGGTGCTAATCCATGAAATTACACTTTGCACTTTGTTTAAGTCGGTTAGTGGAGCGTGTGTGGTTAACCGGCACACTAACTCGTATTTAACAAGGTAGGCGAAGGGTAACTTAATGTTTATCATAGTATCGATGGAGCGTGTGTGGTTAACCGGCACATCGATTGAGGGATAAACACTTAAGGGTACCCAGTAATTTGCATGGTTACTTCACACCTTGTTTTGTGATCCTCGGCATCCCAGTCACAAAACCTGAAGGGCACACTCGAGATTGAAACATGCCATTGAACAGTTCAATGAATCTCAAAAGATCTAGGAGTTTCAAAAACCAATTAAAACCTAATAATACATTTCGTTTATCTTGGTGGAAATCGGTGAATCGTCATTCACCTACCTTCAAATTGTTTTATAGCTTGGATTACGGCATACCTCTTCTAAGTTATAAAATAGTTTGTTGGGTCCTAGCCTTAATATTTCATATTGGGTGTCATATTAAGGACTCAAAGATCAACTATCTTGAATATCTCCCATAACATGTCAGATTAGACATTTATGATCTTCCCAAATCTCTTGAAACAAGCTTTCCTAAATGAAGATGATGTCCCATGGATATCATACTTCTTTCACCTCCTCCAAATTATTCTCCCTACCCCACAAGTTCTTTAAATGTTTAAAGTCACTCGAGCCCTATTGGCAAGGCAAGGTCTTGGTGTGGTCACATCTTGGAGATGTAGTCACATTTTGACAAGTCGGGAGAGTTGGGTGTCAAAGTCTTGAGAAAGTTGGTGGTTCAATCACTTTCTAAGTCACATAGTGAGTTCCTTTGGGACACCTATGAAATAGACTATGACAAGACCCTTAATTGATCTTATCTATTTGTTAAGATCAACTTCCTCAACACTTGATGGACATTGACAATAGTGACACAGGAAATCCAGAAAAGCATTCTCTTCCCAATGGAAAGGGATCGGCCATAGTCAACTCGGTTGAACAAATGGTAAAGAGAAAAACTAAGTCTGTGATAGTCCCGTGTACCATTATCAAAGGGTCCATATGTTTATATTGCCAAAGAAAGGGTCATTATTTGCGAAGCTGCCAAATTTACCTAAGGATGTTAAAGTTAATAAGATTGACTCTACTTCAGGTAAAAGTCCACTGCTCTAACTCTGTTAAGTTTCTATTCTGAGATTCCTTATACATGATGTGACTGGGTCACATGGTAATGTTTTAAGAATCAAAGAAAAGTAAAGGAACTTAAAGAAAGAATATGCTGAATCTGATCGCATAGATGGATTTCTATCGCGTAGTTTGAAGATCGGATTCTTGAGCTACTTCTTAGGAGTTATGAGATATTGCTAAGGAATAGATAACAACAAGTTTTCATATGGATTGTAAGGATAAGTTTTTCCGCAGAGTTTTTAAAATAAAAGAAAATTTTGATTATTTTAAAAAAAAATATCCTTACAATGGCATTTGAGGAAAAATTGTTGCTTATACGATTCCATTAATAGCAAGAGTGGAAATATGAAATTGATTCTTTCATTTGTGGTAACGTCTAAATTTACCAAACAAGGAAAGACTCTCATCATCCAAAGTCTCAATTGGACCGGGACTTGGAATCATGCAAGCTGTATAGCATGATGAATGAGAACTTTCAAGCATTGGAAAAATTAAGACTAATTACTTGTTCACATGGATGTGTGAGTTAAGTAATGGACTAAGGGATCGAGTACATAGTCATGTGCACTGATTAAGTCCACCACAAAAGATATAAGGCTATTCGTCATAGTTTACTAAAGCTCAGTAAATATGATTATACTTACAAGCGTAAGTGTAACTCTGAGACATTGGAAAAAGGTTCCAATGTAAGGCAGAGCGAATATGTAGAATCAAATTAGGCAGAAGGATAAAAGTTTCTCAAATCTGAAAAGATGGGAGAGTACTTTAGTATCAGCTTTGTGATCATCTTAATGATTAAGAAACCATATCAAAAATTTGTTCTCTAAGGAAGTCTTAGTGCATTCTTATGACTAAGAAGAAGGGATCTTGAATTGTTGAAATGAGTAAATCAAGAAGATGAGTCATACTTCGTTCCAATACAAGTCTTAGAGTCATACTCCAAGATTGTAACTTGAGTGACATGTCTTTAAGAAGGTTTAAAACACTTATCAAATGTAAGAGTAAAAGTTTTCTACTCTTGTACATTTGAAATTGGTAAGTTGTGATGTTTTGGATAAAACAAAGACCAACTAAGGCCAATTGTGTGAAGTGTTTGTCTTGATTAGAATCCACACTATCTCTTGGATGTTTGACAAGGAAGTCTTATAGGTCAAGAGGACAGTGGGAGTCTTAAAGGTCTTGAAAGTCTCAAGAACTAATCAAGAATAAAACCTAAAGTTCTTCACTAGCACACGACTTAAGGTTTATAACCTATCGTGTTGACATATTCTGTGCCCATTCCAGTTAAAGTTGACTTTGCATATGAGTTCTTAGAGTTCTCAATGTGTTGCACAACAACTTGGAAGCAATGGTAGGCCCTTGAGCTACCAGGTGGCAAGAAATTAAGATTGAGTTCAATCCATATGGTTTTGGATTTGTCATTATCCTTGTCTTGTGATTATGGTTTTGACAAATTCATATGGGTAGGAACTCATACACCATTAAATCTAAGTGTCATAAGGTTTCTCTCTGATTCATGAAAATGATAGTGAGGAAACACTTTCACTAAGTAGATTTTAGCTAGATAGCAATTGTGATATTTGCGTTCTCAAAGTCGTTAGTGGAGCGCGTGTGGTTAACCGGCACACTAACATGGACTTGTGAGAAATGGCAAAGGTCAAAACGATCAAGACTATGATTACGGCATCCCTTTTCATAGCTCTTAAAATTGTTTTGACACACCCATGAGCTATCTAAGGGAAGGTGTATGTTTTTGATAAAGTCTTATCAAAACAATCTAGTATCAGAAATCTGAACTTTGGTCAGAAAGTCAATAAAGTATTGATTTCTAGAAGTCGAGCTTTCTGAGTATATGTCAAAGCTAGTGGGAGCATAAGTGTTATGCTAATAATCATCATGTTAGTGGGAGCATGATAATTACGATAAGTATTGCAAGCTAGCAATGTTAATTATAGAAAACAAAAGGTTTCAATTGGGAAAAGTTGTTTTGCTATAATTAAGGGAGAGGAAATTATACTTCATCTCAAATCTATAAGCTTAGATCATGAGGTTTTAATCATTTAGTCAAGGATATATATGAATTTCATGTTGGAATGGCTCAACATAAGGAAATTCTGTATATGGGTCCATTATTTGCGTTCTAAAATTCGATTATGATTACGGCATCCCTCTTCATAATCTGAATTATGAGAACTTGGCAAATTGAAATGGAAATGTTATAGCAAAAGACTGGTTTAGTCTTTATGTGAGACATCATGAATCGTGTCCCATATGCTTCGGATATAGGACCGACTACATGTGCTATATTCATCCTTTCTAAAATTTTCCAAATGCCTGGGGCGTTAAGAATGGAAAAGGTTTAGAACTGGATATGACTAAAAAGGATTAAACAATTGTCGAGGACAATCTAAGGTTTACCAAAGATTGGTTTCTCAAGGACAATTGGAAGTATAGTGATGATTCTGGAAGGACCATATTGACATAATCTGTAAGGAGGCAACTCTTGTTCAGAAGTGATAGTCAAAATGGAATCTGGAAATGTTTCAAAGTTAGAATTTTCAATCTGTGTAAGATTAAGGAAACTTAATGCAAGAAGGATGGTTCCAAGGAGTTGATCTCCTTTGGAATGCTCTGTAATGATTGTTGTTAAGTCTTTCTGACTTTGTGCATAATCATTACAAGAGGATCGATGCATATAAGTTTAGAATCTAACAGATTTCAGTAAATGACATGAATTTGGAATTCTTGCATTTGCAGTAAGGATTTGGGAGTGTGAAAAGAGAATCATTGAAGTTATGTTCAATTGATCTAGTTCACAAAATAAAGATCATAGTCAAACATATTATGCATACTTGGTGTATGGCATGATTATTGTTTAGAAAAACATAGTGTGCATGCTTGGAGCATGGGACAACTATTGTTTTAAATTCAAGAATAATGTTGATAGCTGAAACAATATACAATGAATAATGTGTAATCATATGGTGATAAATAAAAGGAGTTTTATTTATATTCATAAGTTCTGAGACCATATTGGATTCAATTATTATTGCGTTTCACTTTGCATGTTTTGACTTCCCGAATAAACTAGGTTATTCTTCCGGAATGACTAAGTTATTCAAACCATCCACAGTCGGTCATATGTTGGAAGTAGATATGAATTAAGACTGTCATGGGTTGGCTTGTAGAGGTCTAAGTTGTTGGACAAAGGGCTACAACACTCATGAGTGCTCATAAGTTCTGAGTATTGGCTTCAACCCGCGCTCATTGGAATCACTTCATGGATTTTATCACGAGTGATCATGAGACGATAATATCTTATATTCTTCAAACCTAGAGATATGAGTTGTTACTATGAGTTGGTTGTACATTAATTGCACGAAACTGCATTTGGTAACTCGGTGCTATAAAACGTGTCTTTATGTATGATTCAACAAGTAGTAGAACAAGCCATATGAGTCGAAGTTTATCCATTCCTTTTACCTTCGGGATGAAAGCGATATCTGTGGGCCCCTCGATGATTTGATGATGATAAATGGAAGTGCTCGGCCGGGCTAGGACTGATTTGATTTGTTCAATTAGTCAGTCGTCATAAATCGGAAATCGGGAAACAACAAATGGACAGAGAGAATGATTATAATCCATGTCTCAGTCCATATGATATCTAGAATGGAGGAATATATGATCCCTTATCTAATGGACAAGTCGTTGACAAAAATCAGAGTTCATCTACAAGGTCAGAGTTCGACAGAAGCTTTTGAGAGCTACGATTGCTAGTTGGTTCCTGAAGTCATACGCAATAATAGTTTTAGACTTATCCAAGTGGGAGACTGTTGGATTAATGTCTAAGTCCATAACTATAATTGGTAAGACTTGACCCGACCCGGCATGGTCCATTTGGGTTGCATGGCATCATGCACTTGGATAGACTATAATGAGAGAAATAAGACACTTACGGTTATTAATATATTATAAGTTCTAGTATATTAATAATAAGAATAATGAGATTATTTAATTAGTATTGATCAAGAATTAATCTAGTATTAATTAAGTGATCAAAAGAAGACTAATTAAATATATGGGTTGATTGTATAAATCATTCATTCTTATATATGTGGGCTTGTGATCCAAGATTCCTTATGTTGGACTAAGTCCATGGGGTAACCCATGGATACTCCATGGAGGTTAAAACCCATGGAGCATAAGGAATGGGTAAAGTCATGAGTTACATGGTGTAACCCTAATAGCCACCATATAAAAGAAACCCATGGCTCAAGAAATCGTGACTAGATTATTCTAGAGAGGGCTAACCGATTTCATGAAGTGTTCTAGTTTCTCTCAAGTTATTCCAAGTGTATTTGGTGTTGTGTGAACCATTTGAGGTGTCACCATTTGAGGCACTAAGCACTCAAGCTTCATGAAGACAAGCACCATCAAGAGGTATGTATTCTATCTTGTTATATTGATAATATTGTATGCTAGATTAGGATAATACCTTGGATGTTCATATTTGCATGTATAATAGAGAAAACATAGATCCAAGGTATTTAGGGTTGCATGTACACTTAGGAGTGTTAGAATGCTCATAACCCAACAGTTTCCTCCCCAGCCTCTTTATCACCCCATTAAGTCCCAGAAACCCTAAAATCGTGGAGAAGCACCATTGTTGAGTGGATTGGAGCTTGCAGAGGTAATTGTTGAAGAAAGTTTGGAAAATTGAAGGTGTGGAGCAAGGGGCTTTGCTTGGATTCGAGTTCCTTGCAGATTGGGGCGTTCCTTTGAGGTAATATCTCGTTCTTAGGTTGTTGTCCTCTTGTCTCTTCATTTCGGGGTTTGAGGGGAAGCTTATCTTGGGTGATATTGGAATCTAGAGGTTAGATCTGAGGTTGCTACCTCAGATCTGGAATGGAAGAGAGTTGGAATACAAGAAAGTCCCTGTGTTGAGTGTTGGATGAAGTTATCTTGTCCCAAACCTTAGCCCTAATGTGCATAATGCATAGATCTCTTTGGATTCACGTAAAGATTGCCGCTTTACGTGATGCATGAGTTATAGGAGGCTAGATCTATGTTTTGGATGAAGTGCATTGTCTGGAACGCTTCTATTTGGATGCAGACCGGTGGTACTCGGCGAGTCACATGGGTGGACTCGACGAGTTGCTTGAAGATGAGCTGGAACTCGATGAGTTGGATGAACAACTCGGCGAGTAGATTGAAGATAGCCTTAGACTCGGTGAGTCTGTTTTTGGACTCGGCGAGTCTTGTCGAAGAGTCCAAATATTTTCTGGTTGAGTCGAGAACCGGCGAGTCAAGGGATGACTCGGGGAGTTATGTGCGAGTGGACTCAGAGTTGTTGGACTCGGCGAGTCTCGGGGTGACTCGGCGAGTTAGGTTGCGGGTTGAGTGAAGTTTTGAGTATGGGAACTCGGCGAGTCATAGGGTTGACTCGGCGAGTAGGGTCAGTCAGGGGTTGACTTTGACCTAGTATTTGACCAAGGGTTGACCAATGGTTTCTAGGGGTATTTTGGTAATTGTTGATTATGATTTTGAGTTCAGTGCATTGGTGGCTGTCCAATGCTGGAGATCGTATCAGTGATCGGAGCAGCTTGGGTTATCTGTTCAGTTGGCAGTTTCGAGGTGAGTTATCCTCACTATATCTATAGGGTTTAAGGTACCAAGGCCGACCCTTTTATCGGATGGAAATCCGGGTAATTGTCTATTGTATGATATTGCGGGATATGGACCGGAAGGCATTATATGTTGTGGGCCGGAAGGCATTACATGTTGCGGGCCGGAAGACAATGCGATGTGGACTAGAAGGTCATGGCCTGGAAAGGCGTATGTGCATAATTATTATGTTGGCTGAGTCGTAGGGTGATGTTATGCTAGTGATTGGCTAGGCTGGTATCTTGATTAGGGTAATGATATGCTATGTGATCTGTTGATCGATTTGCTAACTGTGAACTGTTATATGATTACATGTTACGTGCATGGTTGTCTGGTCTGGAGTGTAACCCAGTATGCATGGTTGTTTTATGTTCTGTCATGATATGTATTCTTTTATGTTGTGGGTCGGAAGGCGATATGTTATGGGCCGGAAGGCAATGTGTTATGGGCCGGAAGGCATTACGCTATGGGCCGGAAGGCGATATGTTTTGGACCGGAAGGTTGTGGCCTGGAAGGGCGTATATGTGGTTGGTATTTTGGGGATATCTCACTAAGCTTTCGGGCTTACAGTTGTGGTTTTTATGTTTTCAGGTTCTCAGGAGTCTGTGGCAAGGCAAAGGCGTGATCGTACTGTTCCTCGCGTTGGTGTTTTATGAAATGGACCTGGGAAATACTCTTTTAAATAATGTATTGAAAACCTTTTTGTAATAAAGTTATTAAAATGGGTTGTTTTGGAAAAGTTTTAATTGTTTCGAAATTTCGGTCGTTACACTTGGAGGTGTTGTCTAGCAAGGGAAAGGAAGCTATAGCCAAGAGGAAGCGAGAGGGTTAACTTCCGAAAGATCTGAGGTCCAGAACATCACGTTTGAGGTACTATTTTCGATCTATTTTCAGTTAAGGTGATGTTCATGTTGATTTAGGGCTTATTGAGCCCTTATGTGACTAGATCTAGTGCTCCCATGGTCCCTTAAGCGAGTTAGGTTCTGGATTTGGACCCATGGAGGTCCAGAGTGCCTCTTTGTCCAAGCTTTATATGAGTCTATGGAGGTTTTGGTTTGGGATCATTGTGAGTGAGATCAAAACACCATATATGAGTCAATAGGTGTGATATGAGCACCAAGACATAAACTTTACGTGATAAATAAGCTTGGAAAGACTGGATCTATGAGCTAGGGGAACAGATTTGACCTTAGAAGGTCGTTTAGGGTTATGCATGGAATGCACTCGCCGAGTCCATTGGCAGACTCGGCGAGTTGGAGCGAGTTGTTCCGTGTTTTTGAACCAGGGGTTGGGTAACCGAGTTGGGTGAGTGACTCGGTGAGACGAAAGGGATTCAGAGGAATCGGGTCCTCGTAGGGACTCGGTGAGTCCACGCCAGACTCGGCGAGTTTGGTTGACCGTTGACCATTGACCAGAGTTGACTAGTGTTGACTTGATAGTGTTAGTCAACCCTAGTTGGGAAAGTGTTAATTAGAGATATATTTGTGTATAGGAGGACCATAGCTCGGGAGATCGAGTACTAGTGATTTCAGGGATTTACGAGTTACCGAGATACGCAAGGTGAGTCTTCTCACTATACTTTACCTTGAGTAGGTAAATAGAGTTATGTGATACAGTGTTTTATATATATATATATATATATATATATATATATATATATATATATATATATTGTTTGTTGCACTGCATTCTTCTATGTGATTTATGTTGTTCATGCTTGCAGAGAAAGAACCTGAGGGTTCACAGAGTTTGGGTGCACGGACCCACAGAGTTATAGCCTCGAGTGGCTAATATGTGTTATATGTGGTATTTTGGGGAACCCAATAAGCTTTGTGCTTACAGTGTTTTGTATTATGTGTTTCAGGTACTAGTGAGGATCGCGGGAAGGCGTTGGCTTTATCAGTAGACACACGGGATTTTGTGCTATGAGATCTTGGGATTGATAAATGTTATAAGTGAGTTTCAAACAATGATGTTTTTATGATTTACAAATGAATTATGTTTTTATAAAATGTGAAAAATTGTTTTGGAAATTTACGTCGTTACAGACCCGACATGGTCCATTTGGGTTGCATGGCAGCATGCAATTGGATAGACTAAATGAGAGAAATAACACTTGTGGTTTATTAGTATATTATAAATTCTAATATATTAATATATTATTTAATTAGTTTGATCAAGAATTAATTTAGAATTAATTAAGTGATCAAAAGATAACTAATTAAATATATGAGTTGATTATGTAAATCAACCATAACTTGTATAGTGGGCTAAGAGGCTCCATGGATTATCGAGTTGGGTTCCACCCATAGGATGCCCCATGGATACTCCATGGGAGTTACAAACCCATGGGTCATGGAAATGAAGAGTCATGACACTTTAGGGTTTACATTATGTAACCCTAGATGTGTAAACACTATATAAAGAACATATTCTCCACCAAAATCGACTACACATAAGAAACAAGAGGGCTAGGCCGATTTTAGAAGTGTGTATTCTCTCTAAAGTCATTCCAAAAGAATTTGGTGTTGTGTGAAGCATTTGAGGCATCACACATGGGGTGCTAGGCTCACAAGGTTTCAAGGGTCATACGCAACAACAAGGTATGTCATTCTATCTTTCATTCAAGTTAAAAACTGTTCCCCATGTATCCTAGATAGGAATATAACCTTGGAATTTAACTTTTCATGATAATTAGACAAACATAGATCCAAGGTTATTAGGGTTGCATGTACACTTACAAAGTGTTAGAATGCTCAAAACCCATCAGTGGTATCAGAGCCTAGGCTTGTTTGTTGATTTTTTGTGCAAACTGTTGAAAAAAAAATCGTTTTTCTGTTTTCTGCTCGTATGCACTCGCCGAGTCCATGGGGAGACTCGACAAGTCCTTCAACAAATGCAAGCTACTCGTCGAGTTTGTTCTTGCACTCGACGAGTAAAGGCTACAGTTTTCAGAAATTCGACTTTTGTTGCTGGAAATAGACTAGAAACATTACCCAAAACTGTTTTGGTACTTGAAAACTTGTTTTAGATGGTGTAATGTTTATGCTAATCCATTTTCAATGGCAATTATCAAATTACAAGTTTTAAGTGTAATTTTTTATTCTTGAAATGTTCATATTCATGTTCTTGAACTTATGAAGATTAGATGATCATAGGAATTGCTTGTAACCTTCATGGTAGTTTAATTCATGATCATAAAGTGTTTTAATGGAGTCCATAACTTGTCCTCAAGTTATGGAAAACCAAAAGTCACACTTTTAATAAAGCAATTAAAAGAGCACTAAAGTTATAAAAATGAAGAGTCTTCATTTTTATTACTCAATTAAATTCATAAGTTATAAGAAATGAAAAGTTTTGAAAGTTAACAAAACTTGCCCTCAAGTTTTGGAACAAGTAAAGTCTTGATTAAAACCTTAGTTCCAACCCTTAGAATTTTAAAAGTTAAAATTCAACCCTTATACTTTATAATATTATAAGTTAATAATATATATGTATAAGATCAAGTCGTCTTACCCTTAATACGCCTCATTCACGAAGCCGGTCTATAAGGGGGGTATAAAGTTGTTGCCTATAAAATGGCAACTTAATGGGTGTCCACTCTCACCCACCGCTTCCTTGATTGGTGGAGGGTCGTTAGCCGAACGGGTAGGACAAGGACTTATAAATTATCATTAAAAGTATGATGAATATTATAATGTAACTAAATGTTTTATCAAATTCCCAATCTTAGTTACTTTAGGAAAAATGTGAATAAGGTGCTAATCCATGAAATTACACTTTACACTTTGTTTAAGTCATTGGTGGAGCGTGTGTGGTTAACCGGTACACTAACTTGGACTTAACAAGGTAGGTAAAGGGTGACTTAAGGTTTATCATAGTATCGGTGGAGCGTGTGTTGTTTACCGGCACATCGATTGCGTGTAAACTTTAAGGGTACCAAGTGATTTGCATGGTTACTTCACACCTCATTTTGTGATCCTCGGTATCCCAGTCACAAAACTTGGAGGGCACACTCAAGATTGAAACATGCCATTGGAAAGTTCAGTGAATCTCAAAGAATCTAGGGATTTCTAATAACTGATTAAAAACCTAATAATTATATTTCGATTTTCTTGGTGGAAATTGGTGAATCGTCATTCACCTACCTTTCAAATATGTTATACCTTGGATTACGGCATACCTCTTTTAACATATAATATATTGTGATTGGATCGTAGCCTTAATATTACATTTGTGTTTTATTAAGGACTTTCTTAATATCTAAACTAATCTTGTTCTCTTCTTCTAAATGTCTTCAAACAACGTTGCTTCTGGCTCTAATCCTAATGGCTCCTTTCCCCTTATGAACTTATGTGGGAAAGTCACTTTTGATGGATCCAACTTTAATGAATGGATCAGAAACATCAGGATGATTACCCGCTACGAGGACAAAGAATATGTTCTCGATAAGGAGCTTAAGGAGATTGATGAGACCACTGCAACTCCCCAGGAGATCGCTGACTTCCAGGCACATGAAAGGGATGCTACCAAAGTAGCATGCGTCATGATGCCCACCATGACAGCAGAACTCCAAAAATCCTATGAGGACTTCTATCCTTTTGAAATGCACCAAGATCTGATGGAAAGATACCATCAAAGTGCACAACAAGAGAGGTATGGATTCATCTACTCCATGATAACAACCATGATGAAGGACGGAGAGTCCGTCACGAGCCACATGCAGAAAATGCAAAGATATGCGGATCGGTTGCTAAAGCTTAATGTGAACTTCCATAAGGAGCTTGCAATAGATAACATTTTGCACTCCTTACCATCATGCTATGATTAATTCCGCATGACATATCACATGAATAAGGAAGAGGTCACACTCAGCAAACTTCAGGGACTTCTCAAGACCGCAGAAACAGGTCTTAA
Source organism: Lactuca serriola (assembly GCF_051521515.1). Classification (NCBI taxonomy): domain Eukaryota; kingdom Viridiplantae; phylum Streptophyta; class Magnoliopsida; order Asterales; family Asteraceae; genus Lactuca; species Lactuca serriola. The sequence goes on along the minus strand of NC_136409.1, from coordinate 2,656,337 downwards.
AGGGAAGTCGGTTGTTAACACTCCGACTCCAAACTCTGCCACGGTTTTGGAAATCAGGAAAAGTAGATGGAAGAAAAATGAAGAGCTATTCGAAGGGTACAAAGGATAGGACCCTTGATGGCTCTTCTTCAAGTGGAACCAAGAAAGGTTTCATCACTCCTTCTTCTGACCCAAAAGAGGCTGAATGCTTCTATCGCCATGAAAAATCACATTGGAAGTGGAACTGTCCAAAGTACCAACAAGATGTGAAGGATGGGAAAGTTAAACCCAACCATGCAGGTATTTACATTATCTTAACTAATAACTCACTCCATTCTAACTCTTGGGTCCTTGATACTGGTAGTGGTATTCATATATGTTCTGATTTGCAGGGACTAAGAGGAAGTGAGAATGTGGAGCAAGGAAGAATAAACTTAATCATGGGGAATAGGAAAGCTCTACCTGTCACCAAGATTGGAGTTTATACTTTATCGCTAAGTAGTGGGTTTATTTTAGATTTAAATAAATGTTGTTATTCGCCAGAAATGGCAAGAAACATTATTTCCCTTCATGCATTCTATAAACAAGGTTTTACCTTTTCATTTGATAATGAAGTTGGTTCGATTAATGCTTTTTTTAATAATTTTTGTTATTTTAAAGCATTACCTTGTGATGGTGTGTATGAAACTGTATCCATGGTTGATAACTTAGGAAATAATGTATTGTGTATTGATTCTGTTAATGATACTAACTTAGATAAAGCGTCATTATGGCATTTTCATCTTGCGCATATAAGCAAGAAACGCATAGGCAAACTCCAAAAGGTTGGAGTCTTGGAGTCATTTGACCTAAGGTCGGATGATAGTTGTGAATCATGCTTACTTAGAAAAATGACAAAGTCACCCTTCACAGGTTCTTGTGAGAGGGGTGAAGGTTTGTTGGATCTTATACACACGGATGTGTGTGGGCCCTTCAAACATGCCACAAGGGATGCTAATCGTTATTATTTGACTTTTACTGATGATTACAGTAGATATGGATATGTCTACTTAATCAAGCATAAGTCAGAGACTTTCGAAAGGTTTAAATAGTTTAAACAGAAAGTCGAGAATCAATTCAGCAGGAACATTAAGATGCTTCGATCCGATCGAGGTGGTGAGTATCTTAGTTCATAGTTCCTCGACTATCTTATGGAATGTGGGATTGTCTCACAATTGACACCTCCCAGGATACTGGAGTTGAATGGTGTGCCTGAGAGGCATAATCGAACCTTGTTGGACATGGTTCGTTCCATGATGAGTCGAGCTTCTTTACCAATCTCATTTTGGGGGTATGCCTTAGAGACTGCCACCCATATCCTTAATCTAGTCCCTACAAAGAAAGTTGCCAAAACTCATCATGACATGTGGACCGGTAAAGTACCCAAACTAGACCACATCAATATGTGGGGTTGCGAGGCTTTCGTGAGACGCGAGACTCGTGATAAGCTCGAACCTCGAAGCGAGAGGTGTATTTTCATCGGCTACCCACAGCAATCCTTTGGTTACCTCTTCTACAGACCTAGTGAAAATGTGGTCTTCGTAGCTAGGAGGGCGTTCTTGAGAGATAGAGAGAGAGAGAGAGAGAGAGAGAGAGAGTTCATAAGCCAAGGAAACAGTGGGAGGCAAGTTGACCTTGAATAAATTCAAGAGTCAAGTGGTGAAGGAACTTCAAACCCTAGCATTCAACTTGAGGAGGAAACTCCTGTTGAGCCAACTGACAACTCTTTACCTCTGAGGCGTTCCACAAGGGTTAGGAATGCACCTGAGCATTACAATGGATTCCATATTACTGCGGAAGGTGATACACGTATCAGTGATGAGACACCGATAGGTCCGGATGAACCTAACAGTTAAGCGGAAGCCATGGCAGGCCCTGAGTCAGCCAAGTGGAAAGAGGCAATGGACAGCGAGATACAGTCCATGTATGACAATCTAGTTTGGAACTTGGTTGAGAATGTACCAGGTCGTAAGACTGTACGGTGCAAATGGATCTTCAAGAAGAAGACCGACATGGATGGTAATGTACATACTTATAAGGCACGACTGGTTGCAAAGGGTTTCTCACAAACTCCGGGAGTTGATTATAATGAGACCTTTTCTCCAGTGGCCAAGATTAAGTGTATTAGGGTTCTGTTAGCCATATCCGCATTTCATGACTATGAAATATGGAAAATGGATGTCAAAACCTCTTTCCTTAATGGAAAGTTGGTTGAGGATGTTTACATGAGTCATCCATAGGGTTTTGTCAATATAGAGTACCCTAATAGAGTATATAAGCTTGAGAAATCCATTTATGGGTTAAAGCAAGCACCTCGTAGATGGAATCTTTGCTTTGATGAGAAAGTCAAAGAGTTTCGCTTTTCTAAGAGTGAAGATGAATCTTGTATATATGTCAAGGCTAGTGGGAGTATAGTTAGCTTTTTGGTATTGTATGTGGATGACATACTACTTATAGGAAATGACATCCCAACTCTGTAGGATGTTAAGTCCTGGCTTGGGAAGTGCTTCTCTATGAAGGACCTGGGAGAAGCTGCCTATATTCTAGGGATAAGGATCTTGAGAGACTGGAGTAAAAGACTAATTGGACTTAGTCAAAGTACCTACTTGGATAAGGTGCTAAAGAGATTCAGCATGAAGGACTCCAGGAAAGGAGAGTTACCTATCCAGAGTAACGCTAGATTGAGTAAGACACAAAGCCCTAGTACTGAGGTTGAGATAGCATAAATGAGTCGAATACCTTTTGCTTCGGCTGTAGGATCGATCATGTATGCTATGACGTGTACTCGACCTGATGTAGCCTTTGCCTTGAGCATGGTTAGCAGGTATCAGGGGAACCCTGGCAAGGCACACTGGACTGCAGTAAAGAACATCCTCAAGTACCCATAGAGGACTAAGGACTGGGTTCTTACCCTCGATGGGAGTGAAGACTTGAGAGTTGTAGGGTATAGTGACGCTAGCTTCCAAACTGATAGTGATAATTTCCGCTCTCAGTCAGGCTGGGTCTTTACCCTAAACGGAGGAGCAATTTCTTGGAAGACTTCCAAGAAAGAGACTGTTGGTGATTTGTTAGCATCAATGTTATTTAAGTGTAATGGGATTACTTTGTTGACTAAAAATGATCTTGATAAATATTAAACAAGTAAGGAAGGTGTGGAGTACACACTTGTTTAAGTTTAATCAAGTATCAAAGTACACTGTCATTTAAGGGCGAAACCCCTGAACGAACGGGGGTCCGGGGGCAGCGCCCCTGGGAGCGGGGTCCAAGGGGCGGCAGCCCCTGGCGGGGTCGAAGGGGCAGAGCCCCTGGCTGTATTAAAAATGCATCAGAAAATCCAAATTTTGAATATTTGACCCGGTTTTGACTTTGCATTAATCCTTATACCAAACCCGGATTTATAACAGTTTTGACTGTTGAGAAAAATTGTTATATGACAGTTTTGACAGTTTTTCAGACAAGGAATGTATATAACCAATTTTTAGTCAGTTTTCTGGTACTCATGAAAATTACACCATCTCATTCTCTCTTTCTTTCTCTTTGATTTTATCTGAGTCTTATCCAATTGAGAATTTGGGAGTACCACCCAAATACTTCAATTTGAAAGTGATTATCACGATTCTCAGATTTCCATGTGCCACTAAACCATATTTCTAACAGAGACAGTGGCTGATTCAACTTGCGAATCAGAGTATATAGCCGCTAGCGAGGCAGAAAAGGAGGCGATATGGATGAAGAACTTCATTGGAGACCTTGGTGTTGTACTAGCTATTAAGGAGACAATGGAAATTTTATGTGATAGTGAAAGTGTTGTTGCCTTAGCCAAGGAACCAAGGGATCACGGGAGATCCAGACACATCGACAGAAAATACCATTTCATCAGACATCGAATAGAAGAAGGACTCCTCATGGCAAAGAGGGTATCATCGGATGAGAATCCAATAGATCCCCTCACGAAGGGACTGACTCGGGTTAAGCATCTCCACCATGTTCGGAGCATAGGGCTGAAGGATGATATTAGATTTAGTAGTTAGATAACCTTAAAATTTGTAAAGTGTAATTGACATTAGATGATGAATAAAATGTGTTTTATTTATGAGTAAAGTGTTTCTATCTCTTTTCGATCGTTTACTATATTTCTTTTGTATGTTTTGACTTCCAAAATAATTATGTTTGGTATATCATATTATTCGAACCTCCACAGTCGGTTATATGTCGAAATTTGATATGAATCAAGACTGTCATGATTTCTTGCAGAGGTCTAAGGTGTTGGACATGGCTACAACAATCATGAGTGCTCATAAGGTCTGTGCATTAGACTCAACCCACGCTCACTGGAATCACTTCATGAAATTTATCTCGAGTGATCGTGAGACGGTAATATCATATAAGTCTTCAAACCTAGAGATATGATTTGTTACTTATGACTTGGTTATGCATTGATTGTACGAAAACGCATTGGTAACTCGATGTTATAAAACGTGCTCTTGTGTATAATTCAATGAGTGGTAGAACAAACATATGAGTCGAAGTTTATCTGTTTCTTCTTGGATTAGAAGTTGATATATGGGCCCCTCGATGATTTTGGTTTGATCTATGTACCGGTCCCGGTCAGAACTAAGTTGATGTTTTCAATTAAGTTCTTTGTCAAACAAATCAAAAATCAGGAAGCAAAGTGTTGGACAATAAGTAAGACAGTGTTCCATGTACTTGTCCGGCTGATATCTTGAACAGAGGATTATATGATCATTTATCTTAAATGGCGTATCATCATCTTCTCAGTTCCGATAAACCATGAAAGAGCTACGATTGCCGTTCGGTTCTTGAAGTATTACAGTTATAGTTATTAGACTTATCCAAGTGGGAGACTGTTGGATAAGGTGTCTAAGTCCATAACTATTTCTGGTATGTACTTGACCCGACCCGGCATGGTCCATTTGGGTTGCATGGCACCATGCAATTGGATAGACTAAATGAGAGAAATAACACTTGTGGTTTATTAATATATTATAAGTTCTAACATATTAATAGTATTATTTAATTAGTTTGATCAAGAATTTATTTAGAATTAATTAAGTGATAAAAATATATCTAATTAAATATATGAGTTGATTATGTAAATCAACCATAACTTGTATAGTGGGCTAAGAGGCTCCATGGATTATCAAGTTGGGTACCACCCATAGGATGCTCCATGGATGCTCCATGGGAGTTACAAACCCATGGGTCATGGAAATGAAGAGTCATGAAACTTTAGGGTTTACATGGTGTAACCCTAGATGTGTCAACACTATATAAAGAACATATTTTCCACCAAAATTGGCTACAAATAAGAAACAAGAGGGCTAGGCCGATTTTAGAAGTGTGTATTCTCTCTAAATTCATTCCAAAAGCATTTGGTGTTGTGTGAAGCATTTGAGACATCACACTTAGGATGCTAAGCTCACACGGTTTCAAGGATCATAAACAACAACAAGGTATGTCATTCTATCTTTCATTCAAGTTAAAAATTGTTCCCCATGTATGTTAGATAGGAATATAACCTTGGAATTCAACTTTGCATGATAATTAGACAAACATAGATCCAAGGTTATTAGGGTTGCATGTACACTTACAAAGTGTTAGAATGCTCAAAACCCATCAAGATGTTCCTAAAATGGCATTTATAACACACTACGGTCACTAAAAGTTTGTAGTGATGCTCTTTGGTTTGACTAATGCACCAGCAGTGTTCATGGAATTAATGAACCACGTGTGCCGACCCTACATGGATAAATTCGTAATAGTATTCATCGATGATATACTACTCTATTCATGAAGCAAGGAGGAATATAGTCAGCATTTACGACAAGTCTTGGAGATGTTAAGGGCAGAGAATCTCTATGTGAAATTTTCGAAATGCGAATTCTAGATTCAAAGGGTAGAATTCTTGGGACACATAGTCAACAAGGAAGGGATACACGTGGACCCTTACAAAGTCAAGGCAATTGAAAACTGAGAAACATCAAGAACACCAATAGAGATATGCCAGTTTTTGGGCCTTGGCGGCTACTACCGAAGGCTCATACGAAATTTCTCCAAAATCGCAAAGTTGCTCACTACCTTGAATCAGAAGGGAGTGACTTTCAGTTGGGGGAATAAACAAGAAGTTGCCTTCCAAACGCTAAAACAAGCAGTATGTAGTGCTCCAATATTTTCTTTCCTAGAAGGGATCGAAGACTTTGTGGTCTATTGCGATATGTCCAAACACAGCCTAGGATGCATGCTTATGCAAAGAGGAAAGGTCATTGCCTATACCTCAAGGAAACTCAAGACTTATGAGTTCAAATACACCACACAATGATGAAGTATTGAATTGAGAAATGAAAACAAAATCAAAGTAACGAGAATTAAGAACACAAGGAGTAAATAAGATCTTGGTTCAGCTCATATTATGCTTCACAGTTACAAAGAGAAAATAGTCAAAAGACACTCTAAGTACTTATCTATCTCTAAGTAACAACTCCTATTTATATGAGAAAAGTAAAGCAAACAAAAAATACTAAGGACTAAGCATCTAGACTTCGAAACATAAAATGCCTTAGTAAATAGATAACATACTATTCGAAACTGCTAAGACATACTTCGACACATTACAACAAATTTGACACTAACAATCTCCCCTTTGTAATAAGTGTCTAAGTAAGTTGATTAACACTTGAGCAGCTTTATGTAACGTCTTCCAAACTTCAGCATAACAATTCATGATCTTTCTCATTTCAGCTTTATCTTCTTCTGAGTTCTTCTTATAGCTATTTATACGAACAATTAAGTTCGTATATTGACCTGTTGTGTACCTTTCTACATTATTTGTGTGAAATAAAAACGTTGACTATTTTCCATTTTTGCCCTTCCCAACAAAAACTATCCCATAAGGCTTTAAGCACATTTCACCATCATCATATGCTATCAATTTAGCTTTTATTTTCACCAATGATTGAGGAACTAAAAATTCTTTCCCCAAAGATATAGCTAATTCTATATCTATCGAAGTTAGACAATCGTAACAATTGTCCATGAAGAGCTTAAGATGTCCCAATCCCAATCTCAACACTTCTTTGCTGGTTCCCTGAAGCTTTGACGCATCTGACTCCTTGAGAATATGTGCAATTTGAATAATATCATTCAAGTTCATTAATGGAAAATCAACAATGGTGAAATTATGCCACCTTGTTAGCTCTCACAACATGATATCGAAACTTTTGTAGCATATTTTGGAACTACTCTTCTTTTGTAATACTTAACACTTGGACTATCTTCACACATAACCATCCTTCCTCCTGTTCTTTCCCCAAAACTGCATGAAACCTTAGCTTTAAGTGAGTGAAGTCATTTGGATTCATGAATGATCAACAATTTTATACTGAGCTGTTATGAACATCATCCCATTGATTGGGAAGTCTAGTTGATTCATATATGAGTTTTCAATGGCATAGCTCTTTCTGGGTTTCTTCTTGAGTTCATGCATTTCATTGTATGCCACCCTAGCTTCGATTTTTTCGTAGTTATGCAACTTAGTGGGATCTCCCTTGTTCAGATGAAGTGGATCATTTTGTCGAAGCCTTAAAATACTTTGAATCTGCCTCTGCCTTTTCATCTTAGCCTCAACCTCTGCCTTCTTTTCTTCTTTTGATTTTTCCACAACAACCTTTTTTCCTCTATCTTGTATTCTTAGGATTTCTTTGAGTTTAGAAGCACTACCTTATCCATTTGAACCAATCACAATTCCTTTTAACACTTGCCTTGTATTTGTAACAGTCGAAAGCATAGGGTTGGCATTCGATATAATTGGTTTTGTTGTAGGAATGTTTGTTGTTAAGATTTTACCAACGACTTTAGCTTCTTCACCAGTTTTTACAGAAGCTCCTTCAGCAACATACTTCAATTCTCCCCCTTGCACCCATGTGACAACAGGTGGGACATTTGTTGGTAAAATACTGGCAAGTTAAGATAATGGGGCTAAATTTTTGTGAAGAACATATTCAAAGAAAAGGAACTTTTGAGACAAAAATTCTGTAGTGATCAAAGGAGAAGACCCTGGCTTCAAAAAGAGGTCTTTTAATTCAGTCAATAGTTTTTTGATTTATAAAAAGCTTTGAACTTCATCTTTCAGAAGGGCTTTGATCATTCTAACACTCCTAAGGTGTACATGCAACCCTAGAAACCTTGGATCTATGTTTTAATAAGATACATGCAAATTTCATTTTCTATGGTTCTTAACCTAAGTAGCATGGCATGGGGAACTTGAAACCTAAAAGCTAGTAGGAGAACATACCTTTTCTTGTTGCTTGGATTCCTTAAGAACTTTGTGAGCCTAGCACCCCAAATGTGATGCCTCAAGTTTTTCATACAACACCACAACTCTTGGAATAACTTTGAGAGAAGTACACACACTTAAAATCGGCTAGCCCTCTTGTTCTTCACTTACTGTCCATTTTGGTAGCCCATGGGGTCCTTTTATAGTGGTGTCATAAGTAGGGTTACATCATGTAAACCCTAATTGACATTGCTTTTCATTTCCTCCATGATACATGGGTTTTAACCTCCATGGACTATCCATGGAGCACCCTGTTACATCTAAAAATTTATGGTATGTATTGAAACCTTTAGAATTATAATTGTTGCATAAATAGTCCCTTAAGTATGATGGGCGTACTTAAGTGTACGCTTAGCGTACTAAGTCTTTTGTTCGCGGATGATTGGAGGTACGCTCGGTGTACTTTGAGCTACGCAGGCCGTATGTGCTAAGGATCAAAAACCGTAATTCTCGGACTTGAGGCCTATATAACCAACCTTAAGCTCCTTGGACTGAACCCTAAAGAGCCTCCACTGCGCTAGAACGCCATTACACTTTTGGAAACCTTGAGAGATCATCTTTGAGCCTTAAAAGTATGCATTTGTGGCATTTCAGTGTCCATTTCAAGAAGAAGAGTTGATCTAGCAGGCTTGCATCAAGTGGGTGCTTCAAGATCTTGCCTCATAATCATCTTTCAGAGCTTCTGGAGGTAACAAGCTTGCATCTTTCCTTTTTATTCTTTAGATCTAAATAGGGTTTTGAAATTGGTACTTTTGATGAACCTTGAACCTCTTTTGGTCGAGTTGAACCCTCTCATTTGATAAGAAAATCAGATCTAATGTCCCTTAGTCATCTAGAAGCATAAAAATAGGGTCTTGGTGGGAGTGTTGATGTAACGAGGAGACTTTCAAAACAAAATTTTCATTTTCAACATCCAAATTTTAAATATAAAACATTCTCAAAAAGTATTCAACAATAGTTATCAAACCAAACATATCTCAAGATCACAAATCAGATCTCCTCTCTGTGTGTACGGGTCACGCCGACACCTTTCCACGGTCCTCGCTAGTACCTAAAACACATAACACAACAACTGTAAGCATAAATGCTTAGTGAGTTCCCCAATATACCACATACAACACATACGAGACTCGAGGCTACTATATGACCCTCCGGTCGGTGTGTCTCAGCGGGACCCTCCAGTCCCGTAAATCGTTGGACCCTCTAGTCCGGTCATAGCTCGTTGGGCCCTCCGGCCCGGTCTGAATCGTTGGACCCTCCGGTTCGGTCTATACAATTATATATCATACTTACATCACATAGCACATAATCTCATACATGGCACACAATCTCATACATAGCCCATAAGACCTTCCGGTCAACTCATAATACCACTCTAGGTAACGTATAATGAGAAGACTCACCTCGTGTAACTCGGTAACTCGGAAATCTTGGACCCCGTGAAATAGGATCTAGCCTCCGCCTAATCATACGAAAATAAACACTTGGCATCAATACATTTCACAATGCTAGACCATTCCCTATCTTAGCACTCTCAGGAGGGCAAAAGACCATTTTGCCCCTCTCAAGGCTCAAATACTCTAAAGTTGACAAAACCCTAAAAGTCAACAAAAGTCAATGATCAACCCTTTGACCAGACTTACCGAGTGCACAATTGTGACTCGGCGAGTTCAGTCATAAACTCACGTCCTGAAAATCCCAAATGAGTCACTAAGTCACTTCCCTAACTTAACGAGTTACCATCTGCGTGATTTATGGGGAAAACCTATCCTACTCGCCGAGTCTGTTCTTGGAATCAGCGAGTTCAAGCCATGCTCAAACTCAAATGACCTCTTGAGGTCAAATCCGTTCCTCTAACCCATAGATCTGGCCTCCTTAAGCAAAATAAACACGTAAAGTTTGGATCTTGATGCGCATGCAAAGACCTAATGGCTCTATTTGAAGAAATGGCCCTAATATGCCATCCCAAACTCTTATCTCCCAAACACACTCATAAAGATCGAGGAGTTACGGTCTCTGGACCACTTTGGATCCAGATCCAATGTCTTAACACAAGAAGGGACCAATTGCACCACAATCCATACTCTAAAGGGGCTAGAAACCCTAACTCTCAAAGATTAACACCAAACTGAAGAAGGATCAAAATATATACCTCAAAACGAAGTCCCTAGCTTCTGAAATCTACAGAATAATGCCCTCTTTAGCTCCCTCTTTCCTTGGCCACCTTCTTCTTGCAAAAAAACCCACACAAAGATCATAAATGACCTCTTCTTCCTTACAAACGCTCTGGATCTCTTAGGGTTCCTCTTAGGGGTCTGGTAGCCGCAAATGGTGGCTATAAGCCCCTTTAAATAGGTCGCAAACCCCAGGGATTAGGGTTTCATTAAACAGTGTGGACTCGCCGAGTCCGCCATTAAATTAGTCCGACCATCCGCGATCCTACTTGGCGAGTCTGAGCGCCTACTCACCGAGTCTCTCTCCAAAAACTCAATATAATGCATAAAGTAAGATACCTAGGAGTCCGGATGCTACAATTCTCCGCCACAAGAATTAGACTTCGCCCTCGAAGTCTCATGTCGAAAACAACTCCGGATGCTGCTCCCGCATCTCCGACTCCAGCTCCCAAGTCAGCTCAGACCTTTTCCAATGCTACCACTGGACCTGCACCAGGGGCACTTCCTTGCTCCTTAGAACCTTGATCTTCTTATCCAAGATTGCGATCGGCTTCTTAGCATAATTCAGACTCGCTTCCACCTGGATATCCTCTAATGGTACCAATGCCGACTCGCCGGCTATACACTTCCTCAGCTGCGACACGTGGAAGGTATCGTGAATCTGGTCCAACTCCGCAGGTAACTCCAAACAATATGCTACTCTGCCCACCCTCACGATCACCCTAAACGGCCCAATATACCGGGGCCCCAGCTTTCCCCTCTTCCTGAAGCGGATCACTCCTTTCCAAGGAGACACCATCAGGATCACAAGATCCCCGACCTAAAACTCGAGCTCCGATCGACGCCTATCCGCGTAACTGTTCTGGCAACTCTGAGCGGTCAACAACCTCTATCTGACCAGTTGTATCTGCTCTATCGTCTGAAGCACTATCTTTATACTACCCATCACACGTCCTACCTCACCCCAGCAAATGGGGGTCCGACACCTCCTTCCATACAACAGCTCAAAGGGTGGCATACCAATGCTCGAATGATGGCTGTTGTTATAGGAAAACTCAGCCAAGGGAAAATACGTGTCCCAATTCCCGCTGAAATCCAGTACACATGCCCGAAGCATGTCCTCGAGCGTCTGAATCTTCCGCTCGCTCTATCCGTCAGTCTGCAGGTGGTACGCGGTACTAAAATGCAGCCTCGTACCCAATTCCTCATGAAGTTTCTTCCAGAATATGGAAGTGAAACGCACATCTCGATCTGAGATGATCGAGATCGGTACTCCATGTCTCGATACCACCACCCTAACGTACAACTCTGCCAGCTTCTCCGCAGAAGAGCTGTCACTGATGGCAAGGAAGTGAGCGCTCTTTGTTAACTTGTCCACAATCACCCAAATTGCATCGACACCCCTAGCAGTCCTCGACAATTTGGTGATAAAATCCATGGTAATCTGTTCCCACTTACACTCGAGAATCTCTAACGGCTGCAACTTACCATGTGGACGCTGGTGCTCGACCTTAACCTTGCGACAGGTCAAGGACCTTTCTACGAACCATGCAACATCGCTCTTCATACAGGGCCACCAATACTCCTTCTTCAGGTCCAAATACATCTTAGTGGCCCCGGGGTGGATCAAGAACTTCGATCTATGCGCCTCCTCCATCAAGATGGTACGTATTCCGCCCACAAATGGTACCCAAACTCGACCCTTAAAGGTCATAAGTCCTCGACTATCGGTAACGAACTTCGATACCTTCCCGATCACTCTCTCCCTTTTACGGTTCTCTGGTTTCACGGCCTCCCCCTGGGCCCCCAAAATGGTGTCCCACACCGGAGTCATCACTGTCAATCTCATGAGGACATCTCGTATCGGGGTGCCCTCCGCCCTACGACTCAGGGCATCGGCTACAACATTAGCCTTGCCCGGGTGGTACAGGATCTCGCAGTCGTAATCCTTTACCACATCCAACCATCTCCTCTGGTGCATATTCAGGTTAGGCTGATCCATTACGTACTTCAAGCTTTTGTGATCCGTGTATATGGTACACCGAACCCCATACAGATAGTGACGCCAGATCCTAAGGGCGAACACCACTGCCCACAACTCCAGATCGTGGGTGGGATACCTCGACTCATGAGGTTTCGTCTGCCTCGATGAATATGCTACCACATGCCCCCTCTGCATAAGCACCGCTCCCAACCCTGATATCGATGCATCACAGTACACCACAAAATCCTCCATTCCTTCCGGGAGTGTGAGCACCGGAGCTTCGCACAATCTCTGGCGAAGTGTATCAAATGAGGTCTGCTGCTCCGGACCCCAAGAAAAAGCAACTCCCTTCCGGGTCAACTTGGTGAGTGGCACGACGATCTTAGAGAAATCCCTGATAAATCTCTGATAATAACCAGCCAACCCAAGGAAACTCCTGATCTTGGTAGGTGACCTCGGCACCTCCCAACTCGTCACCGCCTCGATCTTTTTCGGATCGACCAATATCCCCTTCTGGATAATGAGGTGCCATAGGAACTAGACATCCCGTAACAAAAAATCACACTTGGAGAATTGGGCGTAAATCCTCTCCGATCTCAGAACTCTGAGGATCTCCCTCAAATGCTCCTCATGTTGCTCTCTGGATCTCGAATACACCAAGATATCATCGATGAATATGATCACCGAACGATCCAACATCAACCTGCACACCCTGTTAATGAAATCCATGAATGTTGCTGGTGCATTGGTGAGCCCGAAAGGCATCACCACAAACTCGTAATGCCCGTAACGAGTCCTGAACGCCGTCTTCTAGATATCATCATCTCGAACCCTCATCTGGTGATATCCCTACCTCAACTCTATCTTGGAGAACCAAGACACTCCCTGCAATTAATCGAACAGATCGTCGATCCTTGGTAACAGATAACGGTTCTTGACAGTCAACTTGTTCAACTCCTGGTAATCAATACACATCCGGTGTGAACCATCCATCTTCTTGACAAAAAGGATCGGCGCTACCCAAGGTGAGCTACTGTTGGATTAATGTCTAAGTCCATAACTATTTTGGTATGTACTTGACCCGATGGTGCATGGTCCTTTTGGGTTGCCTTCACCAAAGCAACTTGATAGGATGAATTATGGAGAGAAAGGATTAAATATGATTTAATAATGTATTATGAGAATAATATATTAAAGGAGAAATCATATTGTTTAATTAATATTAGTCAATAATTAATTGGTAATTAATTTTGTGACTAAAAGAGATTAATTAAACTTAAGGGACTGGAATTGTAATTATAAGATAATTGCAATTGGGCCATGGATTGCCTTATATTATTCAAGGTGGACGAATTCTATGGGGAAGCCCATATGAAATCGTCCAAGGCCTTGAGTAAAGGGCTCCATGGGTTGCTTATGGCTTAAGCATGCAAATTAGGGTTTCCTTGTTAGATAACCCTAATAGCCTCACTATATAAAGACCCCTTATGACTCAAAAACGTGGCTAAGCTTCTTGCTAGGGTTTCACACGAGTTTTGGTAGCCTCCATCCTCTCTCCTCTTCATCCTCTTGCTCTTGGTGTTTGTGAACCATTAGAGGAGTGACATTTGTGACTCTAAGCTTTCTAAAGTCAATACAAGGAGCAGTTGAAATTGTTATTGCTACATAACAATCAAAGTAATATATTAAACCTAATTATATGTTAATATCGATTTCCATATGTTAGAATTAGGGTTTATAGTCTTGGATAACTTTCATGTACAATAGAGAAACCTAGATCCAAGCATTAGGGTTTGTATGAGCACATAGGATGTTCTTATGACCAAAACCCATCAGTGGTATTAGAGCCTAGATTGGTTTCTATTGTATTGATGCATTATATGTTTGAAAATTTTGATTTTTGGTGTTTTGGAGGCTGGACTCGCCGAGTCCATAGTTGAACTCGCTGAGTCCATGCAGACTCGACGAGTCCAAGCTTGACTCGACGAGTCAACTCGTCAGAAGGAGGGAAAACCGGGATTTCTTGCTGTTTTTGCTTTGGGATAGTTACCTTATCATATTAGATCAATATAAATCCGATTTTATGATATATATTTGACTATATTTCTGATCTAATTGAAGATATTTATCAATTAATAAGATAATTGTTTCCTTATGTGATAATTGATTGATTATTTTGATTAAATTGATAAATTGTTTTGCAGGAAATCATTAAATAAATCAAATATGGATAATTATGTGATTAAATGTTAATTTAGATTATTTGTTATTTGATCCTTGTTGTTATGAAAAGTTTCATATTTTCCCCTTTAGGTTTTATAGTTTAAATTTGAACCCAAAAGTTTTGTTGTTTTGAAATTTAAATAGTTGAAACCCTAATGTTTTGAAAAAAGGTTTCAAAACTTGCCCTCAAGTTTTGGAATTTAAATTTTGATGTATATTTAAATTCTAACCCTAATGTTTTGAAATGTTTCAAAACTTGCCCTCAAGTTTTGGAATTTAAAAGTTGATTAAGAGTTTAATTAGGAATGTTAAATTCTAAAACCCTAGTAATGTTTTGAAAAGTTCAATTTACACCCTTATGGTTTTATTAATTAATTAAAGTGAATAATTAAAAGAGGTTTAATAAATCCATAAAAGTTTAGGTTTACAATTTAATTGAATTAAAAGTATAATTGTTAAATTTGACCACCTAGTATTTTAAAAGTATAAAATACACCCTATACTATATATATATAACATTAAAAGTCTAACATTATATATATGTATGAGTAAAAGTCAGTCTTACCGTTAGTAGGCCTCATTCACGAAGCTGGTCTATAAGGGGTGTTTAAGGAAATTGCCTATAATATGGCGATTAAATGGGTATCCACTCTTACCCACCGCACTCTTGACTAGTGGAGGGTCGTTAGCCGAACGGGTAGGATAGGACGAAACCTTCCATTATAAGTATGATGAAGTACAAAAGTAACTAAATGTTTTTCAAATTCCCAATCTTAGTTACTTAGGCAAAGTGAATTGATGCAATTCCATGAAATTACACTTTGTGCCCTTGCGAAGACGTTAGTGGAGCGTGTGTGGTTTACCGGCACACTAAATGGTTCTAAGCAAAAGTAGCAAAGGGTGACTCAATGTTTGTCATAATTCGGTGGAGTGTGTGTGGTTTACCGGCACATCGAATAGGTGATTGTAACATGTGAGGGAACCATGTAAATTTGCATGGTTATTCACACCCACTTTGTGATCCTCGGCATCCCAGTCACAAACTAGAGGGGCATATCGAGATTTAAACATGCCATTGAAATGTTCAATGAATCTCAAAGGATCTAGCAGTTTTCATAGATTTAAAACTTAAATTTCTTTTTCTTTTTTCATGGTGGAAAATTAGTGAATCGTCATTCACTTACCTTTAAATATTCTACAACTAGATTACGGCATCCCTTTTCTAGGTTGTAGCGTATTGTGTTGGGTCCTAGCCTTAGTATCTCATTTGGGTGATTTACTGAGGACTCAATCAATCAACTAACTTGAATTCGTTTTCTCCCGTTTTGTAGATGTCAGAGTTCGACAATTATGGTCTTCCCATATCCCGTGGAACAAGCATTCCACATGAAGATGGTATTCCATGATTCGATCGAGGAACAAGAAATCATGCTTCACTTCCTCCACCTCCTCCAATTATTCTCCCTAACCCACAAGATCGAAGAATTGAAAGGTTTAATATCACTAAAGCCCTATTGGAAATGAAACATGATGATGGTAAACCCGTGTGTGCCCACGTTCTAGGAATGAAATCACACATCAATAGGTTGATTATGTTGGATGTGTCATTTCCCGATGAGTTGGCTGTGAATTGGGTTTTGTAGTCACTTCCTGAATCATATAATGAGTTCGAAAGAAAGTATTATATGATGGATCATGATGATAACCTCACTAACCTAACTTACATGCTCATTGCTGCTGAATCAGAAATGATTTGGCGAAGCAATGGAGCGTATTTGTTGGGAAAGTCAACCGACCATGCTTCCGAGGACGTACTAGGAGAACTGACCTGCGTTTGCTGCCAAGAGAAAGGGTGTTGGATACAAGTCTGCCCAGAGAGCCTGAAGAGTCCAGAAGATGGGAGAGTCAAAGAGTATAGCTACGCTTCAGGTAAAACTCCACTATCTAACTCCATTAAGTTCCTATTCGTTGATTCTTAATACATGATGTGATAAGATTGCATTTGAATGTTTTGCAGGATCGGTGAAAAGAAAGGAAGCTTGATGAAAGAGCAAGATGAGTCTAATCACAAAGAAATGGATCTCGATCGCATGGACTTGAAGATTAGATTTTGAGCTTATATATTTATGATAGAGTTGTTAGAAATTTTCCTTTTGAAATACATAGTTTTCAATGGATTTTGCATTGTAAGGACAAATGTTTTCCGCTGCTTTTATAAATAAAATAATTTTTTGTTTGACTTATTTATTTGTTTATTTCCTTGGAATGAAATCGTTATGAAAATTGATGTTTGCATATTTCTGCAACGAATGGATATGATTCTTATTTATGGAAATGTCGAGAATTTACCAAATAGGGAGAGTTTCTCATCGCCCAAATTTCAATTGGACAGAAATTTGGAATCACGCAACTTGGTTGCATGATGAATGAGAAATTTCATATTTGGAAATTAGACTAATTCATTGACAAAGTGTCAAGTGAAGGACTAGGAGATTGAGTACACAAAGTTGCATGTTGATCAAGTCCACCATAAGAGTAACAAAGATATTCGTCATGATTTACTAAAGGTTTAGTAAATATGATTATACTTATAAGATTAAGTGTAATTCGGAATTGATTAAAAGTTTAAATCAATAGCAAAACAAATAAGAAGAATCAAGTAGGCAGAAAGATAAAAGTTTCTCCATTCTAAGATGAAGGGAGAGTAGCTTTTATGCTTTATGATAGGTCTTAATGATTAAGAACCATATCTTAATTGATCCTCTAAGTGAGTCTTAGCACAATTGTATGTCTAAGAAGAGGAATCAAGAATTGAAGAAATGGTTAAATCAAAAAGTCAATCACACTTCGTTCCAAAACAAGTCTTAGAGTTAAGATTGTGACAATAAGTGACAAGTATTAAAAGGTTTATAACGTTCATCAAATGTGGAAAGTTGTGATGTCTTGGATAAGACAAAGACCAACTAGGACCAATTTATGAAGTGTTTTGATAAAAGCTACACTAACTCTTGAATATTTGTTTTGTCAAGAAATGGTTATTGACAAGAGAATCTTATATGTCAAGAAGTCAGTGGGAGTCTTAATGGTCTTGAAAGGTTTCAAGAACAAATCAAATAAACCTTATCGATCATCACTAGCACACGAGTTGAGGTTTACAACCTATCGTGTTAACATTATGTTGTTTCTGTGCTGTTTCCAATTGAGTTAATTATGCATGAGAGTTCTACGAGTTCTCATTTTGAACGCGTAAAAGGCATGGCACCTTGATCAATGAAAGGTACATTGATAGGAAAAGGTGAGATGCTTAACTACTTGGAAGACGTGGTAGGCAGCTGTGCTACCATAAGGCAAGAAATCAAGATTAAGAAAGTTCGGTCCATATGAGTTTGAATTTGTCGTAAACTTTGGTTTTAACAAATTCACATGGATAGGAACACATACACCGTTTAAATCTAAGTGTCATAAGATTTCCTCCTTCATGAAAATGATTGTGAGAAAATGCTTTCACTAAGAAAGATTTTAATAAGATAGTGATTGTAAAACTGCATTCTCAAATTCGATTATGGTTACAGTATCCCTTTCCATAATTTGAATTGTGAGGTTTGGCAATTAGTCTTAATTGTTTAGACACACATATGAACTATCTAAGGAAAAGGTGTATAATTTCAAGAAGCATTGATAAAAGATTATCAAAGCACTAAGTATTAGAAACATGGACTTAAGAAATTCAATAGGTATTGTTTTTCTGAAAGTTAAGATGTTTATAAATACATGTCGAAGCTAGTGGGAGCATAAGTGTTATGTTTTATAATAATCAACATGATAGTGGGAGCATAAATGTTATGATTGTATGATTATTAAGGCAAGTATTGGAAGTTGTCAATATTAATTATAGAAAACAAGAGTTATACCTTGCAAAGTGGTAAGGGTTGTAAAGTTGTTTTGCTATAATTAAGGGAGAGAATATTATGATTCGTTTCAAATCTAAAGGCTTAGGTTGAGAAATGTTAATAAATTTAGTCAAAGGTACATAGTGTGTTCTTAAAATTTTCGATTATGATTACGGCATTCCTCTTCACAATTCGAATTTGAGAACATAGAAAATAAAACATTATGCATCGTGTCAAATACGTTTCGTGTATAGGATTGATTGCAGATGCTTTAATGTTTGACCATTCTAAAATTTTCAAAATGTCTAGCGCATTTAGAGGGAAAAAGGGACTAGAATCGGTTTTGACTAAAATAATTAAACAACTATCAAAGGAAAATCCAAAGTTCGACGAGGATTGGTTGCTTGTGAGTAGTTGGAAGCATGGTATTAGATGGACCATATCGACATTATTATGAATAAAAAGATTCTATTAAGAATAAGTGTCATGTGGAAACTATGGAAATGTTTCCATATTGGATGGACCATATCGACATCATTACGAATAGATAAGATTCTATTAAGAATGAATTGTCATATGGAAAATATGGAAACGTGTCCATATTGGGAATTGAATATTGAAAATCTATGTCTAGATTAGAAACTTTTATGCAAAAGGATGTTCAAAGGAATGTACTTTGAGTGAGAGACATCATATCTAAGGAATTGTCTTGTAACAATCTCCGATAGAAGATTTTGTAATATCATTGGCAATAGTCTTTGTGACTTTGGTGCAGTGATATTACGAAAGGATGATTGCATAGAATGTTAGAATCTAGCATATTCTATAAGTAGCAAGAATTTGATATTCTTACACTTATGAAAAAAGATTAGGAGTTGTGAAATGAGAATGATTGGAAATGTGCTCAGTTTGATCTATTTCACAAAGTAAGAACCATAGGTAAACATTGTGTGCATGCTAAGAGCATATGACAAGTGTTGTAATTCAAGTAAGAAGCTGATTACCCGAAACGACAAATAATGAGTAATCGATATGGTGATAAATAAAAGGAGTTTTATTTATACTCAAAGGTTTGAGGCCATATGGGATTAGTATTATTCTTGTGTTTCACTTTGCATGTTTTGACTTCCTGAATAATTTAATTGGTTAAGAACAGTCAAATTATTCGAACGGACCATAGTCGTTCATATGTTGGAAGTAGGTATGAATGAAGACTGTCGTGAATTGGTGTGTGGATTGTCTAAAAGAGTATTAGACATAAGCAAATGTTTGCTGCAACGTTTATGAGTGCTTATGAATATGAATTTGAGCATTGGATTAAACCCACACTCACTTGGATCACTCCATGAATTGTATCACGAGTGATTGATGAGACGATAACATCTTATATTCTTGAAACCGAGATGTGTGAGTTGTATCTTGCTAATCGGTTGCACATTGATAATATGAAAACACACTAGTAACTTGGTGTTATAAAACATATTATTATGTGTGATTCGGTGAGTAAGTGCAAGCGATCATTGTATCAAAGTTTATCCGTTCCTTTTATCCCAAGTAGGATAAAAGCGATATCTTTGGGCCCCTCGATGGTTTAGTGATGACAAACATAAATGCTCGGACGGGCTAGGGCTAATTTGATTTGTTCAATTAGTCAGTTGTCATAAATCGGAAGTCGAGAAACAGTACAAAGAGAATGATTTGAAATCATATCTCATACGATATCTAGAATGGAGGAATATATGATCCCTTATCTAAAGGACACGCGTATCTGATAGGATCAGAGTTGACAGTGGCTTTGGAAAGCTACGATTGCAGATCAGGATTTGAAGTCATACGCATAATAGTTATTAGACTTATCCAAGTGGGAGACTGTTGGATTAATGTCTAAGTCCATAACTATTTTGGTATGTACTTGACCCGATCGTGCATGGTCCTTTTGGGTTGCCTTCACTAAAGCAACTTGATAGGATGAATTATGGAGAGAAAGGATTCAATATGATTTAATAATGTATTATGAGAATAATATACTAAAGGAGAAATCATATTGTTTAATTAATATTAGTCAATAATTAATTGGTAATTAGTTTTGTGACTAAAAGAGATTAATTAAACTTAAGGGACTGGAATTGTAATTATAAGATAATTGCAATTGGGCCATGGATTGCCTTATATTATTCAAGGTGGACGAATTCTATGGGGAAGCCCATATGAAATCGTCCAAGGCCTTGAGTAAAGGGCTCCATGGGTTGCTTAGGGCTTAAGCATCCAAATTAGGGTTTCCTTGTTAGATAACCCTAATAGCCTCACTATATAAAGACCCCTTATGACTCAAAAACGTGGCTAAGCTTCTTGCTAGGGTTTCATACGAGTTTTGGTAGCCTCCATCCTCTCTCCTCTTCATCCTCTTGCTCTTGGTGTTTGTGAACCATTAAAGGAGTGACAGTTATGACTCTAAGCTTTCTAAAGTCAATACAAGGAGGAATTGAAATTGTTATTGCTACATAACAATCAAGGTAATATATTAAACCTAATTATATGTTAATATCGATTTCCATATGTTAGAATTAGGGTTTATAGTCTTAGATAACTTGCATTTACAATAGAGAAACCTAGATCCAAGCATTAGGGTTTGTATGAGCACATAGGATGTTCTTATGACCAAAACCCATCAGCTACTTGGTCTGATAAACCCCTTTCCCAGTAGCTCCTGAAGCTGCGAGGATGACTCCTGCATCTCCGGTGGCGCAAGACGATAGGTTGCCTTGGCAATAGGTGCCGCCCCTGGCACCAAGTCGATACGAAACTCCACCTGCCTCTCGGGAGGCACACCCGGAAACTCCTCGGGGAAAACATCAGGGAACTCCCGCACAATCGGGACCTCATCAATCGAAATTGGCCTCCCAACGGCCACAAATCCCCTACAGCCCTGCTGTAAACTCTGCCTTGCCCTAGTAGTCGAACAAAATGCTGACTCAGGATGGGTACCCTCACCGTACACCATAAGTACTCCCCCAATAGGGTCTCGAATCGCCACCAGCTGACGCTAGCAGTCTATAATAGCTCCAAATTGGCTCAACCAGTCCATGCCCACTATGACACATACGTCCCCCATCGTAATCGGGACTAGATCGATCGGGAACCCCACACCGAAGATCTCAAGTCTACATCCTCGAATCACCTCTGTGGCATACACTGCTCGCTCGTTAGCTATAGAAACTCATAGAGGTCGACTCAAAGCCTCTCGACAAATATTGATATGACGACTAAAAGCTAACGACACAAAAGATCAACTCGCCCCCGAGTCAAATAGCACTAAGGAAGATACAGAATTCACAAGAAAGGTACCTATGCATAACATAATATAAGCATAATATCTTAGACTCAAATAAATAGAGAGAAGAATACATACCTACCACAATGTCGGGTGTTGCGCGGACCTCCTCCGTTGTCAACTAGAAGGCTCTCCCACGAGCCTTTGGTGCCTCGGCCTTCACTTGCCGAACCTCGGTAGCCCTAGCAGCAAGCGCAAATCCCTGCGTTGATCCCTGATGTAGCTGAGGGCACTCGGCCTTCCGATGGCCAGTCTGGTTGCAATGAAAGCAAGCACAAAATCCCTTGGGGCAATCCCTCGTGATATACCCCTCCTTCACGCACTTGTAGCATACTATATGTTTTATTATGACCTTTTTTGGGTTCTAATGTAAATAAAAATGCATTAGATATAATTATCTAAATTACAATTTACATCTAATAGAGTAAAGTTTATATTACACATATCATAAAAAGTTAATATATAACATTACCTCTTTTTTTTATGTTAATTTATATCTTAACATATTTTACTTTCTTTGTAATAGGAATGTTGGTGTCAAAACTAGTTCTCATATTACTCTATCAGGTACGTCTCTCTCTCTCTTACCAGTAGACTGAAGAAAAGGAAATATATTTTCTTCTGTTGTGTAATGCCATTTTTAGCAATATCTTTAATTGTTTTCTAATTACATGATCATGAAGATTGTAAGGAAAATGCCATGTAGGATCTATGCAACCCTCAAAGAGCTCAGCCTTGGTATGATGGAGAAGGAATGGAATGTATCATTCCATTGGAATGGACGATTCCTGAATGAATGTAATTCCTTCCATTTTCTAAAATTTATGAAGAGGAACAATTTTGTTAGCCCTAAAGTTGCTAATGAAACAGCAACTGCTTTGCAGGTATATTTAGATGAATTTTAATAAATTCAACTATATATATATATATATATATATATATATATATATATATATATATATATATATATATATATATATATGAGAAACTAATATCTTGCTCTTTCATATATATATGAGAAACTCATATCTTGCTCTTTGATATATATATATATATATATATATATATATATATATATATATATATATCAGAAACTAATATCTTGCTCTTTGATACAACTACTACTACAAAAAAAAAAAAAGATTTACTAATTTCCTGTATTTCTTCTTGCAGAATGAATCATTCCATTGGCATGGAAGATTCTTGAATTAATGTAATTCCTTCCAAAAAAATAGAATTGCTATAAAGATTAAATGCCTCATCAAAGTATACATGTCATTTTCGTTTGGATTTTGGTCATTTTACATGAGGAAAAAGGTATCTTTTGATTAATCTTTGGGATATTTTATTTTCCATCATTGATTTCTGATTCGGTGACCAATAAACTAATCCATTAGTATAATATATAAATGAAAATATAATTTTATTGAAGTATTTTGGTTGAAAATTTTACATATGAATTACATGTGATTCACATGTAAGTCACATGTAATTTACATGCGATTCACATGTAATTTATATGTGATGTAAATCACATATGAATTACATGTGAGTCACATGTAAATAACATGTAATTCACATATGAATTACATGTGAGTCACATGTAAATAACATGTAATTCACATATGATTCACATATGATTCACATTTTAATCACATGTAATTCACATCTTATTCACTTATGATTCACATTAAATATGAATTACATGTGATTCATCTGTAAATCACAAGTGAATCACATATAAATTACATGTGATTCACATGTAAATAACATGTAATTCACATATGATTTACATGTAATTCACATATGATTAATTTGTGATTGACATGTAAATTACAAGTGAATTACCTACGAATTACATGTTATTCACAAGTTAATTATATATACACTTAATTCTGGGGAGCCTTATCTACAGTACTCTTTTCTAGTTCTGAAATTGACCACAAAAGTTTTGGATTTTGGTATTTTAGGCCCCTTATTTTCTTTTTTTACAATTTCACACATTATTTTGGTTTGTTTTGAGTCGGTTGCTCCCTCCACCGCCTCTCCCACCCAATCACATGTTACACCGCCATGGACATCATTCGTTATCTTCTTCCCTCGATTAAATCCATTCGTCTTCCAAACCTCTTTCTTTTTCGCTTCCGATTAGAGCAGGTACAAAAAATCGAATTCCCGTTTCTTTTTACAAATTTTTTAGGCACCTTACAAAATCAACCCTCAATTTCATTTTCTATGGCTAATGGATTCGTTTGCATCTTCGTACCAACTGTCAACTGGGTTTAATTACGTTGTTCTTGCCCATGGTAGCCGCCAAATTCAAAGCACTTTATCCCAGCAGCCGATTAATGGAGTCAAGCTCCACTACTTCCATGTTCGTTCCATATTTGGGGGTTAAGTATAGGCTCTGAACATGATGATAGAAGAAGCTGACGAGAGAGCACGTTGGATTCGGTGAAGGATGGAGAGGGTATTGTCCGGGTCGGCTATGTTGTTCTGTTACAGCAAAATAAATCTGGGGAGCCTTATCTACAGTACTCTTTTCTAGTTCTGAAATTGACCACAAAAGTTTTGGATTTTGGTATTTTAGGCCCCTTATTTTCTTTTTTTACAATTTCACACATTATTTTGGTTTGTTTTGAGTCGGTTGCTCCCTCCACCGCCTCTCCCACCCAATCACATGTTACACCGCCATGGACATCATTCGTTATCTTCTTCCCTCGATTAAATCCATTCGTCTTCCAAACCTCTTTCTTTTTCGCTTCCGATTAGAGCAGGTACAAAAAATCGAATTCCCGTTTCTTTTTACAAATTTTTTAGGCACCTTACAAAATCAACCCTCAATTTCATTTTCTATGGCTAATGGATTCGTTTGCATCTTCGTACCAACTGTCAACTGGGTTTAATTACGTTGTTCTTGCCCATGGTAGCCGCCAAATTCAAAGCACTTTATCCCAACAGCCGATTAATGGAGTCAAGCTCCACTACTTCCATGTTCGTTCCATATTTGGGGGTTAAGTATAGGCTCTGAACATGATGATAGAAGAAGCTGACGAGAGAGCACGTTGGATTCGGTGAAGGATGGAAAGGGTATTGTCCGAGTCGGCTGTGTTGTTCTATTACAGCAAAATAAATCTGGGGAGCCTTATCTACAGTACTCTTTTCTAATTCTGAAATTGACCATAAAAGTTTTGGCTTTTGGTATTTTAGGCCCCTTATTTTCTTTTTTTTACAATTTCGCACATTATTTTGGTTTGTTTTGAGTCGGTTGCTCCCTCCACCGCCTCTCCCACCCAATCACATGTTGCACCGCCATGGACATCAGTCGTTATCTTCTTCCCTTGATTAAATCCATTCGTCTTCCAAACCTCTTTCTTTTTCGTTTACGATTAGAGAAGGTACAAAAAATCGAATTCCCATTTCTTTTTACAACTTTTTTAGGCACCTTACAAAATCAACCCTCAATTTGATTTTCTATGGCCAATGGATTCGTTTGCATCTTCGTACCAACTCTCAACTAGGTTTAATTATGTTGTTCTTGCCCATGGTAGCTGCCAAATTCAAAGCACTTTATCCCAGCAGCCGATTAATGGAGTCAAGCTCCACTACTTCCATGTTCGTTCCATATTTGGGGGTTAAGTATAGGCTCTGAACATGATGATAGAAGAAGCTGACGAGAGAGCACGTTGGATTCGGTGAAGGACGGAGAGGGTATTGTCCGGGTCGGTTGTGTTGTTCTGTTACAGCAAAATTGGGTTCCCGTTTTTTAATACATGCTTCGCCTTTGTTGTCTCTGCTCTTGCTCCAGTTTGTAGTCAGACTCTTTCTGTGATTTCAATTTTTTTTTTTTTTTTTTTTTTGTTGTATTGTTAAGGTTTTTGTGGGATTCGGTTCTTTGGGTTTTCCGATTTTCAAGCTTTGTTTGTTGTTTTTTTTGGTAGGATTTTGTTTGTCGCGTCTCTAGGGGTTTGTTGTTGGAACAATCATCTTATGTACAAGCAACTGGAAAAGCTCACGTTTGTTAATATTCAGCGAAGAAGTATTATTTATGTACTTACTTCCACCTATAATCTTCGATGTTGGGTAAGGTCGGTGCCTGCATATTTAGTTTATCCAATTAGCTCAGCTATTCTACATGTGTCCCTAATTTTAAGCTTACTATGAACTGTTTTCAGGTGAAGAAGTCTGACAGCACAGAAGCGTTGAATAGGCTCGAATTATTGATTTCAGTGGATTTTCCCCGATTTAGGGTTTGACTCAAACAATACCGTCAATTTTAGCCTTGCAGGTTTGTATACAATCTTTTCTCCTCTTTTTTTTCATTATTCTAAGTTCAATTTTGCATTTGACCTAAATATTAGTGCGTTGTTGTTATTTTTTTTTTCCACTTTGGATCGGTGTTATCGCCTGAATAAAAGATTTTTTTTTTTCGAGGAACAAGAGTTAGAGAGAGATTGATATTGATGGCCTTCTTCCGGACTTCCATTTTATTCCTATCAAGTAACTTCACAACCTTCTTTCTTCTTGATAATTTTCCTTTCTCTTTGATGCTGTTGAATTTGATCTCAGTTTTTCATCTTATTATTATGTTTGCCTTTTGAATCATCTTGAAATAGATACTTGATATAGGACAACCCACGTGGGTCTGCTGGTTGATTACACAATTTCAGAGATCTCATCACAAAAGTAACAAGAAAAAACTATCTTTGTTTTTGTTATTGGCTTCTCATGTATCATAGGAGTCGATTTGATCCTAAGGTGGTACTATAACCTGGACTTATGTTTGTGATTAATGCTCAAAAAATGGAGTCCATTTGAGTTGCACCACAGGTGTTTGACGAAATGCTTAAAATAGATATTTAATCCCAAAATTTCCCTTTTATGACATATGTATCACCCGTAACTCATCTTTGTGAAACATTGAGTCTTTAGATTAGGAAATTGAGACCTTTCAATCTTTGATTTTGAATTTGCAGGTCTGTAAATTAATACTTTTAATTCTCTAATTGGAGGTCATGGATTAAAAGTTCGAAGATTGATATGTGTGATAGGGAACTCAACAGAAAAGAAGGTAATCTCGAAACTATATCAAAATAATTGGGTTGAAAGAAGACAAAGTTTAGAAGCATGGATGACTTGAATAGAAACACCACAAGGGGTTTCAATGGTGAACTGAACTGGCAACAAAAGAGGAAGTAATTCCTTAAATAAATCGTTGGCGTGTATGGTGGTCATGGTTTTGTGATCTTGTTGATTCTTGATTATAATATTATGTTTTTAGGATTATAATTAGGCACGGTGAGTTCTTGTGTGGCTCTGTTTGTAACTGTTGCTTATTTTTTGTGAATTCTTTTCGCGGTATGGATTTCAACTTAATTTTAGTGATTAGTTTCATAAATTGTTCTTATCAGTTAAATAGTTATGTTTAGTTTTCAATCATGCAAAAGCTTATTTTGTAGTGATAGAGATGTGTGTGTGTGTGTTTTTGTTGATATTTCTAGAGTTTTTCTTAATTTCAAGCATATCATAATTCCTGAAACTTTTTATTTCTTTTGATTTTTCGCTTAATTAATTATGTTTGCATGTTGTTAATGGATAGAGGTAATTTTTGCGGCTGTTATATCATTCAAACTCTATGGTTTTGAAACAAGGTTTATGTATATGTTTTTGTGCTTTATTTTGATGAGATTGGAAATTCAACAGAAACTCCAGTTCCAAGTTCCTAAGGTGGACGAAAAGTTCAAGGAACGCCTTGATAAAGGTAATTTTTACGGATGTCATATCATTCCAACTCTATGGTTTTGAAAAAAAAAATCTGCATATATTTTTATAATTTATTTTGATGAGATTGTGTTAATCGTTTTTGTTCAGATTTAGATATCACGTTGGCTGGGGTTCATAAGGAGAAGAAATTATCTTTCATCAAAGCATGGGAGGAAAATAAAAAGTCAAAGGTGAGCAGGTAGTCCTTAACAATTAAGATTGCTTCTATCCACCATAATAAGCATGTTGCTTCCATGGTTATCATGTTCATTAAAATCGTATTGCTGACATGACTTTATTGCAGAGTTCATTGTCTTACAAGAATTTCATCAACTACCTGTGAAGTGATGACCTTCTTTAAGACAAATTTATGGAATGAGATTAGTGTTTTATCATTTTTTTCCTTTCAACTATCTTGGTATAAAAAAACAATTGGATCGTTTTTTTTTTTATCTATTTTATGTTAGGTATTGAGATTATCAATACAACATCTAGAGGATAGATTGATATGTTGAAGTCCCATAATACTAACTTGAGGAGAGTCCCAAGATATTTCTTTTACAAACCATAGAAAGTAATTACTTTTTTTCAAGTTTCACCATATATTCTTATTTAGTCCTTTTTTTGTATTTTATGGAAACATTGGCGCTTGAAATTTGTATAGATTGTGATTGATTCAGAAGACTTAAAAGTTAACTATTCCTATAAAATGTATAATAAGGAGCTTTTTCCAAAAACAAGGTTTGACGATCTGGTCAACCTAAAAAGGTGTTGACAACCTTAGAGTTGGTGTTCTTTATTTGGAGAAAATGAAGGAACAGGTGGTTGTTAAAAGTAGAAGGTAATCAATTCAACGTTATTTGTATGTGACCAACTTTTTTTTACTGTGAAATGGAAATTAGGTATTCATGTATACTTAACAATCTATTTTAAATGCTTAATCAATAACATTTTTTTATAATGGAATAACCTCAAAATCATAAAAAATTTACAAAAAAAAAAATTAATAAATGATTATAACAATTTGCAAAAAAAAAAAAAAAAAAAAAAAATCAAACTGACCCCCGCAATGTGGGGCCAACTCTTTCCTAGTTACATATGAATTATATGTGATTCCCATGTAAATGACTTGTAATTCACATATTAATTACATATAATTCACACGTAAATCACAAGTGAATCACATATCAATTACATGTGATTCACATGTAAATCACAAGCGAATTACATGTGATTCACATGTAAATCACATATGAATTACGTCCATATGCATATATGCATTTTGTGTAAGTGTTATTCGTTAATTATTTTTTAAAATTTTATTGTGAATTTCACATTTAAATCTTAAAAGATACAATCAAATTTGAATATCACATTATATAATCACATGTGAATCTTACATGATATATACATGTGTGTGTTCTTGCATTAATCAATTGTTTTTCCTATAGATTTTGAAGAATTTTTGGAAAATATTAGATGTGAAAAATGATAAATTGAAGAATATATGGAAATCTTGATATGAAGAAATGATAACACTGTAAATCTTTGTAGTTTTTTTATATTTTACTTTGTATCGAATAAAATACTTGTATTATGTGTATAGATTGATTAATAAAAATGAGATTTTTTATAATTTACTTACGAATATTATAGTATAAGAAATATGCATATATGTATTTGAAAAAATATGCATATAAGCACCTAAAACGTTGATTTTTTTGTTAAAAAAATGCAGTTTTGAAAAAAATTTGCACTTTGTTATAAAAATCGCAGTTTTTTTTTCTTTTCTTTTTATTTTTTGAAAAAAATGCAGTTTTTTTGAAGAAAAAAAAATGCAAAAATGCAGTTCTTTTGAAAAAAAAATACAATATTTTTTTCAAGAAAAAATACAGTTTTTTTTGAAAAAATTGTTGTTTTTTTTGAAAAAAAATATGCAGTTTTTAAAAAAAATATATTTTTCATTTGTTTTGAAAACATCATGTTTTTTGAAAAAAATTAAAAAATCTCCAATTTTTTAAAAAAGAAATCGATTTTTTTTAAATAAATCCTAAATTTTGAGTTATTTTGTTAATTTTTAGATATTTATATTAATATATTAAATAACACAAAAAAATTAAACATTAAATGAGATTGGTAAAATTAGGATCATGTCCCTAACGAATTATTTTTGATCCAACGCTCCAAATTTAGTTGTAGGGTTCTCTGGAAACTTTGAGTTCTCAACCGATCTCAATCCTATATATATATATATATATATATATATATATATATATATATATATATATATATATATATATATATATAGGGTGAGATTCAATAGAGAACCGTAATTAACCAAATAACCAAATAACCAATCTTTTTTTCAATTTTTAGAACAAATCTTTTATTAAAAAAAAAAAAAAACAACTAAAAATACAGAAATTCATAACTTTTCATCATTTTTCCAATTATATAAAATTCAAAAAAAAAATTTTCACAATGTGAATCTTTGAAAATCCACAACATGAATCCGGATTGACACGGTGAATCCGAAAAATATTTTTCACATTCACAATGTTAACATTCGAATTTAGATATTTTTAGATTTTTTTTCGATAAAAAATAAGCTCTAGAACGATTTGGTTCTTTGAAAAACTAATAATTATGGTTCTCTATTGAACTTTTCCATATATATATATATATATATATATATATATATATATATATATATATATATATATATATATATATATATATATATATATATATATATATATATATCATGGTTGTAAAAATCCCGATTAAGTCCCGATTAATCTCCGATTAATCCCTAGGCGTTACTTAACCGATTAGAGAGCGCCTAACGATTAATCCATGCATACAAAATGATTGAAACAGTAGAACCCGATGAAATTTGAACACTTTGAAGAAGTTATATCTCAATAGAAACTATTTGAGGTATGATTAGTGTTGTATTTATCATATTAACCGATTTTGTCATGATATTAGTGGTATTTATGAACTTTTATATGATATTAGTCATATTTAATTTTTTAAAATCTAACAAATTAGCAATTAATGGTCCCCGATTAATCTCCATCTAACCGATTAATCCCTTGACCCCAGTCCACCGACTAGCTAACGTCGAGTGATTTTTACAACCTTGATATATATATATATATATATATATATATATATATATATATATATATATATATATATATATATTATAGTCAATTGGTCCACTTGCATGTGGGTAGCTTGAATATAAATTAAGAAAGGGTCATTTTAACCACATGGGCTTGGGACAAAGACTTTGTTCCGACTTCCGAATCTAGACCAAGAAGCATTTTTAGGTTGAGTTGTCAGATACAAGAGAATTTGAAATCGATACAGTGACTTGTAAACAACTTGATTTCTAGACAATATGTAAGATAATAGGGATAAAATAGTCTTGGAAATTCTGAGAATTGTGATTTCACTATCAAATCAAAGTATTGGGTGGTACTCCCTAATCTTTGATTGGATAAGACTCAGAAGAGAAAAGAACAGAGAATGAGTGTATGAATTTTCGTAAATACCAGAAAAAACTGACCAAAATCGGTTAAATACCTTCTTTGTCTGAAAACTGTCAAAATTGTCTTAAAACAGTTAGGCAACAGTCAACAAACTATCATAAATCCGGGTTTTCTATAAGAATTAATACCAAGTCAAAAACGGGTCAAATATTCTAAATTTGGATTTCTGATGCATTTTCAATACAGCAATACCAGGGGCTACCGCCCCTTGGACCCCGCTCCTAGGGGTGCTGCCCCCGGACCCCCGTTCGTTCAGGGGCTTCGCCCCTAAATGATAGTCTACTTTTAATCTTGAATAAACTTAAACGAGTGTGCACTCCACACCTTCCTTACTTGTTTAATATTTATCAAGATCACTTTTGGTCAACAAAAGTAATCCCATTACACTTAAAACACATTAGTGAAACAAATCACCAACAAACCTCCCCCATTTAAGTGTAATCTTGATTAATTTAAAACAAAAACATAACAAACTGATGCATAAATGAAATATCGTGACGATTGAATTTCACATTAGTATATCATTCATTCCAAATATTCGAATATCTGGGTGTCACTAAGGATTGAACCCTTTCTATTCTAAGTGAATACATGAAGATAATATACACAACACTTTACATTCTCTAAGTTCTAGCTTGACACTATATTTCACTAGCTTGTGTCCCATCCTTCAATAAGCATATCAAAGTCAAGTCCCAACTTCTTGAAGCAGCTAAACTTCATGCTTATATAGGTAGTTCTTTTGTTTTTGCACCTGCAAATGCATTTTTTCAAAGAACTATTCAGAAATAAAATTTCAACCTCCTTAACTTGCAGTACTGAACATATACCTTGGGATGATAATAAAATGTGTTCCAATCTTCAAATATCAAGCTTTCCACATTGAATTCAACATCTAATATTGCATTAGATGGGAATTGGGTATCTCAATATAAAAGATTTAAGTGGACTTTAAACCCATCCCTACAGCCGCCTTGTGCACAAGATCTCTTGCTAACCCTTTGGTTAGATGATCAGCTAAAGTCAACTGAGTTCTTACAAACTCCAAAGATATCACACCAGTCACGATGAGCTCACGAATCATGCTATGTATAACACCTAAATGTCTAGACTTTCCATTATACACTTGACTGTAAGCCTTAGCCAAGGTTGCTGCACTATCACATCTGATAGAAATGGTAGATATCGGTTTGGGCCATAATGGAATTTCATAAATCAAATTCCTTAGCCACTCAGCTTCTTTACCAGCAGCAGACAATGCAACAAACTCAGACTCCATGGTTGAGTTAGGAATGCAAGTCTATTTCTTAGATGCCCAAGAAATGGTACCTCCTCCAAGAAGAAACACCCAACCACTTGTAGAGGAGTGATCCTCTAAGTTGTTAATCCAGCTGGCATCTGAATAACCTTCCAAAACATAAGGATATCCACTATAAGTTAAACCATAATTCATGGTCCCTTTCAAGTACTTGAATACTCTACTCACAGCTTGCCAATGATGTGAACTAGGATTACTAGTATATCTACTAATCCTTCCCACAGCATATGTTATATCAGGCCTAGTACTAATCATGGCATACATTAGACAACCAATAGCCCTTGAGTATTCAAGTTGAGACACTGGAGATCCTTTATTAGGTAGAAGCTTAAGACTAGTATCTATAGGAGTGCTAACAGGAGAACAATTCTCAAAGTTAAACTTTTTCAATATCTTCTCAATATAATGTGATTGAGAAATTGAAATCCCATTGTTTCCTTTTCTAATTCTTATACCAAGAATTACCTCAGCCTCCCCCATGTCTTTCATATCAAAACTAGATGATAAGAATTTCTTGGTTTTATCAAATTCTTCTAAATCAGTACCAAAAATCAACACATCATCTACATATTAACAAATCATGACTCCTTTACCAGAAGTATCAAATTTGCTATATACACACTTGTCAGCTTGGTTTAATGCAAAACCATTAGACAAGACAACATCATCAAACTTTTGATGCCTTTGTTTTGGTGCTTGTTTCAAACCATATAATGATTTCTTCAACTTGCACACTTTGTGTTCATTTTCAGGCATCACAAACCCTTCAGGTTGTTTCATGTATATTTGCTCATCCAAATCACCATTCAAGAATGCAGTTTTCACATCCATTTAGTGAATCACAAGATTATGTATAGCTGCAAGAGCTAATAATAATCTAATAGTAGAAATTCTGGAAATAGGAGCATAAGTATCAAAGAAATCAATGCCTTTCTTTTGTCTAAAGCCTTGGATAACTAATATGGCTTTATACTTATCAGTTGTGCCGTCCACTGTAACGCCTGTGTTTCTAGGCTTGCCATTTTTAGCAATGTAATAGTCTAGGTTAACCTTTGTAACCCATTTTGAAATAATATAAGTGTATTATTTGAGTATTATGTGTTTTGTGCTTAATTGTTTAATTATGTGAAACTTGATATCTTTAGATAATGTTGTAGTAGTTGAAACAAGGTTTCCGAAGATATAAAGAATGCCGAAATCCGAGTTATAACGAAGAAGTTATGACCTGTCGAAGTTTCGCGACAAAACCGACAACGCTGATTAACGTAAAAAGTGAAATTTACGTTAGAGCGATATTTAGCCTTAGTGATCTAAACGAGAATCGAAGATCTCGTTGTTAGTATCAAAGCGATAAAAAGTTAGGCGAGAATGGACGTCAAACGAAGAAGTTATGAATTTATAACAAAATTTTCTGTCCCGGCCTATTAAAAATAAATAATAAAAATAAAAGTCAAAATTAGCCGACCGAGTCTAAAAGAAAGTTGTAGAGCGTAGTCTCACCTTCGCGTGGATATAAAGAACGTCGAAAACGGAGTTCGTATGAAGGAGATATGAATTTTCGAAGTTTATTAAATAATTTATAATTAAATTTAATTATAAAATCTGGCCTTATCCGAAGACGAGTCACCGGACTCATCCGGAGTACGCCCCGCGTATAGCCAGAAGTGTCGACACTTCGGATGACGCATGCAGTGACGATTTGGAGCCCAGTACGCCCAGCGTACTGGCGTACGCCCCGCGTACTCCGAGGCATCAGCCTCCTATAAATAGGATGCGAGGGGTCCGGGTATTCTTGCTCATTTCTTCTCCTTTTTGTGTCGAAGCTCTGCGTTTTTACCCCCGAAGCCCCGATATCATTCCCGAGTCCCGAAGCAAGTTCCGAGGTCCCGAAGATCCCGAGAAGTGCGGTTTCCGAGCCGAAGCTCTGCCCGCGAGAAGTTCGATTTTTGTAGAGATCTTCCAGATCTGCTGAGGATTACTACTTCTACGAGCCGTAGTGTTGTCCGATCATCTTATGATCAAGTGAGTGTATACTACCTTTCATGAACACAATAATAATACAAGTATGGTCTGAGTGTATTAAATATATTGTTGTTTATACGTGTAAGTGTGTAGTTACTTTCTTCTAACACATAATTATGAAGGATTTTATACGAAATACGTGTTATGTGTATAGTTTTGTTGATATGTACGTGAATGTATATTCACTCTTTTCAATCTTATAGATTTGAATTGTTTTCTATGAAATACGTGTTATGTGGGTATGCCTCATCTGTTATGTGAAATATGTATTGGATGAAAATACTATACAGGTTTTAAACTATGTATATAAATATATATTTTTATCTACTAATATGTTGGGTAGAACATGGGTAGATAGTCGGTGTGTAATAAACAGATGAGAGGCCTCGATGTTGTTGTTGTTGTTGACCTAGTTATTCAGCGGAGTATGGATAACGACCACAGACTCCTTCTAGACAGTCTCGTGGAACGCTAGCAGGTTCATAACCTGTAGGTGTTGTGAACGATGTGTTCATCGGTGTACTCTATCCCCCTCATGGTTGCCTTTAGGATATCTATTGTTGAGGAAACCCCTTAGCAGTAATCTCCGTCCCGATGAAAATCCTAGATTAGGTCCCTTGAGATAGATGTTGTTTTAGGGACGTAAAGTGAGGATAACGGGAATGGGTAATCGGGATAGTGATTGGTTGGTGAAATTAAATATAATTTATTTATTTTGGGTTGAAAACCCTATATGCTCACCAGGCTCCCAAGCCTGACCCACTCAGTTTTATTTGTATTACAGGAAGTGGCGCAAGGGCGTAAGATGGATGAACCATCAAGTTGTTTTGTTTACAAGTCTGTATATGTATATATTTGTTGAATGACTTGTAATGTTACTGTTTATGCTTAATGGTCTGTATCGGAACATGACACCCCGAGTTTTGATTATATAATGAAAATACATTTCTTTTATGAAATGCTTTGGTAAACATTGTTTTATCATGTTTTGTTTTTGGGAACAAATTCCGCAACTCTTTTAAATCAAAAGGATTTACTCTGAAATTATTTTAAAAAGCATAAATGAAATCGGTATTTTCTGGCCGTGATTTTGGGGATGTCACATCCACCTTCATTTTTCTTTTGATGATCCATTTACATCCTAATGCCTTGCAACCAGGAGGTAAATCAGTCAAAACCAAAGTATTGTTATGCATGATAGAATCAATCTCATCATGAATTGCCTCTTTCCAGAAATGAACATCCCTAGAAGCCATAGCTTCACTGAAAGTCTTTGGATCCTCTTCAATATTAAAACAATATTGATGTTGAGAAATAGTCTCATTCCTTGTTCCTTCAACTAAATATAGTTGAAAATCAAATCCAAAAGACTTAGCTTTTCTAGCTCTGGTGCTTTTCCTAAGTTCAGGTACAAAACTTGCACCACCAGAAACATCTTCATCTTGAGTAGTACTCTTGCTGGAAGATTGATGAACACATCCCTTGGTCTAGGTATAGATGTAAATCTTTCTTCATCAAAGATAGCATCTCTTGACTCTATTACTGTGTTTACAGACACAGAGTCATTAGATTCTAAAACATAGAATCTATATGCTTTGGAATGCTCAACATATCCAATAAAGATACAATCTATACCTCTCTAACCCAATGTCTTCCTTTTGGGTTTAGTAAGCCTTACAACTGCTCTACAACCCCAAACTTTGAGATAACTCAAATTTGGTACCTTTTTACACCAAATTTCGTAAGGAGTATTCTTACTCCTTTTATTTGGAGTTCTATTCAAGATGTAACATGCAGTTAACATTGCCTTACCCCAAAACCCTTCACTTAAACCAGAATATGAAAACATCGAATTTACCATTTCTTTCAAAGTCCTATTCTTCCTTTCAGCTACACCATTTTGTTGTGGTGTATATGGAGCTGTGGTTTGATGTATTATTCCAGTTGATTCAAAATAATTTGGATCATAATACTCACCACCTCTATCAGTACGCAATACTTTTATAGATTCATTTTTATGAAGCTCAACTTGTTGTTTATAAATTTTAAATTTAGCAAGTGCTTCATCCTTAGAATGTAGCAAATAGATATAACAATATCTAGATGAATCATCAATAAAAGTAACAACATACTTCTTATTTCCAAGGGAAGGTGTTGCATGGAAATCACATAAATCACTATGTATAAGATCCAACACCTTGCTTTCCCTAACAACATCTTTGAAAGGTTGTCTAGTGATTTTAGTTAGCATACATGTTTTACATTTTTTTATTATTTTGCATATCAAAAGCAGGAATTAAACTCATTTTAGACATGTCTTTTAATCTCTTGTAATGAATATGTCCTAATCTAGCATGCCATAAATCAGATTTATGAAAATTATTGTTGCAACTACTAGAAGCCATGCAAATAGAATTATCACTAGAAGGATAATTAATATTAAGCCTAATCATTCAATTACATATATATCCAAATCCCATAAAAGAACCATGTCTTGACAAGATATACTTGTCACTTTCTAACACTTGTTTGTAACCACAATTATTTAATACAATTTCAGATACGAGATTCTTACGA
Organism: Lactuca serriola; assembly: GCF_051521515.1. Taxonomy (NCBI): domain Eukaryota; kingdom Viridiplantae; phylum Streptophyta; class Magnoliopsida; order Asterales; family Asteraceae; genus Lactuca; species Lactuca serriola. The sequence continues at coordinate 2,619,124 of NC_136409.1, read as the reverse complement.
ATCCCTGGAACATATAAAACATTGTTCAAACACAAACATTTCCCAAAAGTAAAATTAAGTAAAATAGATCCTATGCCCTTGATTGGTTCAGTTGCAACATTTCCCATCTTCACAACAGATCCATCTTCAATTGGTTGAAAGTTCTTGAACCAATATAGATCTTTGCAAACTTGACTTGTTGCTCCCGAATCAACCCACCATGCAACTTTATCATCCTGCACATAAAATGCTTCAGAAATCACAGAAATATAATTCTGAATATATTTAGGATTCTGCATGAAAACAGAAATCTGACCTTGTTGCTTTTCTGGATCCTTGGATCCACTTGGTCCAGCACCATCCTTGTTCACTTTGCGAAGACGACAATATTTCTTGAAGTAACCCGGTTTGTTACAATTCCAACAAACCAACTTAGCCTTTTTGTTGGAAGACTTGTCATCCTTTCCTTTAAACTTCTTTTTTCCATTAGACTTCTTGGGATTCTTTGAACTTTCTCCTTCCACCATGTTCATAGAAGAGGAACCAACTTGGTTCTTGCCTTTAGGATTGTTATCAAGTTCTTGAGTCCTTGTGGACTCTTCAATCCTTAAATGGCTTCCAAGTTGAGTCAAAGTCAATTCCTTTTTGTTATGTTTCAAATTGTGTTTAAAATCCTTCCAGGAAGGGGGCAGTTTGTCAATTATCACAGCCACAGAAATGACTTCATCCATTTTTAAATTGTGTTGAGCAAACTGTCCCAGAATCCTCAACATTTCATGGAATTGTTCCATAACAGTTCTGGAGTCAATCATCTTGTAACCCATAAAGTTACTAACAAGAAACTTCTTACTAGAAGCATCTTCAGCCATGTACTTGGATTCAAGAGAATACCATAGTTCTTTTGCAGATTCAAAATTTTGATAAATGTCAAAAAGAGAATCAGACATACCATTGAGAATATGACCACGGCATATATAGTCATCATTTTCCCACTTTGATCTTCTTCTTGTTGCCTCCAAAGGTTCATCTTCAACATATTCTGGTAAGACTGGCATGGGTGTACTCAGAACATACACCACTTTCAGAGTGGTAAGGCGAAACTTCATCTTCTTTTGCCATCTACGAAAATCATGCCCTTCAAACTTGTTCCGTTTTTCAAACTTACTTGTCATTCCTTCACAGAATCACCACTTGCCATGATCACAGAATACTTTGATTTTTGTAAGATAATAGGGATAAAATAGTCTTGGAAATTCTGAGAATTGTGATTTCACTATAAAATCAAAGTATTGGGTGGTACTCCCTAATCTTTGATTGGATAAGACTCAGAAGAGAAAAGAACAGATAATGAGTGTATGAATTTTAGTAAGTACCAGAAAAAACTAACCAAAATTGGTTAAATACCTTCTTTGTCTGAAAACTGTCAAAACTGTCATAAAACAGTTAGGCAACAGTCAACAAACTGTCATAAATCCGGGTTTTCTATAAGAATTAATACCAAGTCAAGAACGGGTCAAATATTCTAAATTTGGATTTCTGATGTATTTTCAATACAGCAATATTCTAAATTTGGATTTCTATAAGAATTAATACAGCTCGATCCCAGCCAGGGGCTCTGCCCCTTGGACCCCGCTCCCAGGGGCGCTGGCCCCGGACCCCCATTCGTTTAGGGGCTTCACCCCTAAATGATAGTCTACTTTTAATCTTGAATAAACTTAAACAAGTGTGCACTCCACACCTTCCTTACTTGATTAATATTTATCAAGATCACTTTTGCTCAACAAAAGTAATCCCATTACACTTAAAACACATTAGTGAAACAAATCACCAACACAATTCTGTATAGTTTGGACCCAATTTTTATTAGTTAAACTTCCAAAATCCGTAGAATTGCCTTTGTAGTATTAAAATATGTCTTTATTACGAAAAAGCCCTTGAATTTTATGCACAACGGTCTGAGATGTTTTGATACTTTATTAAAGGTTAATCCACATGGCCACAATATGGCAGAATGTATGTTATTATGTAGTTTTTAATCATCAAAATATGATATACTTTGGTCATGGTTTTGAATCTTAGTAACATTTTAATTACTAATTTGGTATTGGTAATTTATGTTTGTACCTTGTAGTTTCACCTTCAATTCAATGTAATCTTTCAGTACCATTTTAGCCACATTTACCCACGAGTAGAAATACGACAAATCGGTTTCCGTGAAAAACTAAATGACCCACTTTTCTAGTAGAATGGAGGATGAAAATACAAGACTTTAATTATTATACGACATATTGGTGCATATCTACTATTGAAGTTCTCAAGTTACCAAAAATACATTAATTACGACACTTTTATTATGTAAAGATACAAACATACACATTTATATGAAAGTTCCAAAAAATACATAATTGTGAAAATACCATAAAAGACAACACTTGTAAATTCCTCAGAATAAAAATACATTATCACAAAAACAAGACCATCTAGGACATTTGATGATTGCTAGGCAGCTAGGGTACTTGATTAACGACACAATCATTGAGAGGATTTTTGGTTACAGACAACGTCGTAGAAATAGTACCTTGAGAATAATAGAAAGGGATGTTTTCTTGTATTAAGATGCCCTCGTTGCAAATAGTACTTTGTGTCTCATCACCAACAACTAAGAAGATGCAACTCATTCCAGGGATGTCATCTGTTAACGTAGAATGCTCACATGTAATGTTTAAATATTTTTCAACCTTTTCACACTTTTTATCCAATTTGTAAATCCATTTTCCTACTGTCCAACCGACACTCAACTTCTTTCTACCATTGGCCAAATATTAACTTATCTCCTATCATCATCACAATAGTTTCTGCTACCTTCTGTGACACCTCAGATAACTCATCTTCAACTTGTGTATTCACTTTTATCCAATTCTCCAATCGAGTGCTATCTTCTAGTACCTTTGACTTGCCAACCAACATTGTAGTGGTAGATATGGGTAACTTAGGCCATCCCGAATCAAACGTACCTTTATGCAACTGCTTTCCAACACCCTTGATCATTGTTTGAAGCAATTTAGGATCCCCTACCCTGTACATTGGTATTTTTGACATTTATTTTAAGCATGAATGTATAATAAAATATCAAAAACTACAACAGTGATGAAAAAACCTTATGGTACCTAACTTGAGGGAGGTTATCGTTGGCATAGGAAGAACAAGTAAGAAGAAGGATCGGTAGGAGGAAGACGACCAATTTCTTAACAAACAAAGCCATTTTTATGAATTATGTAGTATGTATGAATTGAATGTGTGATATAAGATCGATGATATTTATAGATAACATCCATTATGTAATTACTTTGCAATTAGAATACATGTGGAAGATACACTGTCATGTGGGCCAAATAATTTGGTGCTTCTAGAACTTAGTGATGGGTTTTAGCCATAAGAACTTTCCTATGTGCGCATGCAAAACCCTAATGCTCGGATCTAGGCTTTCTAATCAAACATGCTTTGAATCCAAGACTTGTAATGACTATTTAGATGTAAAACACAATATTGAAACAGATCTAGAATCATACCTCTTGATTCCTTGTTGATCTTGTTGTCATGGAGCTTCTAGAGTCACAATTGTCACTCCTCTAATGGCTTACAAACACCAATAGCAAGGAGGATGATTTGGGAGAGAAGAGAGGGGAGGAATTCGGCCAGAGTCTCTCTACTTTAGATGGGATGTCGAATTCCCTCACTCATGGGGTCTATTTATACTTGTAGACTCCTTAAGGGTTACAACTTAAACCCTAATTGGATAACTTAGACTTTAAGTTAATCCATATCCTTACCTTGATAACCCTATGGTCGATTTTTGGCTTATCCAAGCCCTAGAAATCGTCCAACCTATCTTGGATAAGGATTTATAGTCTAAAGTGTAACTATCAAACAATTGACAGTTTATACCCTCTTATTTAATTAATCTCCTTAAGTCACCAAATTAACTCCAATTAATTCTATGACTTATATTAATCAAATAACTATATATTATTCTTTATATTATTCCCATAATATACTAATAATATTTACTCTCTCTTAATAAATCTTCCTATCAAGTTGCTATGGTGAAGGCAACCCAAAAGGACCATGCACAACCGGGTCAAATACTTGCCTAATATAGTTGCAGCCTTAGACACTATTCCAATAGTCTCCCACTTGGATAAGTCAAGTAACTATAAGCGCAAGTACAATTCGGTTTACAATCGTAGCTCTCAAAGACGCTGTCAAACTCTGATCTAATCAATCTTGTCCTTTAGATAAGGGATCGTACAGTCCTCTGTTAGATATCATGCTGACAATACTATGGAACAGTTAGTCAAGCATTTGATTTCTCGATTTCCGATTTATTTGACATAGAACTTAATCGAACACATCAATTCAGTTCTAACCGGGCCCGACACATAAGTCAAATCAAATCATCGAGCGGCCGAGATATCCCTTTTTCCTTCTTAGGATAAAAGTTACAGATAAACTTCGACTTATATGCATTTACTTATTCATTAACCAACTATACACAACAATGTGTTTTATAACATCGAGTTACCAATGCATTTTCGCATTATAAATGTACAATCAATTAACCAATAAAAAACCATATATCTAGGTTTTAAGACTATATGATATTATCGTCTTGCGATCACCCATTTACTATCACATTCCATAAGGTGATTCCAGCAAGCGCAGGTTTGTTCCAATGCTCAAAACTAGTTCGTAAGCACTCATGAACGTTGCAGCAATCTTTTACTATGTCTAAAACCATTTAGACACTCTACACACCTATTCATGACGATCTTCATTCATACCTACTTCCAACATATGAACGATCGTGGATAATTTGAATAATTCGATTATTCCTAATAAACTCAATTATTCTGGAAGTCAAAATATGCAAAGTGAAACAATAGTTAAACAATTAACATAAGACAGTAACATTACTTATAAATAAAACTCCTTTATTTAATCATCAAATGTTAATTACATTTATCTATTACACGTTTCTAATACTATCTAATCTATGCTAACATCATCCTTCAGCCCGATGCTCCTAGCATGTTGCAAGTGCTTAACCCTACTCAGTCCCTTCGTAAGCGGATCTACTGGATTATCTTCCGATGATATCCTCTTTACTACGAGTTGTCCTTCTTCTACACGATGTCTAATAAAGTGATATTTTATGTCGATATGTCTTGATCTACCATGATCCCTCGGTTCCTTGGTCAAGGCAACCGCTCCTTCGTTATCACAGAAAATCTCCATGGGCTCCTTTATGGCAGGTACAACTCCAAGATCTCCAATGAAGTTCTTTAGCCATATTGCGTCTTTCGACGCTTCGCTTGCTGCAATGTACTCTGATTCGCACGTTGAATCAGCTATGGTTTCCTGCTTGGAACTCTTCCATGTCACTGCTCCTCCATTTAGGGTAAAGACCCAGCCTGACTGCGGACGGTAGTTGTCCCTATCGGTCTGAAAACTGGCGTCACTATACCCTCGCACCTTCAAGTCATCACTCCCTCCAAGGACTAAGAACCATTCCTTCGTCCTCTGAAGGTACTTAAGGATATTTTTCACCGCAACCCAATGGGCTTTGCGAGGGTTCCCTTGATATCTACTAACCATGCTCAAAGCAAAGGCTACATCAGGGCGAGTACAAGTCATATCGTACATGATTGAGCCAACTGCAAAAGCGTATGGAACTCGGCTCATATTAGCTATCTCAGCTTCGGTACTCGGACTTTGAGTCTTACTCAACTTGGCATTAATTTGTATCGGTAATTCTCCCTTTTTCAAGTTTTCCATACTAAAACGTTTTAGTACCTTCTCTAAGTAAGTGTTCTAATTAAGTCCTATCAGTCTCTTACTTCTTTCTCTTACTATCCTTATTCCCAAAATATAGGAAGCCTCTCCGAGGTCCTTCATAGCGAAGCACTTCCCGAGCCAGGACTTGACCTCCTGCAGAGTCGGGACGTCGTTTCCTAGGAGTAATATGTCATCGACATATAGAACGAGAAAGCTTACTACACCCCCACTGGCTTTGACATATACACATGATTCATCTTCGCTTCGTACAAATCCAAACTCTTTGACTTTCTCATCGAAGCAAAGATTCCATCTGCGGGACGCTTGCTTAAGTCCATAAATGGACTTCTCAAGCTTACACACTCTATTCGGATGCTTCGGATCCACAAACCCCTCTGGCTGAGCCATGTAAACATCCTCAGCCAACTTTCCGTTAAGGAAAGCGGTCTTGACATCCATTTGCCAAATCTCATAATCATGAAATGCGGAAATAGCTAGCATCACTCTAATAGATTTTATCTTCGCAACTGGTGAGAAGGTCTCTTCATAGTCAACTCCGGGAGTTTGAGTAAAGCCCTTCGCAACTAGTCGTGCTTTAAACGTGTGTACCTCTCCATCCACGTCAGTCTTCTTCTTGAAGATCCATTTGCACCCAACGGTCTTATGTCCAGGCACATTATCAACCAAATTCCAAACTTGGTTATCATACATGGATTGGATCTCGCTATCCATTGCCTCTTTCCATTTCGCAGACTCCGGGCCTGCCATGGCTTCCTTATAGCTATTAGGTTCATCAAGATTTATTAGTGTACTATCACTAATATACGTGTCCCCTTCGGTAGTAATATGAAAACCATACAACTGGGGTTGAAAACTAACTCTTTCGGAACGTCTAAGAGGTAATGATATGTCAATTGGTTCAACCGGAGCTTCCTCCTCGGGTTGAGTGCCAGCGGTAGAGGTTCCTTCATCTATCGACTCTTGAATCTCTTCAAGATCGATTTGCCTCCCACTGTCTCCTTGGCCAATGAGTTCTCGTTCTCGGAAAACCCCTCTCCTCGCAACAAAGACAACATTGTCCTTCGGTCTATAAAAGAGATATCCAAAGGATTTCTGCGGGTAGCCGATGAAAATACATCGCTCACTACGAGGTTCGAGCTTGTCGTGAGTATCTCGTCTTACGAAAGCCTCGTAACCCCAAACCTTGATATGTGCTAACGAAGGAGCTTTCCCCGTCCACATCTCGTGAGGTGTTTTGGCAACCTTCTTAGTAGGGACTCGGTTAAGGATATGGGCGGCAGTCTCTAAGGCATACCCCCAAAAAGAGATAGATAGTGAAGCACGACTCATCATAGAGCGAACCATGTCCAACAAGGTTCGATTACGCCTTTCTGCCACACCATTCAATTGTGGTGTCCTAGGTGGCGTCAATTGTGAAACTATTCCACACTCCTTGAGATAATCGTAGAATTCAAGACTTAGGTACTCTCCTCCTCGATCGGATCGAAGCATCTTGATCTTCCTGCCCAATTGATTCTCCACTTCATTCTTAAACTCTTTGAACTTTTCAAAAGTTTCTGACTTTTGCTTGATTAAGTAGATATACCCATATCTACTATAGTCATCGGTAAAAGTCACGTAGAAACGGTTTCCATCCTTTGTGGTAGATCTAAACGGTCCACATACATCGGTATGTATGAGGTCCAATAGACCCTCACCCCTTTCGCACGAACAAGCGAAGGGTGACTTAGTCATCTTTCCAAGTAAACAAGACTCGCATGTGTCATCTTCCCTAAGGTCGAATGACTCCAACACTCCATCCTTTTGGAGTTGGGCTATGCGTTTCTTGTTGACATGTCCAAGACGACAATGCCATAAGGATGCCTTATCCATACTATTGGAAGAATCCAAGTACAAAACATCATTTCCTAAGTTATCAACAATCATAACAGTTTCATAAATTCCATTACATGGTATAGCTTCAAAGTAAAAGACACCATTTAGATAAGCTAAAATAGAACCATTCTCATTATTAAAAGAAAATCTAAAACCTTGTCTAAACAAACCATGAAAAGAAATGATGTTTCTAGCCATTTTTGGTGAATAGCAACAATTGTTCAAATCTAAAGATAAACTATTCCTAAGCACTAAAGAATACACTCCAATCTTGGTCACAGGCGACGATCTTCTGTTCCCCATGATTAGATTTATTCTTCCATGCTCCACGTCTCTACTTCTTCTTAGTCCCTGCACATTAGAACAAATGTGATAACCACAACCGGTATCAAGAACCCAAGAAGTATTGTGGGAATCATTAGATTTAATTGTATATATACCTGCAAAAGATGGCTTGATCTTTCCTTCCTTGATGGCTTGCAGGTACTCCGGGCAGCTTCTCTTCCAATGTCCTATCTTGTGGCAGTGGTGGCACTCTGCCTCCTTCGGATTAGAGCAGGGCTTAGAGGGATCAACTTTGGTCCCACTAGAAGAGGCACCATCTCGGGCTTTCACCTTGCGATGGTTCTTTGACAAAGCCTTCCTCTTTTTTCCTTTTCCTTGTCCAATTGCCAAGACAGGAGCAGCGGGCGGATTGGGAGTTGGTGCAACATACTTGTCCTTGAAGTTGCTCTCAGCGACCCTCAAGAGACCTTGGAGTTTACTTAGGGTGACCTCTTCTTTGTTCATGTGATAGGTCATCCTAAATTGATTGTAGCTCGGAGGCAAAGAGTGAAGCACCATGTCGATCGCCAAGTCTTCCCCAAAGTCAACATTTAACTTGCGAAGGCGGTCGACATACCTTTGCATCTTTTGCAAATGCACGGTAAGAGATTCTCCATGACCCATCTTAGAGGAAATCATGTTGGTGAAAATCTCATAACGCTCTTGTCTCGCGTTTTGATGGTATCTCTCCAATAAGTCTTGGTGCATTTCGTACGGATACATGTCCTCGTAAGACTTTTGGAATTCGGAGTTCATGGTCGCGATCATGATGCAATGCACTTTCGTTGCATCACGCTCGTGAGTTTCGAAAGCGGTGATTTTGGCGGGAGTAGCGATTTCGGGGTTGATTTTCTCGAGCTTCTCATCGAGGACATACTCCTTATCCTCATAGCGAGCAATCGTGCGAATGTATCTTATCCATTCGCTAAAGTTCGTTCCATCAAAGGTGACCTTTTGACAAAGGCTCATCAAGGTGAAAGAACTCGCAGCAGCATTCGACATCTACAATTAGAAAGGACAAAGATAGATTAGAATATGAATCCCTAATTATCACCCAGTAAGAACAATTAGGGCTAGGATCCAACAACAATATTTACACATTAGAAAAGGGATGTCGTAATCTATAATGCAAACAATTTGAAGGTAAGTGAATGACGATTCACTAATTCTCCACCATGAAAAACATAACTTTAAGTCCTAAATGTATTGAGAATTCCTAGTTTCGGATGAGATTCATTGAAACTTTTCAATGGCATGTTTAAATCTCGATATGCCCCTCTTGTTTGTGACTGGGATACCGAGGATCACAAAGCGGGTGTGAATTACCATACAAATTAACGTGGTGCCTTCATTGTAACGATCACCTATTCGACGTGTCGGTAAACCACACACGCTCCATCGAACTATGATAAACAATGAATCACCCTTTCCCACCTTCGCTTAGAACCAATTAGTGTGTCGGTAAACCACACACGCTCCACTAACTTCTTAGCAAGGTGCAAAGTGTAATTTTATGGGATTGCATCAATTCACTTTTCCTAAAGTAACTAAGATTGGGAAATTTTTAAGAAAACATGTAGTTACTTTGTATTTCTTATTATACCTTTTAATGAGAGGATGAGGTTGCCCTATCCTACCCGTTCGGCTAATGACCCTCCACCAATCAAGCTAGCGGTGGGTGTGAGTGTACACCCATTAAGGGCCATTTTATAGGTTGCAACCTTATACCCACCTTATAGATCGGCTTCGTGAATGAGGCCTACTAACGGTAAGACTAGAATTTAAGTTATACATGTATATATATTAATCTTGTAATATTATATTAGTATAGGGTTGTATTTTAAACTTGTAAAATTCTAGGGTTTGAAATTTAAATTGTCTAAATTAAACTTTTAATCACAAAACATAAATTTCAAAACTTTGAGGACTAGTTTTAAACATTTAAAACATAAAGGATCAAATAACAAATAATCTAAATCACATAATTATCCATATTTAATTAATAATTATCATATAACGAAATCAAATATTTAATTAATTGATAATTATCTTCAATTAGATCAAAAATATAGTCATATATATTACAAAATCGGATTAGGGTTGATGTAATATGATTAAGGTAAGTTTCCACAAGATAAATATGAAAAAATCCCGTTTTTGGCTAATCCTGACGCTCGGACTCGCCGAGTACCCATACTGGACTCGCCGAGTCAGGTCAACTCGCCGAGTCCACTATGGGACTCGCCGAGTCCACTATGGGACTCGCCGAGTCCATGACTCAGAAACATAAAAATCGAATTTTTCAGTTTAGTTTCATACAAGAAACAATTCAATGAAAACCAAGCTAGGCTCTGATACCACTGATGGGTTTTAGCCATAAGAACTTTCCTATGTGCGCATGCAAAACCCTAATGCTCGGATCTAGGCTTTCTAATCAAACATGCTTTGAATCCAAGACTTCTAATGACTATTTAGATGTAAAAAACAATATTGAAACAGATCTAGAATCATACCTCTTGATTCCTTGTTGATCTTGTTGTCATGGAGCTTCTAGAGTCACAATTGTCACTCCTCTAATGGCTTACAAACACCAATAGCAAGGAGGATGATTTGGGAGAGAGGAGAGGGGAGGAATTTGGCCAGAGTCTCTCTACTTTAGATGGGATGTCGAATTCCCTCACCCATGGGGTCTATTTATACTTGTAGACTACTTAAGGGTTACAACTTAAACCCTAATTGGATAACTTAGACTTTAAGTTAATCCATATCCTTACCTTGATAACCCTATGGACGATTTTTGGCTTATCCAAGCCCTAGAAATCGTCCAACCTATCTTGGATAAGGATTTATAGTCTAAAGTGTAACTATCAAACAATTGACAGTTTATACACTCTTATTTAATTAATCTCCTTAAGTCACCAAATTAATTCCAATTAATTCTATGACTTATATTAATCAAATAACTATATATTATTCTTTATATTATTCCCATAATATACTAATAATATTTACTCTTTCTTAATAAATCATCCTATCAAGTTGCTATGGTGAAGGCAACCCAAAAGGACCATGCACAACCGGGTCAAATACTTGCCTAATATAGTTGCAGCCTTAGACACTATTCCAACACTTAGGTGAGTAGTTGAAAAAAAAAAGGAAACGTGGGCTTTTTTTCCTTTATTTGCGTTTAATTTGTTTTTGTGTCATAAGGTAATGTAGGCTATAAAATTAGAGAAGTTAAATATTCTCCTACTCTTTGTTCCTAATCCTACCAATCCTCTCATCCAATTAAATGATGACATGTGTCATATTTGTATACTAATATAACATTTAAATTCATTTAATGACCATTTAATGTTACACATGTCACTATTTAATTGGGTAACAATATTTGTAGAAGCAAAAAGTTGAAGGATTTTTAATTTTCTCATAGAATTAAGCATTTTACTTTCAGAATAAGAGTTGGATCATTTTTTGAGTCTCAGTTATTTCATCCAGTGTTGCAGAAATCGGCCTTGGAGGCCGATTAATTGGCGATTAATCGCTTGGTGGCCTTAAATCGATTACGATCAGGGTCCCTGGCGGAAATAGGTCAAAATCGGTCAAAGTCGGATTTAGTGGTCCTTGGCGGTCTCGGAGTTCATAGGCGGAAACTTTTTAAAAAATTAAAAAAATTTTAATTTTCAAATATTACACCAAAATTTTAAATTTTAAATTTTTTAAGCTTTCAAAATTTAAAATATTAAACTAAAGCTTTCAAATTTTTAATTTAAAAATTTTAAATGTTGAAATACTTAGTTTTTTAGGGAATATTAATTTTTTTTATATAATTTTATTAATAATTAAGGCTCCCCGATTAATCCCCGTCTAATCCGATTAATCGCTTGTCGTCGGTCGACCGCCGAGCTACCGCTGGACGATTTTTACAACCTTGATTTCATCCTTTCACTTTGTATTGTACACGTGTATCGGACATCGGTTCTTTCTGGTGTACATAGAAGGACCTGATATTCAACAATAACATCCATTACGTAATTACTCTGCAATTACAATACATGTGGAAGCCACACCGTACGTACACAAAACCATCGAATTGTCTCATTTTAAAGAAAATTTATAGTTTTCATTTTAGTGATCTAGAACTCTTTTTTTTAAAGCCTATATTTAATTTTTTTAACCAAAAATATAATCTACTTTAAAGCTAACGTTTAATGTTATTTATGTCTACCATGACTTGAAGATCAACACCTCATACTGATGGACTGATTAGTCTTTTATTGGTGTTGCCGATCAGCATCAAGTGTTGTCTTACTATTTGAGTGTGAAATTCCAAGTCCTATGATGTACCTATATATGTCTTATACATTAAACGTTATCATAGAGGTACATTATATCTGTTGATTAATAAAAAAAATATATGTTATAAATAAAATTTACATTCGGCCTTTTTAATATTATATTATTTTGAGCAACGAAATACTTATTTAGGGATGTATATATAAATCGTATTATAAAATAAGTATTTAGATGTTTATTTTAAATTATATATATATATATATATATATATATATATATATATATATATATATATATATATATATATATATATATATATATATATATGGGTAAAGTGAATATACCTAACAACCTTATATAAGCTTAGATACCTAACCGTATTATACTACATTGTTTTGCATTATATTTCCATTACAATCGTCTAAGGTTCTTAATACTTCAACTCTTAACTTGATTTACTTCCAAGATTTTTAGACATTCACCATTATATTCCTCCTACACCATTTGATTTGTAACGGTAGTATACGAAGCCCACCAGGGGGTCTCCGATAGAAAGACGTCATTTGAAAGAAGATAATGGTGAAAGTCCAAAGATTTTGGAAGCAATCAAATTATGAGGTTGAATTTTAAGAACTTTGGGTGATTATAATGCAAATATGATACAAAATTACATAGTATAATGTGGTTAGGTACCTAAGCTTATATAAGGTTGTTAGGTATATTCACTTTACCCTATATATATATATATATATATATATATATATATATATATATATATATATAGAGAGAGAGAGAGAGAGAGAGAGAGAGTGTGTGTGTGTCAGTGAGTGAGTTGGGATTATATATAACCTCTAAATATTGTGTCAATGTATAACCAAATGTGGTCCAATAATTTTATAATTAACTATTACAAAAATTAAATACCAATAATTTTGGAAACGTAATTAATATACTTAATTAAAACCACCATTTTAGGGATTGTTACGCGGATCAAAAACCTGTGATTGGTATTCGTTTTCCTTAATGCTAGACTTTTAGTTTCATTTGTTCATGAAGCATGGAGATAATTTATATGTGGCATAATTATTAATAATATTTAAAAATTCTAGTTTTTTTTATTACTCACTAAAAATTAAATCTTCAAAACCATTTTATAGTTGTTGCAACAAAAGACATGCAATTTGAAAATCAAAAGGAATGGTTGTTATTCATATTTTTTATTAATGCATTGTGCAATATTCACTAAAAACTTATATTCTTTTAGAATGATTATCAATTATTTTACAGGCATGCTTAAGCAATTAAAAAAAGATAAACAATAATTGTATCTTCATCTTTGTTGTTACAATATTCTTTCAGAATGCATGTTACAAAATAACTTCATTCTAACAGAATACATCAAAAAATTATATTCTAATTTGTATAAATTTGATTTGATTCTTCGAAGAATTTGTCTTATTATATAGAATATATATTGTTTTATTCTTATTCTTTAAACGTGTTTAAGTTTAATGTATTCTTGAAACATATTTAATTCTAAAAGAGTGTAAATATAATAATCAATAAAATGTATTTTAACAGAATTTTCAATATGTATATTCCATTACACTATATTTTTAAAGAATGCATTAAGAAACTTTTTTTAAATGTTCATTTGGTTTTACTAATCATATTAAAGGATACGGTTATTAATATAAAATATAAAATATATTATTTCATTTTTTTAAATCTAATTTAATTTTTACCCCTTAATATTCTCACGTTCCATAATATATTGATAACTAATTTGACTAATTTATTATTGTAGTTAATTAATATAGTTATTGTAACTGTTAAGTTCATAAACTTCTATTGTTTTTAATCAAATGGACAATAAATAGTCATATATTCACACAATATTTGTAATTCACATTTAATCTTAACCCTATATATATATATATATATATATATATATATATATATATATATATATATATATATATATATATATATATATATATATATATATATATATAGTCAAGATCAAATAAGAAGAAAATTTTTGGTAGGAAGGTAAGAAGTTTTTTTTCTACATACTTTTTTGACGAACAAAATAAATGAATCACTAGATGATTCATTTCTAAGATGATTCACAAGAAAAAATTCTCAAAAAAACATCTTTATGATTCATTTATACAATGATTTTGTTGTTATTCACTAAAATTATCATAAAAATGAATTTTTTCTTAATTTACTTAAAAATGAATCATAAAGATGTTTTTTTGAGAATTTTTTCTTGTGAATCATCTTAGAAATGAATCATCTAGTGATTCATTTATTTTGTTCGTCAAAAAATATGTAGAAAAAAAACTTCTTACCTTCTTACCAAAAAAAATTTCTTACCGGATCTATATCCTATATATATATATATATATATATATATATATATATATATATATATATATATATATATATATATATATATATATATATATATATATATATATAGGATATAGATCCGGTAAGAAATTTTTTTTGGTAGGAAGGTAAGAAGTTTTTTTTTCTACATATTTTTTTGACGAACAAAATAAATGAATCACTAGCTGATTCATTTGTAAGATGATTCACAAGAAAAAATTCCCAAAAAAACATCTTTATGATTCATTTTTAAGTAAATGAAGAAAAAATTCATTTTTATGACAATTTTAGTGAATAACAACAAAATCATTGTATAAATGAATCATCGAGATGTTTTTTTGAGAATTTTTTCTTGTGAATCATCTTACAAATGAATCATCTAATGATTCATTTTGTTTGTTTGCGAAAAAAATATGTAGAAAAAAAACTTCTTACCTTCCTACCAAAAATTTCCTTCTTATTTGATCTTGAGTCTATATATATATATATATATATATATATATATATATATATATATATATATATATACCCTCTATATATATATATATATATATATATATATATATATATATATATATATATATATATATAATATATATATATATATATCAAGTGAAAACTCAAAAATAAGTGAAAACTACGAAGGCTTACCGTAAGATTGAACAAATAAAAGGTAAATATTAGATATTATTTATCGTCAATATCTTGGGAGATGATATGATGTCTTTATAATTATGTGCGAGATTTTAATATTTTTCAGCAAATATTTCTTGTTTGGACGTTAAATAAGTAAAAGAAAAAAAATTCCCCCTATTTATTTCGGCAAATATTAAGTGCGAGATTTTGATATTTTTCGGCAAAAAATTCTTTTACTTATTTTTTTAATTCCTTTTTTCGGATATATCTTTTTTGTTGGATTATTACTTTTAATTTATTATTTTAATAACACCTTAAATTTTAGCCCAAAATTTTCATTTTAATTTACCACACAATTAACAATAAGTGAGGACCCTCACCTGATTGTGACGACAAGTAAATCTAACACCCGAACTCCGAGATCTAGTCTCCACCTAATCAACAAAATAATTAACATTGATTAATAAGTATGGTCCAAAACTCATTCGCGAGTCCAAATCCTATAGCTAAACCCTAAATGTGACCAAAGTTCAAAGTCAACAAAAGTCAACTGCCCAGTAAGTACATTGGGCTTACTTCTTCTTATGTAGGGCGTACAACTCAAACAATGTAGTGTCGGGGCCGGAACCAGCTATTTAGGGCGTACCCAAGAGTATGCACAACATACTCCGTCTGTTTTAAAATTTACCAACTTAATGTATTAATCCCTTAAGACATGATGAGATGAAAATACTCTTTGATCGTTTAGATCTTACACAGGTTTATCAGAATCATGCAAACAAAATAACAAACAAAAGAATGAACCAACAATGAGCTGAATGATTCAATAGATTCACGCCTCAGCAGAGCTCGATGAAGAACTTCCGTTGTAGAGGCTTTTAGGGTTACAATCGATAGAAACAATGGTTTGTGTAGATGGTACACTGAAGACCATAGAGATAGTGTGTGACAACCCGAAGTTTCTTTCATGCCGTAACTCGTTTCCGTCCATAAAACTCGTCTTTAGAAAATTTTCCGCTAACATTTTGGGTTAGGTCATTTAATTAAAGATTTTTATTAAGATCTCGTAAGTATCCAAACACGTTAGAAACACATGAAAACGCCCTAAATTATTATTTGAAAAAAATTTAGTTTTATTCCGTCGGGTTATAAACAATTAAATCGGGTACGGCCAAAAGCACCGTCTAACGTCAATATCAGGTAGATTTCCACCAGGCCACAAATTCAAGCCGTACTACTCTCTCTCTAAAACTCGTTATAAACAGTTAAATCGGGTACGACCAAAAACACCGTCTAACGTCAATATCGGGTAGAAGCAATTAAATTGTGAACTTCAATTTAGCTTTTTACCACCACCTCATAACTTTCTCTCACTACTCTCTCGCTAAAACTCGAAATTGAGCCACAATCATCCCTTTCAAGCTCCAAATCGGTAAGATAACTATCCTAGCTCATAATATAACATCTTTAGCCTTCAAATTCGTGTTTAAATCATGAAATATGACCAAATACATGTGTTTACGATCTAGGAACCTCCCCAAACCGTGAACACCTATAAATGGGGTTTTAAAGCCCCAAAACCCTTCCAAATCACTTCTAGTGCTTAGATAAGGCTAAAGGACTCGCATGTACGAGATTTGAACACCAAAATCTTACCTTTGGGGGACTAAACTTGAGTTTACGGTCCAAGAACATGCTTGGACCGTAAAACCTCATTCATGGACCATAAACATACTTAAGGTGTTAGTTTGCCCCTAAACACCTCCAAAAAAAAGCTTCCATAAGAGTATAGAGCCTTATGTCCTTCAAAAGATGCACCAAAACATACACAAATGGGTCAAACTTGAGTTTACGGCCCAAGAACATTCTTGGATCGTAAACACTCCTTCTCAGACCATAAAATACTCCAATGGGTGTTAAAGTGCCCTTAACACCTTGTATGGCTTAGAAATGGGTCTAAAACTTAGCATGCTTAACCTACAACCACCAAAACACATGATTCATGGACAAACATGAGTTTACTGCCGTAAACTCATGAGTTTAAGGTAGTAAACTCACCAAGAACACCTTCATAGACCGTAAACTCCTTTCCAAGGTCAATTCAAGTCCCAATCACTTCCTAAGCCATGGAATCAACCCTAGAACCTTCCTTTGTGGATTGTAAATAACCTAGGACCACCAAAACACACTATAAATGGGTACACAAGATTTTACGGCCGTAAACTCCTAGTTTACTACCGTAAACTCCTCAAATGGTCCTTAGGATGTCCAAATTGCCTTCCAATGCCTTAAAACCAAGCCTAGCATTACCCCACAAGAGTTGTAAGACCATTAGGCACCCAAGGACACCCCACCATGAGTTTACAGCCGTAAACTCATGGGGACATGGTCTTAGGGCCGTAAAATCCCTTAGGAGTTTACTCTTGAAGAGTAAACTCCATATCCAAGCCATACGCACCCTTAGATGCCTCCCAGGTCACTCCTAACACTTGGAATGAAGTGTTTTCGCGACTAGAAGTGTATATCCTCAAATAAATAGTAGTACAATGCCTAATTAGATACAAATATGTATCTTTTCATATTACATAGGAACCTCGCACGCATCCAAGCCCTGAACTGACGTTTAGCATCCAAACCGCCACATTTCGCGAATGGTGAGTTCATACCCCTACTCTTTTTCCGTGTTTTTCAAATGTTTTCATGCGGGGGAATACAAGAAATAGTACTAGGAAATCTTGTACTCAAACTTTTTATTTCAGTTCAAATGTTCATATTTTGTATGTTTTTAATATCGAAAACCGTATTAACCAATAGTTCGAAAACCGTATTAACCAATGTTTTCATATTTTGTATGTTTTTAATATCGAAAACCGTATTAACCAATTTTTTCAATGTAGTCGTGTCTACGGTCAATATATCCTGATCAACTATATTCATTCGAGACACGGCCAACATGTGCTTGGGAGTGACTGTGGTGTCCAGCATGCCTAAAACTTACCCAATACCCAAACAATGAGTCGTCGTCACAACGAAACATTAAATACTATGGGAGTATTTCTAGAGCCAACTTCGTTATATAAATCCTCATTCTAGCGTTGCTCCTCAATCATTCCTTGAGCGATAGTTTATTTGCTTTGATAACTCTTTCCTGTTTATCGCTTATAGAATCCTATATCTGTCATATTAAGATGTCCCCTGTTCAATATCTCTTGATTCAATTCAGAGGACTTATGATCCTCTCTTTCCTAGCTATTTTAGATCAAGATGCCTCCGAGGAAAAGACCCAGCTCAAAGAACAACAATCCTCCTCCAGCACCACCTCCTCCTCAATTTGATCCCGTCATGTTTCAAACAGCTATCAATGCTGTTGTGGCTGCTACCCTATCGCAGATAAACCTCGTTGGTTCAGGTGGGCAAAGAGGTGGTACACAGCCCCAAAACCAAGAAGGTGGCCAGGGACACCAGAAGGAGTGTTCCTACAAGGACTTTATGAATGCGAAACCCAAATTATTCAATGGCACAGGAGGTGTCATTGCCCTAACTAGGTGGTTAGAGAAAATCAAATCTATCTTTGAGATCTGTGCCTATTTAGAATCCAACAAGGTGAAATTCGCCGCTTGCACGTTCACCGATAAAGCTTTGACTTGGTGGAATGGTCGAGTCAAATCCTTAACCCTACCTGTGGCCAATGTTATGGGTTGGGAAGTCATGAAGGAACTTCTACTCGCAGAGTACTGCCCTCGGGGAAAAATGCAGAAACTGGAGCATGAACTCTAGAACCTGAAGATGAAAGGTTCCGATATCGCCACTTACACTTCAAGGTTTGACGACTTGGCACTTCTTTCTCCGGGGATGGTTACCCCGAAAAGCAAAAAGATTGAGAGGTTCATATGGGGGTTGACCCAGCCAACCAAGGGAAATGTCTTGGCTGCAAAGCCAGACACATACGACAACGCCAAATGCCTAGCGTAAATCCTGATCGACCATAGTGATGACATAGAGGAAGCAGCCACCACTCCTGAGCCGAAATAGAAAAGTGGTGAGAAAAGAAAGTTTTGGAAGACAAAGAAGAAAAGTCAGCCTTCACAGGAGTCCTCGAATAAACAGCAGATAGTGGCAGTCCACACTGCCACTACCCCTGCTGTTGTTTCTGTCGTCGGTTCCTCAGCCCAAGCACCTATCACGGGATATGCCGTTATTCTTCCGTGGTGTAACCGGTGCAGTTACCACCATCGTATCCCCAGTCCCTGTCGTGAAAAGTTTTGTAAAACCTGTGGCTAAGAGGGTCACCTTGCACGAAGCTACAGAACACCAACCAATCAAGCTTCCGGAGTGGGCATCAGTCAGGCCTGCTATGGTTGCGGCGAAGTCGGGAATTATAAGAGAACCTGCCCCAAGGAAGCAACAATTGGAAACACCAGGAGAGTCCTAGCTATGGGACAAGATGAGGCAGCCGCCGATCCCACCATTACCACAGGTATATTTCTCCTCGACAGTCCTTATGCTTGCAATCCTTTTCGATTCTAGTACTGAAAGAACATAGGTTAACTACTCGTTCGAACATATTCATAAACATAGTCCACAGATAATAACCGAAACGTCTAACGTCGAGACGACTAACAGTGAGAACGAGAGAGCTAACAACATATTCATAGGTTGCACCCTTACTCTGAACGATCAATCATTTCCCAATCCTGCAAATATCCTTTGTTACAACCATCCATCCCAATCTCACCTCTGATCAGACTCTTAGGATCTACCGTGATAAACTTAGTTTCAGCCTTCGCATCATTTCTTGTATCAAAGCTCAAAAGCTTATGCGAAAGGAGTGTCACGAATTCCTAGCCTATGTAATCAACGAGAAACAAGAAGTTAGAGACCTCGAGAGCATCCCTGGAGTCTGCAATTTTTTTCCTGATGTCTTTTCCGAAGAGCTCCCAGGAATTCCTCCCGAACACCAAGTAGAGTTTTGCATCGACCCAATTCCCGGAGCAAATCTTGTAGCAAAATCTCCGTATCGATAGACTTCAACAGATATGCAGGAGTTACCCAGTCAGCCTTGAGTTCATGAGAGTGATGTTTCCAAGACAACATTCAGTACTCGATATGGTCACCACGAGATCGTAGTGATGCCCTTTGATCTAACCACTTTCCTTGGTCATGTGGTAAGCAAAGAAGGCATACACGTGGACCCGTCCAAAATCCAGAATATAGTGTAGCGCCTCATTCCCGGTATGTATTTAAATAAGTTTATTCCTTTATGAGGAACTCGACTAGTCCGTTGCCTGGCTCATCGAGTAGAGACAGGATGAGCTCGCGTACTTAGCCGGTTACACGGCGAGTCCACACGCTGGACTCGGCGAGTTTGCCTGTTTGGAGGAAACCCTAATTTTAGGGTTTTGCACCTATTTAAACCCTCTTATGCGCCCAAACTCGTCTCTTTCACCTCCAGAGCATCAACTATCAAACCCTAGCCGTTTTCTTAGTGAGTGTGTGGGTGTTTATTTCTTGTGAAGGCATCTTTGGAGTAAGAAGGAGAAGGAGAAAGTTGGAGAGTTCAAGGAAGAGGAAGTAGATCCAGAATACACACTCTTTTGGCCATCTTTTTCTGGTATTAAATTCTATACCTTTCTTATTAATCATATAGATCTATGTTGTCCCTAAATTGTGGTTTCTAAGCCCTAAAACCCCAAATCGCTTGTGATTAGGCGTTGTGGCCGGGTTATACCTTAGATTTGGACACTCATGGCATGCTAGAAGTATAAATTTTGAGTGTGGTTGTGATTAAAGTCCCCATTGAGCCTAGAACCTCATTAAGAACTTATTTTGATCATATGAAGCCTTTAAATCCATGCATGCACGTAAAGTTAGCAACTTTACGTGAAAAACATGCCCCAGAAGTCTAGATCCATGATTTGTAGCAGCTGCATGGCTCAGATCGGACCTATATGGAAAAAGGGCTGAATGAACTCGGCGAGTCCTCAGGGCGACTCGGCAAGTTATATGAAGTTAGTCGTCGACTCGATGAGTTGGAAGAACAACTTGGCAAGTCCGATGAAGTTTGCCTTAGAACTAGATGAGTTGTATGAGCAACTCGGCGAGTCGGATGAGTTTTCCCGAGTGAAGTTGTGTTTGAGTAGGATGGCTTCATTCCTTCGTAGTTACACGTAAAGTTAGAAACTTTACATGTTCAGATGGTTCCAAGATTTCAAATCTACGAGTTAGGAACCATAGAGCGGATTCGAGTCTAGTTGGAGTCTGCACGGCAGAACTCGGCGAGTAGTTACTCAGACTCGGCGAGTAGTTCCTCAGAATCAGCGAGTGGTTCCTCAGACTCGGTGAGTCCAGTCAACTGGAGGTTGGCTTTGGCCAGGAGGTTGACTTTGACCAGGGGTAAAATAGTCATTTTACCCTCAGTACAATTATCAGTAATTGACTGAATGTATTTATGGAAATTGTAGCCAAGGAGATACCGGAGCAGCATCAGACGGTTTCCAGAGCAGTTCATTTAGCAGCCAGTGTACAAGGCGAGTTTCCTTCCAGTAGGAACGGGTCTAAGGCCACAATGTCGGCCCGTTTAGCTAGTAGTAGTTTTCGGACTTTAGTCCGATGTAGTTTTTAGCATTTTTGATGCCTTCTTGGCTCAAACAGGATTTATGTGTTATGTGTTCCGGGCTACGGACCGATGTAGTATGTAGTTCATGTGTTCATGCTAGTTGATATGTTTAGGCCATGCCATGTTATGCTCAGACAGTTTTCGGACTTCGGTCTGATGCAGTTAGTTCCGGACTTCAGTCTGATGCAGGGGACAAGGTCCCAGTCAGTTCTGAACTTCGGTCCGATGTAGTTTCCGGACTTCATTCCAATGCAGAGGGCAAGGCCTTGGTTAGTTTCCGGACTTCGGTCCGATGCAGTTTCCGGACTTCGATCCGATGCAATGGGCAAGGCCCAGTATGTATTTATATGTTATTGTATGGTATGTGGTAGCTTGGGGGAGCTCACTAAGCTTTGTGCTTATAGTTTTAGTTTTGGTTTCAGGTACTTCCGCAAGTAAAGCGAAGAGCTCGGGTTCATGACATCGCACACACCACAACTTCAGTTTGTCCTAGGAGTCGTTTTAGCTTTTTATAGATGTGATTTGATACAGTCTTGATACAGTTTCCTCGTGATACGTTGTCATGGTTCTGAGTTATTGAGGTACGAGTTTCTATTTTATGATATTAACATAATGTTTATAGTAATTATTAAACAAAAATTTATGGGTCGTATTTTGGGATGTTACAGATAGAGAATTAGTTAGCACCGCAGAAGCCCACATAAATCCATCAATTCTTGGGTCTCGCTGGCTACTATCACAGGTTCATCCAGAATTCATCTAGAATCGTCTAAACCCTAACCACTTTGACACAGAAAGGTATCCCCTTGTGTTGGAAATTGTGTCCTATTGAAGGCCTTACCCTGAAAAGGCTCGATACGCTTTGGATGCACAAAATTTTTTACTCGAGGTACATAGGACCTTTCGAAATCCTCGTTAGGATCGATTCCGTAACCTACAAACTCCGACTACCTTCAAAACTTAGCAACATCCATTCGATATTCCACATCTCCATTCTTAAGTAGTGACTATCCAATGAAACCCTAGTAATCCCTTTGATGGGGCCAAAACCAACGAAAGTCTGAACCTCATGGAGGAACCAATCCAAATCATAGATCGAGAGATTAAACGTACGAAACAAAGCCGTATCCCAATAGCGAAGGTTTGCTGGAATGCCCTGAGAGGACCCGAATTCTTTTGTGAGCGCGAAAATCCGAGGATGCAGAAGTATCTGTATTTCTTTCCAAATCCATGAACTGTATCTAAAGTTTGAATTTCTGGACGAAATTCCCTCTAACAGGGGGATAATGTGACAACCCGAAGTTTGTTTCTTGCCGTAACTCGTTTCTGTCCATAAAACTCGTCTTTAGCAAATTTTCTGCTAACATTTTGGGTTAGGTCATTTAATTAAAGATTTTTATTAAGATCTCGTAAGTATCCAAACCCGTTAGAAACACATGAAAACGCCCCAAATTATTATTTGGAAAAATTTTAGTTTTATTCCGTCGGGTTATAAACAATTAAATCGGGTACGACCAAAAGCTCCGTCTAACGTCAGTATCGGGTAGATTTCCACCGGGCCACAAACTCAAGCCTTATATAACGGATGAGTGAACTTCAATTTAGCTTTTTACCACCACCTCATATCTTTCTCTCACCACTCTCTCTCTCTCTCTAAAACTCGAAATTGAGCAAAAATCATCCCTTTCAAGCCCCAAATCGGTAAGATAACTATCCTAGCTCATAGTATAACATCTTTAGCCTTCCAATTCATGTTTAAATCATGAAATAGGACCAAATACTTGTGTTTATGGTCTAGGAACCTCCCCAAACCGTGAACACCTATAAATGGGGTTTTGGAGCCCCAAAACCCTTCCAAATCACTTCTAGTTCTTAGATAAGGCTAAAGGACTTGCATGTACGAGATTTGAACACCAAAATCTTACCTTTTGGGGAGTACACTTGATTTTACGGTCCAAGAACATGCTTGGACCGTAAACCCTCATTCATGGACCATAAACATCACTTAAGGTGTTAGTTTGCCCCTAAACACCTCCAAACAAAGCTTCCATAAGAGTATAGAACCTTATAATCCTTCAAAAGATGCACCAAACCTTACACAAATGGGTCAAACTTGAGTTTACGGCCCAAAAACATTCTTGGGCTTTAAACACCCCTTCTCAGACCATAAACTCATCCAATGGGTGTTAAAGTGCCCTTAACACCTTGTATGGCTTAGAAATGGGTCTAGAACTTATCAAGCTCAACCTACAACCACCAAAACACATGATTCATGGACAAACATGAGTTTACTGCTGTAAACTCATGAGTTTAAGGTAGTAAAATCACCAAGAACACCTTCATAGACCGTAAACTCCTTTCCAAGGTCAATTCAAAACCCAATCACTTCCTAAGCCATGGAATCAACCCCTAAAGCCTTACTTTGTGCATTGTAATTAACCTAGGACCACCAAAACACACTATAAGTGGGTACACAAGAGTTTATGGCCGTAAACTCCTAGTTTACTGCCATAAACTCCTCAAGTGGTCCTTAGGATGTCCAAATTGCCTTCCAATGCCTTAAAACCAAGCCTAGCATTAGCCCACAAGACTTGTAAGACCATTAGGCACCCAAGGACACCCCCACCATGATTTTACGGCCGTAAACTCATGGGGAAATGGTCTTAGGGCTTTAAACTCCCTTAGGAGTTTACTCTTGAAGAGTAAACTCCATATCCAAGCCATACGCACCCTTAGATACCACCCGAGTCACTCCTAACACTTGGAATGAAGTGTTTACGCAACTAGAAGTGTATATCCTCAACTAAATAGTAGTACAAAGACTAATTAGATACAAATGTGTATCTTTTCATATTACATAGGAACCTCGCACGCATCCAAGCCCTAAACTGACGTTTAGCATCCAAACCGACACATTCCGCGATTGGTGAGTTCATATCCCTACTCTTTTTCCGTGTTTTTCAAATATTTTCAGGGGGGAATACAAGCAATAGTACAAGGAAATCTTGTACTCAAACTTTTTATTTCAGTTCAAATGTTCATATTTTGTATGTTTTTAATATCGAAAACCGTATTAACCAACAGTTCGAATTGCAGATTTAGCCTTCAGACTAATAGTAGATTTCTTTATAAATTGTATAATCTATGTTTCATTTTATAATCTTACGAAAGATTCATACTAATCATATATTAGGATTAATACTAATAAAATACGCCCTCGAAAGTAACAGAACGAATACGAAAGTAACAGAACGAATACAAAAGTACGCCTTTGGATATCGACATATTTCAAAAACATGTGCCTTTGGATGTCGACTGAGCTTTGAAAATACGACTAAAGTACGTCTTTGGAAGTCACCAGAACATCGAATATACAGTTAATGTACGTCTCTGAGTGTCTCCAAACATTCAAAAATACAGATAAGTAAAGTAGATATTCGACATTCGAGTGTAGGATAACCAGGAATAGCATATTAGTTAGGTAACTAATATGACAAGTATGATAGATACTAGGGAATAGCATTCCGAACTAAGAACTAACCACGACTTTTAGGAAAATAAGGGTTTTTACTGGGATAACAAATTGTTCCTAACGAAACTATAGAATAAACGAATAACTAATTCACATATAGGAAAATAAGGGTTATTCCTGAGATAACGAACTGTTCCTAATCAAACTGTAGAATAAACGAATAAATAACTCACATATAAGAAAATATGGGATTTTCTTGGATAACGAATTTTCAGAAAAACCAAAACCTGTTCTTTTACAAACATAAACCACTTATGAACTTACCAGCTTTATGCTGATTTTCAAACTGCTTGTATTCTCAGGTCCACATTAGACAGGTACACGGCGATCTTTTGGAGAAGACGGAGCGTATAGAACACTCGTCTTAACTTTTGTTCATATGATATATATGTATAAATTTTGTAACACTTTGTTTTCAGACAATGTAAATATTTCTATGTAATGTAATGGTTGTGTTTACTACGCTTACTATGTACATTGGTTGCGATACTACATGACGTCCTTGGCCCCGGAACGTTTCCGCCATCGGTTTCGGGGTGTGACATAGTGGCACTAAATCTTGTGGGTGAAAACCAGCACCCCAAATCCAAATCATACGTGGGGTACTTTGCTTCGTGAGGCTTCAGCTGCCTCAAAGCATATGCTATCACATGCCCTCTCTGCATCAACACAACACCCAATCCTGCAATGGATGCATCGCAGTAGACTACAAAATCCCCAACTCCCTCAAGGAGGGAAATTATAGGTGCCTATCACAATATCTG
Source organism: Lactuca serriola (assembly GCF_051521515.1). Lineage (NCBI taxonomy): Eukaryota > Viridiplantae > Streptophyta > Magnoliopsida > Asterales > Asteraceae > Lactuca > Lactuca serriola. Next base: position 2,592,849 of record NC_136409.1, on the reverse strand, counting down.
GAGAAAAGTATCAAATGATGCATGCTGGTTACGCCCCCAACTAAAAGAAACATCCTTCCTTGTCAATCTGGTTAGAGGAACAATAATCTTCGAGAAGTCTCTGATCAATCTATTATAATAACCTGCCAATCTGAGGAAGCTTTGAATCTCAGATGGAGATCTCGGAACCTCACACTGCATCACTGCCTCTATCTTGGATGGGTCGACCAAGATACCGTTCTGATTCATGAGGTATCCTAAAAACTGAACCTCACGCAACCAAAAGTCACACTTAGATGAATACAATCACTGATCAATCCAACATAGGCCTGGACACCCGATTCATGAGATCTATGAATTCCATTGGTGAGCCCAAAAGGCATCACCAAGAACTCGTAATGCCCATAGCGAGTTTAGAAGGTCGTCTTCTGAATATCCTCCCCTCGCACTCTCATCTGATGATAGTCGGACCTCAAATCGATCTTGGAAAAACAAGATTCCCCCTGAAGTTGGTCAAAAAGATCAACAATCCTCGACAATGGGTATCGGTTTTTCACTATCAATTTGTTCAACTCCCGGTAATCGATGCATATCCGGTGTAAACCATCATTTATTTATGAAAAACAAATGATCAGGGCTCCTTAAAGAGAACTAATCGGCCGAATAAAACCATTCCTTGAAAACTCCAGTAGCTGAGACAATAACACTTTCATCTCAGGAGGTACAAGATGGTTTGGTGCCTTGGCAATTGGCACCGCACCCAGAATAAGATGGATCTGGCACTCCAGTTGCCTCCTAGGAGGCACACCCAGTAAATCCTCAGGAAAAAACTTCGGAAAATCACATACCACCGGAACATCAAAAATATAGGTCGACCCCTTCTTCTTAACCCAAGTATCAACTTCATATGACACATAACCCATACACCTATGCTACAAACTCTACCTTGCCCTCGCACCGGAACAGAAAGTTGATACCGATCTAGTACCATCACCGTAGATAGTCAGAACTCCCCCACTAGGCTCTCGAACGATCACCAACTGATGCTGACAGTAAATCAGAACCCCAAACTGGCTCAAGCAATCCCTACCCACGATGACACAAAAATTTCCCATCATGACAGGGATGAGATCTATTGGGTATCTAACACTGAAGATCTCTAACACACAACCCCAATAGATATTAGTAGATGAGACTGGATGCTCATTAGGTATCAAGACTCTTAAGGGGCTCCTTAAGGTCTTTCGCGATACTAAAATCATGACATAATAATGATGACACAAACGATCGACTCACACCTGAGTCAAACAGCACAAGCGCATGCACACAATTCATAAGAAAAGTACATACACAATCGATAATATAAGCAACATAAATAGATGTACATACACAATTGATAATATAAGCAACATAAATAATCAATAGAAATATAAAAGAACACATACCATCCATGAAAATTGGAGCTGCACAGGCCTCCTCTGCTGTCAACTGAAATGCTCTCCCTCGAACCCTCTGTGCCTCGGTCTTCACTTGTCGACCATTAGTTATATGTAGGATCGAGGGGGGGGGGGGAGTCTGAACCGCTCTAGATGCAAGGTGCGGACAATCTGCGTTCATGTGGCCAGTATTTTTGTAGCTAAAACAAACCCAAAATCTCTTGGGGAAACTCGTAGCAATTCCACTCCTTGCCACAAAGCTAGCAGGCTTACCCAGACCAATAGGGTCCCTCGTGTCCCTTCCTGCACTTTCTACACGTGCAACCCTTTTGGCCTCCAACTCTCTGGTTAGTGGTCTTGGGCCTCTTAGTCACTAGTTGCGACTGTACTGGCCTCCTATCTCTCCCCTGGGTCTCCATCTCCTCCCTATCCCGACTCTTCAACTCAATCTTTCTCCTCCTAGAACTAGTCTGCAGCTAAGCCAATGTCTGATACATGGTGTTCGCCACAAACTCATGGATAAGCATCTTCTGAATTCTCAAATATCGACTCACACGGGCCTACTCTGTGGACACCTGCTCTGGGAAAAACAAAGCCCTCTCATGAAACATCCTGCTGATCTCAGTTATTGTCTCTGTTTTCTAATTAAGAGATAGGAACTCATGGGCCAACCTTTCCCGCTCGATTGCGGGTACAAACTATCACACCCCAAAACTGGAACAACATAATCGTTCAGGGGTGGAGGACGTCATGTTTAATATCACAAGACATGCATCATAGTAATCAAAGTAATAAAAAACCATTTCATTAGAAAGAAAGTGTTTACAAAGTATGTGGTTCACAAAACATAGACTACAAAGTAAATAACCAAAAAGACATGAAGTTATTATGATCCATCTTCTAAATCCAAGTGCGCATACCTGTCTACTGGTTTCCTGAGAATACAAGCTATTTTGAAAGCGTAGATCAGCATTTAAGCTGGTGAGTTCATAATATTTTAGTGATGTAATTAAGTTGTAAGAAAGTTGTAGTAAGTTGTAAGTTCTGTTTAGAAACGTTCGTCTGTTCCTCCAGAAAATCCTATGCTTCCTGCTTTGATGAAGGATAAGTAAAAATGACTCTACGATCCTTTCTATGAGTACTAAGTGGATACAAGTTATATGAAACCCATAGTAGACAAACAATCGATTGTGTGTATCTGCCCTAAGCCCACAACCAAACAAGGAGCAGGAAATGAGGTGGATGGTACACATCCTATTGGTTGTTAGCTCTTCATTGTATATAACCTTGATGCATTTACTTGTTACTCACAGAGTTAACTGTGATAGTTCCTTTATATTTGATGAAAAGATCGTTTAAGAAAACCCTTATTTCTTTTAGTAAAAATTGGTAACCACAGTGGTTCCTTCTATAATCTATTAATTTATACTAGTTATATATAATCTAATATCGAACTAATAGTTAATTCTGTGAATCTGCCCTAAGCCCACAACCAAACAAGGAACATGAAATGAGGCGGAAGGCACACATCTAACTTTCTATCGGGTATTAATTATATATAACCCTGATGTATAAATTAAGGTATTATAGAATTGACCACCTAAGGTCCTTTAAGTTATTTTGGTTTAATAAAATGTATTAAACCCTTTTCTGGTAAGTTAATAGTTTTTTATACCAAATGTTTTATTTGAAAAGTATGTTTTGTACTAGAAAAATGTGCATTGAATTAGTGTCCTATCACCTGACCCATACCTGGTACCCCTTGTGATGACTTGGTGTATACAAAACATATATATATATATATATATATATATATATATATATATATATATATATATATATACATATCTATAACTAATATCGAATAGATAGTAGGCTGGGTGAATCTGCTCTAAACCCACAACCAAACAAAGAGCATGAAATGAAACAAAAAGCACACATCCTACTACCTGTCGGATCTGATTAATATATGTCCCTGATGTGTACAATAAGGAATCATAAAGTTAGCATTATTGGTCCCTTTCTACTGAATGTAGTAGACTCGACTATTCTATTTGTCGTTTGAAAAGACGTAAGTTTTCCCTAGTTTATAACTATCTTAACTCGAAAATAGTCTGCATTAACTTTCAGGTGGAACTTTCACAATATGAAAGTAATTAGAAAATGTAAGTATTCAGTTGTCTTCTTGTGACATCCCCATTTTCACGGCCAGAAAAGACCGATTTTGTTTATGCTTTATGAAAATCAGAGTACCTCTTTTAATAAAAATGCTGTGGTATTTGTTCCCAGTAAAACATGATAAATATGTTATCAAAGCATTTCCGAAGGAAAGTATTTTTAAGTCGTTTTAAAACATTTGGGATGTCATCATCAATACATAAACATAAGCATAGACAGAACTTACATTCATTATCACTAGTGATCTATATCTCCTTAATCTCTTAGTGTAAGGTAACTTCACATCGTTACCTGTAATATAAATAAATATAAATAAACTGAGTGTGTCAGGTTGGGAAACGTGGTGAGTAGATAGGGTTTTCAACCCACAATAATATAATTATTATGTTTAAACATCAAACAATCAACCCAATTACCCATCCCCGTTATCGTGTTTACTCTTAAGGATCTACCCTAAGAATCAATTATTCCTCATTCATTTATTCCTAAGGATCATCCTAAGGAATCATCACGAAGTCCATCGTTGCCACGGCTTACATAACAGACACTATATCTGTATAGTCACCAGGGGTTAGGCATCAAGTCTACATGATCGCCGAGGTTTACACAAAAGGCACTAAGTCTACATAGTCGCGAGGGTTTAGGCATCAAGTCTGCATGATCGCAAAGGTTTAGGCACCAACTCTACATGATCACCAAGGTTTAGGCATCAAGTATGCATGATCACCAAGGTTTAGGCACCAAGCCTGCATGGACGCCAGGGTTTAGAATACACAGGGTGAACACATCGTTCACAACACCTACAGGTTGCAATCCTGCTAGTGTTCCACTGGACTATCTAGAATAGTCTGTGGTTGTCATCCATACTCTGCTGAATGACGGGCCATCATTTGGGAAAAAGGCTTCTCACATCGTCCACCTCTCATCCTCACCTCACAGTCTATTTCACCTCTCAACTCATCATCGAACTCATACTCCATCTATTACATCTATCCATGTTTTACCCCAATATTGTCGTAGATATAAAATACATCTACAGTTTAAATCATTAAAACATGTATAAAATCGTTCATCTAGCATAGACAGCAAGTATTCAGATAATATGCACACATAGCACGTAATTTATATAAAATACTTCATAACTATGTGTAAGATGAAAGTAACTATGCACTCACAACACATACTTTATATAAAATACTTCATATCTATGTGTAATATGAAAGTAACTATGCAGTCACAACACATACTTTATATAAAATACTTCATATCTATGTGTAATATGAAAGTAACTATGCTCTCACTTGAGAAGGTGGTGATTCGGTACTCGGACAACGCTTCGTTTACTTTAAAATAATTTCCTTCGTTTACTTTAAAATAAACCGTGACTAATTATTAGTCTTATTATTATTATTATATAAGCGTTTAAAAAATACTTTCCAACCACTCTGTACAGACGAGGGCTAGACATAAAACACCGGAGGGCAAGACCATTTTTGCATATAGCACTTCTGAAATCCAACAACCCTATGCGGCCCTTTAAACTAGATTCCACGTAGTACGAGTAGTTAAAAAGATATTATAACGACACTTATATAAGTCATAATAATAGCTCAAATATTTATTATAAATTTATAATAACAATACTAATTTTAAATATAAACTATATTTAAAATAGGATTAACAAAACTTACTTACAAGGGGATTTTAGCTAGGAGTCGGGCTCTGCAGGGGTAGAACTTCGTCGCTGAATCTTTCTAAGAAAGATCCGTGCAGCGCTTCAGCGCTCACCTTACTATACTAAAAACTACAGAAAGAGAAGTCGAATCACGAGGGACCAAAATGCTCGGGGGATAAGGAGAGAAAGACTCTTGAATCAAGAGAATGGTGCAAGAAATATGAGAGCCCAAGGCTCTTATTTATACTAATTGAATTTTCAAAAACTACCCTCCATAATTACTTAATGACCTTTTAGTTATATAAACAACTAAACACCCCTCTATAATACTATTTTAAATGGATTTAATGATATTTGTACTAAACTAATGTCGAAAGAACTCAGCATTAGTCTAATAATGACCGCATCGTCGATACCTTTCTAATGATATATACAGATGTGTGTGTGTGTGTATATATATATATATATATATATATATATGTGTGTGTGTGTGTGTATGTATATATGATTTATAGTTTATTTTAATACGTAAATATGATATTATATTTTGTAACTTGTTCAAACAAACTCCGTTTTTGATGTTATTTATATCCACGCATAGGTGGAGACGTAATCTACAACTATCGTTTAGACTCCGTCGACTAATTTTGACTTTATTTTTAAAGTTATATTTTTAACAGGCCGGGATAGGATTGGTCTATTAAAATCTCATATCTTCTTCATTCGATGTCCATTATCGTCTGTCTTTTTATTGTTACGCTACTAATAACGAGATCTTCGATTCTCATTTGGGTTGTGTCGGCTAAAAACCACTCGATCTATTACTCGAATTTCGGGTTGTACACCGCTAAGCCGAAACTTCGAAAAATCATAACTTCCTCATAAGAAGTCAAATTTGGGCGTTCTTTTTATGGACGCTCTCAGGTTAACATATTCTACGAATTTCATTTAGATTACTAAGGCTAAAACAAGCCCTATCATAAATTCACTATTTACGTCTTTGAGGTGCCGTGCCGGTTCCATCGCTAAACTTGGACGAGTCATAACTTCTTCGTTATAACTCGGATTTCGAAGTTCTTTATATGTACGGAAACCTTGAGACATATCCTACAACTTGGTTAAGATTATTTATTCTCAATAATCTTATGTAAAAAAGTCGTTTTCGACCACTATTATCTCTAAATTTACTAGCCCGGATCTACGAGTGTTACAATTATCTCTGCCTTAGGATGATTACGTCTCGGAATCATCAACGAAACAGGACTCACATGATGACTCCATACATTATCTCTTTATCCTAAGTAATAACCATAACTTTGATGTTTCTTCAAATGAGTATCTAACTTTGAGACTTCCTGACTGCAGGTAGTGCCCGATCTTGGACCCGCTCTCTATCTCATGTTGGACTTCCAATCAAGATCTTCATGTCACGATCTCAATATTTATTGGAGAATCCTTTTTTAATAAACTTGAGATAAGTTTCTTCCTTCGATTACCATAATAGACTGATGGGTCATGTTCTAATGACCTCTCATCGTATGATGCATCGCTTGGACTCAGGTCTTTTAGAGTCAAATTCCAGAACAAACTATACCTTCCATCATGTTCTAACCGCATCTAAAAATGTATCATTTCTAGCTACAAGCAAATTTTCGTGATACCTCTACTGATTGCTTTTTATTTCAATCTTCCGTCTTAAGTCAGATGATACCTTGAACTTGATCCTCTGAACCACATAACATACTCAGCGTAGTCGGACCCAAATTGATATGACCACTAAGGTCGGAATAATAATCATCTTCTTAGTCATTACCAAAACGATGGTACTGATATACATGAACAAAACGGAATCAATTACTAGCTTCTTGGTATCCTTGTGACTTTCCCCGATCCAAGCGTAAGTCATGTGCTTCTGGTAGTATATGCATCTACTACCTTTCACACCGACTCATACTCGTCCCAAGTATTGTTTCGTAGTCCCCAAGTCCTAAAATCACAAAACAATTTAACACATACGAGTGTGTCCAAATAATCATAGAAATTTCCTTAGACTCGACTAGGACTTCTTCCATGCATATCTTCAATCATAAATTATGCTTCAACTCGGTTGGTGATGGACATTCCAGATGATAGGAAAATTTTAGGAATTACACCAATCGTTCTATCATCCTGCCAATCAAATGTGTACATTCAGATGTACGTTACTTGTATAGACGTACTGCTATTTTATCATACGTATTCTAAAGGCAATATACATCTCTTATGATATCTTCCGATATGTATCATTCAATATCGTAAGCCATATCATTTCCTCTATTTTCCCAGTCTATCATGGTTCGCATCACTTCTCGAACTTCTGCCATTGTGATAAGTTTGGGTGCAGGCGTAACGACCGATGTATGACCCATCACATTCTTAGGCTCAGGTTGTCATCTTCCTCTTGTTTTATACACCCAAGAAGACGTTCGGTGTACCGAGATGAGAATTGAAGATAGGAAATATTTTATTTATGATATATGTATAAATCTCCTTATTACTTTGCAACGTTACATGCTAGTTCTAATAACGTAATCATACATTTAGAATCCTGAACACATAAGGTTTCAAGATCTAGTCAGCAACAAACCATAGATCCAAACAAATAACAGCATATAAGGCATTTTTATAGCTATAACATAAATCATTTAGCACATAAAATATTTTAGGCATTTTCCAAAAATAAACTAGTGCTCGTGTCTAAATTATAGCAGACACTCATCTCACAATTATCGCTTAGCATTCTAGGTTTAAGTCTAGAAATAAATCCTTATTCCTAGTTCGCTTAAACTAATGCTCTGATACCAACTGTGACATCCCCATTTTCACGGCCAGAAAAGACCGATTTTATTTATGCTTTATGAAAATCAGAGTACCTCTTTTAATAAAAATGTTGTGGAATTTGTTCCCAGTAAAACATGATAAATACGTTATCAAAGCATTTCCGAAGAAAAGTATTTATAATTCGTTTTAAAACATTTGGGATGTCATCGTCAATACAGAAACATAAGCATAAACAGAACATACATTCATTATCACTAGTGATCTATATCTCCTTAATCTCTCAGTGTAAGGTAACTTCACATCGTCACCTATGATATAAATAAATTGAGTAGGTCAGGTTGGGAAACCTGGTGAGTACATAGGGTTTTCAACCCACAATAATATAATTATTATGTTTAAACATCAAACAATTAACCCAATTAACCATCCCCATTATCGTGTTTACTCTTAAGGATCTACCCTAAGAATCAACTATTCCTTGTTCATTTATTCCTAAGGATCATCCTAAGGAATCGTCATGAATTCAATTGTTGACACGGTTTACACAACAGGCACCAAGTCTGCATAGTTGCTATAGGTTAGGCATCAAGTCTGCATGATCGACAATGTTTACACAACGGGCACTAAGTCTACATGGTCGCCAGGGTTTAGGCATCAAGTCTGCAAGATCGCCAAGGTTTAGGCACCAATTCTGCATGATCACCAAGGTTTAGGCATCAAGTATGCATGATCACCAATGTAAACCTTTGTAAGTGTTTGTCGATGTTTGAATCTCATAGAAAAACCTATATTTTCTTTTAAAAGTAGCCTTCTACCAAGGCGTAACTTTTTGGTATGTTCGTTTACTGTAAAAGTGTGCAATTTTCCCAAGTGTAACTATCATTCTCAAAATATAGTTTGTACATTAATGTTTAAGTGAAAAGATCACTAAATATGTAAAGGGTAAATTAATGTAGTACTGTAGTGTTGTATTATAGGAACTACTGCTGTACTAAATACCTTAAACTGGATTTATATTAAGGTATAGTGTGATTAATTGTACAATACTATCGACTGGATAAACAACGACAAATGTAGGTCGTAAAATGAAATGACGTTTGGCACCCACAGACCTGCAGGTCTGGCTGTAGCTAGCAGCAAGTTGTAGGATAGTCAATCCAGTATAGATCTATATGCAAACTCACGCTCTCCCTTCAAGAGACTCTGGCTGCAACACGGGCCATGACATTGAAGTCATGCTCCGATACGGATCACAATGGTTAATGTATTCATGTATATGTAATGTAATGTTACTCGTTCTAGTATTGTTGTATATGTTCTCTTTCTAGTATAGTTGTATATGTTCTCCTTCTAGTATAGTTGTATATGTTCTCCTTCTAGTATAGTTGTATATGTTATCTTTTCTGGTATAGTTGTATATGTTCTCTTTCTAGTATAGTTGTATATGTTCTCATAGTAATAAGTATTGAATCATGAATGAACTAACTCAATGATTTAGCAATAGTATAAGTATGATTCTGTGTTACCCGGATGGTAACTTACTAATGATGTAACTAGTACGTATAAATATGGAAGAACTTTTATGACTATATATGTACACATGATATATAATTAATATTGAAACGACCTTCGGACGGCTACCCGATAATCCACCAGACCACATCCAAATCGAGGAAAAGGAAATAGGGTGGACGGCCTTCCTAAGTCTTTTAAACATTATATAACTATACATATACGGGCATGCAATTTATAATAAGTATAACAAAGGTTAAGTAAAAGCATTGGATAAGTAAAAGAGTTTGTAAAACAGTTTGAAGTAAAACAGCTTTGATAAACAATTTGAATAGTAGTAAAATCATGGGTTTTGTAGTTATTAATCACATGTGATTGATGTAATAACCATAAGTATTCAACTTGTATTCCCCCCTTCCCCTATAAAAGAATTTAAAACATTTAAAAGTATTTCAAAGGTTAATTAAATGGGTATGAACTCACTTGTGGTGAGTGGATTGGATTGAAGTGTCGGGTACGGTGCTAGGTGACAAATGAAGACTTGTACACACGTACAAGCCTAGTTATCATATAATGAACATATATATAACTAATTAGCCAATTTATAACTAATAAATTAAGTTGGGGCACCCTAGAACATGAAAACACTTTGTTTCAAGTGTTAAAGATCACAAGGATTGCATCCAAGTGTTGGTAGGGCAAGGCTAGGGTGTTTGGAGTTTAAGGGTAAACTCCCTTGGAGTTTACGGTTTTGATGGTCATAACTCAAGGAGTTTACGGCAGTAAACTCTAGTCCCAATGACCAAGTGTTTTTTTGTGGTTTAACATGTCCTTTGAAGCATTTCTACTAAGTGGTTTGGCCTTTGGAATGAACTAGGGCAACAAAACACCTCCTTTGAGGAGTTTACGACCTCATGGCATTTTCCTTTGGGTTCAAAACCGTAAACCCATATGGAGGAGTGTATAGCCATGTTTTCAAGTCCCTAACACTATTAGGTAAGTGTATGTGCTAGTTTCTAAGCCTAAGGAAGGAAAATAACCCATTTAGACACACTTTAGGATGTTTACGGTTTTGGGAGATCCCCAAACCGTAAACACTTATAAATGTTGGGTTTTGGTGTTTTTCAAGGCTTAGATACATCAAAGGAAGGTTTAATCAATTCATGGAAGGCTTAAACATCAAACTAGGGCTAAACAAGGGACTTAGGCACACTTTGGTGCCATTTATGGTGTTTACGGCTTAAGAACATTCTTGGACCGTGAACACCTTTAACCATGTGTTCTTGAACCATTTTCTTGATGTTCAAATGAAATACTAGCTTACAGTCACTCAAGGATGGAAGCACTTACTATTAGAAGGCTTGATTTGAGCTAAAAGGCCAAGAACACTTAGTGTGTGTTCTTGGTGTTTTGGAAATCTAGTCAAAATACAAATATGAATGGATGAATAGATGTACAAACACTAGATTAAGTGTTTTACTAACTTGAAATGGTTAGAACACTTACAACTTTGAAGATTTGGAATTAAATCTAGGATGATACTTGAGAGAGTTTTTGGAGTTTACTCTTTTGACATTTTGGGAGTAAACACAATAACTAGACTTCTGGGAGAGTAAACTCATACATAGGTATGAGTTCACGGTTTTTGGGTGAATTTTCAACCCAAATATAAAAGTTTGGTCGGGTGTTTCTAAGACGCGAAGTGTTTGCGGTTTTTAAATTTCAAAACCCGAGACGACACTTTCTTTCACCCGTTCGTTTAAAAATAATATTAAAATAATCAAACGAACTTTATATTTCTTAAAAATAAGAAATAATTACATTAACTTATGATACGAAGTGGTTGACTTTTAGGGTTTGACCGAATAGAAATTTCGGGTTGTGACATCGCGTGTTCATGCCTTAAATTGATACTTAGCATCCTAACTGGCACATTTCTCGTCTGGTGAGTTCATACCCCTACACTTTTCTGAGTTTTTCATGTTTTCAGGGGAGAATACAAGCAAATCATAAATGTTTTCGAAACTTAAAACGGATGTAATTATATGATTTACTGACAAACTTTTAAATACTTAATCCCTTTTGTAATATGCGGAGCATAAGGGAGATTTTCGGAATGTAATTACATAGTTTTCAAAAAATGTGGGAACTTATTAAATCATTCCAATTATAACTTACCAAATCATTCAAATTATTATGGTAATTATTTGGGATCGTCGTTACTTGTTTTATGGATTCAAACTTCGTGCAAAGTCAATAATATAAACTATGTCTGATTTAGTTTTGTTGGATTAGTGTCTAACTCCTTAACTATTTTGATATGTACTTGACCTGATGGTGCATGGTCCTTTTGGGTTGCCTTCACCAAAGCAACTTGATAGGTTGAATTATGGAGAGAAAGGATTAATTATGATTTATTAATATATTATGAGAATAATATATTAAAGGAGAAATCATATTGTTTAATATTAGTCAATAATTAATTAGGAATTAATTTTGTAGCTAAAAGACATTAATTAAACTTAAGGAACTAGAATTGTCAATTTTATGATAGTTGAATATTGAGCTAATGGACTCCATATTAGAGGGGTGGATGAATTCTATGGGGAAACCCATTAGAAATCGTCCTAGGCCTTTATGGAAGGAGTCCATGGGTTGCTTAGGGCCTAAGCATCCAAATTAGGGTTTCCTTGTTAGATAACCCTAATAGCCTCACTATTTAAAGATCCCTAGAGCACCAAAAACATGTGGAAGTACCTCCTTAGGGTTTTAGACAGTTTTGTGTAGCCTCCTCTCTCCTTATTCTTCATCCTCTTGCTCTTGGTGTTTGTGAGCCATTAGAGGAGTGACAATTGTGACTCTAAGCTTTCTAAAGTCATTGTAAGGAGGAATTGAGATTTTTATTGCTACATAACAATCAAAGGTAATTCTCTAAACCCTAATTTCAGTTTATAATATGTTAGATCTAAGATTGTAAGTCTTGGATACATTGCATGTACAATAGAGAAACCTAGATCCAAGCATTAGGGTTTGTATGAGCACATAGGATAGTTCTTATGTCTAAAACCCATCAATGGTATCAGAGCCTTGATTGGTTTCTGTTGTATGTGATGCTATGTTGAATTATTTACTGAAAATTGAATTTTGGCCTTCTATTCCAACTGACTCGGCGAGTCACTACATGGACTCGGCGAGTCTGCCCTACTCGGCGAGTTCCAATGTGTGACTTGGTGAGTTGGAGCGTCAGACAGGAAATTTCGGATTTACTTGTTGTTTTGCTTAAGGATAATTATAATATTCGTTTTAAATTGATAAAATACGATTTTAATGTTTCTAAAAGATTATCCTTGCCAAAACACAAGATAATTACCAATTGATTAGATAATAACTTCCTTATATGATTAAAAATTGATTATTTGTATTAATTGGGTAACTTATCTTGCAAGAAATTTAAATTAGATCAAATATAGATAATGACAAAATTAATTGTTTAATTTTTAATATTTGTTATTTGATCCTTGTGTTGTGAAAAAGTTTCAATTATGCCCATGTAAGTTTTATAGTTTAAATTAAAACTTAAAAGTTTTGTTTTGAAATTTAAATAGGTAAAACCCTAATGTTTTGAAATGTTTCAAAACTTGCCCTCAAGTTTTGGAATTTAAAAGTTGATTGAAAGTTTAATTTAGAAATGTTAAATTCTATAACCCTAGTATAGTTTTGAAAAGTTCAAATCACACCCTTATGGTTTTATTAATTCATTAAGGTGTATAATTAAAGGAGATTTAATAAATCCATAAAGTTTAGGTTCACATTTAGTTAAATTAAAAGTGTAATTTATTAAATTAGACCACCTAGTATTTTAAAAGTGTAAAATACACCCTATACTATATATAACATTAAAATTCTAACATTATATATATGTATGAGTAAAAGTCAGTCTTACCTTTAGTAGACCTCATTCACGAAGCTGGTCTATAAGGGGTGTTTAAGGAAATTGCCTATAAAATGGTGATTGAATGGGTATCCACTCTTACCCACCGCACTCTTGACTAGTGGAGGGTCGTTAGCCGAACGGGTAGGATATGACAGAAACCTTCCATTATAAGTATAATGAAGTACAAACGTAACTAAATGTTTTTACAAATTCCCAATCTTAGTTACTTTAGGCAAAAGTGAATTGATGCAATTCCATGAAATTGCACTTTGTACCCTAACGAAGACGTTAGTGGAGCGTGTGTGGTTAACCGGCACACTAAATGGTTCTAAGCAAAGGTATCAAAGGGTGACTCAATGTTTTTCATAGTTCGGTGGAGCATGTGTGGTTAACCGGCACATCGAATAGGTGACTATAGCATGTGGGGGCACCATGTAAGTTTGCATGGTTATTCACACCCTGTTTTATGATCCTCGGTATCCTAGTCACAAGGGGCATATCGAGATTTAAACATGCCATTGAAAAGTTCAATGAATCTCAAAAGATCTAGGAATTTTTCAATAGATTTAAAACTTAATTTTGTTTCGTTTTCCATGGTGGAAATTAGTGAATCATCATTCACTTACCTTCAAATGTTCTACAATTTGGGTTACGGCAACCCTCTCCCAAGTTGTAGAGTATTGTGTTGGGTCCTAGCCTTAATGTCTCATTTGGGTGATTTATTAAGGACTCAATCGATCAACTAAGTTGAATTTAATTTTTCTCCCATTTTGTAGATGTCAAAGTATGACAACTATGGTCTTCCTAAATCTCGTGGAACAAGCTTTTCACATGAAGATGATATTCCACGATTCGATCGAGGAACACGAGATCATGCTTCACTTCCTCCAACTCCTCCTATTGTTCTCCCTAACCCACAAGTTCAAAAGATTGAAAAGTTCAAACTCACTCAAGCCCTTTTGGCAAGTAAACATGAAGAAGGAAAGTCAGTGTGTACATACATCATAGAGATGAAGTCACACATTGACAGATTAAGAATGTTGGGATTTGTTTGTTGGATTAGATGTCTAAGCCCATAACTATTATTGGTATGTACTTGACCCAAGAGTAGCATGGTCCATTTGGGTTACATATCATCAGGACAATTTGTTAGGATGGACTTTTGAGAGAAGGTTATTTATGGTTTATTAATATGTTATAAGTTATAATATATATATATATATATATATATATATATATATATATATATATATATATATGAAATCATATGTTTTAATTAGTATCGATCAAGAATTAATTTGGAATGAATTTAGTGATCAAAAGAGATTAATTAAATCTACGGGGACTAATTATGATAATTAGTTATATTTATATGTGTTGGGCGTATGACCCATGTTGGACCAAGTTTATGTATGGATACATAAAGAGTTGGGCCACATGAACCATGGATCATAAATCCCATGGGTATGGATTATGGGTTATACCCATGACCCTTGGAATCCTACATATAAATAGGTTACTCCATAGCCAAAATCACCACTTCTTTTCTTAGAGAAATATGGAGGTGTTTTGGTGCATGGAATTCTCTCTCAAGAGCCACCTTTGTCCTAGGTGTGTTGTGATTCCATTTGAGCATTTCATACTATTGGTGCTAAGCTCTTAAGGCCAAATACATCAAGACTTCAAGCCACATAAAAGGTATGTTTCCCTAACTAGTATATGATATGGTTTATGTCAAATGCATGCTAGTTATAGGTTTAATGCCTTGGAAACCATTTTCATGTATAATTAGTAAAAACATAGATCCAAGGTATATAGGGTTGTATGTGCACCATAGGATGTTGAATTATACCAAAACCCAACAGTGGTATCAGAGCATGGGTTGTTTTCTACTATATTTGATGCAAATGTATTTTTTTCAAGTTGATGAAAAAAAAGAAGAAAAAACATTAAGTTTGTCAAATTTTATTATAATTACTTGATTTTATGAAAAACTAATTATTTGTAAAAGTTGAGTCACTTTACTACAAGAGTTGAATTAAGTCAATTTATTAAAAAATAGAATGATATGATTATTTTATTTGTTTTAAAAGTTATGATCTTAAGAGTTTTGAAACTTCAATAAGTTATGGATGTGAAATGTGTCATTTATTAACTCTTTAGGTAATGAAGTCCAAGAGTCTTCAAAGGATAATTGTCAAAGTTTCAAGATTTGTATTAGTTTATATGATTATCTAATTTCTTGAAAATTGTTGATGTGAATTATCTTTACTTATGAGTTTAATCTAGATCATAAAAAAATTATTTGATTATTATGTTAATTGGAATATTTGATCTTAATGGTTTTTATGAACTCCATAACTTGTCCTCAAGTTATGGAAAGTGAAGAGTTTTTCTTTTCAAAGTGTCATTAAGTCTCATAGGTTATGAAAATAAAAGAGTCTCTATTTTCAATGTCATCATTAAATGATTTAATGTCTTCCATAACTTGTCCTCAAGTTATGGAACTTGAATTTTTTTTTTCATTAAACCTTAATTAAACTCATATGTTATGAAAAAGCCAATAGTTTTGAAAGGTTTCAAAACTTGTCCTCAAGTTTTGGAATTTGTAAAGTTACCCCCCATGTATACTTTAATTCCAAACTAGACCTTAGAATTTTAAAAGTTAAAATTCAACCCTTATAGTTTATAATATTATAAGTTAATAATATTTATATATATGTATAAGAGTAAATTCAGTCTTACCGTTAGTAGGCCTCATTCATGAAGTCGGTCTATAAGGGGGGTATAAGGTTACTGCCTATAAAATGACAGTTTAATGGGTGTCCACTCTCACCCACCGCATCCTTGACCGGTGGAGGGTTGTTAGCCGAACGGGTAGGACAAGGACTATAATTATCCCTTCATTAAAAGTATTAATGATAAATACTAAGTAACTAAACCTTTTATAAATACCCAATCTTAGTTACTTAGGAAAATGTGATTAAGGTGCTAATCCATGAAATTACACTTTTCACTTTGTTTCAGTCGGTTAGTGGAGCGTGTGTGGTTAACCGACACACTAACACGTATTTAACAAGGTAGGCAAAGGGTAACTTAATGTTTATCATGGTATCGATGAAGCGTGTGTGGTTAACCGACACATCGATTGAGGGGTAAACACTTAAGGGTGCCAAGTAATTTGCATGGTTACTTCACACCTTGTTTTGTGATCCTCGGCATCCCAGTCACAAAACCTGAAGGGTACACTCGAGATTGAAACATGCCATTGAAAAGTTCAATGAATCTCAAAAGATCTAGGAGGTTCAAATCCAATTAAAACCTAATAAATTATTTCGTTTTTCATGGTGGAAATTGGTGAATCGTCATTCACCTACCTTCAAATATTCTATAGCTTGGATTACGGCATCCATCTTCCAAGTTATAAAATAGTTTGTTGGGTCCTAGCGTTAATATTTCATATTGGGTGTTATATTAAGGGCTTTAAATCAACTATCTTGAATATCTCCCAAAAGATGTCTAGTTCAGACATATATGATCTTCCCAAATATCTTGGAACTTCACTTCCTCCACCTCCTCCAATTATTCTCCCTAACCCACAAGTTCAAGGTCACTCAAAACCTATTAGCAAGGCAAGGTTTAGGTGTGATCACATCTTGGAGATGAAGTCACATACTGACAAGCCGAGAGAGTTGGGTGTCAAAGTCTTAAGAAAGTTAGTGGTTCAATCACTTTCTAAGTCACATAGTGAGTTCCTTGGGACTCCTATGAAATAGACTATGACAAGACCCTTAATGATCTTATCTATTTGCTTGGTGCTACTAAATCAGAAATGATTTAGTGTACTAGTAAAGAAAATTTGATTAGGAGATCAACTTCCCAAAACTTTATGGATAGGGACAATAGTAACACACGAAATCCAGAAAAGCATTCTCCTCCCAATGGAAAGGGATCGGCCATAGTCAACTCGGTTGAGCAAATGGTAAAGAGAAAGGCTAAGTCTAAGATAGTCCTATGTACTATTACCTAAGGGTCCATATGGTCCTATTGCCAAAAGGAAAGGGCATTGGTTGCGAAGCTGTCAATTTTACCTGAAAGATCATAAGGCTAGTAAAGTCAATAAGTTTGACTCTATTTCAGGTAAGGTCCACTATCTAACTCGGTTAAGTTTCTATTCTGAGATTCTTATTACAAGATGTGACTGGTTCACATGTTGATGTTTAAGAATCAAAGGAAAAGTGAAGGAAACTTAAAGAAAGAGTATGTTGAATCTGATCGCGAAGATGGATTTCTATCGCTTGATTGAAGATTGGATTCCTGAGCTACTCTTAGGAGTTACGATAGATTGCTAGGAAACAAGTAATAACATAGTTTTCATTTCAAGTTACATTGTAATAAAAAAAGTTTTTTCCGCATTTTAAAATAAATAAAAGTTTGTTTCACTTTATTTTTATCTCCTTACAATGGCATTCATGAAAACTTGATGTTTGTCTGTTTATAGAAATATTGGAAATATGAATTTGATTCGTTCATTTGTGGTAGTATCTTAATTTACCAAATAAGGAAAGATTCTCATCACCCAAGTTTCAATTGGACCGAAACTTGGAATCATTCAAGTTGTATAGTATGATGAATGAGAACTTTCGAGCATTGGAAAAATTAAGACTAACTACTTGTTCACATGGATGTGTGAGTCAAGAGAAGGAGTAAGGGATCAAGTTCACTTTCTTGTGCACTTGTCAAAGTCCACCACAAAAGATAGATAAGACTATTCATCATGATTTACTAAGGTTTAGTAAATATGATTATACTTACAAGCTTAAGTATAATTCTGAAACATTGGAAAATTTTCAATGTATGACAGAACGAATAAGAAGAATGAAATTAGGCAGAAGGATAAAAGTTTCTCAAATATGAAAAGATTGGAGAGTATTTTAGTATCATGTTTTAAGGTCATCTTAATGATTTTGATACCTTATCACAATTCATCCTCTAAGTACATTCTGATAGTTAAGAAGAGGAGTTATGAATTTTTGAAGTGGTTAAATCAAGAAGATGATTCATACTTCATTCCAAAACAATTCATAAAGTTATACTCTAAGATTGTAACTTGAGTGACATGTCTTAAAGAAGGTTTAAAACACTTTTCAAATGTAACAGTAAAAGTTTTCTACTCTTGTACATTTGAAATTGGTAAGTTGTGATGTTTTGGATAAAACAAAGACCAACTAAGGCTAATTGTGTTAAGCGTCTGTCTTGATTATAATCCACACTATCTCTTGAATATTTGACAAGAAAGTCGTGTAGGTCAAGGAGATAGTGGGAGTGTAAAAGATCCTGAAAAAGGTTTCAAGAAGTAATCAAGAATAAAACCTGTATTTCATCGCTAGCACACAAGTAGGGGTTTATAACCTATCGTTCTGACATTTATGTGCCCATTCCAGTTAAGTTCGCTATACATTTGAGTTCTACATGTCCTCAATTGTTTGTATAACTACTTGGAAGCAATGGCGGGCCTTTGAGCTGCCAGGTGGCAAGAAGTTAAGATTGCGCAAGTTCAATCCATATGAATTTGGATTTGTCATTATCCTTGTCTTGTGACTATGGTTTTGACAATTCACATGGATAAGAACACATACACCATTAAATCTAAGTTTCATAAAGTTTCTCTTTGATTCATGAAAATGATGGTAAGGAATCTCTTTCACTAAGTAGATTTTGAGTAGATAGCAATTGTGGTAATGACAAAAGGTCTAAACATTATGATTATGGCATCCCTCTTCATAATTGTTTAGACACACATGTGAGCTATCTAAGAGAGGTGTATGATATTGATAAAGTCTTATCAAGGCAATCTAGTATCATAAATCTGAACTTTGGTAAGAAAGTCAATAAAGTATTGATTTCTAGAAGTTCAGTTGATTTCTGGGTACATGTCAAAGCTAGTGGGAGCATAAGTGTTATGCTAATAATCATGATGTTAGTAGGAGCATGATAATTATGATAAGTATTGCAAGTCAGCAATGTTAATTATAGAAAACAAAAGTTTCAATTCGTGAGGTTGCAGGGGTTGAAAAAGTCGTTTTGCTATAATTAACGGAGAGGAAATTATACTTCATCTCAAATCTAAAAGCTTAGATTGAGGTCTTAATCGTATTTAGTCAAGAATATATATGAATTTGATGTTGGGATGGCTCAACATAAGGAAATTCTATATATGGGTTCATTATTTGCGTTCTAAAATTCGATTATGATTACGGCATCCCTTTTCATAATCTGAATTATGAGAACTTGGCAAATAAAAATGGAAATATTATAGCAAAAGACTGGTTTAGTCTTTATGTGAGACATCATGAATCGTGTCCCATATGCTTCGGATATAGGATCGATTACATGTGCTATATTTACTCTTTCTAAGTTTTTCCAAATGCCTGGGGCATGAAGAAGGGAAAAAGGTCTAGAAATTGATATGACTAAAATGATTAAGCAATTGTTGAGGACAATCTAAGGTTTACCAAATCTTGGTTGCTCAAGGATAGTTGGAAGTATAGTATTAATTCTGGAAGGACCATATTGACATAATCTGTACGGAGGAAACTCTTGTTCAGAAGTGATAGTCAAAATGGAATATGGAAATGCTTCAAAGTTAGAAAGTATTCAATATGTATGATTAGGAAACTTAATGCAAGAAGAATGTTTCCAAGGAGTTGATCTCCTTTGGAATACTCTGTAATGATTGTTGCCAAGTATTTGTGAATTTGTGCATAATCATTACAAGAGGATCAATGCATATAAGTTTAGAATCTAACAGATTTCAGTAAATGGCATGAATTTGGAATTCTTGCATTTGTAGTAAGATTTGGGACTGTGAAATGAGAATCATTGGAGTTATGTTCAATTGATCTATTTCACAAAGTAAAAATAATAGACAAACATAGTATGCATACTTGGTGTATGGCATGACTGGTGTTTAGAAAAAGATAGTGTACATGCTTGGAGCATGGGACAACTATTGCTTTAATTCAAGAATAAAGTTGATAGCTGAAACAGTATACAATGAATAATGTGTAATCATATGGTGATAAATAAAAAGTGTTTTATTTATATTCATAAGTTCTGAGACCATATTGGATTCAATTATTATTGTGTTTCACTTTGCATGTTTTGACTTCCAGAATAACTAGGTCATTGTTCTGATTGACTAAGCTATTCAAACCATCCACAGTCGGTCATATGTTGGAAGTAGATATGAATCAAGACTGTCATGGGTTGGTTTTGTAGAGGTCTAAGATGTTGGACAAGGTGGTGCTACAACACTCATGAGTGCTCATAAGTTCTGAGTATTTGATTCAACCCGCGCTCATTGGAATCACTTCATGGATTTTATCACGAGTGATCATGAGACGATAATATCTTATATTCTTCAAACCTAGAGATATGAGTTGTTACTATGAGTTGGTTATACATTGATTGCACAAAAACGCATTGGTAACTCGATGTTATAAAACGTGCCTTTGTGTATGATTCAACAAGTAGTAGAACAAGCCATATGAGTCAAAGTTTATCCATTCCTTTTACCTTCGGGATAAAAGTGATATCTGTGGGCCCCTCGATGATTTGATGATGACAAATGGAAGTGCTCAGCCGGACCAGGACTGATTTGATTTGTTTAATTAGTTAGTCGTCATAAATCGGAAATCGAGAAACAACAAACGAACAGAGAGAATGATTATAATCCATATCTCAGTCCATATGATATCTAGAATGGAGGAATATATGATCCCTTATCTAATGGACGCGTCATTGATTTGTTCAGAGTTCGACAGCGGCTTTAAGAGCTACGATTGCTAGTCGGGTTATGAAGTCGTACTTTCAATAATAGTTTTAGCATGGTCCATTTGGGTTGCATATCATCAGGACAATTTGTTAGGATGGACTTTTGAGAGAAGGTTATTTATGGTTTATTAATATATTATAAGTTATAATATATTAATATGAAATCATATGTTTTAATTAGTATCGGTCAAGAATTAATTTGGAATTGATTTAGTGATCAAAAGAGACTAATTAAATCTATGGGGACTAATTATGACAATTAGTTATATTTATATGTGTTGGGCTTATGACCCATGTTGGACCAAGTTTATGTATGGATACATAAAGAGTTGGGCCACATGAACCATGGATCATAAAACCCATGGGTATGGATTGTGGGTTATACCCATGACTCTTGGAATCCTACATATAAATAGGTTACTCCATAGCCAAAATCACCACTTCTTTTCTTAGAGAAATATGGAGGTGTTTTGGTGCATGGAATTCTCTCTCAAGAGCCACCTTTTTCCTAGGTGTGTTGTGATTCCATTTGAGGCATTTCATACTATTGGTGCTAAGCTCTTAAGGCCAAATACATCAAGACTTCAAGCCACATAAAAGGTATGTTTCCATAACTAGTATATTATATGGTTTATGTCAAATGCATGCTAGTTATAGGTTTAATTCCTTGGAAACCATTTGCATGCATAATTAGTAAAAACATAGATCCAAGGTATTTAGGGTTGTATGTGCACCATAGGATGTTGTATTATACCAAAACCCAACACTGTTTTCTGTGAGGAGTTGTGAAGGGCTTAGTTTAGTGGTTTGGTCTAGGTTTTGCATTGTAATTTTAGGGGTGTGTTGGTAATTAGCCTAAAATGTAGTTTACGGTTGTAAAAGAGTTCACGGCCGTAAACTCTTATCGGTCTTGAGGTGTATATATAGTGGGTTTGTCAGACGATTTTGGTTGTTGAAGCCTTTTGTATTCACGGTTCCCACCAAGTTGTATCAGATGTTTAAACTATAAAAAATATGCAAGCTTGGTTTGTTACTTCTTTGCGCATTAATTCGTTTTATGTGATTGTTGTTTGCTTTTGATCTCTGGTAAGATCCGTTTTTGGACCTTACAATTGGTATCAGAGCAAGACCGGCATCAAAGGCATTCTACAGTTGTTTATTGGTGCTAGTTTGTACTTCTCAGCAAAAGGATTTATCGTTTCATCTGGAATCTGAATAATTTGTGTTTCCGGTCCGATCTTACAGCCGTAAATTCCGAGTTCACGGCCGCAAACCAATCAAGTTCTTCAACCGTGAATTGTAGTTCTTTGGCAGTGAACCGATTTTTGGTGCATGTTTTTAATTTTGAAGACCGTATTCTAAATCGCATTGAACCTTGGACCGTGAATAAAATTAATCTCTTGAATTTCTGATTAAAAAATTGAACTAAAAACACATCAATCAAAATTGAAATTTACGGCCGCAAACCCCTAGTTTACGGCCGCAAACTCTTTCCGGCAGTAAACTCTACTTTCGATAGTAAACTATCCTTTTCAGCAGTAAATCTTGTTTTCAACAGTTAATTTTATTTTATTTTTAATCTTAATTAATTTTAACAAATTCAAAATGGAATCTCAAAATCAAAACCACTTTCAAGAGCTTGATGTTGTCATGGGCACCACCACGCGAATTCCTAGGCTCATGTCTGCTGATGGGTTTCCCGAGTGGAAATATAGAATAGATGAGGGGCAAGTGGTTGATAAGAAAATTGAAAATTAAACAGATGAGGATTTTGAAAGTGTGGAGGACCAGGAAAAGGATTTGGCCATCTTGACCATGGCCTTGTCACCAGACATTGCTCAAGGGTTCAGAGAGTATACCTTGGCTAAAGCTTTTTGGGAAGCCTTGATCGAGGTGTATAAAGGAAATGAAGATATGCGAGAGAGTCGCCAGGATATGATGCGACAACATTTTAATATGTTTAACTATATCCCTGGAGAGACACTTGAATCACACCTGCAGCGGTTCACAACTCTCAATACAGAAATGACTGTGGCTAGAATCTTCTACACAAAGTCTAAAGTGAACAAGAAGCTACTGAATGCTCTCCCAAAATCTTGGGATATGAATGTAGCTGTCACTAAGAAAACTAAAGATCTCAACCGCCTCTCTCTCGCTGAAGTGATGGCTGTCATCAAGTCATGTGATATTGATGACAAGCAGCGGGAAATGAACCATGTGAACTCGTATTCAGTTGCGAATCTTGGCATTTCCTCTAACAATGTTCTTTCATCCTTTTCTATCTCTCATCCGTTTGCAGGTTCATCTTTTAATCTACCTCCCTTGCAAGCTCAAACTAAAACTCCATCGGCTTCCTCTGCTACGGCCATTCCCCTCTCACAGAATCAATCACTTGTGGCTGCTCAAGCTGCTTCATCCTCAACTAGAGCTTCCTCTTCAAGAGGAAAGGAGGGTGATGAGAATTTTGCTCTCGCTTCGGGATTAGTCAATTCATACAATGTGCTTGTAGCCGGGGATCTTCCACCTCAACTATCATTTTCTGATATTGATCAAATTCACCCTGAAGATGTTGAGGAGATGGACATTGTTGGAAAAATTGACATGGCAGTCTTTAGGGCCAAGCAATTTTCCAAGAAAACTGGGAAGAATAACTAGGGAATGAATGTTGGCAAGAAGGTTGGGTTCAGCAAAGGCAAGCTACGACGCTTCAACTGCCACGAGCCAGGGCATATTGCTCGTGATTGTCCGCAGCCAGACAAAAGACTCAATAATGATAGGACAGTGGTTATAGTTGGCAACAATCGTAGTGGCAGTCAAATAAACAACGAGAAGGCTATGACCACTGAGTCATTTGATTGGAAGGATCACATGAAAGCGTTGAACCTATCTGGACGTGAAGCTGCCCACCTGGCACAAGTTTGTGATGATCCACTAGCAGAGATTGTTGCAGTCGAAAGTGAGATGAAGGAGCTGCAATTTGCATTGATGGTATCCTCTTCTCATGAACCTAATTCAGCCAAGGTAAGTCTTCCATCATGTTCTCAAGCCTGTATT
This sequence comes from Lactuca serriola, assembly GCF_051521515.1. NCBI lineage: Eukaryota > Viridiplantae > Streptophyta > Magnoliopsida > Asterales > Asteraceae > Lactuca > Lactuca serriola. Next base: position 2,568,425 of record NC_136409.1, on the reverse strand, counting down.
GACTATGTTAAAACTTTACATGACAAAATTGAGACATTAGGCAGTGAAGTAGAAAATCTTAGGATTCTTCGTGAACTTAATGAAAAATTGATAAGGGACATAGAAGACCTCAGATATGAAGGGTACCAACTTAGAAAAGGACGAAAACCACTCAAAGCTCAATTGGAATCGAAAATTAAGGACTTTAGGAGACTTCAAGAAGACTACAGTAATAAATGTGAAAACTATGATTATGTAGTCAAGCAAAATGCTGAGCTAGTGGCTGAAGTTGAATCTTTGAAAGGAAAGTTTGAAACCGCCAAACTCGATGTTAGAAAATATGACTTCTCAAGTGAGGTGGTTGCAAATATGATAGACCAAAGCATTCAGTTTAAAAGGAATCAATCAAAAGGTCTAGGGTATAACCGTGTAACCCCTCCCTTCAATCATTCATATGTGCCCAAGCCTTTGTCCAAAGAAGAGATTGCCAATGAATCATTTATGGTTTATGGCAAGCCCTCTGGATTTATTTCGGGAGGATTTATTAATGTTGAAAGTACTAACATTTCTACTTCTCCTACAGATCAATCCTTGAATCAGTCAAAGCATGAAGTTGAAGGATGTGTTCTGAATATAACATCGAGTCTAAAACTGAAGCTTTAGTTTTTAATAAACACAATACGTTTTATGATATTTCAAAAGACAATGTTTTGTGTGATGGTGTTTTTATGACTTCTGATACTAGTTTGAATGTTTTGAAAAAGTCTGGTTTGAACAATTTGGTTGATAATTTGGATGTGTGTGATAATTATTTTGATAAACCATTAACATCACAAACTTTTCCATCTACTGTACCCTCGCTTGCCTCATAAGGCAATTCATATTCATGTTCTTGTGAGAGAAGCAGGGGTGATAGTATGGAAAACAAATATGATCAATGTAGCATAAGTTATAATAGTAACAAACATATTTGTTTTAATTGTGGTGTTGGTGGTCATATAGCTAGAAATTGCCAAAATCGTATGTTTGTACATTTCCAACTCCCAAGAGGAGAGAACGAATTCAGAGGAAGATCTTTAAATAGAAATTTCTCTAGAAATCGCTCTCGAAATGATGATTGGGCAGATGAACAGAGTAGAAAACAGGTTATCTTTCAAAGACATAAAAAGGTTTTATATTACCAAGTCCCAGGCAGTCTGCCAAAACCGAGTTCGGCCAAGCCAAGGTCAGACTCATCAAGAAGCCACAATAGGTCTTCAACCAACTCTGCTAGAAGTCTCACAGGTTTTAGGCAAACTGATAAACATTCCATTTCTAAATCAACCGGGACATTTAGAAAACCTAATTATAAATGGCTTCCCAAACCTGCTCCCAATACATCATTTGTGTCCTCTGAAAAATCTAAATGTGATAAATCTGAAAAGGCATCAGGATCACCCAGGAAGGTCATGACCTAGGTACCCAAATCTAATTAAACCCGCACATATTGCAGGGATAGTTGCCAGGAAATGTCGTCAGACCCTGGTTCATCGACAGCGGCTGTTCCCAGCATATGACGGGAGATATCGCCCAACTGCACAACATTCAATCATTTAATGGGGGATACATATCTTTTACGGGTGGAGAAGGTGGTAAAATCACTCAAAGAGGAACTGTCTCAAATGGATTTTTAAGTTTCGAAAATGTTAATTTTGCTCCCGAGTTGAAACATAGTTTGTTAAGCGTCTCTCAGATTCGTGACAAGGGCTATTGTACGCATTTCACCGACAAGGAATGCATGATTCTGAAACCAGGATTTGTCATCCCAGACGAGTGGATTCTTGTAAAATCAAAAAGGGATGGGAATGCCTATATCATTGACATGAATAGCAATCTTCCCGAACAAGTTACGTGTATTTTCTCAAAGATCTCCGAACAATCTGCAATGCTGTGGCATAGAAGATTAGGTCATACTAACGCAAAGAACATGAATCGTCTTGCAAAGAACGAGATGGTCCGTGGATTGCCTGTCAAGGACTTCATTACATTTGAAAAATGTGTGTCATATGCTCAAGGAAAGCATCATAGAAAGTCGCACCTGCCAAAACAAGTCAACTCGATTAGCCAGGTGCTTCAATTGCTACATATGGATTTGTTTGGTCTAGTAAATGTCCTTAGCATCAACAAAAATTCTTATTGTCTGGTTTTGATTGATGACTTCTCTTGGTTTACGTGGGTTTTCTTTCTACCCAACAAAGCTGGAGTTGCTGGTTTGATCAAGAAGTTCACTGTATTAGTTGAAAACCAAACTAACAATCGGGTGAAGGCGCTTCGTACTGACAACGGAATGGAGTTTAAGAATTCTGTTCTCGATCATTTTTGCATCGAAAAGGGTATACTGCGTCAATTTAGTTCTGCTCACACACCCCAACAAAATGGTGTTGCTGAAAGAAGGAACAGAACGTTAAAAGACGCTGCAAGAACGATGTTGTGTGATTCAAAACTACCAGTTTTCTTTTGGGCCGAGGTGATAAATACTACCTGTTATGTTCAGAATCGAGTATTAATCAACAAAGCTCAGATGAAAACTCTGTACGAAATTCTTTATGGTCACAAGCCATCAGTCAGTCACTTCCGTGTATTTGGCTGTCCTTGCACCCTTCTTCACTTAGATGCCAACCCGAAGTTCAATGCAAAAGCCGATGATTGTTATTTCGTAGGGTATGTTGCTCGCACGACCTATAGAGTCTACAACAAGAAGACAAAGCAAATTGTGGAGTCATATGACGTGCGTTGGTTGGAAGGAAACGAGACGGACGCGAGAGTGGGTCCGGATTGGCTGTTTGACTACACATCCTTGTTCAAATCAATAGATGTGTCTTCAAGTGGCTCATCTAGATTAGTTTCTGGTTTGAAGAAGTGTTCTGCAGACGAAGACGAAGAAGTTGTTTACAGATCTCCATCTGAATCCCATTCTTCATTTACAGGGAAGTCTCCGGTTTCATCTGAGGGGGAGCCTTCTGTTCCATCTGAGAGAGAGCCTTCTGCTTCATCTGGGGGGGGGGGGGCTTCTGCTTCATCTGAGGGGGAGTCTTCTGCTACACCTGAGGGGGAGTCCACTTCTACGCCTCAAGGGGAGTCGTCTATGCAACATGAAAGTCCCAAATCTTCAGACCAATTTGATTCTCCTGATGCTGAATCTACACCTCATATTTCAATAAAGAAAGAGTTATTCCCTGATGATGCTTCTGTTGTCTCTTCAACTTTTATGGAACTACTCTTTCCTGAGCTTATCTCAAATGAGTTTGTAGCAGAGCTGTATGGAGCGGCTCAATCAGCAAATGAAGGAGGTATCAATATTCACACTCTTCATGTCTCTCTCAATGACATCAGCCAATAAATACCTTCAAGGATTCAATGCGGTCATCCGATCAACAACATCATTGGTCAGCTAGGTGATGGTGTTAAAACCAGAAGTTAGAGTGGAGACGTTAATGCTTGTCTTTACGATTGCTTTATCTCTCAAATAGAGCCCAAGAATGTTGAAATGGCTCTAAATGAACCTTGCTGGTGTCACACCCCAAAACCGAGAACGGCGGAAACGTTTTGGGTTGGAGGACGTCATGTAATGTATCACAACAATGTAAAGTAGTAAACAAGCAACAACATCATCCATTACATTAATAGTATAAATTTAATTACAAGTGTGTTCTTTCATAGTATCAGATAACATAATAACTAACCAAAATAAAAAGGAATCTTGATTTCTCCGTCTTCACAAAACGTGGTCGTCGTACCTGTCTATTTGTGACCTGAGAATACAAGTTATTTTGAAAGCGAGTATCAGCAATAAAGCTAGTGAATTCATAAGTATTAATGTGTCTTTGATTTGTAAAAATTGTAAAGTAAAGACTTGTAAACATTTGGAGAAAAGTTGGAAAATGTTTTTAAGTAATTGTAAATGTTTGAAAACCCTAGGAAATCCTATATTTCCTACTAGTATAAAAGTAGTCTTCTACCAAGACTCGACTGTTTTGAAAGTAAGCATCACTGTAAATGTGACGGTTTTTCCCTGTTTTTACTATTAGTATAAAACTATAGTATACCCCATCGTTTATGTGTATAAGTCACATTATAAAGGTAGTAATATAATTATATAAGTATTAATATGCCTTGACGTTTATGCAAATATATCACAAGGTAAAGGAAATGAACTAATAACTTAAATATTATCCTTTGGTACTAGGATAAACACGACATAGGAATTACCGAATAGTATTAACCATAGACATCCATAGATGTGCATTTACCTCTGTAGCTAACAGAGGTTATAGGAATGGTTAGTCCCGCAAAGTATATGTTTGTACTAGGATAGATAGATCTAATCTATATGTATAATATGTACTATTATCTCATCATATAATATCTAGGTAAAAGTATCCATGTAAGAGGATTCATGTAAGCGTATCTATGTAAACGTATTCATGTAAGCGCATCTATGTAATCGTATTCATGTAGCATGTAATGTATTGTATAGACTCATGAATGAACTGACTCTTGTGTGATTCCTTGTACTTGGAATGGTAAATAGTATCTCCTAACTATACCTATTATAGTTACTAGTAATGTACGTGTATAACCTGAAGTATGCCTTTGCTACCCAAAGGTACCGAACTGACTGAGGAAAACTTTTATGTCTACATATGTACACATGATATATATATATATATATATATATATATATATATATATATATATATATATATATATATATATATATATATAACTAATATTTAGACGACATTTGGACGGATAACCGATATCCCATAGCCAGATCCCAACGAGGAAAAGGAAATAGAATGAGTTAGCCTCCCTAAGTCCTTTAAACATTACTTATATAACTATACATATATGGGCATGCATTTGATAATATAAAAGCATAAAAGAAGTTTTGTAAAACCTTTGAAAAAGATTAATATCTAAGAAAAGATCGACTTGATGTCAGTTTATAAAACGATTGAAAGTATTTTGTTTGATAAGACAGTTTAAGTATAAGGAAAATATTTGTTTGAAAACACCCATGTAACAGAGTTTGAAAGCAACTTACAGTGTGTAAGACAATGTGATAAAGAGTTTTAAACATGTAAATATGTTTAAGAAGTCATTTGAAGTATTATTTTTGGTGAAACTGCTAAACGTGTAGTAAATCCATTTGTATACTAGTTATAAATCCCATATGATTGATTAATTAAAAACAAGTATAGCAAAAGATTGATGTTTTTCTTGCCAAAGATGGACACACATACATACAGTACAAGCAGAGTGTTTGTATGTGCTATGTATAATATGCTTGATATGGGCCGGAAGGCATAATGTTATGGGCCGGAAGGCATTTATGTTATGTGCCGGAAGGCATTGTGATGTGGACCGGAAGGTCGATGCGGGTAGGACCGAAAGGTTTACCGCGTCGGGACGGAAGTCCCCTGAGAAACTTGGACTAGAAGGTCATGGCCTGGAAGGGCGTATGTGCATAAGTAATATTTTGGGGAACTCACTAAGCATTTATGCTTACAGTTGTTGTGTTATGTGTTTCAGGTACTAGCAAGGACCGTGGGAAGGCGCCGATGTGATCTGTACACACTATCGGAGGATTTAGTTTATGATCTTGGGATTTATATGATTTGTGTTATGTTATGATACATTGGATTTTATGACTTGATTTGGATGAAAACATGTTTTAAGAAATGAAAATTTTATTTTGAAAATTCACGTTGTTACAAGTTGGTATCAGAGCCTTGGTTTGAGGGATTCGGGTGCACCTTCGGGCGTAACTGAACTCAAACCGAGGATTTGAGAAAAAAAATTAATAATAAAAGCATAAAATTTTATAAGAGATTTTGTGATAACCAAAGAAGAAGTAGTGTGTACGGTCAGCCAGCGCCCGAATGGTAAAATCCCCAAAATACTTTTACAATATGTGTTATGAGATATGTTATGATATGTTATGCATGCTAGAGTAGACTAGGTATTCATATTAGGACTAGAGTGGCCTAATTTGTGATGCCTTAGTCTAGTGGAAACCTGATGCTATGAGATGCCTTGAGTGCGAGTAGGTAGCCAATGCATAGCAAGAATAGATTACTCGTGATCCGGAGTCCAAAGAGGAGGACTTGGGGTGAAGGCTGATGCGATGTAGTCAGTAGTATAGGGCCCGTACTACTGAAGACACCAGATCAGTGGGCAACCCAAGTAAGAATCCCTTGGGTATCAGAGGCCGAATAGGGTTGCGTTATCGAGTGCGAGTGTGCTCGATTGAGTCTCTGACATTTTACGTTGTATTTCAGAGGCATTATGGTTGGGACACGCCACAGACCTGGGACGAGCGGTGTGAGTGACGAGGAGCTTCGTCAGATGATCCACGATGAGGTGGCTGCGGCAATCCGGGCCAAGATTCCGGAGATGTTTGGGTCTATCAAGACCACGCTGTTGGAGACTTTTGATGAGCGGTACGCTACAGTAACTGAGGCCACAGCCGGTGCAGCTACAGCAGTTGTGGCTGCTGCCAGACCTTAGGGAGGTGACTCGTTGTTGTTCCGAGAGTTCAGCAACACGAAGCCACCCGAGTTTGATGGGACGCAGGATCCGATCGCTGCGATGAGATGGATTACTGACATTGAGGGATGCTTTTATACGTGTTCATGTCTGGAGCATCTGAGGGTACGGTTCACTTTGAACTAGCTCCGCCTAGGAGCGAAGGATTGGTGGAAGTTCGTGACGGAGAACTTCACTCTTGCAGAGATTTCAGCAGTGACTTGGGAGAGATTCACTACTATGTTTATAGACGAGTATGTTCCCCCGGTGGAGAGGGAACGGTTGATTCAGAAGTTCTTGACCCTCAAGCAGGGTAATGATTCAGATGCTATGGTCACCCGGAAGTTTCATGAGAGGGCGATGTTCTGCCTTGAGCAGGTGTCTACTGAGCAGGCACGAATGAGCCGATATTTGGGTATTCTGAGGAGGGACATTCGGGAGTTCGTATTGAACTCGACATACCGGACATTTGCTGAGCTTCAGGCAATTACCTGGAAGTGGGAGATCGAGTTGGAGACTCAGGCCAGGGAGGAGGTCGAGTCTCAGAGGATGGATCGGCGGTGGCTCAGTCTCAGCCGGTAGCCAAGCGGACCAAGTCCGCCGATTCGAGGACGGGAGGTCAGAAGGGCCACACTTGCGGAAAGTGCGGCAAGGGTCATGAGGGGGCCTGTCGATCAGGTGCTTGCTACAAATGTGGCAAGGAGGGGCACATCGCCAGGGATTGCCCCAAGGGATTTAAGGTTTGCTTACATTGCAACCAGACTGTCCATCGGAAGGCCGAGTGTCCTCAGCTTCACCAGGGATCAGCGTAAGGATCTACGCCTGCTGCTAGGGTTACCAAGACTCGACCGGCGAAGGCTGAGGCTCCGAAGGCTCGTGGGAGAGTTTTTCAGTTGACTGCGGAGGAGGTCCATGTGGCGCCCGATGTTGTGGCTGGTATGTATTCTTTCGTGTATTTACTTTTATGTTGAGATATTGTGCTTATATTATGATATGCGTAGGTACTTTTCTTGTGAATTATGTACCTGCCTTAGTATTATTTGACTCGGGTGCGAGTCGGTCTTTTTTATCTTTGGCTTTTAGTCAGCACATCGGCATTGATCGGGAGGTGATGAGTCGACCCCTGAAGGTTTCCATAGCTGATGAGAAAGCGGTATATGCCACCGACGTGATTCGAGGATGTGTGCTCGAGATTTTTGGTGTCAAGTTCCCTATAGATCTAGTTCCTATCACGATGGGAGATGTCTGTGTCATCGTGGGCATGGACTGGTTGAGTAAGTTTAAGGCGGTCATTGACTGCGAGAGACAGCTGGTGACCATACGAGACCCTAGTGGGGGAGTGCTTACTGTGTATGGCGAGGGGACCCGGTGTGGGTCAACGTTTTGTTCGGCCGCCAGGGCGAGACAGAGTTTGCAGCAGGGCTACATTGGATTCATAGCCTATGTGATGGACACACGAGTGGCCGCGAGGAGGCCAAGTTCGGTTGATGAGGTTCCAGTAGTGTGCGAGTTTCCAGATGTGTTTCCCGAGGAACTTTCGGGCGTGCCTCCGGAAAGGCAAGTGGAGTTTCGTATCGATTTGATTCCGGGAGCAGCACCTATCGCCAAGGCGCCTCATCGCCTCGCTCCACCAGAGATGCAGGAGTTATCTTCGCAGCTTCAGGAGCTGTTGGGAAAGGGGTTTATTCGACCGAGTAGCTCACCTTGGGGAGCACCGATCTTTTTTGTCAAGAAGAAGGATGGTTCACACCAGATGTGTATTGATTACTGGGAGTTGAACAAGTTGACGGTCAAGAACCGGTATCCGTTACGTAGGATCGATGATCTGTTCGATCAGTTTTAGGGGGCATCTTGGTTCTCCAAGATAGACTTGAGGTCGGGTTATCATCAGATGAGGGTTCGGGATGAAGATATCCAGAAGACTACATTTAGAACTCGTTATGGACATTACGAGTTTGTGGTGATGCCTTTTGGGCTCACCAATGCCTCTGCTGCGTTCATGCATCTCATGAACAGGATGTGCAGGTTAATGCTGGATCGGTCGGTGATCGTATTCATTGATGATATTTTGGTATATTCGAGGTCTAGAGAGCAGTATGAGGAGCATTTGAGGGAGATCCTTGGAGTTCTGAGATCGGAGAGGCTGTATGCCAAATTCTCCAAGTGTGATTTCTGGTTACGAGAGGTCCAGTTCCTAGGACATCTTGTTAACCAAAAAGGGATATTGGTCGATCCGGCCAAGATCGAGGCGGTGATGAGATGGGAGGTGCCGAGATCACCCACTGAGATCAGAAGCTTTCTGGGATTGGCCAGTTATTATCGGAGGTTTATTAGGGATTTCTACAAGATAGCCGTGCCACTTACCAAGATGACCCGGAAGGGTGTTGCATTTTCATGGGGTCCGGAGCAGCTGCCCTCATTTGAGACACTTCGCCAGAAGTTGTGCGAAGCCCCAGTGCTCGCATTCCCGGAGGGGATGGAGGATTTTGTGGTATATTGTGATGCATCAATATCGGGGTTAGGGGCAGTGCTTATGCAGAGGGGGCACGTAATAGAATATGCATTGAGGTAGCTGAAGCCTCATGAGTCGAGATACCCCACCCACGATCTGGAGCCGGGGGCTGTGGTGTTTTCCCTCAAGATCTGGCGGCACTATCTATATGGGGTTCGGTGCACCATTTACACGGACCAGAAGAGTCTGAAGTACTTGATGGATCAACCAAACCTGAATATGTGCCAAAGGAGATGGTTGGATGTGGTGAAGGATTATGATTATGAGATCCTGTACCACCCAGGCAAGGCTAATGTCGTAGCCGATGCTTTGAGCCATAGGACGGAGAGCGCCCCAATCCAAGATGTTTGTATGAGGTTGACGGTGATGACTCTGGTATTGGACACCATCCGAGGGGCCCAGGCTGAGGCTGCGAGACCAGAAAACCGAAAGAGGGAGCGGGATGTCGGGCAGGTATCGGAATTCGTTACCGATAGTTGGGGACTTATGACATTTCAGGGTCGGATTTGGGTACCGTTTGTGGGTGGGGCGCGTACCATTTTGATGGAAGAAGCACATGGATCGAAGTTCTCGATCCATCCCGGGGATTCTAAGATGTATTTGGACCTAAAGAAGGAGTATTGGTGGCCCTGTATGAAGAGGGATGTTGCATGGTTCGTCGAGAGGTGCCTAACTTGTCGTCAGGTTAAGGCCGAGCACTAGCATCCGCATGGTAAGCCGCAGCCGCTGTAGATTCCTGAGTGGAAGTAGGAACAGATTACCATGGATTTTATCACCAAATTGCCAAGGACTGCGAGAGGATTCGATGCAATTTGGGTGATTGTGGATAGGTTGACGAAGAGCGCTCATATTACTGCTATCAGTGGGAGCTCTTCTGCTGAGAGGTTGGCAGAGTTGTGTGTGAGGGAGGTGGTATCGTGGCACGGGGTTCCGATGTCGATTGTTTCAGATCAAGACGTACGATTTACTTCCAAATTTTGGAAGAAGTTTCACGAGGAGTTGGGAACGAGACTACATTTCAGTACTGCATACCACCCAAAGACGGACGGGCAGAGTGAGCGGACGATTCAGACGCTCGAGGATATGCTCCAAGCGTGTGTTTTGGATTTTGGAGGGAGTTGGGACACCTATTTACCCTTGGCAGAGTTTTCGTACAACAACAACCATCATTCGAGCATAGGTATGCCACCCTTTGAGCTGTTGTATGGGAGGAGGTGTCGGACCCCCATCTGCTGGGGAGAGGTAGGGCAACGGGTAATGGGTAGTAAGGAGATTGTGCTTCAGACGACCGAGCAGATACAGCAGGTCAGGCAGAGATTGTTGACCGCTCAGAGTTGCCAAAAGAGTTATGCCGACAAGCGTCGATCCAAGCTCGAGTTCCAAGTTAGTGACCTTGTACTCTTAAAGGTCTCTCCTTGGAAAGGAGTGATTCGATTTAGGAAGAGGGGCAAGTTGGGGCCTCGATATATTGGACCTTTCAGGGTAATCGCAAGAGTAGGCAGGGTAGCCTACCGTTTGGATCTACCTATGGAGCTGGGTCAGATTCACGACACTTTTCACGTGTCGCAGTTAAGGAAGTGTATTGCCGATGAGTTGGCTGTAGTACCATTAGAGGATATTCAGGTGGATGGAGGCCTGAACTATGATGAGAGACTGGTGGCAATTAGGGATCGAAAGGTTAAGGTTCTGAGGAACAAGGAAGTGCCCTTGGTGCAAGTGGAGTGGCAGCATCGGAAGGGGTCCGAGCTGACGTGGGAGTCCGAGTCAGAGATGCAGGAGCAGCATCCGGAATTGTTTTAGGTATAAGACTTCGGGGACGAAGTCTGGTTCTAGTGGGGGAGAATTGTAACAGCCCGAAATTCAGGTACAACCAATTAGCCTTCATCTTTTAATTATTTGTCATTTTTGGCCTTTGTGTTGGGCGAGTACGCTGGGCGTACAAGGAGTACGTTGTGCGTACTCGCGCGCCTTATTGAACGTGTTATCACCTGGGTACGCTGGGCGTACCCAAGGTTATGCCGGGCGTAACCGGTCCAGACCCAAAACCCTAATTTGAGTTGTTGGCTATAAAAGGAATGAGATAGCTTGGTTCCTCAGCCACCATCCTTAAGAAAGAAACCCTAAGATATTTGTTCCTTCGTTCATAGCTTGGGTGTCAGTGTTCTAAGCTTTAAGGTGTTATTTCAAGGTAGCAAAGGAGAAGAGACGTCCATTGTGGAGGCTAGAAGTTGGTGTACAAGTGTAGATTCGTGGATAACAAAGTTTGGAGCTTCTTCCTGAGGTAAAAAGTTCAGATCTTGCCTTGGAGCTCTTATGGTATGCTTCTTGGACCAATTTCTAGGGTTTTGGTCCCAAAGATGGAGAATTTATGAGCAAGTAGTCTCCATTGGCTTAGATCTATCATATTCCAGGTCTATTTGAGTTGTATGTTCATAAAAATGTAATCTTGGACGTAAATAAATAGCCATGCATGAGATCTAGATCTTTGGAGTTGAAAAGAAAGGTATTAGAGAGTGTAGGAGCCTTTACAGCCATGCTAAGGCTTAAAGGTTCCGACTTTATGGGTTAGGAGACTTAAAGAGAGCCGGATCTAGAAGTTGAAGAAGTATCTTAACCATTTAAGACCAAAAATATGGTACGGCTGAATCTGGGACTTACGTTGGGCGTAACTCCCAGTACGTGCAGCGTAAGGGGTTGAGACCCCCGATTGTGGTTCATCGATGTACGCCCCGCGTACTATGGTCTGTTGACTTTTGTTGACTTTTAGGGTTTTGGTCAACATGTGGACTTTGATTCAAGGAGGGGTGAAATGGTCTTTTACCCCTCTGTGGGATAATGAAAAGGGTGTAGCCTAGTCTTGGAAGCCTATATTAATTAGAATGATATTTCGTTATGATTAGGCGGGGTTGGGTCTTCGTTTCGAGATTCGGAGATAACGAGCACGTGAGATTCTAGACTTCCTGCGAGGTGAGTCCTCTCACTATACTGTACCCGGAAGGGTATTTATGTGTGACCGGAAGGTCAGATATCTGATGAGTTGTATGCATTGTATATGAATAAGTTAACCGTCTGTATGTGCTATGTATGCTATGCTTGATATGGGCCGGAAGGCATTATGTTATGGGCCGGAAGGCATTTATGTTATGGGCTGGAAGGCATTGTGTAACAGCTCAAATTTTCAAACAAATTTTTCATTAAAAATAAAACATCTTTATACGACAAAAAGGTTTAATCCAAGTCATTCCAAAAGTATAATTAATAAAACTCCAGGATCTTCAACAGTGGCAGTGTGTACGTGTCACGCCGGCGCCTTCCCACGGTCATCGCTAGAACCTGAAAAACATAAACACAACTAGTAAGCATAAATGCTTAGTGAGTTCCCCAATATACGACTTACCCACATACGCCTTCCGGCCCGGACCTTTCGATCCACATAACATTGCCTTCCGGCCCGTAACATAATCGCCTTCCGGCCCATAACATATCGCCTTCCGGCCCGTATTACATTGCCTTCCGGCCCATAGTATTTTGCCTTCCGGCCCATAACAGTATAAACATAACACATATAGCATATCACACATAACACATAAGTCATACATCATACCATTCTTTCTATCACATAAGTCACGCCTTCCGGCCCGTATAAGCATACATCACATATAAGCATACATCACATACCAAGCATCCACCTCCCTAGACATAGCATAAATATAACACATACAACCTTCCGGTCACACCGTCAAACCCTTACGGGTGAAGTATAGTGAGAAGACTCACCTCGTAATATGAACTCTATAAACGCTTCGAGCTACTCGCACACGATCCGCTACTCCGCAGGTTCCCTATAATACCACATCCTTTATTAATGACTTTATCAGACAGGACAACTGACCCTACTAATTTGTATACAGGTCAACGGTCAATCTTGACCGGACTCGTCGAGTACAAAGGGTGACTCGACGAGTATAGGCACCCTGACACTACTCGCCGAGTCTGAAGAACGACTCGACGAGTTCTAGTAGATCTTCAAGCTACTCGCCGAGTCTGAAGAACAACTCGGCGAGTTCTAGTACATCTTCAAGCTACTCGCCGAGTCTGAAGAACAACTCGGCGAGTTCTAGCCATGCAGTCAATCCACCGCCTCCTGTACTTCACATGATTACGCAGCATATAGGTATGGGACTTCCTGGCTTTCATACATACTATTACAGGGTTCTTTAAACGCCTAAACAACAACATAATATATCAAACCCTTAAATGGGTTTCCTAACCCTAATCATGTATTCAACGTAAAACTACAGATTTTCGATCCGAATAATACCTGGAACGTGTTCCTTGTGTCCCCAAGCCTCCAGTACTCAATTCCCTTGATCACTAACTTGCTTCTTCTTGTCTAACCCTTCTTCAAGCCTCTCCAAGTCTTCTCTCTTGCCTCTGACGTTCTCACACTCCCAAGATATCTTCAACCGGCCAAAAGACGTGACATGACGGCCATAAGATCGTTATATACGATCAGAAATGAAACGGCTAGGGTTCGGCTGTAACAGCGTCGACTCGCCGAGTCCTCGCTTGGACTCGCCGAGTCCAGTCGCATATCTGCGATTGCGACCGAGGCTATAGCTCTACTCGGCGAGTCATGCACCTACTCGCCGAGTCCCCCTTTAAAAATACCCAAAAATAATTTAAATAAATACCTGGAAATTCCGGGCTGTTACACATTGTGATGTGGACCGGAAGGTCGACGCGGTTAGGACCAGAAGGTTTACCGGGTCGCGATGGAAGTCCCCTGAGACACATGGACCGGAAGGTTATGGCCTGGAAGGGCGTATGTGCGTAAGTAGTATTTTGGGGAACTCACTAAGCATTTATGCTTACAGTTGTTGTGTTATGTGTTTCAGGTACTAGCGAGGACCGTGGGAAGGTGCCGACGTGATCTGTACACACTATCGGAGGATTTAGTTTATGATCTTGGGATTTATATGATTTGTGTTATGTTATGATACATTGGATTTTATGACTTGATTTGGATGAAAACATGTTTTAAGAAATGAAAATTTTGTTTTGAAAATTCACGTTGTTATAGTGAGCTTGATAGGAAATCAACCTCAGGAGGATGTCAGTACCTAGGTGACAGGCTAGTTTCATGGCAATGCAAAAAGCAACATACTGTATCGACTTCCACAACAGAGGCAGAATACGTTGTTGGATCAGCTTGCTGCTCTCAGGTTATCTGGATCCAACATCAGCTGTTGGATTACGGTTTGAATTATTTTGAAACCCCCATCTATTGTGATAACGAAGCTACCATTCAAATTGCCAAAAACCCATTCCAACACTCTAAAACCAAGCACATCGACATTAAAATTCATTTTATCAGAGACTGTTATGAACGATTACTAATCCGGCTGGAACAGGTCCACACTGATAACAATGTGGCGGACTTATTCACAAAGCCTTTTAACAAAGCTCGATTCGATGTGCTTGTTGGTTTTCTGAAAATGATACGTTTTGAGGATTAAGTTTTTTTTATTTATTTTTTTTTCTTCAACAATTTTTTTATTTTTATTTTACTCTATTTTTATTTTTATTTCCTCTTGGTTTCCTGTTTTTTTGGATAGATTAAATTTGCGCATTGTGTTTTACTAGATTTTTTATTTTTATTTTTATTCTTACCCATGCACAAATTTAGGGGGAGAAATAATCAAAAAATCCAAAAACAATAAAAAATCCAGAAAATAAAAATAAAACATAAATAATAGTGCTAAAAGTTTCGTTTGTAGGTGTCGTGATGGGAAATGAAATCAACAAGTGATAACGGACAATCTGAATCGGCATAACATACCTAAGTTGAATCGTCTACGCTCTGTACTAGATGCGCTGGTAGGCATAAAAAATTTAAATTGGACTTGACTAGGGAAAGTTGAACCTAATGAATTTAAGGATTTGACAAACTTTGACCTAGCTAGATCTGTTTAACCTGACAATACGATGCTCGGATAGGTTGAGCAGGGAGATATACATGGGAATCTATTGGTCACATTAAATAACCCGTATCTAGAACTGTGGATTCACTTTTCCTCGATGTGCGGATTCTGTCCTTAATTCTGGTTGGATGGGGCGACTGGTAAATTCCAATAAATTAGGTCTGTAGAATATCGTTTTCTTTCTCTTTGTCTGTTTGTCATATGTTGTCTCCTTTGCGTGTCTTTAAATCTGACCTGGTACACAACATATGCAACTCTATTTCTCTGTAGGCTATATATATGAAATCCCTCTTATCTGGCCCACTTCTCCCCAGCAAATGGGAGTCCGACACCTCCTACCATACAACAACTCAAAAGGTGGCATACCAATGCTCGAATGATGGCTGTTGTTGTAGGAAAACTCAGCCAACGGTAGATGCGCATCCCAGCTACCCCCGAAGTCTAACACACACGCTCTAAGCATGTCTTCCAATGTCTGAATCGTCCGCTCGCTCTGACCGTCGGTCTGGGGATGGTATGCGGTACTAAAATGCAGTTTAGTACCCAACTCCTCATGGAATTTCTTCCAGAACCTGGAAGTGAAACGTACATCGCGGTCCGAAACAATCGAAATCGGTACCCCATGCCGAGACACTATCTCTCTCACGTATAACTCTGCCAACTTCTCTGCTGATGAACTTTCGCTAATGGCAAGGAAGTGTGCACTCTTTGTTAGCCTATCCACAATCACCCAAATCGCATCGACTCCCCTGGCAGTTCTCGGCAATTTAGTGATGAAATCCATCGTGATCTGCTCCCACTTCCACTTAGGAATCTCCAAGGGTTGCAACTTACCGTGCGGTCTCTGATGCTCGGCCTTAACCCTACGGCAGGTCAAACACCTCTCAACGAACCAGGCGACGTCTCTCTTCATGCAAGGCCACCAGTACTCCTTTCTCAAATCCAAATACATTTTCGTAGCACCGGGATGGATTGAGAATTTCGATCTGTGTGCCTCCTCCATCAAAGTAACACGCGTACCGCCCACGAATGGTACCCAGATCCGACCCTGAAACGTCAGAAGTCTCCGTCCATCCATAACGAACTCTGAAATCAACCCGACGACCCGCTCCTGTTTCTGCATCCCAGATTTCACAACCTCGGCCTGTGCCCCACGAATAGCATCTAATATCGGAGTCATCACCGTCAATCTCAAACATACGTCCCGCAATGGAGTGCTCTCCATCCTACGACTCAATGCATCGGCTACTACATTAGCCTTGCCTGGGTGGTATAGGATCTCACAGTCATAATCCTTAACCACGTCTAACCATCTCCTCTGACGCATGTTTAGGTTTGGTTGATCCATCAAATACTTCAAACTCTTATGGTCCGTGTATATGGTACAACGAACCCTGTACAGGTAGTGACGCCAAATTTTGAGGGCGAACACTACTGCCCCCAACTCTAAGTCATGCGTGGGATACCTCGCCTCGTGAGGCTTCAGCTGCCTCGATGCATAAGCTATCACATGGCCCCTCTGCATCAACACTGCACCCAGTCCCGAAATCGATGCGTCGCAATATACGACAAAGTCATCCATCCCTTCCGGAAGAGCTAATACTGGGGCTTCGCACAGTCTCTGACGAAGTGTCTCGAAGGAAGTCTGCTGCTCGGGTCCCCATGAAAATGTAACACCCTTCCGGGTCAATCTGGTGAGCGGCACCGCGATCTTGGAGAAGTCCCTAATGAACCTCCGATAGTACCCTGCCAACCCAAGGAAACTCCTGATCTCCGAAGGTGACTTCGGTGCCTCCCAACTCATCACCGCTTCCACCTTGGCCGGATCGACCAATATCCCTGCCTGATTTACAACGTGCCCCAGAAATTGAACCTCCCGTAACCAGAAGTCACATTTGGAGAATTTTGCATATAGCTTCTCCGACCTCAGTACCTCGAGGACCTCCCTCAAATGTCCCTCATGCTGCTCCCTAGACCGCGAATACACCAGAATGTCGTTGATGAATACAATCACAGACCGATCCAGCATCGGCCTGCATACCCTGTTCATGAGATCCATGAACACTGCTGGGGCATTGGTGAGCCCAAAAGGCATCACCACGAACTCATAATGCCCATACCGCGTCCTAAAGGCTGTCTTCTGGACGTCCTCATCCCGCACTCTTACCTGGTGGTACCCTGATCTCAAATCAATCTTGGAAAACCAAGATGCCCCTTGCAACTGATCGAATAGATCATCGATCCTCGGTAACGGATAGCGGTTCTTAACTGTCACCTTGTTCAGCTCCCGGTAATCGATACACATCCGGTGTGAACCATCCTTCTTCTTGACGAACATAATCGGTGCTCCCCACGGCGAGCTACTTGGCCGAATAAATCCCTTCCCCAACAACTCTTGAAGTTGCGAGGACAATTCTTGCATCTCTGGGGGTGCAAGACGATAAGGCACCTTCGCAATAGGCGCAGCCCCTGGAACTAGATCGATACCAAACTCTACTTGCCTCGCAGGAGGTACTCCCGGCAAATCCTCGGGAAAAACATCTGGGAACTCGCGCACCACTGGAACCTCCTTCAGTGTCTTCGGTCTCTCGGAACTCTCCCGCGTATCCATCACATACGCCACAAAACCATTACATCCCCGCTGCAGGCATTGCCTCGCCCTAGCGGCCGAACAAAAAACTGATCCCGAACGGGTACCCTCGCCGTATACCGTAAGAACTCCCCCACTAGGGTCTCGTATAGTCACCAGCTGACGCTCGCAGTCGATGACAGCGCTGAATCGGCTCAACCAGTCCATGCCTACGATGACACAGACATCACCCATCGCAATAGGAATTAAGTCAATCGGAAATGCGACCCCGAAGATCTCTAGCACACAACCCCGAAGAACCTTCGTAGCACAAATCACCCTCTCAGCCGCAATAGAAACGCTCAAAGGTCGACTTAACGGTTCACAACTAATGCCGATGTGCTGACTAAAAGCTAACGATACAAACGATCTACTCGCACCCGAATCAAATAACACTAGAGCAGGCATAGAGTTCACAAGAAAAGTACCTACACATACATTAACGTAAGCATAACATTTCGACCTTTAATTAAATACGTGAATGATAACATACCTGCCACAACATCGGGCGCAGCGCGGACCTCCTCCGCAGTCAGCTGAAAGGCTCTCCCGCGAGCCCTCGGGGCCTCGACCTTCGCCGGTCGGGTCTCAGTAGTCCGGGTAGTAGGTGCAGCTCCCTGACGAAGTTGCGGGCACTCGGCCTTCCGATGGCCCGTCTGGTTGCAGTGAAAGCAAACCATAAACCCCTTAGGGCAATCCCTGGCAATATGTCCCTCCTTGCCACACTTGTAGCAACCACCAGCTCGACACGCCCCCTCGTGACTCTTGCCGCACTTTGCGCAAGTGCGACCCTTCGAACCTCCCATCCTCGAATCAGCGAACTTAGTCCGCTTGGCTGCCGGTTGAGACTGAGCCGGTCGTCGATCCACCGGTCGAGCCTCAGTCTCCTCCCTCGCTTGAGTCTCCAACTCAATCTCGCGCTTCCTGGCATTCGCCTGAAGCTCAGTGAACGTACGGTAGGTGGAGTTTGACACAAACTCCCGGATCTCCCCCTTCAACACACCCAGATAGCGACTCATACGTGACTGCTCCGTGGATACCAGCTCGGGGCAGAACATTGCCCTCTCATGAAACTTCCGTGTGATCACTGCCACGGAATCAGTACCCTGCTTAAGGGTCAAGAACTCCTGAATCAGTCGCTCCCTCTCCACCGGGGGAACGTACTCGTCCCTGAACATCTCCGTGAACCTGTCCCATGTCACCGCCGTAATCTCTGCCTGAGTGAAGTTCGCCGTCACGAACTTCCACCAATCCTTCGCTCCCAGACGGAGCTGGTTCAAGGCGAACCGTACCCTCAAGTGCTCCGGGCATGAGCAAGTATAGAAACACCCCTCGATGTCAGCGATCCACCTCATAGCCGCAATCGGATCCTGCGTCTCGTCAAATTCAGGGGGTTTCGTGTTGCTGAACTCCCTGAATAGTAATGAATCACCCCCTTGTGGCCTAGCAGCAGCCACAGCTGCGGTAGCGGCAACAACTGCAGCCTCCGTGAGTGCGGCGTACCGCGCCTCAAACTCCTCCATCAGTGTGGTCTTAATAGACCCAAACATCTCCGGGATTTCAGCCCGAACCGCCGCAGCTACCTCCTCCTGGATAATCTGACGAATCTCCTCGTCACTTCCACCGCTCGAACCCGCCCCATTGCGTGTGATAACCATGATGTCTCTGAAATACAACAATAAATCGTCAGAGACTCCACCAAGTACAATTGTACTCGATACGCGCCCTACCCAGTCTTCGATTTCCAGGGATTCTTATTTGAGCCTTCCCCTGATCCGGTGTCTTCGATAGTACGGGCCCAATACTACCGACCACACCGTACCAGCATTCGTCCCAAATCTTCCTCCCCAAATCCCGAATAATGGGTACTCTACCTCTATTATGCACTATCTACTTGCATGCTACCAAATATCTCATATAAGCAATCCCCTAGACTAAGGCATCACAAAACAGGCAATTCTAGTCCTATCATGTATACCTAGTCCCCTAGCATGCATAACAATTCATAATTCAGTGCATAACATAAACATTGTAAGGTATTCTGGGGATCTTTACCGTTCGGACGCTGGCTGCTCGTACACACTGTTCCACCCTTGTTTTTACCGCCTTGTCCTTATTATTTTAAGAAAAGTTTTTCTTCAAATCCTCGGTCTGAGTTCAGTTGCACCCAAAAGTACACCCGAATCCCTCAAACCAAGGCTCTGATACCAATTGTAACAGCTCAAATTTTCAAACAAATTTTTCATTAAAAATAAAACATCTTTATACGACAAAAAGGTTTAATCCAAGTCATTCCAAAAGTATAATTAATAAAACTCCAGGATCTTCAACAGTGGCAGTGTGTACGTGTCACGCCGGCGCCTTCCCACGGTCATCGCTAGAACCTGAAAAACATAAACACAACTAGTAAGCATAAATGCTTAGTGAGTTCCCCAATATACGACTTACCCACATACGCCTTCCGGCCCGGACCTTTCGATCCACATAACATTGCCTTCCGGCCCGTAACATAATCGCCTTCCGGCCCATAACATATCGCCTTCCGGCCCGTATTACATTGCCTTCCGGCCCATAGTATTTTGCCTTCCGGCCCATAACAGTATAAACATAACACATATAGCATATCACACATAACACATAAGTCATACATCATACCATTCTTTCTATCACATAAGTCACGCCTTCCGGCCCGTATAAGCATACATCACATATAAGCATACATCACATACCAAGCATCCACCTCCCTAGACATAGCATAAATATAACACATACAACCTTCCGGTCACACCGTCAAACCCTTACGGGTGAAGTATAGTGAGAAGACTCACCTCGTAATATGAACTCTATAAACGCTTCGAGCTACTCGCACACGATCCGCTACTCCGCAGGTTCCCTATAATACCACATCCTTTATTAATGACTTTATCAGACAGGACAACTGACCCTACTAATTTGTATACAGGTCAACGGTCAATCTTGACCGGACTCGTCGAGTACAAAGGGTGACTCGACGAGTATAGGCACCCTGACACTACTCGCCGAGTCTGAAGAACGACTCGACGAGTTCTAGTAGATCTTCAAGCTACTCGCCGAGTCTGAAGAACAACTCGGCGAGTTCTAGTACATCTTCAAGCTACTCGCCGAGTCTGAAGAACAACTCGGCGAGTTCTAGCCATGCAGTCAATCCACCGCCTCCTGTACTTCACATGATTACGCAGCATATAGGTATGGGACTTCCTGGCTTTCATACATACTATTACAGGGTTCTTTAAACGCCTAAACAACAACATAATATATCAAACCCTTAAATGGGTTTCCTAACCCTAATCATGTATTCAACGTAAAACTACAGATTTTCGATCCGAATAATACCTGGAACGTGTTCCTTGTGTCCCCAAGCCTCCAGTACTCAATTCCCTTGATCACTAACTTGCTTCTTCTTGTCTAACCCTTCTTCAAGCCTCTCCAAGTCTTCTCTCTTGCCTCTGACGTTCTCACACTCCCAAGATATCTTCAACCGGCCAAAAGACGTGACATGACGGCCATAAGATCGTTATATACGATCAGAAATGAAACGGCTAGGGTTCGGCTGTAACAGCGTCGACTCGCCGAGTCCTCGCTTGGACTCGCCGAGTCCAGTCGCATATCTGCGATTGCGACCGAGGCTATAGCTCTACTCGGCGAGTCATGCACCTACTCGCCGAGTCCCCCTTTAAAAATACCCAAAAATAATTTAAATAAATACCTGGAAATTCCGGGCTGTTACACATTGTGATGTGGACCGGAAGGTCGACGCGGTTAGGACCAGAAGGTTTACCGGGTCGCGATGGAAGTCCCCTGAGACACATGGACCGGAAGGTTATGGCCTGGAAGGGCGTATGTGCGTAAGTAGTATTTTGGGGAACTCACTAAGCATTTATGCTTACAGTTGTTGTGTTATGTGTTTCAGGTACTAGCGAGGACCGTGGGAAGGTGCCGACGTGATCTGTACACACTATCGGAGGATTTAGTTTATGATCTTGGGATTTATATGATTTGTGTTATGTTATGATACATTGGATTTTATGACTTGATTTGGATGAAAACATGTTTTAAGAAATGAAAATTTTGTTTTGAAAATTCACGTTGTTATAGTGAGCTTGATAGGAAATCAACCTCAGGAGGATGTCAGTACCTAGGTGACAGGCTAGTTTCATGGCAATGCAAAAAGCAACATACTGTATCGACTTCCACAACAGAGGCAGAATACGTTGTTGGATCAGCTTGCTGCTCTCAGGTTATCTGGATCCAACATCAGCTGTTGGATTACGGTTTGAATTATTTTGAAACCCCCATCTATTGTGATAACGAAGCTACCATTCAAATTGCCAAAAACCCAGTCCAACACTCTAAAACCAAGCACATCGACATTAAAATTCATTTTATCAGAGACTGTTATGAACGATTACTAATCCGGCTGGAACAGGTCCACACTGATAACAATGTGGCGGACTTATTCACAAAGCCTTTTAACAAAGCTCGATTCGATGTGCTTGTTGGTTTTCTGAAAATGATACGTTTTGAGGATTAAGTTTTTTTTATTTATTTTTTTTTTCTTCAACAATTTTTTTATTTTTATTTTACTCTATTTTTATTTTTATTTCCTCTTGGTTTCCTGTTTTTTTGGATAGATTAAATTTGCGCATTGTGTTTTACTAGATTTTTTATTTTTATTTTTATTCTTACCCATGCACAAATTTAGGGGGAGAAATAATCAAAAAATCCAAAAACAATAAAAAATCCAGAAAATAAAAATAAAACATAAATAATAGTGCTAAAAGTTTCGTTTGTAGGTGTCGTGATGGGAAATGAAATCAACAAGTGATAACGGACAATCTGAATCGGCATAACATACCTAAGTTGAATCGTCTACGCTCTGTACTAGATGCGCTGGTAGGCATAAAAAATTTAAATTGGACTTGACTAGGGAAAGTTGAACCTAATGAATTTAAGGATTTGACAAACTTTGACCTAGCTAGATCTGTTTAACCTGACAATACGATGCTCGGATAGGTTGAGCAGGGAGATATACATGGGAATCTATTGGTCACATTAAATAACCCGTATCTAGAACTGTGGATTCACTTTTCCTCGATGTGCGGATTCTGTCCTTAATTCTGGTTGGATGGGGCGACTGGTAAATTCCAATAAATTAGGTCTGTAGAATATCGTTTTCTTTCTCTTTGTCTGTTTGTCATATGTTGTCTCCTTTGCGTGTCTTTAAATCTGACCTGGTACACAACATATGCAACTCTATTTCTCTGTAGGCTATATATATGAAATCCCTCTTATCTGTTAGCCATATGATGTATCCTTTGCATGACTTCAAATCCGACCTGGTACACAACATATACAACCTTTTACTTCTCAACCCCTCTGAAATAATAGTAATAGAATTCTTAATCTATATTCTCTCTGAATGGTTGTCTACTCACCCGATGCAAGGAGTACTCTGGAAGTCCTTGATGGCTGGGGCATATCAGGAAGCGGGAAACACGTTCTAGTACACTTCAAAATTAAACACATACAGATTGTCTGTAGATCTCGCTGCTCGATTTAGGTGGACAACAATATCCCTGGTTGTAGTCAGTTAAATGGTCATAAGAACAATTTATTTAAGAATTAGGGCCAATCATGATAATAAAGTTATAATTAGATATACATATATGTATCATGTGATTGGTAAGTTATCAAAAATTGTCACAAATTTTTCGTGTTTAAGTGGACTACAATACTGATGATCAATCAGACGAAGATGTGAAGATAAGGGTACCGACAAGTGGAATAAGGTTGTCCAACAACTTTGATCCCAAAATCACAAATTTAGTTACAGTGGTTAAGTTTTTATTCAATAGTTAAATTTCATTTTAGTTAAAGTTAAATTATTTTATTTTTATTTTTCTCTTTTAATTTTATTTTTTTATTTTTTATTATTTTTAATTATTTATTTTTATTATTTTTCGAAATTAAAGTTTTTATTTTTGATGTACAAATTTTTATTTATATTTGTTTTGTTCTAAACTTTAATTTTATTTTTTTACGAAATTTTAATTTTAATTTTACTTTTATTTATATTTTTATCTTTCCTTAATTAAAATAATCCTCAAAAGTTTTTTAAAAATTTAATTATGTTGGAGTTTGGTAAATACTGGGTAATTATCAGGTAAAGAAGGTAAATGTGGTAAATAAGGAGTTTACTGTCGAAATCTCCTCACTCACGAGATTCCAGCCGCAAATTAGCTCCCAAACTCTCTCAATCTTAAAAAAAAATTCCGTCGAGTTTTGCAAAACCGCTTCAACCATCATGTAGGTAATAAGTTCTAGATCACGAATATGTATTTTATTGCATCTTTCACTGTGTGATTTGGTCGACGGAGCTTACGGTCGTAAGCTTGGGTCGTAAACTCCGTCTAGGCCATAAATCTGTGTTATTTATTTAATAATCACACATTCATATGCATCTGTTGAATTATCGTTTATCAATTAGCCGTGTTTGAGTGATTTTCATGACATTTTTCGATGTAGTGTTCGTCGACCGTAAACTCCTGTTCTTAGGCCTTGAACTTCGAGTTTACGGCCCAAGAACAATTGGTTTACTGCCCTTGAAAATTAATTTAATCGTGTGATTATTGGCTTAATATCGACTGTAAACTCAGTTTTTCAAGCAAATTTTGTTTTGATCATTTTTTTTAATAAAATATTTTTTGGGTCAAAATAAAACTTTAATTTTTAATGTTTATTTTATACATCATTTTTCTTACAATTTGTGGTTGAGTGCAGAAAATGGCAAATTTGAAGTTTGCAGATATGCACAATCTCGCTATTGTGCTTGCAGATCCGCTGGCTATTCACTCAGACATGCGCTCGATGATTCACCGGTTGCGGGAATGCTGCTTGGCATCTACCATCACAGTAAACCCGGTCGTGTATCAGAACCTGATCAGAGAATTTTGGGCGACCGCTAGAACAAACATGGATGATGATGGTCACTTCACAGTGAAAGCCAGAATTCAAGGACGTGAGATGGTGATCAACAAAGACTTCATCCGAAATGTGCTGCTTATCGATGATCAACCTAATTTCCTTACGGAAATTGGGATTGAAGATACGCAATGAATTCTAAGAAGAATGAGCTATGAAGGAACTTCACCCAAGACTCTGAAAAAGCTTATGCATCCGTATTGGAGATTTCTAGCACACGTGTTTGTCAGTTGTGTCTCGGGTAGAAGGTTAGGAGCGGATGAGATTTCGCAACGCACAGCTGGTGCTCTCGTCTCTCTTACGGCTGGTGTAAGGTTCAATTTTTCAAAATTCATCTTGGATGAGTTCGTCATTAACATCAGAGCATCCACTCGAGACACCTTCTTGCTATATCGTTGGTTTATCCAGATGTTCATTAACATTCAATTTCCAGATGTGAGGAAGGAAGGAGAAACTCTTGACATGAAGTCTTTGGGTCCTCACACCGTGGGACTCATTAAGCAAAATCGCAGAGGCAAAGTTGTTTTTCAGGGGTAATATCCGCTATAAAAAATCGGGAAGTTCACGGAGCTAGATGAACCCACAGAGTCCTATGGTTTATCTGAGCGAACCTCTTCTAAACCAGCATCTGCTGAAAAGTCATCTCCTAACAATCCTGTTATTGATATCTCTGAGGATAAGGGCACTGAGAAAGAAGATACACCAACTCCTGGCGCTCAAGTAGTTTCAGATCATGAGAAAGTGTTAAGTTGTACTCAAGATGATGTGGGAGCGAATGTAGATTTGGGAGAGAATGTTGGGGAAGACAAGAATGACTCCTTTTGTGATCTTGACCTCACAGGTTTCGATCATGATGATATTATTGCTTCCTTAGCTAGCAGTGCTAACGTGGTGTCACACGAGAATCTTGACTCTATTTTCAACAATGTCGATGATGTTGTCCTCCGACAACTGAGACAAGGAAGTCAAGTGAAACTTTTGAGACTAAAACTCCAACTTCAGGGCAAATGGCTAATGTTTCAATTCCTATGGAGATAGTTACGAGATGTTCCCCTTGATGGGTTTTGGCCATATGAACATTCCTATGTGCACATTCAAACCCTAATGCTTGGATGTAGGTTTCTCTAATTAAACATGCATTGTATCCAAGACTTCTAATGGTTATTCTATCATAATAAAATTGAGAAATCAGAGTTAAAAGTTTACCTTGAATTACTTGCTTGATCTTCTTATCCTTGGAGCTTTAGAGTCACAACTTTCACTCCTCTAATGGCTTACAAACACCAACTAGCAAGAGGATGATTTGAGAGAGTGGGGAGGGACTTAGAAATCGGCCAGGGTTCCTTTAATGACAAGGGTGCCGATTTCCATGACCCCTAGGGTCTATTTATACTTGTAAGGCTCCTAGGGTTTTACCTTTAAACCCTAATTGGATAACTTAGGCCCTAAGCAATCCTAATCCCCTTCATGATAAGCCTTGGATGGATTTTAGGTATATCCTAAGCCCCTAAAATCGTCCACCCCTTATCCACAAGGGATTACAGCCTAAAGTACAACTATCATACACTTGACAGTTTATGCCCTTCTATTTAATTAATCTCCTTAAGTCACCAAATTAATTCCTAATTAATTTATGACTTATATTAATCAAATAACAATATTATTATTCCTTATAATATTTAAACTCTCATTGTAAATCATCCTATCAAGTTGCTATGGTGAAGACAACCCAAAAGGACCATGCTCAATCGGGTCAAGTACTTTCCAAATATAGTTGCAGCCTCAGACACTATAACAACAGTCTCCCACTTGGATAAGTCTAGTAACTATATTTACCGATTAGCAAATGTAGCTCTCAAAGATGCTGTCAAACTCTGATCTAATCAATCTTGTCCTTTAGATAAGGGATCGTACAGTCCTCTGTATAGATATCATGCTGACAATCAAATGGAACTAATTGTCTAGCATTTGGTTTCTCGATCTCAGATTTATTTGACATAGAACTTAATCGAACACATCAATTCAGTTCTAACCGGGCCCGACACATAAATCAAATCAAATCATCGAGCGGCCAAGATATTGCTTTTACCCTCTTAGGATAAAATTAACAGATAAACTTCGACTTATATGCATTTACTTATTCATTAATCAACTATACACAACAATGCGTTTTATAACATCAAGTTACTGATGCGGTTTCGCACCATCAATGTACAACCAATTAACAAATAACAAACCATATATCTAGGTTTTAAGACCATATGATATTATCGTCTTGCGATCACCCTTTTATCACATTCCATAAGGTGATTCCAGCAAGCGCGGGTTTGTTCCAATGCTCAAAACTAGTTCATAAGCACTCATGAACGTTGCAACAAACTTTTGCTATGTCTAATACCATTTAGACAATCTACACACATATTCATGACAATCTTCATTCATACCTACTTCCAACATATGAACGATTGTGGACAATTTGAATAATTCGATTATTCTTAATAAACTCAATAAATCTGGAAGTCAAAACATGCAAAGTGAAACAATAGTTAAACAATTAACACAAGACAGTAACATTACTCATAAATAATACTCTTTTATTTAATCATCAAATGTTAATTACATTTATCTATCACGCGTTTCTAACACTATCTAATCTATACTAATATCATCCTTCAGCCCAATGCTCCTAGCATGCTGCAAGTGCTTAACCCTGCTCAGTCCATTCGTAAGCGGATTTGTTGGGTTATCTTCTGATGATATCCTCTTCACCACGAGTTGTCCTTCTTCTACACGATGTCTTATAAAATGATATTTTCTGTCGATATGTCGAGATCTACCATGATCCCTTGGTTCCTTGGTCAAGGCAACCGCTCCTTCATTATCACAGAAAATCTCCATGGGCTCCTTTATGGTAGGTACAACTCCAATATCACCAATGAAGTTCTTTAACCATATTGCCTCTTTCGACGCTTCGCTCACTGCGATATACTCTGATTCGCACGTTGAATCAGCTACGGTTTCTTGTTTGGAACTTTTCCAAGTTACTGCTCCTCCATTCAGGGTAAAGACCCAGCCCGACTGCGAACGGTAGTTGTCCTTGTCGGTCTGAAAGCTGGCATCACTATACCCTCGCACCTTCAAGTCATCACTCCCTCCAAGGACTAAAAACCATTCCTTGGTCCTTCGAAGGTACTTAAGGATATTCTTCACCGCAATCCAATGGGCTCTGCCAGGGTTCCCTTGATATCTACTGACCATGCTCAAAGCAAAGGCTACATCAGGGCGAGTACAAGTCATAGCATACATAATTGACCCAACTACGGAAGCGTATGGTACTCGGATCATTTCTGCTATCTCGGCTTCGGTACTCGGACTTTGAGTCTTACTCAACTTGGCATTATATTGTATCGGTAATTCTCCCTTCTTCGAGTTTTCCATACTAAAACGTTTTAGTACTTTATCTAAGTAAGTGTTCTGACTAAGTCCTATTAGTCTCTTACTTCGTTCTCTCACTATCCTTATTCCCAGAATATAGGAAGCCTCTCCGAGATCCTTCATAGCGAAGCACTTCCCGAGCCAGGACTTAATCTCCTGCAGTGTCGGGTGTCGTTTCCTATGAGCAGTATGTCATCGACATACAAAACGAGAAAGCTAACTATGCTCCCACTGACTTTGACATATACACATGATTCATCTTCACTTTGTACAAATCCAAACTCTTTGACTTTCTCATCGAAGCAAAGATTCCATCTGCGAGACGCTTGCTTAAGTCCATAAATGGACTTCTCAAGCTTACACACTCCATTTGGATGCTTCGGATCGACAAAACCCTCTGGCTGAGCCATGTAAACATCCTCAGCCAACTTCCTATTAAGGAAAGCGGTTTTGACATCCATTTGCCAAATCTCATAGTCATGAAATGCGGCAATTGCTAGCATCACTCTAATAGATTTTATCTTCGCAACTGGTGAGAAGGTCTCATGATAGTCAACTTCGGCAGTTTGAGTAAAGCCCTTCGCAACCAATCGCGCCTTATATGTGTGTACGTTTCCATCCACGTCGGTCTTCTTCTTGAAGATCCATTTGCACCCAACAGTCTTACGTCCGGGCACGTTATCAACCAAATTCCAAACTTGGTTGTCATACATGGACTGGATCTTGTTGTCCATTGCCTCTTTCCATTTCGCAGACTCCAGGCCTGCCATGGCTTCCTTATAGCTATTAGGTTCATCTAGCTTTATTAGTGTACTATCACTAATATATGTGTGCCCTTCGGTAGTAATATGAAAACCATATAACTGGGGTTGAACTCTAACTCTTTCAGAACGTCTAAGAGGTAAGGACTCGTCTATCGGTTCAACTGGAGTTTCCTCCTCGGGTTGAGGGCCAGCGGTAGAGGTTCCTTCATCTATCGACTCTTGAATCTCTTCAAGCTCGATTTGCCTCCCACTGTCTCCTTGGCCTATGAGTTCTCATTCTCGGAAAACTCCTCTCCTCGCAACAAAGACAACATTTTCCTTCGGTCTATAGAAGAGATATCCAAAGGATTTCTACGGGTAGCCGATGAAAATACATCGCTCACTACGAGGTTCGAGCTTGTCGTGAGTATCTCGTCTTACGAAAGCCTCGTAACCCCAAACCTTGATATGTGCTAACGAAGGAGCTTTCCCCGTCCACATCTCGTGAGGTGTTTTGGCAACCTTCTTAGTAGGGACTCGGTTAAGGATATGGGCGGCAGTCTCTAAGGCGTACCCCCGGAATGAGATACATAATGAAGCACAACTCATCATAGAGCGGACCATGTCTAACAAAGTTCGATTATGCCTTTCTGCCACACCATTAAATTGTGGTGTCCTAGGTGGCGTCAATTGTGAAACTATACCACACTCCTTGAGATAGTCGTGGAATTCAAGGCTTAGGTACTCTCCTCCTTGATCGGATCGAAGCATCTTGATTTTCCTGCCCAATTGATTCTCCACTTCATTCTTGAATTCTTTGAACTTTTCAAATGTTTCTGACTTTTGTTTGATTAAGTAGATATACCCATATCTACTATAGTCATCGGTAAAAGTCACATAGAAGTGGTTCCCATCCTTTGTGGTTGATCTAAACGGTCCACATACATCGGTATGTATTACATCCAATAAACCCTCACCCCTTTCACATGTGCTAGTGAAGGGTGACTTAGTCATCTTTCCAAGTAAACAAGATTCGCACGTGTCATCTTCCCTAAGGTCGAATGACTCCAACACTCCGTCTTTTTGGAGTTGGGCTATGCGCTTCTTGTTAACATGTCCAAGACGACAATGCCACAAGGATGCTCTATCCATACTATTGGAAGAATCCATGCATAAAAAATCATTTCCTAGGTTATCTACAATCATAACAGTTTCATAAATTCCATTACATGGTATTGCTTCAAAATATAAGACACCATTTAGATAAGCACAAATAGAACCATTCTCATTATTAAAAGAAAATCTAAATCCTTGTCTAAACAAACCATGAAATGAAATGATGTTCCTTGCCATTTTTGGCAAATAGCAACAATTGTTCAAATCTAAACATAAACCATTCCTAAACACTAGAGAATACTCTCCAATCTTGGTCACAGGCGACGATCTTCTGTTCCCCATGATTAGATTTATTCTTCCATGCTCCACATCCCTATTTCTTCTTAGTCCCTGTAATTCAGAACAAATGTGGTAAAGACACCCGGTATCGAGGACCCAAGAAATAGCATGAGATGAATCATTAGATTTAATTGTATATATACCTGCGAAAGACGGCTTGATCCTTCCTTCCTTGATAGCTTGCAGGTACTCTGGGCAGCTTCTCTTCCAATGGCCTATTTTGTGGCAATGGTGGCACTCTGCCTCCTTTGGGTTAGAGTTAGGCTTAGCGAGATCAACTTTAGTCCCACTAGAGGATGAACCATCTTGGGACTTTCCCTTGCGGTGGCTCTTAGACGGAGCCTTCCTCTTCTTGCCTCTTCCTTTCCCAATATCCAAAATAGGTGCAACGGGTGGATTGGGAGTGGGTGCAACAGACTTGTCCTTGAGATTGCTCTCAGCAACCCTAAGGAGACCTTGGAGCTTACTTAGGGTGACCTCTTCTTTGTTTATGTGGTAGGTCAACCTAAATTGGTTGTAACACGGAGGCAAGGAGTGAAGCACCATGTCGATCGCTAAGTCTTCCCCAAAGTCAACATTCAACTTGCGAAGACGATCGACATACCTTTGCATCTTTTGCAGGCGCACGGTTAGAGATTCACCATGACCCATTTTAGCGGAGATCATGTTAGTGAAGATCTCGTAACGTTCTTGCCTCGCGTTTTGGTAGTATCTCTCTAACAAGTCTTGGTGCATTTCGTACGGATACATGTCCTTATTGGACTTTTGGAATTCGGAGTTCATAGTGGTTATCATGATGCAATGAACCTTCGTTGTGTCACCCTCATGAGTTTCAAAAGCGGTGATTTCAGCCAGAGTAGCGATTTCAGGATTGATCTTCTCGAGCTTCTCATCGAGGACATACTCCTTGTCCTCGTAGCGAGCAATCGTGCGAATGTATCTTATCCATTCGCTAAAGTTCGTTCCATCGAAAGTCAACTTTTGGCAAAGGCTCATCAATGTGAACGAGCTAGCAGCAGCGTTGTTCGCGTTCGACATCTACAAATAGGAAGGACAAAGATAGATTAGAATCCAGATCCCTAATTATCACCCAATAAGAAAATTAGGGCTAGGATCCAACAACAATATTCACATATTAAAAAAGGGATGTCGTATTCTAACATGCAAACAATTTGAAGGTAAGTGAATGACGATTCACTAATTCTCCACCATGAAAACATAACTTTAAGTTCTAAATGTATTGAGAATTCCTAGGTTTCGATGGGATTCATTGAAACTTTTCAATGGCATGTTTAAATCTCGATAGGCCCTCCTCGTTTGTGATTGGGATACCGAGGATCACAAAGTGGGTGTGAATTACCATGCAAATTCACAAGGTGCCTTCATTGTAACAATCACTTATTCGATGTGCCGGTAAACCACACACGCTCCATCGAACTATGATAAACAATGAATCATCCTTTGCAACTTTTTCTTAGAACCAATTAGTGTGCCAGTAAACCACACACGCTCCACTAACTTCTTAGCAAGGGTGCAAAGTGTAATTTTATGGGATTGCATCAATTCACTTTTCCTAAAGTAACTAGGATTGGGATTTTTTTTTGAAAAACATGTAGTTACTTTGTATTTCATATTATACTTTTAATGAGGAGATGAGGTTGCCCTATCCTACCCGTTCGGCTAACGACCCTCCACCGATCAAGCAAGCGGTGGGTGTGAGTGTACACCCATTAAGCGCCATTTTATAGGCAGCAACCTTATACCCACCTTATAGCCCAGGTTCGTGAATGAGGCCTACTAACGGTAAGACTAGCATTTTAATTATATATATATATATATATATATATATATATATTAATCTTGTAATATTATATTAGTATAGGGTTGAATTTTAAACTTGTAAAATTCTAGGGTTTGAAATTTAAATTGTCCAAATTAATCTTTTAATCATAAAACATAAATTTCAAAACTTGAGGGAAGGTTTTAAACTTTTCAAACAGGGGATCAAATAACAAATAATCTAAATTAACATTTAATCACATAATTATCCATATTTGATTTATTTAATTATTTCTTGCAAAAAAATTTACCAATTTAATTAAAATAATTAATCAATTATCACATAAGGAAACTAATATTTAATTAATTGATAAATATCTTCAATTAGGTCAAGGATATACTCAAATATATCTTAAAATCGGATTTATATTGACCTAATATGATTAAGGTAAGTATCCAAAGGATAAACAGCAAGAAATCCCGAAATTAGCTCTTTCTGACGCTCGAACTCGCCGAGTACGACAATGGACTCGCCAAGTCCACTATGGAACTCGCCAAGTTCATCAAGCAGGAACAAAAAAAATTGAATTTTTCAAGCATCAAACAAGCAATCAATGAATCAATTCAATAGAAACCAATCTAGGCTCTGATACCACTGATGGGTTTTGGCCATATGAATATTCATATGTGCACATTCAAACCCTAATGCTTGGATCTAGGTTTATCTAATTAAACATGCATTGTATCCAAGAATTCTAATGGTTATTCTATCATAATAACATTAAGAAATCAGAGTTATAAGTTTACCTTGAATTACTTGCTTGATCTTCTTGTCCTTGGAGCTTTAGAGTCACAATTTTCACTCCTCTAATGGCTTACAGACACCAAATAGCAAGAGGATGATTTGAGAGAGTGGGGAGGGACTTAGAAATCGGCCAGGGTTCCTTTAATACAAGGGTGCTGATTTCCATGACCCCTAGGGTCTATTTATACTTGTAAGGCTCCTAGGGTTTTACCTTTAAACCCTAATTGGATAACTTAGGCCCTAAGCAATCCTAATCCCCTTCACACGGTCGTAAACACCTTACGGCCGTAAACTCTTCTCAGTCTTGAGGTGTATATATAGTGGGTTTGTCAGACGATTTTGGTTGTTGATGCCTTTTGTATTCACGGTTCCCACCAAGTTGTATCAGACGTTTAAAGCTATAAACCGTATGCAAGCTTGGTTTGTTACTTCTTTGTGCATTAATTCGTTTTATGTGATTGTTGTTTGCTTTTGATCTCTGGTAAGATCTGTTTTTGGACCTTACAAGTTGGCTGTTGATTGGGTTCTTCAGTTATTTTTTGACTCAAATAGTGAGTTCATAAGAGAGTACTATATGATGAACCACGACATAACCCTCATTGATCTCACCTATATGCTTATTGCTGCTGAATCAGCAATGATTTGATGCACTGGAAAAGCAAAGTTGATTGTTGGATCTGCCTTCCAGACCTCTATGGATATAGGCAATGGCAATGAAAGGCATGACATGATCGAAAAGTTTGATCATAAGAGAAAGGCAAAGTCAGAAGTAGTTCCATGTGCTGTTCCAAAAGAGTAAATTTGCTTTTATTGCCAAGAGAAGGGGCATTGGAGACGAAGCTGCCCAATTTACCTAAGAAATCTAAATGATGGGAGAGTCAAAACGTATGGCTCTACTTTAGGTAAATTCCATTAACTAACTCTTTTAAGTTCCTTTTCTAGATTCTTAATACATGATGTGATAAGATCGCATTTTGATGTTTTGTAGGATCAAAGAAAAGAAAGGAAGCTTAAGGGAAGAAGTGAGCAGAATCTAATCGTGAAGAAATGGATTTCGATCGCATTACTTGAAGATTAGAATCTTGAGCTACTACTTGGAGTTAGAATAAGATTGCTAGGAAATATGTATTAACATAGTTTTTCAATTGAATTGCATTGTAATGACAAATTTTTCCGCAATAAAATAAATTTTGATTTTATATTATTTATTTATCCTTGCAATCAAATCGTTTTGAACAATTGATGTTTGCATATTTCCAAAACGAATGGATGTGATTCTTAATTATGTTAATTGTGGAAATGTCAAGAATTTACCAAATAGGGAAAGTTTCTCATCGCCCAAGTTTCATTTGGACAGAAACTTGGAATCATACAACTTGGTTGCATGATGAATGAGAATTTCATATTTGGAGATTAGACTAATTCGTTGACAAAGTGTCAAGTGAAGGAATAGGAGATCGAGTACACAAGGTTGTGTATTGATCAAGTCCACCACAATAGTAACAAAGATATTCATCATGATTTAATAAAGGTTTAGTGAATATGGTTATACTTACAAGATTGAGTATAATTCTGAATTGATTGAAAGAGTTAAATCAATAGCAGAACGAATAAGAAGAATCAAGTAGGCAGAAAGATAAAAGTTTTTCTATTTTAAGAAGAAGGGAGAGTACCTTTTATTATGTTTTATGATAGGTCTTAATGATTAAGAACCATATCTCAATTGATCCTCTAAGTGAGTCTTAGTACAATTGTATGTCTGAGAAGAGGGATCAAGAATTGAAGAAATGTTTAAATCAAGAAGTCAATCATACTTCATTCCAAAACAAGTCTTAGAGTTAAGATTGTGACATTGAGTGACAAATCTTAAGAAGGTTTATAACATTCATCAAATGTAGAGTTTGGAGAAAGGTTTTCTTATTCTTGCACATTTGAAATTCGTAAGTTGTGATGTCTTGGATTAGACAAAGACCAACGAGGACCAATTTTATGAAGTGTTCTATCTTGATAAAAGCTACACTAA
The DNA here is from genome assembly GCF_051521515.1 of Lactuca serriola. NCBI lineage: Eukaryota > Viridiplantae > Streptophyta > Magnoliopsida > Asterales > Asteraceae > Lactuca > Lactuca serriola. The sequence continues at coordinate 2,533,491 of NC_136409.1, read as the reverse complement.
CTCTTGAATATTTGTTTGTCAAGAAATGTTTATTGATAAGAGAATCTTATATGTCAAGGAGTAAGTGGGAATCTCGATGCTCTTGAAAGGTTTCAAGAACAAATCAAGAATAAACCTTATCAAAAATCACTAGCACACGACTTGAGGTTTACAACCTATCGTGTTGACACTATCTTGTTTCTGTGCCGTTCCAATCGAGTTAATTATGCATATGAGTTCTCATTTGAACGCATAAAAGGCAAGCACCTTGATCAATGAAAAGTACATTTATAGGAAAGGGTGAGCTGCTTAACTACTTGGAAGACATGGTGAGCACTCATGTTACCATAAGGCAAGAAATCAAGATTAAGAAAGTTCGGTCCAAATGAGTTTGGATTTGTTGCAAACTTTGGTTTTGAAAAATTCGCATGGATAGGAACACATACACCATTAAAGTCTAAGTGTCATAAGATTCCCTCCTTCATGAAAATGAATGTGAGGAAATGCTTTCAACAAGAGAGATTTTAAGAAGTTAGTGATTGTGAAAATTGGATTCTCGAATTCGATTATGGTTACGGTATCCCTTTCCATGATTCGAATTGTGAGATTTAGCAATTAGTCTGAATTGTTTAAGACACACATATGAGCTATCTAAGGCAAAGGTGTATAAGTTTTAGAAGCTTTGATAAAGGATTATCAAAGAATTAGGTATTAGAAATATGAACTTCAAAAATTCAATAAGTATTATTTTCTAGAAGTTTAGTTGTTTTCTAAAACATGTCAAAGCTAGTGGGAGCATAAGTGTTATGCTTATATAATAATAATCATCATGATAGTGGGAGCATAAATATTATGCTTGTATGATTATTAAGGCAAGTATTGCAAGTTAGCAATATTAATTATAGAAAACAAGAGTTATACTTTGCAAAGTTGTAAGGGTTGAATAGTTGTTTTGCTATAATTAAGGGAGAGAATATTATACTTCATTTCAAATCTAAAGGCTTAGGTTGTGGAATGTTAATAGATAGGGGTGTGTATGGGGCGGTTTGGTTCGGTTATTGGTCAAACCCGAACCATAACCATTATGATTGGTTAATGCATTTTGGTAACCATTGGGTATGGTTAATATTGGTTATGGTTAATGGTTTTTGTTGGTTAACGATTTTGGTTAATGGTTAATATTGGTTAACCACAATGTTCAAAATAATATAAATGACAAAAGTATATGGGCATAAAAATGAAAAGAGAATACTAAAAGTCATCACCACCAATGTTTGTAACCTAGCTTATAGTAATATAATAAAATGTGTATCTTTGATACTCAAAGTGAGATAACACATAGTCACATTTAAAATCAAAAACATTTAATAAAAAGTATAAAACATTAAAAAAAAATTGATATTAATAACTTCATATATTGATAATCGATATTAACATTAAAATAAAACCAAACATTTATATATGTTCAATGCGATTAAATAAAAAACTATAAAATAAAATAACTAAACATTTATATTATGTGTTATCTGGATATAAAAAAACAATCACTCATATATATTCAATGTGATTAAGTCAAAAACAGTAAATAAAAAAAGAAAATTTTAAAAAAAATACATTCTTATTATATCACAAAGTGAAGAAGAACCAAAAACTTAACTTACCTAGAAATTTTGATAATAAATTAAAAAAATCCTTCGAATAGAACTATAAAGTCAAAACAATCTTTGATTAGGATTAATGGTGTGAGAAGCCTCCGATTAGGATTATGAGTGTGATGATTAAACCAATGGTGATTAATGTTTATAAATTATAGAATTAGCCGATTAACAATTACAACATTAATCAATAATCTAACTCAATGCATGATTGGAAAATTGTGTGTATCTGCATGATCTGCGTGATCATCCTTTGATAGTTTGATTGCACGTTCATCTCCTAATAAGTGAGGATTAATGAATTATATTTTGAAATTTTAATAGGTCTTAAATAAGTTGACTATGTTATTTTATAAATAGTCCATAATTTTTATGTATTAAAATATCAAGTTAGCGGTTTAGTTAACCTATAAAACCATAACCGAACCGTTTGTTATCGGTTAACAAAAATTAAAAAACGAACCAACAGTTTTTAAAACGATTCGGTTATTATGGTTCGGTTATATCGGTTAATTTGGTTATGGTTCGGTTTTTCGGTTATTATGCTCACCCCTATTAATAGATTTAGTCTAGGATACATAGTGCGTTCTCAAAATTTCGATTATGATTGTGGCATCCCTCTTCATAGTTCGAATTGTGAGAATGTGACACATAAAATATTATGGCAAAAGATTGATAAAGTATCGTATCTTTATGTAAGACATTATGCATCGTATCCCATACGCATCGGGTAAAGGATCGATTACAGATGCAATAATATTTGACCATTCTAAAATTTTCCAAATATCTAGTGCATTTAGAAGGAAAAAGGACAAGAATCGATTTTGACTAAGATAATTAAACAACTATCAAAGGACGATCCAAAGTTCGTCGAGAATTGGTCGCTTGTGAGTAGTTGGAAGTATAGTATTGGATGGACCATATCGACATTATTATGAATAGATAAGATTCTATTAAGAATGAGTTGTCATATGGAAAATATGGAAATGGTTCCATGTTAGGAGTTGGATATTGAGAGTCTATGTCTAGATTAGAAAATTTTATGCAAAAGGATGTTCAAGGAATGTACTTTGAGTGAGAGACATCACGTCTATGGAATTGTATTGTAACAATCTCAGATAGAGGACTTTGTAATTTCATTGGCAATAGTCATTGTGACTTTTTTACTATGACATTATGAAAGGATCATTGCATAAAATGTTAGAATCTAGCATATTCTATAAGTGGTAAGAATTTGATATTCTTTCACTTGTGAAAAAAGGATTAGGAGTTGTAAAATGAGTATGATTGGAAATGTGTTCATTTGACCTATTTCACAAAGTAAGGACCGTAGGTAAACATTGTGTGCATGCTAAGAGCATGGGACAAGTATAGTTATAATTCAAGTAAGAAGTTAATTACCCGAAACAACAAATAATGAGTAATCAATATGGTGATAAATAAATGGTGTTTTATTTATACTCAAAGGTTTGAGGCCATATGAGATTAGTATTATTCTTGTGTTTCACTTTGCATGTTTTGACATCCTGAATAATTTAATTCGTTTAGAACAGTCAAATTATTTGAATGGACCACAGTCGTTCATATGTTGGATGTAGGTATGAATGAAGACTGTCGTGAATTGGTGTGTGGATTGTCTAAAGTGTATTAGAAATAAGCAATTGTTTGCTGCAATGTTCATGAGTGCTTATGAATATGATTTGAGCATTGGATTAAACCCACGCTCACTTGGATCAATTCATGAATTGTATCACGACTGATTGGTGAGACAATAACATCTTATATTCTTGAAACCGAGATGTGTGTGTTGTATCTTGCGAGTCGGTTGCACATTGATAATATATAAACGCACCAGTAACTTGGTGTTATAAAACATATTGTTGTGTGTAATTCGGTAAATGAGTGCAAGCGAGCATTGAGTCAAAGTTTATCCGTTCCTTTTATCCAAAGTAGGATAAAAGCGATATCTTTGGGCCCCTCGATGATTTAGTGATGGCACCTAAGCGTTTGGCCAAGCTGGGACTAAATTGATGGATCATGTGTAGTCTGTTGTCAGTCATCATAAATCGGAAGTCGGGAAATAGTATAGAGGGAACAATTAAGTTCATGTCTCATATCTATGCGATATCTAGAATGGAGGAATATATGATCCCTTATCTAAAGGACACGCGTATCTGATAAGATCAGAGTTGACAGCAGCTTTGGAAAGCTACGATTGCAAATCAGGATCTAAAGTCATACGTAGAATAGTTATTGGACTTATCCAAGTGGGAGACTATTGGATTAGTGTCTAACTCCATAACAATTTTGGTATGTGCTTGACCCGATGGTGCATGGTCCTTTTGGGTTGCCTTCACCAAAGCAACTTGATAGGATGAATTATGGAGAGAAAGGATTAATTATGATTTATTAATATATTATGAGAATAATATATTAAAGGAGAAATCATATTGTTTAATATTAGTCAATAATTAATTAGGAATTAATTTTGTGGCTAAAAGACATTAATTAAACTTAATGGACTAGAACTGTCAATTGTATGATAGTTGAATATTGAGCTAATGGACTCCATATTAGAGGGGTGGACGAATTCTATCGGGAAACCCATTAGAAATCGTCCTAGGCCTTTAAGGAAGGAGTCCATGGATTGCTTAGGGCCTAAGCATCCAAATTATGGTTTCCTTGTTAGATAACCCTAATAGCCTCACTATTTAAAGATCCCTAGAGCACCAAAAACGTGTGGAAGTAAATCCTTAGGGTTTTGCACGGTTTTCGGCAGCCTCCTCTCTCCTTATTCTTCATCCTCTTGCTCTTGGTGTTTGTGAGCCATTAGAGGAGTGACAATTGTGACTCTAAGCTTTCTAAAGTCATTGTAAGGAGGAATTGAGATTGTTATTGCTACATAACAATCAAAGATAATTCTCTAAACCCTAATTTCAGTTTATAATATGTTAGATCTAAGATTCTAAGTCTTGGATACATTGCATGTACAATAGAGAAACCTAGATCCAAGCATTAGGGTTTATATGAGCACATAGGATTGTTCTTATGTCTAAAACGCATCAAGTTTATCCATGTTTAATCTAGAGTATCTTGTTAAATAATTATCTCGTATCTGATTATTTATACTTTACCTTGTACCAAACTATTATCTCGTGAATCAGTTAATACTAGTTTGTGAGATTGTCTTCGTTATACCCTTCGGGGTACCAGTAAATCCTCTCCGGATGTATAACCAGAGTCTCCTGGAGGGAGATCGTGAAATTTCTGGATAGATCTATTCGGGACTGACAATGCCATACCTAAAATGCTAGCTACAGTTAGGCGGACAAATTTTGGAATCGAACGACGCCTGAAGAACGTCAAGGAGGTCACAGGTCAAATTAGTATGGTTATACGACTCACAATGAGTATTAAATTAACTAACTTTATTCATGGATTTCTTTCTTTCTTCTATAGTTTTATGTATTAAAACTACCCACTTATTAGTCTTATATGCGCGTTAAAACTAATGTACTTCTCAAGGATAACAAGGCTTTTAGGATATTTCACTTATACACTACAAGTATGGTAGATACTTGTACATTGCATTCCGAATCGATAACCAACCACCTACTTTTAAGGAAAATAAGGGTTTTTCTTGGGATAACTTAACTGTTCTTAATCAAGCTGTGTAAACAAATGGATAACTAAACTTTTCTTATAAGAAAATATGGGATTTTCTTGGATAGCAACTTTTTCAGTAAACCAAAGGAAACTTGTTCTTTTATCATAAATAAATTGCTTATGAACTCACCAGCTATATGCTAATATTTTTAAAACTGCTTGTATTCTTAGGTCAACGTTAGACAGGTATCCCGCAATCTTTTGGAGAAGACGAAGCATTTTAGTAGTCTCGTCTTTACTTTTGTTATACTGCTGTATATGTAAAACATGTATTACCTTGCTTTCAAACAAATGTAAATATTCTTATGCAATGTAATGGTTGTGTTTACTATGCTTACTATGTACATTGGTTGTGATACTTTACATGACATCCTCTGCCCCGGAACGTTTCCACCATTGGTTTCAGGGTGTGACAGATTGGTATCATAGCCCTTGTTTATAGTGAACTAAGTATGCTGAACCTTACATGGTATATAACTATAAACACTAAGGGGCCAAAGCGCTCTGAACTAAAAGTATACTTTAAAATACAAGTATTTTTCAAAAATATACAAGAATACCTAAACGCCAGAACCTGTAACCACGAGTAGAACAAAACATAAGTAATTGGGTGTTGGGCACTGAGGTTAAACGTGGGCAGTTATGTAGTCGTGTCTAGGGTCAATATAGCCTGATCAACTATATTCATTCGAGACACGACCAACATGTGCTTGGGAGTGACTGTGGTGTGCAACAGGCCTAAAACTTACCTAATATCCAAACAATGAGTCATCGTCGCAGCGAAATATAAAATACTATAGGAGTATTTTAGCCCAAACCGAATACGTTGTAGAAATTCATTCCGAGTGTTGCTACTGATTCTTTCCTTAGCGATAGTTTACCTGCTTTGATAACTCCTTCCTGTTTTATCGCTTAGTAGAACACTATATCTTCCATAATGAGATATCTCTTGTTATATATCTCTAGATCCAATCTAGAGGACTAACCATCCTCTCTTTCCTAACCATTTTAGATCATGATGCCTCCAAGGAAAAGACCCAACTCAAAGAACAACAATCCTCCTCTACAACCACCTCCCTCTCCATTTGATCCCGCCATGTTCCGAGCAGCTGTTACTTATGATGTGGCTGCTGCCATGTCACAAATGAACCACAGTGGTTCAGGCGGTCCAGAAGGTGGTACTCAGCCCCAAAACCAGGAAGGTAGCCAGGGACACCGGAAGGAGTTTTCCTACAAAGACTTTATGAACACGAAACCCACACCCTTCAATGGAACTGGAGGTGTTATTGCTCTAACTTGATGGTTTAAAAAGATCAAGTCTATTTTCGAAATCTGTTCCTATTCTGAATCTGACAAGGTGAAGTTCGCTGCCTGCAGTTTCACCGATAAAGCCCTGACTTGGTGGAATGGCCGATTCATATCCTTAACCCTGCCTGTAGCCAATTCTATGGGTTGGGAGAGCATGAAGGAGCTTCTACTTGCAGAGTACTGCCCACGGGGCGAAACGCAGAAATTGGAGCATGAACTCTGGAACCTAAAGATGAAGGGTTTCGATGTCGCCGCTTACACCTCCAGATTTGAAGACTTAGCGCTTCTCTGTCTGGGAATGGTTACCCCGGAAAGAAAAAAGATTGAAAGATTCATCTGGGGGCTGACCCAGCCAACCAAGGGAAATGTTTTGGCTGCGAAGCCAAACACATTCGACAGCGCTAAATGCTTGGCGCAAACTCTGATTGATCATGGTGACGATCTCGAGGAAGTGGCCACCGCTCCTGAACCGACTAAAGTGAGCGGTGAAAATAAGAAGAAATTCTGAAACAAACAGAAGGGTCAGGGTTCGCAAGGATCCTCGAAGAAACAACAAACTATGGCAGTTCACGTTGCTACAACTCCCGCCGCCGTTCCTACAACTCAAACTCCAACCAGCGGATACACTGGTACCCTCCCCTGGTGCGGCAAGTGCAAATACCACCATCATACTCCCGGGCCTTGTCGTGAAAAGCTCTGCAACAACTGTGGCAAGAAGGGCCACATTGCTCGAAACTGCAGAAACCCAGCCCAATCAACCAGTCGAGCTTCCGGAATGGATGTTGGTCAAGCCTACTAGGGTTGCGGTGAAGTCGGGCATTTCAAGCGAAACTACCCCAAAGCAGCAACAAATGGCAACACCAGGAGAGTTCGTACTATGGAACGAGATGAGGCAGACGCCTATTCCACTGTTGTTTCGGGTACGTTCCTTCTCGACTACTCTTATGCTTGCATCCTTTTCAATTCTGGTGTTGAAAGAAGTTTTGTTAGCCATTCATTCAAACATCTTCTTAAACGTAATTCCCAACCATTAACCGAAACGTTTACTGTCGAAATGGCTGACGGTGAGAAAAAGAATGCCAACGATATATTCATAGGTTGTACCCTTACCCTGAACGATCATTCTTTCCCCATCGACCTAATGCCAGTTTCCATAAAGAGCTTTGATGTTATCATTGGCATGGATTGGTTGAGTCCTGATCATGCTGATATCCTTTGTTACAAAAAAGCCATCCGTCTCAATCTCCCCTCTGGCCAGACTCTCATCATCTACGGCGATAAACTTAGTTCCAATCTCCACATCATTTCCTGCATCAAAGCTCAAAAGCTTCTGCGAAAGGAGTGTTACGCATTCCTAGCTCATGTAATCAATGAGAAACAGGAAGTTAATGACCTCGAGAGCATCCCCGAATTCTGCAACTTTCCTAATGTCTTTCCCAAAGGGCTCCCAGGAATTCCTCCCGAACGTCAAGTTGAGTTTCGCATCGACCTAATTCCTGGAGCTAACCCTGTAGCCAAGTCTCTGTATCGTTTGGCTCTGGCAGAAATGAAGGAGGTATCCAGTCAGCTCAATGAGCTGCTTGACTGAGGGTTCATCAGAACGAGTTCCTCACCTTAGGGATCCCCGGTATTATTTGTGAAGAAGAAAGATGGATCCTCTCGGATGTGTATAGACTACCGTGAGTTGAAAAAATTGACCATCAAAAACCGTTATCCTCTTCCTCGAATAGACAACCTTTTCGATCAGCTTCAGGAAGCCAGTTACTTCTCGAAGATATACCTTAGATTAGGGTACCATCAGCTTCGAGTTCACGAGAATGATGTTTCCAAGACAGCATTCAGGAGTCGATATGGCCACTACGAGTTCGTAGTGATTCCCTTCGGCCTAACCAATGCACCGGCAGTGTTCATGGACCTGATGAACCGGGTGTGTAACCCCTTTCTGGACAAGTTTGTTATCGTGTTCATTGACGACATACTTGTCTATTCCAGAAGCGAAGAAGATCACAAACCACACTTGAGGTTAGTGTTGGAAACTCTTAGAACGAAGAAGCCATACGCGAGATTCTCCAAATGCAAATTCTAGATTCGGAAGGTAACTTTCCTTGGTCACGTGGTAAGCGAGGAGGGTATACACGTGGACCCATCCAAAATCAAGATGATGGAGAATTGCTCGGCACCGAAGACACCCATAGAAATCCGTCAATTCTTGGGTCTCGTCGGCTACTATAGAAGATTCATTCAGAATTTTTCTAGAATCGCCGAACCCCTAACCACTCTGACGCAGAAAGGTGTAACCTTTTGTTGGAGTGAAAAACAAGACACATCATTCCAAACGTTGAAGCGAGCCTTGTGCAGCGCACCTATCCTATTCCTGTCCAAACAGACAGCGGACTTCGTTGTTTATTGCGATGCATCCAATCAGGGCTTAGGCTGTGTGCTTATGCAGAGAGGAAAGGTTATCGCTTATGCCTCAAGATAGCTGAAGGCACATGAAGTTAACAACACTACCCATGACCTGGAGCTAGGAGCAGTGGTCTTCGCACTGAAGATTTGGAGACACTACCTCTACGGAACTAAGTGCACGATCTTCACCAACCATAAAAGCCTACAAGACATCTTCAATCAGAAGGACTTAAATATGAGACAATGGAGATGGGTAGAACTGCTCAGTGATTATGAGTGTGAAATCCGCTACCATCCCAGCAAGGCCAATGTGGTAGCAGATGCCCTTAGCCGAAAGGAAAGCTCAAGCAACAAGGCGAAGACATTAATGATAACCATCCATTCCCACTTATCCGTACAAATTCGAGAAGCCCAGTTGGAATCCCTAAAACCAGAGAACGTGTCGAACGAAGCCATGAGATGAATGGATAAGAAACTTGAAATCAGAGGTGACGGAGTCTACTATTTCATGGATCGAATCTGGACCCCACAATTCGGAGATTTCAAGGAAGTTGGTATAAACGAAGCTCACAAGACCAGATACTCTATTCACCTAGGTTCGGATAAGATGTACCTAGATCTCAAGAAACAATGCTCGTGGCCAAACATGAAAGCCAAAATCGCTACCTTCATGGGCAAGTGTCTGACTTGCGCCAAAGTAAAGGTCGAGTATCAGAAACCCTCGGCTCTACTCCAGAAACCCGAGATACCTGAGTGGAAATAGGAGATGATTACTATGGATTTCATCACCAAGTTACCCAAATCTTCAAGTGCGTACGATACCATTTGGGTAATTGTCGACAGATTGACAAAATTCACTCACTTCCTTCCGATTAAAGAATCATTCAAGATGGAAAGACTCACGCGAATCTACATCCAAGAGATAGTCCGACTGCACGGTGTGCCTATATCCATTATCTCCGATGAAGATAGCAGGTTTACCTCAAGGTTTTGGCAGTCCCTTCAGAAAGCTCTTGGAACTAAGTTGGATATGAGTACAACTTATCATCCTCAGACAGACGGATAGAGTGAGAGAACTATCCATACCCTGGAAGACATGCTGAGAGCATGTTTCATCGATTTCGGAAAGTCGTAGGACACCCATTTACCCTTGATCGAGTTCTCGTATAACAACAGCTATCACACCAGCATCAAGGTTGCCCCGTTCGAAGCCCTCTACGGTCGCAAATGCATATCCCCTATGTGCTGGGCTGAGGTAGGGGACACGCAGCTAGCTAAAAGTCGAGTCCCCGACAGTGCTCTCACTAGTCCTAAAATCATCCGCGAAACCACTGAAAATATTATCCAGATCCGAGAACGACTGAAAGCTTCACAAGACAGACAGAAGAGTTACACCGATAAACGATGGAAACCCTTGGAATTCCAGGTTGGAGATCGTGTCATGTTGAAGGTCTCACCCAGGAAAGGCATGATACGCTTTGGAAAGCACGGGAAACTTAACCCGAGGTACATAGGACCTTTTGAGATCCTCGCAAGGATCGGTCCCGTAGCCTATAAACTCCGACTACCTCAAGAGCTTAGCAACATCCATCCTGTCTTCCACGTCTCAAACCTTAAAAAGTGTCTATCCGATGAAACCCTCATGATCCATTTTGATGAGATTGAGATCAATGAAAACCTGAAATTCGTAGAAGAACCAATCGAAATCATGGATCGAGAGATTAAACGTATGAAACAAAGTCGCATCCCGATAGTGAAGGTTCGCTGGAATGCCAAGCGGGGACCCGAATTCACTTGGGAGCGCGAAGACTCGATGAAACAGAAATATCTGCATCGCTTTCAAAATCGATGATTTGTATCTTAATTCTAAATTTCGAGATGAAATTCCCTCTAACAGGGGGATAATGTGACAATCTGAAAATTTATTCGTCATTGTAACCCGTTTCCGTTAATAAAACCGTTTGTACATCAATTTTTCCGTTAACTTTTGGATTAAGTTAATTAAATTAAGAGTTTTATTGTGACTTCATGAGCATCCAAATGCATTAGGAACACGCGAAAATACCCTCGATATTCATTGGGAAAATTTTTAGTTACAACTAAGTCGGGTTACGACAACTTAATCAGGTACGACCATAAGCTCCGTTTAACGTCGGTATCTGGTAGATTTCCACCGGGCCACAAACTCAAACCCTATGTAAGGGTGAGTGGACTTCATTTGAAGCTTTTTCACTCTCCCTCACTACTCTCTCTCTCTCTCTCTTCAAGCCAATTTTGATCCAAAATCACCCCCTTTCAAGCTCCAAATTGGTAAGTGATCTATCCTAGCTTATAGTTTAGCTTGTTTAGCATACAAATCCATGTTTAAATCATCCAAAAGTACCACAAACTTGTGTTTATGGCCCAGGCACAACCCCAAACCGCAAACACCCATAAATGGGGTTTTGAAGCCCCAAAACCCTTCCAAATCACTTCTGGTGCTTAGCTATGACTTAGGGGCTTACATGTACGAGCTTGGAACACCAAAAACTTGTTATTTAGGGAGTAAACATGAGTTTATGGCCCAAGATCATGTTTGGACCGTAAACCCTCCTTCAAGGGCCGTAAACACCATTTAAGGTGCTAAATTTCCCCTTAAACACCTCCTATGGCTTGGAATAATGTCTAGAACCAACCACCATTGCATTAGGGACCTTAAACTTGAAAGAAAACATGACCATAAAGGGATTACGGTTGTAAACCCCCAAGGGAAGGGTTATTTGGCCGAAACTCCTCTAAAGAGGTCAAATGGTGCCCTAACTTCATTCCAAGGCTTGTATATTGGACTAGAATCATATGTGCTTAACCTAGGACCATCAAATCACAAAAGGAAAGGGAAAGTAGAGTTTATGGCTGTAAACTCTGTGTTTACAGCTGTAAACTCCCCAAAATGGTCCATTTGATGATTAATCACTTCCATTGCCCTAGAACTGAACCTAGCCTAATTCCACAAGTGTTGTAAGACCATTAAGCATCCAATAACACACCACCCCTAAGTTTACACCCATAAACTCATGGGGATATGGTCTATGGGCCGTAATCTCCCTAGAAGTTTACTCTTGAAGAGCAAACTCCATATCTAGGCCATACACCTCCTTAGATGCAACCCGGATCACTCTTAGCACTTGAGATAAAGTGTTTTCGCGCCTCGGAGTGTATTATCTTACTTAATTAGTAGTTTAAAGTCTAATTAGATACAATTATGTATCTCCTTATGTTACATAGGAACCTCGCGTGTGTTCAAGCCTTAAACTGATACTTAGCATCCTAACCGGCACATTTCTCATCTGGTGAGTTCATACCCCTACACTTTTCCGATTTTTTCATGTTTTCAGGGGGAATACAAGCAAATCATAAAGGTTTTCGAAACTTAAAACTGATGTAATTCTACGATTTACGGACAAACTTTTAAATACTTAATCCCTTTTGTAATATGCGGAGCATAAGGGAGATTTTCGGAATGTAATTACATAGTTTTCAAAAAATGTGGGAACTTATCAAATCTTCCCAATTATAACTTACCAAATCATTCAAATTATTATGGGAATAATTTGGGATCGTCGTTACTTGTTTTATGGATTCAAACTTCGTGCAAAGTCAATAATATAAACTATGTCTAATTTAGTTTATCCATGTTTAATCTAGAGTATCTTGTTAAATAATTATCTCGTATTTGACTATTTATACTTTACCTTGTACCAAACTATTTCGAAACTCGAGAACAATCTATTATCTCATGAATCAGTTAGTACTAGTTTGTGAGATTGTCTTCGTTATACCCTTCGGGGTACCAGTAAATCCTCTCCGGAAGTATAACCAGAGTCCCCTGGAGGGAGAACGTGAAATTTGTGGATAGATCTATTCGGGACTGACAATCCCACACAAAAAATTCTAGCTATAGTTAGGTGGGCATGCCTGGGGTGACAAATTTTGGAATCGAACGACGCCTGAAGAACGTCAAGGAGGTCACGGGTTAAATTAGTATGGTTATACGACTCACAATACGTATTAAATTAACTAACTTTATTCACGGATTTCTTTCTTTCTTCTATACTTTTATGTATTAAAACTTCTTACTTATTAGTCTTATATACGCGTTAAAACTAATGTACTTCTCAAGGATAACCAGGCTTTTAGGATATTTCACTTAAATGCTACAAGTATGGTAGATACTTGTACACTGCATTCCGAATCGATAACGAACCACCTACTTTTAAGGAAAATAAGGGTTTTTCCTGGGATAACTTAACTGTTCTTAATGAAGCTGTGTAAACAAATGGATAACTAAACTTTTCTTATAAGAAAATATGGGATTTCCTTGGATAGCAACTTTTTTTGTAAACCAAAGGAAACTTGTTCTTTTATCATAAATAAATCGCTTATGAACTCACCAGCTTTATGCTAATAATTTTAAAATTGCTTGTATTCTCAGGTCAATGTTAGACAGTTATCCCGCAGTCTTTTGGAGAAGACGGAGCATTTTAGTAGTCTCGTCTTTACTTTTGTTATACTGATGTATATGTAAAACGTGTATTACCTTGCTTTCAAACAAATGTAAATATTCTTATGTAATGTAATGGTTGTGTTTACTATGCTTACTATGTACATTGGTTGTGATACTTTACATGACGTCCTCCGCCCCGGAACGTTTCCGCCATCGGTTTCGGGGTGTGACAGATTGGTATCAGAGCCCTTGTTTATAGTGAACTAAGTATACCTAACCTTACATGGTATATAACTATAAACACTAAGGGGCCAAAGCGCTCTGAGCTAAAAGTATACTTTAAAATACAAGTATTTTTCAAAATATACAAGAATACCTAAATGCCAGAACCCGTAACCACGAGTAGAACAAAACATAAGTAATTGGGTGTTGGGCACTGCGGTTAAACCTAGGCAGTTATGTAGTCGTGTCTAGGGTTAATATAGCCTGATCAACTATATTCATTCGAGACACGGCCAACATGTGATTGGGAGTGACTGTGGTGTGCAACAGGCCTAAAACTTACCTAATATCCAAACAATGAGTCATCGTCGCAGCGAAATATAAAATACTATAGTAGTATTTTAGACCAAACTGAATACGTTGTAGAAATTCATTCCGAGTGTTGCTACTCATTCTTTCCTTAGCGATAGTTTACCTGCTTTGATAACTCCTTCCTGTTTTATCGCTTAGTAGAACACTATATCTGCCATAATGAGATATCTCTTGTTATATATCTCTAGATCCAATCTAGAGGACTAACCATCCTCTCTTTCCTGACCATTTTAGATCATGATGCCTCTAAGGAAAAGACCCAACTCAAAGAACAACAATCCTCCTCTACAACCACCTCCCTCTCCATTTGATCCTGCCATGTTTCGAGCAGCTGTTACTGTTGTTGTGGCTGCTGCCATGTCACAAATGAACCCCGATGGTTCAGGTGGGTCAGAAGGTGGTAGTCGGCCCCATAACCAGAAGGTAGCCAGGGACATTGGAAGGAGTGTTCCTACAAAGACTTTATGAACGCGCAACCCACACCTTTCAATGGCACTAGAGGTGTTATTGCTCTAACTCGATGGTTAGAAAAGATCGAGTCTATTTTCGAAATCTATGCCTGTTCTGAATCTAACAAGGTGAAGTTCGCCGCCTGCACTTTCACCGATAAAGCCCTGACTTGGTGGAATGGCCGAGTCAAATCCTTAACCCTGCCTGTAGCCAATTCTATGGGTTGGGAGAGCATAAAGGAGCTTCTACTTGCAGAGTACTGCCCACGGGGCGAAATGCAGAAATTGGAGCATGAACTCTGGAACCTAAAGATGAAGGGTTCCGATGTCACCGCTTACACCTCCAGATTTGAAGACTTAGCGCTTCTCTGTCCGGGAATGGTTACCCCGGAAAGTAAAAGGATTGAAAGATTCATCTAGGGGCTGGCCCAGCCAACCAAGGGAAATATTTTGGCTGCGAAGACAAACACATTCGACAGTGCTAAATGCTTGGTGCAAACTCTGATTGATCATGGTGACGATCTCGAGAAAGTGGCCACTGCTCCTGAAATGGCTAAAAGAGTGGTGAAAATAAGAAGAAATTCTGGAACAAACGGAAAGGTCAGGGTTCGCAAGGATCCTCGAAGAAACAGCAAACTGTGGTAATTCACGATGCTACAACTCCCACCTCCGCTCCTATAGCTCAAACTCCAACCAGCGGATACACTGGGACCCTCCCCTGGTGTGGCAAGTGCAGTTACCACCATCATACTCCTGAGCCTTGTCGTGAAAAGCTCTGCAACAACTGTGGCAAGAAGGGCCACATTGCTCGAAACTGCAGAAACCCAGCCCAATCAACCAGTCACGCTTCCAGAACGGGTGTTGGTGTAACAGCCCGGAATTTCAGGTATTTCTTTAAATTATTTTTGGGGCATATTTAGGAGGGGACTCGGCGAGTTGGTGCCTGACTCGCCGAGTAGGACCACGGTCTTGGTCACAGATTCGCGACTGGACTCGACGAGTCCATTCGGGACTCGGCGAGTCGACGCTGTTCAGCTGAAACCCTAGCCGTTTTGATTATGAATCGTATATAATGTCTTTAGGGCCGTCATGTCTCGTCTTTTGGCCGATTGAGGATAGCTTAGGAGTCTGTGGGCATCTGGAGAAAGGGTGAGGGCTATTAGAAGCTTGAAGAGGTTGTTAGACAAGGAGAGACAAGGTGGTGATCAAAGGAGGTTCAAGGGGTCGAGTTCTGAAGGTTGGGGACACAGGGAACACGTTTCCAGGTAATCTTCGGATCATATCTGTAGCTTTTACGTTGTATGCGAATCTAGGGTTTAGGAAACCCATTTAAGGATTTGATAGATTATAGTGTTGT
The DNA here is from genome assembly GCF_051521515.1 of Lactuca serriola. NCBI lineage: Eukaryota > Viridiplantae > Streptophyta > Magnoliopsida > Asterales > Asteraceae > Lactuca > Lactuca serriola. Next base: position 2,517,594 of record NC_136409.1, on the reverse strand, counting down.
TACAAGTGTTTAAGCCCCTGTAATAGTATATGTGAATGTCCAGGAAGCCCCATATATTTATATTATGGAATCATGCGAAGTACAGGAGGCAGTTGATTGATTGCATGGCGAGGACTCGCCGAGTCCAATGATCAGACTCGGCGAGTAGCTTGAAGATTCACTAGGACTCGCCGAGTTGTTCTTCAGACTCGGCGAGTAGCTTGAAGACCTACTGGAACTCGTCGAGTCGTTCTTTAGACTCGGCGAGTGGAGTCGGGGTGTCTAGACTCGCCGAGTTGCCTTTGCACTCGACGAGTCCGATCAAGTTGACCGTTGATCTGTATGTAATTTAGTAGGGTCAGTTGTCTTGTTTGATAGGATCACTAATAAAGGTATGTGGTATTATAGGGAGCCTGCAGATTAGCGGATCGAGTGCGAGTAGCTCAAAGGGTTTATAGCTTGCATACTACGAGGTGAGTCTCCTCACTATACCTCACCCGTAAGGGATTGACTGCGTGACCGGAAGGTTGTAAGTGTTATATGTATGCTATGTCTAGAGAGGTAGATGCTTTATATGTGGTGTATGCTTATATGTGATGTATGCTTATACGGGCCGGAAGGCGTGACTTTATGTGATAGAAAGAACGGTATGATGTATGACTTATGTGTTATGTGTAATATGTTATATGCGTTATGTTTTATATGTTATGGGCCGGAAGGCAAAATACTATGGGCCGGAAGGCAATTTAATACGGGCCGGAAGGCGATATGTTATGGGCCGGAAGGCAAAATACTATGGGCCGGAAGGCAAAGTTATGTGGACCGAAAGGTCCGGGCCGGAAGGCGTATGTGGATAAGTCGTATACTGGGGAACTCACTAAGCATTTATGCTTACCAGTTGTGTTTATGTTTTTCAGGTACTAGTGATGACCGTGGGAAGGCGCCGGCGTGACGCGTACACACTGCCATTGTTGAAGATCATGGGGGATTTGTCATTTATATTTTTGCAATAAAGTTGGAATAAATTCTTTTGTTGAATAATAATGTTTTATTTTAAATGAAAAATTTATTTGAAAATTTGAGCCGTTACAATTGGTATCAGAGCCTTGGTTTGAGGGATTCGGGTGTACTTTCGGGTGCAACTGAACTCAGACCGGGGATTTGAGGAAAAACCTTTTTAAAATAATAAGGACATAACAATTTATAGATGGTGAAGCGGTAAAACAAGAATGGAGCAGTGTGTACGATCAGCCAGCGCCCGAACGGTAAAGATCCCCAGAATACCTTACAATGTTATATTATGCACTGAATTATGAATTGTTATGCATGCTAGAAGACTAGGTATACATGATAGGACTAGAATGGCCTGTTTTGTGATGCCTTAGTCTAGGGGAAATTGCTTATATGAGATATTTGGTAGCATGCAAGTAGATAGTGCATACTAGAGGTAGAGTACTCATGGTTCGGGATTTGGGGAGGAAGATTTGGGACGAATACTGATATGGTGTGGTCGGTAGTATTGGGCCCGTACTACCGAAGACACCGGATCGGTGGAAGACCCAAGTAAGAATCCCTGGAAATCGGAGACTGAGTAGGGCGCGTATCGAGTACAATTGTACTTGGTGGAGTCTCTGATGATTTTATGTTGTATTTCAGAGACATCATGGTTATCACACGCAATGGGGCGAGTTCGAGCGGTGCGAGTGACGAGGAGATTCGTCAGATTATTCAGGAAGAGGTAGCTGCGGCGGTTCGGGCTGAGATCCCGGAGATGTTTGGGTCTATTAAGACCAATCTGATGGAGGAGTTTGAGGAGCGGTACGCCGCACTTACTGAAGCTGCAGTCGCTGCCGCTACCGCAGCTGTGGCTGCTGCTAGGCCGCAAGGGGGTGATTCATTACTATTCAGGGAATTCAGCAACACGAAACCCCCTGAATTTGATGGGACGCAGGATCCGATTGCGGCTATGAGGTGGATCGCCGACATCGAGGGGTGCTTCTATACTTGCTCATGCCCGGAGCACTTGAGGGTACGGTTCGCCTTGAACCAGCTCCGTCTGGGAGCGAAGGATTGGTGGAAGTTCGTGACGGCGAACTTCACTCAGGCAGAAATTTCAGCGGTGACATGGGAGAGGTTTACGGAGATGTTCAGGGACGAGTACGTTCCCCCGGTGGAGAGGGAGCGATTGATTCAGGAGTTCTTGACCCTTAAGCAGGGTACTGATTCCATGGCAGTAATCACGCGGAAGTTTCATGAGAGGGCAATGTTCTGTCCTGAGCTGGTATCTACAGAGCAGTCGCGGATGAGCCGGTATTTGGGCGTTTTGAAGAGGGAGATCCGGGAGTTTGTGTCAAACTCCACCTATCGTACTTTCACTGAGCTTCAGGCGAACGCCAGGAAGTGCGAGATCGAGTTGGAGACTCAGGCGAGGGAGGAGGTTGAGTCTCGGCAGGTGGATCGACGGCCGGCTCAGTCTCAGCCGGCAGCCAAGCGGACTAAGTTCGCTGATTCGAGGATGGGAGGTCCGAAGGGTCGCACTTGCGCGAAGTGCGGCAGGAGTCACGAGGGGGTGTGTCGAGCTGGTGGTTGCTACAAGTGTGGCAAGGAGGGACATATTGCCAGGGATTGCCCTAAGGGGTTTATGGTTTGCTTTCACTGCAACCAGACAGGCCATCGGAAGGCCGAGTGTCCGCAGCTTCGTCAGGGAGCTACACCTACTACCAGGACTACTGAGACCCGACCGGCGAAGGTCGAGGCCCCGAGGGCTCGCGGGAGAGCCTTTCAGCTGACTGCGGAGGAGGTCCGCGCTGCGCCCGATGTTGTGGCAGGTATGTTATCATTCACGTATTTAGTTAAAGGTCGAAATGCTATGCTTATGTTAATATATGTGTAGGTACTTTCCTTGTGAACTCTATGCCTGCTCTAGTGTTATTTGATTCGGGTGCGAGTAGATCGTTTGTATCGTTAGCTTTTAGTCAGCACATTGGCATTAGTCGTGAGCCGTTAAGTCGGCCTTTGAGCGTTTCTATTGCGGCTGAGAGGGTGATTTGTGCTACGGAGGTTCTTCGGGGATGTGTGCTAGAGATCTTCGGGGTCGCATTTCTGATTGACTTAATTCCTATTGCGATGGGGGATGTCTGTGTCATCGTAGGCATGGACTGGTTGAGCCGATTCAGCGCTGTCATCGACTGCGAGCGTCAGCTGGTGACTATACGAGACCCTAGTGGGGGAGTTCTTACGGTATACGGCGAGGGTACCCGTTCGGGATCAGCCTTTTGTTCGGCCGCTAGGGCGAGGCAATGCCTACAGCGGGGATGTAACGGTTTTGTGGCATATGTGGTGGATACGCGGGAGATTTCCGAGAGACCGAAGACACTGAAGGAGGTTCCAGTGGTGCGCGAGTTTTCAGATGTTTTCCCGAGGATTTGCCAGGAGTACCTCCTGCGAGGCAAGTGGAGTTTGGTATCGATCTAGTTCCAGGGGCTGCACCTATTGCGAAGGTGTCTTATCGTCTTGCACCTCCAGAGATGCAAGAGTTGTCCTCGCAACTTCAAGAGTTATTGGGGAAGGGATTTATTCGGCCGAGTAGCTCGCCGTGGGGAGCACCGATTCTGTTCGTCAAGAAGAAGGATGGTTCACACCGGATGTGTATCGATTACCGGGAGCTGAACAAGGTAACGGTCAAGAACCGCTATCCGTTACCGAGGATCGATGATCTATTCGATCAGTTGCAAGGGGCATCTTGGTTTTCCAAGATTGATTTGAGATCAGGGTACCATCAGGTAAGAGTGCGGGATGAGGACGTCCAGAAGACAGCATTTAGGACGCGGTATGGGCATTACGAGTTCGTGGTGATGCCTTTTGGGCTCACCAATGCCCCAGCAGTGTTCATGGACCTCATGAACAGGGTATGCAGGCCGATGCTGGATCGGTCTGTGATTGTATTTATCGACGACATTCTGGTGTATTCGCGGTCTAGAGAGCAGCATGAGGGACATTTGAGGGAGGTCCTTGAGGTACTGAGGTCGGAGAAGCTATATGCAAAATTCTCCAAATGTGACTTCTGGTTACGGGAGGTCCAATTTCTGGGGCACGTTGTAAATCAGGCCGAGGTTGTGAAATCTGGGATGCAGAAACAGGAGCGGGTCGTCGGGTTGATTTCAGAGTTCGTTATGGATGGACGGAGACTTCTGACGTTTCAGGGTCGGATCTGGGTACCATTCGTGGGCGGTACGCGTGTTACTTTGATGGAGGAGGCACACAGATCGAAATTCTCGATCCATCCCGGTGCTACGAAAATGTATTTGGATTTGAGAAAGGAGTATTGGTGGCCTTGCATGAAGAGAGACGTCGCCTGGTTCGTTGAGAGGTGTTTGACCTGCCGTAGGGTTAAGGCCGAGCACCAGAGACCGCACGGTAAATTCCAACCCTTAGAGATTCCTGAGTGGAAGTGGGAGCAGATCACGATGGATTTCATCACCAAATTGTCGAGAACTGCCAGGGGAGTCGATGCGATTTGGGTGATTGTGGATAGGCTAACAAAGAGTGCACACTTCCTTGCCATTAGCGAAAGTTCATCAGCAGAGAAGTTGGCAGAGTTATACGTGAGAGAGATAGTATCTAGGCATGGAGTGCCGACCTCGATTGTTTCGGACCGCGATGTACGTTTCACTTCCAGGTTCTGGAAGAAATTCCATGAGGAGTTGGGTACTAAGCTGCATTTTAGTACCGCATACCATCCCCAGACCGACGGTCAGAGCGAGCGGACGATTCAGACATTGGAAGACATGCTTAGAGCGTGTGTGTTAGACTTCGGGGTAGCTGGGATGCGCATCTGCCGTTGGCTGAGTTTTCCTACAACAACAGCCATCATTCGAGCATTGGTATGCCACCTTTTGAGTTGTTGTATGGTAGGAGGTGTCGGACTCCCATTTGCTGGGGAGAAGTGGGACAGAGAGTGATGGGCAGTACAGAGATCGTACTTCAGACAACCGAACAGATTCAACGGGTGAGGCAGAGGTTATTGACCGCCCAGAGCTGACAGAAGAGTTATGCGGACAGACGCCGGTCCGAGCTCGAATTCCAGGTCGGCGACTTCGTTCTCCTAAAGGTTTCTCCTTGGAAAGGAGTGATTCGGTTCAGAAAGAGGGGCAAATTGGGGCCCCGGTTCATAGGTCCATTCCGGATAATTGCAAGGGTAGGTCGGGTAGCTTATCGGTTGGAGTTGCCAGCGGAGCTGAGTCAGATTCACAATACCTTTCACGTATCACAGTTGAGGAAGTGTATAGCCGACGAAGCGGCAGTGGTTCCGTTAGGGGATATTCAGGTGGATGCAAGCCTGAATTACGCTGAGAGACCAGTAGCTATCAGGGATCGGAAGATCAAGGTTCTACGGAACAAGGAGATACCCCTGGTGTTGGTTCAGTGGCAACATCGGAAGGGATCGGAGATGACTTGGGAGCCGGAAAGTGAAATGCGGGAGCAACATCCGGAGTTATTCGCAGAATGAGACTTCGAGGGGGAAGTCTAGTTCTAGTGGGGGAGAGTTGTAACAGCCCGGAATTTCAGGTATTTCTGTAAATTATTTTTGGGGCATATTTAGGAGGGGACTCGGCGAGTTGGTGCCTGACTCGCCGAGTAGGACCACGGTCTTGGTCACAGATTCGCGACTGGACTCGACGAGTCCATTAGGGACTCGGCGAGTCGACGCTGTTCAGCTGAAACCCTAGCCGTTTTGATTCTGAATCGTATATAATGTCTTTAGGGCCGTCATGTCTCGTCTTTTGGCTGATTGAGGATAGCTTAGGAGTCTGTGGGCATCTGGAGAAAGGGTGAGGGCTATTAGAAGCTTGAAGAGGTTGTTAGACAAGGAGAGGCAAGGTGGTGATCAAAGGAGGTTCAAGGGGTCGAGTTCTGAAGGTTGGGGACACAGGGAACACGTTTCCAGGTAATCTTCGGATCATATCTGTAGCTTTTACGTTGTATGCGAATCTAGGGTTTAGGAAACCCATTTAAGGATTTGATAGATTATAGTGTTGTTACAAGTGTTTAAGCCCCTGTAATAGTATATGTGAATGTCCAGGAAGCCCCATATATTTATATTATGGAATCATGCGAAGTACAGGAGGCAGTTGATTGATTGCATGGCGAGGACTCGCCGAGTCCAATGATCAGACTCGGCGAGTAGCTTGAAGATTCACTAGGACTCGCCGAGTTGTTCTTCAGACTCGGCGAGTAGCTTGAAGACCTACTGGAACTCGTCGAGTCGTTCTTTAGACTCGGCGAGTGGAGTCGGGGTGTCTAGACTCGCCGAGTTGCCTTTGCACTCGACGAGTCCGGTCAAGTTGACCGTTGATCTGTATGTAATTTAGTAGGGTCAGTTGTCTTGTTTGATAAGATCACTAATAAAGGTATGTGGTATTATAGGGAGCCTGCAGATTAGCGGATCGAGTGCGAGTAGCTCAAAGGGTTTATAGCTTGCATACTACGAGGTGAGTCTCCTCACTATACCTCACCCGTAAGGGATTGACTGCGTGACCGGAAGGTTGTAAGTGTTATATTTATGCTATGTCTAGAGAGGTAGATGCTTTATATGTAGTGTATGCTTATATGTGATGTATGCTTATACGGGCCGGAAGGCGTGACTTTATGTGATAGAAAGAACGGTATGATGTATGACTTATGTGTTATGTGTAATATGTTATATGCGTTATGTTTTATATGTTATGGGCCGGAAGGCAAAATACTATGGGCCGGAAGGCAATTTAATACGGGCCGGAAGGCGATATGTTATGGGCTGGAAGGCAAAATACTATGGGCCGGAAGGCAAAGTTATGTGGACCGAAAGGTCCGGGCCGGAAGGCGTATGTGGGTAAGTCGTATACTGGGGAACTCAGTAAGCATTTATGCTTACCAGTTGTGTTTATGTTTTTCAGGTACTAGTGATGACCGTGGGAAGGCGCCGGCGTGACGCGTACACACTGCCATTGTTGAAGATCATGGGGGATTTGTCATTTATATTTTTGCAATAAACTTGGAATAAATTCTTTTGTTGAATAATAATGTTTTATTTTAAATGAAAATTTTATTTGAAAATTTGAGCCGTTACAATTGGTCAGGCCTGCTACGGTTGCAGTGAAGTCAGGCATTTCAAGCGAAACTGCCCCAAAACAGCAACAAATGGCAACACCGGGAGAGTTCTAACTATGGGACGAGATGAGGTAGTCGTTGATCCCACCGTTGTTTCGGGTACGTTTCTTCTCGACAACTCTTATGCTTGCATCCATTTTGATTTTGGTGCTGAAAGATGTTTTGTTAGCCATTCATTCAAACGTCTTCTTAAACATAATTCCCAACCATTAACCGAAACGTTTACCGTCGAAATGGCTAACGGTGAGAAAGAGAACGCCAACGATATATTCATAGGTTGTACCCTTACCCTGAACGATCATTATTTCCCCATCGACCTAATGCCAGTTTCCATAAAGAGCTTTGATGTTATCATTGGCATGCATTGTCGAAATGGGTTATGAAAAGGATTACAAATATGGTACGAACTTCGGGTTGTTACATTATCCCCCCATTACAGGGAATTTCGTCCCAAAATTCTAAGATGAAGATACATATCATGAAATGAATGGAGATGTGGATGAATCTGCTGCTTTGGGTCTTCACACTCCCAAGTGGAATCGGGTCTCTGCTTGATGTTCCAGCGAACCCTCACTATCGGGATGCGGCTATGTTTTGCACTTTTGATCTCTCAATCCATGATCTCGATCGGTTCCTCCATGAAGTTCAGGTTTTCATTGATCTCTTCTCGTCTAAGGGAATCACTAGGGTTTTATCAGATAAGCACTCCTTATGAATAAAGACATGGAATATCGGATGGATGTTGCTAAGTTTTAAAGGTAGTTGGAGTTTGAAGGTTACGGAATCGATCCTCACGAGAATCTCGAAGGATCTAATGTACAACGACTTAAGTTTTTTTTCCGCGCTTTCCAAGGCGTACCATGTCTTTACAGAGTAAGACCTCCAACAAGAGGGTAGATCTTTCTGTGTCAGAATGATTGAGGTTTTGGCGATTTAGGAAAAATTTTGGATGAACCTGCAATAGTAGCCAGGGAGACCCAAGAATTGACGGGTTTCTGTGGGTATCTTCGATGCCGACTAATTCTCTATTGCTTTGATCTTATGAGGATTCCATACGTATATCTTCATCGTCTACTACATGATCAAGGAAAATGGTTTGACCGATGAGCATCATTACGAACTTATAGTAACCATACCGAGTCCTGCATACCGTCTAAGAAATATCACTCTCATGGATTTGTAGCTGATGGTACCTTGACCTAAGGGTTATCTTTGAGAAGTGGCTGGTTCCCTGAAGTGTATCGAAAAGGTCATCTATTTGAGGAAAGAGGATATCGGTTTTTAACAGTTAATTCATTAAGCCGACTGGATAACTCCTGTATTTCTGCTTGAGCAAAGCGATACGGAAATTTGGCTACGGGGGTAGCTCCAGGGATTAAGTTGATACGAGATTTTACTTGACGTTCAGAAGGAACTCTCGAGAGCTCTTCGAGAAAGACATCAGGAAAATTACAGTCTTCGGGGATGCTCTCGAGGTCTTTAACTTCCTGTTCCTCGCTGATTACATGGGATATGAATACATGACGTTCCTTTCGGGACAACTTTTGAGCTTTGATGCAGGAAATGATACGAAGATTAGAGTTAGGCTTATCACCATGGATCATGAGAGTCTGGTCAGAGGGGAGATTGAGAAAAATAGTTTTTTCATAACAACTCATATCAACACAATCGGAACTCAATCGATATATACTAAGGATAACCTCAAAGCTCTTTAGTGAAACTGACATTAGGTTAATGATGACAGAATGATCATTCAAGGTAAGAGTATAGCTTAGGAATAAATTATTAGTGTACTTATTCTCACCTCTAACCATCTCGACGGTAAATGCTTCGGTTATTAGACGAGGATTAGATTTACGAAGATATTTGAATGAATAATAAGTAAAATTTCCTTAGCACTAGACTAGATTTGAAAAGGATGCTAGCATAAGAATTGTCAAGGAGAAATGTACCCGTGACGATGGTGGGATCAACAGCTGTCTCCTCCTGCTTCATAGCTAAGACCATCTCAGTGTTGTTGGTGTTGTTGGTGGTTGTTGCTTTTGTGCAGTTTCGCTTGAAATTCCCGATCTCTCCACAACCATAACAGGCATGATCAGTACTCGATTCAGAAGCTTGATTGATTAATTGGGCTGGTGTTCTGCAGCTTCGAGTTAGGTGGCCCTTCTTGTCACATCTGATACAATTCTTTTCACAGCATGGACCTGGAATACAATGGTGATATCTGCACCTGTTGCACCAAGGGAAGTTGCCAGCATACCCATTGATAGGTGCTTGATTTGTAGATGCAGCAACAGGGGTAGTGACAGTTTGAACTACCATGGTTTCATGCCTCTTAGAGGGTCATTGTGAACTCTAATACTTTTGTTTTTTCCAGATAACCTTCTTTCTCTCATCACATTCATTCTGGTGTTCCTGATCATTTTCATGGTTTTGGGGATAGGTGCTACTTCCCGGTCCACTAGACTTACCAGGATTCAAAGGCGTTATTGCAGCCGTCACTGCAGCGGTAACTGCTGTTTGAAACAAGATGAGATCGAACAGAGGAGAGTATCGTGGCGGAGAGTTGTTGGTCTTTGAGCTGGGTCTATTTCTTGGAGGCATCTTGATCTAAAAAGATCAGAAAAGAGAGGATGGTAAATCCTCTGAATTGAATCAAGAGATATCACAACTATATATATTTTGGTTAAGCGATAAAGCAGGAAAGAGTTATCAAAGCAGATAATTTATCGCTAGAGTAATGATCAAGGAACGACGCTTGAATGAGGATTTCTACAAAGGATTGACTCAAGAAATACTCCCATAGTATTTCATGGTTCGCTACGACAGTGGTTCGATGTTTGTGGTATTTGGGTAAGTTTTAGGCATGCCGCATACCACAGTTACTCCCAAGCACATGTTGGCCGTGTCTCGAATGAATATAGTTGGCCAGGCTATATTGATCCTAGACACAACTACATAACTGCCCAGGTTTAACCGCAGCGTACAACACCCATTTACTTATGTTTTGTTCTACTTGTAGTTACGGATCTCAACGGTTCGATATACTTGTATACTTTTGAAAATACTTATTTTTTGAGGTATACTTTTATTTCAGAGCCCTTAGGCCCCTTAGTGTTTATAGTCTTATACCATGTAAGGTTTGGTATACTCCATTCACTATAAACAAGGGCTCTGATACCAATCTGTCACACCCCGAAACTGAAGGCGGAAACGTTCCGGGGTGGAGGACGTCATGAATATCGCAACCAATGTACATAGTAAGCAAAGTAAACAAACATTACATTACATATTAAAATTTACATTTGTTTAAAAGTAAAGTTGTACAAGTGATGACACATATGTATATATATATATATATAAACAAAAGTTTAGACGTGTCTTCGATGCACTCCGTCTTCGGAAAAAGGATCATCGGGTACCTGTCTAATGTGGACCTGAGAATACAAGAAGTTTGAAAATCATCATAAAGCTGGTGGGTTCATAAGCGGTTTTGTTTTCTGAAAATGTACGAGTTTCCTTTTAGTTTCTGAAAATGTTACGACCCAAGAAAATCCCATATTTTCTTAAAAGTAATGTTTGGTTAACTGCTATATTGTACGGTTCTGATTATGTTCAATTGTTATCCCAGGAAAATCCTATATTTTCCTAAAATGTTTGTGAAGTGTTATCGATTCTGAAAGTAACGTACAAGTATCTACCATACTTAAAGTGTGTGTGTGCGAATTTTCCTGAAATTTTGGTTACCTTTAAATGTACATTAGTTTTAAGACGTATATAAAATTAATAAATAAGTATAAAGTTTTCATAATCTTGAATGCGAGTTACGTAACCATACTACAAACTAGATATGACTCGAGACGGGGCCAATATCTTCTATGACTTTTGTCACCCTTGAACCTTTCAGTTCAGCTGTAGCTAGCAGCCAGGTGTGGGATAGCCAGTCCTGTATAGATCTATACACTCAAGTCACTTTCTCCCCTTTCCGTAGATTCTGGTTACGGGGGCGGTCCTCCACTTTCGTGTCTAGGGAAGTGTTGCAAAGGACGTGTCTCCAATCTTAAGATTCATGAATTTAAAATTGAAAATATCAATACTGAAATCCTATTCTATTGGTTCTTTAGTCTCGTATATAGGAGGAGTACTAACTAAGACCTGCCTAATTTCCAATGATACCTGTCCTTCACACTCGTGTCTAGGGGGTGTTTTATTAAGGAAAATACAAAAGTTCTATTTATTATCCTCCACTCGCGTATCTCTGTGGAGTGTTACCGAGGACAAAACAATATATTAAGTTTCCTGTTCAAAGTTTGAAGGTTATATTTTTAACTATTATAATGAGGAAAACCATTTGTGAAAATATAAACTACGACAATTTATAACGTTTTTCACAAATTATATGATAATGTGATCTGCAAGTTCAAACGGTTATCTGCTATGATTTGTTAGTGTTAAAAACGTATGTAATCTGAAACACAACACATATAAAATAATTTTTGAGTACAAGTATTACTTGTACTTTGCTTGTATTCCCCCCTTGAAAACAGTGAAAAACATTGAAAAAGGGTAGGGGTATGAACTCACCAGACGAGAAAACCTGACGATTTGAATGCTAAGCGTTGGTTCGGGGCTCGATTACACGCGAGGTTCCTATGTAATATGAAATGGTATACAAATGTATCTAATTATACTTTAAAACACTAATTAGATATGATAATACACTCCAATGAGCGAAAACACTTCAAATCAAGTGTTGGAGTGACCCGAGTGACATCTACGGACATGTGGGACTTGGCTAAAGTGTTTATTCTTCAAGAGTAAATTCCTTATGGAGTTTTTGGCCCTAAACACTACATACACATGAGTTCATGGCCGTGAACTCATGGATGAGGGATTTATGATGCTAAATGGCAAGATAACACTTAAGGAATATTGGTATGATTTTATCTAAGGCTTAGGAAGGAATTAATTCACCAAAAACACCATCAATGGGAGTTTACGGCCCTAAACAAGGAGTTTACGGCCATAAGCTCCTATACCCCCCTTAAATTGTTGATTTAATGGCCTTAGACTAGTCACATGTGATTATAACAATTTATACAAGCCCTTGAATGAGATTTAAGCATCATATGACTTGTGTAAGTGAGTTCACGGCCCAGGAACTCATTCTTGGGGAGTTTACGGCCGTGAACACTCAAATGAGGGGATTTCATCATGTTTAAGGCCTCCAAACTGATTATGATTGATTTTAGAATTTATTCCAAGACTATTGGTGTGTTTAAATGGCTTTTAAACACTTGATTTTGAGTTTACTCTCCATGAGGATGAGTTTACGGCCCAAGCATGTTCTTGGGCAGTAAACTCATGTTTACTCCTCAAAAATGATGATTAGGGTGTTCTAAGTCCGAATTGGTTAGCCACAAAGTCATATCTAAGCCCCAAAATTGGTTTGGAGGGGTTTTAAGGCACAAAAAACCCACTTATTATGTGTTTACGGCCCAAGAATGCTCCAAGGCCGTAAACTCATGTTTGAGGTTCATTTTCATAGATTAAACTCGAATTTGAAGGCTAATGAGGTTGAACAACAAGTTAGGGAAGTTACCTTGAAGATTTGAAGCCTTAATTTGATGTTTTGGACCTAGTTCTTTGGTTTGAGGAGAGAGGTTAGAGAGAAAAGTGAGAGAGAGCAAAAGCTTCAAATGGAAGCTTAATCATCTTTAAATAGGGTCTAAGATTTGGACACGGTGGAATTCTACCCGATACCGATGTTAGACAGGGCTTTTGGTCACACTCGATCAAGTTGCCGTAACCCTATATGGTTGATTTTAAAATTTTTCCGATTACTAGAATACGGTGTTAAAATGAGTTCTAAATGCTTTTGGACACCCATTAAGTCATAATAGCAATCCCAAATTAATGACTTAATTTAATTGCGTACACGGAAACGAAATTGAAAAAAACTAATGGATTATCGAAATGGGTTACGAAAAGGATTACAAATATGGTACGAATTTCGGGTTGTTACATTATCCCCCCATTAGAGGGAATTTCATCCCGAAATTCTAAGATTAAGGTACAGATCATGAAATGAAAGGAGATGTGGATGAATCTGCTACATCGGGTCTTCACGCTCCCAAGTGGAATCGGGTCTCCGCTTGACGTTCCAGCGAACCCTCACTATCGGGATGCGGCTATGTTTCTCACTTTTGATCTCTCAATCCATGATCTCGATCAGTTCCTCCACGAAGTTCAGGTTTTCATTGATCTCTATCTCGTCTAAGGGAATCACTAGGGTTTTATCAGATAAGCACTCCTTATGAATAAAGACGTGGAATATCGGATGGATGTTGCTAAGTTTTAAAGGTAGTTGGAGTTTGAAGGTTACGGAATCGATCCTCACGAGAATCTCGAAGGATCTAATGTACAACAAGTTAAGTTTTTTTTCCGCGCTTTCCAAGGCGTACCATGTCTTTCCAGAGTAAGACCTCCAACAAGAGGGTAGATCTTTCTGTGTCAGAATGATTGAGGTTTTGGCGATTTAGGAAAAATTTTGGATGAACCTGCAATAGTAGCCAGCGAGACCCAAGAATTGACGGGTTTATGTGGGTATCTTCGATGCCGACTAATTCTCTATTGCTTTGATCTTATGAGGATTCCATACGTATATCTTCATCGTCTACTACATGATCAAGGAAAATGGTTTGACCGATGAGCATCATTACGAACTTATAGTGACCATACCGAGTCATGCATACCGTCTAAGAAATATCACTCTCATGGATTTGTAGCTGATGGTACCTTGACCTAAGGGTTATCTTTGAGAAGTGGCTGGTTCCCTGAAGTGTATCGAAAAGGTCATCTATTTTAGGAAAGAGGATATCGGTTTTTAACGGTTAATTCATTAAGCCGACTGGATAACTCCTGTATTTTTGCTTGAGCAAAGCGATACGGAAATTTGGCTACGGGGGTAGCTCCAGGGATTAAGTTGATACGAGATTTTACTTGACGTTCAGAAGGAACTCTCAAGAGCTCTTCGAGAAAGACATCAGGAAAATTACAGTCTTCAGGGATGCTCTCGAGGTCTTTAACTTCCTGTTCCTCGCTGATTACATGGGATATGAATACATGACGTTCCTTTCGGGACAACTTTTGAGCTTTGATGCAGGAAATGATACGAAGATTAGAGTTAGGCTTATCGCCATGGATCATGAGAGTCTGATTAGAGGGGAGATTGAGAAAAATAGCTTTTTCATAACAACTCGTATCAACACAATCGGAACTCAATCGATATATACTAAGGATAACCTCAAAGCTCTTCAGTGAAACTGACATTAGGTTAATGAGGATAGAATGATCATTTAAGGTAAGAGTATAGCTTAGGAAAAAATTATTAGTGTACTTATTCTCACCTCTAACCATCTCGGTGGTAAATGCTTCGGTTATTAGACGAGGATTAGATTTACGAAGATATTTGAATGAATAATAAGTAAAATTTCCTTAGCACTAGACTAGATTCGAAAAGGATGCTAGCATAAGAATTGTCAAGAAGAAATGTACCCGCGACGATGGTGGGATCAACAGCTGTCTCCTCCTGTTTCATAGCTAAGACCATCTCAGTGTTGTTGGTGTTGTTGGTGGTTGTTGCTTTTGGGCAGTTTCGCTTGAAATGCCCGATCTCTCCACAACCATAACAGGCCTGATTAGTACTCGAATCAGAAGCATGATTGATTAATTGGGCTGGTGTTCTGCAGCTTCGAGTAAGGTGGCCCTTCTTGCCACATCTGATACAATTCTTTTCACCGCATGGACCTAGAATACGACGGTGATATCTGCACCTGTTGCACCAAGGGAAGTTGCCAGCATACCCATTGATAGGTGCTTGAGCTGTAGATGCAACAACAGGGGTAGTGACAGTTTCAACTGCCATGGTTTCATGCCTCTTAGAGGGTCTTTGTGAACTCTGATACTTTTGCTTTTTCTAGATAACCTTCTTTCTCTCATCACATTCATTCTAGTGTTCCTGATCATTTTCATGGTTTTGGGGATAGGTAATACTTCCCGGTCCACTAGACTTACCAGGATTCAAAAGCGTTATTGCAGCCGTCACTGCAGCGGTAACTGCTGTTTGAATAAAGATGATATCAAACGGAGGTAGTATGGTGGCGGAGAGTTGTTGGAGTTTTCAGCCCTAAACACTACATACACATGAGTTCATGGCCGTGAACTCATGGATGAGGGATTTATGATGCTAAATGGCAAGATAACACTTGAGGAATATTGGTATGATTTTATCTAAGGCTTAGGAAGGAATTAATTCACCAAAAACACCATTAATGGGAGTTTACAGCCCTAAACAAGGAGTTTACGGCCGTAAGCTCCTATACCCCCCTTAAATTGTTGATTTAATGGCCTTAGACTAATCACATGTGATTCTAACAATTTATACTAGCCCTTGAATGAGATTTAAGCATCATATGACTTGTGTAAGTGAGTTCACGGCCCAGGAACTCATTCTTGGGGAGTTTACGGTCGTGAACACTCAAATGAGGGGATTTTATCATGTTTAAGGCCTCCAAACTGATTGTGATTGATTCTAGAATTTATTCCAAGACTATTGGTGTGTTTAAATGGCTTTTAAACACTTGACTTTGAGTTTACTCTCCATGAGGATGAGTTTACGGCCCAAGTATGTTCTTGGGCAGTAAACTCATGTTTACTCCTCAAAAATTATGATTAGGGTGTTCTAAGTCCGAATTGGTTAGCCACAAAGTCATATCTAAGTCCCAAAATTGGTTTGGAGGGGTTTTAAGGAACAAAAATCCACTTATTATGTGTTTACGGCCCAAGAATGATCCAGGGCCGTAAACTCATGTTTGAGGTTCATTTTCATAGATTAAACTCGGATTTGAAGGCTAATGAGGTTGAACAACAAGTTAGGGAAGTTACCTTGAAGATTTGAAGCCTTAATTTGATGTTTTGGACCTAGTTCTTTGGTTTGAGGAGAGAGGTTAGAGAGAGAGTAGTGAGAGAGAGAAAAAGCTTCAAATGGAAACTTAATCATCTTTAAATAGGGTCTAAGATTTGGACACGGTGGAATTCTACCCGATACCGACGTTAGACGGGGCTTTTGGTCACACCCGATCAAGTTGTCGTAACCCTATATGGTTGATTTTAAAATTTTTCCGATTACTAAAATGGGGTGTTAAAATGAGTTCTAAATGCTTTTGGACACCCATTAAGTCATAATATCAATCCCAAATTAATGACTTAATTTAATTGCGTAAACGGAAACGAAATTGAAAACGACTAATGGATTATCGAAATGGGTTACGAAAAGGATTACAAATATGGTACGAACTTCGGGTTGTTACAAGAAGCGAAGAAGATCACAAACAACACTTGAGGTTAGTGTTGGAAACTCTTAGAATGGAGAAGCTATACGCGAAATTCTCCAAATGCAAATTCTGGATTCGGAAGGTAACTTTCCTTGGTCACGTGGTAAGCGAGGAGGGTATACACGTGGACCCATCCAAAATCAAGGCGATGGAGAATTGGTCGGCACCGAAGACACCCACAGAAATCCATCAATTCTTGGGTCTCACCAGCTACTATCGTAGATTCATTCAGAATATTTATAGAATCGCCAAACCCCTAACCACTCTGACGCAGAAAGGTGTACCCTTTTATTGGAGTGAAAAGCAAGACATATCATTCCAAACGTTGAAGCGAGCCTTGTGCAGCGCACCTATCCTATCCCTGCCCGAAGGGATAGCGGACTTCGTTGTTTATTGTGATGCATCCAATCAGGGCTTAGTCTGTGTGCTTATGCAGAGAGGAAATGTTATCGCTTATGCCTCGAGACAGCTGAAGGCACATGAAGTTAACTACACTACCCATGACCTGGAGCTAGGAGCAGTGGTCTTCGCACTGAAGATTTGGAGACATTACCTCTACGGAACTAAGTGCACGATCTTCACCAACCATAAAATCCTACAACACATCTTCAATTAGAAGGACTTAAATATGAGACAATAGCGATGGGTAGAACTGCTCAGTGATTATGAGTGCGAAATCCGCTACCATCCCGACAAGGACAATGTGGTAGCAGATGCCCTTAGCCGAAAGGAAAGCTCAAGCAATAAGGCGTAGACATTGACGATGACCATCCATTCCCACTTATCCGTATAGATTCGAGAACCCCATATGGAAGCCCTAAAACCTGAGAACGTGTCAAACGAAGCCTTGAGATGAATGGATAAGAAACTTGAAATCAGAGGTGACAGAGTCTACTGTTTCATGGATCGAATCTAGACCCCAAAGTTCAGAGGTTTCAGGGAAGTTGTTATGAACGAAACTCACAAGACCAGATACTCTGTTCACCCAGGTTCGGATAAGATGTACCTGGATCTCAAGAAACAATACTCGTGGCCAAACATGAAAGCTGAAATCGCTACCTTCATGGGCAAGTGTCTGACTTGCGCCAAAGTAAAGGTCGAGTATCAGAAACCCTCGGGTCTACTCCAGCAGCCCAAGATACCTGAGTGGAAATGGGAGATGATTACTATGGATTTCATCACCAAGTTACCCAAATCTCTGAGTGTGTACAATACCATTTGGGTAATTGTCGACCGATTGACAAAATTCGCTCACTTCCTTCCGATTAAAGAATCATTCAAGATGGAAAGACTCACGCGAATCTACATCCAAGAGATAGTCCGACTGCACGGTGTGCCTATATCCATTATCTCCGATGAAGATAGCAGGTTTACCTCAAGGTTTTGGCAGTCCCTTCAGAAATCTCTTGGAACTAAGTTGGATATGAGTACAACTTATCATCCTCAGACAGACGGATAGAGTGAGAGAACTATCCATACCCTGGAAGACATGCTGAGAGCATATTTCATCGATTTCGGAAAGTCGTAGGACACCCATTTACCCTTGATCGAGTTCTCGTATAACAACAACTATCACACCAGCATCAAGGCTGCCCCGTTCGAAGCCCTCTACGATCGCAAGTGCAGATACCCTATGTGCTGGGCCGACATAGGGGACACGCAACTAGCTAAAAGTCGAGTCCCTGACAGTGCTCTCACTGGTCCTGAAATCATCCACGAAACCACCGAAAAGATTATCCAGATCCGAGAACGACTGAAAGCTTCACGAGACAGACAGAAGAGTTACACCGATAAACGACGGAAGCCCTTGGAATTCCAGGTTGGAGATCGTGTCCTGTTGAAGGTATCACCTTGGAAAGGCATGATACGCTTTGGAAAGCGCGGTAAACTTAACCCAAGGTACATAGGACCTTTCGAGATCCTCGCTAGGATCGGTCCCGTAGCCTATAAACTCCGACTACCTCAAGAGCTTAGAAACATCCATCATGTCTTCCACGTCTCAAACCTTAAAAAGTGTCTATCCGATGAAACCCTCGTAATCCCTTTTGATGAGATTGAGATCAACGAAAACCTGAACTTCGTAGAAGAACCAATCGAAATCATGGTTTGAGAGATCAAACGTACAAAACAAAGTCGCATCTCGATAGTGAAGGTTTGCTGGAATGCCAAGCGGGGACCCGAATGCACTTGGGAGCGCAAAGACTCGATGAAACAGAAATATCCGCATCTCTTTCCAAATCCATGATTTGTATCTTAATTCTAAATTTCAGGACGAAATTCCCTTTAATGGGGGGATAATGTGACAATCTGAAAATTTATCCGTCATTGTAACCCGTTTGCGTTAATAAAACCTTTTGTACATCAATTTTTCCGTTAACTTTTGGATTAAGTTAATTAAATTAAGAGTTTTATTGTGACTTCATGAGCATCCAAATGCATTAGGAACACACGAAAATACCCTCGATATTCATTGGGAAAATTTTTAGTTACAACTAAGTCGGGTTACGACAACTTAATTGGGTACGACTATAAGCTCCGTTTAACATCGATATTGGATAGATTTCCACCGGGCCACAAACTCAAACCCTATATAAGGGTGAGTGGACCTCATTTGAAGCTTTTTCACACTCTCTCTCACTTCTCTCTCTCTCTCTCTCTCTCTCTCTCTCTTCAAGCCAATTTTGATCCAAAATCACCCCTTTTCAAGCTCCAAATTGGTAAGTGAACTATCCTAGCTTATAGTTTAGCTTGTTTAGCATACAAATCCGTGTTTAGATCATCCAAAAGTACCCAAAAACATGTGTTTACGGCCCAGGAACAAACCTAAACCGCAAACACCCATAAATGGGGTTTGAAGCCCCAAAACCCTTCCAAATCACTTCTGGTGCTTAGCTATGACTTAGGGGCTTACATGTACGAGATTAGCACACCAAAAACTTGTTATTTGGGGAGTAATCATGAGTTTATAGCCCAAGATCATGCTTGGACTATAAACCCTCCTTCAAGGGCCGTAAACACCATTTAAGGTGTTAAATTTCCCCTTAAACACCTCCTATGGCTTGGAATAATGTCTAGAACCAACCATCATTGCATTAGGGACCTTAAACTTGAAAGAAAACATGACCATAAAGGGATTACGGTTGTAAACCCCCAAGGGAAGGGTTATTTGGCCGTAAACTCCTCTAAAGAGGTCAAATGGTGCCCTAACTTCATTCCAAGGCTTGTATATTGGACTAGAATCATATGTGCTTAACCTAGGACCATCAAAACACAAAAGGAAAGGGCAAGTAAGAGTTTACGGCCATAAAATCTATGTTTACAACCCTAAACTCCCCAAAATGGTCCATTTGATGATTTAATCACTTCCCTTGCCCTAGAACTGAACCTAGCCTAATTCCACAAGTGTTGTAAGACCTTTAAGCATCCAATAACACACCACCCATGAGTTTACGGCCGTAAACTCATGGGGATATGGTCTATGGGCCATAATCTCCCCTAGGAGTTTACTCTTGAAGAGCAAACTCCATATCTAGGCCTGACACCTCCTTAGATGCAACCCGAATCACACCTAACACTTGAGATAAAGTGTTTTCGCGACTCGGAGTGTATTATCTTACTTAATTAGTAGTTCAAAGTCTAATTAGATACAATTATGTATCTCCTTATGTTACATAGGAACCTCGCGCATGTTCAAGCCTTCAACAGATATTTAGTATCCTAACCGGCACATTTCTCGTCTGGTGATTTCATACCCCTACACTTTTCTAAGTTTTTCATGTTTTCAGGGGGGAATACAAGCAAATCATAAAGGTTTTCCAAACTTAAAACTGATGTAATTATACGATTTCCTGAAAAACTTTTAAATACTTAATCCCTTTTGTAATATACGGAGCATACGAGAGATTTTCGGAATGTAATTACATAGTTTTCAAACAATGTGGGAACTTACCAAATCATCCCAATTATAACTTACCAAATCATTAAAATTATTATGGGAATAATTTTAGATCGTCGTTACTTCTTTTATGGATTCATACTTCGTGCAAAGCCAATAATATAAACTATGTCTGATTTAGTTTATCCATGTTTAATCTAGAGTATCTTGTTAAATAATTATCTTGTATTTGATTATTTATACTTTACATTGTACCAAACTATTTCGAAACTCGAGAACGATCTATTATCTCGTGAATCAGTTAACACTAGCTTGTGAGATTGTCTTCGTTATACCCTTCAGGGTACCAGTAAATCCTCTCCAGAAGTATAACCAGAGTTTCCTTGAGGGAGAACATGAAATTTTTGGATAGATCTATTCGGGACTGACAATCCCACACCTAAACTGCTAGCTACAGTTAGGCGGGCACGCCTGGGGTGACAAATTTTGGAATCGAACGACGCCTGAAGAACATCAAGGAGGTCACGGGTCAAATTAGTATGGTTATACGACTCACAATACGTATTAAATTAACTAACTTTATTCACGGATTTCTTTCTTTCTTCTATAGTTTTATGTATTAAAACTACCTACTTATTAGTCTTATATACACGTTAAAACTAATGTACTTCTCAAGGATAACCAGGCTTTCAGGATATTTCACTTAAACGCTACAAGTATGGTAGATACTAGTACACTGCATTCCAAATCGATAACCAACCACCTACTTTTAAGGAAAATAAGGGTTTTTCCTGGGATAACTTAATTGTTCTTAATCAAGTTGTGTAAACAAACGGATAACTAAACTTTTCTTATAAGAAAATATGAGATTTCCTTGGATAGCAACTTTTTCAGTAAACCAAAGGAAGCTTTTTCTTTTATCAGATATAAATCGCTTATGAACTCACCAGCGTTATGTTGATATTTTAAAACTGCTTGTATTCTCAGGTCAACGTTAGACAGGTATCCCGCAATCTTTTGGAGAAGACGGAGCATTTTAGTAGTCTTGTCTTTACTTTTGTTATATTGATGTATATGTGATATTTTCATAATTAGTCATATGTTTAGCATACATTTTTATTCATTTTTAGCTAATTATGTGCATAATGTGGACAAAAGGTACTTAATAATGCTTAAATTTTGTTTTCAGTCCAAAAGACATGCTTGGAAGTAAAAGGGAACAAGGAGAAGCAATTAGAGACCAAAGAATGAAGAATGAGGAACAAAAACACATCTACTCGGTGAGTCCTCGAGGCTACTCGGCGAGTACCCAAGAATCTTCTAGAAGATAAGTCAAGACTCTTGGCAATAGACGGATTTTACACATCTACTCGACGAGTTGAGTGATCTACTCGCCGAGTACCCCCTGTTTGGTGATAAGTATAAATATTGAACCCTTATCCGAATGGAAGAGACTTCTGGCATTTTTGGGAGCTGCATCTGCGAAAAAGAACCCTTTGAAGATTTGAGAAACCCTAACCTTCAATCCTTTGAAGAATCAAGGCAATTTAGGTTATACATTCCACTTAATATTAGGAATTAAGCATGTCTAGCCTAGTTGAATTTGTTTTTGAGTTTGTTTTTACTATGACTATGAACTAAATTTGTTTTGTTTCTGTTGGGGAAGACCAAGTTACTCCTATGGTTTAATTATTACTTTTTTATTGATTGTTTATTGGTGATCTTATTAAATTAAGTTTGTTAAAGAACCTTATGCATTAATCACAACTATTTTATGTTAATTGGAAGGAAATTAAGCTGCATGAACATCTCTTAGTTGTTAACCTCATATGTTTATGTGAACACGTTATCATATGCCTAGGAATAATGAATATGAAACTAAGATTAATTAGAGAATGGGTAAATTAATGTGTGAGCTTGTTTGAGAAACCAACAAACAAGAGGTTAATTGAAACACCAACTTGATTAACCAATTACAGATCTTATTTAATCCAAATAATTGAACTAGGGAATTAATTAGTTTAAACAATTGGCCACTGCTTGAATTGATTAATTGTCTAAGGGTTAGGAGTAATGAACATGAACCTAACCACTATAGTTGGTAACCAATAACAATTGATTTATAATATAAATAACCATAGGAGTGAATTGGTTGGACCTAAACAGAAACCCTTTATTAAACTTGGTAAATTTGTTATTTGTCTTAATTGTTTAGTTAATTAAGTGCTTAAGTGGTGTGTTTAAGTTTCTAGTCTTGTAAAACTAGAGAAAAACCCTTTTACTTTTATTACTTGCTTAGTTAAAATTAGTTATTAGATTAATTTACGTTCCCTGAGTTCGACACACTACTTATCCAACTATACCACTAAAAGACAGGTTAACTGCCTTTGTGTGCTTAATTTATCAACTAAAAGTAGGATTAAAACTAGCTCGATTCACACACATCAATATGTAAAACATGTATTACCTTGCTTTCAAACAAATGTAAATACTCTTATGTAATGTAATGGTTGTGTTTACTATGCTTACTGTGTACATTGGTTGTGATACTTTACATGACGTCCTCCGCCCTGGAATGTTTCCGCCATCGGTTTCGGGGTATGACAACACCCCAGATATGTCTGCCATCATGATTATGATATGATGTTATGTGTTAGTAGTAGGGGTGAAATAATCCCTATATTTGGTTGAGATAGACCGGAGGGTAGGTCAGCACCCCAGAATAGCTTGACATGGGTAGGTCAACACCCTAGAATGGCTTGGCATGTGTAGGTCAGCACCCCAGAATGGCTTGACATGGGTAGGACGAGCACCCCAGAATTGCCCGATAGTATGTATACTATGTGATTGTATGGTATGTAGTATCATGGGGGAAATCACTAAGCTTCATGCTTACAATTTCAGTTTTGGTTTCAGGTACCTCTTCGTCCAAGGGGAAGGAGTCGGCAGTGTAGCACCGCATCACACACGCACACTTATGATTTCCGCTTAGAGCTTTCTGGGATTGTACTCTGATATTTTGTTATTTCAGATGACTTGGTTTTGAAACATGATATTATTGTTTTATGTATTGACATTATTTTGGAAACATTTTGATGAACCATTTTAAAAATCACCTAATCAAAAGTCAATTTTTTGGCCTCGAATTTTGGGATGTTACAAGTTGGTATCAGAGCCCTGGTTTGAGGGATTCGGACACACCCTCGGGGGTGTCTGGACTCAAACCGAGGGACTAAAAGATTTTTCACAATGAAAACAGTTTCAAAATTTTAAGTTAAAGAAATTTGACAAAGGACAAGGTGTGTGATGCGTGCGACCGCCCGAGCTCAAGTAAGTTTTCCCCAAGATACCTATACTTGTTATGTTATGTGTATGATTTATGATTCTGAGAACTGCATGCTAGATTAGGGCTAAGGATCTAGGAGGATACCTTGTATTCCTTATATGTGATTCTGAGAATTGCATGCTAGAGTAAGGCTAAGGATCTAGGAGGATGCCTTGAATGCATGTTGTATAAGCTGTATGGTAGGACTTTTTAGCCAGCGGTAGGATAGCCTAATTAGGTTATGCCTGATGTGGTTACTCAATGCACAAATGTTGCTTGCTTTGTGCTTCAGGGGTCCTGGCTAACTTTAACTAACTAGTGAGCAGATATGCAACAATATTCACAAGGTACTTAGGAAAGGGAAGTAGGGACTCCTAGTGCAACTGATGGCGGAGAGTAGGTCGGAGGGTGCCCTAGGAAAGCCTAGGCCGAGATCAGTGGGAAAGGGTATCGGTAAAGGGACTTGGTGAAGTTGAATCAATCCTTGAGGAAAGTACGAATAGATGTGGAATGTAGTATAGGCCCATACTACTGGAAGCAGAGGATCCCTACTCGAGTCAAGGAGGGTCGAAAATGGAACCAGGGAACTTGGAGAGTGTGTGAGACCTCTCGAGAGCATGTAAGATCCTAATGTTTATGTGTTTACTTTGTAGTATGGTGATCACACGACATGGAGCGGGAGGTTCAGGATCAGGATCAGGATCAAGCGCGGGTGCAGGATCCGAGCAGGTTGATGACGGGCTACGCGAGTTCATCGCGTCTGAGATCATGAGAGGTATCCTTGAGTCGACCCCGTTTATTTTCGGGTCGATCAAGGAAGGGATTATTGAGCTGATGGAGGATCGTCTCCGAGCATTCAGGAGTGACTTGGCGTCCAGCCAGTCGGGTACACGCACACTGTCCTTTAAGGAATTTAGAGGGAGTGGTGCGTCGGATTTTTACGGGGTGCAAGACCCCATTACTGCTAGGAAATGGATCACAGACATTAACTATGTGCAGTTGACGAGCTTCTGCCCGGAAGGGTCGAAGATCCACTTTGTTGCGGGGTGTTTGAGGGAAAGAGCTAGAGACTGGTGGGAGTCAATTCGTGACTCGTTGGGAGCTCCAGTCGTCGAGGCTATGGCGTGGTCAGATTTCGTGACCAGATTCAGGGCTGAGTTTGCGCCAACTGTAGAGCTTCAGCAGCTGGCCAGGGAGTTTTTGGATATGACGCAGACGACTGAGACAGTGGAGGAGATCACCGCCAAGTTCAAGGAGAGGGCCCTATTGGTACCACAGTATGCGGGGGATGAGGAGATGTGGAGGACCTGCTACCATGATATGTTGAGGCCTGATATTAGGGAGCATGTCAGCTATTTAGCCTGCCCGACCCTAGAGTCCATGATTGTCAGGGCGTAGGAGAGGGAGCTCGATTTGGAGTATGTCAGGAAGAGGAAAGAAGAGACTGAGCAGGTGACGGGGGTTTCAGGGAAGAAACCTAAGGGATTCGACGTTAGGTCGAAGGGCCAACTGGGCTAGAGCCGATGCAAGAAATGCGACAGACTGCATGAGGGAGCTTGTAGAGAGGGATCATCGAGCTGCTACAAGTGTGGCAAGACAGGTCACTTTGGCAAGGATTGTACTGCCCCCACCCCCACAGTGCAGATGTCAGACCTGATTTGCTCCCATTGCAATCAGAAGGGCCATAAGAAGGCCAACTTCCCTAGATTGACAGTAGCGACAGCAACAGCACCAGCGGCGGCGCCGACCCCAGCGTTAGCACGGGTTACGGATGGTCGGAAGGCCAAGGTAGAGGTTCCAGTGGTGCGGAGTCGAGCATTTTAGTTGACAGCCGAGGAGGCACGTGCTGCACCCGATGTGGTGACAGGTATGATATCTTTCTTATGCTTTTATGTTATGTCGTTGTGATTTTGATATGCTATGTATCTGCTCTATTTAGGATCGTTCCATGTGAACGGTATCCCAGTTCAAGTATTGTTTGATTCGGGCGCTACCCGATCGTTTGTCTCTCTTGTGCTTAGCAAGAAGTGTAACGACAAAAAATTTCAACAAATTTTTAACTTTTCAAAAACAACCCATTTTAATCATGTTATTACAAAAAGGTTTTCAAATACATTTATTATCAGTGTATTCCCAAAATCATATCATAAAACACAAATACGAGGAGCGGTACGATCACGCCTTTGCCTTGCCACAGTCTCCTGAAGAACCTGAAAAACATTAAACCACAAATGTAAGCCCGAAAGCTTAGTGAGATACCCCCAAAATACCAACCACATATACCACAAACATAACATGCTATATCATATCAAATCACAGAACAGCCTTGCATATCGGGTCTTCTGTGTGACTGGTCCGCCGTGTCGGGCCTTCAGTCCACCTGGTCCACCCTCCGAGTCTAGTCATGTCCTTCGAGTCTGCAGTATGGTTGGTCCGCCCGCACCGGGCCTTCAACCCACCTGGTCCACTCTCTGAGTCTACAGTATGACTGGTCCGCCCGCATTGGGCCTTCAGTCGGCCTGGTCCACTCTCCGAGCCTCGGCACGTCTGGTCCGCCCTCGTAGGGCCTACAACCTATCCGGACCGCTCATTGGGCCTTTGGAATAACCGATCCGCCCTGGGTATGTTGGCCTACAGCACAAAGCAGGTCCCGCCTCAACCCATCCCCAGTCAAACAACCATATGCACATAAACATACAATCACATAGCAATTCACATTCAATCAAACCGATCTAGCAGATCACGTAACACAACACACTCTAAGCAGGATACCGACCTAACCGGTCACTAGCATAGCATCACCATATATACCAGGATACCGACCTTAACCAGGTCTCTAACGAATACCATCCTAACTACCAGGATAAAAACATAGTAAAACAACAACATAACAACAATACCCGGATTACAATCCGATAAAGGGCCAGCCTTGGTGCCTTAGACCCTGTTGATATAGTAAGGATAACTCACCTCACAACTGCTGACTGGAAAAATAATATGGAGATGCTCTGACCACTGACACGATCTCCAACACTGGCTAGCACCAACATTGAACTCAAAACAAAAGCCAACAATTACCAAAATGCCCTTAGAAGTCAACTGGTCAACTCTTGGTCAAAGTCAAAGTCAAAGTCAACCTTCTGGCTGACTCTACTCGCTGAGTCCCCCAACACTGAAAAGGACCCATTTCAACTCACCGATTCATCCCTTGACTCACCGATTCTTAGCTTAACTAGGAAACGCTAAGACCTCAAGACCAAACTCGCCGAGTTCAAGAACAGACTCGCCGAGTCCAAGGCTATCTTCAACCAACTCGCCGAGTTGTTCTTCTAACTCGTCGAGTTCCTGCCCACCTTCAAGCAACTCGCCGAGTACACCCTTGTGACTCGCCGAGTACCACTAGTTCTTAACCCATACAGAAGCCTTCCAGGCCATGCAATCGATCCAAAACGTAGATCTACCCTTCTACAATCCTTCCATCGCGTAAAGTGGCAAACTTTACGTGAATCCAAAGAGATCTAGGCATTTTACACTCTAGGGCTAGGGTTTGGGACAAGATGGCTTCACCAAACACTCAATAACAGGGACTTTAATGCACTCTAGACCTTCTCCATTCCAGATCTGAGGTAGCAACCTCAGATCTAACCTTCAAACTCTAAATACCACAAGCTAAACTTCCCACACATCGCAAAAATGATGAATCTAGATGAATAGCAGCCCAAAAACGAGATAATACCTCATAAGGAAGCCCAAATCAGTAAGGAAATCCGAATCTAAGCAAAGCCCCTTGCTCCAAGCCTCCTAACTCTCCAAGATCTTCCTCCAACTTTCTTCTCCAAGGCTCAAATGCACTCAAATCCTTCACAATCACGCTTCTAGGGTTTTCTGGACTTCAAGGGAAGGTAAGGAGGCTGGGGAGAGGGTATAATGTCCTTTATACAGGGCTCATCCCCCGAAATTAGGGTTTTCTTCACTCAGCGCCTACTCGCCGAGTCTAGCCTTGGACTCGCCGAGTTGGCCATTTAACACGCAACCTGTGTCGCGACCCTACTCGCCGAGTCCACCCATGGACTCGCCGAGTTGCCCTTCAAATTTACACTTTGAACCCCGAACTTGCACTCCTGGACTCGGGATGTTACAATTCTCCCCCACTTAAATTAGGCTTCGTCCTCGAAGCCTGCGGCAACACAACTCCAGAACTACTTCCGCAATGCACCTCCTGGCATTAACCAGACCAGATTCCTCAAAACACAGCCATCGAAACCCGAACCCAACTTTCTCTTTTCTTGCGGTGTTCTGGCCCCCGCTTCAAACCGACCACCGGTCTCATCCTCTGATAACCACACCTAACCACTGAGTACCACTCCCTGATACCTCGCTCGCTCCAATTCACCACAATCATTTGACTCATGAGAGCTAGAAATAATCCCTGAACCATCAGAATCTCGGTCTGAATTCAACTTTACCCCCTCCATGCTGACAGGACGATACATCCCTTAATCTCATAGCAACTCTCATAAGTTCCCCTCCGCAATCTCATACCCATGCTGAACTGGCTCTAGCACCTCAGGTTGGAAAACCCGATACACTGACAATACCTCCAAACATCCCCCAGGATGAATTACCACTACATACACAATTTCTTAACCAAAATCGAGCTGGGAATCCAAGACTTCATCTCTGCATCCTTTATGAGCCTCTTGACTTTACACCCTCAGAATTTCCTTCCTTGACCTCGGCAGACATCTAAACCGAATGTGATTCCATATCACCGCCGCACACACTGTGCAATAACCATAATTGAAGCACTCCAATCATAACTTCATACTACTGTTTTCACTTCCGTGAACTTACACTCCCTCTCGGAGCTACATTCCTTTTTTTCCTTACCAAGGAGATCCACTTGGCTGCCTTGACACTACCACAAGTGCCACAGTGCTCACCCAATACTACACCATTTCCTTATGGCATAACCGCTATCCCCTGCGCCACACATACTTGAATCCGCTCGTAGGGACTCCTGAGTCCATGCACTACCTCCACTACACGTGATCAATATCTGGGGGCAGACCTTCTAATGCTAACATATCGCGACATACTCAATCCATTTCCTCGCACCGAACCAACATCACATGCAGAGTCTTCAGAATGACCAGACCGCCTTACCAGGCCTTCAGCCAAACTGGACCACTCTCATAACCTTCAGCAGACCTGGACCGCCCTCCAGGGCCTTCAGTCTGGTTGGACCGTTCTCCGAGCCTTCGGCCTGACTGGTACGCCGACCGGCCTTCAGTCTATCCGGAC
This sequence comes from Lactuca serriola, assembly GCF_051521515.1. Classification (NCBI taxonomy): domain Eukaryota; kingdom Viridiplantae; phylum Streptophyta; class Magnoliopsida; order Asterales; family Asteraceae; genus Lactuca; species Lactuca serriola. The sequence goes on along the minus strand of NC_136409.1, from coordinate 2,488,547 downwards.
CGCTCAACTAGCACTTCAACATTCCAAGTTACTCCTTCGGGAAACTCCTCCCATGCATATTGTTCTAGCCCTCTAGGGGTTCCGAACTTTACCTCCATCCCATACACTCAGTCCCGGCCTGATCCTAGGCCTTCCACAATCAATCACTCTTGGTCTGTATCCCGCCCCGCACGCCTGCCACTCAGTCATACCAGCCTACGCTTTTGGCTGACCGAGACACTACTGAATCCCATGTAGCTAAACAACCTCTCATACTCATTGATTTTTCCGGAGAATTCTCCAATTCTCCCCCACTTAGAGCACTGACTATCAACCACCGGTCTCCATCACCGACCTCCCTCAACAACCCTTCACGACCCATACTCTTACACGCGAACCGATTCCCACTAACACGAGCAACCTTCACCAATCGCATAACAATACTGATCATCCCGACACGAAAGAAAATTGATCCTCAGCTAACCACTCCTCGGACTGCAAATGTTGCTCGATATCCAGACCAACACCCGATTCCCACGAACAACCCTCATGAATGATAACCAATGACATTCCCAACACTAAACCCATAACCATGCCATAACCCTCAAAATCAATGAATACAATACCGAAATCCACGCAACGAGACTAGCAGATAAACAATACTCCACAATAATCATAAAATAATAAGACATCAAGAAGAAACATACCCGCAGTTGCATCCGGCACTGCCCTGACCTCCTCCGCTGTAAGCTGAAAAGCACGACCCTGAGCCCTTGGGGGCTCCGCTCCACCCTGACCTCCACCCATGATCCTCAACGTGGCCGGTGCTGGAGCCTGCACCGGTCCTGCAACAAGTTGTGGACAGTTGACCCTCAAGTGTCCAACCTGATGACAATGATAACAGATCCTCAAATCCCGACCCGAGACTACCTGCCGACAATCCCTCGCATAGTGCCCCTCCTTTCCGCACTTGCGGCATGCACCACCGGACCGACAAACTCCAGTGTGACCCTTCCCACACCTCCCACAAGTGTGGCTGCTCTGATCTCCCAATCTAGAATCGACGGTCTTAGACCGTTTCGGCGCCGGCTGCGACTGCACCGGAGCCTGCCTCTGCTCTCGTAACTGCAACTCAAGCTCCAACTCACGCCGCCTGGCGGACTCCTGTAACTCTAACAAGGTCTCACACCTCTGTGTAGACACGAACTGTCTGATATCCCTCTTGAGCATACTCAGATATCGGGACATCTGATCCTGCTCTGAAGCAAACTCGGGGCAAAACATCGCCCTCTCAGTGAACATCCTGGTGACCTCTGTCACCGACACTGAATCCTGCTTCAGCTCAAGGAACTCCTGAGCCAATCTCTCCCTCTCAACCCTCGGAACATAATGAGTGCTAAACATCTCTTGGAACTAATCCCATGAAACTGCAGCCCTCTGAGCATACGAATATGACCCCGTGGTCAATCTCCACCAATCCTTCGCCCCAAGCCTCAACAGGTTCAGAGCACACCTCACCCTCTGATCAGCAGGGCATGAACACATGACGAAACACCCTTCCACGTCTGACAACCATCTCATAGAAACAATCAGGTCCTAAACTCCATCAAAGGTAGGGGGCTTTGTATTATCGAAGTCCCGATACTAGAAACCTCTACCAGCTCCTCCCCCTACTGCTGCTACAGACGCTGTAGCTGCCGCGGCAGCCGTCTCTGCGAGAGCCGCATAACGCTCATCAAAATACTCCACCATGGCGGTCTTGATCGACCCAAACAGTTCCGGCAGCTCGGCCCAGAACAATGCAACAACCTCATCATGCAGGATCTCATGTATCCTAGCATCCAACTCGCCTGTGCTTATCTGACCAACAACCTCGGGCGGTACAGACCTGCCCTGACCTCCCTCTCCTGCTCCCGATCCCGACCCGGATCCGCTCCCAGCATGCCTCGTGACCACCATACTGAAAAACATCACAAAATCTCAGATACTTCCCACTAACCCGGGAACCAACTCCCAACCCAACCCTAGAGGTCATGGTTTCCCTGATACGCGTATGGGTCCTGTGCTTTCATTAGTACGGGCCCATACTACCTTCCACACCTACCCATATTTGTATGAAGTACTACCACAACACCCTAGTGACAAATATACATAGCAAGCGCTCAATCCTCACTCCTAGAGGAACACTGAAAATCTCATACAGAAGGAAACCCTAGGCTAGCAGGCATCATAAAACAGGCAAAATTATCATGAAATCCTGAAGATCCCTAGCCTAGTACTAGCATGTTGTTCTATCAAAGCTTGAAAATAATTATCATGCATGGTATTTTGGGGTTACTTACTGGCTCCGGCTGATTGTACCTCCGCATCCTCCTTTTACTTAATTTGAAAACCATTTAAATTCTCTTTTAAAAACTCTCCCTGATTTGAGACTGGATTCACATGAATGTTCCTCCAATTCACTCAAACCAAGGCTCTGATACCAACTTGTAAAGACCAAAAAATTTCAACAAATTTTTAACTTTTCAAAAACAACCCATTTTAATCATGTTATTACAAAAAGGTTTTCAAATACATTTATTATCAGAGTATTCCCATAACCATATCATAAAACACAAATACGAGGAGTGGTACGATCACACCTTTACCTTGCCACGGTCTCCTAAAGAACCTGAAAAACATTAAACCACAACTGTAAGCCCGAAAGCTTAGTGAGATACCCCCAAAATACCAACCACATATACCACACACATAACCTGCTATATCATATCGAATCACAGAACAGCCATGCATATTGGGTCTTCTGTGTGACTGGTCCGCCGTGTTGGGCCTTCAGTCCACCTGGTCCACCCTCCGAGTCTAGTCATGTCCCTCGAGTCTGCAGTATGGTTGGTCCGCCCGCACCGGGTCTTCAACCCACCTGGTCCACTCTTTGAGTCTACAGTATGACTGGTCCGCCTGCATCGGACCTTCAGTCGGCCTGGTCCACTCTCCGAGCCTCGGCACGTCTGGTCCGCCCTCATGGGGCCTACAGCCTATCCGGACCGCTCGCTGGGCCTTTGGAATAACCGATCCGCCCTGGGTATGTAGGCCTACAGCACAAAGCAGGTCCCGCCTCAACCCATCCCCAGTCAAACAACCATGTACACATAAACATACAATCATATAGCAATTCACATTCAATCAAACCAATCTAGCAGATCACGTAACACAACATACTCTAAGCAGGATATCGACCTAACCGGTCACTAGCATAGCATCACCCTATATACCAGGATACCGACCTTAACTAGGTCTCTAACGAATACCATCCTAACTACCAGGATGCAAACATAGTAAAACAGCAACATAACAACAATACCCGGATTACAATCCGATAAAGGGTCGGCCTTGGTGCCTTAGACCATGTTGATATAGTGAGGATAACTCACCTCGCAACTGCTGACTGGAAAGATAAGATCGAGATGCTCCGACCATTGACACGATCTCCACCACCGGCTAGCACCAACACTGAACTCAAAACAAAAGCCAATAATTACCAAATTGCCCTTAGAAGTCAACTGGTCAACTCTTGGTCAAAGTCAAAGTCAAAGTCAACCTTCTGGTTGACTTTACTCGCCGAGTCAGCCCGCTGACTCGCCGAGTCCCCCAACACTGAAAAGGACCCATTTCAACTCACCGACTCATCCCTTGACTCACCGATTCTTAGCTTAACCAGGAAAGTCTAATACCTCAAGACCAGCTCGCCGAGTCCAAGAACAGACTCGCCGAGTCCAAGGCTATCTTCAACCAACTCGCCGAGTTGTTCTTCCAACTCGTCGAGTTCCTGCCCACCTTCAAGCAACTCGCCGAGTACACCCTTGTGACTCGCTGAGTACCACTAGTTCTTAACCCATACAGAAGCCTTCCAGGCCATGTAATCGATCGAAAACGTAGATCTACCCTTCTACAATCCTTCCATCATGTAAAGTAGCAAACTTTACGTGAATCCAAAGAGATCTAGACATTTTACACTCTAGGGCTAGGGTTTGGGACAAGATGGCTTCACCAAACACTCAATAACAGGGACTTTAATGCACTCTAGACCTTCTCCATTCCAGATCTGAGGTAGCAACCTTAGATCTAACCTTCAAACTCTAAATACCACAAGCTAAACTTCCCACACATCCCAAAAATGATGAATCTAGATGAATAGCAGCCCAAAAACAAGATAATACCTCAAAAGGAAGCCCCAATCAGCAAGGAAATCCGAATCTAAGCAAAGCCCCTTGCTCCAAGCCTCCTAACTCTCCAAGATCTTCCTCCAACTTTCTTCTCCAAGGCTCAAATGCACTCAAATCCTTCACAATCACGCTTCTAGGGTTTTATGCACTTCAAGGGAAGGTAAGGAGGCTGGGGAGAGGGTATAATGTCCTTTATATAGGGCTCATCCCCCAAAATTAGGGTTTTCTTCACTCAGCGCCTACTCGCCGAGTCCAGCCTTGGACTCGCCGAGTTGGCCACTTAACACGCGACCTGAGTCGCGACCCTACTCGCCGAGTCCACCCATGGACTAGCCGAGTTGCCCTTCAAATTTACACTTTGAACCCCGAACTTTCACTCCTGGACTCAGGATGTTACAAGAAGTTTCCTGAGTCTTCGAGCATGTTGGATTGCTCTCTAGAGGCTGCGATTGCGGATGACCGGTCAGTACGAGCATCAGAGGTCCACCGAGATTGTGTTTTTATGTGGATTTGTGTTGACACTTGAAACAATTATATTTTCGAGAAATATATTATGAGTTTTTATGTGTTTTAAATATGAAAAATCGGGAAAACTCGAGTCAACTATTCTCAGAAAAATCGGGAAAACTCGAGTCAATTATATGTTTTTATGTGGATTTGTGGCGAGTTCTTTCTATTCTCAGAAAAATCGGGAAAACTCGAGTCAACTCGTCGAGTCTGCACCATGTCTAGAACATCGGGAAAAACCCTAACCAACTCGTCGAGTTCCTTCAGCCATATCTCTCATTTAGACGTCTTTAAGCAAGAATAAGGCCCTAATTAAACTCTAGATCTAGCCTCGTATGGCTAAGATACAACGTAAACCTGCAAGCTTTACGTCCATGCATGGCCTTTAGGGGCTAATTTCATCAAAACAAGACTCAACAAGGGCTTTAGGCCATGGAGATTGTCCTAAGCTTGATAAAGCTTAAACTTTAGGCCTTAAGGGCCTAATAGTGTCCAGATATGAAGTCTCATCTCCATATCATGCTCACAGCCATAAATGACTCAAGGAGAAGCTAGAAAGGGCCATAAACTCTCTAATGGAGAGATATAACGATCAAGTGATCAAGTTAGTGGCTTTTTACCTCCAAATGGCCGCTAACACTGAAAGAATGTCGGATCCAAGGACTCATTCACGTTTCCAAGCCTTTTGCTCCTCAAGCCCCTTCAAAGAATGCACCAAAACACACACACTTAGCCCCCCTCTCTTCACTCTCTCTCACAGATGGTAACAGTTCGATTAGGGTTTCTCTCAGGGTACTATGGTGACGAGGGAGATAGGGTAAAGGGCTTAGAGTCCTTTAAATAAGGTGCAAACCTAAATAATTAGGGTTTTCTCACTCAGCTCCAACTCGTCGAGTTGGTCCCTCCAACTCGTCGAGTTGATTCTAAAACCCACACCACCACCTCAGCCTCTACTCGACGAGTTGGGGCCTCCAACTCGTCGAGTTTCCCTTTCAAAATGAATATTAAATAATAGAATTTATACATGGGAGTCGGGGATGTTACAACCCAACCCACCTCATCCTATGACCACTCGTTCTCGAGTAGGTGTTACTAAACCTATCTCTCGTCTCAACCTCCATACTACCACCTTATCTCCCTTCTCACCGATTCCGACCTCTATACCCATAGCCTGATCTGATCCTAGTTGGTTACTAGCCATGGAAGACGAATTTAAAGCGTTATAAGCAAATGAAACATGGGATCTTGTCCCTCGCTCGTCCGATAGTCCAATTATTCATTGTATGTGGCTATTCTGCCACAAGTTCAAAGTAGACGGTTCGCTTGATAGATATAAAGCACGACTGGTTGTTAATGGGAAATCCCAAACGGTAGGGATTGATTACCACGAGACATTTAGTCTAATTGTGAAATCGGATACTATTCGGACCGTTCTTAGTATCGCTGTGTCCCAGGCATGGCCGATCCACCAGTTAGATGTTAAGAACGCCTTTCTTGATGATGATCTTCATGAGACTGTTTTATGCACCAACCTCCAAGATTTGTGGATACTCGGTTTCCTTCTCATGTGTGTCGTCTCAGGAAATCTCTATGTGGACTTAAACATGCCCCTCGTGCCTGGTATACTAGATTTTCCCCTTTCATCACCTCACGTGGCTTCCAGAGCAGCATATGTGATTCTTCACTATTCATATATTAACATGGCCGACACCGTGCCTACTTATTGCTGTATATTGATGACATTATCTTGACTGCCTCTGATTCTGTTTTTTTTTTTTTTTTTTACGCAGTATTATCACCTCTTTGTCTTGAGAGTTTGCAATGACTGATTTGGGGGCCCTTCACTATTTTCTAGGTATTACGGCCACACGTGATCAACATAGTTTGTTCTTGTCGCAAGCATTTTATACTTGTGACATTCTTTAGCGAGCTTTTATGGCTTCTTGCAAGCCTTGCACTACCCCGGTGGACACGTACACTAAACTCAGTGCCACAGATGGTGAACTTCTTGCTGATGGCACCCTACTTCTTGCTTATGGCACCCTATACAGGACTCTTGCCAGAGCTCTACCATACTTAACGTTCACTCGTCCGTATATTACATATGTTGTTCAACAAGGTTGTTTATTTATGCATGCCCCGAGAGACCCCACTTTCAGTTCATGAAGAAGATTTTTCGGTATCTACAGAGCACCATTGACTATGGTTTTCAATTGGTTGCTTCCCCATCACACACTTTGACTGTTTACTCTGATGCCGACTGGGGGTGGATGCCCTGACTCTCGCAGATCTACCTTCAGCTGTTGTGTATTCCTTGGCCACAATCTAGTCTCTTCGTCGTGTAAACGACAACCTCTGATCTCCTGATCTAGTGCGGAAGCAGAGTATCAAGGAGTTGCAAATGCTGTCTCAGAGACCACATGGTTACGGAATTTGTTATTTGAGTTGCACGTTCCTCTTTGCAAGGCGACGATAGTCTATTGTGATAATGTTTCTGCGGTTTATTCATCTCATAATCCAGTTCAATACCAGCGCACAATACATGAAACACCATCTCCACGATCCAAATCCTATGGAAATTGTTTGGCCATAAACCATCACAATTTTTTTTTATCGTATATATATTTTCCATTATCAATTTAGAATAAGAAATGATTCCAAAATAAAATTATTTGCAGCCATTGAAAAAAAACCAACCTCAAAAGCAAACTATTCGTAAAAAATAAATACACCTTGATCTATTGTGTGTCCATTAAAATATGATTTATTTCCAAAATAACCTATATCACCGTAAACAAAATCAAAACTATATGCGACCCTCCAAATAAAACGTTCAGAATCTATTCACTCTTTTGCATGGGCAAAACGATTAGGTTAAACCCAATCACACCAAAAAGAACGTAACAAAAAAAAAGTTATGGATGAAAATCAAAAATTTGAAAACACGACAAATTTTAAAAAATCAAATGTAAGTTCAAAAACAAACAAACAGATTTGTTTCAACTCCTCATCTCTTTCTCTCGTCACTGTCAAATAATCTGGTTCTTCTTAAAATTTTCCATTTTGATACCAATTTCGCTATGTAAGTACTAATCATTCGCTTATCGCTGTAAATATTAGATTTTCACGAAATCTTTTTTTCATTTTGGAGTAAACAATTTCGATTTGTAGAAGATTAAAGAAGATTCTCGTTAAAGTGCTTCATTCAAACTCAAAAGAAGTAGTTTAATTTCTTCGGCATAACCCCACCACCATCATTACATGATACCAGTTGGTTGATTATTATGCAGCTGATTGCTCCACCCACCTCCTTTTCGCCTGAATTTTAGGGTTTTCGCTCCTTCGCAATTTCAAATTAATATTCCTTCTGGTGGTGTAATCATCTTGATTTCCCTGTTTCCCGGTCTCAAATTTTTCAATTTAACTTCCCACTTTTGTACACAGCGTTTCTCCTTTTTTTTTTTTTTTTTTTCTTGATTGATCGTACTTGTGGTATATCTTGGATTCACTTTACTTCCTAGAATCTCTTCTCCTTATCAGAAAGAGAAAGGGTGGTCTTGTCATGGCGTTTCAGCCGTCGGATCGACCAGGTCCAAGCTCAGGATCGAGTTCAAGTTCTGGATTTCATCATAATTCCCCTTTCGGTGATACCACTTTGACTAAAATTTTTGTTGGAGGGCTTGCTTGGGAGACACAAAGTGAAACTCTGCGACAATACTTTGAACAATTTGGAGAAATTTTTGAAGCCGTTGTGATCACTGATAAGAACACCGGCCGATCCAAGGGTTATGGTTTTGTGAGTATTATCTTGATTTTAATTTTAATTTTATTTTTTTTTTGTAAAGTATACGATAAGCCATGCATAATTCCTGTATCTATTTTGAAATCTTGAATGGAAATGTATGGAGGATTTAGGTGACTTTTCAAGAACCTGAATCTGCAAGGAGGGCATGTCTTGATCCTGCTCCGATTATTGATGGGAGACGAGCAAATTGTAATTTAGCCTCGCTTGGAAGGCCTCCTCGGCATTCCTTGCCATTTGGTAAAAAGAATTATATTTTTATAAAAGACAATTTTCATGAAAATTAGTGTTTTTAGGACAATGTTTGGCAATGGGCTTTCGTGAGTTTTTAGAGCTTTTAGTTTTTAAAATAAAAACGAGCTAAAAGCTTTTATTTTAGAACGAAAAAAAAAATCCAAATCCTAAAGCTATTTCAAGTAGTATTTAAAGAAATGCTGTTGTAACAAAACTACTAGGTTATCCTTAAGAAAAATCATCTATATCCATCTTACAAAATTCCTTTTATGTAAATTTACACCTCTCAAAAGTGTAGGATTACTTTTGCCAAATGTTTCTATACAAATAGAAGCTATAGCTTCCAACTCCGAATAAAAGTTACAGTTACCTGCTACGAGCTATTTTTGCCAAACATACCTTTAGTATGGATTAAATGGTTAAATATTTTGGTTTCTTGTGGTAGGATCTTTGAGATTACCAATGCCTTATTTTGAAAGCTATGGCTATCAACAACCTCTTCCTTATGGTTACCAACAAGGATTAACGTATCCCTCATACACGTAAGTTTGTTTTTTTTCTTTCACTTATATATGTGTATTTATAATATAGAAACTTTATATATAATTCCATTTGATTCCTATGGGGCAACCAAACATGGTAATTACATGTAACAACTTATTACATGTATTTATATGGTACTTGCTATTTTATTTGTGCAGGTATCCAACATTTGGTCCCGAATACGTCTACCCACAGGTCAATAATGCATACCAATAAAATCTAATTACATGTCTTAATTATACTTCATATTAATTTGTAGTAATCTTATAATTCTCACTTTCTTGAAAGACCTATTTACTTTTTTTTTTTTAATAGGGAATTTACAATCCATATGCGGGTCAACAACAATATGCTCAGATATATGGTGTACCCAACACACAAGTGTATCCATACACCCAAACATTGACTGGTCAACAGATTTTTCAATTTGGTGGGCCCGGTTATAACGGAATTCAAACTTCTTCAATTCAAGCACCATATCCAACAGGTATGCCAAACATGGAGTATTTCTTTACATTTATATGCTCAAATTGGTAGTGATGTATGTATGTTTGGTATATTAGGTAAAATGGGTTAATGTTGGTTGCTTTTGGTTTGTGTTATGATCAGGTGTTGCAGGGCCTATTTCGGTAGTTCCTGCACCACCACAACCACAGTTCATTCAAGGTGGAGGTTCTGGAGCAAATGCAGGAGGGTAAATATTTGGTTAAGGTTAGTGCATGGGTTGTTAATTTTTGTTCTGGTAAATAATGAAAAAAAAAAAAAAATTTCAATAATTTGTTTTTGTAGGTGTCCATAGATTGCAACATGATTATGAGCAACATTAGTGCTATTGAGTGGCAGGGGCCTTTGATTTACCCTTGCAACCTATTCGCATTCTAGAGGTACCATTGCAACATGTTTCATGTAAACATTAACTTTTATCTAATTTACATATTCGGTCCCTGTACTTAGCACCATTTGTTTCAAGATGTTAACCTTTGTAAAACAAGGGGCAAATAGTCATTTCTAAGAATTTAAAAGCTTGAAACAGACTGTTAGGATCAAGACCAAAAGCATCATGGATAAAATAAATACCAAATTGTAAAATGGTTTTTTTTTTTTACTTAAAGAAAAAAATTACCTAAGCAAAAGGACCAACTTGTAATTTTTTCTAGTAAGGGTGAGTTCAAAACATAACCAAATTAGAGTAACTACTTTTAATTATTTGCGTTGTGTGGTTTTCTTAATTATATAATTTAGAGTAACTACTTTTAACCTCATTCTAGTGCATAAATAAACCTGATGATACTTTTGTGATGCAGGTCATATACAATCAATGCTCACCAGAGAAGTTATCTTCCGATTTGCTTCTAGTGACAGGAGAAGTGGCACCACTTGGCTTTGGTTTATTACTGGTATTATGGAATACTAGTAGAAGTCGGTGGCCATGGTTCTATGTAATAAACAAGAGCTGACATTGGAATCAACATATGATTCTTGTTAAATTCAGAATGCCTGTTGTTATTATCCTGTCTCCCAAAGGGTGGGGGCTCAGGATCTTCTTTTACTTAAAAAACCATAATTATGTGTTTATGTGATTCATCATCAAGAACAATGTTACTTTTAGTCGGTTGATGTAAAGACTAAAAAAGAAATCTACTTCTTTCTTTGCTTCCATGCTGTTTTTCACTTATAATATGCTGCTTTTAATCAACAATTAAACTCAATCCAATCGTTTATTGTTCATTAGTAACTTAATCCAATTTTGCATTATTTTAGTTATTTGTTAAAAGGACCATATAAATGGAAGTGTGTCATCACATTGACTATCATTTTTCATACTTTAATATAATAATCACTGGTATTTCGTGTATTAGTAACCGTGAACTAGCGGATTTGTTTTTTTTTTTTTTTTTTTTTGACGCAAACCATCACTACATAACATTTTTTTTGACACTTCATTTTTCGCTGAGGAATATAATTTCTCTTCACTAAAGAGTCATGAGATCATCTATTTCTATATATTTAAGGGTGTAAATATTGTATCTTTAGATATTGATCTGATTATTGCATTATAATTCTTAGCTCCTTCTAAATCTGGCCATTCGTTAATCGTTATCATTTCGATGCGATTGTGTTTCAATATAAAAACACATGAAGTATGTTGTTCCTTAGTCGTTATCAATTGTTGGTGTCCGACCTCCTCTCCATATCTCTCCATATCAATAAGATCATTTTAGTGAATAACTTTTTTTTTTTTGAAACAAATATAATGTATGATCAATTTTTAGTTATTTAAAAGATAAACAAATATATAAATCAATTATGTTATTTCAAAACAAGCTAAATTAGGTATTAGTTATTTTAAATATTTATATAAACTTAAAATTAAGCATAAAAATAAAAAAATTGAAAAAAATACATCATTAATAGTCTCTATTGGTAGAGAATAAAATATAATTTCTTTTGAATTTCGGTTTTTAAGAAATAATCTCTAATTTGTAATTTATTAAAGTTTGTTAGAATAGAAATATGACATGTGGCATGATAAACTGATTTTCATAGATAGAAGTCACAATTTTAGTATAGAAGAGATTGTAAATTCTGTTTTCTTTTATTAATAGAATCTTTAGTCTTATAAGTAAACCAATCTTCATGATTCACCAACAAATATAGTCTTAACAATATGAAGAATTAATACATACACCTATTTCTTGGCCCTCTTCAAGAGAAATTTCAAGGAAAAAACCCCAAGCACAAAAGTCTGCCAAAACCACCCTCTGGCATTCCCCGGATCCACTCTCTTAGCCAATCTCCAAGCATAAACAGCTTCACCAACATGCATTGCAATGGCCCAAGCTGCAAGTATCCTCAACACCAACATGGAACGTAAGAAGAAAAGGCATATGGATCGAAGGAGTGGCACAGGCGTAATATCGGGGAAAAATGCGGCTGCAATTACAGTTGACATTCCAAACACGCAGAAGAACCATGCGTAGATTGTGGGCCCGTCTAAGCTTTTTCGTTTTTGTTCTTGGTAGAATGAGATGGTGGTAGCCATGCCTTGTTGAGGGGTTGTCATTGGGGTGTACCCCAGCTCCTGTTTTGCTTTTAGGTAATTAAAATAATGGGTCACACCCACCTGTATATATACACACACACAAAAAACAAACAGATAATAAAATAAAATAAAAAATGTGTGTATAAATAGAGTTTGTTTGATGAAAAATATATTACAATTTTTTTGTCACTGTGGCATGTGGTTTCTTTCTTTTTGATATGGTCTCTAACCGGATTTTGTTGCTATTCTTGCCGTTAGAAATGACCATTTTGCACTCAATCATGTGTTTTTAGTACTTTTTCTTTTTATTATTAGAAAAAATACATAAACGTGGGCAAAATGATTATTTTACTAGGATTGGATATACTCTAAAAAATCGTTACTTTTTTGACACATGGTTTAACTTTGTTATGGATTTGATAGATTCGGTTCTCCTATTTTTGGTGTTGCAAATGACTACTTTTGCGCTCACTAATAAGGGCAAAATGTGAATTTACCATGGTCACTAAACGAATGTTTGTTATAATATTCTTATTATATGAGTGGTGTCGGTTTGTTTTGGATTTGGTCCTAAGACTTATTTTTGTTGCTAGATCATTTGGTAAAATTATCCTCCCTTATCAAATTTCTATTAAAAATACAAAATTTGGGGCAAATTCCCCATTTTACCATATAATTCCAAAACAAAATGAAACCAAACAAGAAAATTCCTCGAGAGGCTAAAATGAAAGCATATGGATAAAGAAAAGCAGAAAATTCTTTTAGGGACCATATCTAAAAAACAATATAGCACAGGGACTGAATTTGTAATTTAGTAGTTAATCATAAATGAAGATAAACATAGTTTAATGAACCTTGTAAACTTCTGCAGGGAGCATCAATGGCTGAGGAAGCCAAGCACGATTCAACCAAGGATACATGATTGTGTAGAAAATGGAAAACATTTTCCCCAAAAAAAGAGCTCTTGGAAGACTTAATGACGCCTTTGGCATATCATACTCTAAACCTCTCAGCAATGGCCGTAGAAATTCAAAAGTGTTCACAGGACAACCTGTTTATCATAATCAGAACAACATATATATATATATATATATATATATATATATATATATATATATATATATATATATATATATATATATATTTTTTGTTAAAGATTGTTTTTTTAGAAAAAAAAAATAATAAAAATAATGTTTCGGTGGTTAAATCATTAAAAGAAACGCTTTGTAATATAATAATAATAAATGATATAATAACTGAAAATGAAAATTACCATCTGATATGAAATATGGCTGGCCAGCAGCAACTGGTTGTTTTCCTCTTCCAGGAATGTCATCCAAAAGTCCCATACTTGCAAGAACTAATGCCAAAACCAAGTTATCAATATAAACCCAATCACTTTTCACATTTGAATCCCCAATTTTGAATGGAAGAAGCCCTAATTTTGAAAGACTGATAATCCTGGGAATGTGTCTTTCTTCACCAGGTCCATAGATAGCAGCTGGACGAATCGCACATGTATAAAAAAATTCTCCCTTTTTCTTCCTATAAAATATTAACCAACAAAAACTACATTACCCTTTTATTCATAATCTTTTTATCTATAATATAAAATCAACCTTCTTAACAGATAGTAAACCATATTTCCAAAACCATGGGCTAAGTCAAACATAAGATAGATAGAGTAAAAAATAGGGCAACATGCCAGAAATAGCAATGTATCTTCACTATAATAAGAAAAAGTAAAAGTAAAATGCTATAATAAGAAAAAAAAGAGAAAGTAAATTGCTAATTCTTGGATTTAGTCCTAAAAGATATTGAAAAAAATTATATTATACTTACTTAGAAGGGCGACCATTGGTTTTAAGCACAAGCTGTTCAGCAATAGATTTACTTCTGCTATAAGGATCAACATGGATGTCCAGAGGGATATAAGGAAGCCTTTCATTTCCATTAATAATTTCATTTCCAGCAAATACAACATTTGCTGTACTCACATATACAAGTCTCTTGACACCATTTTCATGGCAAGATTCCAAGACATGACATGTTCCATTAATATTCACATCATCAACTCGCCCAAATTGAAGCATTTCTTTACCAGACATGCCAAATGAAGCTAAGTGGAAAACACAGTCTACTCCACGTAACGCCTTCTCCACATCTTTTCTATTACTGATGTCCCCTAAAAGCATAAATTTCCATCAACTGAGTTGCATATAGTAATATATAGAAATGTCATCGGCCTAGGTAGCAGCCTTTCATTTCACAAAATGTTTCATTGATTTGTCCGCTTTTACAACTCTATGATGACTTATAAATGTGAGTTCATCGTAACTTTTGTTCAGAAACTATGGAAGAGAAGTGCTTTGGTTCATACAGTTCTCGATCCTTGTAAGAGCTTAATGATTAATCTATCTTCTAGAAGATTCAATTGTCTTATCCAGTCGATTATTTTCAATCTACTAATTTCTACCACATTCATAGATCGCATGCAATTAGAACTGAATCTAATGCTAGAATACCTAATTCTCGAACTAAATCAACAAACACGAAGATGCTCAAAATTCAGCTGAACACATCCCTAATTTTAGAAGAGAAGACGCAGTTAATACCTTTAACGTAGTGGACTCCGTTTTTGAGAAGATGATCGGACCAAGGAGAAGTTGATCTTAGATCAAAAGCTCGAACAAGACGCGCGCCTCTGCGAACCAGCTCCAAACACAGCGCTGAACCCACAAAACCCAATCCACCTGTAACAGCGAACGCCTTTCCCTCTATACCCTCGTTCTCACTTAAATGCATCTCTGCGAATTCGAATTGTATGTATTTGTGACACCCACAGTATCGATGTGAGCAGCAGAGATCTCTGAATTCGAGGGATCAAAATCAAGGTTGACGATTTGACCTTTGACTTCTCACTATGCTCTGCTCGTCTATATATATATATATATATATATATATATATATATATATATATATATATATATATATATATATATATATATATATATATATATATATATATATATATATGGGTAAGTGAATATACCTAACAACCTTATATAAGCTTAGGTACCTAACTCCATAATACTACATCGGTTTGTATCATAATTACATTGTAATTGCCTAAGGTTCTTTAACTTCAACCCTATAACTTGATTACTTCTAAAATCTTTGGACTTTCACCAATATCTTTCTTTTACCTCACGTCTTTCTATCGAATACCACCTGATGGACTTCATATCCTACCGCAAAATTTAATGCAAAATAATGTAGTTTTATGAGGTTAGGTACCTAAGCTTATATAAGGTTGTTAGGTATATTCACTTTACCCTATATATATATATATATATATATATATATATATATATATATATATATATATATATATATATATATATATATATATATATATATATATATATATATATATATATATATATATATATATATAGGGTTAGGTTCATGTGAAACGACCTAATTTTGTAGGACCGTGAGACGCATTTTTTTATTTTTTTTATTTATTTTTATTTTTTTAATTAATTCAAGTTCCGAAAATAATATTTAAAAAAAGAATTTTTTGATTTTTCCATTTATTTTACATTTTAAAATTATTTTTAAAATATGTACAGTGTAATATTCTATTTAGAATATTTCACGTATTTTTCAAAAAAAAAGGATTTTTTTAATTTTTTTAGTTAATTCAAGTTCCGAAAATAATATTTAAAAAAAGAATTTTTGGATTTTTCCATTTATTTTGCATTTTAAAATTATTTTTTAGAATATATCAGTGTAATATTCTATTTAGAATATTTCACGTATTTTTCAGAAAAAAAAAAACGGGATTTTTTTTATTTTTTTTAATTTTTTTTAGTTAATTCAATTTCCGAAAATAATATTTAAAAAAAGAAATTTTCTATTTTTTCATTTATTTTGCATTTTAAAATTATTTTTAGATTTGGTCTCACGGTCTCACAAAATTAAAATGGTTTCAAATAAACCTGAACATATATATATATATATATATATATATATATATATATATATATATATATATATATATATATATATATATATATATATATATATATATATATATATATATATATATGGGGATACGGAATATACATTACAGCCCCACCTAAGCTTAGGTACTAAACCTCTAAAATATATCGTTTTAACATGCTAAATATGCCCGGTTTGGTTTCACTTGGTAAATATATCATCCTCCATAACATTTTTTTCTTTCATTATTGTTTTACCATCTCTGTTTTCTTTCTTCAATTATCGTTTATTACTTTACCCAAGTGAACATTACTAAACCCTAAACCTAAACCCTTAACCCTAAATCTAAACACTAAACCCTAAACCCTAAACTTAAACTCTAAACCCTAAACCCTAAACCCTAAACCTTATTGTGTCGATCTTGAATTTACATCTTGAAGTATTAACCGTGAATCCATTAACCACAATCTTTATATAGTAAAACAATGTATTTTAAAGAGGTTTAATACCTAAGCTTAGGTGGGGCTGTAATGTATATTCCATTTTCCTTATATATATATATATATATATATATATATATATATATATATATATATATATATATATATATATATATATATACTACCTTATAAAAGAAATCTTATTATTTCTATAAATAGACTCAATATAATAATAATATTCTTTTAAAACGTTCAAGTCTTTAAGCTTAAAGTACAATCAACTATTAATATAATAATATTATAATTATATATCTTACAAATGATAATGCTAGGGATACAAGTATTAAAAACACATTTAAATTAGTATTTTCTTATTTTTAGAGATTAAATTAGTATTTTCATCAATTGTGACCCAACTTGTACCCCTAAAATATCTCTTATCTAGTATCTGGTGCATTCGAAATCTGAGAACACTTCTTTTCGACAAATCGTTTGAAATTTAAAAGTCATTCAAATTGGAGTTCCCTAATTTTTTGGATAAAATATAGTTGACTGGAGACTAATTCAAATCTTCATCTCCTTTTCCTCCATGGAATCCACCACCACAATATTTTTTGGTTTTGGCATTGCACTTTATATTTTTGTGAAACCGATCGATAATGGTGAAAATTTTCTTAGAAATATAATATGTCTCCGAATGAAACTAATTGCTTGAAAGAAAGTATTCGCTGCCGCCGCTTTGCACGGGCAAATGACTAATGTGTGTGTGTGTGTGTATATATATATATATATATATATATATATATATATATATATATACTATCTTATAAAGGAAATCCAATTATTTCTAAAAATATATTAAATATAATAATATTATTTTTTTAAGACGTTCAAACCATTAAGCTAACAATACAAGTAAACAATAATAAAATAATATTAAAAATTCTAACCCACGTTTTCAATCCTTATATTTATCAGTAAATATGATCCTTATCCCTCAATTTTAGGTCATTCAAAATTTGAAACATTATTTATCCAAATACTCTCCCTATATGGCTATATATCCCATCATCTTCTCTTGCCAAACCACGAAGATACTCATGGCTTACTTCACCTTCTTCTTTTATCTTGCGTAAGATCAAATTGGAAGTACATTGACTTGTGTAAAACAAATAATCAAATCAATTTCTACCTAAAGGTAAGATCATAGTTCCTAAACCTGTTTCCATGTAAACATAGTTATTCCATTGCATCACCCATAAATGGCATAGAGATTGATTTAATAAGTTGTTATGTTGTTATTGCTTTTAGATTTAAATTGTTAATTAAGATTTGTATTGTGACTCTAACATCATCTGATTTCAGGTATCGATTACTCTTCTTCTTCTTCTTATTTTTTTTTTTTATCAATTTCTCCTTTTAATAGTTTCGATCATTTTTTTCATGTGTTCGATTTCAGGTGCTAGATTGACGGATCTTGCTATGTACACTTCGGGGTTGAGGGTACCTTAATGTTGGAATGACATCATTACCTAATAGGAAGCTTCCTCTAGGATCTCGCCAAATATCCTTTTTATATCCCTTTTTTCAGATCTATCCTTCTCCGACTTTCTCTCGATCTTCTTTTTCATATTAATGGAGAGAAGTTTGATATGCAAGCAACAATGGAATGACCCCCCCCCCCCCCCTTTTCTCTCTCTCTCTCTCTCTCCATAATATTTTTTGTTTGTTTCTAAGGTTCGTATTTATGATTTTTGTTGGAGAAAAGAGTCATTTGTGACTTTTTATATGTTTTTCTGTCGGATGTGTGGGTATTGATGATTTTTCATTGCAGAAAAGGAACCATTGGCTTTGTTCGATGTTGGTCTCCAGTTTTGTTGTTCTTTTTCTAATATGTCATCAGTACTTTTTTTAAAATATTTTGTGTACGTTGAGTCTTGATTTATTACTTTTGAAATAGATCAAAATCTATATGATTGAAGCCACGTGCTCTTCCTTAGCTCTGTATAAGCAAGGCCTAACCTATGCATTATGTGTGGTATTACGGTAGGTGTAGCAGTGTTTGAATTTATGAGTGATATTATTTTGCGACAAGAGGGGGCTCTTACTTCCTTCAGCCTGATCCACAGTAGGTATTGGTAAGTTATTTATTGTTTGCTAAACATCTAGCAAATAAATATGATGATAAAGCAGGAAAAATAAATTTAGAGAATCGTTATTCATTTTACTTTACTAATGAAACTACATTTTTGGAGCATGTGATTTTTATGGTTTGCAATCTAAAGCAACAAGTTCACATCAATGAGATACAGTTTGCCTATTGTGTGCAAGACCAAAGGTAAAAGGGAGTTATTTTCAAATTTATGGTCAAACATGCTACGATTTAAGTTAAAACCCATTTCAAGAATTCTAAGAAAGTTCAAATAAAGCAAGCTACAGAATTGGATCATGAAGAAGATTAAATAAGATTATGGTATTGAGGTATAAGACTTAAGAGAAAACATGAAACAAAACATTGATAGTTTTTGGGCTTTATAGATTGCGTCTTTTGGGCTCGTCTAATTATGCTATTTTGTATTCCGGTTTGGGCCTGTCCAACCGAGAGTCTTTTATGTTGTGTATATAATCTAATGCTTGCATGCATATTAGGTTAAGGTTTTCAGAGATCTGCGTATAACGATTTTTCTTGACGATAAAAGGTTTCTTTGATCGTTCTTGTAACCTTCCAATCCTCTACAGTTGATGTTCTTAATCGAGCTCTTCTGAGGATTTTGTTTTAATCATTCGACACGTTTGATTCAATCTTGTTCTGTTCTTTTATTGTGTTCATATTGTCATTTGTTTACTTACTTGTTCAAGATCTAATCGATCTTCATAGATTAAAAGAAAGTTTAATCTCATCAATTGGTATCAGAGCAGGAGGCTGTGTAATTGATACACATCTTTTCTGTGAAAAAGATTTTCATTAGGGTTTTTCCGCAATCATCAATATTTATTGAGCCGTCGTCTCTTTATTGACGTATCTTGATATTTATTATTTTGCCCTAATCTGCTTTATTACAAGTCTGATCTTTGAACAGGTTTTTACGATCATAATGGACGCGATACAATCAAACGTTATTAATATTTCAAACAGCATTGGTTCGATGACAAAGATTCCGATCTTATATACCCACGATTATGAAGTATGGGCACATCATTTCGAAGACTATGTTATTGGATTGGAAGAAAATGGGTATTTGATTTGGGAAGCCATCACCAACGGACCGTTTTCTCATTCTGCAACGTCCAGAATCATCAAAACTCAAAAAGAATACAATGATTTGCTCAAGGACGTGAAAGATATTGCACAAGATGAAAAGGATAAGTTCCAGTGCAATATCAAGTCATTAAGATTGATCCGGTTCGCCCTTCAGTCCGATACATTCAGATTGGTTAGCTCGTGCACGACGGCGAAGGATGTTTGGGACAGACTTCGCGAACTGTATTCTACAGACGAAGATCTTGAACATTCTATTCAAACTCTGCTTCTATCCGAGTTTGGAGAATTCAGACAAGGGGCTGAAGAATCTGTGACCCAGACGTTCGATCGCTTCAATCATCTTCTCAGCAAGATGATCAAACATGATATCGAAAGGAAGCTCATCGAACAGAAGGTTACATTCCTGAATGGTCTGAGATCTGAATGGAGAGCGGTAGTTTCCACGGTTAAAGCCCATGAGCAATTTAAATCATACTCTTTGGCGAAACTGGTGGGAATTCTCAAGTCTCAAGAGAAAAACGTGGTGCAAGAAAAGAATGTCGTTTCCGGTCTCGGTTCGTTGGCTCTCTTATCAAAAAGTAAAGCTGTTATGGAGGATGAAGACCTCAGCCTTGAAGAATATGATCTCACATCAGAAGATTATGCCTTGATGGTATCCAATCCCAAAAGGTTCATAAAGAAGAAATTTCCCAGCAACAAAAACCGAAACTGGCAGGGGAGTTACAGCTCTGAAAAGGTGGTTAATGAACCGAAAGCTGAGGAGCACAAGAAGGAACCGAAGGTTGATGGCGACTCTGGAGTGAGCTGTTTCTATTGTGGAGGGAAAAATCATTATGCTAAGGACTGTGTCCTTAAGAAAATGGCTGAAAAAGATAATGGAAACGATAAGGAAGCTGTGTTGCAGAAAAGATTGGATGAGTTGAGAAAGAAGAAGTCTGCTGCTAACCCGCCTATTAATGCTCTTATTGTGCAGGGTTCTGTTCTAGGTGATGAGTTCGGTAGCACGGAAGTTTGGTCTACCGACTCAGAAGACGAGGAAGTGAGGCAGCCTACTCATGGAAAGGCGCTCGTGTCTAAGGAAGAAGGCAGTGGTGGTAAATGCCTTATGGTTTCTGACGTATCTCAATTGAGGGGATACAACACAGATGGAGGCAATGATGGATAGAATGCAAAAGAGGACATGTGCTTCACAGCCAAACCGCTCAGCCAGCAGTTCAATGAGCTTGATGAACTGATAAAGAAGGTACAATCTGTTTTTATTTCATGCAAAGTACCATCATCCTCTTATGAGAAAGAACTAAAAAATGTCAATACAAGAATATCTCATCTAGATAGTAGCTTAACTCAAACTCGGGTCACAAATTCTAACCTAACTGATCAATTGAGCAGGGCAGCGTCGAAGAGTGAGGAGCGGAGAATGTGGATAGAGTTAAAGGAATCGGAATTAGTCAAAGTTAAAGATGAAAACATTTATTTGCAAAGAGACAATTTGAAATTGTTAAAACAACGAAATGTTTTTTGTTTAATTGCTAAACGTCTGTATTCTAATATTACTCAGCTTCACTTGGATTGTGAAATAGGCCAAAGGATTCACCGCATGATCTTGCCCTTCCTAGAATTTAAGGAAGATGAAATCGATGCCGAAACCTATAATTGTGAAAGTGTGATATCGTCTGATGACATAAATCCCACCTACATGTATGGACTGGACAAAATTGAGTCCTTCATTAAATCCAAAGACCACAAGCTCATGCTTAAAAATCTTTTGGATGAAAATGACAGACTTAAACTGAGAACCGAAACCATGCAAAGATTTGACTCTTTAAACGCCAACGTAAGCTCAGAAAACAAAATTGATGTTGAAAATGCATCTGAGCTTAACAAGGACGACAATATGAGTGAAATTTCTGTAGAGGACACGGTTGACTGCTCAGAATTTATTAAAACCGAGCCAGAAAATCACAAGAATCTAATTTCTAAAAATTCTGTAGAGTTCGCTCGGTTGTCCCATCAAAAGTCCCCGAAATTAGTTGAGAGAAGCTGTTGTGTATCAAAAGGTCAGGACTACTCCAAATCAAGTATACAAGGTAACAGGAGTAACCGAACATCAAACAGCTGAACTTGCAGCCATTGTAAACGAAGACAATGCTGATGGCTGTGATGAGTACTTCTGGGAAGCTCCTATTGATAATGCAGACGAAACCATTGGTTTATCTGAAAGAACTTCCTGGAAGAGCAAAGGAAGATACATACCCGAACCGTTGAATAAGCCAAACAACTTCAATGAGCCGAGCACCAGTGGTACAAAAGATACTCCTCAGAAGAATGATCACTCACCAAAAGAAGACATTCCTTCGGCTCCTTCAGCTCAAAGTAATTCTACTGCAGTTCAAAAGGAACCGGCCAAGGAGTCAACAAAAACGAAAGCAAATGTTCATCATCAACCTTCTCAGATGAGAAATAGGAAGATAGAAAGGAACAATAGATACAGGAAGAACCTTTCTGAAAGGAAACAATTCTGGCGTTCCCAGAATGCATATTTCACTCATCAAGACAAGAATCTAAAGTATGAAAACATTCCTGCAGGAAAGCTTGAAAGTCACAAAAACCGAAAGCCAAGGTTCGGTTCACAAGAAGATATCAACCGAAGACAGAAGTTCAGTTCTGAAAAGGATATCAACCAGAACCAAAGGTTCAGTTCCAAAGGCAGCTCCAACCGAACGCAAAGGTTCGGTTCTGAAGACAAAAGAAAACAAAACTCTATGGTTGTTCCCTCCAATAATCAAAAACAAAAGGGTCACCTAGAGTCTCCTTCCAAGTCTAATTCTTCTCATTCTTCTAATTCTTCCTCTCCCTCGGTTTCATCTCGATCTCGTTCTAAATCTGATTCATCTTGTTCTCAAAAATCTCATTCATCAACTGAGCAAAAGTGGAAGCAGAAGGTCAATAAATCCACACCAGAGACCGAATCTAACTCTACTACTCATAACAAAATAAAAGTTTACACCATTAAAAGGAAAGATAAAACAACTCTCGTAAAAAGAACTTATCTTGTTGATATCTCTCTCATTGCTCCTGTTTCCATGCAAAGCTCACGTGGACCCAAGAAACTTTGGGTTCCTAAATCTGTCTGATTTTTGCAGGTTATAAGTGACGAGCAGTTCGACGAAGAATGGTACATCGATAGTGGCTGCTCGCGTCACATGACAGGGAGGAAAGAGGAGCTTAGGGAGTACAGATCTCTTGCAAATGGTGGCAACGTCAAGTTTGGAAACAATTCATTCGGCACCATAAAGGGATACGGGATGATAACCAATGGGGACTTCTCTATAAGGAAGGTGGCTTATGTGGAAGGACTCCAACACAACCTCATTAGTGTATCTCAACTGGTTGGAGGTACAGGTCTCAAAGTCTCTTTCGATGATGAAGGTTCAGAAATCATAGAGAAAAAGTCAAATAAAGTGATTCTCAAGTCAGAGCGAAAGGGTGAAATGTTTCCCTTAAACATGAAACCCATCAAAGGAAACCCAGCTGTATGCTTATTGTCAAAAGCGCAATCCGACGAAAGCTGTTTGTGGCACCGAAGATTATCTCATCTTAACTTTAAAGATATCAACCGTCTTGTTACAGGAGGTCATGTAAGGGGCCTTCCATTACTCAAGTTCGACAGGGATCATCTGTGTGCTGCATGCGAAATGGGAAAGCAGAGTCGTCAAATTCATCCATCTATAATCAACACAAAAGTTGTTGAACCACTCGAATTAATTCATATTGATTTGTGTGGTCCTTCATCTATCGAAAGCATCGGTGGTAGCAAGTATATTCTTGTTATCATTGATGACTTTTCACGATTTACATGGGTGTTCTTTCTAAAGCTCAAATCTGAAGCGACTCAAAAACTGAAAATGTTTATCAAGCAAATTGAAGTACAGCTCAAGAAGGTTGTTCGCAACATCAGAAGCGACAATGGTCTCGAATTCAAGAACAGGGAGTTTGAAGAGTTTCTTGCAGAAAAGGGAATCAGTCATAATTTCTCAGCTCCCTACACACCACAACAGAACGAAATAGTCGAAAGACGAAACCGATCCTTGTGTGAAACTGCCCGAACTATGCTAAGTTTCGCTTCTTTACCTCTTTATTTTTGGGCTGATGCTATTTCTGCTGCTTGTTTTACACAGAACAGGTCATATCTCAACAAAAGGTTCGCGCTCACCCCATATGAGATATTGAACAACAGGAAGCCAAACGTGAAATTTTTCCATGTGTTCGGCTCAAGGTGTTTCATCTTCAACTCTAAAGAACACCGCAACAAGTTTGATGTCAAAGCCGACGAAGGAATATTTCTGGGTTACTCGCTCACATCCAAGGCATACAGGGTCCTAAACAAGCGTTCAAGAAAAATTGAAGAGACGTATTATGTGACCTTTGACGAAAACTATGTCAAGAAGCTACAGGCTAAAGATGATTTCACTGGGGAAATCTTTCCTCAGAATGGCAAGATTTCAGTCTCGGTCGCCAACTTATTCGAGACATTTCTGGAGCTCTTTGACGAACCAGAGAACGCTTCGCTTTCCGAAGCATGTGCAGCAGACAACAAGGTTGATCACATGGAGCAGATTGTCGAAGAAGCTGCAAGGAGAATGTATGAAGAAGCATCACTCTCTAACGACTCTCCTTCCAACAACGCTCAAGTCGAGGGGGAGCCAAATGCTCAAGTCGAGGGGGAGCCAAGTGCTCAAGCTGAGGGGGAGCCAAACACTCAAGTCCAGGGGGAGCAAAATCCCACAACTTCAACCGAAGAGGTCTCAACACCAGGAAGCTCAGGACCACTAGAATCACACGAACCTCATATCTTCCAAAGTACACCAACTGAGGTGGAACATGATGATGTGACACTCGGTTATGACAGCCAATCTGAGCTAGACGAAATAATTAATGCTGAATTAGACCCAACCTTTGATCCAAATTACCCTCCTCTTATCAAATGGACCAGAGATCATCCTGTCTCTCAAGTAGTTGGGGATGTATCTGAAAAGGTTCTGACCCGATCACAACTGAAGGCCAAACAAACTTCCTTATTTTCAAAGGTAGAGTTTTGCATGTTCAATTCATTCGTATCAAAAGTTGAACCAAAGATAGTTAACACTGCTCTCGATCACTCTGATTGGGTTCAAGCAATGCAAGACGAGTTGAACGAATTTGAAAGGAACAAAGTCTGGCGCCTAATTCCAACTCCTCCAGATGCTTCGGTTGTTGGTCTCAAATGGGTTTTTAGGAACAAAATGGACAAGGAAGGTAATGTTATACGGAACAAGGATCGTCTGGTGGTAAAGGGATATTGTCAGGAGGAAGGGATAGACTATGAAGAGACTTTCACTCCAGTAGCTCGGCTAGAATCTGTTAGAATATTTCTGGCTTATGCTGCCCACAAGAACTTTGAAGTTTTCCAAATGGACGTCAAGTGTGCATTTCTCAATGGAGAACTTGAAGAAACGGTGTACGTGGAGCAACCTCCTGGGTTTGTGAACGAAAAACATCCAAATCATTGCTATATTCTGGATAAAGCTGTGTACGGCCTTAAACAAGCTCCGAGAGCCTGGTATGAAACGCTTACAAAATTTTTAAAGATGTCTAAATTCAAACAAGGTTCGGTTGACCCAACCTTCTTTCGCAAAAAGGAAGGTAACCACCTTATGATAGTTCAAATTTATGTCGATGACATCATCTTTGGCTCCACGAATCCCAGCTTAACGGCTGAATTCAGAAAGCTGATGGAGACTAAGTTTGAAATGAGCTCAATGGGTCCAATTAACTTTTTCCTTGGTTTAAACATAAGACAGGGACCCGAAGGCATATTTATTAATCAGGAAGCTTACACGAAGACTCTCCTAGCAAAGTTCGGTATGATGGGAGACTCAAAAGTTAAAGTCCCAATGGCATTCGGCACTAAGCTTACCCCATCACTAGACAAACCAGCTGTTGATATCACGCTCTATCGTCAAATGATTGGATCGTTAATGTATCTAACTGCTAGCAGGCCTAATATCATGTTCTCTGTGTGTTATTGTGCTCGATTTCAGGCAAACCCACATGAACCTCACATGCTTGCAGTGAAGAACATCTTACGATATCTCAAGCGAACCACCTCCTTAGGTCTGTGGTATCCATCCAACTCAGGCTTCTTTGTTCAAGCCTATTCTGATGCTGACCTTGGAGGATGTGGACTCGACCGAAAAAGCACAACTGGTGGATGTCAATTTCTTGACGGGAAGTTAGTCAGCTGGCAATCCAAGAAACAGACATGCGTGTCACTGTCTACTACCGAAGCGGAATATATTGCAGCTGCATCCTGCACATCACAAGTGATTTGGATCCAAAGCCAACTTCGAGACTACGGACTCAATATGAAGAAGATCCCACTATATTGTGACTCTGAAAGTGCAATTAGGATCTGTCATAACCCAGTGCAGCACTCCAAAACCAAACACATAGCACTAAGGTATCACTTCATCAAAGATCACGTGGAAGATGGAAACGTCGAAGTTCACTTCGTAAGAACCACTGATCAACTAGCTGACGTCTTTACAAAAGCTCTTCCTGAAGAATCATTCAATAAAATATTGCAAGGACTTGGTATGATGGAATCAGAATCAGTACCTCACGCTACCTCTCAAACTCAAACATAACAACCGAACGTTCGGGTTCGTTTCAACTATCTAACCCACTCATTTCTTCAAAGATAGTTTCTCAATGTTGTGTATTGCATGTACAATTCTGTTTTTCCTCGTTTGATTCAAAAAAAAAAAAATCTCTTAACTGAAACCAACCAAAGGTTCAGTTTCGGTTTTTCAAAATTTTCTAGAACCGAAACCAACCGAAGGTTCGGGTTCGGTTTTTCAAAATTTTCTGGAACCGAAACCAACCGAAGGTTCGGGTTCGGTTTTTCAAAATTTTCTAAAACCGAAACCAACCGAAGGTTCGGGTTCGTTTTTCCAAAACTTTTATCAACTGAAACCAACCGAAGGTTCGGGTTCGGTTTTTCAAAACTTTTCTCAACCGAAACCAACCGAAGGTTCGGGTTCGGTTTATCTCAAAAATTCCAAAATTTTTTGTGTGTTATTATTCGTTTATGAGGATACATTTTATGAAATTCCTAAATGTCCCTAGAAGCATGCTGCTGTATGTGTCTCAAGCCTCATAAGATTTTGAATAAAGGCCTTCATGACCTGGTATACACAAACCTTGTCTTCCCAATAAGGCCACTTCATTTATTCTAATCGTGAGCTACCTCACTCTTTTCTCACATGAGTTAAGAATTTCCTGCTTGGTCCTTCTTTTCGCAGTAGAGGTACTTTTGTTATCCTACACCATCTCTTATCACTTCTCCACTACACTCATTCCATCATGGTAACCCTTGAGATTCTCAGCACTTACCACTGAGGTTTATGGTTGCACAACATCTGTGTTTATGATCTTAGTTTTGTGTCACTACGAACTAAGTGAAACCCAAAATTCAACACCTAATGAATTGACGGTGAACAATTAAATTGTTCAAGCTTTCACTAAAGAATTGACGAAAGTACCCTATTAAAATCTCCAATTTTATGTGATTCCTATGAAATTGTTACAAACCCATAACATTTCTTCCCTTGGGATCTTGTTCTTATTTTTCTTTCTAAGATTTTATTTTTAAACCAGTCGTTTTTAGCCTAATTAAAAGAAGCCTTTCAACATTTCTCTATAAATGGTTGATCGTAATATTAACGGACATTATTTTTAAATCCTAAGTTTTTCTTTGTCCTGTGGCATTCAATGCGCGTGGTTAAACAGTAACGGCTTGTCCCTATGAAACGGCGCTTATTGGGCGGCGTGGTCCTAGGAATCTGACACTCTCTCTCCTACGTGATCATCGTCCGTCCCAACTGTCATCCATACGAGATTTGAAACGATCTTTCTCTCTCTTCTCACCAACTATAAATAGCCCATTCCCCCTCCTTTTACCTCTTTACCACTCTCAAAATTTCCAAAAAAACTCAAACACTCCCATACAGTTTCCTGTTCATCATCTTCTTCACACCTGTATCAATGGCTGACTCTTCTTCAGTTCATGCTACCTCCCAGATTCTTCCTATTCGCCCGCAGCAATGCTTGGTCATTGATCTTAACCCAAAGGCATACGACCCTTATATGTCGCCGGTCATAGAGTGCTTAAAGTATTCACAACTCGTACCAGCACTTTCCAGGATCGAATCGGTGCCAATGGAGGCCCTATCGCAGGTCTACGCAACTGCATACTATGACAGGGCTGTCAACCGGGTCTTTTTCGAGATTGGAGACCACAAAACCTCCGTCTCCCGCCCTCGTTTCTGCTCGTTGCTCGGATTTGCTTCTGACCCATCCAGAGTTCATCCGGAGTCGATACAGATTGGTCATTTGTATAGCATGTTTTACAACATGGGATACACAGAGGTTCTTACATCAGTTGCAAGATTCAAAAAATCGTGCTTGCTGCCTCAATGGAACGGTTTATTTACAGTCCTTTTCAAGGGACTGTCGGAGAGAAGTTCAGGTTCAGACGGTGCAAGTCGTCTGTTCCTCACCATCCTGTACGGCGTTTATAATGGGATCAACCTGGATTACGGGTTTGTTCTATGGCAACAGCTTATTCAAAGCCTCTCCTCTTCATCCAGACACTCTGAAGTTTCGTTGGCTCGATTCTGGATACTGATAACCAAATGGGCCATGGACAGATTCGACGTTCCTACTGTTGACGGTGCATCGATGTCTTCTGTTGGTACTTTCCATACCAAGAAGATCATCATCTCAGATGCATCAAAATTCACCTTTATTGGTTCAATTCCGGAGTCCATGTATGGTGCTGTCCCTTCGGATAGCAGGTTGATTCGGAAGCTCAAGGAGCTAACACCGTCTGGTCCAAGGAATCTGACCCCGGATATGCTCAGGTCTATTCATGACGCAAATAAACCGGTGAGCAAAGGTAAAAAGGCGGACAAAGGAAAACAAGCCTCCAAAGCTTCAAAGGGGCCTTCTCCTAAAAAGAGGAAACCGCCAAAAGCTGCTCCTTCCCCCCCACCGAAGAAGAGGAAGACCCAACCGAAGCGAAAGCTTGTTATACCCTCCTCTTCGAGTGACTCTAAGGGTGAGATTTCGGGTTCTGACGATTCTCAAGGGGATGCATCTCCTCAAAGAGGCAATACACCACCTCGATCCCCTACCCCAGAGATTGAACTACCCAAATCCCCAATTCCTTCCCCTCCACATATCTTTACCACCACCACTGAATCACCACACGTAACCGAACCTCCTCAACCCAAGAACCACACAACCGAAACTACCCATATTCTACCATCAACCGAAACTACCCATACACAACCACCAACCGAAACCACCCATACTCCACCACCAACCGAATCTATACCTTCACCAACTCAACCTTCTCCCACTAAACCCTCAACACCCCCAACCTCTCCACCCTCTTCATCTCATGACAATGCATCTAAGGGTGAAAACCCTTATCTCGGGGGAGACAACATGACCTTTGATTCGGTCTACTATAGTCCGTTTCAAGTTCAAAGTGACGAGGAGGATGATGCCCCAGTAACTAAGAAACATCTCAAACAGCTCAACGAGAAGATTGATCTACTTCTTGCCTCCTCGTCTAACCAACAATCAACCCTGTCTGAAGCTGCACTTCAGAAGATTGTTGATGCCTTCTCCAGGGCTCAACATGATTCAGCAGCCTCAGCAACTACAGCAATTCAGGCATCCACCCGGGCATGTGAGGCAGCGACCGAAAAAGTCGATAAACTATTTTCTGATGCCTCTGTCCTACTGCAGTCCATGCAAGAAAGTGCAAATGCCACAAAGGCATCGTTGGAACCAATTGTCCAACAATTGGTCACGTTTGTCTCATCGGAGTTGCCTTCGTTCGCCAATCTACGTCAAAACATAAGCGACGATAACTCGGCCTTTACCGCCTCCATTGAAGCTTGCCTCGTCAAGCTCCAAGAAGATCTGACAACCGAGCGTTCTTTAATGGACGATCTGGCTTCAAAAACCACTGCACTTGAGGTCAAGACCACTCAACTCTCTTAATCCCAACAAGAACTGGAAGATCTTCGCTCTGAACGGGAGGTGGTGAAGACGTGTGTTTCGGATGTCCACGTTGTTATCTCAAACATTCTGGAAGCACACGATCCAATTTTAAACTTTTCGGTGAGGCGATCCCTTACTGAAAAGCTCTCTCCAGCCATCGATCTACTCAACAAAGTCGAAGGCCTCCCAAGATTCGTGTCCATTCCGAAACAAGGGGGAGATGAGAAGACAAGTTCAAAACCACCTCCTTCCTCCAAAGCTACTCACACAACTGAACCATCTTTAACTCATCAATCTTTAGGTTCGGGTGTGAAGAACTAAGGCAAAATTATAGCTGAGGACGAAGATGAAGAAGGCGACAAGGAGACTATTGTCGACATTTTAAAACGAAAGAACAGTCGCAATGTTGGTGAAGATGCCAGTCGTGTGGCGCGTGAGGCTGCCGAAGCCGAACGCAAGCAAAAAGAAGCCCACGATCTCCTTGAGAGCCGAAAGACTCTCTTCCCTGCCTGGACCAGGGAACGCTTGATCAAAGAGGCCATTGAAACACCCAGTATATTATGGCTCGAGCCGGTTATATCGTTCGACTGCAGCAACACTGTCGATTCGCAATTCGATATGCCGCTGACTCGAAAGGCGTTCATCTTCCACGTCTTCTCTAATATTTTTGAAGTCCCTCACCCGAACGCTGAGCTTGACAGGGAGCTCATTGACTTCTATCTGAAGGCTGCTCGTCCACAATTCCTTACATGGAGCGCCCAGAAGATCGTAAACGTTCGGGTGCTAAAACCATATACTGAAGGACGTTTTATAAACGTTCGGTTCAAACTGATTCGGGGATCTGCAAAATCTGCTCATCCTATCTCTCTGGCAGATCTACCGAATCTAAATCCTCATGATTGGATCGTCCTGTATAATATCCTTTTGACCAATGAAGCTGAATATGGTCCCATTCTAGACCATGTCAAAAGGATGTTAATCTGCTACATCATGGAGGTTGCCCTTATGGATCAGGAGGTCGCCACAGTCTTCAAGAAGAAACCCAAAATTGCTCCTGTGGGATCGGCCAGTGATCTCAATCAAATGCTGCTGGGCAAGATTGATCCAAGACGTAACACCGTCATGTTCACTCGAGCGGAAGGACAGAAATGTCTCTTCGCTTTAGCTGACAAACATCTTTACACCACAACCTGTTTGGAGCATGTGCTGTTCATTGTCAAACGGTGTAAAGAGAACTCGGCCGATGATGTCAAGTATTTTGAAGATATGATTAACTGGTACATCCGGTTTAGACAGACCATTCTTTCAATCACCAAGTGTCTGTTTAGTACCGTGAAGAAGGTACCAGTTTCGGCTGCTGGCCCAAGAAATTAGTAAATGTCTCGCTCCAAATTGACGCAAAGGGGGAGATTGTTGGGCTTTATAGATTGCGTCTTTTGGGCTCGTCTAATTATGCTATTTTGTATTCCGGTTTGGGCCTGTCCAACCGAGAGTCTTTTATGTTGTGTATATAATCTAATGCTTGCATGCATATTAGGTTAAGGTTTTCAGAGATCTGCGTATAACGATTTTTCTTGACGATAAAAGGTTTCTTTGATCGTTCTTGTAACCTTCCAATCCTCTACAGTTGATGTTCTTAATCGAGCTCTTCTGAGGATTTTGTTTTAATCATTCGACACGTTTGATTCAATCTTGTTCTGTTCTTTTATTGTGTTCATATTGTCATTTGTTTACTTACTTGTTCAAGATCTAATCGATCTTCATAGATTAGAAGAAAGTTTAATCTCATCAATAGTTGAGTACTTTTAAAATTTTGAAGCAATTCCATTTAAGTCAGCACCAATTTTATAGTTCCATAATGTTTAAATTTAGATGGTTTTTGGATCTTCTGCTTAACCAATGATTCACATGTTCCCCATGTATAAATAGTGATTGGCAGACCAGATATTACTACTGCGTACATAAAAATGACTAGAAGTTATAAACATGTATACCAAGTTTGGATTAGCTATAAATACTTTTGTCAGCTTATATTGCATCTTTCTTGAGGGCTAAGTCATGGAGCTAATGAAATAATCAAACCAATTTCTCCCTGAAGGTAAGGTTACAGTTTCTAAACCTGTTTCCATGTAAACATAGTTATTCCATTGCATCGCCCATAAATGGTCCATTGCATCGCCCATAAATGGCATAGAGATCGATTTAATAAGCTGTTATGTTGTTATTGCTATTAGATTTAAATTGTTAATTAAGATTTGTATTTTGATTCTAACATCATCTGATTTCAGGTATCGATTATTCTTCTTATTATTGTTTTTTAATCAATTTCTCCTTTTAATAGTTTCGATCATTTTTTCATGTGTTCGATTTTAGGTGCTAGATTGACAGATCTTGCTATGTACACTTCGGGGTTGAGGGTACCTTAATGTTGGAATGAAATTTTCTTTTCGATCTCTTCAAAGCTTTAAGAAGCAAACCAGTTCTACATTTTTTACTTGTAAAGGGTAAGAATCGATCTTTCTATAGAATCCTTATGTAAATGACATCATTACCTAATAGGAAGCTTCCTCTAGGATCTCGCCAAATATCCTTTGTATATCCCTTT
Source organism: Lactuca serriola (assembly GCF_051521515.1). Classification (NCBI taxonomy): domain Eukaryota; kingdom Viridiplantae; phylum Streptophyta; class Magnoliopsida; order Asterales; family Asteraceae; genus Lactuca; species Lactuca serriola. Next base: position 2,455,785 of record NC_136409.1, on the reverse strand, counting down.
TTTAGATCTATCCTTCTTTGACTTTCTCTCAATCTTCTTTTTCATATTGATGGAGAGAAGTTTGATATGCAAGCAACAATGAAATAACCCCTCCCCCTTATCTCTCTCTCTCTCTCCATAATACTTTTTTGTTTGTATCTAAGGTTCGTATTTATGATTTTTGTTGGAGAAAAGAGTCATTTGTGACCTTTTATATGTTTTTCTGTCGGATGTGTGGGTATTGATGATTTTTCATTGCAGAAAAGGAACCATTGGCTTTGTTCGATGTTGGTCTCCAGTTTTGTTGTTCTTTTTCTAATATGTCATCAGTACTTTTTTTAAATATTATGTGTACGTTGAGTCTTGATTTATTACTTTTGAAATAGATCAAAATCTATATGATTGAAGCCACGTGCTCTTCCTTAGCTCCGTATAAGCAAGGCCTAACCTATGCATTATGTGTGGTATTACGGTAGGTGTAGCAGTTTTTGAATTTATGAGTGATATATTTATTGTTTGCTAAACATCTAGCAAATAAACATGATGATAAAGCAGGCAAAATAAATTTACAGAATCGTTATTCATTTTACTTTACTAATGAAACTACATTTTTGGAGCAGGTGATTTTTATGGTTTGCAATCTAAAGCAACAAGTTCACATCAATGAGATACAGTTTGCCTATTGTGTGCAAGACCAAAGGTAAAAGGGAGTTATTTTCAAATTTATGGTCAAACATGCTACGATTTAAGTTATAACCCATTTCAAGACTTCTAAGAAAGTTCAAATAAAGCAAGCTACAGAATTGGGTCATGAAGAAGATTAAATAAGATTATGGTATTGAGGTATGAGACTTAAGAAAAAACATGAAACAAAAAATAGATAGTTGAGTACTTTTAAAATTTTGAAGTAATTCCATTTAAGTCTCCACCAATTGTATAGTTCCATAATGTATAAATTTAGATGGTTTTTGGAACTTCTGCTTAACCAATGATTCACATGTTCCCCATGTATAAATAGTGATTAACAGACCAGATATTACTACTACCTACATAAAAAATGACTAGAAGTTGTAAACATGTATACCAAGTGTGGACTAGCTATAAATACTTTTGTCAGCTTACATTGCATCTTTCTTGAGGGCTAAGTCATGGAGCTAATGAAATAAGTTTGGATTAGGATCGAAGAAAAACACAACAATATTGCAGGAACTCGTAAAGGAGGTTCAAGCAAGTTTAGGTAATTCATAAATTAATGTTATCTAAATAATATAGATTTAGAGATATAAATAGAATTAGCAGTGTATTTTCACTGGAATTTTCTAATATACCATATTTTCTCAACTGTATTAATTAATTTCTTTTTAATTAACAATGTTTATAATAGACAAAGTGGCAGGTAATAGCAATATCATCTGTAAGATTTAATGTTTTTGTTTCCCCTTTGGCCTTTGGCTATGCAAGGTACTTACCCTTAATCAATTTTTTTGCTTATCATTAGACAAGCGGCTTAATGGAGGTGTCATCATACTCAATCAGGATATGGATTTGGGTGCTTTTGAATTCGAAGGGTATTATCTTCAAAAGAGTTGAAGGTGGAGAGAATGCCAGAAAAAAGTTTTCATGATCTTAAATTAATGGATATGGATGGAAAAATAGTTTGGATATATGTATTTTAATGCATTTAAGTTCCCAGGGTATTTTCGTCAAAACAGTTGAATATGGAGAGAAAGTTGGAATTTTTTTTCTTATCTTTCATTTCTTCATGCAGTTGGTTAATATTTAACAATACGCACAGTATCGTGTATTTTTTTTCTCTATCATACTATTGTGACATAGAACAAGGTTTGGCATGCGGAATTAAAGCTTGCACAATTGAACATGGTGATTTGGGTGTTTAAGAGATATATTGAATGTATATGATGTTACAAAAAGGATCTAGATCTAGACTACGTAATTAACACACACGTACACACTCACTTCTACATCTCTCAAAGCACACCTCTACAAGTGGACAAACCCACTATATATAGAGGTGTTTACATGTCTCTCTCTCACTCTAACTACCAAATGGGTCTAAAGGCTAAAGCACCACATGCAAGTGGGTTTTACAAAATTCAAACATTTACAAAGTCATGAATGAAGAACTTTGCACCCCAACATTCTCCCCCTCAAAGTTAGGAATGAATGACCCACTTCAAATCTTCCAAAATCAAGGGCTACGCGGTTCGACCCTCAAAGGTGACTCATGTCGAAACGAACTTCAATCTTCAATTCTTCCATGACTCTTCAATTTGGGCTCTAGGATGTGAGACCATACAAACCAAGCAACAATGAATGATTAAGAGTATTCCAAACTCCAAATAATCACCCAAAAGTTGCGCATAAAAACACACCCCAAAAATCTTCAATAAAACCAAACCCATTTCGAATACATAACTTTCTAACTTCCAATTGCATCATCTCATAAGCTTCAAAACTTCAGGATCACTTCGGTCTTCAAATCCGCGTAATATGAAAAATTCAAGTTCGAATTTCCATATAAAACTTCTCCCCCTTTTTATAATCGAAATTTGATTATAAAACACCAAAGGAAAAAGAACGTGCTCTATTCGGAATTTTTCGTGTCAAAACTCCCCCTTAACATGTGGCATAAACTTTGTGCTTCAATCCGGAAAACCCAAAAAATATTCAATTTTTATTGTCATTCACGGATCGCCTTTGACAAAATTTCTCAAAAATGGGTAGAAATTGTCAATTTTAGAATTTTGCAGTGACCCGTTGCGCCCAAAACAGCAAAATATGCAAAACTCTCCCCCTTTTCCAAAGCTGGATAGAAAGCGTCAATTTTCACAAACTGCAAGGGCCTGAAATGCACAATCTTCAATTTTCAGCAAAAAATAGTCCTTTTTCGAATTTGGGTGAAAAATGCCAAAAATTCAAAGTTTCAGGGACCATATTTTTAAATTCTGCCCTTTTTCTCAAATATACGAAGACTTGTACCAAAAATGTGAAGCCACAAATAATTTTCGAAGTTGGGTGAAAAGTGTTAAACATACGAAACTTGCTTTAATTTTCGAAGTGACAAAAATTCGAAGGTTCAGGGGCTGTTTTCAAAAATTATGCCATTTGAGTGCCAAACATACGAAGCATTCCCAAACATTCGAAGCCTTTTCCAAATTATCAACCATTCGAAATTTCAAGGACCAAAATTGTAACTATATGTTTTCTTCTCCAATTGAATGCTTCGTACATCTCAACATGCTTCGTACGAAATTCTTAGATACCAAACACACAAATATTTTTCACCCAAACATACGAATACGAAACGTAAGCAGACTTTATTATGAACAGTAATGAACAGTACCCCCTTCGTATATAAACCTAGTTCTTCATTCTTCGTTCCAACCATCGATTCCAAATACCCTTTGATCATTTAACCAAGCCTTCGTTAAAATTAAAAAATCCCTTCGTACGAATTTCCCATTTGTTCCATTCGTATGAAACCAAAACATCAATTCCACAGCCTGAATCAATAACCTTCGAAATCTTGACTAACAATTTCCATCCAAACAGTCGATTTCATCAAAAATTTCGTTCAACTAGAAGCCTTCGATTTTATCATTCAAACTAAATCACAATTTCGACTGCCTTTATCTTCAATCACTTCATCCTTTGAACATTAAAATCAAACCCCAAACTCATTGATATACTGATATCCTTCGATCATTCTAATATAATCTTCGACCATTCAATCCTTCGCATATGAAACCCAAGGAATTACACTGATTTCAATAACCAACATCAGTATTAAACCCATTCAATTATCATTCGAAATCAAATGCATCAGCCCTTTTTCCAAATCAATACCAACAATTGATTATTGTTCGTCCCCAAACCATCGAACGAACATTGACTCCAAAAAGTCAACTTTCATACCAAGTTTCACAATTCGATTTCAAATACAAATAGAATACCGACAACAATTGATTTCGATCTTCTAAATATGTCATCAAACTCCGATCGACGCTAAAAATTAAATTTTTTGATATCAATTGACTTCACAAATTTTCGAATCGGGATTTTTGATTTCAAAAACTTTCTGATCAAACAGATCGGTTCAACAAAATCATCACAATCTCCATCGAGTTCTTGAAAAATCAATCAACTCATAACAATATGACATCGATCTAGAATCAGATTAGAACAATATCGAATCATTTAAAAATACAGCATCGATCTAGAAACAATATCGAGATGAGTTCTTGAATCGATTTTGATTTGTTGAAAACAAGAAATTGTAATACAAGTTGTAGATTTAATCGATTCACAATCTTGACTTCTTCAACAGAATCGATTTACGAGCAATTACTCTCGAACTGAACAATTGAGAATGATCGATTAAGGTGTATCAAATAAAATATTTACTCGGTGGATATTGGGCTCAATTGTAAGATACTGGATATTAAAGGATTTGAAAATTTCTTGGGCCTTATGATTCATGAACAGTATTGAATGAACATTATCGAAATGTATTTGAATTGGGCTTAGGAAGAATTAAATGAACAGCGACCATTCAAAACATTTGAATTGAATGAATAAAATGAATTAAAACGTTTGATTGGTCTTGATCTTTAAAAAAAATTGTTGAACCACCAATGGGTTAAAAATAGATTAGATTCAACGAAACAAATTGATTAAAATTTAAAAACGTTAAGCACGATTTAAACGAGATTAAGAGAGATCATAGAGAGAGACTCACCAAAATTGTTCAAAATTGTGACAAAAATTGCCAAACCGAGAATCGTTCTTCAAATATCACATTGATCTTGAAGACCCGCTCTGATACAAATTGCTGTGACATACAACAAGGTTTGGCATGCGGAATTAAAGCTTGCACAATTGAACATGATGATTTGGGTGTTTAAGAGATATATTGAATGTATATGGTGTTACAAAAAGGATCTAGATCTAGACTACATAATTAACACACACTTACACACTCACTTCTACATCTCTCAAAGCACACCTCTACAAGTGGACAAACCCACTATATATAGAGGTGTTTACATGTCTCTCTCTCACTCTAACTACTAAATGGGTCTAAAGGCTAAAGCACTACATGCAAGTGGGTTTTACAAAACTCAAAAATTTACAAAGTCATGAATGAAGAACTTTGCACCCCAACACATACATATGGTAAAATTTCATTTTAGTTTTTTTAGAAATAACTTAAAAAATCTTAAGCTTTAATAGAAATAAAATCAAATTAAACTTTTAATGAACTAACCTACTTCTAAGTTATTTTATTATTTAAAAACATCAACATCATCAAGAGACGTATTTAAAATAAATTAAAATCAGAAATGGTTCTTTATTTTATTTAATTTTTAGAAACTCTAAAACCATAAAGAACCATTTCTGATTAGAGACCTTGGATTTTAATTTATTTGAAAAATAAAGCAGGCAAATTAAATTTAGAGAATCATTATTCATTTTACTTTACTAACGAAACTACATTTTTGGAGCAGGTGATTTTTATGGTTTGCAAACTAAAGCAACAAGTTCACATCAATGAGATACAGTTTTCCTATTGTGTGCAAGACCAAAAGTAAAAGGGAGTTATTTTCAAATTTATGGCCAAACATGCTACGATTTAAGTTAAAACCCATTTCAAGACTTTTAAGAAAGTTCAAATAAAGCAAGCTACATAATCGGGTCATGAAGAAGATTAAATAAGATTATGGTATTGAGGTATGAGACTTAAAAAAAACATGAAACAAAACATTGATAGTTGAGTACTTTTAAAATTTTGAAGCAATTCCATTTAAGTCTGCACCAAATGTATAGTTCCATAATGTATAAATTTAGATGGTTTTTGGAACTTCTGCTTAACCAATGATTCACATGTTCCCCATGTATAAATAGTGATTAACAGACCAGATATTACTACTGCGTACATAAAAAATGACTAGAAGTTGTAAACATATATACCAAGTGTGGATTAGCTATAAATACTTTTGTCAGCTTACATTGCATCTTTCTTGAGGGCTAAGTCATGGAGCTAATGAAATAAGTTTGGATTAGGATCGAAGAAAAACACAACAATATTGCAGGAACTCGTAAAGGAGGTTCAAGCAAGTTTAGGTAATTCCTAAATTGATGTTATCTAAATAATATAGATTTAGAGATATAAATAGAATTAGCAGTGTATTTTCATTGGATTTTTCTAATATACCATATTTTCTCAATTGTATTAATTAATTTCTTTTTAATTAACAATGTTTATAATAGACAAAGTGGCAGGTAATAGCAGTATCATCTGTAAGATTTAATGTTTATGTTTCCCTTTGGCCTTTGGCTATGCAGGGTACTTACCCTTAATCAAATTTTTTGCTTATCATTAGACAAGCGGCTTAATGGAGGTGTCATCATACTCAATCAGGATATGGATTTGGGTGCTTTTGAATTCGAAGGGTATTATCTTCAAAAGAGTTGAAGGTGGAGAGAATGCCAGAAAAAAGTTTTCATGATCTTAAATTAATGGATATGGATGGAAAAATAGTTTGGATATATGTATTTTAATGCATTTAAGTTCCCTGGGTATTTTCGTCAAAACAGTTCAATATGGAGAGAAAGTTGGAATTTTTTTTTCTTATCTTTCATTTCTTCATGCAGTTGGTTAATATTTAACAATACACACAGTATCATGTATTTTTTTCTCTATCATACTATTGTGACATAGAACAAGGTTTGGCATGCGGAATTAAAGCTTGCACAATTGAACATGGTGATTTGGGTGTTTAAGAGATATATTGAATGTATATGGTGTTACAAAAAGGATCTAGATCTAGACTACGTAATTAACACACACTTACACACTCACTTCTACATCTCTCAAAGCACACCTCTACAAGTGGACATACCCACTATATATAGAGGTGTTTACATGTCTCTCTCTCACTCTAACTACCAAATGGGTCTAAAGGCTAAAGCACCACATGCAAGTGGGTTTTACAAAATTCAAACATTTACAAAGTCATGAATGAAGAACTTTGCACCCCAACATTCTCCCCCTCAAAGTTAGGAATGAATGACCCACTTCAAATCTTCCAAAATCAAGGGCTACGCGGTTCGACCCTCAAAGGTGACTCATGTCGAAACGAACTTCAATCTTCAATTCTTCCATGACTCTTCAATTTGGGCTCTAGGATGTGAGACCATACAAACCAAGCAACAATGAATGATTAAGAGTATTCCAAACTCCAAATAATCACCCAAAAGTTGCGCATAAAAACACACCCCAAAAATCTTCAATAAAACCAAACCCATTTCGAATACATAACTTTCTAACTTCCAATTGCATCATCTCATAAGCTTCAAAACTTCAAGATCACTTCGGTCTTCAAATCCGCGTAATATGAAAAATTCAAGTTCGAATTTCCATATAAAACTTCTCCCCCTTTTTATAATCGAAATTTGATTATAAAACACCAAAGGAAAAAGAACGTGCTCTATTCGGAATTTTTCGTGTCAAAACTCCCCCTTAACATGTGGCATAAACTTTCTGCTTCAATCCGGAAAACCCAAAAAATATTCAATTTTTATTGTCATTCACGGATCGCCTTTGACAAAATTTCTCAAAAATGGGTAGAAATTATCAATTTTAGAATTTTGCAGTGACCCATTGCGCCCAAAACAGCAAAATATGCAAAACTCTCCCCCTTTTCCAAAGCTGTGTAGAAAGCGTCAATTTGCACAAACTGCAGGGGCCTGAAATGCACAATCTTCAATTTTCAGCAAAAAATAGTCCTTTTTCGAATTTGGGTGAAAACTGCCAAAAATTCAAAGTTTCAGGGACCATATTTGTAAATTCTGCCCTTTTTCTCAAATATACGAAGACTTGTACCAAAAATGTGAAGCCACAAATAATTTTCGAAGTTGGGTGAAAAGTGTTAAACATACGAAACTTGCTTTAATTTTCGAAGTGACAAAAATTCGAAGGTTCAGGGGCTGTTTTCAAAAATTATGCCATTTGAGTGCCAAACATACGAAGCATTCCCAAACATTCGAAGCCTTTTCCAAATTATCAACCATTCGAAATTTCAAGGACCAAAATTGTAACTATATGTTTTCTTCTCCAATTGAATGCTTCGTACATCTCAGCATGCTTCGTACGAAATTCTTAGATACCAAACACACAAATATTTTTCACCCAAACATACGAATACGAAACATACGCAGACTTTATTATGAACAGTAATGAGCAGTACCCCCTTCGTATATAAACCTAGTTCTTCATTCTTCGTTCCAACCATCGATTCCAAATACCCTTTGATCATTTAACCAAGCCTTCGTTAAAATTCAAAAATCCCTTCGTACGAATTTCCCATTTGTTCCATTCGTATGAAACCAAAACATCAATTCCACAGCCTGAATCAATAACCTTCGAAATCTTGACTAACAATTTCCATCCAAACAGTCGATTTCATCAAAAATTTCGTTCAACTAGAAGCCTTCGATTTTATCATTCAAACTAAATCACAATTTCGACTGCCTTTATCTTCAATCACTTCATCCTTTGAACATTAAAATCAAACCCCAAACTCATTGATATACTGATATCCTTCGATCATTCTAATACAATCTTCGACCATTCAATCCTTCGCATATGAAACCCAAGGAATTACACTGATTTCAATAACCAACATCAGTATTAAACCCATTCAATTATCATTCGAAATCAAATGCATCAGCCCCTTTTCCAAATCAATACCAACAATTGATTATTGTTCGTCCCCAAACCATCGAACGAACATTGACTCCAAAAAGTCAACTTTCATACCAAGTTTCACAATTCGATTTCAAATACAAATAGAATACCGACAACAATTGATTTCGATCTTCTAAATATGTCATCAAACTCCGATCGACGCTAAAAATTAAATTTTTTGATATCAATTGACTTCACAAATTTTCGAATCGGGATTTTTGATTTCAAAAACTTTCTGATCAAACAGATCGGTTCAACAAAATCATCACAATCTCCATCGAGTTCTTGAAAAATCAATCAACTCATAACAATATGACATCGATCTAGAATCAGATTAGAACAATATCGAATCATTTAAAAATACAACATCGATCTAGAAACAATATCGAGATGAGTTCTTGAATCGATTTTGATTTGTTGAAAACAAGAAATTGTAATACAAGTTGTAGATTTAATCGATTCACAATCTTGACTTCTTCAACAGAATCGATTTACGAGCAATTACTCTCGAACTGAACAATTGAGAATGATCGATTAAGGTGTATCAAATAAAATATTTACTCGGTGGATATTGGGCTCAATTGTAAGATACTGGATATTAAAGGATTTGAAAATTTCTTGGGCCTTATGATTCATGAACAGTATTGAATGAACATTATCGAAATGTATTTGAATTGGGCTTAGGAAGAATTAAATGAACAGCGACCATTCAAAACATTTGAATTGAACGAATAAAATGAATTAAAACGTTTGATTGGTCTTGATCTTTAAAAAAAATTGTTGAACCACCAATGGGTTAAAAATAGATTAGATTCAACGAAACAAATTGATTAAAATTTAAAAACGTTAAGCACGATTTAAACGAGATTAAGAGAGATCATAGAGAGAGACTCACCAAAATTGTTCAAAATTGTGACAAAAATTGCCAAACCGAGAATCGTTCTTCAAATATCACATTGATCTTGAAGACCCGCTCTGATACAAATTGTTGTGACATACAACAAGGTTTGGCATGCGGAATTAAAGCTTGCACAATTGAACATGATGATTTGGGTGTTTAAGAGACATATTGAATGTATATGGTGTTACAAAAAGGATCTAGATCTAGACTACATAATTAACACACACTTACACACTCACTTCTACATCTCTTAAAGCACACCTCTACAAGTGGACAAACCCACTATATATATAGAGGTGTTTACATGTCTCTCTCTCACTCTAACTACTAAATGGGTCTAAAGGCTAAAGCACTACATGCAAGTGGGTTTTACAAAACTCAAAAATTTACAAAGTCATGAATGAAGAACTTTGCACTCCAACACATACATATGGTAAAATTTCATTTTAGTTTTTTTAGAAATAACTTAAAAAATCTTAAGCTTTAATAGAAATAAAATCAAATTAAACTTTTAATGAACTAACCTACTTCTAAGTTATTTTATTATTTAAAAACATCAACATCATCAAGAGACGTATTTAAAATAAATTAAAATCAGAAATGGTTCTTTATTTTATTTAATTTTTAGAAACTCTAAAACCATAAAGAACCATTTCTGATTAGAGACCTTGGATTTTAATTTATTTGAAAAATAAAGCAGGCAAATTAAATTTAGAGAATCATTATTCATTTTACTTTACTAATGAAACTACATTTTTGGAACAGGTGATTTTTATGGTTTGCAAACTAAAGCAACAAGTTCACATCAATGAGATACAATTTTCCTATTGTGTGCAAGACCAAAAGTAAAAGGGAGTTATTTTCAAATTTATGGTCAAACATGCTACGATTTAAGTTAAAACCCATTTCAAGACTTCTAAGAAAGTTCAAATAAAGCAAGCTACATAATCGGGTCATGAAGAAGATTAAATAAGATTATGGTATTGAGGTATGAGACTTAAAAAAAACATGAAACAAAACATTGATAGTTGAGTACTTTTAAAATTTTGAAGCAATTCCATTTAAGTCTGCACCAAATGTATAGTTCCATAATGTATAAATTTAGATGGTTTTTGGAACTTCTGCTTAACCAATGATTCACATGTTCCCCATGTATAAATAGTGATTAACAGACCAGATATTACTACTGCGTACATAAAAAATGACTAGAAGTTGTAAACATGTATACCAAGTTTGGATTAGCTATAAATACTTGTGTCAGCTTATATTACAACTTTCTTGAGGGCTAAGTCATGGAGCTAATGAAATAAGTTTGGATTAGGACCGAAGAAAAACACAACAATATTGCAGGAACACGTAAAGGAGGTTCAAGCAAGTTTGGGTAATTCCTAAATTGATGTTATCTAAATAATACAGATTTAGAGATATAAATAGAATTAGCAATGTATTTTCATTGGATTTTTCTAATATACCATATTTTCTCAATTGTATTAATTAATTTCTTTTAATTAAATTTTTTCTAATTTAAGTAGTGCGATTTAAAGCTATGATGCTAAAATGTAATTAATAGCAAGCGTGTTAATGTGTTTCTATTATATGAAAATTTAAAAATGTTTATAATAGAGAAAGTGGTAGGTAATAGCAATATCATTTGTAATATTTAATGTTTATGTTTCCCCTTTGGCCTTTGGCTATGCAGGGTACTTACCCTTAATCAATTTTTTGGCTTATCATTAGACAAGTGGCTTAATGGAGGTGTCATCATACTCAATCAGGATATGGATTTGGGTGCTTTTGAATTCGAAGGGTATTATCTTCAAAAGAGTTGAAGGTGGAGAGAATGCCAGAAAAAAGTTTTCATGATCTTAAATTAATAGATATGGACGGAAAAATAGTTTGGATATATGTATTTTAATGCATTTAAGTTCCCAATGTATTTTCATCAAAACAGTTGAATATGGAGAAAAAGTTGGAATTTTTTTTTCTTATCTTTCATTTCTTCACGCAGTTGGTTAATATTAAACTGTGTCATGTATTTTTTCTCTATCATACATATGGTAAAATTTCATTTTAGTTTTTTTTAGAAATAACTTAAAAAATCTAAAGCTTTAATAGAAATAAAATCAAATTAAATTTTTAATGAACTAACCTACTTCTAAGTTATTTTATTATTTAAAAACATCATCATCATCATCAAGACACGTATTTAAAATAAATTAAAATCAGAAATGGTTCTTTATTTTATTTTAATTATATGAAACCATAAATAATCATACATTTTAATGCTATTTGAAAAATAAATGATTTTTGCTTATTGAAAAAAAAGTATGTTTCCGAATAGAATTAATCCTCGAAAGAAATTAATTGTCGAATGAAGCTATTCGCAGCCGCTGCTTTGCGCGGGCATACGACTACTATATATATATATATATATATATATATATATATATATATATATATATATATATATATATATATATATATATATATATATATCTTTACTATCTTATAAAGGAAATCCAATTATTTCTAAAAATAGATTGAATATAATAATATTATTTTTTTAAGACGTTCAAACCATTAAGCTAACAGTACAAGTAACCAATAATAAAATAATATTAAAAATTCTAACCCACATTTTCAATCCTTATATTTATCAGCAAATGTGATCTTTATCCCTCAATTTTAGGTCATTCAAAATTTGAAACATTATTTATCCAAATACTCTCCCTATATGGCTATATCTCCCCTCATCTTCTCTTGCCAAACCACGAAGATACTCAAGGCTTACTTCACCTTCTTCTTCTCTCTTGCGTAAGATCAAATTGGAAGTACATTGACTTGTGTACAACAAATAATCAAACGAATTTCTCCCTAGAGTTAAGATCACAGTTCCTAAACCTGTTTCCATGTAAACATAGTTATTCCATTGCAACCCGCATAAATGGCATAGAGATCGATTTAATAAGTTGTTTTGTTGTTATTTCTATTAGATTTGAATTGTTAATTAAGATTTGTATTGTGACTCTAACATCATCTGATTTCAGGTATCGATTACTCTTCTTATTATTGTTTTTTTTTAATTTTTTTATCAGTTTCTCCTTTTAATAGTTTCGATCATTTTTTATGTGTTCGATTTCAGGTGCTAGATTGACGGATCTTGCTATGTATACTTCGGGGTTGAGGGTACCTTATGTTGGATTAGTGTCTAAGTCCATAACTATTTTGGTATGTACTTGAGCCGATGGCGCATGGTTCTTTTGGGTTTCCTTCATCAAAGCAACTTGATATGATGAATTATGGAGAGAAAGGATTAATTATGATTTATTAATATATTATGAGAATAATATATTAAAAGAGAAATCATATTGTTTAATTAATATTAGTCAAGAATTGATAAGAATTAAGTTTGTGGCTAAAAGACATTAATTAAACTTAAGGGACTAAAACTATCAATTGTATGATAGTTGAATATTGGGCTAATGGACTCCATATTAGAGGAGTGGACGAATTCTATGGGGGAAACCCATTAGAAATCGTCCAAGGTCTTTAAGAAAGGAGTCCATGGGTTGCTTAGGGCCTAAGCATCCAAATTAGGGTTTCTTTGTTAGATAACCCTAACAGCCTCACTATTTAAGGACCCCTTGGGCACCAAAAACGTGGGCAACTGAACCATTAGGGTTTCTACACGTTTTGGGTGCCTCCTCTCTCCTTATTCTTCATCTTCTTGCTCTTGGTGTTTGTGAGCCATTAGAGGAGTGACATTTGTGACTCTAAGCTTTCTAAAGTCATTACAAGGAGGATTTGAGATTGTTACATAATAATCAAGGTAATATCTTAAATCCATTATTATGTTAATATGATTACTTGTATGCTAGATTTAGGGTTTAAAGTCTTGGATGAATTGCATGTACAATAGAGAAACCTAGATCCAAGCATTAGGGTTGCATGAGCACATATGATGTTTTTATGGCTAAAACTCATCAATGGTATCAGAGCCTTGATTGGTTTCTGTTGTATTGATGCGTTACGTGTTTATTTAAGCTACAAAATCGGTTTTTGGCCCATCTGCCTGATGAAATCGGTGAGTACCACAGTGTACTCGGTGAGTCCAGTGTGGTACTCGGTGAGTTCGAGCGTCAGAATGAGGCATATTCGGGATTTCTTGCTGTTTTGGTCATGGATACTTGCCTTAACTGTTTTTGGTCATTAAGATTCGAATTTTAATCATATTTTGAGTGTATCCTTGATTAAACAAAAGATAATTACCAATTGATTAGATAATAACTTCCTTATTTGATTAAATATTGATTATTTGTATTAATTGGGTAACTTATCTTGCAAGAAATTGAAATTAGGTCAAATTTAGATAATCATTAAATTAATTGTTTAATTTAAATTATTTTCTATTTGATCCTTTGTGTTTTGAAAAGTTTCAAACTTGCCCTCAGGTTTTGGAATTTAAATTTTTGATTAAAAGGTTGATATTGAAATATTTAAATTCTAAACCCTAATGTTTTGAAATGTTTCAAAAACTTGCCCTCAAGTTTTGGAATTTAAAAGTTGATTAAAAGTTAAATTTAGAAATGTTAAATTCTAAAAAACTAGTATTGTTTTGAAAAGTTCAAATCACACCCTTATGGTTTTATTAATTAATTAAGGTGTATAATTAAAAGAGATTTAGTAAATCCATAAAGTTTTGGTTTACAATTTAATTGAATTAAAAGTATAATCATTAGATTTGACCACCTAGTATTTTAAAAGTGTAAAATACACCCTATACTATATGAAAACTCCTAGATCCTATGATATATATAACATTAAAAGTCTAACATTATATATATGGCGATTGAACATTTTAATGGCACGTTCCCATTTTGTAGATGTCAAAATATGACAATCATGGTCTTCCCAAATTTCAAGGAAAAGGTGTTCCTACTAAAATTAAGTTGTTCCGCTATTCTAGTGAATAATCAAAGTGGATTAAGTTGATTCCACTTCCTCCTCCTCTTCCCGTTGTTCTCCCTAACGCATAAGATCGAAGAATTGAAAGGTTCAATGTCACTAAAGCCCTATTGGAAATGAAACATTAAGATGGTAAACCCATGTGTGCCCACGTTATAGGAATGAAATCACACATTGATAGGTTGATAATGTTGGGTGCGTCATTCTCTGATAAGTTGGCTGTAGACTGGGTTCTGTAGTCACTCCCTGAATCATATAATGAGTTCAAAAGAAAGTATCATATGATGGATCATGATGCAAGCCTCATTGAATTAACTTATGTGCTCATTGCTGCTGAATCAGAAATGATTTGGCAAGGCAATGGAGCATATTTGTTGGGAAAGTCAACCAACCATGCTTCCGAAGACGTTCTAGGAGAACCGACCTACGGTTGTTGCCAAGAGAAAGGGCGTTGGATACAAGTCTGCCCTAAGAGCCTGAAGAGTCCAGAAGATGGGAGATTCAAAGAGTATGACTGTGCTTCAGGTAAAACCCACTATCTAACTCCATTAAGTTCCTATTCGTTGATTCTTAATATATGATGTGATAAGATTGCATTTGAATGTTTTGCAGGATCAGTGAAAAGAGAGGAAGCTTGATGAAAGAGCAAGATGAGTCTAATCAAGAAGAAATGGATCTCGATCGCATGGATTCGAAGATTATATTTTGAGCTTAGATAGTTATGATAGAGTTGTTAGGAACATTTGATTACATAGTTTTTCAGTTGATTTTGCATTGTAAGGACAAATGCTTTCCGCTGCTTTGCTTTTATGAATAAAATAAATTTTGTTTGACGTATTTATTTATTTCCTTGCAATGAAATCGTTATAAAAAAATTGATGTTTGCATATTTCTATAACGAATGGATGTGATTCTTAATTATGTGATTTTTGGAAAGGTCAAGAATTTACCAAATAGGGAAAGGTTCTCATCGCCCAAGTTTCAATTGGATAGAGACTTGGAATCATGCAACAAGTATTGTATGATGAATGAAAAACTTTCACAATTGGAAATTAGACTAAATTCGTTGACAAAGTGTCAAGTCAAGGACTAGGAGATAAAGTACACAAGATTGTGTGTTGATCAAGTCCACCACAAGAATGACAAAGATATTCGTCATGATTTACTAAAGGTTTAGTGGATATGATTATTCTTACAAGATTAAGCATAATTCTTAGTTGATTGAAAAGAATTTAAATCAATAGCAGAACGAATAAGAAGAATCAAGTAGGCAGAAAGATAAAAGTTTCTCTATTCTAAGAAGGGAGAGTACTTTTTATTATGTTTTATGATAGATCTTAATGATTAAAAACCATATCTCAATTGATCCTCTAAGTGAGTCTTAGTGCAATTGTATGTCTAAAAGGAGGAATCAAGAATTGAAGAAATGGTTGAATCAAGAAGTCAATCATACTTCGTTCCAAAACAAATCTTATATTTAAGATTGTGACATTGAGTGACAAGTCTTAAGAAGGTTTATAACATTCAATATAAGTGTGAGAAGTTGTGATGTCTTGGATAAAACAAAGACCAACTAGGACCAATTTTATGAAATGTTTTGTTTTGATAAAAGCTACACTAACTCTTGAATATTTGTTTGTCAAGAAATGGTTATTGACAAGAGAATCTTATATGTCAAGGATTCAGTGGGAGTATTAATGGTCTTGAAAGGTTTCAAGAACAAATCAAAATAAACCTTATCGATCATCACTAGCACACGAGTTGAGGTTTACAACCTATCTTGTTGACACTATCTTGTTTCTGTGCCGTTTCAATTGAGTTAATTATGCATATGAGTTCTATGAGTTCTCATTTTAATGCATAAAAGGCAAGCACCTTGATCAATGAAAAGTACATTGATAATAAAGGGTGAGTTGCTTAACTACTTGGAAGACATGGTGGGCAGCCATGTTACCATAAGGCAAGAGATCAAGATTAAGAAAGTTCGGTCCATAAGAGTTTGAATTTGTCATAAACTTTTGTTTTAACAAATTCACATGGATAGGAACACATACACCATTAAAATCGAAGTGTCATAAGACTTCCTCCTTCAAATAACTTTGAGGAAATGCTTTCACTAAGAAAGATTTTAAGAAGATAGTGATTGTGAAATTGTATTCTCGAATTCGATTATGGTTACGGTATCCCTTTCCATGATTCGAATTGTGAGATTTAGCAATTAGTCTGAATTGTTTAAGACACACATATGAGCTATCTAAGGCAAGGGTGTATAAGTTTAAGAAGCCTTGATAAAAGATTATCAAAGCATTAAGTATTAGAAATATGAACTTAAGAAATTCAATAGGCATTGTTTTTCTGAAAGTTAAGTTTTTCTTAATACGTGTCAAAGCTAGTGGGAGCATAAGTGTTATGTTTATAATAATCATCGTAATAGTGGGAGCATAAATGTTATGATTGCATGATTAATAAGGAAAGTATTGCAAGTTAGAAATATTAATTATAGAAAACAAGAGTTATACTTTGCAAAGTCGTAAAGGTTGAATAGTTGTTTTTCTATAATTAAGGGAGAGAATATTATGCTTCATTTCAGAACTAAAGGCTTAGGTTATGGAATGTTAATAAACTTAGTCAAGGATACATAGTGAGTTCTTAAATTTTGATTATGATTACGACATTTATCTTTATAATTCGAATCATAAGAACGTGACACATAAGATATTATTGGTAGAAGATTGATAAAGTATCAAATCTTTATGTAAGACATTATGCATCGTGTCCCATACGCTTCGGGTATATGATCGATTGTGCATGCTATAATATTTGACCATTCTAAAATTTTCCAAATGTCTAGCGCATTTAGAGGGAAAATGACAAGAATAGGCTTTGACTAAGATAATTAAACAACTATCAAAGGACGATCCAAAGCTTGCTGAGGATTGGTCGCTTGTGAGTCGTTGGAAGTATGATATTGGATGGAACATATCGACATTATTATGAATAGATAATATTCTATTGAGAATGAGTTTTCATATGGTAAGTATGGAAAGGTTTCCATATTGGGAGTTGGATATTGAGAATCAATGTCTAGATTAGAAACTTTTATGCAAAAGGATGTTCAAAGGAATGTACTTTGAGTGAGAGACATCACATCTAAGGAATTGTATTGTAACAATCTCCGATAGAGGACTTTGTAATTTCATTGGCAATAGTCATTGTGACTTTAGTGCAGTGACATTACGAAAGGATCATTGCATAAAATGTTAGAATCTAACATATTCTATAAGTGGCAAGAATTTGATATTCTTACAATTGTGATAGGAATTGGGAGTTATGAAATGAGTGTGATTGGAAATGTGTTCATTTGAACTATTTCACAAAGTAAGGACCGTAGGTAAACATTGTATGCATGCTAAGAGCATGGGACAAGTTTAGTTATAATTCAAGTAAGAAGTTGATTACCCGAAACAACAAATAATGAGTAATCAATATGGTGATAGATAAAAGGTGTTTTATTTATACTTAAAAGTTTGTGGCCATATGGGATTAGTATTATTCTTGTGTTTCACTTTGCATGTTTTGACTTCCTGAATAATTTAATTGGTTCAGAACAGTCAAATTATCCGAATGGACCACAGTCATTCATATGTTGGAAGTAGGTATGAATGAAGACTGTCGTGAATTGGTGTGTGGATTGTCTAAAGTGTATTAGACATAAGCAATTGTTTGCTGCAATGTTCATGAGTGCTTATGAATATGATTTGAGCATTAGATTAAACCCACGCCCACTTGGATCACTCCATGAATTGTATCACGAGTGATAGTTGAGACGATAACATATTATATTCTTGAAACCGAGATGTGTGAGTTGTATCTTGCGAGTCGGTTGCACATTGATAATATGTAAACGCACCAGTAACATGGTGTTATAAAACATATTGTTGTGTGTAATTCGGTAAGTAAGAGCAAGCAAGCATTGAATCAAAGTTTATCCGTTCCTTTTATCCAAAGTAGGATGAAAGCGATATCTTTGGGCCCCTCGATGATTTAGTGATGGCACCTAACCGCTTGGCCAAGCCGAGATTAAGTTGATGTGTTCAATTGTAGTCTGTTGTCAGTCGTCATAAATCAGAAGTCAGGAAATAGTATAGAGAGAATGATTAGAATTCATGTCTCATATCTATATGATATCTAGAATGGAGGAATATATGATCCCTTATCTAAAGGACACGCGTATCTGATAAGATCAGAGTTGACAGCGGCTTTGGAAAGCTACGATTGCAGATCAGGATCTGAAGTCATATGCAGAATAGTTATTAGACTTATCCAAGTGGGAGACTGTTGGATTAGTGTCTAAGTCCATAACTATTTTGGTATGTACTTGATTCGATGGTGCATGGTCCTTTTGGGTTGCCTTCATCAAAGCAACTTGATAGGATGAATTATGGAGAGAAAGGATTAATTATGATTTATTAATATATTATGAGAATAATATATTCAAAGAGAAATCATATTGTTTAATTAATATTTTCAAGAATTAATAAGAATTAAGTTTGTGGCTAAAAGACATTAATGAAACTTAAGGGACTAAAACTGTCAATTGTATGATAGTTGAATATTGGGCTAATGGACTCCATATTAGAGGAGTGGACGAATTCTATGGGGGAAACCCATTAGAAATCGTCGAAGGTATTTAAGAAAGGAGTCCATGGGTTGCTTAGGGCCTAAGCATCCAAATTAGGGTTTCCTTGTTAGATAACCCTAATATCCTCACTATTTAAGGACCTATTGGGCACCAAAAACGTGGGCAACTGAACCATTAGGGTTTCTACACGTTTTTGGGTGTCTCCTCTCTTCTTATTCTTCATCCTCTTGCTCTTGGTGTTTGTGAGCCATTAGAGGAGTGACATTTGTGACTCTAAGCTTTCTAAAGTCAATATAAGGAGGATTTGAGATTGTTATTGCTACATAACAATCAAGGTAATATCTTAAACCCATTATTATGTTAATATGATTACTTGTATGCTAGATTTAGGGTTTAAAGTCTTAGATGAATTGCATGTACAATAGAGAAACCTAGATCCAAGCATTAGGGTTGCATGAGCACATAGGATGTTCTTATGGCTAAAACCCATCACCTTAATGTTGGAATGACATTTTCTTTTCGATCTCTTCAAAGCTTTAAGAAGCAAACCGGTTCTACATTTTTTACTTGTAAAGGGTAAGAATCGATCTTTCTATAGAATCCTTATGTAAATGACATCATTACCTAACAGGAAGCTTCCTCTAGGATCACGCCAAATATCATTTTTTATATCCCTTTTTCAGATCTATCCATCTCCGACTTTCTCTCGATCATTTTTTTTCATATTGATGGAGAGAAGTTTGATATGCAAGCAACAATGGAATGACCCCCCCCCCCTTTTCTCTCTCTCTCTCTCTCTCTCTCTCTCTCCATAATATTTTTTTGTTTGTTTCTAAGGTTCGTATTTATGATTTTTGTTGGAGAAAAGAGTCATTTGTGACTTTTTATGTGGTTTTCTGTCGGATGTGTGGGTATTGACAATTTTTCATTGCAGAAAAGGAACCATTGGCTTTGTTCGATCTTGGTCTCCAGTTTTGTTGTTCTTTTTCTAATATGTCATCAGTATTTTTTTTTTTTTTAAATATTTTGTGTACGTTACGTCTTGATTTATTACTTTTGAAATAGATCAAAATCTATATGATTGAAGCCACGTGCTCTTCCTTAACTCCGTATAAGCAAGGCCTAACCTATGCATTATGTGTGGTATTACGGTAGGTGTAACAGTGAGTGATATATTTCTTGTTTGCTAAACATCTAGCAAATAAACAAGATGATAAAGCAGGTGATTTACTAATGAAACTACATTTTTGGAGCAGGTGATTTTTATGGTTTGCAATCTAAAGCAACATGTTCACATCAGTGAGATACAGTTTGCCTATTGTGTGCAAGATCAAAGGTAAAAGGGAGTTATTTTCAAATTTATGGTCAAACATGCTACGATTTAAGTTAAAACCCATTTCAAGACTTCTAAGAAAGTTCAAATAAAGCAAGCTACAGAATTGGGTCATGAAGAAGATTAAATAAGATTATGGTATTGAGGTATGAGACTTAAGAAAAAACATGAAACAAAACATTGATAGTTGAGTACTTTTAAAATTTTGAAGCAATTCCATTTAAGTCAGCACCAATTGTATAGTTCCATAATGTTTAAATATAGATGGTTTTTGGATCTTCTGCTTAACCAATGATTCACATGTTCCCCATGTATAAATAGTGATTGGCAGACCAGATATTACTACTGCGCACATAAAAAATGACTAGAAGTTGTAAACATGTATACCAAGTTTGGATTAGCTATAAATACTTTTGTCAGCTTATATTGCATCTTTCTTGAGGCTAAGTCATGGAGCTAATGAAATAAGTTTGGATTAGGACTGAAGAAAAACACAACAATATTGTAGGAACTCGTGAAGGAGGTTCAAGCATGTTTAGGTAATTCCTAAATTGATGTTATCTAAATAATACAGATTTAGAGATATAAATAGAATTAGCAATGTATTTTCATTGGATTTTTCTAATATAGCATATTTTCTCAACTGTATTAATTAATTTCTTTTTAATTAATTTTTATCTAATTTAAGTAGTGCGATTTAAAGCTATGATGCTAAAATGCAATTAATAGCAAGTGTGTTAATGTGTTTCTATTATATGAAAAAATTAAAAATGTTTATAATAGAGAAAGTGGCAGGTAATAGCAATATCATTTGTAAGATTTAATGTTTATGTTTCCCCTTTGGCCTTTGGCTATGCAGGGTACTTACCCTTAATCAATTTTTTTTGCTTATCATTAGACAAGTGGCTTAATGGAGGTGTCATCATACTCAATCAGGAAATGGATTTGGGTGCTTTTGAATTCGAAGGGTATTATCTTCAAAAGAGTTAAAGGTGGAGAGAATGCCAGAAAAAAGTTTTCATGATCTTATATTAATGGATATGGATGGAAAAATAGTTTGGATATATGTATTTTAATGCATTTAAGTTCCCAGTGTATTTTCATCAAAACAGTTGAATATGGAGAGAAAGTTGGAATTTTTTTTTTCTTATCTTTCATTTCTTCATGCAGTTGGTTAATATTAAACTGTATCATGTATTTTTTTCTCCATCATACATATGGTAAAATTTCATTTTAGTTTTTTAGAAATAACTTAAAAAATCTAAAGCTTTAATAGAAATAAAATCAAAATAAAGTTTTAATGAACTAACCTACTTCTAAGTTATTTTATTATTTAAAAACATCATCATCGTCAAGAGACGTATTTAAAAGAAATTCAAATCAGAAATGGTTGTTTATTTTATTTTAATTTTTAAAAACTCTAAAACCATAAATGTCCACCTCCTGTAATCCAATAAAACTGATTATTAGGAACTTCACTCTATGGAGTGTTTGGTGTGTTTACTTGATTATGAAAGTCAATCTATCAGCACAACCAAAAGCATTTAAATATCAATATTTTTAACATAGATGACCATTGAAGAATTTAGGTTGTACGTTAAGAATGAATCAAGTGCCTAATAAGTTTGATTGTGCATATTATATGCAGGAATTTGAAAGTAATTCATGTTCAAAATTGAAATATGGACTCAAAGATGAGTGATAGGAAAAAGGGAATTAACATTTTGATGAGAGTCTAAAAGTAGATTTGGATATTTTGTTGGTTAATCTAGATGGACCCGTAATTATACTTATCAATTTTAACGTGGGAGATGTGACAAAGACCAATTCAACGAGCTTGGATGTAATATTTTAAAAATTCATTTATTATTTTAATTTACATGTATTAGTCTTTGAAATCGAAAATTTTATTCAAAGAAAATTTTAAATCATAAAGGAAACTATTTGAGGAAAAGACATAGAAATGTGTACATGAGTGTTCAACAAAACAACATTCTTTTGAACAAATGTGTTTCAACGAAAATTTTAAATCATACATTTTAATGCTATTTGAAAAAGAAATGATTTTTGTTTCTTGAAATAAAATATGTTTCCGAGTAGAATTAATCTTCGAAGGAAATCATTGTCGAATGAAGCTATTCGCAGCCGCTGCTTTGCGCGGGCATACAGTTAGTATGTATATATATATATATATATATATATATATATATATATATATATATATATATATATATATATATATATATATCATCTTATAAAGGGTTTATAAATGTGAGCCATTTACATTTAAAGACAATTGTCTTAAAATTCAAGGAAAGGAAATCTGGACCATCAAATCTATATTGCACGGTGAGGATTTAACTATTGGTGATCCATGTGAAATGCTCTCAACCAATGAGAATGGAGAGTTTAGTCTATACAACTTTTTTACCAGCCCTACCCTTACCATAACACTATCCAAGCGGGTAATTCAAAAGTTTTTGAAATCGGGTGGAACCCAAAAAGGCATGTCTCTCTGTCTCTCTCTCTACTCAAGAATGGAGAAACCCTAAATTCTCCTGTAAAAGATGTTTCCCCTCTTTCATCATCCTCTAGATCTCGAGATAGATGAGAAAGGCATCCCTCGATCGCCATCCTCCAGGTCTTTCTCCTCCATATGCTCTCCAAGTCGATCTTTTATCTTTAGTTAATCTTTCGATGTTGATTTTTTGTTGCAACAACAAATGACTTAAATAAGGAGGTGGGTTTATAAGTAAAGGTTTTGATTTAATATCTTTTTGTACATGATGTGGTTCTCAAGCTTTGTTTCGATCTAATGATTTTATCATTTAGTGTCATAAGTTTTGTTCAATCTTCTTTAGTTTTTCTTTTAATAAAAGTTTACGCCTTCTATAGTATAACCTATGAAGTCCTTGCCAAATCTTCTTGATTACCTCTCCACCATCTCGATTCATCTTACCATTGTTTACTATCGCCATCTCTCCTTAACAACCAACAACCTCTAACACATGCCCCTGTTCTCTAATAATTTGACCATGATTTCTGTTTTTTAATCTCTAACCGTAGGTACTAATTTTGACCTAGATTTATATGATGTTTAGGGTTTAAATAGCGAAAAATCTCACCATTTACCTTGGTTTCATTCAGAATATGTAGTGACCTCAAATATCTAACCCGAGATATCATTTTTCACCTAGATTTCTATGGTTTCACATCAACTGGTTTTGTGGGTCGTACATGGTCGAAAACCTCATTGTTTTACCATAATTTCGTTCATTATCTTGTGTGGCTTTGAATATCTAACCACAGGTGTCATTTCTGACCTAATTTTCTATGGTTCTTGGTCATTTGTAGAAGGTAATTTAAAGAACTTTAGGGTGTGTTTAGTTGCAGAAAAATGGGCCGTTTTGGGGAAAATTTTTCCAAGAAAAATGAGAATTTTGAAAACGTGTTTAGTTCGCCTATTTTTCTAAATTTTTCATGGAAAATGAAAATTTTCCGTTTTCTAAAATTACAAAGAAATTGGAAATTTTTGGAAAATTGATAATCATTGTTTTCCACATTTTTCTAATTACAAATTTTTTCTAAAATATAAACACACATCCACTCCACTCCATCCACCTCTACCTACCCCCACCTTAACACCCTCCACCCACACACACATACATACCCACCCCCACAAACACTCACCCGCGCGCGCACACACACACACACATACATACCCACCCACCTACACATCCACCCACAAACACACACACACATACACATACATACCCACCCACACACACACATCTACCCACAAACACACACACATACACATACATACCCACCCACACACACAACCACCCACAAACATACACACACACATACATACATACCCACCAACGCACCCACACATATACAAAAACACTCACACACATACCTACCCACACCCCCACAAACATACACCCCCCCCCCCCACACACACACACACAAACCCACACCTACGCCCGCCCTCATAGACACACACACCCCCACACACACACCAACCTACACCTATCCCCACAAACACACACATACAAACAGAAACACACACTCGTACCCCCACCAACCCAGCAACACCATGATAATCACTGACCTACCATCACCATCACCACCACCACCACCACTAACCCGTCACTAGCACCACCACCACCGCTACCGCCGCCATCGTCACCACTGACACAATTGCCACCGCCACCACCATCGCCTGTCATCACCACCACCGCCGCCGACTCGCTACCGTCACCGCCCCCACCCACACCATACCACCGCTACTGTTTTCTAAAAATGAAAACTGATAGAAAAATACACATCTAAACACGTTTTCTAATTTTCTAAAACTAAAAATGAAAAATGAATAAGTTTAACTAAATACGTTTTCTAAATTTTTCAATGAAAAATGAAAACGGAAAACGAAAATTGAAAAGGGAAAAAAAAACAGAAAATGAAAATTATTTTTCCGTTACTAAACGCAACCATAGTTTCTTTCTATTTTGTCTATTTTTTCTGTTTTACGCATTCCTTTTGTTTGTGTCATTCTTCTTATTTTGGTAAATCACTTATGTAGCAACAGAAAAAACTAACCATGGTCGATATTAAGATGAGTCTTGAAGAAATATGCATAATTTTGCCAAAATCAGTGATATTAGTAATGCACTGCATGTATTTTATCCCACAAGAAGTGCTTAAAGAAACCTTTTTAAACTGCTGCTAGCTTATTGGTTCTCACTTCTAATTTTCAGCTATAAATGGATTTTATTTTTTATTTTTTCAGGGTCAGTGTAATTTAGAGAGTTGGGTGTACATGGGATCTTCCACTTAAAACTCATTTTATAACCTTTGTTCCAATCTAAATCTAGTTAATTGCCTTTTCATCCACAATTACCATGAACATTTTAAAAAAAATTACAATTATAGTCCATATGAGGTAGTAAATTGTGCCAACATTTTGGTTCCCTATTACTACTATTTGCTTAAGACTCATGATGTTCCTCTATTTATGTTTTATGTTTTTGAAAAGGGGAAACCACTTCCTGGCAGGTGGTTTTGGCATAATTGAAAGAAATTTGAGTAACTTGCTATTTCTTGCTAACAAATGGAAATAAGTTGCTATTTTTTTGGTTTTTTTAATTTTGGCTAAATAAAAGAAATAATATCTCTCTTTTTAGTCTGTGTATTATGTAATCATACTTTCATTTCTTTTTGTTACAACATTATACTTTGAAAAGTACAATGCTATAATAGAAAGAAATAAAAGTAGGAAGCTATAATCTACTATTAATTGAAAGTCTGTTGTTTTTTGAATTTAAGTTGGATGAATGGAAGAACTAGTAACTAACTCCTTAACTTTATTTATGTACGTTGTTTCAGTTATAGAAGTGGATCCGTTTGTTTGTTGTGTGATAGGGTTTGATGTAATGCATAAGTAACTGAAATGAATATTTTTATGAAGAATTTTTTGCAGGTGCAGCAAAGGAACTAATGGATTGCGTTAATATGCAATCTTCTGATGAAGAGTTTTGATTGACAACCGGGTTATTTATTGAGTAACTCGGGTTACCTCTTTATTGTCATGATAAAAAATTATATGTTAGATGATGATCTCTTGTGAGGCATATATCAAGAAAAATGTGGATTTATTTCATTATTTGTAAGTTTAGTCTAATGATGATTTAATTGGATTCATAAATTGGCAATAGTTACTCAAAGAAGTACATCTTAATGTCACGCGACTTATTTTTGTGCCTAATATTATGACTTGAATTTTAATGTTCTTCAATTTTCCAAAAATCGTTTATCATACGATTTTCATTTTTCTTATTTTTTCCTAAGGAAATGATCAAATAATCATCATAGTAGAACCATTTCTTCGTAAAATCGAATAATTTGTAGTAAATTTAATGGTTAAATAAAATAGTTAAAAACCCAATGATAAGTTTGTTTATTGGTTTATTTAAAATAAAAGAAAAGGTTTAGAATGGCTATGAAATTGGTTTATGATATGCATTTTTTTGTACGAGGAGTTTAGAATACCTTAAGGTTTAAATTTGGCTTTAGAAATGCATGAGTTTAAAAAGTAGAAATGATATGGGATTAGATTTTGCCAGTAAAAACTCAAAATTTAGTTAAAAATATCTATTTCTAGATATAGATATGCTTTCCGCGGAGGTGTCCTTTATAGGCTCTACGGACTCCAAAGAGCCTGCCACGGAATAGAAGTTTGGTAATTAAAATTGGGGTGGAAACACGTAAGTAGAGGTCCGCAACGCTCCCTCCACGGAATGAAATTTTTGCTATGTGGCCTCTGTGGATTGGTAGCTTCGGTCATTAAATACTCATTAACTCCACCGCGGAGCGGTAGTTTTGAGCCCTCCGCGGAATGCGTATATTAAGGACTTATATGATAGTTTTTTGGTCATATAAATAAATTTCCTTCTCTTTCTAAAAAACAATTTGAAATCTCAGTTTTAGGATGAAATTTGTTCTTAATTTTCAATCAAAATATGTGTTTCGTTATTTTATATACCGGAGGGTTTTGGTAGTTAATTAATAGATTAACACATACATTAGAGCAAAGTTTAACAAATTAGGTTTTTCGTAATATGTAAGCATTCTAGCTAAAAACTTTACAAATTTTGTCTATTAATCAAAAATCATGTATAGTTTTTTGCGAGTTTATGATCTATCATCGCAAATATTTAATTCAATTTAAGCAACAAAATAACATAACTTCAATAAAATGAGAATATTGCTTTTTTGTAATATGTAAAATTGCTATAAACATTACAATTTATTTATTTACTTTTACTTTTTTTTTTTGGAATATAAAAGTGATCTAAAATACAAGTTTACAACTATGTGCAAATATTGTTGATAATTATTTAAAACATAATGATATTAGGCCACATCTTGTATTGATTTTTGGTGTATTTTTATTTTTATATGGCTCCCAATATTCAGTTTCTCCCTATCCATTTAACATCCATCTTATATGAGTGATGTGATGTTTTTTTATATATAACAAAAATATTAGAAAAAAAATTAATACATCTCATTTTATATATAAATTTTTTATATAAATATATTGTTCAAAAGCTAAATATTATGTAATTTTAAATATGTTAAAGAAAATATATTCTGTCTTTAAATGCATATTAATTCAAGAAAAAACATCATAAAAGGTCCCTGTGGTTTCACATAATCTGAAGTTTAATCCTCAAACGTCATAGATGGTCCCTGTGGTTTCAAAACTTTTGACGATTGGTCCATACTACTAACTCCGTTAAGTTTTGTTCGTTAACTGAAGGATATTTTCGTCATTTCACTACTACAAGGACCATTTATGATGTTTTCTCTCTTTTTCTTTAAATTAAATATTATTATTTAATATATATAAAATCTCTCTCTCTCTCTCTCTCTCTCTCTCTCTCTCTCTCTCCCCGATAGGTAAACAAAAGCACCTCCATTAGAGGTGGTGTTCTTTTGGTTTTCCGGTAACAGAGGAGCAGCAACCCCTCGTCCCTCCTTCTTCCTTTTTTCTGTCAAGCAAAGCAACAAAACACCCCCAAAATTCATTGTCCAGTTCAGCCCTTGTTCTTTCATTTTTTTCTATTCAATTTCAATCAAAGAAACCCCCTCCAGAGGTGGAGTTTTTCCGGCAGACAAGAGGGCAACAACCCCCTCACACCTTCTCTTCTTCTTTCGCCGACTCCATAGCAACCAAACACCCACCCGTATTGTTGTTGTTGCCCTGCTTCCATCGTACAGTCTCTCCCTTCCCCTTCATATTTCTTTCCGAGACAG
Organism: Lactuca serriola; assembly: GCF_051521515.1. Taxonomy (NCBI): domain Eukaryota; kingdom Viridiplantae; phylum Streptophyta; class Magnoliopsida; order Asterales; family Asteraceae; genus Lactuca; species Lactuca serriola. The sequence continues at coordinate 2,427,371 of NC_136409.1, read as the reverse complement.
AAAGTGCAGGAGCTGCTTCAGTAGCCCTTGATGCTTTCGTTTCTTCCTCCCTCTAGGAACTAGTGAGGGCACCGGAGGTGCTCGTTCCTTACTCGAAAAAGTCAAACACAGGACCAAAAATCTTTAATGCCTACGTGTTTTTTTTCCTGATTTCATTCTCCTTCTCCTTTCTTTGAATTAGACAAGAAACGGAGGTGCTCCTTCCTTTACGATCGATTGCCACCACCCTTAATCGATTTCTGCTTTCGATTTGTCCTTCCCCAAATCGAACCACACCGGAGGCGTGTGTTTGTCTTTGATTGAAACTGAACAGAAGATCTCTTCAGATCTCAACTCTATGTCGCCTTCAACGAGAGTTTCAAATGGGTTTTTTCATTTGTGCAGTGTATATTTGTTTATATCTTTTGTGAGATTTTGATTTGTAGGTAAGGAGAGAGATTTTATATATATTTCTTGCATTGTTGATTTGTGTAGTGTATATTTGTTCTTATCTTCTCTTCTATGTTGCAAGTATACCCCTTCAAGAGACTTACAAAATGTCTTGATTAGGTTTTCTCATAACATAGAAGACATTTCAAAAACATAGAACATCTTCCATGTTATTTGTGTTTATCTCATGAACTAGATGCTCAACAAAATCTTTAAGTGAATCAACATTTTCATTTCCATAATATGAAGAAGAAACCCATACACCATCCTGCATTTGTTGTCTTTAAATATCAGATTATGATGAAATTAAGTAATTTATATGTACAAGTTACCAAATTACACACCTCCATGAAGTTGTCCATTTGCAGTACACGTTGCACATCAAGAATATGGATGAAAACTTTTATTTTTTTCCTGCATTCATAACATAAATTAATGCATTAATATCAATAATCAAAACAATAATAAACATGATACAAAAGTTGGGATAAATAAGAGTAAAAGGAGATACTAACTATGTATTGCTCAAGTGCATCCCACTGGCAATTTCCCTTTGAATATTGTGTTGCAAAAACCATGTCATGAGATCATGAACAACCTCAATGTTTGCTGATGTTAGAAGCAGACTCTATTTTTTAAAATTATCCCTGGAATAAAATATCAATAATTATAATCCTACTTCCATCTAAAGATAGATAATTGAATAAAAAAAGGAAATGGTTTAATGGAATGATTATTTGATGTTCAACATTAGAGATCTAACATCCAAATGCTAGACATTATACAAGCACAAGTCAACCAATTGAAAAACGTATAGAGACCACGAAAATAAATTACCTCTTGTTCATGTCGAATCTTGATAGTAAACGGTGGTGCTACAACGTTGTTAATCGTCCTCTTATATTCACCGGATTAAAAAGTCCACGAAAATTCCGTCACCAGACTTCTGAACTTATAAATCATCGACATCAACAAAGCCGCTATTGTCGATGCCAACGTAATTAAACTTCTGAATCACGTCTTCGAGACCGGAAGCTCAGAGGCGAAGGAGAATCGGGAGGTCCGGAGCGATCAGAGCTCTGGATGATATATTAGGGAACAAAACTTCGAGAGAGAAGAATAACACAACCACCGCGTTGTTCAATCTATCAATCATCAGAGAATCTTTAATGAAGGTGGTGGTTGTTAACAGAGGTAGGGTGGTTATTAGAGGGAGGAGGGAGGTGGTCGGTGAAGATGAAGAATATTGGTGAAGAACATAATACATTGAGGGAGAGAGAAAGAGAAAGAGATAGAGAAATGGTTGTTGATAGAGGTAGGGTGGTTGTTGGAGGGAGGAGGGAGGTGGTCGGCGAAGATGGAGAATACTGGTGAAGAAAACGATACATTGAGGGAGAGAGAGAGAGAGAGAGAGAGAGAGAGAGAGAGAGAGAGAGAGAGAGAGAGAGAGAGAGAAAGAAAGAAAGAGAGATAGATAGAGAGAGAAAAAAAAAAGAGAGATAGAGAGAGATAGAGAGAGAGAGAGAGACACACACATAGAGAGAGACGTGAGGAGTAATGAAAGAGGATAGTTTCTTCAATTAATTAATTTAATAATTATTGAATAATAATTGGTAATTCCTAATATACCCCTGAGATTACTTTTAAAAAATCAAAGATACCACTGAAATCGATGATAATTACAAAAATGCCGTCTTTGATCTAGGCTATTAAAATTTTTGATCCAACGCTCGACTTTTAGTTCTCAGGTTCTCGGGAAACTTTGAGTTCTCAAATGATCATTCCTCTCTCTCTCTCTCTCTATATATATATATATATATATATATATATATATATATATATATATATATATATATAGGATCATTTGAGAACCTATTGTCACACCCCAAAAACAAGAACGGCGGAAACGTTCTGGGGCGGAGGACGTCATGTGAGTATCACAACACAGTAAATGTAAATAAGCAAACAACATCATCCATTGCATTAAATATATAATTTTAATACAAGCGTGTTCTGTACAGTATAGACACCAAAAATAACGTATATCAAAATAATAAGATGAGTCTTGAATACGCTCCATCTTCTCAAAAGCTGGCCTCGGTACCTGTCTACTGATGACCTGAGAATACAAGTTATTTTGAAAGAGTTTATCAGCATTAAGCTGGTGAGTTCATAAGTATTTTAGTGTTGGTATTTGTCATTCAAAAATGTTTGAACATGTATCAAGTATAAGTTTGTAAAATGTATGTAAGGGTTTGCAATTGTTTGTAAAAGTTTGAATCTCTCAGAAAAACCTATATTTTCTATTAAAGTAGCCTTCTACCAAGGCTTAACTGTTTTGTATGCTCGTTTGATGTAAAAGTGTGTAATTTCCCAAGTGTAACTATCATTTAACAAAATATAGTTTGTACATAAACGTTTAAGTGAGGTTATCACTAAAAATATGTAATGGGTAAATCATTGTAGTACTGTAGCCTTGTATTATAAGAACTACTGTTGTACTAACTACCTTAAACCGGATTTATATTAAGGCATTACGTGATAAATTGCACCATACTATCGACAAGTAACAACGACATAATGAATGTTCGTAATAACGGAAAGACGTTTGGCACCCGCAGACCTGCAGGTCCGGCTGTAGCTAGCAGCAAGGTGTAGGATTGTCAATCCAGTATAGATCTATACGCAAACTCACGCTCTCCCTTCAAGATAATTCTGGCTACAACTCGAGCCATGACAATTAAGTCATGATCCAATTTAAATCACAATAATAAAGTATTCATGTATATGTATTGTCTCTCGTTCTAGTATAGTTGTATATGTATTGTTTCTAGCATCATTGTATATGTATTGTTTCTAGCATCATTGTATATGTATTGTTTCTAGTATAGTTGTATATGTATTGTTTCTAGCATCATTGTATATGTATTGTTTCTAGTATAGTTGTATATGTATTGTTTCTAGTATAGTTGTATATGTATTGTTTCTAGCATCATTGTATATGTATTGTTTCTAGCATCATTGTATATGTATTGTGTTACCCCGATGGTAACTAGCTATTGATGTACTGATAAATATGAATATGCAAGTACCTTTTATGTCTATACATGTATATATGATATATAACTAATATGGAAACGACCCTCGGATGGTCACTCGAAATCCCACCAGACCACATCTCAGTGCGTGAAAAGGAAATAGGGCGGATGGCCTTCCTAAGCCCTTTAAACATTACTTATATATATATATATATATATATATATATATATATATATATATATATATATACATATATGGGCATGCAATTTATAAGAAGTAAAACAAAGTTTAATAAAAGCATTTGCTAAGTAAAAAGAGTTTGTAAAACATTTGAAGTGAAACAGTTTGATAAATAGTTGAACAGTGATAAAATCATTGGTTTTCTAGTTATTAATCACATGTGATTAATGCAATCACATGTGATTGATGTAATAACTATAAGTATTTAACTTGTATTCCTCTCCATAAAGTATTTAAAACATTTAAAATTATTTCAAAGGTTGATTAAAGGGGTATAAACTCACTTGTGGTGAGTAGATTGAATTGATGTATCGGGTACCGTGCTAAGTGGCAAACGGAGACTTGTTCACACGTTCGAGCCTAGTTATCATATAATAAGCATATATATAACTAATTAGCCAAATAATAACTTAACAAAGTAAGTTAAGACACTTAGGAACATGTATACACTTTATATAAGTGTTATAGGTCCTAATGGTTGCATCTAAGTTGATACCGGACAAGGCAAAAGGGGTTTATAGCACAAATGGCCTTGTATATGAGTTCACCACCCAACAAACCCTACCCATTGGAGTTTACGGCCATGAACCCATGGGTTTATGGCCGTGAACTCCTCACATGGAGGTTTTGGGTGTTTTGAAGTCTTATCTTGGTCTTAGAATAAGCCTAGCCTTGTTGGAATAATACTTGAAGTAGTTTAAGGCCTTGGAATGCTCGTTTGGGGAGTTTACAGCCAAAGGACCATACCCCCTAGAGTTTACGGCCGTAAACTCCTATGGGGTGCTGTTTTAAATTCATTTGAGGCTCTTGCATATGTAGGATAGCTTCCATGCTTTTATCTAAGGCTAAAGGGGACAAGAGGCACACATTTGTGCCTTCACTTGGAGTTTACGGCCCAAGATATGTTCCTTGGCCGTAAACTCCCTTTAAGGAGTGATTATGATGTCTTTTGATCCCTATTCAAGTCCTAGGTATTCAAGGGTAATTGCCTTAAGGCCTTAGGGGTGTTTGTGGCATCTTTAACACATGAAAAAGGGGTTTACGGCCCAAGATCTTTCCTTGGTCGTAAACTCCTAAAACCCTAAGATCTTGAAGTGTTTTTGTGTCCAAAATAAGCACAAGCATTAGAGGGTATAGTCCTTAGGCTTTAGGGGTGATTAGGGCACACTTTGTCCCTTGAAAAGGGGTTTACGGTCCAAGAAACCCTTGGCCGTAAACTCCAAAAGCCTTATGATCTTGGATGATTTTGGACATGTAACAATGTTATAAAGCATTTAACAAACATTAAAACACATTTAGGAAAGTAGACTCACAATCCGGGATGAAAACCCGAAGATCCGTCAGAGAGAATTGGCTTTTCTCTAGTTGGAATTGTGAATAATGAATTAATTAAATTCAGAAATCTATTTATAGTCCAGAAATATTTTGACAGAAAATATTTTTATTTCGGAAGTTGGACTATAACATTATGAAACTTACAATGTTCAAGTTTCACAATTTCAGGAGCATTCACTCTCCTGATATGTCCAGAAACGTAAACCCTAATGTACACAAACTTGTTTGGACAAGTCTGAAAATTACAGAAACTGGACTAGCTTCTATTGAATAGATAATGATCGTACAAATGGAAATTTCGGGTTGTCACACCTATTGACACACCCTAAAACCGGAACGGCAGAAACGTTCGGGGGTGGAGGACGTCATGTCAAGTATCATGAGATATGTATATCGTAAGCAAGTAATGAACAACCATTTCATTTAGAATGAAAGTGTTTACAATGAGTGTGTTCATAAAACATAGAAGTCATAAACAAATAACAAAACCAGACTTGAAGTTATAATTCTCCATGTTCTGAATCCTCAGCACGAGCACCTATATAATAGTCTCCTGAGAATACAAGTTATTTGAAAGAATTGATAAACAATTAAGCTGGTGAGTTCATAAGATTTTAGTGATATGAGTAAGCTGCAAAATGTGGTTGAAAATGTATATGCACAAGTGATGTAAGCTGTAAGTTCTGTTTTGAAAACTTCGCATATTCCTCTAGAAAATCCTATATTTCCTACTTTAATGGAAGTTAAGTAAAATGACACTACAAGTCTTTCTATGCGTACTAAGTGGGTACAAGTTATATATACTTAGAGTAAATAAACAATCGATTGTGCGCATCTGCCCTAAACTCACAACCCAACGGGGAACAGCAAGTAATGTGGATAGCACACATTCCATTGGTTGTTAGATCGTTGTCATATATAACCTTGGTGTATTCACTTGTTACTCATGGAGTTATTTGTAATGGTTCCTTTTTATCTAATGAAGAGTTCTTTTAAGAAAACCTATATTTCTTATAGCAAAATAATGACTACGGTGATTACTTTTATAATAACTTTGTTTATACTGCTATATATAATCTGATATCGGGTAGATAGTTAATTGGGGGAATCTGCCCTAAGCCCACAATCCAACGGGAACAAGATGTCCGAAGGAAAAGACACATTTAGATATTTATTGGATATTAGTTTATATATAAACATGGTGTATAAACTAAGGTGTTATAGAGTTAACTCACCTAAAGTCTCTAAAACTGTATTGGCTTAATAAAATGGATTAAGCCCTTTTCTGGGAAATCTCTAGTTTTGTATAACAAAAATACTAACTTTGATAAGTAAGTTTTGTACTAGAATAACAGTGCATTGACTCTGTGTCCTATGACCTGATCCATACCTGGTACCCTTATGATGACTTAATGCATATATATATATATATTCGGGTAGATAATAGATTGGGTGACCTCGGTGCAAGCCCACATCCAACGGGAACAGGAATTACAGCGAGGAGCACACATCCTATTAGCTGTCGGAATCTACTAACATATAGGTATCCTATAGCGTATACATTAAGGAATCATAAAGTTAGCATCATGATCCTAACCTTCAATCATAGCCTTCTACCATTGCATCTTCTGTTATGAGTTAAACCCTACTGTTCCTTTGTCAAATGTAAAAGTATATTCTCCCTAGTTTATAACTATCTTGACTAGAAAATAAATCAACTTTCAAGTGGTACCGACACTTTATAAAAGTAATAGGAAAAGTAAGTACATAGATGTCGTTCATAATGACATGCGGATGTACTAATAACCTAAAAGCATATTTGTCTTATTACGGTCATAATGTGAAAGCTAGAATCCCTACTAAACGCTCTCAATGAAAAGAGATTTAGGTAACCAAATGCAACCCCAAAAAATCCATGCAAGCCGTGTAATTCACATTAAAGTTATATGATCATGTATACCCAATATAACTATCACTAATGCGTTAGTGATTCGTTGGTATAATTAGATCCTGTCTGTGTGTTGTCATGCTATAGCAACTTAACTTGTTATGTTCTGTTCTTGTATTGTTTGATTCTCTTCACTGTTCGTTCTATTCTGGTATTGATTCTTTGTGTGCTTAATTGTACTAGAAGTAATGAATAACATTCTCGTAAACTATACATATAACAGTTTACTAATGCTCTACTTGGACTGTTACTGAAAAGACTCATTTCTCTACTAAGTTATGGTTTTACTTTTAAAAACGGAGTTTTGTGTAACTATAAAGTAACATAACTTTAAACGAGTTTCGAGAATGTTTTGACAACTTATAAATACCACAAGAAACATTTTGAAAGATGTTTAACAATTAACATTTACACAATTAACATTGTGTTCAACCTGTATTCCCCCCCCCTTAAAACAGTTAAAATAGTTAAAAGACTCATTACAGGGTATGAACTCACCTGATGTGGGTGATTCAAATGGGTATACGCATACGGATGAGAAGTTCCATGAATGAAGTCCCGTGACACAATAGGTCCTAAATGACATATAAGGACACATATTGACATGAATATAGTGTTTATAAACAACTATATGAAAGGAAACACCTTCCGGGACTAGGAAACACCTTGGCTAGGTGTTGGAATCACATGTGATTCAACAAAGGAAGGTAGAATGGCACTCACATGAGTTTACTACCATGGGTTTACGGCCCAAGTGAGTTTACGGCCGTAAACTCATGGTTACTCATGGGTAAGTGCAAGTTTGAAGGCTAGATGATGATTTAGGGACCTTAGCTTTACCCTAGGATGAGGAAAACCACATTCTTTGGAGTTTTTGAGGTGTTTACGGCCCTAATGAGTTTAAAAATGTAAACTCATGGTCAGTTATGTTTATGAGGGTTGTTTAGGGTCCTAAAGGTCATAAAGAAGCATGCTAAATTCAAGTCTAATCCTTAGGAAGTGTTTGTGGCATCAAAACACCCCTAACTTGAGTTTTCGGCCCTTGGACCATTTTGGCTTGAGTTTGCGGCCGTAATCACCTATGGGTGATGGTATTTTGATTATTTTGAGTCCTAAAAACATCAAGGTAAAGTGCTAGGCTAGTCTCTTGGCTTAAGGAAGGCATTTAGGGCATTTTGGCACCATAAAATGGAGTTCACGGCCCAAGAACATCCTTGGCCGTGAACTCACTTCTAGCCCTTGTTTCTTAATGATTTTATGGCCTAGACATATCAAGGGTAGTTCCATGTTCAGTTCCAAGGTCTATAGGTGATGGGTTTTGAGCATTCTAACACTTCCTAAGTGTACATGCAACCCTAATAACCTTGGATCTATGTTTGTCTAATTATCATGAAAAGTTGAATTCCAAGGTTATATTCCTATCTAGCATACATAGGGAACAATTTTAACTTAAAGTATAGATAGAATAACTTACCTTGTTGTTGTTTGTGTTCCTTGAAACCTTGTGAGCCTAGCACCCCAAGTGTGATGCCTCAAATGCTTCACACAACACCAAATGCTCTTGGAAGAACTTATGAGAGAACACACACTTCTCAAAAATCGGCCAAGCCCTCTTGTTTCTTAGTGTAGCCGATTTTAGGTGGAGAACATGTTTCTTATATAGTGTTGACACATCTAGGGTTAAACCCCAATGTGTCATGATTCTTCATTTCCATGAACCATGGGTTTGTAACTCCCATGGAGCATCCATGAGCATCCTATGGGTGGAACCCAACTTGATAATCCATGGAGCCTCTTAGCCCACTATACAAGATATGGATGATTTACATAATCAACCCATATATTTAATTAGTTATCTTTTAATCACATAATTAATTCTAAATTAATTCTTGATCAAACTAATCAAATAATATTATTAATATATTAGAACTTATAATATATTAATAATCTCCAAGTGTTATTTCTCTCATTTAGTCTATCCAATTGCATGGTGCCATGCAACCCAAATGGACCATGCCGGGTCGGGTCAAGTACATACCAGAAATAGTTATGGACTTAGACACCTTATCCAACAGTCTCCCACTTGGATAAGTCTAATAACTATTACTGCAAGTATGACTTCAGGAACCGATCGACAATCGTAGCTCTTTACAAGGTTTCTCGGAAGTGAGAAGATAATGGTACGCCATTTAAGATAAGTGATCATATAATCCTCTATTCTAGATATCAGTCAGACAAATACATGGAACAATGTCTTACTTATTGTCCAACAGTTTGTTTCCCGATTTCCGATTTGTTTGACAAAGAACTTCATTGAACACATCAATTTAGTTTTGACCGGGCCCGGTACATAGGTCAAAACAAAGTCATCGAGGGGCCCAGATATCAGCTTCTAATCCAAGAAGGAACAGATAAACTTCGACTCATATGTTTGTTCTACCACTCATTGAATTACACACAAGAGCGCGATTTATAACATCGAGTTACCAATGCGTTTTTCGTACAATCAATGCATAACCAACTTGTAAGTAACAAATCATATCTCTAGGTTTGAAGACTTATACGATATTACCGTCTCACGATCACTCGAGATAGAATTCCATGAAGTGATTCCAGTGAGCGTGGGTTGAGTCCAATGCTCAGAACTTATGAGCACTCATGATTACTGTAGCCTTGTCCAAGACCTCTACAACCAAACATGACAGTCTTGATTCATACCTACTTCCGACATATGACCGACTGTGGAGGTTTGAATAATATGTTATACCAAACAAAAAATTATTCTAGAAGTCAAAACATGCAAAAGAAATATAGTAAACGACCGACAAGAGATAACAACACTTTACTCATAAATAAAACACTTTTATTCATCATCAGATGTCAATTACACTTTACAAATTTCGAGGTTATCTAACTACTAAATCTAATATCATCTTTCAGCCCTATGCTCCGAGCATGCTGGAGATGCTTAACCCGAGTCAGTCCCTTCGTGAGGGGATCTGCCAGATTCTCATCTGATGATACCCTCTTTGCCACGAGGAGTCCTTCTTTGATCCGATGTTTGATGAAATGGTATTTTCTGTCGATGTGTCTGGATCTCCCGTGATCCCTTGGTTCCTTGGCTAAGGCAACAACACTTTCACTATCACAGAAAATTTCCATTGGCTCTTTAATAGCTGGTACAACTCCAAGGTCTCCAATGAAGTTCCTCAGCCATAACGCCTCCTTTGCCGCCTCGCTAGCTGGAATATACTCTGATTCACAAGTAGAATCTGCCACTGTCTCTTGCTTGGAACTCTTCCAAGAAATTGCTCCTCCATTTAGGGTAAAGACCCAGCCCGACTGAGAGCGGAAATTATCCCTATCAGTCTGGAAGCTAGCATCACTATACCCTACAACTCTCAAGTCATCACTCCCACCGAGGGTAAGGACCCAGTCCTTAGTCCTTCGTAGGTACTTGAGAATATTATTTACCGTAGTCCAGTGTGCCTTGCCAGGGTTCCCCTGAAACCTGCTAACCATGCTCAGGGCAAAAGCTACATCAGGTCGGGTACACATCATAGCATACATGATCGATCCTACAGCCGAAGCATAAGGTACTCGACTCATTTGTGCTATCTCAGCCTCAGTGCTAGGGCTTTGTGTCTTACTCAGTTTGGCGTTACTCTGGATGGGCAACTCTCCTTTCTTGGAGTCTTGCATTCTGAATCTCTTCAGCACCTTATCCAAGTAGGTACCCTGACTAAGTCCAATTAGTCTTTTACTCCGATCTCTCAAGATCCTTATCCCTAAACTATAGGCAGCTTCACCACGGTCCTTCATAGCGAAACACTTTCCAAGCCAGGACTTTACTTCCTGCAGGGTTGGAATGTCGTTTCCTATGAGTAGTATGTCATCCACATACAATACCAAGAAGCTAACTATACTCCCACTAGCCTTGACATACACACATGATTCATCTTCACTTCTAGAAAAGCCAAATTCCTTGACCTTTTCATCAAAGCAAAGATTCCATCTGCGAGGTGCTTGCTTTAACCCATAGATGGATTTCTCAAGCTTACACACTCTATTAGGGTACTCGTTGCTGACAAAACCCTCTGGCTGATTCATGTAAACATCTTCAGCCAACTTTCCATTAAGGAAAGCGGTTTTGACATCCATTTGCCATATTTCATAGTCATGAAATGCAGTTATGGCTAACAGAACCCGAATAGACTTAATCTTGGCTACCGGAGAAAAGGTCTCATCATAATCCACTCCAGGAATTTGAGAGAAGCCCTTTGCAACCAGTCTAGCCTTATAAGTGTGTACTTTACCATCCATGTCGGTCTTCTTCTTGAAGACCCATTTGCACCCCACTGTCTTACGACCTGGTACATTTTCAACCAAGTTCCAAACTTGATTGTCATACATGGATTGTATCTCGCTATCCATAGCCTCTTTCCATTTAGCAGACTCGGAGCCTGCCATGGCTTCCTCGTAGCTGTTAGGATCATCTTGAATTACTAGTGTCCCATCACTAATAAGTGTCTCACCTTCCGCAGTAATATGAAATCCATAGTAATGCTCAGGTGCACTCCTAACTCTCGTGGAACGTCTCAGAGGTACAGATTCGTCAATTGGCTCAACAGGAGTTTCCTCCTCAAGTTGAGGGCTAGAGTTTGAAGTTCCTTCACCACTTGACTCTTGAATTTCTTCAAGATCAATTTGCCTCCCACTGTCTCCTTGGCTTATAAACTCTCTTTCTCGAAAGACTCCTCTTCTTGCTACAAAAACCACATTGTCACTAGGTCTGTAGAAGAGGTAACCAAAGGATTGCTGTGGGTAGCCGATGAAAATACACCTCTCGCTTCGGGGTTCGAGCTTATCATGAGTCTCGCGTCTCATGAAAGCCTCGCAACCCCAAATATTGATGTGGTCTAGTTTAGGTACTTTACCAGTCCACATCTCGTGAGGAGTTTTGGCAACTTTCTTTGTAGGGACTAGATTAAGGATATGGGCGGCAGTCTCTAAGGGATACCCCCATAATGAGATTGGTAGCGAAGCTCGACTCATCATGGAACGAACCATGTCTAACAAGGTTCGATTACGCCTCTCAGCCACACCATTCAACTGCGGTGTCCTGGGAGGTGTCAATTGTGAGACAATCCCACATTCCCTTAGATAGTCGAGGAACTCTGAACTAAGATACTCACCACCCCGATCGGATCGAAGCATCTTAGTGTTCCTGCCCAATTGATTCTCGACTTCCTGTTTAAATTCCATAAACTTCTCGAAAGTCTCTGACTTATTCTTGATTAAGTAGACATATCCATATCTACTGTAATCATCAGTAAAATTCAAATAATAATGATTAGCATCCCTTGTGGCATGTTTGAATGGTCCACACACATCCGTGTGTATAAGGTCCAACAAACCTTCACCCCTTTCACACGAGCCTGTGAAGGGTGACTTTGTCATTTTTCCAAGTAAGCATGATTCGCAACTATCATCTAACTTTAGGTCAAACGACTCCAAGACTCCATCCTTTTGGAGTTGGCCTATGCGTTTCTTGCTTATATGTCCAAGACGACAATGCCATAATGATGCTTTATCCAAGTTATTATTATTAGTAGAATCAATACACAAAACATTATTTCCTAAGTTATCTACAACAGACACAACTTCATACACCGCATCACAAGGCAATGCTTTAAAATAAAGAACATTATTAAAGAAAGCATCAATAGAACCAACTTCATTATTAAATGAAAAGGTAAACCCTTGTTTGTACAAAGCATGAAAGGAAATAATATTTCTTGCCATTCCTGGCGAGTAACAACACTTATTCAAATCTAAACTAAACCCACTACTTAGCGATAAAGTATAAACTCCAATCTTGGTGACAGGTGAAGCTTTCCTGTTCCCCATGATCAAGTTTATTCTTCCTTGCTCCACATCCTCACTTCTTCTTAGTCCCTGAAAGTCACAACAAATATGAATACCACAACCGGTATCAAGGACCCAAGATTTCGAATGGGGTGAGTTATTAGAAATGATAGTGTAAATACCTGCATGGTTGGGTTTGACTTTCCCATCCTTCACATCCTGCTGGTACTTTGGGCAGTTCCGCTTCCAATGAGCTTTTTCATGGCAATAGAAGCATTCAGCCTCTTTTGGGTCAGAAGAAGGAGTAATGAAACCTTTCTTGGTTCCACTTGAAGAAGAGCCATCAAGGGTCCGAGCCTTAGTACCCTTCGAAGATCTCTTTCTCTTCCTCCCTCGACTTTTCGCGATTGCCAAGACCAGAGTTGAGTTTGGAGTAGGAGTGATAGCAACCGACTTCCCCTTAAGACCTGTTTCTGCAGTCTTGAGAAGTCCCTGAAGTTTGCTGAGAGTGACCTCTTCCTTATTCATGTGATATGTCATGCGGAATTGATCATAGCATGATGGTAAGGAGCGCAAAATTATATATATTGCAAGCTCCTCAGGGAGGTTCACATTAAGCTTCAACAATCGATCCACATATCTTTGCATTTTCTACATGTGGCTCGTGACGGAATCCCCTTCCTTCATCATGGTTGTTATCATGGAGCAGATAATTTCGTACCTCTCTTGTCGTGCACTTTTATGGTATCTTTCCATCAAATCTTGGTGCATTTCATAAGGGTAGAAATCCTCATAGGACTTTTGGAGTTCTGCTGTCATTGTGGCCATCATGATGCATGCTACTTTCGTAGCATCCCTTTCATGTGCCTGAAAGTCAGCGATCTCCTGAGGAGTTGCAGTGGTCTCATCAATCTGCTTAAGCTCCTTGTCAAGGACATATTCTTTGTCCTCGTAGCGGGTAATCATCCTGATGTTTCTGATCCATTCATTGAAGTTGGATCCATCAAAGGTGACTTTCCCACACAAACTCATAAGAGTAAAGGAGCCATTAGGATTCGAGCCAGAAGCATTATTTGAAGACATCTGAAAGAGGAGAACAAGTTTAGTATAGATTTAAGAGAGTCCTTAATAAAACACCCAAATGTAATATTAAGGCTAGGATCTAATCACAATATAATATAACTTAGAAGAGGTATGTCGTAATCTAAGCTATACCATATTTGAAAGGTAGGTGAATGCCGATTCACCAATTTCCACCACGAAAACCGAAATATTAGATATTAGGTTTTATTGGTTTTTAGAAATTCCTAGAGTCTTTGAGATTCAATGAACTTTTCAAAGGCATGTTTCAATATCGAGAGTGCCCTCCAAGTTTTGTGACTGGGATACCGAGGATCACAAAACGAGGTGTGAAGTAACCATGCAAATCACTTGGTACCCTTAAAGTTTATCACTCAATCGATGTGCCGGTAAACCACACACGCTCCACTGATACTATAATAAACCTTAAGTCACCCTTTACCTACCTTGTTAAGTCCAAGTTAGTGTGCCGGTTAACCACACACGCTCCACCAACGACTTAGACAAAGTGTAAAGTGTAATTTCATGGATTAGCACCTTATTCACATTTTCCTAAAGTAACTAAGATTGGGAATTTAATAAAACATTTAGTTACTTTATTATATTCATCATACTTTGAATGAGAATTTATAAGTCCTTGTCTTACCCGTTCGGCTAACGACCCTCCACCAGTCAAGCAAGCGGTGGGTGAGAGTAGACACCCATTAAGTCACCATTTTATAGGCAACAACCTTATACCCACCTTATAGACCGGCTTCGTGAATGAGGCGTACTAGCGGTAAGACGAATTTGTTCTTATACATACACATATATATATATATATATATATATATATATATATATATATAATTATTAAATCATCATAATATAAGTATAAGGGTTGAATTTTAACTTTTAAAATTCTAGGGGTTGGAACTAAAGTTTTAACTTAACTTTACTTGTTCCAAAACTTGAGGGCAAGTTTTGTAACTTTCAAAACTTTTCATTTCTTGTAACTTATGAGTTTAATAGAGTAGTAAAATGAAGACTCTTCATTTTTCTAACTCTTGTGTTTGTTTTAATGGTTTTAATTCAAGTGTGACTCTTGGTTTTCCATAACTTGAGGACAAGTTATGGACTCCATTAAAACACATTATGATCAAGAATTAATCTACCACATAGGTTACAAATAATTCCTATGATCATCTAAAACATCATAAGAACAAGAACATGAATATGAACACATTCATAAATTACACTTAAAACTTTGTAATTTTGATAACTAGTTGTTGTAAATGAATTAGCAAAGACATTACACCACCAAAAACAAGTTTTCAATTACCAAAACAGTTTAGGGTAATGTTTCTAATTCATTTCCAGCAACTAAATCGAAATTCTGCAATCAGTCGACCCTACTCGCCGAGTGCATGAACTCACTCGCCGAGTTGGTTGAAGATACACATGAACTCGACGAGTCACCCCTATAGACTCGACGAGTCCACTCGCAGACAACAAGATTTTTCGACTTTTTTCAACTTTTAAGCACAAATAAAAGCAAACAAGCCTAGGCTCTGATACCACTGATGGGTTTTGAGCATTCTAACACTTCCTAAGTGTACATGCAACCCTAATAACCTTGGATCTATGTTTGTCTAATTATCATGCAAAGTTGAATTCCAAGGTTATATTCCTATCTAGCATACATGGGGAACAATTTTAACTTAAAGTATAGATAGAATAACTTACCTTGTTGTTGTTTGTGTTCCTTGAAACCTTGTGAGCCTAGCACCCGAAGTGTGATGCCTCAAATGCTTCACACAACACCAAATGCTCTTGGAAGAACTTATGAGAGAACACACACTTCTCAAAAATCGGCCAAGCCCTCTTGTTTCTTAGTGTAGCCGATTTTGAGGTGGAGAACATGTTTCTTATATAGTGTTGACACATCTAGGGTTAAACCCTAATGTGTCATGACTCTTCATTTCCATGACCCATGGGTTTGTAACTCCCATGGAGCATCCATGGAGCATCCTATGGGTGGAACCCAACTTGATAATCCATGGAGCCTCTTAGCCCACTATACAAGATATGGATGATTTACATAATCAACCCATATATTTAATTAGTTATCTTTTGATCACAAAATTAATTCTAAATTAATTCTTGATCAAACTAATCAAATAATATTATTAATATATTAGAACTTATAATATATTAATAATCTCCAAGTGTTATTTCTCTCATTTAGTCTATCCAATTGCATGGTGCCATGCAACCCAAATGGACCATGCCGGGTTGGGTCAAGTACATACCAGAAATAGTTATGGACTTAGACACCTTATCCAACAATATGGGCATAAGGCACACTTTTGGCCTTAAATTTAGTGTTCACGGTCCAAGAGGATCTTGGGCCGTGAACACCCTTTCCTTGGATTTTATGGATGATTTCCATGTTATCTAGTCATGTAGTACCTTTTAATACATTCTAGGGTCGAAGTACTTACAATTAGGGGTGAACGGATGAAGATCCTTGTGAGAGAAATCGGCTTTTCTCTAGTTGGAAATTTAACAAATGAATAAATATGGCTAAGAACCCTATATATACCCCTAGGATTTTGGCAGGAAATATTTTATTCAGGCATTGAACTCTAATATCAACGAGTTTTGGAAAAACAGAGTTGCACAATACCCTAATGCATCCTCTCTCCTGATATCTCTTTAAGTGTAAATCCTGAAATACTCAAACTTATCCCAAAAGTTTGAAAGTTAGCAGAACGGATTTGACTTCGATTGTTGTGGATGGTTTACAGAATGGAAATTTTTGGGTTGTCACATCATCCCCCCGTTAGAATGAATTTCGTCCTGAAACTAGCTCTCTTAACATTACTATTGGGGTTGAGCTTTTCTGCTTTGTAGAATACTCACTCGTAGACCTAGCAACTTTGCCCTGGTGTTCTTGATAGGATTCATACTGGGTCCATCTATCATTACCTCGCGTATACAATCCATATATGATTAAGATTAGTAGGACTGTTGGATATGCGACTCTGCCCCAGGTCCACAACCCAACGGGGAAACAAGAGATAGGGCGGAAACACACATACTAGATCTGCGTAATCATACCCATATACCACCATTGCGTATACATTAAAAAATAATAGGCGGGCTGTATTCGTCCATAGCCTTTATGCTCGAACTTGGTCTGCTGGACGAGTGGTATTTCGTGACGGTCTGCGGATGTCTGACTATAAGGCTTCGAAGGACAAAGTACTCTTCACACAAGTACTTTGGGTGTTTAGAATGCGAAAGATAAAATTTTTGATTCAGGTCGGACTTTCGATACAAATGAAGAAAGTTTCGAGAACTTGCCGATCGAGGCGATAGAAACATATGAACTCAGTATGGTGGGGACCACGCCAACTCATGACTATAGAAAACAAAGGACTCTATACTGAACAAAGTTTTGGTCAAATGAAAGAAACATCTGATAAACGGCGATGTATCCTTGGTATGCTCGATACTGTATTCCTAGTATGTTCAACAATGTACTCCTTGTAACTGTTCTCGAGTTTCCTATTTTCTATTTTGAAATTAACACTCCTATGTATCGTACCGCTATGTGCACATACATACAAATAAAAGTGCTTTACTTAATGAAGGGATACTTTTATACCATGATCCCCTATGGTACCACTACCATCGCCCGTCATATACAAGTTGTGAATACTTAAGATGAGCCAGGCAGTCGACTGAGCATGTCTGCCTCAAATCCTCAACCAATTAAGGAAAGGGGACCTAAGTGGAGTCACTCACTCTAAGTCTGCAACATCTTAGTTGCGCACAACCCTGATGTATATGGCGAGTCATAATAGCTTCTTTAAGGAATCTTTTAGTTCTCTTGAATATTATGACCTATTTCAACATGTGAGTTGTTATAGTTACTTTTAAGTGTCATCCCCAAATTTTAATCTTATATGAATATAAATTAATTTTAAAAGTAAATACTATTTTGAAAACGTACCACTACTCGTCGACGACTCCGGGGTAGATTCTCCTGCTGTGATCATCAGAATACGTCCATCCGTGCCTAAGTTCTTGATTACCGGGCAGTTCCTCTGATTGTGTCTAGTGTCACCACAGCCATAGCAAGCTTGGTTTTCTTCAGCTCCAAGGACTTGGGAGATCGGCTGAGCCGGTGCCCTGCAGTAACGGGCTATGTGTCCCTTTCTGCAGAAGTTCTGACACTGCATTTCCCGACATACTCCAGTGTCGTGAAAGTTGCACTTTCCACACTTCGGAAGGTTTCCAGCATAATGAATAGCAGGTGCTGAAATAGTAGGCGTCGTAGCGGCGTATATAGTACTCGCTCGTTACTCTTGCGGGGTGTCTTGTGTTGTTCGCTTCTTCTTTCTCTTCTTCTCCGACCCTTGATTATAGTCATCTTCCCTTGATGACTCGGGAATAGGGACTTTTACGCTTTGGCGGACTCCATGATCGATGAGTCACTGAGCCAAGCGTTTAGCTCTATCGATTGTGGCTGGGTTAGAAGACATCACATTTCCTTGGGTCGGAGCAGTCAGACCCAAAATATATCTTTCTATCTTCTTGCTCTCTGAGGTAATCATCTCGAGGCATAGAGCTGCTAGTTTGCTGAACCGGTCGGTGTAGGTCACTATGTCTAAGCCGACCATAGTGAGATCCCACAACTCTTGTTCTAGCTTTTGAATATCGCCTAACGGGCAATATTCTTCCCGCATTAACTCTTTTAGGTTTTTCCAACCTATTGAGTTTGCCACTGATAGGGTCAGTGACTTAACATGGCTGTTCCACCATGTTAGGGCCTTGCCATCGAAGGTGCAGGCAGCAAACTTCACTTTGCTTCCTTCTGGGTATAAATAGATTTCGAAAACCGACTCTATTTTCTCGAACCATTGCCTGAGGGCAATGACTCCTTCAGTCCCTTTAAAGGACAATGGTTGGCATCTGGTGAAGTCCTTGTAGGAGAACTCTCCCTGGCGCAAAGGGACCTCACCTTGAGTAGAATCAACAGGCGTTCCACCTCCACCTGTACTGGTGGGGTGATATTGTGCCATGGTTGTTGCCACAGCCTCGACCACTGTAGCGTTCAAAGTTGCTGCATCCATTTGTGAAGACGGTATGGGAGTTATCGGAGTAGCGTTTCTGGGTGATCTGCGAGGAGGAATCTTTGCTAAAAGAAAACAAAGATGAGACGAAATAAGTCTATAGCAACAGACACAATCCGAAAGCTGAAAAGACAAGGTTATCCTAGTTCTAGATGTATCGGGTCCTGACTTCCACAGGGTTCTAGGAACAATTCATAAATGAGTCTATAACAAATAAACTCTATGAATTTGAAATAAGTATCCTTGAATGAATATCTGTTTCCTGAATAAATGTTACCAGCTACATGTAAGAAAATAATTCTAACACATGTAATGTGAGTAGTGTTTCCACTTGCTCGATAAATTAACCTAATTAATATTTATTAGTGTGATGCGTAAGACGTTTTGGTTACTTTGGCTGATCTTTCCTTGAAATCTTCTCATGAATTTGTCCTTGTTTCTCCTGAACTCTTCTGTTGTCTACTATGAGGGAGTGGTTACGTTTATCTGGGCTTGTCGTGCAAGAATGAAAGTGACTAAAGAACCTATGAGCTTTAAGGTAACTTTATGGGGTGATCCTTACGGAATCCTCCTATAATTGTACAAGGTACACCAATTTGTATTGTATCTAATTGAAGATCAAATAGACCTTCGAATAATTGATCCCACCTCAACACTACTTCCTTAAAAGGAATGGATAGCGAAGCGTTGGTCACAGATTCTATATCTAAAAGATCTTGATTATATATAAAACTTTATGAATATAACCTGTAAGATTATACATCTATCTGCAAGGGTCTTTTATGTTATCACATAAGTTATTTATTTGGACTAAAATACTCCTATAGTACTCTAACGTAATGTACTTGGTATGTTCTAAACTTGTTACCGCGCTATCGTATCATAGAATACTCCCATATTACTCTAACTCTAACTGTACTTGTTCTGGCGTTCTCTTGGCTGGTGTTCCGGTAAGTTTTAACCCTGTTGCAACACCACATCATTCCTAAAAAAATGTTGGTCACATCTCGAATGAAGATAGTTGATCAAGCTATATTGATCCTAGCTATGATTACATAACTGTTCGGGTTGATGACAGTGCCCAACCTTTAAATACTTTTAGTTTTGTTCTCCTCGTGACCCTAGTTCTATTATATACATGTATGAGCAAGTAGGTATATTTTTATAACTTGTAATTATACTCTAAAATATAACATTATATAGAGCACTTAAGACCCATTGTATTTATAGACGTGTATCTTTTATCAGTTGATATACTTAGTTCACTATAAACAACGCTCTAATACCAATCTGTCACACCCTAAAACTGGAACGGCGGAAACGTTCGGGGGTGGAGGACATCATGTCAAGTATCACGAGATATGTATATGGTAAGCAAGTAATGAACAACCATTTCATTTAGAAAGAAAGTGTTTACAATGTGTGTGTTCACAAAACATAGAAGTCATAAACAAATAACAAAACAAGACTTGAAGCAATAATTCTCCGTCTTCTGAATCCCCAACACGAGCACCTAATAGTCTCTTGAGAGTACAAGTTATTTGAAAGAGTTGATCAACAATTAAGATGGTGAGTTCATAATATTTTAGTGATGTGAGTAAGCTGCAAAATGTGGTTGAAAATGTATATGCATAAGTGATGTAAGCTGTAAGTTCTGTTTTGAAAAGTTTGCCTGTTCCTCTAGAAAATCCTATATTTCCTACTTTAAGGGAAGTTAAGTAAAATGACACTACACGTCTTTCTATGCGTACTAAGTGGGTACAAGTTATATATACTTAGAGTAAATAAACAATCAATTGTGCACATCTGCCCTAAACTCACAACGCAATGGGGAACAACAAGTAAGGCGGATAGCACACATTCCATTGGTTGTTAGATCATTGTCATATATAACCTTGGTGTATTCACTTGTTACTCATGGAGTTATTTGTAATGGTTCCTTTATATCTAATGGGGAGTTCTTTTAAGAAAACCTATATTTCTTTTAGAAAGTAATGACTATGGTGATTACTTTTATAATAGCTTTGTTTATACTGCTATATATAATCTGATATCGGGTAGATAGTTAATTGGGGGAATCTGCCCTAAGCCCATAATCCAACGGAAACAAGACGTCGGGGGAAAACACACATTTAGCCATTTATTGGATATTAGTTTTATATATAAACACGGTGTATAAACTAAGGTGTTATAGAGTTAACTCACCTAAAGTCTCTAAAACTGTACTAGCTTAATAAAATGGATTAAGCCCTTTTATAGGAAATCTCTAGTTTTGTATACCAAAAATACTGACTTTGATAAGTAAGTTTTGTACTAGAATAACTGTGCGTTGACTCTGTGTCCTATGACCTTATCCATACATGGTACCTTTATGATGACTTAATGTATACTAAGCATAGATATATATAGATTCGGGTAGATAATAGATTGGGTGACCTCGGTGCAAGCCCACATCCAACGGGAATAGGAATTACAACGAAGAGCACACATCCTATTAGCTGTCGGAATCTACTAGCATATAGGTATCCTATAGCGTATACATTAAGGAATCATAAAGTTAGCATCATGATCCTAACCTTTAATCGTATCCTTCTACCAAGGCATCTTCTATTCTGAGTTAAACCCTACTGTTCCTTTGTCAAATGTAAAATTATATTCTCCCTAGTTTATAACTATCTTGACTAGAAAATAAATCAACTTTCAAGTGGTACCGACACTTTATGAAAGTAATGGGAAAAGTAAGTACACAGATGTCGTTTATAATGACATGCGGATATACTAATAACCTAAAAACATATTTGTCTTATTACGGTTATAATGTGAAAGCTAGAACCCCTACTAAATGCTCTCAATGAAAAGAGATTTAGGGAACCAAATGCGACCCCAACAAATCCATGCAAGCCGTGTAATTCACATTAAAGTTATATGATCATGTATACCCAATATAACTATCACTAATGCATTAGTTATTCATTGGTATAATTAGATCCTGTTTGTGTGTTGTCATGCTATAGCAACTTAACTTGTTATGTTCTGTTCTGGTATTGTTTGATTCTCCTCACTGTTCGTTCTGTTCTGGTATTGATTCTTTGTGTGCTTCATTGTACTAGAAGTAATGAATAGCATTCTCCTAAAGTATACCTATAACAGTTTACTAATGCTCGACTTGGACTGTTACTGAAAAGACTCATTTCTCTACTAAGTTATGCTTTTACTTTTAAAAACGGAGTTTTGTGTAACTATAAAGTAACATAACTTTAAACGAGTTTCGAGAATGTTTTGACAACTTATAAATAACATAAGTAACATTTTGAAATATGTTTAACAATTAACATTTACACAATTAACATTGTGTTCAACCTGTATCCCCCCCCCCCCCCTTAAAACTGTTAAAATAGTTAAAAGACTCATTACGGGGTATGAACTCACCAGATGTGGGTGATTCAAACGGGTATGCGCATACGGACGAGAAGTTCCCCGAATGAAGTCCTGTGACACAATAAGTCCTAAATGAAATATAAGGACACATATTGATATGAATATATTGTTTATAAACAACTATATGAAAGGAAACACCTTCCGGGACTAGGAAACACCTTGGCTAGGTGTTGGAATCACGTGTGATTCAACAAAGGATGGTAGAATGGCACTCACATGAGTTTACTACCACGGGTTTACGGCCCAAGGGAGTTTACGACCGTAAAATCATGGTTACTCATGGGTAAGTGCATGTTTGAAGGCTACGAGATGATTTAGGGACCTTAGCTCTACCCTAGGATGAGGAAAACCACATTCTTTGGAGTTTTTGAGGTGTTTACGGCCCTAATGAGTTTAAAACCATAAAATCATGGTCATTTATGTTTATAAGGGTTGTTTAGGGTCCTAAAGGTCATAAAGAAGCATCCTAAATTCAAGTCTAAGCCTTAGGAAGTGTTTGTGGCATCAAAACACCCCTAACTTGAGTTTTCGGCCCTTGGACCATTTTGGCTTGAGTTTGCAGCCGTAATCACCTATGGGTGATGGTATTTTGACTGTTTTGAGTCCTAAACACATCAAGGTAAAGTGCTAGGCTAGTCTCTTGGCTTAAGGAAGGCATTTAGGGCTTTTTGGCACCATAAAATGGAGTTCACGGCCCAAGAACATCCTTGGCCGTGAGTTCACTTCTAGCCCTTATTTTTTAATGATTTTAAGGCCTAGAGATATCAAGGGTAGTTCCATGTTCAGTTCCATGGTCTACAGGGGCATAAGGCACACTTTTGGCCTCAAATTTAGTGTTCACGGTCCAAGAGGATCTTCGGCCGTGAACACCCTTTCCTTAGGTTTTATGGATGATTTCCATGTTATCTAGTCATGTAGTACCTTTTAATACACTCTAGGGTCGAAGTACTTACAATTGGGGGTGAACGGATGAAGATCCTTGAGAGAGAAATCGGCTTTTCTCTAGTTGGAAATGTAACAAATGAATAAATATGGCTAAGAACTCTATATATACCCCTAGGGTTTTTGGCAGGAAATATTTTATTCAGGCATTGAACTCTAATATCAACGAGTTTTGGAAAAACAGAGTTGCACAATACCCTAATGCATCCTCTCTCCTGATATCTCTTTAAGTGTAAATCCTGAAATACTCAAACTTATCCCAAAAGTTTGAAAGTTAGCAGAACGGATTTGACTTCGATTGCTGTGGATGGTTTTACAGATTGGAAATTTTTGGGTTATCACACCTATAGTTTTCGAAAACCCTAGAACCAAATAAAGGTCATAAGATCAAAATAATAAAGAGTTGAGATACCTTGTGGCAATTTCGTAAATAATTAAAAAGAATAATGTGCGGGGGTATAGGATTGAAATAAATCAGTGGGCATTTTAGGGATAACATAATTCATTCCCCTGAGCACATTAAATTGTGAAACCCTATATCTATACCTCTTTCTCAAACACACGATCTTCATCCTCCCCCAACAACGACGTTCTTCTTCAATGCTCCTCAAAATCAACATTTTACTCTAGCTTCGTTGTTGCATTATCTCTACCTCCTACATCGATGATTCTTTCATCGGCTCCTGGTTTTCCCCAAAATCAACTCAACCATCGATTATTAATCTCGTTACCACTTACAAATCTGGATCCCAATCAATTCAACTTTCATCGGCATCAATCATCAGTTGATATGAATATGAAATCCTCCCATTATGATTCATTGAGTTGATCATCAATGTGAAGAAGGTGCGATTGATCAATAACCGAATATCTCTCTTCCGGTGGTAAACATCTCGTTTTCTTGTCTTTTTCCCTGATTGATTAGTAGCCGAAGATCTCTCCTTCCGACTTTTTTATTTTCTAATTTGTTAGATTTTAAAGTTTTTACTACTCAAAAAGTTTTCTTTTGTTCCAATGAATTTATCATTCCATTTCTTCGAAGAACATAACCTGCAACTTAGATATATTAGATTATTATGCAAAGACTTGTTTTTAAACTATATGCGAAGTTAAACATTGTATATTTGTTTTGATTTTTGATAGATGACTTATTGTTTTCAACTTATTATTAGGTTTTTCATTTTGCAGATTTGAAATATTTTTTTGTACGAAATGTATTTTTAATGGCTTGTTTGTGCAGGAAAAATTGTATCAATGGATTTCCAAGTAGAATGGGGGAAGGATTAAGAGTGACCTCTGATGACATACTAGCCTATATCAAGTTTTCCATTTCATATTTACTACTTATTAACATGTTTTCCATGAATTACCTTTTTATGCCTATTGTATCATTTACGTATATTTACCCTTGCCAATACATTCTCCATTAACATTTAATAATTCTAAGTCTAAGGTATGTTAATGTTACTATTAAGAGTGAGCTGGAATAATAAGTGAAAGAGCCATCGATGACTAAATTTGTAATCTACTTTACTTTTAATCATTTAACTAGCTAAAAATTAAATTTTGTTAGTAAATTTAGTTAAAAGTGATAATCACGTAATTTCAAAATTAACTCCATTCTCCATTATAAGTTTTCTTTCAACATTTCTTTGCTTTTCCAAATTTGATTATTTAATCCTAAATACAAATGATCAAAATCATGCTCACGTCTTTGCCTCCATGTATTTAGAATTGATGTAGCAAAGATCTCTTATTTTTCAATGGTCAGTGTTGCTGCCGACATACGAAATATTTTCAAACTTTTAAAAGGTTTGTTCATTTGATTAATTAGCCAATGACAATAATCAATTACAAATCATATGTGATTTGTGTGAATTGACATAATATTTTAGTAATTAATTGGAAGCAGGACTATAAGTGTATAAAGATTCACATGTAAATCACAAGTGAATAACATATGATTCACATGTAATTCACATACAAATCACATTTAGTTAATATGTGATTCGCTTGTGATTTACATGTGAATCACATGTAATTCATATGTGATTCACATGTAAATTACAAATAAATTACATGTGAATTATATGTGATTCACATGTAAATCACAAATGAATTACATATTAATAAAGTCTATATGGAAATATGCATTTTGTTTTAGTATAACACGTACAATGAGTTCATGATTCACAATTACAACATACAAATGTGTGTAATATGTGTATCGTGTGTTATGGATTTCTAAAACCAATTTGCTGTCACAAAAAAATAGAGAGTATGTGGATGTTATTTCAATATAAAAGGAATATGATTGATTTATGTTGAAGTTCTATTGATTTTTTACTTTTTTTGTGAAGTAGAAAAGTACAAAAGATGACTAATTAAATATGTGGGTTGATTATGTAAATAATCCATAACTTATATAGTGGGCTAAAAGGCTTCATGGATTATCAAGTTGGATTAAACCCATAGGATGCTCCATGGAAGCTCCATGGGAGTTACAAACCCATGGGTCATGGAAATGAAGAGTCATGTCACATTAGGGTTTATATTGTGTAACCCTAAATGTGACACACTATATAAAGAACATGTCATCTACCAAAATCGGTTACACTAAGTACAAGTGAGGGCAAGCCGATTTTTAGAGTGTTATACATTCTTTCAAAGTCATTCCAAAGCATTTGGCATTGTGTGAAGCATTTGAGGAATCACACTTGGGGTGCTAGGCTCTCAAGGTTTTTCAAGGAATCAAATCAACTACAAGGTATGTAAATCTAGCCATCTTTAAGTTTAAAAGTTCCCCATGTATGCTAGATAGGATTATGAACCTTGGAAATCATATTTTGCATGAATTTTAAACAAACATAGATCCAAGGTTTTCTAGGGTTGCATGTACACTTAGGAGTGTTAGAATGCTCAAAACCCATCAGTGGTATTAGATCCTAGGCTTGTTTGTTAAATACTTGATGCAAAATAGTGAAAAAATTGATTTTTTGAGCTGTCTGCATAGGGGACTCGATGAGTCCATGGGGGGACTCGACGAGTCCAAGTGAAAATGCAACCAACTCGGCGAGTCAATTTGTGCACTCGGCGAGTTGGTCATGCAGATTGTAGTTTTTCGATTTTTGCTGCTGGAAATGGACTAGAAACATTACCCTAAACTGTTTTGGTGTTATAAAACTTGTTTTAGATGGTGTAATGGTTGTTCTAATCCATTTACAATGGCTAATATCAATTTTTCATGATCTTATGTTTTCATATGTTCTTGAAACTTTGATGTGGATATTCATGTTCTTATGAGTAATTGATAGATCATAGGAATTACTTGTTTAATTGTTTTATCCATGATCTTTATATGTTTTAATGGAGTCCATAATTTATCCTCAAGTTATGGATAACCAAAAGTCTCTTTTTGTTAAAAGACATTAAAAGAACACATAAGTTATAAAATGAAGAGTCTTCATTTTAATAACTCATAAGTTATGAATTTGAAAGGTTTTGTAAAGTTACAAAACTTGCCCTCAAGTTTTAGAACATATAAAGTCACTTAATAAACTTTAGTTCCAATCCCTAAAATTTTAAAAGTTAAAATTCAACCCTTATACTTTATAATATTATAAGTTTATATATATATATATATATATATATATATATATATATATATATATATATATATATACATATATATATATATATATATATATATATATATATATATATATATGTATGTATGTATGTATAAGAGCAAGTCGTCTTACTGTTAGTAGGCCTCATTCACGAAGCCGGTCTATAAGAAGGGGGGGGGATAAGGTTGTTGCCTATAAAATGGAAGCTTAATGGGTGTTCACTCTCACCCACCTCTTCCTTGATCGGTGGAGGGTCATTAGTCGAACGGGTAGGACAAGGAATTATAAATTCTCATTAAAAGTATGATGAATATTACAAAGTAACTAAATGTTTTATTAAATTCCAAATCTTAGTTACTTTAGGAAAAAATGTGAATAAGGTTCTAATCCATGAAATTACACATTACACTTTGATTAAGTCGTTAGTGGAGCGTGTGTGGCTAACCGGGACACTAACCTGGACTTAACAAGGTAGGTAAAGGGTGAATTAAGGTTTATCATAGTATCGGTGGAGTGCGTGTGGTTAACCGACACATCGATTGAGTGATAAACATTAAGGGTACCAAGCAATTTGCATGGTTACTTCACACCTCGTTTTTTGATCCTCAGTATCCCAGTCACAAAACTTGGAGGGCACACTAGAGATTGAAACACGCCTTTGAAAAGTTCATTGAATCTCAAAAGAATCTAGGAATTTTTAAAACCAATTAAAACCTAATAATTTATATTTCGTTTTTGGTGGAAATGGGTGAATCGTCATTCACCTACCTTTCAAATATGTCATAGCTTAGATTACGACATACCTCTTTTAAGTTATGATATATTGTGATCGGATCCTAGCCTTAGTATTACATTTGGGTATTTTATTAAGGACTATCTTTATATCTAAACTAAACTTGTTCTCTTCTTTTCAAATGTCTTCCAACAATATTGCTTCTGGCTCAAACCCTACTGGCTCCTTTTCCCTCATGAACCTATGTGGGAGGGCCATCCTTGATGGTTCCAACTTTATGGATTGGATCCGGAACATCAGGATGGTCACACGCTGCGAGGACAAGGAATATGTCCTTGATAAGGAGCTAAAGGATATTGATGAGTCAACTGCTACTCCTGAGGAGATCGCTGAATTCTGGACTCATGAGAGAGATGCCATGAAAGTGACTTGTATCATGATGGCCACGATGATAGCCGAGCTCCAAAAGTCCTATGAGGACTACTACCCTTTTGAAATTCACCACGATTTGATGGAAAGATACCATCGAAGTGCTCGTCAAGAGAGGTATGACATCATCTGCTCCATGATAACAACCCGTATGAAGGATGGTGAACCCATCACGGGCCACATGTAGAAAATGCAAAGGTATGTGGACTATTTGCTGAAGCTTAATGTGAACTTTCTAGACGAGCTTGCAATAGATATCATTTTGCAATCCTTACCCTCGTGTTATGATCAATTCCGCATGACATACCACATGAATAATGAAGAAGTCACACTCAGCAAACTTCAAGGACTCTTGAAGACTGTTGAAAGTGTTCTAAAGGGTAAGTCGGTTGTTAACACTCCTACTCCTACTCCAATATCCGCCCAGATCTTGGCAATCGGGAAAGGTAGAGGGAAGAAGATGAAGAACCCTTCGAAGGGTACCAACCTTGATGGTTCCTCTTCAAGTGGAACCAAGAAAGGTTTCGTTACTCCTTCTTCTGACCCAAAAGAGGTTGAATGCTTCTATTACCATGAAAAGTCTCATTGGAAGTGGAACTACCCAAAGTACCAGCAAGATGTGAAGGATGGGAAATTCAAACCCGACCATGCAAGTATTTACACTATTCTTTCTAGTAACTCACCCTATTCTAACTCTTGGGTCCTTGATACCGGTTATGGTATTCATATCTGTTCTGATTTGCAGGGACTAAGAAGAAGTGAGAATGTGGAGCATGGAAAGATAAACTTGATCATGGGCATAGGAAAGCTTCACCTGTCACCAAGATTGGAGTTTATTCTTTGTTTCTAAGTAGTGGGTTTACTTTAGATTTGAATAAATGTTGTTATTTGCCAGAAATGGCAAGAAATATTCTTCTCTTTCATGCTTTATACAAACAAGGGTTTACCTTTTCTTTTGATAATGAAAATGGTGGAATAAATGCTTTCTTTAATAATGTTTTTTCTTATTTTAAATCATTACCTTGTGATGGTGTGTATGAAGTCTTATTTGTTGTAGATAATCTAGGAAATAATGTGTTGTGTATTGATTCTTCGAGTAATAATAACTTGGATAAAGCATCATTATGGCATTGTCGTCTTGGACATGTGAGCATGAACCGCATAGGCCAACTCCAAAAGGATGGAGTCTTGGAGTCATTTGACCTAAAGTCAGATGATAGTTGTGAATCATGCTTACTTAGGAAAATAACAAAGTACCCTTCACTAGTTCTTGTGAAATGGGTGAAGGTTTGTTGGATCTTGTACACACGGATGTATGTGGACCCTTCAAAACTGCCACAAGGGATGCTAATCGTTATTATTTGACTTTTACTAATGATTATAGTACATATGGATATGTCTACTTAATCAAGCATAAGTCAGAGACTTTCGAGAGGTTTAAAGAGCTTAAACAGGAAGTCGAGAATCAATTGGGTAGGAACATTAAGATGCTTCGATCCGATCGTGGTGGTGAGTATTTTAGCACAGAGTTCCTCGACTATCTTAAGGAGTGTGGGATTATCTCACAATTGACACCTCCTAGGACACCGCAGTTGAATGGTGTGGCTGAGAGGCGCAATCGAACCTTGTTGGATATGGTTCGTTCCATGATGAGTCGAGCTTCGCTACCAATCTCATTTTAGGGGTATGCCTTAGAGATTGCCGCCCATATCCTCAATCTGGTCCCAGCAAAGAAAGTTGCCAAAACTCCTCATGAGATGTGGATTAGTAAACTTCCCAAACCAGACCACATCAAGATTTGGGGTTGCGAGGCTTTCGTGAGACGTGAGACTCATGATAAGCTCGAACCTCGAAGTGAGAGGTGTATTTTCATTGGCTACCCACAAAAATCCTTTGGTTACCTCTTCTACAGACCCAATGACAATGTGATCTTTGTAGCAAGGAGGGGTGTCTTTCGAGAGAGAGTTCATAAGCCAAGGAAACAGTGGGAGGCACATCGACCTTGAAGAAATTCAAGAGTCAAGTGATGAAGGAACTTCAAACCTTAGCACTTAACTTGAGGAGGAAACTCCTGTTGAGCCAATTGACAAGTCTGAACCTCTGAGGCGTTCCAAAAGGGTTAGGAATGCACCAGAGCATTATTATGGTTTCCATATTACTGTGGAAGGTGAGACACTTATCAGTGATGAGACATTGGTAAGTCTAGATGAACCTAACAATTACGCGGAATCCATGGCAGGCCCCGAGTTAGCCAAATGGAAAGAGGCAATGGACAGCAAGATACAATCCATGTACGACAATCAAGTTTGGAACTTGGTTGAAAATGTACCAGGTCGTAAGATACTTGGGTGAAAATGGATCTTCAAGAAGAAGACCGACATGGATGGTAATGTACACACATATAAGGCGCGACTGGTTGCAAAGGGCTATTCACAAAGTCTAGGAGTTGATTATGTTGAGCCTTTGTCACCAGTTGCAAAGATTAAGTCCATTAGGGTACTATTATCCATTGCTGCATTTCATGATTATGAAATATGGAAAATGGATGTCAAAACCTCCTTCCTTAATGGAAGTTTGGCTGAAGATGTTTACATGAGTCAGCTAGAGGGTTTTGTCAGTACAGAATACCCTAATAGAGTTTGTATGCTCAAGAAATCCATTTATGGATTGAAACAGGCACCTAGCAGATGGAATCTTTGATTTGATCAGAAAGTCAAGAAATTTGGCTTTTCAAGGAGTGAAGATGAATCTTGTGTCTATTTCAAGGCTAGTGGGAGTATAGTCAGCTTTTTGGTATTGTATGTGGATGACATACTACTCATAAGAAATGACATCCCAACCCTGCAGGAAGTAAAGTCCTGGCTTGGGAAGTGTTTCTCTATGAAAGACATATGAGAAGCTGCCTATATTCTGGGGATAAGGATTCTGAGAGATCGGAGTAAACAGCTAATTGGACTTAGTCAGAGTATCTACTTGGATAATGTGCTGAAGAGGTTCAGTGTAACACCATAAAATTTAAGACAATTTTCGCATTTTAAAACACATTTCCACACACATTTATTAATAAAATCTCATTGTATCATATCATTGTTCACAAAACATTTCTCAAGATCAAATCATAATAAAGTCTGGGGATGTGTGTACAGATCATGCCGACGCCTTCCCGTGATCATCACTGGTACCTGAAACACATAACACATAACAGTGTAAGCATAAAGCTTAGTGAGTTCTCCAAAATACCACACATAACACATACTAGCCACTCGAGACTATTATTCTGTGGGCCCTTGGGCCCTAACTTTGTCGACCCTCTGGTCCTAGCTCTGTGAACCTTCCGGTTCTAACTCTGATATACTATGATATACACATGGAATAAATCACATAGAAATAATGCAATGCAACACATCACATAAATAGCATACAATAACTCTGTCACATAACTCTAATTACAACTAAAGGTAAAGTATAGTGAGAAGACTCACCTCAGATGTCTCGGTAAATCCCTGACTCGGTAGCATTATATTCTAGCCTCCGCCTAATAACATAAAGTAAGATACGCTCATAAATATAATTGTCGAGACCATACCCAACCCTCTCTTAGCATCCTCAGGTGGGTAAAAGACCATTTTACCCCTCTCTTGACTCAAAGACCTAATTGTTGATCAATCCCTAAAAGTCAACAAAGTCAACGTTCAAACTTTGACCTGACTCGTCGCGTGCACTTGGGCGACTCGGCGAGTCTACATGTGAACTCTACTCCTATGATTCTCTTTTGAATCACTGAGTCACTTACTTAACTCGGTAGGTCACTCTCTAGATTCACAGCCTAGGGACAACTTGACTCGACTCATCGAGTCTGTTCATGGACTCGGCGAGTCCAAACTATGCTCACTTCCAATGGATTCCTGAGGTCAGATCTGATGCTCTACTCAATAGATCTATCCTTTCTAGTCCCAATAATCATGGAAGGTTCGAAGCTTGATGCCCATGCAAAGGCTCCACGGTTCTATTTGAAGAAATGACCTCTAATATGGCATCCTAAGTTCATATTCACCATCAATCCACATAAAGCTCAAAGGAGTAAGGTCTCTGGACCTCTATGGATCCAGATCCAAGACCATAATATGAAAAGGAACCATATACTCAATCAAAACCATCTACCAAAGGGTCTAGAAAACCCTAACTCTATAAACAATCACCAAAACAGAAGATGGATCGAGATTATACCTCAAATAAGCACTCCCGAGCTCAGAATTCCTCCAAATAGCACCTCCTTCAGCCTCCTCTTGATCTTGATCACCTTCTTCTTGCTAAACCAATGATATAAAGATCAAATATGGTCTCTCCTCCTCACAAACGATTTAGCTCACTTAGGGTCTCTCTCAAGGGACTGGTAGACGCAATGGGAGGCTATGAGTGCCCTTAAATAGGCTCCAAAACCCGGGATTTAGGGTTTCAATTGCCAGCGTAGGCTCGGCGAGTCATATGTGATGAGTTTTATACAAACAATCCTATGTGCGCATGCAACCCTAGACTTGGATCTTTGTTTTCACTATTAGATACACAACATTATGAACACATGAATAAAACCCTAAAGTAGATTGCTATTTTCGAAATTCATATATAAGGTTAGATCACATACCTCTTGTTGTTATATAGCAATAACAACTTAAATCTTCAAACCCTAAGTCTTAAAAGCAAGCACCATAAGTGTAGTGCCTCCAATGGCTCACAAACACCACAAACAATTGGAGAGGCTATAGAGAGAGAAAAGAGGAGGTAGAAATCGGCCTAGGGATCTCTAAGAATCAAGTGGGACGATTTCTTAAGGCCTAGGGGTCTTTATATAGGGTTGGGATTAGGGTTTTAGACCTTATCCTTATCTAGTTACTTGCCCACCAAGCAACCACAAGATAAGCCTTGATAACCCTTATCTCTTGGACCATATGGACGATTTCAAGGATATCCAATCCCTTGAATTCATCCACCCTTCTCCAAGGATAACGATTGCCCTATTTTGTAACTATCACATAATTACAATTTAGCCCCTCAAGTTTAATTAATTACACTTGACCACAAAATTAATTCATAATTAATTATTAACCAGTATTAATTAAACAAATATGATTTCTCCTTTAATATATTATTCTAATAACATATTAATAAATCATAATAACCACTTTCTCTATTTATTTCTCCAGTCAAGTTGCTTTGGTGAAGGCAACACAAAAGGACCATGCACAACCGGGTCAAGTATTTACCAAATATGGTTACGAGGTTAGACACTAATCCAACAGTCTCCCACTTGGATAAGTCTAGTAACCAAAAATGTAACATACAACTCGATTAGCAATCGTAGCTCTCAAAGATGCTGTCTTACTCTTATCTTATTAGTAACCTGTGCTTTAGATAAGGGATCGTACAGTCTTCTATTTAGATATTGTGCGGACAATTTCATGGAACTAATTATCCAGTAGTTGGTTTCTCGATCTCAGATTCATTTGACATAGAACTTAATTGAACACATCAATTCAGTTCTGACCGGGCCCGGCACATAAGTCAAATCAAATCATCGAGCGTCCGTGATATCGCTTTTACCCTCTTAGGATAGAAGTAATAGATAAACTTCAACTTATATGCATTTACTATTAATTAATCAACTATACACAATAATGCATTTTATGACATCGATTTACTGATGCGGTTTTGCATTATCAATATACAACCAATTAGTAAACAATAAACCATATATCTTGGAACACCATTCAACTGTGGTGTCTTAGGTGGCGTCAATTGCGAAACTATTCTGCATTCCTTGAGATAGTCATGGAATTCAATACTTAGGTACTCTCCACCTCAATCGGATCGAAGCATCTTGAGTTTCCTGCCCAATTGATTCTCCACTTCATACTTGAATTCTTTGACCTTTTCAAACATTTCTGACTTGTGCTTGATTAAGTAAATATACCCATATCTACTATAATCATCGATGAAAGTCACATAGAAGTGGTTTCCATCCTTTGTGGTGGATCTAAAGGGTCCACATACATCGGTGTGTATGAGATCCAATAAAGCCTCACCCCTCTCACAAGTGCCAGTGAAGGGTGACTTGGTCATCTTTCCAAGTAAACAAGATTCGCACGTGTCATCTTCCCTAAGGTCGAATGACTCCAACACTCCATCCTTTTGGAGTTGGGCTATGCGCTTCTTGTTGACATGTCCAAGACGACAATGCCACAAAGATGATTTATCCATACTATTGGAAGAATCCATACACAACACATCATTTCCTAGGTTATCTACAACCATAATAGTCTCATAAATTCCATTACATGGCATTGCTTCAAAGTATAAAACACCATTTAGATAAGCATAAATAGAACCATTCTCATTATTAAATGAATATCTAAATCCTTGTCTAAACAAACCATGAAAAGAAATGATGTTTCTTGCTATATCTTGCGAGTAGCAACTATTATTTAAATCTAAACCTAATCCATTACTAAGCACAAAAGAATACACTCCAATCTTGGTGACAGGCGACGATCTTCTGTTTCCCATGATTAGATTTATTCTTCCATGCTCCACATCCCTATTTCTTCTTAGTCCCTGCAAATTAGAACAAATATGGTAACCACATCCTGTATCAAGAACCCAAGAAATAGCATCAGATGAATCATTAGATTTAATAGTGTATATACCTGCATAAGATGGCTTGATCTTTCCATCCTTGATGGCTTGCAGATATTCTGGGCAACATCTCTTCCAAATGCCCTATTTTGTGGCAATGATGGCACTCTGCCTCCTTTGGGTTATAGTTGGGCTTAGCAGGATCAACCATGGTCCCACTAGAAGAGAAACCATCTTGGGACTTTCCCTTGTGGTGGCTCTTTGACGGAGCCTTGCTCTTCTTGCCCCTTCTTTGCCCAATTGCCAAAACAGAAGCAGCGCGTGGATTAGGAGTTGGTGCAACAGACTTGTCCTTTAGGTTGCTTTCGGCGGTCCTTATGAGCCCTTGGAGTTTGCTTAGGGTGACATCTTCCTTGTTCATGTGGTAGGTCATCCTAAATTGGTTGTGATGAGATTAAACTTTCTTTTAATCTATGAAGATCGATTAGATCTTGAACAAGTAAGTAAACAATGACAATATGAACATAATAAAAGAACAGGACAAGATTGAATCAAACGTGTCGAATGATTAAAACAAAATCCTCAGAAGAGCTCAATTAAGAACATCAACTGTAGAGGACTTGAAGGTTACAAGAACGATCAAAGAAACCTTTTATCGTCTGGAAAAATCGTTATACACAGATCTCTAAAACCTTTACCTAATATGCATGCAAGCATTAGCTTATATACAAAGCATAAAAAACTCACGGTTGGACAGGCCCAAACCGGAATACAAAATAGCATAATTAGACGAGCCCAAAAGACACAATCTATAAAGCCCAACAATCTCCCCCTTTGCGTCAATTTGGAGTGAGACATTTACTAATTTCTTGGGCCAGCAGCCGAAACCGGTACCTTCTTCACGGTACTAAACAGACACTTGGTGATTGAAAGAATGGTCTGTCTAAACCGGATGTACCAGTTAATCATATCTTCAAAATACTTGACATCATCGGCCGAGTTCTCTTTACACCGTTTGACAATGAACAGCACATGC
This sequence comes from Lactuca serriola, assembly GCF_051521515.1. Classification (NCBI taxonomy): domain Eukaryota; kingdom Viridiplantae; phylum Streptophyta; class Magnoliopsida; order Asterales; family Asteraceae; genus Lactuca; species Lactuca serriola. The sequence goes on along the minus strand of NC_136409.1, from coordinate 2,391,472 downwards.
TCCAAACAGGTTGTGGTGTAAAGATGCTTGTCAGCTAAAGCGAAGAGACATTTCTGCCCTTCCGCTCGAGTGAACATAACTGTGTTACGTCTTGGGTCAATCTTGCCCAGCAGCATTTGATTGAGATCACTGGCCGATCCCACAGGAGCAATTTTGGGTTTCTTCTTGAAGACTGTGGCGACCTCCTGATCCATAAGGGCAACCTCCATGATGTAGCAGATTAACATCCTTTTGACATGGTCTAGAATGGGACCATATTCAGCTTCATTGGTCAAAAGGATATTATACAGGACGATCCAATCATGAGGATTTAGATTCGGTAGATCTGCCAGAGAGATAAGATGAGCAGATTTTGCAGATCCCCGAATCAATTTGAACTGAACGTTTATAAAATGTCCTTCATTATATGGTTTTAGCACCCGAACGTTTACAATCTTCTGGGTGCTCCATGTAAGGAATTGTGGACGAGCAGCCTTCAGATAGAAGTCAATGAGCTCCCTGTCAAGCTCAGCGTTCGGGTGAGGGACTTCAAAAATATTAGAGAAGACGTGGAAGATGAACGCCTTTCGAGTCAGCGGCATATCGAATTGCGAATCGACAGTGTTGCTGCAGTCGAACGATATAACCGGCTCGAGCCATAATATACTGGGTGTTTCAATGGCCTCTTTGATCAAGCGTTCCCTGGTCCAGGCAGGGAAGAGAGTCTTTCGGCTCTCAAGGAGATCGTGGGCTTCTTTTTGTTTGCGTTCGGCTTCGGCAGCCTCACGCGCCACACGACTGGCATCTTCACCAACATTGCGACTGTTCTTTCGTTTTAAAATGTCGGCAATAGTCTCCTTGTCGCCTTCTTCATCTTCGTCCTCAGCTATAATTTTGCCTTTGTTCTTCACACCCGAACCTAAAGATTGATGAGTTGAAGATGGTTCAGTTGTGTGAGTAGCTTTGGAGGAAGGAGGTGGTTTTGAACTTGTCTTCTCATCTCCCCCTTGTTTCGGAATGGACACAAAACTTGGGAGGCCTTCGACTTTGTTGAGTAGATCGATGGCTGGAGAGAGCTTTTCAGCAAGGGATCGCCTCACCGAAAAGTTTAAAATTGGATCATGTGCTTCCAGAATGTTTGAGATAAAAGCGTGGACATCCGAAACACATGTCTTGAGCACCTCCCGTTCAGAGCGAAGATCTTCCAGTTCTTGTTGGGATTGAGAGAGGTGAGTGGTCTTGACCTCAAGTGCAGTTGTTTTTGAAGCCAGGTCGTCCATTAAAGAACGCTCGGTTGTCAGATCTTCTTGTAGCTTGACGAGGCGAGCTTCAATGGAGGCGGTAAAGGCCGAGTTGTCGTCGCTTATGTTTTGACGTAGATTGGAGAACGAAGGCAACTCTGATGAGACAAACATGACCAATTGTTGGACAATTGGTTCCAAAGATGCCTTTGTGGCATTTGCACTTTCTTGCATGGACTGTAGTAGGACAGAGGCATCAGAAAATAGTTAATCGACTTTTTCGGTCGCTGCCTCACATGCCCGGGTGGATGCCTGAATTGCAGCAGTTGCTGAGGCTGCTGAATCATGTTGAGCCCTGGAGAAGGCATCAACAATCTTCTGAAGTGCAGCTTGAGATAGGGTTGATTGTTGGTTAGACGAGGAGGCGAGAAGGAGATCAATCTTCTCGTTGAGCTGTTTGAGATGTTTCTTAGTTACTGGGGCATCATCCTCCTCTTCACTTTGAACTTGAAACGGACTATAGTAGACCGAATCAAAGATCATGTTTTCTCCCCCGAGATAAGGGTTTTCACCCTCAGATGCATTGTCATGAGATGAAGAGGGTGGAGAGGTTGGGGGTGTTGAGGGTTTAGTAGGAGAAGGTTGAGTTGGTGAAGGTATAGTTTCGGTTGGTGGTTGAGTATGGGTAGTTTCGGTTGGTGGTTGAGTATGGGTAGTTTCGGTTGGTGGCTGAGTATGGGTAGTTTCGGTTGTGTGGGTTTTGGGTTGAGGAGGTTCGGTTGAATGTGGTGATTCAGTGGTAGTGGTAAAGATTTGTGGAGGGGAAGGAATTGGGGAAATGGGTAGTTCAATCTCTGGGGTAGGGGATCGAGGTGGTGTATTGCCTCGTTGAGGAGATGCATCCCCTTGAGAGTCGTCAGAACCCGAACTCTCACCCTCAGAGTCACTCGAAGAGGAGGGTATAACAAGCTTTCGCTTCGGTTGGGTCTTCCTCTTCTTCGGTGGGGGGGAAGGAGCCGTTTTTGGCTGTTTCCTCTTTTTAGGAGAAGGCCCCTTTGAAGCTTTGGAGGCTTGTTTTCCTTTTTCCGCCTTTTTACCTTTGCTCACCGGTTTATCTGCGTCATGAATAGACCTGAGCATATCCGGGGTCAGATCCCTTAGACCAGACGGTGTTTGCTCCTTGAGCTTCCGAATCAACCTGCTATCCGAAGGGACAGCACCATACATGGACTCCGGAATTGAACCAATAAAGGTGAATTTTGATGCATCTGAGATGATGATCTTCTTGGTATGGAAAGTACCAACAGAAGACATCGATGCACCTTCAGCAGTGGGAACGTCGAATCTGTCCATGGCCCATTTAGTTATCAGTATCCAGAATCGAGCCAACGAAACTTCAGAGTGTCTGGATGAAGAGGAGAGGCTTTGAATAAGTTGTTGCCATAGAACAAACCCGTAATCCAGGTTGATCCCATTATAAACTCCGTACAGGATGGTGAGGAACAGACGACTTGCACCATCTGAACCTGAACTTCTCTCCGACAGTCCCTTGAAAAGGACTGTAAATAAACCGTTCCATTGAGGCGGCAAGCATGATTTTTTGAATCTTGCAACTGATGTAAGAACCTCTGTGTATCCCATGTTGTAAAACATGTTATACAGATGACCAATCTGTATCGACTCCGGATGAACTCTGGATGGGTCAGAAGCAAATCCGAGCAACGAGCAGAAACGTGGGCGGGAGACGGAGGTTTTGTGGTCTCCAATCTCGAAAAATACCCGGTCGATAGCCCTGTCATAATATGCAGTCGCGTAGACCTGCGATAGGGCCTCCATTGGCACCGATTCGATCCTGGAAAGTGCTGGTACGAGTTGTGAATACTTTAAGCACTCTATGACCGGCGACATGTAAGGGTCGTATGCCTTTGGGTTAAGATCAATGACCAAGCATTGCTGTGGGCGAATGGGAAGAATCTGGGAGGTAGCATGAACTGAAGAGGAGTCAGCCATTGATGCAGGTGTGAAGAAGATGATGAACAGGAAACTGTATGGGAGTGTTTGAGTTTTTGGAAATTTTGAGAGTGGTAAAGAGGTAAAAGGAGGTGGAATGGGCTATTTATAGTTGGTGAGAAGAGAGAGAAAGATCGTTTCAAATCTCGTATGGATGATAGTTGGGACGGGCGATGATCACGTAGGAGAGAGAGTGTCAGATTCCTAGGACCACGCCGCCCAATAAGCGCCGTTTCATAGGGACAAGCCGTTACTGTTTAACCACGCGCATTGAATGTCACAGGACAAAAAAAAACTTAGGATTGAAAAGAATGTCCGTTAAAATTACGATCAACCATTTATAGAGAAATGTTGAAAGGCTTCTTTTAATTATGCTAAAAACGACTGGCTTTAAAATAAAATCTCAGAAAGAAAAATAAGAACAAGATCCCAAGGGAAGAAATGTTATAGGTTTGTAACAATTTCATAGGAATCGCATAAAATTGGAGATTTTAATAGGGTACTTTCATCAATTCTTTAGTGAAAACTTGAGCAATTTAATTGTTCACCGTCAATTCGTTAGGTGTTGAATTTTGGGTTTCACTTAGTTCGTAGTGACACAATACTAAGATCATAAACGCAGATGTTGCGCAACCATAAACCTCAGTGGTAAGTGCTGAGAGTCTCAAGGGTTACCATGATGGAATGAGTGTAGTGGAGAAGTAATGTAGAGATGGTGTAAGAGAACAAAGTACCTCTACTGCGAAAAGAGGGACCAAGCAGGAAATTCTTAACTCATGTGAGAAAAGAGTGAGGTAGCTCATGATTAGAATAAATGAATTGGCCTTATTGGGAAGACAAGGTTTGTGTATACCAGGTCATGAAGGCCTTTATTCAAAATCTTATGAGGCTTGAGACACATACATCAGCATGCTTCTAGGGACATTTAGGAGTTTCAACAAATGTATCCTTATAAACTAACAAAAAAAAATTTGGAATTTTTGAGATAAACCGAACCCGAACCTTCGGTTGGTTTCGGTTGATAAAAGATTTGAAAAACCGAACCCGAACCTTTGGTTGGTTTCGTTTCTAGAAAATTTTGAAAAACCGAACCCGAACCTTCGGTTCGTTTCGGTTCTAGAAAATTTTGAAAAACCGAACCCGAACCTTCGGTTGGTTTCGGTTCTAGAAAATTTTGAAAAACCGAACCCGAACCTTCGGTTGGTTTCGGTTCTAGAAAATTTTGAAAAACCGAACCTAAACCTTCGGTTGGTTTCGATTCTAGAAAATTTTGAAAAACCGAACCCGAACCTTCGGTTGGTTTCGGTTCTAGAAAATTTTGAAAAACCGAACCTGAACCTTTGGTTGGTTGCGGTTCTTAAGAAATTTTTTTTTTTTTTTTTTTTTTTTTTTTTTTTTTTTTTTTTTTTGAATCAAACGAGGAAAAACAGAATTGTACAAGCAATACACAACATTGAGAAACTATCTTTGAAGAAATGAGAGGGTTAGATAGTTGAAACGCACCCAAACGTTCGGTTGTTATGTTTGAGTTTGAGAGGTAGTGTGAGGTACTGATTCTGATTCCATCATACCAAGTCCTTGCAATATTTTATTGAATGATGCTTCAGGAAGAGCTTTTGTAAAGACGTCAGCCAGTTGATCAGTGGTTCTTACGAAATGAACTTCGACGTTTCCATCTTCCACGTGATCTTTGATGAAGTGATACCTTAGTGCTATGTGTTTGGTTTTGGAGTGTTGCACTGGGTTATGACAGATCCTAATTGCACTTTCAGAGTCACAATATAGTGGGATCTTCTTCATATTGAGTCCATAGTCTCGAAGTTGACTTTGGATCCAAATCACTTGTGACGTGCATGATGCAGCTGCAATGTATTCCGCTTCGGCAGTGGATAGCGATACGCACGTTTGTTTCTTGGATTGCCAGCTAACTAACTTCCCATCAAGAAATTGACAGCCACCAGTTGTGCTTTTACGGTCGAGTCCACATCCTCCAAGGTCAGCATCAGAATAGGCTTGAACAAAGAAGCCTGAGTTGGAAGGATACCATAGACCTAAGAAGGGGGTTCGCTTGAGGTAGCGTAGGATGTTTTTCACTGCAACCATGTGAGGTTCGCGTGGGTTTGCCTGAAATCGAGCACAGTAACAAACAGAAAACATGATATCAGGTCTGCTGGCGGTTAGATACATTAATGAGCCAATCATTTGGCGATAGAGCGTGATATCAACAGCCGGTTTGTCTAGGGATGGGGTAAGCTTGGTGCCGAATGCCATTGGGATTTTAACTTTTGAGTCTCCCTTCATTCCAAACTTTGCTAGGAGAGTCTTCGTGTAAGCTTCCTGATTAATAAAGATGCCTTCGGGTCCCTGTCTTATGTTTAAACCAAGGAAAAAGTTAATTGGACCCATTGAGCTCATTTCAAACTTAGTCTCCATCAGCTTTCTGAATTCAGCTGTTAAGCTGGGATTCGTGGAGCCAAAGATAATGTCATCGACGTAAATTTGAACTATCATAAGGTGGTTATCTTCCTTTTTGCGAAAGAAGGTTGGGTTAACCGAACCTTGTTTGAATTTAGATATCTTTAAAAATTTTGTAAGCGTTTCATACCAGGCTCGCGGAGCTTGTTTAAGGCCGTACACAGCTTTATCCAGAATATAGCAATGATTTGGATGCTTTTCGTTCACGAACCCAGGAGGTTGCTCCACGTACACCGTTTCTTCGAGTTCTCCATTTAGAAATGCACATTTGACGTCCATTTGGAAAACCTCAAAGTTCTTATGGGCAGTATAAGCCAGAAATATTCTAACAGATTCTAGCCGAGCTACTGGAGCGAAAGTCTCTTCATAGTCTATCCCTTCCTCCTGACAATAACCCTTTACCACCAGACGAGCCTTGTTCCGTATAACATTATCTTCCTTGTCCATTTTGTTCCTAAATACCCATTTGAGACCAACAACCGAAGCATCTGGAGGAGTTGGAATTAGGCGCCAGACTTTGTTCCTTTCAAATTCATTCAGCTCGTCTTGCATTGCTTGAACCCAATCAGAGTGATCGAGAGCAGTGTTGACTGTCTTTGGTTCAACTTTTGATACAAATGAATTGAACATGCAAAACTCAACCTTTGAAAATAAGGAAGTCTGTTTTGCCTTCAGTTGTGATCGGGTCAGAACCTTTTCAGATACATCCCCAACTACTTGAGAGACGGGATGATCTCTGGTCCATTTGACAAGAGGAGGGTAATTTGGATCAGAGGTTGGATCTAGTTCAGCATTGATTATTTCGTCTAGCTCAGATCGGCTGTCATAACCAAGTGTCACATTATTATGTTCCACCTCAGTTGATGTACTTTGAAAGACATGAGGATCATGTGGTTCTAGTGGTCCTGAGCTTCCTGGTGTTAAGACCTTTTCGGTTGAAGTTGTGGAATTTGGCTCCCCCTGGACTTGAGCGCTTGGCTCCCCCTCGACTTGAGCACTTGGCTCCCCCTCGACTTGAGCACTTGGCTCCCCCTCGACTTGAGCGTTGGTGGAAGGAGAGTCGTTAGAGAGTGATGCTTCTTCATACATTCTCCTTGCAGCGTCTTCGACAATCTGCTCCATGTGATCAACCTTGTTGTCTGCTGCACATGCTTCGGAAAGTGAAGCGTTCTCTGGTTCGTCAAAGAGCTCCAGAAATGTCTCGAATAAGTTGGCGACCGAGACTGTAATCTTGCCATTCAGAGGAAAGATTTCCCCAGTGATATCTTCTTTAGCCTGTAGCTTCTTGACATAGTTGTCGTCAAAGGTCACATAATACGTCTCTTCAATCTTTCTCGAACGCTTGTTCAGGACCCTGTATGCCTTGGATGTGAGCGAGTAACCCAGAAATATTCCCTCGTCGGCTTTCACATCAAACTTGTTGCGGTGTTCTTTAGAGTTGAAGATGAAACACCTTGAGCCGAACACATGAAAAAATTTCACATTTGGCTTCCTGTTGTTCAGTATCTCATATGGAGTGAGTGCGAACCTTTTGTTGAGATATGACATGTTCTGTGTAAAACAAGCAGCATAAATAGCGTCAGCCCAAAAATAAAGAGGTAAAGAAGCGAAACTTAGCATTGTTCGGGCAGCTTCACACAAGGATCGGTTTCGTCTTTCGACTATTTCGTTCTGTTGTGGTGTGTAGGGAGCTGAGAAATTATGATTGATTCCCTTTTCTGCAAGAAACTCTTCAAACTCCCTGTTCTTGAATTCGAGACCATTGTCGCTTCTGATGTTGCGAACAACCTTCTTGAGCTGTACTTCAATTTGCTTGATAAACATTTTCAGCTTTTGAGTCGCTTCAGATTTGAGCTTTAGAAAGAACACCCATGTAAATCGTGAAAAATCATCAACGATAACAAGAATATACTTGCTACCACCGATGCTTTCGATAGATGAAGGACCACACAAATCAATATGAATTAATTCGAGTGGTTCAACAATTTTTGTGTTGATTATCGATGGATGACTTTGACGACTTTGCTTTCCCATTTCGCATGCAGCACATAGATGATCCCTGTCGAACTTGAGCAATGGAAGACCCCTTACATGACCTCCAGTAACAAGACGGTTGATATCTTTAAAATTAAGATGAGATAATCTTCGGTGCCACAACCAGCTTTCGTCGGATTGAGCTTTTGACAACAAGCATATAGCTGGATTTCCCTTGATGGGTTTGATGTTTAAGGGAAACATTTCACCCTTTCGCTCTGACTTGAGAATTACTTTATTTGACTTTTTCTCTATGATTTCAGAACCTTCATCATCGAATGAGACTTTGAGACCTGTACCTCTAACAAGCTGAGATACACTAATGAGGTTGTGTTGGAGTCCTTCCACATAAGCCACCTTCCTTATAGAGAAGTCCCCATTGGTTATCATCCCGTATCCCTTTATAGTGCCGAATGAATTGTTTCCAAACTTGACGTTGCCACCATTTGCAAGAGATCTGTATTCCCTAAGCTCCTCTTTCCTCCCTGTCATGTGACGTGAGCAGCCACTATCGATGTACCATTCTTCGTCGAACTTCTCGTCACTTATAACCTGCAAAAATTAGACAGATTTAGGAACCCAAAATTTCTTGGGTCCACGTGAGCTTTGCATGGGAACGGGAACAATAAGAGAGACATCAACAAGATAAGTTCTTTTTACAAGAGTTGTTTTATCTTTCCTTTTAATGGGGTAAACCTTTATTTTATTAAGATTAGGCGAATTAGATTTGGACTCTGGTGTGGATTTATTGACCTTCTGCTTCCATTTTTGCTCAACTGATGAATGAGATTTTCGAGAACAAGAGAAATCAGCTTTAGGGAAAGATGGAGACGAATCGGTGGGAGTAGAAGAATTATGTGACCAAGAAAAGGAATTAGAAGAACGAGAAGAATTTGAACACGAGGGTTTGGATTGAGAGAAGTTCCGGGCTTGAGGCTCTAGGTGACCCTTTTGCTTTTGATTATTGGAGGGAATGACCTTAGAGTTTTGTTCTCTTTTGACTTCAGAACCGAACCTTTGCGTTCGGTTGGAACTGTCTTTGGAACCGAACCTTTGGTTTCGGTTGAAGTCCTTTTCAGAACCGAACTTCTGCCTTCGGTTGATATCTTCTTGTGAACCGAACCTTGGCTTTCGGTTTTTGTGACTTTCAAGCTTTTCTACAGGAATGTTTTCATACTTTAGATTCTTGTCTTGATGAGAGAAATATGCATTCTGGGAACGCCAGAATTGTTTCCTTTCAGAAAGGTTCTTCCTGTATCTATTGTTCCTTTCTATCTTCCTATTCCTCATCTGAGAAGGTTGATGATGAACATTCGCTTTCGTTTTTGGTGACTCCTTGGCCGGTTCCTTTTGAACTGCAGGAGTTTTACTTTGAGCCGAAGGAGCCGAGATAATGTCTGCTTTTGCCGAGTGATCATTCTTGTGAGGAATATTTTTTGTACCACTGGTGCTCGGCTCATCGAAGTTGTTCGGTTTATTCAAGGGCTCAGGTATGTATCTTCCTTTGCTCTTCCAGGAAGTTCTTTCAGATAAACCAATGGTTTCGTCTGCATTATCAATTGGAGCTTCCCAGAAGTACTCATCACAGCCATCAACATTGTCTTCGTTTACAATGGCTACAAGTTCAGCTGTTTGATGTTCGGTTACTCCTGTCACCTTGTAAACTTGATTTGGAGTGGTCCTTACCTTTTGATACACAACTGCTTTCTCAACTAATTTTGGGGACTTTTGATGGGACAACCGAGCGAACTCCACTGAATTTTCAGAAATTAGATTCTTGTGATTTTCTGGCTCGGTTTTAATAAATTCTGAGCAGTCAACCGTGTCCTCTACAGAAATTTCACTCATGTTATCGTCCTCGTTAAGCTCAGATGCATTTTCAACGTCAATTTTGTTTTCTAAGCTTATGTTGACGTTTAAAGAGTCAAATTTTTGCATGGTTTCGGTTCTCAGTTTAAGTCTGTCATTTTCATCCAAAAGATTTTTAAGCATGAGCTTGTGGTCTTTGGATTTAATGAAAGACTCAATTTTGTCAAGTCCATACATGTAGGTGGGATTAATATCATCAGACGATATCACACTTTCACAATTATAAGCTTCAGCATCGATTTCATCTTCCTTAAACTCTAGGAAGGGCAAAATCATGCGGTGAATCCTTTGTCCTATTTCACAATCCAAGTGAAGCTGAGTAATATTAGAGTACAAACGTTTAGCAATTAAACAAAAAACATTTCGTTGTTTTAACAATTTCAAATTGTCTCTTTGCAAATAAATGTTTTCATCTTTAACTTTGACTAATTCTGACTCCCTTAACTCTATCCACATTCTCCGCTCCTCACTCTTCGACGTCGCCCTGCTCAATTGATCAGTTAGGTTAGAATTTGTGACCCGAGTTTGAGTTAAGCTACTATCTAGATGAGATATTCTTGTATTGACGGTTTTTAGTTCTTTCTCATAAGAGGATGATGGTACTTTGCATGAAATAAAAACAGATTGTACCTTCTTTATCAGTTCATCGAGCTCATTGAACTGCTGACTGAGCGGTTTGGCTGTAAAGCACATGTCCTCCTTTGCTTTCTGTCCATCAATACCTCCATCGGTGTTGTATCCCCTCATTTGAGATACGTTAGAAACCATGAGGCATTTTCCACCACTGCTTTCTTCCTTAGACAAGTAGGCCTTTCCAAGAGTAGGCTGCCTCACTTCCTCGTCTTCTGAGTCGGTAGACCAAACTTCCATGCTACCGAACTCATCACCTAGAACAGAACCCTGCACAATAAGAGCATTAATAGGCGGGTTAGCAGCAGACTTCTTCTTTCTCAACTCATCCAATCTTTTCTGCAACACGGCTTCCTCATCATTCCCATCATCCTTTTCAGCCATTTTCTTAAGGACACAGTCCTTAGCATAATGATTTTTCCCACCACAATAGAAACAGCTCACTCCAGACTCGCCATCCGCCTTCGGTTCCTTCTTGTGCTCCTCAGCTTTCGGTTCATTAACCGCCTTTTCAGAGCTGTAACTCCCCTGCCAGTTTCGGTTTTTGTTGCTGGGGAATCTCTTCTTGATGAACCTTTTGGGATTGGACACCATCAAGGCATAATCTTCTGATGTGAGATCATATTCTTCCAAGCTGAGGTCTTCATCCTCCATAACAGCTTTACTTTTTGACAAGAGGGCCAACGAACCAAGACCAGAAACGACGTTCTTTTCTTGCACCACGATCTTCTCTTGAGACTTGAGAATTCCCACCAGTTTCGCCAGAGAATATGATTTAAATTGCTCATGGGCTTTAACCGTGGAAACAACTGCTCTCCATTCAGACCTCAGACCATTCAGGAATGTAACCTTCTGTTCGATGAGCTTCCTTTCAATATCGTGTTTAATCATCTTGCTGAGAAGATGATTGAAGCGATCGAACGTCTGGGTCACAGATTCTTCAGCCCCTTGTCTGAATTCTCCAAACTCAGATAGAAGTAGAGTTTGAATAGAATGTTCAAGATCTTCGTCTGTAGAATACAGTTCGCGAAGTCTATCCCAAACATCCTTTGCCGTTGTGCATGAACTAACCAATCTGAATGTATCAGACTGAAGGGCGAACCGGATCAATCTTAATGCCTTGATATTGCATTGGAACTTATCCTTTTCATCTTGAGCAATATCTTTCACGTCCTTTAACAGATCATTGTATTCTTTTTGAGTCTTGATGATTCTGGACGATGCAGAATGAGAAAACGGTCCATTGATGATAGCTTCCCAAATCAAATACCCATTTTCCTCAGATCCAATAACATAGTCTTCGAAATGATGTGCCCATACTTCATAATCATGGGTGTATAAGATCGGAATCTTTGTCGTCGAACCAATGCTGTTGGAAATATTAATAACGTTTGATTGTGTCGCTTCCATTATGATCGAAAAAACCTGTTCAAAGATCAGACTTGTAATAAAGCAGATTAGGGCAAAGTAATAAATATCGAGATACGTCAATAAAGAGATGACGGCTCAATAAATATTAATGATTGCGGAAAAACCCTAATGGAAATCTTTTTCACAAAAAAGATGTGTATCAATTACACAGCCTCCCGCTCTGATACCAATTGATGAGATTAAACATTCTTTTAATCTATGAAGATCGATTAGATCTTGAACAAGTAAGTAAACAATGACAATATGAACATAATAAAAGAACAGGACAAGATTGAATCAAACGTTTCGAATGATTAAAACAAAATCCTCAGAAGAGCTCGATTAAGAACATCAACTGTAGAGGACTTGAAGGTTACAAGAACGATCAAAGAAACCTTTTATCGTCTGGAAAAATCGTTATACACAGATCTCTAAAACCTTTACCTAATATGCATGCAAGTATTAGCTTATATACAAAGCATAAAAAACTCACGGTTGGACAGGCCCAAACCGGAATACAAAATAGCATAATTAGACGAGCCCAAAAGACGCAATCTATAAAGCCCAACAGGTTGTAGCATGAGGTTAAGGAGTGAAGAACAATGTTGATAGTGAAATCTTCCCCAAATTTGACATTCAACTTGCGAAGACGATCAACATACCTTTGCATCTTTTGCAAGTGCACGGTTAGAGACTCTCCACTTCCCATTTTAGCAGTGATCATATTTGTAATGATCTCATAGCGCTCTTGCCTCGCGCTTTGGTGATATCTCTCCATCAAGTTTATATGAATCTCGTAGGGATACATGTCCTCATAGGACTTTTGGAATTCGGAATTCATTGTGGTTATCATGATGCAATGAACATTCGTTGCATCACGCTCATGGGTCTCAAAGGCAGCCATCTCTTCGGGAGTAGCAGTTTTTGGATTAATCTTCTCGAGCTTGTCATCGAGAACATACTCTTTGTCCTCGTAACGAGCGATAGTGCGAATCTATCTTATCCATTCGCTAAAGTTTGATCCATCGAAAGTCACTTTTTGACAAAGGCTCATTAGCGTGAATGAGCTAGCAGCAACATTATTTGCGTTAGACATCTACAAATAGAAAGGACAAACTTTGATTATCCTTATCTAGTTACTTGCCCACCAAGCAACCACAAGATAAGCCTTGATAACCCTTATCTCTTGGACCATATGGAAGATTTCAAGGATATTCAATCCCTTGAATTCGTCCACCCTTCTCCAAGGATGGCCATTGCCCTATTTTGTAACTATCACATAATTACAATTCAGACCCTCAAGTTTAATTAATTACACTTGATCACAAAATTAATTCCTAATTAATTATTGACCAATATAAATTAAACAAATATCATTTCTCCTTTAATATATTATTCTTATAACATATTAATAAATCATAATAACATCTTTCTCTATTTATTTCTCCAGTCAAGTTTCTTTGGTGAAGGCAACCCAAAAGGACCATGCAAAACCGGGTCAAGTATTTACCAAATATGGTTACGGGCTTAGACACTAATCCAATAATGATACTATGTCAAACAGTATGGTTATAACAACTCGCATAGATAAATAACAATAGACATAGTTTACGGGGATCTCTTTTATTTTATTAAAATTGCATACAATATTATAAGTTTGGTAAAATACTAGTACATTTTGGGTCTTGGGTCTTAATACTGCAACACATTTAATGAGGAAAATATTGGATTTTTTTCTTGTGTATACCTTACATTTACAAGGAAAGGATTTCTACTCTTTATACAAAAGCTTATGTACTCACCAACGTAATCGTTGGCACTCTTTCAAAATTCACTTATATTCTCATGTAATCAATAAATACAGGTGAATACCAACTTTTGAGGATGGAACCCTTCGGCGTTAATCAAAACACTTTGTTACTATATTTTAATCGATTTTGAAACATGTACTCTTATTAAACCATGTAACTTTCTTGATAGTATTTACAATGATTGTATTTACTTTGAACACTATCATACTCGTTGTTGTGATACTATACTTGAAGTCCTCCAACCCCGGACATTTCAGCCATCCTTGGTTTGGGGTATGACATTCAGGTACTTCCAGCTCGAAAGGGAAGGGCCCGGTTTGATCTCACCGCATCCGCCTATGTTTTTTCGCATTTTTTGATTTTTGGATTTGTACTATGAAATTATTTCATTATGATATACTTATGGTTGTGTTGACATGATTACTGGATATTTTGTAATGAATTAAAAATGAAATTTTTGGATGTTACAGCTTCACCTTTTTCTATATTTCTATTCTTAAAAGGAATGTCGGCGGACCATACTTTCGATTTTTATCCCTTACACTTTTTTTATATGTCATTTCACTCATTTGCTTAAAAGTCGGTTTTCTTAGCACAAACTCCTCTTTTAATTCTGTTGGACCAGTTCACATATTTCTATATTTCTATTCTAAATAGTGGACCATACTTTTGATTTTTCTCCTTTAAACTTTTCTTATATTTCATTTCACGAATTTATTTAAAAGTCGGCATTCTTAGTTCAAATAGACTAATCTTTTAATTGTATTGGACCGCTTCACCTTTTATATTTTTATTCTAAAAATGAATGTCGGTGAACCATACTTTTGATTTTTCTCCATTACAATTTTTTATATTTCATTTTACCTTATGCTCTAAAGTCAGCGTTCTTAGTACAAACTGACTCTTCTTTAAATTCTATTGCACCATTTCACCTTTTTCTACTTTTATATTCTAAAAATGGATGTCGGTGGATGATAATTTTTATTTTTCTCTATTACATTTTTCTTATAGTTCATTTTACTCCTCTTTTTAAAAGTTGGTGTTCATAGTATAAACTGAATAATCTTTCAATTATATTCGATCCCTTCACCACTTTCTATATTTCTATTCTAAAAATGAGCGGTGGACCATACTTTTGATTTTTCTCCCTTACGCTTTTCTTATATTTCATTTCACCATTTTGTTTAAAATTCGACATTTTTAGTACAAACATACTCCTCTTTAAATTGTATTAGACGCTTCACATTTTTCTATATTTTTATTCTAAAAATAAATATCGGTGGATCATATTTTTTATTTTTTTTCCATCACAATTTTTTAATATTTCATTACACCCCTTTGTTTAAAATTCGGTGTTTATAATACAAATAGACACATCTTTCAATTCTAATTGACCGCTTAATACTTTTATATATTTCTATTCTAAAAATGAATGTCGATGGACCGTACTTTTGATTTTCGTACCCCTTGCCTTACACTCTTGTTATATTTCATTTCAACCCTTTGTTTAAAAGTCGGTCTTCTTAGTACAAACAGACTTATCTTTCAATTTTATCAGATCGTTTCACATTTTTCTATATTTCTATTCTAAAAAGGAATATTGTTGGATCATGCTTTTGATTTTCTCTCTTAAACTTTTCTTATATTTCATTTCACCCCTTTGTTTAAAATTCGTTGCTCTTAGTATGGAATCATCTTTCAATTCTATTGGACCGCTTCATCTATTTATATATTTCTATTCTAAACAGTGGACCATACTTTTTATTTTTCTCCCTTAAACTTTTCTTATATTTCATTTAACCCATATGTTTAAAAATCGGTGTTCTTACTATAAACAAACTCCAATTTCAATTCTATTTGACCCCTTCACCCTTTTCAATCTAAATATTCATTTGTTATTTCTCTCAGATTCTTCCAAACTTGTCATCTCTGCTGAAAAATATCGAACCTCTGCTTTTCTTCATCATAGAGAAACGACTTGCCCAAGTAAAAAAAAGAGTAAATTACATGCTTAGTCATAGTGGTTTAGGGTAATTTTCATGCTATGTATTTAACAAATTTTTTTTTCACTCAGAAGTTCATATGTTTTCATTTTTTGTGCGTTCAGTACCTAATCGAATTAAAATGATTTTATAGCCATTAATTTTTTTTAAATCTTTTTATTATTTGATTTTATCTAACGTATTAAATTGTTTAATAAAAGATATAGGTCCAGGGTCCCATCGCCGAGTGCATTCAGCAACTCTTCGAGTTACCCGAGTAACTCGTCATGTTGTCGAGTTACCTGTGTAACTTGTCGAGTTCCTCAATAACCAAACGACCAAAAAACTATGTAGACCGAAAACTCCAATCCTTCATAGAAATCACTCGGAATCACGAAAACGGGTAAAACCTACCCGTCTCGTCGAGTTAGCTAAGGGACTAGACAAGTTCCTTCAGTCATTTTTGTGTTTGCACGTTTTTAAGCTACCCCAACACTCCAGATTGCAGAACTAGTCTACTAAGGCATGGTTTCCACATAAAGTTATAAACGTTATGTGCATGCAAGCTCTTAAGTGCCAAAACCAAGCTAAGGAGGGGTTTTAGCCAAAGAAAAGGGCCAATGCTTGATAAATTCAGTCACTTTATAACTCTAAGGATTTAGAGGGGTCGAGATCAGAAGTTGCAACTCCAGATCTTACCCAACACCCGAAATGCTTCATAAACATACCAAAGATGGCCTAAAACCAAAGAAAAAGAAGATCTAATGCTAGAATGATCCAGGTAACAACTTGTTAACTTCCAATGAGTGCCAAAACGTTGTAGATGTTTGATCTACAATCTCCTTCATGCTCCAAGCTTCTCAACCTTCAAACTCCTAGAACAAAATGCACGAAAAAACCTCTCTTAGCCTCTGAGGTACAAGAAACAACAAAGAACACCTTATGATCTCTTATGTGGGTAGTGAAGTGGTAATGGAGCCCATGATAGGCAGATTAAGTCCTTTATATAGGGTGCAAGCCCTAAAAATTAGGGTTTTCCTTTACAGCGCCTACTCGTCGAGTCGGGTCCTTCCGACTCGCCGTGTAGGATCCATTCCCGTACCCTCATAAATGATCTCTACTTGACGAGTTGGAGCTCCCCAACTCGTCGAGTCCTAACATAAAATCCTAAAAACTTGATAAACTAAATGATACCTGGAACAAATGTTACAAATCTCCCCCAGATGAACTAGACTTCATCCTCGAAGTCTACTAACACGAACAAGTCCGTATAGTAATCTCACATCTCCTTTTTCGGCTCCCATGTCCACTCGGAGCCCCTTCGGTGCTGCCATTGCACCTTTACCAGCTTCACTTCCTTGTTCTAAAGAACCTCGGTCTTCCTATCTAAAATCTTAAAGGGCCTGTCAATGTAGTTCAGGCTCTCATCCACCTAAATGTCATCCAGAGAAATGACCGCGGCTTCTTCTGTGACACACTTTCAGAGATAAGACACATGGAAGGTGTTGTGTATCATGCTAAGCTTGCCTGGAAGGTCCAAGCAGCAAGCTACATTTCCCACTTAGGCCGAAATCCTGAAAGTTCCAATATATATATGGGCCGTAGTTTGCCCCTCTTCCAGAACCTGATGACTCTCTTCCATGGGGGCACCTTCAGTAACACAAAGTCCCCCACCTGGATTTCAAGGTCCGATCGCCGCAGGACAACATAGCTTTTTTGATGGCTCTGTGCGACCCGTAGACAATCGCACACCTGCTGAATCAATATGGTAGTCTTGAGCACTACTTCAGTGCTTCCGATGACTCGGTGTCCCACCTCGCCCCCACAAACTAGGGTGCTACATCTCCAACCATAAAACATCTTAAACGGAGGTTGGTCGATACTGGCATGGTAACTATTGTTGTATGAAAATTATGCCAAAGGGAGGTATGTATCCCAACTACCTCCAAAATCCAACATGCATGCCCGAAGAATATCCTCAAGTGTCTAGATCATCCTCTTGCTTGGGCCATCTGTCTGGGGGAGGTATGTCGTGCTGAAATGAAACTAAGTGCCGAGTTCCTCGTGGAACATCCTACAGAATCTAGATATGAATCGAACGTCCCAGTCAAAGACTACTGACACTGGCACCCGTACCTAACCTGTTGGGTTTTGAGCATTCTAACACTGCTATGGTGTACATGCAACCCTAGAAACCTTTGATCTATGTTTGACTAAGATACATGCAAAATGATTTTCCAGGGTTCATAATCCTATCTAGCATACATGGGAATCTTTTATTCTAATAGTTAGGAAGAATTACCTACCTCTTTGTAGCTTGGATTCCTTCGAAACCTTGTGAGCCTAGCACCTCAAGTGTGATGCCTCAAATGCTTCACACAACACCAAGTACACTTGGAATAAATTCTTAAGAGAATAATAACACTTAGTATTTTGGCTAGCCCTCTTTTGTTCAATCTAGTGGCCCAAAATGGTGAAGAATAGCTTCTTTATATAGTATGTTACAAGTAGGGTTACACCATGTAAACCATAATTGTCATGACCTTTCATTTCCATGACCCATTGGTTATGTAACCCCCATGGAGCATCCATGGAGCATCATATGGGTTCAACCCAACTTGATAATCCATGGTGCCTTAGCCCACTATATAAGTTATGGATGATTAACACAATCAACCTATATATATATATATAATTAGTCTTCTTTTGATCACATAATTAATTCTAAATTAATTATTGATCAATACTAACTAAATATTATTATTCTTATTATTAATATATTAGAACTTATAATATATTAATAAACCATAAGTCTCTTATTTCTCTCATTTAGTCTATCCAAGTGCATGATGCCATGCAACCTAAATGGACCATGCCGGGTCAGGTCAAGTACATACCAAATATAGTTATGGACTTAGACACTGTATGCAACAGTCTCCCACTTGGATAAGTCTAATAACTATAGTTGCAACTATGACTTTAGGAACCAATCAGCAATCGTAGCTCTTTCAAGGTCTCTCGGAACTGAGAAGATGATGGTGTGCCACTTTAGATAAGTGATCATATAATCCTCTGTTCTAGATATCAGCCGGACAAACACACGAAACAAAGTATTTCTATTGTCTAGCAGTTGTTTCCTGATTTTCGATTTGTTTGACATAGAAGTTAATTGAACACATCAGTTTAGTTCTCATGGGTCAAAACAAAATCATCGAGGGGCCCAGATATTGCTTCTAATCCAGGAAGGAACATATAAACTTTGACTCATATGTTTGCTCTACTACTTGTTGAATTACACACAAAGTTATGTATTATAACATCGAGTTACCAATGCGTTTTCATACAATCAATGCATAACCAACTCATAGGTAACAAATCATATGTCTAGGTTTGAAGACTTATATGATATTACCGTCTCACGATCACTCGAGATAAATTCCATGAAGTGATACCGGTGAGCGTGGGTTGAATCTAATACTCAGAACTTATGAGCACTCATGAGTGTTGTAGCCCCCTTTGTCCAACATCTTGGACCTCTACAAACCAACCCATGACAGCCTTGATTCATATGTACTTCCAAAATATGATTTACTGTGGAGAATTTGAATAATATGATATATATACCATAACATAATTATTCTGGAAGTCAAAACATGCAAAACGAAATACTAGTAAATGATTGATAAAAGATAGCAACACTTTACTCATAAATAACAACTTTTATTTATCATCAAATGTCAATTACATTTTACATATTTCAAAATTATCTAACTTCTAAAAGCTAATATCATCTCTTAGTCCTATGCTCCTCTCATGCTGAAGATGCGTAACCCTACTCAGTCCCTTCGTGAGGGGTTATGCCTTGGGAACCCCTAAGGGTCTTTCATGAGAGTATCAAAAATAAATAGCATATTACATATCCCAAAACCAACCAATCAAAACTCATAACAATAATGGGCCGGCCTTGGTGCCTTCGACCCATCGATATGGTGAGGAGACTCGGCTCTCGTGAATGCTGAACTGATAAGATAAGATCAGATAAATCTAACGTGCTGCAGTAACTCAACTGCCTATAATCATCATGTGATTAATTTGTCAGAATCCCGAAATACCATAATTGTCCTCAAAGTCAACCCTGGCCAACCCTAGTCAAAGTCAAGGTCAACAGTCCATGTTGAGCTCAACTCGCCGAGTGCATTCAGCAACTCTTCGAGTTACCTGAGTAAATCGTCATGTCGACGAGTTACCTGTGTAACTTGTCAAGTTCCTCAATAACCAAACAACCAAAAACCTATGTAGACCGAAAACTCCAATCCTTCATAGAACTCACTCAAAATCATGAAAATGGGTAAAACCTATCCGCCTGGTCGAGTTAGCTAAGGGACTAGACAAGTTCCTCCAGTTGTTTTTGTGTTTGAACCTTTTTAAGCTACCCCAACCCTCTAGATTGCAGAACTAGTCTCCTAAGGAATGGTTTCCACATAAAGTTATAAATGTTATGTGCATGCAAGCTCTTAAGTGCCAAAACCAAGCTAAGGAGGGGTTTAGCCAAAGAAAAGGGTTAATGCTTGATAAATTCAGTCACTTTGTAACTCTAAGGATTTAGAGGAGTCGATACGACAGCTCTAAATGCTGCAGTAGCTGCGGCTGTGGCAACAGCCATGGCTCAATATTACTCTATTGGTGCCAGCGGAGGTTGAACACTTGTTCATTCTACTCAAGGTGAAATCCTCATGCGCTCGAGAGAGTGCTCCTACAAGGACTTCACCAATTGCAAGCCAAAGTCCTTTAAAGGGACTGGCAGAGTCATTGCCCTTTCGCAATGGTTCGAAAAGATGCAGTCGATCTTCGAGATCTGTTCCTGCCCAGCAAGGAGCAAGGCAAAATTTGCTGCTTGCACCTTTGAGGAAAAATCACTGACATGGTGCAATAGCCATGTCAAGTCACTAACTCTAATAGTGGCATACGGTATGGGCTGTGAAACTATGAAAGACCACATGAATGCAGAATACTGCCCATGGGGCGAAATCCAGAAATTAGAACAAGAACTAGAGAGCCTAACCATGAAGGGTTCCATCATAGTTTCCTATACCTCCAGATTCAGTGAGCTAGTGGCCCTATCTCCCAACATGGTTCCCACAAAAGGAAAGAAAATAGAGAGGTACATCTGGGGGCTGGTGCCTCCATTTCAGGGAAATGTCTTATCTTCAAACCCCACTACCTTCGATAGTGCCAAGCGATTGGCACAACGGCTCATTGACCATGGGGTCCATACCCCGTCATCAACAACAACCCTAGCCATCTTCGAACCCTTCGAATCCACTGAAAACAAGTGGAATTTCTAGGATGACAAGAAGAAGCAAAAAGATGCCACAAAGCAGCAGGTTGTGACGGTTCATGCCGCGATAGCACCTACCGTTGCTGATCCGATAAAGAAGTATGCTGGAAACTTGCCAAAGTGCAACAAATGAAACTTCCACCACAATGGACCCTGCTGAGAATTGCAGTGCTCTAACTGCAACAAAAAGGGACACACTGTCCAATTCTGTAGAGATCTGGCAAGGCTAATCAACCAAGTCCCCGATGTTGGTGTGGATTAGCCTTGCTATGGATGTGGCGAGGTGGGCCACTACAAAAGAGACTACCCTAAGGCAGGAAATGATGGTGGAGTGGGAAGGGATATGGCTATAGGCCACAAGGAAGTAGTTACTGGCCCTACAGTGGTGACTGGTACGTTTCTCCTTGAAAAATCTTATGCATGCATACTATTTAATAGTGGAGCAGAGAGCAGTTTCGTGAACTAGAAATTTGCTCACTTACTTAAATAACAATCGCGCTCACTTAAAGAATCGTTCACCATAGAAATGGCTAACGGGAAAACTGAAAGCAGTAGTACTATATACATATGATGTATTCTAACTCTAGATAGCCATTCATTTCCAATCAACCTCATGTCGGTCTCAATTAAAAGTTTCGACGTCATTATCGTCATGGATTAGTTGAGTCTACATCGTGCCGACATCATGGTTATGAAAAAGTTGTTCGCCTTAATCTTCCATCTAACGAAACTCTTATTATCTACGACGACAAAACTGCCCCGAGCCTTTGTATCATCTCAAGTATTCAAGCTCAGAATACTTACGTAAGGAATATCATGCATTCCTTGTGCATGTTCTTGATACGAGCCAAGAAACCAAGGACCTGAAGAACATCCACGTAGTACGCGACTTTCCCGACATCTTTCTAGAAAAGCTACCATGATTACCTCCACAACGACAAGTCGAGTTCAGAATCGATTTAGTTCTAAGAGCTACCCCAGTAGCCAAATCGCCCTATCGTCTAGCACCAGCGGAGATTCAAGAACTATCCGGTCAACTTAACAAACTGCTCAGCAAGGGATTTATTAAACCAAGCTTCTCAGCATAGGGAGCACCGGTCTTATTCGTGAAGAAGAAAGACGGATCGTTCTGTGTGTGTATTGACTACAGAGAACTCAACAAGCTAACGGTTAAAAATCGTTACCCTCTGCCTCGCATAGATGATTTGTTTGAGAAACTACAAGGGACGAATTACTATTCAAAATTTGATTTGAGATCTGGGTATCACTAGTTGCGAGTGTTAGAGGAGAATGTTCTGAAGACAACCTTCCAAACTCGTTATGGACACTACGAGTTCGTAGTGATGCCATTCGAATTGACCAATGCGCCTGTGGTATTCATGGACTTAATGAATAGGGTTTTCCGTCCATACTTGGATAAGTTCATCATCGTATTCATTGATGACATACTTATCTACTCTCGTAGTGAGGAGGAGCATAGTAAGCACCTACCACTGATCTTAGAAACACTATGGTCAGAGAAGCTCTACGCGAAGTTCTCTAAATGCGAATTTTGGATCCGAATAGGGAATCCACGTGGACCCATCCAAAATCAAGGCTAATGAGAACTGGTCAGCACCGAAGAAGGCTATAGAAATTCATCAATTTCTAGGCCTCGCTGGCTACTACCGCAAATTCATACATAACTTCTTTCAAATTGTGAAACCTCTTACAACACTGACCCAGAAAGGCATGGCCTTTGACTGGGAAGAGAAATAAGAAAAGGCGTTCCAAATGTTGAAACGAGCCATATGCACCGCACCGATACTATCCCTCCCAGAAGGAATAGAAGACTTCGTGGTATATTGCGATGCATCCAACCAAGGGCTCTGTTGTGTCCTCATGCAACGAGGTAAGGTCATTATCTATGCCTCAAGGCAACTGAAAACGAACAAAGTAAACTATACCACACATGATCTTGAATTAAGAGTTGTGGTGTTTGCTTTGAAGATCTGGAGACACTACATGTACGGTACGAAAAGCGCTATCTTTATAGACCACAAAGCCTGCAACATATATTCAACCAGAAGGAACTCAATATGAGGCAACATTGGTGGGTCGAGCTACTCAATGACTATGAATGTGAAATTTGTTATCATCTGGGTAAAGCAAAGGTAGTAGCCGACGCCCTAATTCTTTCTGCCACACCATTCAACCTGCGGTGTCCTAGGTGGCGTCAATCGCGAAACTATTCTGCATTCCTTGAGATAGTCATGGAATTCAAGACTTAGGTACTCTCCTCCTTGATCGGATCGAATCATCTTGATTTTCCTGCCCAATTGATTCTCCACATCATGCTTGAATTCTTTGAACTTTTCAAACGTTTCTGACTTGTGCTTGATTAAGTAAATATACCCATATCTACTATAATCATCGGTGAAAGTCACATAGAAGCGATTTCCTTCCTTTGTGGTGGATCTAAAGGGTCCACATACATCAGTATGTGTGAGATCCAATAAACCCTCACCCCTCTCACAAGTGCCAGTGAAGGGTGCCTGGGTCATCTTTCCAAGTAAACAAGATTCACACGTGTCATCTTCCCTAAGTTCGAATGACTCCAACACTCCATCCTTTTGGAGTTGGGCTATGCGCTTCTTGTTGACATGTCCAAGACGACAATGCCACAAAGATGATATATCTATACTATTGCAAGAATCCATACACAACACATCATTTCCTAGGTTATCTACAACCATAACAGTTTCATAAATTCCATTACATGGCATTGCTTCATAGTATAAAACACCATTTAGATAAGCATAAATAGAACCATTCTCATTATTAAATGAATATCTAAATCCCTATCTAAACAAACCATGAAAAGAAATGATGTTTCTTGCTATATCTGGCGAATAGCAACAATTATTGAAATCTAAACTGAATGCATTACTAAGCACTAAAGAATACACTCCAATCTTGGTGACAGACGACGATCTTCTGTTTCCCATGATTAGATTTATTCTTCCATGCTCCACATCTCTATTTCTTCTTAGTCCCTGCAAATCAGAACAAATGTGGTAACCACATCCTGTATCAAGAACCCAAGAAATAGCATCAGATGAATCATTAGATTTAATAGTGTATATACCTGCATAAGATGGCTTGATCTTTCCATCCTTGATGGCTTGTAGATATTCCGGGCAGCTTCTCTTCTAATGCCCTATTTTGTGGCAATGATGGTAGTCTGCCTCCTTTGGGTTAGAGTTGGGCTTAGCGGGATCAACCTTGGTCCCACTAGAAGAGGAACCATCTTGGGACTTTCCCTTGTGGTGGCTCTTTGATGGAGCCTTCCTCTTCTTGCCCCTTCTTTGCCCAATTGCCAAAACAGTAGCAGTGCGTGGATTAGGAGTTGGTGCAACAGACTTGTCCTTTAGGTTGCTTTCGGCGGTCCTTATGAGCCCTTGGAGTTTCTTAGGGTGACATCTTCCTTGTTCATGTGGTAGGTCATCCAAAATTGGTTGTAGCATGAGGGCAAGGAGTGAAGAACAATGTCGATAGCCAAATCTTACCCAAAGTTGACATTCAACTTGCGAAGACGATCAACATACCTTTGCATCTTTTGCAAATGCACGGCTAGAGACACTCCACTTCCCATTTTAGCAGTGATCATATTTGTAATGATCTCATAGCGCTCTTGCCTCGTGCTTTGGTGATATCTCTCCATCAAGTCTATATGAATCTCTTAGGGATACATGTCCTCATAGGACTTTTGGAATTCAGAGTTCATTGTGGCTATCATGATGCAATGAAATTTCGTTGCATCATGCTCATGGGTCTCAAAGACAGCCATCTCTTCGGGAGTAGCAGTTTTTGGATTGATCTTCTCGAGCTTCTCATCGAGAACATACTCTTTGTCCTCGTAACGCGCGATAGTGCGAATGTATCTTATCCATTCGCTAAAGTTCGATCCATCGAAAGTCACTTTTTGACAAAGGCTCATTAGCGTGAATGAGCTAGCAGCAGCATTGTTTGCGTTAGACTTCTATAAATAGAAAGGACAAAGTTTGATTATCCTTATCTAGTTACTTGACCACCAAGCAACCACAAGATAAGTCTTGATAACCCTTATCTCTTGGACCATATGGACGATTTCAAGGATATTCAATCCCTTGAATTCGTCCACCCTTCTCCAAGGATAATCATTGCCCTATTTTGTAACTATCACATAATTACAATTCAGACCCTCAAGTTTAATTAATTACACTTGATCACAAAATTAATTCCTAATTAATTATTGACCAATATTAATTAAACAAATATGATTTCTCCTTTAATATATTATTCTTATAACATATTAATAAATCATAATAACATCTTTCTATATTTATTTCCCTAGTCAAGTTTCTTTGATGAAGGCAACCCAAAAGGACCATGGACAACCGGGTTAAGTATTTACCAAATATGGTTATGGGCTTAGACACTAATCCAACAATGCTACTATGTCAAACATTATGGTTATAACAACTCGCATAGACAAATAACAATAGACATAATTTACGGGGATCTCTATGTTTAAAAAAAGGTTGTATTTTATTAAAATTGTATACAATATTATAAGTTTGGTAAAATACTAGTACATTTTGGGTCTTGGGTCTTAATACTGCAACACATTTTATGAGGAAAATATTGGATTTTTTTCTTGTGTATACCTTACATTTACAAAGAAAGGATTTCTACTCTTTATACAAAAGCTTATGCACTCACCAACGTAATCGTTGGCACTCTTTCAAAATTCACTTATATTCTCATGTAATCAATAAATACATGTGACTACCAACTTTTGAGGATGGAACCCTTCGGCATTAATCAAAACACTTTGTCACTATATTTTAATCGATTTTGAAACATGTACTCTTATAAAACCATGTAACTTTCTCGATAATATTTACAATGGTTGTATTTACTTTGAACACTATCATACTCGTTGTTGTGATACTATACATGAGGTCCTCCACCCCTGGATGTTTCTGTCATCCTTGGTTTGCGGTATGACATTCAGGTACTTCCAGCTCGAAAGGGAAGGACCCGGTTTGATCTCACTACATCCGCCTATGTTTTTTTGCATTTTTTGATTTTTGGATTTGTACTATGAAATTATTTCATTATGATATACTTATGGTTCTGTTGACATGATTACTGGATATTTTGTAATGAATTAAAAATAAAATTTTTGGATGTTACAACTTCACATTTTTCTATATTTCTATTCTTATAAGGAATGTCGGCGGACCATACATTTGATTTTTCTCCCTTACACTTTTCTTATATTTCATTTCACCCATTTGTTTAAAAGTCGGTGTTCTTAGCACAAACTCCTCTTTTAATTCTATTGGACCAGTTCACATATTTCTATATTTCTATTCTAAACGGTGGACCATACTTTTTAATTTTCTCCTTTAAACTTTTCTTATATTTCATTTCATGAATTTATTTAAAAGTCGGCATTCTTAGTACAAATAGACTACTCTTTTAATTGTATTGGACCGCTTCACCTTTTATATTTTTATTATAAAAATGAATGTCGGTGAACCATACTTTTGATTTTTCTCCTTTACAATTTTCTTATATTTCATTTTACCCTTATGTTCTAAAGTCAACGTTCTTAGTACAAACTGGCTCTTCTTTAAATTCTATTGCACCATTTCATCTTTTTCTATTTTTATATTCTAAAAATGAATGTGGGTGGACGATAATTTTTATTTTTCTCTATTACGTTTTTCTTATAGTTCATTTTACTCCTCTTTTTAAAAGTCGGTGTTCTTAGTATAAACTGAATAATCTTTCAATTATATTCGATCCCTTCACCTTTTTCTATATTTCTATTCTAAAAATGCGCGGTGGACCATACTTTTGATTTTTCTCCCTTACGCTTTTCTTATATTTCATTTCACCATTTTGTTTAAAATTCAACATTTTTAGTACAAACATACTCCTCTATAAATTGTATTAGACGCTTCATATTTTTCTATATTTTTATTCTAAAAATAAATATCGGTGGACCATATTTTTTATTTTTTTTCCATTACAATTTTTTAATATTTCATTACACCCCTTTGTTTAAAAGGTGGTGTTTATAATACAAATAGACACATCTTTCAATTCTATTGGACCGCTTAATACTTTTATATATTTCTATTCTAAAAATGAATGTCGATGGACCGTACTTTTGATTTTCGTACCCCCTGCCTTACACTCTTGTTATATTTCATTTCAACCCTTTGTTTAAAAATCGGTCTTCTTAGTACAAACAGACTCATCTTTCAGTTTTATCAGGTCGTTTCACATTTTTATATATTTATATTCTAAAAAGGAATATTGTTGGATCATGCTTTTGATTTTCTCTCTTAAACTTTTCTTAAATTTCATTTAACCCCTTTGTTTAAAATTCGTTGCTCTTAGTATGGAATCATCCTTCATTTCTATTGGACCGCTTCACCTATTTTTATATCTCTATTCTAAACAGTGTACCATACTTTTTATTTTCTCCCTTAAGCTTTTCTTATATTTCATTTAACGCATATGTTTAAAAAACGGTGTTCTTACTATAAACAAACTCCAATTTCAATTCTATTTGACCCTTTCACCTTTTTCAATCTAAATATTCTTTTGTTATTTCTCTCAGATTCTTCCAGACTTGTCATCTCTGCTGAAAAATGCTGAACCTCTGCTTTTCTTCGTCGTAGAGAAACAACATGCTCAAGTAAAAAAAAAAGAGTAAATTACATGCTTAGTCACAGTGATTTGGGGTAATTTTAATGCTATGTCTTTAACTATTTTTTTTCACTCAGAAGTTCATATGTTTTCATTTTTTGTGCGTTCAATACCTAATTGAATACAAATTATTTTATTGCCATTAATTT
Organism: Lactuca serriola; assembly: GCF_051521515.1. NCBI lineage: Eukaryota > Viridiplantae > Streptophyta > Magnoliopsida > Asterales > Asteraceae > Lactuca > Lactuca serriola. The sequence continues at coordinate 2,363,794 of NC_136409.1, read as the reverse complement.
TTTTTAAATCTTTTTATTATTTGATTTTATCTAACATATTAAGTTGTTTAATAAAAGATATAGGTCCACGGTCCCATCTCCATTATACCTCCCTTATAGTAGAGATAATGTAACGTCCGAAAAATACAACCAATTAAATTTTTTTTTAAAAACAACCTGATTTTCACTAAATTGTTTACAAAAAGGTTTTCAATACAAATCATTTAGAGTATTCCCAGAATCACATTGCTACAAAATCATGAGGAGCGGTACGATCGCGCCTTCACCTTGCCACGGTCTCCTAAAGAACCTAAAAAACATTAAACCACAACTGTAAGCCCGAAAGCTTAGTGAGATACCCCCAAAATACCAACCACATATACGCCCTTCCAGGCCACAACCTTCCGGTCCAAACATATCGCCTTCCGGCCCGTTGCGTAATGCCTTCCGGCCCATAACACATTGCCTTCCGGCCCATAACATATCGCCTTCCGGCCCGCAACGTAAAAGCATATATATATATATATATATATATATATATATATATATATATATATATATATATCATGACAGAACATAGAACAACCGTGCATACCGGGTTACACTCCAGACTAGACGACCATACACATAACATGTAATCATATAGCAGTTCACAGTTAGCAAATCGATCAACAGATCACATAACATATCATTACCCTAATCAAGATACCAGCCTAGCCGATCACTAGCATAACATCACCCTACGACTCAGCCAACATACTAATTATGCACATACGCCTTTCCAGGCCATGACCTTCCGGTCCATACCGCATTGCCTTCTAGCCCGCAACATGTAATGCCTTCAGGCCCATATCCCGCAATATCATACAACAGACAATTACCTGGATTTCCATCCGATAAAAGGGTCGGCCTTGGTGCCTTAAACCCTATATATATAGTGAGGATAACTCACCTCGAAACTGCTGGCTGAAAGGACAAGATCCCGCTGCTCCGAACTCTGACACGAACTCCTCCACTGAACATCAAAACATACAACTCAATAAATACCCTTAATTACCAAAATACCCCTGAAAGACAACTGGTCAACCCTGAACAAGTCAAAGTCAACCCCTGACTAACCCTACTCGCCGAGTCCTTATGCTCAGAACTTCCCTCATTTAGCGACCCAACTCGCCGAGTCACCCCAAGACTCGTCGAGTCCAACAACTCTGAGTCCACTCGCACCCAACTCACCGAGCCATCCCTTGACTCACCGATTCATCGACTCAACCAGAAATATTGGGACTTCCTCGACAAGACTCGCCGAGTCCAAATGGACTCGTCGAGTCCAAGGCTATCTTCAACCTACCCGCCGAGTTGTTCTTCCAACTCGTCGAGTTCCAGGCCATCTTCAAGCAACTCGTCGAGTCCACCCATGTGACTCGTCGAGTACCACCAGTCTGAATCCATATAGAAGCATCTCAGGCCATGCAATTGATCCAAAACATAGATCCAACCTCCTACAATCCATCCATCACGTAAAGTGGCAAACTTTACGTGAATCTAAAGAGATCTAGGCCTTATTCACCTTAGAACCAAGGTTTGGGACATGGTAGCTCCATTAACAACACAAGAACAGGGGCTTTAATGCTGTTAAGATCTTCTCCACTCCAGATCTAAGGTAGCAACCTCAAATCTATCCTCCAACATCAAGATGCCACACAACCAAGCACCCCACACAACCCCAAAATGAGAAACTAGGAAAACACAGCCCAAGAATGAAAGTATTACCTCCAAAAGATGCCTCAATAGCAATGAAACTCGAATCCAAGCAAAGCCCTTTGATCCAAGCCACTTCTCCTTCAAGATTTCTTCAGCCAACACCTCTCCAAGCTCTAATTTGCTCAATAATGGGACTCTCCACGAATTTAGGGTTTCTGGAACTCAAGGGGGGAATAAGGTAGGATGTGGAGGGGCATAATGCTCTTTATATAGGGCTCAACACCGAAAATTAGGGTTTTCTCCATACAGCACCTACTCGTCGAGTCCATCTTTGGACTCGCCGAGTAGGCCACTTGACACGCGACCATAGTCGCGACCTGACTCGCCGAGTCTATCCATGGACTCGCCGAGTCACCCTCCGAAACTTACACTTTTAGCCCTTCAACTCTACTCTTGCGATTCCGGGATGTTACAATTCTCCCCCACTTAAATTAGGCTTCGTCCTCGAAGCCTACGGCATCTCATCTTCAAGTTTCTTCCCACAACGCGCCACCTGACCTTGACCGAACCCAGTCCCTCAAGGCACAACCATAGAAACCAGAAGCTCACTTTCTCCTTCCATACGGTGCCCCAACCACCTACTCAACCCGGGCACCAGTTGTACCCTCTGATAACCGCACTCAACAACCGAGAATTACCCATGATGCCTTACTACTCCAATTCTCATCCTTCACTTGACTCATAGGGCTAGAAAACCATAACCATCGGATCCCCGATCCAAAACCCACTCTATCCATTCCATGACGACAGAAAGACCCATTCTTCCATTCCAGAGCAACTCCCCCGAGTTCTCCTCTCGCAATCACACACACATGCTAATCTAGCTCTAGCACCCTCAGGTTTGGAAAACCCGATACACTGATGATATCCTCAAACATCCTTCCAGTATGAACCGCTAACACATACCCAAAACCCTGATCAGAAACTCACTGAGAGTCCAAGACTCTCTCTCTGCATTCCTTCCGAACCCCTCTCCCTGGTTCTACGCCTCCGGTATTCCCTCCGTGCCCTGGGCAAACATATCCAGTCGAATGAGCTTTTATTCTACCGCCGCAACACGCTACTCAAAGACCATCGACGGACCACTCCAATCATAACTCTACTCTGCCGCTTTCACTTCCGTGAAATCGCACTTCCTTCCGGAATTTCATTCCTCCCCCTTTCCTTACCAAAGAAACCACTCATCCGCCCTGTCACCATGACAACCACTATGGTGTTCATCCTACGCTACATTACCTCTTTAAAGCGTACCCGACATCCATGCATCACCACTACTCTAACTCTCATCGCAGGGACTCTCAAGCCCATGCACCACCTTCACTGCTCAAGATCGCTACCCGGGGCCAGACCTTCCAATGTAATCACACTGCAACATACGCAACCCATAACCTCGAACCGATCCACAATACTCACAGAGTCTTCAGCATGACTGGACCGCCTTCCCAGGCCTTCAGCCAATCTGACTGGACCATCCTCCGAGCCTTCGGCCTGACTGGTACGCCTACCGGCCTTCAGTCTATCCGGACCGCTCAACTAGCATTCATCATTCCGAACTATCCCTTCGGGAAATCCTCCCGCGCATACCGTTCTAGCCCTCTAGGGGATCCGAACTCTATCTCCATCATATATACTCGATCCCGGCCTGCTCCCATGCCTTCCACAATCAATTGCTCTAGGTCTGTATTCCGCCCCGCACGCCTGTTACTCACCCATACGAGCCTGCTCTCGGCTGATAGAAATACCGCTGAATTTCCCCAAGCAGCTAAACAACCTCTCAGGCCCAACGACCATCCGGAGAATTTCCAATTCTCCCCCACTTAAGACACTGATTAACAACCACCGGTCGCCATCACCGACCTTCCAGAACAACCCTGCACAAAGAGAACACTTACACGCGGACTGCTTCCCACAAGCATAAACAACCTTAACGAGATCTCATATCCACACTGGTTAACCCGCTCGGAAGAAACTCAACTGTATCTATACACTCCTCGGAAAGCCGATGCTACCCAACCTTCAACCCAATGTTGCATCTCCACTAATAAACCTCACGAAAGCACAAACACCAAACTATGACCATGCCAAACCCTCAAGGAACAACGGATACCAAGACGAAAACCCGAATCACAAATCCATAACCAACCAATGAAACCAACAGATAACAATACTCCACAAAAATCATAAATAATCAAAAACAACAGGAAGAACATACCCGCAGCAGCAAGCTGAAAAAAAAAACACGACCCTAAGCCCTTGGGGGCTCCGCTCCACCCTAACCTCCACCTGTAATCCTCAATGTAGCCGGTGCTGGAGCCTGCACCAGTCCTGCAGCAAGCCGTGGACAGTTGACCTTCAAATGTCCAACCTGATGACAATGATAGTATATCCTCAAATCCCGAACCGGCACTGACTGCCGACAATCCCTCGCATAGTGTCCCTCCTTTCCGCACTTGCGGCATGCTCCACCGGACGGACAAACCCCGGCGTGACCCCTTCCACACTTTCCACAGACGTGGCTACCCTGATCTCCCATCCTGGAATCAACGGTCTTAGACCGTTTTGTCGTCGGCTGCGACTGAACCGGAGCTTGCCTCAGCTCACGCATCTGCAACTCAATCTCTAAGTCACACCGCCTGGCGGCGTCCTGCAACTCCAGCAAAGTCTCGCACCTCTGCGCAGACACAAACTGTCTGATGTCTCTCTTTAGCATACTCAGATATCGGGACATCTGAGCCTGCTCCGAAGCGGACTCAGGGCAAAACATCACCCTCTCAGTAAACATCCTGGTGATTTCTATCACTGATTCCGAATCCTGTTTCAGCTCCAAGAACTCCTGAGCCAACCTCTCCCTCTCGACCTACGGAACATAACTAGTGTTGAACATCTCCCTGAACCGATCCCATGAAATCGCAGCCCTCTGCGCATCCGAGTACGACCCCGTGGTCAATCTCCACCAATCCTTTGCCCCGAGCCTTAACAGATTCAGAGCACACCTCACCCTCTGATCAGCAGGGCATGAACACGTGAAGAAACATCCCTCCACATCTGATAACCATCTCATAGCAACGATCGGATCCTGAACTCCATCAAAAGTGGGAGGCTCCGTATTATCGAAATCCAGATATTGAAAATCCCTATCAGCTCCTCCCCCTACTGCTGCTACAGCCACTGTAGCCGCCGCGGCAGCCGTCTCCGCGAGAGCCGCATAGCGCTCATCAAAATACTCAACCATGGCGGTCTTGATCGACCTAAACAACTCCGGCAGCTCAGCCCGAAACAATGCAGCAAACTCATCATGCAGGATATCACGAATCCTCGCATCCAACTCGTGCGTACTCATCTGACTGATAACCTCGGGTTGTACAGACCCACCCGGAACTCCCTCTCCTACTCCTGATCCTGACCCGGATCCACTCCCAGCATGCCCTGAATTCTCCATACTGAAAATAAAACACCAAAATCTCAGACATATTCCACTATCCCGGGAACCAGCTCTCATCCCAACCCTAGAGGTCATGGTTTCCCTGATACGCGTATGAGTCCGTGCTTTCAGTTGTACGGGCCCATACTACCTTCCACACCTACCCATATTTGTATGAAGTACTTCCACAACACTCTAGCGACATACATAACAACGCTCCATCCTCACAACTAGAGGAACACTAGAAATCTCTCACAAGGAACCCTAGGCTAACAGGCATCATAAATCAGGCAACTCATCAAGAAATCCTGAAGATCCCTAGCCTAACTCTAGCATGCTGTTCTATCAAAGCTTCAAGAAAACAATTGTCATGTATGGTATTTTGGGGTTACTTACTGGCTCCGGCTGATCGTACCTCCGCGTCCTCCTTTACTTATTTTGAAAACCATTTTAAATTCTCTTTTGAAAACCCTCCTCGATTTGAGACTGGAGTCACACAAGTGTTCCTCCAATTCACTCAAACCAAGGCTCTGATACCAACTTGTAACGTCCGAAAAATACAACCAATTAAAATTTTTTTTCAAAACAACCTGATTTTCACTAAATTGTTTACAAAAAGGTTTTCAATACAAATCATTTAGAGTATTCCCAGAATCACATTGCTACAAAATCATGAGGAGCGGTACGATCGCGCCTTCACCTTGCCACGGTCTCCTAAAGAACCTAAAAAACATTAAACCACAACTGTAAGCCCGAAAGCTTAGTGAGATACCCCCAAAATACCAACCACGTATACGCCCTTCCAGGCCACAACCTTCCGGTCCAAACATATCGCCTTCCGGCCCATTGCGTAATGCCTTCCGGCCCATAACACATTGCCTTCCGGCCCATAACATATCGCCTTCCGGCCCGCAATGTAAAAGCATATATATATATATATATATATATATATATATATATATATATATATATATATATATATATATATATATCATGACAGAACATAGAACAACCGTGCATACCGGGTTACACTCCAGACTAGACGACCATACACATAACATGTAATCATATAGCAGTTCACAGTTAGCAAATCGATCAACAGATCACATAACATATCATTACCCTAATCAAGATACCAGCCTAGCCGATCACTAGCATAACATCACCCTACGACTCAACCAACATACTAATTATGCACATACGCCTTTCCAGGCCATGACCTTCCGGTCCATACCGCATTGCCTTCCAGCCCGCAACATGTAATGCCTTCCGGCCCATATCCCGCAATATCATACAACAGACAATTACCTGGATTTCCATCCGATAAAAGGGTCGGCCTTGGTGCCTTAAACCCTATATATATAGTGAGGATAACTCACCTCGAAACTGCTGGCTGAAAGGACAAGATCCCGCTGCTCCGAACTCTGACACGAACTCCTCCACTGAACATCAAAACATACAACTCAATAAATACCCTTAATTACCAAAATACCCCTGAAAGACAACTGGTCAACCCTGAACAAGTCAAAGTCAACCCCTGACTAACCCTACTCGCCGAGTCCTTATGCTCAGAACTTCCCTCATTTAGCGACCCAACTCGCCGAGTCACCCCAAGACTCGTCGAGTCCAACAACTCTGAGTCCACTCGCACCCAACTCACCGAGCCATCCCTTGACTCACCGATTCATCGACTCAACCAGAAATATTGGGACTTCCTCGACAAGACTCGCCGAGTCCAAATGGACTCGTCGAGTCCAAGGCTATCTTCAACCTACCCGCCGAGTTGTTCTTCCAACTCGTCGAGTTCCAGGCCATCTTCAAGCAACTCGTCGAGTCCACCCATGTGACTCGTCGAGTACCACCAGTCTGAATCCATATAGAAGCATCTCAGGCCATGCAATTGATCCAAAACATAGATCCAACCTCCTACAATCCATCCATCACGTAAAGTGGCAAACTTTACGTGAATCTAAAGAGATCTAGGCCTTATTCACCTTAGAACCAAGGTTTGGGACATGGTAGCTCCATTAACAACACAAGAACAGGGGCTTTAATGCTGTTAAGATCTTCTCCACTCCAGATCTAAGGTAGCAACCTCAAATCTATCCTCCAACATCAAGATGCCACACAACCAAGCACCCCACACAACCCCAAAATGAGAAACTAGGAAAACACAGCCCAAGAATGAAAGTATTACCTCCAAAAGATGCCTCAATAGCAATGAAACTCGAATCCAAGCAAAGCCCTTTGATCCAAGCCACTTCTCCTTCAAGATTTCTTCAGCCAACACCTCTCCAAGCTCTAATTTGCTCAATAATGGGACTCTCCACGAATTTAGGGTTTCTGGAACTCAAGGGGGGAATAAGGTAGGATGTGGAGGGGCATAATGCTCTTTATATAGGGCTCAACACCGAAAATTAGGGTTTTCTCCATACAGCACCTACTCGTCGAGTCCATCTTTGGACTCGCCGAGTAGGCCACTTGACACGCGACCATAGTCGCGACCTGACTCGCCGAGTCTATCCATGGACTCGCCGAGTCACCCTCCGAAACTTACACTTTTAGCCCTTCAACTCTACTCTTGCGATTCCGGGATGTTACAATTCTCCCCCACTTAAATTAGGCTTCGTCCTCGAAGCCTACGGCATCTCATCTTCAAGTTTCTTCCCACAACGCGCCACCTGACCTTGACCGAACCCAGTCCCTCAAGGCACAACCATAGAAACCAGAAGCTCACTTTCTCCTTCCATACGGTGCCCCAACCACCTACTCAACCCGGGCACCAGTTGTACCCTCTGATAACCGCACTCAACAACCGAGAATTACCCATGATGCCTTACTACTCCAATTCTCATCCTTCACTTGACTCATAGGGCTAGAAAACCATAACCATCGGATCCCCGATCCAAAACCCACTCTATCCATTCCATGACGACAGAAAGACCCATTCTTCCATTCCAGAGCAACTCCCCCGAGTTCTCCTCTCGCAATCACACACACATGCTAATCTAGCTCTAGCACCCTCAGGTTTGGAAAACCCGATACACTGATGATATCCTCAAACATCCTTCCAGTATGAACCGCTAACACATACCCAAAACCCTGATCAGAAACTCACTGAGAGTCCAAGACTCTCTCTCTGCATTCCTTCCGAACCCCTCTCCCTGGTTCTACGCCTCCGGTATTCCCTCCGTGCCCTGGGCAAACATATCCAGTCGAATGAGCTTTTATTCTACCGCCGCAACACGCTACTCAAAGACCATCGACGGACCACTCCAATCATAACTCTACTCTGCCGCTTTCACTTCCGTGAAATCGCACTTCCTTCCGGAATTTCATTCCTCCCCCTTTCCTTACCAAAGAAACCACTCATCCGCCCTGTCACCATGACAACCACTATGGTGTTCATCCTACGCTACATTACCTCTTTAAAGCGTACCCGACATCCATGCATCACCACTACTCTAACTCTCATCGCAGGGACTCTCAAGCCCATGCACCACCTTCACTGCTCAAGATCGCTACCCGGGGCCAGACCTTCCAATGTAATCACACTGCAACATACGCAACCCATAACCTCGAACCGATCCACAATACTCACAGAGTCTTCAGCATGACTGGACCGCCTTCCCAGGCCTTCAGCCAATCTGACTGGACCATCCTCCGAGCCTTCGGCCTGACTGGTACGCCTACCGGCCTTCAGTCTATCCGGACCGCTCAACTAGCATTCATCATTCCGAACTATCCCTTCGGGAAATCCTCCCGCGCATACCGTTCTAGCCCTCTAGGGGATCCGAACTCTATCTCCATCATATATACTCGATCCCGGCCTGCTCCCATGCCTTCCACAATCAATTGCTCTAGGTCTGTATTCCGCCCCGCACGCCTGTTACTCACCCATACGAGCCTGCTCTCGGCTGATAGAAATACCGCTGAATTTCCCCAAGCAGCTAAACAACCTCTCAGGCCCAACGACCATCCGGAGAATTTCCAATTCTCCCCCACTTAAGACACTGATTAACAACCACCGGTCGCCATCACCGACCTTCCAGAACAACCCTGCACAAAGAGAACACTTACACGCGGACTGCTTCCCACAAGCATAAACAACCTTAACGAGATCTCATATCCACACTGGTTAACCCGCTCGGAAGAAACTCAACTGTATCTATACACTCCTCGGAAAGCCGATGCTACCCAACCTTCAACCCAATGTTGCATCTCCACTAATAAACCTCACGAAAGCACAAACACCAAACTATGACCATGCCAAACCCTCAAGGAACAACGGATACCAAGACGAAAACCCGAATCACAAATCCATAACCAACCAATGAAACCAACAGATAACAATACTCCACAAAAATCATAAATAATCAAAAACAACAGGAAGAACATACCCGCAGCAGCAAGCTGAAAAAAAAAACACGACCCTAAGCCCTTGGGGGCTCCGCTCCACCCTAACCTCCACCTGTAATCCTCAATGTAGCCGGTGCTGGAGCCTGCACCAGTCCTGCAGCAAGCCGTGGACAGTTGACCTTCAAATGTCCAACCTGATGACAATGATAGTATATCCTCAAATCCCGAACCGGCACTGACTGCCGACAATCCCTCGCATAGTGTCCCTCCTTTCCGCACTTGCGGCATGCTCCACCGGACGGACAAACCCCGGCGTGACCCCTTCCACACTTTCCACAGACGTGGCTACCCTGATCTCCCATCCTGGAATCAACGGTCTTAGACCGTTTTGTCGTCGGCTGCGACTGAACCGGAGCTTGCCTCAGCTCACGCATCTGCAACTCAATCTCTAAGTCACACCGCCTGGCGGCGTCCTGCAACTCCAGCAAAGTCTCGCACCTCTGCGCAGACACAAACTGTCTGATGTCTCTCTTTAGCATACTCAGATATCGGGACATCTGAGCCTGCTCCGAAGCGGACTCAGGGCAAAACATCACCCTCTCAGTAAACATCCTGGTGATTTCTATCACTGATTCCGAATCCTGTTTCAGCTCCAAGAACTCCTGAGCCAACCTCTCCCTCTCGACCTACGGAACATAACTAGTGTTGAACATCTCCCTGAACCGATCCCATGAAATCGCAGCCCTCTGCGCATCCGAGTACGACCCCGTGGTCAATCTCCACCAATCCTTTGCCCCGAGCCTTAACAGATTCAGAGCACACCTCACCCTCTGATCAGCAGGGCATGAACACGTGAAGAAACATCCCTCCACATCTGATAACCATCTCATAGCAACGATCGGATCCTGAACTCCATCAAAAGTGGGAGGCTCCGTATTATCGAAATCCAGATATTGAAAATCCCTATCAGCTCCTCCCCCTACTGCTGCTACAGCCACTGTAGCCGCCGCGGCAGCCGTCTCCGCGAGAGCCGCATAGCGCTCATCAAAATACTCAACCATGGCGGTCTTGATCGACCTAAACAACTCCGGCAGCTCAGCCCGAAACAATGCAGCAAACTCATCATGCAGGATATCACGAATCCTCGCATCCAACTCGTGCGTACTCATCTGACTGATAACCTCGGGTTGTACAGACCCACCCGGAACTCCCTCTCCTACTCCTGATCCTGACCCGGATCCACTCCCAGCATGCCCTGAATTCTCCATACTGAAAATAAAACACCAAAATCTCAGACATATTCCACTATCCCGGGAACCAGCTCTCATCCCAACCCTAGAGGTCATGGTTTCCCTGATACGCGTATGAGTCCGTGCTTTCAGTTGTACGGGCCCATACTACCTTCCACACCTACCCATATTTGTATGAAGTACTTCCACAACACTCTAGCGACATACATAACAACGCTCCATCCTCACAACTAGAGGAACACTAGAAATCTCTCACAAGGAACCCTAGGCTAACAGGCATCATAAATCAGGCAACTCATCAAGAAATCCTGAAGATCCCTAGCCTAACTCTAGCATGCTGTTCTATCAAAGCTTCAAGAAAACAATTGTCATGTATGGTATTTTGGGGTTACTTACTGGCTCCGGCTGATCGTACCTCCGCGTCCTCCTTTACTTATTTTGAAAACCATTTTAAATTCTCTTTTGAAAACCCTCCTCGATTTGAGACTGGAGTCACACAAGTGTTCCTCCAATTCACTCAAACCAAGGCTCTGATACCAACTTGTAACGTCCGAAAAATACAACCAATTAAAATTTTTTTTCAAAACAACCTGATTTTCACTAAATTGTTTACAAAAAGGTTTTCAATACAAATCATTTAGAGTATTCCCAGAATCACATTGCTACAAAATCATGAGGAGCGGTACGATCGCGCCTTCACCTTGCCACGGTCTCCTAAAGAACCTAAAAAACATTAAACCACAACTGTAAGCCCGAAAGCTTAGTGAGATACCCCCAAAATACCAACCACGTATACGCCCTTCCAGGCCACAACCTTCCGGTCCAAACATATCGCCTTCCGGCCCATTGCGTAATGCCTTCCGGCCCATAACACATTGCCTTCCGGCCCATAACATATCGCCTTCCGGCCCGCAATGTAAAAGCATATATATATATATATATATATATATATATATATATATATATATATATATATATATATATATATATATATATATATATATATATATATATATATATATATATATCATGACAGAACATAGAACAACCGTGCATACCGGGTTACACTCCAGACTAGACGACCATACACATAACATGTAATCATATAGCAGTTCACAGTTAGCAAATCGATCAACAGATCACATAACATATCATTACCCTAATCAAGATACCAGCCTAGCCGATCACTAGCATAACATCACCCTACGACTCAACCAACATACTAATTATGCACATACGCCTTTCCAGGCCATGACCTTCCGGTCCATACCGCATTGCCTTCCAGCCCGCAACATGTAATGCCTTCCGGCCCATATCCCGCAATATCATACAACAGACAATTACCTGGATTTCCATCCGATAAAAGGGTCGGCCTTGGTGCCTTAAACCCTATATATATAGTGAGGATAACTCACCTCGAAACTGCTGGCTGAAAGGACAAGATCCCGCTGCTCCGAACTCTGACACGAACTCCTCCACTGAACATCAAAACATACAACTCAATAAATACCCTTAATTACCAAAATACCCCTGAAAGACAACTGGTCAACCCTGAACAAGTCAAAGTCAACCCCTGACTAACCCTACTCGCCGAGTCCTTATGCTCAGAACTTCCCTCATTTAGCGACCCAACTCGCCGAGTCACCCCAAGACTCGTCGAGTCCAACAACTCTGAGTCCACTCGCACCCAACTCACCGAGCCATCCCTTGACTCACCGATTCATCGACTCAACCAGAAATATTGGGACTTCCTCGACAAGACTCGCCGAGTCCAAATGGACTCGTCGAGTCCAAGGCTATCTTCAACCTACCCGCCGAGTTGTTCTTCCAACTCGTCGAGTTCCAGGCCATCTTCAAGCAACTCGTCGAGTCCACCCATGTGACTCGTCGAGTACCACCAGTCTGAATCCATATAGAAGCATCTCAGGCCATGCAATTGATCCAAAACATAGATCCAACCTCCTACAATCCATCCATCACGTAAAGTGGCAAACTTTACGTGAATCTAAAGAGATCTAGGCCTTATTCACCTTAGAACCAAGGTTTGGGACATGGTAGCTCCATTAACAACACAAGAACAGGGGCTTTAATGCTGTTAAGATCTTCTCCACTCCAGATCTAAGGTAGCAACCTCAAATCTATCCTCCAACATCAAGATGCCACACAACCAAGCACCCCACACAACCCCAAAATGAGAAACTAGGAAAACACAGCCCAAGAATGAAAGTATTACCTCCAAAAGATGCCTCAATAGCAATGAAACTCGAATCCAAGCAAAGCCCTTTGATCCAAGCCACTTCTCCTTCAAGATTTCTTCAGCCAACACCTCTCCAAGCTCTAATTTGCTCAATAATGGGACTCTCCACGAATTTAGGGTTTCTGGAACTCAAGGGGGGAATAAGGTAGGATGTGGAGGGGCATAATGCTCTTTATATAGGGCTCAACCCCGAAAATTAGGGTTTTCTCCATACAGCACCTACTCGTCGAGTCCATCTTTGGACTCGCCGAGTAGGCCACTTGACACGCGACCATAGTCGCGACCTGACTCGCCGAGTCTATCCATGGACTCGCCGAGTCACCCTCCGAAACTTACACTTTTAGCCCTTCAACTCTACTCTTGCGATTCCGGGATGTTACAGATAAATTTGAACACTCTCATTATTCTATTAAATTTCTAGAAGCTCACTGCTTCCGTTACATCTCTCCGGAAGTTACTGCCTCTGTCACTCCCAAACCAATATTTCCACACCATGCATCCCATTCAAACATTTTTCCTTACCTCTACCTCTTTTTTCCATTCAAGAATCCTAAATAGTAAAAATAACCCACAATCACCGATGATACCACCAACTACCGAGAACCACTAGATCACCTACGCATCTCTGTTTGGGTTCGATAGAAAACAATTGGCTTTCCTCTCATGTCTCCCTCTCCTCTGTGTCATTTGTGTAACCTACAACTATATTACCTATGACATCTACATTTTCACGGTTAGAAAATACCATTTTATTTATGTTTTTTTTTTTAAAACATAGTTTATTTATAACTTCAAAATTTGTCCCATAAAAGTATTTCCGAAGAAATATTTTTTACTCATTATTAAAAACTTGGGATGTCATAAATGATACAAGAAACATAAACATAAACATAGTCACTACAGCCTCACAACATCTGATGGTCTATATTTCCTTGAATCTTTCATTAGATCCAAACATCATATACTTTTGTATCGCTACCTTTGATGCAAAAAAATTGAGTGATTCATATTGGGAAACCTGGTCAGTACATAGCGTTTTTAACCTAGAATATTATAATTAATTTATTAATATTATATAATTTACACCAAAAAATTAATCGAATTTCCCATTCCCGTCATCCTCGCTCATTGATCCTACACCGATAATTTTGAGGGATCTATCCTAAAGGTCTTACTAGATTACCATGGAAACCCTCCAAGGTCTTACATATAAATGCCTTAGGAACCCCTAAGGGTCTTTCATGAGAGTATCACAAATAACTAGCATATTACATATCCTAAAACCAACTAATCAAAACTTATAACAATAATGGGCCGGCCTTGGTGCCTTCGACCCATCGGTATGGTGAGGAGACTCACCTCTCGTGAATGCTGAACTGATAAGATAAGATCAGATAAATATAACGTGCTGCTCTAACTCACCTACCTATAATCATCATGTGATTAACTTATCACAATCCCAGATACCATAATTGTCCTCAAAGTCAACCTTGGCCAACCCTAGTCAAAGTCAAGGTCAACAGTCCATGTTGAGCTTAACACGCTGAGTGCATTCAGCAACTCTTCGAGTTACCCAAGTAACTCGTCATGTCGCCGAGTTACCTGTGTAACTTGTCGAGTTCCTCAATAACCAAACGACCAAAAACCTATGTAGACCGAAAACTCTAATCCTTCATAGAAATCACTCGGAATCACGAAAACGGGTAAAACCTACCCGTCTGGTCGAGTTAGCTAAGGGACTAGATAAGTTCCTTTAGTCGTTTTTGTGTTTGCACGTTTTTAAGCTACCCCAACCCTCCAGATTGCAGAACTAGTCTCCTAAGGCATGGTTTCCATGTAAAGTTATAAACGTTACGTGCATGCAAGCTCTTAAGTGCCAAAACCAAGCTAAGGAGGGGTTTTAGCCAAAGAAAAGGGCCAATGCTTGACAAATTCAGTCACTTTATAACTCTAAGGATTTAGAGGAGTCGAGATCAGAAGTTGCAACTCCAGATCTTACCCAACACCCGAAATGCTTCAGAAACATACCAAAGATGGCCTAAACCCAAAGAAAAAGAAGATCTAATGTTAGAATGATCCAGTTAACAGCTTGTTACCTTCAAATGAGTGCCAAAACGTTGTAGATGTTTGATCTACTATCTCCTTCATGCTCCAAGCTTCTCAACCTTCAAACTCCTACAACAAAATGCACCAAAAACCCTCTCTTAGCCTCTGAGGCACAAGAAACAACAAAGAACACCTTATGATCTCTTATGTCGGTAGTGAAGTGGTAAGGGAGCCCACAATAGGTAGATTAAGTCCTTTGTATAGGGTGCAAGCCCTAAAAATTAGGGTTTTCCTTTACAGTGCCTACTCATCGAGTCGGGGCCTTCCGACTCGCCGTGTACGATCCATTCCTGTGCCCTCATAAATGATCTCTACTTGACGAGTTGGAGCTCCCCAACTCGTCGAGTCCTAGCATAAAATCCTAAAAACTTGATAAACTAAATGATACATGGAGCAGATGTTACAAATCTCCCCCAGTTGAACTAGACTTCATCCTTGAAGTCTACTGACACGAACAAGTCCTTATAGTGATCTCACATCTCCTTTTTCAGCTCCCATGTCCATTCGGAGCCACTTCGGTGCTGCCATTGCGCCTTTACCAGCTTCACTTCCTTGTTCTAAAGAACCGCGGTCTTCCTATCTAAAATCTTGAAGGGCCTTTCAATGTAGTTCAAGCTCTCATCCACCTAAATGTCATCCAGAGAAACGACCGCGGCCTCGTCTGTGACACACTTTCGGAGATGAGACACATGGAAGGTGTTGTGTATCAGGCTAAGCTTGCCTGGAAGGTCCAAGCAGCAAGCCACATTGCCCACTTAGGCCGAAATCCTGAACGGTCCAATATATATGGGCCCTAGTTTGCCCCTCTTCCAGTACCTAATGACTCTCTTCCATGGGGACACCTTCAGTAACACAAAGTCCCTCACCTGGATCTCAAGGTTCGATCGCCGCATCTCAGCATAGCTTTTTTGATGGCTCTGTGCGACCCGTAGACAATCTCACACCTGCTGAATCGATATGGTAGTCTTGAGCACTACTTCAGTGCTCCCGATGACTCGGTGTCCCACCTCGCCCCAACAAACTAGGATGCTACATCTCCAACCATAAAACATCTTAAATGGAGGTTGGTCGATACTGGCATGGTAACTATTGCTGTATGAAAATGATGCCAAAGGGAGGTACGTATCCCAACTACCTCCAAAATCCAACATGCATGCCCTAAGAATATCCTCAAGTGTCTAGATTGTCCAGTTGCTTGGGCCATCTGTATGGAGGAGGTATGTCGTGTTGAAATGAAACTAAGTGCCGAGTTCCTCGTGGAACGTCCTACTAAATCTAGATATGAATCGAACATCCCGGTCAAAGACTATTGACACTGGCACCCTGTACCTAACTTGTTGGGTTTTGAGCATTCTAACACTGCTATGGTGTACATGCAACCCTAGAAACGTTTGATATATGTTTGACTAAGATACATGTAGAATGATTTTCCAAGGTTCATAATCCTATCTAGCATACATGGGAATCTTTTATTCTAATAGTTAGGAAGAATTACCTACCTCTTTGTAGCTTGGATTCCTTGAAACCTTGTGAGCCTAGCACCTCAAGTGTGATGCCTCAAATGCTTCACACAATACCGAGTACACATGGAATAAATTCTTAAGAGAATAAGAACACTTAGTATTTCGGCTAGCCCTCTTTTGTTCACTTTAGTGGCCCAAAATGGTGAAGAATAGCTTCTTTATATAGTATGTTACAATTAGGGTTACACCATGTAAACCCTAATTGTCATGACCTTTCATTTCCATGACCCATTGGTTATGTAACCCCCATGGAGCATCCATGGAGCATCATATGGGTTTAACCCAAATTGATAATCCATGGTGCCTTGGCCCACTATATAAGCTATGTATGATTGACACAATCAACCCATATATATAATTAGTCTTCTTTTGATCACATAATTAGTTCTAAATTAATTATTGATCAATACTAACTAAGTATTAGTATTCTTATTATTAATATATTAGAACTTATAATACATTAATAAACCATAAGTCTCTTATTTCTCTCATTTAGTCTATCCAAGTGCATGATGCCATGCAACCTAAATGGACCATACAGGGTCGGGTCAAGTACATACCAAATATAGTTATGGACTTAGATACTATAGGCAACAGTCTCCCACTTGGATAAGTCTAATAACTATAGTTGCAAGTAGGACTTCAGGAACCAATCAGCAATCGTATGACTTTCAAGGTCTCTCGGAACTAAGAAGATGATGGTGAGCCATTTCATGAGAGTATCACAAATAACTAGCATATTACATATCCCAAAACCAACTAATCAAAACTCATAACAATAATGGGCCGGCCTTGGTGCCTTCGACCCATCGGTATGGTGAGGAGACTCACCTCTCATGAATGCTGAACTGATAAGATAAGATCAGATAAATCTAACGTGCTGCTCTAACTCAACTGCCTATAATCATCATTTGATTAAATTGTCACAATCCCGGAATACCATAATTTTCCTCAAAGTGAACTCTGGCCAACCCTAGCCAAAGTCAAGGTCAACAGTCCATGTTGAGCTCAACTCGCCGAGTGCATTCAGCAACTCTTCGAGTTACCTGAGTAACTCGTCATGTCGATGAGTTACCTGTGTAACTTGTCAAGTTCCTTAATAACCAAACAACCAAAAACCTATGTAGACCGAAAACTCCAATCCTTCATAGAATTCACTCGGAATCATGAAAATGGGTAAAACCTATCCGTCTGGTCGAGTTAGCTAACGGACTAGAAAAGTTCCTCCAGTTGTTTTTGTGTTTGAACCTTTTTACGCTACCCCAACCCTCTAGATTGCAGAACTAGTCTCCTAAGGAATGGTTTCCACGTAAAGTTATAAATGTTATGTGCATGCAAGCTCTTAAGTGCCAAAACCAAGCTAAGGAGGGGTTTTAGCCAAAGAAAAGGGTTAATGCTTGATAAATTCAGTCACTTTGTAACTCTAAGGATTTAGAGGAGTCGATACGACAGCTCTAAATGTTGCAGTAGCTACGGCTGTGGCAACAACCATGCCTCAATATTACTCTATCGGTGCCAGCGGAGGTTGACCACCTGTTCATTCTACTCAAGGTGAAATCCTCATGCGCTCGAGAGAGTGCTCCTACAAGTACTTCACCAATTGCTAGTCAAAGTCCTTTAAAGGGACTGGCGTTGTCATTGCCCTTTCGCAATGGTTCGAAAACATGCAGTCGATCTTCGAGATCTGCTCCTGCCCAACAGGGAGCAAGGTCAAATTTGCTGCTCGGACCTTCGAGGAAAAATCCCTAACATGATGCAATAGCCATGTCAAGTAACTAACTCTAATAGTGGCATACGGTATGGGCTGGGAAACTATGAAAGACCACATGAATGCAGAATACTGCCCACGGGCGAAATCCAGAAATCAGAACAATAACTAGAGAGCCTAACCATGAAGGGTTCCGATATAGTTTCCTATACCGCCAGATTCAGTGAGCTAGTGGCCCTATGTCCCAACATGGTTCCCACGAATGGAAAGAAAATAGAGAGGTACATCTGGGGGCTGGTGCCTCCATTTCAGGGAAATGTATTATCTTCAAACCCCACTACCTTCGATAGTGCCAAGCGATTGGCACAATGGCTCATTGACCATGGGATGCGTACCCTGTCATCAACAACAACCCTAGCCATCTTCGAACCCTCCAAATCCACTGAAAACAAGCGGATGGCATTACACTGAATATGTAAATCTCCTTTCTTGGAATTTTCCATACTGAACCTCTTCAGCACTTTCTCCAAGTAGGTGCTCTGACTAAGTCCAATTAATCTTTTACTCCTGTTTCTCAAAATCTTTATCCCGAGGATATAGGCAGGTTCTCCAAGGTCTTTCATAGCGGAAAACTTCCCAAGCCAGGATTTCACTTCCTGCAAGGCTAGGATGTCATTTCCTATGAGCATTATGCCTTCCACACACACTACCAAAAAGCTAACTATACTCCCACTATCCTTGACATACATGCAAGATTCATCTTCACATCTCGAAAAGCCAAAATCTTTGACTTTCTCATCGAATAAACGATTCCTGTTGAGAGAAAAACTTTGAGTCACACTTGAACAAACGTTAGAACAAGTATATTGCGGAATAGTTAATCTCGAAGGATCTGAAAGCTCAACAATAATATTTAGAGTTAGATGTTAGAGAGTTAGTTGCGGAAAAGTAAAGAAATGTAAATGACAACAATTGTTATATCAAGTTTACACTTAAGCTGATTCATAACGAGGAATGCATTCAAGCCAAGTTAATAAGTGAGATCAAACTTAGTGATTAAGTCACAAAATACTTGCTCTGAAGAGAGGTTGTGATTGATTATGAGAGTAAGAAGAGTGAACAAATAAGATAGAAAAGATAACTTCATAGATGTATGTTAGAATTAGATGCGATACATATATCTTACAAGAGAATGAGCTCTATTTAAAGAGACACATAAAGATCACTAGATTACAACTCTAAGAGTAGTCATGCCAGGCTTACTAGACAATAGAGTGTATTTCAGAAATGACAAAGTAACGTAATCTAGATAGAGAGTGCTGTAGATAGAGACTACGATTGATGACTGCTGATGAAGCGGCTTGGCTGCGGTGGCTTGTTGCCTGCAGTAGCTGAAGTTCAAGAGGGTCACTTTTTATGATTCAACAATTTCCCCTAAGTGACCTCTATAACTTTTCATCAGCTATCATGTTTAAGAAACTTGATCAAGATCCACCAAAACTTCCTGATGTTCTCCAACCAGTTGATTCTTCGTAAAATTTCAAACTTGACTTCTGCAGTTGTGTGCTTGGATTTTTCAACTGCGTTTTGGCAGATGTCATGTTGCTTCCTGGTGAGATGATGCATGGCAGTCATAGGAATGAAGTATTTGACATTATCAGTCTTCCTTTTGAAAATGACTCCAAGTTCAGGATAGTTGGTTGCACCTAATGATCTTTCTTCATAGCCTTCGGTAGGAATTGGTGCGAGGTCAAGTGGTGGCAGATTGACTTTCTTGGCAATGGTGGGCTAGATGTCTGTGTCGATTTTGGCAAAGTCACAGACTGTTTCCTTCAAGAAAGTACTAGCCCTTTCAAGTGCAATCTTCATCTTCGGGTGCATCTTAGACTTGTGTTGAAACACCTTAGCGATGAGAAAGACCTTTGAGTGGTGGCAGGGGAGTCATTTGAACTTGGAGAGGACATGTACTACGCAAGGTTTTTGAAGTGAGGAGGAGTCTCTGGTTTCTCAGGAGTGTTTTCCTATTGCACCGGAGAGTTATAAGGTGGAATGTGATGAGATGGTTGCGGTGAAGGTTGTGGTATGGGATTTTTTTCTATAGTGATAGGGGAGTTTGATGTTGTGAGATGGAGTGGTTGGAGTGATGGACTTATTCTTCTTCACTTCCCCCTCTTGAGGAGTTTAGACCTAGGGACTCCTCAAGCCATTGACAAAGGCCATCAACCTTCGTATACACCTCTTGGAATTAAGCTTTGAGGGCTTCGGCCAATTGTTGATTGTTTGTAATGGAGGGGTTGAAGAGTAGCTTGTGGATTTCCTTGGTGAGATGAAGAATTTTGGGACCATGGAAACTGGTAGACAAGGATCTCTGCAGACAATTGATAGTAGTTTGGAGGACTGAAATTGCAGACTCATAGGCAGTGTGAGTTTCTGCAATCAGTTTTTCAGAATGGGAAGCTTGATCCGCAACTGCTGCTTGAAGATCCTTTTTGATTGTAGTTACTTCTGAGATGAGATGTTCCGCGGCAGCCATAAATTCTTTGTGGTCAGCTTGACGATTGTTGTCAAGAGACCGGATCCCTATTTCGACCTTAAGATAGATACGCTCAACAACTAATCTCTCACGTGCTTCCAGGCGTTCAATCCTTTCAATTAATGACTGCGGTCCAGAGATATCTTCTGGTTGTGGTTGGGTTGGCTTGATCGCATAAAGGATTTGATCAACCTTGGGTTGAAGACTTAGAAACTCTTTTCTTGTAACAACATTCTTTTTCTTTTTCTTCTTCTTCTTCTTCTTCTTCTTCTTCTTCTTCATCATCATCATCATCTTCTTCTTCTTCTTCTTCTTCTTCTTCTTCTTCTTCTTCTTCTTCTTCTTCTTCTTCTTCTTCTTCTTCTTCTTCTGTTTGGGTTTAGAGGTCGTCGAATGATGAGAGCCACTGGATTCTTCTTCTTCATCTAACATCATAAGATCGTCATCAGACGGAGAGGGTTTCTATACCTCTTGTAATTCAGCATCATCAAATCCGAAGGTGGGAGCAGAGCTCACTTCAATTTCGGTTCCTTCTTCTTGTGATCCTTCAGTAGTGGGAGTGGGACGAACTTTGGAGACATGTTGTTCAGCAGTGGATTCCTGAGTCTTGTAGAAGGTTTCAGCCATTTCTGTCATCCAATCATGAACTTTAAGGATGGTGGCTAAGGTATTGGCATTATGAATGGCATCTGCCCAATACTTAGCCACTTCTTGTATTTCTTGTTCCTTCAGCTGTTGTTGTTTGATTTGTTGATCCTTGGGTGCTTGGAATGACCTTCAAAAGGCGTAATACTTCTTTGTTTCAGCCTCATTGGAGGGTTGGAACTTGCTCCAAGAATCATTTGAGTCACCACCGTCAATTCCTTGAAAGCGCATCGAGGTCTCCCTTAGGTCCACGGATCCTTGCACATTTGTGCTCACTGTGCCTAAACCACCTGTTAATGTGTAAGCAGAGTAGGATGTCCTGAGCTTCCTTGGTCTCCTTGACCCATGGTCAAGTGTGGCCTCGGCCCAATTCTGGAATGGGCGGAAGAAGTGCCCTGCGTTTGGGAATGTGTTTGTAGTGTTTAGGTGACATTCAAAAGGATTGAGTTCAACTCCTTAGGAGAAAAGAAATGTAGTCAGGAAGCCCTGGAGACTTTAGGGCAAGAACCAGAATTATCATATTGGGATTGAACTGGGGGAAGTCTCCTCGTTGCTATGAATCAGACTCACTTTCTGAGTCCAAGAGGAAGAGGATGGTAGTATCAAATGGATGTGCAGGCATCCCAAGGACAACCGGAGCCTGTTGAGAGGCTGAAGTATCAGTCCAGTCACGCATATGGCTAGAGGGATCGGTTTTCTGCTTCTTGAGGATTGAGATAGGTTGATCATCCTCGTCTGAATCACTGCCGGAGTCATGTTGGCTTGGTTCCACTATAGTGATTTGTGACAACCCGAAGTTCGTTCCACCATTTGTAACCCTTTCCGTTAATAAATTCGTCGTTTTCAAATTCGTTTCTGTTTACGTTATTAAATTAAGTCATTAAATTTGAATCTTTTATTATGACTTAATGGGTGCTTAAACACGTTAATAACGTAAGATTATATTCCAAATTATCAATTAGAAAAATTTTAGTTTCGACTATATCGGGTTACGACAACTTTATCGGGTGCGACCAAAAGCATCGTATAACGTCAGTATCGGGTAGATTTCCACTGAGTCTCAAACCCAACCCCTATATAAAGGTTGAGTGGACAACTTTTGAAGACTTTTGCCCATATCACAACTTTCTCTCTAGAACTCAAAATTGGTCCAAAAATCCTCCTTTCAAGCTTCATTTTGGTAAGGAATCTATCCTAGCATGTGTATCTTTTAAATTTGTGTTTAAATCAGTCAAAAACACCATGAATATGTGTTTATGGTTTGGGGACCCTACAAAAACCGTGAACTTCTCTAAAGAGGGTTTTGAAGCCCCAAAACCCCTCCAAACCTCTTTTAGTGCTTACAGATGGCTTAGAAACTTGCATGCATGAGCTTAGGACCCCAAAATCGCACCAAATGAGGCGTGGACATGGGTTTATGGTCCAAGAACATGCTTGGACCGTAAACCCTCATTCATAGACCTTAAACACCTTGTTGGGTGTTAGTTTGCCCCTAAACACCTCCAATGAACTTCTATGAGTGCATAGAACCTTAAAATCCTTCAAGAAGTGCACCAAATCTTACACAAATGGGAAAAACTTGAGTTTACAGTCCAAGAACATTCTTAGACTGTAAACTCATCTCCTTAGACCATAAACTCTTCAAATGGGTGTTAAAGTGCCTTTAACACCTTGTATGGCTTGAAATTGAACCTAGAACCTTGTATGCTTAACTTAACCACTAAAACCCATGAATCTTGGACAAACATGAGTTTACGGCTGTAAAATCATGTGTTTAAGGTAGTAAACTCCCAAGAACATCTTCATAGACCGTAAACTACTTTTCCAAGGTCAATTCAAGTCCCAAACACTTCCCAAGCCATAGAATCAACCCTAGAACCTTCCTGTGTGCATTGTAATTGACCTAAGACCACTAAAACACATTGAAACATGTCACACAAGATTTTACGGCCGTCAACTCATAGTTTACTGCCGTAAACTCCTCAAATGGTCCTTAGGATGTTCTAATCTCATTCAAAAGCCTTGAAACCAAGTCTAGCATCAACCCACAAGTGTTATAAGGCCATTTAGCAACCATGAACACCCCCACCATGAGTTTACGGCCATAAACTCATGGGGAATCGATCATTTGGACCGTGAACTCCCAAAGGAGTTTACTCTTGGGGAGTAAACTCCATATCCAAACCATACTCGTCCATAGATGCTACCCACGTCACTCCAAACACTTGGATTGAAGTGTTTTCACATCTAGAAGTGTTTACTCTTATCTAATTAATGGTTTGAAGTCTAATTAGATACATTTGTGTACCATTCCATATTACATAGGAACCTCGTGCATTATCAAGCCCCGAACTGACACTTAGCATCCAAATCAACTCGTTTTCTCGACTAGTGAGTTCATACCCCTACCCTTTTTCAGTGATTTTCAATGTTTTCAGGGGGGAGAATACAAGCAAAAGTACAAGAATATCTTGTACTTAAAGTATTTATTACATTTAAACTATTTGATATTCACATGCTTTTAACAATGGAATTAACCAAACATTAAACTATTTGTGAAACTCTTATAAACTGTTATGTTTTATATTTCACAAATGAATAGTTTAATATCATTATCGTTAAAAGCAACATATTGATACATTTGATTTGTCCTCGGTAACACTCCACAGAGATACGCGAGTGGAGGATTCATTGTTTTTTTGTATTATTACTAGTAAATTTGTTATTCCTATAAATTGGAGACACATCCTCGGAAACACACCACAGAGATACACAAGTGGAGGACCGCCTCCGTAGCCAGAATCTCTTAGATAGGGAGCGTGACTTGAGTGTATAGATCTATACGGGGCTGACTACCCCACAATTTGGATAGCAGAGATTTACTTATTAGTAATAATGGGTTAGTAATTTGTTTACCTTATACTTATTAGTTTTATGTGCATGTTAAAACTAATACACTTCACAAGGATAACAAGTTTTTCAGAATACATCTTTTACATTACATTTCAGCTCGGTAACCAACTTTTAGGAAAATATGGGATTTTCCTGGGATAACAGTTGTAAATAACCAGATTTGTGTAACATAACAGATAACCAAACTTTACATATAAGAAAATATGGGATTTTCATGGAATTGTAACTTTTTCAGAAACCGAAAGGAAACTTGTTCATATTCAAAAAAACAAAACACTTATGAACTCACCAGCTTCATGCTGATTTTCAAATTGCTTGTATTCTCAGGTCCATTTTAGACAGGTACCCAGTGATTCTTTTTGGCGAAGACGGAGTGCATAGAAGATGCGTCTTTACTTTTGTTCATATATGTAATGTAATGTTTGTTTACTTTGCTTACTATGTACATTGGTTGTGATACATACATGAAGTCACCTCCGCCCCGGAACGTTTCCGCCCTGGTTTCGGGGTGTGACATGGTTATTGGTGGAGTTTTCCTTTTCTTGGAGGGCTTGGAAGAATCCTTTTTAGGAGTTCCTTGTTTCTTGGTGTTGTAGGGGCCATGAAGAGCAGAAACTTTGTGCCTGCGTCTTTGTGAAACATTGGAGAGAATTGTTGAGGAAGGGACTGCGGTACCTTTAGGGTTAACAACTGCGGATGGAGAAGGCGGGGTAGGAAGATATGGGTCAATACCTTCCGTAGCCTCAATGTGATCTAAGACGTCAACAATCTCAAGACCCAGAGAAGAAAGAATATGGGTAGGAAGTCTGCGTATTGGGCCAAAAACCGATTCATCAGAAGAAGGATTGTACCTTTTTAGGTCCTTGGTGATGAAGAAGTTGATGTCACTGCCCATGTCGATCCCAACATCCGCCTGTAAGTCTGAAACGCAAAGGGACCAGAATCTAGCAAAGGTAAGTTTGGTTGGGTTCTGCCTTGGCCTCTCTTTGGGAATGTGTTGTAGAAAATCATCCTAAAGGATCTCTGTAGTTCACATCATGACCTGTGAAGATGCTCCATACTAGTTCCAATAGTTTGAGACCCATGTTATCCGTTCCTCCAGTTCTACCGGATAGACTACGGATGACAAAGTGGCACACGAATTGCTAGACTGCAGGCAATTGGTTCTTCTTCAATTTGCCAATTCCTTTGATCTTTTTCTGATAACCCATCTGATAGAGTGCCAAAGTGATGTCCGCCATTGATGGGTGAAGATCTTGATGGAGGGATGAACGAGGAGGTTAATGGTGGTGAGGAATTTTTCTTTGGACAAAATAACCAAAAAATCATTGATTAGATTTAGATGAACTTCTAGGAGGTTATCAAGTGGGTGATAGGCGGAGAAGGCACATTTGAAGAGGGTTGAAGTTGGGACAACATTTGTGAAAGCATCGAATGGACCAAACAAAGGGTGATTTTTCAAGAACTTGATCATAAGTTTTGTGGGAGCATTGTAAGAAGGTTGTTCTTCGAAAATGGCTCTGAAATTGCTTGAAGCTATTGTGGGAGAGTCTAAACCTAAAGGATTCACTAATCCAGAAGCCTTGGATTGTTTCTTCGAAACATTTGATTTCACTATTGTTGAAGAGTTTGAGGAAGCTTGAAGAATGCAGAAGAGGATGAAGGTTTAGAGAGCGTAAACGGTTCTTTGTGGAGATGAAGGGGTTTTATAGCGGCTTAAGGGAGCGGGAAATGTTTGTGATCTAAGCAAATTGGGGTAAAAACATTTTGGTTTACCGTTTGAATTAGGGTTTTTAATCTCACCAACATATTAATAAAAAAGGGAGTAAATCTGAAATTAGGATTTACCAAACGAGGTGTGCATTTAATGAAATATTAGATTTTGTATCACGTATGGTGATCGTGTGGTGGGGAAGAGATTAATCCGTTGGATAAAGGAGAAGTTGTAACAGATGTGATGGTTTGAGGGTAATAGGAAAAGACATATTAAAAGGATTTGATTTGGAAAATCTTTATTTTGTCATCATACCTTAAATAGGTCTGACACAAGTTTTAGAAGAAAAAGAATGTGACAGTTACCAAGGAATGTTTTTTATTTAATGTTTTATTTAATGAACAATCATTTAGCACACCATTTTTTGTTTTTCAAAAGAATGAACAGTCTGAAAATCAATTAATGTGACTGCGTGTGGACACATCATTGCAGATGGCTCCTTTCCATTGTGGATGACTGTAGTGGGAGAAACTGAGAAAAACACTTGTAAAAAAAGTTAGTAATAACAAATAAGAAAGACCAGTGAAAGATAAATATAATATATGGTTGCGGTACATAGACTGTGGTACACAGAATATACCAAAACCATCTATTATAAATGACTTTCAGTTAGGATCACAATGGAGACCAATAATGGTCAACGGTACCTATCAATTCAAGAAGAATTGAGTGTCCGGATTCATCATCCCTAACATTTGTACGAACGCATTGAGTTTGGTATAGTCAAGTGCTTTTGTGAATACATCAGCAATCTCTTCATGAGTAGGGACAAAGATGAGTTGAATGTTACCTTTCAGAATATGGTCTTTGAAGAAGTTATACAGTAGTTCAATATGTTTGGTCTTGGAATGTTGAATAGGACTATGATAAATCGCTATGGCACTCTCAGAGTCGCAGTAGATTGGTATCCGCAACATTCTGTACCCGTAGTCTAGCAGTTATGTCTTCATCCATAGAACTTCAGAACAATAGCTGGCTGCGGCCACATATTCGGCTTCTGCGGTAGACAATGATACATAACTTTGTTTTCTTGAGGACCAGCTGACGAGCCTTCCTCCCAGAAATTGACATCCACCTGTGGTACTTTTTCGATCAAGTTTGCATCCGGCATGATCCGCATCTGTAAATGATTGAAGACTAAATTCGTTGCCTGCGGGGTACCATAGACCAAGAGATTTTCTTCCTTTCAGGTACAATAGAATTTGTTTGGCTGCGGTCATATGTGACACTTTTGGGCCAGCCTGATACCTTGCACATACACCAGTTGCAAAGACAATGTTTGGTCGGCTTGCGGTGATGTACATTAGAGAGCCAATGATACCTCTATAAGTCTTGTGATCCTCAGATTTGCCAAAGGGATCAGCAGATATCTTATAACCGAAGGCCATGGGGACCTTAGCCGAGGAACAGTTATCCATAGAATATTTCTTCAATAGTTCTATGGTGTATTTCTCTTGATGACTGAATATCTCTTGCTGAATTTTTTTGACCTGAAGACCTAGAAAGAAATTAATCTCTCTATTCATGCTCATTTGGAATTTGTTAGTCATGAGCTTAGCAAATTCATCCACCATTCCTTGATTTGGCGATCCGAAGATGATATCATCCACATATATTTGTACAAGCATAAGGTGGTCACCATTTGCTTTTCTAAATAACGTGGGATCAATCACACCTCTTTTGTAACCTGAAAAGACTAGAAATTCAGAAAGAGTCTCATACCAAACTCTTGGGGCTTGCTTTAGACCGTAGACTGCCTTTTCAAGCTTGTAGCAGTGGTCAGGGAATTTAACACTTTTAAAGCCGGGAGGTTGCTGAAGATAAACCTCTTCCTTTAATTCCCCATTGAGAAAAGCACTCTTAACATCCATTTGGTGTACCTTGATATTTTTGTGGGTTGTGTATGCTAAGAAGATTCGGATGGCTTCCATTCGTGCCACCGGAGCATATGTTTCATCGTAGTCAACACCTTCAGGTTGACTGTACCCCTTTGTAACTAGTCTTGCTTTATTTCTGATGACCGCACCAGATTCATCTAACATGTTCTTGAACACCCATCTTGTACCAACAATAGTGTGGCCTTGCGGTATGGGAACGAGTTGCCACACCTTGTTCCTTTTGAATTCTTCCAGTTCTTCTTGCATTGCAGAAATCCAATCAGCTTCCAATAATTCTTCTTTGATCGAACGTGGTTCAACTAAGGACATAAATGCTGCGTAGTGACAATTATCAGATAAGTCCTTGGTAGATCGATTCTGGATACCTACGGATGGGTTGCCAATGATTTGACCTGGTGGGTGGTCCTTTGTCCATACGTGTAGACGAGGTTGTAGATGATCAGCAGTTGCAGTAGAGGGAATGTCTTCAGTATCAGAAGTTTCTATGCTTGGAGATGACAGTTCCCCCTGGATTTGAGAACATCCTGCGGAATCATTCTGGCTTGTTGGAATGGAATTGTCTTGAGTAGTTTGGAGAGTTTCCCCCTGGACTGCGGATGGGAGTTCCTTTGGAATCTGAGAAGGTTCCCCCTGGACTGCGGATGTGAGAGTGATAATCCTTGAATCAGTTCTAGTGTCAGTGTTCTTTATGAGTTCATCATCCGAATCCGAAGATATGTTTGATGGTAATGACTTTCTGTGGATAAGAACTTGATCATCATCAAGTACTGGAACCTCGATGATTATTTCTTGATCCGGAGTAGAGCTTTCCCCCTCAACCGGAGAGGTCAAAGTATTAAGAGATGCTACTTCGGATA
This sequence comes from Lactuca serriola, assembly GCF_051521515.1. NCBI lineage: Eukaryota > Viridiplantae > Streptophyta > Magnoliopsida > Asterales > Asteraceae > Lactuca > Lactuca serriola. The sequence goes on along the minus strand of NC_136409.1, from coordinate 2,334,810 downwards.
GAGATGGACCAGAAACATCAGCATGTTGTTGTTGAGCGGTTGGTGACACGAGAACTTCATATAGTTTTGCTATTTCAACAGGATTGAAGAGATCGTCATAATTGACTTCAACTAGATTTAAAGGACCTGAAGAAGCAGGAATATCACTTTCCATGATTGTAGTGGTTTCAGTGGATGGTGAGGAGTTGCGGATGTGAGAATCATCAAATTTCACATTGAAGCTTTCAATGATTAGCCTTGTACGTCTGATGCGAACTCGATAAGCAACCTTGTTCATGGAATATCCAAGAAAGATGCCTTCATCAGACTTTGGTGCAAATTTGTTAAGATGATCTCTGTTGTTGATCACAAAACATCTACACCCAAAGACATGAAATAAATGAACATTTGGTTTGCGGTTCTTAAGACCTTCATACGGTGTTTTATTGAGACATTTGCACACAATACTTCGGTTTTGTACAAAACATGCAGTTACTACAGCTTCAGCCTAGAAGTAGAGAGGAAGGTGTGCAAAATTGTGCATAGATTTGGCTGCTTCAACTGGTGTGTGGTTCCTTCTTTCTACTACTCTATTTTTTCTGGTGTATAAGGCATCGAAAAGTTATGAGTGATGCCTTTGGACACCAAGAAACTGTTAAGAGAATGATTAGTGAATTCAGTTCCATTATCACTGTGGATACGTCTTACTGGTAGCTTTATCTGAAGTTATATTTCTTTGATGAAGTTGATGAGAATTTGCGGTGTTTCTGACTTGAGTTTGAGGAAGAAAACCCATGTGAAGTGTGTGAAGTCATCTACTATAACCAGTATATACTTTTTGTGATCGAGACTGACTACAGTTGATGGACCGCAGAGATCAACGTGCAGGAGCTCAAGTGGTTCAGAAATTGAAGAGTCAATCACCATAGGATGACTTTCTTTGGATTGCTTACCACATTCACATGCAGGACAGAGAGTGTTATTGTTGAACTTGAGAATAGGAAGTTCTCTGACCAACTCTCCAGTGACCAAAGTGTTGATGTACCTGAAGTTGAGATGAGCGAGTTTGCGGTGCCATAGCCAGCTGACTACGGATACAACTTTTGAAAGGAGACACAACTGCGGTTTGCCAATGATTAGACAGACATCTAGAGGTACATGGTACCTTCGGATCTTGACTTGATCAAGCAGGTGCTCCTATCACTTGTCATTACATAACAGAATTTATCGTCAAATTCAACTCGATGGCCTGCCTTACATAGTTGGCCAACACTAATGAGATTGTGTTTAAGGCTTTCTAGATAAGCGACCTTTTGAATTGTGAAGTTCCCCGTAGTGAGTACACCGTAACCTCGGATGATTCCATTCGCATTGTTGCCGAATGTAACAATTCCACCGTTGCAAATTAGCCTAAAATCCCGAAGGTATTCTAACCTTCCGGTCATGTGCAAGGAGCAGGCACTGTTAATTAACCATTCATCTTCTTGTTCCTCCTTGCATAAAGCCTGAGAATTACACATTTAGTTTAGGCATCCAAACTAGTTTGGGGCTTGGAGCAACAAGTGAGTTTCATAGTGATGTATGGACCGAGGTTACAGGGACTGGTTTTGTGTCAACTTTTAAACCTAGTCCTGGGTGTTTGTGAAATTTAGGAGTGTTGTGTATTTTTGTAAAGTTACGAGGTTCCTGATTTTGACAACTACACTGACACTCACAGGTTGAGATTTTGTCTTTTGGTTCTGACACTACGCTTGGTCAGCAGTCTAAAGGATGAGTTGTTTCGCTTTTGACTAGTCCGAGATTGAAAGGATCTGACATGAGTGTTGTATGTTTTCTAAAAAGTTTGTTTTGAAAAAGGTTGTTTTTTAAAAGATCTAACATGAGTGTTGTATGTTTTCTGAAAATTTTATTTTGAAAAAGGTTCAGCACGTGTAGATCTTTGTGTCCTTTCTGTTGGATTTGGTAGAATACCCTTCCACTTGCTAAAACTTACACGTGACTTTAAATGTGTTGGAGTGGGTAAAATACCTTTCCATTTTGGATCATCTGATGAATAGATTCGAAAAACACTGTTTTGAAAAGACTTTACACCTTTTTGAGTTGTGTCAGATGATTCAGTAATGACTGTTGAAACTTTACATTCCTTTTTGGGTGTTTTCTTGATGGTAGAGTTTTTTGAAAAATAGTGAGAGAAAATAAAATTTTTTGGACTTTTGGGGTTTTCAGATCTGACATGCTTTTTGTTTTTTTTTTTTTAAATATTTGTCTATTTGTTCCTTGGGAGCGAAATTACTCTTTGAGAGCCTTTTTAGCTAAGGTTTTTAGGGAACCGCAGTCTCTGTTATTTAACTGCGGTTTCCTAGAACTCTTTCAACTCTTGTGAAAGCGTGGGCTTGATTCATCGGAACGTGAAGATTCAGGGATTTTGGAACATTGACCTACCTTAAAGATTTCTATGGGTAATTCATGATGAAATGTTTGAAGAGTGACTGAACCTTTGTTCGAAGACTGCGGTAGGGATGACTTGACTACCGCAGAGGAAGTCTTAGTTGGGACTTCAGTAGGACTTTTGTGGGACTTTTGACTACAGTATGGGACATTGCGGTCTAGGGACAGAGATGGAAAGTATTTAGTGACATCAGTGTCCTCAATGACAATTTCTTCATCAACTATGGACGAGTTTTGAGAATTTGGGAAAGTAGTGCCACAGATAGGAATTTGATCACTTGTGTGACCTGAAACCTCAGGCATAATTTCCTCAATGACACAATTATTGCTTAAATTATGCAGTCTACCGAAGTGAGTTTTGATATCTTCGGGAAAGGACTTGTCATTGACTGGGAAATGAAATTCTCGGTCTGGAGGGACATACAATCTGTCTTTGTTGAACCGGGGTAAGGAATCCATTGCGGTAGGATATCCATTTGACTAACCTCAATTGTATGTGTTGTCCACGGTTCCATTATTTACCAAATTTTCAATAGCCTCACTTTCATTAAATAATTTTTCGATTAAAAGATTTAAGCGTACAATTTCACTCTAAGCTAAATCTCTCTGGTTCAAAGCTATCTCTAATTGGGTGTCACTCAACATTCTTGCATCTTTTTCTAACTCTAAATCTCTTTTTAACATATCCATTTTGAGTCTTTTATTGTCCAGTCGCCCTCTCACATGTAACATCTCCTAGGATGCAATGTTCTTCTCATCTAGGGCTTTGTTATAGTCTGTAAGGACGGCAACACATGTTTCATTAAGATTATCTATGTAAGGTTGGAAATCATGCATGCTATAGTTTAGAGTTTGGATCATGAGTTTTACCTATTCAACGATGCTTAGAGTTCGATCCTTTTCCATGTAGCAGTAGTTTTTGTTTAGCTTTATAGACCCATCATCATCAGCAGTTGCTAACATGCAAATTTTCCCTTTTTCTTTGATACTACTGATGGCTTCATCTTCATCTCCGGATGACCAAACTTGATGGTCTCTTTTGACATGGGCTACGTATGCCCTTGCTTTCTCCTTTTCTTCAACCTCTTGGGCCATTCTAAGGTAGAATGCTCTATCTTTAACTACTTTTTCGTTACACTCTCTTGCAAAGTGATTCTCTTTGTTGCATTTGTGGCAAACTACAACATTAATCTTGTCTTTTGAGGGAGTACCGGAGTCAGTGGTTTGAGTAGACTGTGGTGCTTCCTTTGGTTGAAAATTTTGAGATTGCGGTGGTGGAGGAGAACTTTTAGGATAATGGGAGTGATTTTTTGTGGATTGAGGCTGCGATTGAAGGGTGGTTTGTTAAATTGTTGCTTTTTGTGAAAAGAGTGTGGTGGTAGACGGTTGAATTGTTTGCTGACGAGAGCAATTGCCTTTTGAAATTATTCTCCATCATCATACTCTGAATCAGCTTCGTATAACTATGGTGGAGTGTCATACGAGGGAGAGTAATATTGATTATGTGGAGTTTGTGCTATGAGAGCAACAGGTCCTCCGAAGTCAGCACAATCATTGAGTACGGTGGATTGTTGTGCTTGCAGTTCCCCATAGAGTTTGTAGAGTGACAAGGAATGAATCTTTATATCCCCTTGAGCTATCATCTTTGCAGTAGTCCAATGTCTTCCCAAGCCATTAAGAAACTGAAGATTTGTTTCATGGTTACTGCGGATGGTGCCCACATTGGATAACTTGGTAACAATCAGGTTGAACCTTTTGAAGGAGTCTTCCAAACTTTCGCCAGTATGAGTTTTGAAGTTGTTGAACTCATTGAGTACGGTTGTAAGCTTCTTGTCTTGTGCTTATTCTGAGCCTTTGTACCGATTCTTGAGAACATCCCAGATCTCTATTGCTGATTTGCAGTTTATGATAATATCGAAGTTGTCAGGAGCAACTCCACAGGAGATTTCATAAAAAGCAACAACATCATTTTCCATTTGATCGAGATCATCTTTGGTGGGACGGTTCATAGCTGATTGACCTCCTCCTAGTCTTGTAGTTTCTCCATCAGTTTGGATTGGAGTAAGGACAGGTATATGTGGTCCTTCTTCTACGGATCTCCATACATCTCTACCAAGTCTCCTTAAGTATCTCTCCATTCTTTGTGACCAGTGATGATATTCATTTGTAACAAGTATTGCGGCTCGATTCGAACCACCAACACTGTTGGAAACATTCAGAGATAACGATTGTGCCATATTTTTGAAGTTTTTTTGTTTGAGAAATGAGCTCAGTGGTCTAGAAAGCTCTTCGAAAAATCAGAGTTCCGATTTTCAAAAAGCAACCACTACGACTCTGATACCAATTTTTGAGATAAAAACTTTGAGACACACTTGAACAAACATTAGAACAAGTATATTGCAGAATAGTTAATCTCGAAGGATCTAAAAGCTCAACACTAATATTTAGTGTTAGATGTTAGAGAGTTAGTTGCGGAAAAGTAAAAAAATGTAAATGACAACAATTGTTATATCAAGTATACACTTAAGCTAATTCATAACGAGGAATGCATTCAGGCCAAGTTAATAAGTGAGATCAAACTTAGTGATTAAGTCACAAAAGACTTGCTCCGAAGAGAGGTTGTGATAGATTATGAGAGTACGAAGAGTGAACAAGTAAGATAGAAAAGATAACTTCAGATATGTGTATTAGAATTAGATGTGATACATATTTCTTACAAGAGAATGAGCTCTATTTATAGAGACTCATAAAGATCACTTGATTACAACTCTAAGAGTATCCATGCAAGCCATACTGGATGATACAATGTATTACAGAAAAGACAAAGTAACGTAATCTAGATAGAGGCTGTTGTAGATAGAGACTGCGGTTGATGATTGTTGATGAAGCGGCTTGGGTGCGGTGGCTTGTTGACTGCAGTAGCTGAAGTTCAATAGGGTCACTTTTTATGATTAAACAATACCATCTACAAGGTGCTTGTTTCAATCCATATATGGATTTTTCAAGCTGACACACCCTATTTGGGTATTCTGTACTTACAAAACCCTCTGGCTGAACCATGTAAACATCCTCAGCCAACTTTCCATTAAGGAAAGCGGTTTTGACATCCATTTGCCATATTTCATAGTCATGAAATGCAGCAATGGCTAACAGAACCCTAATAGACTTAATCTTGGCCACTGGTGCAAAGGTCTCATCATAATCAACTCCCGGAGTTTGTGAATAACCCTTTGCAACCAGTTGTGCCTTATAAGTGTGTACATTACCTTCCATGTCGGTCTTCTTCATGAAGATCCATTTTCACCCTACTGTCTTACGACCTGGTACATTGTCAACCAAGTTCCAAACTTGATTGTCATACATGGAATTCATCTTGCTATCCATAGCCTCTTTCCATTTAGCCGACTCAGGGCCTGCCATGGCTTCCGTGTACCTATTAGGCTGTTCCATATTTATCAGTATATTATCACTGATAAGGGTATCACCTTCTGCAGAAATATGGAAACCATAATAATGATCAGGTGCATTCCTAACTCAGGTGGAATGCCTCAGAGGTATGGACTCTTCAGTCGGCTTAACAGGAGTTTCCTCCTTAGGTGGAGGGCTAGGGTTTGAGGTTCCTTCACCGCTTGACTCTTGAATTTCTTCATGGTCAACTTGCCTCCCACTGTCTCCTTGGCTTATGAGTTCTCTCTCTCGAAAGACTCCTCTTCTTGCTACAAATACCACATTGTCACTGGGTCTGTAGAAGATATAACCAAAAGATTTATGTGGGTAGCCGATGAAAATATACCTCTCACTTCGAGGTTTGAGCTTGTCGTGAGTCTCGCGTCTCACGAAAGCCTCAGAACCCCAAACATTGATGTGGTCTAGATTTGGAACTTTTCCAGTCCACGTCTCGTGAGGTGTTTTGGAAACCTTCTTTGTAGGAACTAGGTTAAGGATATGGGCGGCAGTCTCTAAGGCATACCCCCAAAATGAGATTGGTAGCGAAACTTGACTCATCATGGAACAAACCATGTCCAACAAGGTTCGATTGTGCCTCTCATCTACACCATTCAAATGTGGTGTTCTGGGAGGTGTCAATTGTGAGACTATCCCACATTCCTTAAGATAGTCAAGGAACTCGGTACTAAGATACTCACCACCTCGATCGGATCGAAGCATCTTAATGTTCCTGCCCAACTGATTCTCCGCTTCTTTCTTAAACTCTTTGAATTTATCAAAGGTTTCTGACTTATGTTTGATTAAGTAGACATATCCATATCTACTAAAATCATCAATAAAAGTCACATAAAAGCGATTAGCATCTCTAGTGGCGATTCTGAAGGGTCCACACACATCTGTGTGTATGAGATACAACAAACCTTCACCCCTAGCACAAGTGCCAGTAAAAGGTGACTTTGTCATTTTTCCAAGTAGACAAGATTCATAACTATCATTAGGCTTTAGTTTTAATGATTCTAATACTCCATCCTTTTGGAGTTGGCCTATGCGTTTCTTGCTTACATGTCGAAGAAGAAAATGCCATAAAGATGCTTTATCTAAGCTAGTGGAAGAATCGATACACAATACATTATTTCCTAAGTTATCTACAACAGATACAGTTTCATACACACCATCACAAGGTAATGCTTTAAAATAAAGAACACTATTATAGAAAGCATCAATACCACCACTTTTATAATCAAAATAAAAGGTGAAACATTGTTTATACAATGCATGAAAGAAAATAACATTTCTTGCCATTTCTGGAGAATAACAACATTTATTCAAGTCTAATGTAAACGCACTATCTAGTAACAAGGAATAAACTCCAATCTTGGTGACAGGTAAACTCTCCTATTCGCCATGATTAGGTTTATCTTTCCATGCTCCAAATCCTCACTTCTTCTTAGTCCCTACAAATCAGAACATATGTGAATTTATCAAGGACCTAAGATTTAGAATGAGGTGAGTTATTAGATAATATAGTGTATACACCTACATGGTTGGGGTTTACTTTCCCATCCTTCAAATTTTCCTGGTAGTTTGGGCAGTTTCGCTTCTAGTGCAACTTTTCATGTCAATTCAAGCATTCAGCCTCGTTAGGGTTAGCAGAAGGAGTGACAAAACATTTCTTGGTTTTGCTTGAAGAGGAGCCTTCAAGGGTATTACCCTTGGTACCCTTAGAAGGGTTCTTTCTCTTCTTACCTTTGCCACGCCCGATTGCCAAGACATTGGCCGCAGTAGGAGTAGGTGGAGTAGTAACACCCGACTTACCCTTAAGACTACTTTCTGCAGTCTTTAAGAGTCCTTGAAGTTTACTAAGTGTAACTTCTTCCGTATCCATATGGTATGTCATTCTAAATTGATCATAACATGAAGGTAAGGATTTCAAAATGATATCTATTCCTAACTCCTCAGGAAAGTCAACATTCAGTTTCTTCAAGTGATCCACAAACCTTTGCATTTTCTGTAAGTGGGTGTTGAGGGACTCATTGTCCTTCATTTGGGTGGTTATCATGGACGAGATTATTTCATACCTCTCTTGACAAACACTTTGATGGTATCACTCCATCAAGTCCATGTGCATCCTAAAAGGGTAATAGTCCTCATAGGACTTTTGGAGCTAAGCTGTCATTGTGGCAGTCATGATACATGATACTTTGGTTGAATCCCTTTCATGTGCTTGAAATGCAACAATCTCCTCTGTGGTGGTAGTTGACTCATCAATCTCCTTCAGCTCCCTATCAAGGACATATTCTTTGTCCTCAGAGCGAGTGACCATCCCGATGTTTCTGATCCAATCCATAAAATTGGATCCATCAAAAATGACTCTCCCACAAAGTTCATGAGAGAGAAGGAGCCAGTAGGGTTTGATCCAGAAGCATTGTTATTGGAAGACATCTGAAATGAAAGAATAAGTTTAGATTACATTTCAGGATAGTCCTTAGTAAAGCACCCAAATGCTATATTAAGGTTAGGACCCAACACAATATTTTATAACTTAGAAGAGGGATGTCGTATTCCAAGTTATAAAATATTTGAAGGTAGGTGAATTTCATGTTTCAATCTCGAGTGTGCCCTTCAAGTTTTGTGAGTGGGACGCTGAGGATCACAAAACAAGGTGTGAAGTAACCATGAAAATTACTTGGTACACTTAATGTATTACCCCTCAATCGAAGTTTTGGTAAACCACACACGCTCCAGCGATACTATGATAAACATTAAGTCACCCTTTGCCTACCTTGATAAGTCCAAGTTAGTGTGCCGGTTAACCACACACGCTCCACTAACAGCTTAATCAAAGTGCAAAGTGTAACTTCATGGATTAGCACCTTATTCACATTTTCCTAAAGTAACTAAGATTAGGAATTAATAAATTTTTAGTTACGTTAGTATATTCATAATACTTATTATGAGAATTATAGTCCTTGTTCTACCTTTTCGGCTAACGAACCTCAACTGATCAAGGAAGCGTTGGGTGAGAATAGACACCCATTAAGTTGCCATTTTATAGGCAACAACCTTATACCCCCCTTATAGATCGACTTCGTGAATGAGACCTACTAATGGTAAAACGACTTTTATCTTATACATATATAATTATTATTCACTTATAATATTATAAAGTATAAGGGTTGAATTTTAATACTTAAAATTCTAAGGGTTGGAACTAAAGTTTTAATTATGACTTTACTTGTTCCAAAAACTTGAGGGCAAGTTTTGTAAACTTTCAAAACTTTTCATTTCTCATGACTTATGAGTTTATTAGAGTATTAAAATGAAGACTCCTCATTTTCATAACTCTTGTGTTCTTTTAATGGTTTTAATTCAAATGTGACTCTTGGTTTCTCAATAACTTGAGGAAAAGTTATGGACTCCATTAAAACACATAATGATCAAGAATTAACTAACATGGAGGTTACAAACAATTCCTATGATCATCTAAATTCATAAGTTCAAGAACATGGTTATCAAGAATTTCAAGAATCATAACAAACTTATATAAAACTTGTAATTTTTGATAATAGCCATTGTAAATGGATTAGCATAAACATTACACCAACTAAAACAAGTTTTAAAACACCAAAACAGTTTAGGGTAATGTTTCTAGTCCAAATCCAGCAGCATAACTCGAAAATCTGAACACTGCAACATGTACTCGTCGAGTGCATGAATTGACTCGACGAGTTGCATGCATTTCTTCATGGACTCGTCGATTCTCCCCTTGGACTCGGCTAGTTCATGCGAGGAATGAACAAAAAACTGCATTTTTCAGCTATTTTGCATCAAGTATCAAACAAACAAGCCTAGGCTCTGATACCATTGTTGGGTTTTGAGCATTCTAACACTCCTATGGTGTACATGCAACCTTAGAAACCTTGGATCTATGTTTGACAAAGATACATGCAAAATGATTTTCTAAGGTTCATAATCCTATCTAGCATACATGGGGATCTCTTATTCTAATAGTTAGTAAGAATTACATACCTCTTTGTAGCTTGGATTCCTTTGAAACCTTGTGAGCCTAGTACCTCAAGTGTGATGCCTCAAATGCTTCACACAACACCAATTACACTAGGAATAAACTCTTAAGAGAATAAGAACACTTAGTATTTCGGCTAGCTCTCTTTTGTTCACTCTAGTGGCCGAAAATGGTGAAGAATAGCTTCTTTATATAGTATGTTACAATTAGGGTTACACCATGTAAAACCTAATTGTCATGACCTTTCATTTCCATCACCCATGGGTTATGTAACCCCCATGGAGCATCCATGGAACATCTTATGGGTTTAACCTAACATGATAATCCATGGAGCCTTGGCCCATTATATAAGTTATGGATGATTGACACAATCAACCCATATATATAATTAGTCTTCCTTTGATCACATAATTAATTCTAAATTAATTATTGATCAATACTAACTAAATATTATTATTCTTATTATTAATATATTAGAACTTATAATATATTAATAAACCATAAGTTTCTTATTTCTCTCATTTAGTCTATCCAAGTGCATGATGCCATGTAACCCGAATGGACCATGTCGGGTCAAGTCAAGTACATACCAAATATAGTTATGGACTTAGACACTATATCCAACATAACTATCCTCCTTACTGTCTTAGGTAACTGTGTGATGAAGTCCATATTGATCTCTTTCTTAACCTGTCCACAATCACCCATATGGTATCCACACCGCTCGATGTCCAAGGTAACTTCGTGATGTAGTCCATAGTGATATCTTCCGACTTCCACATAGGAATGGGTAGGCACTGAACCTTGCGATGAGGTCGTTGATGTTCTGCCTTGACCTTCTGACAGTTCAAGCACCGCTCCACAAACCAGGTGATCTGTTGCTTCATGTCGGGACCCACACTCATCCACACTAGTTCAAGAGACCTTGTCTGTTCCGAATGAACAAAGGAATTTGCCCCTGTATCTGCTCCAACTTCCAACTTTCTTTCTTTAAACCCTCCGCCTAAGCCCCCTTGATCATCTCTAACAAATGGAGAGATTGTCGTCATCCTCAAACATATGTTCCCAACTGGGGAACCTGCCGTCTTGTGGATCAATGCATCGGCCACCACATTGGCCTTCCCTGGATGGTATAAGATTTCACAATCATAATTTTTCAGCATGTCCAACCACCTTCTCTGCCACAAGTTGAGTTTCTGTTGGTCCATGAAGTACTTCAAACTCTTATGATCAGTATAAATAGTGCACCATACTCTATACAAGTAATGCCTCCAAATCTTGAGGGAAAACGCCACTGCTCGTAATTTCAGGTCGTGAGTGGGGTAATTCTACTCATGAGGCTTCAACTGCCTCAAGGCATAGGCGATCACATCCCCCTATGCATCAATATTGTGCCTAAGCCTTAGATCGATGCTTCATAGTACACTACCAAATCATCCAGCCCCCTAGGTATTACTAGAATCGGAGCCTCACATGACCTTTGTCTCAAGATCTCAAAAGCCAACTGTTGATCCGTGCCCCATCGAAATGTCACAATCTTCTTGGTCAAGCAGGTCAAAGGCACGAAGATCTTCGAGAAATCCTAGATGAACCTCCGATAGTACCCCGCTATACCCAAGAAGCTATGAATCTCAGATCGTTCTTCGGTACTTCCCACCACATCACTGCCTAAACCTTGGCCGGATCAAATGAAATGCCCTCCTGGTTGATGATGTGCCCCACAACCTACACCTCACGTAGACAGAAATCACATTTTGAGAACTTGGCATATAGCCTTTCTGCTCTCAATGTCATCAACACCTCCCTCAAATGTTGCTCATGCTGCTCCTTGGTCTTCGAATAGACCAGGATATCATCAATAAATACGATCACCGACCGATCCAAAATCAGTCTACACACTTTTTTCATAAGGTCCATGAATGTTGATGGGGTATTGGTGAGCCCAAATGACATCACCACAAACTCATAGTGCCCGTACCGGGTCCTGAAAGCTGTCTTCGATATATCCTTATCTCGAATCCTCATCTTGTGGTATACCGACTGAGTTGTTCAAGCTAATCGGCGATCCTCGGTAGCGGATAATGGTTTTTCACTGTTAGCTTGTTTAGCTCTCGATAATCAATGCACATCCTTTGTGACCTGTCCTTCTTTTTTCACGAACAACATCAGAGCTCCCCATGGGGAACAGCTTGGACAGATAAACCCTTGGTCTAGTAGCTCCTGAAGCTGCGTAGATAGCTCATGCATCTTGAACGGAGCTAGCTAGTACGGTGCCTTTGCTATCGGAGCGGCACCTGGCACCAAATCAATGAAAAAATCCACTTGCCTCTCCGGAGGCACTCCAGGTAACTCCTCGGGAAAGATATCTCGAAACTCCCATACAACCGATTCACTGTCTAAATCCCTCAGGGTCTCAACTCTCAAAATTGAGATGTATGCCAAAAATCTCGTATAACCCTGTGGTAGAAATCTTCTGGCCCTTACAGGTTAACAGAGGGTTGGCCCTGCAAGGTCCTCTCCCCATGAATAACCATTTCTCCCCACTTGGGTTTCGAACCCTCACCAAACCGATAATTTTGAAAATGAAAAAGAAATAAAAGTTATAAAGCTTTTGAATTTTAAATTCTAATGGATAGAATTATTTATTCAAAAACCATCATGGACTGGTGAAATCAACCTTTCAATTTCTCCTACCATTAGTATAAATAGAAGCACTTGATTAGAGCTATTCTTCCCCTCGTCTTTCAGCTTTCATCTGAGGGTTTATCAGTCATCTGTTTTCTGACCAAGGGCAAGAAAATGGTTGTCTCTCGTAAAAACATTCTCGCTCCTCCTGAGGATGAATTTATCAAAAGATCATATCATATGATGAAATCTTCTCTAATGATGCGGGTGATATCGATTCGTTGAAATCGGCTGATGCTTTCTTCAATGATGTTGTTTTCATACCTTTCAACCCAGAGTATCAACCCGATTTTTTTTCATCCTCTTGGGTGTGCTTCCCTGAACACGCCTTTTTTTTAGTTTAGTGTACCTTTTTCTGGAATCATCCCCAAATTATTTGAGGTTACTCAAATCTCCTTAATCCAAATACTTTGAGGTTACTCAAATCTTCTAGACATATGTTTTTCTGAGTTGGACAATGAGTATGATCTGACTACCTTTCGAAGATCTCTTTTTCTTCTCAGAATCAAATCTCATAGGTCCCCTCTTTTCCTAAAAACTAAACACAATGACGGAGAATGGAAGGAAAAATACTTTTTTGAGACATGATTCGATCCGTGGTGGGGATTCCCTGTCGATGACCTAGGTTAAAAAGGGTAGGAACAATTCATTCTTGTACTGAGGATCCTGGAATTTAGTTTTCATTATTTTCTTTATTGTTTTTCGGCTTTTAGATTTGAAGAGCTCATTCTCGTTGCTGAGGATATCGAAGAAAATAGAGAAATGCCTTGTTGTTTCCTAGCTGATAGGTCTTTCAAATTTGATTGTTCTAGCCTCCAAGAAGGTTCATCCACCACTATGCCAATAGTTACTAGTAAGGATTCTTATTTTTCATATAATAGTGTTGAATTAGCAAGGATCCTAAACTATTGAGGATCTTGTGCGATGTGTAGGATCCAAAGCCACTCGCTCCCACGCCCGATTTGGTTTGTCTGATCTTGATGATGACATGTCCAGTGGCCTGATTGTAGTAAAGAAAGAGAAAATTACCTTGCTCTCCCTCTTAAGAAATCTCACATCGATCTCATTGTCAAGACCCCAAGCTCCCAGAAGAGGAAGACCTTAGAATGCACAAAATTGAATCTGGAGAATCTTGGAGGCGAGGAGATGCTACAAAAGTTTATTTCTTTTTCCCAAGCTATAATTATTCATGTGATATTAATTTCTAAATCCTACTTAATTTATTGATTCCATGACTGTTTTAGGTTTCTGCTCTTGTTTCCCAGTCTGTAACTGATCTAAGTATCTGCGTTGAGGGAGCTAAGTGAGCCTTGAAGGAGCGAGAGAGGGAATGGAAGGCGACCAATGAAGATCTCCTCAAGAGGGTAGAAATTCTGAGCAAGGAAAAGGCTGAGAAAGAGGAACAACATGCTACATATATGGAGGAGGTGATTGAGGAGGTGAAGTCCAGTGTTGCTATGGTCATCTGGGAGACCAAAATCAAATTAGTCGAGGACGTGGCCAACATAGGATCCTGGGGTCTGGCTTGGGTGGCTTGAATCCCTAGCCAAATTAAGTTGTAAGCTCGTAACTATCATTTAGGATCATAAAGGGAAACTATCAAAGGTAGTTTTTGATTTTAAGGGAAGTAAGACAATATTGGATTTAGGACTGAAAAAAATTGGTTTAAGTAGTTTTTGATTTTAAGGGAAGTAAGACAATATTTCTATTTTCCTTTTTTTAGGGTTGATGGGATACCCCTTAACGCTATGTTTGTTTTAATATTTCTTTGCATGCTTGATCAGATTGTGTGTTTGTAGCTGTTGGATTTTCTAGGATCCTTATAATCAGGATCCTAAGAAGTTCAAGGTTTACAAGAACTCTTAGGATCCAAATGACCTGAAAACAATTAGTGATCCCTTTAGGATCCTAAAATAGTTAAGACCCTTTTAGGATAATATATCTTCAATCCTCATATAAAAGACAACTATTGAGAAATAAGGATATATATAACCTGATCATCCTTCGACTTCGTAACATTTAGGAGAAACTTAAAATTATGATTCTTTTTGTTCTATAGTATCCTATGGTTTGTATGTGGAAGGATCCTTATTCATCAAGAAGGATCAATAATTGATCCATGGTGGCATTCTAGATTTGGTAATTCTTCATTTTGATCTTTGATCTTCGTGTTGTAGAGAGTTAGGATTCTAGAAATCGAATTCCTCATTGATTCTACTCATGGTTGGCTTTTCATCACTAGAATTCAAGTGATTTTTTCTTTCTCTTTCTAGAAAACACATTTCAAATCACTTTATTTCTCTACAAAAGCTCAATATCTTATTGATTGATCAATAATGGTGTTCTTGGATTATGATTCTTGGGTTGTAATCATTGAAGGTGTGAAATACAAAGTAAATAAAAATCAATTCTATGGATTATTGTTGAAAGGAGATTTGATTTCATGGAGTACTATGTATTCTTATTGTAAGGTCCTAGAAACAAGGATCTTAACCAGTGATCAAGCAATCTGACAATCATACAATGTAAGAATAGAGTAGAAGAAGATTAAACCAAGCCTTGCACATGTTTGTATCAAAAAAACGTCTAGTACAACTTCGACACACACAATGACTGTAAACTTAGTGGATCATCAACAACTAACAACAAACTCGGACACTCCATATATATAGGAAATGGACTGGCCATAAACAGGTTTATGGCTGTAAAATCATTACAAGGCCGTAAACTCACCAAAACCCACTATTACATGTTACAAGACCCAATAAGACCTATACATTAGATAGCCTAACCAAACCATAAAATAGGCCCCTCGGTCTCCCCCTTGGTTTGGGGTAGCTTTGACTCAGTCTTTGTCAACAAAAGTACATTTGATTCCCACATAGCACCGTTCCACATCTATTTCTTGACAATCTCAACAAACATTTAAGTGTAATCTTTGGCTGAGCACTTAAAAAAATCTTCAGCAACCTTGATCTGATGAAGAGCCAGCTGATGAATATCCCATCTTCCAAATTGAAGTAGACATCTCTTGTCATACAAGCGAAAGCAACCATCTTGAAGTTTTATGATAGAAGAAGTTGTGGTTTCATCAAAAACCTAGTAAAGCATATTTTTTAGAGATCCATCACGAAAATTCCGCAGCACAGGAATCTGTATCAGTTGTTTGGTAGGAGGCCACATCACTGTCTGGAAAGGCAGATTTGTCTTTGGATCCAGTATGTCAGGGAATTGTTTGATGATGGACTCAACAGTCTTCATTTCAGGAAATCCTTTCTTTATTTGGTTCTCCAAATAAAGCTTGAAGTGAGTTTCCTTAGGATCATTTGAAGGATTACCAAAAGGAGCATTAGACAATTTTGAGAGATCAACCCAGGTCCATAAGCTGAAATCATGAAAATATTTATAAAACTCTGTGTTACCATTCTTGCGTCTCACGAGCCACATATTTAGCGTATCATGAAAGCCCCAAGATACAATTCCTAATCTATCACCATATATGTGTCCAAAACATCTCTTTTTAAGATCAGTGACGGTGATTTTTGGTTGATCACTAGGAGCGTTTTGATCGGAACTCCTTTTGAACAATAGTTGCTTTTTCTGGTTCGATGCTGCAATTTTTGCACGCTTAAGAGCAACAACATTTGGTGCTTGAACTGGTTCGGTCTCGAATCGATCAACGACCTGAGTTCTTTTAATAGTGGGCGGGTTAATAAGGGGATCTTGAACAAATGACTGGCCGGCAGAGAATTCTTGAACATATCATTTGAATTAGTTGCCAAGCTCCTCTGCCAGTTTCTTTTTTAGATCAAAATAACATGCAGTCAAAGTTCCCATGTGTGTTTGCAGATGAGAAATTTGTTTTGATTTCAGAGTGTTATCCGTTTCAAGATCTACAACATGATTTTAAGTTTGTCTTTTTCAGTTTAAAGACCATCCAGATGGATATCCAGCTCTATATTCTTCTGGTTAAGCACACTAATCTCCTTTTGAAGTCCAAGAATGGTGGGATTGTCTTCTCCTGAGTGGCCTTCCTCAATAGAAATTATTTTAGCTGGGGAGGAAGGCTCTGAGCTTTGTTGTTGGGCCAGATGCAGAGCAAATCTATCAGAGACAACTTCATGATAAGACCTGGGAGGAGATGATTCTAGGGGAGCTGAACAACCACCGACATAAAAAATAGTACTTGATCCTTCATTGGATGCAATAGATGAAGCATAAGCAAAAGAAGTAGTTATTGGTGGAGTCGGAATGTCTTGAGATAGTTCAGGAACAAAAACACCCTGTCTTGGATCGTGTCTTCTCCTCTTTAATGAAGGCTGAGAGGTCTGAGTTGTTATTGGTCACTCACAATTGGCTCAGTAGTAGGAGGAACATTATCAAGGGGAGGAATCCTTGAATTTGTCTCCATTAGAGTTGAAGTTTCAGCCAATTTGTTGGAGGTAGGAGGCGTTGTTTCGGAAGCATCTTCTATTTCTCATATCTCTGTTGCTGGATGAGCAACATCGTGGATATATTCAAAAAATGTATCAAGGTCTTCTTTTGACAAAAAGTTTTCATTGCCTCCAAAATTCAAGGAAATATCATCGTTGTCAAAACCAATATGATCAAAATCAGTAAAAGAATCTCCAGCATCTCCTTCGTTCTCTGTCGTATCCTCTGTCGTTCCCTCATTGTAATCACTCTCAACTTGTACCGGGTGTAGTTCATGCTCTTCAGCTACAATTGCAATAGGTCTAACAACATCATCTTCATGATTTGAAACAAGAATAACATCAACTTCTAAAATGATATCATCTTCAAAGGTTATGCTGTCAGATGATAGATGAGACTCAGAAGCCTCACATGAATCGGCAAACAAGTCGAACTTCACCAAGGGATACATTCCTTGAAAAGAGTTTTTTCCCTTTCTGTTTTGCTTCATTAAACCGACGGTGTTTGGCCCAAGAGACTTCATGTCAAGTGTATCTCAATATTTTACTATCTAGGGAAATTGTTCATTAATGAACACCTGAATAAACATAGGGTACAACAAGAACTTGTCCCTAGTCGTTCCATGTATGTTTGCAATCAGCTCATCGAGAATAAACTTGGAAAAGTTGTAGTTCAGTCCCGCAGCCAGAGAGATGATGGAAACAGTGTTTCTCGAAGAAATTTCATCTGCTCCTGATTTTCTTTCGGATATATAGTTCACAAAGACGTGTGCCAAGAACCCCCAGAATCGTGGCAGCTACTTCTTAATAATTGGAGGGAAAACACCTTCATATCCCATTTTGATAAGAAATTCTTCAACTTGAGTGATCTCGATCTCAGAGGGGAAGGTTGATTGATCGTAAATTTTGAGAACATCCCTGATGAACTGTTACGTGATGATGATTTTGCAATTTTTGACTGTAGGTTGAACAGAAACATATCCATCACTTCCTTTCTTCACTTTTGCTAACCTCCAGAATTCTTTTATCAAGCCTTGAAACATAGTTGGATTAACAGTCAGCATAGTAGACAGACATCATTCTCGCAGTCCATGCATCATTGATTTGAACTCTCCGTGAGCGATAGGAGGATCAGCCAAGAGATCTGCCAGATTGTGACTGTCAGCACACTTGAGTTTTGCCATTTCAATATGCACTAAACCAAGCCAAGTGAGAAAACAATTTATTTAACCATTTAAAGTTGATGTTTTTCTCATTTTACAATTTAATTAGGCTTTTAAATGAACCAAAGATTGAAAAGTCAAAATTGGGTTGACCAAAAATAAGTTTCTGTCAAAGAGGAGTTTACGGCTGTAAACTCATGGCCTTAAACCCTGGCCGTAAACATCTGGCCGCAAACACCGATAATGATTTTTCACCGATTAAAACCTCAATACACGTCGATTTGATGCGAGAATTACATATTCTTGATCGAAAATGGTATACCTTCAAAGTTAACGGATTAATTTCACAAAATTTCACGAATTTTTTTTAGAGAGAAAGAGATAGATAGAGAGAGAGAGAGGACGAGTTTGTGGCCGAGAACTCATAAATGAAGGGTGCAGTGGTTTTCGGCCACTGTTCTTCCTTATATACTTGGTCCAAATGCAATGGGCTGCAATTCTCAATGCTTAAAATAAAGTCCATTACCCAAAAACTTTATAAAAAATAAAACATTTTGAGGACAAAAACAATAAGAAAATAAAAATAAAAATAAAAATAATAAAAATAAAAATAAAACTAATTTTTTAAAACTACAAATAAAAATTATTAAGAATTTTATAAAAGTAAAAAAGTAAAATTTAAATTAAATTAAAATAAAATTAAAATTGAAATGAAATTAAAATTTAACAAGAATCTAAACTAATTTCACCTTTTACTAACACTAATAATTTTGTGATATTGGGATCAAAGTTGTTAGATAGCCTTAATCCACTTATCGATACTTCTGTCTTCATGTCCTGGTCGATTGCCAATATTGTGGCCCACTTAAACACGAAAGGTTTTGACAAAATTTAGGACATAGTATATGTGACAAGACATTATATCTTATGAACTTAGATAATATTCCTAAAAGGCCATTTAGCTGACAACGACCAAGAGTATTGTTGTCCACCTAAACTGAGCCACAAGATCTACAGACAACCTATAAATTGTTCAATATTAATTGTATTAGAACGTGTTTCCCGCTTCCTGATATACTCCAATAATCAAGGACTTCTAGAATACTCCATACTTCAGATGAGTAGACAATTATTAAGGAGGAAGACAGATTTAGAATGCATATGTTGTACACTCAGGTCGGATCTCTTCTAATCACACAGAGAGTGAAACATATTACTAATTAGAATCTAGAAGGATTTTAGAAGTAGAAGATGCATATGCTGTGAACCAAGTCGAATTGTTAGTCACGCAAAGGAGACATCATATGGCTAACAGATAAGAAGAGCAACATAGAAGAAGATGCAGAGAGACAGAGTTGCATATGTTGCATTCGAGGTCGGATCTCTTCCAATTAGCAGAGGAAGCAACATATGACTAACAGATAGAAAGAAAGAAAATAATTTTCTACAGACCTAATTTATCAGAATTCCCTAGTTGCCCTGTCAATACTGGAATTAGGGAGAAAGTATACACCTCGAGGAAAAGTTAATCCACAGTTCTAGACACAGATTATTTAATGTATTCACAGATTCTCGTGTATATCTCTCTGCTCAACCTACCCAAGCATCGTATTGTAAATCTAAATGGAACTATCTGGGTCATTGATTTTTTAGGTCTATAGATTTCTTAAATTCATCTGATCCTAGTCAAGTCCATATTGAAAACTTTCGTGCCAACCACTATATCGAGCACAAAGTTAAGAAATTTCGACTTTGGTACCTTAAACAGATTCAGATTTCCTGTTAACACACGATTATATCACTTCCCATCACATCACCTACAAACAGAAACTATCAGCAACATATTTTTTTTTTAAATGTTCTGATTTTATAATGTTTTTTGATTTTTTAATTTTCTAAAATTTTTGTTTGGTTTTTGTTTATTTCTCCCCTAAATTTATGCATGGATGAGAATGAAATTAAAATGTGCAAATTTAAACCAACCTAAAACAAAAATTAGTCCTCAAAACGTATCATTTTCAAAAAGCTCACCAGCACATCGAATCAAGCTTTGTTAAATGGCTTTGTAAACAGATCCGCCACATTATTAGTAGTGTGAACCTGTTCCAGTTGAATGAGCGAACGCTCATAACAATCTCTGATGAAATAAATTTTTATGTCAATGTGCTTGGCTTTCGAGTGCTGGACTGGATTTTTAGCAGTATAAATTGCAGCCTCATTATCATAAAATATATGGGTTTCTAATCCAACGGCTGATGTTGGATCCATATAACTTGAGAGAAAAACGGAGAGGCAGCAACATATTTTACTTCTATTGTTGAGGTTGAGACGGTGTGTTGTTTCTTGCACTGCCAAGACACCAGTCGGTCACCAAGGAATTGATACCCTCCTGATGTAGATTTCATGTCAAGCTCATAGCCTCCATAATTACTGTTAGCAAAAGCATATAAATCAAATTCAGAATTTTTCGGATACCAAAGACCCAATTTTTGGTTGCCTTTTAGATACTGAAAGATTCTTTTGACATCAATAAGATGTGAAAGTTTAGGATTATCCTGATAACGTGTGCATTGACAAACTGCAAACATAATGTCTGGTCGGCTTACATCTAGATACATCAATAAACGATCATCGATCTATAGTGAGTTTTATCTACGAATTCGCCATCAGTATCTAGAGTCAGTAGGGGTCTCTCAGCAATTGGTGTCAAAGCAGGTTTAGCATCTCGAAACCCAAAATTCTCAAGCATATCCTCCACATACTTCGCTTGATGGAGCAGGATTCCAGTTGATCGTTGTTAGACCTGAAGCCCCAAAAACATGGTCATTTCGCCTAACGAACTCATCTCGGACCTCTTTTTCATCACTCCTTTGAAGTCATTGCATAGCTGCGGACTCGTAGACCCGAAGATAATGTCGTCAACATAGATATGAACTAGAATCTGATTATTACCCACATGATTGATAAACTAGGTTTGATCGATAGTGCCACGGGAATATCCATGATCGAGCAAGTGTTTCGTGAGAGTTGCATACCATGTTCGAGGAGCTTGATGTAACCCATACAACGCCTTGTCCAACTTGTAGACATGATTAGGAAACTTCGAGTTAACAAACCCTGGGGGTTGATCAATGTAAATTTCTTCCTTTAACGCGCCATACAAGAAGGATGTCTTGACATCCATCTGATAAACTATGAAGTTGATGTAGGAAGCATGTGCAAGGAATATACGGATAGCCTCCAAGCGAGCCACTGGAACATAAACCTCGGTGTAGTCAAGACCCTCGATCTGTCTAAACTCACAAACCACCAATATCGCCTTATTGCGCACTATGACTCCGAAATCATCCTTCTTATTGCGATATACCCACTGAGTGTCAAGAGACCTTTTGCCCTTATGCAATTCAACCAACGTCCAAACCCCGAGCTTTACAAATTAATTTAACTCTTCATGAATAGCATCTACCCAGCTGGGATGATTCAAAGCCATTTCAACATTCTTTGGCTCAATTTGAGAGATAAAGAAAGAATAGAGACATGTATTAACATCTCCACTCTGACTTCTCGTTTTAACACCTCACCCAGCTGGCCAATGACATTTTCGATCGGATGATCGTGTTAAATACGTGAAGGTATCTCCTGGATGATGTCATTGAGTGAAACAGGAAGATTGTGAATGTTGATAGCTTCATCATTTGCTGAATGATTCACTTCAGACGAACCTATCTTGTTAGAAAAATTAGCCACAAACTCATTAGCAATTTGCTCAAGAAAGAGGAGTTCCATAAAAGTTTGAGTAGCAGTGGAAGGATTTGAAGACATAAACTCTCTTTAACCAGGAGAAAGAGGCATGGCATCAGCATCTTGAGCATGTTTTTGAGTTGGAGATTCTGTACAAGTAAGTAAAACAAATGACTCCACCATAGGACTTGCAGAAGACACTGTCGGTGGTCTATAAACAACTTCTTCATCTTCATCTTCATGTATAATCTTTAAACTAGAAGTATATCCAGATAAACCATCTAAATACACATTGAACGATTTGAACAACAATGTGTAATCAAACAGCCAATCAGGACCCATTCTAGCATCAATTTCATTCTCTTCCAACGAGCGCACATCAAAGGATTCTATAATTTTGTGACAACCCGAAGTTCGTTCCGTCATCGTAACCCGTTCCGTCTTTTAAAATTCATCATCTTGACTTGTTTCCGTTCGTTTCAAAAATTAAGTAATTAATTTTGAGTTGTTATTATGACTTAATAATTTTCCAAACGCATTACAATCTCATGAAAATTCCCCAAATTATTATTTCGAAAATTTTAGTTTTATTCTGTCAAGTTATAAAACAATTAAATCGGGTACGACCAAAAGCCTCACTTAACGTCAGTATCGGGTAGAATTCCACCGTGTCCCAAACTTGAGCATATATAAAGTTGAGAGAGCCTCATTTGAAGCCTTTCCACTCTCTCTCTCTCTCTCTACTCTCTCTGTACTTTCTCTCTCTAGAACTCGAAATCAAGCCAAAAAATCATCCAAAACAAGCTCCAAATCATCAAGGTAACTATCCTAGCTCCTAGTATACCATCTTTAGCCTTCAAATTCGTGATTTTTATGAGAAATAGAACCATAAACATGTGTTTACGGTCCTAGAACCTCCTTAGGCCGTGAATACATGTAATTGGGGGGTTTTGAGCCTTAAAACCCTTCCAAACTTCATTTGGAACCTAGATATGACCTAAGGACTTACTTGCATGGACTTAGAACACCTTGAACTCTTCATTTAGGGTATGAACATGAGTTTATGGCCTAAGCATATGCTTGGACCGTAAACACCTATTCATGGGGAGTAAACTCCTTTTTAGGTGTTAAAATGCCACTTACACACCTCAGAAGCCTTAGAATGAAGTCTAGAAACAACCACAATCAAGTTAAGGACCTTAAACATGCTAGAACTACTCCCATAGGAGCTTACGGTCGTAAACCCTCCAAGAATGGGTTCTTAGGCCGTAAACTCCTAAATCATGGTTATATGGTACCTTAAACTCATCCCAAGGCTTGTTTAATGACTTAGAAACACTTATAAAGGACCTAGGACCACCAAAACACCTTAAGACTTGGCATATAAGAGTTTACGGCCGTAAGCTCCTATTTTACTGTCGTAAACTCCTCAAAATGTCCTTAGGATGTTCAAAACCCATTCCAAAGCCTTAAAACCAAGTCTAGCATTAATCTCCAAGTGATATAAGGCCATTTAGCACCCTAGAACACCCCACCATGAGTTTAAGGACGTAAACTCATGGGGAGTGGGTCATTAGGGCCGTAAACCCTCTTATGAGTTTACTCTTGAAGAGTAAACTCCATATCCAAGCCGTTTATGTCCATAGATGTCACCCGGGTCACTCCAAACACTTGTAATGTAGTGTTTTCGCGTCTTGGAGTGTATAATCATATCTAAATTGTAGTTCAAATCCTAATTAGATACAAATGTGTATCTTTTCATATTACATAGGAACCTTACATGCATTCAATCCCCAAACTAACATTTAGCATCCAATCAAGCACATTCTTCAATCGGTGATTTCATACCCCTACGCCTTTTTCCGTGTTTTTCAATGTTTTCAGGGGGGAATACAAG
Source organism: Lactuca serriola (assembly GCF_051521515.1). NCBI lineage: Eukaryota > Viridiplantae > Streptophyta > Magnoliopsida > Asterales > Asteraceae > Lactuca > Lactuca serriola. Next base: position 2,310,993 of record NC_136409.1, on the reverse strand, counting down.
CAAAAGTACAAGGAAATCTTGTACTCAAACTTATGATTTTATTTGATCTATTTCATATTTCTTATGCTTTTAACACAGAAAACTGTATTAATCGATCGTTCAACTTGCAGAATAAACCGTCATGTTATTTGTGAAGCTCGTTTTAAAATGTTATATTTTATATTTCACAAATGAATTTTCTAAATAATTGTTGTTAAAAGCATGAATCTTAAAGCATTAAAATGTTCTTGATATAGCTCCTGTAGATACAAAAGTACAGCTATGAATACGAATACGAATAGGAGTACGAATACGAATACGAATACGAATATGAATAAGAATACGAATAGGTATAGGAATACGAATGTGAATACGAATACGAATACGAATACGAATACAAATAGGAATAGGAATAGGAATAGGAATAGGAATAGGAATAGGAATAGGTATACAAATACGAATGCGAATACGAATACGAATAGGAATAGGAGTACGAATATGAATACGAATACGAATAGGAGTACGAATACGAATACTAATAGGAGTAGGAATAAGAATACAAATACAAATTCGAAAGTACGCCTCTGGACATCAACTGAGTTTCGAAAACACACACCTTTGGATATCGACAGAGTTTCGAAGATACGTCTAATGTATTCTTTTGCAAATCACCAGAACATCGAATATATAGTTAATGTACGTTCTGAGTGTATCCAAATATTCGAAAATACAACTAAGTATAGTAGATAATCGAAATTCGAATTTAGGGTAACTAAGATATCAGAATACCTATCAAATACAATAAGTATGGTAGATACTAGTACATCGAAATCCGAACTAAGAACTAACCACAACATTTAGGAAAATATGGGATTTTCCTGGGATAACATAACAACTCATAGTCGAATTAAGTAACGAATGGAAAACTAAACTAATAGGAAAATATGGGATTTTCCTGGGATAACATAACAACTCTTAATCGAATCGTGTAACAAATAGTAACTAAACTGTTTTTATAAGAAAATATGGGATTTTCTTGGATAACAACTTTTCAGAAAACCAAAGGGAACTCATTCTTTTCAAAACTAAACCGCTTATGAACTCACCAGCTTTATGTTGATTTTCAAACTGCTTGTATTCTCAGGTCAACATTAGACAGGTACATCGCGATCTTTTGAAGATGACGGAGCATATAGAAGACTCGTCTTTACTTTTGTTCATATGATATATATGTATGACACTTGTAATACTTTGATTTCAGAAAAATGTAATAACTTTATGTAATGTATTGTTTTGTGTTTACTATTCTTACTATGTGCATTGGTTGCGATATTCATGACGTCGTCCGCCCCAGAACGTTTCCGCCTTAGGTTTTGAGGTGTGACAAATTTGCTTTGTTTGTTTGTTGTAGACCCTGTAGGCAGTGTGAGCAGCTGTTGGGTTTTGAGCATTCTAACACTTCCTAAGTGTACATGCAACCCTAAATACCTTGGATCTATGTTTTCTCTATTATACATGCAAATAAGAACTTCCAAGGTATTATCCTAATCTAGCATACAAAACAATAATGTAATAAGATAGAATACATACCTCTTGATGTAGAAAGTCTTCATGAAGCTTGAGTGCTTAGTGCCCCAAGTGTGACACCTCAAATGGAATCACAATCATCAAAACACTTAGAATGACTTGAGAGAATTCTACACTCACCAAAATCGGCTAGCCCTTTCTTGAATACTACTAGTGGCCAATTTTTCCTCAATAATAAGATGCTTATATAGTTACACAATTAGGGTAAACTCTTAATTGTCATGGCTTTCCATTTCCTTGGATCCATGGGTACAAATACACCATGGAGCATCCATGGACCATCCTATGGGTTTTAGCCCAACTTGATTATCCATGGAGCATTAGCCCACTATACAAGTATGGATGATTTACACAATCAACCCATATATTTAATTAGTCTTCTTTTGATCACTTAATTAATCCTAGATTAATTCTTGATCAATACTAATTAAATAATCTTATTATTCTTATTATTAATATACTAGAACTTATAATATATTAATAACCATAAGTGTCTTATTTCTCTCATTCAAGTGCATGATGGTATGCAACCCAAATGGACCATGCCGGGTCGGGTCAAGTCTTACCAAATATAGTTATGGACTTAGACATTAATCCAACAGTCTCCCACTTGGATAAGTCTAAAACTATTATTGCGTATGACTTCAGGAACCAACCGGCAATCGTAGCTCTCAAAAGCTTCTGTCGAACTCTGACCTTGTCGATGAACTCTGACCTTTGTCAGTGACTTGTCCATTAGATAAGGGATCATATATTCCTCCATTCTAGATATCATATGGACTGAGACATGGATTATAATCATTCTCTCTGGCCATTTGTTGTTTCCCGATTTCCGATTTATGACGACTGACTAATTGAACAAATCAAATCAGTCCTGGCCCGGCCGAGCACTTCCATTTGTCATCATCAAATCATCGAGGGGCCCACAGATATCGCTTTTATCCCGAAGGTAAAAGGAACGGATAAACTTCGACTCATATGGCTTGTTCTACTACTTGTTGAATCATACACAAAGGCACGTTTTATAGCACCGAGTTACCAAATGCGTTTTCGTGCTATCAATGTACTATCAACTCATAGTAACAACTCATATCTCTAGGTTTGAAGAATATAAGATATTATCGTCTCATGATCACTCGTGATAAAATCCATGAAGTGATTCCAATGAGCGCGGGTTGAATCCAATACTCAGAACTTATGAGCACTCATGATTGTTGTAGCCTTGTCCAACACCTTAGACCTCTACAACCCATCATGACAGTCTTAATTCATATCTACTTCCAACATATGACCGACTGTGGATAGTTTGAATAACTTAGTCATTCCGAAAGAATAACCTAGTTTATTCGGGAAGTCAAAACATGCAAAATGAAACACAAGAATAATTGAATCCAATATGGTCTCAGAACTTATGAATATAAATAAAACACCTTTTATTTATCACCATATGATTACACATTATTCATTGTACACTGTTTCAGCTATCAACTTTATTCTTGAATTTAAAACAATAGTTGTCCCATGCTCCAAGCATGTACACTATGTTTTTTTTCAAAACACTAGTCATGCCACACACTAAGTATGCAAACTATGTTTGTCTATGATCTTTACTTTGTGAACTAGATCCATTGAACATAACTTCAATGATTCTCTTTTCACACTCCCAAATCCTTACTGCAAATGCAAGAATTCCAAATTCATGCCATTTACTGGAATCTGTCAGATTCTAAACTTATATGCATTGATCCTCTTGTAATGATTATGCACAAAGTCATAAAGACTTGACAACAAACATTACAGATCATTCCAAAGGAGATCAACTCCTTGGAACCATCCTTCTTGCATTAAGTTTCCTTAATCTTACACAGAGTGAAAATTCTAACTTTGAAACATTTCCAGATTCCATTTTGACTATCACTTCTGAACAAGAGTTGCCTCCTTACAGATTATGTCAATATGGTCCTTCCAGAATTATCACTATACTTCCAACTGTCCTTGAGCAACCAATCTTTGGTAAACCTTAGATTGTCCTCGACAATTGTTTAATCCTTTTAGTCATATCCAGTTCTAAACCTTTTCCCTTCTTAATGCCCCAGGCATTTGGAAAATTTTAGAACGGATGATTATAGCACATGTAATCGATCCTATATCCGAAGTATATGGGACACGATTCATGATGTCTTACATAAAGACTAAACCAGTCTTTTGCTATAATATTTCCATTTCAATTTGCCAAGTTCTCATAATTCAGATTATGAAAAGGGATGCCGTAATCATAATCGAATTTTAGAACGCAAATAATGGACCCATATACAGAATTTCCTTATGTTGAGCCATTCCAACATGAAATTCATATATATATCCTTGACTAAATGATTAAAACCTCACGATCTAAGCTTATAGATTTGAGATGAAGTATAATTTCCTCTCCCTTAAGTATAGCAAAACAACTCTTTCCCAGTTGAAACTTTTGTTTTCTATAATTAACATTGCTAACTTGCAAAACTTATCATAATTATCATGCTCCCACTAACATGATGATTATTAGCATAACACTTATGCTCCCACTAGCTTTGACATGTACTCAGAAATCAGCTGACTTTCTTACCAAAGTTCAGATTTCTGATACTAGATTGTTTTGATAAGTCTTTATCAAAATCATACACCTTCCCTTAGATAGCACACTTGTGTATCTAAACAATTATGAAGAGGGATGCCGTAATCATAATGTTTAGACCTTTTTGCCACTTCTCACAAGTCCAAATTAGTGTGCCGGTTAACCACACGCGCTCCACTAACGACTTTGAGAATGCAAATATCACAATTGCTATCTAGCTAAAATCTACTTAGTGAAAGTGTTTCCTCACCATCATTTTCATGAATCAGAGAGAAACCTTATGACACTTAGATTTAATGGTGTATGAGTTCCTACCCATATGAATTTGTCAAACCATAATCACAAGACAAAGATAATGACAAATCCAAAACCATATGGATTGAACTCAATCTTAACTTCTTGCCACCTGGCAGCTCAAGGGCCTGCCATTGCTTCCAAGTTGTTATGCAACAAACTGAGAACTCTAAGAACTCATATGCAAAGCCAACTTTAACTGGAATGGGCACAGATATGTCAACACGATAGGTTATAAACCTCAAGTCGTGTGCTAGTGAAGAACTTCAAGTTTTATTCTTGATTATTTCTTGAGACTTTCAAGACCTTTAAGACTCCCACTGTCCTCTTGACATATAAGACTCCCTTGTCAAATATCCAAGAGATAGTGAGGATTCTGATCAAGACAAACACTTCACGCAATTGGCCTAAGTTGGTCTTTGTTTTATCCAAAACATCACAACTTACCAATTTCAAATGTACAAGAGTAGAAAACTTTTACTCTTACATTTGACAAGTGTTTTAACCTTCTTTAAGACATGTCACTCAAAATACAATCTTAGAGTATGACTCTAAGACTTGTATTGGAACGAAGTATGACTCATCTTCTTGATTTAACCATTTCAACAATTCAAGATCCCTCTTCTTAGTCATAAGAATGCACTAAGATTTCCTTAGAGAACTAATTGTGCTATGGTTTCTTAATCATTAAGATGATCACAAAAACTGATACTAAAGTACTCTCCCATCTTTTCAGATTTGAGAAACTTTTATCCTTCTGCCTAAATTGATTCTTCTTATTCGCTCTGCCTTACATTGGAACCTTTTCCAATGTCTCAGAGTTACACTTAAGCTTGTAAGTATAATCATATTTACTGAACTTAAGTAAATCATGACGAATAGTCTTATCAAACTTTTTGTGGTGGACTTGACCAGTGCACAAGAATGTGTACTCGATCCCTTAGTCCTTTACTTGATTCACACATCCATGTGAACAAGTAATTAGTCTTAATTTTCCAAAACTTGAAAGTTCTCATTCATCATGCTATATAACTTGCATGATTCCAAGTCCCGGTCCAAATGAAACTTGGGTGATGAGAATCTTTCCTTATTTGGTAAATATAGACATTACCACAAATGAAAGAATCAACTTCATATTTCCACTCTTGCTCTTAATGGAATCATATAAGCAACAATTTTTCCTCAAAATCCATTGTAAGGATATTTTAAAATAAATAAAATCAAAAATTTTTCTTTTATTTTAAAACTTTGCGGAAAAACTTATCCTTACAATCCATATGAAAACTTGTTGTTATCTATTCCTAAGCAATATCTCATAACTCCTAAGAAGTTGCTCAAGAATCCGATCTTCAAACTATGCGATAGAAATCCATCTACGCCATCAGATTCAGCATATTCTTTCTTTAAGTTTCTTCACTTTTCTTTGATTCTTAAAACATCACCATGTGACCCAGTCACATCATGTATCAGGAATCTCAGAATAGAAACTTAACAGAGTTAGATAGTGGTCTTTACCTGAAGTAGAGTCAAACTTATTGACTTTAACATCCTTAGGTAAATTTGGCAGCTTCGCAACCAATGCCCTTTCTTTGGCAATACAAACATATGGACCCTTTGATAATGGTACACAGGACTATCACAGACTTAGCTTTTCTCTTTACCATTTGGTCAACCGAGTTGACTATAGCCGATCCCTTTCCATTGGGAAGAGAATGCTTTACTGGATATCCAATGTCATCATTGTCAATGTCCATAAAGTTTTAGGAAGTTGATCTTAACAAATAGATAAGATCATTAAGGGTCTTGTCATAGTCTTTTTCATAGGTGTTCCAAAAGAACTCACTATGTGACTTAGAAAGTAGTTGAACCACCAACTTTCTCAAGACTTTGACACCCAACTCTCCCGGCTTGTCAATATGTGACTACATCTCCAAGATGTGACCACACCTAGACCTTGCCTTGCCTAATAGGGCCTGAGTGACCTTAAACTTTTCAAGAACTTGTGGGTTAGGGAGAATAATTGGAGGAGGAGAAAGAAGTATGATATCCATGGAACATCATCTTCATTAGGAAACCTTGTTTCACTAGATTTGGGAAGATCATAGGTGTCTATTACAGACATCTTTTGGGAGATATTCAAGATAGTTGATTTTAAAGTCCTTAATATGACACCCAATATGAAATATTAAGGCTAGGACCCAACAAACTATTTTATAACTCAGAAGAGGGATGCCGTAATCCAAGCTATAAAATATTTGAAGGTAGGTGAATGACGATTCACCAATTTCCACCAAGATAAACGAAATGTATTATTAGGTTTTAATTGGTTTTGAAACTCCTAGATCTTTGAGATTCATTGAACTGTTCAAAGGCATGTTTCAATCTCGAGTGTGCCCTTCAGGTTTTGTGACTGGGATGCCGAGGATCACAAAACAAGGTGTGAAGTAACCATGCAAATCACTTGGTACCCTTAATAAATTACCCCTCAATCGATGTGTCGGTTAACCACACACGCTCCATCGATACTATGATAAATATTAAGTCACCCTTTACCTACCTTGTTAAGTCCAAGTTAGTGTGCCGGTTAACCACACACGCTCCACTAACGACTTAGACAAAGTGTAAAGTGTAATTTCATGGGTTAGCACCTTATTCACATTTTTCCTAAGTAACTAAGATTGGGTATTATTAAGAGTTTAGTTACTTAGTATTATCATTAATACTTTTAATGAAGGGAGAATTCTAGTCCTGTCAAACCCGTTCGGCTAACGACCCTCCACCAGTCAAGCAAGCGGTGGGTGAGAGTGGACACCCATTAAGTTGCCATTTTATAGGCAACAACCTTATACCCACCTTATAGACCGGCTTCGTGAATGAGGCGTACTAGCGGTAAGACTGACTTTACTCTTATACATATATATATTATTAACTTATAATATTATAAAGTATAAGGGTTGAATTTTAACTTTTAAAATTCTAAGGGCTAACTTGGAATTAAAGTATTCATAAGAGAAAACTTTACAAATTCCAAAACTTGAGGGCAAGTTTTGAAACTATTCAAAACTAATTAATTCCATAACTTATGTGTTTAAAGTAGTTTTAATCCAAAAACTCTTCAAGTTCCATAACTTGAGGACACGTTATGGAAGACTTTAAACTAATAAAAGAATTAACTTTTCTTTATTTTATAACTTATGGAATTAATTAAGGTTACACCTTTTTTTATTTTATTTTATTTTATTAAATGAAGAGACTCTTGGTCCTCCATAACTTGAGGACAAGTTATGGAGTCATAAAACCATTTAATTAGAACTAGACTCTTCATTTTTTGTAACCTTTGCCAATTTTTTATGAGTTTTATGATTCTTAAATGTGACTTTTCATATAACTTGATGACAAGTTACAAAAACACATTTTAGAATCAATTCTTAGATTAATTTGGATTAAAACCAACTATCACATAATTTTATTCATTAATCTAAATTCACTCATAAAACAAGGTAACACAAAAAAAACTTTTGGTGATCCATAACTTATTCTTAAGTTATGGAATCCTTTAAAACATTAACACCAAATTTTGTAACTCCAAAAAAAAAAACTTTGAATCAATTTTTTTTTTAAAACCTTTTCATATCCATAACTTATGGAGGTTTCAAAAAATAAAACTCTTTAGATCAAACTTTTAAAACTAATAAAATAATCATATTATTTTATCTTTTATTAAATTTGACCTAATTCAACTCATAAAGCAAATTATTCAAATTTTACAAATAATTAGTTTTTCACAAGAACAAGTAATTATTTTAAAATTTGACAAACTTCATGTTTTTTTTTCTTTTTTTTTTTCAACTTTGAAAATAAAATATTTGCATCAATATAACAGAAAACAACCTGGCTCTGATACCACTGTTGGGTTTTGAGCATTCTAACACTTCCTAAGTGTACATGCAACCCTAAATACCTTGGATCTATGTTTTCTCTATTATACATGCAAATAAGAACTTCCAAGGTATTATCCTAATCTAGCATACAAAACAATAATGTAATAAGATAGAATACATACCTCTTGATGTAGAAAGTCTTCATGAAGCTTGAGTGCTTAGTGCCCCAAGTGTGACACCTCAAATGGAATCACAATCATCAAAACACTTAGAATGACTTGAGAGAATTCTACACTCACCAAAATCGGCTAGCCCTTTCTTGAATACTACTAGTGGCCAATTTTTCCTCAATAATAAGATGCTTATATAGTTACACAATTAGGGTAAACTCTTAATTGTCATGGCTTTCCATTTCCTTGGATCCATGGGTACAAATACACCATGGAGCATCCATGGACCATCCTATGGGTTTTAGCCCAACTTGATTATCCATGGAGCATTAGCCCACTATACAAGTATGGATGATTTACACAATCAACCCATATATTTAATTAGTCTTCTTTTGATCACTTAATTAATCCTAGATTAATTCTTGATCAATACTAATTAAATAATCTTATTATTCTTATTATTAATATACTAGAACTTATAATATATTAATAACCATAAGTGTCTTATTTCTCTCATTCAAGTGCATGATGGTATGCAACCCAAATGGACCATGCCGGGTCGGGTCAAGTCTTACCAAATATAGTTATGGACTTAGACATTAATCCAACAGCAGCATACCCCAAAAAATAGCAGTCATCAACTTTGGCATTAAACTTTGGATTGGACTCTAGGTGAATAAGGGTACAAGGGCAGCCAAATACTCGCTAGTGGCTGACAGATGGCTTGTGACCATATAGAATTCGTACGGAGTCTTCATCTGGGCTTTGTTGATCAAAACACGATTCTGAACATAACAAGCAGTATTGATCGCTTTAGCCCAAAAGAAAACAGGTAATTTGGAGTCACACAGCATCATCCTTGCATCATTCGATTCCTCCGTTCAGCAACACCATTTTGTTGACGCGTGCGAACGGAACTATATTGACGTAATATTCCCTTTTCTGTGCAAAAGTGATCAAGAACCGTGTTCTTGAATTTTGTTCAATTATCTGTATGAAGTGCCTTCACCCGATTGTTAGTTTGGTTCTCTATCATTACAATGAACTTATTGTTCAGATCAGATACCCCAGCTTTGTTGGATAAGAAGAAGACCCATGTGAAATGCAAGAAGTCATCGATCACAACAAGAAAGTATGAATTCCTGTTGATGCTTAGGACATTGACTGGACCAAATAGATCCATGTGTAATAATTGGAGCATCTGGTTAATTAAATTGACCTGTTTTGGAAGGTGTGGTTTTCTAGGATGCTTTCCCTTGGTACATGAGACACATTTTTCAAAAGTTATGAAGTCTCTCACCGGCAAGCCACGCAACATTTCATTTTTAGCAAGACGATTTAAATTCTTAGCATTTGCATGACCGATTCGTCGGTGCCACAACATTGAATTTTGTTCTGAGACCTTTGAAAAGAGGCAGGTGACTTGTTCAGGAATGTTGTTGTTCATGTCGATGATATAAGCATTTCCATCCCGCATTGATTTGACAAGAGTCTACTCATCTGAGACGACAATGTCTGGCTTCAGGATCATACACTCTTTATCAGTAAAATGGGTTGATTAACCTTTTTTCACAAATTTGAGAAACACCCAAAAAGCTATGTTTTAACTCAAGAGCAAAGTTGACGTTCTCGAAACTTAGCACTCTGTTTGTCAGGGTTCCTCTCTGAGTGACTTTTCCGCCTTCTCCGCCCACAAAGGAAACGAATTCCCCGTTAAAGGTTTGAATGTTGTTCAACTGGGAGATGTCTCCTGTCATTTTCCAGGAGAAGCCATTATCGACATACCAAGGTCTGACGACATTCCTCCGCAATTGTCCCTGCAAGATGAGTTGGATCATTTAGATTTGGGGACCCAAGTCATTATTTTCCTGGGTTGACCCTTTACAATCACATATTTATCCTTTGAACTTTTGTATTTTGAATCATCATGTAAAACACTTTCAGAGGATGATAATGATTAGTTGGAAATTAATTTGGGCACCCACTGGTATTTAGGTTTTATAAAAATCACAGGTGATTTTTAAATATTTTTCTTTTCAGTTTGCTTTGAGCATTTGGATTTTCTACCAGAAGTGATTGAAGATCCAAATTCACTCTTTGACGAAATCGACCTCGACTTAGCCTTGCTCGATTTTGGTAAACTGTTTGTGACTTTGTTATTGAAAACTTGTTTGTTCTTTTAAAAAATTTCCCTCTTCTTGTTTTGATTAGTCTTCCAATCATCATCTCGAGGATGAGATCTCAAGGAGTTTCTAGTTAAAGACCTTCCTCGAGACTCGTTCTCTCCTCTTTGATACGAAAAATGCACAAATGCCCTATTAGGACAATTCCTAGCGATGTGACCAGAAGTACCGCAGTTAAAACAAATTTTCTTATTATTATTGTAACCGGTACAGCCTTTGTCTGATTTATTTTCTTTATTGACACCCTTACTTTTCCCACAAGAACATGTGCAACGATCAGATTTTGTGATAGGTGAAGGTGCATAAGGGTGTTTGATTGGTGAAGTAGATGTGCTTGAAACAGGAACATCAGTATTGTCAAACAAAACATTAGATACATTGAAAAAGTTTGAGTTATCATTTTGTGATGCAGAACCATCACAAGATACATCATTTATTTTGACATCAGAAACAAAAGAGTTATCATTTGAAAAGGAAACAGGAGGTTCAGAAAAAAATTTATTTTCAGAAACACATCCTTGAGCTTCTTGCTTTGATTGACTTAAAGATTGATTTGCATGGGAAGTAGAAACATTAGTATTTTCAAAATTAATACTACCTCCTGACACAAATCCATATTTAAGAAATGGCTCTCTATCTATCTCCTCTTCAGTCATTGGTTTAAACTGATAATTATGATTATAAGGAGGGGCACTTTGTCATATCCTAAACCATTTTGTTGATTCTCTTTGAATTGCAGATTGCGTTCTATCATGGATGCAACTACTTCACTTAATAGATCAAATTTTCTAAAACTAAAATTTGCCTTGTCAATTTTTTTTTTCAATGTGTCAAGCTCAGCAGTTACCTCCGCAAGTTGTTCAGTCACAAATCTATAGTTTTCACAGTTATTACTCTACTCTTCCTGAAGTTTCCTAAAGTCTTTTGTTTTGGCTTCTAGTTGAGATTTTAAAGGTTTCCGTCCTTTCCTAAGTTGATATCCTTCATATTTCAGGTCCTCGTTCTCTATATGCAATAATTCTATATGCTCAAGTAAAATTTTGACATTGTCAATGCATGTATGAGAACAGGAAGACTGACTTACCTCATTCTTTTCAGGTTCTGGAGTAGAAGATACCATAAAGGAAAATTACAACTCCATCATTTCTTCTTCAGGATCAACTTTAGCTTCTTCCATAGGAGTGTCATCGATTTAAGCCAAGTGAGCATTTTCAGGTCCTGAAGTATTAAGTGCCTGAATCTGGTCCTCCTAATCAAAGGACTAAGCAACCATTTCCAGATTAGCAGTCTCACTTTTGACAGTAGCACTTCCACGACTACTTCCCACTGGAACCATTATTCAATCACTGCTTACCCTTCTGTCTGGTTTCGGACACTCATGAGCAAAGTGACCCACCTCGTGACAGTTGTAGCAACGCAACTTTCCTTTGTTAAACCCCACCTTCTTATCTGCATTCATTCCCTAATTATTCTTTCGCAACTTCTTTGCAAATTGATTTGCCTAACACTACCATTGCTATTTTCCATGTAATATCCATTTCTTCCACATATTCTGGATGAATTTGATCTAGATCAGCAAATGAAAGTTGAGGTGGGAGCTCTCCAGCTACTAAAGCATTGTAGCAATTGACAAGTCCAGTGGCAAGAGCTAAGTTTTCATTGATTTTTTTGGGATTGGGAGCAGGAACCATAACTGGTGCATTGGAGGAGGAAACAACTTGTGGAACAATGAACGACTGACTTTGTGGATGAGACATAGATGATGAAGCAACAAATGATGCAGCTGATGAAGTAGCAAAAGTTTGATTCTAAGGTTGTTGAACAGCAAAAGCTTGACTTAGAGAGGAGGTTAGTGATGAAAAAGCATTGTTTGAAGAAATCCCAAGATTTGCAGTCGAGTAGGAATTCACATGATTAATCCCTCGTTGTTTATCATCAAGATCACAGGCTTTGATGATTGCCATTGTTTTAGTAAGACTGGGACGATTGAGATCTTTTTTCTTCTTGATCACATCCACATTCATATTCCATGACTTCAGAAGTGAATTCAACAACTTTTTGTTTATCTCAGACTTAGTCAAGTAAATCCCAACTATACTCATCTTCGTAGTGAGTGTAGTAAATCGTTGCAACTGAGCTTCTAGGGTTTCTCCTAGGATGTAAGTGAATATATTGAACTTTTGTCTTAACATATCTTAACGGATCTCTTTCATATCTTAATTTCCCATGTAGGCCTCAATTAAAACTTCCTACAGTGCTTTGGCTAAAGTGTATTCTCTGAAACCTTGAGCTATATCAGGAGGTAAAGTTGTCATCAAAGTAGCTAGAGCCCTTTCCTGTTCTTCAACATTTTCAAAATCCTCATCAGTATAACTAGCATACAATTTGTCAATAATTTGTCCATTTGCAAGAGTACTACTGATTCTGACTGGTCCTTTTAGAATGCTTCGCCAAACCTTGAACTCTTTCATTTAGATGTATTTCACGATCCGGTATTTCCATTCCGAGAACCCTTCTGCATACAATAATTGTGGAATGCGGGTGGTTGTTCCCATGATGGAATCCAATTCATGATGAAGTGCTTGGCTTTGAGAATCCTTTTTTTTTTTTGTATTTTTTGTATTTTTTTTAATTTTTAAATGAAAATGACTTGAAAAATAAACTAAAATGTCAAACAAACAGTTTGCAGTCACACGATTTCGGCCGTAAACAGAAGATTACGGTCAAGTTTTCGGTTGGTGTTTCCGATCAACGTTTAAGGTTGATGTTTTCGGTCAGGGAAGATTGTCTGATTACAGTCAATGAGGAACCCAGTTTATGGCCGTGAATGGGAGTTTTTGGTCGTGAATAGAGTGTTCGATTGATGACTTTTGCAAGTTTGCGACCGTAAATAGGAGTTTACGGCCATGAACTCTTCACCGTAAATACACAGTTTTTTATGAAAACGTGAGTTTTAAGTAGATCTTATCTCCTTTTGCCATGAAAACACCTAATCAAGCCTCGAACAGTGATGAAACTAAGCTCCTTTGACTGAGAACGTGATTGAAAGATGATTTGACACCGGACTTGCTCTGATATCAATTATAAGGTCCTAGAAACAAGGATCATAACAGTGATCATGCAATCTGACAATCAAACAATGTAAGAATGGAGTAAAATAAGATTAAACCAAGCCTTGCACACGTTTATATCAGAAAAAGGTCTAGTAAAACTTGGCCACACACAATGACGGTAAACTCATTGGATCATCAATAACTAACAACAGACTCAGACACTCCATATATATAGGAAATGGACTGGCTGTAAATAGGTTTACGGCCGTAAACTCATCACAAGGTCGTAAACTCACCAAAACCTACTATTACATAATACAAGACCCAATAAGACCTATACATTAGATAGCCTAGCCCAAACCATAATATAAGCCCTTCACTTATGGTGGTTTGAAGGCTGATCATGGAGGATTGATTTTTCAACCACTTTCAAAGATCGGATGCATGGTTGAAATCTCCTTGAACATGTTATCGTGGAGTGGAAATCAAAAGGAAGGAGAAGAAATAGATTTTTTAATAAGAAATACATTTCTCTTGTTGGAAACCCAAGTGATCTTCATGATCTTAAGTATTTTGAAGTTCAAGATTATGGAGTTCAATGTGATGTTTTTGATGTTCTTGAAGTTCATTATTAGAAGATTAAAGTTGATTCTCATGAAGATGTAAAAGTTTTTTGCTCGATTGGAATTTAAACGATGATCTTTTGTGTTCTTATGATTCATTTGAAGTAATCATTCCTTATTGAAAGTTGGTAATCCAAGAAACTCACAAGTATCAAACTCCAAAAGATTTGATTCAAACCTGTAAAGCTGAAGTTGTCAAGAATGAAGGTGTTCTTGAAATCAAACCTTTAAGATGCAAAAAAGATGAGAAAGAAAAAGAAGAAGAAGATTAAATGGAAGAGCAAGCGGGTTTATGCTAAAAAATCGTCAATTGTTGTTGTGAAGTCGAAATCCATATAGCAAAATTGGGTTCCAAAGCAACAATCTCCAAGTGTTGCATTGAATTTAAAGTCAAAACCCAAAATTGTTGGTGGTTCTCATAAAGATATTCATGGATCGTTGAAGATCACGAAGACCATGAAGAACGAGTTGTACAACATGTATCGTGGGTGGTATAATGTTCAAATTAGAGATTTTCTCATACCAACAAAAGAACAAAGATCTTCTACATTTGATTTGTTCGTTACAAATGGAGCTCAAATCGTGAAAAAAGTATCTCGATTTCTAAAATGGATTCCAAAACGTACTTGATTTCGATTCAAATTTCATGTTTTCCATTTTTATCAATTTTCTCATTGGATCAAATTTGTTTCAACCCCATTATTGATCCAATTACTTTTGTTTAGATCAAAATTACAAAAATTAAAATCAAATTAGAAATTAATTGCTTATCAAGAGCCCAATCCAACTCAAATTTCATTACTATTTATATATTGAGCCCAAATAATTCACATTACCGTTCATCGATTTACTTTTTGATGCCCAAAATCTTATTCAACTTTTATGATGTTATTCATCATTCATCCATCAATTCTCAATTATCAATTCATCATTTTTGAATCATATCACTGTCATTTTCTAATCATGGTTTGATCGATTGAAAAGAATGACCGATTTCTTAATTTTGAGTCAAAATTGAATATTGATTTGGGATGATATTTGTAATCGATGTTGAGAGTCGAGAAATTGTAAGTTGGAGTTGAAGTTGAGTTCGACAATTATGAATCTATTGGATTCTAAATCTTCGTTTGATGTTTGAATGTTGAGTAGAATGGTATGATTAATATATAATTCGAGTATAAAGTATTTTGAGAAATTAAACCGGAATGATTGCTTTAGCAGTGCACGGCCCGAAACTCGAATTTTAGTTCGAGTGGTTTTTGGCCTACGCGACCTAAATGAGTGTTGAAGATCTCATTAATAGGAACTCAACAGTAAAAAGACAGACAAAAATGGAGTCTCTATGTAGAAGCTATGAATCTTACGCGGACATTTAACAGTATAATCTCCTCCTACTGTTAAAATTAAGATCGGTCGAGAATTAGCCGATAGAGTCTAAATGAAAGTTTTAGATCTTGTTTCTACGTACGTGTGGATATAAAGAATGTAGAGAGTAGAGCTCGTATGTTAAATATATGGACGAAACTTGGTCCCTACCCTTCGAGCGCGATAAATTCGATACAATTTTGTAAATCTGAGATAGAATGAGAATTAGCTAACGGCGTCTAAATGAAAGTTGTAGTGCTCGTAAATACCAACACGTGGATATAAAGAACGTCAAAAATGGAGTTCATATGAACCAGTTAAAAATTATAATAGCATATTTATGTATTGAAATAAAGTATAAATCATATATACGTACACACACACACACACACATATATATATATATATATATATATATATATATATACAAATATATATATCATTAGAAAGGTATCAACGATGCGGTTATTATAAGACTATTGTTGAGTACTTTCGACATTAGTTTAGTACAAATATTGTTAAATCCATTTAAAATAGTATTTTGAATGGGTGCTTAGTCATTTATATAACTATAAGGTCATTAAGTAATTATGGAGGGTAGTTTTTGTAAATTCAATTACTATAAATAAGAGGCTTGGGCTCTCATATTTCTTGCATCATTCTCTTGATTCAAGAGTCTTTCTCTTCTTATCGCCCGAGAATTTCGATCCTTCGTGATTCGACTTCTATTTCTGTAGTTTTAGTATAGTAAGGTGAGCGCTGAAGCGCTGCACGAATCTTTCTTAGAAAGATTCAGCGATGATGTTCTGCCCCTGCAGATCCCAACTCCGAGCTGAAACCACCTTGTAAGTAAGTTATGCTTACCCTATTTTAATATAGCTTATATTTATGATTAGTATTGTTATTATGAACTTATAATAAATATTTGAGTTATTATGATATAAGTGTCGTTATAATATCTTTTTAACTACTCGTGATACGGGGAATCTGGTTTAAAAGGTCGTATAGGGTTGTTGGATTTCAAAAGTGCTATATGCCAAAATGGTCCTACCCTACGGTGTTTTATGTCAGGCCCATGTCTATACATAGTGGTTGGAAAGTATTGTTTAAACACTTATATAATAATAATAATAAGACTTATAATTAGTCACGGTAAATATTAGACTAAAATCTAGTGGTAATAATACTATGTAACAACCCGTTATTTTGTGTCAGTAAAGATCGAGTCATGTAACCTCCTTGAGAAAGGAAATAGAAAATGAAGTATTCAAAAACTCTATCTGGGGTACACTATGTGGTAGTTATCATCTTAAGGTTTCCAAACATATAAATAACACAAAAATCCGAGTTATAACGAAGAAGTTATGCTCATTATAAGTTTTCCAACAAAAACCAGTAAATACAAAGTTACGTAAAAACGCAAAGTTTCAATAAAACATTTTCTGACCTTAGGTGTCTAAATGAAAGTGATAGATATCGTTAAACTACAAACATGCATAAAAAGAACGCTCAAATCGGACATCATATGAATAAGTTATGAATTTTTAAAGAAATTCCTTAAACACGTCACTTTAATAAATAAATAATAAAAATAATTTCGGAATTTGCCAATGGAATCTAAATGAAAGTTGTAGATCGTAGTCTCACCTTCGCGGGGATATAAAGAACGCCAAAAACGGAGTTCGTATGAGGGAGATATGAATTTTTGAAGTTTGATAATTAATTTATATATAATTTTTATTCAAATTTCGGTATTATCCGAAGAGGAGTCAGCCTCAGGCGATAGTACGCGCCGCGTACCCTAGTACGCCCCGCGTATTGAGAGGCCACGGCCTCGGATCGTCCACGTCGCACGATCCGAAGACCCGACCCGACGTCCCATCCGACCCGCGTGCCAGCGACCCGTCCCATCCGACCCGCGAACCCAGGGACCCGTCCCATCCGAAGCCGAGGCAGTCGAGGCCTCGGTCATGCGTGACGTACGCGTACGCGCTGCGTACTAGCGTACGCCCTGCGTACGGAGGCAGACAAGCCTCCCTATAAAAGGGATGCGAAGGCTTCCGAAAAAAGGGCTCATTCTCTCTCATTTTACTTGCGTTTCTCCTCGTTTTCCGTACTCGTACTACCCCGAAGCCCCGGTCATTTCGTGCAAGACCCGAAGGTCGATTTTCTCCCGAGGAATCCCGAGATTTCCGAGGAAAATCCATTTCCCGAGACGAAACTCTGCCGTCTTTCCATCACGCTATCTTCAAGCTGTCAAGTGAGTTCATACCCCTTTCTAACACACTTTAAATACATTTTTAAATACTTTTACACTCTTTTAGGGGGGGAATACAAGTAAACATACGGTTATTATCGTGTATTTTATAAAGTTTCACTTTACTTGTGTTATCAAATAAACCACTTGGAACTCATTACTATTATGGAGAACTCTTGTCATACTTTGTGTGCATTAGACTTATACGAAGTGTATAATGATCTTCATTGTTAAGACATTTTATACATTCTAAAAACTTATGATTTTGGTTTAGCAAACATTGTGAAAAAGGTTAAACTTTGCATAAAAAACTATCATGTTAATATATACTTAATTGAGAATCCATGAGACGCGTACATCTTCAAACGTTACTTTTCTTTATTAGAAAGTACTGCCGTAAGGCCTGTTTATAACCAGAATCTCCCGCGACGAGAACATGTCAAATGTGTATAGATCTATACGGGAAGTCATGATCACGCACCCTGACTGTTAGCTACAGTCCGTCTTTTGGGGTGACAGTTGTCATAGCAATGCGACGCCTGAAGAACGTCGTTACAGGCATATTATGTTTAGTATGGTTATAAAAACTCATCGGATATACAATTATTATGATATTCAGTTTTGATGAGCGAGTAGTTATTAAAACTATTCTTCATCCAACCGGTTCGGTCTTCACGTAGTTTTATTATATATCAAACTATGACACACTTACGAGAAACGTCGGTTTCTTATAATTTTCGGTCTTAGAGACTGGCATTATGTGTGAGGAAAATAAAGGTTTTTCCTGCATACAAACAAAACTACTAATAGGAAAATAAGGGATTTTCCCGGTGCAATCATTTACAACTTATAACACGAATATTTATATGCATTACATATTTTTATAAGAAAATAAGGGGTTTTCCTTGGAAAACACAACAAATCGTATTTCAACTTTTAGGGATAATATGGGATCTTCTGGAGCTAATGCATTCATTTCCAATACAACAAATCACAACTCTTTACATTTTGAAATGCTACGTTTACTGGAAAACATACACCCATTTTGGAATGGCATCAAATTTTTCTAAACTACTTATGGACTCACCAACTTAATTGTTGACACTTTTCTTGAAATAACTTGTATTCTCAGGAAATCGCTAAGCAGGTTGGGAATCAACTTTTGGGATTAACGCGCTCGCGTTAATTACTTCTTTTTGAATGATGCTTATGTACTTTTATTTTGAACATGTAATGAATACAACTATGTAAACATCTTGCAAACTTATTATATGTGGTGGTGTGTACTTTCCTTTCTATGAACTGTTATGATATTGAACATGACGTCCTCCGCCCCCGAACGTTTCCGCCGTTCTGGTTTGGGGGTGTGACAGATTGGTATCAGAGCATCGTTTATAGGGAATTAAGTATATCAAAACCATTTCTTTTGTTATACAACTATAAACTCAACTGGGTAAAAACACTCTGAGTAAGATTCGTACTTTTAAAAATAAAATTTTTATTTAGTTTTTGTAAAGTAGGCATGCATTCATTGCACATCAACAACATGGTCAGTATCATAATTAAAACGACGTTGAAGTATTATATAGCAGTTGTGCAGTGCAGGTATGCTTTGGGACATGTAATCGGAACTGGGAAGGATATAGCCTGATCAACTATATTTGTCCAAGAGCCGACTAAACATATGCCAAGGAGTGTCTGTAATGGACAACAAATTTTAAAAATTTCCAAAAGCATAAAGAATATTGAGGGTGTATTCGAGGGCCGTCAACCATAAAACTCGAGAGTAAGTTTCATGTGCTCTAACTTATAGTAAACTTTTAACCCTATTCTCGTACAGTCCAAATGGCGGGATTCCATCACCCCAATGACCCCTACTACCCCAACCAAGGTAATGGTGGATGGATCGAAGCAGATTCTGAAGAAGACGAAGAGCCTATAAATGTGGAGGCAGGGGACGACTCTGGTACGGATTCGGAGCCAGAAATTATAAATCCACCAGTCCTACAACCTCCCATCCACGTGAGAAATTTCCAAGGACCCACTCCAGTGTGGGGAAGTCACCTCCATCATTGGAGCCAACAACAAAGCTTACGCCCTCCTTACGGCATGTGCCGAGACTTCTATGACGTGAGAGGCGGGGGATCAGCCGATCGCGCACTTCCGGTCATGGTTGGCAAACTCGCCAACCAGTGCTATCAATCTGGAGTGCAAGCCAACCGAATCCGAGAGATCAATGTGGATGTGCAAATTCACACGGCCGATATCAACCGCCTAGAGTTGATGCAGAACGACATCCACATTCGCGCCGAAGCGTTTCAAGCACAAGCAAACGCGGCCTTCGCGGAATTAAGAGAACAACAGGCTGCGTTTGACAGACGCCTCATGGAGTCGAAGCAGTCTGACACAGAGTCGAGCTCTAAACGCAAGGCGCACCGCAAGTAGTACTTGCCCAACTCTCAAATTTTGTTATAAACTAGGACTTCGGATAAAAGTATTACTTTCTTTAAAATTTTCCGTAACCGGAGGCCTTTAGAGAGGCCAAGGAATTTTGTCTAGACCCCGCTGTAACACAACTATATGTTTAATATATATAAGGGTATACCGTTTTTCTTACCGTTGTTAATCATGCGCAAATAGTTCGATTCATTGGTGCATCTATTCAAACTTTACTTTCAAGCTTAAAATATTGTGTCAATTAAACTCAACTTCCTAGAACTATTAGAAGTTCATTCAATATCATTCAACTTTGAACTGCCAAAACTTATAATTTTCTTCCATATTTTTCTTTTGGCAGCAAAATGCCTCCTCGTCCAAACTTAAGGCCCAGGCCGGGCACGGCACCCCCACCACCTCCACCACCAGCTTATGATCCGGCCATGGTTCAGGCTGCTATCACAGCAGCGGTAACCGCAGCCCTCTCGCAAATAAACTCCCAAGGGAATGGAGGGGCGGGAAGCAGCACAAATCATCCAAATCATGGCACTGGTCATGGCCAAGGAAGAGAATGTACCTACAAGGAGTTCTCTAACGCTAAACCAAAAACTTTTAATGGAACAGGAGGAGTCATTGCACTAATGCAATGGTTCGAAAAGACCGAAACGGTCTTCGAGATCTGCTCATGCCTAGAAGCAAGCAAAGTCAAGTTCGCTGCCTGCACCTTTGTAGATCGAGCCCTCACTTGGTGGAAAAGCCATGTGAATTCAGTGACACTCACTGTCGCCAACGCCATGAGTTGGGACGACCTAAAGGTTCTACTACAGGAAGAATACTGCCCAAGGGGCGAAGTACAAAAGCTTGAGCAGGAGCTCTGGAATCTGAAAATGACTGGGTCTGACCTAATCACCTACATCACTAGGTTCAACGACCTCGCTGCACTGTGCCCTACCATGGTCAACCCAGAATCAAAGAAGGTTGAAAGGTACATTTGGGGGTTGTCACCCCAGATTCAAGGGCATGTCCTAGCTTCCGGCCCTGCTACCTACAACAGTGCTAAGCGCCTGGCCCAGCGACTCATCGACCACGGAGTAAAACCCGGTATCATTTCGACAACTGCATATCCACCTAGGGAAACTCAGGGCCAGAGTAAGACTTGGAACAAAAGGAGGGGACAAACTCTCCAGGAAAACCCCAGGAAACAACAAGTGATAGCGACACACGCTATTACTGTACCTACGAACCCTTCCCCCACAAGCTCATACATTGGGAAACTTCCTAAATGTAACCGATGCAGTTTCCACCACCACGGTCCTTGCCCCAATCTTCAATGCACCAACTGTAATAAAAAGGGACATACAGCCCGCTATTGTAAAGGGCCAATCCAACCATCCGTTCCCACCACTAATACCGGGGTAAACCGCGCCTGCTTCGAGTGCGGAGACACAGGGCACTACCGCAAGTACTGCCCAAGGGTAAACAACCGGAATACCGGCGGAAGGGGCCGAGTTTTCGTGATGGGACAGGATGAAGCCATTGCGGACCCTACAGTTGTTACAGGTACGTTCCTTCTCGATAACTCGTATGCATGCATTTTGTTTGATAGCGGCGCGGAAAGGAGTTTTGTGAGTCACGGCTTTAAAGGCCTGCTGAAATCAATACCACAGTCATTGAGTGAACCATTCATAGTAGAAATGGCCAACGGGAAAACCGAAGGCACTAAGGAGATATACCTAAATTGCACCCTAACTTTAAATGATCATCCATTCTCAATCAACCTCATGCCAGTCTCGATTAAGAGTTTTGATGTCATCATTGGCATGGATTGGCTGAGTTCTCATCATGCGGACATTCTATGTTACGATAAGGCCGTTCGCCTTAATCTGCCAACCGGCGAAACTTTCGTTATCTTGGGCGACAAACCAAGTACCACTCTTCGTATCATCTCAAGTATCCAAGCTCAGAAATGCCTACGCAAGGAGTGTCACGCGTTCTTGGCAGATGTTGTGGATGTAAAACGCAAAGTCCAGGATATCAAGAGTGTGCCCGACGTACGCGATTTTCCTGATGTTTTTCCCGAGGACCTTCCAGGAATACCACCTGCGAGGCAAGTGGAGTTCCGAATCGATCTGGTTCCCGGGGCTACCCCAGTAGCCAAAGCACCCTATCGATTAGCCCCGGCAGAAATGCAAGAGCTATCCAGCCAACTGAATGAACTACTGGGAAAAGGATTCATCAGACCGAGCTTCTCACCATGGGGAGCACCTGTACTGTTCGTGAAAAAGAAGGATGGATCATTCAGAATGTGCATCGACTACCGAGAACTCAACAAACTTACCATCAAGAACCGATACCCCCTACCCCGAATCGATGACTTGTTCGACCAACTCCAAGGAGCCAACTACTTCTCCAAGATCGATCTGAGGTTGGGATATCACCAGCTGCGAGTCCTGGAGAGTGATATCTCCAAGACGGCTTTCCGAACACGATACGGACATTACGAATTCGTAGTGATGCCGTTCGGGCTAACCAATGCCCCGGTCGTATTCATGGATCTAATGAATCGGGTATGTCGTCCATTCTTGGATAAATTCGTGATAGTATTCATAGACGACATACTCATTTATTCAAAGAATAAAGAAGAGCATGGTCAACACCTGAGGCAAGTGCTAGAGACGTTACGGACTGAGAGACTGTATGCAAAATTCTCAAAATGTGAATTTTGGATTAGAAAGGTGGACTTTCTCGGTCACGTGGTCAGCAAGGAAGGGATCCACGTGGATCCATCAAAAATTAAGGCTATCAAAAACTGGTCGGCGCCAACTACACCAACAGAAATTCGCCAATTCCTAGGCCTGGCTGGTTATTATCGACGGTTCATCCAGAATTTCTCCAGCATCGCAATGCCTCTTACCGCCTTAACCCAGAAAGGTGTGACCTACAATTGGGGAGAAAAGCAAGATTCTGCATTTCAGACTTTGAAACAGGCCCTTTGCAGTGCGCCCATCCTTTCTCTCCCAGAAGGGACCGAAGATTTTGTAGTATATTGCGATGCTTCGAAGCAAGGGCTGGGCTGTGTACTAATGCAGAGGGGAAAGGTTATTGCATATGCCTCACGACAACTAAAAACGCATGAGGTCAATTACACCACTCATGATTTAGAGCTTGGGGCGGTGGTCTTCGCTCTTAAAATCTGGAGACACTACCTATATGGTACCAAATGCACTATTTTTACAGACCACAAGAGCCTACAACACATCTTCAACCAGAAGGAGTTGAACATGAGGCAACGACGTTGGGTCGAATTACTCAACGACTACGAATGTGAGATTCGCTATCACCCAGGAAAGGCTAATGTCGTGGCAGATGCCCTTAGCCGTAAGGAGTACTCTGGCCGAAGGGTGAAGTCATTACCCATGTCAATCCATTCGCACCTGTCGACACAGGTCAAGGAAGCTCAGATAGAGGCCCTAAAACCCGAAAACGTGACAAGTGAAACCCTTAGAGGAATGGACAAGAATTTAGAAATCAAGAGTGATGGAGCACGCTACCTCATGAACCGAATATGGACGCCCAAGTTTGGTGGACTTAGAGAGGTAGTTATGAACGAGGCACACAAGACTCCGTACTCCGTACACCCCGGGTCAGACAAGATGTATCAAGATCTCAAACAACTCTACTGGTGGCCAAACATGAAAGCAGAGGTCGCTACATATGTGAGCAAGTGTTTGACTTGCGCCAAGATCAAAATAGAACACCAGAAACCCTCAGGGCTACTCCAACAACCTGAAATACCTGAGTGGAAATGGGAGCAGATTTCCATGGACTTCATAACGAAACTGCCCAAAGCTCAGGGTGGCCAGGATACTATTTGGGTAATCGTCGATAGATTAACCAAGTCCGCTCATTTCCTACCGATCAAGGAAACTGATAAAATGGAAAAGCTATCGAAAATCTACATCCGGGAGATCGTACGACTCCATGGAGTGCCAATGTCTATCATCTCGGATAGAGACAGCAGATTCACGTCTAGGTTCTGGCAATCATTGCAAAAATCCATGGGAACAAGATTGGACATGAGTACAGCCTATCACCCCCAAACTGACGGACAGAGCGAAAGAACGATCCAAACCTTGGAAGACATGTTGCGAGCATGTGTAATCGACTTTGGTAAAGCATGGGATGTTCACTTACCTTTGGTTGAGTTCTCTTATAACAATAGTTATCATACCAGTATCAATGCTGCTCCATTTGAAGCCCTTTACGGCCGTAAGTGCAGATCACCTCTGTGCTGGACGGAAGTAGGCGACACCCAACTAGCAAAAGGTCTAGTCCCTGATAACACCCTCACTGGTCCGGAGATCATCAGAGAAACTACTGAAAAGATCGTGCAAATATGAGAGCGACTGAAATCCTCGAGGGATAGACAGAAGAGCTACGCCGACAAAAGACGTAAACCATTGGAATTCCAGACTGGCGATCGGGTACTACTGAAAGTCTCACCCTGGAAGGGAATGATACGCTTTGGAAAGCGTGGGAAGCTGAATCCTAGGTACATTGGACCCTTCGAAATCATTTCAAGGGTTGGTCCAGTAGCCTACAAACTCCAACTTCCAATAGAACTTAACAAAGTACATCCAGTATTCCACGTGTCAAACCTAAAGAAGTGTCTGTCCGACGAAACACTTGTAATTCCACTCGATGAGATCGAACTAAATGAAAATCTTAACTTTGTGGAAGAACCCGTCGAGATCATGGATAGGGAAATTAAACGAACTAAACAGAGTCGCATTCCAATAGTAAAGGTCCGATGGAATGCTAAGAGGGGACCCGAGTTCACTTGGGAACGAGAGGACCAAATGCAACAGAAGTATCCACATCTCTTCCCCAGTCCCTAAGACTCTTCATTTGTATTGAAAATTTTGGGACGAAATTCCCTCTAACGGGGGGATGATGTAACAACCCGTTATTTCGTGTCAGTAAAGATCGAGTCATGTAACCTCCTTGAGAAAGGAAATAGAAAATGAAGTATTCAAAAACTCTATCTGGGGTACACTATGTGGTAGTTATCATCTTAAGGTTTCCAAACATATAAATAACACAAAAATCCGAGTTATAACGAAGAAGTTATGCTCATTATAAGTTTTCCAACAAAAACCAGTAAATACAAAGTTACGTAAAAACGCAAAGTTTCAATAAAACATTTTCTGACCTTAGGTGTCTAAATGAAAGTGATAGATATCGTTAAACTACAAACATGCATAAAAAGAACGCTCAAATCGGACATCATATGAATAAGTTATGAATTTTTAAAGAAATTCCTTAAACACGTCACTTTAATAAATAAATAATAAAAATAATTTCGGAATTTGCCAACGGAATCTAAATGAAAGTTGTAGATCGTAGTCTCACCTTCGCGGGGATATAAAGAACGCTAAAAACGGAGTTCGTATGAGGGAGATATGAATTTTTGAAGTTTGATAATTAATTTATATATAATTTTTATTCAAATTTCGGTATTATCCGAAGAGGAGTCAGCCTCAGGCGATAGTACGCGCCGCGTACCCTAGTACGCCCCGCGTACTGAGAGGCCACGGCCTCGGATCGTCCACGTCGCACGATCCGAAGACCCGACCCGACATCCCATCCGACCCGCGTGCCAGCGACCCGTCCCATCCGACCCGCGAACCCAGGGACCCATCCCATCCGAAGCCGAGGCAGTCGAGGCCTCGGTCATGTGTGACGTACGCGTACGCGCTGCGTACTAGCGTACGCCCCGCGTACGGAGGCAGACAAGCCTCCCTATAAAAGGGATGCGAAGGCTTCCGAAAAAAGGGCTCATTCTCTCTCATTTTACTTGCGTTTCTCCTCGTTTTCCGTACTCGTACTACCCCGAAGCCCTGGTCATTTCGTGCAAGACCCGAAGGTCGATTTTCTCCCGAGGAATCCCGAGATTTCCGAGGAAAATCCATTTCCCGAGACGAAACTCTGCCGTCTTTCCATCACGCTATCTTCAAGCTGTCAAGTGAGTTCATACCCCTTTCTAACACACTTTAAATACATTTTTAAATACTTTTACACTCTTTTAGGGGGGGAATACAAGTAAACATACGGTTATTATCGTGTATTTTATAAAGTTTCACTTTACTTGTGTTATCAAATAAACCACTTGGAACTCATTACTATTATGGAGAACTCTTGTCATACTTTGTGTGCATTAGACTTATACGAAGTGTATAATGATCTTCATTGTTAAGACATTTTATACATTCTAAAAACTTATGATTTTGGTTTAGCAAACATTGTGAAAAAGGTTAAACTTTGCATACAAAACTATCATGTTAATATATACTTAATTGAGAATCCATGAGACGCGTACATCTTCAAACGTTACTTTTCTTTATTAGAAAGTACTGTCGTAAGGCCTGTTTATAACCAGAATCTCCCGCGATGAGAACGTGTCAAATGTGTATAGATCTATACGGGAAGTCATGATCCCGCACCCTGACTGTTAGCTACAGTCTGTCTTTTGGGGTGACAGTTGTCATAGCAATGCGACGCCTGAAGAACGTCGTTACAGGCATATTATGTTTAGTATGGTTATAAAAACTCATCGGATATACAATTATTATGATATTCAGTTTTGATGAGCGAGTAGTTATTAAAACTATTCTTCATCCAACCGGTTCGGTCTTCACGTAGTTTTATTATATATCAAACTATGACACACTTACGAGAAACGTCGGTTTCTTACAATTTTCGGTCTTAGAGACTGGCATTATGTGTGAGGAAAATAAAGGTTTTTCCTGCATACAAACAAAACTACTAATAGGAAAATAAGGGATTTTCCCGGTGCAATCATTTCCAACTTATAACACGAATATTTATATGCATTACATATTTTTATAAGAAAATAAGGGTTTTTCCTTGGAAAACACAACAAATCGTATTTCAACTTTTAGGGATAATATGGGATCTTCTGGAGCTAATGCATTCATTTCCAATACAACAAATCACAACTCTTTACATTTTGAAATGCTACGTTTACTGGAAAACATACACCCATTTTGGAATGGCATCAAATTTTTCTAACCTACTTATGGACTCACCAACTTAATTGTTGACACTTTTCTTGAAATAACTTGTATTCTCAGGAAATCGCTAAGCAGGTTGGGAATCAACTTTTGGGATTAACGCGCTGGCGTTAATTACTTCTTTTTGAATGATGCTTATGTACTTTTATTTTGAACATGTAATGAATACAACTATGTAAACATCTTGCAAACTTATTATATGTGGTGGTGTGTACTTTCCTTTCTATGAACTGTTATGATATTGAACATGACGTCCTCCGCCCCCGAACGTTTCCGCCGTTCTGGTTTGGGGGTGTGACATACTAGGTTTCGTCGAAGGAAATTATTTTAAAGTAAACGAAGTACTGTCCGAATACCGAGTCACCACCTTATCAAGTAAGTGCATGGTCTCTTTCATCTTACACATAGATATGATGTATTTTATATAAACTATGTGCTATTTGTTCATATTATCTATATAATTGCTATTTATGCTGGATGAACGATTTTATACAAGTTTTACAAGATTTAAATTGTATATGTATTTATATATACATAATATGTTGTGTAAAACATGGGTAGATGAAATATGAGTTGGATGATGAGTTGAGAGGTGATATAGACCACGAGGTAAGGGTGAGAGGTGGACGATGTTCGAATCCTTGTTCCCAATTGTTGGCCCCCGTGGAACACTAGCTGGCTCGCAACCTGTAGGTGTTGTGAAAGATATGTTCACCCGAATTACTCTAAACCTTGAAGATCATGCAAACTTGATACCTAAACCCTGGTGACTATGTAGACTTAGTGCCTGTACCTTGCTGATCATGCAGACTTGATGCCTAAACCCTAGTGACTATGCAGACTTAGTGCCTAAACCTTGGTGATCATGCAGACTTAATGCGTAAACCCTGATGACCATGCAGAATTAGTACCTAATCCCTAGCGACAATGCAGACTTAGTGCCTATTGTGTAAACCGTGGCAACGATGGACTTCATGCCGATTCCTTAGGATGATCCTTAGGAATAAATGAACGAGGGATAGCTGATTCTTAGGGTAGATCTTTAAGAGTAAAGAAGATAATGGGGATCGGTAATTGGGTTCATTGTTTGATGTCTAAATAGAATAATTATATTATTGTGGGTTGAAAACCCTATGTACTCACCAAGTTTTCCAACCCGACCCGCTCACTTTATTTATATCACAAGTGTTGATATAAAGTCACATTACATTAAGAGATTAAGGAGATATAAATCACTAGTGATACTGAATATAAGTTTTGTTTATGCTTATGTTTCTGTATTGACGATGACATCCCAAATATTTTAAAATGAATAAAAATACTTTTCTTCGGAAATGCTTTGATAATGTATTTATCATGTTTTACTATGAACAAATTCTGAAAAAAAAAATTATTAAAAGAGGTACTATGATTTTTATAAAGCATAAACAAAATCGGTATTTTCTGGCCGTGAAAATGGGGATGTCCAAAATCCCAACACAATTGTTTTCAAATCCACATTCATTACATCTTTATTTAAAAACATCAGAGTGCCCCATAAAGTATCGATGAGAGAGTGCTCATCGTGGTATCAAGCTTTGCCCTTGCGCTTGGGCTCAAATGTACGTGAAACAAATCTACAAATTGTAAGCTAATGCTTAGTGAGTCCCCTAGAGCATACACCACATACAGTCCACATAACACATATCAAATTAGATATAAAGGCTACATATAACACATAAGCCTGTTGGATTAGTGTCTAAGTCCATAACTATTTTGGTATGTACTTGACCCGATGTTGCATGGTTCTTTTGGGTTGCCTTCACCAAAGCAACTTGATAGGATGAACTATGGAGAGAGAAGATTAATTATGATGTATTAATATATTATGAGAATAATATATATTATAGGAGAAATCATATTGTTTAATTAATATTAGTCAAGAATTAATTGATAATTAATTTTGTGGCTAAAAGAGATTATTTAAACTTAAGGGACTGGAACTTTAATTATAAGATAACTACATTTGGGCTATGGATTACCTTGGAAAAATAGGTTGGACAAATTCTATGGGGAAACCCATTAGAAATCGACCAAGGGTTATTCTAAAAGGGTCCATGGGCTGCTTAGGGCTTAAGCAATCAAATTAGGGTTTCCTAGTTGAAAACCCTAATAGCCTACATGTATATATAGTACCCTTTAGCCCCAACAACGTGGCTAAGAGTTCCACTAGGGTTTCTGGACGTTTTGGGCAGCCTCCTCTCTCCTTATTCTTCATCCTCTTGCTCTTGGTGTTTGTGAGCTATTAGAGGAGTGACACTTGTGACTCTAAGCTTTCTAAAGTCATTACAAGGAGAATTTGAGATTTTTATTGCTACATAACAATCAAAGGTAATTCTCTAAATCCTAATTTCAGTTTATAATATGTTAAATCTAAGATTTTAAGTCTTGGATACATTGCATGTACAATAGAGAAACCACGGGAAACCCCCCACGTGGTCTTGACTAGTTACCACTGGAACCCCCACGTGATCTTGGCTAATTTATGTTGGAACCCCCACTTGGTCTACACAATTCATGAATATATCATACGAACTAAACAAATAAACATACAAAGAATCCATGGAAACTCTCCAAGGACTGATACTAAATGCCATGGGAACCTCCTCATGGTCTTAATATACTGCCACGGGAACCTTCCGCGGTCTTTCCTACAAATGTCCTAGCAACATATCAAATAACCAATTATCAATCTGTATAAGATTAAATTCGCTGGCTTTGATGCCTTAGACCCGTTGGTATGGTGAGAAGATTCACACCATGTAAGTCTGCATGGTTATTCACACCCGCTTTGTGATCCTTGGTATCCCAGTCACAAACTAGAGGGGCATATCGAGATTTAAACATGCCATTGAAAAGTTCAATGAATCTCAAAAGATCTAGGAATTTTCAATAGATTTAAAACTTCAATTTCTTTTTCGTTTTTCATGGTGGAAATTAGTGAATCGTCATTCACTTACCTTCAAATATTCTGGAACTAGATTACGACATGCCTTTTCTAGGTTGTAGAGTATTGTGTTGGGTCCTAGCCTTATTATCTCATTTGGGTGATTTATTAAGGACTCAATCAATCAACTAACTTGAATTTAATTTTTCTCCCGTTTTGTAGATGTCAAAGTATGACAACTATGGTCTTCCCAAATCCCGTGGAACAAGCTTTTCACATGAACATGATATTCCACGATTCGATCGAGGAACATGAGATCATGCTTAACTTCCTCCACCTCCTCCTATTGTTCTCCCTGGCCCATGAGTTCATAATATTGAAAAATTAAAACTCACTCAAGCCCTTTTGGCAAGAAAATATGTAGAAGGAAAGTCAGTGTGTGCACACGTCCTAGAGATGAAGTCACACATTGATAGGTTAAGAATGTTGGGATCTGTGGTCTGTGAGGAATTGGATGTTGATTGGGTTCTTCAGTCACTTCCTGACTCATATAGTGAGTTCGTAAGAGAGTACTATATGATGATCCACGACATAACCCTCATCGATCTCACCTTTATGCTTATTGCTGCTGAATCAGCAATGATTTGGTGCACTGGAAAATAAAAGTTGATTGGTGGATCTGCCTTCCAGACCACTATGGATATAAGCAATGGCAACGAAAGGCATGCCATAATCGAAAAGTTTGATCATAAGAGAAAGGAAAAGTCAGAAGTAGTTCCTTGTGTTGTTCCGAAAGAGTCAATTTTCTTTTATTGCCAAGAGAAGGGGCATTGGAGACGAAGTTGCCCTATTTACCTAAGAGATCTAAGAGATGGGAGAGTCAAAACGTATCGCTCTACTTTAGGTAAATTCCATTAACTAACTCTTTTAAGTTCCTATTCTAGATTCTTAATACATGATGTGATAAGATTGCATTTCGATGTTTTATAGGATCAAAGAAATGAAAGGAAGCTTAAGGGAAGAAGTGAGCGGAATCTAATCGTGAAGAAATGGATTTCGATCGCATTACTTGAAGATTAGAATCTTGAGCTACAACTTGAAGTTAGAATAAGATTGCTAAGAAATATGTATTAACATAGTTTTTCAATTAAATTTCATTGTAAGGACAAATTTTTTCCGCAATAAAATAAATTTTGATTTTATATTATTTATTTATCATTGCAATGGCGTGTATGAAAAATTGATGTTTGTGAGTTTCTATTATTAGCAATAATGGATTTGATTCTTAATTATGTTATTTGTGGAAAGGTCAAGAATTTACCAAATAGGGAAAGTTTCTCATCGCCCAAGTTTCAATTGGATAGAAACTTGGAATCATACAACTTGGTTGCATGATGACTCAGAAATTTCATATTTGGAAATTAGACTAATTCGTTGACAAAGTGTCAAGTGAAGGACTAGGAGATCGAGTACACAAGGTTGTGTGTTGATCAAGTCCACCACAAGAGTAACAAAGATATTTTTCATGATTTACTAAGGTTAAGTAAATATGATTATACTTATGAGATTAAGTGTAATTCTCAGTTGATTGAAAGAGTTTCAATCAATAGCAGAACGAATAAAGAAGAATCAAGTAGGCAGAAAGATAAAAAAAAATTCTATTCTAAGAAGAAGGGATAGTACCTTTTATTATGTTTTATGATAGGTCATAATGATTAAGAACCATATCTCAATTGATCCTCTAAGTGAGTATTAGTGCAATTGTATGTCTGAGAAGAGGAATCAAGAATTGAAAAAATGGTTAAATCAAGAAGTCAATCATACTTCGTTCCTAAACCAGGTCTTAGAGTCAAGATTGTGACATTGAGGGACAAGTCTTAAGAAATTTATAACATTCATCAAATGTGGAAAGTTGTGATGTCTTGGATAACACAAAGACCAACTAGGACCAATTTTGTGAAGTTTTTTGTCTTGATAAAAGCTACACTAACTCTTGAATATTTGTTTGTCGAGAAATGTTTCTTGACAACAGAATCTTATATGTCAAGGAGTCAGTGGGAGTTTTAATGGTCTTGAAAGGTTTCAAGAACTAATCAAGAATAAACCTTATCAATCATCACTAGCACACGACTTGAGGTTTACAACTTATAGTGTTGCCACTATCTTGTTTCTGTGTCGTTCCAATTGAGTTAATTATGCATGTGAGTTCTATGAGTTCTCATTTGAATGCATAAACGACAAGGACCTTGATCAATTAAAAGTACATTGATAAGAAAGGATGAGCTGCTTAACTACTTGGAAGACATGGTGGGCACTCCTGTTACCATAAGGCAAGAAATCAAGATTAAGAAAGTTCGATCCATATGAGTTTGGATTTGTCGCAAACTTTGGTTTGGGAAAATTCGCATGGATAGGAACACATACACCATTAAAATCTAAGTGTCATAAGATTCCATCCTTCATGAAAATGATTGTGAGGAAATGCTTTCAATAAGAGAGATTTTAAGAAGATAGTGATTGTGAAACTGTATTCTCGAATACGATTATGGTTATGGTATCTCTTTCCATAATTTGAATTGTGAGATTTGGCAATTAGTCTGAATTGCTTAGACACACATATGAGCTATCTAAAGCAAAGGTGTATAAGTTTAAGAAGCTTAGATAAAGGATTATCATGTCAAAGCTAGTGGGAGCATAAGTGTTATGCTTATTTGATAATAATCATCATGATAGTGGGAGCATAAATGTTGTGCTTGTATGATTATTAAAACATGTATTGCAAGTTAGCAATATTAATTATAGAAAACAAGAGTTATACTTTGCAAAGTCGTAAGGGTTGAATAGTTGTTTTGCTATAATTAAGGGAGAGAATATTATGCTTCATTTCTAATTTAAAGGCTTAGGTTGTGGAATGTCAATAAATTTAGTCAAGGATACATAGTGTTATGGCATTGTTCGAATTGTGAGAACGTGGGACATTAAATATTATGGCAGAAGATTGATAAAGTATCACATCTTTATGTAAGACATTATGCATCGTATCCCATACGCTTCGGGTATAGGATTGATTGCTAGTGCTATTATATTTGACCATTCTAAAATTTTCCAAATGTCTAGCGCATTTAGAGGGAAAAAGGACTAGATTGGTTTTGACTAAAATAATTAAACAACTATCAAAGGACGATCCAAAGCTCGCTGAGGATTGGTCTCTTGTGAGTAGTTGGAAGTATGGTATTGGATGGATCATATCGACATTATTATGAATAGATAAGATTCTATTAAGAATAAGTTGTCGTATGGAAAAATATGGAAATGTTTCCATATTGGGAGTTGGATAGTGAGAATATATATATGGATTAGAAACTTTTATGCAAGAAGGATGTTCAAAGGAATGTACTTTGAATGAGAGACATCAAATCTATAGAATTGCTTCTGATAGAGAATGGCCAAGTGAAACGACCCAAAAACCACGACTAAAAATTTCTTTAAAAACATTACTAGAATCATATTCATAAAAATTGTATCATAAGTCATAACATAAATTCTCAAGTATTAATTCAAAACATAATATCATTATCAGAGTCAAACATTCCCAGGCTAACTGACTATGGTGTGTGCACTGCAATCTCCCCGAGCTCCTCTTTTGAAAACTGAGTACCTGAAACCAAAACTGAAAACCGTAAGCACGAAGCTTAGTGAGCTCCCCCAATCAACACATACCATGCAACAACATATAAAGCATATACTGGGCCTTGCCCACTGCATCGGACCAATGTCCGGACTAACTGGGGCCTTGCCCCCTACATCGGACCGGAGTCCAGAAACTGACTGGGACCTTGTCCCCTGCATCGGACCAAAGTCCGGACTAACTAGGGCCTTGCCCCCTGCATCGGACCGAAGTCCGGAAACTGACTGGGACCTTGTCCCCTGCATCGGATCGAAGGCCGGGCTAACTGGGGCCTTGCCCCCTACATCGGACCGAAGTCCGAAAACTGACTGAACATAGCATAGCATAACATATCAACTAGCATGAACACATATACTGCATACTACATCGGGCCGTAGCCCGGAACACATAACACATAACACGTAACACATAGCACATAAATCCTGTTTGAGCCACGAAGGCATCAAACATACTAACTACTGCATCGGACCGAAGTCCGGAAACTACTACTAACTGAACGGGCCGGCATTGTGGCCTTAGACTCGTCCCTACTGGAAGGAAACTCACCTGATGCTGCTGAACTGCTGCTGCTAATCCTTTTGACTGCTACCTGCCCTCTGACTTCAATTGCTGCTCCACTAGCTCCTCAAGCTACCAATATCAATATAACACTTAGTCCAACTGACCTCCAAAGGTCACTAGGTCAATTCTGGTCAGGGTCAAAATCCTGGGCAAAGTCAACCTTCCGGGTCAACCCCTACTCGCCGAGTCTATTTACTGACTCGCCGAGTTCATATGCTCTGGGTATTTCTTATTCGCGACTCGACTCGCCGAGTCAATCCATGACTCGCCGAGTCCAACTAGGTCCAAGTCCTGTCCTGTCCAACTCGCTGAGTCACCACCCGACTCACTGATTCGAGCTCCAACTCGAAGGGTTTAGGGTTTCGCGATCTGACTCGCCGAGTCCTAGACAATCTTCAACCAACTCGTCGTGTTGCTCATCCAACTCACCGAGGCCATGCCTAACTTTAACCGACTCGACGAGCTGCTCATCCTACTCGTCGAGTTCCTCCTCATCTTCAAGCTACTCGCCGAGTCCACTCGAAGGACTCACCAAGTCTATCCAGTCCTCAATCCATGCAGTGGCTTTTCGAGCCAAACAGAACTTCCAACTCATAGATCCATACTTCTAGGGCCTATTCCCCACGTAAAGTGGCAAACTTTACGTGTAGATTGAGAGATCTATGCTCAAAACACACTAAATTAGGGTTTATGGCAAACATGCTTCTTCAACATGCCAAGGGCTGATACTTTAGGGGATTCAAGACCAAAACCAACATGGATCTGAGGTAGCAACCTCAGACCTGAACCTCCAACTCGGATTGGTTACATAACATACCACAATGACCAAAACTCACATATAAGAATAGATCAAGATGCAAAAAGGGAGTCCAAGCAACAGCTTATTACCTCCAATTGTTCTGAAATGACTCCACAATCCCAGATCTACAGTCCCTTCTTGCACCTCCAAGGTCTTTCTTCCTCCTCCAAGCTTTAGTGCACTCTTCAAGGCAAGATCTAGCTCAAAAAACGGATATGGCGGCTAGGGTTTGGTGTTCTGGGGTAGAGAGGCAGTAAAGGAACCCTAGGAAGGAGAATGAGATGCTTATATAGGCTCCAAGTCCCGAATTTAGGGTTTTCCTTGTTCAAACCCAACTCGTCGAGTCTCCTTGGCCGACTCGCCGAGTCAGTCGCTTACACCTCGACCCGGATCCCGCTCGGACTCGCCGAGTCCCTCCATGGACTCGCCGAGTATCTCCTTAAAATTGAGGTCTTCTTTCTTTTCTTGACTTTCCAAACTTTGGGGTGTTACAACTCTCCCCCACTTAAACTAAACTTCATCCTTGAAGTTTTCTATGATCAACTGCCTGCGAACTGCCTCCAACTCTCTATCTAGGAAATCTAACACCCTTGTCCATCACTCCAGCCACTCACCATGCCGATCATTACCGTTGGTACATACTGAATCCATCTCCTTTCCAAAATTTTCCTAGCGTTACTTCCTCTTACTGGCAATTTTGTACCCCTCATCCACCTACTGCACTGAGACCACTTTGGTCCAACTAATCTACCGATATCCGAGTTACCGGACTCCCACCGGTCACTATACTCCATCGCAATCTCCTAGCCGCTCCCAGCGACTCCGGAAGATACCTCGACTGTCCATAACTGTCCTATCCATTCTGTCATCCATACTGAATCGATGTTGTTGGAATCATCTTGCTTATATCCCATCTGATTACTCAACTCCTACTAACTTGAGCCTTTCATCCTGAAGAAAAGCTACCTGCCTAGCTATCTTTACATATCACTTATACTCGGCCACAGGCTCAACTGATCCTGCTGAGAGAGAGACTTGCCCTTTCCAAATCAACCAACTATACCATCAACACTTGCATTCCAACGCAAATACAATACTGACCCAAAACCCTGAAACCTTCCAAACACTGAATTTCCTGCAATACTGAACCTGCCTGAAACACTAAACTGCCTGAAACGCTGATCTGGCTGAAACACTGAGCTGCCTGAAACACTGAACTCAAACCCAACTGTGGAGTCAAGGGATTCCTCACTTAGTCGCTTCCACGACTTCTGAATGAACTCTTCCTCTAGGACTAGTTTCCACTAGTTATCATGTCACTGTGGCTCTAGCAACTTTCCGATCCAACCGATCGGGTCCATACGTCACATTCTGACATCATCAATTCCACGACTAACAACATGATGGCTCCCAGACTGACGGTAGCCCGCAACCTACCCGAACCCCAACGGTCCACTGCTACTCTGATCTCATAACTGATGTGACGATCTATAGCCCAAATTGCTGACTTAGCCATAACTGATCCATTTGGGAAATCCGAAATCTAACCCGTGGATTCCCATATCCTCACTGCTGCACTAGAACTGGTGGGTACTACTACTTTCCCACGTCCAACACGCGCTCATGCCACCTACCAATCTGATAAAGGCTGCGACTACGCTCGCGGACTTACAACTCTCTAGTACTATCTGGCTACTAGTGAATGCTACGGCTACCCCCCGCAGACCAACAACACCACTTACTACTATCTGACTGCTAGTGAATGCTACGGCTACCCCCGCAGACTTACAACACTACTACTACTATCTAACCCGAGGATATCCTGACTATCCCTAGTCCCGCTAGTGATTCCTCATCCCGATTTCTCAAACCAGCCCTCAGTCTTTGAATTCTGCATCATCCTCGACATCTTATATCCTTGATATACTTAGCGCTTCGTCGAGGAATTCTCCAGCTTGGTTCCCAAACCAACCGTCTACTAATCCGGATACAAGAAGCTATTGTTGGGAAGTTTCCAACCTCCCAACTCCTAAATCTACACAACCTGCATGCTGCCTCAGACACTGGCTACTAATATGAAAACATCTCTTGTTACCCGTTCTCAGGTTCCTCATTCCAAATCACTTGAGTCCGACAGGTGGTCCTCCAATCCTGGATTCCCAACCAGCTTCTAACCATCTCGATTACATGAACTAACCGCTGGGAAAAGTTCTCGAACTCCTAATTCTGAACTTCTCAATCCATCCATCACTGTGCTACTACCACTTCTTCTCAGAGGCCGTGCACTCATTCTGAGTCTACGTGACTCTTATCCATGTATACCCGGAGGGTTCTCCCCCACTTCGATCCTGCTTACCCCTTGCTGCTTCACATTCAAAAGAGATCCCAACCTTTACTACCATTCCAAAACTTCTACTGAGGAACCCAAGCCCGCCAGGTAGGAATTTGACCATTCCATCCAAATCACTAACCACTCCGAACTAGCGAAACGAACCAAATCTCTCCCTACCATGCTACAGTTACTGCATCCTCCGAAACTTCTCCATATGAGCACATCCCCTAGCTACCAACCAATTATCCGAGGTATGCAAATGGCATATAACATGATCACAAGCAAGCCACACTATAACACAACACTTATACCACAAAGCGATGCAGAACCAAAACCACATAATCATGACATAAGCTGACAGAAAAGCAAAAGTTACGTACCTTCATTACTCAGTGCTGCTCGAATCCCTGCTGAAATCTACCGGAAAACTCGACTATGAGCCGTAGGCACCCTTGCCCGGCCTCGTCAACTGCTGGCAGTACTTGAAGTCCCAAGGGCAGGAGCTGGCACCTGCCCTGCTGGATACAAACTCGGACAGTGGGCCTTCTTGTGGCCCCTCTGACTGCAATGGAAACACAACGGATCAAGTCCCTGGGCGATGGTAACAACACAGTCTCTGCTAAAATGACCAATCTGGCCGCACTTGAAACACCCAGCATCACCACCACTTCTACGCCTACACACACCCATGTGCGTCCTTCCGCACTTCCCGCATCGACTGCGGCTTTGATAGTTCCTCGTCCTCAAATCTGAACCCTTGGGCCTCTTACTCGAACCTGTGGCAACCTGAGTCTCATCCATTTTCCTCTTCCCTTCCGACTCCCTGCCCGACTCTCGCTCCTGCGTTACCCCAACAGCAATGCCTGCTGACTGAACAACAGATGTCTGATCCTGAAGCCTCGCTATCAATCTATTAGTGATCCTCACGACCATGTCTGGCAAACCCTCGCGAATGGCTCGCGAAACTTCCTCAACTATCCAATCATGCAATGGTTTCTCTTGGAGACAGAATGCCCCACTCACCCCTACCCCCTGATAGCAGAAACTAGAAATGGGATCTCCCTCCCTGATGGATCCCTGAACTCCATAAGATTCGGGACCTAGACGAGCCCCAATCTGTCCTGAAACTAACCCGACCCTAAAGGCCTCAAGATGACTGTCCATGAGCTCCACAATAGCCTCTCTAACTGAACCGAAAATCACTGGATTCTGGTCAATGATGTTGCGCATAATCTCTGCGGAAATGAAATCCCTCATCTGATCATCAAGTTGCCCAGCTCTGAAGCCCGAGCCAGACCCCTCCTCGACACCTGAACTGCTAACTGGTAGCTCGCGCAATGACACCATGCTGAAAATATAACAAAATCCTGACCAATTTACATACTACTGCTGAGGGATCTCTCACATACTCTACTAGTTCCTTGGTTTCTCCTCGGCCCCTCTTGAATCAAGTACGAATCCTCTGCTTTCAGTAGTATGGGCCCCTACTACCTTCCACATCTATCTGTACTTTCCTCAAGAGTTACCTCAACTCCACCAAATCCCCTTTCCTCTACTACTAATCTCTGCTGCTCTCATCCTAGGCTTGCCCTAGGGAACTTCTGACTCTACTCAAACCAGTCCTCAGCTGCTGAAGGCCTCCTTGTAATGCCAATTAGCCACCACCTGAATACCATCACATGTAATGAGGCTCGGATAATCCTTCGAGTAAAAGTCTCGTCCCTACAACGGTTGGACTCAAACGAGAGCTGCGCAGTAGGGCCAAATCCAGCACTCTGAGATTATTAAACCCTGCTCACATGTGATGTGACGTATTCACCTAATGGCTAACTCCCACCACTTAGAGTCCCACAAAGCACAAAGCAAGCAGCATTCGGATAAAGGAAACATACTCAGGCAAAACTATTCTCATAACGAGAAACTACACTAGCATACAATGCTAAGCTCGCGCTACCAGGCATAACCTAAACAGGCTATCCTACTGTTGTCTACTCAATACTAGCATGCAATTCACATAAAGTTGAACACATAAAGCAGGCACATAAGGCATCATCCTAGATCCTTAGTCCTATTCTAGCATGTTGTTCTATTGAAGCTGGAACAGAAACTGAAACTGAAACTGATACTGAAACTGATACTGATAATCATAATATAACTTGTATGGGTGAATTGGGAGTACTTACTTGAGCTCGGCTGATTGCATGCACCACACCCTTCTTTCTTTTCAAAACTCTTTTTGCTTTTTCAAAAAAATTGTTTTCTTTTCTCAAAATTCTTTTGTAACTATGATTTTTTTTTTCTTTTGAAAACTATATACCACTTCCTTAGTTTGAGTTCAGACACACTCAGGAGCGCGCCCGAATCCCTCAAACCAAGGCTCTGATACCAACTTGAAACGACCCAAAAATCACGACTAAAAATTTATTTAAAAACATTACTAGAATCATATTTATAAAAACTGTATCATAAGTCATAACATAAATTCTCGAGTATTAATTCAAAACATAATATCATTATCAGAGTCAAACATTCCCAGGCTAACTGACTATGGTGTGTGCACTGCAATCTCCCCGAGCTCCTCTTTTGAAAACTGAGTACCTGAAACCAAAACTGAAAACCGTAAGCACGAAGCTTAGTAAGCTCCCCCAATCAACACATACCATGCAACAACATATAAAGCACATACTGGGCCTTGCCCACTGCATCGGACCAATGTCCGGACTACCTGGGTCCTTGCCCCCTACATCGGACCGGAGTCCGGAAACTGACTGGGACCTTGTCCCCTACATCGGACCGAAGTCCGGACTAACTAGGGCCTTGCCCCCTGCATCGGACCGAAGTCCGGAAACTGACTGGGACCTTGTCCCCTGCATCGGATCGAAGTCCGAGCTAACTGGGGCCTTGCCCCCAACATCGGACCGAAGTCCGAAAACTGACTGAACATAGCATAGCATAACATATCAACTAGCATGAACACATATACTGCATACTACATCGGGCCGTAGCCCGGAACACATAACACATAACACATAACACATAGCACATAAATCCTGTCTGAGCCACGAAGGCATCAAACATACTAACTACTGCATTGGACCGAAGTCCGGAAACTACTACTAACTGAACAGGTTGGCATTGTGGCCTTAGACCCGTCCCTACTGGAAGGAAACTCGCCTGATACTGCTGAACTGCTGCTGCTAATCCTTTTGACTGCTACCTGCCCTCTGACTTCGACTGCTGCTCCACTACCTCCTCAAGCTACCAATATCAATATAACACTTAGTCCAACTGACCTCCAAAGGTCACTAGGTCAATTCTGGTCAAGGTCAAAATCCTGGGCAAAGTCAACCTTCCGGGTCAACCCTACTCGCCGAGTCTATTTACTGACTCGCCGAGTTCATATGCTCTGGGTCTTTCTTATTCGCGACTCGACACGCCAAGTCAATCCATGACTCGCCGAGTCCAACTAGGTCCAAGTCCTGTCCTGTCCAACTCGCTGAGTCACCACCTGACTCACTGATTCGAGCTCCAACTTGAAGGGTTTAGGGTTTCGCGATCTGACTCGCCGAGTCCAAGAATAGACTCGCCGAGTCCTAGACAATCTTCAACCAACTCGTCGAGTTGCTCATCCAACTCGTCGAGGCCATGCCTAACTTCAACCGACTCGACGAGCTACTCATCCTACTCGTCGAGTTCCTCCTCATCTTCAAGCTACTCGCCGAGTCCACTCGAAGGACTCGCCGAGTCTATCCAGTCCTCAATCCATGCAGTGGCTTTTCGAGCCAAACAGAACTTCCAACTCATAGATCCATACTTCTAGGGCCTATTCCCCACGTAAAGTGGCAAACTTTACGTGTAGATTGAGAGATCTATGCTCAAAACACACTAAATTAGGGTTTATGGCAAACATGCTTCTTCAACATGCCAAGGGCTGATACTTTAGGGGATTCAAGACCAAAACCAACATGGATCTGAGGTAGCAACCTTAGACCTGAACCTCCAACTCGGATTGGTTACATAACATACCACAATGACCAAAACTCACATATAAGAATAGATCTAGATGCAAAAAGGGAGTCCAAGCAACAGCTTTTTACCTCCAATTGTTCTGAAATGACTCCACAATCCCAGATCTACAGTCCCTTCTTGCACCTCCAAGGTCTTTCTTCCTCCTCCAAGCTTTAGTGCACTCTTCAAGGCAAGATCTAGCTCAAAAAACGGATATGGCGGCTAGGGTTTGGTGTTCTGGGGTAGAGAGGCAGTAAAGGAACCCTAGGAAGGAGAATGAGACGCTTTTATAGGCTCCAAGTCCCGAATTTAGGGTTTTCCTCGTTCAGACCCAACTCGTCGAGTCTCCTTGGCCGACTCGCCGAGTCGGTCGCTTACACCTCGACCCGGATCCCGCTCGGACTCGCCGAGTCCCTCCATGGACTCGCCG
The DNA here is from genome assembly GCF_051521515.1 of Lactuca serriola. NCBI lineage: Eukaryota > Viridiplantae > Streptophyta > Magnoliopsida > Asterales > Asteraceae > Lactuca > Lactuca serriola. Next base: position 2,268,710 of record NC_136409.1, on the reverse strand, counting down.
AGTCTCTCCTTAAAATTGAGGTCTTCTTTCTTTTCTTGACTTTCCAAACTTTGGGGTGTTACACCAAGTCTTGATGATTTTGAGCTATGAATTTACGAAAGGATCATTGCATAAAATCTAAGAATCTAGCATATTCTATAATTGGCAAGAATTTGATATTCTTATACTTATGATAAGGATTAGGAGTTGTGAAATGAGTATGATTGGAAATGTGTTCATTTGATATATTTCACAAAGTAAGGACCGTAGGTAAACATTGTGTGCATGTTGAGAGCATGGGACAAGTGTAGTTATAATTCAAGTAAAAAGTTGATTACCCGAAACAACAAATAATGAGTAATCAATATGGTGATTAAATAAAATGTTTATTTATATCCAGATTTTGGGGCCATATGGGATTAGTAATATTCTTGTGTTTTCACTTTGCATGTTTTGACTTCCTGAATAATTAAATTGGTTCAGAACAATCAAATTATTCAAACGGGCCACAATCGTTCATATGTTGGAAGTAGGTATGAATGACGACTGTCGTGAATTGGTGTGTGGATTGTCTAAAGTGTAATAGACATAAGCAAATGTTTGCTGCAACGTTCATGAGTGCTTATGAATATGATTTGAGCATTGGATTAAACCCACGCTCACTTGGATCACTTCATGGATATTATCACGAGTGATTGGTGAGATGATAATCTCTTATATTCTTGAAACCGAGATGTGTGAGTTGTATCTTGCGAGTCGGTTACACATTGATAATATGTAAACGCACCAGTAACTTGGTGTCATAAAACATATTGTTGTGTGTGATTCGGTGAGTGAGTAAAAGTAAGCATTGAATCAAAGTTTATCCGTTCCTTTTATCCAAAGTGGGATGAAAGCGATATCTTCGGGCCCCTCGGTGATTTAGTGATGACACCTAAACGCTTGGCCAAGCTGGGACTAATTTGATGTGTTCAATTGTAGTCTATTGTCAGTCGTCATAAATCGGAAATCAGGAAACAACATATAGACTGAGAGAATGATTTCAATCCATGTCTCACGTCTATACGATATCTAGAATGGAGGAATATATGATCCCTTATCTAAAGGACGCGTATCTGATAAGATCAGAGCTGACAGCGGGTTTTGAAAGCTACGATTATAGATCAGGATCTGAAGTCATACGCAAAATAGTTATTAGACTTATCCAAGTGGGAGACTGTTGGATTAGTGTCTAAGTCCATAACTATTTTGGTATGTACTTGACCCGATGTTGCATGGTCCTTTTGGGTTGCATTCACCAAAGCAACTTGATAGGATGAATTATGGAGAGAGAAGATTAATTATGATTTATTAATATATTATGTGAATAATATATTAAGGGAGAAATCATATTGTTTAATTAATATTAGTCAAGAATTAATTGATAATTAATTTTGTGGCTAAAATAGATTAATTAAACTTAAGGGACTGGAACTGTAATTATAAGATAACTGCATTTGGGCTATGGATTACCTTGGAATAATAGGTTGGATGAATTCTATGGGGAACCCCATTAGAAATCGTCCAAGGGTTATTCTAAAAGGGTCCATGGGCTGCTTAGGGCTTAAGCAGTCAAATTAGGGTTTCCTTGTTGAAAACCCTAATAGCCTACATGTATATATAGTACCCTTTAGCCCCAACAACGTAGCTAAGAGTTCCACTAGGGTTTCTGAATGTTTTGGGCAGCCTCCTCTATCCTTATTCTTCATCCTCTTGCTCTTGGTGTTTGTGAGCTATTAGAGGAGTGACACTTGTGACTCTAAGCTTTCTAAAGTCATTACAAGGAGGATTTGAGATTTTTATTGCTACATAACAATCAAAGGTAATTCTCTAAACCCTAATTTCAGTTTATAATATGTTAAATCTAAGATTGTAAGTCTTGGATACATTGCATGTACAATAGAGAAACCACGGGAAACCCCCCACGTGGTCTTGACTAGCCACCACTGGAACCCCCACGTGATCTTGGCTAATTTCTGTTTGAACCCCCACGTGGTCTACACAATTCATGAATATATCATACGAACTAAACAAATAAACATACAAAGAATCCATGGAAACTCTCAAAGGACTGATACTAGATGCCATTGGAACCTCCTCAAGGTCTTAATATACTGCCACAGGAACCTCCCGCGGTCTTTCATACAAATGTCCTAGAGACATATCAAATAACCAATTATCAATCCGTATAACATTAAATTCGCCGGCCTTGATGCCATAGAGCCATTGGTATGGTGAGAAGATTCACTTCTGTCTGAAGAATCCAAAAGGTGCTCTCCTAACTTTCTGTAACCTCCCGTGCTGAACCAAGATAACATTACCCAAGGTTAGGGCTAAAAACAATCCAATTGAAATACCAAAACTTCAAGTCGTTTCCCAATGGCCCAAAAGGTTTTCCTTAGTTAATGGGCCCAAAGTCCTTATTCAAAGTCATTAATGGGCCTCAAGGCCCAATAAGGCCTAATCATAACATCCATGGCCCAAAACAGATAAATTGATCCACTAATCCCAAAACATGACTAGGCCCAATAATTAATTTAGGACCAAAAGCTCATAGACCCAAAACAAATTCCAAGTCCAACTGTTGTATGTACGCTTAGCGTACCACCCTGGTACGCACAACGTATTGAGTCCATGGGGCTTACGCGTTGCGTACGCTAAGGTTATTCCCAATGTACTAACAGATTAAGCACTTTCTCCATTAAGTGCATAATACTTGATTTTCTCACATCCAATAGTCAGATCTAAACTTATTAGGATGGCCTAGGGCATAAAGTTGGCAACTTTATGCCTTTGCATGTCTCATATGTTCCCGACAACTCATTAAGACCTTTTTAAGGTTCTTAATCCATGCATGAGGTCAAAACACCCATCAAGACTTCATTTTTATTTTATGAATGAACCAAAGGACCTCTGATCTAACCTTTCCGGCCTCTGGAGTTGCTCAACTCACAAGAGGAGGTCTAAAACCAACAAAAGGGACAAAACTAGAAAACCCTAACTAGATCTAATGAATAGGATGGAAATATCAAAGATTTATACCTCCAGAAGGTCCTCAAGGTGATCTAGATGCACATTCTTGAAGCCTAGTGTCACTCCAAGCTTTCTTGACAACTTATCCTTCTTGAACGTACACTAAAATGGCCACAAATGCACTATCTAAGGTCAAAAATGATCTCACAAACTCTCTTTGGAGTAGAAGGGCGAAATAAGGTTATGAAGGCTATCTAGGGTTAGGTCCAAGAGGCTTAAGGATGTTTAAATAGGCCTCAAGTCTGGAAATTAGGGTTTTAGACATCCTTCACGTACGCCCATCGTACGTGTTGTCCCTCCGTGACCAATTATACATAGTACGCTAAGCGTACTGTTAGAACCGCTATCGTACATGATTTAAACAAATAAAAGTATAAAATAAACTGCTTTATTGCACTAACAGGTAGTACAGGTAAGTAGGGCCGAATCCTCAGGGACACGTACTAATGCTTACACCTCTTTGCACAAGGTGTGAAACGATTCTTGATGAATGTGATAAACATAAAGGGGGGGAGGGTTGTTTTTGAAAATTAAACTAACAAAGATTGAAAATGAAAAGAAAAGGACTAAATTCAAAGTGATGAAAATTCAAATGAGAGAAAGCAATTTCAGTTTCGCAGCGACACCCCTAATCATATAATTAATCTTCAACACAATAATTGACTATGCACTTGTTTAAACTGGTACTAAAGTTCATTAACAAGCTCTAATGACCTTTGTTACAAAGAATCGTTTAATCAAAATAATTTCTTCAAATTAAACCTAACTTTTTACTGAATTAACCAAACAAGCTCTTGATTAACAAAGAAAAGTTGCATTAGACACAGTGTAATTCCCAGTCAAATTCAATACCTCTCATAAGCTCGGAGGCGTTAAAACTTGTTTGAACAATTCATATCAGAATTAACCCTAATCTTGAATTAATCTAATACTTGTCACTTTTTACTAATTAGTATACACAATTACGGATCTAAACAATTAGATGACTAGAATGATTTACAAACAATTTAAGTGGCCAACAGAAACTGAAATCAAAATCAGACATTCAATTAACACAGAATTGATCAAACTAAACAATAATCATAGTCAATCACAGTGCATAATGATTACATTCGAAAAGGTTACGTCTTGCGAAACTGAAATCAAAGTTTTTAGCCAGACATGGCTAAAAACGAATTATAAACGGTGGAAATAGAGCCTAAACGATAAATCTTACTAAACTACGAATGAAAATCGAATCGTCTCCTTTAGATCTGCGTTCTTCACTTGGAAACCTCTGAAAATCACCTCTGAATCGCCAGGAATCGCCAATTAGGGTTACTGGAAGAGTATCAGGCAGTATTTATACGTCTAGCTGTCAAAACACCGCACCTGCGATCGCAAGGGGTATATATGCGATCGCATGTATCACCCAAAAGTACGTCGCGGGATTTTTTAATGAAGTACGTTGCTATTTCGATGCAAATTGACCAACCTGCGACCGGAAGGACTGTACCTTCAATCGCATGTATCTCTTTTTTTCTACTGATGATTTTTTTTGGATTGACAAATCTACGAAGGCAACCTGCGATCACAAGGATATACCTACGATCGCAAGGACTGGACTTGCGATCGCAAGTTACTCCTTTTGGCTCTTTTGATCGTCGTTCCTCCTTCCAAGCAGTTCTTGATTATTTCCCGGTATCCTTCCTTGATTAGACTCCAATTAAGCTCCTAAGCATCCACAAAAGCATCCTGAACATGCGCAATCATCCATTTGCTCCAAATGGTCCTGAAAAAATCATAATAAACGTGAGCAGTACAGGAATTCTTCAAAATAATCATGAAACAAAAAATACATAAAAATAATCGGGAATTAATTAACTTTTTATAACGAAATATGTAGGAAATCGTGCTAGAAGATGCATATAAAATGCATCTAACAAACCTCCCCAAGCATACACCTTACTTGCCCTCAAGTAAGGAAACGATAACTATGGAAACCGAATTGGGGCTAAAAGCAATAATGGAACAACCTAGACACACGTTTACTAAAACAAAAACTTAAGTAATAAGAAATACCAAAGTTAAACATAAGACATGCATGCATGATGAAGAAAATGAATAATGACTAAAATGATATGCAAATGAAAAACCAACAACTAAAATTAAACATGCTTCATTTTCTTTATAATTTTTCATTTTTATAATTTTTTTTCTTTTACACTCAGGCTTTACATTGATACTGAGCTCCAATCACTAACACCAAAACAACCATCCTGCTATCTTTCTTGTATCACAGACTCCCAAGGTAAGGAAGGCCACAAAACGATGTAACACAATAATCCAACTCTAGTTTTATTTAAACTTTGCACCTTAATTAATTTTATGAGCGAAAATAACATAATCTGGATCTCATGTCCTTAAGACTAGATGGCCTAGAATCAGAATCGATGCATCCTAAAGAACCCGCACAACCAAATCAGCTTTCGCCGAAGCAGCAAGGGCCAACCCCTGTAGGAGCCCGAGCTCTATGGTTTCACTTTTTTCGAGAGCCACAAGTATCATATCACACAGTTCTTTATTCGCCAGATGTAACTTTGGAACAACTTCTGACTTGATTGAACTTTGATTTTATACTTCGTTTTGAACTTGATTTCTTCAATCTTTTTGTTTTTCGAATTTCTTGAAGTTTCTTCAATTGAGTGCTTGAAATTCTTTCATTTGGGTACTAGATATAACGTTGTACCCTTTCTTCATTTTGACTGTGTGGATCTGATACTTAAGCTCTCTATTACCGCGAGTGTAACGCGTGTCAACAAATAGGGTCATGATATGTGGGTTTAGAGTTGCCGATAAAGATTCTTTTTAAACATTAATAAGCAAATTATCCTAGAGCTATTATTACCGCCCAAAAAATGTTTTAGTACGCTATTTTTTTATTATCTAAGGTCGGGGTCTCGAATCACGGTGTCTTGGGTCCCCTGGTTATGACAGCTGATTCTACACTTCCAATAACAATCAAGTCGCTTCGGATTTTTTTCATTTTCAATTTTCAATATCCCACCTCATGGAGCCATCATATGTAAAGATCGTCATCATCTCGGAAATTTTTTTTTTACACAAAATAAAAATAAATAAAAAAAACTAAGAAGAAATAAGATGACAATTAAAAAAACATAAATGAATTTTTTTTAAACAAAAACTTTTTACAAAAAGATAAGAAATCCCCTCCCCAAGCTTAAAATTAAGCAGTGTCCTCAATGCTTAGGGAGGAGTCGAAAATGACTACTCGGACGGTGGATCATAGCGACGGAAGAACCGGTCGCGGAAATCGTCAAAATCGTCGCGCAGACCTAAGAGCTCGTTACGATAGTCGGTAACCTAAGTACTATATTGTTGATAGTCAAGGCGAAGACCAGTCATCGTCTGCTGAAGGGAAGCAATATCCCCACAAAGGTCAAGGTAATGCTGGTAAGTGAAAGGGGAGTTGGGGTGAGGGTGAGATGGCTGAGTGGGTGGGCGCTGATCCTGAAAATCAGTCTACATAGGATCGGGTTGGGTAAAGGATATAGGTGTGGCGTCTGCATAGTCTGGGTGCTGAGTGGATGAAGATGGTCGATCAGACTGTGCATGCGGTTCCCTACATAGGCGAGGTGGTAATTGGATGTTCGAAGAGAGCACCCACTCAGTCTTGCTAATGGGTTCACCGAGAGCTATGTCATCAGGTCCAGTGACCTTGAAATAAAGGGAGCAACCCAGCATCCAAACATGCCCGCCTGGGGTAGGACGATGCATGTGCATAGACCTAAGGGTCTGCAGGGTCAAACAGAAAGAATCACCCGCGAAAAAGGTGTACCCCGGAGGAGATGTCACCGCGAGGACGCAAGCAATGACAAAATTCAAACCACCACAACGAATTGCAGCGCGGGTGCGAAGGGAGATAACTCTATGGAAACGTTTGATGATAACATCACCAAAATGCGGGCGGCGCGACCCGGTGATCATGCATCAAAAAAGAAAAAGCTCGGCTTTTCCGGCTTTCGTAGTCTCAAGATGTGCATAAATAATATTGCATATAATTTTCAATGCAATTTTGAGGACATGTGCATAATACTGGTCTGTACGGATGAGGTCGCATCGTAAGACGGCAGACCGGTAATGGAGTAGCAAAACTCACGGACGTCAAAAGGGTGGTGGGCTAGGATAAACTGGTGATAGGGGTATGGAAAAAAGTACATAACTGGTCGATGTGAATAGTGTGAGGGGTGTTAAAGTTACGAAAATCTATGTTTCCCTCATGATTCACCTCACTAAGAGTAGCCAAAAACTCTCGGGTCAGTAGAGGACAAGTGGCAAAATCCGCAGATAATAGGCGCTCCCAGCCAATATTGGCAAAAAGAGTGTGAACACCATCATGAATATGGAGTTCCCGCATGAGTGAGCGGCTAGGGGCCCAGGCCTGTGGTGAAATCTCGCGGTCAAGGAGTCGTTGGTGATAGTCAAGTGTGACTTGTGAACCTAAGTCTAGAGTGACATTGTCCACCTGGACTGTGTATGACGACTACGGAGCTTTAACCTGTCTGCATGAACGAGATGGTCGAGGGGGCATTTTTCAAGGTGGATTGGGACAAGGTAGGCACAATTTCCAGGTAAAAATAATAGTAATATTAAAATAAGTATTTCTAACTACTCCCAAACGACCGCACGAATATATAAACAAAAACAGATATCCAGTGTCAGAACGAAAATACCTGATTGTGCGCTGAGCAACAATATATTTTTCGTGCTTAAAATTTTTTTGATTTTTGAAATTCCGTTCGGATGAATCTCTTCTAAATTGCGTCGTGAGCAAACGTTTCTACCTTTCGTGGCCTACGGATAAGCAACGGAACGTAGATCTGAAAAAGAAATCGCAAAAATTCAAATTTCAAGATGAACAAAATAAGATTTTTGGAGAATTTCAACCGTGAAAACGTGATTTAGTTACCATAAGATGTTGTAGGAGTAAAATAGAAGAGAATGATACCTTTTTTTCTTGATTTGGACGAAAAACGAACGATTTGGGTGTTTGTGGTGAAAGAACTCGAAAAAAAAAAAAAAAAAAAAAAAAAAAGGATTTCAAAGAGTGTTTTTGAAATGTGGTAGTAACAAATGAGGCCTGCGACCAATATTTATAGGGAAATCGAAACCTGCGATCGCAGGTTGGTCAAATATAGCCGTTGTCCCTTTCTCGATGTTTGTAACGGTCAAAAACCCAATAAAAATGATACATGCGATCGCAAGGACAGGACCTGCGATCGCAGGTTTGGTAAATAGTGTTCGAATCATTTTTAAAAATGTGCAAACCCGTCTTGGGCAAAAAAAACTGATACCTGTGATCGCAAGGGGAGAACCTGCGATCGCAGGTTTGCTATTTATGTGAAAAATTTCCCAAAAAAACTCCTATGGCGAGCTGCGACCCTAATCTGTATAACCTGCGATCGCAAGGACTGGTCTAGAGGTCATAGGTTCCACCATAACCTTATTTTTCAACTTTTTACAAAATCTCTCTATTCCTTTTTATTTTAAAACACGATTCAATTAAAAAGAAGCACCCAAAAAAAACTAAAAGCACACAGAAATTATGAACAAGTTGCAAAATTAAAATTAAAACAAGTGCTCGGGTTGCCTCCCGGCAAGCTGTCCGTTTTTATTGTTGTTGGCTCGACATTGTTACTTGGTTCCCTTAGTTTCGGTAAGTCGGGACCTTGACTACCTCCACTTATTCATTTGTCACTTGGAACCCTTTGTAAAATGGTTTGAGACGATGGCCATTCACCTTAAAGATTTTTCCTGTTTGTTCACTCTTAATTTCTATAGCACCATGATCGAACACGTTAGTAACAACAAAAGGCCCCACCCAACGAGACCTCAATTTACCAGAACTAAGTTTGAAACAAGAATGCTATAAGAGTACCTTTTGACCGGTAGTAAATACCTTTCACAAGATCATCTTATCGTGGAACGCTTTCGTCTTTTCCTTATAGATTTTCTCAATCTCGTAAGCATCATTCCTGATTTCTTCCAACTCTTCAATATCCAATTTTCTTTTCTTACCAGCCTCATTCATGCTCATATTCAGATTCTTGACAGCCCAATATGCTCGATGCTCCAATTTGACCGGTAATCGACAAGGTTTGCCAAAAACTATTCGATATGGTGACATACCGATAGAAGTCTTGTATGTTGTCCGGTGAACCCATAACGCATCATCTAAACGAATACTCCAATCTTTCATAACTGGATTGATGGTTTTCTCTATAATGCCCTTGATCTGTCTGTTTGAAACTTCATCATGTCTATTGGTTTGCGGGTGATATGTTGTGGATACCCGATGTGTGACACCATATTTCTTAAGGACGACTTCGAGGGTGCGATTGAAGAAATGCGTACCCCGATCACTAATAATGGCTTTTGGTGTCCCAAACCTAGCAAATATATTTGTCTTGACAAAATCAACCACAACCTTGGCATCATCGGTCCGTGTAGCTTTTGCCTCGACCCATTTGGACACGTAATCCACAGCAAGTAGGATATACACAAACCTGAAAGAAGGCAAGAACGGACCCATAAAATCTATACCCCAAACGTCAAAGATTTCACATATTAAGATTGCAGTAAGCGGCATCTGATGATGAGATGTCAAAGACCCAGTCATTTGACATCTTTCACAGGCTTTGCAAAATAGGAAAGAGTCGCGAAAAATATGAGGCCAATAAAGACCACTGTCCAAGACCTTGCGTACGGTTCGTTGCGGACCATAATGCCCTCCACAAGCTTCTGAATGGCAGAAATTCAGGATTGACTTGACCTCATCTTCAGGTACACATCTTCTAATCACCTGATCAGCACAGTGTTTCCATAGATACGGCTCATCCCAAACATATCTTTTAGCCTCCTTCTTGTTTTTATCTTTCTGGGCTCGGGTGAGATCTGAAGGGAGTTCTCAAGAGACCAGATAGTTCACAATATCTGCAAACCAAGGAGGGTTCTGAATAGCGAATAGATGCTCGTCAGGAAATGTTTCGTGGATCAGTGTCATGTCTTCAGGTAGGGTGAGTCGGCTCAAGTGATTAGCTACCAAATTTTGTCTCCCACTTTTGTCCCTAATCTCTATATCGAATTCATGTAGCAGTAAAATCCATCTAATCAACCTTGGCTTGGAGTCCTTTTGTCAAGAAGCTAACGAAGGGCTACGTGATCCGAAAAGATTATGACTTTTGTGCCCAACAAATACTGTCTGAATTTTTCCAGTGTAAAAACAATTGACAGCAGCTCTTTTTCAGTGGTGGAGTAGTTTGCTTGCGCGCTTTCCAAAGTCTTTGATGCATAATATATAACGTGGGGAACCCGGTCTCTTCTCTGTCCTAGGGCAGCTCCAATAGCAGTGTTACTAGCATCACACATTATCTCAAATGGTAAACTCCAATCTGGGGGCTGAATGATGGGGGCAGAATTAAGAAGATTTTTCAGCACATCAAAAGCTTTCTTGCAATCTTCATTGAAGTCGAACTCACCATCTTTCTACTATAGCTGGCACATGGGAACTGATATCTTCGAAAAGTCTTTTATAAATCTCCTGTAAAACCCTGCATGGCCAAGAAAGGAATGCACTTCCCGAACATTCTTCGGGTATGGTAAGCTCTTTATAACATCTATTTTTGCTTTATCGACTTCCAAACCTCTTTTTGAAACAATATGTCCTAGAATCAGACCTTTGTCAACCATAAAGTGACATTTTTCAAAATTTAGGACCAAGTCTATTTCTATACATCTTTGTAAAATTTTTGTGAGGTTTTTTAGATAAATATCAAATGAGCCTGCGTGGACGGTAAAATCATCCACGAAGACTTTTATGGTGTTTTCGACGTACTCATAAAATATACTAACCATACACCTTTGAAAGGTGGCAGGTGCGTTGCAGAGTCCAAATGGCATACGCCTATACGCGAATGTCCCGAAAGGGCAGGTGAAGGTCATTTTCTCCTGGTCTTCTGGAGCAACCGGAATCTGATGGAAACCTGAAAATCCATCTAAGCAGCAGTAGTGGGATTTTCCAGCAAGCCTCTCTAGCATCTGATCTATGAATAGGAGAGGAAAATGATCTTTCCCGGTGGCTACGTTTAATTTTCTATAGTCAATACAAACATGCCATCCATTCTGAACCCGAGTTGGAACCAACTCTCCTTTTTTATTCTCTACCACTGTCACTCCAGCCTTTTTAGGAACAACCTGAACTGGGTTGACCCACTTACTGTCAGAAATTGGGTATATCATCCCAACATCCAATAACTTCATAACTTCTTTTTTAACCTCCTCCATCATTGGTGGGTTAATCTGCGTTGGGCTTCTCGCGATGGCTTATAATCTTCTTCCATCAAAATTTTGTGCATGCATAGAGATGGGTTGAGTCCTTTGATATCTGCACTAGTCCACCCAATTGCGCTTTTATACTCCTTCAAAGTTCTGATCAGCTCTAACTCTTCTTTTTCTGACAGCTTGTTAGATATGATAACTGGTAATGTTTCTTTTTCTCCCAAATATGCGTATTTCAGATGTTCTAGAAGTGTCTTCATCTCCAAGATGGGGGCTTGCACTACAGAAGGGAAAAGCTCAGAGTTAGAAATTGGTAATTTAAGAGTTTGGGTACCATACCTCAATTTTCTCTGCTAGTCCATATGAGCTGCCATTTCTTGAACCTCTCTATCAACCATATATTTTTATGATATAACCTGGGCTGCATTAATAGAAAATTTTATGTGGAGCACTAGTGCTAGTGACTCACGGTTAGCAATCTCAAAATATTATGCAGTTAGTGGTTCAATTACATCAATAAAATTAACAGCTGAAACATCATCAGGATAACGCATGGCATCATAAATATTGAAGTTGATAACTTCACCATCAAATTCCATTGAAAGGGTACCATCATAAACATCTATTTTGGTTCTAGCAGTTTTTAAAAATGGTCTCCACAAAAGAATGGAACCAGAGTTTGGTGAGTCGTCATCTCCCATATCCAAAACATAGAAATCAGCTGGGAATATGAGTTCATTCACTTGAACCAAAACGTCTTCCAGCACACCTTTTGGGTGCACCAGAGAACGATCAGCTAACGGAATAATAACTCATGTTATTTTTAAAGTCCCTATCCCGATAGTTTTAAAAAGTGAGTATGGCAAAACATTTATTGACGCTCCTAAGTCCAACATGGCTCATGGAACTGAAAGGTTCCCCAAATTGCAAGGAACAGTAAATACTCCTGGATCCTTACACTTTGAGGGTAACCTTTTTTGTAAAACAGCTGAAACGTTCTCACTTACTTTAACTGTTTCGTTTCCTTTTAATTTCCTTTTTGAAGTGCATAACTCTTTAAAAAATTTAGCATATCGGGGTAGCTGTTTAATTGCATCTAGAAGGGGAATATTTACCTTAACCTTTCTGAAGAAATCGATGATCTCTTTATCTTCCTTTTCTTTTTTCGTATTTTTCAGTCTTGATGGAAAAGGGGGTGGGGTAATTTTCACTTCAGTTTTAACAGGTTTGTCTTTCTCCTGTGCCTCTTCAGTTGCCTCAAATTCTTGCTCAACCACGATCTCTTCTTCCTCATCTTCTTTTTGATCTAGTCATTTGTAGTTTTTACAACTTCTGAGGGTGACAACACAAGCATTGTGCTTTGGGTTCTTCTCAGTCTGAGATGGGAATTTTCCTTGGGTTTGTGCTTCTAGTTTGCTCATGGAGTTCACGAGTTGTGATACCCGTTGTTCCATATTTTTGATGCTAGACTTTGTTTCATTCTGGAAAGCTTGGGTACTGGTTGCAAGACTTTTAACTATGTCTTCCAAAGACATGCTGGAACTACTAGCTTGCGACTGAACAGGTGGTTGCTGATAATTGCTTGGGAGCTGATTTTGCTGAAAAGGTTGTTGAAACCCGGGTGGAGCTTGATATTGGTTTCTTTGCTGAAAGTTCTGTGGAGGTCTTGGCTGGAAATTGTTATTTGGAGGCCCTCCCCAAGCTTGGTTATTGGGATGCTGAACAAATGGCCATTGTTGAAATCCTCCCATGGCTTGCACAGACTCATTATCTTCTTGAAGTATTGGGCACATGTCAGTTGGATGCTTGGTTTTGCAGTAGATTCCGCAAGGTTTGACCTTTGGTTCGATACCCTTTTCTTTTGTCAACAAAAGTACAGCCTTAGTCAATTCTGAAATCTGGGATTCCAGATGGGCGTTGCTCATCTCTTTGACTATTCTTGGATGGTCCGGGTACCACTCTTCCTCGGTTGCTGAGTGTTTTGATTCATTGGCTAGCTTTTCTATCAACACCCTAATCTCCGTTGGTGTCATGTCTGAAAGTGACCCTCCACTAGATGCATTAATTAGTCGCCTCTCCATAGGTATCAATCCCTTATAGAAACACTGATATAACTGATAATCATTAATGCCATGTTGTGGGCATCAGACTAATAGCTTCTTGAATCACTCCCAATAAGTGTGGAGAGCTTCTACTTTACCTTGCTTTATACCCAAAATTTCCTTGTGTAGATTTTACACTTTTTCCTCGGGAAAATATTTTCCAATAAGAGTTTGGCAAGTTCATTCCAGCTTGTTATTGAACCAGATGGAAGGTCATACAACCATTCCTTTGTTGCATCTTAAACGGAGAAAGGAAACGCCCTCAGTTTGATCTGGTCTTTAGTAACTCCATGGGGTTTCATTCCAGAGCAGACAACATGGAATTCCTTGAGAAATTTATGAGGATCTTCATTCTCAAGGCCTTCAAATGGGGGTAGTAGATGGATTAAACTGGATTTGAGCTCAAAGTTCTGAGCTTCTGGAAAGGTGATACACAAGGGCTATTGGGTAACCTCTTGTGTTGCCCACTCACTGAGAGGTTTTTCAGCTTCGTCTCTGTTTTCACTCATGGTGTATTCTGATTCAGTTTCAGAAGAATCTGTGAGTTCGGGTTTATCTGAAGATGATGGAGGGTGGGTTTTGAATGGGTTGTTAACGGGTGAGGTAGGTGGTGCTTTTGGAAAAGGTTGAAATGGGTGTTCCGGTTCGTTCCACAAGGGAGTGCCTTGTGGTATGGGTGAGGTTGAGGCTCTTGTTTGTTGCTCTCGAAGTTTTGCCTCCTTCTTAAGCTTCCTAGCAGTCTTCTCAATCTCTGGATCAAAAATCAGATTACCTGTACGTGAAGATCTTGGCATAAAACTATTAGTGTTTTGCCGTGTCCCCGACAACGGCGCCAATTTGTTAGAACCGTTGTTGTACACGATTTAAGCAAATAAAAGTATAAAATAAACTGCTTTATTGCACTAACAGGTAGTATAAGTAAGCAGGGTCGAATCCATAGGGACACGTACTGATGTTTACACCTCTTTGCGCAATGTGTGAACCGATTCTTGATGAATGCGATAAACATAAAAAAAAAAAAAAAAGACGGGGTTTGTTTTTGAAAATTAAACTAACAAATATTGAAAATGACAAGAAAAGGACTAAATTTAAAGTGATGAAAATTCAAATGAGAGAAAGCAATTTCAGTTTCGCAGCGACACCCCTAATCATATAATTAATCTTCAACACAATAATGGACTATGCACTTGTTTAAACTGGTACTAAAGTTCATTAACAAGCTCTAATGACCTTTGTTACAAATAATCGTTTAATCAAAATAAGTTCTTTAAATTAAACCTAACTTTTTACTGAATTAACCAAACAAGCTCTTGATTAACAAAGAAAAGTTGCATTAGACACAGTGTAATTCCCAGTAAAATTCAATACCTCTCATAATCTCAGAGGCGTTAAAACTTGTTTGATCAATTCATATCAGAATTAACCCTAATCTTGAATTAATCTAATACTTGTCACTTTTTACTAATCAGTCTAGATAATTACGGATCTAAACATTTAGATGACTAGAATGATTTACAAACAATTTAAGTGGCCAACAGAAACTGAAATCAAAATCAGACATTCAATTAACACAGAATTGATCAAACTAAACAATAATCATAGTCAATCACAGTGCATAATGATTACATTCGAAAAGGTTACGTCTTGCGAAACTGAAATCAAAGTTTTTAGCCAGACATGGCTAAAACCGAATTACAAATAGTGGAAATAGAGCCTAAATGATAAATCTTACTAAACTACGAATGAAAATCGAATTGTCTCCTTTAGATCTGCGTTCTTCACTTGGAAACCTCTGAAAATCGCCTCTGAATCGCTAGGAAATGCCAATTAGGGTTACTGGAAGAGTATTAGGCAATATTTATACGTCTAGCTGTCAAAACACCACACCTGCGATCGCAAGGGGTATACCTGCGATCGCATTTATCACCCAAAAGTACGTCGCAGGATTTTTTAATGAAGTACGTTGCTATTTCGACGCAAATTGACCAACCCTCGACCGCAAGGACTATACTTGTGATCGCAAGTATCTCTTTTTCTCTACTGATGAATTTTTTTGGATCGACAAATCTACAAAGGCAACCTGCGATCACAAGGACATACCTGCGATCACAAGGACTGGACTTGCGATCGCAAGTTACTCCTTTTGGCTCTTCTGATCGTCGTTCCTCCTTCCAAGCAGTTCTTGATTATTTCCCGGTATCCTTCCTTGGTCTAGACTCCAATTAAGCTCCTAAGCATTCACGAATGCATCCTGAACTTGCACAATCATCCATGTGCTCCAAATGGTCCTGAAAAAAATCATAATAAACATGAGCAGTACGGGCATCCTTCAAAATAATCATGAAACACGAAATACATAAAAATAATCGGGAATTAATCAACTTTTTTATAACGAAATACGTAGGAAATTACGCTAGAAGATGCATATAAAATGCATCTAACACGTACCCATGAGAGTGTAACACCGAAAATTTAAACCAAATTTTTTCAATTTTTATAAAACATAATTCCATCAATATTCATTAAAACAGCCATTTTAATTGTCCAACAAAAACAATACAAATCCCAAGATCATAACGTCAAGCTCCAAACGTGTGTGTGTACGGATCAGGCCGGCGCCTTCCCGCGGTCGTCACTAGTACCTGAAACAAATAACATCAACACTGTAAGCACAAGGCTTAGTGAGTTCCCCAAAATACCACATATAACACATATTAGCCACTCTAGGCTATAACTCTGTGGGTCCGTGCACCCAAACTCTGTGAACCCTCAGGTTCTAACTCTGATAAACATGCACCACATAAATCACATAGAAATCATGCAGTACAACACATAACATACATAGCATACAAATACTCTATCACATAGCTCTGGTTACCTACTCAAGGTAAAGTATAGTGAGAAGACTCACCTCGCGTGTCTCGGTAAATCGTAAACCTGAAATCGCTAATCACTCGATCTGCCGAGCTGTAGTCCCCCCTATAGCACAATACATCTCTAATTAACACTTTCCCAACTAGGGTTGACCACACTATAACAAGTCAATCTAGGTCAACGCTGGTCAACGGTCAACGATCAACTTTGACCGGACTCGGCGAGTGCGCTATAGCGACTCGGCGATTCTGAGCGCATGCACCAATTTCCCTGGAACCCTCCCCTGACACGTCGAGCATTTCCCCCAACTCGACGAGTCCCACCTGGCACGAGTTGTGGGGCCACCACGACTCAACTCGCCGAGTCTCAAGAACAACTCGGCGAGTCCAGTTTGACTCAGTCCACCTGTCCATCCTGACTCCCCCTTGACTCACTGAGTTCACCCTTCCCAACTCGGCGAGGCCACTCACTGTGTGGTCGGGCAACATTCATGCTACTCGCCGAGTCTGTTCTTCGGACTCGGCGAGTCCGTGCCATGCACTGACTCAATCTTGCTCTAAAGGTCAGATCCAGTCCATTAATCCATAGATCCAGTCCCTCCAAGCTCATTTAGCACGTAAAGTTACAATCTTGATGCACATACAACCTCTATATGACCATATATGATGTTTTTGACTCAAATACTACAACACAAGGTCAAAGACTCCATTGTCACCCATAAAGCTTGATGAGTGAGGCCCTCTGGACCTCTATGGATCCAGATCCATGGTCTCAACTCAAAGAGGGAACCAATGGGCACCAAATCATCCCATAAATGACCACATTAAGCCCTAAATTGCATCAAGCTTCACTAAATAGAAAATGGTCCGAGATAATACCTCTAGAGTGATGATCTAAGCTCCAAATCCACGAAATAGCAACCTCCTTTGCTTCCTCTTGCCTAGGGTCTCCTTCTTCTTGCTAAATAACACACACAAGATCAAGAATGGCTCCCTTCTCTTCACAAATCGCTCAAGAACACTAGGGACACTCACTGAGGGTTGGGTGAGCACAAATGACGGCCATAAGGCCCTTTAAATAGGCCTCAAACCCGGAGATTTAGGGTTTCATTACACAGCGCAGACTCGCCGAGTCCATATCCTGGACTCGCCGAGTCCAGGCGCGCACCAATGTTCAATCCCGCGTCCCTACTCGGCGAGTATGAGCTCCAACTCGCCGAGTCCCTCTCACAATATAACAAAAATTAGATTACAAGATACCTGGTAAAAATCCGGATGTTACAACTCTCCCCCACTAGAACTAGACTTCGCCCTCGAAGTCTCGCTCTAAAACAGCTCCGGATGCTGCTCCCGCATCATACCCTCCGGCTCCCAGGTCATTTCTGATCCCTTCCGATGTTGCCACTGAACCAATACCAGAGGTACCTCCTTGTTCCTCAAAATCTTGATCTTCCGATCCCTAATAGCCACTGGTCTCTCAGCATAATTCAGGCTTGTATCCACCTGAATATCCTCTAGTGTAACCACTGCCGACTCATCGGCTATACATTTCCTCAACTGCGATACATGAAAAGTGTTGTGAATCTGCCCCAACTCTGCTGGTAACTCCAGCCGATAGGCTACCCGGCCTACCCTGGCAATCACACGAAACGGACCTATAAACCGGGGCCCCAATTTGCCCCTCTTCCTGAACCGGATCACTCCTTTCCAAGGAGAAACCTTCAGGAGAACAAAGTCGCCGACCTGAAATTTCAGCTCGGACCGGCGTCTATCTGCGTAACTCTTCTGTCGGCTCTGATCGGTCAATAACCTCTGTCTGACCAGCTGTATCTGCTCTGTCGTCTAATTCACGATCTCTGTACTGCCTATTACCCTTTGCCCAACCTCTCCCCAACATATGGGAGTCCGACACCTCCTACCATACAACAGCTCAAAGGGCGGCATACCTATGCTCGAATGATGACTGTTATTGTAGGAAAATTCCGCCAAAGGCAAATACGTGTCCCAACTACCCCCAAAGTCCAATACACATGCTCGAAGCATGTCCTCGAGTGTCTGTATCGTCCGCTCACTCTGACCGTCGGTCTGGGGTGGTATGCGGTACTAAAATGCAGCTTAGTACCCAACTCCTCATGAAATTTCTTCCAGAAACGGGAAGTGAAACGCACATCGCGGTCTGAAACAATCAAGATCGGCACCCCATGCCGAGATACAACCTCCCTCACGTAAATCTCCGCCAACTTCTCCGCCGAAGAACTCTCACCGATGGCAAGAAAGTGACCGCTCTTTGTCAACCTATCCACAATCACCTAAATTGCATCGACTCCTCTGGCAGTCCTCGGCAATTTGGTGATGAAATCCATAGTGATCTGTTCCCACTTCCACTCGGGAACCTCCAATGGCTGCAACTTGCCATGCGGTCTCTGGTGTTCGGCCTTTACCCTTCGACAGGTCAAACACCTCTCGACAAACCATGCTACATCCCTCTTCATACAAGGCCACCAATACTCCTTTCTTAGGTCCAAATACATCTTTGTAGCCCCGGGATGGATCGAAAATTTCGATCTATGTGCCTCCTCCATCAATGTAGTACGTGTACCGCCCACAAACGGTACCCAGATCCTGCCCTGATAAGTCATAAGGCCTCGACTATCCGATATAAACTCAGAAACCAACCCAACGACCCGCTCTCTCTTCTGCATCTCCGGACGCACGGCCTCGGCTTGAGCCCCACGAATGGCATCCAGAACTGGAGCTATCACGGTCAATCTCAAACATACATCTCGCAGTGGAGTACTCTCCGCCCTGCGACTCAATGCGTCGGCTACCACATTAGCCTTGCCCGGGTGGTACAAGATCTCGCAATCATAATCCTTGACCACGTCTAACCATCTTCTCTGCCGCATATTTAGGTTAGGCTGATCCATCAAGTACTTCAAGCTCTTATGGTCCGTGTAAATCGTACAACGAACCCCATACAAGTAGTGCTGCCAAATCTTGAGGGCGAACACCACTGCCCCCAACTCCAAATCATGTGTGGGGTACCTCGTCTCGTGAGGCTTCAACTGCCTCGATGCATATGCTATCACATGACCCTTCTGCATCAATACCGCTCCCGGTCCTAAAATCGATGCATCACAGAATACCACAAAACCTTCCATCCCTTCCGGAAGAGCTAATACTGGAGCTTCACACAACCTCTGGCGAAGCGTCTCAAAGGAGGTCTGCTGCTCGGGACCCCATGAAAATGTAACACCCTTCCGGGTCAATCTGGTGAGTGGGACCGCAATCTTGGAGAAATCCTTAATAAACCTCCGATAATACCCTGCCAACCCAAGGAAACTCCGGATCTCAGAAGGCGACCTTGGCACCTCCCACCTCATCACTGCGTCAACCTTGGCCGGATCGACCAATATCCCCTTCTGGTTAACGAGATGTCCCAGAAACTGGACCTCCCGCAACCAGAAATCGCACTTGGAAAACTTTGCGTAAAGTTTCTCCGATCTCAAAACTCCAAGAACCTCCCTCAAATGCTCCTCGTGCTGCTCTCTAGATCTCGAATATACCAGAATATCATCAATGAACACAATCACCGACCGATCCAACATCGACCGACATACCCTGTTCATGAGGTCCATGAACATAGCCGGGGCATTGGTGAGCCCAAAAGGCATCACCACAAACTCATAATGCCCATAACGCGTCCTGAATGCTGTCTTCTGGACGTCCTCGTCCCGCACTCTCACCTGATGATAGCCCGACCTCAAATCAATCTTGGAGAACCAAGATGCTCCCTGTAACTGATCGAATAAATCGTCGATCCTCGGCAACGGGTAACGGTTCTTGACCGTCAGCTTATTCAATTCCCGGTAATCAATACACATGCGATGCGAGCCATCTTTCTTCTTCACAAACAGGATGGGTGCTCCCCACGGCGAGCTACTCGGCCGAATAAACCCCTTCCCCAGCAACTCCTGGAGTTGCGAGGATAACTCTTGCATCTCTGGAGGCGCAAGGCAATACGGCACCTTAGCAATAGGCGCGGCTCCCGGAACCAAATCGATACCAAACTCCACTTGCCTCACGGGAGGCACACCTGGTAACTCTTCGGGAAAGACATCTGGAAACTCACGCACCACCGGAACTTCATCCACTGAACTTGGTCTCTCGGAGATCACTCGCGTATCCATCACATACGCTACAAAACCCTTACAGCCCTGCTGTAAACACTGCCTCACCCTAGCAGCCGAACAAAAGGCTGATCCAGAACGTGTACCCTCGCCGTAAACCGAAAGAACTCCCCCACTAGGATCTCGTATAGTCACCAGCTGACGCTCGCAATCGATAACCGCACCGAATCGGCTCAACCAGTCCATGCCCACTATAACACAGACATCACCCATCGCAATAGGAATCAGGTCGATCGGGAACTCAACCCCGAAAATCTCCAATACACATCCCCGGAGGACCTCTATAGCACAAATCACTCTGTCGGTGGCTATGGAAACCCGCAGGGGCCGACTCAATGCCCCACGACTAACACTGATACGCTGACTAAATGCCAAAGATACAAAAGATCGACTCGCACCCGAGTCAAATAACACTAAAGCAGGTACAGAATTCACAAGGAAGGTACCTATGCATAGCATAATATAAGCATAATATCTCAAAACCATAAATAAATAATGAAAAGGAAACGTACCAGCCACAACGTCGGGTGCAGTGCGGACCTCTTCCGCAGTCAGCTGGAAGGCTCTTCCCCGAGCCCTCGGTGCCTCGGCCTTCACGGGCCGACTCTCTGTAGTAGTAGCTCTGATGGCGGCGGGAGCAGACCCCTGAGATGCTCCGCGCAGCAGCGGACACTCTGCCTTCTGGTGTCCGGTCTGGTTGCAGTGGAAGCACACTGCAAATACCTTGGGGCAGTCCTTGGCCATATGCCCCTCCTTGCCACATTTGTAGCAAGACCCTGCCCGACAGACTCCATCGTGACCCTTGCCGCACTTCCCACAAGTGCGGCCCTTCTGGCTCCCGGGTCTGGGATCAGCGGGCTTGGCCCGCTTGGCTGCCGGCTGGGACTGTGCCGGCCGCCGATCCCTCCCCAGAGACTCCACCTCCTCCCTGGCCTGAGTCTCAAGCTCAATCTCCCTCTTCCGAGCATTTGCCTGAAGCTCGGCAAATGTCCGGTACGAGGAGTTCGCAGCGAACTCCCGAATATCCCATCTCAGAATGCTCAGGTAACGGCTCATACGTGCCTACTCGGTGGACACGTGCTCAGGGCAGAACATCGCCCTCTCATGAAACATCCTCGTAATCACTGTGACTGACTCGGTACCCTGCTTGAGGGTCAGAAACTCTTGTGCCAGACGCTCTCTCTCCACCTGAGGAACGTACTCATCTCGGAACATGGTAGTGAACCTCTCCCAGGTCACTACCGAAAGCTCAGTCGGTGTGAAGTGCGCAGTCACAAACTTCCACCAGTCCTTCGCTCCCAAGCGAAGCTGGTTCAGCGCGAACCGAACCTTCAAATGCTCAGGGGACGAGCAAGTGAAGAAGCATCCCTCCATATAAGATATCCACCTCATAGCTGCCACCGGATCCTGCGTACCATCAAACTCTGGTGGCTTGGTGTTGCTGAACTCCCTAAACAACGACGCATCACCTCCCTGGGGCCTTGCCGCAGCAATCGCTGCGGTAGCCGCTGCAACCGCAGCCTCAGAAAGAGCGGCATAGCGCTCGTCAAATGTCTCAATCAAAGCGGTCTTAATAGACCCGAACATCTCTGGTATCTCAGCCCTGATGACCGCAGCCACCTCCTCATGAATGATCTGTCGAATCTCCTCATCACTAGCTCCAGCATCCTCTGGCATATGACGTGTCCTCACCATGATCAACCTCTGAAATACAACATGCGATAATTAGAATTCACTCGAACACTCTTACATTCGACAATCCACCCCTCCTTGACTCTTGGCATCCCAAGATTCTTATTTGGACTGTGTACCGCACCGGTGCTTTCAGTAGTACGGGCCCAATACTGCTGTCCGCACCGTCTCAGTACACACCCCAAATCTTCCTCTTTGGATCCCAATCCCCAAGTACTCTATTATACTTAAATCACTCTGAAACAGGTCTCACACAAAGCCCTAGCTGCTACCTAATTACTCTCTGCATCTCATAGCAGCTCACCATTCCCTAAGCTAAGGCATCACAAAACAGGCCACTCTAGTCCTATCAGCAATACCTAGCCTACTCTAGCATGCAAACGCATCACATTAATAATTATCACGTAATAAAAAGATATTTTGGGAATTCACCGTTCGGGTGCTGGCTGATCGTACACACGTTTCTTCCTGGAAAATCTTTTACTCTTAGAAAATTTTTGGTTTTATTTTGAAAATATCTCTTTAATTCCTCAGTTTGAGTTCAAATACCCCCGAAGGTGTACCCGAATCCCTCAAACCAAGGCTCTGATACCAATTTGTAACACCGAAAATTTAAACCAAATTTTTTCAATTTTTATAAAACATAATTCCATCAATATTCATTAAAACAGCCATTTTAATTGTCCAACAAAAACATTACAAATCCCAAGATCATAACGTCAAGCTCCAAACGTGTGTGTGTACGGATCAGGCCGGCGCCTTCCCGCGGTCGTCACTAGTACCTGAAACAAATAACATCAACACTGTAAGCACAAGGCTTAGTGAGTTCCCCAAAATACCACATATAACACATATTAGCCACTCTAGGCTATAACTCTGTGGGTCCGTGCACCCAAACTCTATGAACCCTCAGGTTCTAACTCTGATAAACATGCACCACATAAATCACATAGAAATCATGCAGTACAACACATAACATACATAGCATACAAATACTCTATCACATAGCTCTGGTTACCTACTCAAGGTAAAGTATAGTGAGAAGACTCACCTCGCGTGTCTCGGTAAATCGTAAACCTGAAATCGCTAATCACTCGATCTGCCGAGCTGTAGTCCCCCCTATAGCACAATACATCTCTAATTAACACTTTCCCAACTAGGGTTGACCACACTATAACAAGTCAATCTAGGTCAACGCTGGTCAACGGTCAACGGTCAACTTTGACTGGACTCGGCGAGTGCGCTATAGCGACTCGGCGAGTCTGAGCGCATGCACCAATTTCCCTGGAACCCTCCCCTGACACGTCAAGCATTTCCCCCAACTCGACGAGTCCCACCTGGCACGAGTTGTGGGGCCACCACGACTCAACTCGCCGAGTCTCAAGAACAACTCGGCGAGTCCAGTTTGACTCAGTCCACCTATCCATCCTGACTCCCCCTTGACTCACTGAGTTCACCCTTCCCAACTCGGCAAGGCCACTCACTGTGTGGTCGGGCAACATTCATGCTACTCGCCGAGTCTGTTCTTCGGACTCGGTGAGTCCGTGCCATGCACTGACTCAATCTTGCTCTAAAGGTCAGATCCAGTCCATTAATCCATAAATCCAGTCCCTCCAAGCTCATTTAGCACGTAAAGTTACAATCTTGATGCACATACAACCTCTATATGACCATATATGATGTTTTTGACTCAAATACTACAACACAAGGTCAAAGACTCCATTGTCACCCATAAAGCTTGATGAGTGAGGCCCTCTGGACCTCTATGGATCCAGATCCATGGTCTCAACTCAAAGAGGGAACCAATGGGCACCAAATCATCCCATAAATGACCACATTAAGCCCTAAATTGCATCAAGCTTCACTAAATAGAAAATGGTCCGAGATAATACCTCTAGAGTGATGATCTAAGCTCCAAATCCACGAAATAGAAACCTTCTTTGCTTCCTCTTGCCTAGGGTCTCCTTCTTCTTGCTAAATAACACACACAAGATCAAGAATGGCTCCCTTCTCTTCACAAATCGCTCAAGAACACTAGGGACACTCACTGAGGGTTGGGTGAGCACAAATGACGGCCATAAGGCCCTTTAAATAGGCCTCAAACCCGGAGATTTAGGGTTTCATTACACAGCGCAGACTCGCCGAGTCCATATCCTGGACTCGCCGAGTCCAGGCGCGCACCAATGTTCAATCCCGCGTCCCTACTCGGCGAGTCTGAGCTCCAACTCGCCGAGTCCCTCTCACAATATAACAAAAATTAGATTACAAGATACCTGGTAAAAATCCGGATGTTACAGATAGCATCGAGCGTACTTAAGGGACTTATTATGCAATTTTTAAAATTCTTATGGGCTTCAAGGTAGTACCTGATTTGGAGTGTGATACATTTCCCGATGACGGACTTTAGGACTCCTTATGGCACTACGAGTTTGTGGTAATGCCTTTTGGACTCACCAGCGCACTGGCAGCATTCATGGATCTCATGAACCGGGTGTGCATGACCATGTTGGACAGATTGACGATCGTGTTCATCGATGACATTTTGGTGAACTAGAGGTCTAGGGAACAGCACGAGGAGCATCATCAGGAGATTCTTGGAGTATTGAGGATGGATAGGATTTATGTCAAATTCTCCAAGTGTGATTTCTAGTTACGAGAGGTCCAATTCTTTGGACACCTCATTAACCAGAATAAGATTTTGGTCGATGCGCCCAAGATTGAGGTAGTTATGTGATGGGAGGTGCCAGGATTCCTATCCAAATTAGGAGTTTTCTGGGCCTTGCAGGCTATTACCGGAGGTTTATTAGATATTTCTCCAAGATTGTCGTTCCTCTCACCAGATTGACCAGGAAGGGTGTTACTTTTGTTTGAGGGCCTGAGCAGCAGGCTTCATTCGATATTCTTCGCCAGAGATTATGCGAAGCTCCAGTGTTAGCCCTTCTTGAGGGAGTCGAGGAATTTGTATTCTACTGTTTTTCATCTATATTAGGGATGAGTTCCGTGTTGATGCATATGGGACACGTGACAGCATATGCATCGAGGCAGCTGAAGCCTCATGAGACGAGGTATCCTACCCACAATTTGGAATTCGAGGCGGTGATGTTCGCCCTCAAAATTTGGCACCACTATCTTTATGGTGTCCAATGTACCATATACACGGACCATAAGAGTCTGAAGCACCTTATGGATCAGCCCAACCTGAATATAAGACTGATGCGACCTCGCTATTACTCCTCTCCAAGCTCTTCTAGTGGATTCTGAGTGGCTTCTACAAGATCACAAGAAAGAAGGGCCGTCAGCCATTTCCCAGAAGGAGACTCTCAGAAAGACGCTCTGACGGTTACGTTAGATAGGGTTTAGGGTTTGTGTGTGTAATTGGAAGAATATCGCTTACCTTTTGAACTCCTAATCATGCCCTTTTATACCTAGCAAACTTTTCATGTCCGTACGAGACATAATCGCTTTAAAGGGACAAGGTTAGAGGCGCTGATTGGAGGAGCATGCGCTTTTATCCGTTAGAGCGCTATCATTGGCTCTGACTGTAATGGTCCGTTCCTGTACCTTGTCTCCTGACTGTATCTTTTGTCTTGGAACCAGAAGCGTCCCTGGCAGGCGCGAGCCTTTCACCGGGGTGTCCTGCTCTTAGGGGCGCTAGCAGGCGCTGAACCCGTTGAGTTTGGCTCGGCCAGTGCGCCAGGTTCCATGGCTAGGCGCAAATCTTCTGTGCTAGCTTAGGCACGTCATTAATTCCCCCAGTCTGGTAGCTATCGTGTTATGATGCTATTTACAGTGTTATGGACTTGACTGCTCTACACGCGTCATCTCCCAGTTTGCCCGTTGTTCCGGTTTTAATGACAACGTGACCGCTCATGATGGCTATGATGGGTTTTAGCCATAAGAACTTTCCTATGTGCGCATGCAAAACCCTAATGCTTGGATCTAGGCTTTCTAATGAACATGCTTTTGAATCCAAGACTTCTAATGGCTAATTAGGTTAAATAACAATATTGAAACAGATCTAGAATCATACCTTTGAATTCCTTGTTGATCTTGTTTGTCTTGGAGCTTCTAGAGTCACAATTGTCACTCCTCTAATGGCTTACAAACACCAATAGCAAGCAAGATGATTTAGGAGAGAGGAGAGGGGAGGAATTCGGCCAGAGGTTCCTTGCTTAAGGTTGTGTGTCGAATTCCCTCACCCATAGGGTCTATTTATACTTGTAGACTCCTTAAGGGTTTCAACCTAAACCCTAATTGGATAATCTTCTCTTAAGGCTATCCAAATCCATTCCATAGATAACCCTATGGACGATTTGAGCTATCCTAAAGCTCTTAGAATCCGTCCAACGCATATCCAAATGGATTTACAGTCTAAAGTCTAACTATCAAACAATTGACAGTTTATACCCTCTTATTTAATTAATCTCTTTAAGTCACCAAATTAATACCAATTAATTTATGACTTATATTAATCAAATAGCCAAATATTATTCCTTATAATATTTACTCTCTCTTAACAAATCATCCTTCAAGTTGCTATGGTGAAGGCAACCCAAAAGGACCATGCACAACCGAATATAGTTATAGCCTTAGACACTATTCCAACAGTCTCCCACTTGGATAAGTCTAGTAACTATACAAGTACAATACGGTTTGCAATCGTAGCTCTCAAAGACGCTGTCAACTCTGATCTAATCAATCTTGTCCTTTAGATAAGGGATCGTACAGTCCTCTGTTAGATATCATGCTGACAATCCTATGGAATGGTTAGTCTAGCATTTAGATTTCTCGATCTCCGATTTATTCGACATAGAACTTAATCGAACACATCAATTCAGTTCTGACCGGGCCCGGCACATAAGTCAAATCAAATCATCGAGTGGCCAAGATATCTCTTCTACCCTCTTAGGATAAAATTTACAGATAAACTTCGACTTATATGCATTTACTTATTCATTAACCAACTATACACAACAATGCGTTTTATAACATCAAGTTACTGATGCGTTTTCGCATTATCAATGCACAATCAATTAACAAATAATAAACCATATATCTAGGTTTTAAGACTATATGATATTATCGTCTTGCGATCACCTTTTATATCATATTCCATAAAGTGATTCCAGCAAGTGTGGGTTTATTCCAATGCTCAAAACCAGTTCATAAGCACTCATGAACGTTGCAACAACCCTTGCTATGTCTAACACCATTTAGACACTCTACACACCAATTCATGACAATCTTTATTCATATCTACTCCCAACATATGAACGATTGTGGACATTTGAATAATTCGATTATTCCTAATAAATTCAATTATTCTGGAAGTCAAAACATGCAAAGTGAAACAATAGTTAAACAACTAACATGTGACAGTAACTTTACTCATAAATAAAACTCCTTTATTTAATCATCAAATGTTAATTACATTTATCTATTATACGTTTCTAATACTATCTAATCTATTCTAATATCATCCTTCAGCCCAATACTCCTAGCATGCTGCAAGTGCTTAACCCTACTCAGTCCCTTCGTAAGCGGATCTGCTGGGTTATCTTCCGATGATATCCTCTTCACTATGAGTTGTCCTTCTTCTACACAATGTCTAATGAAGTGATATTTTCTATCGATATGTCGAGATCTACCATGATCCCTCGGTTCCTTGGTCAAGGCAACCGCACCTTCGTTATCACAGAAAATCTCCATGGGCTCCTTTATGGCCGGCACAACTCCAAGATCACCGATGAAGTTCTTTAGCCATATTGCCTCCTTCGATGCTTCGCTCGCTGCGATGTACTCTGATTCGCACGTTGAATCAGCTACGGTTTCCTGCTTGGAACTCTTCCAAGTCACTGCTCCTCCATTTAGGGTAAAGACCCAGCCCGACTGCGAACGGTAGTTGTCCCTGTCGGTCTGAAAGCTGGCATCACTATACCCTCGCACCTTCAAGTCATCACTCCCTCCAAGGACTAAGAACCATTCTTTCGTCCTCCGAAGGTACTTAAGGATGTTCTTCACCGCAATCCAATGTGCTTTGCCAGGGTTCCCTTGATATCTGCTAACCATGCTCAAAGCGAAGGCTACATCAGGGCGAGTACAAGTCATAGCGTACATGATTGAGCCAACTGCGGAAGCGTATGGTACTCGGCTCATTTCCGCTATCTCTGATTCGGTACTCGGACTTTGAGTCTTACTCAACTTGGCATTTCCTTGTATCGGTAGTTCTCCCTTCTTTGAGTTTTCCATACTAAAACGTTTTAGTACCTTCTCCAAGTAAGTATTCTGACTAAGTCCAATTAGTCTCTTACTTCTTTCTCTTACTATCCTTATTCCCAAAATGTAAGAAGCCTCTCTGAGGTCCTTCATAGCGAAGCACTTCCCGAGCCAGGACTTAACCTCCTGCAGAGTCGGGACGTCGTTTCCTATGAGTAATATGTCATCGACATATAGAACGAGAAAGCTTACTATACTCCCACTGGCTTTGACATATACACAAGATTCGTCTTCGCTTCGTACAAATCCAAACTCTTTGACTTTCTCATCGAAGCAAAGATTCCATCTGCGAGACACTTGCTTAAGTCCATAAATGGACTTCTCAAGCTTACACACTCTATTCGGATGCTTCGGATCCACAAACCCCTCTGGCTGAGCCATGTAAACATCCTCAGCCAACTTTCCGTTAAGGAAAGCGGTCTTGACATCCATTTGCCAAATCTCATAATCATGAAATGCGGCAATTGCTAGCATCACTCTAATAGATTTAATCTTCGCAACTGGTGAGAAGGTCTCATCATAGTCAACTCCAGGAGTTTGAGTAAAGCCCTTCGCGACCAATCGCGCTTTATATGTGTGTACATTCCCATCCACGTCGGTCTTCTTCTTGAAGATCCACTTGCACCCTATGGTCTTACGTTCGGGCACATAATCAACCAAATTCCAAACTTGGTTATCGTACATGGATTGGATCTCGCTATCCATCGCCTCTTTCCATTTCGCAGACTCCGGGCCTGCCATGGCTTCCTTATAGCTATTAGGTTCATCAAGATTTACTAGTGTACTATCACTAATATACGTGTCACCTTTGGTAGTAATATGA
Source organism: Lactuca serriola (assembly GCF_051521515.1). NCBI lineage: Eukaryota > Viridiplantae > Streptophyta > Magnoliopsida > Asterales > Asteraceae > Lactuca > Lactuca serriola. The sequence goes on along the minus strand of NC_136409.1, from coordinate 2,239,366 downwards.
AAACCATAAAACTGGGGCTGAACTCTAACTCTATTGGAACATCTAAGAGGTAAGGATTCGTCAATCGGTTCAACCGGAGTTTCCTCCTCGGGTTGAATGCCAGCGGTAGAGGTTCCTTCATCTATCGACTCTTGAATCTCTTCAAGTTCGATTTGCCTCCCACTGTCTCCTTGGCTTATGAGTTCTCGCTCTCGGAAAACTCCTCTCCTCGCAACAAAGATAACATTATCTTTCGGTCTATAGAAGAGATATCCAAAGGAAGTTTGCGGGTAGCCGTTGAAAATACATCGCTCACTTCGAGGTTCAAGCTTGTCGTGAGTATCTCGTCTTACGAAAGCCTCGCAACCCCAAACCTTGATATGTGCCAACGAGGGAGCTTTCCCCGTCCACATCTCGTGAGGTGTTTTGGCAACCTTCTTAGTAGGGACTCGGTTAAGGATATGGGCGGCAGTCTCTAAGGCATACCCCCAAAAGAAGATAGGTAGTGAAGCACGACTCATCATAGAGCGAACCATATCCAATAAAGTTCGATTACGCCTTTCTGCCACACCATTCAACTGCGGTGTCCTAGGAGGCGTCAATTGCGAAACTATTCCACACTCCTTGAGATAATCGTGGAATTCAAGACTTAGGTACTCTCCTCCTCGATCGGATCGAAGCATCTTGATTTTCCTGCCCAATTGATTCTCCACTTCATTCTTGAACTCTTTGAACTTTTCAAAGGTTTCTGACTTTTGCTTGATTAAATAGATATACCCATATCTACTATAATCATCGGTAAAAGTCACATAGAAGCGGTTCCCATCCTTCGTGGTTGATCTAAAGGGTCCACATACATCGGTATGTATTAGGTCCAATAGCCCCTCACCCCTTTCACAAGTACTCGTGAAGGGTGACTTAGTCATCTTTCCAAGTAAACAAGACTCGCATGTGTCATCTTCCCTAAGGTCGAATGACTCCAACACTCCATCCTTTTGGAGTTGGGCTATGCGTTTCTTGTTGACATGTCCAAGACGACAATGCCACAAGGATGCTTTATCCATACTAGTGGAAGAATCAATATTCAAAACATCATTTCCTAAGTTATCAACAATCATAACAGTTTCATATATTCCATTACATGGTATAGCTTCAAAGTAAAAGACACCATTTAGATAAGCCAAAATAGAACCATTCTCATTATTAAAAGAAAATCTAAATCCTTGTCTATATAAACCATAAAATGAAATGATGTTTCTAGCCATTTCTGGCGAATAGCAACAATTGTTCAAATCTAAAACTAAAATATTCTTAAGCACTAAAGAATACACTCCAATCTTGGTCACAGGCGACGATCTTCTGTTCCCCATGATTAGATTGATCCTTCCTTGCTCCACATCCCTACTTCTTCTTAGTCCCTACACATTAGAACAAATGTGATAACCACAACCGGTGTCAAGAACCCAAGAAATAGCATGATTAGAATCGTTAGATTTGATTGCATATATACCTGCGAAAGATGGCTTGATCTTTCCTTCCTTGATGGCTTGCAGGTAATCCGGGCAGCTTCTCTTCCAATGTCCTATCTTGTGGCAGTGGCGGCACTGTGCCTCCTTCGGGTTAGAGCAGGGCTTAGAGGGATCAACTTTGGTCCCACTAGAAGAGGAACCATCTCGGGCTTTCACCTTGCGATAGTTGTTCGAAGAAGCTTTCCTCTTCTTTCCCTTCCCTTGACCAATAGCCAAGACAGGAGCAGCGGATGGATTGGGAGTTTGTGCAACAGACTTGTCCTTGAAATTTCTCTCAGCAACCCTCAAGAGACCTTGAAGTTTACTTAGAGTGACCTCCTCTTTGTTCATGTGGTAGGTCATCCTAAATTGGTTGTACATCGGAGGCAAAGAGTGAAGCACCATGTCGATCGCCAAGTCTTCGCCGAAGTCAACATTTAACTTGCGAAGGCGGTCGACATACCTTTGCATCTTTTGCAAGTGCACGGTAAGAGATTCTCCATGACCCATCTTAGCGGAAATCATGTTAGTGAAAATCTCGTAACGCTCTTGTCTCGCGTTTTGGTGGTACCTCTCCAACAAGTCTTGATGCATCTCGTATGGATACATGTCCTCGTAGGACTTTTGGAATTCGGAGTTCATGGTGGCGATCATGATGCAATGTACCTTCGTTGCATCTCGCTCATGAGTTTCAAAGGCGGTGATTTCTTCGGGAGTAGCAACTTCGGGGTTGATTTTCTCGAGCTTCTCATCGAGGACATACTCTTTATCCTCATAGCGAGCAATGGTGCGAATGTATCTTATCCATTCACTAAAGTTCGTTCCATCGAAGGTGACCTTTTGGCAAAGGCTCATCAATGTGAAAGAACTAGCAGCAGCGTTGTTTGCGTTTGACATCTATAGAAAGGACAAAGATTGATTAGAATAAGAATCCATAATTATCACCCAATGAGAAAAATTAGGGCTAGGATCCAACAATAACATTTACATACTAGAAAAGGGATGGCGTAATCTAACATGCAAATAAATTGAAGGTAAGCGAATGACGATTCACTAATTCTCCATCACAAAACTTAAACTATTAGTCCTAAGTGTTTTTGAGAATTCCTAGGTTCGGATGAGATTCATTGAACTATTCAATGGCATGTTTAAATCTCGATATGCCCCTCTTGTTTGTGACTGGGATGCCGAGGATCACAAAGTGGGTGTGAATTACCATGCAAATTCACATGGTGCCTTCATTGTAACGATCACCTATTAGATGTGCCGGTAAACCACACACGCTCCATCGAACTATGATAAACAATGAATCACCCTTTGCCACCTTTGCTTAGAACCAATTAGTGTGCCGGTAAACCACACACGCTCCACTAACATCTTAGCAAGGTGCAAAGTGTAATTTCATGGGATTGCATCAATTCACTTTTCCTAAAGTAATTAAGATTGGGAAATTTTAAAAAAAAAGTTTAGTTACTTCGTATTTCTTATTATACTTTTAATGAGAGGATGAGGTTGCCCTATCCTACCCGTTCGGCTAACGACTCTCCACCAATCAAGCAAGCGGTGGGTGTGAGTGTACACCCATTAAGCACCATTTTATAGGCCGCAACCTTATACCCACCTTATAGATCGGCTTCGTGAATGAGGCCTACTAGCGGTAAGACTAGCATTTAGTTATACATATATATATTATTCTAGTAATATCATATAAGTATAGGGTTGCATTTTAAACTTTTCAAAATCTAGGGTTTGAAATTTAAGTTGTCTAAATTAAAACTTTTAATCACAAATATAAATTTCAAAACTTTAGGGTAGGTTTTAAACATTTAAAACATGGAGGATCAAATAACAAATAATTCCAATTAACAATTAATATTCTAATTATCTTTATTTGATTTATCTTGATTTCTTTGAAGATAATTACCAAAATAATTAATCATTATCATATAAGGAAATTAAATATTTTATTAGATGATAAATATCTTTAATTAGATCAAGATAACAATCATATTTATCAAAAAATCGGATTTAGATTGATCTAATATGATTAAGGTAAGTTTCCATAAGATAATTATGAAAAAATCCCGAATCTGGCCCTTCCTGACGCCTGGACTCGCCGAGTGCACAAGGGGACTCGCCGAGTCAGGCCTACTCGACGAGTCCACCTTGGAACTCGACGAGTCAGTGACTCAAAACCCAAAAATTCGAATTTTGCAGGTTTGTTTCAGTTAATCAAGCAACAATTTAAAGAAAACCAAGCTAGGCCCTGATACCACTGATGGGTTTTAGCCATAAGAACTTTCCTATGTGCGCATGCAAAACCCTAATGCTTGGATCTAGGCTTTCTAATGAACATGCTTTTGAATCCAAGACTTCTAATGGTTAATTAGGTTAAATAACAATATTGAAATAGATCTAGAATCATACCTTTGAATTCCTTGTTGATCTTGTTTGTCTTGGAGCTTCTAGAGTCACAATTGTCACTCCTCTAATGGCTTACAAACACCAATAGCAAGCAAGATGATTTAGGAGAGAGGAGAGGGGAGGAATTCGGCCAGAGGTTCCTTGCTTAAGGTTGTGTGTCGAATTCCCTCACCCATAGGGTCTATTTATACTTGTAGACTCCTTAAGGGTTTCAACCTAAACCCTAATTGGATAATCTTCTCTTAAGGCTATCCAAATCCATTCCATAGATAACCCTATGGACGATTTGAGCTATCCTAAAGCTCTTAGAATCCATCCAAGGCATATCCAAATGGATTTACAGTCTAAAGTCTAACTATCAAACAATTGACAGTTTATACCCTCTTATTTAATTAATCTCTTTAAGTCACCAAATTAATACCAATTAATTTATGACTTATATTAATCAAATAGCCAAATATTATTCCTTATAATATTTACTCTCTCTTAACAAATCATCCTTCAAGTTGCTATGGTGAAGGCACCCCAAAAGGACCATGCACAACCGAATATAGTTATAGCCTTAGACACTATTCCAACAGGCTAGTGGTTACGTCATCGTGTCAAAAAATTTGAATATCTCGCCCTTCCTGTTTTCTTATAATGGCGTTTATTATGCTTTCTCATTTATGCTTCCTTTCCTTTGTTGTTCTTTTTCTTCAAGCCCGTTTTCCTCTCTTTTCTCTTATGGCGAGTCCCCGAGGAATTCTTCCCTCTGTAACTGAGTATCAACACCTTGAGAGCGCCTATGGTCTCTCTCCCTTGGACAGTGTGGAGTTTCCATCACGTGGTTCTTCTATCATATCCCCACCCCCACCCCGGGAAAGTCGAGATTTATCAGAAAATCCAAGATGTCGGTCTTTGTCTTCCGTTGACCGACTTCCAGGAAGAGGTCCTTCAAAAGGATGGTTGAAGCGTTCAAATGTTGACTCCAAATACTATGAATAAGGTTGTAGCGTTTGAAATGATTTGCCGTGCCAATAGTTACCTCCCCGACTATTTCATCTTCAAGTACTTCTTCCGATTTTGTTGTACCGGTGATAAGTACATATTTTCTGTCCGACAAGGAGGGCACAATCTTGTTCCTGATGGGCGAACACCTAAGAATTGGTAGGATAAGTGGTTATGGGTGAACCAGGGTTTGGCCAGTAGCGGTCGCTACCGTGCTAATACCTTCGCCGATAGTACTCCCAAGCTTTTTCCCCACAACGAGGGTGCTGCTGATTTCTTGAAGAATGTCCAGGTATCTCCCGACGATTACTCTAAAGCCCTGCTGTCCGGTGTGGGAATGATCCCTTCTTGGAGGCACCGTGGCAAGATGGCAGTTTTCTTTTGTGGCATTAACAGTGAGTATCTATGTTTGCTTCTTCCTCGTTTGATTGGGTGTGCCTGTTAGCTAGGATTTTGACCTCTTAGGGATTTTTCATTCTGACGTATCTCCTTATTTTTTGACGTTTTTAGGTGTCAAATCCCACTTATCCATGGACGAGGTCCCACGGAAGCGCTACCACAGAAAGTTAGAATGTTGGGAAGTAGATCTGGTCGAACGCCTTCCTATGCCTCGTCAGCTAGATCAGCTAGCTTTGACCGCCGATATGTCCACTCCTCCAGCGGCTGGGGAGGGTTCGTCATCTGTTAAGTTGAACCCTCTGGTTGCTCGTCCAATTTCAGCTATCATGCCACTTGGTGGTTCTCACCACTCTTCTGCGGAGAGCGATGAGGACAACAAGGACGGTATCAATTCTGACGTCCAGCGCATTCAAGCGAAGAGGAAAGCTATACTGGCCATGGCGGAGACAGTCATCGGTGTTCCTAATGTCACCAAGCGGGTTCAGACCAAGCATAGTTTCTCTCGCCTTCTAAATTCTATCTCTTCAACAGTGGCAGCCATTATTCTGATCCCTTATGACGACACTCAATGGTCTGAAGGGGTTAGTGGGGCATCTAAACAGCCTGTTGTTCCTGTTCCCGTTGATTCTTTTGTTCTTGTTATCTCCTCACCTTCAAAGGGTCCTAGTGACCCTCGGCAAGCTCCCATTTCTCCAGGCATGGGCGCTGGTGAAGGTTCTTCCGGGCCTTCCCCTTTTGTTCCCACCTGGAGCCTTCACAACAAGTCTTGTCTTTCTGTGCGTGCCAACGCCATGGAGTTCGCTCGGTATGCTTTTCCCCTGGCTGCCGTTGTAGACATGGGAGCCATGGGTAGCCCTGCTCTTTCTCATAGTATAACGTATGTTGCCGCACAGGCAATGTTTTATCCCGTTGCAGGCGCCCGGCATATCCAGTTGCTTGGTGAAATGGAAGCTACGCATGCATGGTGTGGTTCCTGTGTGACTGAATTGAAGCGTCATGTTTCTGAGCTCGGTGATGACCTTCAGCATTCCGAACATAAGTATCAACTCCTTGTTTCCGAGAAAGCCACTGTGGAGGAAGTCAGGTCCACCCTTGAGGCGAATGTTGATTCTCTTACTCAAGTTAACGAAGGTCTGATGATCCAAGTCGAGAGCCTCGAGCGAGATGTTGTTGAACACGACCGGATGGTCACTGCACTGCAGGCGAGTGCTGATGTCGCACAACGTGACCTGGATTGGCTACTACAAGTGGGTCTTGTGTAAGTTGTTGATAAACTAATTGAACTCCCGAATTTTACAAGCGTCGTGTCTCTTATTCGTCACTCCGCCTTCGTTGCCGGGGCAGAATCTGATCGTAATACTTTGGCAAATGTTCGGTTTGAAGATCTTGTTACTAGCATCCCCCTTGGTCTTGTTGTAAGTGTGAATGAATATCTTCTATCATTTGCAAGCATGGATCACACTTCGCTTCTGGGACTAGGGGATTTGGGAGCTTTGTGCCTTTTCCGGCTCCAAGTGCACCCATGAGGGTATGGAAGGTGATAATGATGAGATTGCTCATGTTGGTGAGAATGTTATTGGTAAGGTTATTGGTGATGAGGATGTTGTTGGTGGTGGAAGTGGTGCTGTTGTTGGAGGTGCTCATGGTGGTATGGATGGTGGTGCGGTTGCTATTACTGGTGAGACAAAGGGTGGGGAGTGGCAGTGGTGGTGATCTTGTTGGTGACGAGGATGCTCCTGCACGTGTGCTACCCCTCCTAGGGCGTGAAGACTTTTTTCATGTTTCTTTCTTATGCTTTGGATATTTTGATGCTGGACTTTGATGTAGTCCTATTTTTGCTTTGGTTTTAATGTTTTGTTAACGGTATATTGGGCCTTGTGTGCCAAATCATTTCTAAGTGTTTGGATTTAATGCTCTAAGCATTTCATTATATGTGTTGAACATGAAATTTAATACACTAAGTATTAGGATTCGATGTGCTAAGCATTTGATTGCATGTGTTGAATATAGAGTTTAATACACTAAGTATTAAGGTTCGATGCACTAAGCATTTGATCGCATGTGTTGATCATGAAATTTAGTACACTAAGTATTAGAATTTGATATGTTGGACATAAAATTCATACACTGAGTATGAAATTCAATACACTAAGTATTCAGACTTGGTACACTAAGTACAAAGTTCTCGATGTCGGAAATTGAAAACCTCGGGCACTAAGCGAGGCTTGTTTGTTGGGGCGTTTCAGTTTCTTGGCCTCATTCCTTTGGTATGGAGGTTCTTATTGTTAGAAATGACATCTTCTCAAGTTTCTTGTGTTCCAAGTTCTCGGTATTTTCCTTCCTTCCACACGGGACCTAGCTTGCCCTGCGGCTGAGCCTGGCTTGCCTCATTTCTTCATAGCACATATTCCCCTACTACGAATGCTTTCTCTTTCACTCTTTGGTTATAGTATCTTTCCATTGCGCGTTTGTAAGTGGCTTGGTGTATGTCTAACTTCTCTCTTCGCTCCTCGAGGATGTCTAGGATTAACTTCAAGTCCTGAGAGTTGGGTTTTCATCGGTATGGATTTTCCCAATGTGCCTATTGTTACTTACATTGGGAGCATCGCCTCTGCTCCATACATTAAGCTGAATGAGGTTTCTTGTGTGCTTGTTCGTGGGGTGCTTCTATTTAACCATAGCACCATCGGTATCTCTTCGGCCCAATTTCCTTTAGCCTTCCCCAATATCTTCTTGATCCCAATAAAAATGGTTTGGTTGGATACTTCCGCCTGTCCATTTGCTTGTGGATGTGCCACCGATGTGAATCGCTGGTAGATTCCCTTGCTGACGCACCATTCCTTGAACGGGTTCTCAACGAATTGTAGCCCGTTATCTCTGACAAGCATCTTGAGTGTGCCAAATCTAGTCATGATGTTTTTCCATACAAATTTGATCATCTGCCTCCCGGATATACATACCAATGGTTCCACCTCGATCCATTTCGTGAAGTAATCCACCGTGACCACCATGTATTTTAGCTTTCCCAGTGCCTCCGGGAATGTCCCTAGAATGTCTATTCCCCACTGATAAAACGGCCAGGGACTGGATATATTGGACAGGGGTACCGGAGGGTTTTCCTGAACCGGGGGAATGCTTGGCATTCCCCACATTTCCTTATTAGTTTTGTCGTGTCCTGGTATGTAGTGGGCTAATAGATCCCCATTTGGAGCACCTTTCTTGTTAGGGCACGTGCACCCTCGTGTGCACCTGCCTGGATTGCGTGTGCTTCACGGAGTGCTTCTTTCCCTTTGTCTTCCTCTATCCATCTTAACCACGGGGCATTAAACCCTTTCCAGCATAGTTCTTCATTTATCATCGCGTACGAGGGTGCCTTTATGCATACCTTTCTGTCCTCGTCATGATTGTCTGGCAGAATGCCTTATTGAAGGTATTCGACCAGCGGGGTCATCCTCATGGGTCCGGTTGTTGAGAGGGTGCTTACTTGTCGTGTGTCTATGCTCCTTTCTTTAAGCACTTCTACCAAAACTTTCTTTGACAAGTGATCAAAACATGTTGACACTAATTTGCTTAGGGCGTCTGCTCTCCTATTCTCACTTCTTGGTATTTTTTTGAAGGTGAATTCCTTGAAATACTTAGTGAGCTATTTCACTATCCTGACATCTCTCTCCATCCTTTTATCTCTTGCTTCAAAACTCTCGTTAATCTAATTGGCGGCCAGCCTTGAATCTGCCATCGCCATCACAGCCTTTGCCCCTATTTGTTTGGCCAGGCGCATCCCCACGAGCAAGGCTTCATATCCCGCCTCATTGTTCGATGTGTGGAAGTCGAAACGAAGACCATAGGTAACCTCCTCTCCCTCCGGGCTAGTCAAGATTAGGCCTGCTCCGGATCCCTCTCTGTTGGATGTGCTAACGTCCATCTTCAATTGTTTTCAGGGATTTCTTTTACTACCAAGATTCCTTCTTTGGTTATATCCCCCCTGCTGGGGATTTCGAGCAGGAAATCTGCTAATGCTTGCCCTTGATGCTCTTCCTTGGTCGATAACTAATGGCATGCTCTCCTAACTCAATTACCCACTTTGCAAGTCATCCTGATGTTTCTAGATTGAGCAGTATCTGTTTAATCGGGCAGTTCATTAGGACTTCGATCTGGTGTGCCTGAAAATAACGTCTCAAACGTCGTGTAGCGTAAATGACCGCTAGCACTAGCTTCTCTAAAGAGGGGTAGTAAAGTTCGGGACCTTGTAATGCTAGTTGACGAAATATATCGACCTCTATTCTCCCTCCATTTCTACAACCAACACGGAGGATATGGCCTCGTTTGAGGTTGAGAGGTATACCTGCAGCGTCTCGCCCAGAATAGGGTTGGCCAACATAGGCAATTTGTGCAGGGCTTCCTTGATCCTCTATAGTGCTGACTTTGTTGTCGCCGTCCATTGGGGGTTGCTCTTCTCAATACAACCCTTTAATGTGTGAAATAGCGGCATGGCCTTGTCTGTTCATTTTGAGATGAATCTACTGAGGGCTATGAGTCCCCCATTCAGACCTTGCATCCCTTAACATGTTTAGAGGTGAGGTCTCCATGAGTTCGTCCACCTTGACTTGATTGGGCTGAATGCCTTGTCTGGTAACATAATTTCCTTAGAACTGCCCTTCTTCTACCCCAAAGGTACATTTGCCTGGGTTCAGCTTCATCATCACTTTTTCTAATGTTTTGAAAGTTTCTTCAATATCTCGCAACATTTTTGCCTCATCTGGGCTTTTAGTAACCATGTCATTGACATATACCTCAATGTTTCTTCCGATTTGGTTGGAGAATATCGATTCGACCAGGCGTTGATATGTTTCCCCCGCATTCTTTAATCCAAATTGCATTTTGGTGTAACAAAAGGTGTCGTGGTCGGTATAGAAAGCTGTTTTTTCCTCATCTTTCTTGCTCATCAGAATCTGGTGATAACCTTTGTATGCATCTAGAAAGCACTTTAGCTTGAAACCTTGTGGCAACTCTACCTTCTGGTCGATTTCTGGTAGAGGTAGCAATCCTTGTGTCACAACTAGCATTTTGCTAGGAAATTCTATACTTTTGTAAACATTAACAATGGCAACAAATGTAGCCATAATTTGAAAATGTGTATGATGGTCCATCAAAATCCAATTTAAATTCAAAACCCTATACAAAAACATTTCAAATAGTCAACTTAGAATTTGGAAACCCTAAGAATCCCAGTTTAAGTCCATTATGGACTAGGATTTCCTTATTGGGCCTAATGGACCAATAAGCTTCCAATTTGACTATTTTGGGTTTAGGACCCTTAAATGGGCTCTAATTGGACCCATTTTAATGAAACTTGACATTTTGGTCCATAACGGGCCTAAAATGAATGTATTCACCCTTAATGGGCTATGTTGGGCCATAACTAATCCATTTAACCCTAATAGACCATAAATTCACTCCTTGGGCCGTGAATATACTTAAGGGACCACTGGGTCGAAAACCTTCTTATAGGATTTATAAATTTGATTAAGGACCAAGATAAGGCCCAAACTCTTCCATGATTGCCCCATTCTCGGCCCAACAAAAAAAAAGAGAAAACAAGATAAATTGTGCATTTGCCACCTCATTAGTGCATGGGGGTATCCATGCACAAACCCACCAAATATCTAGGAACCTTCTCTCTTCTCTCTCTTTTTTACCATTGTCCAAGAGCAATACCAAGAACACACACACCAACTTCACATTCAAACAAGAACACTCCTTCCTTTCATCTCAAATTTTCGAGATTCTCTAAGCATTTTCAAGAAGGTTTACCACCAAAAATCATCATTTCTTGGTAAGTTCTTACATATACAAGTGTTATAACTTCATTTTTTATGTCAAGACACTCCTTCTAAACAAGTGCTTGTAAATCATACTCCTAGAACCCTCCTAAGTTCAAGATCTACTCAAGAAAGCTCGCTAGGATCAAAAATCTTATTTCATTCTTCTTCAAAACCGAACAACAAACCCCAAGGTGAGTTCATACCCCTTGTTTTCGGTTTTCACATGATTTTTGGCGGGAGAATACTACTAAAATGTGTAAATCTATGTGTTATATGCTTAATATGTATGGTTTCTTGGTTTATTTTGTAAAAACGTGTTAGATTTTAACACATCTCGACATCCTAGCAACAATAAGTGATAATCCATGAACTAAGATACCTTATACATCATATTATCAAGATAAAAGTATTTACATGTTTAAGATATGAATATTTAAAGCGAAAATCTTGTTAAAGGTCATATATGTTAAGAAAATAAAGATAAGGGCAAAAAGTGACATTATTCTGTTTTTATAAGAATCAGACAGGTCATACTTGTATAAAAATGGATTTTTATGATAAACATGCTTTCCAAAGGGCCAAAAATGTAAATTTTAGCTTAATGGGCTAAATATGTAGGCCTCATGATTTTGGGCCCAAAATTGCAAAAAATAAGAAGTTTTGGGGCTAAAAATGTTATTTCATTAGAGTTTGAGCCATAAATGTAAATAAACCAAATTTAGAGATGAAAATAACATTTATTTCTAAATTGGGACTAAAAATGCCAAGTTTTTGGATTTTGGGCTAAAAATGTAAAATTCACGGTATTTGGGCTAAAGTGAAAAAATTTACAAACAAAGGCTGAGAATGTAAATTCTTACAAATCAAGGGTTGAAATGGTCAAATATATATTTTGAGTCAAAAGTGTCAAATATTTAAACATTGGACCAAAAATATAAGTTTTTATAAGGATTTTAAAATAGTATATTTTTTAACCCAATAATATCGTTTTAGATCAAACATTAAGTGTCCTAATACCATAAGAAAATACTTTATAAAAAACACTAATACCACATCTAATATACAAAAATACAACAATAGTATTAATAATGGGCCTGGTACTTGTAAAACAAGCTTATTGGCATTTGTGATCCATTCGCATGTTTATTGGGCCCAATATAATCAATTTATGTCTACTAGGCCTTAGTGATCCAATGACGTGCTCAATAGGCCTAAATTCATTTTTACATGTTAATGGGCCTTAATGACCCATTTGCGTGTTGATCTTTTCCCGGAGAGAATCATTGTACGCTTAATGGGCTTCAATGTGCCCGTTTGCATGCCATCAAGCCTAGAAATAACTTACGTGTTTAATGGGCCACAACTGTCCTTATGCATGTTTGTTGGGTTGTGTCTATCACATTCAAATATCATCAGGTGTTAGTAAATCAAACTACATTTAACATTAATCATATTCATGTGAAAATCATTGGGGTCTAGTGAGAATTATCGGTCGACACCACTGAGTGTTTGGACGTAGCCTATAGTTATAATCAGAGTCTCAAGGAAGGGAGAGCGACAGTTTGGGTATAGATCTATACGGGGGTGACTCCCCACACTGGAGTTGTTCGCTACAGTTAGACTCGGCCAGTCTAGGATGACAAAATCTTGATCAAAACCGTCGTTTGGAAAAATGCCAAGACTGGAAAATTAGTCATTTATCATGCATGGTTGTAACGACTCACATAGAGATCCATTAGCACCTATACTTTTCAGGGGAAATCAAATTCATATATATATATATATATATATATATATATATATATATATATATATATATACATATATATATATATATATATATATATATATTGTGGTGATAAAAAACAATTCATACGATAAAACAATTATTACAATACTATTATAGATCGGAAAATATCGGATTTTCCAGGAAATATCATCATTCTATTTCTTTTACATACTTCACATACAAAACAGGGAAAACTTTTGGGATTCATTCATTTACACATGTTTTGAAATCACACACACAAACACACACACACACACACACACACATATATATATATATATATATATATATATATATATATATATATATATATTAGATCATCACATCATGTTGTAAAAAAAATTTACATAAAATATCGGATTTTTTGGGTTATACTATCGATACAAAGCTTTTTAAATCAAACTTGCTTATGAACTCACCAACATTATATATGTTGACCGTTTTCAAAATAACTTGTATTCTCAAGCAACCATTAAGCAGAAGAATCTTCAAGTGTGTGGATTTATTTTCTTTAATGTCAAGCATCATACAATTATTGACATTTTGGAATATGTAATCTAAGACAATGTACTTTATGTGAACAATACCAGTTGTATTATGTAATGTTTGGTGATGATTATGTTATGCTTCATGTATATTCATTGTGATGATATTTCAATTTATAGTCACACGAGCCCTCGGACGTTTCCGTCGTCCAGTTCGAGGGTGTGACACCTTGGAGCATGCCTTGTTTAGATCAGAGAAGTTGATGCACATGCTCCATGACCCATCATGCTTTCGTACCATGACAAGGTTAGCAATCTAGGTTGGGAAAACCGCTTCTCTCAACATGCTCGCCTTTGTTAGTTTGGCTACTTCTGCATTGATCGCTCTGTTACGATCTCCCCCTGGACCATCTTCTTCTACTTGACTTCCTTTGTTCCTAGCTTAATCATAAGTTTATGCTCTATGACTTTCCTATCTACGCCATCCATGTCTGTGGGATTCCATGCAAACACTTGTTTTTATCATCTGAGCAAGTCGATGAGTGCCTGTCGGATATGCTCCGGGAGGTTATGACCGATGTTGATTGGTTGGTTGGGGTATTCCTCATTAATCACCTCCTTCTCGTTTGTTGATTCGGCCTGTGCCTTCTTGGTTTCCCTTGTTATCTCTGCCGGTTTCACGATCGTAAAGTATTGCAGTTCTTTTAGTGGTGTGGCCAGAATCGTAGTTGGGCCCTCGGTGGTACTAAATTTCACAATTACATGCATTGTTGATGGGAGCGGTCCTAGTTTAAGCAGAGCCAACCTTCCCAAGATGATGTTGTGCTCTGAGGAGTACCGAATTAGAATGAAGTCGACCAGGACCGTTTTTTCTATTTCTTATCGTGGCTGGTTAGCATGAGAGGTAAGTGGATCGTGCCAAGTGGCCATAAGTTGTGTCCTATAAATCCTACCAACCTTCCTATCATGGGTCTCAGGTTGTCCTTCCATCGGTCCGGAAGGAGACGAATGCAATGCTCATAGATTATGTCTGCAAAACTACCCATGTCGATGTATACTTTGTGTATGAACATGTTTTTATAGAGGCTTGAATTATGAGTGGATTATCGCCTCTCCAGCCTTTTGGTCTAAGGTCTTGCACTGAGAACGTAAGTGCTTGTGTTGCCACTGTAGGACTTATTTTGATCGACTAGTCCTTCTTGCCTACTTCTCTTTCCTCGTATCATGAATATCTCTCTGGGCTGGGCACCTTCTCGTGGTGTACCTTTGGCATTCTCTGCGTCAAACTTAGTGCGTAAACTCCATGCTACCTCTACAAGATCTCCCTTGAGTTTTTTCTTCTCCATTTCCTTCTTGAGAACTAAGCAGTTGGTGGTGTCGTGTGTTTTTCACTTGTGATATTCGCAATACCGTCCCTTTGGTGCCTTCGCCGGCTGCGACATGTTTGCGACCATGTACACATCTGGTCGACGACCCCGTCTATCGTCTCTGGTTAATGGCCTAAAGCAACTTTGTGGTCTCTTTCCTTGCCCAAAGTGTCTGCTTCCACCCAGTATCTCCGTGTGAGTTGGGCTATGACTCTTGGTTGTCATGGAATTTAGATACGCTTGCTTCGTTGCTTCGCCCTCCTCCTGTCTCAAGTATCGTTCCACTTTTTCCTTTAGTTCATCTCTCATCTGTGGCTTTTTGCCCATGAGCTTTTGCGACAAGGGTCCTGGTAGGAGGCCCCACATTAAGGCCTCGGCTGTGAGGCCCTCGTCATGTCTGGGCACATCCAACATGGCATTCGTGAACCTCGTGAAGTATTCCCTTACACTTTCACCCTCTTTCTGCTTACATCCAATGATGGAGTGGGAATCAACCATATACTTATACAGTTCCATGAAATTTGTAAGGAAAAGGTACTTGAGTTGTCCGAAATTGTAAATGCTACATGGGCGGAGAGTTTCGAACCATGTTTCTGCATTTCTATCAAGGGTTTTTGGGAAATACGTGCACCAGAACCATTCATCTAATTTTAGCGATGTCATTGTCCATTCATACATATCAATGTGGCTGTCGGGGTCGGTGGTGCCGTCGTAGGTTTTTAGGTTAGGAAGTTTGGCTGTGTTGGGATTTTGTAATCGAGTAACTCCTTGGCAAATGGAGATGAGACGTTGCATGATAGACAATCTTGGTTTGGGATGGTTAGTTGTCCCTGCAGGTTATATGGGCGGGATGTGTTATACATGTGCGCCCCCGGAAGGCCGTAGAATGCATGGTATGCTGGGTTTGGGTCATAGAAGGCTTGCTACTGGAATGGTAGTTGAAGCATGTATCCGGGGGGAAATGGTTGAGGTGGGATTGGAGGATAGCTTGTTGGAGTTTTTTGTCGACTGGTGTTGGTGGTAATGGCAGGTTGGCCCCATGTTCCTGTTGTCGGGTAGAAAACCGATGATGGGGTTATCATGGTTTGCACGAGTGGTGGTAATGGGAGCATCGGATGTGTGTTCATCAGCATCTAGTTTGGTAATGACGTCTGGGGTGGTGGTTGGGTGCTTGGTATTTGGTTTACCGACAACGTCGTTTGGGGAATTGGTAGTTGGTTTTGCATTATCGGTGTGAAGAATGGTGGCATTTGGGGTACTGGAGATTGTGTTGCCATTGGATGGAATGCTAGTGGCGTCTGAAGGGGTGTGACAAATGATATCGCCACCTGAGTTGGTTGTGGTTGTTGGGATGAAGGTTGTGTGGCAGTATCAATGCTTGTTTCTGACGATGTGGGCAGCGGCGGAGATGGCTGCTGACTCCCTGGTGGTACTGTCGTTACTAAAGAGCTTCCCTCGCCTGTGGCTTCTCTATTGGCTATCATAGGTGGCGGTGTCTCGTCTAACGGTGCCATGAACCGTATGGAGCTGTTCTGAGTTCCTCAGGCTTCATCGTTGTCGTTGGACGCCATTGTTTTCGCTAAATGTTGCTTTTGGTTATGTTCTTTGTCACACAAATGGATAGCGCCAAATGATGCGACCTCACTATTACTCCTCTCAATGTTCTTCTAGTGGATTCCGAGTGGCTTCTTCAAGATCACAAGAAAGAAGGGTCGTCAGCCGTTTCCCGGGATCAGGCTCCCGGAAAGACGCTTCGACAGTCAAGTTAGATAGGGTTTAGGGTTTGTGTGTGTAATTGGAAGAAGATCGCTTACCTTTTGAACTACTGATCATGCCCTTTAATACCTAGTGACCCTATCTTGTCCGTACGAGACAGGATCGCTTTAAGGGGATAAGGTCAGAGGTGCTGATTGGAGGATCGTGTGCCTCTATCCGTTAGAGCACTATCAATGGCTCCGACGGTAATGGTCTGATCCTGTACCTTGTCTCCTGACCGTATCTTTTGTCTTGGCACCAGGAGCGTGCCTAGCGGGCACGAGCCTTTCACCATGGCGCCCTGCTCTGAAGGGTACTGGCGAGCGCTGAACCCGGTGAGCTTGGCTCGACCAGTGTTTTAGGTTCCTTAGTCGGGCATGATTGTTCCATGCGAGCTTAGGCACATCATCAGAGAAAGAGGATGTGGTTGGATGTAGTGAAAGACTATGACTGTGAGAATTTGTATCACCTTGGCAAGGCTAATGTGATAGCCGATACCATGAGTCGTAGAGCAGTGAGTGCTCCGATCCGAGACATGTACATGAGGATGACGATGATGACCCCAGTCGTAGATACCATGTTAGAGGCCCAAGTGGTGGCTGTGAGACCAGAGAACCATAAGAGTGATCGGGTGATCGGGTAGGTTTTTGAGTTTGAGACAGATAGTCGGGGGCTTATGACCTTCCGTGGGCGGATATGGGTGCCATATATGGGTGGAGATCGACATATTTTGATGGAGGAGGCCCATAAGTCAAGATTCTCGATCCATTCGGGGGCTACCAATATGTATTTGGACTTGAAGAGGATTATTGGTCGCCCTGTATAAAGAGAGATGTGGCATGGGTAGTCAAGAGATGCTTGACCTGTCGTCAAGTCAAGGTTGAGCACCAGCGTCCTCATGGCCAGTTGCAACCTTTAAAGATTCCCCTGTGGAAGTGGGAACAGATCTCTACAGATTTTATTACCAAATTAATGAGGACCGCGCGAGGTGTCGATGTGATATGGGTGATTGTAGATCGGTTGACAAAGAGTGCTCACTTTTTGGCTATAAGTGAGAGCTCTTCTACGGAGAAATTAGTCGAGATCTACGTTCAATAGGTGGTGGCACGACATGGGGTGCCCACATCGATAGTGTCATATCGGGATGTGTGTTCTACTTCTAGGTTCTGAAGACATTTCATGAGGAGTTGGGTACCCGGTTGCATTTCAGTACCGCATACCACCCACAGATAGATGGGCAGAGCGAGTGGGCGATTCAGATGCTCGAGGACATGCTACGTGCATGTGTTATGGACTTCGGTGGAAGTTAGGACACTTACTTGTCCTTGGTTGAGTTTTCATACAACAATAGCCATCACTCCAGTATCGATATGCCTCCTTTTGAGCTTTTATACGGAAGGAGGTGTCGGACTCCCATCTGTTGGGGAGAGGTAGGGCAGAGAGTGATGGGGGGACTGAGATAGTGCTCAAGATGACAGAGCAGATCCAGCAGGTCAGACAAAAGTTACTGAGGGCCTAGAGTCATCAAAAGATTTATGCAGACCGGCGACATTTAGAGCTATAGTTTAAGGTCGGAGATTTTTTCCTCCTGAAGGTATCCCCATGGAAAAGGGTGATCCGATTCAGGAAGCGTGCCAAGTTGGGCCCTAGATACATCGGCCTGTTCAGAGTGATCACGTGAGCGGATAAGGTAGCTTATTGGTTAGAGCTGCCTGCAGAGTTGAGCCAGATTCATAACACTTTCCATGTGTCCCATCTGAGGAAGTGTGTAGCCAATGAGACGGTTGTGGTCCCTTTGGAGGAAATTCAGGTTGACGATCACTTGAACTACATTGAGAATCCGATATTGATCTTGGAGAGGAAGGTGAAGGTCTTGAGGAATAAAGAGGTTCCCTTGGTTTAGGTTTAGTGGCAACATCGAAAGGGATTCGAGTAGACTTGGGTGCCGGAGTCCGATGTAAAAACCCATTATTTCGAGTCAGTGCAAATCAAACTTATTCAAATAAAAGTCTAAACTACGATCGTACACAAGTAAATCCATATCATAACCTTAGTAGAATAAGAACTTGAATGCCTTAAGGGCACGTTTATATAAGTTATAAATACTTATATATTGAAAAACATTTACTTAATAGTAAAGTATTCTTAATAGTGAAGATTTCGGTTTTATGGGAACCAAAACCATGTGGATGGACCGAAAACTCAAAAGATTCGACCACTTTAGAACCAAAAACATGCGAAGGAGGTTTCTCCTTGGACCGAAATCGAATTTCGGTCAAGACCGAAATCATGAGAGACCAAACCCTCGGACCGAGAACCATTTTGACCGCAAACCTTCGGATCGAGATCCCATTGCAAGACCGAGAACATGCACCGAAATCTCCTTTTTGGGTCACTTTATGGTCGAAAACTCCAAAATATTAAGATATATTGTGCTTCCCAATGTATAATCACCTCAACCGCCTACCTTTTTACTTCATATTTAAGATACATAATAGAAATTAATTTCATTTTCAAACCTCTAGTAACGAGATTACTCTCATTTATCTCTCAAATATTAAGCCCAATTCCTTCATACTAAGGTCAAGTAAACTCTAGGAGACTATTTTACTTCAAAACACGTACGAGATTTAGTATGTTTTATTCATAAAACTTGTGTTATACAACACTTATATTACTTGTATCATCTTAATCATATATTATTATATGTTTAAACACTATTAGGACATCAAATAATTTCACTTATTTTAACACGAAGAACATCGCCATTTACACCATTTCACAACCAAGAACACACTTAAGGTGAGTTTATACCCTTATTTTTTCTTGATTTTTCATTGTTTTAGGGGGGTGGGGTGGGGGAGGGATACAAGTTTAACACAAGAAATTTTGTGTTAATATCTAAATGATTTCAATATTTTGTCAATCGTTGTCGTTATTACACACATACACACACACACACACACACACACACACACACACACACATATATATATATATATATATATATATATATATATATATATATATATATATATATTAAGGTTCAATAGGCTTAGAATTTATAATTTTGCTCTATTTCGTGTTCCTTGTTTGGTTGTGGGTTTGGGGTAGAATTATTTTGTTCCCTTTTTACTCATAATTATATAAATATTATATGTACATAAGTATAAAGCCATTTAAACTTGTTAAACAAAAATATTAATTTTTACAATCTATTTTAGTACCATTTGGACACAAATGTTAAATTTCATGGAACAACTGTATTACGGATTTTACGATTTAAACTTGCCAAATTATTAACAATACAAAAGTTTTCGTTTCAGTAGAACACATACATATAAAGTATAATAGGTATTGTAACATCCCAAATTTCAAGCCCGAAAATTGCATTTTTTAATTAATAATTTATAAAACATTTTACCATAACATAATAAAGCAACACATTACAAAATCATAATGTTGTGTCCCAAACCATGACATCAAAATTAATGAAAATCAAAGTACAATCCCAGAAAGTCCGATGCGGAATCATGTGTGTGTGATGCGATGCTACGCCGCCGACTCCTTCCCCTTAGACGAAGAGGTACCTAAAACCAAAACTGAAACCGTAGGCACAAAGCTTAGTGAGTTCCCCCATCATACCACATACCATACAATATCATCGGTATCTTTCAACCAGTAATCATCGTCGGTATCTTTCAACCGGTAACTTCCATCGGTATCTTTCAACCGGTAATCATCATCGGTATCTTTCAAACGGTAACCATCATCGGTATCTTTCAACCGGTAACCATCATCGGTATCTTTCAACCGGTAATCATCATTGGTATCTTTCAACCGGTAACTGGGGACTATTCCACCCCTTACCACTAGCATACAACACCAAGATATAAACATACAGTCAGGCATATCTGGGTACTGACCTACCCCTCGGTCCTAAGGAGCGTTGTCAGGGGAAACTGATCCTTAATATACACATAGCATATCATACAAATAAATCTCATGACCAAAGCACATAACCAGACCAAGATAATCATCACAAAGACAATCACCTTCTAAATACCCCTATTTGGTGGGCCGACATTATGGCCTTAGACCCACCCCTATTGGAAGGTAACTCAACTTAATGTCGTGCAGTGTTTGAACTATCCTCGGCATACAAATCGACTCCCTTCGACTCCTCGATCCCTACACGACAACCTTTAAGTCAGCACACAGAACATGCAACCCTAAACTACAATAGTTATAGTTTATAGAATATATGTATAGTTATTTATCACAAAAAGGCTTTTCATTATTCTACATGTAACCGTCAATATAGCATTTACGAGACACACTTCACGTACTTATCTAAGTACCAACCAAGCCCTGAAATTTAAACTAGATTTTCTTAGAGGGAGAGCGTGACACTTGTGTATAGATCTATACGGTACTGACAATCCTGCACCTTAACCGTTAACTACAGTTAGACTGGCAGACCTGGGGTAACAAATGTAGTAGTGATTGCGATGCCTGAAGAACGTCGTGTTCAGGCCATCATAGGTCATCAAGCATGGTTATGATAACTCACAATTTGGTATTGAGCAATACGATTAGTGTATGAATAAGTAAACAACTTTATATAGTTTTATTAAATAATAAAACTATAATACATTATTTTTCAGTTCAGTTGGTGAATCCAGGCACTTACAATTACACAGTTTTTATACAAGTACGTACAAATATTGTATACTATTCTAGTATAGAGAAAACATATTTTTCATGGTTTTATGTGAATTAAAACTACATTATACTATCTCAGAGTACAATAACATTTACATGTTTTGGTCTTATGAACTCACCAACTTAATTGTTGACACTCTTTTCAAAACTACTTGTATTCTCAAGAAATCAGTAAACAGGTATCCATAGGTTTTGAGAAGAAGGAGCTTCATAGACTCATCTCTTTTAGCTTTTGCTATACATTTTGGTGTCAAGTATACATTGATTTGAACACGAATGTAAAACTATGCTTTATCAATGTAATGGTTGTTGTACTTTGATTATTATTATGCAATTGTTGTGATATTGTACATGAGGTCATCCACCCCCGAACGTTTCTGCCGTTCCGGTTTGGGAGTATGACATTCGAGATGCGGGAGCAGTACCCAGTGTTGTTTTCAGAGGATGACTTCGAGAGAGAAGTCTGATTCTAGTGGGGAGAACTGTAGCATCCCGACTCCCACGTATAATATTTAATTAATTTATATTCATGTGGTCAGAGCAACTCGATGAGTGGGAGGCCCTAACTCGCTGAGTAGAGAGTTAAATGGTTGTGTGATCTTTAGAGTCTACTCGACGAGTAGGAGTTGAGTGTGAAAACCCTAATTTTCAGGGCTTGTGCCCTAGTTAAAGGACCTTAAACCTTCATTTCCGCCTCCATTATCATGTTGACACACTGAGAGAAACCCTAAGAGAGTTGTATTCACTGTGAAAGAATGAAAGGCTAAGATTTGTGTGTTCTAGTGCATTTTTAGAAGGGGATTAAGAGCAAAATGGCTTGGAGTGAGAAGAAGCCTTTGGATCTGGTGTTCTTTTAGTGCTAGCTACCATTTAGAGGTAAAAAGCTTTCACCTTGATCATTGTTTGGTTAGATCTCATCATTAGGTAGTTTATGTCCATTTCAATCCTTTCTTTGGGTCCTTAAGTTGTTTGAGCTTTCCATGGAGTTAAGACTCCAGATCTGGATAGTATGAAGTCCCTTGGGCCTAAAGATTCAGGCTTTATCAAGCTATTGGCCAGCTTTAATGCATCAAACCCTCTATAGAGCTTGTTTTGGCATTTTGAGCCCTAGATGGCATGCATTGACGTAAAGCTTGCATCTTTACATGATACTTCAGCCTTAGAAGGCTAGATCTAGAGTATGGAGCCTTAGTTCTGCTTAAAAATGTCTGAATGAGAGAATGGACTGAAGGGACTCGACGAGTGGATGAGCCAACTCGACGAGTTGGCTTGGGTTTTCCCCGATAGTCTGGACGTGTTACAACTCGGCAAGTTGGTGAGACAACTCGACGGGTTGAGTTGGATTTTCCCGATACTTCAGAGAAAACGAAGGAACTCGACAAGTCGTATAGATTCACTCGATGAGTTGGGTCAACATGGATGTTGACTCGGGTGTTGACTTCCGTTGACTTTTAGGGCTTGTCAAGACATGAGTTACGAGATAATGGAGGGGTGAAATGGTCTTTCACCCTTTCCGAGAGTTAGAGCAAGGGGTTAGCCTAACTTTTTAAGGTTGTGGTTATAAAGTGTTAATTAGAGATGATTATGATATGTAGGCGGAGTCTAGACCATTCGTGAAGTACGAGACCTACTTGCTTATTTGCGAGGTGAGTCTTCTCACTATACTTACCTGAGTGGTAATACTATGTGACCGGAGGGTCTTATTTGAGTTATCGACCGGAGAGTATTATGTGCTTGTACTGAGTTATGTGATATTATGCATTTTGTCTTTGTGATGTATGCTATACATTATTCTGTGCCTTACTGAGATAGGACCGGAGGGTCCAAACCGAGTTGTGAGACCGAAGGGTCTTCACTGAGATACAGGACTGGAGGGTCCAATCTGAGTTGTGAGACCGGGCGGTCTTCACTGAGACACATGACTGGAGGGTCCATATCGATCCGTGAGACCGGAGGGTCTTTACCGAGACACATGACCGGAGGGTCCATGCCGAGCTATAGCCATGAGAGGCTTATTATTTGTGTATGTGATATTTTGGAGAACTTACTAAGCTTTGTGCTTACCGTGTTGTGTGATATGTGTTTCAGGTACCTCTTAGGATCATGGGAAGGCACCGGTTTGATTGTACACACCAGTTAGAGATTATATTTTTGAGGATTTTGGGATATTATCAAACATTTGTTGCCTTGTGTTTTGACAACTTATACATTTCGTGGGTTTTGAGGAATGTGATATTGGGTTTTAAGTGATTCTAAAAATGAAAATTTTATTTGAAAAATTAGGGTATTACAAGAGGCATAGGATGCATGTTCATAGCATGGCATGATTGATGTTTAATTCAAGTGGTTAGATGATTACTCAAAACATTATACAATTAATAAAGTCATAAATATTATGGTGATTAAATAATGGAGATTATCGATATTCAATAGAATTGAGACAATAGTTAATTAGTATATTATTGTGTTTCACTTTGCATGTTTTACTTCTTGAATTATTTGATTATTTGGAATTCCACAGTCGCTCATAGTTTTGGAATTAAGTAGTGAATTAAGATTGTCATGAATTGAATTATAGATTGTCTGTGGAGATTAGGCATTGCAATGGTTGCTACAATATTCATGAGTACTTAGAAAATAGAGATTTTGAGTATTGGATAAACTCATGCTCATAGAATTACATCATGGATTATATCAAGAGCACTTGTGAGATGATAAAATTTTATATTCTTGAAATGGATATATATATATATATATATATATATATATATATATATATATATATATATATATATATATAGTTGGAGTTATGCTAACCTTCGCCGTTTGCCGAACAAGACCTTCGTTTGCTTTATTTCTGCTCTCCTCCCTTGCTACTCACCTTCATATGCTTTCTCCATCTGCTCTCCTCAACAGCTACCTCTGATGTGCTTCTCACTTTCCTCTCCAATATTAGGTGAACAAGGTTTTGAAGATATGAATTCTGAAAAAAGAAATTAATGTCTGAAAAGTTAAAAGGTGGCTAACAGCTTTTTTTTTCGTAAATATTCATTATTGTTTTACCAAATGAAACATATTGGTGGGTATTTTGCTTTAAAAAATCGAAAGTATCTACAAATTAAACAAATTAAAAGGATATGAATAATTTGTTTGTTAAATCAACTATTTTTAGCATTACTTTATTGTTTCTATATATTAGTTAATTTTTTGATGTAGTGAACATTGACATAAAATAACAACCAACTATCATTGTGTTTAAAAAACATGCAAGTACTTCTCAAAATTCTTAAAATCCATTGATGGTTGTGTTATGCCCTGTCATGGAGACATACATTTGATTCGTCATATTCAAGTTTATCTTGGACTAATAGTTGTATCCTCTAGATATATACACCAATACACTAACAATTTTTGCTTAGGACGCTGCATATTGGTGCAATCTTCTATCAAAATTCAAATATATAATTGGAAATCGAGTACATCTTCTTACTGATTGTATATTTTTGTTTCTACTTGGCACACATTTTCTTTTTGTTAACTTAGATTTTAACAATTTGAACGGCTAGTAGAGAGTTTAGTATTCCCGTAGCTTTCTTCTTTCTTTCTCCATTTGGTTTGCTATATTATGGAATTCCTATATTTAGTAATAGCAATCAAAAGAAATAAGTTGCATTTTTATTAGAATGATGGGTTTGACTTGATTAAAAGTCAGAAAACAAGAAGCAAGAAAATACATAAAAAGGAAAAGTTACAAACGCAATGATCACTTTTGTTTGGTAGGATAAGAAGCCATCTTATATATCCCACACATCCCTTCACTTTTACTAGTCTTCCTCTTCATTCTGATGTAACCCTTCTCTCCCCATTTTGGCCCCCAAGAATTCCTCACAATTATATAATCTTGTCCCTTGTTGCTTCCATATCCAACTGCTGCAACTCCATGATCCAAATCACTTCCACAATGTCCATCAAACACACCCTGAAATATTATAATTTTATTTTACTTAAATATTCCGATTAAGTTTATATGAGACTAATTAATTACCCCACTGTAAAATTGGAAGTCACGACCAGAAGCATCAATTGCAACACTAATAGGTTGGTTTGCAAGTGCTTTCAAAAAACTATCTTCATTGTTATGAGGTACATCATGATACCCACTTATCGTCACCTTTTCTGATACATCCTAAAAAAAAAAAAAAAAAAAAAAAGTTAAAGACTTTATTTTTACGAATGAAAGAACCATATAAACAAGAGTAAACACTAGACAACCATTTTTTGTTTGTTTCTAATGTGTTGAAATTAAATATGAAGTTAAAGAGTTTTACCTTCTTTTCATCACAAGTTCCTTCGCTCATGATATAGGGATACTCTTCTTCCTTATGAAGCCCACCATTTTTCACTATGAAGGAGAAGGCATAGTCCATTAAACCTCCATTGCAACCATTATTAAAGCTTGTATCACAATCAATCAACTCCTGTTCTGATAACACTGTTAAATTTCCAGTCACGATTTGGTTTATACCCTCCACCGCAGCCACCGTTGAAAATGCCCAACAGCTACCTGTATTCCATATCATATGAGAAAAAAAATATGCATGACAAATTTTTGAGTAAATTACAAAAATGATCCCTATGCTTTTAACTTTTACCATGTTTAATCCAAAAATAAAATGTAGGTCGTTTTTTGGTCTTTATTTCAAGGTTACTTATTGATTTTGGTCCCTGGAATCTTGACATAATCCAAGTAAATTAGAAAATGGTCACTCTGCTTTCTAAATTTTACCATGTTTAGTCCAATATTAAAACTTTTTTTTTTTTTTAATTTTGGTCCTTATTTCAAGATTTCATATCAATTTTGTTCCCTGGAACAATGAAAAAAGGACCAAAATCAATACAAAAACTAGAACTAAGGACCAACATCAGAACATCATTAAATCAAATATGAGACTTTGAAACAAGGACCATATTTGAAAAAGGTTTCAAATCTCGACTCAACACAGTAAAAATCAAAACGCACAGGGACCATTTTGTAAGTTGCCTTGAAACGAGGACCAAAATCGATACAAAACCTTGAAAAAATGACCAGAACTGGAAAGTGTTTAAATTTGTAGTTTACTCTAAATTTAATAATCTTAAAGGATGATATAATATTTGTTATACTAACCACATGAACCCTGGTTCTTAACGGGTGAAACGGCTCCTTTTTTTCTCCAATCAACAGACTTTGGGAGATGAAGAAAATCTTGATAAGTGAATTCTTTAGTTGATTCCTCTCTTCTTTCTGGCATCTCACCCTTGAGTCCTAAGAACATGTTCTTGAACTCTTCATGACTCAAGTCAGCAAACTCATTGAGTCCTAGCCAATAGTTGCTAACTTTTTTGTTGGTTTCATCAATATGCTTTAAGTTGTCTTTGAAGATCTCAAATCTATGTAGCTTTTCTTCCATGCTCTCATACAACTTTTCATGCTTTGAGAGCCATGATTCAAAGAGGTTGATGACTTTGTCAATGCATGTTAAATCCTCGGGGGCGTACCCCACGATTGAGAACTCGTGGGCAAAGGTTGAAAGGGCAAAAAGGGAAAGAAAAAAGAAGAAAAGGGATGGAATTTTTGAAGAGGGAAATGTCATTTTGGTGTGTTGGTGGTGAAATGAGAAGAGATTGAATGAAGAACATGAGGGGTGAATGGAGGTTTATATAGGGTGGTGTTATGGGATATGTTGCTTTGGGTTTAAGTTTATTTGTATATTATAAGTGATAAAGTTTGCTTCTTTTTTGGCAATCTTTAGAGCCAAGTATGTCTGCTACTTCCAGGAATTTTTAAGAATAGAACAGGTGAAAAGTTTGTAGGTATTGATGATGTTCATCATGTATATTACAACTTTGTTTTGTGAATGCTTGTTTCTTGTGTTGTGTTATAAGAGAAAAATTAGTTATTGATTACAATTAAAATCATTAAGGACAATTACAAAATCTGTTTTGAAACTATTCGTCAATATATTCGAATGGATTTACTGCCAAAAGATTACGTAAGTCGATTTTATTAGGTTAACTTAGAGATTGTTTTCCACTAATGTATAGACACTACAACATATACGTCAAATCTTTGCACTTAACACAAATGTATAAAATATTACTTTTTTACGTAATTATATTTCAAATTTTCAAGTATTAGAAAATAATAGAAAACTACACTTAATTGTATAGAAATATATTATTTTGTGTAAATAGTGTTTATGAACACGTAAAATAATAGCATGGAGATAAGAAAGATTTTAGTAATACTTTAAAGTGAGTTTTACCTAGTCGTTTTTCACATTTTTAAATGTAGAAATTTACAAATAATTTATCACAACACAAAGTTGATATTTTTGCACATTTGTAGATGTGTGAATACATCTAAAAATGTATAGTGTTGATCGACTGATCTTAATATTACTAAAATTATTAGCGAAAACACAAGCCCATAATCTTAAAGTAAGAAGGATTTAAAAAAAGATAATGAGCGAGATAAGGGACAATGAAGGTTTTTGTTGCTTTAAGGACGTAACATATACTTGCTCCTTTTTATTATCATTATTAATAGTTTTAAGTTTGGGATGGATTTAGCAGTTTAACCTAACTATCTACCATGTACAATGGAGTCCAAAAAAAAAAAAACAAATATTGCACTTATAACACTCTTTGCATCCAAAAAATGCAACTCCATTGAAAAAACAATATTGTCTCATTCATCCATAATTTTAGGATAGTGAATAATACATAACAATTGCTTCAAAAGTATCTAATAATTATTGCATTGCAGTGCATCCTCGAGGTCCAGACATACATACATACCCTGGTCAAGAAGAATGGTATTTATTAGTAAACAATATGAGACATAAGAATTAAGAATATTTCACTAATTTCTTACAATCTCATCATATCCTAATGTTACTGAGTTAATTTGTTGAATATTTTATCTATTTTGTTGTTTAGTAATTAGCTACATACATCAACAACAGATGAATGATTGTGTGTATGTCATGCTCATGCATAACTTGAAGCTAAGTGGAAGAGAAGAGTTGAAAAAAAAAATGTACTTAAGCTATGGACTTGAAACATTGCATCTTGGTGATGAGGGATTACTTATGAGGAATCTTGCCATCTTCATTCGAAGGAAAATTGGTTCAACATTTTTTATTATGTTAACTCCATGTTTTTACAATGGTAAGAATGGTAGTTTTCTTTTCTACTAGGAACATGTGCACCATTAGTCATGATAGATTATATACTTATCACTCGTGTTATAAACACTTATAATTTTTGAAGTGGTGGATAGAGATGGATGATGCATGATGCGCTACCATCACACACCTGAGGTGTCCATTATTAACAAAATACTTGTAATTTCATTCCACATAACATAATTTACAAACAATTGCAACAATAAAAAATCAGAAAGCAAGTGTATAACTATACCAATTACCAAAAATAAGAAACAATATTGTATATTAGTCATTATTGTAATTTGTAAGTGTGTAATTAAATCAAAAATCAAAAAAAAAAAAAAAAAAAAAAATTGTAAAAATCATCAGCAACACGTTAAAAGAACCAGAAATAAGTGTAAATTATGTAGCAAATATTAGAAACATAGTGTAGTTTTATAGGACTATAGAAAAAATCATCAAGAATTACAATAAATAATTAGCAACAATTATAAGAACCAACAACACGTGCAAGAAGAAATCAACATCAATTGCAGGAATCAGACAAAACCAAGCTAAAAAAACAGCTTGCTTGGAAATCGTCATCATGGGATTCCACCAACAACTCCAAAATTGATTTTTGACTTTTGAGGAGATTTATCAGGCCAGATTGCCAGAAGAATCAATTTTTAAAATTAAAGAGCAAACTTCACCGATTTATAACAATCTTTATTTATAGAAAGCCATTTTTCTTTATACATGTTCTTTCAGTCCAAGTTTACAATTTTTTTGCCTTGAATTGTGTATAATTTTTACCTGTAACTAAATTCTATCACCCGTTGGTTTCATGGCCAATTCATAACATTGACTATGATGCATGGTCTGAAAGGGTATAATCCCTCTTTTATTTATCAAAATGGGTCATTTAACGTATCCACCTAGTTCCTAATTAGACAATTTTGGACCCTAGATTAACAATTTTCATAGATAAATTTCTCATAAGTTGAGTACAAAAAAACTATTGACTGCATAGATTGGCTGCATGCACAAATCGGTGACTTTTACCCAACTTTCTAGAACAATGGCTCGCTCTTTTAAATCAAAATAATACCCCATATCTAATAATTCTATATGAGGCATATAATCTGAATTAGAAACATCTATAATCCAAATCAATTAAGCAATAAAAGAGGGATAAAACTAAACGCAAACCCTAAAATAACACAGATTCAAAATAAAAGGGAAGAGAAGTGCCAACCTTTTAAGACTCTAATTGGTAGATTTGGAAGGAGCGTTCTTGTTGTAGATGAAATCAGGAGGAGAATAGATAAGAGAGGCGATCATGGCTCCAGGCAACACCCCAAATACAGACACTGCAGCCAGTTTCTTCACTAGCGGTTCTCCGTCTCTGGTTATGGCGGAAAAAAGGCCCTTCGTATACCCCATATTCGATCTAACAGTTTCAACAAATTCAAATCAGTGATGCTAATTAGTTGTTAAGGATACAATGTGCTCTTCGGAACTCTCCCAGAGATGAGAAATTGACAAGCGACTAATTTACCAGTACCATTCTCCTTTATTGTAGTCTGTAAGTGTAGAACGTGGTGTTGGGCCAAAATTGAATTGGGCTATAACTGCCATAGTTTTGAATGCTTAAGCCCAAAATATTTTTCTTAAACTTTATCGTACAATGAGTAAAATGGCAAACGGGCAACAAGCTGTGTCGTTAAGCCTTTTTGAATGGTAAAACTAATTCTTTTAAAAACTACATCTGAAGATCTAGGAGATATAACATTACTATGTATGATTCGTTGTACTCTTTTAAGAAGCTCTACCGCATCCGATGCTAAGAAACCAAACGTATCAAATGCAAATGGTATGAACACGTGTTGATTTTCCATGCACGATCTCTAATGTTTGGTGACTTTGCTTGTGGCTGCTTTTAAAGCAGCATGTCCCGCTGTGAAACCCCCAGCCCTCAGGCCCACGAGAGGGGATACCCCTGTAAGATCGACACATGCGTGTTTCCCTCCGGTCCATCCAAAAATCAAAATGTCAGCCGGTCTGAGGGTTGATCTTCCTTCTGTCGGGTCAGTCAAGAAATTAACAGGTGCCTCATTTTACAGTTTAAGATTAGTTTGGAAAAGATTAAAAAGGAACCATGTTATGCATGACTTGCTCGCATAAAGTCCAAAATAGGTGCAGTATGATAGATCGTTATGGTATCTATAGGTGTAATATCTATGTATATTAAATTATTTTGTTTTATGAGGGCCAAAAAAATGAAATAAAATCTCAACATTCATAATCTTGTAACAATGTTTAGAAATGCCAATTTTTTGTTGGCATTCCTTCCTCACTTTCCAAGACAAAATACAATTCAAAAAGAAAAATCTCAATCATAATGAACTTCAGAGCAGATTAGATGCCAATGTTTGGTATATGACTTGTCAATTTTGGGATTATGCGAAGCAATAATCATCTTTGAACAATATCTTAACCATATTGATACCAAATAAGGGGGTATGGCGGTTTTTTCCGGGTTTACCGTTAAACCATAAAAACAATATGAACAAAAATTAAAATCAAGAAGAGTAAACTTACAAGGAAGGCTACCAGAAGAGAAGCAACTAGAGTCGTATGTGCAGCAGCAGCTTTTTTTTATGTATAAGGGATATAATATGAAGTGCTTGAAAGAACTAGGAACTTAAGAGATAGGCTAAGAGAATCGGAAAGAGAGTGTTTAGAGAGACATGAGGAAATAACAACAGAAATTATTATTCGTATGAATATTCGATGATTTTTACAATCGTTTACAATCCTTTATATAGGAAAGGGTAGCGTAATATTTACACTTAAATTATCGACAGACAAAACATAACATTACATAAAGTAGGAAAAGACCACACACCAAATAAAGTAAAGGCACATCTCGGAAATAATAATTCTATACGACAACTATAATTTCATAAATGACCCTTGAACTTGTTATGTCTTGTCATTTTTCTCAAATGGCCCCTAAATTTGTTCAAACTTATCACTTTGTATCCTTTGTTGAAAAAACATCATTTGCTAAAAATCCCGATGAGTACTATCAATAGAAACCGATGATCCTGGTTCTGTGTCAACCTGTTCTTCACTGTTTATGATATCTTCTAGTCTCAATAATGTATCTCCTTCGCCGCTGAATGGCAAGAGCATATGCCAGTTTTGATGAGACCAAATTTGTAAGTAGTGTCCTTCTGCTAGGAGTTTATAATTTTCCCAACGAAAACTTGCAGGTAGTAATGGTGTTTTTTGAGCTGTGCATATATCTTCGTTCGAAAGATTCTATAGAGTCCCAAAATCTATTTCTTGTTTGCATGATAACTTTTTAAAATAGTCATGTTGTACTGTTCCTTGGGTGATGAAGATCCTTTTTCTAGCAGGTTTGTATGTATGTTCATCTACTGCTGGAAAAGAAGAAAAAATTTTGCACCCAATAATTAGACTGATGCTGTGAGAGGCAATGTTTATGGCTGTTAAAATAAATTTTTCTCCTAGTTTCTTAAGAAGACTTTTTGTGCTGCTATTGAGGCAGAATTCTATGTAATCTATCATGCACTACAAGAAAAGTACCTTTTAGAGACGACATAAGTTGTCTCAAAAAGTATTGTTGTTGTCTCTAAAGAGTAATAGCGACGACTGTCGTCGCAGAAAGTGTCCTCGCTGTAGCGCTGTCGCTAAAAGTTTCGTTTGCGACGACACGCGCGTCATCGCTGAAAGTCATTGGACTTAGAGACGAAAGGTTGTCTCTAAAGGTAATAAATTATTTAAGTAATTAATTCTTTTTAGAGACGAAAGGTTATCTCTAATAGTAATTAATAATTTAAAAATATAACAACTTCAGAGACGATCCTTTGTCACTAAAAACTATAAAAATAAATAAATAAACTGTTTCCAGAAATTTTCAATGAATATTAACAAATAGCAATAATACAAAAACCACAATTCCAATTTTCCATGAATATTAGAAATAATACAAAACCTATAATTCCATTTTCAATAAAACAATAAGTCAAAGATACATCCCTCTAACAAAAAATCCATCAAAACATTAATTTAACATACTAAATCAAGGATAAGTTAGCAAAAAAAATCCAGGAAAACACTAAACCAATAGAAAGTTTCATAAATAAACTACATATCTTCACTCAGATCTTCATTGTCGCCACCACCAAGAGACTATTGCGGTGATGCTTGATTTGATGTACCCATAAAGGCATTGTAGTCAAACTGAGGTGCCAGAGTTGATTCAAATGGTGGGAAGTGGGCAAGATTTGCATTAGGAATCACAAGTAAAAGTGCACTAAGTAAATCTTGGTACCTTTTCCTATTCTGTTCTTCATGATGTCGATCCAAAGCTTCTTGTGCCCTTCGTATCATCTCTTGTATTGTCTCATAATAAGATGATGTCAAAGTGTTTGAGGAAAATGGTAAATCCGATGGGCATTTAACTTCCATCCAAGTCCGATGTCGTGACCACACTGATCACCAAACACCTTACGGAAGATGATGACTCCCGCTGAAATTGTATTTGCTTTTCTGCAACCAACTGTTGCATATTTAAAGGAGATTAGTTAGCAACATAATAGTTGACTCTTAAATATTAATAAATATTAGTACTTATAATTTGACTAGTAAGAATTAATCATTATAAACCATAACAAAAACTATCATAAATTTACATGCATTTTAACAAACTAGTTTTTAAATTTATCTTTGATGTAGCAAAGGCATCTCAATCATCTTAATACACACTTATGGTTAATATTTTTCAATTTACTTTTAACAGGGGCATTTCAAGATTCTCAAAAGAAGTAACAATGTAGCATGTAAGAACATAAGACATCGATGGTCAGTATTTAAAAAATAGACTTATATGAATTCTAAACCAATTTAATTACTGTTTTTTGGTTAATGTTCAATTTATGATCACAAAATTCTCTGAAAGGTTAATTAGATACTTACATAAGCTAATCACGCTTGCTCGCTTGCCCATCCACGATTGTCCTTAAAATGAGTGTCATGCCAGTTATCTATTGCACCTTTGAATTTGTTGTGTCTCGAGATTCATCTGTCATAAAAAAGAACATATTATTAATCGTAAATCACCAATAAAATAAAAACATGTAATTAAAATAGTAACTTACAAGTCTCGCAAGATGTAGCTATCTGAATTCCAACGAAATCACTTAAGATAAATTACAATCATAATCCCATCATTTGACCATTTTTTCATTGTAATTTCATATTTGATTTTGACTATGCATATCATATTCAAATTCACCAACCATATTTGACTTTGAATCTGCATAACATACTCAAAACTACCAAATAATGAAGTTAAATATCAAGTAAATAGTAGCAACTAACAATCACAATCCCCACATTTGACCAATTTACTACTACTTACTGTTATATATCTACATTTAAACCATTAAATTCAAGAATTCCCAATTTTAGTCAAAGTTCATGTTTTGTTTCAAAACCCCAAACCGATAGCCAACAATGATTCAAAACCTCATAGACACTTCCCCAAGTTGAAGGTTATGTTTATAAAATTTTACAGCAACCCTAATTTCATAATCATCCAGCGTGTGGGTATGGCACAGAAAATTACGGGATGCTGGAGACGGATGAAGGATCTTACCGAAAATGAAAGAAACGCCGAAGGTGGGAAGACATTCGGGTTGAACGGATGCCGGAAGCGAGAGATGCCGGAGGAGAGATCGGAGATGTAAGTGAGGCAAAAACAAAGGGTAGAAGGGTTTTTTTTAGAACGAAGTGATGAAACTTAGAAGTCTGTGAGACTAAAGCCATAAGCATCTCACATTTAGATCATTAAAAAAACATTTAAGGGGTGTTTGGCTTGGCTTTTCAGGGGCAAAAGTCCTTTTTGGAAAAGTCACAAAAAGTCAGGTTTTTCTTACTTTTCCAAAAAGTTCATTTTTACTTGTATCTAAATCCAAAATTAGCTTCTAAAATACATTCGGCAAACATCTTTTGCTTTCTATCTTTTCCTAAAGGATTTTTGGCTTCTAAAAAGCTAAGCCAAACACCCTCTTAATATAAATTTCAGTTTTAGCGATGATAATTTCTCTCTAAATAAAAATTATAATTTTGCTCTAAATACTTTAAAATATTTAGAAGACAAAATTGCAAAAATGTTCCCTATGGTATGCATTTTTTTGGGGTTTTAGTCCAAACCCCGACTTTTTTTGATTCGTGGTCCTTTTGGCCATGTTTGTATGTAAATTTGGTCCCTCGTAAAATTGAAATGACTATAATGCCCTTCTGATATATTTTTTATGTTTTTTCTATTTAATTTAAATAAAAAAGGAATTAAATAATTAATTTGGGCCCACTTATCTCTCTCTCTCTCTCTCTCTCTCTCTCGTAAAATCAAGAACAGATGGAAACACACCCATCACTAATCTCCCCTTCTTCGCTCACCTGTTCATCTTCTCTGATTTCCAGTAGGAACACGCCCAAATCGCCGATGTTACTACACCCAAATCTCGATTTCCGGTGGTACTACAAACAGAATGAAAGCTTCATCCAGAAAAGGTTGATGTTGATTATGAGATAGTACTTCGATCTTAGGAATATTGGTCTCAAGAACCCTAAATCTAATCTGAACCCCAGATGATGGTTTTGATCGATGAGATTTGTTCTGGATTGGTGGAATGTGATGGATGGGGTAAGTTAAGCCGAGAAGAGGGTTCAGGTCTTGTATGGTGTTGTTGTGAGTTCAAAATACTCTTCTAGAAATTCCCTAAATCCAAATCATGATGATCTTGTTTAGTTGGTGGCGGATCAAAAAACAGAAAGGGGAGGCGCATTCGTTTTCATCAGATTGAGAAAAGAACTGACGAAGCAGCAAGAGAGGTTGTCTAGTGGTGGATCAAAAATCGCGAGGAGGGAGAAGGGGGTCCATCTAGATCGGCGACCCTTTGTGGGTTTACTCTTCATCAACGGCGGCAACTGTGGTGGTCACTGTCACCTGCGGTGGCGAGGGAGATAGACTGTTCGTTCTTTTCTGATCCAACAATTATGCAAGGAAAGAGGTGTTCTGGGTTGTGTTTTCTCGACAATCCTGGTGCGTTAGGTGGCTCCAGGAAACAGAGGAAGAAGAGGGGAATGAGGGCTCTTTTCCCTTTCGATCTCGCCGGAATTTGCAACCACTCTGGTGGTTTCTTTCGCAGTCAACCAGAGAGAGAGAGAGAGAGAGAGATCCTTTATTATTTAATTGTTAAAATATATAAATAAATATTAAATTTAAAAATAAAATGAAAGAAAAATGAAAAATAAATACCCCAAGGGTAGTATGGTCATTTCAATTTTCGGAGGGACTATTTTCAACTACAAACCACTCCAAAAGGACCACGAATCAAAAAAAGTCGGGGTTTGGACTAAAACCCCCAAAAAATGCATACCACAGGGACCATTTTTGCAATTTTGTCTATTTAGAATCGCGCCTACATTTTAACTGCAACTTGTCGTCTCAAAAAGTATACAAAAACGCGGTCAACAACAAAGTTTTCCCGCTTGTCTTTTACATGCAGATTGTCGTCGCAAGATATGAGACGAATTTTAAAATTTTCAAAAATTTATTAGCGATAACATGTCCTCTCTAAAAGTGAGTTTTTTGAGACGACATTTGTCATCTCTAAAAAAGTCGTCGCTAAAAGGCTGTTTTCTTGTAGTGTCATTCCATTGTGATAAAAAATTAATTATCTGTTCTTCTGGCATATCTGTAGTCTTTAGGTTTATCTGTAACATGAGTATGGGAGTATCTTCTCCTTCATCATTCAATCTTTGGATTACTGTAACTCCTTTATAATTGATTTCTTGAAAAGCAATCTGTACAATCTTCTGCTGTAATTTATATAGAATTGTTGGAAATTCTATACAAATTTTTTGAGACACCATTTGCTCAAATTCTTTGAACTGATCAAGTACTGGTCTCAACGTTTGTCTCCAAGGGAGGTCTAAAATGCGAGCTTTAAAGCATTCATAATTTATGTATATTGTTGTTTTTAATTTCTCGTCTTTTTTCTCATTCCTTTGTATAAGTTGTACATTTTTTGCTTCAAGAATTTTTATTTTTTGTCTCAAAATATTGTTTTCAATCTGGCTTTGTATATGTTGTGTATCTTTTCCAGATTAGATAAGTTGTTGTTGTAACTTTGCAATAATTTCCTCCTGAGCTTTGATCATTTGCTCTGGACTAGTTTTTGCTATTTCTGAAAATGTTTTCACCTGTTCGGGTTCTATGAAAAAACTGTTTAACCCAAAATGTTCTCGAGCAATATTCATAGCTTCTTGGAAGCTATAACATCCCTTGTAAAGGGGATTTTGACACTGTATATATTTTATGACTGTTGCCCAATTATTAAAAATCCCAACTTTAGTGCCCCTGATGACAACATAATGTGTAAACTTCTTTATTTGTTTTCCAGGAGTCAATGGTGATTGTTTATGAAAGTAAAAATTTAAAGCATTGAGAATTTGAACTTTAAATGATGAAGCCTGTGGAACTGTCTGAATATGCCATAAGTTGTCTAGCAAACATTGTTGGTCTTCTGTCAAGTTTACCCCGATCATTGGCCTAAACTTTTTACGTTCATCGAAGCAAATTGGTAAAGTGCAGTTACCAAATGCTATAACGGCTTCTCTGTTCTGTGTATATTGTGTATTTTTTGAAGGTCCTGTCCAATAATGTGCATGTTGAATGTTTTGAGATTGTGGTCTAGATCCTTGCAAAAGGTTATTATTATGTGTAATACTCACTATTTCCATATAAGGAATCGAGTTCTGTTGTGTGGGTTTATGTAGATATTCTGTTTTTATTACTGAATCCAATAATTTTTCTGTTGATGTTGTGTTTCTATCTTCTTCTGAGGAAATGCTCATAGAAGATGAACTCCTTTTTTGCTGTGTAGGCTGTATTAATTTGCTCTTTCCTTTGTTTCGACTATCCATCTGCAGAAAATAATTTGTTAATATTTCGGGATAGCATATCAGCTATTCCATTATTTTCTCCTTTTATGTGCTCAAAATTTATCTTATATCCACTTCCTTGTATTGTATTTTGTAAATTAATCCATCGTGTCCTATTTATTTTCTTACTTTGATCATTTTTAATAAAACGAACTATAGCTTCACAATCTGTTCTAACTGTAAATTCTTTATGTAAAAATATTTTAAATTTTTCTAAAGCATTTATAAAAGCTTGTATTTCGTAGTCTATAGAAGTCCAATTCATTCCTGTCTTATTAAAGCTTCCACTAGCATATGAGCATATTTTTTCTGTATCTTTTGGGCTATATTTATCGGATTTACAAAGGAGATCCTTCTTTGCATCCATCAACTTCTATTATTATGTAATCAGTAACTAATGGTAATTCTAATGACTTAATATTTTTAACTGCTTATTTAATTACTTTAACTAATTTAATGTCTTCTTGATTAAAATGTCTTTGTCCATTTTTTTGTTGTTTTACTATATAATGGTCCCACTAACTTTGAAAGATTAGAAATAAACTTTCGCGCATAATTAATCAATCCTAAAAAAAGCTTGTATCTGTTTTAGATTTTCAAACTTCTCTAGGAATTCTAAAATTTTTGTCGATATATGACTTTGTAATTCAAATTTTCCATTTCCTATTTCCAAACCAAGAAACGATATTTTTCTTTTAAACAATTCCATTTTTCTTTTAGAAATAACAATACCATTCCTTTTTATTTCTTCAAATATTTTCTGTAAATGCTTCTCATGTTCCTGTACTGTTTCACTGGCAACCAAAATATCATCAATATATACTAAACAAAAATCATATTTCAGAAAGATACTGTCCATAAACCTTTGAAATATAGATGGGGCATTTTTAAGCCCAAAACTTAAAACATTCCATTCATATTGTCCTCCAGAACATGTAAATGTTGTCCATGATTTAAAGTTTTCATCAAGCTGTAATTGATTGTATCCAAATTTTAAATCAAACTTGCTAAAAACTTTTTTCTTTTGTATCAAGTTTATTAAAGAGTCTTTATTAGGGATATTGTAACCATCATCTTCTGTATTATCATTTAGTCTTTTATAATTATAAACTATTCGAGCTTTTCCTCTTTTTATTTCAGAATGATTTCTTACTATAAAAGTTGTTGATCTATGTGGACTTTCCGATTTTCTAATTAATCCCTGTTCTATCATTTTTGGTATTTTTTTTTAAATTCTTCTTTATCTAAAAGACTATATTCTATGTTTGTTGTTCTTATTGTAATATCAGGATTTTTTAATTTAAATTTACAAATATAATTAACTTTTGATTTTGTAATATCTTCTCCTATAAGTCCAATTTTCTCCAAGTGTAAAATTATAGGATGATTCATACTTTTTGTTATATATTTTCCTTTTTGTAACTCATGTGTTAAAAATTCTGTTAATAACTTAATTGTTTCATTTTCAATGTTTGTCTTAATTTGATTATGATATAATATGAAGTGCTTGAAAGAACTAG
This sequence comes from Lactuca serriola, assembly GCF_051521515.1. NCBI lineage: Eukaryota > Viridiplantae > Streptophyta > Magnoliopsida > Asterales > Asteraceae > Lactuca > Lactuca serriola. The sequence continues at coordinate 2,200,368 of NC_136409.1, read as the reverse complement.
GAACTTATGAGATAGGCTAAGAGAATCGGAAAGAGAGTGTTTAGAGAGACATGAGGGAAATAACAACATAAATTTTTATTCGAATAAAATTTTTTGTTGTTATTTCCCTCATGTCTCTCTAAACACTATCTTTCCGATTCTCTTAGCATATCTCTTAAGTTCCTAGTTCTTTCAAGCACTTTATATTATATCCCTTATATATATATATATATATATATATATATATATATATATATATATATATATATATATATATATATAAAAGCTTCTTTTTTTTTTTTTTTTATGTATAAGAGATATAATATGAAGTGCTTGAAAGAACTAGGAACTTAAGAGATAGGCTAAGAGAATCGGAAAGAGAGTGTTTAGAGAGACATAAGGGAAATAACAACAGAAATTTTTATTCGTATGAATATTCGATGATTTTTACAATCGTTTACAATCCTTTATATAGGAAAGGGTAGCGTAATATTTACACTTAAATTATCGACAGACAAAACATGACATTACATAAAGTAGGAAAAGACCACACACCAAATAAAGTAAAGGCACATCTCTAGAAGTCGGAAATAATAAAAAATCAAAAAGTAAAGTATTAAACTTAGATATTTAGGTGAGACTTTTGAATTTGTAGCTTTTTGTACGACTATTTGGTATGATATCCTGTTTAAATTAATAATTGTCATTATTTATTTTTTATTGTGTTTTTGTATATAGCATTGTTAGTAAGTCCATATATATGTAAAATAATTGGAGGTTTTTGTAAGCAATATGATATAAGAAATGGGACACAATGTTGCTTGAAACACCCTTTGAATCCTAAAGAGCATAGTAGGGAGGGGTTTGGTACTTTGATAGGAGGAAGATCTTCAAAATCATATGTGCTATGGAAGCAAAGCTAACTCAATCCTCACACAATCATTTATCATTAAAAAAATAATAATAACAAGAGTGAAAACATTAGAATATCATTCCACGTTTTCCTGCGGTTATTAAAAGAAACTACTAATCTAAGCACTTGTGTTAGTCGGTGAGGACATGATAGAGAGAACATTTGTGACTGATGACATGGCGCTCAGAGCCGCTTTCAAAACATCCTGAGAACAACCCGGTTTCACAATACCTCGTACCTACACAAACACAAAAATTCAAAACCTTAAATAACATAAATTTATATTATTGTAAAGATAAGAACTAGACCTTTTCAAGATATTCATTTAGTTCTTTAATACGACCCATATAATCAAGATCCTCAATATACAAACTCACGACCCGTGAATCAGCACCCGGCCCATCAAATTGAAGTGGTCCCGGGTTTCTGTAAATATCATCCAACAACAATTTTCTCGCGTTTTCTCTTAGTAACCTGCACCAATAAATCTCATTTTTAGTATAACCTGACCAAAAAAACACGAGAAAATTACAAAGAATATCCCAAATGGGAGGAATCTATTCAAATAAAAAGGTGTAACAAATGACCATATCTTTCATTGACAAATACCTTTTTGCTGCAAAATTCACTTTTTGAATGGTCCTCACAACAAAAAAAATATATATTTTTTTTTAATTAAAAAAATCATATATTCTAAACTACATGATTTTTTTTATAGATTTTGTTAGTAAATTACAAATTTGGTCCTAACGCTTTACACAAAATTGCAAGTTCAGTCCAAAATGAAACATTGTCGCGATAATGTAGGATGTCAAAAAAGACCTAAGGACGATATTGGGACAATTTCAAATTTTGGATTGAAGTTGCACGTTTTTGTAAAGCACAGGGACCAAAAAGTGGTTTTGCATTGGTCCCATTGTGAAATATGTAGTGATTTGTGTAAAATGTGAAAACCCCCATTTTGGTCATTTTTGTGATTTTCTCAAAAAAAAAAAGGTTGTATGGGATAAAAATGGAAATAATTCCTTAGAAAAGAAAAATAAGTGTGTTTGGTACGATGAGGTGAGAGACATACCCGTATACTTTGCCTCTCAAATCCACAATAGCAGGATGAAGAAGCGGTTTTCCAATTGTCATTGCGCGTGAACCACCAACATCATTCTTTATGGTCAACATAGCCTACAAAAAAAAAGTCAATGGTCAAATCTAGATAGATATTTTGACTTTTTTTTAAAAAAAAAAAAATTGTGAGACTTACGGTTATAGGAGCAGCACCACAGCGCCACTTGTTACAAGGATTCTTCAAGTTAGTGACAGTCGCCATATAACCATTCAGACCAGCTGCCAGAATATGGTAACAGATATGTCCTAACACCTACATCATCATTGCTCCGTGGTTTGGTAAAGGCTAAAAAATATTTAAAATTTATAGTATCTAATTTTAATATTTTATGGATAAAAAGGGAAAGAAACTTACGTAGGCATAATCACAATCAAATTTTGATGGTAAAGAGCCTCGAGCTTGATACCCAAAAAAATGGCAGATACCATTGAATTTCTTCCCCTTGTATGAACCTTCTTTCTGTATTATTATTATTATTATATTATTATTAACATTCACATATAATTAATAAAGTAAATTAAATTGTTGGTCCTGACTCCTGAGTATACTCTTAATTTTGTAATTTTGGTCCCAAAACGTTTTTTTCTGTTGCAATTTTGGTCCATATTTGAGATTCTCATAACATTATTGGTCCATGCTCCATGCAAAATGACTAGTTTTGGTCCCTTAGTATATCTGATTTGAGCAATTTTGGTCCTCAAAATATAGTCATTTCACCAAAAATTTTACTAAAACAGTAAAACCTCAAATAAGGACAATAATTGCAATAGAAAACTTTTTGGGAGAGGGATCAAAATCACAAAAAATCAGCTATACTTAGGGATCAAAATGTAATGTGCTCTTAATATATATACTAGAGTAATTTACATTTTTGATCCCTTAGTAGTTGATTTTTTCCATTTTGTCTCAAAAAGTTTCCTTCTTCAGTTTTGGTCCTTATTTGATGCTCTTGTGACATTTTGGTCCTTGTTCCAAGTAAAATGACTATAGTATCTTTGCAATTTTGATCCCCATATAGTTATTTTTACTTGGCACAGACTAAAATGTTACAAAAACCTCAAATAAGGAGCAAATTTGCAAAAAAAAAAATGTAATTGACTCTATTTATATACCAATGTTGTAGGGTTGATATGGTACCTGGCGTTTGTTCATTTCTGCCTCCACGAGTTCAGCAAGAAGCTTCTCTGTTTCAATTTGAGACAACTGTGCTGAGTCATCAGATTCTGGATGGAGGAGAAGCTGCACATTGGGAAACCTATTTTATAAATTATATAAAACTGCTAACATATATAAAAGGTTTAAAATATTAATAATAATTAAAACAGACCTGTTTTCTAATAAATGGTGGTAAAAATTCAAATAAAGCAGATGCCCAAGGTGACAGTTGCATTGATATTTTATCAACAGAAACACCTTGTCTTAAAAGAATATGGATTTCCTGGAATGGGAGTAAAGTATGTTAATTTGTCATAAAAAAGTTGAAGTTGAAACTTTAGAATCAATCAAATATATGGAGTGGACATTTAATTACCTGCAAAAGGGCATATATTTCAGGTATGCTTTCTATAAGACCTTCTGGAAGTAGGATAACACCATGGTACTTCTCTGGCTCAATAAATAAATTTTAAAGAATAAATAAAGATAATATTACTAATTTTTTAATCACCATTATAAAATCAACAACAAAATGACCAAAACGCACCTTCTTCTGCCCTGGCTTGGACTGCATCACAAATCTGTTTTGTTAAGTCAAATATAGTAAGCTTTGAAGCAGCAACCTCTTCAGCAAGAATAACCTACAAAAAGCTCCACAAGGTTAATTTGGGAACAAATATATTACTATTATATCAGAATGAGAAAATAATTCATACCATGTTTGGGTGTGACTGTAGGGTGCATTCCAAGGCCACATGAGATGCCTTCCGACCCATGAGTCGGATAAAATAGTAGTACTGAAAGGGATGAAAAACTGAAAATCAATTTTCACTAAACACAAAATTAGCAAAATATGTTTTGCTTTTATTAATTATTTTTGAATTTTGAATTACCTTCTCTGCTGAAAGTGCATCTGTGCAGACATTGCTGATTAGCTGGGAGTTAACCTGGATTAAAATACAAAATATGTTCATAATAATCACTTTCAAAAGATGATCAATTGAAATATTAATGTTGATGTTTTGAGATTATGAAAATTCACACCTTGCAAATTGTATCAAAACCAACATTTGCTTCAACAAATTGGTTCTTAAGATCTCCATTCAAAGTAACAGGTACCCCAACAACCTAAAATATTGAAAATAGTATCAACAGTATCATATATATTTAGAACAGTAAAGACAAAATTACAATTTAGTCCCCCGGGTTATCTGATTTTTGCAATTTTGGTCCTTATTTGAGGTTTTGTAACAACTTTGGTCCTGCTTCCCAGCAATATGATTTTATTTTTGGACCAAAATTGCAAACATCGGCTATGCTCAGGGACCAAAAGTAGACATTTTATTTGGAATATGGAACAAAAATGTTGCAAAAAGTTAAAAACCTCAAACAAGGACCAAAATTGCAAGAATCAAATATACCCACAGACCAAAAATGTAATTTAATCTACAGTAAATTATTATTTTGTAAAAAATAATAAAACTTTTACCTTTGTGGAGCATTTTGCTTCAGCAAAAGTCTCAGCAAGCTGAGCAGCATCAGTGTTTGATGTCACCCCTTTAAATAAAATAAATCAGGTTTCATTAATAAACAAATAAAAAGTTGAATTTCAATCATTATTTTTCTATTTTTTTATAACATTACCTCCAACAATGATAAGGCCATCCAACTTTAAAGCATTACATGCAGCCATTGCAGAATTGACTTGTTCTGTTGTTCTTATTTGATCCTTTGTGCGTCCCAGAAGATCATAACCACCTTCAAAAGGGTAAAACAGTCACTATTTATTTACCAAAATTGTGTTTTGCTATAAAATTACCTTGATTTTTATAGGTTGCAAGAACATCATCTGTGATCTCAAGAGTTTTTTGAGCAAATAAACCTTCAGAACCACCTGGTCATATGCACAACAGAATTCCTTTTAACAAATATCATGCTAATTGTCAACTTAAAAAGAAGAATATATTAAGAAATATATACTTACCAAGAAATCCTAACAAAATACTTTTAGGGTTGTGAATTTTAAGAGCTTCATGAAGGCCCCAAACAACATTGTGCCCTCCAGGAGATTGTCTACCACAGAAAACCAGTCCAACCCTGAAATCAAAATTTTGTAAAGGTATGATTTTTTTTTTCTGTGAATTTTTAGATATTTCTACACATACACACATAAACACACAGAATTACCTCAGTGCAGGATGTGTGCTAATAATCCGAGCACCAGGGACTTTGGCTGTTGCCCTAAGAAAATGAGCTAAACGCTGACCATATGTGTGAGGAAACGATTGACTGATCGTGTGGCCACCAGATGAATCTGCCACAGTAGTTGCATCGCCAAATTCTAATCGCACAGTAGTTCCCTGGATACAATCCCATAACAATGGTTTGTAAGGTCTATCTTCTATGATACTTACTTATTCACGTAATAACGATGCTAATTAAGTAATCTGCATTTGTAAGTTATTCTTTAAAAGTCGAAAATTTCCACTAGGGCAAAAACACGAAACCTATTTTAACCGCATAAACCTGTCACAATCATGGTGACAAGGCCACCAGAATAATGATGCAGTTAACAATGCATAATCACAAAACGCCAGGACGGAAAAAACAATGCATATATCACAAAAAGCGTTTGATATGTATTTAATTATCATTTGCAGATGATTTGTACATGTTTCATGGAAGCGACGAATAATCAAACAATCAAAAACCGCAAACACAAACCGTCAAATCGTTGATCTGGTGATTCGATCCAGAAAATTATCAGGTTATAAGAACTACATTACATCAAGTACATATACAGAAGGAATAAGAACAAGGAAAACGAAGAGAATTGGGGTGTAGTGTAAAATAGAAACCTGAAGGCAGGGAGGAAGCTCCGGCTGATAAAGCGAACGACTCTTTTGTAGATGAGAAAGCTCTCTAGGAAGTCCATAATCAGATTCCATTACTCAGATAAGAAATGTAGACGTAAATTGTAATTGTTGTGCTCTTTGAAGATGAGTAAGACGCTCACTCTGTTTTCTTCACCAGAAAGACAGAGTTGGTGGAGGGTTTTGGGTTTAAAAAAGAAATCAGGTATGATTTTATAGTCGTAAATGTCAAAGAAACGACACTGAGTTGGGCGATATTACCAACCGACCCACCAACCATATGGATTTTTTTGCCCATTTTACCCTTTGCATTTTACGATGACAAAGTTTTCCATGTTCGAAATGGCTGTTTGATAATTTTTTAAAGTAACGATTCTAATGTCACCTCACCTCTACACGTGATTGATATAGCATGCAAACAAATCAAAAGCATTTGAATGGCCTCTGAAAAGTTAAATCTAAACCATTAAGAGATTTATACATTTCCAAGATTTGAAATCATTTGACACTAACTAAATAGTTCAGTTTAACACTAAGATATCGGAACAGTGATATCAACAGTTATATATAGATATTTATAATTCTAAAATTCTTTGTTTCTTGAGTTTGCGGTTGATTATAATACAATCTACTTATGATATTTTAATATGTAACTCCTCTTTAAGATGATAATAATAGGAAAAGAGAAAAGAACGACAATCAAACAGTTTTGTTAGAAATTTGTGTGGATTTTTGGGAGCGTTTTAAATACAATAATAATGTTTTAGGGCTGATGAATTGATTAGATAGTGACAATCGATAGGGGTATAGTAGGGATGAAATTTTGTTTTGCACTTAGCACAATAATAAATGATAGACAAAACTTCAAAAATGGTCCCTGTGGTTTCCAGAAATATCAAGTTTAGTCCCTAAGTTCAAAAAACCTCACAGATGGTCCCTGTGGTTTCAAAACTTTTAACAAATGGTCCTTCCGGCTCACTCCGTTAGCATTTCACCGTTAACTCATTTTTTAATAAAATATTGCAGTGGTAATTTCGTCATTTCAGTTATAACCTTCTCTCTTTAATATGAAATGATTACTTGCTTGCACATCACTACCCGTCCCTCTCCCAAGAAGATAACCAGTTACAGGTTTAGTCATCGGGTTCATTCCCATCGCAGAAGCAAGAACAGAAATTGGGATTTAGGGTTTTAAGCTGCAGAAATTGCAATGGTGCTATCAATATGGTGTTTTCGAGAAAAATTTGTAACCGTGGAGGACTTAGGAAAAAGATACGGTACAATACTACAACAAAACTTGTTTTTTCTTGGTCTATTGTGTTGACGTAAGGAAATCATTGATTTTACTCTTTTTTTTTGTGTTTACAGAAGGTTATGACAACAATTTCACATTGAAGATACACTACAGTGGTGTCTTCACCAAAGCACCTGGAAGGAAATACGTTGATGGTGTTGTAGCATATGTAGATGATGTTGACACTGATTTATTTTCAGTTCATGAGCTTGACGACATGGTTCGAGAACTAGGGTACAAAAATGAGCAAACCCTTTACTACCATTTTTGTATCCCTGAATACCCTTTGGACTATGACTTAATGCCTTTAGGTAATGATCAAGATGTACTTAAAATGGTATCATATGTCCCTAAACACAGACTTATTAGGGTGTATATTGAAACTGGTCAGACAAGGGTAGCTACTTATTACAAGTCTCCTTCTAAAGTTGTTATTGAAGAGTTGGAGCCTGATAGTGTGTCACCTGAAATGAATAGAAAGAAACCTTGTAGGAGAGAAGCAGGATCATGTAGTAGAAAGCTTGATCTAAACAAGTCTATGAACCCTGATTATGAGCAGTCACAAGTGTTAGATGTTGATGAAGGCCAAACATTACTCAAAGAGTATTGTACCATTTATAAGGTCACAAGGCAAACAAAGTCATGTTATTCAAAAGGAAGTGGTGAATCATGAAATTGAAACTCAAGAAGAAGTGATCACTAGTGCAGTTGAAACTGAAGAACCATTGGGAACTTACCATGTATAGGAACCAAGCTGCCAAGCTGATGATGGAGCTAATAATGCAACAGTTGATGATTATGAACCATTTATAGAGGATTACTCACTTTATGCTGATTATGATGTTGAGTTTAATGTTGAAACTTCATTTGAAAAACAACCATAAGTGGATTATCTAGAGGGTATGGTGAGTGATGATAGTGGAGAAGCTTTCTACTCTGAGAGTGGCCATGGTTCTGAGGATAGTGGAGATGATTCTGATGACAGTGAATACAATGTGGATGAGTCTAATATACAATTTGATGTAGATGTAGACATGAGTGAATTCCATAATGCTGTTGATGTAGATGAACATGGAATCTTGAACAATCATTCAAAAGATGAAGGGATTGACATGGTTGATGATGAGTTGGAAGTTATTGCCACTGATGATTATCAATTTGCAGGATTTCATGAAGATGATAGGAAGAGACTGCTAAAAGAGTTGAGTAAGTCAAGTACATGCTCACATGGAGAGGTTCATGTTAAACCATTTCAGATTGGCCAGGTCTTCAAAACCAAGATTGATGTTAAAAACTACATGAACTCACATGCTGTAGCAACAAGGAGGTCTTTATACCTAGCCAAAAATGACAAAATCCGGATTAGGGTGAAATGTAAAGGTGTTGTAAGTAAGCCTTCTACAGGAGTTGATGGTGGTGGGCCCTCAACTAGAAGTAGGGCAAAGTGCAAGGGTAAAGATGTAATTGCCAATAAAGGTACATGTCCATGGGCAGTCCAAATATCGAGGGCTGATGAAATTCAGGATTGGTTAGTGAAAACAGTACAGGATGAGCATAAATGTTTGCAAACAAGGGCGGTTAAAGCTTGCACTTCCAGATACGTAGCAAACTTAATTGTTCAACAAATACAGAGTAACCCTAAAATTCCAGTGAAAGCTTTACACGAAGAGTTGTGCAAGAAACTGGAGGTAGGAATGTCATTGCAAAAGGTTGCTAGGGCAAAGTCAATGGCTGAGCGTATCATTAGTGGGGACTACCAAGTACAGTATGGATTTTTGAGGGATTATGTGTTGGAGCTACTCAACACTAATCCTGGTACAGCAGTTCGGATTGATGTGTATCCAGAAACCTCCCTGTCTGTTACCACAAGAACTTTTAGAAGAATATATGTCTGTTTAGGTGCATTGAAGTTAGGATTCAAATCTGGATTAAGAGATTTTCTAGGTCTGGATGGTACTTTCATGAAGGGCCCTTACCCTGGGCAAGTGTTAACTGCTGTAGGGTTGGACTCAAACAATGGCATATACCCTGTAGCATATGCAGTGGTAGAGACAGAATCAACAAGTAGTTGGACCTGGTTCTTGGAACTGTTAGGAGAAGATCTGGATCTGGGACCAAATTCAAACTTTACCTTTATTTCAGATAGACAAAAGGTGTGTACCAGCTAACTTTTTTTATTACCTTTTCTAAATACATTTGGTTAACTAATGTTGCATACATTGACTTTTGTTTAGGGAATAATACCAGCAATGGAGAAGGTATTCCCTAGTGCAGAATACAGGTTCTGTTTGAGGCATATCCAGGATAACATGAAGAAACAATGGAAAGGAAAAGACTTAAGTGACCAGCTTTGGGAGTGTGGTAGAGCAACAACAGTCAATCATTTTAACAGAGCAATGGATGAGTTGAAGAAGATCAATGCAGAGGCTCATGCTTGGGTGTCTAAGATCCCAGCAAACACTTGGGCTAAATCTCACTTTAGTGGTAAGTTTCTAGAAATTTATTGAGAAATGTTAATCTTCCCTGTTGTGTGTTTACTATATGTGTAATTGTCTTCTGTTAATATCTATTATTCAGGAAGGGCACATACTGATTGTTTGTTGAATAACCTTTGTGAGGTATTCAATTCTAAGCTAGATGAAGGTAGGGATAAACCTATTATCACTTGCTTAGATTATATTAGAGAGTATCTCATGAAGAGGTTATGTGTGGTGCAAAAGGAAATAGATAAGTGTGAAGGACTTCTAACCCCTACTACAACTACACTGTTTGAAAAGATTAAGGCTGATGCATCAAAGTATGTGGCTAAATACAATGGGGCAGGGAAGTACCAAGTGGCAAGCACATGGCAAGACCAATATGTGGTAAACTTGAATGATCAAAGTTGCAGTTGTAGGTTTTGGGAGATTACAGGTTTCCCATGTAGACATGCTGTTTGTGCTATATGGGACAAAATTGAAAATGGTGAAAATGCCCCACATGTTGATGAATGGGTCCATCCTTGCTATAGGTTATCAACATGCAAAGCCATGTATTACAACAAAATTGATACATTGAATGGACGTACAATGTGGCCTAAAAGTGACTGCCCATTTACTTTACTTCCACCAAAACATAAGACACAGGTTTGTATTTAAAGTAAACCAAAAATATAGTATACATGTGAACATGGAATGAATTTAATTTTAACTATAGTATATCAACATGTGTAGGTTGGGAGGCCTAAGAAGAAGAGAAGGAGGGGTGTTGATGAGCCAAACAGTCAAGCTGGTAGATTGAGCAGGAAATATTTGGCAGTCACTTGTTCAAAGTGTTATAACAAAGGGCACAATTCCAGAACATGTAAAGGGCATGGAGGCAGTGGTGAAGTTGTAGGGGGCTGAAACTTAGTGGTTATTAGTGTTGGAATAGTGTCTAAGCCCGTAACTATATTTGGTATGTACTTGACCCGGTTGTGCATGGTCCTTTTGGGTTATCTTCTCCAAAGCAACTTGACAAGGTAATTTAAGGAGAAAGAGAGAGTATTATGATTTATTAATATATTATAAGAATAATATATTCAAGGAGAAATCATATTTATTTAATTAGTATTGGTCATAAATTAATTAGGAATTAATTTGGTGGTCAAAAAAGATTAATTGAATAAAGGGGTATAAACTATCAAATGTATGATAGTTGAGTTTTTGGTTAAGGAAACCTAATGGGCTTAAGGGGGAACGAAATTATGATGGGTATCCATCATATTTTCATCCAAGGGCCTTATTCCAGAAGGTTCCATGGGCTGCTTGGTGGCTAAGCTGTCCATTAGGGTTTAGACTGAAACCCTAGTAACATGTAAGTATAAATATGACCCCTAGGGCATGAATTCGGCTACCGCTTGATTCTAAGAGACCCTTAGGCCGATTTCTAGCCTCTCTCTCCCTCTCTCATATTGCCTTCTTGCTTGTGGGGTTTGTGAACCATTAGAGGAGTTGCATTTGTGACTCTAAGCTCAAGAGAAGAAGAAAGAGAAGATCTAAGCCAACAATTGAAGAGGTAAACATTTAGATCTGATTCTATATGTTATTTTTGTTGTTTATATGCTAGATTAGGGTTTGCAAGTCTTAATATCAAAGCATGTTCAATAGTGAAACCTAGATCCAAGCATTAGGGTTTGTATGAGCATATAGGAATGTTTCTTATGCATAAAACCCATCAGTGGTATCAGAGCTGTGATTGGTTTCAGTTGTATGTGATGCTTAACTGCTTTATTTGCTGGAAATCGAGTTTTTTGGCCCCTGCCCGACTCAACTCGGCGAGTCAGTATCTGGACTCGGCGAGTTGACCCCTACTCGGCGAGTCCAGGTCTGACTCGGCGAGTCAGTTCATCAGGCAGAGGGATTTTTGGGTTTTGGCTGCTGTTTTGACTTGGACTTGATGCTTAATTTGTTTTGTGAAGTTAAAATCCGAATTTTATCTTAATTAAGTGTTTATCCTTGCCAATTGAAGAGATAATTTCAAATCTTTTAAATATTAGTTATTTATGTGATAAATATGGATTATTTAAAAATTATTTGGTAATTATCTAATAACTAAAATTAAGATTAGGTCAAATATAGATAATTATAAAATTAATTGGTTAATTTGAATTATTTGTTATTTGATCCTTTGTGTTTTGAAAAGTTCAATACTTGCCCTCAAGTTTTGAAATTTGAATTTATGATTAAAAGTTTAATTTTGAGTAATTTAAATTTCAAACCCTTAGAATTTTACAAGTTTAAAATTCAACCCTATACTATTATATATTATTACAAGCTTAATTAATATATATATATATATATATATATATATATATATATATATGTATATATAACTTAAAATGCTAGTCTTACCGTTAGTAGGCCTCATTCACGAAGCCGGTCTATAAGGTGGGTATAAGGTTGCTGCCTATAAAATGGCGCTTAATGGGTGTACACTCACACCTACCGCTTGCTTGACTGGTGGAGGGTCGTTAGCCGAACGGGTAGGATAGGGCAACCCTCTCCTCATTAAAAGTATAATGTTGAATATAAAGTAACTACATGGTTTACAAATTCCCATTCCTAGTTACTTTAGGGTAAAATGTGAAAATGATGCTAATCCATGGAATTACACTTCGTACCCTTGTCAAACGTTGATGGAGCGCGTGTGGTTAACCGGCACATCAATTTGGGGATGACATTGGTAGCAAAGGGTGACTCGATGTTTGTCATAGATCAATGGAGCGTGTGTGGTTTACCGGCACATTGATTGGGTGATAAAGACATTGAGTGCACCACGTTGATTCGTATGGTTATTCACAAATTTGTTTGCGATCCTCGGCATCCCAGTCGCAAATTTGAAATGCATATCGAGATTTAAACATGCCATTGAAAAGTTCAATGAATCTCAAAGATCTAGGAGTTTTCAATACATTTAAAACCTAAATTGCCTTTTCGTTTTTCATGGTGAGGATTAGTGAATCGTCATTCACTTACCTTCAAATTATTTACTTTTAGAGTATGGCATCCCTTTCTAAGTTGTAAATAATGTTGTTGGATCCTAGCCCTAATTTCTTATTTGGGTGTTTAATTAGGGATTCATTTCTAATCAAACTTTGTTCCCTTCTTTTTTCAGATATCTGCAAACAACAACGCTTCTGGGTCATTCTCGTTGATGAACTTGTGTCAGAAAGTGACATTTGATGGTTCAAACTTCAACGAGTGGATGAGGTATATCCGCATGATCACACGCTACGAGGACAAAGAATATGTCCTCGATGAAAAACTTGAGAAGATCATCCTAGATGTTGCTACTCCTGAGGAATTGGCTGCCTTTGAGGCCCACGAGCGTGATGCCACGAAGGTTCACTGCATCATGCTGGCCACCATGAACCTCGAACTCCAAAAGTCCTATGAGGACATGTATCCATATGAAATGCATTAGGATTTGCTGGACAGGTATCACCAGAGCGCGAGGCAAGAGCGCTATGAAATCATTACTAACATGATCACCGCTAAGATGGGGAGTGGAGAATCCCTAACCTCTCATTTGCAGAAAATGCTGAGGTACGTTGATCGTCTTCTCAAACTTAATGTTAAGTTTGATGAGGATTTGGCTATCGACATAATCCTCCACTCCTTGCCCTCCTGCTACAATCAGTTTAGGATGACCTACCATATGAACAAAGAGGAGGTCTCCTTAAGCAAGCTCCAAGGACTCTTGAGGACTGCTGAGAGCAACCTCAAAGACAAATCCGTTGCACCGTCCCCTGCTGTGGCCGCTCCTGTGATGGCGATAGGTCAAGGAAAGGGTAAAAAGAGGAAGGCTCCATGTAAGAGCCACCATAAGGGGAAACCCAGTGATGGTTCGTCCTCAAGTGGGACCAAAGCAGGCCTCGTTAAACTCTCTTCCAATCCTAAAGAAGCAGAGTGCTTCTATTGCCAACAAAAGGACCACTGGAAGCGAAGCTGCCCACAATATCTGCAGGACATTAGAGATGGGAAGATCAAGCCCACCTTTGCAGGTATGTATTCTATTAAATCTAATAACTCATCATTTGCTACTTCATGGGTTCTTGATACAGGATGTGGTTACCACATTTGTTCTGATTTGCAGGGCCTAAAAAGAAGTAGGGAGATGGAGCATGGGAAGATGAACCTGATTATGGGAAACAGAAGATCGTCACCTGTGACCAAAGTCGGTGTTTATTCTTTAGTGTTAAGTAATGGGTTAGGGATAGATTTAGAAAATTGTTGTTATTCGCCAGATATGGCAAGAAACATTATTTCTTTTCACGGGTTGTTTAGACAAGGTTTCAGATATTCTTTTGATAATAGTAATGGTTCTATTAACGTTTATTTGAATGGTGTCTTTTATTTCAATGCATTACCTTGTAATGGGATTTATGAATCTGTGATAATCTTGGAAATAATGTTTTGAATATTGATTCATCTACTAGTCTAGACAAAGCATGCTTGTGGCATTGTCGCCTTGGCCATGTCAACAAGAAACGCATAGCCCAACTCCAAAAGGATGGAGTGTTGGAGTCATTTGATCTTAGGGACGATGACACGTGTGAGTCTTGTTTACTTGGGAAGATGACCAAGTCACCCTTTACTGGCACTTGTGAAAGGGGTGAGGGTTTATTGGATCTCATACACACCGATGTGTGTGGGCCCTTTAGATCCACCACAAGGGATGCTTGTCGTTTCTACGTGACTTTTACAGATGATTATAGCAGATATGGATATATCTACTTAATCAAGCAAAAGTCGGAAACCTTTGAAAAGTTCAAAGAGTTTAAGAATGAAGTGGAGAATCAGTTGGGCAGGAAAATCAAGATGCTTCGGTCAGACCGAGGAGGAGAGTATCTAAGTCTTGAGTTTCACGACTATCTAAAAGAATACGGAATCGTTTCGCAATTGACGCCTCCGTGGACGCCACAATTGAATGGTGTGGCTGAGAGACGTAATCGGACCTTGTTGGACATGGTTCGTTCTATGATGAGTCGGACTTCGTTACCAATAGCTTTCTGGGGGTATGCCTTAAAGACTGCCGCCCACATACTTAACTTAGTTCCCACCAAGAAGGTTTCCAAGACTCCTCACGAGATGTGGACAGGGAAGGCTCCCTCGTTGGCGCATATCAAGGTTTGGGGTTGCGAGGCTTTCGTAAGAAGAGAGACTCACGACAAACTAGAACCTCGTAGTGAGAAGTGTTATTTCATCGGCTATCCGTAGAAGTCTTTCGGCTACCTTTTCTATAGACCGAGTGACAATGTTGTCTTCGTTGCTAGAAGAGGAGTTTTCGAGAAAGGGAATTGATAGGCCAAGAAGACAGTGGGAGACAAATTGAACTTGAAGAAATTCAAGATCAAAGCGATGAAGGAACCTCTGACACTGGCACTCAACTTGAGGAGGAAACTCCTGTTAAACCTGTTGACGTGTCCTTACCTCTTCGACGTTCCACTAGGGCTAGTGTTCCACCCCAGTTATATGGTTTTCATATCACTACTGAAGGGGATACATTTATTAGTGATAGTACACTAGTAAATTTGGATGAACCTAGCAGCTATAAGGAAGCCATGGCAGGCCCGAAGTCTGCTAAATGGAAAGTGGCAATGGACAGCGAGATTCAGTCCATGTACGACAACCAAGTTTGGAATTTGGTTGATAATGTACTGGGTCGTAAGACAGTCAGGTGCAAGTGGATCTTCAAAAAGAAGACGGACATGGATGGGAAAGTGCATACTTATAAAGCGCGATTGGTTGCGAAGGGCTTTACTCAAACTCCCGGAGTTGACTATGATGAGACCTTCTCACCAATTGCGAAGATAAAGTCTATTAGGGTGATGCTTGCCATAGCTGCGTTTCATGATTATGAAATATAGTAGATGGACGTGAAAACCGCTTTCCTTAATGGAAAGTTGGCTGAGGATGTCTACATGAATCAGCCAGAGGGTTTTGTCGATGCGAAGTATCCAAATAGAGTGTGCAAGCTAGAGAAATCCATTTATGGATTGAAACAAGCGTCTCGCAGATGGAATCTTTGTTTTGACGAGAAGGTTAAAGAGTTTGGCTTTCTATGAAGCGAAGATGAATCTTGTGTGTATGTCAAAGCCAGTGGGAGTATAGTAAGCTTCCTCGTATTGTATGTCGACGACATACTACTCATAGGAAACGATGTCCCAACCTTGCAGGAGGTCAAGTCCTGGCTTGGGAAATGTTTCGCTATGAAGGACCTCGGAGAGGCTGCTTATATTTTGGGAATAAGAATAGTAAGAAACAGAGAAAAAAGACTGATAGGCCTCAGTCAGGATACATACTTGGAAAAGGTACTAAAGCGTTTTAGTATGGAAAATTCCAAGAAAGGGGAGTTGCCAATCCAAAGCAATACCAAGCTGAGTAAGACTCAAAGCCCGAGTACAGAGACAGAGATAGCTGATATGAGCCGAGTACCTTACGCTTCCGCAGTAGGCTCTATCATGTACGCTATGACTTGCACTCGCCCTGATGTGGCCTTCGCTTTGAGCATGGTCAGCAGATATCAAGGGAACCCTGGTAGAGCACATTGGATTACAGTTAAGAATATTCTTAAGTACCTTCGGAGGACCAAGGAATGGTTTCTAGTCCTCGGTGGGAGTGATGACTTAAGGCTACGAGGGTACAGTGACGCTAGTTTTCAGACGGATCGGGATAACTTCCGATCGCAGTCAGGCTGGGTCTTTACCCTAAATGGAGGAGCAGTGACTTGGAAAAGTTCCAAGCAAGAGACCGTAGCTGATTCAACGTGCGAATCAGAGTATATTGCGGCGAGCGAAGCGTCAAAGGAGGCTATATGGTTGGAGAACTTCATTGGAGACTTTGGAGTTGTGCCATCCATAAAAGAGCCAATGGAAATTTTATGTGATAATGAAGGAGCGGTTGCCTTGACCAAGGAACCGAGAGATCATGGCAGATCTCGACATAATGACAAAAAATACCATTTTATCAGACATCGGGTAGAAGAGGGACTCCTCGTTGTGAAGAGGGTATCATCAGAAGAGAACCCTGCAGATCCCCTTACAAAGGGACTGAGTAGGGTCAAACACTTGCAGCACGCTAGGAGCATTGGGCTGAAGGATGATATAAGTTTGGATTAGATAGGAAATATGTAACAGATAGTTTGTACTTGACATTTGATGAATAAATAAAATTGTGTTATTTATGAGTAAAGCTACTATCTTATGTTGGTTATTTATCTATTGTTTCCATTTTGCATGTTTTGACTTCCTGAATGATATGATTATTCAAAAGGTCCACAGTCGGTCATATTTTGGAAGTAGATATGAATGAAGACTGTTATGAATTGTTTGTAGATTGTCTAAAAGGTTTTGGACATAGCAAAAGTTTGCTGCAAAGTTCATGAGTGCTTGTGAATATGAGTTGAGCATTGGAATAAACCCTAGTTTGTTGTATCACTTAGTAGTGTTTTATCTTAAGTGATCGCAAAGCGATAACATCATATAGTCTTAAAACTTAGAGATATGGTTGTTGTTTGCTGGTTGGTTGTACATTGATAATGTGTAAACGCATCAGTAACTTGATGTCATAAAACATATTATTGTGTGTGATCCATTAGTAAATAATAGATGCATATGAGTCGAAGTTGATTTGTTCCTTTTATTTCTATGAGAATAAAAGTGATATATTGGCCACTTGATGATTTGGTTTAACTTATGTGCCGGGCCCGGTCAGAATGAAGTTGATGTGTTCAACTAAATTCTATGTCGAACAAATCAAAAATCAAGAAACAATTGCTGGGCAATAAGCATTGTCAGCATGATATCCAGAACAGAGGATTATACGATCCCTTATCTAAAGGACAAGTTGATCAGAGTTGACAGCAAAGTATAAGAGCTACGATTGCTAATCGGATTCTGAAGTCATATGTGAGATATAGTTACTAGACTTATCCAAGTGGGAGACTGTTGGAATAGTGTCTAAGCCCGTAACTATATTTGGTATGTACTTGACCCGGTTATGCATGGTCCTTTTGGGTTGCCTTCTCCAAAGCAACTTGACAAGGTAATTTAAGGAGAAAGAGAGAGTATTATGATTTATTAATATATTATAAGAATAATATATTCAAGGAGAAATCATATTTATTTAATTAGTATTGGTCATAAATTAATTAGGAATTAATTTGGTGGTCAAAAGAGATTAATTGAATAAAGGGGTATAAACTATCAAATGTATGATAGTTGAGTTTTTGGTTAAGGAAACCTAATGGGCTTAAGGGGGAACGAAATTATGATGGGTATCCATCATATTTTCGTCCAAGGGCCTTATTCCAGAAGGTTCCATGGGCTGCTTGGTGGCTAAGTTGTCCATTAGGGTTTAGACTGAAACCCTAGTAACCTGTAAGTATAAATATGACCCCTAGGGCATGAATTCGGCTACCGCTTGATTCTAAGAGACCCTTAGGCCGATTTCTAGCCTCTCTCTCCCTCTCTCATATTGCCTTCTTGCTTGTGGGGTTTGTGAACCATTAGAGGAGTTGCATTTGTGACTCTAAGCTCAAGAGAAGAAGAAAGAGAAGATCTAAGCCAACAATTGAAGAGGTAAACATTTAGATCTGATTCTATATGTTATTTTTGTTGTTTATATGCTAGATTAGGGTTTGCAAGTCTTGGAATCAAAGCATGTTCAATAGTGAAACCTAGATCCAAGCATTAGGGTTTGTATGAGCACATAGGAATGTTTCTTATGCATAAAACCCATCAATTAGGATGCTGGTGTTGTAGGTCTTTAGAAACTTATGTCATGTGTACTTGTTTGAAGATGTGTTAAGAACTTGAAAACTTTGTATGTAATGCTTGTGTTGTAGGTCTTTTGAAAACTTTGCTTCATGGTTGTGTTAAGAACTTTATAACTTTGAATGTAATGGTGTGTATGCACTTTTTGGTAATGAATTAATATGTTTTGTGTACTACCCTTCATAGATCAATTAATAACATTGTACATTTCAATTGCAAATGAAAATCATCTTCAAGATGCATTTACAATACACTTAAGAATTGCATTTCAAAAACATTCAAGAAATTGAACAATGAACTATAACAAACTACATTCCATTACCATTACCATTACCACTGCATTACACATTAATCTAATACATAAACCAAATACAACAACACCAATTCCAAAACCACCTACATAAACTGAAAGCAAAAAAACTCTCTCCGATTAAAAAAAAAAAAAAAAAAAAAAAAAAAAAAAAAAAAAACTCCATTACCATCCAAACCTTCACAAGATACTTAGAGATTAAAATAATACTAAAAAAAACACCCATGAACAAAACAACATTAGTTGGTAGTTCCACAATTTTGCAGTTACAATGACGACCCTCTCTTCCAATCAATTCTTTGATCTTATCAAACCTAGAATCACCACCAAAGCCCTACCACACATAGGAGGATCTGACCATCGAATGAAACCACATCTTCTACAGTTCCAAAATTGTCTTCCAGGGTTATGATCCGTCCATGAAGTGATCTTTGTTGCTTCATTTCCACATCTGTAAGTCACCATCTTTGAATCAGAAGCGATTGGATGTCGTGAAGGGTGCAACGGTCGAGCAATAGTGGAAAGGAGGAGAGATGACCGATTGATGAAGCTAAAGGATTTGCCCAAAAATCGGACATGCAATTTCTTTTAAAGAGAGAAGCTTA
This sequence comes from Lactuca serriola, assembly GCF_051521515.1. NCBI lineage: Eukaryota > Viridiplantae > Streptophyta > Magnoliopsida > Asterales > Asteraceae > Lactuca > Lactuca serriola. The sequence continues at coordinate 2,180,820 of NC_136409.1, read as the reverse complement.
CAATTGAAATGACGAAATTACCCCTGCAATATTTTATTAAAAAATGAGTTAATGGTGAAATGCTAACGGAGTGAGCCGGAAGGACCATTTGTTAAAAGTTTTGAAACCACAGGGACCATCTGTGAGGTTTTTTGAACTTAGGGACTAAACTTGATATTTCTGGAAACCACAGGGACCATTTTTGAAGTTTTCTCTAAATGATAAAGTAAATTACACATTTGGTCCCTTCCCAAATTCACACGTCCATTCACTACAAAAGTACAACATAACAGATAACACCCAAGTAGCTTGACGGTAGCTAAATGAGTCCCTTCCCTCTAAACATGATGAATTTGAACTCGACATATATTCGTAAATGTTTTCTCAAGATAAAGCATAGGCGTCTAGGTTTTTGATTATTACCATTCACCCATCTAAGTTAAGAGAACCCCTTTGATATGATGACTTGAAAAGAATAAAGTATTTAGAGAAAATCATGGTCAGGAGAGTTTTGTTTCTGCAAAGTTTGCATATTTGATCCCTAGAAGTAGTTGTTTTTTATATTTTTGTGTTGAACTTTACGTATGTTTTTTACGTATGAGGCGGATCACATATAATAACTTTCGTTTGTTAATATTAAAAACCGTATTATATTCAAGTTTGTTTACGTTTCAACGTAATATTTTTTTTTTACATTTTATTGTTTAATTTTGTGTACATTCCTACATATCATTCGGGTCACATATAATAATTCTCGTTCATTAACTAAAAAAATGTATTATCATCGAGCTTGTCTACGTTTCACGAAATGTATTTTTTTTAACGTTATTGTGCTTAATTTTATGTACATTTTATACGTATGACTCGGGTCACATATTTTATTATTTAAGTTTTCATTCGTTTACTTACAAAAATATTACTTATTTTTTTTCACGAATCGATATAAATTTAAGTTTTTTTTATTATTTTTATTTTTTTTAATGTTTCGATGATTTTTTTGTAAATTTTGGTACTTATTTTATGTATGGGTTTGTTCACATATAATAGATAAACGCGTAATGTTAAAAAAAAAAAGTTAAGTAAGAAAACATTAAAAAAAAGTTACGTCGAAAAATAGACAAACTGGAATATAATACATTTTTAAAAGCTAACGAACGAAAGTTATTATATATGACTCAAATAATACATAGGAATGTACATAAAACTAAGCACAAAAAAAAACATGTTGAGACGTAGACAAACTCGAATATAATACATTTTTTAAAAGTAACAAACAAAAATTATTATATGTGATCCGTCTCATACGTAGGAAATGTATATAAAATTAAACACAAAAAAAACGACGTCGAAACGTAGACAAACTCGAATTTAAACCGACAACTTTATAAAAAAAACATGTAATTTAATAATAATAATAATAATAATAATAATAATAATAATAATAATAATAATAATAATAACGAAAGAATGTTCGAAATTAAAGTTGAAACGTTGACCACCTTGAATTATACTGAAAAATATATAAAAATAAACACATAAAAATAATTTTTTTTAGGTTAATGAATGAAAATTATTAATGAAAATCAAATTATATACTAAGGTTAAACACGAAAATTTTGAAAATAAAGGGGTGAAAATAATATTTTTCAAAGTTCAAAGTGAAGGGTTCAAAGTGATATTTTAAAATGTAAAATGGTGGAAAAGACACAAACTCATAAACATAAAATATAGAAAAAAAAACATTACATAAGTGGTCCATATGGTTTACCGGTAGTCACAAACTCAGTCTCTACTACTTAAAAAGACCAAAATACCCTCACACTAACGGATGAATAGTAACAGCGTCAGCAAAAAAAGGGTCATTCATGCAAGTTTTGGAAACAACAGGGACTATGTTCGTCAAAAAAATTAACAGAGACTAAGTTTGTGACTTTTGGTAAAACACAGGGACCATTTTTGTAATTTTGTCATTTATATATAATAATTTGCATTGTATCGAGTATAGTGTAGTGGTAAAAATGTGATTCGTTCTATTAACCCCCTTAATAGTTAAGGGGTATTTCGGTTTGATGTTACATAGTTTTAGAATTTTATTGATCCCATATTAATCCATATGACAATATAGAAAGTAAACTGTAACATCTCAAAAATCGAGGCAAAAAAATATTATGTTTTAAATTAAGTAATTCATAACATAATTTACCAAACATTGTCAATGTCATATCAATTTATAAAACCATAACAGCGTGTCTGAAAACTATGTCATCGAAAGTAATAAAAATCAGAGTACAATCCCAGAAAACTCCATGCGGAAATCATGTGTGTGTATGTGTTGCGCTGCTACACCGTCGGCTTGTTCCCCTTAGACAAAGAGGTACCGAAAATCAAAACTGAAACTGTAAGCACAAAGCTTAGTGAGTTCCCCCATCATACCACATACCATACAATCACATAGTCTACATACTGTCGGGCAATTCTGGGGTGCCCGACCTACCCGGTACGACCATTCTGAGGTGCCGACCTACCCGTGTCAAGCCATTTTGGGGTGCTGACCTACCCATCGGTCCTAACAACTGAACCTCGGGGACTATTCCACCCCCTACTACATATATCATAACATAAACATACTATCAGACATATTTGGGGTGTACGAACTACCCTCCGGTCCTAGCCAACTGAACTTGGGGACTATTCTCCCCCTACTACCATTACCACATATAACATATCATGCCAGCATATAAATATATCAAGTAGTAGCAAACATAGATGAATATCACAAAGACAATCATCTAACATACAACTCCTACTAGTGGGTTGGCATTGTGGCCGTAGACCCACCGCTACTGGAAGGTAACTCACCTCGATGTCGAGTAGCGTCTGGACTATCCTCGGCGTGAAGGTCGGCTCTCCTCGACTCCTCAATCCCTACACGACAATCCTCAAGTCATCAAACAGAACATATGACCCCAACCAGGGTCAATACCATAACCAGTCAAAGTCAATATCCAGTTGACCTGACTCGCCGAGTTGGCCCGCCAAATCACCAAGTCCATACTCCACTAATCTGATACAACCCCAAATCCGCTTGTCGAGTCTAGCGAGAACTCGACGGGTTCCTCTTCCTTCAAACTATCGGGACCATCTTCATCCGACTCGATGAGTTCGTCCTTTAACTCGGCGAGTTCATCTCCCTCATAAAAACGCGTCCAATCTATGACTCGCTGAGTTGTATGAGCAACTCGTCGAGTCCATCTTCAATGGTTGGGAGATTGCCTTGGACTCGCCGAGTCTGTTCATACACTCATCAAGTCCCATGATTCTTCAGGTCCTTTTTCGCGTCTAAACATCTACGGGACTTCCCTCCCTAACAACTGGTCCATTTGCAGAATGGATTTGTTGGTCATTACGCCTCGACTCGCCGAGTCCCAAGAACAACTTGGCGAGTCCATCCTTGACCATTACTATACAGTTGATTTAAATGGGTCTTAACACATCAAAACCATAAATCTGGCCTCCTAATGTCCATTTTATACGTAAAATTCCAAACTTAGTGCACATGCATGGGGTTTTTAGCTCAAAAATACATAAAAGGTGCTCTAAAATGTGCATGGGGCTCTCATGGCCATAGAGTTGGCACCCTTATGCCATGAGACCCCTCCAATAACTCGGATATGAAAGTAGAACTCCATGAATCACTTCACAAATCCGGAAATGGATTAGAAAGCCCTAAATGCACCCAAGATCTAAGCCCTAAAGATGAACAAACAAATGGAAGACCAAAACAGGGGCATTTACCTTGCTTGAGCTGAAGATGGAATAAGATCTTTGGGTCTACAAGCCCCAAATCGAATTTCCAAGCTTCTTCCTTCCTTCCAAGCTTCACAACCACCCAAAAGCACCAAAATGGCCTTAGATCACTCAAAGCGGCTAGGGTTTCGATAAGAAGTGTTCTGGGAGCATAAGGGACAATAGAGGCTGCAATAAGGCCTTTAAATAGGGTGCAAACCCTCAAATTTAGGGTTTTCCTCATTGATGTGCACGAAAGTACCCATTAATTTTAATATTTATAACCTAACAAACTTAGACTAACTATGCACTTATAGACAGTGTACCTAGTCAGATTACAGTATAGCTTAGGTAAGTCGGGTGTCGATCACAGGGAACGGTGGATTAATTTAATATATTTGATTATAGGTTACAGGTCACACGAAAAGAATAAAGAAATAAATCTCAAACTAACAATTAATTAACTACTCTCGATAAACTAACAGGAAAGAAAATCTCTTCAGGTACTTTGGTTTAAACAAATTACACCTTAAAAACATAGACAATTGCATACACACATTCATTTATTCATGTTCACCGATTCCTAAAATGATTAGATTCGCGTTCACTGTAACTAATCCTTTAGCAAGCAAGTCAATTCAAACAGTGATCAGTTGATTAAACTAACATGCTTCCTAGTGTTCAGTTCGTATCAAGCAAGACTTGTAAATATAGTTAATCAAATTAGACATTCAATTAACCTCTTGTTGATGGTCATCAAAGAAGGCTCACACATTAACTTACTTATTCCCAAGTTAATCCTAGTTTCACATTCGTTATTTCTAGACTTATAATCTCGATGGTCATCAAAATCATAAGAGACAAGCAATCAAGCATATGTTCATACAACTCAATTCACTTAACAATTAACAGCAAATAATTATCATTAATATGTAAGGATCTTTTAACAAGCTTGGCAAGATAAATTAAACACAAACAAACTATTCAATATAGCAATTAGTTTAATAATCAAAGCTTCATTCAATCATAAACACAAAGTAAAAGGTTTTTACACCCAAATCAGAAACTAAATACAGAATAGTAACACAATGGAATGCTAAACATGGTCACGTTAACAGCCTATACGATTACCGACATGTATCCGCTCTCCAACCCTTCCGATCTCCGCTCCCGTTAGCTTAACGGCCTTCCGGCCGCCTTCTAGACCCTCAAAACGGCTTAACAGAAGTTAATTATCGACTAAATTAGGTTAGAAGTCGAATCCCCCCTCCTGGTTAGCTGAAAATCAACTTTTATAACCTTTGTAGCCGACTTACGTACGCTGGGCGTACTAAGGATTTACACGCGATTGAACTTATCTGGTGTCAGCCATTACGCGGGGCGTAACCTAGAATTACGCTGGGTGTAACGTGATTTTGGTCATTACGCTTAGCGTACAATGGAATTACGTTGGGCGTACTTGGTCCTCCAGCATTTTTCTTTTCTTTTAGCTTCTAAGCCCGGTTTCCGCTTCAGTCTTTTCTTTTGTGCTTTATCGACAACGAATAGCTGCAAAACATAATTCAAAGCATTATGAGTACTTTTTAGTTCTAAAAGAGAATAATAAAGGCCAAAATATTAAGATATAATGCATAAAAATATATATAAAAATACACATATCACTCATACAACACCTACTCGCTGAGTCAATCTCCCGACTCATCGAGTAGGTCACTTGCGGATCACGTCCCTACTCGACGAGTTGGGCCACCAACTCGTCACGTCCCAGAGAAAATACATAAATGCTTTAAATTAAATGCATATCGGAAATCAGGTGTTACAAATCTCCCCCACTTATTCTAGACTTCGTCCTCGAAGTCTGCTGCTTGATCCTAAAATAGCTCGGGGTAATGCTCCCTCATCTCGTCCTCTAACTCCCAGGTCCATTCCAAGCCATTGTGGTGCTGCCACTGCACCTTTACCAGATCCACCCTCTTGTTCCTCAGATCCCTTGACTTCCAGTCAAGGATTGCCACTGGCTGCTCGATGTAGTTCAGGCTATCATCAACCTAAATATCCTCTAAAGGCACCACTGCTGAATTGTCCACCAAACATTTCCGTAACTAGGAGACATGAAAGGTGCTATGAATCTGACTGAGTTCGGCTGGAAGATCCAGCCTATATGCTACCCTGTCCACCCGGGCTATAACCCTGAACGGTCCAATATACCTGGGGCCCAGCTTGCCCCGCTTCCTGAATCGAATGATGCCCTTCCATGGCGACACCTTCTGGAGCACCATATCCTCGACTTGAAATTCCAGGTCTGACCATCGCTTGTCGGCATAACTTTTCTGCCGACTCTGAGCAGTCTGAAGCCTGCTCCGAACCTGCTGGTTCCTCTCCGTAGTCTTAGTACCACTTCGGTACTCCCCATGAATCTCTACCCCATTTCTCCCCAGCATATCGAGGTCCTACACTTCCTCCCATACAACATCTCGAAAGGAGGACAATCGATACTCGCATGATAGCTATTGTTATAGGAGAACTCCGCCAACGGAAGGTAAGTATACCAACTACCTCTGAAGTCTAAAACACACGCCTGCAGCGTATCCTCTAGCATCTAGATGGTCTGATCGCTTTGACCATCCGACTGCGGGTGAAAGGCGGTGCTAAAATGTAGACGAGTACCCAGCTCGTCATGAAACTTTGGAAGAACAATCGGGATTTACCGAGGGAAGAGAGAATTGTTGCTAAAGTTTTGGTTAGACCATCTGTTCTTTAGTCAGCGAGAACTGAGTATGACATTATTTTAAGCATCTGAATCCATTGATATGGTTATGATTCAAAGATGCTAGTGGGATTTTGGAAGTTGTGTTGTTTTAGGAGTGGTGTTCTAGCTTTGTTAGGCACCACCCGTGTAACACCATAAAATTTCAAACAAATTTTCACATTTTTAAAACCATTTAATTCACAATATTATAAGACACATTGTTTCATATATTCAAACATAAGTAAAAAAATCCCAAGATCATATCATATAAATAAAACTCCGCGTGTGTGTGTACTGATCATGCCCGCGCCTTCCCACGATCCTTACTAGTACCTAAAACACATAACACAAAATACTGTAAGCACGAAGCTTAGTGAGTTCCCCAAAATACCACACATAACACATACTAGCCACTCGAGGCTATAACTCTGTGGGCCCTTGGGCCCTAACTCTGTGGACCTTCTGGTCCTAACTCTGTGAACCTTCCAGTTCTAACTCTGATATACCTTGATATACACCCGGCATAAATCACATAGAAATAATGTAGTGCAACACATCACATATAAAGCATACAATAACTCTGTTACATAACTCTAATTACCACTCAAGGTACAATATAGTGAGAAGACTCACCTCGGATGTCTCAGTAATATCTCGCTCGCGTAACACTAATCTAGCCTCTGCCTAAACACATAAACAATCATCTCAATTAATAATGACTCTCCATGCTAGACTAAATCCTCACACGTCCTCTAAGAAGGCTAAAAGTCCATTTTACCCTTCAAACAGTGCACAAGTCAAATTGATAACCAAACCCTAATAGTTATCAAAAGTCAACGGTTAACCCTTTGACCAGACTCGCCGAGTGCACAATTGTGACTCGGCGAGTTCATTCATGAACTCAAGTCCTCAAAATCCCCAATGACTCATCGAGTCACTTCCCCAACTCAGCGAGTCACCAACTGTTTGATTCATGGGGAAAAATATCCTACTCGCCGAGTCTGTTCTTGGACTCGGCGAGTTCATGCCATGCTCAAACTCAAATGACCTCCTGAGGTCATATCCGTTCCTCTAACCCATAGATCTGGCCTCCTTAAGCAATATAAACACGTAAATTCTGGATCTTGATGCCCATGCAAGGACCTAATGGCTCTATTTGAAGAAATGGCCTCAATATGCCACCCTAAGCTCATAACTCCCAATGACACCCATAAAGATCAAGGAGTTAAGGTCTCTGGACCTCTTTGGATCCAGATCCAAAGTCTTAACACAAGAAGGGACCAATTGCTCCACAATTCATACTCTAAAGGGGCTAGAAACTCTAACTCTCAAAGATTAACACCAAAACTGAAGAAGGATCGAATATGTACCTCAATATGAAGTCCCTAGGCTTTGAAATCCACAGAATAGCAACCTCTTCAGTTCTCTCTTGCCTTGGTCACCTTCTTCTTGCAAAAACACCCACACAAAGTTCAAAAATGGCCTCTTCTTCCTCACAAACGCTCTAGATCTCTTAGGGTTTCACTCAGGGGTCTGCTAGCCGCAAATGGTTGCTATAAGCCCCTTTAAATAGGTCCCAAACCTCGGGAATTAGGGCTTCATTAAATAGTGCGGACTCACCGAGTTCACTAGTCGACTCGCCGAGTTCGGTCATTAACCCGGATAGAATTCCCGATCCTGCTCGGCGAGTCTAAGCGTCAACTCGTCGAGTCCCTCCAAAATCTCCAAAATAAATGAATAATAATGTACCTGGGAATCCGGATGTTACAATTCTCCCCCACTAGAATCAGGCTTCGTCCTTGAAGTCTTACTCCGCAAACAACTTTGGATACTGCTCACGCATCTCTCGCTCCGGCTCCCAAGTCAGCTCGGACCCCTTCCGATGTTGCCACTGGACCTGCACCAGGGGCACTTCCTTGTTCCTTAGAACTTTGATCTTCCGATCCATAATCGCAACCTGTGACAACCGTTAATTTTCGGTCAAGTCAAAGTCAACTTAAGTCAACAAGTCAAACCGGTCAACTCAACTAACCCTTGTGTACTAGGGTTTACGTTGTGTAATTACTAAACAACTAGCTATTCCAAGGAGAGATCATAAATCAAAAAGTACGTACATCTAGATCTCCTTAACCCAAATCTATGGTAAGTGACGAGCCAAACCGATAAAACATTGTTGCGTACTCATCAAGAGTGTGTAAGATCCTTAAACAAGGCTTAACGGGGTTTACGGACCCTGCATTGCGAAGCCAGACACTCAAAAAGGTCACAAATGAAACCTCTTTCAATCGTTTTCACTCTATCTCTCTCTCTATTGTAAAATCTCTCCCAAATCTCTCTAAGTATGTGAAATCTCTCCCAAATCTCTCTCTGAATGAGAAATCTCTCCAAGAATGTCAAATCTCTCTAAGAATGTGAAATCTCTCCCAAATATCTCTTTGTATGTGAAATCTCTCCAAGTATGTCAAATCTCTCCCAAATCTCTCTAAGTATGTGAAATCTCTCCCAAATCTCTCTCTGAATGAGAAATCTCTCCAAGAATGTCAAATCTCTCTAAGAATGTGAAATCTCTCCCAAATATCTCTTTGTATGTGAAATCTCTCCAAGTATGTCAAATCTCTCCCAAATCTCTCTAAGTATGCGAAATCTCTCCCAAATCTCTCTCTGAATAAGAAATTTCTCCAAGAATGTCAAATCTCTCCCAAATCTCTCTAAGAATGTGAAATCTCTCCCAAATATCTCTTTGTATGTGAAATCTCTCCAAGTATGTCAAATCTCTCCCAAATCTCTCTAAGTATGTGGAATCTCTCTCAAATCTCTCTCAAAATCTCTCCCAACTGTCTATAATCACTCGGGGCATCCCGACCCTCGAATTTGGCTAAAACAGCCCAAAAACGGAAGTCTACGCAAAAAACGGACTTAAGGAGCCGAAACCCCTCTTAGGACCCGAAAGTCCTCTTAGGACCCGAAAGCCCTCTTAGGAACCGAACCCTTCTGAGCCGAAGGCTGCTGAACCGAACCCGAAAGGTCCTCTCGGGCCCGAACCTCGCATGCCTCACCCGAACCCGAACGTTCGGCACATTTCGGGTCTGACCAGTTTCGCTTCTGATGACTTCTGACCTTCGCTTCTGACCCTTCGGACCGAGCCCTCGGACTAAGCCCCTCGCCCTTCGCTTCTCGCTCCTGGTTCGCATCTCGCATCCTGCGCAGCACCCGCCATGACCGAAGCTCGGCCTAGGACCGAAAGGCCTCACTGGGAATGTTTTTTCTCCCGGTTTTTGATTAAATTTGCGTTTTAAGCCCGTTTTTAATTGTTTTAACACGAGATTTTCACCCAAAACTTTATTTTAACATATAAGGACCCTTAATTATTAATTAATCATGTTTTAAGGATAAAACCTTATCCAAAAGGGAGTAGGTGAAGTACAAAGATGGAGTGTTGATTTTCCTTTATTTTATGACACAAGCAACCTCCATCACCCACTCCATGTCACTATTCCCCATCAGCCCTTACCTAGTCACTTCATTGTACTTTTCCCACCTTTTTCCAACCCCACAATTGGTCAAAGGCTAGAAAAGCCTCCTCTCTCCTCATTTCTCTCATTTTCTCTCTTTTCACCAAAAAGAGCAAACTCTTTCCTCTCTCATTTTCCCTCTCTAGAACTCGAGATTCGAGGGCTGATCTTGGGATTTTCCTCCGCATTTAGTAAGAATAATCCCTTCTCCTTATGATTATTTCACTTCTTTCTACTCGAATCATGGATATCTTACACAAACTCTCTCATAATTGTGTTAGATCTTCGAATCTTCAAGTGATTCTTCAAGTGTTCTTGGGTTGAACACTTCTCTTCTTCAACACATATCTTCTAAAATCACTCAAGGTGAGTTCATACCCCTACATTTTCATGTTTTCTCAAGTTTTTAGAGGGGGGATTACAAGTTAAAACACCAAGAACATAACTAAACTTTTCTAACAGCCTTCATCAGAAAAGTTCAACTCTATTCACGGACTGTTTTGGACAACTTAAACATTTTAGTTTTCAAAACTGTTTTAGGTGCAAGTAGTTCCACTTCTTAGCTTTAAAATGACTACTTGCACATCTCCACACGATTTTTCTACAATTTATGGTGATTTTTACAAAACAACCTGTCTTTTCAAACACAAATCCGGACCAGTCTGTGAATATGAGTATTTTAATATAAGTTAAAGGCTTCCAAAAATCATGATCAAAATTATGAGTAAACTAGACTCATTTTAGGAACTCTCAAAATTTACGGATCTAGTTTCCGACTTCGTATGATTTTTCTATGATTTTTCTAAAACAGTGCAGAAAGGTTAAGAGTTAGTTAACAGCTTCTAACTTTTTAAACACTTTGTAACATGTTGAGCAAAGTGTTAAATCTTTGATAACTTCATATATTACATGTATTTCTTGTTATGATATTAAAACTATATTTCATCTAGAATTGTTAGACTTCAACTATAATTGTTGAGCGTTTATGCTTGAGTCATATAAGAATTTAGTCTTGATTGGCTTAGAATTGGTGGTGCCCGCCTCATCTCCTGTTCCTTGTTTGGTTGTGGACCTAGGGCAGACCCACTATATTCAACGTTTTATCTAACTTAAATCTTATATAACTTATATACGCTGGACGATTATAGGGGAAATCTACTGGTCATTCTAGGGTTCATTAATGCATCATATAGGAATATTCTATTCACACTTAACAAAGAAAATATTGGAGTTTCTGGAAATCAAACTCTATCAATTTTACAAGGAAAACGGTATCTACTTCAAACAAAACTCTTATGAACTCACCAACTTAATTGTTGACACTTTTTCAAAACTACTTGTATTCTCAGGAAATCAGTGAAACAGGAAAAACTTCAGCGCCTTGAGGATGGGACGTTAAACCGTGAACAATTTACTTTTGTCATCATAATGTAATTGATTTTGAAACATGTAAACATATACTTTGGTGTAACTTTTTCAATTATATTTATGATAGTTGTATTTACTTTGAGCACTATTATACAGGTTGTTGTGATACTGTACATGAAGTCCTCCACCCCCGGACGTTTCCGCCAACCTTGGTTTGGGGGTGTGACACAACCGGTCTCTCAACATAGTTCAAGCTCGCATCTACCTGAATATCCTCTAATGGTACCACTTCCGACTCGTCGGCTATACACTTCCTCAACTGCGATACGTGAAAGGTGTCATGAATATGGCCCAACTCTGCAGGTAGCTCCAACCGGTAGGCTACCCTGCCTACCCTTGCAATCACTCGGAATGGACCAATATATCGGGGTCCCAGCTTGCCCCTCTTCCTGAACCGGATCACTCCTTTCCAAGGAGATACCTTCAGGAGTACAAAGTCACCGACCTGGAACTCGAGCTCTGACCGTCGTCTATCCGCATAACTCTTCTGACGGCTCTAGGCCGTCAGTAACCTCTGTCTGGCCTGTTGAATCTGCTCAGTCGTCTGAAGCACAATCTTTGTACTACCCATCACACGTTGCCCTACCTCTCCCCAACAAATGGGAGTTCGACACCTCCTCCCATACAACAGCTCAAAGGGTGGCATACCAATGCTCGAATGATGGTTGTTGTTATAGGAAAACTCAGCCAAGGGTAAGTATGTGTCCCAACTCCCTCCGAAGTCCAATATACATTCCCGAAGCATGTCCTCGAGCATCTGAATCGTCCGCTCACTCTGTCCGTCAGTCTGTGGGTTGAAGGCGGTACTAAAATGCAACCTCGTGCCCAACTCCTCAAGGAATTTCTTCCAGAATCTGGAAGTGAAACATATATCTCGATCTGAGACAATCGAGATCGGTACTCCATGTCGCGATACTACCTCCCTCATGTACAACTCTGCCAGTCTCTCCGCAGAAGAGCTCTCACTGATGGAAAGGAAATGAGCGCTCTTCATCAACCTGTCCACAATCACCCAAATTGCATCGACACCCCTAGTAGTCCTCGGCAATTTGGTGATAAAATCCATGGTAATCTATTCCTACTTCCACTCGGGAATCTCTAACGGCTGCAACTTACCATGCGAACGCTGTTGCTCGGCCTTAACCTTGCGACAGGTCAAGTACCTCTCTACGAACCATGCGACATCTCTCTTCATACAGGGCCACCAATACTCCTTCTTCAAGTCCAAATACATCTTAGTGGCCCCGTGATGGATCGAGAACCTCGATCGATGCGCCTCCTCCATCAAAATGGTACGCATGCCTCCCATAAACGGTACCCAAATCCAACCCTGAAATGTCATAAGCCCTCGGCTATCGGTAACGAACTTCGATACCTGCTCGATAACCCGCTCTCTCTTATGGTTTTCTGGTCTCACGGCCTCAGCCTGGGCCCCACGAATGGTGTCCAACACCGGTGTCATCACTATCAATCTCAGGCAAACGTCTCGCATCAGGGCGCCCTCCGCCTTACGATTCAGGGTATCGGCTACAACATTAGCTTTTCCCGGGTGGTATAGGATCTCGCAGTCGTAATCCTTTACCACATCAACCATCTCCTCTGGCGCATATTCAGGTTGGGCTAATCCATCAGGTACCTCAAGCTCTTGTGGTCCATGTATATGGTACACCGAATCCCATACAGATAGTGACGCCAGATCTTGAGGTCGAACACCACCGCCCCCAACTCCAGATCGTGGGTGGGATACCTCGACTCATGAGGTTTCAGCTGCCTCGATGCATATGCTATCACATGCCCCCTCTGCATAAGTACCGCTCCTAACCCTGATATCGACGCGTCACAATACACTACGAAGTCCTTCATCCCCTCCGGAAGGGCTAACACCGTGGCTTCGGATAGACTTTGGCGAAGTGTCTCGAAGGAGGCCTGTTGCTTTGGGCCCTATGAAAAAGCAACACCCTTTTGGGTCAACTTGGTGAGTGGCACGACGATCTTGTAGAAATCCATGATAAATCTTCGATAATAACCAGCCAACCCTAGGAAACTCCTGATCTCGGTAGGTGACCTCGACACTTCCCAACTCATCACTGCCTCAATCTTGGCCGTGTTGACCAAGATCCCTTTCTGGTTAACGAGGTGCCCTAGGAACTGGACCTCTCGTAACCAGAAATCACACTTGGAGAATTTGTCATAAAGCCTCTCTGATCTCAAAACTCCGAGAATCTCTCAAATGCTCCTCATGCTGCTCTCTGGATCACGAATACACCAATATGTCGTCGATGAACACGATCACCGAGCGATCCAACATCGGCTTGCACACCCTGTTCATGAGATCCATGAACACCGCCGAAGCATTGGTGAGCCTAAAAGGCATCACCACGAACTCGTAATACCTGTAACGAGTCCTGAACATTGTCTTCTGGATATCCTCATCTCGCACCCTCACCTGATGATATCCAGACCTCAAATCGATCTTGGAGAACCAAGATGCTCCCTGTAACTGATCAAACAAATCGTCGATCCTCGGCAATGGGTAACGGTTCTTGACCGTCAACTTGTTCAACTCCCGGTAATCAATGCACATCCGGTGTGAACCATCCTTTTTCTTGACAAAAGGATAGGCGCTCCCCACAGCGAGCTGCTCGGCCGAATAAACCCCTTCCCCAGCAGCTCCTGAAACTGCGAGGATAACTCATGCCTCTCTGGAGGCGCAAGGCGATAGGGCGCCTTGGCAATAAGCGCAACCCCCGGAGTCAAATCGATACGGAACTCTACCTGCCTCTCGGGAGGCACACCCGGAAACTCCTCGGGGAAAACATCCAGTAACTCGCGTACTATCGGTACCTCATCGTCTGACCTTGGTCTCTCTGAATCAACTCTCATGTCCATCACGTAAGCCACAAACCCACTACAACCCTGCTGTAGACTCTGCCTCGCTCTAGCAGCCGAACAAAACGCTAAACCGGTACGGGTACTCTCGCTGTACACCATAAGAACTCCCTCACTAGGGTCTCATATGGTCACCAGCTGTCGCTCGCAGTCAATAACCGCTCCGAATTTGCTCAACCAATCCATGGCCACGATAACACAGACGTCCCCCATCGCAATCGGGACCAAATCGATAGGGAACGCAACGCCGAAGATCTCGAGTACACATCCTCGAATCACCTCAGTGGCATACACTGCTCTCTCGTCCGCTATGGAAACTCTCAGAGGTCGACTCAACGCCTCTCGACTAATACTGATGTGCTGACTAAAGGCTAAACATACGAAAGACCGACTCGCACCCGAGTCAAATAGCACCAAGGCAGGTATAGAATTCACAAGAAAAGTACCTACGCATATCATAATATAAGCACAATATCTCAACATAAAAAAATACATGAAAGTATACATACCAGCCACAACGTCGGGTGCTGCACGAACCTCCTCCGCGGTCAACTGGAAGGCTCTCCCTCGTGCCTTTGGTGCCTCGGCCTTCAACGGTCGGCTCTCTGTAGCTCTGATAGTAGCAGGGGTAGATCCCTGAGATGCTCCCTGCGCCGACCCTCACAACTGTGGACACTCTGTCTTCCAATGTCCGGTCTGGTTGTAGTGGAAACATATTGCAAACCCCTTGGGGCAATCCTTGGCCATATGCCCCTCCTTACCACATTTGTAGCAAGACCCTGCTCTGCACACCCTATCATGACTCTTGCCGCACTTGCCATAAATACGACCCTTCTGGTTCCCTGTCCTCGAATCAACAGGCTTGGCCCGCTTGGTTGCCGGCTGAGACTGTACCGGTCGCCTATCCCTCCCCTGAGACTCAGCCTCCTCCCTAGCCTGGGTCTCCAGCTCTATCTCCCTCTTCCGAGCATTTTCCTGAAGCTCGATAAATGTCCGATATGATGAGTTCGCTGTGAACTCTCGTATATCCCTCCTCAAAAGGCTCAGATATTGGCTCATGCGTGCCTGCTCGGAAGACACGTGCTCTGGGCAGAACATCGCCCTCTCCTGGAACATCCTGGTAATCATTGTAACAGTCTCAGTACCCTACTTGAGGGTCAAATACTCCTGGGCCAAACGCTCCCTCTACACTTGGGGAACATACTCCTCTCGGAACATAGCGGTGAACCTCTCCCAGGTCACTACAACAAGCTCAGCAGATGAATAGTGCGCCGTCACAAACTTCCACTAGTCCTTCGCTCCCAAGCGAAGCTGGTTCAGCGTGAACCAAACCTTCAAATGCTCTAGACATGAGCATGTGAAGAAACACCCCTCAATGTCTGAAATCCACCTCGTCGCCGCAATCGGATCCTGTGTCCCATCAAACTCCGGTGGTTTTGTGTTGCTGAACTCCCGGAAAAGCAATGCATCACCACCCTGCAGTCTAGTCGCAACTACAACTGTAGTGGCCGCAAAAACAACATCATCAGAAAGAGAACTGATATAGTAACTAGCATGATTCTACTTGTATCCCTCCCGCATAAAACATTTAAAAACAGTTAAAACATTGATTAAGGGGTATGAACTCACCTGTTGTAAGTGATTGGAATGAACTGAAGAGGTAGGACTGCTAGGTGTCAAGTGAAGTCTTGAACACACTCTATGGTCCTAGTTAACATATAAATTCACATATATGTAACAAATTAGTTTATATACAACTAATAAACAAGTCAAGACACCCTAGGACATGCTAAACACCTTTATCAAGTGTTATTAGCCTCTAGGATTGCATCTAAGTGTTTGTAGGGGAAGCTATTGTGTGTAGGGCTCAAGGATTACTCCACCATGAGGTTCACGGCCCTAATGACCCTACTAAGTGAGTTTACGGTCGTAAACTCATGAGTTTACGGCCGTGAGCTCATACTTATGTGTCCATTTGATGTTTGATGCTCTATAAGGTCCTAAGAAGCATTTCTACTTAATGGCTTGGTCCTTGGAAGAGTTTAAGGCATAATATAACTCCTTTTAGGAGTTTACGGCCCTGGGACCATATCCCTTGGAGATTACGGCCGTAATCTCCCTTGGGAGGATGTTTATGGTGTTTTCAAGTCCCTAAATTAACTAGGAACTAAACTAGGCTTTTGTACTAGGCTTTAGAAGAGTTTATGGCACCATTTGGCACCATTTTATGGAGTTCACGGCCCTAGAACTTTTTGGGCCGTGAACACCTTACTCTTGGTGTTGTAAGTGTGTTTTCTAGTCCTAAACTCATTTAGGTACATGTCCAGTTTAGTCTCTTGGCTTAAGGGGGGGGGGGGGGTTAGGGCATTTTGCCACTTAAAAATGGAGTTCACGGCCCAAGAACTTCCTTGGCCGTGAACTCAATTTCACCCTTGATTCTTAATTGTTTTGGTGTTCTAAACATATAATGGTAGTCCCTATGTTGAGTTCCAAGGCTTTGAGGGACATTGGGCACACTTTTGGCCCTTAAAATGGAGTTTACTCTCCAAGTGTTCTTGGGCGGTAAACTCCCAAATCTTGGGGTTTTGATTCAATTTTGATGTTATAAAACATAATCTAAGCTATATAATACAACTAGATAGAAGTACTCACGATTTGGGATAAAAACCCGAAGATCCGTGAGAGAGAATTTGGCTTTTTCTCTAGTTGTAAATGTAACTAATGAACAAATATGGTTCAGATTTCTATATATAGTCTTGAGATTTTTGGCAGAAAATATATTATTCCCGGAATGAACTCTAATATCATAGAGTATTGGAATAACAGTGTTGCACAAAACCCTAGTGCATCCACTCTCCTGATATCTCCTTAAGTATAAATCCTGAAAAACTGCTAAACTTATACCTGAAGTCTGGAATTTCACTGTAACTGTTCTACTTCTATTGGCTTCAAATGGTTTGTTCAGAATGGAAATTTCGGGTTGTCACACTAAGCCCCCAATCAAACAAGAACATAACATAAGGTCAAACCAAATATTCTCATGCTATAAGATCTTAATTATGTACACCATGCTACATATACTAAGCAACTACAATAATGATGTCAATCTCATATAAGGAAAACCCTAGGCTAGCAGACATCATGTAATCAGACAATTCTATCATGTAATTCCAGAAGATCTCTAGCCTAGTACTCTCTATCATGTAATTCCGGAAGATCCCTAGCCTAGTACTAACATGTTGTTCTAACATATCACAATATCAAATAATCGTATGGTACTTTGGGGTCTACTTATTGGCTCCAGTTGATCGTACACTTTGCATCCTCCTTTACTTATTTTGAAAACCTCAAATCCAAATTGAAAAAATAAAAAAACGTGTCACACAATTGCAAAGCCAATGAAAGATTTAACAACAAATCACAGGTACTAAGGTTTTATCAATAAATCACAAATCGAAGAACTACAGAAGTAGGTAACTGTAAAAAAAAACCTAATCAGTTTTCTCCTTCTTCTAAATTTATTCCAAAAATTTAATCGCCGTTTTTGAAACCTAATCGACAAGATCAGATGTCAACTTTTTGGAATAATTAATCACAGAAATCTCAAGTAAGAAGAAAATGCTTCGCGATGTCCTAGAAAGATGTTGATGGATTAGCGTTTCTATTGTCGTACCAGTTGAACTCGTTTTAGGGCATGTCGGAGAAGATACGTGTATGCTAGACCTAGATGTAGACAAGCAGGATGAAAGGAATATATATATATATATATATATATATATATATATATATATATATATATATATATATATATATATCATATACCTATATGTGAAACCCTTTTTTGCAAGATTAAGGAGTCCACGTCTTTGAGCAGTTTCCCCACCGACTATCCTCAATGCCTCCGTCACCTGGAGCTAAGCTGCCTTTTTGTGTACTTAAAATCATTTCCACCCAAAATAGTAACACACTGGGATTTAAGAAACGACGTCGTTGACAAAACTTCCCACCGACCACTCCTCAAGACTCCGTCATTCGGTGGTAAGCTGGTTGCTTGGCTGGTTAATCACGCCTCCGTCATCCAAAGGTAAGCTTCATGCTTGCCTGCTTAAAATCCCTTTAGCCCTACATCGGCCGCCGTGACACTATGATTCCAGAAGCAAACATCATTTCGCTGCTGATGAAGCGGCTTACCACTCTTGGATACCCTTTTAACGCCACCTCCCCTTGATTGCGGCTGAGTCACTCTTTTGACTTCCTCTTCACGCCAACTCCATTGTTATATATATATATATATATATATATATATATATATATATATATATATATATATATATATATATATATATATAGCAAACAAGGATCAATTGAGAGAGGCAATGTATGAGAATTTGTGGAGGTTTAGGCTCTGCATATGAACGTGAGAGTAGATGATGAGAGGGCATTTTAGTGTTTGAAAAAAGTAATTAATTTTGTCCATCTGGGTTCCACCCTTTTGGGTGGGACTAAATTTACCATTTTTAGTCACATTGACCATATTCTTGTTCCATTGACTTTTTGTTCAATCCATACCAATCACTATATTAGCATGTTTTGTTATGTTCAATCCTGTTCTGTTCTACCTGCCAAACAGTACCTAAAGGATTATCCATCGTAATTGCATTATTGAGAACTATTTATGAGGTATAAATTAGCAATTAGTTCTAGCTCTTGAAAGAAATGAGATTTTGTTGGTAAGTTAAGTGTTTTGAATATCGTTTTTGGCTATTTCAGCATCAATGTCCAATTGCACATCCCAATCTGTGTATTTTGCAAACCTTCCGGACAAAACTCTTGACCCCAATCAAACAACAAATCTGAAACCATTGAGACCCAATCAACTTTTTATCATCCCTACGATAGTTTGTATAGACTTGGTTACTCATATATGTCATTAACACCATAAACATAATAATTACCATAATGTTACATAGAATCAGTCATCACCAACAAAAAAAAAATCAAAAAACCAAAAATAGACAGGACCAACAAGAGATGACCAAATGAATATCACAAAGTTTAAGCCCAACACCTCAAAAGTCTCTCATTCTCTTTTCTTTTATTATCCATGTCTTGTTAAAGAACCATAAAAGAAAAATCAAAAAACTACTAGGATTTTGCTTACAAATTCTAGAGAACAAAGGCTTGATCTCATTCTTGACCTTGAAGATTTGAATCTTTTTCCCACCAAAAGGGAAAGAGGCTCTCTACAGATTTTACTTCCCTCCTTCCTTACAACCTGATTTGGTAGTAGCTTTTCTTCTACCACGGTTTCCAGTTGAGCTGCCCCTGGTTTTTGCAGGTGCAGGCTGGGAAGAACGAGCTGGCAAACTATGCACACCAACCAAAGCAGGGAACCCAACAGCAGGGATTCTACAAAAAACAATCACAAATCAATACAATTTCACTTCAATGGTAGATATGGAGATGAAGAAGATGGATGAAAGTTATAGACGTGACACATACCCAAGAAGAGCACAGCAGACTCCTGCTTGGTTGTGGAAGCATTGTATGCCTTACTACTATGTAATGAAAAACGTAGTGCTTGATTTTCTGCCATGAAACATTGGAGCATCGAACCTAATCTCTTGCATTCCGCTTCATAGTATCTACTTTTCATCTCTAGATCTTTTACGTACATCTTTTTCCTCTCTCGAGATCTTAGAGCCGCATCTTTGTTCCTCAGTTGCCTGAAATAATCATTTGTTACTTACAATTTAAGCAACACTTAAATTGAGATGACAAATGATAACTTCGAATATTGCTAATATGTAATTTGCCGAGATATTGGTAATAGCATACAGATCATGATCGAAATTCGAAATCAAGCATGGAAATTTACAATTTAAGCTAGATCTAGGAAGATACTTCCTTCGACGTTTTTTAAACCCAATACAAAATACGAAAGACTAGTTAATCATAAATACCTTTTACGCTTCTTGTCGAGGGGATCATTGGGATCATCATCGGAATTCTCCTTTTCTTCTTTGTGATCAACGATAGCTTCGTTGTTCTGATCCTCCACCGAATTATCTCCATCAGAAATATCGACAACTTCACCGGATTTTTCGACGTCTAAAGGCGAATCAAGCAAAATATCATGGAAGAACACATCGACCGCATCCTGAACCGAGTTCAACGCATCAGCGTTGTGAATTTCGTCGTCATCGTTTAAAAGCAGCTGTTCGATATCATCGACAGACAAAGGAGACTGGCTGTTGGCGTGATTTGGTGATGAAGTTGGAAGGATAGGGTTAGGGGAGGGATCGGAGAAACTGGCATCAAAGTCAAAGAGGTTATCCCAATCGATTTGCTCTTCCATAGAAAGATTTACATGGAGAGGGGTTGTTTTTTGAAGAAGCTTTGTGAGGGAGGTTATGTATATGGAACAAGGGGCGGAAGGTTCCAGGAAATCAATATTTGGGAATTAGGGATTTTCCGTTTCAATCTTGTTGACGAAGAAACCGCGTGTCACTCATCCAATCAGAATTCAACATTTCATCTTTCAAATAAATTTTGCAACGCCACCAAGCATTTGCTGACCGCATATAGTTAGGGACGTAAACGACCGAACGTTCAATGGACTGTTCGTGAATCGTTTGACGGGAAATTCGCTTATGTTCGTTTATTTAATAAACGAACGAACATTAACACAAATTCTCGTTCGTTTAGTTAATCGAACAAACATGAACAATGATATTGTTCGTTTATATTATTCGTTTACACTTGTTTATATTCGTTCATATAAGTTCTTTTAACGTTCGTTTAGCAAGTTCACGAACAAACATGAACAAGAAAACTCGTTCATTTATCCGTTCGTTTTCGTTTATTTGTTTGGTAAACTTAAACGAAAGAATATGAACAAACCTCGTTCATGTTCGTTCGGTTCGTTTACAGCCCTACACCTAGTTTATCTTTCAATATTTGGAAGACTTGCAAGATGCAAGTGTATGGGGCATTATTTTGCAAGATGTTAAACTTGCATTGCATTTGTGTAGATGCTCTAAGGCTTTTGAACAATGTTTTAAAAACATGGTCGGTTAAATCGGTTGGACCGAAAACCGGAGAAATAAACGGTTCAGCTAGTGCTGATTTTATGTTTATTTTTTGAATTGGAATAAACATTGATTTTTACAAAAATTCGGTTGAAACGGTTAAATTAAATAAAAACATATGAAAATGAATTATAGATTTCTTTGAATAAAAACACATGATAAATGTTATAAAGTTTTTTTAATATGTTTATATTCATCTAAAACTATATTTTGTTTCTGTATTATACTTTATTTTATTTTTGATGTACGTGGATTGATGTAGAACTTACATTTATGTGTTTTTAATGTATTTAGATTAATCTTCAACTTATATTTATTTGTATTTATAATTTATAACTTATGAATGACTTTGTGTGTAGGAAAATACGAAATAAGATGGAAATTATAGAAACTAACTGACGACCGAACCGGTTTAAACCGGTCACCATACCGATTTAACTAAAAAACCGATTTTGAAAACATTGCTTCTGAAAACCCGCTACAATTACAAAATAGGGTAATGTTATTTATTTATTTTTTTAGATTGCAAAACTTTTTTTAGTAAATTTGTACATGGGTTTTTTTTGTCGTAACGTTACCGTATATGAATTCTAGACTTGATTGAAGAACTTCATCGTTTTCATTGTTAGGAGAACCAAAAGTATCGAAGGCAAATAGTATAAATACGTGTTGATTATCTATACACACTTTCTCGAGTTTTGCTACTTTATACAAAACATATTTAAATTAGTTTGTTCTACAATGAAACACACATTCTTCAAGCTTACAAGGTATGAAACATGTTAGATTTTTATCATTTTATTCAAACGTTTATAAATATCTAAAATAATAACAAAATGTTTCATTATTTTTGCAATTAACCTTATTTGTTAAATTTGTCAAATATTACATTAAAAGATAATTTTTAGATAAAAATTTATTACATTTTTATTTACTAAATTTCACATAAAATGCTAAAAGAGTCTTATATTCTAACTTTATAGTCAAATGAGACCATATTAATCTCTCATCATAAAACAAACTTATAAAGGAGAGAAGAAATGATTTAAAAATGAGATAAGCATAAGCGTACACTATCTCAACAAATGATTGAGCAATGTCTTAACAAACCTTTTACAATATGAAACCCCACATTACAACTCTTTTTTCCATGATTAAACCAACAGTAATCAAGCTTCATAGACAAAAAGTCTACCCATTAAGATATTTTCAAACAACAACACTTCATATTATAATCGGACAAATCATCATCTCATACTGCTTGGGGGAAAATGGCATAACGGGTTTTCCCTCAGTATCTCTGTTTCCCTGTTTTAACATAACAAAACCAGTGAAAATGATGATACTATTTGTTATGAGGGCTAATAATGTCAATTTGCATTACTTACTTTTTGAGGTCTTTACCATCCTTGTCCCTGAGCTGCAGTGCAGAAGCGCCTCCACCTTCATTTCTCACATTTTGAGGTCTGAAAATCGATAAAAAGACAAAATGATTTATGATATATATATTTATCAAAAAACTAATAACTTGTCACAGCATCTTATCTTACTTGTCTTTTCGTTCAAATTTCAAAATATATACACCATAAAAGAGTGATTTTTGGTAATTCTTTAATAATTGATTAATAAGTAGCAATAGGATAAAGAGAAAATAATTAATAATTACTGACCCTAAGCATTCTTCATCCACAAAAACTTCAATACAAGGCAGGGCAGGGGCAGGGGCAGCAGTTCTAGCAACAGGTCTCTGTGGAATCTGAAATTTGAAAGAAATATAATTCAATTTGAAGTAAATATGACAATTGAAATAAAGAGAATAATAAATTAATAATACCTTATGTGATGTCCACTTGGCAGGAATCGCATTATTCTCTTTATTTCTATCAGCTCTTCCTCCAAGAGTATTCCAGTTTTTCAACTCCGGCTTTGATGATTCCGGCTGCTGCTGCATTGAGCTCCTCCCCGTTGTCTCTTTATAAACCTTGAATGATGCAGCAGCCCTATCAAAAAGTTTTTTATTTTTTTTATCACAATGTATATGCTAACTGGTTTGAAATAATAATCAAACAGGTTATATCATTTGCTCACCCTTCTTGTTGTTTTTGTCTTTTTCTAGCTATTTCGGAACTTTCCAGAGGCCGATTTCCTAGCAGTTTTAAAAAAAAATTAGTATATTAGTAATAGAAAGAAAGATTTTTTCGCATATACTCATTAAGAAATTCTCACCACTGTCTGCTCGAGCCAAGATGGTTCCAAAGCTTCTGGTAGGTTGACGAGTGTCCGTTGATTCCTCCTAACGATTTTGGATTTTAACATCAATACAAACATTTTATCATATCACACTTCAACAAAAAAGAAGAATTAAAGAACATACTTCAATGGCTTTTGGTCTACTCATCGAACGAACGAAAAACTTCTTGTAAGCTGACTTTAGCTTCTCAATCGGTTGAGCATTCCTGTAGTAAAGTAAGATATATGAAGAAAGAAACAAACATATGATAAGATGGAATGTGTAAAGATAACATGCATACCTTGCAATCCCACACTCGTATATGTCATTTGCAGTTTTGATCTTATTCTTTGACTCCATGTGGGTAGCATATGATATGTAAAAGATGGAATGTATCTCGCCAATTTTATTTGTATCAAGGAAACTATAAACAACTTCAGCATCATCACAATATCCAGCCTGCAAATGCATAGCAGCTTAGTTATTAAACCAAACAAATGTCAAGATTCAAGGATAACCACCAATCCTGAGCGTTTACAGTGATAGTGATAAGAACTTACATACTCCAACCACACTTTAAGATAACGAAGATCGTTCTTATATTGTTCTTCATGCCAAAAGGTTCGCACACATTGTTCAAGGATAACCACCAATCCTGAGCAGTCTCCACCTGGAGGAAAAGCGTCTTGTACCCACTTGATACAACTATACAACGTAATTGAAAGGTTATAATACTCATTTCGGACTTAATTAGGCAAATTCCACATCACAACAACAAAAGATGCAAGTGTAAATGTGTCCAGATTTATCAGAACTTACTCAATCCATGGTTGTAGAGGATCTTCACCTTCATACTCATCAATGGCTTTAATCAGCTTTCTGATAGAAGTTAGAAACAATAATAAGACAATCAATAAATAGTTGAAGGCAAAACGAATGAAGATTTTTTTTTTCTCCAATTTAATCCGGATGTGTATTTCTTTTCGTTCGTTCATTTAGTTATCTTATACCAGTTTCGTCTTCAAAGGAATCAATTGGAGTTTCTTCGATCTTATACTCTGCTCATGTAAATACAATATGAAATACTAAATAATTAAGAAAGATTGTGACCTTCGAGTGTCAATGAGAGAGTTTCTGATTTGAAGATCCGAATTGGATTTGAGGGAATCATTGAGGAGTTTTACGTTGCGTCCTCTCTTCAATGGTCTGACGTTCTCTTTGAAGAGTTCCCACTCGTTACCAGTTTCTTGTTTAGAAGCTAGGAACTCCGTCTCTGGATCCATAACCATGTTTCTGGGATCGACAATGTCCGCCATGGTTGAGAAATTTGAAATTGCAAACCCTAGGTTTTCAACGGTTAGGTTGGGCTCTGAGATATGTTTTCAAAATTTGAAATTATAGCCGAAGATAAAGACAAGGAGCCTATTTTATTGACCACCACAAATCCATTTTGACATCGATCACTCGATTTTTTTTTTTTTCAAAAGTTTTACATGAAACAATTTTTTTATTTTTTTTTATTTTTATTGGAGTTGTGTTCACTTATCATTTACACCAACTTCAACCAACCATTAAAACCAATTATAGATGCCAATAACACAATTACAGAGGCCTATAAAATATTGTTTTCATTCCAATCAATTTTTGAAAAACATCATTTGAATGTTTGGACAGCTTCACACACCAAATATGAAAGTCATACTATATGGTCTCTAAAAACCACTGTTTGGTTGGAATGCAAACACCATTTTAGTGTTAAACAATTATAAATTTAGTGTTTTATAGTTGAAGTTGCTCGGTTTAATAATTTCTAATTTTTTAATTATATATAATTCGTCTAGATCAAATATTTCATAACAATTTTTGTTACATTATATTATTAATTACTTTTTATTTTTTATTACTTAATCTATTTAATTTAAAATTCAAAATAAATATGAATATATTTTATATAAACTTATATCATAAAAAAATAATTTTTAAAAAATTCAAAATAATACATATACGAAAGATTAAAAAAACATTATCATAAGATAGTATTAGCCGTGTTTTTATTTATTAAACAATTAATATCAAATGTTATTTCATAGAAAATGATAGAACTAAAAATTGAAAAATCATAAGGATAATTATATAAAAGATGAGAAAATTTTAGATAAGATATTATTTAATTTTTATAATCGGCTTTTTAAAAATGTTAACCAATAGAAATTGTTTATAACAAAAAAAAAAATCAATAATGGTTGTTGAAAGCATTTCACTACTATTATGGTTTCCAACCTAATTTCAAGTGATATCTCACCTATCACTATTAATAATTGATTTAGGCAATCATGAATTAATAGTATTGAGTGTACTATTAATCAGAACTTCCATTTACAAATACATGGTTATATACATATACACTTCATACATATTCATAGATATCTAACTGATTTCCATTAAAATTATTATAACGTTTCAAAAATATTGATAAAAATTTTCATTTTTAGATCATCCAATTCATACATCAAGTGTTCCAAAAACCAATCGTTATAAAATATATCTCAATATCAGAGTAAAATAATAGTCATCTTTGTGGAAAATCATAGGGGAATGTTATGCAATCAAGCCGGTCTCTTCCTTTTAGAACTGTAAATACCTGAAAATGTTAAACCATAAAACATAAGCACAATGCTTAATGAATTCCCCAAAATACCACATATTATACAACGAGCCCAACCAAACATACAAATGGGCCCAACCCAACATACAAATGGGCCAAACCCAATACACAAATGAGCCCAGTCCAATATACCAATACAAGAGTCACAAAGACACCTAACATCATACACATTATAGTAAGACGACCCACCTGTCTCACAAAGTCAGCTAAAACACAACTTAATGCCACGTAGTCGTGTTATAACACACCTATCGAATCAAACAATGTCCAACCTTAGTCTATACTCTAGAACTAGCAATTAGCCAAAAGTCAACCCAAGTTAACAAGTCAACGGTCAAGGTCAACTGTCCAAGTCACCCACAGAGCATTGCCACCACATGG
The DNA here is from genome assembly GCF_051521515.1 of Lactuca serriola. NCBI lineage: Eukaryota > Viridiplantae > Streptophyta > Magnoliopsida > Asterales > Asteraceae > Lactuca > Lactuca serriola. The sequence goes on along the minus strand of NC_136409.1, from coordinate 2,154,110 downwards.
CCTTCTATTGGCCACGTCATGGTAGAATAAGACAAAATAGTCGACCTGACCCTCAGTTACCATGTCGTGACGACTAGATGCCACTTCGTGGGAATCACGACTCAACAACTTAATGGATTAAGCTGTTTCTATGCATTTCATGAGCTCCAAAGCTCATATCTGATCCTTTTCCAAGGTCTTGATGGATAAAGTTTCCAACTTTATGCATTAAGACATCCTGATAAGCCAAGATCTCAAATCTTAGGTCCTTAATGATACTCAAGCCATGAAGTCACTCAATAAGCACTTAATCCATAAAGTCTCCATACCAAAACCTCTAGAAGGGTTTTAGGGACCCTAATGATCCATAAAAATGCAAACTTTATAGACATGCATGTGCTTTCCCAAATCTAGGTCAAAAGATGAAATATGACCTAAAATTCATGCAAAGTCCCCAAACCATAACCATATCCTAAATCTATGAGATATAACATTCTTAGGACTCAGAGAAATCGATCATAAAGTTGCAAACATTATATCTTCTACTCATTCCATCTTTACAAATAAGGCAAAATATGGCATAAAATCTAGATCCAAGAAGCATACAACAAAAAGGTGAGAGTTTGAGGATTTATAAAAAGTCCATAAGCTGCACAAAAGGATGATGAGGGATTTCTTGGAGAACCTAAGCACCAAAACTTCTTCTTTTTCCTTCAAAACCACCAAATTCTTGCAAAATGAGTTCAAATGCTTCAAAAGGGCTGGCCAAATGGTCATTTAGAGGAGACGGAGGCAGAGGGTGGAGGAAACCTTAGCTATCACTTCCTTTAAATAAGGTCTAAGGCCCAAAAAAAATTAGGGTTTGCCTTCAGATGGTCGCCACATCGTGGCCTCATGCTTTCCAAATCGTGGTGCACAAAAGTGATCCGTGAACCTTTTTGGCCACGTTGTAACGCCCTTGTTTCGGGGCTAAGCATTAATGATAATATAATAGTCTAGGTCAACCATTGGAACTCGTTTTGAAGTAATAAATGAATTATGTGCTTTAAACTTAATTATTATCATTAAGGATAAAAATAAGCGTCAAAAATAAATATTAGATAAACTTGATATCTAAGAATGAAGTTGTAGTGGTTGAAACAAGGATTCCGGAGATGTAAAGAATACCGAAATCTGAGTTATAACGAAGAAGTTATGACATGTCGAAGTTTCACGACAGAACTGACACGACGTTGTATGGTGTAAAAAATGAATTTACGATAGAACGCTTTTTAGCCTTAGTGATTTAAACGAAAATCGAAGAATACGTTAAACCGAGAGCATGCATAAAAAGAACATCCAAATCAGACTTCGTGTGACGAAGTTATGATTTTTCTAAGTTTCAGGTTAGTAATATGCAGCCCAAAGTTCGATATTTAGATCGAGTGATTTCTAGCCGAAACAATCTAAACGAGAATCGAAGATCTCGTCGATAGTAGTGCAACGGTAAAAAGACAGACGGAAACGGACGTCGGATGAAGAAGTTATGAATTATTAACGGACTTTTCCTGTCCCGGCCTATTAAAAATATAATATTAAAAATAAAGTCAAAATTAGCCGACGGAGTCTAAATGAAAGTTATAGAGCATAATCTCACCTACACTTGGATATAAAGAACGTCGAAAAAGGAGCTCGTATGCGTGACTTCATCTCCAAGACGTATGCACACACAAACTTTCCATCTTTGTATCTGCTTGCCAACAGGGCTTGAGTCACCTTGAACTTTTCAAGTCTTCGAACACGTGGGTCTGGGAGAACTATTGGAAGAGGTGGAAGAAGTGAAGCATGATTTCCATTTTCACAATCCAATCGTGGACCATCATCTTCATGTGGAAAACCTTTTCCAAAGGATTCAGGAAGACCATAGTTGTTAGATTTTGACATCTACAAAACGGGAGAAATTCAAGTTAGTTGATTCAATCCTTAATATAACACCCAGATGAAATATTAAGGCTAGGACCTAACACAATATTTTACAAATCGGAAGAAGGATACCGTAATCCAGCTGTAGAATATTTAAAGGTAGGTAAATGACGATTTACCAATTTCCACCATGAAAAACGAAAATGATAATTAGGTTTTAAATGAATTGAAACTCCTAGATCTTTTGAGATTCATTGAATTTTTCAATGGTATGTTTAATCTCGATTATGCCATTCAAGTTTGTGACTGAGATACCGAGGATCACAAATAAGGTGTGAATAACCATGCAAATTAGCTTGGTACTCCCGAAGATACATATCACCTAATCAATGTGCCGGTTAACCACATACGCTCCATTGATCTATGATAATCTACGAGCTACCCATTTCCATCCCTCATTGGTCCCATATTAGTGTGCCGGTTAACCACACACGCTCCACTAACGACAAACAAGGTGCAATGTGCAATTTCATGGATTAGCACCAAATTCACATTTTTCCTAAAGTAACTGAGATTTGGGAATTTATAAAAGTGTTTAGTTGCTTCGTATTTCATTATACTTAGAATGGAAGGTTGTGTCCTATCCTACCCGTTTGGCTAACGACCCTCCACTAGTCAAGAGTGCGATGGGTAAGAGTGGATACCCAATGATGGTCATTTTACAGGCTGTTTCCTTCAACACCCCTTATAAACCAGCTTCGTGAATGAAGCCTACTAACGGTAAGACTGACATTTACTTATACATATATAATATTAAACTTTTAATTCTATATAGTATAAGGGTGTATTTTATACTTTTAAAATACTAGGTGGTTTAATCTATTAATAAATTAGACTTTTAATTTAATTAATTTTAAACCATATTATTATGGATTTATTAATTCTCTCTTTTAACTAAACTCTTAATTAACTTAATAAATCCATAAGGGGGTAATTTGAACTTTTCAAAGCACTAGGGTTTTAGAATTTAATATTTCAAAATTAATACATTCTAATTAAATTTTAAATTCCAAAAATTGAGGACAAATTTTGAAACCTTTCAAAATATTAGGGTTTAACTATTTAAAGTTCAAAAACTAAAACTTTTAAGTTCAAATTTAAACTATAAAACCTAAAGGGTGTAAATTGAAACTTTTCAAACTTACTAGGTTAAATATTTGAATCATAATAATCATATATTATCTATATTTAACCAAATCCATTAATTTTGATAAGGATAACCATACCAATCATAAAAAATCGATTTTAGACAAGAAAAACGAGTTTTGGTAATTATCTTCATCAAAATCTGGCTAGAAAATCGAAATTCTCGGCAATAGAATCCTGGACTCGCCGAGTCCACTGTGGAACTCGTTGAGTTCATGCAACTCGTTGAGTCCACTGATGGACTTGCCAAGTCGGACCTGTCAAACAACAAATTTTGACTTTTTGATCCTTTGGCAGTTCACTTTTGCATCTATTCAACTAGAAAACTGACCTAGTCTCTAATACCAGTGTTAGGTTTTGAGCATAACATCATTCCTATGGTGTACATGCAACCCTAATTTCTTTGATCTAGGTTTTTCTAACTTGAACATACAACATTGAATACCAAAGCAAATAACCCTATGACTAACATACATATTTCGAAATTGACATATATATGATTAGGGTTAGAAACTTTACCTCTCTTGTTATGTAGCAATAACAAGTTTAATCCTTCTTGATCTTGACTTCTGAAAACCTAGTGCCCCAATTGTTGCACCTCTAATGGAGTCACAAACAATCAATGCAAGAAGATGACTTATGAGAGAAGAAGAATTCGGCTATGGCAACTCCAAGAAGCATAGGGCCGAATTCTACATGTTAAGAGGTCTATTTATAGTTGAGGATATTAGGGTTTTATGGTGGAAACCCTAACTGCCTTGCTTAGGCCTTAAGCAATCCATGGAGCCCATTCTAGAAGCCCCTTAGACGAAATCTTTATGGGCTTCCCATAGATTTCGTCCAATCCCTTCTATAGGAATTCATAGCCCAACTAGCAATTATTCGATAATTACAATATCAACCCCCTTTATTTAATCAATCTCTTTTGATCACCAAATTAATTCCAAATTAATTTCCGCCCGATACTAATTAAATAATAAAATTTCCAAATAATATATTAATCTATTAATATATTAATAAAACCATTTTGAGTATGAATTTATTATTCATATAATAAATTCTACTCTCTCTCCTATTGTCATCCTATCAAGTTGCATGAGTGAAGGCAACCCAAAAGGACCATGCTCATAATCGGGTCAAGTACATACCAAAATAGTTATGGGCTTAGACACGTAATCCAACAGAACCTAGTTGCCATGTGTTTGGGTTGCAAACCCTAACTAGGGTTTAGAAAACCCTAATCTTGGAAACTTTAGTTTGGGAATTGCCTGTGACATCCCCAAAATCATGGCCAGAAAAGACCGGTTTTATTTATGCTTTTAAAATAATTTTAGAGTAATGATTTGATTTAAAAGAGTTGCGGAATTTTTCCCCAAAACAATACATGATAAAATAAAGTTCATCAAAACATTTATTAAAGAAATGTGCTTTCATATATATATATATATATATATATATATATATATATATATATATATATATATATATATATCAAAACTCAGGATGTCATGTTCCGATACAGACCAAAAAGCATAAATGACATATTACAATCCATACAATAGTTATATACATGTACAAGCTTATAAACAAAATAACTTGATGATTCTTCCATGTTATGCCCTCGTGCCACTACCTGTAATACAAATAAACGGAGTAGGCCAGACTTGGGAGCCAGGTGAACATATAGGGTTTTTAACCCACAATAAATAATTATATTTAATTTCACCAACCAACAATAACCCGATTACCCATTCCTGTTATCCTCACTTAACGTCCCTAAAACAACAACTATCACAAGGGACCTAATCTAGGATTTCCATCGGGACGGACAATACTGCAAAGGGGTTTCCTCAACAATAAATGTCCTAAGGCAACCATGAGGGGGATAAAATACAACAAATGAACACCTAAGTTCAACAACACCTACAGGTTATGAGCCTGCTAGCATTCCACAGGACAGTCTAAAAGGAGTCTGTGGTCGTCATCCATATTCTGCTGAATGAGTAGATCACAATCACATCGATGCCTCTCATCAGTTTATCACACATCAACTATCTACCCAAGTTCTACCCATCATTTTTGTAGATAACAAACGTACATATGCATTCATATGCAACTTAAAAACTAATAAGATACTCATTCCAAATAAATAGATAACATATATATACACGTATATTTATACACACATAACACGTATTCTAAAGTAGATACTTCATATCTATGTGTTAGAAGAAAGGGAATATACACTCACTTGATCAGAAGATGATCGGACAACACTACGGCTCAAAGAGTAGTATTCTTCGGTAAATCTGGAAGATCTTCACACAAGCGGCTTCTTGCAAGCAGAGCTTCGGCTCGAAAACTCTTTTCTTCTCGGGATCTTCGGGATTCGGGACTCGGGAATGATACCGTGGCTTCGGGGTATGAGTTTCACGCAAAACGAGGTAATACGGAGGGGGAGAGTAAGGGAGGAGCAACGAAAATCGGCTGACTGTTGATTTCTGTTTATAGGGTGAGATTTCTACACTTACGTCATGAGTTTCTAATGCTCGCATCGTAACCCCTGTAGGTCACTGTATGCATCACTCGTCCACTTGCTCTGGAAGGCGTCAGGTCTATGCTCACGTCGTGACCACTATACTCACGTCGTGAGTTCTGACACAGCCTCGATTTTTGTGTTCTGAACTTCAAAAGTTCATATCTTTCGCATACGAGCTCCGTTTTTGATATTATTTATATCCACGCGTAGGTGAGATTATGCTCTACAACTCTCGTTTAGACTCCGTCGGCTAATTTTGAATTTAACTTTTATTATATTATTTTAGTAGGCCGGGACAGGAAAACTCTGTTAGAAAATCACATCTTCTTCATCTAACGTCCGTTTTCTTCTGTCTTTTTACCGTTGGACTACTATCGACGAGATCTTTGATTCCTGTTTAGATTGTTTTGGCAAAATATCACTCTATCTCTATCTTGAGATTTGGGTTGCATACTGCTAAGTCGAAACTTTGAAAAATCATAACTTCCTCATACGAAGTCAGATTTAGACATTCCTTTTACATACGCTCTCGGTTTAACATATTCTACGCCTTTCGTTTAGATCACTAAGGCTAGATATTGCTCTATCTTAAATTCATATTTTACGTCATTCAGCGTCGTGCCGGTTCTGTCGTGAAACTTCGACAGGTCATAACTTCTTCGTTATAACTCGGATTTCAACATTCTTTATATATTCGGAACCTTGTCACGACCACTACCTCATCCTTCATAGATATCGGGTTTATCTAACATTTCATTTTGACGCTTATTTTTATCCTTAATTCATTTAAGTCACATAATTAAGCACAAAACACATAATACTCAAATAATACATCTTTATTATTTCAAGACGGGTTACAAATGTTAACCTAGACTGTTACATCATCATTAATGCCTAGCATAGAAACACGGGCGTTACAATTCTCTCTACCTTAGAATGATTCCGTCCCTGGAATCACACATCAACAAACAAATGCGGATAGCGACTCATCATGTCACTCTCCGTTTCCCAAGTGAGATTTGGCCCATTCGTATGTTTCTAACGGACAAGCACTAATTCGACCATCTTGTGTTGCAACTTCTTAGTCTTTCGGTCAACGATTGCCTCTGGTTCTTCAATCAACCTTTTGTTCTCATCAATTCTCAACTTCGAATGTGGAATCATGTCAGGAACTTCTCCCGTGAACTTCCTCAAATAACACACATGAAAAGTGTTATGAATTCCATTTAATTCTTCGGGTAATTCGAGCTTGTAAGCTTGATTCCCAATCCTTTGAAGAACTTTAAACGGTCCAATAAACCTTGGACTTAACTTTCCCCCTTTTTCCGAATATTATAAGTCCCTTCCATGGTGAGACTTTAAGCAAAACCGAATCTCCAACTTCAAAAGTCATCGGTCTTCGCTTGTTGTCAGCATAGCTCTTTTGACGATCCTGAGCTGCTAACATTCTCTCCTTGATTATTTTTAGCTTTTCAGCAGTTTGATGGACTATCTCAGATCCCATATACTGCTTTTCTCCAGCCTCAAGACATCAAGACGGCGTACGACATTTTTGTCCGTACATAGCTTGTTAAGGTGCCATCTTTATGCTCGAGTGAAAACTATTATTGTATGAGAACTCTACCAAAGGTAAATGTTCATCCCAATTACCTTGGAATTCCAGGGTACACGCTCTCAGCATATCTTCAAGCATTTGTATCATTCGTTCGCTCTGACCATCAGTCTGTGGATGGTAAGTTGTACTCAAACACAACTTGGTACCCAATTCCTCTTGTAGACTTTTCCAAAATCGCGAGGTGAAACGACCGTCATGATCTGACATAATCGTTAATGGAACACCGTGAAGCCTCACAATTTCCTTCACGTAAGAATTTGCAAGCTTATCCATAGACCATTTCTCATTGGCTGCTATGAAATGCGCACTCTTAGTGAAGTGATCAACGACCACCCAAATCATGTCGTGACCATTCTTTGTTTTGGGCAGTTTAGTGACAAAATCCATAGCAATGTCTTCCCATTTACCCATAGGCACAGGTAAAGGTTCTAAACTCCCGTATGGTTTCTGATGTTGTTCCTTGACCCGCGCACATGTCAGACACTTCGTCACGTACTTTGCAATATTAAGCTTCATCGTCGGCCACCAGTAATAGGGTTTCAGGTCCCTATACATTTTAATGCTGCCAGGATGAATTGAGTACATGGTTTTGTGAGCTTCTTCCATCAGAAGATCTCTTATTCCTTTTGACTTAGGTACCAAAATACGATTTTGGAATACCTTCAGTCCATGACCGTTTGTACCAAACACCAATGTTTTTCCCAAACGTTCCTCCTTCCGGTCATTCTTTTCAGAAGCTTCCTCTTGAGCTTTCTTTATACTCTCCACAATTGTCGAGACAACTTCTATTCTCAACACTCTTGGCCTTCTTCTTTCAAGATTGACTTTCCGACTGAGAGCATCAGCAACAACATTTTCTTTATCGGGGTGGTAAAGTATCTCACAGTCGTAGTCTTTAAGTAATTCTAGCCAGCGTCGTTGCCTCATGTTCAATTATTTCTGACTAAAGACATATTTAAGACTCTTATGATCAGTGAAAAGTTTGCACTTCGTGCCATAGAGGTAATGCCTCCATATCTTTAGAGCGAAAACTACCGCTGCCAACTCCAAATCGTGAGTGGGGTAGTTCTTTTCATGCTCTTTCTACTATCGAGACACATATGCTATCACCTTTTCTCTTTAGGTCAAAGCACAACCCATCCCAACACCAGATGCATTGCTATAAACAGCGAAGTCTTCAACTCCATCGGGTAGAGAAAGAATCGGTGCCTCACATAGCCTCTTCTTTAGCAGCTCAAATGCTTCTTTGTGCTTATCACTCCACGTATAAGCGGTTCCTTTGTGGGTCAAAGCTGTTAATGGAGTAGCGATTGAAGAAAAGCCTTGGATAAACCTTCGATAATATCCGGCTAATCCCAAAAAGCTTCGGATCTCCGTGGGACTATTCAGTTGCTCCCACTTTGTCACAACCTCAATCTTTGCCGGATCAACCATTATACCTTCTTGGTTGACCACGTGACTTATGAATTGGACTTCTCTAACCCAAAAATCACATTTGGAGAACTTAGCATACAGCTTCTCCTTCTCCAAGACTACCAACACTTCTCGCAAGTGTCTACCATGCTCTTCTTGGCTCTTCAAATAAATCAAAATGTCATCTATGAACACTATCACAGATTTATCAAGGAACGATTTACAAACTCTGTTCATTAAATCCATGAAGGCTGCTGGAGCATTGGTTAGTCCAAACGACATAAACAACAACTCGTAATGTTCATATCACAAATGAATGCAGTCTTCTCTATATCCTGCTCTTTCACCTTTAGCTGATGATATCCTGACCTCAAATCAATCTTTGAAAAATAACTTGAGCCTTACAGCTGATTGAACAGGTCATCAATCCTTGGCAACGGATATCTATTCTTTATTGTTGCCTTATTTAGCTCTATAATTGATGCATATTCTCATGCTCCCGTCCTTCTTCTTTACAAATAACACCGGATCTGATGAGTTTTAGCCATAAGAACTTTCCTATGTGCGCATGCAAAACCCTAATGCTTGGATCTAGGCTTTCTAATTAAACATGCTTTGAATCCAAGACTTCTAATGGCTAATTAGGTTAGATAACAACATTAAAACATATCTAGAACCATACCTTTGAGTTCCTTGTTGATCTTGAGGTCTTGGAGCTTCTAGAGTCACAAATGTCACTCCTCTAATGGCTTACAAACACCAATAGCAAGGAAGATAATTTAGGAGAGAGGAGAGGGGAGGAAATCGGCCAGGGTTCTCTTGCTTTAGGAGAGGTGCCGATTTCCCTAAGCCATGGGGTCTATTTATACTTGTAGACTCCTTAAGGGTTACAACCTAAACCCTAATTGGATAATCTTCTCTTAAGGCTATCCAAATCCTTTCCATAGATAAGCCTTGGACGAATTTAGCTATCCTTTAGCTTCTAGAATTCGTCCAATCCATATCTATATGGATTTACAGTCTAAAGTTTAACTATCAAACAATTGACAGTTATACCCCTTTATTTAATTAATCTCTTTAAGTCACCAAATTAATTCTAATTAATTCTATGACTTATATTAATCAAATAACAATATATTATTATTATATTATCCTCATAACATATTAATAATATTTACTCTCTCTTATTAAATCATCCTATCAAGTTGCTATGGTGAAGGCAACCCAAAAGGACCATGCACAACCGGGTCAAATACTTGCCTAATATAGTTACAGCCTTAGACACTATTCCAACAGTCTCCCACTTGGATAAGTCTAGTAACTATATGCACAAGTACAATTCGGTTTGCAATCGTAGCTCTCAAAGACGCTGTCAAACTCTGATCTAATCAATCTTGTCCTTTAGATAAGGGATCGTACAGTCCTCTGTTAGATATCATGCTGACAATCCTATGGAATGGTTAGTCAAGCATTTAGGTTTCTCGATCTCTGATTTATTTGACATAGAACTTAATCGAACACATCAATTCAGTTCTGACCGGGCCCGACACATAAGTCAAATCAAATCATCGAGTGGCCGAGATATCGCTTTTACCTTCTTAGATAAAAGTTACAGATAAACTTCGACTTATATGCATTTACTTATTCATTAACCAACTATACACAACAATACGTTTTATAACACCGAGTTACTGATGCGTTTTTGCATTATCAATGTACAATCAATTAACAAATAACAAACCATATATCTAGGTTTTAAGACTATATGATATTATCGTCTTGCGATCACCTTTTATGTCATATTCCATAAGGTGATTCCAGCAAGCGCGGGTTTGTTCTAATGCTCAAAACTAGTTCATAAGCACTCATGAACGTTGTAGCAACCCTTTGCAATGTCTAACACCATTTAGACATTCTACACACCAATTCATTACAATCTTCATTCATATCTACTTCCAACATATGAACGATTGTGGACGATTTGAACAATTCGATTATTCTTAATAAACTTAATTATTCTGGAAATCAAAACATGTAAAATCCTAGGGGTTGTGACTTCCTTGATATGCGTATGGGTCCTGTGCTTTCAGTAGTACGGGCCCATACTACCTTCCACACCTACCCATATTTGTCTCAAGTATCATCACAGCACCCTAACAACATATATAGACATAACGAGCGCTCAATCCTCACTCCTAGAGGAATACTGAATATCTCATAACTGGCCTCCCGGCCTCACATAACCCATCCATCCATGAAACTTCCACCAACACTGTAGCACTAGTGTATGCTAGCCATACATAACGCTGGACCCGATAGACTTTCGAATATCCGATCCTACCCTAAGCCCCTAATTAAACAATAATAGAATATAAGGCCAAATCAAACATTCTCAGGCTATAAGATCTTAATTATGTATAACCGTGATGCATACACTAAGCAACTACAGTAATGATGTCAATCTCATATAAAGGAAACCCTAGGCTAACATGCATCATGTAATCAAGCAATTCTATCATGCAATTCCTGAAGATCCCTAGCCTAGTACTAGCATGTTGTTCTAATCATATCACATAATCAAATAACTTGTATGGTATTTTGGGGTCTACTTACTGGCTCCGGCTGATCGTACCCCTCTGCATCCTCCTTTACTTATTTTGAAAACCATTTGAAAATCTTTCCTTGATTTGAGACTGAATTCACACGAATGTTCCTCCAATTCACTCAAACCAAGGCTCTGATACCAACTTGTAACACCCATAAAACTTATGCCAATTTTAAAACATTTTAATCCATTTAAAAACCATTATGTTATTACAATTTGTTTTCAAAATAGTTTAAACATCAGAGTATCCCCAGAACCAAATCACAAAATCATGAAATATGAGGAGCAGTACGATCACGCCTTTGCCTTGCCACGATCTCCTGATGTACCCAAAACAATAAACTGAAACTGTAAGCCCGAAAGCTTAGTAAGTTCCCCCAAAATACCCATACCCATACACACATAACCATACACATACAACAATGAACAACATATTAAGGGCCCAATCAACCATCCGTTTGGAATACCCCTGGCCCTCAACCTTCGGGTTGGAATGCCAACATACTATGAGTCCAATCATCCTACCAGGATGGAATACTCTCGGCCCACAACCATCGGGTTGGAATACCCCTGGCCCTTAACCTTCAGGTTGGAATGCCAACATACTATGAGTCCAATCATCCTACCCGGATGGAATACTCTCGGCCCACAACCATCGGGTTGGAATGCCTGGGCACCTACACATACAACAACAACTACTATGGGTCCAATCATCCATCAGGATGGAATACCCCAGGCCCTCAACCATTGGGTTGGAATGCCAACCTACTATGAGTCCAATCATCCTACCGGGATGGAATACTCCTGGCCCACAACCATCGGGTTGGAATGTCCAACCTACTATGAGTCCAATCATCCTACCGGGATGGAATACTCCTTGCCCACAACCATCGGGATGGAATGCCCACTGATGTGTGCAAACTCACTTAGTTTTAAACCTACTTTTAATTATAAAATAAACACACAAAGGCAGTGGACCTATCAATTGTGGTATAGTTAAATAAGTAGGGTATCGAATATAGGGAACGGTAAATTAAAACTAAAAACTAATTCTATCTACATTAATTAATAAGTAGGGGGTTTTCTCTAGTTTTACAAGACTAGAAAACTTAATAACTAACACTTAAACTAAAAGCTAGAAAAGCAAAGAATTAACTAGATTCAATAATGAGAAGGACTTCTGTTTAGTTCAACTCAATTGGTCCTATGGTTAATATTATGATAATATTGCATTGGATTAACTCTTTTGTTGGCTACCAATTCAAGTGATTAGATTCGCGTTCACTACACTAATCCTTAGTGAAATAACTAACTCAAATAGTGATCACTTGTCTAATTTAATTAAATTCACTAGATTAATTATTCGGGTTAATTTAGACTTGCAATAGTTAACTAATTTGATCCTTTAGTTAATTTCTTGTTGATGGTCATCACACAAGCTCACACATGAATTTACTCAATTTTCTTATTAATTCTAGTTTCATGTTCATTAATCCTAGACATATGACAAAGTGGTCACATAAACATATGAGGTTGATAATCAAAAGATGTTCATACTATTTAATTACCTTCCTATTAACAGAAAATTAATTATCATTCACACACAAGGTTCTTTAGCAAGCTAAAACTAACAAAAATCACCAACATTGAATTAATCCTACCAAATTTCAAACAATAGTCTCAATTTTGTATCCCCAAATAGAAGTTTAAGAGTTTTAGCTCATGATTAAAGTAAATATCAGCAAATAAACGAATTCTAATTGTCTAGCCATAATGGAAAACAAAAGATTAAGTAGAATGATGAAATTTGCCTCAAATCTCCTTCGGAATTGGATTCTAGCTTGTATTTTCGTTCTCTAGGGTTTTTCTAGTTCTTCAGTCGCATCTAATCTCTCCAGAAGGGTTCCAGAATTCCCCCCCTGTCGATCTGAGAAGTTATCTTTATATTTGCGAAACGACTCGTCGAGTCAGGTGCCGACTCGCTGAGTCCATCTCTCAATTCCCGTATGCGATAAGTCTCTAGGTCTTTGAGTCTTTATCCTCTCGAATATTCGCTCGGACTCGCCGAGTAGACGACCCTACTCGCCGAGTAGGTGTTGTCTTTGGTGTTTTTCTTCTTTGTTCAATTCCCGAGCTCCCATCTCCTACTTCCTTTTGCTTCCGAGCTTCACTTTTGGACTGAAAACATAATTCAAACACTTTTAAGTACCCTTTGTCCATGATATGCAATAATTTAACTAATAATTGATAAAAGATCTATACTTAATATGAGCTAAATATGCACATATGAAAATACCCCACACTTGACTTTTGCTTGCCCCCAAGCAAAACTGAATTTTAACACATTAGAATCACATATGACAACTCCAATCTAACCCATCCATTATGCCATGACCGCAACGCATATATTTGTGTCTAAAATTTTCCTAATAACCCCCACACTCCAAATACTCACAATCCTCATAAACATTTGCCCACTCACCTCGAACTATGCTCATTTTATGCATCCCTCCGAATCCATCCGCAGAAAACCTCTTACCCTCAAGGTATTTTTAGTTGAGCAACCCAAGCATACATAATCTAGAATTACAATTTATGATACCACTATGGAGCTCTTTTGAATTCTTCACTTCCTTGATAATTTGATCTTTGATTTCTTTGAATTCACCACCTTTGTTGTTTGATTTTTGGTATCTTCAATTTTTGAATTTCTTGGAATTTTGATCTTTTGATCTTCACTTTATTTGCTCCAAAATTCTTCAACTTTTCTTGCAATTCTCTCTTTTTTTTTACATGTACCTCTCTTTTTTCACTCAAAACCCTACATGCTTAAGCAGGGGCGCTCAACCTCAACCTTTATTGGCTAACGATAATAATTTTCCTGGATACATTTCTGGTACACGATGCTAAACATATTGCATCCCTTGGGCTAAGCGAGGTCGTGTTTTTGTCCCATGATTTCACTGGAATAAGGAAGCCACAAATGCACTAGAATGTATATAGGCTCAAGTAAACATTTGGGTCTTCATGCAATCATCCACACAACTCTAACATGGAATCCTAATTACTTTTACCAAAATTTCCTAAATTAATTCCTAAATAATGTTTTTGGTATGCAAAAATTTTAAATTAGACCTAAATTAAGATTCTAAATTTACTAAGATGACATCAACCCCTACCCCACACTTGATTTATGCAATGCCCTCATTGCATATCATGCAAAAAATAAAAATGCAAACTATAGAGTGAATTGGAACAAACTCCCCTGGGGTAGCAGTAGATAGGTTGATAACTCTTCTTTTTAGATCCAACTTCAATTGACTTTAGACATGGAAATAGCTTATCCACATCTTGGGCATCAAATCACACGTGGCAGCTCCAAATAGGTAGGAAAAACAGTGTAAGATCTTCAAGAATCGATATGGAGGAATAAATGGTCAAGTGGTACACTCAACATTATCGAATCAGCAGACTTGTTGGTATAAGATTGAGTGACTCGGCGAGTCATATAAACGACTTGTCGAGTATAGTCGCGGACAACTTCAAATATGCGAGAATACAAGGCGACTCGTTGAGTCAGTTTAGTGCACTCGATGAGTAGACCACTGGGTGGAAAAATTCAGATTCTGCATTCGTTTTAGCTTTTGATAAATCTTCAAAACTCCTCATATCGTCTAGACTCATTCACTCATGTCCCTTAGGAACGGACTCGACTCCTTAACTCTAAACTCCGCCATTTCTTGAGTCTTTTCCACTCTTTATATTTTTCTTTCTCTCTCAAACTCTAGACCCTTTTATGCAAGCATTCTAACCCAAAATCTGAAAATCATCAAGGCAATTAAACATCAAGCATAAAGTAAAAGTCTTAAATTTAAACACACCAAACCCAAACAAAAACAAAAACAAATTAAAAGTTGTTCAACAAAGCATAAAAGAACTAATCCTCCTCATCATCATCATGATCATGTGCAGCTCCACTTCCACTAGCGCCACTCCTTCTTGCATTAATCACCTCATCCCAAGATAGAATATATGGGAAGTTACCACCATCGATATGCGGAATATGGAAGTGGTCAAAAAGTCGCATGTTGGACTGGTTGCTAAAATTGAGACTCCTTGCCATTTGATCTTTCATTCTCATCATCTCAATATTATACCAGTCCATTGGCACTTTATCATTATCCACCGGAATTACCAGCGGTTCCCCCTCCACGTCTCGCTCTCTCCTCGGTCTAACCCTCCTTCCCGGCGCCTCGGGACCAACCACTGGATCATCATGCGGGATAGCCTAATGACCACCACCATAGTCCTCAATAATCCTAGCCCTCCGAAAAAGAATGGGATTAAATGGAGGGGTAGGAATCACCGTCATCAAATTCCATGCACCACGGGTTATCAACCCAAACGAGTTGGCTAGCCGGGTGACGAACATACCACCATTAATTTTTGAGGTCTTGCGATCCTTGACCGCACCCTCCGCCAAATAGGAAGCCAAACACCACAAAATGTTGCAAAAAGTGTCTGATGTGATAATGCTCCATAGATAAAAGACATCAAGGTTAGAAACCTTGTCATCATCCTTCCGTTGGTTGATGGTGGTGGAGATAAGGCGGTGAATGAGACGGTGCGTGGGTGACCGAATACTTCCTTCTTGGGTCGACTTTGGAATGTACAACTTGTTGGCGATCGTGTTCCACCAACCTGTACTCGTAACACCATCGGGGAACAGCTTGTGAGAATGTTCCATAAAGGCGCGAAAAATAGTAGTCGAGACCAATGGCCGGTCATAGATTCCAAACCGACAAGCAAGATCAATAACGAAGCACTGATGAAACTCACCCCAAGGCAAAAACTGAAACTCGCCGGGTGATAGACTTCGTCACCTCCACGGAAAGATACCGTAGAGAAGAATTCCCAGCAAAGTTCCCGGTACACCAGTTCTTGAATTCTAAAGACCCTGCTCCATCCATCACAAACCATTGTCTCCCCCTCGTATGTAAATTCCTTCACAAGATAAGGTGCTAACTCCTCCTCATACCGAACATTTTGCAACCAATCCCAATCAACTCTGTTGGGCACGTAAATCTCCTTCTTTCTGACTTCAGCTAACTTCTTCTTCCATCTCGTCATGGTTGAAGCTGATTCAATTTGAGGAAAATTCAACCAAGGAAAATCTCCTTGGCGTCCACTGGAACTTTGACCTCTGTGAAACATTGTCCCTGCAAAAAAAAGAACACACAACCCAGAAAACATAGAAAATCATCAAAACAGATTACACCTGGGTCCCCGACTGGACTCGTCGAGTCCATGAACGACTCGGCGAGTCGTATGAACTGCGCGAGTCAGTCGACGAGTCGATCAAAATTCGACCATGAAAACTCAAAATTTATTCAAGGGTTTTGTCCAGGGATGTTCCTAAGATGTATTAAAGGAGAAATGACCATCCAAAACAACATAATTGATGTAAAATCAAAACCCTAGAAATTCACTAAACTTCAAAATCAGGTATTATATGAAATTGGCAACCTAGATCATCTAAAAATCATTGCTTTAACAAAATAAAGGAAGAAATTAGGTACCTTTTGTGATAGAAATCGAAAATCTTGAAGAAAGAGTGAAGAAGTTGATGAATGCTTGAGAGAGAGCACAAATGGAGGCGCACGGCGAGTGAAGGGGGGGGGGGGAAACTGATTTCATTAGGGTTAAAACCCTAGTTACCGGTTCTAAAAAATAATTTTAATTTTTTTTTCTGTAAATAAAACCGACTCGTCGAGTCAGGGTCAGACTCGGCGAGTCTGGTCGCGATTTTTAAACTCATCTTGAATCTGAATCGACTCGTCGAGTCATGGTCAGACTCGGCGAGTCTCTTGCAAGCAATTCAGAAATTAAATCATTTTGCCATTAAAAATTTATTCCACCCCACACTTAGTCCATACGCACTCTCAAGCAAACATGTCTAATGATTTGGAAGATTAATAAACTCCTAAAAACTAAAACCAAACTAAAACGAAAAAGATGAAAGAAAGCAAACTCTAAAAAGAACGGGTTGCCTCCCGCCAAGCGCTTCTTTTTAAGGAGTCGTTAGCTGGACTCCTTCCCATCTATGTTTCTTCATCTTCCTGCATCGGGAATGCACGCCTACTCTTTTGCGGTTTGTACTTTGTCTTGTAAGCATGAATTTTCTTCTTGTAAGCTCGCCTCAAGTCTTCTTTCTTCTTTCTTATAGCATCATCCTCAGCTGCATTAAATTCCCTTTTCTTCATCTTTTTCTTCACCCCATTCTTTTGCACCTCCTTTTCCTTAAACTTAATTACTTCATATTTAGTGAGAACTCGTGCTCTAAGTTTGGTGATGAATGGTTGATCAGCATCATCTCTCCTATCCCTTGCCTTTTCTTCTTTTCTAAAGCTTGCCTCATCTTAAAATGGACTATCTTCCTCTTCTTGCATAATCGTATCAAGGCATGCTACATGAGCGTGTTGAAATTCACCATCCACTTCTCCTTTTGCTGCTTGTTCTTCTAAAGAATGAGGGAAAATCTTCGTGTCCAGAACATGCAGGGAGCTGGTAACAAACATATCAAAATCGTCCAAGTTGCTGGAAATTTTGACTGGACTCGTCGAGTCTGGGAAAGCGACTCGGCGAGTTGGGTCGTATTCCATACTTCCTTCTGTGTTTTCTGATTCGGCTCCTCTCAGCATCTTTTCTAACTCCTCCAAGTCCTTGTCAACATCTTCATCACCTCCAGAGGGTAGCAACAACTTGCTTGGATCTTCTTCTTGCAAAAGTGCAAGCTCTTTTTGTAGTATCTCATCATTCAAATCAATGAATGAGATCTCTTCTTTTCTTTCTTCTTCTTGCTTAATCTTTAATAAAGCTTTAAACACCCCTGACTCGTCTCCGACCCTCAATGTTAGTGTGGATTCACATACATCAGTTAATGCACATGCGGTGTTCAAAATGATCTCCCCAAAATAATTGGAATTTCGGGGTCTTCTTCCATATCAAATATCAAGAAGTGTACGGGAAAAATAAAATTGTCGACCTTAATAAGAAGATCTTCACACACGCCTCTTGGATGAATTGTTATCTTGTCCGCCAAATGGATCTTCATGTTAACTGGTCTTGGCTCTGGTAAATTCAGCTTCTTGAAGAAGGAGAAGGGCAATAAGTTGATACTTGCACCCGAATCAGTCAACGCTTGAGTGGAAAGTACATTTCCAAATTGGCATGGAATTATGATGCTCCCCGGATCACCCTTCTTTTCTGGTAGCTCACTCAATACTATCTCCGTGACTTCAGCTAAATCTTTTCTAGCAACGAAAAGACCCTTTAACAAGTTGAAGTACTTAGGTGTTTGAGGCATTGTTTCCATAAATGGAATGTTGACTTGAAGGTCTCAAACATGCTCCATGAAGGCTTTATACGCTCTAATCTTCTTTCTAGGCATGGCTCTGATTGGGAATGGCAAAGGGGGATTGTAAGGCCTCTAGGTAATGAAATTTCTGTCATCAGTGCATGGACTCGTCGAGTCTATTAGAGGGACTCGGCGAGTCTGTTCGGGTTTAGCTAGAACCGACTCTTCTTCCTTTTCTGTATTCACCTTGGAGATCTTCTGTGCAGGTGTGAAAATTTCTTCATAACTAGAAGTCACTGCGCTCACATTCTCCATTCTCGGATTGTTTTCGGTATTACTTGGAAGTTGACCCGGTCTTCTCTCGTTCACTTGATATGCAAGTTGTCCTAACTGTTTCTCAATGTTGAGAATAGATGCCTGCTGATTCCTTAGCATATTTCTGGTCTCTTGTATAGCAGGATCATGATCATTGTGCCTTTTCTCGGACGCGGCTATGAATCTAGTGAACATTTCTTCTAAATCGGCTTTCTTTTCCATAACCAGTTCTTCCTTTTCATAAAATCCCCTTTCTTTCTGCTTGTATTTCTCCTCCTTAGCCTTCTTGTATTCTTTGTATGGGAGCCATTCCTTCTTCGGTTTCCGCCAATTCTCGTCGTATCGATCGCCGCTTGAGTAGAACACTTGAGCTTTCTTGTTTCCATTTTCATCCAAGTCACAATATTTTGTGAGATGGGGCCCTCTACAATTCTCACATCCAACTCGAATAGCATGGATTTTTTGATCCATTTTTGTCATCCTTCTATCTAGACTATCGAGCTTAGCTATCACCGCCGCCATGCTATCATTTGCTGAGTTCACTACCTACCGACTTACTTCATTTCTTGGATTGTGGTATTCTCTAGAATGCTTAGAGAATTCTTCAGTTAACTCCTTGATTACCGGGGGCGCCTTCTTCGTGAGCGGGCCTTGTGAATCGAGCAATTGCCTTGTAGTGACATTGACTCCATCATAGAAAATGGAGACCTCTTGTTGGCTATTGAGGTCATGGTGTGGGCAATTTCTAAGAAGACCTTTGTACCTTTCCCAAGCTTCATAAAGAGATTCCCCAGGTTGTTGCTTGAAGTTGGCGATGGCTTTCTTCAACTTAACTATTTTGGAAGGCGGACAAAAGTGGTCTATGAATTCTTCTTTCATCTTGGCCCATGTGGTGACCGATCTGGGAGGAAGTGACTTGAGCCAATCCTTTGCAACACCCTTGAACGTGACTGGAAGCATGAGAAGTAGCTGGGTCTCGCGTGGCACATTTGGTACATTGAAGTAGTCAACCACATCATTTACTTCATCCAAGTTCTTGTAGGCGTCTTCGTGGTCCTTCCCATAAAAAGGAATCTCCTTGAATTGAGCGAGAATATGACCCTTTAGCTCAAAGGTAGCCGTAGCGGGAATTGCGGGCTGCACAAGTCCCGGGCCAGCATCATCGCGCATCCTCTTCTTCCATTCCCCCATGGGGACTTCATCGATATTAGCCATAGTGATAGCTAAATCGTCTTCAAAGTTGGATTCGTGCTCGAATGTGAGTTCTTCTTCTTCCTCGGTCTCGTACTCGGTGTCTTCTTTAATTGGGTCTTCAATTGTCAAAGAGGCACTGGATGCTCCTGATTTGCTGCTCCTCTTCATGCTGAAAATGGACTTGAGGTTCTTGAGTGGCGAGTTCTTTGAAGAAGCGGATTCTCCAACGGCTTTTACTTTGCTCCTCCTTAATGCGGATTCCGGGTCTTCGAGAGGAGGGACCAGAGGTGTATTAGATCCTCGGGTCATGAAACAGCTGTAAACAAAACAAAAACGCGTAAAAAGAACAAAAAATATTTAAAAATTAAAACTGTGAATCAGCGATGAACTCGCCGAGTCGGCACGAGTGCACTCGGCGAGTTGAAGGCAAAAACATATTTTTTTTTTTCTAAAAACGGATTTTTATTAAAACTTATACTAATTACTAAATTACCTTTTAATTAACTTTGTGTAAGATAAATCCCACACAAAGGATCGATTAAACTAGAATTTAATGTTAATTTTAGAATCGTTCCCCGACAACGGCGCCAAAAACTTGATGTGTGCAAAGTCACTTAGTTTTAAACCTACTTCTAATTATAAAATAAACACACAAAGGCAGTGGACCTATCAATTGTGGTATAGTTAAATAAGTAGGGTATCGAACACAGGGAACGGTAAATTAAAACTAAAAACTAATTCTATCTAATTAATTAATAAGTAGGGAGTTTTCTCTAGTTTTACAAGACTAGAAAACTTAATAACTAACACTTAAACTAAAAGCTAGAAAAGCAAAGAATTAACTAGATTCAATAATGAGAAGGACTTCTGTTTAGTTCAACTCAATTGGTCCTATGGTTAATATTATGATAATAGTGCATTGGATTAACTCTTTTGTTGGCTACCAATTCAAGTGATTAGATTCGCGTTCACTGCACTAATCCTTAGTGAAATAACTAACTCAAACAGTGATCAGTTGTCTAATTTAATTAAATTCACTAGATTAATTATTCAGGTTAATTTAGACTTGCAATAGTTAACTAATTTGATCCTTTAGTTAACTTCTTGTTGATGGTCATCACACAAGCTCACACATGAATTTACTCAAATTTCTTATTAATTCTAGTTTCATGTTCATTAATCCTAGACATATGACAAAGTGGTCACATAATCATATGAGGTTGATAATCAAAAGATGTTCATACTATTTAATTACCTTCCTATTAACAAAAAATTAATTATCATTCACACACAAGGTTCTTTAGCAAGCTAAAACTAACAAAAATCACCAACATTGAATTAATCCTACCAAATTTCAAACCATAGTCTCAATTTTGTATCCCCAAACAGAAGTTTAAGAGTTTTAGCTCATGATTAAAGTAAATATCAACAAATAAATGAATTCTAATTGTCTAGCCATAATGGAAAACAAAAGATTAAGTAGAATGATGAAATTTGCCTCAAATCTCCTTCGGAATTGGATTCTAGCTTGTATCTTCGTTCTCTAGGGTTTTTCTGGTTCTTCAATAGCAGCTAATCTCTCCAGAAGGGTTCCAGAATTCCCCCTGTCGATCTAAGAAGTTATCTTTATATTTGCGAAACGACTCGTCGAGTCAGGTGCCGACTCGCCGAGTCCATTTCTCAATCCCCATATGCGATAAGTCTCTGGGTCTTTGAGTCTTTATCTTCTCGAATATTTGCTCGGACTCGCCGAGTAGGTGTTGTCTTTGGTGTTTTTCTTCTTTGTTCAATTCCCGAGCTCCCAACCGCTTCTCCTACTTCCTTTTGCTTCCGAGCTTCACTTTTGGACTGAAAACATAATTCAAACACTTTTAAGTACGTTTTGTCCATGATATGCAATAATTTAGCTAATAATTGATAAAAAATCTATACTTAATATGAACTAAATATGCACATATCACCCACACACTAACACACATGTGCACCTATCAGGTAATCGCATAACAGTATGTAGAAACAACATACTAGGGCCCTATCATCCTATTGGGATGGAATACCCTCTACTACTGCTCAAACATGTGCACATATAACAAGCAATCTCCTACCAGCATTTAGACAGTCAGACCAACTATAGGTCAGTAAGCATAGCCACATCCAATCTACCAGGATTCCAACCTAAACAATCAATACTAACACATAATCATCCTTTCTAACAAAATACCAACTCACATATCACAACAATAACTATCTCAAATAACAATCAAAGGACCGGCCTTGGTGCCTTAGACCCTTGGGTATAGTGAGGATAACTCACCTTGCAACTGCCGAACCGAACCACAAAAGCACAATCCCGAAGCACTGCCCCAGACTCTAACACCTATACCATCAATGATCCATTGACATAAATATCCAAATTACCATAATACCCTTGAAGGTCAAACGGGTCAAAGTCAAAGTTCTAGCCAAAGTCAACCTTCCTGATTGACCCTACTCGCCGAGTCAACCCATTGGCTCGCCGAGTTCTTAAACTCAGAAGACTCTCATATCATGACTCGACTCGCCGAGTCACCCCATGACCCGTCGAGTCCATCAATCTCCGAGTCCTATCTTGTCCAACTCACTAAGTCACCACTCAACTCATTGATCCGCGTCTTAACTAGAAGAGGTTGGGGGTTCTGTGCTAGAATTTTCCGAGTCGAAGAACAGACTCGCCGAGTCCACGACAATCTTCATCAGACTCGCCGAGTTGTTAATCCAAGTCGTCGAGTCCCTGCCCATCATCATATGACTCTCCGAGTCAACCCATGCGACTCGCCGAGTCTCTTTAGTCCTTCATCCATACAGTCACTTTTTGAGCCATGCAGAGGCTCCAAACTGTAGATCCATCCTCCTAGGGCATGACTCTCATGTAAAGCTGCCAACTTTACGTGAGTACAAGGTGCTATTGGCCCAAAACAAGATAGGGTTAGGGTTTAAGGCAAGAATGCTTCACAACCAAACCAATGGCTGATGCTTTATGATTTCCTGGACCAAGGCAAGTCTAGATCTGAAATTGCAACCTCAGATCTAGACCCATAACCTGAAATGGATCTTTAAACATACTAAAATGGCCCCAAATCCATCCATAAGTTGATATAGAGGGAAGGGATCAAGGTAACAACTTGTTACCTCAAAAATGTGCCCAAACTGAAGTAGATTCTGGATCTATATGAGTCCCTTGATGCTATACACTTGATCTACAAGACTTCTTTGCTAGAATCTCCTTCCAAAGCTTCGAAGCTCACTCCAAAGGCTCACACACAATTTTAGGGTTTTCTGACTCTCAAAGGGGGGGGGGGGGGTAACAAAGAGGCTGAGGTGAGGACTTAAGGTCCTTTAACTACGGTGAAAATCCTAAGATTAGGGTTTTCTCTTCCTAGCACCAACTCGTCGAGTCCAGCTGCCGACTCGGCGAGTTGGTCACTGAACTCGCGACCAGAACCCGCTCCGACTCGACGAGTAATCGCACCTACTCATCGAGTAGCTTCCTCAATTTACACTTTAAGCCCTTAAATCATATTTCTGAAGTTTGGGATGTTACATTGTTACAGAATATGCTTCTCACCTCGTAAGAATGAGTTTTCACCTAATTCCATTCCAACTTCAAACAATTATAACTTCTTTTTTTTTTACTTCGTTTTCGGCGATGTTTATATGCACGGAAAGGTATTGATGAGTCCCACAATCCTATCTAACTACTTTTGACTTAATACATGTCAAACTAAAAACTATAATCTATGCAGGAAGCACGTAATATTACTTTTCTTATTTTACCTTTTTTCTTCAAAGCACAAGTCGAAGGCTTTAATCACTTAACCAACATTATCAACATCCAATAAGGTCTAAACCCCATTCACTTGAAGCCTAATGCCTTTATTCAATTCATTTATAGTCTACAATACCGAAATAAGAAACTTCTCGAAACATGATGTTACACAATTCACATTATATAATGTTTCTTTTAGCAAACTTCAGTGTTCATTGGTTATGGATCAATCCATTCCCAATAATATCATTTTTTCCTCTTGATTCCTCATGTATAAAAAACAATAGTTAAGAAGTTACCAACAACCAAGAATTTAACACTCAAATTCGAAGTAGCCAAACTCGAAAAATACCATTGAATTAGGGAATACTCTAAACCTTATTCCAAGACTTTTCTTCTATCCTAGAGGTCTGGATTCAAGTTGGGAGGCGCCAATCATAAAGAATTTCATTTTTCCATATGCCAGATTTAGAGAAGCTTGACGCACTCAACATTTTTCTTAGAAATGCTTGAAGCTAGGGAAAATATCGTGAGTCTCAAACATTGTGTTAAAGGGCAAGGTTTTAAGGACTATATATGCCACATGTAATGCCAACTCAACATAAGCCTACACAACAATCATAAGGGTGATCATACCTATACAAAAAAAAGACACAAGAGACTAAATGTAGTTAATGTATGTATGCTATCCTTATAAGTCATTAACTCTTAATAAAATAAAAAATAGTTGGTATTATGTAGTGAGAGCAATAGTACAAGCCACTTTTTATAAGCTCTTCAAAAATTTGTCGGTGAGATGAAAACCTAGTGGTTGAAATGCAGAATTATATATAGAAGTTAAATGATTCAAATTCTGTCACACACAAAATGTCGTTAGTGTTACACGATTAATTTCGTAAGTTTTATACGATTAACTTCCACATAAACCTTGAAACCGATTGAAATGTTCGTTTTGAACGATGTATTATTTTTAAAAAAAGACCTACATTGACTCCATTTAAGACACTCTAAGTCAATAATAAATACATGAAATATATATGAAAAAATATCACGTGCATCGCATGTTATAATATCCGGATAGCTTGGCCATGTAAAACAGCAAACGAGAACCAGTCATCCTCGCGCCCCCGAACCCAAAATATGATTCTTCACCTCTCCACCTCCACCTCCAGTAACTCCACCGCTGGACTCCACTGCAGCCTGCTTCCTTCCAAATCATACAATTTCTCAGGCGATCATCAATTCACACGCTACCGAGCTTCATGGCAAGAGGTACCTGGTTTCTGATTTTGATTGGAATATTATTTCTTATATTGCTTACGATTTTTAATCTATTATCAATACACACCATCTGGCTTCTTCGGGAGATAGAATATGCTACATTTGATTTTCAAGAATAATCTACGCTATATTAGGGGGTTTAGCTCTGTAGCTGTATCTCTATTCCTACCCTCATTGGAATAGATGGGCATATATAATATACAGTAAATTAAATATTCCTACAATCTCCTAATTACTCCAAAAAATAATACTTGAACAAGCATGTCATCATATGGGTTTCTAATTCAACACATTTCTCCTGACATTTTGTTTGAATTCTGTGAATTAATTAATAGCTTGCTGGAGTATTAGTTTTCTCAGCTATTCCTTTCACTGCCGTTAAAGCTATCGCCAACAGTCCCCTTGGCGAGACTCTGCAGAGACGTATGGAGGAGAAAAAGAAAGCTGCTGTTCAGAACGCTTCAGTGTACAAAGCATTATCAGAAAAAGCAAAAAAGGATAGGTAATCGTAATATACATACATGATCCATGGTAAGGTATTAAAATCTCATCTTTAACTTATATCCACTTGATTTGTTACCATCTTTTACATCTGCATTAAAAATCTCATCTGGATTTGACAGCTTATGGTATGGAAAACAGAGGCCTCGGTGGCTTGGTCCGCTTCCATTTGAATATCCTACCTATCTTGATGGCGAACTCCCTGGCGATTATGGCTTCGACATTGCGGGCCTCAGCCAAGATCCTGAAGCTTTTAAGAAATACTACAAGTAAATTCTTCTCCCTCATAAAATTCACCAAAATTGTGTCACTAATTCCATGATTTCATTATGTATTTCCAGTTTTGAAATATTGCATGCACGTTGGGCGATGCTTGGTGCACTTGGTGCCCTAATTCCAGAGTTACTAGATCTTGTAGGCGCTTTCCATTTTGTAGAACCTGTGTGGTGGCGAGTCGGATACTCAAAGCTTCAAGGTGAGACACTGGATTACCTTGGTATCCCAGGACTCCATTTTGCTGGAAGTCAAGGAGTTATCGTCATAGCAATCTGTCAAGCTCTTCTCATGGTATAACTACTCTTACTAATTAACCCTTCATCTTTTACTTTTGAGCTTTCAACACATCCAAGTAGTGAAATGTTACTAATTACATGTAGGTTGGGCCAGAATATGCAAGATATTGTGGGATAGCGGCTCTTGAGCCATTAGGGATATATCTTCCTGGTGATGTTAATTATCCAGGTGGTGTGCTCTTTGATCCATTGAATCTTTCTGGAGATCCGATTGGTTTTCAGGAACTGAAGGTAAAAGAGATTAAAAACGGACGGCTGGCGATGATTGGATGGTTGGGGTTTTATGTTCAAGCGGCTTTGACTGGTAAAGGACCATTGCAGAATCTTGTTGACCATATTTCTGATCCCATGCATAATAACATACTATCTATACTTGGGTCTATGTACAAGTAAAGATTATCATCTTCCACTATTACGTATTATATATGTGGGTGTACAAGAAAAAAGATGTTTTTCTTCTCTTTTTTAGACGTGTATATAACTGGCTTCTTCTCAAGATTCCTTCTAAAATATATAGGTAAATTTAAAGTGACCTAACCAATAAAACAAATTAATAGAAGATTTTATTCTTAACTTAACATGATGTGCAGTATCTAAATTTTTACCCTATTGAAGGGTGGCAAGAGCGAAAGTTTCATTGGGTTAATGATGTAATTTATTAATTAAAAGGCACTAGCAACAAGTATCGCATAGTGCTCGATGTGCTTTTCTTACATATCTGAAACATGTGACATTCTTGCGGTTGCAAATTCAGTCCACATGCACCTCTTTTTCAACAGTGGAAACAACGCGGACTGCTGTTTGCCGATCTCCATGATGCTTCTTTTGACATTTGGAACACTACTTTGATACTCTTTTTTTTGGTAGAGGGACAAGTTTTTCATAATTTTTTTTTATTAATTTGAGAAAAGTTATATATAATATTAAAAGAGTGTACGTATATGCCTCAACGTTTTGTGCTATCGGAAGTAAAAAGACCATCTAGTCTCTTAACCTATTAAGACCATCTAGCACTTGTATGGAGGGAAACTAGTGACCAAGAACCCAACTTTATGAATTAAGACCCCTTAAAACCTTTGAAAAGGCAACTCAAATGCATTGGAGTACTTTCTACTCGTAAAGACTAAGTTTAGGACAAAAAAAGAAACAACTTGAGCAAAAACTAGATCCAAGAGATTTCTTCATCACGTTTGAAACTTTTTACCTCCATAAGGTGCACAAGGGCGACAAAATGCTGAATCCAAAGCCTTAAGTGAAATACCACCACTTTAATGCTCTTTCATCTACTCCAAAAGCTCCAAATGGCACCAAAAATGGCTTAACAAGCTTCACAATGCACTAACACTCTTTAAGGTTTCGAAATGAGGAGGGAGGATGAAGGTAAGAAGGTGCATGAAGCCATAAATATGTTTAAATAGGGTCCAAACCCTAAAATTTAGGGTTTGCACCCTGGCTGCATACGCCCTACGTACCTGCGTACGCACATCATTCTAAGGCGCTCCGGAGTACGCCCTGCATACGAGGGTGTACGCCCTGGGTATGAGGGTGTACGCCCCGTCTACTCTAGAGGACTTCAGATTTACGAATTTGCCATCGGGGACTACACTTGCAAATTAAACATAACTCAAGGTTTAAAACGAATACCTGAATTCTAGGTATTACAACTCTCTCTTACTTAAACTAAACTTCGCCCTCGAAGGCCACTGCCGTGAATAAATATGGGTAGTGCTCTCACATCTCCGCCTCTGGCTCGTAAGTCCATTCGGAACCCTTACGATGCTGCCACTGGACCTTGACCAGTGACACTTCCTTATTGTGTAAAGCCTTCATCTTTTGCTCTAAAATCGCCACCGGTCTCTCGACATAATACAAGCAATCATCAACCAGAATGTCATCAAGAGGAATGAGTGCATACTTATCAACCACACACTTGCGAAGCTGAGACACATAGAAAGTGTTATGAATCTGGATGAGCTCATCAGGAAAATCCAATCGGTAAGCGACCCTACCCACCTGAGCTGAAATCATGAATGGCCCAATGAATATGGGGCCCAACTTGCCCTGCTTCCTGAATGGGATACTCCTTTCCAATGCGACACCTTTAGCAGCACAAAGTCTCCCACCTGAAACTTGAGATCCGAACGCCACCGATCTGCATAACTCTTTTGTCGGCTATGCACAACCAACAATTTATCACACACCTGTTGGATCAACTCTGTGGTCTTAGTACAACCTCTACACTACCCACGACTTGATGCCCGACTCCCCCAGCAAACCGGAGTCCTACACTTCCTTCCATACAACATCTCAAATGGTGGTCGGTCAATACCTACATGATAACTATTGTTGTAAGAGAACTCAGTCAGTGGAAGGTAAGTATCCCAACTCCCTCCAAAATCCAACACACAAGCTCGTAGCATATCTTTGAGCATCTGAATCATCCGCTCACTCCGGCCATCGGTCTGAGACTGATATGTTGTACTAAAGTGCATTTGAGTACCCAGCTCCTCATGTAACTTCCTCCAAAATTGGGAGGTGAGCCGTACATCCCGGTTTGAAATCACTGATACCCGGACCCCGTGCCGAACTACTACCTCCCAGAGATAGATATCAGCTAACTTCTCTACAGTGATACTCTTGGCAATTTGTATGAAATACACACTCTTGGTCAACCTATCAAAAATGACTCATATGGAGTCAAAACCCATTTTTGTACTAGGAAATTTCGTGACGAAATCCATAGTATTATCTTCCTAATTCCACATGGGAATTGGTAAGGGTTGCATCTTGCCGTGGGGAATTTGATGTTCGAACTTGACTTTCCTACAAGTCAAATACTGCTCTACAAACCAAGCTATTTACCTGTTCATGCAGGGCCATAAATACCTCAACCTCAGATCTGTGTACATCTTTATGGCCCTTGGGTGGATAGAAAACTTTGACTTATACGCCTCCTCTAAAACCGTCTGCCTCACCCCACCCGATGCCGGAACTCAGACTCTACCACAATGAGTTAATAACCCTTAGCTATCTTTGAAAAATAAGGGAACATGTCCTCTGATCTGCTCGGTCTTCCAGTTTTCCTTTTTCAACCCTTCTACCAGATCCTTCTTGATTGAATTCATCAAAGGTGAAGTAACAGGCATCCTCAAACAGGTACCCTGGATGGATGAACTTGCAACCTTACGATTCAAAGCATCGGCCACCATATTGGCCTTCCCTGGGTGGTACATGATCTCGTAATCATAATCATTTACTACATCCAACTATCTGTATTGCCGTATATTAAGATTCGGTTGGTCCTTCAAATACCTCTAACTTTTATGGTGAGTGTAGATAGTTCATCGAACCCCATACAAAGAGTGTCTCTAAATATTTGTAACACCCCAAAAATCCGTACCAAAATTTTTCTTTAAATCATTATCAAAGTCATATTCATAAAAACATATCATAAGTCATAACATAAATTCAGAGTATTAATTCCAAAGCATATTTCATGATCAGAGTAAAACATTATGGGCTGACTAATTAATGGTGTGTGCCATACGATCACCCCGAGCTCTTCCCTCCGCTACCAGAAGTACCTGAAACCAAAACTGAAAACCGTAAGCACGAAGCTTAGTGAGTTCCCCAACCTACCACATACCCTGCACAAACACATACAACATATATTGGGCCATGCCCGCTATTTCGGGCCTCGCCCCTACCTCGAGCCCCGCCCGCTACAACGGCCCCGCCGCTCCAGGCCCGGCCTGGCTTCGAGCCCCGCTCAGATACATATCTTTTTCTTTTAGGCCCCGCCTGTCTCTGGGCCCCGCCCGCTAACCACATATAGTACAAAATAACATATAATACATAACTGAACATACCCTACTGCATTCTTGTCCTTAGGCCTCGCCCCCGTCCTGTCACTAGTGAGTCATGGAACCACGTCCAAGCTCCTACGGTAAGTGAGATACGAGCCTATGCCTACACTCACTCCATGCCTATCTCAGGCCTCGCCCATGCTCTGCTACTAATGAGATATGGAACACCGTCCATACTCTGCTATTGGTGAGGTACGGGACCACACCCACACTCACCTTCCGACTAGGCACATACATGCATCACATAGACAACAAATATACTCTATCATGCAAACCATTCCTTGGGCACCCGCCCGACATCGGACCTTGGTCTGGAATATCATACTAGCAAACAGTGCCTGGGGCTAACTCCCGTGTCTTCCTACTCATAACTACATGGGCCGGCATTGGGGCCGTAGACACATTCTCACAAAGGGAAACTCACCTGCACTACTGAACTTGCTGATAACCCTCTTGCTGCTGACCGACAATTCTCTGAACCGCTGCTCCACTAGCTCCCCGAGGTACCAATATCAATACATATACCACTTAGTTCCAACTGAACTCTAGAAGCCAAGCCAAGTCAACTCTGGTCAAAGTCAATCTTTCTAGCTGACTTTACTCGTCGATTCAGTCCTTTGACTCGTCGAGTATATATACTCAGAACTCTCACAGTGCGACCCAACTCGCCGAGTCACCCCAAGACTCGTCGAGTTCAACAATCTTTGAGTCCTATCCTATCCAACTCACTGGGTCACTATTCAACTCACTGATCTGAACCTTAACCAGAAGGGGTTAGTGTTTTGCGACCTGACTCGCCGAGTCCAAGAACAGACTCGCCGAGTTCATGACAATCTTCAACAGACTCGCTGAGTTGTTCTTCCAACTCGTCGAGTCCATGCCCATCTTCATCCAACTTTCCGAGTCCACCCATGTGACTCGCCGAGTCGCTTCAGTTCTTAATCCATTCAGTGGCTTTTCGAGCCATGCAGGGGCTCCAACTCATAGATCTACTCTTCCCAAATCTATTCCTCATGTAAAGTTGCAAACTTACGTGAAACCAAAGAGATATGGGCTTAAAACACTCTAGGGTTAGTGTTTTTGACCAAGGGGCTTCACCAACAACTTATTGGAATAAACTTTATGGCTTTTTGGATCCTTAATAGCCTAGATCTGAGGTACTGATATGTGTGTTTTTATATACATTTATGTGAAACATATCTTAATATTTTAGCCTTTATTATTATTATTTAGAACTAAAATATACTTAATATGCTTTGAAATATTTAATTACAGTAAAAATGGGAGTTGGAATGCAAAAGGAAGAGAATGAAGCTGAAAAGATGCAAAAAGGATATTGCTGGCAGATTGACCCCTCTTCAGTGTTTCGGGTATATCTGATGACTCACAAGTCCAATTGACGAGATTCAAAATGTTCTGAAAACTAGACGAAATTTCCTACGGCTTATGTGAGAGGGACTTTTGGCTAATTCGACACTTATCTTATCCAAAATCGGCCTTGAAGATGAAGCATAAAAGCTGGACGGAAATTCCCTCCAAGTTACTTATTCCCCAAGCACCACTTTCCTTATCTTTATTTGCTTAATCCCTAAGCCACATTAGTTTCCTTATTCCAATCCAACTCTAATATTCCATATAATTCCATCTCCATCAACTATAAATACCCCATATCATTCCACTATTTTCATAATCTATGATATTCCACTTCGACTTGTGCAACAAGAAAACTTCATAGTTGCTGTTTTGAGGGTCTAGGAGGCGGCCGGAAGGCCGTTAAGCTAACGGGAGCGGAGATCGGAAGGGTTGGAGAGCGGATAAGTGTCGGTAATCATATGGGTTGCTAACGTGACCATGTTTAGCATTCTATTGTGGTACTTTTCTGTATTTAGTTTCTGATTTGGGTGTAAAAACCTTTTACTTTGTGTTTATGATTGAATGAAGCTTTGATTATTAGACTAATTGCTATATTGAATTGTTTATTTATGTTTAATTTATCTTGCCAAGCTTGTTAAAGGATCCTTACGTATTAATGATGATTATTTGCTGTTAATTGTTAAGTGAATTAAGCTGTATGAACATCTGCTTGATTTGCTTGTCTCTTATGACTTTTGATGACCATCGAGATTATAAGTCTAGAAATAACGAATGTAAAACTAGGATTAACTTGAGAATAAGTAAGTTAATGTGTGAGCCTTGTTTGATGACCATCAACAAGAGGTTAATTAAATGTCTAATTTGATTAACTATATTTACAGGTCTTGCTTGATACGAACTGAACACTAGGAAGCATGTTAGTTTAACCAACTGATCACTGTTTGAATTAACTTGTTTGCTAAAGGATTAGTTACAGTGAACGCGAATCTAATCATTTTAGGAATCGGTGAATATGAATAAATGAATTTGTGTATGCAATTGTCTATGTTTTAAAGGTGTAATTTGTCTAAACCAAAGTACCTGAAGAGATTTGCTTTCCTGTTAGTTTATCGAGAGTAGTTAATTAATTGTTAGTTTGATATTTATTTATTCTTTTCGTGTAACCTGTAACCTATAATTAAATATATTAAATTAATCCACCGTTCCCTGTGATCGACACCCGACTTACCTAAGCTATACTGTAATCTGACTAGGTATACTGCCTATAAGTGCATAGTTAGTCTAAGTTTGTTAGGTTATAAATATTAAAATTAGTGGGTACTTCGTGCACATCAGGTACCAACCTCAGATCTACTCCAAACTCGAAATAAACCTCCTCCATACTCAAAATGCCCAAATCGCAACCATAATATAGATCTAAATGCAATAAGGTCAGCTTATTACCTCAAAGGATCTGAAAAGTCACACCAACTATGTATCCAAGGCTTCCTCTTACACCACTATGAACCTCCTTCTCTTCCAAGCTTCAAATCACTTCACCAAGGCTAGATCTTGCTCAAAATGGATATGGTGGCTAGGGTTCAGTATTCTGGGTGAGAGAGACTGTATATGAATCCTAGGGAAGAGAATGAGACGTTTAAATAGGGCACCAAGTCCCGAACTTAGGGTTTCCCAATCCAGGCCGGACTCGCTGAGTCCACTTTCCGACTCGTCGAGTCGGTCACTTATTCTTCGACCAGGATCCCGCTCAGACTCGTCGAGTTCCACCCTGGACTCGACGAGTTGATCCCTTTGACTTAGGGTTATCCTTTCCTTTATTGGTCTTTCTGATTATGGGTTTTACAATATGAGGGCAAAAACAATGACCCCCAACTCTAAATCGTGTGTAGGGTAGTTCACATTATGAGGCTTCAACTACTTTGAGGAGTAAGTAATCATGTGACCTTTCAGCGTAAGAAACATGCCCAATCTCAAAATAGATGCATCACAATAAATCACGAAATCATCCAAGCCCTCGGGGAGCATGAGAATCGAGGCCTCGCACAATCTCTACCTCAGGTCTCAAAAGCCAACTGCTGGTCAGGCCCCCACCAAAAGGTTATGTTCTTCTATGTCAAACGAGTCAATGGCACTACAATCTTGGAGAAATCGTGGATAAATTTATGAAAATACCTTGCAAGACCTAAGAAAATTTAAATCTTTAATGCGATCCTCGGAACCTCCCACCGCATCACACCCTCGACCTTAGTTAGATCGACCAATAATCCCTTTTGGTTGACGATGTGCTCGAAGAATTTCACTTCGTACAACCAAAACTCACACTTGGAGAACTCGGCATAAACTCTCTCTCTCTCTCTCTCTCTCTCTCTCTCTCTTTCTCTCTCTCTCTTTCTCTCTCTCTCTCTCTCTCTCTCTCTCTCTCTCTCTCCTCAAGGTCTCCAGAACCGATCCAACATTGGCCTGCAAACCCATATCATAAGTCATAACATAAATTCAGAGTATTAATTCCAAAGCATATTTCATGATCAGAGTAAAACATTATTGGCTGACTAATTAACGGTGTGTGCCATGCGATCACCCCGAGCTCTTCCCTCCGCTACCAGAAATACCTGAAACCAAAACAGAAAACTGTAAGCACGAAGCTTAGTGAGTTCCCCAACCTACCAGATACCCTGCATAAACACATAAAACATATATTAGGCCACACCCGCTATTTCGGGCCTCGCCCCTACCTCGGGCCCCGCCCGCTACAACGTCCCCGCCGCTCCAGGCCCCGTCTGGCTTCGAGCCCCGCTCAGATACATATCCTTTTCTTTTAGGCCCCGCCTGTCTCTGGGCCCCGCCCGCTAACCACATATAGTACAAAATAACATATAATACATAACTGAACATACCCTACTGCATTCTTGTCCTTAGGCCTCGCCTGTCTTGGGCCTCGCCCCCGTCTTGTCACTAGTGAGTCATGGAACCACGTCTAAGCTCCTACGGTAAGTGAGATACGGGCCCATGCCTACACTCACTCCATGCCTATCTCAGGCCTCGCCCATGCTCTACTACTAATGAGATATGGAACACTGTCTATACTCTGCTATTGGTGAGGTACGAGACCACGCCGATACTCACCTTCCTACCATGCACATACATGCATCACATAGACAACAAGTATACTCTATCATGCAAACCATTCCTTAGGCACCCGCCCGACATCGGACCTTGGTCCGGAATATCATACTAGCAAACAGTGCCTGGGGCTAACTCCCGTGTCTTCCTACTCATAAGTACATGGGCCGGCATTGTGGCCATAGACCCATTCACACAAAGGGAAACTCACCTGCACTACTGAACTTGCTGATAACCCTCTTGCTGCTGACCGACAATTCTTCGAACCACTACTCCACTAGCTCCCCGAGGTACCAATATCAATACATATATCACTTAGTTCCAACTGAACTCTAGAAGCCAAGCCAAGTCAACTCTGGTCAAAGTCAATCTTTCTAGCTGACTCTACTCGCCGAGTCAGTCCTTTGACTTGTCGAGTACATATACTCAGAACTCTCACAATGCGACCCAACTCGCCGAGTCACCCCAAGACTCATCGAGTTCAAAGATCTCTGAGTCCTATCCTGTCCAACTCACTGGGTCACTATTCAACTCACTGATCTGAGGCTTAACAAGAAGGGGTTAGTGTTTTGTGACCTGACTCGCCGAGTCCAAAAACAGACTCGCCGAGTCCAAGAACAGACTCGCCGAGTTCATGACAATCTTCAACAGACTCGCCGAGTTGTTCTTCCAACTCGTCGAGTCCATGCCCATATTCATCCAACTCGCCGAGTTCACCCATGTGACTCGCCGAGTCGCTTCAGTTCTTAATCCATACTGTGGCTTTTCGAGCCATGCAGGGGCTCTAACTCATAAATCCACTCTTCCCAAGTCTATTCCTCACGTAAAGTTGCAAACTTACGTGAAACCAAAGAGATATGGGCTTAAAACACTCTAGGGATAGGGTTTTTGACCAAGAGGCTTCACCAACAATTTATTGGCATAAACTTTATGGCTTTTGGATCCTTAATAGCCTAGATCTGAGGTACTAACCTCAGATCTACTCCAAACTCGAAATAAACCTCCTCCATACTCAAAATGCCCAAATCGCAACCATAATATAGATCTAAATGCAATAAGGTCAGCTTATTACCTCAAAGGATCTGAAAAGCCACACCAACTATGTATCCATGGCTTCCTCTTGCACCACTATGAACCTCCTTCTCTTCCAAGCTTTAAATCACTTCACCAAGGCTAGATCTTGCTCAAAATGGATATGGTGGCTAGGGTTCGGTATTCTGGGTGAGAGAGATTGTATATGAACCCAAGGGAAGAGAATGAGACGTTTAAATAGGGCACCAAGTACCGAACTTAGGGTTTCCCAATCCAGACCGGACTTGCCGAGTCCACTTTCCGACTCGTCGAGTCGGTCACTTACTCTTCGACCGGGATCCCGCTCAGACTCGTCGAGTTCCACCCTGGACTCGACGAGTTGACCCCTTTGACTTAGGGTTTTCCTTTCCTTTATTGGTCTTTCTGATTATGGGTGTTACAATATTGAGGGCAAAAACAATGACCCCCAACTCTAAATCGTGTGTAGGGTAGTTCACATTATGAGGCTTCAACTGTTTTGAGGAGTAAGTAATCATGTGACCTTTTAGCGTAAGAAACATGCCCAAACTCAAAATAGATGCATCACAATAAACCACGAAATCATCCAAGCCCTCGGGGAGCATGAGAATCGAGGCCTCACACAATCTCTACCTCAGGTCTCAAAAGCCAACTGCTGGTCAGGCCCCCACCAAAAGGTTATGTTCTTCTATGTCAAACGAGTCAGTGGAACTACAATCTTGGAGAAATCCTGGATAAATTTATGAAAATACCTTGCAAGACCTAAGAGAATTTGAATCTTTGATGCGATCCTCGGAACCTCCCACCGCATCACACCCTCGACCTTAGTTAGGTCGACCAATATCCCCTTTTGGTTGACGATGTGCTCGAAGAATTTCACTTCGTGCAACCAAAACTCACACTTAGAGAACTCGGCATAAAGTCTCTCTCTCTCTCTCTCTCTCTCTCTCTCTCTCCTCAAGGTCTCCAGAACCGATCCAACATCGGCCTGCAAACCCATATCATGAGGTCTATGAACATTGTTGGCGCGTTGGTAAGCCCAAATGGCATCATCATGAAATCATAACGACCATAACGAGTTCTGAAGGCCATCTTCTGAACATCATCATCCCTAACCTCATCTAATGTGTAACACCCTGTCCTGAAAATATATGCTTATGGATTTCAGATGCCAAGGCTAGGGGCATTTCGGTCTTTTATGGGTTTTGAGTTTTTATCCGAGAGGTTTTGGGCTGGGGTGTGTCACTAGAGGCGTAGGTCTTCTCGCCACCTTTTCGTGGATATAAAGTTCGTTGGAAACGGACTTGGAACGAAGGAGTTATGACACTTTGAAGTTATTGTTAGAAATGGCCCCTAATGGAAATAAATGACTAGAAGAACCATGCAGGCAAGGTGGTAAACACACAAGTACACCCAACGTAAGGTTGGGGTACGCGCAACGTTTAAGGGTAAAAGGATCGCGGGTGCTTAAGTCGTACGCCCAACATACACCCAATGTCTAGAAACCCTAATTTTAGGGCCAAACCACTATATATAGAACATAACACCCAGGTTAACAGCCTCCATCTCATCTTTATACAACCACTACAAAACCCTAAACCTCTCTTGAGTGTTCTTGAAACCTTGGGAGTCATTAGAGAGCATTTTTGGTGTTGTAAAGCCATTTCCAAGCAAGTGAAGAGATTAGCAAGGTGGTGGATCGAAGGGGAAGCAGTAGATCCAAGATTGTGGTTCCATTTCAGACCATTTTGAGGTATAAAGTTTGAAACTTTCCTCAAGTATGCTTAGATCTACGTTTATGGAGCTTTGGACCTTTTGGGTCCAAAGGATGGACTTTTATGATGCAACTTCGTCTTTAAGCTTGGGGTTGCCACTCTCAAAGCTAAAAGTGTCCCATAAGTAGTAAAGTCTCAATCTTGATGGTCCTAATGAACTCATGCATGAGATTTAGCCCTTGTTATGGAAGTTGGTTGTCACCTTTTTAGTTTGGGCTTAATTGGTGGGTTTCAAGCCACCAAGTTAGGAACTTTATGGATTAAGACATGGAAAAGGACCTGGATCTGAGTTTGTAGCCTCTGAAGTGGTGTATTAAGCACTTAATGGAAAAGTGGCTTAACAGGGCTGTATGCTGGGCGTACAAGAAGGTACGCATGGCGTAGAAGCCATCAGCCACTACATGTAGTGTACGTGGATGTACGCCCCGCGTACTCTGGTAGTTTGGGCTTTGCATTATTGGGCCTTGTTTTGGGCTGTGTTTTGGACATTGGGCCTTTATGCCATAGTGGGTCATCAGGAGTCAGTTATTATGGGCCAAATATGTTATGGGCTTAAGGTACAGCCCATTAAAGGGATTGGGCCCAATGTAGCAAATTAGGCCATTAGTGGGCTTGGGAAGCTTACCTAGTATTGGGCCTTGGGTATCATGGTAGTGGACCTTGGATATGTATCAAGATTGGACTAGGAAGGGTAGAATGGTCATTCTACCCTATGAAGGATTATTGTGTTGAACTAAGTAATGTTTTGGTATTGATAGCTCGGGGAGCCGAAGGAGAAGCGGTTCGGGAATTGCCACATAGCAGTCAGAGGGATATCAACAAGGGTTCAACAGTGGAAGGTGAGTCTCCTCATTGTGTGAATGGGTCTAAGGCCAGAATGCCGAACCATATAGTTTACAAGTAGAAAGATCCGGGGGTTAGCCCTAAGGCACTGTATGCTAGTATGATATTCCAGACCAAGGTCCGATGTCGGGCGAGCGCCCAAGAAATGTCTACATGTTAGATTATACTAGTTGTCTGTGTGATACTTGTATGTTCCTGGTAGGGAGGTGAGTGTGGGCGAGGTCTCGTATATCATCACTAGCAGAGTATGGACGGGGTACCATATCTCATTAGTAGCAGAGTATGGGCAAGACCCGAGATAGGAGGAAGGTGAGTGTGGGTGGGTCTCGTATCTCACTAACCGTAGGAGCTTGGACGGGGTTCCATGGCTCACCAGTAGCAGGACAAGGGTGAGGCCTTAGGACAGGGATACTGTAACATCCGAATTTCCAGGTATATTATTTTATTCATTTATTTTGAGTTTGGGGAGGAACTCGGCGAGTTGTTGCTTAGACTCGTCGAGTAGGACCGCGGGTTCTTATCCAGATTGGAGACCGGACTCGACGAGTCGACTCGTGGACTCGGCGAGTCCACGCGGTTAAGTGAAACCCTAATTTATCGGGTTTAGGATCTATTTAAAGGCTCTTATAGCCTTCAGTTGTGGCTACCAGACCCCAGAGAGAAACCCTAAGAGAGCTAGAAGGTTTGTGAGGAAGGAGAGGCCATTTCTAATCCTTGTGTTAGTGTTTTTGCAAGAAGAAGGTGACCAAGGCAAGAGGGAGCTGAAGAGGGTGCTATTATGTAGATTTCAGAGCCAGGGACTTCATATTTGAGGTATAGATTCAATCATTCTTCAGTTTTGGTGTTAACCTTTGGAGTTAGGGTTTTCTAGACCCTTTAGAGGTTTGATTGGATGAACATTTGGTCCCTTCTCGTATTAAGGCTTTGGATCTGGATCCAAAGAGGTCCAGAGACCTTAACCCTTTGACCTTTATGATTGATATTAGGAGTCATGAGCTTAGGATGTCATATTTGAGGTTATTTATCCAAATAGAGCCTTTGGACGTTTGTATGGGCATCAAGATCTGAACTTTACGTAATTATCGTGCTTGGGAAGGTCAGATCTATGGATTAGAGGAACAGATCTGACCTTAGGAGGTCATTTGAGTTTGGGCATGGCATGAACTTGCCGAGTCCAAGAACAGACTCGATGTGTAACACTCTAAAAATTTCAACCATTTTAAACTTTTCAAAAACAACCCGGTTTCAAAAAGTTATTACAAAAAGGTTTTCAATACAATTATTATCAGAGTCTTCCCAGAACCACATCATAAAACATAATCATGAGGAGCGGTATGATCACGCCTTTGCCTTGCCACGGTCTCCTGAAGAACCTGAAAAAAACATTAAACCACAACTGTAAGCCCGAAAGCTTAGTGAGATACCCCCAAAATACCAACCACATATACCATACACGCACAACATGCCATATCATAACAGAACACAGAACAGCCATACACTTCGGGTCTACTGTGTGACTGGTCCGCCGTACCGGCCTTCAGTCCACCTGGTTCACCCTCCGAGTCTAGCCATATACATCGAGTCTACAGTGTGATTGGTCCTCCCGCACCGGGC
This sequence comes from Lactuca serriola, assembly GCF_051521515.1. Taxonomy (NCBI): domain Eukaryota; kingdom Viridiplantae; phylum Streptophyta; class Magnoliopsida; order Asterales; family Asteraceae; genus Lactuca; species Lactuca serriola. The sequence goes on along the minus strand of NC_136409.1, from coordinate 2,114,184 downwards.
CTTCAATCCACCTGGTCCACTCTCTGAGTCTACAGTATGACTGGTCCGCCCGCACTGGGCCTTCAGTCGGCCTGGTCCACTCTCCGAGCCTCGGCACGTTTGGTCCGCCCTCTTGGGGCCTACAGCCTATCCGTACCGCTCGCTGGGCCTTCGGGATGACCGGTACGCCCTGGGTATGTTGGCCAACAACACAAAGCAGGACCCGACTCAACCCAACCCCAGTCCAACAACCATGTGCACATAAACATTCAATCATATAACCATTCACATCCAAATAAACCGTTCTAGCAGATCACATAACATAACATCATCCTACCCAGGATACCGACGTTAACCAGGTCTCTTAACATATACCATACTAACTATCAGGATGCAAACATAGCCAAGTCATAACGTAACAACGATACCCAGATTACAATCCAATAAAGGGCCGGCCTTTGTAACGCCCGCAAACCCGGGCTAGTCAATTTAGAGGAAATAAGGGTCGAAAACGACTTTTCAACAAAAGATTATTTAGAATAAATAATCTTAACCAAGTTGTGGAATATGTCTCAAGGTTTCCGTACATATAAAGAACGCCGAAATCCGAGTTATAACGAAGAAGTTATGGCCGTCGAAGTTTTACGGCAAAACCGGCACGACACCGGGAAGCGTAAATAGTGAATTTACGATAGAGCGAGATGTAGCCTTAGCAATCTAAACAAAATTTGTAGAAAATGTTAAACTAAGAGCGTCGATAAAAAGAACGCCCAAATCTGACTTCGTATGAGGAAGTTATGATTTTTCTAAGATTCGGCTTAGCAGTCCACGGCCTGAAACTCGAATTTTAGTTCGAGTGGTTTTTGGCTTACGTGACCTAAATGAGAGTTGAAGATCTCATTAATAGGAACTCAACGGTAAAAAGATGGATGGAAACGGAGTTCGTATAAAGGAGTTACGAATTCTTCGCGGTCATTTAACAGTCTAAACGCCTCCTACTGTTAAATTTAAGATCGGTCGAGAATTAGATGACAGAGTCTAAACGAAAGTTGTAGATCTTGATTTTACCTACGCGTGGATATAAAGAATGTCGAAAACGGAGCTCGTATGTGAGATTTATGATTTTTCTAAATTTGAAGGCTGATACGCGATAGGGGGTGACGTGGCACCACCAGAATTGGACACGTGGCACCACCAGAAGGCCACCACATGGACAAACTCGGCGAGTAGGTCCCCCCTACTTGGTGAGTCCATCAGATTTTTGCACTATAAATAGAGGTGCCGGGCATTCCAATTTCCTCACCCCTCAACCCTCTTCTTTCTCTCTCTAAACTCTCTCTCTAAGCCCCCTAACCCCCCCTAAAAGCCTAGGTAAACCCCCTAGCACCCGAAGGAAGCCCCGAGGCTCCCGGAGTCCCGATAAAAGAGCCTTTCGGCTCTGGAACGCTGCTCCAGCGAAGCCTGGTTTTCGAGAAAACCCGCTGTAAGTAAGCTATGCCTACACTATCCTTAGTATAGCTTATGTTTCAATATAGTAATGTTATTAGGACCTTATAATAAGTATTTGGGCTATTATTATGAGTTATATCGAGTGTTATTTAATGCTTATATAATAATAATAATAGCTAGACTATTAATTTGTCGTGGTTAACGTCAGACTAAACTCTAGTGGTAATGATACTAGGTTTTGTCGAGGAAGTTGTTTTAAGAGTAACGAAGTGCTGTCCGAGTGCCGAGTCACCACCTTCCCAGGTGAGTGCATAGTCCGTTTAATGAACATGATTTTAATACAAGTATTAATTGAAGTATTAATTATATGTTTATGTGCGAGTTAATTGATGTTGCCTGAAATACATGTTAAAGAACATATACCTGATTATACATGATGATTTAGGATGAAGAGTAAACCTGAATTAATTATGAGGAATATTGGGTAGTATTTTCTTACGAGTACGAGTGACTTATACCCTGAGAATAGAACTTTAGTATATGTCATTGATCCGAGAGCATGGATTAGACATAATCATTGTCCCTAGTCCGAGAATATGGATTAGGCATAATCATTCATCATTAATCCGAGAGTATGGATTAGTCATTTGTCCCTAGTCCGAGAGTATGGATTAGGTAAAGTCATTCATTTCTGATCCGGGAGTATGGATTAGGTAAAACGGCTAACCTTAGGTCATATATATATATATATATATATATATATATATATATATATATATATATGGTGAAATGGTATATTTTGTGAATTTTAAACTATATATATGGTATAACATTGTGGGATTGAAATCCCTATGTACTCACCAGGTTTCCCAACCTGACCCACTCAGTTTATTTATGTCACAGGTGTTGTCATGAAGTCACATTACACTGAGAGAAAAAGAGATGTAGAACACTAGTAAGTTCTGTTTATGCTTATGTTTCTGTATTAACGATGACATCCCAAACGTTTTAAAATAAATAAAATACGATTCTTCGAAAATGTTTTGATAACGTATTTATCATGTTTTTCTGGGAACAAATTCCGCAACATTTTTATGAGAAGTATTCTGATTTTTATAAAGCATAAACAAAATCGGTCTTTTCTGGCCGTGAAAATGGGGATGTCACATTTGGTATCAGAGCATTAGTTTAAGCGAACTAGGATTATGGATTTATTTCTAGACTTAAACTTAGAATTGTAAGCAATGATTGTGAGGTGTGAGCACTAGCTTATTTTAGGAATTATGCCTAAAATGCTTTTATGTGCTAAATGCTTTGTGCCTGACATGCTATTATTTGTTCGGATCTATGGTCTGTTGCCGACCGGATCTGGAAACCTTATGTGTTTAGGATTCTACGCGTTTAAATACGATATTAGAACTAGCATATAAACTTTTCGGAGTGATAAGGATGATTTAACCATCAATCCTAAGTAAAGATCTAGATTCACCTTATTCGGTGTATAGATCAAGATGGCAAGAACCCGTAGCGGAAACGTGAATGTAAATGGAAACCGAGATCAGCCCCCAGTGATTGAGCAAATACCAGTTGTGGTAGCCGATGCTGAGCCAATAACGATGGCCGGAGTACAAGCATTGATCCAAATGATGTTGGATCATCAAATGGAGGAAACCATACGTTTGCTCCAGCAAAATCGAGAGGAAGCGACTATTCAGATCGAACGGCCCGAGTTGAACGAAGGGCAGACTGAGGAGGAGAACTATAGTGGAACCATTGGTCAAGCTGATCCCCCGGTGATTAGGAGGAACAATCAAGACGAAGGAATCGAGAGGAATGGATGCAAGTACAAAGATTTTCTAACTTGAAAGCCATCGATTTTCACTGGGAAGGAAGATCCGATCGGGGTCATGGATTGGATCTCAGAGTTGGAATTGGCCTTCATGACATGTGGATGCAAAGGCAAGCTACAAACCATGTTTGCAGTACGTCAATTCAGAGGAGGCGCTGTTCGCTGGTGGAATACCCTAGGGAAGACTTTGAGCCCCAATGAGTCCATGCAACTGACATGGGCAGAGTTTCTAGTGCAATTCAAACGAAAGTACTGCTCAGCTCAAAACTTACTCGAGCTAGAGAACCAGTTCCTAACCTTGAAGAAAGGAAGCATGTCAATCGATGAATACATGAACAACTTCACAGAAAAGATGGAGTTTGCCTTGCGCCTTGTTCCGGATGAGCTGGCGAAAATTGATAAGTACGCAAAGGGACTTCCATGGGAGTACGCGGTGCCAGTGCATCAGGCACATACTTTGGAGGCAGCTATTTGGGCTGCCAAGTCTGTGGAGGATATGATTAAGGGAAGAGCTGCCAAAAGGTTGAGGTTGGCGAGAAGAGAAAGTTTGAAGGGTCTTCAAGGTCCGACGAGAAGAGAAAATTCTCGAAGTCTGGTTCAAAGAAGTTCGAAGAAGGAACACAATGGTGTGACAAGTGCAGAAAGAAGCACGTTGGGAAATGCTCTAAGGATATGACCTGCTTTAAATGCGGGAAGACTGGTCATTATGCTAGCGAATGCACAACCAAGAGAGAATCCTGCTTTAAGTGTGGTGAAGAGGGACACTTCAAGCAAGACTGCCCAAGGAAAGAGGGGCTACAAAGCCAAATGTGCCGCGAAAACCAAAGGCGAGAGCATTTCAAATGATCCTTGACGAAGCAGATGACAATGCGAGGATTCAGGAGTGAAGGCTTGACATCCGAAGGTCGAGTTATGAAGTAACCATAGAATCATATGATGTAGCCTATTAGAGGCATAGTCTAAGGTGAACTTGAACACCTATGTAATAGTTTCAAGGAGTAATAAAACCTTCGTTTTGATATTTGATGTGTTAAGCTACTATGTGATTTTCTTGTGTGGTGAATTGGAAAACTGCGGGACAATACTTGGGACGAGTATGAGTAGGTGTGAATGGTAGTAGAGGCCTATACTATCGGAAGCACAGGACTCACACTTGGATCAGGTAAAGTCACAAGGTTACCAAGAAGCTAGTAATTGATCTTGTTTTATTCAAGTATGTCGTTACCATCGTTTCGGTAATGACTAAGAAGGTTGTTGACATTCCGACCCTAGTGGTCATATCAAATTGAGTCCGACTACGCTAAGTATGCTATGTGGTTTAGAAAATCAAGATCGATGTAGCGTCCGACTTAAACCAAACGATTGAAATCAAAGCAATCAATAGGAATATCGCGCTCGTTGTTAAAGAAGATGGTAGCTAGAAATGCCTAATGTTAAAGTGTGATTATATCACATTAGAACATGAAGGAAGGCATAGTCTGTTTTAGAATTTAACTCTAAGAGACCTAAGTCTAAGTGTTGCAACATACGATGATAGGTCCTTAGAAGATGACACATCGATCCATAGTAGTAATAAAAGAAATCATCTCATGTTCGTATCCATTAAGGACCGAGATTGTGACTTGAAGGTCATAATTGGGGGTCTAGCCTGAGGTAGAGAGCAGGTGCACGATCGAGTACTACATACAGTCAATAAGTCTGAGAGATAGACTTGAAGGGATGTAGAAGTTATAATTATTACCTAGGATGAATAGATGACGTATGGAGTCATTATACGACCCTGTTTCGTTGATGATTCCGGTACGTAATCATCCTAAGGGGGAGATAATTGTTACGCCCGCAAACCCGCGCTAGTCAATTTAGAGGAAATAGGGGTCGAAAATGACTTTTCGACAAAAGATTATTTAGAATAAATAATCTTAACCAAGTTTTGGAATATGTCTCAAGGTTTCCGTACATATAAAGAACGCCGAAGTCCGAGTTATAACGAAGAAGTTATGGCCCGTCGAAGTTTTACAGCAAAACCGGCACGGCACCGGGAAGCGTAAATAGTGAATTTACGATAGAGCGAGATTTAGCCTTAGCAATCTAAACAAAATTTGTAGAAAATGTTAAACTAATAGCGTCGATAAAAAGAACGCCCAAATCTAACTTTGTATGAGGAAGTTATGATTTTTCTAAGATTCGGCTTAGCAGTGCACGGCCCGAAACTCGAATTTTAGTTCGAGCGGTTTTTGGCTTACGCGACCTAAATGAGAGTTGAAGATCTCATTAATAGGAACTCAACGGTAAAAATATGGACGAAAACGGAGTTCGTATAAAGGAGTTACGAATTCTTCGCGGTCATTTAACAGTCTAAACGCCTCCTACTGTTAAATTTGAGATCGGTTGAGAATTAGCTGACGGAGTCTAAACAAAAGTTGTAGAACTTGATTTTACCTACGCGTGGATATAAAGAACGTCGAAAATGGAGCTCGTATGCGAGATTTATGATTTTTCTAAGTTCAAAGGCTGATACGCGATAGGGGGTGACGTGGCACCACCAGCATTGGACACGTGGCACCACCAGAAGGCCACCACATGGACCAACTCAGCGAGTAGGTCCCCCTACTTGGCGAGTCCATCAGATTTTTGCACTATAAATAGAGGTGCCGGGCATTCCAACTTCCTCACCCCTCGACCCTCTTCTTTCTCTCTCTAAACTCTCTCTCTAAGCCCCCTAACCCCCCTAAAAGCCTAGGTAAACCCCCTAGCATCCGAAGGAAGCCCCGAGGCTCCCAGAGTCCCGATAAAAGAGCCTTTCGGTTCTGGAACGCTGCTCCAGCGATGCCCGGTTTTCGAGAAAACCCGCTGTAAATAAGCTATGCCTACGCTATCCTTAGTATAGCTTATGTTTCAATATAGTAATGTTATTAGGACCTTATAATAAGTATTTGGGCTATTATTATGAGTTATATCGAGTGTTATTTAATGCTTATATAATAATAATAATAGCTAGACTATTAATTTTTCATGGTTAACGTCAGACTAAAGTCTAGTGGTAATGATACTAGGTTTTGTCGAGGAAGTTGTTTTAAGAGTAACGAAGTGCTGTCCGAGTGCCGAGTCACCACCTTCCCAGGTGAGTGCATAGTCCCTTTCATGAACATGATTTTAATACAAGTATTAATTGAAGTATTAATTATACGTTTATGTGCGAGTTAATTGATGTTGCCTGAAATACATGTTAAAGAACATACCTGATTATACATGATTATTTAGGATGAAGAGTAAACCTAAATTAATTATGAGGAATATTGGGTAGTATTTTCTTACGAGTACGAGTGACTTTCACACTGAGAATAGAACTTTAGTATATGTCATTGATCCGAGAGCATGGATTAGACATAATCATTGTCCCTAGTCCGAGAATATGGATTAGGCATAATCATTCATCATTAATCCGAGAGTATGGATTAGTCATTTGTCCCTAGTCCGAGAGTATGGATTAGGTAAAGTCATTCATTTCTGATCCGGGAGTATGGATTAGGTAAAACGGCTAACCTTAGGTCCGAGAATATGGATAGTCTCGTTGTGAGGATCGAAGGGGTGGGATAAGAGTTGTTTATATATATATATATATATATATGGTGAAATGGTATATTTTGTGAGTTTTAAACTATATATATGGTATAACATTGTGGGATTGAAATCCCTATGTACTCACCAGGTTGCCCAACCTGACCCACTCAGTTTATTTATGTCACAGGTGTTGTCATGAAGTCACATTACACTGAGAGAAAAAGAGATGTAGAACACTAGTAAGTTCTGTTTATGCTTATGTTTCTGTATTAACGATGACATCCCAAACGTTTTAAAATAAATAAAATATGATTCTTCGAAAATGTTTTGATAACGTATTTATCATGTTTTTCTGGGAACAAATTCCGCAACATTTTTATGAAAAGAAGTACTCTGATTTTTATAAAGGATAAACAAAATCGGTCCTTTCTGGCCGTGAAAATGGGGATGTCACAGTTGGTATCAGAGCATTAGTTTAAGCGAACTAGGATTATGGATTTATTTCTAGACTTAAACTTAGAATGCTAAGCAATGATTGTGAGGTGTGAGCACTAGCTTATTTTAGGAATTATGCCTAAAATGCTTTTATGTGCTAAATGCTTTGTGCCTGACATGCTATTATTTGTTCGGATCTATGGTCTGTTGCCGACCGGATCTGGAAACCTTATGTGTTTAGGATTCTACGCGTTTAAATACGATATTAGAACTAGCATATAAATGTTTCGGAGTGATAAGGATGATTTAACCGTCAATCCTAAGTAAAGATCTAGATTCACCTTATTCGGTGTATAGATCAAGATGGCAAGAACCCGTAGCGGAAACGTGAATGTAAATGGGAACCGAGATCAGCCCCTAGTGATTGAGCAAATACCAGTTGTGGTAGCCGATGCTGAGCCAATAACGATGGCCGGAGTACAAGCATTGATCCAAATGATGTTGGATCGTCAAATGGAGGAAACCAGACATTTGCTCCAGCAAAATCGAGAGGAAGCGACTATTCAGATCGAACGGCCCGAGTTAAACGAATGGTAGACTGTGGAGGAGAACTACAGTGGAACCGTTGGTCAAGCTGATCCCCCGGTGATTAGGAGGAACAATCAAGATGAAGGAATCGAGAGGAATGGATGCAAGTACAAAGATTTTCTAACTTGCAAGCCATCGACTTTCACTGGGAAGGAAGATCCGATCGGGGTCATGGATTGGATCTCAGAGATGGAATTGGCCTTCATGACATGTGGATGCAAAGGCAAGCTACAAACCACGTTTGCAGTACGTCAATTCAGAGGAGGCGCTGTTCGCTGGTGGAATACCCTAGGGAAGACTTTGAGCCCCAATGAGTCCATGCAACTGACATGGGCAGAGTTTCTGGTGCAATTCAAACGAAAGTACTGCTCAGCTCAAAACTTACTCGAGCTAGAGAACCAGTTCCTAACCTTGAAGAAAGGAAGCATGTCAATCGATGAATACACGAACAACTTCACAGAAAAGATGGAGTTTGCCTTGCGCCTTGTTCCGGATGAGCTGGTGAAAATTGATAAGTATGCAAAGGGACTTCCATGGGAGTACGCGGTGCCAGTGCGTCAGGCACATACTTTGGAGGGAGCTATTTGGGCTGCCAAGTCTGTGGAGGATATGATTAAGGGAAGAGCTGCCAAAAGGTTGAGGTTGGCGAGAAGAGAAAGTTTGAAGGGTCTTCAAGGTCCGACGAGAAGAGAAAATTCTCGAAGTCTGGTTCAAAGAAGTTCGAAGAAGGAACACAATGGTGTGACAAGTGCAGAAAGAAGCACGTTGGGAAATGCTCTAAGGATATGACCTACTTTAAATGCGGGAAGACTGGTCATTATGCTAGCGAATGCACAACCAAGAGAGAATCCTGCTTTAAGTGTGGTGAAGAGGGACACTTCAAGCAAGACTGCCCAAGGAAAGAGGGGCTACAAAGCCAAATGTGCCGCGAAAACCAAAGGCGAGAGCATTTCAAATGATCCTTGACGAAGCAGATGACAATGCGAGGATTCAGGAGTGAAGGCTTGACATCCGAAGGTCGAGTTATGAAGTAACCATAGAATCATATGATGTAGCCTATTAGAGGCATAGTCTAAGGTGAACTTGAACACCTATGTAATAGTTTCAAGGAGTAATAAAACCTTCGTTTTGATATTTGATGTGTTAAGCTACTATGTGATTTTCTTGTGTGGTGAATTGGAAAACTGCGGGACAATACTTGGGACGAGTATGAGTAGGTGTGAATGGTAGTAGAGGCCTATACTATCGGAAGCACAGGACTCACACTTGGATCAGGTAAAGTCACAAGGTTACCAAGAAGCTAGTAATTGATCTTGTTTTATTCAAGTATGTCGTTACCATCGTTTCGGTAATGACTAAGAAGGTTGTTGACATTCCGACCCTAGTGGTCATATCAAATTGAGTCCGACTACGCTAAGTATGCTATGTGGTTTAGAAAATCAAGATCGATGTAGCGTCCGACTTAAACCAAACGATTGAAATCAAAGCAATCAATAGGAATATCGCGCTCGTTGTTAAAGAAGATGGTAGCTAGAAATGCCTAATGTTAAAGTGTGATTATATCACATTAGAACATGAAGGAAGGCATAGTCTGTTTTAGAATTTAACTCTAAGAGACCTAAGTCTAAGTGTTGCAACATACGATGATAGGTCCTTAGAAGATGACACATCGATCCATAGTAGTAATAAAAGAAATCATCTCATGTTCGTATCCATTAAGGACCGAGATTGTGACTTGAAGGTCATAATTGGGGGTCTAGCCTGAGGTAGAGAGCAGGTGCACGATCGAGTACTACATACAGTCAATAAGTCTGAGAGATAGACTTGAAGGGATGTAGAAGTTATAATTATTACCTAGGATGAATAGATGACGTATGGAGTCATTATACGACCCTGTTTCGTTGATGATTCCGGTACGTAATCATCCTAAGGGGGAGATAATTGTTACGCCCGCAAACCCGCGCTAGTCAATTTAGAGGAAATAGGGGTCGAAAACGACTTTTCGACAAAAGATTATTTAGAATAAATAATCTTAACCAAGTTTTGGAATATGTCTCAAGGTTTCCGTACATATAAAGAACGCCGAAGTCCGAGTTATAACGAAGAAGTTATGGCCCGTCGAAGTTTTACAGCAAAACCGGCACGGCACCGGGAAGCGTAAATAGTGAATTTACGATAGAGCGAGATTTAGCCTTAGCAATCTAAACAAAATTTGTAGAAAATGTTAAACTAATAGCGTCGATAAAAAGAACGCCCAAATCTAACTTTGTATGAGGAAGTTATGATTTTTCTAAGATTCGGCTTAGCAGTGCACGGCCCGAAACTCGAATTTTAGTTCGAGCGGTTTTTGGCTTACGCGACCTAAATGAGAGTTGAAGATCTCATTAATAGGAACTCAACGGTAAAAATATGGACGAAAACGGAGTTCGTATAAAGGAGTTACGAATTCTTCGCGGTCATTTAACAGTCTAAACGCCTCCTACTGTTAAATTTGAGATCGGTTGAGAATTAGCTGACGGAGTCTAAACAAAAGTTGTAGAACTTGATTTTACCTACGCGTGGATATAAAGAACGTCGAAAATGGAGCTCGTATGCGAGATTTATGATTTTTCTAAGTTCAAAGGCTGATACGCGATAGGGGGTGACGTGGCACCACCAGCATTGGACACGTGGCACCACCAGAAGGCCACCACATGGACCAACTCAGCGAGTAGGTCCCCCTACTTGGCGAGTCCATCAGATTTTTGCACTATAAATAGAGGTGCCGGGCATTCCAACTTCCTCACCCCTCGACCCTCTTCTTTCTCTCTCTAAACTCTCTCTCTAAGCCCCCTAACCCCCCTAAAAGCCTAGGTAAACCCCCTAGCATCCGAAGGAAGCCCCGAGGCTCCCAGAGTCCCGATAAAAGAGCCTTTCGGTTCTGGAACGCTGCTCCAGCGATGCCCGGTTTTCGAGAAAACCCGCTGTAAATAAGCTATGCCTACGCTATCCTTAGTATAGCTTATGTTTCAATATAGTAATGTTATTAGGACCTTATAATAAGTATTTGGGCTATTATTATGAGTTATATCGAGTGTTATTTAACGCTTATATAATAATAATAATAGCTAGACTATTAATTTTTCATGGTTAACGTCAGACTAAAGTCTAGTGGTAATGATACTAGGTTTTGTCGAGGAAGTTGTTTTAAGAGTAACGAAGTGCTGTCCGAGTGCCGAGTCACCACCTTCCCAGGTGAGTGCATAGTCCCTTTCATGAACATGATTTTAATACAAGTATTAATTGAAGTATTAATTATACGTTTATGTGCGAGTTAATTGATGTTGCCTGAAATACATGTTAAAGAACATACCTGATTATACATGATTATTTAGGATGAAGAGTAAACCTAAATTAATTATGAGGAATATTGGGTAGTATTTTCTTACGAGTACGAGTGACTTTCACACTGAGAATAGAACTTTAGTATATGTCATTGATCCGAGAGCATGGATTAGACATAATCATTGTCCCTAGTCCGAGAATATGGATTAGGCATAATCATTCATCATTAATCCGAGAGTATGGATTAGTCATTTGTCCCTAGTCTGAGAGTATGGATTAGGTAAAGTCATTCATTTCTGATCCGGGAGTATGGATTAGGTAAAACGGCTAACCTTAGGTCCGAGAATATGGATAGTCTCGTTGTGAGGATCGAAGGGGTGGGATAAGAGTTGTTTATATATATATATATATATATATATATATATGGTGAAATGGTATATTTTGTGAATTTTAAACTATATATATGGTATAACATTGTGGGATTGAAATCCCTATGTACTCACCAGGTTTCCCAACCTGACCCACTCAGTTTATTTATGTCACAGGTGTTGTCATGAAGTCACATTACACTGAGAGAAAAAGAGATGTAGAACACTAGTAAGTTCTGTTTATGCTTATGTTTCTGTATTAACGATGACATCCCAAACGTTTTAAAATAATAAAATACGATTCTTCGAAAATGTTTTGATAACGTATTTATCATGTTTTTTGGGAACAAATTCCGCAACATTTTTATGAAAAGAAGTACTCTGATTTTTATAAAGCATAAACAAAATCGGTCTTTTCTGGCCGTGAAAATGGGGATGTCACAACCTTGGTGCCGTAGACCATATCGATATATTGAGGATAACTCACCTACAACTGATGACTGAAGAGATAAGACCAAGCTACTCCGGCCACTGACACGATCTCCACCGCTAGCCAACACTAATACACTGAACTCAAACAAATGCCAATAATTACCAAAATGCCCCTGGATGTCAACTGGTCAACCCTTTGTCAAAGTCACAGTCAAGGTCAACCTCCAGACTGACTCTACTCGCCGAGTCAACCCGCTGACTCGTAGAGTCCCCATGCTCAGAACTCCCAATCCGCGACTCAACTCGCCGAGTCGTCCCAAGACTCGCCGAGTCCAACATAGTCCTTTCTCACTTAACTCACCGAGTCATCCCTTGACTCACTGATTCACAGCTTAACCAGAAAAATGTTAGGACCTCATGACCAGACTCGCCGAGTCCAAGGCTATCTTCAACCAACTCGCCGAGTTGTTCTTCCAACTCGTCGAGTTCCTGCCTATCTTCATGCTACTCGCCGAGTACACCCTTGTGACTTGCCGAGTACCTCTAGGTCTTAATCCATACAGAGGCTTTCCAGGCCATGCAGATGATCCAAACAATAGATCTACCCTTCTATAAACCATCCATCACGTAAAGTGGCAAACTTTACATGAATCGAAAGAGATCTAAGCATATAACACTCTAGGGTTAGGGTTTGGGGCAAGATGGCTTCACCAATCACCCAAGAACAGGGACTTTCATGCACTCTAGACCTTCTCCATTCCAGATATGAGGTAGCAACCTCAGATCTAACCTCCACACTCAAAATATCACAAGCTATGCTTTCCAAAGACTCCAAAATGATGAATCTAGATGAATAATAGCCCAGGCAACGAAATAATACCTCAAAAGAAAGCTCCAACATAAGTGAAATCCAAATCCTTGCAAAGCCCCTTGCTCCAAGCCTCTTATCCCTCCAAAATCTCTTCCACAAACACTTCTCCAAGGTTCAAAAGCTCTCAAACTCACTCACAAAACGCACATTAGGGTTTCCTGGACTTCAAGGGAGTGTAAGGAGGCTGGGGAGAGGGTATAATGTCCTTTATATAGTGTGACATCCCCATTTTCACGGCCATAAAAGACCGATTTTGTTTATGTGTTATAAAAATCAGAGTACTTCTTTTAATAAAAATGTTGCGGAATTTGTTCCTAGAAAAACATGGTAAATACGTTATTAAAACATTTTCGAAGAAACGTATTTATTTCATTTTAAAACGTTTGGGATGTCATCGTTAATACGGAAACATAAGCATAAACAGAACTTACAATTATTTACACTAGTGATCTACATCTCTTTAAATCTCTCAGTGTAATGTGACTTCATATCAACACCTGTGATATAAATAAACTGAGTGGGTCAGGTTGGGTAACCTGGTGAGTACATAGGGTTTTCAACCCACAATAATATAATTATTATGTTTAAACAATCAATCAATTAAACCCACTTACCCATCCCCATTATCTTCTTTACTATTAAGGATCTACCCTAAGAATCAACTATTTCTCGTTCATTCATTCGTAAGGATTATCCTAAGGAATCGGCACGAAGTCCATTGTTACCAAAGCTTATATATTACAACTGGTGAACACGTACTCCAAAATATCTGGTAAATACTTAGTTCAAAAGTAACTAGTGAGCACACTTAGTTCAAAATACCTAGTGAACACACTCAGTTCAAAGATACGTAGTGAGCACACTCAGTTCAAAGATACCTAGTGAACACACTCAGTTCAAAGATACCTAATGAGCACCTAGTTCAAAAACACCTACAGGTTATGAGCCTGCTAGCGTTCCACCGGACTGTCAAGTATCGTCCATAGTCATCATCCATACTCCACTAGATGACTGGATCACCGACAACATTGATGTCTTCCATCGTGTTATCACAAAACAACTATTTCATCTACCCATGTTTTACCCAACACATTTTGTAGATATAAAATACATATACACTTTAGATGATTTAAAACATGTATAAAAATCTTTCACCCAACATAGACAGCAAGTATTAAGACAATACGCACACACAACACGTAATTTATATTAAAATACTTCACATCTATGTGTAATATGAAAGGGACCATGCACTCACCTGAGTAGGTGGTGACTCAGCACTCGAACAACGCTTCGATACTCTCAAAATAATTTCCTTCGATAAAACCTAGTATCAATACCACTAGGGTTTAGTCTAACGATAACCGCGACAAACTAATAGTCTGACTATTATTATTATTATTATACAAGCGTTAAATAACACTCAATATAACTCATAATAATAGCCCAAATACTCATTATAAGTTCCTAATAATGTTACTATATTAAAACATAAGCTATACTAAAGATAGGTTAGGCGTAGCTCACTTACAGCGGGTTTTCTCGAAAACCGGGCTTCGCTGGAGCAGCGTTCCCGAGCCAAAAGGCTCTTTTCTCGGGACTCCGGGAGCCTCGGGGCTTCCTTCGGGTGCTAGGGGGTTTAACTAGGCTTTTAGGGGGGTTAGGGGGCTTAGAGAGAGAGTTTAGAGAGAGAAAGAAGAGGGTCGAGGGGTGAGGAAGTTGGAATGCCCGACACCTCTATTTATAGTGCAAAAATCTGATGGACTCACCAAGTAGGGGGGACCTACTCGCCGAGTTGGTCCATGTGGTGGCCTTCTGGTGGTGCCACGTGTCCAATTCTGGTGGTGCCACGTCACCCCCTATCGCGTATCAGCCTTCGAACTTAGAAAAATCATAAATCTCGCATACGAGCTCCGTTTTCGACATTCTTTATATCCACGCGTAGGTAAAATCAATATCTACAACTTTCGTTTAGACTCCGTCCGCTAATTTTCGACCGATCTCAAATTTAACAGTAGGAGGCGTTTAGACTGTTAAATGACCGCGAAGAATTCGTAACTCCTTTATACGAACTCCGTTTTCATCCGTATTTTTACCGTTGAGTTCCTATTAATGAGATCTTCAACTCTCATTTAGGTCGCGTAAGCCAAAAACCGCTCGAACTAAAATTCGAGTTTCGGGCCGTGCACTACTAAGCTGAATCTTAGAAAAATCATAACTTCCTCATACGAAGTCAGATTTGGGCGTTCTTTTTATTGACGCTCTTAGTTTAACATATTCTACAACTTTTGTTTAGATTGCTAAGGCTAAATCTCGCTCTATCATAAATTCACTATTTACGCTTCCCGGTGCCGTGCCGGTTTTGCCGTAAAACTTCGACGGGCCATAACTTCTTCGTTATAACTCGGATTTTGGCGTTCTTTATATGTACGGAAACCTTGTGACATATTCTACAACTTGGTTAAGGTTATTTATTCTAAATAATCTTTTGTCGAAAAGTCGTTTTCGACCCTATTGCCTCTAATTGACTAGCCCAGATTTTCGGGCGTTAGAATTATCTCCTGCTTAGGATGATTACGTCCCAGAATCATCAACGAAACAGGACTCACATGATGACTCGATACGTTATCTATTCATCCTAATTCATAACTTCGATGTTTCTTCGAATGAGTATTTAACTCTTGGACTCCTTAACTACAGGCAGTGCTCGATCTTACATCCGCTCTCTATCTCACATTAGACTCTAAATTATGACCTTCAAGCCACAATGTCAATCCTCAGTTGATACGAACTTGAGATAAGTTCTTTTATTAATACAATGGAACGATGTGTCATATTCTAATGACTTATCATCGTGTGTTGCAAAGCTTTGACTCAAGTCTCTTAGAACAAACTATACCTTCCTTCATGTTCTAGATCACATCTTAAAAGGTAGCATTTCTAGCACCCATCGCAATACCTCTACTGATCGCTTTGATTAATCCTTCTGGCTTAAGTCGGTGCTACATCGAACTTGGTTCTTTGAATCACGCAACATACTTATCGTAGTCGGACTTAATTCGATATGACCACTCGGGTCGGAATATCAACAATCTTTTTTAGTCATTACCGAAACGATGGTAACAACATACTTGAATAAAACGAAATCAATTACTAGCTTCTTGGTAACCTTGTGACTTTCCCTGATCCAAGCGTGAGTCCTGTGCTTCCGGTAGTATATGCATCTACTACCTTTCACACCTACTCATACTCGTCCCAAGTATTGTCTCGCAGTTTTCCAAGTCACCATGCAAGAAAATCACATAAATGTTTAACACATCAAATAACAAAACAAAGCTTTTATTATTTCTTGAAACTATTACATAGGTGTTCAAGTTCACCCTAAACTTTGCCTCTAATAGGCTACATCATATAATACTATGGCTACTCCATAACTCGATCTTCGGATATGAAGTCTTCATCCTTGATTCCTCGCGTGGTTTTCTGCTTCGTCGAGGATCATGTGAAATGCCCTTGGCCTTGGTGGCATGTTTGGCCTTGTTGCTTCATTCTTCTTTGGGCAATTCTTTGAAAGATGCCCCCCCTTCTTTACATTCATAACACAACCTCTTGTTGGATGTACACTCATTTGCGTAATGCCCAGACTTTCCACACTTGAAACATGTCACCTCTTCACCGCATTTTCCAAGGTGTTTCTTCTTGCATTTATCACACCATCTTGCTTCACCTCCTCCTCCAGGCTTTGAGAATTTTCTCTCCTTGTTGGACCTTGAAGATCCTTCAAACTTCCTCTTCTCTCCTGCCTTATCTTTTTCTAGACCCTTTTCTCTTATCTGGGCCTCTACGTTCTTAGCTGCCCTAACAGCTGTTTTCAAGGTAGTTGCCATTTTGACTATTGGGCCAAAGTCAGTGGGTAATCCGTTAGCAAACCTATCAATCTTAGAGAGTTCAGTAGGAACCAAGTAGGGAAATAGCTTCATCCTCTCAGTGAATGCGGTGGCGTACTCATCAACACTCATCTTCCCTTTCTTTAGGTTTTGAAACTCGTTGTTCAAGTCTATCAGATCTATCTCTATGCAGTACTGCATTTTCAACTGTTCCAAAAACTCTTCCCATGACATCGTTAGGGATTCTCCTTGTGGCATCGTATCTGCTAATAGCTTCCACCAGCTCAAGACTCCAGTTTTCAATTGTCTTACAGCGAAGACGGTCTTCTGTTTCTCGCTACAGTCGCAACTCTCAAACACCATCTCCATCTCGGAGATCCAATCCATAATCTCAACAGGCTTTGGGCTTCCTGAGAGACCTGGTGGTTTTGCACCCAAGAAATTCTTGTACATTTGCCCATCCTTGTCGTTTCTCCTCTCCGGGCCATCCTTTCGTTCACCTTGAGTCTCCACTTGACTCACTTGGTGGCTGTAGTTCCCTTCCTCCGATTGCTCGGGAATCGGTTCGGGTTGCTCCATGGGCATAGTAGCTTTGTCCCTATTCAACATCTGCCTCATTTCTTCCCTTTGTTCAACTAACATAGCCCGAATCATGGCTTGAACTCCAGCCATGGTGACTGGCTCAGGTGCAACTTCTTCTACAATAGTTATTTGCTGAACCATTGGGGGTTGGTTCCTATTCTCATTTGCATTCACGTTTCAGCTATGGGTCCTTGCCATCTTGATCTATACACCGAATAAGGTGAATCTAGACCTTTACTTAGGATTGACGTTTAAATCATCATTATCACTCCGAAACGTTTACATGCTAGTTCTAATATCGTAGGCGTACGTTTAGAATCCTAAACACATAAGGTTTCCAAATCCGGTCGGCAACATACCATAGATCCGATCAAACTATAGCATAACAAATCATTTAGCACATAAAATCGATTTAGGCATCATTTCCTAATATAAGCTAGTGCTTGTGTCTATTCAGGTGTATTACCTAAATCTATTTGACACACTCCTCACAATCATCACTTAGCATTCTAAGTTTAAGTCTAGAAATTTCCTACAAATTCCTATTTCGCTTAAACTAATGCTCTGATACCAACTGTGACATCCCCATTTTCACGGCCAGAAAAGACCGATTTTGTTTATGCTTTATAAAAATCAGAGTACTTCTTTTAATAAAAATGTTGCGGAATTTGTTCCCAGAAAAACATGGTAAATACGTTATTAAAACATTTTCAAAGAAACGTATTTATTTCATTTTAAAACGTTTGGGATGTCATCGTTAATACAGAAACATAAGCATAAACAGAACTTACAATTATTTACACTAGTGATCTACATCTCTTTAAATCTCTCAGTGTAATGTGACTTCATATCAACACCTGTGATATAAATAAACTGAGTGGGTCAGGTTGGGAAACCTAGTGAGTACATATGGTTTTCAACCTACAATAATATAATTATTATGTTTTAAAAATCAATCAATTAAACCCACTTACCCATCCCCATTATCTTCTTTACTCTTAAGGATCTACCCTAAGAATCAACTATTTCTCATTCATTCATTCCTAAGGATTATCCTAAGGAATCGGCACGAAGTCCATTGTTACCAAAGCTTATATATTACAACTGGTGAACACGTAGTCCAAAATATCTGGTAAGCACTTAGTTCAAAAGTAACTAGTGAACACACTTAGTTCAAAATACCTAGTGAGCACACTCAGTTCAAAGATACGTAGTGAACACACTCAGTTCAAAGATACCTAGTGAACACACTCAGTTCAAAGATACCTAATGAGCACCTAGTTCAAAAACACCTACAGGTTATGAGCCTGCTAGCGTTCCACCGGACTGTCAAGTATCGTCCATAGTCATCATCTATACTCCACTAGATGACTGGATCACCGACAACATTGATGTCTTCCATCGTGTTATCACAAAACAACTATTTCATCTACCCATGTTTTAGCCAACACATTTTGTAGATATAAAATACATATACACTTTAGATGATTTAAAACATGTATAAAAATCTTTCATCCAGCATAGACAGCAAGTATTCAGACAATATGCACACACAACACGTAATTTATATTAAAATACTTCATATCTATGTGTAAGATGAAAGGGACCATGCACTCACCTGAGTAGGTGGTGACTCAGCACTCGAACAACGCTTCGATACTCTCAAAATAATTTCCTTCGATAAAACCTAGTATCAATACCACTAGGGTTTAGTCTAACGATAACCGCGACAACCTAATAGTCTGACTATTATTATTATTATATAAGCGTTAAATAGCACTCAATATAACTCATAATAATAGCCCAAATACTCATTATAAGTTCCTAATAATGTTACTATATTAAAACATAAGCTATACTAAAGATAGGTTAGGCGTAGCTCACTTACAGCGGGTTTTCTCGAAAACCGGGCTTCGCTGGAGCAGCGTTCCCAAGCCGAAAGGCTCTTTTCTCGGGACTCCGGGAGCCTCGGGGCTTCCTTCGGGTGCTAGGGGGTTTACCTAGGCTTTTAGGGGCTTAAGGGAGGTTAGAGAGAGAGAGAGTTTAGAGAGAGAAAGAAGAGGGTTGAGGGGTGAGGAAGTTGGAATGCCCGACACCTCTATTTATAGTGCAAAAATCTAATGGACTCGCCGAGTAGGCGGAACCTACTCGCCGAGTTGGTCCATGTGGTGGCCTTCTGGTGGTGCCACGTGTCCAATTCTGGTGGTGCCACGTCACCCCCTATCGCGTATCAGCCTTCGAACTTAGAAAAATCATAACTCTCGCAAAGGAGCTCCGTTTTCGACGTTCTTTATATCCACGCATAGGTAAAATCAAGATCTACAACTTTCATTTAGACTCTGTCGGCTAATTCTCGACCGATCTCAAATTTAACAATAGGAGGCGTTTAGACTGTTAAACGACCGCGAAGAATTCGTAACTCCTTCATACGAACTCCGTTTTCGTCTGTCTTTTTACCGTTGAGTTCCTATTATTGAGATCTTCAACTCTAATTTAGGTCGCGTAAGCCAAAAACCGCTCGAACTAAAATTCGAGTTTCGGGCCGTGTACTGCTAAGCCGAATCTTAGAAAAATCATAACTTCCTCATACGAAGTCAGATTTGGGCTTTCTTTTTATTGACGCTCTTAGTTTAACATATTCTACAGCTTTTGTTTAGATTGCTAAGGCTAAATCTCGCTCTATCATAAATTCACTATTTACGCTTCCCGATGCCGTGCCGGTTTTGCCGTAAAACTTCGACGGGCCATAACTTCTTCGTTATAACTCGGATTTCGGCGTTCTTTATATGTACGGAAACCTTGTGACATATTCTACAACTTGGTTAAGGTTATTTATTCTAAATAATCTTTTGTCGAAAAGTCGTTTTCGACCCTATTGCCTCTAATTGACTAGCCTAGATTTGCGGGCGTTACATATAGGGCTCAACCCCCGAAATTAGGGTTTTCTCCACACAACACTAACTCGCCGAGTCCAGATGCTGACTCGCTGAGTTGGCCACTTAACACGTGACCAGAATTGCGACCCTACTCACCGAGTCCACCCGCTGACTCGCCGAGTTGCCCATTCAAATTTTCACTTTGAACCATGAACTTGCACTCTTGAACTCGGGATTTTACAATTCTCCCCCACTTAAATTAGGCTTCGTCATCGAAGTCTGCGGAAACACAATTCCAGAAACTACTTTTGCAATGCACCACCTGGGATTACCCAAACCAGGTTGCTCAAAACACTACCACCGAAACCCAAAAACCCACCTCTTCCCCTGCGGTGTCCTAACCACCGCCTCAAGCTGTCCACCGGCCTCATCCTCTGATAACCATACTATCAACTGAGTATCATTCCACGATACTTCACTCGTTCCAGATCACAACAATCACTTGACTCATACGAGCTGGAGATAACCCTGAACCACCGGGTTCCCGTCCCGGTACCACACTACTATCATTTCTCCTTGACAGACATATCCTTCACTGAATTCACCACTGAGGCTTAATCTGCTCCCTTCCTGAGCCCAACTCTACCCCTTCCATGCAGATAGGAGGACACATCTTTCAGCTTCAGAGTAACTCCCATGAGTTCTCTTCCGCAATTGCATACACATGCTGAACTGGCTCTAGTATCCTCGGGTTGGGAAAACCCGACACACTGACGACACCTCCAAACATCCCCCAGGATGAATTACCACTACATACATATTTCCTTGATCAAAATCCACTGGGAATCCAAGACTCCATCTTTGCATCCCTATCGATCCTTTTGGCTCTACACCCTCGGAATTCCTTCCGTGACCTCAGCAGACATCCAACCCGGATGTGATTCCATACCACTGCTGAAGACACACTGCTCAATAACCATAATTGGAACACCCCAATCATACCTCCGCACTACTGCTTTCACTTCTGTGAACTTACACTCCCCCTCGGAGCTACATACCCTTCCCTTTCCTTATCTAAGGAAATTTACTTGGCCGTCTTGTCACTTCAACAAGTGCCACGATGCTCACCCAATGCTACACCATTCCCTTATGGAATAACCGCTATCCCATGCACCACACATGCTCTGAATCAACTCACAAGGACTCTCGAGTCCATGCACTACCTTCCACTAATCGCGATCAATACCCGGGGCCAGACCTTCTGATGTTATCACATCGCGGCATACTCATTCCATTTCTTCATACAGATCAATCAACACATGAAGAGTCTTCAACATGACTTGACCGCCTTACCAGGCCTTCAGCCAATCTGGACCACTCTCAGAACCTTCAGCAGGTCTGGACTGCCTTCTAGGGCCTTCAGCCTGTCTGGACCATACTCCGAGCCTTCGATCTGACTGGTACGCCCACCGACCTTTAGTCTATCTGGACTTCTCTTCAAGCATTCATTATCCCGAATTATCCCTCCTGAAAAACTCTCCCATGCATACTGTTCTAGTCCTCTAGGGGCTCCGAACTTTATCTCCATCCTACATACTCACCCCCGGCCCGATCCCAGGCCTTCCATAATCAATCACCCTTGGTCTGTATTCCGCCCCGTCTGCCCGTCACTTGCTCATACCAGCCTATGCTCTTGGCTGACCGAACCGCTGCTGAATCCCCAACAACTAATCAATTACTCATGCTTATCGATCTTCCGAAGAATTTCCAATTCTCCCCCACCTAGAGTGTAACACCCCAATTCTGGTATGAAATTTATTTTTTCAAGTTTTTGGGAGGAACTCGACGAGTCAGTAGCCAGACTCGTCGAGTAGAGTCGGGTTTTCGAGCACATTTAAGTTGGCGACTCGACGAGTCCATATTTTGGACTCGGCGAGTCCGCCAGTCTGGATGAAACCCTAATTTCAAGGGTTTGCACCCCATTTAAACAACTTTTGGGGCCTCAAGTCAGCCCCCATCACCCCTCAGAGCATCATTCTCGAAACCCTAGAGCCCTCTTAGCATTTTGTGTGATTTTGGTGTGTTTCTTTGAAGTTATTGAGAGGAAAAGGAAGGTAGATCAAGAGGAGAAGAAGGAGATCCTAAATCCTTGTGGAATTTCAGAGCATAGCAAGGTATATCTTGGCCCTTTTCTGTTTCTATGCTTAAATCCCCTTTTTAAAGCCATTAAAGCTATTCTTGAACCATTTCTTGGCTTAGTAGTAGCATAGAGGACTTATTGAGATGATTAGCCTTCGGATCTAGCTAGGTTCGAGTTCCAGAAGCTTAGATATAGTTCCTTTTTGGAGCCATTTTGCATGAAAGCTCTAGATCTACTCTTATAGTGTGTTTTGAACCCTAAAACCTTCATTTGATGTTGTTTACATGTAAAGCTGGAAACCTTATGTGTTAATCAAGCCCCAAGAACCTAGATCTATGAATGGAATGGACTGGTTTCATGCAGAATCGAGTATATAGTGTTTGCATGCGTATGACTCGGCGAGTCGTTCTTCAGACTCGGCGAGTCGAGTCGCGAGTCCCTTGTTTTCCCCATTTCGAGTTATGCCAAGTGAAACCAGTGAGTGAGAGAAGGAATCGGTGAGCTAGAGGGTTAAACTCATTCGTGGAAGAACTCGGCGAGTAAATGCCCTGACTCGGCGAGTCCAAGGCAACCTTCATGCCTCATGAATAGACTCAACGAGTTAGTCATACAACTCGGCGAGTCACAGCTAGAGTGTTCATCTGATGAAGAAGAACTCGACGAGTTGGATGTAGATTGTCCGAGTGTTGATATCAAAGAGGAACTCGTTCAGTTTGTGCCAAAACTCGACGAGTAGTAGCGAGTAGAAGCAAGAAAGTGAGAGTAAGGACTCGATGAGTTGGTGACTCAACTCGACGAGTCAGGTCAAGTAAATGTTGACTTTGACCGATAGGTTGACTTTGGCCAGGGGTAAGATAGTCATTTTACCCTCAGTGTTATTATCAGTGTTTGATTGATGGTACTTATGGAAATTGTAGCTGGGGTGAAACCAGAGCCGCAACAGACAGATTCAGGAGTGGTTCTTTCAGCAACTAGGCTACGAGGTGAGTTTTCCGTCCAGTAGGAATGGGTCTAAGGCCACAATGCCGGCCCGTTTAGCTAGCAGCATGTAACAACCCAAAAATCACATCTAAAAATTTCTTTAAAAAAATTACTAAAATCATATTTATAAAAACTGTATCATAAGTCATAACATGATTTCTCGAGTATTAATTCAAAACATAATATCGTTATCAGAGTCAAACATTCCCAGGTTATCTGACTATGGTGTGTGCACTGCAATCTTCCCGAGCTCCTCCTTTGAAAACTGAGTACCTGAAACCAAAACTAAAAACCGTAAGCATGAAGCTTAGTGTGCCCCCCTAATCTACCACATACCATTCAATAACATATAAAGCACATACTGGGCCTTGCCACTACATCGGACCGAAGTCCGGGCTAACTGGGGCCTTGCCCCCTGCATCGGACCGAAGTCCGGACTAATTGGAACCTTGTCCCCTGCATCGGACCGAAGTCCGGGCTAACTGGGGCCTCGCCCCCTACATCAGACCGACGTCCGGACTAACTGGGACCTTGTCCCCTGCATCGGACCGAAGTCCAGGCTAACTGGGGCCTTGCCCCCTGCATCGGACCGAAGTCCGGACTAACTGAACAGAACATATCATAAACATATCAACTAGCATGAACACACATATACTGCATACTACATCGGGTTGTAGCCCGGAACACATAACACATAAAACCTGTCTGAGCCACGAAGGCATCAAACATACTAACTACTGCATCAGATCAAAATCCGGAAACTATTACTAGCTAAATGGGTCGGCATTGTGGCCTTAGACCCGTTCCTACTGGAAGGAAACTCACCTGAGACTGCTGGACTGATGTTGCTAATCCTTTTGACTACTACTTGACCTCTGACTCCGAACTGCTGCTCCACTAGCTCCTCGAGCTACCAATTTCAATATAACACTTAGTCCAACTGACCTCCAAAGGTCAACTAGGTCAACTCTAGTCAATGTCAAAATCCTGATCAAAGTCAACCTTCCAGGTCAACCCTACTCGCCGAGTCCACCTAATAACTCGCCGAGTTCATATGCTCAGGGTCTTTCTATTCGCGACTCGACTCGCCGAGTCAGTCCATGACTCGCCGGGTCAACTATTCCCGAGTCCTGACCTGTCCAACTCGTTGAGTCTCCATCCGACTCACTGATTCGAGTTTCAACTCGAAGGGTTTGGGGGTTTCTCGACCTGACTCGCCGAGTCCAAGAATAGACTCGCCGAGTCCAAGGCAATCTTCAACCAACTCATCGAGTTCATGCCTAACTTCATCCGACTCGACGAGCTGTTCATCCCACTCGTCGAGTTCCTCCTCATCTTCAAGCTACTCGCCGAGTCCACTTGAAGGACTCGCCGAGTCTATTCAGTCCTTAATCCATGCAGTGGCTTTTCGAGCCAAACAGGGCTTCCAACTCATAGATACATACTTCTAAGGCCTATCCACCACGTAAAGTGGCAAACTTTACGTGTAAATCAAGAGATCTAGGCTTAAAACAATCCAAACTAGGGTTTAAGACAAAGAGGCTTCACTATCAACCCAAGAACAGATGCTTTATGACTTTCTAGGCCAAGATACACTCAGATCTGAAGTAGCAACTTCAGATCTAGGCTTCTAACTCGAAATAGTTCTTAAGCATGGCATAAAATCCCCAAATCACATAGCCAAGGTTGATCTATTAAACAAAAGAGGGAAGGTAACGATTTATTACCTTTAAATGCTCAGAAATGTTCCACCAACTCTGGATCTAAGGCCCCCTTCTTGCTCCACAATGACTATCTTCTCTCTCAAGCTCCAAAAGCTTCACTAAGGGTAGATCTTGCTCCAAAATGATTATGGCGGCTAAGGTTTAGTGTTATGTGCTAGAGAGGTAGTAAAGGAACCCTAGGGGAGAGAATGAGACGTTTAAATAAGCTCCAAGTCCCGGATTTAGGGTTTTCCTTGCTCAGACCAGACTCGCCGAGTCGGTCGCTTATACCTCAACCCGGATCCCGCTCGGACTCGCCGAGTCCCTCTATGGACTCGCCGAGTCTCCCCTAAAAATTGGGGTTTTCTTTCTTTTCTTGGCTTTCCAAACTTTGGGTGTTACACAGTAGTTTCCGGAATTCGGTCTAGTACAGTAGTTAGTATGTTTGGTGCCTTCATGGCTCAGATAGTATCTATGTGTTATGTGTTCTGGGCTGCGGCCTGATGCAGTATGCAGTTATGTGTTCATGGTAGTTGATATGTTTATGCTTTGCTATGTTATGCTCAGTCAGCTTCCAGACTTCGGTCCGATGCAGAGGGCAAGGCCCTGGTTAGTTTTGAACTTTGGTCCGATGCAGGGGGCAAGGTCCCAGTTAGTTCCAAACTTCGGTTCGATGCAGTTTCCGGACTTCAGTATGATGCAGAGGGCAAGGCCCTGGGTAGTTCCGGACATTGGTCCGATGTAGTTTCCAGACTTCGGTCCGATGCAGTTTCCGGACTTCGGTCCGATGCAGTGGGCAAGGCCTAGTATGTGTTATACGTTATTGTATGGTATGTGCTAGTCTAGGGGAGCTCACTAACCTTTGTGCTTACAGTTTCAGTTTTGGTTTCAGGTACTTCCGCAAGTAAAGGGAAGAGCTCGGGATGATGGCATTGCCCACACCGCAGCTTTAGTCTTATTCCTGGGAGTTTGTTTTGATTCATAGTTTGATTTAGCACAAATGCTCATGACATTTTGTTATGGGATGAGATATTTGACATATGGTTTTATGATATGACGATCAGTATATGACTTTTATTATTATTAAAACAAAAATTTTTGGGTCGTATTTTTGGATGTTACAAGTTGGTATCAGAGCCTTGGTTTGAGAGATTCAGGCACACTCTCGGGTGTGACTGGACTCAAACTAAGGAAATGGTAGAAGGATTTTCAAAAGTGTTTTTTTTAAAAAGAATTTTTAGAAAAGAAAACAATTTTAGAAAAAAAAATATATAAAGGAAAGAGTTTTAGAAAAAGCGAAAAGAATTTTGAAAAGAGAAAAGGGTATGGTGCATGCGATCAGCCGAGCTCAAGTAAGTACTCCCAAACTACCCATACAAGTTTATAATATGAGTTATCAGTTTCAGTTTCAGTAGAACAACATGCTAGAATAAGACTAAGGATCTAGGAGGATGCCTTATGTGCCTGCTATATGTGTTTTGGCCTTATGAGAATTGCATGCTAGTTGAGTAGACAACTTTAGGATAGCCTGTTTAGGTTATGCCTGATATTATGAGCTTAGCAGGGTATGCTAGTATAGTTCCTTGTTATGAGGATAGAATTGCTTGAGTAGTTTTCCTGTGTCTGAATGCTGCTTGCTTTGTGCTTAGTGGGGCTCTGAGTGATGGGAGTTAGCCAATAGGTGAATACGACACGTCACATGTGAATAGGGTTGAATAATCTCAGAGTGCTAGATTTGGCCCTATGGTGCAACTCTTGTATGAGTCTGACCGTAGTAGGGACGGGCCTTTACTCGAAGGATTATCTGAGCCTCGCCACATGTGATGGTATTCAGGTGATGGCTAATTGGTATTACAAGGAGACCTTCAGTAGCTGAGGACTGGATTGGGTATAGTCAGAGATTTCCCTAGGGCAAGCCTAGGATGGGAGTAGCAGAGATTAGTAGCAATAGTAGTGACTTGGTGGAGTCATGGCGATACTTGAGGAAAGTACGAATAGATGTGGAAGGTAGTATGGGCCCGTACTACTAAAAGAAGAGGATCCGTACTCGAATCAGGGAAAGATGAGATGAGACCAGGAAACTTGTGGTAGTCGTGATCCCTCGAGATATATCTATGTTTCTGAAGTTTATTATGATGTGTTTTCAGAATGGTGGTATTGCGCCCTCGACCAGCAGTCGGCAGTTCAGGTGCCGAAGGGGGATCAAGATCAGACCCGGTGGCCGGGCAGATGGATGAGAAGACTAGGGAGTTTCTCTCTTCAGAGATTACTCGCACCATACTTGAGCATACTCCTGTGATCTTCGGTTCGATTAAGGAGGGCATCTTAGAGTTGATGGACGAGAGATTGAACACTTTCTGTGCTAAGGTAGCTGCCATGATGGGGTCGTGCACGCTTACTTTCAGGGAGTTCCGGGCATGTGGAGCTCCAGATTACCACGGGGCGCGGGACCCCATAGCGAGTACTAGATGGTTGGCGGATGTGGCCAACGCTTTCCGCACAAGCAGATGTCCCGAGGGGGACAAGGTCAGACTGGCGTCCTATCTCCTGAAGGATAGAGCACGGGATTGGTGGGTGGAGATTGGTCATGCCATCAGGGATGACGTAGCTTTGGATGCCATGACCTGGGTAGACTTTACTGCCAGGTTCAGGGCTGAGTTTACACCGATTACCGAGGTGTAATAGTTGGCCAGAGAGTTTGAGGACCTCACCCAGATGACAGAGACCGTGGCGGAGATCACCGCCAAGTTCAGGGAGAGAGCACTTCTCGTTCCTCAGTACGCAGCTGATGAGGAAATGAAGAAGGCTCGATATCATG
Organism: Lactuca serriola; assembly: GCF_051521515.1. Taxonomy (NCBI): domain Eukaryota; kingdom Viridiplantae; phylum Streptophyta; class Magnoliopsida; order Asterales; family Asteraceae; genus Lactuca; species Lactuca serriola. The sequence continues at coordinate 2,086,341 of NC_136409.1, read as the reverse complement.
AGATGTTGCGGAGTGATATCCGCCAGTTTGTGAGCCGGTCCAACTGTAAAACGCTGGATGATATGATTGCTAGGGCTCGAGAGAGAGACAGACTGACCTTGAGATAGAGAGAAAGAGGAAGCCAGAGGCGGCTCCGGGTTCAGGGAGTGCGGGCAAAAAGTGTAACACTGAAATTTTTAAAACAAAATTTTCATTTAAAATCGTTTATCTTTTTAACAATTTTCACAAAAATCTCCTTTTTGTTTAAATTGCAATACATGACTCTTTTGTTCAATCAATTAATAAACCAGGATCCTCAAAACGAATGCTTCCTCTGGTGTGTACAATTGATCCGGTGCCGTCCCGTGATCCTGTGCTAACTTGAAACACATAACACAAAACACTGTAAGCACGAAGCTTAGTGAGTTCCCCAAAATACTACTCTAACACATATTAGCCACCCGAGGCTATAATCTCTGTTGACCCTCCGGTTAGTGTGTCTCTGTGGGACCCTCCAATCCTAGCTCTCTGTGGGCCCTCTGGCCTTAACTCTATGGACCCAAAGGTCCTAAATCTAATAACTCTAAATCATGCATATCACATATCACAATAAATCTCAACACATAAATAGCATACAAATACACTGGCACATAATACTAAAAATACCACATATAGCACATATTAGCCACTCGAGGCTATCACTCTGTGGGCCCTTGGGCCCTAACTCTGCGGACCCTCTGGTCCTATCTCTGTGGACCTTCTGGTCCTATCTCTAATATACACACAACATAAATCACATAGAAATAATGCGGTGCCACACATCACATAGATAGCATACAATAACTCTGTCACATAACTCTGTTACCACTCTAGGTAAAGTATAGTGAGAAGACTCACCTTGCAAGCAGAAAGCAGATATCCTCACACTTGAATCTCGAACTTGCCAGCGCCTAACACATAAGGCAAATACTCTCATGAATATAACTCTCGAGACTAGACTCAACCCTCTCTTGGCACCCTCTAAAGGGTAAAAGACCATTTTACCCCTCTCTTGGCCCAAAGGCCACATCACTGACCAAACCCTAAAAGTCAACGGTCAAACTTTTACCCGACTCGTCGAGTGCACTTGGGCGACTCGGCGAGTCTACATGTGTCCACTAACTCTCTAGTCTCGCTTGGCATGTCGAGTCCCTCCCTTTGCTCGACGGGTCACGCCTGACATGAATCGCGGAGCCACCTCCGACTCAACTCGCCGAGTCAAGATCAAGTCGGTGAGTTCTGCCTTAAACTACAGTCCTCTAATCCCCCTCTGACTCACTGAGTTATTCCCCCAACTCGGCAAGTCTACTCACTGAGTGATTTTCGGGAAACCCTAACCCTATTCGCCGAGTCTGCCCTTGGACTCGGCGAGTTCATGCCATGCAAAAACTCAATTAACCTCCTGAGGTCAGATCTGTTCCTTAGATGCATAGATCTGACCTTCCCAAGCCTGATAAACACGTAGAGCTCGAATCTTGACACTCATGGGACGTCTAGGAGGCTTGACTTGGTGATTTAGCCCCAAAAATAACACCCTAAGCTCAACACCTCCATTGCTCAACATAAAGCAAAATGAGATAAGCTCTTTAGACCACTATTGGTCCAGATCCAAAGTCTCAAGGCGAATAGGGGCCATATTCTCACAATTTCTTCCATTAGAGGACATGAAAACTCTACATCTATGGATTCCTTCAATCAAAACAGATAAACAGGCGATATAGTACCTCAAAGATGAAGTCCTTTGCTTGAAATCCATAGATGCACCACCTCCTTGGTCTCCTCTAAGCTGGAAACACCTCCTTCTTGCAAGAATCAACCACAAAGATCAAGAAATGGCTCCTTTCCTCTCACAATCGCTCTAGCTCTTTTAGGGTTTCTCTATGGGGTTTGGTGGCACAAATGACGGATCTAAGGGCCTTTAAATAGGTCCCAAAGCTAGGAAATTAGGGTTTCATTAAGAAGCATAGACTCGCCGAGTCAGTCATGAACCTGGATGAAAATCCGCGACCCTACTCGGCGAGTCTAAGCACCAACTCGCGGAGTTCCTCCACAAACTCCAAAATAAATGGATAAATATTATACCTAGGAATCCAGATGTTACAATTCTCCCCCACAAGAATCATACTTCGCCCTGTAAGTCTCACTCTGCAAAAAACTCTGGATGCTGCTCACGCATCTCACGCTCCGTCTCCCAAGTCAGCTCTGACCCTTTCCGATGTTGCCACTGGACCTGCACCAGAGGCACTTCCTTGTTCCTCAGAACCTTGATCTTCCGATCCTTAATCGTCACCGGTCTCTCAACATAGTTTAGGCTCACATCCACCTGAATATCCTCTAATGGCACCACTGCCGACTCGTCGACTATACACTTTCTCAGCTGCGACACGTGGAAGGTGTCATGAATCTGATCCAACTCTACAGGTAGCTCCAAATGGTAGGCTACCCTGCCTACTCTCTCAATCACCATGAAAGGACCAATATATCGGGGCCCCAGCTTGCCTCTCTTCCTGAATCGGATCACTCCTTTCCAAGGAGAGACCTTCAGGAGCACGAAGTCGTCGAACTGAAACTCGAGCTCGGACCAACGCCTATCCGCATAACTCTTCTGATGAGTCTAAGCGGTCAACAACCTCTGTCTGAACTGTTGTATCTACTCTGTTGTCTGAAACACGATCTTTGTACCACCCATCACACGTTGCCCTACCTCTCCCCAACAAATGGGGGTCCGACACCTCTTCCCATGCAACATCTCAAAGGGTGGCATATCGATGCTCGATTGATGGATGTTGTTGTAGGAAAACTCTACCAAGGGCAATTTCATGATACAACTCCCTCCGAAATCTAATACACATGCTCGAAGCATGTCCTCGAGCGTCTGAATCGTTCGCTCGCTCTGAAGTGTCCTCAGACATCACCATGGTAAACTCCAGCTCATTTCTCATATCCCTCTTCAATACTGAGCACCAGGTCAACTTTTGGCTCCACAGCTGAACCTCCAAAGGTCACACATAACATGATCCAAAATATCTCACTAGCTTCCTCCCCGTGACCACTATCCCGGCCCAGGGACACGCAAGTCAAAAAATTCTCTTCTCATACGAAAAATACAATCCAATCGAAGATCGACTCAACTCTGACCTCTGGTGTCTGTTGTGCATATCTCCTGTGCATCTCGACGACTCTCCCGACAGAGACAGAGACCCCAGTCTCTCCCCCGGTTTAACCACCAGGCTCCAAAAACTCAATACTAGGGCTACTCAAGCCTAAAACTCTTTTGCATCAAACACTGATTGGGGAACACTCCATCATCACACTCTATTGCCGTCTAGTGAGTACTATGGCTTCCCGCAACATCACGACAGCCTCTGACTAGTGAGTACTACGGCTCCCCGTAGCACCACAACAACAACTGACTAGTTAGTACTATGGCTCCCCGTAGTACCATGACTCCCTCTCTTTGACTTGTGAGTACTATGACTCCCCGTAGCATCACAACACCCTCCGACTGGTGAGTACTACGACTCCCCATAGTATCACGACTCTCTCTCTCTCTCTCTCTCTCTGACTTGTGAGTACTACGGCTCCCCGTAGCATCACAACACCCTCTGACTAGTGAATACTACGGCTCCCTGTAGCTTCATCCCATACTCTCATTCTCATTACAACGCCATACTACGTCCACTAACTCATGCACCCTAGACTATCATAGATAGTTACACACACTTGTCCCAAATATGCATCACAAACTCTGGCGGCAACCGCTATAACATAGTACCTACCTCTGCGGAGATCCACTTCCTTAAATAATCCCTCTTGATGTCAATACCCGAAGGGCTCCCACTGGAACCGTAGATACATGATACACCACTAGTCGTCTCAAACTCAAGATTCCAAATAACTTTGAAATCGGGACGTTATACCCGGGTACCACGGAACACCATTACAGAGCATCACAATGTCCTGCCTCTACCACTGATTCTCCTACTCCTAGCACCATACATATACACCAATACATTTCCTCTGAACCCCATAAATAATTCTTCATTTTACCCAATGCGCAACTTCAGTGTATCCAAACACTCAATTGGAATACAAAGAAAGCGCTAACGCTTCAGAACACACTGATGATCCTCTGAAACCCTTTCCTCTACTGCTTAAAATCCACGCAAGAATACACATACCGTCCCGGGAGTTGGCTGCTCGATGATCTTCCATCCACCCCAAAAAGAGGCATATACAATCCATACTTCAAACCAGAAGTTCTCAACTGCCCATACCATCATTACGAGCCTTCCACTTGAAACGGCCCTGACCACCACCAGATTCCTGACCATTGGCCACCTGCCATGGAGACACTCATCCCTTTCTCAGACATATACCACATGCCTTATCTCACTCTGCACCTTTCCTTGATCACCAATGACCCTGGTCTCATGAATTCGAGTCACAGGTTTTCTGTATCCAATCCCTAACCGCTATTGCACAAATCTTTGGTTCCCTCAATAAAATACCCGGTTCTCCCCCACTTAGGGTTCGGACCATCACCAATTGACGCATGAACAATCTACCCCACAGACGGTTTACACCAGAAACATCGCACCTACGCTTGGAAGGTGCCACACAACGCCCAATGATCTCCTCATGTAGATATCAAGAAACCTCAATTACCCTAAATCTCCGATGAAATCCTCAGGAACTTCTCATTACGACTGCCTCTAGCCATTCGAAGTCTCATACCATCCCAATACCGAACATCTCAACTGTCCAGTACTATCACTGACTCTTAGACTGAAATAATAAATCATCATACTCCCCATCCTCGACTTCTCAACCCCTGTTCCAACACATGAATCATCACAAGAATATGGACTCCACTACCATACTCAGTACTCATCATAGATAGAAGAGCCACCGCTCTGATACACTCGATTGGATTACCCGCTGATACCGCTACCACACGCCCTACTATACTCAATTAGGGTGTAATGTGGTCCTTGACCATCTCAGTCCCCACTTACTACCTGCTCATGGTAGATCATTTCTTCGCGACAGACATGTTGTCTGATACTCTGGTGGAAAAATCGCCATCAATGTCAACCCGTAGGGTTTACTCCTAAACCCAAAACTGAAATCTTACGCCTCTCTTGTTTCCCACAGGAAACATAAATAGCACCCCTCAGGTCACAGAAAGTGACATCTCCTCCATCGACTGATTGATCACTCAGACCGCAATCCCCCATAAATGCCTTTTCCACTAACCCCTAAGTCTTGCGACTACATTTGGCATCTTACCAATATACTCTGAAGTGCTCTCGACCTCCGTCTCAGGGATGCCTCTTCGGACTCAATCATGGGCCCCAAGCCTAAAGCCCCATCGCGTCCAAATTCCAACAATCAATCCTGACCGGACAACCAGAGAATCACAAGCATCATTTGCTAAGAACCATGGTACTCAACCCATGACATATCTTCTCAATCTGCTACAATATATGGTACTCGAACGATAACATCACTCCTCAATCTGCTCCGATGCATGATACATGAACCATAACATCACTCCTCAATCTGCTGCGATGCGTGGTACACGAACCATAACATCACTTCTCAATCTGCTCCGATGTATGTGTGACAACCCGAAATTTCCATTCTGTACAAACTATATCACTTCAGTAGAAGTTATAGCAGTCACAGTTAATTTTCAGACTTTTCGCGTAAGTTTGAGTAACTCAGGGTTTACACTTTATGAAATATCAGGAGAGTGGGTGCACTAGGGTTTTGTGCAACACTGTTATTCCAGCACTCTATTATATTAGAGATCATTTCAGGAATAAAAATATTTTCTGCCAAAAATATCTCAGGACTATAAATAGAATTCTGAACCAAATTCATTCATTATTCGCATTTCCAACTAGAGAAAAGCCATTTTCTCTGTCACGAATCTTCGGGTTTTTATCCCAAATCGCGAGTACCTCTTTCTAGTAGTGTTAGAAAGCTTTATATGTGTTTATAACATGATTTAGAAGGCTAAATCACTAGATCTAGGAGTTTACTCCCCAAGGTGTTCTTGGGCGGTAAACTCCCGAAACAAAGCCGAGACCGACCCTTGTGTTATGCAACTGCCTTAGACTCATATGTATGTGTGTTAGGGACAAGAGAAAAACCAAGAATCACCCAAGTTTGGGAGTTCACGGCCCAAGAGTTTCTTAGGCCGTAAACTCCAATTTCAACCTCAAAATGGTGCTTTTAAGGCACCTAAAGCTTTAGACTTTTCTCTAGACTTGTTCCCATTTAATCTAAGGCCTTAAGCACATCAAAATCACTTATCAAAGTGAGTTTACGGCCAAGACTTTGTTCTTGGGCCGTAAACATGAAAGAAGGGCACCAAAGTGTGCCTAATGTCTTCATATGCTTGGAATAAAAGCCTAGAACTTATACCACCTATGCTTGAGGCTTGAAAACAACAAGAACACCCTTCCAAGGGAGTTTATGGCCGTAAACTCCAAAGGAAATGGCCTTAGGGCCGTAAACTCCTAAATGGAGTGTTTCTAGACCTTAAAACCTTCCAAGAATTTAACCACCAAGTTGGAATAATTCTAGGAATCATTTGGAACTTCAAAACACCCAAAACACCCATGGTTGGGAGTTTACGGCCGTAAAATCAGGAGTTTACAACCGTAAACTCCATGTGTGTTAGTATATGAGGAGTAAAGTCATATATGGGGTCCGTTGGAACCCTAAACACAAGTACCTTGTCCCACAATAGCTTAGATGCAATCCTTAGGGCTTAAAACACTTATATAAAGTGTTTATTATGTCTAGGATGTCTTAACATTATCAATTAGTGATTTGAGACTAATTGAGTGCATATATGTGTGATTATATGTTCATTAGGATCGTAGTGTGTGTACAAGTCCTCGCTTGACACCTAGCAATCCTATACCGTTCAGTTCATCCCAATGACATCAACTACAGGTGAGTTCATACCCCTAATAAATGTTTTAAATGATTTTAAATGCCTTAATGGGGGGGGGGGGGAATACAAGTAGAAACAAACATGTTATTAAATCATTGATATGTATTTTATAACTGTGATTGTCATTCAACAGATTTCACATACTACAAAATGTGATGCATGAAATGGTTTTAAATCTTAAAAATACGTTGTTATCAAATGTTTTACTTTTGAAATGTTTAATAAAATGATATCAAGTCATTATTAATTATTGTTCAAAACCCATAAGATGTCTTACAAAACCATTTTTACATCCTTGAACTAAACTATGCATATACACTTATATCCTTATATATGTATTGATGTTATAGTTTACATCTTTCATTCTGTTCCCACACCCTTGAGTACTAAGAGTGTATAAACCTACATGATCAACCAATTATAGTTCAGTAAATTATCATAGGGATAATTTGAAGATATCAAACATTACTCCTATTACAAGGAATCACACAAGAGTCAGTTCATTCACGAGTCTATATTAGTACATTACCTGATACATGAGTACATATACATATACTTACCTATTACATGAACACACTTACATGAATATCATACAGGAACACTGTTACATAGGTGCATTATCCTGTATTCACTTACCTGGATACTTGTACTTAGAACTACGAGGATAATTTATTAGTACTTTCTGTGTAAATTATCTTTCCTATCCCGGTTCAATGGGATATCTAGGCGGGACTTACCATTCCGAACCCCACTGATTAGCACCAGTGGTCGATGACCATCTACGGAGGTCTAAGGCTACTACTTATACTAGGTAGATCGATAACCAGGGCTAACCCCTCCACCTACCTGCTGCTACTACAGAGGACAAGTGGACAATCTTCGATTGTTCATTAGGTTATACCTTTCGCTTATTACGATGTTGTGTTACTCCTAGTACCCAGCGATGTCACTTACATTATTACTTTTTCTGGACAATCTTTGGATGTTCATTAGGTTACATATTTCGCTTAATGCGATGTTGTGTTAGTCCTAGTACCCAGTGACAACACTTACAGTTGTACATTTTCCTGTTTACTTTATTTTGTGATACTTTCACATAAACGATGAGTTAGACTAAGTACTTTAGTACTAAACAATTAAAGGAAAACTATCTTTTTACTTACAAAATATTCGGCTCTTGGTAGAAGACTACATTATCATAACAAAACATTCGGGTCTTGGTAGAAGACTACATTGTCATAACAAAACATTCGGGTCTTGGTAGAAGACTACATTGTGATAACAAAACATTCGGGTCTTGGTAGAAGACTACATTGTCATAACAAAACATTCGGGTCTTGGTAGAAGACTACATTTCATACTTATAGAAATAAGGGATTTTCTAGGGATTTCATACTTACATCAACATTTTCATTTAAAGGTTTACATGGCCTTCATAACAGATTTTCATAAGCAAGACAACGACACTTAATTTCTTATGAATTCACCAGCTTTAAAGTTGATACTCGCTTTCAAAATAACTTGCATTCTCAGGTCAGCAGTAGACATGTACGATGGCCAGGTTTTGAGAAGACGGAGCAGACAAGTCTCGTCTTTTATTTCGATTATATATTTTTGGTCTCTTATTACAATGAAAGAACACACACGTATTAAACTTTACTTATAATACAATGGATGATGTTGTTGCTTGTTTATTATATTACACTGTTGTGATACTGTACATGACGTCCTCCACCCCTGAACGTTTCCGCCGTTCGTGGTTTTGGGGTGTGACAGATTGGTATCAGAGCATTGTTTATAGTGAATTAAGTATATCAACCCATAAAAGATATACTAACTATAAATACATGGGATTAAAACCCTCTGTCTAAGAGTTCATACTTTTAAATAATAAAATATTTAACAAAGTATACGTTGCTGCATTCATACTAAAACCAGTGTCACAATGACAAGAACAAAAGTATTACGATTGTTGAATATCACAAGTAAGCCTGGGGATATATGGCCAGTCTTGGGAATGGCATAGCCTGATCAACTATGCTGGTCCGAGGAGTGATTAGCATATGCCCAAGAATGGTTGTGATGTGGCAACAAGTCTAAAAACTTACCAACACATCCATAAAGAAATACCATAGGGGTATTTGGTCTTACTGTAATTATCTTAGTCAGTTCGTCTATTTAGCTATTTCTTATAATCCCTTTTCTCGCGTAGATTAAAATGGCTGGATTTCACCACGGCGATCCGTACTTCCCGAACCAAGGCAATGCTGGTTGGCTAGAGGCAGAACCAGAAGATGATCACCCAATCCCTGTGGATGATCACCATGCTGAGGGTTTTTCCGATAGTTCTGACTCAGAGCCAGAAGTCAACAACCTACCCCCAGCTGCTCAAAACCCAAACCTGAACCCCCGTCCTATGTTTCAAGGACCCACACCCTTGTGGGCCATTAACTTGACTGAATGGAGTCAGGAACAAGGTTAGCCCATTCCCTACAATGGAGACCGAAGTTTCTACAACCTCACTGAAGGATGTTCTGCTGATAAAGTCCTACCAATCATGGTGCGTAGGATTTCTCGGAACACGATAATGGCTCAGGCGACTATCAATCAAGTTTTGGAAGTTGACGCCAAGTCTGGTGTTAACACTGTCCACATTCGCCAACTAGAGTCTGCTCATGAAAGGACTCTGGTCCGCAATGCAAATCTGCAGAGCGAACTTGCTGAAACCCAAGCTGAAGTTAGAGAACTTCGAGCTCAGCAAACAAGGTCGGACAGGTGTATAAGGGACATTGAATGTCTACTGTCGGGATCGAGGACTCATGCAAGCAGCTCTCGTCGCCGATAGAAGCTCGTCGACTCATCTTTTGGATATAACCCAGTTTATGTAAAACTTTGGTCTAATTTCCTGTCTTTATAAATCTTAGACCTTTTAGGTGTTGATCTAGTCTTAATTTTGTCAAACTTTTCCATCTTGGTTGATGTAAGGCCTACTTCTAGGCCATTTTTTCCGAACTTGTTACATCTGTAATTCCAGTATTATTGACAGATATCTAATATTATGGAAATTATTATCCAAATGCTGTCATTTTCAGTTAGTCATTCTATTCATTCTGTTGTTGGACTATGGGGAGTTAGTGCATGAGACACATTCATTAATCGTTTATTCTTATCCATGTCATCATCTTTTAAACGTATAGTTAAAGATGCCGCCACACAGGGATCCCAGATGTAATCCGAACAACGAAACACCGATATCACCACCTCCACCACCGCCTGTACCTGTTCAACCACCTAATCCTTTCGATGCCAAGGACTTCACAAACGCCAAACCCCGCAACTTCAATGGTACTGGTGGGGTTATGGTGTTAAGACAGTGGATTGAGAAGATGGAATATGTCTTCGAAATCTGCGGATGCCTGGAAGGCAACAAGGTCAAGTTCGCAGCTTGTACCTTCTCTGACAGAGCATTAACATGGTGGAACGGCCATGTTAAGTATCTGACTCTGGTGGTGGCGTATTCCATCAGCTGGGAAAAGTTGAAAGACATGCTGATGAAAGAATACTGTCCTCGAGGTGAAATACAAAAACTCGAGCAGGAGTTCTAGGGTCTGCGAATGGTTGGATCCGACATCACGAACTACACTAATAGGTTCAGTGATTTGGCAAACTTATGCCCTGATATGGTTGCTCTTGAGAGCAAGAAGATAGAAAGGTATATCTGGGGACTATCGCCCCATATCCAGTCAAGTGTGCTAGCCTCCAGGCCTATCACTTTTGATAGTGCCAAGGAATTGGCACAATCTCTCATAGATCACCGGAAACCTCAGAACCCAACAATCCCTACACCTGTACCACAAAAGTCCAACCCCGACCCCAACAACAAGAAGGGGTGGAATAAGAGGAAAAGAGGGGCTTCGCAAGGATCCTCCAATAAACAACAATTTGTGGCGATCAATGCTGCCACAGTGACTCCTGTTGTCCCTACGAACCCCTTACTAGCAAAAACTTATGCTGGGTCTCTCCTGAAGTGCAATAAATGCAGCTTCCACCACCGCGGGCCTTGCAGGGAGATGCAATGCACCAACTGCAACAGGAAGGGGCACACAACCCGTTTCTGCCAAACTCCAACAGCTCAGGCCACCCAGGTTCCTAATGCCGGTATGGGCCAAGTCTCCTACGGTTGTGGCAAAGTTGGCCACTACAAGAGGAACTGCCCTAAAGCGGGGATGGCTGGAGGAGTAGGAAGAGTTATGGCCCTAGGCCACGAGGTAGCGGTAGCTGATGCCACGATAGTTACTGGTACGTTTCTCCTGGATAACTCATATGCTTGCATACTTTTCGATAGTGGAGAAGAGAAAAGTTTTGTAAGTCACAAGTTTGCACACCTGCTAAAACAAAAACCCTGCGCTTTAGATAATCCATTCACGGTAGAAATGGCTAACGGGAAAACGAAGAGTACTAACTGCATATACGTAGGTTGTACCTTAACTTTAGATAGCCATACTTTCAAGATAGATCTCATGCCAGTCCCAATTAAATGTTTCGACGTTATCATCGGTATGGATTGGTTGAGTCTTCTTCGCGCCGACATTATGTGCTTCGAAAAAGTAGTTGTCTTAACCTTCCTAACAACGAAACCGTAGTTATCTACGACGACAAACCTAGTACGAGCCTTCGCATCATTTCATGCATTCAAGCACATAAGTGTTTGCGAAAGGAGTACCATGCATTCCTCGCACACGTCGTCGATACCAGTCAAGAACTGAAAGACATCCAGAAAATCCAAGAAGTACGCGACTTTCCCGACATATTCCCAGAAGAACTTCCCGGTTTACCAGTACAACGCCATGTCGAGTTCAGAATCGACTTAGTGCCAGGGGCTACCCCCGTAGCCAAATCTCGTTATCGTCTGGCACCGGCTGAAATGCAGGAACTTTCCAGTCAACTTAACGAACTTCTGAAGAAGGGATTCATTCGACCAAGCTTCTCACCATGGGGAGCACCGATCTTGTTCGTCAAGAAGAAAGATGGATTGTTTCGCATGTGCATCGACTATAAAGAACTCAACAAACTTACCATTAAAAATCGTTATCCCTTGCCCCGCATTGACGGTTTATTTGATCAACTTCAAGGAGCCAACTACTTCTCGAAGATAGATCTGCGATCCGGATATCACCAACTACGAGTGTTAGAGGAGGATGTTCCCAAGACAGCCTTCCGAACTCGTTATGGGCACTACGAGTTTGTAGTGATGCCATTCGGATTAACTAACGCGCCCGCAGTATTCATGGATCTGATGAATAGGGTGTGTCGTCCTTACTTGGATCAGTTCGTCATCGTATTCATTAATGACATACTCATCTACTCTCGAAGTAAGGAAGAACATAGTCAACATCTCCGTAAAATCTTAGAAACATTGCGATCGAAGAAGCTCTACGCGAAGTTCTCAAAGTGCGAATTTTGGATTCGGCGAGTCGAATTTTTGGGCCATGTTGTTAGCGAAGAGGGAATACACGTGGACCCCTCTAAGATCAAAGCCAATGAGAACTGGTCAGCACAGAAGACACCTACCGAAATTCGTCAATTTCTAGGTCTCGCTGGCTACTATCGCAGGTTCATTCAGAACTTCTCCCGCATAGCAAAACCCTTTACGACACTGACCCAGAAGGGCGTAGCCTTTGTCTGGGAAGAGAAACAAGAAAGAGCGTTCCAAACGCTCAAACGAGCCTTGTGCATCGCCCCGATACTATCCCTTCCCGAAGGGATAGAAGACTTGATTGTCTATTGCGATCCATCCAATCAAGGACTCGGATGTGTTCTGATGCAGCGAGGTAAAGTCATAGCCTATGCCTCGAGACAGCTGAAGACACATGAGCTTAACTATACAACCCACGATCTTGAACTAGGAGCAGTCGTGTTTGCTCTGAAGATCTGGCGCTATTACCTGTACGGTACAAAAAGCATGATCTTTATAGACCATAAGAGTCTACAACACATTTTCGACCAGAAAGAGCTCAACATGAGACAACGACGGTGGGTCGAGCTACTCAGTGATTACGAATGCGAAATTCGTTATCATCCGGGTAAAGCCAATGTAGTAGCCGACGCCCTAAGTCGGAAAGAATATACTGGTCGTAGAGTCAAATCTTTGACTCTAACTATGCATTCACACTTGTCCACGCAAATTAAGGAGGCTCAGCTCAACGCTTTGAAACCTGAAAACGTGGCTGGTGAATCCCTTAGAGGGATGGATAAGAACTTGGAAGTCAAGGGTGGCAGAGCCTTATACCTCATGGATCAGATCTGGACACCAAAACACGGTGGCTTTAGAGACTTGGTCATGACCGAAGCTCACAACACTCGTTATTCCGTCCACCCGGGTTCAGATAAGATGTATATGGATCTTAAAAAGCTATACTGGTGGCCTAACATGAAAGCAGATATTGCTACCTTCGTGAGTAAATGCCTTACTTGCGCAAAGGTCAAGGTCGAATACCAGAAACCCTCCGGTCTGCTACAACAACCGGAGATACCAGAATGGAAGTGGGAGCGGATCACTATGGACTTCATAACCAAGTTACCCAAGACGACGGGTGGACTTGATTCCATATGGGTCATCGTCGATAGACTGACCAAGTCTGCACACTTCCTACCAATCAAAGAAACAGACAAGATGGAGAAACTTACCCGAACTTACATTAGGGAGATTGTAAGGTTGCACAGTGTTCGTTTATCTATCATCTCAGACAGAGATAGTAGATTCACTTCGAGGTTCTGGCAGTCATTACAAAAATCCCTAGGAACTAGGCTGGACATGAGTACAGCCTACCATCCACAGACCGACGGGCAAAGTGAAAGAACTATCCAAACCTTAGAAGATATGTTGCGTGCCTGTGTGATTGACTTTGAAAAAGCTTGGGATACTCATTTACCCCTTGTCGAATTTTCCTACAACAACGGTTATCACACGAGCATAAAGGCAGCTCCATTCGAGGCCCTCTATGGCCGAAAGTGCAGATCCCCTCTATGCTGGGCTGAAGTGGGTGATACCCAGTTAGCTAAGGGACGAGTTCCCAAAAGCACTCTCACGGGTCCGAAGATCATTCGGGAAACGACAAAGAAGATCGTTCAAATTCGTGAACGATTGAAAGCCTCTAGAGACCGACAGAAAAGCTACGCTGACAAGCGTAGGAAACCATTGGAGTTCCAGGTGGGCGACCGAGTCCTACAGAAGGTCTCACCCTGGAAGGGCTTGATACGCTTTGGAAAGCGTGGGAAGCTCAATCCAAGATACATAGGGCCTTTCGAGGTTCTTGCGAGAATCGGCCCTGTGGCTTACAAACTCAATCTACCGCACGAACTCAGTAACGTACATCCTACCTTCCACATCTCGAACTTGAAAAAGTGTCTATCCGACGAGACTCTTGTTATTCCACTCGACGAGATCGAGATCAACGAAAGCCTCAACTTCGTGGAGGAACCAGTAGGGATCATGGATCGAGAGGACAAGCAAACAAAGCAGAGCCTTATCCCGATAGTGAAGGTGCGCTGGAACGCAAAGCGTGGACCGGAATTCACTTGGGAACGTGAGGATGAGATGAAACTGAAATACCCTCACCTTTTCGCTTAGTTATTTGTAATTTCTTATTTGCTTAATGTAACACCCAAAGTTTTGAAGGCCAAGAAAGGAAAGAAAACCTTAATGTTAAGGGGCGATCGGCGAGTCCAAAGTTGTAACACCCAAAGTTTTGAAGGCCAAGAAAGGAAAGAAAACCTTAATGTTAAGGGGCGACTCGGCGAGTCCAAGGCGGAACTCGGCGAGTCCGAGCGGGATCCGGGTCATGGAGTAAGTGACCGACTCGGCGAGTCGGCCAAGGTGACTCGGCGAGTCTGGCCAGTGCGTGGAAAACCCTAAATTCGAGACTTGGAGCCTATATAAACGTCTTAATCTTCTTCCTAGGGTTCCTTACTGCCTCTTAAGCCCTGGATATCAAACCCTAGCCACCATATCCTCTATTTGAGCCATTTATTGCCTTCAAGAGTGCATTAAGCTTGGGGAAAGAAGAAGAATCTTGAGAGTGCAAGAAGGGGGCTGTAGATCCGGGATTGGGAAGACATTTCTGAGCTTTTGGAGGTATAAACTAGTTCCTGGACGCTTTTTGCATCTAGATTTATGTGTGGTTGTTGGGGCTCTTTAGCCATAATGATATTATTTTGAGTTAGGAGTCGGATCTGGAGTTGCTACTTCAGATCCAAGTGTGTTATGGATTGGAGAAGCATAAAGTATCAGTCCTTGAGTCGATTTTGAAGCCCCTTGGCCTTAAACCCTAGTTTGTGGTGGATTTTGCCTAGATCTCCATCTCTATATGTAAAGTTTGCAACTTTACGTGGGGAATATGCTTGGGAAGGGTAGATCTACAGTTTGGAGTCCATGAATGACTCAAAAGTCCTCTGCATGTATGTGGATCTGAATGAACTTGGCGAGTCCTTCGAGTAGACTCGGCGAGTAGCATGAAGATGAGGAGGAACTCGACGAGTGGGATGAACATCTCGTCGAGTCGGTTGATGATGGGCATGAACTCGGCGAGTTGGAGGAACAACTCGGTGAGTTGGATGAAGGTTGCCTGGCACTCAGCGAGTCTGTTCTTGGACTCGGCGAGTCAGGTTGCGAAGCCCCAAACCCTTCGAGTTGAGACTCGAATCAGTGAGTCGGGTGGAGACTCAACGAGTTGGTTAGGTCAGAACTCGGTAATCATTGGAATCGGTGAGTCATGGACTGACTCGGCGAGTCATGTTGCGAATAGAAGGACCCTGAGTATGTGAACTCGGCGAGTTAGTAAGTGGACTCGGCGAGTAGGGTTGACCTGGAAGGTTGACTTTGACCAGGACTTTGTCTTAGACTAGAATTGTCTTGGTTAACTATCGAGGGTCGGTTATACTAAGTGTTGCATTGATATTGATAGCTCGGGAAGCTAGTGGAGCAGGAGTTCAGTGAGTCGTTGGGCAGCAGCTAGTGAGATCATCAGCCAGTTTAGCCAGTGCAAGTGAGTTTCCCTTTGTATGAATGGGTCTACGGCCACAATGCCGGCCCATGTAATTATGAGTAGAAGACCCGGGGGTTAGCCCTAGGCACTGTATGCTAGTATGATATTCGGGATGAGGTCCAATGATAGAGGGTGGGTGCCCAAGAAGTGTTTTATGTGATAGTTTATACTTGTTGTCTGTGTGATACTTGTATGTGCCTGGTAGGGAGGTGAGTGTGGGCGCGGTCCTGTATCTCACCAATAGCAGAGTGTGGATGGTGTTCCACATCTTAGTAGCAGTAGAGCAGGGGCGAGGCCTAAGTTAGGGAAGGAGTGAGGGTGGGCTGGGCCCGTACCTCACTATCAGCAGGAATATGGACGGGGTTCCATGACTCATCAGTAGCAGGACAAGGGTGGGGCCCAGAAATAGGCAATGCCTTAGGACAAGATCCGTTAGTTTGTGTTTGGACTATGTGATGTGATGTGATATGTTTACGTGCTATATTATATGTTAGTGGGCGAGGCCCTGTGACAGGCTAGGGCTAAGTGAAACAGATCTGTATCCGAGCAGGGCTCGAAGCCAGGCGGGCCCTGGAGCGGCGGGGCCGTTGTAGCGGGCGAGGCCCGAGGTAGGGGCGAGGCCCAGGATAGCGGGTGTGGCCCAGTATGTGCAGTATGTGGTTATGCATGGTATGTGGTAAGCTGGGGAACTCACTAAGCTTCGTGCTTACGGTTTTCAGTTTTGGTTTCAGGTACTTCTGGTAGCGGATGATGGAGCTCGGGATGATCGAATGGCCCACACCATAGTTTAGACAGCCTGGGAATGTTTACTCTGATAACGAATATGTATTTTGGAAACTAATACTTTGTTTATGTTTGAAAACGATGAATTTGCTTAACGAAATTTTTATTAAAAGAAATTTTTAGTCTGGAATTTTGGGATCTTACAAGTTGGTATCAGAGCCTTGGTTTGAGGGATTCGGGCATAGTATCGGGTGTGCCTGAACTCAAACTGAGGGGTCGGATAAAAAGTTTTCAAAAGTGAAAAGACAGTTTTGTAAAACGAATTTTGAGAACGAAAAATAGTTTTAGAAAAGCAAAAAGAATCCAGAAAGAGAAGAATTTTGAAAAGAGGAAAAGGGGTGTGGTGCATGCAATCAGTCGAGCTCAAGTAAGTACCCCAAAATACCCATACAAGTTTATGATATGATTATCAGTTGATAGGACAACATGCTAGAATAGGACTAAGGATCTAGGGATGATGCCTTATGTGCCTGTTAATTGTGCTTTTGAGCTACATGATAGTGCTGATTAGACAGTAGTAGGATAGCCTGTTTAGGTTATGCCTGAGATTATGAGTTTGTGTTGCATGCTAGTTCAGATTCTTGCTATGTGAATATGATTGCTTGAGTATGTTATGGTTAGATTTTCCCTTGTCCGAATGCTGCTTGCTTTGTGCATTGTGGGACTCTGAGCGATGGGAGTTAGCCATTAGGTGGATATGACACGCCACATGTGATCAGGGTTGAATAATCTCAGAGTGTTGGATTGGGTCCTATTGCGCAGCTCTTGTCTGAGTCCAACCGTTGTAGGAACGAGTCTTTTACTTGAAGGATTATTTGAGCTTCGTCACATGTGACGGTGTCCAGGTGATGGCTAATTGGCATCCCAAGGAGACCTTCAGCAGCTGAGGACTGGTTTGAGTTGAGTCAGAGGTTCCCCTAGGGGAAGCATAGGATGAGGTAGTGTTGGGAGCAGTATTAGTGGATAAGGGACTTGGTGGAGTCGAAGCAATTCCTGAGAAAAGTACGGATAGATGTGGAAGGTAGTATGTGTTGGAATATTGTCTAAGGCTGCAACTATATTAGAGAAGTGTTTGACCCGGTTGTACATGGTCCTTCTGGGTTGCCTTCACCATAGCAACTTGATAGGATGATTTATTAAGAGAGAGTAAATATTATTAATATATTATGAGAATAATATAATGAATAATATATTTGTTATTTGATTAATATAAGTCATAGAATTAATTAGAATTAATTTGGTGACTTAAAGAGATTAATTAAATAAAGGGATATAAACTGTCAATTGTTTGATAGTTAAGCTTTAGACTGTAAATCCATTGGGATATGCTTTGGACGAATTCTATGAGATATAGGATAGCTAAAATCGTCCAAAGGCTTATCTATGGAATGGATTTGGATAGCCTTAAGAGAAGATTATCCAATTAGGGTTTAGGTTGTAACCCTTAAGGAGTCTACAAGTATAAATAGACCCCATGGCATAGGGAATTCGATACATCTCATAAAGTAAGAGAACCCTAGCCGAATTCCTCCCCTCTCCTCTCTCCTAAATCATTCTTCTTGCTATTGGTGTTTGTAAGCCATTATAGGAGTGACATTTGTGACTCTAGAAGCTCCAAGACCTTAAGATCAACAAGGAACTCAAAGGTATGATTCTAGATCTGTTTCAATGTTGATATTTAACCTAATTAGTCATTAGAAGTCTTGGATTCAAAGCATGTTTATTAGAAAGCCTAGATCCAAGCATTAGGGTTTTGCATGCGCACATAGGAAAGTTCTTATGGCTAAAACCCATCAGTGGTATCAGAGCCTAGCTTGGTTTTCTTTAAATTGTTGCTTGATTAACTGAAACAAACCTACAAAATTCGATTTTTAGGTTTTTGAGTCACTGACTCGGCGAGTCCCAAGGTGGACTCGGCGAGTAGGCCTGACTCGGCGAGTCCAGGCGTCAGGAATGGCCAGATTCAGGATTTTTTCATAATTATCTTATGGAAACTTACCTTAATCATAATAGATCAATCTAAATCCGATTTTTTGATATATATGACTATTATCTTGATCTAGTTAAAGGTATTTATCAACTAATAAAATATTTAATTTCCTTATATGATAATTAATTAATTATTTTAATTATTTTGGTAATTATCTTGAATAAAATCAAATATAGATAATTAGGATATTAATTGTTAATTGGAATTATTTGTTATTTGATCCTCCATGTTTTAAATGTTTAAAACCTACCCTCAAGTTTTGAAATTTATATTTGTGATTAAAAGTTTTAATTTAGACAACTTAAATTTCAAACCCTAGATTTTAAAAGTTTTAAAATACAAACCTATACTAATATGATATTACTAGAATAATATATATATATATATATATATATATATATATATATATATATATATATATATATATATATATATGTATAACTAAATGCTAGTCTTACCGTTAGTAGGCCTCATTCACGAAGCCGATCTATAAGGTGGGTATAAGGTTGCGGCCTATAAAATGGCGCTTAATGGGTGTACACTCACACCCACCGCTTGCTTGATTGGTGGAGGGTCGTTAGCCGAACGGGTAGGATAGGGCAACCTCATCCTCTCATTAAAAGTATAATAAGAAATACAAAGTAACTATACATTTTTTTTAAAATTTCCCAATCCTAGTTACTTTAGGAAAAGTGAATTGATGCAATCCCATGAAATTACACTTTGCACCTTGCTAAGATGTTAGTGGAGCGTGTGTGGTTTACCGGCACACTAATTGGTTCTAAGCGAAGGTGGCAAAGGGTGATTCATTGTTTATCATAGTTCGATGGAGCGTGTGTGGTTTACCGGCACATCGAATAGGTGATCGTTACAATGAAGGCACCATGTGAATTTGCATGGTAATTCACACCCGCTTTGTGATCCTCGGCATCCCAGTCACAAACAAGAGGGGCATATCGAGATTTAAACATGCCATTGAATAGTTTCAATGAATCTCATCCGAACCTAGGAATTCTCAAAAACACTTAGGAATACTAGTTTAAGTTTTGTTATGGAGAATTAGTGAATCGTCATTCACTTACCTTCAATTTATTTGCATGTTAGATTACGACATCCCTTTTCTAGTATGTAAATGTTATTGTTGGATCCTAGCCCTAATTTTTCTTATTGGGTGATAATTAGGGATTCTTATTCTAATCTATCTTTGTCCTTTTCTAATTGTAGATGTCGAACGCAAACAACGCTGCTGCTAGTTCTTTCACGTTGATGAGCCTTTGCCAAAAGGTCACCTTCGATGGAACGAACTTTAGCGAATGGATAAGATACATTCGCACCATTGCTCGCTATGAGGATAAGGAGTATGTCCTCGATGAGAAGCTCGAGAAAATCAACCCCGAAGTTGCTACTCCCACCGAAATCATCGCCTTTGAAACTCATGAACGAGATGCAACGAAGGTACATTGCATCATGATCGCCACCATGAACTTTGAATTCCAAAAGTCCAACGAGGACATGTACCCGTACGAGATGCACCAAGACTTATTGGAGAGATACCATCAAAACGCGAGACAAGAGCGTTATGAGATTTTCACCAACATGATTTCCACGAAGATGGGTCATGGAGAATATCTTACCGTGCACCTACAAACGATGCAAAGGTATGTCGACCGCCTTCGCAATTTAAATGTTGACTTCGGTGAGGACTTGGCGATCGACATGGTGCTTCACACTTTGCCTCCGATGTACAACCAATTTAGGATGACCTACCACATGAACAAAGAAGAGGTCACCCTAAGCAAACTCCAAGGTCTCTTGAGGGTCGCTGAGAGCAACTTGAAGGACAAGTCTGTTGCACCTACTCCCAATCCGTCCGTTGCTCCTGTCTTGGCCATTGGTCAAGGGAAGGGAAAGAAGAGGAAAGCTTCATCGAAGAACTATCGCAAGGCGAAAGCCCGAGATGGTGGCTCTTCTAGTGGGACCAAAGTTGATCTCGCTAAGCCCTGCTCTAACCCGAAGGAGGCAGAGTGCCACCACTGCCACAAGATAGGACATTGGAAGAGAAGCTGCCCGGATTACCTGCAAGCGATCAAAGAAGGAAAGATCAAGCCATCTTTCGCAGTTATATACACAATCAAATCTAACGATTCTAATCATGCTATTTCTTGGGTTCTTGATACCGGTTGTGGTTATCACATTTGTTCTAATGTGCAGGGACTAAGAAGAAGTAGGGATGTGGAGCAAGGAAGGATCAATCTAATCATGGGGAACAGAAGATCGTCGCCTGTGACCAAGATTGGAGTGTATTCTTTAGTGCTTAGGAATAATTTGTGTTTAGATTTGAACAATTGTTGCTATTCGCCAGAAATGGCTAGAAACATCATTTCATTTCATGGTTTATATAGACAAGGATTTAGATTTTCTTTTAATAATGAGAATGGTTCTATTTTGGCTTATCTAAATGGTGTCTTTTACTTTGAAGCTATACCATGTAATGGAATATATGAAACCGTTATGATTGTTGATAACTTAGGAAATGATGTTTTGAACATTGATTCTTCCAATAGTATGTATAAAGCATCCTTATGGCATTGTCGTCTTGGACATGTCAACAAGAAACGCATAGCCCAACTCCAAAGGGATGGAGTGTTGGAGTCATTCGACCTTAGGGAAGATGACACATGCGAGTCTTGTTTGCTTGGAAAGATGACTAAGTCACCCTTCACGAGTACATGTGAAAGGGGCGAGGGTCTATTGGACCTAATACATACCGATGTATGTGGACCGTTTAGATCAACCACGATGGATGGGAACCGCTTCTATGTGACTTTTACCGATGACTATAGTAGATATGGGTATATCTACTTAATCAAGCAAAAGTCAGACACCTTTGAAAAGTTCAAAGAGTTCAAGAATGAAGTGGAGAATCAATTGGGCAGGAAAATCAAGATGCTTCGATCCGATCGAGGAGGAGAGTACCTAAGTCTTGAATTCCACGATTATCTCAAGGAGTGTGGAATAGTTTCACAATTGACGCCTCCTAGGACACCGCAGTTGAATGGTGTGGCAGAAAGGCGTAATCGAACCTTATTGGATATGGTTCGCTCTATGATGAGTCGTGCTTCACTACCAATCTCTTTTTGGGGGTATGCCTTAGAGACTGCCGCCCATATCCTTAACCGAGTCCCCACTAAGAAGGTTGCCAAAACACCTCACGAGATGTGGACAGGGAAAGCTCCTTCGTTGGCACATATCAAGGTTTGGGGTTGAGAGGCTTTCGTAAGACGAGATAATCACGACAAGCTTGAACCTTGAAGTGAGCGATGTATTTTCATCGGCTACTCGCAGACATCCTTTGGATATCTCTTCTATAGACCGAAGGACAATGTTGTCTTCGTTGCGAGGAGAGGAGTTTTCCGAGAGCGAGAACTCATAAGCCAAGGAGACAATGGGAGGCAAATCGAACTTGAAGAGATTCAAGAGTCGATAGATGAAGGAACCTCTACCGCTGGCATTCAACCCGAGGAGGAAACTCCGGTTGAACCGATTGACGAATCCCTACCTCTTAAACGTTCCGATAGAGTTAGAGTTCATCCCCAGTTTTATGGATTTCATATTACTACCGAAGGGGACACGTATATTAGTGATGGTACACTAGTAAATCTTGATGAACCTAATAGCTATAAGGAAGCCATGGCAGGCCCGGAGTCTGTAAAGTGGAAAGAGGCAATGGATAGCGAGATCCAATCCATGTATGATAACCAAGTTTGGAATTTGGTTGATTACGTGCCCGGATGTAAGACCGTTGGGTGCAAATGGATCTTCAAGAAGAAGACCGACGTGGATGGGAACGTACACACATATAAAGCACGATTGGTCGCGAAGGGCTTTACTCAAACTCCCGGAGTTGACTATGATGAGACCTTCTCACCAGTTGCGAAGATTAAATCTATTAGAGTGATGCTAGCAATTGCCGCATTTCATGATTATGAGATTTGGCAAATGGATGTCAAGACCGCTTTCCTTAACGGAAAGTTGGCTGAGGATGTTTACATGGCTCAGCCAGAGGGGTTTGTGGATCCGAAGCATCCGAATAGAGTGTGTAAGCTTGAGAAGTCCATTTATGGACTTAAGCAAGCGTCTCGCAGATGGAATCTTTGCTTCGATGAGAAAGTCAAAGAGTTTGGATTTGTACGAAGCGAAGACGAATCTTGTGTATATGTCAAAGCCAGTGGGAGTATAGTAAGCTTCCTCGTTCTATATGTCGATGACATATTACTCATAGGAAACGACATCCCGACTCTGCAGGAGGTTAAGTCCTGGCTCGGGAAGTGCTTCGCTATGAAGGACCTCGGAGGGGCTTCTTACATTTTGGGAATAAGGATAGTAAGAGAAAGAAGTAAGAGACTAATTGGACTTAGTCAGAATACTTACTTAGAGAAGGTACTAAAACGTTTTAGTATGGAAAACTCAAAGAAGGGAGAACTACCGATACAAAGTAATGCCAAATTGAGTAAGACTCAAAGTCCGAGTACCGAAGCTGAGATAGCAGAAATGAGCCGAGTACCATACGCTTCCGCAGTTGGCTCAATCATGTACGCTATGACTTGTACTCGCCCTGATGTAGCCTTCGCTTTGAGCATGGTTAGCAGATATCAAGGGAATCCTGGCAAAGCACATTGGATTGCGGTGAAAAACATACTTAAGTACCTTCGGAGGACGAAGGAATGGTTCTTAGTCCTTGGAGGGAGTGATGACTTGAAGGTGCGAGGGTATAGTGATGCCAGCTTTCAGACCGACAGGGACAACTACCGTTCGCAGTCGGGTTGGGTCTTTACCCTAAATGGAGGAGCAGTGACATGGAAGAGTTCAAAGCAGGAAACCGTAGCTGATTCAACGTGCGAATCAGAGTACATTGCAGCGAGCGAAGCATCGAAGGAGGAAATATGGCTAAAGAACTTCATCGGTGATCTCGGAGTTGTACCTGCCATAAAGGAGCCAATGGAGATTTTCTGTGATAACGAAGGCGCGGTTGCCTTGACCAAGGAACCGAGGGATCATGGTAGATCAAGACATATCGACAGAAAGTATCACTTCATTAGACATCGTGTAGAAGAAGGACAACTCGTAGTGAAGAGGATATCATCAGAAGATAACCCAGCAGATCCGCTTACGAAGGGACTGAGTAGGGTTAAGCACTTGCAGCATGCTAGGAGTATTGGGCTGAAGGATGATATTAGCATAGATTAGATAGTATTAGAAACGTGTAATAGATAAATGTAATTGACATTTGATGATTAAATAAAGGAGTTTTATTTATGAGTAATGTTACTATCTTATGTTAATTGTTTAGCTATTGTTTCACTTTGCATGTTTTGACTTCCAGAATAATTGAGTTTATTAGGAATAATCGAATTGTTCAAATGGTCGACAATCGTTCATATGTTGGGAGTAGATATGAATGAATATTGTCATGAATTGGTGTGTAGAATGTCTAAATGGTGTTAGACATAGCAAAGGATTGCTGCAACGTTCAAGAGTGCTTATGAACTAGTTTTGAGCATTGGAATAAACCCGCGCTTGCTGGAATCACCTTATGGAATACGATATAAAAGGTGATCGCAAGACGATAATATCATATAGTCTTAAAACCTAGATATATGGTTTATTATTTGTTAATTGATTGTACATTGATAATACGAAAACGCATCAGTAACTTGGTGTTATAAAACGTATTGTTGTGTATAGTTGGTTAATGAATAAGTAAATGCATATAAGTCGAAGTTTATCTGTAACTTTTATCTAAGAAGGTAAAAGTGATATCTCGGCCGCTCGATGATTTGATTTGACTTATGTGATGGGCCCGATCAGAACTGAATTGATGTGTTCGATTAAGTTCTACGTCGAATAAATCAGAGATCGAGAAACCTAAATGCATGACTAACCATTCCATAGGATTGTCAGCATGATATCTAACAGAGGACTGTACGTTCCCTTATCTAAAGGACAAGATTGATTAGATCAGAGTTGACAGCGTCTTTGAGAGCTACGATTGCAAACCGAATTGTACTTGTGAATATAGTTACTAGACTTATCCAAGTGGGAGACTGTTGTAATAGTGTCTAAGGCTGCAACTATATTAGACAAGTGTTTGACCCGGTTGTGCATGGTCCTTTTGGGTTGCCTTCACCATAGCAACTTGATAGGATGATTTATTAAGAGAGAGTAAATATTATTAATATATTATGAGAATAATATAATGAATAATATATTTGTTATTTGAATAATATAAGTCATAGAATTAATTAGAATTAATTTGGTGACTTAAAGAGATTAATTAAATAAAGGGATATAAACTGTCAATTGTTTGATAGTTAAGCTTTAGACTGTAAATCCATTGGGATATGCTTTGGACGAATTCTATGAGATATAGGATTGCTAAAATCGTCCAAAGGCTTATCTATGGAATGGATTTGGATAGCCTTAAGAGAAGATTATCCAATTAGGGTTTAGGTTGTAACCCTTAAGGAGTCTACAAGTATAAATAGACCCCATGGCATAGGGAATTCGATACATCTCATAAAGTAAGAGAACCCTGGCCGAATTCCTCCCCTCTCCTCTCTCCTAAATCATTCTTCTTGCTATTGGTGTTTGTAAGCCATTAGAGGAGTGACATTTGTGACTCTAGAAGCTCCAAGACCTCAAGATCAACAAGGAACTCAAAGGTATGATTCTAGATCTGTTTCAATGTTGTTATTTAACCTAATTAGTCATTAGAAGTCTTGGATTCAAAGCATGTTTATTAGAAAGCCTAGATCCAAGCATTAGGGTTTTGCATGCGCACA
The DNA here is from genome assembly GCF_051521515.1 of Lactuca serriola. Classification (NCBI taxonomy): domain Eukaryota; kingdom Viridiplantae; phylum Streptophyta; class Magnoliopsida; order Asterales; family Asteraceae; genus Lactuca; species Lactuca serriola. The sequence continues at coordinate 2,060,691 of NC_136409.1, read as the reverse complement.
TAGGAAAGTTCTTATGGCTAAAACCCATCAGTATGGGCCCGTACTACTGAAAGCAGAGGATCCGTACTTGATTCGGGAAAGGCCGAGACAAGATCGGGAACCTGGTGGGGTATGGTTGGTCTCGCATCTGTGATGAGTATTCTGATAGTGGTTGTGTTATATGTTTCAGCATGGTGACGTTGCGAGAGAGACCAGCGGGCGGATCAGGCGCCGGAGAGGGATCAGGCTCGGGTTCAGGGGCCGAGCAGCTCGAGGAGCGAATGAGGGAGTTGATATCCGTCGAGGTTGTGCGCAGTATGCTAGATCAGACTCTTGTGATCTTTGGCACGGTCAAGGAGGGTATACTGGAGATTTTGGATGAGAGGCTGGGAGCCTTCCGTACCGAGATGATAGCTTTGCTGGGAGCACGTACCTTGACATTTCGAGAGTTCAGGGCCTGCGGGGCGCCAGATTATCATGGGGCTAGGGACCCCATTGCTAGCAGCAGATGGTTGGCTGATGTTGCCAACGCTTTTCGTACGAGCAAGTGTCCCGAGGGGGACAAGGTTAGACTCGTCTCCTGTCTTCTGAAGGACAGAGCGAGGGATTGGTGGGAGGAGATTGGTCATGCTTTGGGGGATGATGCCGTGTGTCGCGGATGAGGAGATGAAGAAGGCTCGGTACCATGAGATGTTGAGGGATGACATCAGGGAGTTCGTGAGCAGATCTAGTTGTAAGACGCTGGAAGATATGATTTCTCGGGCTAGAGAAAGGGAAATATATTTGGAGCAAATCCGGAAGAGGAAGCCGGATGAGGTTCAGGTAGCTGCGGGTTCGGGCAAAAGGCCCAAGGGATCGGATTCGAGATCAAGGGATCATCAGGACCGTAGTCGGTGCGGAAAGTGTGGCAGGGTGCACGGGGGCGCGTGCAGAAGTGGTAGCGGTGGTGAGTCTGGCTGTTTCAAGTGCGGTCGGACTGGTCATTTCAGCAGGGATTGTACTGTTACCACCGCGCAGGGATCAGACTTGATATGTTTTCACTGCAACCAGTGGGGCCACAAGAAGACCCAGTGTCCCAGTTTGTTCTCGGCAGGACGGGTGATAGCACCCGCCCCTGCAACCTTGAGGATCACGGATGGCCGTCAGGGCCGGGTAGAGGCAGCTGCAACAGGGAGCAGGGCTTTTCAGATGACGACCTTGGAGACGCGAGCAACGCTGGACATTGCAGGTATGCAATTTCCCATTTTCAGTTCTTTTATTTGTGCATGATTTTATTGTTATGGTTCTGCATCATTATCGGTAAAAGTATTTTATTTTGAGTGGTTGATTGTGATCGAGTTATATGCCATCTGCATACCTTGAATATTTGTATGGTAGTTAGGGGATGTGCTCTTTTGGAGAAGGTTTCGGAGGATGCAGTAACTGTAGCACGTTTGGGAGGGATTTGGTATGTCTCGCTAGTTCGGAGTGGTTTAATGATTGAGATGGATTGGTTAAATCCCTATCTATGGCGGGCTTGGGTTCCTCAGTAGATGGGTTATGGAATGGTAGTAAAGATCGGGATCTCTTTTGAGTATTGAGCAGCAACGGGTAAGCAGGATCGAAGTGGGGGAGAATCCTCCGGGTGTGCCCAGAGAGGAGCATGCAGACCCAGAATGAGTACGTGACCTCAGAGAAGGAAAAGAAGTAGTTTAGCATTTGATGGTTTGAGGATTCAGGGTTGGGAATTTGAGAAACTCCCCATCAGTTAGTGCGTGTGCTGGTAATGGTTAATGCGTGATTGGGAATTCAGGTTGTGGATCGCCCGAAGGACTCGAGGGAGTCGGAGTGAGGATCTTGAGAGCTGATGGCACATGGGTGCCTTTGTTTTAGCAGTCAGTGGTAGGAGGTGATGTAAGACTACTGGGCAGCCGTAGCATTCACTAGCAGTCAGTGCTGGAAGTGTTGTAAGACTATGGGTAAGCCGTAGCATTCCTTAGTAGTTTCGTTAGCAGAGTTGGGGCGAGACCCTTATCTCCTAGTGATCAGGTAGGGATCGGGAATGAGTAGTGGATGAGAATGATAGGGAGTTGCCTGTATAGATTTAGAAAGGTGAGACCTTGGGAGAGGCCACTCCAGGATATAGCTGGGTAGACCCGTGGGCGGGGCTCATATGAGATTAGCAGTGTAGATGAGACCTGGGAGCAGGGTTGCTTAGTAGTATGGTTGGGTGAGACCCGTGGGCGAGGCCTGTGAGTTTAGCAGCACATGTGGGACCTGGTAGGGACCTTAGTGTCAAGTTAGGGGATCGGGAATCCCAGGTTTGTAGTGTCTGAATGGAAGAGTAGATTGAGCAGTTGTAGGTGATCAAAGTTCTTTGGAAGTCGCTGGGAGCGACTAGTGGTGGTGTTGGGACTAGCTACCGGTGGGAGCTGGTAATCTAGTCATTGATAGGTTGGTAGGGACCAGGGTGGTCTCAGTTCATCCAGAAGTCAGAAAAGGAACAGTAGAATTGTCAGGCAGTGACAGTGCGAGTATGCAGCGCATGGTGGAATTTAGTTAGTTGGTCGTGAGGTGCTCGGCACCAAACCATAGTAGAAAGAAATGCCCAGTGGATACTGGCGATAATGACCCGTACTGGTAAGCAGGGGTGATGGAGTTGGTGAAGGATAGGGCCTTCATAGTGGCAGGAGGAATAGTTGGTTATGGGGTTTTGCCTTGGGAAGGCAAGGAATTGTGCAAGGAAAGAAGGGGTGAACCCTTATAGGTTCAGTGCAGAACTCGGTGAGTACCAGGAGGATTATCGGTTGAGTAAGTTGTGTTTCCAGAATGTTCAGGGTCAGGTTGACCCGAGATGATTATCCGCAAGGATTGATGCTAGTCAGAATGATCGGGCGGTAGGCCAGCGAAGGAAGGCAACTACTGTTGGAATAATTGGATGGGTATTGCAGGCAGATCGCAGGTGGTGGGCCATAGCAAACTTCGAGGACGAAGTTTAGTTTAAGTGGGGGAGAGTTGTAACACCCAAAGTTTTGAAGGCCAAGAAAGGAAAGAAAACCTTAATGTTAAGGGGCGACTCGGCGAGTCCAAGGTGGAACTCGGCGAGTCCGAGCGGGATTCGGGTCGAGGAGTAAGTGACCGACTCGGTGAGTCGGCCAAGGTGACTCGGCGAGTCTGTCCTGTGCGTGGAAAACCCTAAATTCGAGACTAGGAGCCTATATAAACGTCTTAATCTTCTTCCTAGGGTTCCTTACTGCCTCTGAAGCCCTGGATATCAAACCCTAGCCGCCATATCCTCTATTTGAGCCATTTATTGCCTTCAAGAGTACATTAAGCTTGGGGAAAGAAGAAGAATCTTGAGAGTGCAAGAAGGGGGCTGTAGATCCGGGATTGGGAAGACATTTCTGAGCTTTTGTAGGTATAAACTAGTTCCTGGACCCTTTTTGCATCTAGTTTTATGTGTGGTTGTTGGGGCTCTTTAGCCATAATGATATTATTTTGAGTTAGGAGTCGGATCTGGAGTTGCTACTTCAGATCCAAGTGTGTTATGGACTGGAGAAGCATAAAGTATCAGCCCTTGAGTCGATTTTGAAGCTCCTTGGCCTTAAACCCTAGTTTATGGTGGATTTTGCCTAGATCTCCATCTCTATATGTAAAGTTTGCAACTTTACGTGGGGAATATGCTTGGGAAGGGTAGATCTACAGTTTGGAGTCCATGCATGACTCAAAAGTCCTCTGCATGTATGTGGATTTGAATGAACTCGGCGAGTCCTTCGAGTGGACTCGGCGAGTAGCATGAAGATGAGGAGGAACTCGACGAGTGGGATGAACAGCTCGTCGAGTCGGTTGATGATGGGCATGAACTCGGCGAGTTGGATGAAGGTTGCTTGGCACTCGGCGAGTCTGTTCTTGAACTCGGCGAGTCAGGTTGCGAAGCCCCAAACCCTTCGAGTTGAGACTCGAATCAGAGAGTCGGGTGGAGACTCAGCGAGTTGGTCAGGTCAGAACTCGGTAATCATTGGACTCGGCGAGTCATGGACTGACTCAGCGAGTCATGTCGCGAATAGAAGGAACCTGAGTATGTGAACTCGGCGAGTCAGTAAGTGGACTCGGCGAGTAGGGTTGACCTGGAAGGTTGACTTTGACCAGGACTTTATCTTAGACCAGAATTGTCTTGGTTAACTGTCGAGGGTCGGTTATACTAAGTGTTGCATTGATATTGATAGCTCGGGAAGCTAGTAGAGCAAGAGTTCAGTGAGTGGTCGGGCAGAAGCTAGTGGGATCATCAGCCAGTTCAGCCAGTGCAGGTGAGTTTCCCTTTGTATGAATGGGTCTACGGCCATAATGCCGGCCCATGTAATTATGAGTAGAAGACCCGGGGGTTAGCCCTAGGCACTGTATGCTAGTATGATATTCGAGACGAGGTCCAATGATAGAGGGCGGGTGCCCAAGAAGTGTTTTATGTGATAGTTTATACTTGTTGTCTGTGTGATACTTGTGTGTGCCTGGTAGGGAGGTGAGTGTGGGCACGGTCCCGTATCTCACCAATAGCAGAGTGGGGATGGTGTTCCACATCTCAGTAGCAGCAGAGCAGGGGCGAGGCCCAAGTTAGGGAAGGAGTGAGGGTGGGCTGGGCCCGTACCTCACTATCAGCAGGAGTATGGAAGGGGTTCCATGACTCATCAGTAGCAAGACAAGGGCGGGGCCCAGAAATAGGCGAGGCCTTAGGACAAGATCCGTTAGTATGTGTTTGGACTATGTGATGTGATGTGATATGTTTGATGGGTTTTAGCCATAAGAACTTTCCTATGTGCGCATGCAAAACCCTAATGCTTGGATCTAGGCTTTCTAATAAACATGCTTTGAATCCAAGTCTTCTAATGTCTAATTAGGTTAAATAACAACATTGAAACAGATCTAGAATCATACCTTTGAGTTCCTTGTTGATCTTGAGGTCTTGGAGCTTCTAGAGTCACAAATGTCACTCCTCTAATGGCTTACAAACACCAATAGCAAGAAGAATGATTTAGGAGAGAGGAGAGGGGAGGAATTCGGCCAGGGTTCTCTTACTTTATGAGATGTTTCGAATTCCCTATGCCATGGGGTCTATTTATACTTGTAGACTCCTTAAGGGTTACAACCTAAACCCTAATTGGATAATCTTCTCTTAAGGCTATCCAAATCCATTCCATAGATAAGCCTTTGGACGATTTTAGCAATCCTATATCTCATAGAATTCGTCCAAAGCATATCCCAATGGATTTACAGTCTAAAGCTTAACTATCAAACAATTGACAGTTTATATCCCTTTATTTAATTAATCTCTTTAAGTCACCAAATTAATTCTAATTAATTCTATGACTTATATTAATCAAATAACAAATATATTATTCATTATATTATTCTCATAATATATTAATAATATTTACTCTCTCTTAATAAATCATCCTATCAAGTTGCTATGGTGAAGGCAACCCAAAAGGACCATGCACAACCGGGTCAAACACTTGTCTAATATAGTTGCAGCCTTAGACACTATTACAACAGTCTCCCACTTGGATAAGTCTAGTAACTATATTCACAAGTACAATTCGGTTTGCAATCATAGCTCTCAAAGACGCTGTCAACTCTGATCTAATCAATCTTGTCCTTTAGATAAGGGAACGTACAGTCCTCTGTTAGATATCATGCTGACAATCCTATGGAATGGTTAGTCATGCATTTAGGTTTCTCGATCTCTGATTTATTCGACGTAGAACTTAATCGAACACATCAATTCAGTTCTGATCGGGCCCATCACATAAGTCAAATCAAATCATCGAGCGGCCGAGATATCACTTTTACCTTCTTAGATAAAAGTTACAGATAAACTTCGACTTATATGCATTTACTTATTCATTAACCAACTATACACAACAATACGTTTTATAACACCAAGTTACTGATGCGTTTTCGTATTATCAATGTACAATCAATTAACAAATAATAAACCATATATCTAGGTTTTAAGACTATATGATATTATCGTCTTGCGATCACCTTTTATATCGTATTCCATAAGGTGATTCCAGCAAGCGCGGGTTTATTCCAATGCTCAAAACTAGTTCATAAGCACTCTTGAACGTTGCAGCAATCCTTTGCTATGTCTAACACCATTTAGACATTCTACACACCAATTCATGACAATCTTCATTCATATCTACTCCCAACATATGAACGATTGTGGACCATTTGAACAATTCGATTATTCCTAATAGCTCAATTATTCTGGAAGTCAAAACATGCAAAGTGAAACAATAGCTAAACAATTAACATAAGATAGTAACATTACTCATAAATAAAACTCCTTTATTTAATCATCAAATGTCAATTACATTTATCTATTACACGTTTCTAATACTATCTAATCTATGCTAATATCATCCTTCAGCCCAATACTCCTAGCATGCTGCAAGTGCTTAACCCTACTCAGTCCCTTCGTAAGCGGATCTGCTGGGTTATCTTCTGATGATATCCTCTTCACTACGAGTTGTCCTTCTTCTACACGATGTCTAATGAAGTGATACTTTCTGTCGATATGTCTTGATCTACCATGATCCCTCGGTTCCTTGGTCAAGGCAACCGCGCCTTCGTTATCACATAAAATCTCCATTGGCTCCTTTATGGCAGGTACAACTCCAAGATCACCGATGAAGTTCTTTAGCCATATTGCCTCCTTCGACGTTTCGCTCGCTGCAATGTACTTTGATTCGCACGTTGAATCAGCTACGGTTTCCTGCTTGGAACTCTTCCATGTCACTGCTCCTCCATTTAGGGTAAAGACCCAGCCCGACTGCGAACGGTAGTTGTCCCTGTCGGTCTGAAAGCTGGCGTCACTATACCCTCGCACCTTCAAGTCATCACTCCCTCCGAGGACTAAGAACCATTCCTTCGTCCTCCGAAGGCACTTAAGGATGTTTTTCACCGCAATCTAATGTGCCTTGCCAGGATTGCCTTGATATCTACTAACCATGCTCAAAGCGAAGGCTGCATCAGGGCGAGTACAAGTCATAGCGTACATGATTAAGCCAACTGCGGAAGCGTATGGTACTCGGCTCATTTCTGCTATCTCAGCTTCGGTACTCGGACTTTGAGTCTTACTCAATTTGGCATTACTTTGTATCGGTAGTTCTCCCTTCTTTGAGTTTTCCATACTAAAACGTTTTAGTACCTTCTCTAAGTAAGTATTCTGACTAAGTCCAATTAGTCTTTTACTTCTTTCTCTTACTATCCTTATTCCCAAAATGTAAGAAGCCTCTCCGAGGTCCTTCATAGCGAAGCACTTCCCGATCCAGGACTTAACCTCCTGCAGAGTCGGGATGTCATTTCCTATGAGTAATATGTCATCGACATATAGAACGAGGAAGCTTACTATACTCCCACTGGCTTTGACATATACACAAGATTCGTCTTCGCTTCGTACAAATCCAAACTCTTTGACTTTCTCATCGAAGCAAAGATTCCATCTGCGAGACGCTTGCTTAAGTCCATAAATGGACTTCTCAAGCTTACACACTCTATCCGGATGCTTCGGATCCACAAACCCCTCTGGCTGAGCCATGTAAACATCCTCAGCCAACTTTCCGTTAAGGAAAGCGGTCTTGACATCCATTTGCCAAATCTCATAATCATGAAATGCAGCAATTGCTAGCATCACTCTAATAGATTTAATCTTCGCAACTGGTGAGAAGGTCTCATCATAGTCAACTCCGGGAGTTTGAGTAAAGCTCTTCGCGACCAATCGCGCTTTATATGTGTGTACGTTCCCATCCACGTCGGTCTTCTTCTTGAAGATCCATTTGCACCCAACGGTCTTACGTCCGGGCACGTAATCAACCAAATTCCAAACTTGGTTATCATACATGGATTGGATCTCGCTATCCATTGCCTCTTTCCACTTTATAGACTCCGGGCCTGCCATGGCTTCCTTATAGCTATTAGGTTCATCAAGATTTACTAGTGTACCATCACTAATATACGTGTCCCCTTCGGTAGTAATATGAAAGCCATAAAACTGGGGATGAACTCTAACTCTATCGGAACGTCTAAGAGGTAAGGATTCGTCAATCGGTTCAACCGGAGTTTCCTTCTCGGGTTGAATGCCAGCGGTAGAGGTTCCTTCATCTATCGACTCTTGAATCTCTTCAAGTTCGATTTGCCTCCCACTGTCTCCTTGGCTTATGAGTTCTCGCTCTCGGAAAACTCCTCTCCTCGCAACGAAGACAACATTGTCCTTCGGTCTATAGAAGAGATATCCAAAGGATGTCTGCGGGTAGCCGATGAAAATACATCGCTCACTTCGAGGTTCAAGCTTGTCGTGAGTATCTCGTCTTACGAAAGCCTCGCAACCCCAAACCTTGATATGTGCCAACGAGGGAGCTTTCCCTGTCCACATCTCGTGAGGTGTTTTGGCAACCTTCTTAGTGGGGACTCAGTTAAGGATATGGGCGGCAGTCTCTAAGGCATACCCCCAAAAAGAGATTGGTAGTGAAGCACGACTCATCATAGAGCGAAACATATCCAATAAGGTTCGATTACGCCTTTCTGCCACACCATTCAACTGCAGTGTCCTAGGAGGCGTCAATTGTGAAACTATTCCACACTCCTTGAGATAATCGCGTAATTCAAGACTTAGGTACTCTCCTCCTCGATCGGATCGAAGCATCTTGATTTTCCTGCCCAATTGATTCTCCACTTCATTATTGAACTCTTTGAACATTTTCAAAGGTGTCTGACTTTTGCTTGATTAAGTAGATATACCCATATCTACTATAGTCATCGGTAAAAGTCACATAGAAGCGGTTCCCATCCTTCGTGGTTGATCTAAACGGTCCACATACATCGGTATGTATTAGGTCCAATAGACCCTTGCCCCTTTCACATGTACTCGTGAAGGGTGACTTAGTCATCTTTCCAAGCAAACAAGACTTGCATGTGTCATCTTCCCTAAGGTCGAATGACTCCAACACTCCATCCTTTTGGAGTTGGGCTATGCGTTTCTTGTTGACATGTCCAAGACGACAATGCCACAAGGATGCTTTATCCATACTAGTGGAAGAATCAATATTCAAAACATCATTTCCTAAGTTATCAACAATCATAACGGTTTCATATATTCCATTACATGCTATAGCTTCAAAGTAAAAGACACCATTTAGATAAGCCAAAATAGAACCATTCTCATTATTAAAAGAAAATGTAAATCCTTGTCTATATAAACCATGAAATGAAATGATGTTTCTAGCCATTTCTGGCGAATAGCAACAATTGTTCAAATCTAAAACCAAACTATTCCTAAGCACTAAAGAATACACTCCAATCTTGGTCACAGGCGACGATCTTCTGTTCCCCATGATTAGATTGATCATTCCTTGCTCCACATCCCTACTTCTTCTTAGTCCCTGCACATTAGAACAAATGTGATAACCACAACCGGTATCAAGAACCCAAGAAATAGCATGATTAGAATCGTTAGATTTGATTGTGTATATACCTGCGAAAGATGGCTTGATCTTTCCCTCTTTGATCGCTTGCAGGTAATCTGGGCAGCTTCTCTTCCAATGTCCTATCTTGTGGCAGTGGTGGGACTCTGCCTCCTTCGGGTTAGAACAGGGCTTAGCGGGATCAACTTTGGTCCCACTAGAAGAGGCACCATCTCGGGCTTTCGCCTTGCGATAGTTCTTCGATGAAGCTTTCCTCTTCTTTCCCTTCCCTTGACCAATAGCCAAGACAGGAGCAGCGGACAGATTGGGAGTAGGTGCAACAGACTTGTCCTTGAAGTTGCTCTCAGCAACCCTCAAGAGACCTTGGAGCTTGCTTAGGGTGACCTCTTCTTTGTTCATATGGTAGGTCATCGTAAATTGATTGTACATCGGAGGCAAAGAGTGAAGCACCATATCGATCGTCAAGTCTTCACCGAAGTCAACATTTAACTTGCGAAGGCGGTCGACATACCTTTGCATCTTTTGCAGGTGCACAGTAAGAGATTCTCCATGACCCATCTTCGCGGAAATCATGTTGGTGAAAATCTCATAACGCTCTTGTCTCGCGTTTTGATGGTATCTCTCCAATAAGTCTTGGTGCATCTCGTATGGGTACATGTCCTCCTAGGACTTTTGGAATTCGGAGTTCATGGTGGCGATCATGATGCAATGTACCTTCGTTGCATCTCGCTCATGAGTTTCAAAGGCGGTGATTTCGGCGGGAGTAGCAACTTCGGGGTTGATTTTCTCGAGCTTCTCATCGAGGACATACTCCTTATCCTCATAGCGAGCAATGGTGCGAATGTATCTTATCCATTCGCTAAAGTTCGTTCCATCGAAGGTGACCTTTTGGCAAAGGCTCATCAACGTGAAAGAACTAGCAGCAACGTTGTTTGCGTTCGACATCTACAATTAGAAAAGGACAAAGATAGATTAGAATAAGAATCCCTAATTATCACCCAATAAGAAAAATTAGGGCTAGGATCCAACAATAACATTTACATACTAGAAAAGGGATGCCGTAATCTAACATGCAAATAAATTGAAGGTAAGTGAATGACGATTCACTAATTCTCCATCACAAAACTTAAACTATTATTCCTAAGTGTTTTTGAGAATTCCTAGGTTCGGATGAGATTCATTGAAACTATTCAATGGCATGTTTAAATCTCGATATGCCCCTCTTGTTTGTGATTGGGATGCCGAGGATCACAAAGCGGGTGTGAATTACCATGCAAATTCACATGGTGCCTTCATTGTAACGATCACCTATTCGATGTGCCGGTAAACCACACACGCTCCATCGAACTATGATAAACAATGAATCACCCTTTGCCATCTTCGCTTAGAACCAATTAGTGTGCCGGTAAACCACACACGCTCCACTAACATCTTAGCAAGGTGCAAAGTGTAATTTCATGGGATTGCATCAATTCACTTTTCCTAAAGTAACTAGGATTGGGAAATTTTAAAAAATGTGTAGTTACTTTGTATTTCTTATTATACTTTTAATGAGAGGATGAGGTTTCCCTATCCTACACGTTCGGCTAACGACCCTCCACCAATCAAGCAAGCGGTGGGTGTGAGTGTACACCCATTAAGCGCCATTTTATAGGCCGCAACCTTATACCCACCTTATAGATCGGCTTCGTGAATGAGGCCTACTAACGGTAAGACTAGCATTTAGTTATACATATACATATATATATATATATATATATATATATATATATATATATTATTCTAGTAATATCATATTAGTATAGGGTTGTATTTTAAAACTTTTAAAATCTAGGGTTTGAAATTTAAGTTGTCTAAATTAAAACTTTTAATCACAAATATAAATTTCAAAACTTGAGGGTAGGTTTTAAACATTTAAAACATGGAGGATCAAATAACAAATAATTCCAATTAACAATTAATATCCTAATTATCTATATTTGATTTTATTCAAGATAATTACCAAAATAATTAAAATAATTAATTAATTATCATATAAGGAAATTAAATATTTTATTAGTTGATAAATACCTTTAACTAGATCAAGATAATAGTCATATATATCAAAAAATCGGATTTAGATTGATCTATTATGATTAAGGTAAGTTTCCATAAGATAATTATGAAAAAATCCCGAATCTCGCCATTCCTGACGCCTGGACTCGCCGAGTGCACAAGGGGACTTGCCGAGTCAGGCCTACTCGCCGAGTCCACCTTGGGACTCGCCGAGTCAGTGACTCAGAAACCTAAAAATCGAATTTTGCAGGTTTGTTTCAGTTAATCAAGCAACAATTTAAAGAAAACCAAGCTAGGCTCTGATACCACTGATGGGTTTTAGCCATAAGAACTTTCCTATGTGCGCATGCAAAACCCTAATGCTTGGATCTAGGCTTTCTAATAAACATGCTTTGAATCCAAGTCTCCTAATGACTAATTAGGTTAAATAACAACATTGAAACAGATCTAGAATCATACCTTTGAGTTCCTTGTTGATCTTGAGGTCTTGGAGCTTCTAGAGTCACAAATGTCACTCCTCTAATGGCTTACAAACACCAATAGCAAGAAGAATGATTTAGGAGAGAGGAGAGGGGAGGAATTCGGCCAGGGTTCTCTTACTTTATGAGATGTTTCGAATTCCCTATGCCATGGGATCTATTTATACCTGTAGACTCCTTAAGGGTTACAACCTAAACCCTAATTGGATAATCTTCTCTTAAGGCTATCCAAATCCATTCCATAGATAAGCCTTTGGACGATTTCAGCTATCCTATATCTCATACAATTCGTCCAAAGCATATCCCAATGGATTTACAGTCTAAAGTTTAACTATCAAACAATTGACAGTTTATACCCCTTTATTTAATTAATCTCTTTAAGTCACCAAGTTAATTCTAATTAATTCTATGACTTATATTAATCAAATAACAAATATATTATTCATTATATTATTCTCATAATATATTAATAATATTTACTCTCTCTTAATAAATCATCCTATCAAGTTGCTATGGTGAAGGCAACCCAAAAGGACCATGCACAACCAGGTCAAATACTTGTCTAATATAGTTGCAGCCTTAGACACTATTCCAACAATGTTTACGTGCTATATTATATGTTAGTGGGCGAGGCCCTATGACAGGCGAGGCCTAAGTGAAACAGATTTGTATCCGAGTGGGGCTCGAAGACAGGCGGGGCCTGGAGCGGCGGGGCCGTTGTAGTGGGTGTGGCCCGAGGTAGGGGTGAGGCCCAGGATAGCGGGCGTGGCCCAGTATGTGCAGTATGTGGTTATGCATGGTATGTGGTAAGGTGGGGAACTCACTAAGCTTGTGCTTACGGTTTTCAGTTTTGGTTTCAGGTACTTCCGGTAGCGGATGATGGAGCTCGGGATGATCGCATGGCACACACCATAGTTTAGACAGCCTGGGAATGTTTACTTTGATAACGAATATGTATTTTGGAAACTAATACTTTGTTTATGTTTGAAAACGATGAATTTGCTTAACGAAATTTTTATTAAAAGAAATTTTTAGTCTTGAATTTTGGGATGTTACACTTAAATTCTAATTTCGGGACGAAATTCCTTCTAACGGGGGGATGATGTGACAACCCGAAATTTCCATTCTGTACAAACTATATCACTTCAATAGAAGTTATAGCAGTCACAGTTAATTTTCAGACTTTTCGCGTAAGTTTGAGTAATTCAGGGTTTACACTTTAGGAAATATCAAGAGAGTGGGTGCACTAGGGTTTTGTGCAACACTGTTATTCCAACACTCTATTATATTAGAGATCATTTCAAGAATAAAAATATTTTCTGTCAAAAATATCTCAGGACTATAAATAGAATTCTGAACCAAATTCATTCATTATTCGCATTTCCAACTAGAGAAAAGCCATTTTCTCTCTCACGAATCTTCGGGTTTTTATCCCAAATCGCGAGTACCTCTTTCTAGTAGTGTTAGAAAGCTTTATATGTGTTTATAACATGATTTAGAAGGCTAAATCACTAGATCTAGGAGTTTACTCCCCATGGTGTTCTTGGGCGGCAAACTCCCGAAACAAAGCCGAGACCGACCCTTGTGTTATGCAACTGCCTTAGACTCATATGTATGTGTGTTAGGGACAAGAAAACAACCAAGAATCACCCAAGTTTGGGAGCTCATGGCACAAGAGTTTCTTAGGCCGTAAACTCCAATTTCAACCTCAAAATGGTGCTTTTAAGGAACCTAAAGCTTTAGACTTTTATCTAGACTTGTTCCCATTTAATCTAAGGCCTTAAGCACATCAAAATCACTTATCAAAGTGAGTTTACGGCCAAGACTTTGTTCTTGGGCCGTAAACATGAAAGAAGGGCACCAAAGTGTGCCTAATGTCTTCATATGCTTGGAATAAAAGCCTAGAACTTATACCACCTATGCTTGAGGCTTGAAAACAACAAGAACACCCTTCCAAGGGAGTTTACGGCCGTAAAGTCCAAAGGAAATGGCCTTAGGGCCGTAAACTCCTAAATGGAGTGTTTCCAGACCTTAAAACCTTCCAAGAATTTAACCACCAAGTTGGAATAATTCTAGGAATCATTTGGAACTTCAAAACACCCAAAACACCCATGGTTGGGAGTTTACGGCCGTAAAATCAGGAGTTTACAACTGTAAACTCCACGTGTGTTAGTATATGAGGAGTAAACTCATATATGGGGTCCGTTGGAACCCTAAACACAAGTACCTTGTCCCACAATAGCTTAGATGCAATCCTTAGGGCTTAAAACACTTATATAAAGTGTTTATTATGTCTAGGATGTCTTAACATTATCAATTAGTGATTTGAGACTAATTGAGTGCATATATGTGTGATTATATGTTCATTAGGATCGTAGTGTGTGTACAAGTCCTCGCTTGACACCTAGCAATCCTATACCGTTCAGTTCATCCCAATCATCAACTACAGGTGAGTTCATACCCCTAATCAATGTTTTAAATGATTTTAAATGCTTTAATGGGGGGGGGGGATACAAGTAGAAACAAACATGTTATTAAATCATTGATATGTATTTTATAATTGTGATTGTCATTCAACATATTTCACATACTACAAAATGTGATGCATGAAATGGTTTTAAATCTTAAAAATACGTTGTTATCAAATGTTTTACTTTTGAAATGTTTAATAAAATGATATCAAGTCATTGTTAATTATTGTTCAAAACCCATAAGATGTCTTACAAAACCATTTTTACATCCTTGAACTATACTATGCGTATACACTTATATCCTTATATATGTATTGATATTATAGTTTACATCTTTCATTTTGTTCCCACACCCTTGAGTACTAAGAGTGTATAAACCTACATGATCAACCAATTATAGTTCAGTAAATTATCATAGGGATAGTTTGAAGATATCAAACATTACTCCTATTACAAGGAATCACACAAGAGTCAGTTCATTCATGAGTCTATATTAGTACATTACCTGATACATGAGTACATATACATATACTTACCTGTTACATGAACACACTTACATGAATATCATACAGGAACACTGTTACATAGGTGCATTATCCTGTATTCACTTACTTGGATACTTGTACTTAGAACTATGAGGATAATTTATTAGTACTTTCTGTGTAAATTATCTTTCCTATCCCGGTTCAATGGGATATCTAGGCAGGACTTACCATTCCGAACCCCACTGATTAGCACCAGTGGTCGATGACCATCTAAGGAGGTCTAAGGTTACTACTTATACTAGGTAGATCGATAACCGGGGCTAACCCCTCCACCCACTTGCTGCTGCTACGGAGGACAAGTGGACAATCTTTGATTGTTCATTAGGTTATACCTTTCGCTTATTGCGATGTTGTGTTACTCCTAGTACCTAGCGATGACACTTACATTATTACTTTTTCTGAACAATCTTCGGATGTTCATTAGGTTACATATTTCGCTTAATGCGATGTTGTGTTAGTCCTAGTACCCAGTGACAACACTTACAGTAGTACATTTTCCTGTTTACTTTATTTTGTGATACTTTCAAATAAACGATGAGTTAGACTAAGTACTTTAGTACTAAACAATTAAAGGAAAACTATCATGTTACTTACAAAACATTCGGGTCTTGGTAGAAGACTACATTATCATAACAAAACATTCAGGTCTTGGTAGAAGACTACATTGTCATAAAAAAACATTCGGGTCTTGGTAGAAGACTACATGGTCATAACAAAACATTCGGGTCTTGGTAGAAGACTACATTGTCATAACAAAACATTCGGGTCTTGGTAGAAGACTACATTTCATACTTATAGAAAATAAGGGATTTTCTAGGGATTTCATACTTACATCAACATTTTCATTTAAAGGTATACATGGCGTTCATAACAGATTTTCATAAGCAAGACAACGACACTTAATTTCTTATGAATTCACTAGCTTTAAAGCTGATACTCGCTTTCAAAATAACTTGTATTCTCAGGTCAGCAGTAGACAGGTACGATGGCCAGGTTTTGAGAAGACGGAGCAGACAAGTCTCGTCTTTTATTTTGATTGTATATTACTGGTGTCTTATTATAATGAAAGAACACACATGTATTAAACTTTACTTATAATGCAATGGATGATGTTGTTGCTTGTTTATTATATTACACTATTGTGATACTGTACATGACGTCCTCCACCCCTGAACGTTTCCGTCGTTCGTGGTTTTGGGGTGTGACAGTATGGTACACGAACCATAACATCACTCCTTAGTCTGCTCCGATGCATGGTACACGAACCATAACATCACTTCTCAATCTGCTCTGATGTGTGGTACACGAACCATAACATCACTCCTCAATCTGCTACTTAGAACCTTCAGAATACTCCCTGTATCGAGTATGGGTCCTCTGCGTTCAGTAGTACGGGCCCATACTACCTGCCACATCTACCCATACTTTCCACACGGACCATCCCAGAGCTCGTAAGTAGCTGCTCAACCTTCTCGTTCACTAATTCCTCCATGTGTGCTCACTCCTCAGCGAAATGCTCTATTCTGCCAGCGTACTCATCTGGCTAAGGTTACTCCCAAAGCTCTTCCTTGGTCCTCCCACTTCTCCTCCATTAGCTGCTAAAGAGCTCCTCATGATGCCAGCCATCTACCTCCTGAATATCGTGATATTCACTTGGTAGCCGACTCCCATCACAGAGAGTTCCACAAAGCGTGATGCAAGCAACATTTGGGCATCGAAGAGTACATAGAACTCACTCTGGGTGATAACTCCGTTTGCTCTGCTCGTCCTCGAAAGTCCACCGAACTCTGCTACTCTACCCCTCGCGGGTTCTAACCATTCTTTCGGTAAGCACCACGGTACTCATCTAGGCATCTCCCCTAGATTACTCCTCTACTCAAATCCCCTAAAAGGATTCCAACTGAATATTTTCACTCATCACATACTCAAAAGCACATCACTTATAACAGCAACTCCTAGGCTAAGGTATCACAAATCAGACCACTCTAGTCCTAAGATATGAAGTACCTAGCCTGTCTCTAGCATGAATAATATCTCATAAAGTGTATCATAAATATCTCATAACACAAATGTAAGGGTATTTTGGGAAATCACCGTTCGGGCTCTGGCTGATTGTACACACTGCTCTTTCTCGCTTTCTCTTTGAACTATTATTCGCTTTAGAAAATCATTTCTTTGAAAACTTTTCTTACTTCCTCAGTTTGAGTCCAGATTTACCCGAAGGTGCATCCGAATCCCTCAAACCAAGGCTCTGATACCAACTTTTAACACCGAAATTTTTAAAACAAAATTTTCATTTAAAATCGTTTATCTCTTTAACACTTTTCACAAAAATCTCCTTTTTGTTTAAATTGCAATACACGACTCTTTTGTTCAATCAATTAATAAACCAGGATCCTCAAAACGAATGCTTCCTCTGGTGTGTACAATCGAGCCGGTGCCGTCCTGTGATCCTGTGATTACCTGAAACACATAACACAAAACATTGTAAGCACGAAGCTTAGTGAGTTCCCCAAAATACCACTCTAACACATATTAGCCACTGGAGGCTATAATCTCTATTGACCCTCCGATCAGTGTGTCTCAGTGGGACCCTCTAGTCCCCGCTCTCTGTGGGCCCTCTAGCCCTAACTCTATGGACCCAAAGGTCCTAACTCTGATAACTCTAAATCATGCATATCACATATCACAATAAATCTCAACACATAAGCATACAAATACACTGGCACATAATACTAAAAATACCACATATAGCACATATTAGTCACTCGAGGCAATAACTCTGTGGGCCCTTGGGCCCTAACTCTGCGGACCCTCTGGTCCTAGCTCTGTGGACCTTCTGGTCCTATATCTAATATACACACAACATAAATCACATAGAAATAATGCGGTGCCACACATCACATAGATAGCATTCAATAACTCTATCGCATAACTCTGTTACCACTCTAGGTAAAGTATAGTGAGAAGACTCACCTTGCAAGCAGAAAGCAGATATCCTCACACTTGAATCTCAAACTCGCCACCGCCTAACACATAAGGAAAATACTCTCATGAATATAACTGTCGAGACTAGACTCAACCCTCTCTTGGCACCCTCTTAAGGGTAAAAGACCATTTTACCCCTCTCGTGGCCCAAAGACCACATCGCTGACCAAACCCTAAAAGTCAACGGTCAAACTTTTACCCGACTCGTCGAGTCCACTTGGGCGACTCGGCAAGTCTACACGTGTCCACTAACTCTCTAGTCTCGCTTGGCATGTCGAGTCCCTCCCCTTGCTCGATGAGTCCCACCTGTCATGAATCGCAGGCCCACCCCCGACTCAACTCGCCGAGTCCCAAGATCAACTCGGCGAGTTCCGCCTTGAACTACAGTCCTCTAATCCCCCTCTGACTCACTAAGTTATTCCCCCAACTCGGCAAGTCTACTCACTGAGTGATTTATGGGAAACCCTAACCCTACTCGCCGAGTCTGCCCTTGGACTCGGCGAGTTCATGCCAGGCACAAACTCAATTAACCTCCTGAGGTCAGATCTGTTCCTTAGATGCATAGATCTAACCTTCCCAAGCCTGATAAACACGTAAAGCTTTAATCTTGACACTCATGGGATGTCTAGGAGGCTTCACTTGGTGATTTAGCCCCAAAAATAACACCCTAAGCTCAACACAAAGCAAACTGAGATAAGCTCTTTAGACCACTATGGGTCCAGATCCGAAGTCTCAAGGTGAATAGGGGCCATATTCTCACAATTTCTTCCATAAAGGACATGAAAACTCTACATCTATGGATTCCTTCAATCAAAACAAATAAAAGGGCAATATAGTATCTCAAAGATGAAGTCCTTTGCTTGAAATCCATAGATGCACCACCTCCTTGGTCTCCTCTAAGCTGGAAACACCTCCTTCTTGCAAGAATCAACCACAAAGATCAAGAAATGGCTCCTTTCCTCTAACAATCGCTCTAGCTCTTTTAGGGTTTTTCTCTGGGGTTTGGTGGCTGCAAATGACGGCCCTAAGTGCCTTTAAATAGGTCCCAAACCCGGGAAATTAGGGTTTCATTAAACAACATAGACTCGTCGAGTCCACTCATGGACTCGCCGAGTCCAGTCATGAACCCGGATGAAAATCCGCGACCCTACTCGGCGAGTCTAAGCACCAACTCGCCGAGTTCCTCCACAAACTCCAAAATAAATGGATAAATATTATACCTGGGAATCCGGATGTTACAAAAAGCCCAAGGGTTCAGATCACAGAGCTAGGAGTCAGCAGAGCCACGATCGGTGTGGCAAGTGTGGGAGATTACACGATGGGGCGTGCAAGGCAGGGAGTGTCGGTTGCTATAAGTGCGGCCGGACTGGGCACATGAGCAGAGGTTGTACAACCACTACTACCACCGTTGTGGCGTCAGATCTGATTTGCTTCCAGTGCAATCAGAGGGGACATAAAAAGTCCCAGTCTCCGAGTTTAGCTGCAGCAGGGAAGGTGTCAGCACCTGCTCCTGCTAGTTTGAGGATTTCAGATGGCTGTCAGGGCCGAGTCGAGACGTCGGTGGCGAAGAGTAGGGCTTTTCAGCTGACAGCAGAGGAGGCACGGGCGACTCCTGATGTGGTGACGGGTATGTATTTTCCCCTTATCTTTGCATTTATTATTGCTTGCTTCTTATGGTTATATGTTTTGGTATAGGTTCGTTCTCGGTGAACGGCATTTCAGCAACAGTATTGTTTGATTCAGGGGCTACCCGATCATTCGTCTCTCTTGCACTGAGCAAGTGGTTTAGTAGAGCTCCAGGGGAGCTAGATTGTCCACTCGAGGTTGAGATAGCAGCTGATAGGACCGTTAGGGTTGCAAGGGTACACAGAGGGTGTTCCCTACAGTTATTCGATGAGCAGTTTCCGGTGGACTTTGTCACTATTCCCCTGTGAGGGAATAAGGTCATAGTAGGCATGGATTGGCTGAGCCCCAATGGGGCAGTGATAGATTGTGAGCTACAATTGGTGAGGGTTCACACTCCCAGTGGGGGAGAGTTAGTGATTGAGGGCGAGAGGCTATAGCGGGGACCATTTCTGTGTTCAGCAGCGAGAGCGAGGCGCTACTTCCAGCAGGGTTGCGCCGGTTATATTGCCTATGTTTTAGATACCCGGGAGAAGGGCAAGACGACAGTTGATGATGTTCCGGTGGTGCGAGACTACCCGGATGTATTTCCAGAGGATTTGCGAGGAATACCTCCTGAGAGGCAGGTTGAGTTTGGGATTGATCTAATCCATGGTGCGGCTCCGATAGCTAAGGCACCGTATTGGTTGGCTCCCCGGAGATGCAGGAGCTGTCTACGAATCTGCAAGAGCTGCTAGACAAGGGATTTATCAGGCCGAGCAGTTCGCCCTCGGGTGCACCGATTTTGTTCGTGAAGAAAAAGGACGGGTCGCACCGTATATGTATAGATTATCAGGAACTGAATATGGTAACGGTGAAGAACCGTTACCCACTTCCGAGGATATATGATTTGTTTGATCAGCTTCAGGAAGTGTCTTGGTTTTCCAAGATCGATTTACGCTTCGGATATCATCAGATGTGGGTCAGAGGCGAGGATGTGCAGAAGACTGCCTTTAGGATCAGGTATGGTCATTATGATTTTGTGGTGATGCCGTTTGGGCTCGCCAACGCTCCATCCGTGTTCATGGACCTCATGAACCACGTATGCAGGCTGATGCTGGATCGGTCTGTGATAGTATTCATAGACGATATCTTGGTGTATTCCAAGACTCAGGAGCAGAATGAGGAGCACCTGAGAGAGGTGCTAGAGGTTTTGAGGAGGGAGAGACTTTTCGCGAAGTTCTCCAAGTGCCAGTTCTGGTTGTGCGAGGTGCAGTTCCTTGGTCACCTCGCCAACCAGAAGGGTATTTTGGTTGATCCGACCAAGATTGAGGCCGTGATGCAGTGGGAGGTCCTGAAGTCTCCATCCGAGATTTGGAGTTTTCTTGGTTTGGCAGGGTATTACAGGAGATTCATCCAAGATTTCTCCAAGATAGCAGTACCGCTCACTCGACTGACCAGGAAGTCGGTAGCGTTTTGTTGGGGGCCTGAGCAGCAGATAGCATTTGAGACTCTCAGGCAGAGACTGTGCGAGGCACCGATTCTTACCCTGCCAGAGGGAGTAAAGGATTTTGTAGTCTACTGTGATGCCTCGATCACAGGTATGGGAGCAGTGTTGATGCAGCGAGGCCGTGTGATAGCTTACGCCTCGAGACAGTTGAAGCCTCACAAGGCTAATTATCCTACTCATGATTTAGAGTTGGGGGAAGTGGTGTTTGCCCTCAAGATTTGGAGACATTACCTTTATGGGGTCTGTTGTACCATTTACACGGATCACAAAAGCTTGAGGTACCTCATGGATCAGCCAAATCTGAACATGAGGCAGAGGCGATGGTTAGATGTGTTGAAGGATTATGACTGTGAGATCCTCTATCACCTGGGGAAGGCCAACGTAGTGGTTGACGCCCTGAGCTGCAAGGCAGTAGCGGCCCTGATCAGAGACATTTGTTTGAGGATGACGGTGATTACTCCATTATTGGAGCAAATCAAGGAGGCGCAGGTAGAGGGCCTCAAGGAGGAGTGGCAAAAGTGTGAGAGGATCGTGAGCCGGGTAGCTTTTTTTGACTATGATAGTAGAGGATTGTTGACCCTTCATGGGAGAGTTTGGGTACCGTACTGGGGTGGAGTATGACAAGTGTTGATGGACGAGGCTCATAAGTCTCGATTCTCCATTCATCCAGGGGCGACGGAGATGTATACAGATATTTGACCCTATAATTGGTGGCTCTGCATGAAGCGGGATGTCGCTTGGTATGTGGAGAGGTGCCTGAACTACAGGAAGGTTAAGGCAGAACACCAATGACCTCATGGCAAGATGCAACCGTTAGACATTCTAGTGTGGAAATGGGAAGACATCACCATGGATTTCATCACGAAGCTTCCCAGGACTGCACGTGGAGTGGATTCTATATGGGTTATAATGGATCGGTTGACGAAGAGTGCTCATTTTATACCGATCCAGGAGAGTATATCAGTAGAGAAGTTGGCCGATGTTTATGTGAGAGAGGTGGTGCCACGGCATGGAGTGCCTGTTTCAGTGGTGTTAGACCGATATGTTCGTTTTACTTCCATATTCTGGAAGCGGTTTCACGATGAGATGGGTACTCGTCTCCATTTTAGCACGCTTTCCATCCTCAGATGGATGGGCAGAGCGAGAGAACGATTCAGACTCTTAAGGATATGCTGCAGGCATGTGTTCTAGACTTCGGTGGCAGTTGGGATACGTATGTTCCGTTAGCAGAATTTTCGTATAACAACAGTTACCCTGCGAGTATTGATCGACCTCCTTTCGAGATGCTCTATGGGAGGAAGTGCAGGACCCCGATTTGTTGGGGCGAGGTCAGTCAGCGAGTCATTGGAAGCACCGAAGTGGTGCTCAAGACGACAAAGTTGATCCACCAGGTTCATAGCAGACTGCAGACTGCACAAAGTCAGCAGAAGAGTTACACCGATAGGAGGTGTTTAGATTTGGAGTTCCAGGTGGGCGATATGGTCCTCCTGAAGGTGTCACCCTGGAAGGGTGTTATCAGGTTTTGGAAGAGGGGCAAGTTGGGCCCCAGGTTCATTGGTCCTTTTAGGGTTTTGGCCCGGGTGGGTCGGGTTGCTTATCGATTGGACCTTCCGACAGAGCTTAGTCAGATCCACAACACTTTCCACGTTTCTCAGTTGAGGAAGTGTTTGGTGGACGAGTCGGCAATTGTACCCATTGAGGATATTCAGGTTGATAGCAGCCTGAATTATATCGAGAGACCAGTTGCGATCTTAGATTGGAAGGTGAAGACCTTGAGGAACAAGGTGATTCAGTTAGTGAAGGTGAAGTGGTAGCACCGGAAGGGTTCAGAGTGGACGTGGGAGTCCGAGGAGGAGATGCGGGGGCATTACTCCGAGTTGTTTCTAGATTCAGCGGCAGCAGACTTCGAGGACGAAGTCAGAGACAAGTGGGGGAGAGTTGTAACACCCTAATTCTGGTATGATATTTATTTTTTCAAGTTTTTGGGAGGAACTCGACGAGTCAGTAGCCAGACTCGTCGTGTAGAGTCGGGTTTTCGACCACGTTTAAGTTGGCGACTCGACGAGTCCATATTTTGGACTCGGCGAGTCTGCCAGTCTAGATGAAACCCTAATTTCAAGGGTTTGCACCCTATTTAAACAACTTTTGGGACCTCAAGTCAGCCCCCATCACCCCTTAGAGCATCATTCTCGAAACCCTAGAGCCCTCTTATCATTTTGTGTGATTTTGGTGTGTTTCTTTGAAGTTATTGAGAGGAAGAGGAAAGTAGATCAAGAGGAGAAGAAGGAGATCCTAAATCCTTGTGGAATTTCAGAGTATAGCAAGGTATATCTTGGCCCTTTTCTGTTTCTGTGTTTAAATCCCCTTTTTAATGCCATTAAAGCTATTCTTGAACCATTTCTTGGCTTAGTAGTAGCATAAAGGACTTATTGAGATGATTAGCCTTCGGATTTAGCTAGGTTCGAGTTCCAAAAGCTTAGATCTAGTACCTTTTTGGAGCCATTTTGCATGAAAGCTCTAGATCTACTCTTATAGTGTGTTTTGAACCCTAAAACCTTCATTTGATGTTGTTTACACGTAAAGTTGGAAACTTTACGTGTTAATCAAGCCCCAAGAACCTAGATCTATGAATGGAATGGACTGGTTTCAAGCAGAACCGAGTATATAGTGTTTGCATGCATATGACTCGGCTAGTCGCTCTTCAGACTCGGCGAGTCGAGTCGCGAGTCCCCTTTTTTCCCTGTTTCGAGTTATGCCGTGTGAAACCAGTGAGTGAGAGAAGGACTCGGTGAGATAGAGGGTTAAACTCATTCGTGGAGGAACTCGGCGAGTCAATGCCCTGACTCGGCGAGTCCAAGGCAAGCTTCATGCCTCATCAACAGACTCGACGAGTTGTTCATACAACTCGGCGAGTCACAGCTAGAGTGTTTATCTGATGAAGGAGAACTCGACGAGTTGTTCATACAACTCGGCGAGTTGGATGCAGATTTTACGAGTGTTGATATCAAAGAGGAAATCATTGAGTTTGTGCCAAAACTCAACGAGTAGTAGCGAGTAGAAGCAAGAAAGTGAGAGTAAGGACTCGACGAGTTGGTGACTCAACTCGACGAGTCAGGTCAACTGAATGTTGACTTTGACCGGTAGGTTGACTTTGGCCAGGGGTAAGATAGTTATTTTACCCTCAGTGTTATTATCAGTGTTTGATTGATGGTACTTATGGAAATTGTAGCCGGGGTGAAACTGGAGCCACAACACACAGATTCAGGAGCGGTTCTTTCAGCAGCTTGGCTACGAGGTGAGTTTTCCTTCCAGTAGGAACGGGTCTAAGGCCACAATGCCGGCCCATTTAGCTAGCAGTAGTTTCCAGAATTCGGTCTAGTATAGTAGTTAGTATGTTTGGTGCCTTCGTGGCTCGGACATTATCTATGTGTTATGTGTTTCGGGCTGTAGCCTGATGCAGTATGCAGTTATGTGTTCATGCTAGTTGATATGTTTATGCTTTGCTATGTTATGCTCAGTCGGATTCCGGACTTCGGTCCGATGCAGAGGGCAAGGCCCTGGGTATTTTCGGACTTCAGTCCGATGCAGTTTCCGGACTTCGGTCCGATGCAGTGGGAAGGCCCAGTATGTGTTATATGATATTGTATGGTATGTGCTAGTCTGGGGAGCTCACTAAGCTTTGTGCTTACAATTTCCGTTTTGGTTTCAAGTTCTTCCGCAAATAAGGGAAGAGCTCGGGATGATGGCATTGCCCACACCACAGCTTCAGTCTTATTCCTGGGAGTTTGTTTTGATTCATAGTTTGATTTAGCACAAATGTTCATGACATTTTGTTATGGGATGAGATATTTGACATATGGTTTTATGATATGACGATCAGTATGTGACTTTTATTATTATTAAAAAAAATCTTGGGCCGTATTTTTGGATGTTACATGGAGCACTGACTATCAACCACCGGTCGCCATCGCCGACCTCCTTTATCAACCCTACACAACACAATCCCTTACACGCGAACTGATTCCCACTAGAATAAGCAACCTTCCCAAAATTACATATCAACATTGATCATCTCGGGCTCGAAGGAAATCCGTCCTTCAGTTAACCACTCCTCAGACTGTAGATGATACCCGCCATTCAGACCAAAAGCCTGATTTCCCACTAATAACCCTCATGGATGATAACCCACAAAGTTCCCAACACCAAAACCCTTAACCATACCGTAACCCTCAAGGAACAACGAATACAATACCAAAAATCACACAACACGACTAGAAGAAACACAATACTCCATAATAATCACAAGATAACAAGAAATCAAGAAAGAAACATACCCGCAGCTGCATCCAGTACTGCCCTGACATCCTCTGCTATAAGCTGAAAAGCACGACCCTAAGCCCTTTGGGGCTTCGCTCCACCCTGACCTCCACCCGTAATCCTCAAAGTGGCCGGTGCTGGAGCCTGCACCGGTCTTGCAGCAAGTTGTGGACAGTTGACCCTCAAGTGTCCAACCTGATGGCAGTGATAACAAATCCTCAAATCCTGAACTGGGGCTGTCTGCCGATAATCCCGCGCATAATGCCCCTCCTTTCCGCACTTGCGGCACGCACCACCGGTCCTACAAACTCCGGTGTGACCCCTCCCACACTTCCCACAAGTGCGGCTGCTCTGATCTCCCAATCTAGAATCAACGGTCTTGAACCGTTTCGGCGCCGGCTGCAACTGTGCCAGGGCCTGCCTCTTCTCTCTCAACTGTAACTCAATCTCCAACTCACGCCGCTTGGCGGCCTCCTGCAACTCTAACAAGGTCTCGCACCTCTGCGTAGACACAAACTGCCTGATATCCCTTTTGAGCATACTCAGATATCGGGACATTTGAGCCTGCTCCGAAGCAAACTCTGGGAAAAACATCGCCCTCTCAGTGAACATCCTGGTGATCTCCGTCACCGACTCCGAATCCTGCTTTAGCTCCAGGAACTCCTGATCCAACCTGTCTCTCTCAACCCACGGAACATAACGAGTGCTAAACATCTCCCGGAACTGATCCCAAGAAACCGCAGCCCTCTGCACATCCGAATATGACCCCGTGGCCAATCTCCACCAATCCTTCGCCCCGAGCCACAACAGGTTTCAGAGCACACCTCACCCTTTGATCAGTAGGGCATAAACACGTGAAGAAACACCCCTCCACATCCGACAACCATCTCATAGCAACAATCGGGTCCTGAACCCCATTGAAGGTTGGGGGCTTCGTATTATCGAACTCCCGATACTAAAAACCTCTACCGGCTCCTCCCCCTGCCGCTGCTACAGCCGCTGTAGCCGCCACGGCAGCCGTCTCTGTAAGAGCTGCATAATGCTCATCAAAATACTCAAACATAGTGGTCATGATCGACCCAAACAGTTCCGGCAAATTGTCCCGGAACAACGCAGCAACCTCATCATGCAGGATCTCACGAATCCTATCATCCAACTCGTCCGTGCTCATCTGACCAATAAGCTCGGGCGGTACTGACCCTCACTCCTAAAGGAACACTGGAAATCTCCCATGGAAGAAACCCTAGGCTAGAAGGCATCATAAATCAGACAACATTATCATGAAAACCTGAAGATCCCTAGCGTAGTACTAGCATGTTGTTCTATCATAGCTCAAAAACAAATATCATGTATGGCATTTTGGGGTTACTTACTGGCTCCGTCTGATTGTACCCCCGCGTCCTCTTTTACTCATTTTGAAAACCATTTTAAATTCTCTTTTGAAAACTCTCCTTGATTTGAGACTGGATTCACATGAATGTTCCTCCAATTCACTCAAACCAAGGCTCTGATACCAACTTGTAACACTCTAAAAATTTCAACCATTTTAAACTTTTCAAAAACAACCTAGTTTCATAAAGTTATTACAAAAAGGTTTTCAATACAATTATTATTAGAGTCTTCCCAGAACCACATCATAAAACATAATCATGAGGAGCGGTACGATCACGCCTTTGCCTTGCCACGGTCTCCTAAAGAACCTGAAAAAAACATTAAACCACAACTATAAGCCCGAAAGCTTAGTGAGATACCCCTAAAATACCAACCACATATACCATACACGCACAACATGCCATCTCGTAACAGAACACATAACAGCCATGCACTTCGGGTATACTGTGTGACTGGTCCGCCATACCGGCCTTCAGTCCACCTGGTCCACCCTTCGAGTCTAGCCTTATACATCGAGTCTAAAGTGTGATTAGTCCGCCTGCACCGGGCCTTCAATCCACCTGGTCCACTCTCTAAGTCTACAGTATGACTGGTCCGCCCGCACTGGGCCTTCAGTCGGCCTGGTCCACTCTCCGAGCCTTGGCACGTTTGGTTCGCCCTCTTGGGGCCTACAGCCTATCAGGACCGCTCGCTGGGCTTTCGGGATGACCGGTCCGCCCTGGGTATGTTGGCCTACAGCACAAAGCAGGACCCGCCTCAACCCAACCCCAGTCCAACAACCATGTGCACATAAACATTCAATCATATAACCATTCACATCCAAACAAACCATTCTAGCAGATCACATAACATAACATCATCCTACCCAGGATACCGACCTTAACCAGGTCTCTTAACATATACCATCCTAACTACCAGGATGCAAACATAGCCAAGTCATAACGTAACAACGATACCCGAATTACCATCCAATAAAGGGCCGGCCTTGGTGCCATAGACCCTGTCGATATAGTGAGGATAACTCACCTGCAACTAATGACTAAAGAGATAAGACCAAGCTGCTCCGACTGCTGACACGATCTCCACCACTAGCCAACTCCAAGACATTGAACTCAAACAAATGCCAACAATTACCAAAATGCCCTGGAAGTCAACTGGTCAACCGTTGGACAAAGTCAAAGTCAAGGTCAACCACCTGACTGACTCTACTCGCCGAGTCAAGCCGCTGACTTGTCAAGTCCCCATGCTCAGAACTCCCAATATGCGACTCAACTCGCCGAGTCGCCCCAAGACATGCCGAGTCCAACAAACTCTGAGTCCTTTCTCACTCAACTCACCGAGTCATCCCTTGACTCACCGATTCATAGCTTAACCAGAAAAAGGTTAGGACCTCACGACCAGACTCGTCGAGTCCAAGAAAAGACTCGCTGAGTCCAAGGCTATCTTCAACCAACTCGCCGATTTGTTCTTCCAACTCGTTGAGTTCCTGCCTATCTTCATGCTACTCGCCGAGTACACCCTTGTGACTCGCCGAGTACCTCTAGGTCTTAATCCATATAGAGGCTTTCCAGGCCATGCAGATTTCTAAAAATCATCCATCATATAAAGTGGCAAACTTTACGTGAATCCAAAGAGATCAAAGCATATAACACTCTAGGGTTAGGGTTTGGGGCAAGATGGCTTCACCAATCACCCAAGAACAGGGACTTTCATGCACTCTAGACCTTCTCCATTAGCAACCTCAGATCTAACCTCCACACTCAAAATATCACAAGCTATGCTTTCCAAAGACTCCAAAATGATGAATCTAGATGAATAATAGCCCAAGCAACGAAATAATATCTCAAAAGAAAGCTCCAACAGAAGAGAAATCCAAATCCTTGCAAAGCCCCTTGCTCCAAGCATCTTATCCCTCCAAGATCTCTTCCATAGAAACTTCTCCAAGGCTCAAAAGCTCTCAAACTCACTCACAAACACACATTAGGGTGTCCTGGACTTCAAGGGAGAGTAAGGAGGCTATGGAGAGGGTATAATGTCCTTTATATAGGGCTCAACCCCCGAAATTAGGGTTTTCTCCACACAGCACCAACTCGCCGAGTCCAGTCGCCGACTCGCCGAGTTGGCCACTTAACACGTGACCATCATCGCGACCCTATTCACCGAGTCCACCCGCTGAATCGCCGAGTTGCCCATTCACATTTTCACTTTGAACCCTGAACTTGCACTCCTGAACTCGGAATGTTACACGATGAGTAGGATTAGGTTCCCCGAGAATCACTCAGTTGGTGACTCGCTGAGTTGGGGAAATGACTCGGTGATTAAGAGGAGATTTAGAGGACTAGAGTTCATGACTAAACTCGCTGAGTCAAGAGCCGGGCTCGACGAGTTGGGACTGGTTGTCCCACGATTCACGATTAGTGATGATTTGAAGAGTGGAGGGTTGACTCAGTGAGTCAAGTGAGGACCAGGAGTGTGTACGGCACGCATGGACTCGCCTAGTCACATTTGTGCACTCGACGAGTCTGGTCAAGGTTTGACCATTGACTTTTGTTGACTCTTAGGGATTGGTCAAAAATTGGACTTGTGGACCGTTTGAAGGGTAAAATGGTCTTTTAGCCTTCTTAGAGGACATGTGATGATCTAGTCTAGCCTGAAGAGCCGTTATTGATTAAGATAATTGTTTATGTGTTTAGGCAGAGGCTAGATCAGTGTTTACGCGAGCGAGAGATTACCGAGACATCCTAGGTGAGTCTTCTCACTATACCTTACCTTGAGTGGTAACCAGAGTTATGTGACAGAGTATCTTGTATGCTATTTATGTGATGTGTTGCACTGCTTTATTTCTATGTGATTGATGTTGTGTGTATTCCAGAGTTAGGACTTGAAGGTCCACAAAGTTAGGACCAGAGGGTCCACAGAGTTAGGACCAGAGGGTCCACAGAGTAAGGGCTAGAGGGCCCACAGAGTTATAGCCTCGAGTGGCTAATATGTGTTATATGTGGTATTTTAGGGAACTCACTAAGCAATCATGCTTACAATATTATGTGTTATGTGTTTCAGGTACTATTGAAGATCGCAGGAAGGCGCCGACATGATTCGTACACATACGCGGAGTTTTATATGTTTTGATCTTGGGATATGTTTTCTGAATTGAGATGTGATACATTGAGATTTTTATAATAACTATGTATGTAAACGTGTTTTGAAAATGTGAAAAATTGTTTAAATTTTTACGGAATTACAGGTTGGTATCAGAGCCTTGGTTTGAGGGATTCGGATGCACCTTTGGGCGTGTCTGAACTCAAACTGAGGATTTGAGGAAAATTTTCGATAATAAAATAATTTTGAAGAGTAAGAGAGTTTTGAGACAAAAAGAACAGAGCCGTGTGTACGATCAGCCAACGCGTGAATGGTGATTTCCCAAAAATACCCTTACAATAAGTGTTATGAGATATGTTATGCTATGTTATATGATGAGTTATGTTATGCATGCTAGAGTAGACTAGGTATTCTTATTAGGACTAGACTGGCTGTAGTGACAAACAACATGGTTTAGCATGCAGAATTAAAGCTTGCACAATTGAACATGGTGATTTGGGTGTTTAAGAGATATATTGAATGTATATGGTGTTACACAAAAAGGATCTAGATCTAGACTACATAAATAACACACACTTACACACTTACTTGTACATCTCTCAAGCACACCTCTACAAGTGACTATTTATACAGGTGTTTAGATGTCTCTCTCTCACTCTAACAAATGGGTCTAAAGGCTAAAGCACCACATGTAAGTGGGTTTTACAAAAGTCAAACATTTACAAAGTCATGAATGAATAACTTTGAAACCCCAACATTCTCCCCCTCAAAGTTAGGAATGAATGACCCACTTCAAATCCTCCAAAATCAAGCACTACGCGGTTCGAGCCTCAAAGGTGACACATGTTGAAACGAACTTCAATATTCAATTCTTCCATGATTCTTCAATTTGGGCTCTAGGATGTGAGACCATACAAACCAAGCAGCAACGAATGATCAAGAGTATTCCAAACTCCAAATAATCACCCAAAAGTTGCGCATAAAAACACACCCCAAAAATCTTCAATAAATCCAAACGCATTTTGAATACATCACTTCCGAACTTCCAATTGCATCATCTCGTGGCTTCAAAACTTCAAGATCACTTCGGTCTTCAAATCCACGTAATATGAAAAATTCAAGTTCGAATTTCCATATAAAACTTCTCCCTCTTTTTATAATCGAAATTTGATTATAAAACTCCAAAGGAAAAAGAACGTGCTCTATTCAGAATTTTTCATGTCAAAACTCCCCCTTAACATGTGGTATAAACTTTGTGCTTCAATCCGGAAAATCCAAAAAATATTCAATTTTTATCTTCGTTCACGGATCGCCTTTGACAAAATTTCTCAAAAAATGGGTAGAAATTGTCAATTTCAAAATTCTGCAGTGACCCGTTGCGCCTAAACAGTCAAATATGCGAAACATACCCCCATTTGCGAAACTGGGTAGAATGTGTAAATTCGCACAAACTGCAGGGGCCTGAAATGCACAATCTTCAATTTTCAGCAAAAACAGTCCTTTTTCGAATTTGGGTGAAAAGTGTCAAACATGCGAAATTTGAGTTAATTTGCGAAGTGTAAAATATTAAAAGGTTCAGGGGCCGTTTTTGAAACTTCTTCCCTTTTGTTCTCCAAACATGCGAAGAGTAGACCCTTTTCTTACGAAATCTCTTGTCAAACAAACAAAACTTTAAGGGCCAGTTTCGTAAATTCGACTTCTTCTTTTTCAATTCATATATTTGACAGTGACACACTTCGCAAGTTCCAGTCAAACAAATTCTTCGCACATCACTGATGCGAACCATGGATGAAAATACTTCGCATCTTAACCCAATTTAACTAAATGCCAAATATTGAGACCCAAATGCAAACTCAACAGAACTTCAAATCATCACAGATTGCGAACGAACTTCCTGTTTGTCTTCCAAATTGCGAACCATATAACATTCTTATATGCGAACTAAATTGATTTCATATGCGAAAGTCAACTCCATAAATCCCAAAATGAACTCCAATTTAGACACCGACACATCAAAACATAATTCCTCCCAAGTCCATCTTTCCCAGCTCGTTTGACAAGTATCGACCATTACTATTCGACACAAAATCACCAAACGAAATCAAACTCAAATCGATTCCCAAAACATTGATCCCATCTGTAAGACCATTCGAACAATCATTGAACACCCAATCCATACATGTGAACTTCAATAATCAACAATCCACATATCGAATCTTCAAAATCCAATACTTCGCTTTTTAGTGTAAACCGAAATCTATTTCACTTCGTTCGTTCCATCGACTTCAAAATCGAATTCACAGTAATTGTCGAAGAAAATCGACATCAAAATCATCGATCATTCAGGAACAAAAATATTCGAACTCAACCTCATCAAATGATTTTCAAAAATTGATACCCACTTTCGATTCTAGACCAATGATTTGCGAACTCAGTTGAAATCGACTCTACATCAGCCTCCGAGACACATCAAAACAACTATACAACATCAAAAATTAAACCCAGTCTTGTTCAAAACCCATCATATCACCACTTTCGTTATGATGAACAAAATCCATCCAATCTTCAAAATTAAATCCCAGTTTGAACATGATTTTGACACACATAACCTCGAAACATCCTTTATCAGTCGATTTTATCATATGATTCACTAATTTATCTCTTGAATTCCAACTTTTTCACAGTTTGACTTTTTAAAGTCAGCGAACCATAATCATGAAATCGATGATTCTAGGTCCAATTTCAGATCAAAACAGTGATAAACCAATTGTTGTTCATATTTTCGTCTCAGATATTTCAATATTTTTGATCAATTTTATCAAAATCAAAAACAGAAATCTACAATCACTTGATCATCATCGGTTGTTAATATACGAAGTCATACACAACCAATTCACAAGTGTTTGATTAATACAAGCTTCTAATCGATTTTTCAGTAAGATTATTGCGAAATCATAGTTCAAGAACCATGGATTAAGAAGAAGGTATGCGAGTGATATTGATGATAAAAAATAATGAAACTAGCACAAATTGAATGAATCGAAGACTTCAATTAACTTTGGGCTTATTAGTTCAAAAATGAACAGTAACATACAATTGGAATTGGGCTCAAACAGGAAGTATATCGGATATTAAATGATTCGAAAATTTCTTGGGATCAATGATCGAACATGAAACGGTAACGAGTTTCTTTTGGTAGCAATTAAAATGTTTATGAACAGTACAAGATTCGAAAATTGTAGATCATAAAAGAATTTTGGGCATAAATCTCGATTCAAACAAACAAATAGGATTGGATCGGGCTTTGATCATTGAAAAATTATTGGATCAACAATGAGATTTGAAACGAACTAGATCCAATGAATCAAAATGATCAAAAATCAAGAACACAAAGCACGAATCCAAATATTACGAGAGATCATAGAGAGAGACTCACCAAAATTGCTCAAAATTGTGACAAAAATTGCCAAACCGAGAATCGTTCTTCAAAAATCACCTTGATCTTGAAGACCCACTCTGATACCAATTGTAGTGACAAAGAACATGGTTTGGCATGCAGAATTAAAGCTTGCACAATTGAACATGGTGATTTGGGTGTTTAAGAGATATATTGACTGTATATGGTGTTACACAAAAAGGATCTAGATCTAGACTACATAAATAACACACACTTACACACTTACTTTTACATCTCTCAAGAACACCTCTACAAGTGGTATGAACCCACTATTTATAGAGGTGTTTACATGTCTCTCTCACTCTAACAAATGGGTCTAAAGGCTAAAGCACCACATGCAAGTGGGTTTTACAAAAGTCAAACATTTACAAAGTCATGAATGAATGACTTTGCAACCCAAACAGTGGCCTGCTTTGTGATGCCTTAGTCTAGGAGTTTTGCTGCTAGGGAAGCTTGAGAGTGATTAGATA
This sequence comes from Lactuca serriola, assembly GCF_051521515.1. Taxonomy (NCBI): domain Eukaryota; kingdom Viridiplantae; phylum Streptophyta; class Magnoliopsida; order Asterales; family Asteraceae; genus Lactuca; species Lactuca serriola. The sequence continues at coordinate 2,026,866 of NC_136409.1, read as the reverse complement.
GCAGCGAGGAGTTTATGAGAGATCTGCTAGAGAATGGCCTATGATTATTGAGAGTAGAGTACTTGGGATTTGGGAGTCTGGGAGGAGGACTTGGGGTGAATGATGATGTGGTGTGGACAATTGTATTGGGCCCGTACTACTGGAGACACCGAATCAGTGCACAGTCCAAGTAATAATCTTGGGGGTACCAGAGGTCAAGTAGGGTCGAGTTATAGAGTGTGAGTATGCTCAAGCGAGTCCCTGATATTTTGTTATGTTATATTTCAGAGACATCATGGTCAGGACACGCCTTACACCAGAGAGCAGTGGTGCTAGTGATAAGGAGATCCGTAGGATCATTCATGAAGAAGTGGCTGCGGCCATCAAGGCAGAGATACCAAAGATTTTTGGAACTATCAAGACCACTCTGATTGAGATTTTTGTTGAGCGATACAGTGCCCTTTCTGATGCTGCAGTTGTTGCGGCCACCGCAGTCGTCGCCGCTGCCAAGCCACAGGGGGGTGACTCGTTGCTGTACCGGGAGTTCAGCAACATGAAGCCACCAGAGTTCGATAGGACGCATGATCCTACTACAGCGATGAGGTGGATTTTGGACATCGAGGGGTATTTCTACACATGTTCGTGTCCAAAGCATTTGAGCGTCAGGTTCACGCTGAACCATCTTCGCTTGGGAGCGAAGGACTGGTGGAAGTTTGTGACGGCGCACTTTTCGTCTGCTGATCTTGCTGCGGTGACCTGGGAGAGGTTCACTGCTATGTTTCGTGATGAGTACGTTCCCCCGGTGGAGAAGGAGCGTTTGGCACAGGAGTTTCTGACCCTCAAGCAGGGTACTGAGTCTGTTACAGTGATCACCAGGATGTTCCACGAGAGGGAAATGTTTTGCCCGAAGCACGTGTCTTTCGAGCATGCATGTATGAGTCGGTTTCTAAGTATTTTGAGGAGGGATATACGGGAGTTCGTGGTGAACTCCTCATACCGGACATTTGCCGAGATTCAGGAAAATGCTCGGAAGAGGGAGATAGAGCTACAGACTCAGGCCAGGGAGGAGGCGGAGTCTCAAGGTAGGGATCAGCGACTGGCATAGTCCCAGCCGACAGCCAAGCGGGCCAAGCCCACCGATTCCAGATCAGGGAACCAGAAGGGCCGCACTTGTGGCAAGTGCGGCAAGGGTCATGATGCGGTTTGAAGAGTAGGGACTTGCTACAAGTGTGGCAAGGAGGGGCATATGGCCAAAGATTGCCCCAAGGGGTTCGCAGTCTGTTTTCACTGCAACCAGACCGGACACCGGAAGGCAGAGTGTCCGCAGCTACAGGGGTCAGCACGGGGAGCATCTCAGGGATCTACCCCTGCTATTGTCAAAGCTACAGAGAGCCGGCCGGTGAAGGACGAGGCACCAAAGGCACGAGGGAGAGCCTTCCAGTTGACCGCGGAGGAAGTCCGCGCAGCACCCGACGTTGTGGCTGGTATGTACACTTTCATGTATTTATTTTTATGTTGAGATATTGTGCTTATATTATGATATGCGTAGGTACTTTTCTAGTGAATTTTGTACCTGCCTTGGTGTTATTTGACTCGGGTGCGAGTCGGTCTTTTGTATCTTTAGCTTTTAGTCAGCACATCAGTATTAGTCGAGAGGTGTTGGGTCGACCTCTGAGAGTTTCCATAGCTGACGAGAGTGCAGTGTATGACACTGAGGTGATTCGAGGATGTGTACTCGAGATCTTCGGCATTGCGTTTCCTATTGATTTGGTCCCGATTGCGATGGGGGACGTCTATCTTATCGTGGGCATGGACTGGTTGAGTAGGTTCGGAGCGGTTATTGACTGCGAGCGATAGTTGGTGACCATACGAGACCCTAGTGGGGGAGTTCTTTCGGTGTACAGCGAGGGTACCCGTACTGGTTCAGCGTTTTGTTCGGCTGCTAAAGCGACACAGAGTCTACAACAGGGCTGTAGTGGGTTTATGGCTTACATGATGGATACAAGAGTGGATATAGAGAGACCAAGGTCAGTCGATGAGGTACCGATAGTGCGTGAGTTCCCGGATGTTTTCCCTGAGGAGTTGTCGGGTGTGCCTCCCGAGAGGCAGGTAGAGTTCCTCATTGATTTGATTCTGGGGGCAGCACCTATCGCCAAGGCGCCCTATCGCCTTGCACCTCCAGAAATGCAGAAGTTTTCCTCGCAGCTTCAGGAGCTGCTGGGGAAGGGGTTTATTCGGCCGAGCAGCTCGCCGTGGGGAGCTTCAATCCTTTTTGTCAAGAAAAAGGATGGTTCACACCGGATGTGCATTGACTACCGGGAATTGAACAAGTTGACGGTCAAGAACCGTTACCCCTTGCCGAGGATCGATGATTCATTCGATCAGTTACAGGGAGCGTCTTGGTTCTTCAAGATCGATTTGAGGTCTGGATATCATCAGGTGAGAGTGTGAGATGATGATATTCAGAAGACGTCATTCAGGACTCATTATGGGCATTACAAGTTCGTGGTGATGCCTTTCGGGCTTGCCAATGCACCAGCAACATTCATGGACCTCATGAACAGAGTGTGCCGACCGATGTTGGATCGTTCGGTGATCGTATTTATTGACGATATATTGGTTTACTTGAGATCCAGAGAGCAGCATGAAGAGCATTTGAGGGAGATCCTCAGAGTTCTAAAATCGGAGAGGCTTTATGCCAAATTCTCCAAGTGTGATTTCTGGTTACGAGAGCTTCAGTTCCTAGGACACCTCGTAAACTAGAATGGGATATTGGTCGATCCGGCTAAGAGTGAGGCGGTGATGAGTTGGGGGTGCCTAGATCCCCCACCGAGATCAGGAGTTTCCTAGGGTTGGCCGGCTACTATAGGAGGTTCATCAGGGATTTCTCCAAGATTGTCGTGCCTCTCACCAGATTGACCCGGAAGGGTGTTGCTTTTACGTGGGCTCCGGAGTAGCAGACCTCGTTTAAGACTCTTCGCCAGAGATTATGCGAAGCCCCAGTGTTAGCCCTTCCGGAGGGGATGGAGGATTTTGTGGTGTATTGTGACGCGTCGATATCGGGATTGGGAGTGGTGCTGATGCAGAAAGGGCATGTGATCTCATACACACCAAGGCAGTTGAAGCCTCATGACACAAGATATCCCACCCACGATCTAGAGTTGGGGGCTGTGGTGTTCGCCCTCAAGATCTGGCGTCACTATTTATATGGATTCCGGTGTACTATATACACGGACCACAAGAGTTTGAAGTACTTGATGGATCAGCCCAATCTGAATATGTGCCAGAGAAGATGGTTGGATGTGGTAAAGGATTACGACTGCGAGATCCTGTACCACCCGGGCAAGGCTAATGCTGTAGCCGATGCCCAGAGTCGTAGGGCGGAGAATGCCCCGATACGAGACATTTGTATGAGATTGACAGTGATGACTCCAGTGTTAGACACCATTTGAGGGTCCCAGGTTAAGGCCGGGAGACCAGACAACTGCAAGAGAGAGCAGGTAGTCGGGCAGGTGACCGAGTTTGTCGCCGACAGTCGAGGGCTTTTGACCTTTTAGTGTCGGATTTGGGTGCCGTTTGAGGGTGGGGCACGAACCATTCTGATGGAAGAGGCACATAGGTCGTGGTTCTCGATCCATCCTGGGGCCACTAAGATGTACTTGGACCTGAAGAGAGAATATTGGTGGCCCTATATGAAGAGGGATGTCGCATGGTTTGTAGAGAGGTGCCTAACCTGTCGCAGGGTAAAGGCTGAGCATCAGCGTCCGCATGGAAAGTTGCAACCATTATATATTCCCGAGTGGAAGTGGGAATAGATTTCCATGGATTTTATCAACAAATTGTCGAGGACTGCGAGAGGCATCGATGCAATTTGGGTGATTGTTGATCGATTGATGAAGAGAGCTCAATTCCTTGCTATCAGTGAGAGCTCTTCTGCTGAGAGGCTGGCGGAGTTATACGTAAGGGAGGTGGTATTGCGGCATGGAATTCTGGTCTCATCTGTTTCAGATCGATATGTGCGCTTCACTTCCAGATTTTGGAAGAAATTCCATGAGGAGTTGGGCACGAGGCTGCATTTTAGTACTGCATACCACCCATAGGCGGACGGTCAGAGTGAGCGGACGATTCACACGCTCGAGGTTATGCTTCGGGCATGTGTGTTGGAATTTGGGGGAAGTTGGGACACGTATCTGCCTTTGGCTGAGTTTTCATATAACAATAGCCATCATTCGAGCATTGGTATGACTCCCTTCGAGTTATTATATGGGAGGAGGTGTCGGACCCCTATTTGTTGGGGAGAGGTCAGGCAGCGTGTGATGGGCATCATAGAGATAGTGCTTCAGACGACTGAGCAGATTCAGCAGGTCAGGCAGAGATTGCTGACAGCTCAGAGTCGTCAGAAGAGCTACGCGGATAGGCGTCGCTCGGAGCTCGAGTTTCAAGTTGGTGACTTCATACTCCTAAAGATATCTCCTTAGAAAGGAGTGATCCGATTCAGGAAGAGGGGGCAAGTTAGGGCCCTGATATATTGATCCATTCAGGGTGATCGCAAGAGTAGGCAGGGTAGCATACCGGTTGGATCTACCTGTGGATTTAGGTCAGATTCATGACACCTTTAACGTATCGTAGTTGAGGAAGTGTGTGGCCGATGAGTCGGCGGTGGTACCATTAGAGGATATCCAGGTGGATGCGAGCCTGAACTACGTTGAGAGACCAATTGCAATTATGGATCGGAAGATCAAGATCCTGAGGAACAAGGAAGTTCCCCTGGTGCAGGTCCGGTGGCAACATCGGTGAGGGTCCGAGCTGACTTGGGAGCCGAAGTGAGAGATGCGTGAGCAGCATCCAGAGTTGTTTGTGGAGAGAGACTTCGAGGACGAAGTCTGATTCTAGTGGCGGAGAATTGTAACATCCAAATTTCCAGGTATATTATTTTATTCATTTATTTTGAGTTTGGTGAGGAACTCAGTGAGTTGATGCTTAGACTTGTCAAGTAGGACCGCGAGTTCTTATCTGGATTGGAGACCGGACTCGACGAGTCGACTCGTGGACTCGGCAAATCCATGCTGTTAAGTGAAACCCTAATTTCTCGGGTTTGGGATATTTAAAGGCTCTTATAGCCTTCAGTTGCGGCTACCAGACCCCAGAGAGAAACCCTAAGAGAGCTAGAACGTTTGTGAGAAAGGAGAGGGCATTTCTAATCCTTGTGTTGGTATTTTTGAAAGAATAAGGTGACCAAGCCAAGAGGGAGCTGAAGAGGGTGCTATTCTGTAGATTTCAGAGCCATGGACTTCATATTTGAGGTATAGATTCGATCATTGTTCAGTTTTGGTGTTAACCTTTGGAGTTAGGGTTTTCTAGACCCTTTAGAGGCTTGACTGGATGAACATTTGATCCCTTCTTGTATTGAGGCTTTGGATCTGGATCCAAAGAGGTCTAGAGACCTTAAACCTTTGACCTTTATGATTGATATTAGGAGTCATGATCTTAGGATGTCATATTTGAGGTTATTTCTCCAAATAGAGCCTTTGGGCCTTTGCATGAGCATCAAGATCTGAACTTTACGTAATTATCGTGCTTGGGAAGGTCAGATCTATGGATTAGAGGAACAGATCTGACCTCAGGAGGTTATTTGAGTTTGGGCATGGCATGAACTCACCGAGTCCAAGAACAGACTCGACGAGTAGGATTAGGTTCCCCGAGAATCACTTAGTTGGTGACTCGCTGAGTTGGGGAAATGACTCGGTGAGTGAGAGGGGATTTAGAGGACTTGAGTTCATGACTGAACTCACCGAGTCAAGAGCCGGACTCGACGAGGTGGGACTGGTTATCCCGCGATTCACGATCAGTGATGATTTGAAGAGTAGATGGTTGACTCAGTGAGTCAAGTGAGGAATAGGAGTGTGAAGGACACGCATGGACTTGCCGAGTCACATTTGTGCACTCGACGAGTCTGGTCAAGGTTTGACCTTTGACTTTTGTTGATCTTAGGGATTGGTCAACAATAAGACTTGTAGACCGTTTGAAGGGTAAAATGGTCTTTTAGCCTTCTTAGAGGACATGTGAGGATCTAGTCTAGCCTGGAGAGCCGTTATTGATTGAGATAATTGTTTATGTGTTTAGGCAGAGGCTAGATCAGTGTTTACGAGGGCGAGAGATTACCGAGACATCCGAGGTGAGTCTTCTCACTATACCTTACATTGAGTGGTAACCAGAGTTATGTGATAGAGTATCTAGTATGCTATTTATGTGATGTGTTGCACTGCATTATTTCTATGTGATTAATGTTGTATGTATTCCAGAGTTAGGACCGGAAGGTGTACAGAGTTAGGACCAAAGGATCCACAGAGTTAGTGTTGGGTTTTGAGCATTCTAACACTCCTAAGTGTACATGCAACCCTAAATACCTTACATTTATGTTTTCTCTATTATACATGCAAATATGAACTTCCAATGTGTTATCCTAATCTAGCATACAAAACAATGAATATAACAAAATAGAATACATACCTCTTTGATGTAGAAAGTCTTCATGAAGCTTGAGTGCCTAGTGCCCCAAGCGTGACACCTCAAATGGTTCACACAACACCAAATACACTTGGAATAACTTGAGAGAAACTTGAACACTCCTTGAAATCGTCTAGCCCTCACACTCACACATAGTGCACCATTTCTTGAGCCATGGGATTCTTTTATATGGTGGCTATTAGGGTTACACCATGTAACTCATGACTTTACCCATTCCTTATGCTCCATGGATTTTAACCACCATGGAGCATCCATGGGTCACCCCATGGACTTAGTCCAACATAAGGAATCTTGGATCACAAGCCCACATATATAAGAACGAATGATTTACACAATCAACCCATATATTTAATTAGTCTCCTTTTGATCACTTAATTAATTCCAAATTAATTCTTGATCATTACTAATTAAATAACCTTATTAATATATTAGAACTTATAATATATTAACAAACCTTAAGTGTTATTTCTCTCATTATAGTCTATCCAAATGCATGATGTCATGCAACCCAAATGGACCATGTGTAGTGGTGTTGATTATGATGGCATGTGCGGAATTAGAAAGATCTAGTGAATCATCATGTAAAATCAAGAACACAAGGAGTAAATAAATCTTTGTAAGATCTTATTAGATCTAGAAAGATTATACAAATGGGTTTGTATACAATTTCCCTCTCTAGTCTAACACTCCAAAATGGACTCTTACATTCTTTTCATAATAGGAGTCACTCACTTCCTATTTATAGGAAAGACTCAACCCATTTACACATAAAAAGAGGAAAGCCTAAAACATTACATCCAAGCATGACTTTGCACCCTAACATTCTCCCCCTCAAAGTTTGGATTGGATGTCCGGCTTTAATCTCCAACGAGCTAGCGCGATCAAGACCAAAATCCCCCTCGAAGTAACAACGATCTTCAAATCCGCAAATGAATATTCGAAAAACCGAGAAGCTTCGAATACCCATCATTCTCCTCCTTTTTATAGTCAAAAAATGATTATAAAACCCACTAAGGATGAGAAGCACCCGAGGAATAGTCTTCACGATACTCCCCTTGATGTGTACCAAAAATGAATCACCAAAAATCTTGCACAGAAAAACAATCACGAAAAAGCCACAAAAAAATATCCAATTTATGAAATTTTTTGACTGTTTGAGTGAAAGTTGCAAGATTTTTCAAAAATCGGGTAGATATTGTCACTTTCTGAAACCTGCAGGGACCCGTTGCGCCAAAAACAGTCAAATATGCGAAACTCTAGCCCATTTGCGAAACCGGGCATAAAGCGTAAATCCGCATAAACTGCAAGGACCAAAATTGAAAATTCTGCAATTTCTCAACTTTAATTGTCCATTTGCGAAGTTAGGTATTTGTTGCCAAAAATGCGAAACTGCATGGACGCTTTTTGAAACTTCTGTTTTCTTCCCCAATTCACCAATGTTTCACAGTAAAGACTTCGCATCTTACACCCATGCGAACACAAAACAATGATTTTCTTCAACCATTCGCATTTTCATTTTGTCATATAATGCGAATCATTATCTCCTTCGCACTTTTAACCCCAATTAACCAAATGCGAACTCCATTCACACAAATGCGAACGTGATTTTTCTTTTATATGGAACTGCTCCCAAATACGAACAGTATTACAACCTTATGTGCGAATCTTGTTTTACCATTAACCACACATTTTTCTCACCAAATGCGAATGTATGTTTGAAATCCAGATGCGAATACAATTTAGTTCTTGAACTCCAAGCTTGTGAAATCAAAATCAATTAACCAAATGCGAACACATGATAAACTGTAATCGATGAACACCAAATCGATTTTGAATCCATTCACTATTAACAACCCTTCGATTGTTCGCATTTCATTCCCAATCTAATTTTTCTTCGTCCCCAGATTATCAAAAATTAATATCGATCACACTCACAGAAATTAAACTTGCGAACTCACACTTTTTACTTCAATCGATTTCATCAGCCTTCCAAGTTCGTTCCTATTTGATCTCGATCCAAACCCGATATTATGAAATCCAGACTTCAACATCATCGATATCACATCCCGTTTGCTTTTACATCCATCGACGTTGAACATTCGTCTTTAATTTTCAACCAATCGAATCCAAAAACAACTTCCAACCATTGATTAACAATAATCGACTCCAACCATTCTCAAAAATCAAAACAAAAATTCACAGATCTAGAACCAAGAATTCGATTTTGACTTATGTTTATGTTTGACTTTCTGTTCATCAGACGATAATCTCCAAATCAAATTCGACTTTATAACTGAAATCAAATCAAAATATTGTCGATTTCAATACATGAGATAATTAATATCAACCGATTTTGAAATCAATCATCTCGAACAACTAGCATCCACCGAACAAACTTGTCAATTGGTACGATGACTACTATCGGGACTTAAAATCAAGAAATCGATTTCAATATTCAATTAATCAACCGATTAACAACCATTGAGAAAACGATGTTGAAGAATCACAAGCCATCACAACAGATGAGTTTAAGGTACAAGTGGGATATGCGTGTGTATGAGTCGATAGACGAACAAGATTTCCAAGTGAATCTTAATTCTTTCAGATCTTCTAAATATACGATTGGGCTCCTTGATTAATGAATGAACAGTAATGGATTGAATAATATGATCAGTAAAATTAGAAAGCATTGGGCTTAGTATTTAACGGAATCTGAATTGAATTGGGTTTTTACTTTGATTTGGGCTCAACATTTGTATTTATGAACAGTGAATTTAAACAAGTGTTTAGGATTGGGTTTTGAATAATACTCGAATTTGATGAACAGTAAAATTCGAGATTAAACGAGAATTTGGTTTTGATCTAAACAAAAATAATTGGATCAACTATGGGGTTTTAAACGGATTAGATCCAATGAAACAAATTGATCAAAAATTGAAAAACGCAAAGCACGAATCGAAATCATGGACGTTTTGGGATCCATTTGAGAATTTGAGTTACCTTTTTGACGAATCGAGTTTCGTTTTCAACTAACGAATCAAATTTGGAAGATCTTGGTTCTTTTGTCGGAATAAGAAAATCTCCAAATCGAACATTGTACCACCCACCATGCGAGATGTACAACTCGTTCTTCGTGTTCTTCATGTTCTTCAACGATCCAAGAACATCTTCAAAAGAACCACCAACACATTTGAGTTTGGACTTCAAATTCAATGCAACCTTTGGAGATTGTTGCTTTGGAACCCAAATTTGCTTCACGGATTTTAGTTTCACAACATATGACGATTTTTGTGAGTAAACCCGCTTGTTCTTCCGATTCATCTTCTTCTTCTTTTTCTTTTTCATCTTTTTGCATCTTGAAGATTTGACTTCATGAACAAACCCACTTTTCTCAACATCAACTTTGTGAATTTGAATCAAATCTTTTGGATTTTGATACTTGTGAATTTCTTGGATCACCGGCTTCCGATAAGGAATCATTCCTTCAAACGAATCACAAGAACACAAAAGATCATCGGTTTGAACTCCAATCGAACAAAAAACTTTTTCATCTTGAAAATCAACTTGAATTCCTTTTTCTCGAACATCAAGAACATCACATTGAACTCCATTGTCATGAACTTCAACTACCTTAAGAGCACAGAGATCATTTGGGTCTTCAATAAGAGAAACATATTTCTTATCGAACAAATATTTTTCTTCTCCTCTCTTATCACTACTACGTGATATTATGGAACATGTAATATCAGCCAACCATTTGATCTCACAAAGCGGTTGAAATATCAAGCTTCCATGATCATCCTTCAATTCTCCATAAGAAACCATAGTTCCCCAATATATCTTCTTGTTTAACACAAACCCATAATATTGATCATTATTGACTTTGTATTTGATACCTTCAATGATCATAGTCCAAGAAGTCTAAGGAAAATTCACCATGATCACAAAAACTTGAAGAATTCTAGAGAGAGAAAGTGATTTTGAACGGGTTTTCGAGAGAGAGAAAGTAACACAAACAAGTATTCTAGAGAGAGAAAGTCGAATTATGGATCGAATCAAGGAAAAATTCGACTTCTAGAACACACAACACTCTCTAATCACGAAGATCCATGATCAAAAATTGAATCACTAAATCAAAAATAGCCATCAAGGATCAATTCTTGATGAAATCAAGAACACTCGCTCTGATACCAATTATAGTGGTGTTGATTATGATGGCATGTATGGAATTAGAAAGATCTAGTGAATCATCATGTAAAATCAAGAACACAAGGAGTAAATAAATCTTTGTAAGCTCTTATTAGATCTAGAAAGATTATACAAATGGGTTTGTATACAATTTCTCTCTCTAGTCTAACACTCCAAAATGAACTCTTACATTCTTTTCATAATGGGAGTCGCTCACTTCCTATTTATAGGAAAGACTCAACCCATTTACACATACAAAGAGGAAAGCCTAAAACATTACATCCAAGCATGACTTTGCACCCTAACACCATGCCGGGTTGGGTCAAGTCTTACCAATTATAGCTATGGACTTAGTCATTAATCCAACAGTCTCCCACTTGGATAAGTCTAAAACTATTATTGCGTATGACTTTAAGAACCGACTGGCAATCGTAGCTCTCAAAAGCTTCTGTCGAGCTCTGACCTTGTAGATGAACTCTGACCATTGTCAATGACTTGTCCATTAGATAAGGGATCATATATTCCTCCATTCTAGATATCATATGGACTAAGACATGGATTATTATCATTCTCTCTGTCCATTTGTTGTTTCCCGATTTCCGATTTATGACGATTGACTAATTGAACAAATTAAATCAGTCCTGGCCCAGCCGATCACTTCCATTTGTCATCATCAAATCATCGAGGGGCCCACAGATATCGCTTTTATCCCGAAGGTAAAAGGAATGCATAAACTTCGACTTATATGGCTTGTTCTACTACTTGTTGAATCATACGCAAAGGCACATTTTATAACACCGAGTTACCAAATGCGTTTTCGTGCAATTAATGTACAACCAACTCATAGTAACAACTCATATCTCTAGGTTTGAAGAATATAAGATATTATCGTCCCATGATCACTCGTGATAAAATCCATGAAGTGATTCCAATGAGCGCGGGTTGAATCCAATACTCAGAACTTATGAGCACTCATGAGTGTCGTAGCCCTTTGTCCAACATCTTAGACCTCTACAAGCGAACCCATGACAGTCTTGATTCATATCTACTTCCAACATATGACCGACTGTGGATGGTTTGAATAACTTAGTCATTCCGGAAGAATAACCTAGTTTATTCTGGAAGTCAAAACATGCAAAATGAAACACACGAATAATTGAATCCAATATGGTATCAAAACCTATGAACATAAATAAAACACCTTTTATTTAACACCATATGATTACACATTATTCATTGTATACTATTTCAGCTATCAACTTTATTCTTGAATTTAAAACAATAGTTGTCCCATGCTCCAAGTATGTACACTATGTTTTCTAAACACTAGTCATGTCATACACCAAGTATGCATACTATGTTTGTCTATGATCTTTACTTTGTGAAATAGATCAATTGAACATAACTACAATGATCCTCTTTTCACAATCCCAAACCTTACTGCAAATGCAAAAATTCCAAATTCATGCGATTTACTGAAATCTGTTAGATTCTAAAGTTATATGCATTGATCCTCTTGTAATGATTATGCACAAAGTCACAAGGACTTGACAACAAACATTACAAAGTATTCCAAAGGAGATCAACTCCTTGGAAACATCCTTCTTGCATTAAGTTTCCTTAATCTTACATAGATTGAAAATTCTAACTTTGAAACATTTCCAGATTCATTTTGACTATCACTTCTAAACAAGAGTTGCCTCCTTACAAATTATGTTAATATGGTCCTTCCAGAATTATCACTATACTTCCAACTGTCCTTGAGCACCCAATCTTTGGTAAACCTTAGATTGTCCTTGACAATTGATTAATCCTTTTAGTCATATCCAATTCTAGACCTTTTCCCTTCTTAATGCCCCAGGCATTTGGAAAATTTTAAAAAGGATGAATATAGCACATGTAATCGTTCCTATATCCGAAGCATATGGGACATGACTCATGATGTCTAACATAAAGACTAAACCAGTCTTTTGCTATAACATTTACATTTCTATTTGCCAAGTTCTCATAATTCAGATTATGAAAAGGGATGCCGTAATCATAATTGAATTTTAGAACGTAAATAATGGACCCATATACAGAATTTTCTTATGTTGAGCCATTCCAACATGAAATTCACATATATATATATATATATATATATATATATATATATATATATCCTTGACTAAATACGATTAAAACCTCAATCTAAGCTTTTAGATTTGAGATGAAGTATAATTTCCTCTCCCTTAATTATAGCAAAACAACTCTTTCCCAATTGAAACTTTTGTTTTCTATAGATAACATTGCTAACTTGCAACACTTATCATAATTATCATGCTCCCACTAACATGATGATTATTAGCATGACACTTATGCTCCCACTAGCTTTGACATGTACTCAGAAATCAACTGACTTTCTTACCAAAGTTCAGATTTCTGGTACTAGATTGTTTTGATAAAACTTTATCAAAATCATACACCTTCCCTTAGATAGCTCATAAGTGTGTCTAAACAATTATGAAGAGGGATGCCGTAATCATAATGGTTAGACCTTTTTGCCACTTCTCACAAGTACATGTTAGTGTGCCGGTTAACCACGCATGCTCCACTAACAACTTTGAGAATGCAAATATCTCAATTGCTATCTAGCTAAAATCTACTTAGTGAAAGTGTTTCCTCACCATCATTTTCATGAATCGGAGAGAAACCTTATGACACTTAGATTTTTATGGTTTATGAGTTCCTACCCATATGAATTTGTCAAAACCATAATCACAAGAAAAGGATAATGACAAATCCAAACTCATATGGATTGAACTCAATCTTAATTTCTTGCCACCTGGCATCTCAAGGGCCTACCATTGATTCCAAGTTGTTGTGCAACCAATTGAGAACTCTAAAAACTCATATGCAAAGCCAACTTTAAATGGAATGGGCACAAAATATGTCAACATGATAGGTTATAAACCTCAAGTCGTGTGCTAGTGAAGATCTTCAGGTTTTATTCTTGATTAGTTCTTGAGACTTTCAAGACCTTTAAGACTCCCACTGTCCTCTTGACCTGTAAGACTCCCTTGTCAAACATCCAAGAGATAGTGCAAATTCTAATCAAGACAAACACTTCACATAATTGGCCTTAGTTGGTCTTTGTTTTATCCAAAACATCACAACTTACCAATTTCAAATGTACAAGAGTAGGAAACTTTAACTCTTACATTTGACAAATGTTTTAAACCTTCTTTAAGGCATGGCACTCAAATTACAATCTTGGAGTATGACTCTAAGACTTATATTGGAACGAAGTATGACTCATCTTCTTGATTTAACCATTTCAACAATTCAAGATTCCTCGTCATAGTCATAAGAATGCACTAAGATTTCCTTAGAGAACTAATTGTGCTATGGTTTCTTAATCATTAAGATGATCACAAAACTGATACTAAAGTACTCTCCCATCTTTTCAGATTTGAGAAACTTTTATCCTTCTGCCTAATTTGATTCTTCTTATTCGCTCTGCCATACATTGGAACCTTTTCCAATGTCTCAGAGTTACACTTAAGCTTGTAAGTATAATCATATTTACTGAGCTTTAGTAAACCATGACGAATAGTCTTATCGATCTTTTGTGGTGGACTTGACCAGTGCACAAGAATGTGTACTCGATCTGTTAGTCCTTCACTTAACTCACACATCCATGTGAACAAGTAGTTAGTCTTAATTTTTTTTTCAATGCTTGAAACTTCTCATTCATCATGCTATACAACTTGCATGATTCCAAGTTTCTATCCAACTGTAACTTGGGTGATGAGAATCTTTCCTTATTTGGTAAATTTAGACACTACCACAAATGAAAGAATCAAATTCACTTTCTAATATTGCTATCAGTGGAATCTTATAAGCACCAACTTTTCACAAATGCCATTGTAAGGATACATAAAATAAATAAAATCAAAACCTTTTTCTTTTATTTTAAAACTTTGCGGAAAACTTATCCTTACAATCCATATGAAAACCTTGTTATTATCTATTCCTAAGAAATATAAATATCATAACTCTTAAGTAATAGCCCATAATTCTGATCACCGAACCATGCGATTGAAATCCATCTTCGCGATCAGAATCAGCATGCACTTAATAGAGTTAGACAATGGACTTTACTTGAATTAGAGCCAAACTTATTGACTTTAACATCCTTAGGTAAATTTGGCAGCTTCGCAACTAATGCCCCTTCCGTTGGCAATAGTTACCTATGGACCCTTGATAATGGGACTATCTCAGACTTAGCCTCTCTCTTTACCATTTGGTCAACCGATTTGACTATAGCCGATCCCTTTCCATTGGAAAGAGACAGCTTTACTGGATACCCAATGTCATTATTGTCAATGTCCACAAGTTTTAGGAAGTTGATCTTAGCAAATAGATAAGATCATTAAGGGTCTTGTCATAGTCTGTTTCATAGGAGTCCCAAAGGAACTGACTATGTGACTTAGAAAGTAGTTGAGGCACCAACTTTCTCAACACTTTGACACCCAACTATCCTGGCTTGTCAATATGTGACTACATCTCCAATATGTGATCACACATAGACCTTTGCTTGCCAATAGGGCTTGAGTGAGCTTAAAATTTTCAAGAACTTGTAGGTTAGGGAGAATAATTGGAGTAGGTGAAAGAAGTATGATTTCCATGGGACATCATCTTCATTTAGGAAAGCTTGTTTCAAGAGATTTAGGAAGATTATAAATGTCTAAACCAGACATCTTTTTGGGAGATATTGAAGATAGTTGATTTAAAGTCCTTAATATGACACCCAATATGAAATATTAAGGTTAGGACCCAACAAACTATTTTATAACTTAGAAGAGGGATGCCGTAATCCAAGCTATAAAATATTCGAAGGTAGGTGAATGACAATTCACCAATTTCCACCAAGATAAACGAAATGTATTATTAGGTTTTAATTGGTTTTTGAAACTCCTAGATCTTTGAGATTCATTGAACTTTTCAATGGCATGTTTCAATCTCGAGTGTGCCCTTCAGGTTTTGTGACTGGGATGCCGAGGATCACAAAACAAGGTGTGAAGTAACCATGCAAATTACTTGGTACCCTTAAGTGTTTACCCTTCAATCGATGTGCCGGTTAACCACACACGCTCCATCGATACTATGATAAACATTAAGTTACCCTTTGCATACCTTGTTAAATACGAGTTAGTGTGTCGGTTAACCACACACGCTCCACTAACTGACTTAAACAAAGTGCAAAGTGTAATTTCATGGATTAGCACCTTATTCACATTTTCCTATGTAACTAAGATTGGGTATTTATAAGAGTTTAGTTACTTAGTGTTTGTCATTAATATTTTTAATGAAGGGAGAATTCTAGTCCTTGTCCTACCCGTTCGGCTAACGACCCTTCACCGGTCAAGGAAGCGGTGGGTGAGAGTGGACACCCATTAAACTGCCATTTTATAGGCAGTAACCTTAAGCCCCCCTTATAGATCAGCTTCGTGAATGAGGCCTACTAATGGTAAGACTGACTTTACTCTTATACATATATATATATATATATATATATATATATAAATATATATATATATATATATATAAATATTATTAACTTATAATATTATAAAGTATCAGGGTTGAATTTTAACTTTTAAAATTCTAAGGGCTAACTTGGAATTAAAGTATTCATGGGGAAAACTTTACAAATTCCAAAACTTGAGGGCAAGTTTTGAAACTATTCAAAACTCTTGGATTTTCATAACTTATGAGTTTAATTAAAGTTTTAAAAACTTTAATGAAGTGACTCTTGAACATCCATAACTTGAGGACAAGTTATGGAGTCATAAAACAATTTAATGAGGAAAAAGACTCTTTATTTTGTAACCTATGGCAACTTTTATGAGTTTTAAGTTTCATAAATGTGACTTATAAGTTACATAAACACATTTTATGAATTTCTTTTAGATTAATTTGGATTAAAACCAACTATCACATAATTTTATTCATTAATCTAAATTCACTCATAAAACAAGGTAACACAAAAAACTTTTGGTGATCCATAACTTATTCTTAAGTTATGGAATCCTTTAAAACATTAACACCAAATTTTGTAACTCCATAAAAACTTTGAATCAATTTTTTTAAAACCTTTTCATATCCATAACTTATGGTGGTTTCAAAAAATAAAACTCTTTAGATCAAACTTTTAAAACTAATAAAATAATCATATTATTTTATGTTTTATTAAATTTGACCTAATTCAACTCATAAAGCAAATTATTGAAATTTTACATATAATTAGTTTTTCACAAGGACAAGTAATTATCTTAAAATTTGACAAACTTCGTGTTTTTTTTTCTTTTTTTTTTCAACTTTGAAAATAAAATATTTGCATCAATATAACAGAAAACAACCCGTGGCTCTGATACCACTGTTGGGTTTTGAGCATTCTAACACTCCTAAGTGTACATGCAACCCTAAATACCTTGGATTTATGTTTTATCTATTATACATGCAAATATGAACTTCCAAGGTATTATCCTAATCTAGCATACAAAAAAAATGAATATAACAAGATAGAATACATACCTCTTTGATGTAGAAAGTCTTCATGAAGCTTGAGTGCCTAGTGCCCCAAGTGTGACACCTCAAATGGTTCACACAACACGAAATACACTTGGAATAACTTGAAAGAAACTTGAACACTCCTTGAAATCGTCTAGCCCTCACACTCACACATAGTGCACCATTTCTTGAGCCATGGGATTCTTTTATATGGTGGCTATTAGGGTTACACCATGTAACTCATGACTTTACCTATTCCTTATGCTCTATGGATTTTAACCTCCATGTAGCATCCATGGGTCACCTCATGGACTTAGTCCAACATAAGGAATCTTGGATCACAAGCCCACATATATAAGAATGAATGATTTACACAATCAACCCATATATTTAATTAGTCTCCTTTTGATCACTTAGTTAATTCCAAATTAATTCTTGATCAATACTAATTGGATAGCCTTATTAATATATTAGAACTTATAATATATTAACAAACCTTGAGTGTTATTTCTCTCATTATAGCTTATCCAAATGCATGATGTCATGCAACCCAAGGAGTAAATAAATCTTTTTCATCTTGAAAATCAACTTGAACTCCTTTTTCTCGAACATCAAGAACATCACATTGAACTCCATTGTCAAGAACTTCAACTACCTTAAGAGTACAGAGATCATTTGGGTCTTCAATAAGAGAAACATATTTCTTATCGAACAAATATTTTTCTTCTCCTCTCTTATCAATACTACATGATATTATGGAACATGTAATATCAGCCAACCATTTGATCTCACAAAGCGGTTGAAATATCAAGCTTCCATGATCATCCTTCAATTCTCCATAAGAAACCATAGTTCCCCAATATATATTCTTGTTTAACACAAACCCATAATATTGATCATTATTGACTTTGTATTTGACACCTTCAATGATCATAATCCAAGAATTGTATGGCAAATTCACCATGATCACAAAAACTTGAAGAATTCTAGAGAGAGAAAGTGATTTTGAATGGATTTTCTAGAGATAGAAAGTAACACAAACAAGTATTCTAGAGAGAGAAAGTCGAATTATGGATCGAATCAAGGAAAAATTCGACTTCTAGAACACACAACACTCTCTAATCATGAAGATCCATGATCAAAAATTGAATCACTAAATCAAAAATAGCCATCAAGGATAAATTCTTGATGAAATCAAGAACACTCGCTCTGATACCAATTATAGTGGTGTTGATTATGATGGCATGTGCGGAATTAGAAAGATCTAGTGAATCATCATGTAAAATCAAGAACACAAGGAGTAAATAAATCTTTGTAAGCTCTTATTAGATCTAGAAAGACTATACAAATGGGTTTGTATACAATTTCTCTCTCTAGTCTAACACAACAAAATAAACTCTTACATTCTTTTCATAATGGGAGTCGCTCACTTCCTATTTATAGGAAAGACTCAACCCATTTACACATACAAAGAGGAAAGCCTAAAACATTACATCCAAGCATGACTTTGCACCCTAACACCATGCCGGGTTGGGTCAAGTCTTACCAATTATAGCTATGGACTTAGACATTAATCCAACAGTCTCCCACTTGGATAAGTCTAAAACTATTATTGCACATGACTTCAAGAACAAACTAGCAATCGTAGGTCTCAAAAGCTTCTGTCGAACTCTGACCTTGTAGATGAACTCTGACCATTGTCAATGACTTGTCTATTAGATAAGGGATCATATATTCCTCCATTCTAGATATCATATGGACTGAGACATGGATTATTATCATTCTCTCTGTCCATTTGTTGTTTCCCGATTTCCGATTTATGACGATTGACTAATTGAACAAATTAAATCAGTCCTGGCCCAGCTGAGCACTTCCATTTGTCATCATCAAATCATCGAGGGGCCCACAGATATCGCTTTTATCCCGAAGGTAAAAGGAATGCATAAACTTCGACTTATATGGCTTGTTCTACTACTTGTTGAATCATACGCAAAGGCACATTTTATAACACCGAGTTACCGAATGCGTTTTCGTGCAATCAATGTACAACCAACTCATAGTAACAACTCATATCTCTAGGTTTGAAGAATATAAGATATTATCGTCCCATGATCACTCGTGATAAAATCCATGAAGTGATTCCAATGAGCGCGGGTTGAATCCAATACTCAGAACTTATGAGCACTCATGAGTGTCGTAGCCCTTTGTCCAACATCTTAGACCTCTACAAGCGAACGCATGACAGTCTTGATTCATATCTACTTCCAACATATGACCGACTGTGGATGGTTTGAATAACTTTGTCATTCCGGAAGAATAACCTAGTTTATTCTGGAAGTCAAAACATGCAAAATGAAACACACGAATAATTGAATCCAATATGGTATCAAAACCTATGAACATAAATAAAACACCTTTTATTTAACACCATATGATTACACATTATTCATTGTATACTATTTCAGCTATCAACTTTATTCTTGAATTTAAAACAATAGTTGTCCCATGCTCCAAGTATGTACACTATGTTTTCTAAACACTAGTCATGTCATACACCAAGTATGCATACTATGTTTGTCTATGATCTTTACTTTGTGAAATAGATCAATTGAACATAACTACAATGATCCTCTTTTCACAGTCCCAAACCTTACTGCAAATGCAAAAATTCCAAATTCATGCGATTTACTGAAATCTGTTAGATTCTAAACTTATATGCATTGATCCTCTTGTAATGATTATGCACAAAGTCACAAGGACTTGACAACAAACATTACAAAGTATTCCAAAGGAGATCAACTCCTTGGAAATATCCTTCTTGCATTAAGTTTCCTTAATCTTACATAGATTGAAAATTCTAACTTTGAAACATTTCCAGATTCATTTTGACTATCACTTCTAAACAAGAGTTGCCTCCTTACAAATTATGTTAATATGGTCCTTCCAGAATTATCACTATACTTCCAACTGTCCTTGAGCACCCAATCTTTGGTAAACCTTAGATTGTCCTCGACAATTGATTAATCCTTTTAGTCATATCCAATTCTAGACCTTTTCCCTTCTTAATGCCCCAGGCGTTTGGAAAATTTTAGAAAGGATGAATATAGCACATGTAATCGTTCCTATATCCGAAGCATATGGGACATGACTCATGATGTCTAACATAAAGACTAAACCAGTCTTTTGCTATAACATTTACATTTCTATTTGCCAAGTTCTCATAATTCAGATTATGAAAAGGGATGCCGTAATCATAATTGAATTTTAGAACGCAAATAATGGACCCATATACAGAATTTTCTTATGTTGAGCCATTCCAACATGAAATTCATATATATATATATATATATATATATATATATATATATATATATATATATATATATATATCCTTGACTAAATACGATTAAAACCTCAATCTAAGCTTTTAGATTTGAGATGAAGTATAATTTCCTCTCCCTTAATTATAGCAAAACAACTCTTTTCCAATTGAAACTTTTGTTTTCTATAGATAACATTGCTAACTTGCAACACTTATTGATAGGATTAAAACTAACTTTTAATCTATGAAGATCGATTAGATCTTGAACAAGTATATGAATATTAAATAGCAAGAACACAATATTGATAACAAGGCAGAACGCAATAATAAGAACAAACAGCTTGAATCAAATGTGTCGAATGATTAAATAAAATCCTTAGAAGAGCTCGATTAAGAACATCAACTGTAAAGGATTGGAAGATTACAAGAACGATTACTGGAAAATATTGTTCTCTTGATCAATCGCTATTTCGATAATCTCTAGAATCTTAACATGGTCTAAGAGGGGACCATATTCGGCTTCGTTTGTTAGCAGGATATTGTACAAGACTATCCAATCATGAGGGTTCAGATTGGGCAAATCCGCCAGAGAGATCATGTGAGCAGTTCTTGCAGATCCACGGATAAGCTTGAACTTGACGTTTGTGAATCTCCCCACGGCAAAAGGATTCAACACCCGAACATTGACAATCTTCTGGGCGCTCCATGTAAGGTATTGAGGGCGAGCGGCCTCCAGGTAGAAGTCAATGAGCTCCCTGTCAAGCTCATCGTTCGGATGCGGGACTTCAAAGATGTTGGAGAAGGCGTGGAAGATGAACGCCTTTCGAGTCAGTGGCATATCGAACTGCGAATCGATGGTGTTGTTGCAGTCGAACGATATCACCGGCTCGAGCCATAGTATGCTTGGAGTCTCTATGGCCTCTTTTATCAAACGATCCCTGGTCCAGGCAGGGAAGAGCAGCTTTCGGCTCTCAAGAAGATCGTTGGCTTCTTTTTGTTTACGTTCGGCTTCTTCAGCTTCACGTGCCACACGACTGACATCGTCATCAGTATTGCGACTGTTCTTTCTCTTTAACATGTTCGCAATAGTCTCCTTGTCTTCATCTTCATCTTCGTCTTCATCCTTTGCTATGTGTTTACCCTTGTTCTTCACACCCGAACCCGAGGCATGACCAGTTGGGGTTGGTTCGGTGGTGTGAGTAGCTTTGGAGGACGGAGGTGGTTTCGATCCTTTCTTCTCTTCTCCCCCTTGTTTCGGAATGGACACGAAACTTGGCAGGCCTTCAATCTTGCTTAGAAGGTCCATGGCCGGGGAGAGCTTTTCAGCGAGGGTGCGCCTCACTGAATGATTAAGGATTGGGTCGTGTGCTTCCAGGATGTTGGAGAGAGCGGCGTGGACATCCGAAACACACGTCTTTATGACTTCCCTCTCGGATCGAAGAGCTTCCAATTGTTCTTGAGAATTGGAAAGCTGTGTGCTCTTGACCCTTAGGGCAGTTGTCTTACTCGCCAGAACGTCCATCAGAGAGTTCTCTGCCGCAAGATCCTCTTGTAGTTTTGCCAGACGGGCATCGATGGAGGCACGAAGTGCCGAGTTGTCGTCGCTGAGATTTTGTCGGAGGGTAGCGAACGAAGTCAACTCCGTCGAGACGAACTTGGCCAATTGTTGAACAATTGGTTCCAGAGTTGTCTTTGTGGCATTGGCGCTTTCCTGCAGAGACTTTAGCAGGTCAGAAGCGTCGGATACTAGTTTATCGACTTTTTCGGTCGCAGCCTCACAGGCTCGGGTGGAGGCGGCTATCGCAGCAGTGGCTGAGGCCGCTGAGTCATGTTGAGCCCTGGAGAAGGCATCAACTATCCTCTGAAGGGAAGCTTCAGATAAGGATGACTGCTGGTTGGAAGAGGAGGCGAGAAGTTGATCAACCTTCTCGTTCAGCTCGCGGAGATGCTTCTTTGTGACTGGAGCATCATCCTCCTCATCACTCTGAACTTGAAACGGACTATAGTAGACCGAATCAAAGTTCAGGTGATCACCACCAAGATACTGATCATCGCCATCGGAGGCGTCTTCTGGAGATTGAGGTGGTGTTGAAGTTGGGGGTGTTATGGGTTTGGTTGGTTCAGGTTGAGTGGGTGGGGGGTTAGTTTCGGGTGGTGGTTGTGTATGGGTTTCGGTTTGTGGAGGTTCGGTTACGGGATGGGTTTCGGTTACAGGTGGGGTTTCGGTTGATGTGGTGAATATGGGTGGAGGTATAGGGATAGAGGTTGGGGGAATTGTGGGGTTTATGGTGGGAATGGAAATAGGGATTGTGGGTGGAGGGGAAGGAACTGGGGATTGGTGAAGTTCCATCTCCGGGGTTGGTGAGCGAGGGGGTGTGTTACCTCGCTGAGGAGATTCGTCTCCTTGGGATCCCTCAGAGTCCGAACTCCCACCTTCGGATTCACTGGAGGAGGAGGGAAGAACGAGCTTTCGCTTTGGTTGGGTCTTCCTCCTTTTCGGTTGTGGGGAAGAAGCAGCCTTCGGTTGTTTGCGCTTCTTGGGAGTAGGTTTTGGGGCTTTGGATGGTTTCTTCCCCTTGTCTGCCTTCTTGCCCCTGGCCACCAGTTTGTCGGCATCATGAATCGATCTCAACATGTCCGGTGTCAGTTCCCTCGGACCAGATGGCCCTAACTCCTTGATCGCCTTGATCATACTGCTTTCTGAAGGCACACTTCCATACATCGTCTCCGGGATGGAGCCAATGAAGGAGAATTTTGAAGCATCCGAGACGATGATCTTCTTGGTATGGAACGTACCAATAGAAGACATCGGTGCACCGTCAGTAGTTGGGACATCAAACTTGTCCATAGCCCATCTTGTGATCAAGATCCAGAACCGGGCTAGTGACACCTCGGAGTGTCGGGAAGCGGAAGATAGGCTCTGAATCAATTGTTGCCAAAGGACAAATCCATAGTCCAGATTGATCCCGTTGTATACCGCATACATAATCGACAGGAAAAGACGACTGGCCCCGTCCGATCCTGAGCTCCGTTCTGACAGTCCCTTGAAGAGAACTGTAAATAACCCATTCCACTGGGGCGGTAGGCATGACTTCTTGAATCTGGCGACGGAGGTAAGAACTTCCGTGTAGCCCATGTTGTAGAACATGTTGTAGAGCATACCAACCGGAATTGTCTCCGGGTGAACACGCGATGGGTCAGCAGCAAACCCAAGCATTGTGCAGAAGCGGGGACGAGAAATCGACGTCTTGTGTTCCGCCACTTCGAAAAAGACCCTGTCGACGGCCTTATCGTAATAAGCCGTTGCGTAGACCTGAGATAGGGCCACCATTGGCACCGTTTCAATCCGTGACAGTGCCGGAGCAAGCTGGGAGTATTTGAGACACTCGATGACCGGCGACATGTAGGGATCATAGGCCAGTGGGTTCAGATCAATCACGAGGCATTGCTGAGGACGGATTGGAAGAATCTGAGAAGTAGCATGGATGGAAGAGGATTCAGCCATTGTTGCAGGTTGGAGAAGAAGATAACCGGGAGAGAGTTTGGATGTATTTTTGCTTTGGAAATTCTGGGGCAGTAAAGAGGTAAAAGGTGGTGTTGATGGGTTTTTATAGTAGGTGATAGGAGAGAGAAAGATCGATTCAAATCTCTTTTTGAAATACGGAAGGGTTTTTGAGTGACTGATTGGTGACAGTTGGGACGTGCGATGATCACGTAGGAGAGAGAGTGTCAGATTCCTAGGATCACGCCGCCCAATAAGCGCCGGTTCAGAGAGAGGAACCGTTTCCATTTCCACACGCGCCATTAATGCCAGATGGATGACGCTTCAATACTGCACACGCGTCCAAAAGTGTCAGAAAAAGCGCGGCCGCTTCAAATTCACGCGCCCGCCTTTTGTACCGTCGTTTGAATTTCTATCCTTTGAACTTCCGCCGCGTCAGCAACTTTTTGTCTTTTACCCTTTTTAATGAGGTGTATTCAATTTAGGACCCACGTGGCTGATTTTTGGCCACAAATTCATTAGTAATTCCTCAGTAACAAACCAGCCTGTAAAATAATTAGTAACGGAATTTTTGAAAATCTAGGATTTTCGTGCAAAGAGTGTAAAAGATAAAGAAATAAAGCAACTCTATTTGGGATTATCTGTGATGTCAATTATGACACGAAACTGATGATCCCGGGCACGAATCTCTTCCTTCAAGATCAAGAGAGACCTCAAAGTGTTAGTGTGGAATCCCGTTGAATTACGATCAAACATTTATTAAAAAATGTTGAAAGGCTTCTTTTAATAAGGCTAATTAAGGGTGGTTTCGCTTTGATTCAACAATTCAATTCTTGATATAAGAACGAATGTGAACAAAGTACTTGTGAGACTGGTGTAGTCTGTTGAACAAGTAGGTTAGAGTTGATTTTTAAGTGACTTGGATAAGTATAAAATCTCAGATAAAAAAAAATTATAACTGGATCCCATGGGAAGAAATGTTATGGTGTGTAACAATTTCATTGGAATCAGAAAAAAAAATTGAGATTTCATGAAGGTACATTCGTCAATTCATTGGTGAAAACTTGATCAAATTAATTTGTCACCGTCAATTCTTTGGTGTTGAATTTTGGGTTTCACTCAGCTCGTAGTGGCACAAAACTAAGATCATAAACACAGATGTTGTGTAACCATAAACCTCAGTGATAGTTTCTGAGAGTCTCAAGGGTTACAATGATGAAACGAATGTTATGAAGAAGTGTAATGGGGATGGTGAAAGAAGACATAGTACCTCTGCTGCGAAAGAAAGGACTAAGCAGGAGACTCTTAACTCATGTGAGAAGAGTGTGAGGTAGCTCACGATTAGAATAAATAAGTTAGCCTTATTGGGAAGACAAGGTTTGTGTATACCAGGTCGTGAAGGCAATTATTCAAAATCTTATGAGGCTTGGGACACATACAGCAGCATGCTTCTAGGGACACTTAAGTAATTTATCAAATATATCCTCATGAACAAACGAACACAAAAAGAAAAAAAAAAAAAGAAAGAAAATATTTTTGGAGTTTTTGAAATTTATAAAAAAAATAATAAACATAAATAAGAAGAAAAACTAAAAATAAGACCAAAAAAAAAAATTATAGAAGAGTAAAAAAGATAATAAAAAAAAACTTGGAAAAAGATTGAAAAACCGAACCCGAGCGTTCGGTTGGTTTCGGTTCAGGAAAATTTTGAAAAACCGAACCCGAACCTTCGGTTAAAAAAAAAAAAAAAAAAAAAAAAAAAAAAAAAAAAAAAAAAACTTGGAAAAAGATTGAAAAACCGAACCCGAGCGTTCGGTTGGTTTCGGTTCAGGAAAATTTTGAAAAACCGAACCCGAACCTTCGGTTGGTTTCGGTTCTACAAAATGTTGAAAAACCGAACCCGAACCTTCGGTTGATTTCGGTTCCACAAAATTTTGAAAAGCCGAACCCGAACCTTCGGTTGGTTTCGGTTCCACAAAATTTTGAAAAACTAAGAAAGTTAGATACAAAAGAAAGAAATACTTTTAATATAGAGAGAACCAAAATGGTACAAGAAATATACAACATAGAAAGACTACCTTTGAGGTGATGAGCGAGTCAGATGACTGAACCGAACCCGAACGTTCGGTTGATTTCGCTTCTTACAGTTAAGTTTGAGAGGTAGTGTGAGGTACTGACTCTGATTCCATCATACCTAGCCCTTGCAAAATTTTATTGAATGATGCTTCAGGAAGAGCTTTGGTAAAGACATCGGCCAGTTGATCAGTGGTTCTTACAAAGTGAACTTCGACATTTCCATCTTCCACATGATCTTTGATGAAGTGATACCTCAGTGCTATATGTTTGGTTTTAGAGTGTTGCACTGGGTTATGACAGATCCTAATTGCACTTTCAGAGTCGCAATATAGTGGGATCTTCTTCATATTGAGTCCATAGTCTCGAAGTTGACTCTAGATCCAAATCACTTGTGATGTGCAGGATGCAGCGGCAATGTATTCCGCTTCAGCAGTAGACAGCGATACACATGTTTGTTTCTTGGATTGCCAGCTGACCAACTTCCCATCAAGAAATTGACAGCCACCAGTTGTGCTTTTGCGGTCGAGTCCACATCCTCCAAGGTCAGCATCAGAATAGGCTTGAACGAAGAAGCCTGAATTGGATGGATACCATAGACCTAAGGAGGTGGTTCGCTTAAGATAGCGTAGGATGTTCTTCACTGCCAGCATGTGAGGTTCGCGTGGGTTAGCCTGAAATCGAGCACAATAACACACAGAAAACATGATATCAGGCCTGCTAGCAGTTAGATACATCAATGAGCCTATCATTTGACGATAGAGCGTGATGTCAACAGCCGGTTTATCTAATGAAGGGGTCAGCTTGGTGCCGAATGCCATTGGGACTTTGACTTTTGAGTCTCGCATCATTCCAAACTTCGCTAGGAGAGTCTTTGTGTAAGCTTCCTGATTGATAAAGATGCCTTCGGGTCCCTGTCTTATGTTTAAACCAAGGAAAAAGTTAATAGGACCCATTGAGCTCATTTCAAACTTAGTCTCCATCAACTTTCTGAATTCAGCTTTTAAGCTGGGATTCGTGGAGCCAAAGATGATGTCATCGACATAAATTTGAACTATCATAAGGTGGTTACCTTCCTTTTTGCGAAAGAAGGTTGGGTTAACCGAACCTTGTTTGAATTTGGACATCTTTAAAAATTTTGTAAGCGTTTCATACCAGGCTCTCGGAGCTTGTTTGAGGCCGTACACAGCTTTATCCAGAATGTAGCAGTGATTTGGATGCTTTTCATTCACGAACCCAGGAGGTTGCTCCACATACACAGTTTCTTCAAGTTCTCCATTGAGAAACGCACATTTGACGTCCATTTGGAAAACCTCAAAGTTTTTGTGAGCAGCATAAGCCAGAAATATTCTAACTGATTCTAGCCTAGCTACTGGAGCGAACATCTCTTCGTAATCTATTCCTTCCTCCTGACAGTATCCCTTGACCACCAGACGAGCCTTGTTCCTTATGACATTACCTTCCTTGTCCATTTTATTTCTGAAAACCCATTTAAGACCAACAACTGAAGCATCTGGAGGCGTTGGAATGAGACGCCAGACTTTGTTCCTTTCAAACTCGTTCAGTTCGTCTTGCATTGCTTGAACCCAATCAGAGTGATCGAGGGCAGTATTCACTGTCTTCGGTTCAACTTTTGATACGAATGAGTTAAACATACAAAACTCAACTTTTGAAAATAAGGATGTCTGTTTCGCCTTCAGTTGAGATCGTGTCAGAACCTTTTCAGATACATCACCAACTATTTGAGAGATGGGATGATCTCTGGTCCATTTGGTAAGAGGAGGGTAATTTGGATCGAAGGTTGGATCTAGTTCGGCATTGATCATCTCTTCTGGCTCAGATTGGCTATTGAAATCAAGTGTCATATCATCATGCTCCCCCTCAATTGATGAGTCTTGAGAAATATGAGGTTCAGGGGTTTCTTGTGGTGCTGGATTTTCAGGCGTTGAAGAACCTTCGCTTGGAGAGGGATCTTCGGTAGGAGAGGTACCTTCGGTTGTTGAAGGACCTTCGGTTGAAGTAGTAGAGCTTGGCTCCCCCTGGACTTGAATACTTGGCTCCCCCTCGACTGATGCATTGTTGGTTAGAGATTCATCAGTGGGCGATTCTCCTTCATGCATTCTTCTTGCAGCATCTTCGACTATCTGCTGCATATTATCTATTTTGTTGTCGGCTGCCCCTGCTTCTGAGAGAGAAGCTTTTTCCGGCTCGTCAAAGAGATCCAGAAAGTTCTCGTACATATTGGCGATTGAGACTGTGACTTGACCAGTTTGAGGAAAGATTTCCCTGGCAGTGTCATCTATGGCCTGTAGCTTCTTGACATAGCTATCGTCGAAGGTCACATAGTATGTCTCTTCAATCCTTCTTGATCGTTTGTTTAGGACCCTGTACACCTTTGAAGTAAGTGAGTAACCCAGAAAGATTCCCTCGTCAGCCTTGACATCAAACTTGTTGCGGTGTTCTTTAGAGTTAAAGATGAAACACCTTGAGCCAAACACGTGGAAAAATTTCACGTTGGGTTTTCTGTTATTTATTATCTCATATGGTGTGAGCGTGAATCGCTTGTTGAGATAGGACCTGTTTTGTGTATAACAAGCAGCAGAAATAGCGTCAGCCCAAAAATAAAGAGGTAAGGAAGCGAAACTTAACATAGTTCGGGCAGCTTCACACAACGATCGGTTTCGTCTTTCGACTATTCCGTTCTGTTGTGGTGTGTAGGGAGCTGAGAAATTATGACTGATTCCCTTTTCTGCAAGAAACTCTTCAAACTCTTTGTTCTTGAATTCGAGACCATTGTCGCTCCTTATGTTGCGAACGACCTTCTTGAGCTGGACTTCAATTTGCTTGATAAACACTTTCAGCTTTTGAGTCGCTTCAGATTTGAGCTTTAGAAAGAACACCCATGTAAATCGAGAGAAGTCATCAACGATAACAAGAATGTACTTGCTACCACCGATGCTTTCAATAGATGAAGGACCACACAAATCGATATGAAGCAATTCGAGTGGTTCAACAACTTTTGTGTTAATTATGGATGGGTGACTTTGACGACTCTGCTTTCCCATTTCGCATGCAGCACACAAATGCTCTCTGTCAAACTTGAGCAATGGAAGACCCCTAACATGACCTCCAGTGACAAGTCGGTTGATATCTTTGAAATTGAGATGAGAGAGTCTTCGGTGCCACAACCAGCTTTCGTCGGATTGAGCTTTTGATAGCAGACATATGGTTGGGTTTCCTTTGATGGGTTTCATGTTCAGAGGAAACATTTCACCCTTTCGCTCTGACTTCAGAATCACTTTCTTTGTCTTTTTCTCTATGATTTCAGAACCTTCATCATCGAATGAAACTTTGAGACCTGTACCTCCAACAAGCTGAGATACACTGATGAGGTTGTATTGAAGTCCTTCCACATAGGCCACCTTTCTTATGGTAAATTCACCATTTGTTATCATCCCATATCCCTTTATGGTGCCGAAGGAGTTATTTCCAAACTTAACATTGCCACCATTTGCAAGAGATTTGTATTCCCTAAGCTCCTCTTTCCTCCCAGTCATGTGACGCGAGCAGCCACTGTCGATGTACCATTCTTCGTCAAACTGCTCGTCACTCATAACCTGCAAAAATTAAGTAGATTTAGGAACCCAAAGTTTCTTGGGTCCATGTGAGTTTTTCATGGGAGCAGGAATAGTGAGAGAGATGTCAACAAGATATGTTCGTTTTATTAGAGTTGTTTCATCTTTCTTTTTAATGGTGAAGACTTTTATTTTGTTAGGATTGAGTTTGTTCGCTTTGGACTCAGGTTTGGATTCATCGACCTTCTGCTTTCCCTTCTGTTCAGCAGATGGACGAGGTTTTTGAGAACCAACAGAATTAGCGTTAGAGCAAGATGGAGATGAACGAGAGGAATTAGGAATAGAGGATTTGGATTTGGATGGAGATGTCTGACCCTTTTGCTTTTGATCGTTGGTGGGATGAACCTTTGAGTCTTGTTCTCGTCTGACTTCAGAGCCGAACCCCTGAGTTCGGTTGGAGTTGTTCTTGGAACCGAACCTTTGGTTTCGGTTGAAATCCTTTTCAGAACCGAACCTTTGCTTTCGGTTGGTATTTTCATGCGAACCGAACCTTGGCTTTCGGTTGTTGTTTTCTTGCGAACCGAACCTTGGGTTTCGGTTGTTGTTTTCTTGCGAACCGAACCTTGGCTTTCGGTTGTTGGAATTATCAGGCTTTCTTACGGAATTATTTTCATACTTCAGATTCTTGTCCTTGTGTGAATAGTATGCATTCTGGGAGTGCCAGAATTGTTTCCTTTCAGAAAGGTTTTTCCTGTATCTTAGGTTCCTTTCTATCTTTTTATCCCTCATCTGTTTAGGTTGATGATGAACGTTCGCTTTCGCTTTTGATGTTACCTTGGCTGGTTCCTTTTGAACTTGAGGAGTTTTTCTTTGAGCCGAGGGAGCAGAGGGAATTCCTGAAGAAGATTCAGTTTCCCCTGAGAAAGTGGAAGGAGTATCTGATGAAGTTTCACTTTGAGCTGTTGGCGTTGAAGGAATGTCTTCTTTTGCTGAACGATCAACCTCTTGAGGAGTACCTTTTGTACCACTTGTGCTTGGTTCACTGAAATTATCAGGCTTGTTCAAGGGTTCAGGTATGTATCTCCCTTTCTTCATCCAGGAGGTTCTTTCTGACAGGCCGACGGTTTCGTTTCCATTATCAATAGGAGCTTCCCAGAAATACTCATCACAGCCATCAGCATTGTCTTCATTAACAATAGCTGTGAGTTCAGCTGTTTGATGTTCGGTTACTCCAGTGACCTTGTATACCTGATTTGGTGTGGTCCTGACCTTTTGATATACGACAGCTTTTTCTATTAATTTCGGGGACTTTTGTTGGGACAATCTAGCGAATTCCACAGAATTTTCAGAAATAAGATTTTTGTGGTTTTCAGTTTCGCTTTTAACAAATTCTGAGCAGTCAACCGTATCCTCTACAGAAATTTCACTCATGTTTTCGTCCTCGTTAAGCTCAGATGCATTTTCAACATCGATTTTATTTTCTGAGCTTACTTTGGCGTTAAGAGAGTCAAACTTTTGTATGGTTTCGGTTCTCAGTTTAAGTCTGTCGTTTTCATCCAAAAGATTTTTGAGCATGTCCTTGTGGTCTTTGGACTTAATGAAGGACTCAATTTTGTCCAGTCCAATTTTATAAGTTGGGTTGACATCATCAGACGATATCACACTCTCACAATTGTAAGCTTCGGCATCGATTTCATCCTCCTTAAATTCTAGGAAGGGCAAAATCATGCGATGGATCTTTTGGCCTATCTCACAATCCAAGTGAAGTTGAGTAATATTGGAATATAAACGTTTAGCTATTAAACAAAAAACATTTCGTTGTTTTAACAATTTCAAATTGTCTCTCTGCAAATAAATGTTTTCGTCTTTAACTTTAATTAATTCCGACTCTTTTAACTCAATCCACATTCGCCGCTCCTCACTCTTCGACGCCACCCTGCTTAATTGATCAGTCAGGTTAGAATTGGTGACTCGAGTTTGAGTTAAGCTACTATCTAAATGAGAAATTCTTGTATTCACATTTTTTAGTTCTTTCTCATATGAGGATGATGGTACTTTAGATGAAATAAAAACAGATTGTACCTTCTTTATCAGTTCATCGAGCTCATTGAACTGTTGGCTGAGTGGTTTGGCCGTAAAGCACATATCCTCCTGCACCTTCGGTCCATTGCCTCCTCCATCGGTGTTGTATCCCCTCATTTGAGACACTTCAGTCACCATGAAGCATTTTCCACCACTGCTTTCCTCCTTAGCCACATATGCCTTTCCATGAGTGGGCTTCCTTACTTCTTCGTCCTCTGAGTCAGTAGACCAAACTTCGGTGCTACCGAACTCATCGTCATTGACCGAACCCTGCACAATAAGAGCATTTATAGAAGGGTTAGCGGTAGACTTCTTCTTTCTCAACTCATCCAATCTCCTCTGCAGCACAGCTTCCTCATCATTTCCATTGTCCTTTTCAGCCATCTTCTTAAGAACACAGTCCTTAGCGTAGTGGTTCTTGCCACCACAATAAAAACAGCTTACTCCAGAATCGCCGTCTGCTTTCGGTTCCTTTTTGGGCTCCTCAGCTTTCGGTTCATTGTTTGCCTTTTCTGAGCTGTAACTCCCCTGCCAGTTTCTGTTTTTGTTGCTGGGGAATCTCTTCTTTATGAACCTCTTAGGATTGGATACCATCATGGCATAATCCTCAGTTGTGAGATCATATTCTTCCAAGTTGAGCTCTTCATCCTCCACCACAGCTTTACTTTTAGATAGGAGGGCCAACGAACCAAGACTGGAGACAACATTCTTCTCTTGAACCACAATCTTCTCTTGGGACTTTAGAATACCCACCAGTTTCGCCAAAGAATACGACTTAAACTGTTCATGGGCTTTGACTGTGGAAACAACTGCTCTCCATTCAGATCGCAGTCCGTTCAAGAAAGTAACCTTTTGTTCGATGAGCTTCCTTTCAATGTCGTGTTTGATCATCTTGCTGAGAAGATGATTGAAGCGATCAAACGTCTGGGTCACAGTTTCTTCCGTCCCTTGCCTGAATTCACCAAATTCAGATAGAAGCAAGGTTTGGATGGAATGTTCAAGATCTTCGTCTGTGGAATACAGTTCGCGAAGCCTATCCCACACTTCCTTCGCCGTAGTGCATGAGCTGACCAGTCTGAACGTGTCGGACTGAAGGGAGAATCTGATCAACCTTAGTGCCTTAATATTGCACTGGAATTTGTCTTTTTCATCTTGCGCAATATTCGTCACGTCCTTGAGCAGATCGTTGTACTCTTTTTGCGTCTTAATAACTCTGGATGTCGCGGAATGAGAAAACGGTCCGTTGATGATAGCTTCCCATATGAGAAAACCATTATCTTCCGATCCAATCACATAGTCTTCAAAATGATGTGCCCATACTTCATAGTCATTGGTATACAAGATTGGAATCTTTGTCGTCGAACCGATGCTGTTGGAAATATTAATAGGGTTTGATTGCATTGCGTCCATAATGATCGTAATAACCTGTTCAAAGATCAGACTTGTAATAAAGCAGATTAGGGCAAAACAATAAATACTAAGATACGTCAATTAAGATGACGGCTCAATAAATATCGATGATTGCGGAAAACCCTAATGGAAATCTTTTTCACAGAAAAGATGTGTATCGATTACACAGCCTCCTGCTCTGATACCAATTGATAGGATTAAAACTAACTTTTAATCTATGAAGATCGATTAGATCTTGAACAAGTATATGAATATTAAATAGCAAGAACACAATATTGATAACAAGGCAGAACGCAATAATAAGAACAAACAGCTTGAATCAAATGTGTCGAATGATTAAATAAAATCCTTAGAAGAGCTCGATTAAGAACATCAACTGTAAAGGATTGGAAGATTACAAGAACGCTTACTGGAAAATATTGTTCTCTTGATCAATCGCTATTTCGATAATCTCTAGAATCTTAACCTAATATGCATGCAAGCATTAACTTAAATACTATACATAAAAGGCTCTCGGTTGGACAGGCCCAAACCGGAGAATACAAGGCTAATCTATGAGCCCAAAAGACGCAACATAAATAAAACTATTTACAGCCCAACACTTATCATAATTATCATGCTCCTACTAACATGATGATTATTAGCATGACACTTATGCTCCCACTAGCTTTGACATGTACTCAGAAATCAGCTGACTTTCTTACCAAAGTTCAGATTTCTGATACTAGATTGTTTTGATAAAACTTTATCAAAATCATACACCTTCCCTTAGATAGCTCATAGGTGTGTCTAAACAATTATGAAGAGGGATGCCGTAATCATAATGGTTAGACCTTTTTGCCACTTCTCACAAGTACATGTTAGTGTGCCGGTTAACCACGCATGCTCCACTAACAACTTTGATAATGCAAATATCTCAATTGCTATCTAGCTAAAATCTACTTAGTGAAAGTGTTTCCTCACCATCACTTTCATGAATCGGAGAGAAACCTTATGACACTTAGATTTTTATGGTGTATGAGTTCCTACCCATATGAATTTGTCAAAACCATAATCACAAGACAAGGATAATGACAAATCCAAACTCATATGGATTGAACTCAATCTTAATTTCTAGCCACCTGGCATCTCAAGGGCCTACCATTGGTTCCAAGTTGTTGTGCAAC
Organism: Lactuca serriola; assembly: GCF_051521515.1. Classification (NCBI taxonomy): domain Eukaryota; kingdom Viridiplantae; phylum Streptophyta; class Magnoliopsida; order Asterales; family Asteraceae; genus Lactuca; species Lactuca serriola. Next base: position 1,992,486 of record NC_136409.1, on the reverse strand, counting down.
CAATTGAGAACTCTAAAAACTCATATGCAAAGCCAACTTTGAATGGAATGGGCACCGAATATGTCAACATGATAGGTTATAAACCTCAAGTCGTGTGCTAGTGAAGATCTTCAGGTTTTATTCTTGATTAGTTCTTGAGACTTTCAAGACCTTTAAGACTCCCACTGTCCTCTTGACCTATAAGACTCCCTTGTCAAACATCCAAGAGATAGTGCGAATTCTAATCAAGACAAACACTTCACATAATTGGCCTTAGTTGGTCTTTGTTTTATCCAAAACATCACAACTTACCAATTTCAAATGTACAAGAGTAGGAAACTTTAACTCTTACATTTGACAAGTGTTTTAAACCTTCTTTAAGGCATGGCACTCAAATTACAATCTTAGAGTATGACTCTAAGACTTGTATTGGAACGAAGTATGACTCATCTTCTTGATTTAACCATTTCAACAATTCAAGATTCCTCGTCTTAGTCATAAGAATGCACTAAGATTTCCTTTGAGAACTAATTGTGCTATGGTTTCTTAATCATTAAGATGATCACAAAACTGATACTAAAGTACTCTCCCATCTTTTTAGATTTGAGAAACTTTTATCCTTCTGCCTAATTTGATTCTTCTTATTCGCTCTGCCATACATTGGAACCTTTTCCAATGTCTCAGAGTTACACTTAAGCTTGTAAGTATAATCATATTTACTGAGCTTTAGTAAACCGTGACGAATAGTCTTATAGATCTTTTGTGGTGGACTTGACCAGTGCACAAGAATGTGTACTCGATCCATTAGTCCTTCACTTAACTCACACATCCATGTGAACAAGTAGTTAGTCTTAATTTTTTTTTCAATGCTTGAAAGTTCTCATTCATCATGCTATACAACTTGCATGATTCCAAGTTTCTATCCAACTGAAACTTGGGTGATGAGAATCTTTCCTTATTTGGTAAATTTAGACACTACCACAAATGAAAGAATCAAATTCACTTTCCAATATTGCTATCAGTGGAATCTTATAAGCAACAACTTTTCACAAATGCCATTGTAAGGATACATAAAATAAATAAAATCAAAACCTTTTTCTTTTATTTTAAAACTTTGCGGAAAACTTATCCTTACAATCCATATGAAAACCTTGTTATTATCTATTCCTAAGCAATATAAATATCATAACTCTTAAGTAATAGCCCAAAATTCTGATCACTGAACCATGCGATTGAAATCCATCTTCGCGATCAGAATCAGCATGCACTTAATAGAGTTAGACAATGGACTTTACCTGAATTAGAGCCAAACTTATTGACTTTAACATCCTTAGGTAAATTTGGCAGCTTCGCAACTAATGCCCCTTCCTTTGGCAATAGTTACCTATGGACCCTTGATAATTGGACTATCTCAGACTTAGCCTCTCTCTTTACCATTTGGTCAACCGAGTTGACTATAGCCGATCCCTTTCCATTGGAAAGAGACAGCTTTACTGGATACCCAATGTCATTATTGTCAATGTCCACAAGTTTTAGGAAGTTGATCTTAGCAAATAGATAAGATAATTAAGGGTCTTGTCATAGTCTGTTTCATAGGAGTCCCAAAGGAACTCACTATGTGACTTAGAAAGTAGTTGAGGCACCAACTTTCTCAACACTTTGACACCCAGCTCTCCCGACTTGTCAATATGTGACTACATCTCCAATATGTGATCACACATAGACCTTTGCTTGCCAATAGGGCTTGAGTGAGCTTAAAATTTTCAAGAACTTGTAGGTTAGGGAGAATAATTGGAGTAGGTGAAAGAAGTATGATTTCCATGGGACATCATCTTCGTTTAGGAAAGCTTGTTTCAAGAGATTTAGGAAGATTATAAATGTCTAAACTAGACATCTTTTTGGGAGATATTGAAGATAGTTGATTTAAAGTCCTTAATATGACACCCAATATGAAATATTAAGGTTAGGACCCAACAAACTATTTTATAACTTAGAAGAGGGATGCCGTAATCCAAGCTATAAAATATTCGAAGGTAGGTGAAAGACAATTTGTCACACCCCCGAACCAGACGGCGGAAACGTCCGAGGACTATCGTGACTTAATTGAATACCATAACATTGAATATATATGAAACATAACAACATTCGTCACCATGCATTAATATAGTACAACTGATAAAGTTTACATGCAGTACATTGTTCAAACATTACATTCCCAAAAATAAATTGTTCGGTTCGTTAATAAGTAAACTGCAAGCCATCACTGAGTACATTTTCCTTTGATTCACTGGTTACCTGAGAATACAAGTATTTTTAAAAACATCAACATGTGAAATGTTGGTGAGTTCATAAGCGTTATTTGAAAAACAATGTTTTGTATCGTTTTGAAAACCACCAGAAAATCCGATATTTTCTGAAAAGAGCTTTTGAAAACATTGTGAAGATCCATAAGTATGCTTGTTTGTTTCTATAGTTGTAAGAAGAATGCTCGTCAAAATTGGGTACATTTTGAAAACCTTGTGTATCGAAAAACCCTAGGAAAACCCGATGTTTTCTTAATTCCTTGGATTCCATGAAGTTAAAAATAAAACCATTGCAGCGCGTGAAGTCATTAAGTCCAGGCGACGTCGGATTATTTTTGCGCATGATTAATTGCTATAAACACGCATTACACAAACGACCCGTTTATAACTATACTAACGATCCCGTAGGCGTCATCCGTACTAATCACGTTATCCAACCGCCCTGACTTCGAGTAATCCCACATCCGAAGAGAAAGAGGACACGAAGACCCCGATGACTCCATTAACCGGTTGGGAAAAAAAAGGTATGGGGCTCCCTTGACCCGCCTCGCATGAAATACCGACTTTACTAGCAATACCATAGGACCCTTGGGGACCAATAGTATATAAGCCATTGAAAGTCCTTTTACGCTGTGTTAGATCATGTAAGACCCAACAACTCGTAAGGTAGAAGTCTTCGGGCCTTAAGATCAGGTCATTGGGCTAGCTAGGCCCAACAAACAAGATTTTACACTTTGGGGCCCAAAGATGGTGCATAGACGTCTGTGCACTCTCACATGTATATTGAATTACCAAATGTTTTCGTGTATGAGTCGAGTTATCGTCGTGTTAGTATTTTCGGATTGTTATTAATTCGAGACCGAATCAATTCGTTTAACAATGATTTTTGGTGTTGTTGTGTATTGTATTACGTAGGTAGTCGCGGTGCCAATATTTGATCAAGTTGCGTGTATTGAATTAGCCTTGAAAGTTTTCTGTTTTCAGCCCCTCATTGTTTGTAAAATTTACTTTTTCAACCCTCTAATTAAATAATTTTCCGGTTTAGTCCTTAAATCATTTTTTCTTGACATTTTAACACCAAAAATTATTGAAATTAATATTTTTCAGCATATTTTTCATTGAAAACAGTCTAAGTCCCTGAAATTGCAGTTTTCTCGGTTATAATCCCTCTTTTTCGCAGTTTTTACAATTTTGGCCCAAATTGGAAAATTTTTGCAACGTTGGTCCTTTTTAAATTTGAAAAGCATTTTTAAACCTTTGAAAAGTACTTGGAACCTTAGTAGTCCACTGTTTTACAGAAAAACACAGTTTTGGCCCTCCAAAACAGAAAATTTCGCATAATGGGCCCTATTGGGCCGAAATTGTCATTTTTAGCCCATTAAGCTTGAAATTTATATTTTTAATCCTCCAAATGAGTATATTTCCAGAAAATATTTCATTGAAACTATTTTGACACTCCTCATCCATCAGAATTCGTGATATGTCATTTTGGGCCCTTTAACTTTATATTTTTAACATTTTATGTCCAAAAATTGAGTTTTTAGCCCAAATAAAATGTTATTAAGCCATTTAGCTATTTTTCTTGGAACACTTTGTATGTAGAAATATACTTGATGCTAGTATCATTTAACATAAAGTATATCTCGATTTTTAGGGGTTTTATGGCTAGATCCAACATTATAACACACAAAAACACACATATAAGCATAGAAATCATACAAGGCATACAAAACACATATAGATCTACACTTTCACTTGTATTCCCCCCCCCCCACAAAACTCATAAAAACAGAAAATAGGGGGTATAAAGCTCACCTTAGGGTGTGATTTCGGTTTTTGAAGAAAAGATGGGAGAAAACTTGGTGATTTTTGGCCTTAGCACCCTTTTCTTGAAGATCTCGAGTTTGATGTGCTTCTAGGATGTAAGATCACGGGTTTTGCATGGATTAGGAAAAGATTTTGATAACAAAAAGAATCTAAGTCATAGATCTAAGCGTAATCTTACCTTAGATGAAGATTTTGTGGAAATCTCCTGTTGAAAGCTTCCTAAATTTCGAGATCTTTGAGTGGAGAGGGAGGTTGTGTTCTTGAGAGAGTTTGAGAGATATTTGTGTATGTGTGTGTGTTTCGGCCGAGAGTGAGGGAGGGAAAAGAAGAGAAGTGATCCTTGATGAGATAGGTGCTTGGAAGTATGAGTTCCATGCATGGATATCCAATGAACAAAAATGAGGTGGCAATCCAAAGTCAACTCCTCCTTTACCCTTGGGCTTGGGCCGAAAATAGAGAGGGAAGGAAAGATTTTTGGGCTTTTTGCCTCTAGGCCCAATATTAGAGTTAGTTTGGGTGATCATTGGCACTTTAAAATAAAATTGTGATTTTTATTCTTCATTAAGCTAGATTAGGTTAATTATGGATCAAGGCTTTTAATTCACTTCATTCTAGGCCCACAATGGCCCAAAATGTTAAAATAAATGATTATGGGTCCAATTAGAGCCCAATTAGGGTTCTAAGCCCATGGTAGTCAAATTGGAAGCTTATTGGTCCATTTGGGCCCAATAAGGAAGTCCTAGTCCAAAGTGGACCTAAACAAGAACTTCTAGGGTTTCCAATTGTTTGATGACTATTTGTAGTACTTGTATGATGTATTGGATTGAAGTTTTTGATGTCATAATAATAGGTGTCACGCATGTTCTTAAGTTTTTGATTCACATTAACTTGAGTGTATAGATTACATGACACAAAATTTCCAGTTGTGACATCATCTCCCGTTAGAGGGAATTTCGTCCCGAAATTCTGTTTGAAAGCTAGATTTGAGAATGCTAGAATAGGTGAGGGTACTTTTGCTTCATTTGGTCTTCGCGTTCCCACATGAATTCTGGCCCACGCTTTGCGTTCCACCGTACTTTCACGATCGGGATGCGACTTTGCTTAGTACGCTTCACCTCCCTGTCCATGATTTCGATTGGTTCTTCAACGAACAGGAGATTCTCATTGATTTCGATTTCGTCAAGAGGAATGACAAGGGTTTCATCTGCTAGGCACTTCTTCAGGTTAGAGACATGAAACACGGGGTGTACACCGTTTAGCTCTGTGGGTAGTTGCAGTCTGTAGGCTACCGGACCTATTCGGGCGACGATTTCGAAAGGTCCAATGTATCGCGGGTTCAGCCTTCCCCGTTTTCCGAAACGTATAACCCCTTTCCAGGGTGAGACTTTCAACAGTACTCGATCACCGACCTGGAATTCTAAGGGCTTTCGCCGTTTGTCGGCGTAGCTCTTTTGTCGGTCACGCGGTGCTTGTAATCGAGCTCTGATCTGGACGATCTTTTCTGTGGTTTCGCGAATGATCTCCGGTCCCGTTAGTGCCCTGTCCGACGTATGTGTTCTTGCTAGCTGGGTGTCACCTACTTCAGCCCAACATAACGGTGATCTACATTTACGCCCGTACAGTGCTTCGAAAGGAGCCACCTTGATGCTCGAACGGTAACTATTGTTATATGAGAACTCGATCAAAGGTAGGTGGGTATCCCAAGACTTTCCAAAGTCTATCACACATGCATGAAGCATGTATTCAAGCGTTTGAATGGTTCGCTCACTTTGGCCGTCCGTTTGTGGGTGATATGCGGTGCTCATGTCGAGATGAGTTCCCATTGCCTTGTGGAGTGATTGCCAAAAGCGCGATGTGAACCTACTGTCCCTATCCGAGATAATAGATTTTGGCACTCCATGGAGTCTCACGATTTCTCGTAGGTACAAACGCGTCAATCTCTCCATCTTGTAGGATTCTTTGATTGGCAGGAAATGGGCAGATTCCGTCAGTCGGTCGATTATTACCCATATGGTGTCCAGTCCGTCCGACGTCTTGGGTAGCTTGGTCACGAAATCCATAGAAATCCCCTCCCATTTCCACTCAGGGATTGCCGGTTGCTGTAACAATCCTGAAGGTTTCTGGTATTCCACCTTTACTTTGGCGCACGTAAGGCACTTACTAATGTAGGTCGCGATTTCCGCCTTCATGTTAGGCCACCAATAGTGTTGTTTAATGTCCAAATACATCTTGTCCGAACCGGGATGAATGGAGTATCGTGTCTTGTGGGCTTCCTTCATAACGGCCTCCTTAAATCCTCCGATTTTTGGGACCCAAATACGGTTCATGAAGTAGTATACCCCATTCTCCCTTGCTTCTAGGTTCTTCTCCATCCCGCGCAATGCCTCGCTAGCTCTATTTTCCGTTTTCATAGCCTCCGACTGGACTGATGCAATTTGAGTGGCCAGATGAGATTGAATGGTTATCGAGAGAGTTTTCGTACGGCGATTAGAGTACTCCTTCCGACTTAATGCATCAGCTACCACGTTGGCCTTGCCTGGGTGGTACTTGATCTCACATTCGTAGTCGTTTAGTAATTCCACCCATCTTCGTTGTCTCATGTTCAGCTCCTTCTCATTCAAGATGTGCTGGAGACTCTTGTGGTCCGTGAAGATGGTGCACTTTGTACCGTACAGGTAGTGCCTCCAAATTTTCAGAGCAAAGACCACGGCTCCCAATTCTAGGTCATGGGTCGTGTAATTTACTTCGTGCGTCTTTAGTTGGCGGGACGCATATGCTATCACTCTTCCACGTTGCATGAGAACGCAACCTAAGCCCTGATTCGACGCGTCACAATAGACTACAAAATCTTCCGTTCCTTCAGGTAGAGATAGTACAGGAGCGCTACAAAGAGCTTGCTTCAAGGTTCGAAACGCAATATCTTGTCTGTCTGTCCATTTGAATGGTACGCCCTTTTGCGTAAGTGAGGTAAGCGGCTTGGCGATCTTAGAGAAGTTTTGAATGAATCTCCTATAGTAGCCTGCTAGGCCTAAGAATTGACGAATTTCTGTGGGTGTGGTCAGAGTTGCCCATCCTTCCACAGCTTTGACCTTAGAGGGATCCACATGAATTCCGTCTTGGCTAACGACGTGGCCTAGGAAATTCACACTCCGGAGCCAGAACTCACACTTGGAGAGTTTGGCGTACAGTTTTTCCGATCGCAAAGTTTCTAGGACTTGTCGGAGATGTTGGCCATGCTCCTCTTTGCTTCGAGAATAGACGAGGATGTCATCGATAAACACAATGACGAAGTTTTCAAGGAATGGTCGACAGATTCGATTCATTAGGTCCATAAATGCGGCAGGTGCATTTGTTAGACCAAAGGGCATTACGACAAATTCATAATGTCCGTAGCGAGTTCGAAAAGCGGTTTTAGGAATATCCTCTTCCCGGACTTTGAGTTGGTGGTATCCGGAAAGTAGATCTATTTTAGAAAAATAACTGGCTCCTTTGAGCTGGTCGAATAGATCATCGATTCATGGGAGTGGGTAGCGGTTTTTAACAGTGAGTTTATTTAACTCTTTGTAATCGATGCACATTTTGAAAGATCCGTCCTTCTTTTTGACAAAGAGCACTGGAGCTGCCCATGGCGAGTAGCTAGGTCGGATAAATCCCTTGTCCAGAAGCTCACTGAGTTGGCTGGACAATTCCTGCATTTCAGCAGGAGCCAACCGATAGGGTGATTTAGCGAGAGGAGTTGCTCCTAGAACAAGGTCGATTCGGAACTCAACCTGTCTCTCTGGGGGTACTCCTGGAAGATCTTCAGGAAACACGTCTGGAAATTCACACGCTACCGGGATATCTTGAATGTTAGTTTCTTCTTTGGTCTTGTCCACTATGTGAGCCAAGAACGCCAAGTTGTTCTTTCGCAAATGTTTTTGTGCCTTGATGCACGAGATGAGACGAAGATTCGTGCTGGGTTTGTCTCCGTAAATTACTAGGGTTTCGTGATTTAGGAGACGAAGGCGAACGGCCTTCTCGTGGCACATAATCTCAGCATGGTGGGGGCTTAACCAATCCATGCCAATAATCACATCGAAACTCCTAATTGACACTAGCATTAGGTCTATTCGAAAGACGTGTTGGTTAAGGGTTAGGGTACATCCGATGTAGATCTCCCCAGTGGATTCGGTTTTCCCATTGGCCATTTCCACTGTATAGGTTTCATTTAGCTTCTAGGGTTGTTGTTTTAATAAATGTTTAAACTTCTCGCTTACAAAACTTCGTTCCGCTCCAGTGTCAAATAAGATGCATGCATAAGTGTGGTTTAGGAGGAACGTACCGGTCACAACTGCGGGGTCCTGAACTGCCTCACCCTGACCCATAGTCAGCATCCTTCCTGCTCCTCTGTTTCCTGAATTGTTGTTGTTAGGGCAATCTCGGCGGAAATGCCCCATCCTTCCGCACCCGAAACAGGTGTGGCTAGGCCCTGCATTATGGCCGCCGGCATTGGTGTTGTTGTTATTGCGGTGGTTGTTGTTGTTGTTGTTGTGGTTGTTTCCCTGATTTTGATTCTGGGGAGGATAAGTCCTGCAGTACCTTGCAGTGTGTCCCCTTCGGTTGCAACTGGTGCAATGGAATTCCCTACATTCACCGTGATGATGGATACCGCACTTATTACATTTGGGAAGATTACCGTAATAGGGTCTTGAAGCATTTGAAGCAGTTGAGGCTGGAGCATATGGTGTGGCTGGAACCGGTGAGGTGACAGCGTTAACTGCCACTGTCTGCTGCTTTTTAGAGGTCTCGGGGCCCTGACGTCCCTTCCTCTTGTTGTTCTTCCCTTTCTTGCCATCACCCTCCTTCTTCTTCTCAGCCTCCACTGGCTTCTCGCCCTTCTTGTTGTTATGATCATACAGCCTCTTCGCCAATCTCTTTGCACTGTCAAACGTTTCAGGGTTCGCAGCTATCACATTCCCTTGAATGGGGGATGTCAGTCCCCAGATGAATCGCTCAATCTTCTTTCCTTCTGATGTGATCATACCGGGCACAGCAGAGATAGTTCACTAAATCTTGATATGTAGGCATCGATATTCGCATTCTGCACGGTGAGGTTCCATAGCTCTTGCTCCATCTTCTGTATTTCGCCTCGTGGGCAGTACTCAGCCATCAACATTTCTTTCATTTCTGTCCATGGCATAGAGTTGGCTACAGGGAGCGTCATGGCTTCCACGTGTCCGTTCTACCAAGTGAGTGCTTGGTCCACAAAAGTGCAGGCCGCGAACTTCACCTTCATCTGCTCGGGGCAATCGCATATCTCGAATACCGACTCCACCTTTTCAATCCATCGCTTCAAAGTGATCACCCCTCCAGTGCCGTTGAAAGTTCGTGGTTTAGCGTTTGTGAAGTCCTTGTAGGTACATGTTTTGGTAGACCCTTGGTTCATCCCGTTGTTCGAACTTCCTGCCCCTTGCCCTGTTGCCTCCTCCATTATTCCCCTGATGGAGTTGTGCCATAGCTGTGGTGACCGCAACAGACACGGCTGCCTGGAATGCAGTGGAGTCAACCTCAGGTGGAGTTGGTCCTGGGTTTCCGCGAGTAGGTCGGCGAGGCATCTTTCTGTCATGAAACGGAAAGATGTTGAGTGTATGTGGTTTCTGTGAGGTTGTGATCCTACTAACTAGGTGCATGGTACGAACTTAGACATTACTACCATCGAACATACAATCATAACATCTCAACGCATAACAATTTGTAATATCATAACAAAGCACATAAAAGTTTATTAATATTATCCGCGTTTGATACAAGAAAATTTTGCTCGTAAGAGCATACATGAGTGACACTAATTCGACAGCATAACGGCTCTATGAGTAGTGTAGTCACTTAAACATAGAGTCGGGGTACATAGCATAGTTCCTAACGATCTACTAAGATAAGTCTATCCCTAACCGCGATGAGCTGCGTCCGGAGGTGGTGCCGAGGTCATATGCCGAAATGTTGCGCCAGTAAGTGCGCCATCTCTGCCATGTCTCCAATAACCTCATCCCTCTCATGCCCTGCTCGCACTGCCCGAGCTTCCATAGCATACAGCTGTTGTCGTAGTGCGGCGATCTCAGCTTCGAGGGAACGGTTCTCCCTTGGGGGGTTCACTGGTGGAGCGGGGTGGTCTGGTTGTGCCTCGTTCTCACACGGCGGGACGGGGCCCTGGTCCCCGACCTGACCTTCCTCGTCGTCGTCGTCGATCTCTCCAAATTCGTAGTCGGTGTCTAAGTATTCGTCGGGTCCGACGTCGTGTGCTTCCCCTGGATTCTCTCCCGGTTCATCCTCAAGCATCCCATGAGCTACTAGGACCTGATGGAACTGGATACCCTACTGCTCTTCCTCCATGACGACTGAGGGAAAATATAAACTATCGTCACTCTCCTGACTATGACTTATGCTAACTAGACGCTCTCTTTTTGGTGATAAAGGGTATAGTTTTAGGTTCCCTAGCTATCCCGATCTCATCAAGACGTGTGTTAGTTTTACTTTGGAGAGAATGTAGTTGATCAGGCTACATCCACTCCTTGGTATCACTAAGAACAGTCCCGAGTTAACCAAGATACCAACATTATTGTGTTTGATTCGGCGTTATGTTCTTATTCCTAATGCAAGCAAGCGTGTTTTATTTACTTGTTTTGTTCAGAGTTATGTTAGTCCCTCTTTTTGGTTTATAGTTGCATATCAATGTGTGGCTCGACATGCTAGTTCACTATAAACAAAGCTCTGATACCAACCTGTCACACCCCCGAACCAGACGGCGGAAACATCCGAGGACTGTCGTGACTTAATTGAATACCATAACATTGAATATATATGAAACATAACAACATTCGTCACCATGCATTAATATAGTACAACTGATAAAGTTTACATGCAGTACATTGTTCAAACATTACATTCCCAAAAATAAATTGTTTGGTTCGTTAATAAGTAAACTGCAAGCCATCACTGAGTACATTTTCCTTTGGTGAGTTCATAAGCGTTATTTGAAAAACAATGTTTTGTATCGTTTTGAAAACCACCAGAAAATCCGATATTTTCTGAAAAGAGCTTTTGAAAACATTGTGAAGATCCATAAGTATGCTTGTTTGTTTCTATAGTTGTAAGAAGAATGCTCGTCAAAATTGGGTACATTTTGAAAACCTTGTGTATCGAAAAACCCTAGGAAAACCCGATGTTTTCCTAATTCCTTGGATTCCATGAAGTTAAAAATAAAACCATTGCAGTGCGCGAAGTCATTAAGTCCAGGCGACGTCGAATTATTTTTGCGCATGATTAATTGCTATAAACACGCATTACACAAACGACCCGTTTATAACTATACTAACGATCCCGTAGGCGTCGTCCGTACTAATCACGTTATCCAACCGCCCTGACTTCGAGTAATCCCACATCCGAAGAGAAAGAGGACACGAAGACCCCGATGACTCCATTAACCGGTTGGGAAAAAAAAGGTATGAGGGGCCCTTGACCCGCCTCGCATGAAATACCGACTTTACTAGCAATACCATAGGACCCTTGGGGACCAATAGTATATAAGCCATTGAAAGTCCTTTTACGCTGTGTTAGATCATGTAAGACCCAACAACTCGTAAGGTAGAAGTCTTCGGGCCTTAAGATCAGGTCATTGGGCTAGCTAGGCCCAACAAACAAGATTTTACACTTTGGGGCCCAAAGATGGTGCGTAGACGTCTGTGCACTCTCACATGTATATTGAATTACCAAATGTTTTCGTGTATGAATCGAGTTATCGTCGTGTTAGTATTTTCGGATTGTTATTGATTCGAGACCGAATCAATTCGTTTAACAATGATTTTTGGTGTTGTTGTGTATTGTATTACGTAGGTAGTCGCGGTGCCAATATTTGATCAAGTTGCGTGTATTGAATTAGCCTTGAAAGCTTTCTGTTTTCAGCCCCTCATTGTTTGTAAAATTTACTTTTTCAACCCTCTAATTAAATAACTTTCCGGTTTGGTCCTTAAGTCATTTTTTCTTGACATTTTAACACCAAAAATTATTGAAATTAATATTTTTCAGCATATTTTTCATTGAAAACAGTCTGAGTCCCTGAAAGTGCAGTTTTCTCAGTTATAACCCCTCTTTTTCGCAGTTTTTACAATTTTGGCCCAAATTGGAAAATTTTTGCAACTTTGGTCCTTTTTAAATTTAAAAAGCATTTTTAAACCTTTGAAAAGTACTTGGAACCTTAGTAGTCCACTGTTTTACAGAAAAACACAGTTTTGGCCCTCCAAAACAGAAAATTTCGCATAATGGGCCCTATTGGGCCGGAATTGTCATTTTTAGCCCATTAAGCTTGAAATTTATATTTTTAATCCTCCAAATGAGTATATTTCCAGAAAATATTTCATTGAAACTATTTTGACACTCCTCATCCATCAGAATTCGTGATATGTCATTTTGGGCCCTTTAACTTTATATTTTTAACATTTTATGTCCAAAAATTGAGTTTTTAGCCCAAATAAAATGTTATTAAGCCATTTAGCTATTTTTCTTGGAACACTTTGTATGTAGAAATATACTTGATGCTAGTATCATTTAACATAAAGTATATCTCGATTTTTAGGGGTTTTATGGCTAGATCCAACATTATAACACACATATAAGCATAGAAATCATACAAGGCATACAAAACACATATAGATCTACACTTTCACTTGTATCCCCCGCCCCCCCCCCCCACAAAACTCATAAAAACAGAAAATAGGGGGTATGAAGCTCACCTTAGGGTGTGATTTCGGTTTTTGAAGAAAAGATGGGAGAAAACTTGGTGATTTTTGGCCTTAGCACCCTTTTCTTGAAGATCTCGAGTTTGATGTGCTTCTAGGATGTAAGATCATGGGTTTTTCATGGATTAGGAAAAGATTTTGATAACAAAAAGAATCTAAGTCATAGATCTAAGCATAATCTTACCTTAGATGAAGATTTTGTGGAAATCTCCTCTTGAAAGCTTCCTAAATTTTGAGATTTTTGAGTGGAGAGGGAGGAAGTGTTCTTGAGAGAGTTTGAGAGATATTTGTGTATGTGTGTGTGTGTTTCGGCCGAGAGTGAGGGAGGGAAAAGAAGAGAAGTGATCCTTGATGAGATAGGTGCTTGGAAGTATGAGTTCCATGCATGGATATCTAATGAACAAAAATGAGGTGGCAATCCAAAGTCAACTCCTCCTTTACCCTTGGGCCTGGGCCGAAAATAGAGAGGGAAGGAAAGATTTTTGGGCTTTTTGCCTCTAGGCCCAATATTAGAGTTAGTTTGGGTGATCATTGGCCCTTTAAAATAAAATTGTGATTTTTATTCTTCATTAAGCTAGATTAGGTTAATTATGGATCAAGGCTTTTAATTCACTTCATTCTAGGCCCACAATGGCCCAAAATATTAAAATAAATGATTGTGGGTCCAATTAGAGCCCAATTAGGGTTCTAAGCCCATGATAGTCAAATTGGAAGCTTATTGGTCCATTTGGGCCCAATAAGGAAGTCCTAGTCCAAAGTGGACCTAAACAAGAACTTCTAGGGTTTCCAATTGTTTGATGACTATTTGTAGTACTTGTATGATGTATTGGATTGAAGTTTTTGATGTCATAATAATAGGTGTCACACATGTTCTTAAGTTTTTGATTCACATTAACTTGAGTGTATAGATTACATGACACAAAATTTCCAGTTGTGACACAATTCACCAATTTCCACCAAGATAAATGAAATGTATTATTAGGTTCTAATTGGTTTTTGAAACTCCTAGATCTTTGAGATTCATTGAACTTTTCAATGGCATGTTTCAATCTCGAGTGTGCCCTTCAGGTTTTGTGACTGGGATGCCGAGGATCACAAAACAAGGTGTGAAGTAACCATGCAAATTACTTGGTACCCTTAAGTGTTTACCCCTCAATCGATGTGCCGGTTAACCACACACGCTCCATCGATACTATGATAAACATTAAGTTACCCTTTGCCTACCTTGTTAAATACGAGTTAGTGTGCCAGTTAACCACACACGCTCCACTAACTAACTTAAACAAAGTGCAAAGTGTAATTTCATGGATTAGCATCTTATTCACATTTTCCTATGTAACTAAGATTGGGTATTTATAAGAGTTTAGTTACTTTGTGTTTGTCATTAATATTTTTAATGAAGGGAGAATTCTAGTCCTTGTCCTACCCGTTCGGCTAACGGCCCTCCACCGGTCAAGGAAGCGGTGGGTGAGAGTGGACACCCATTAAACTGCCATTTTATAGGCAGTAACCTTATACCCCCCTTATAGATCAGCTTCGTGAATGAGGCCTACTAACGGTAAGACTAACTTTACTCTTATACATATATATATATATATATATATATATATATATATATATATATATATATTATTAACTTATAATATTATAAAGTATAAGGGTTGGATTTTAACTTTTAAAATTCTAAGGGCTAACTTGGAATTAAAGTATTCATGGGGAAAACTTTACAAATTCCAAAACTTGAGGGCAAGTTTTGAAACTATCCAAAACTCTTGGATTTTCATAACTTATGAGTTTAATTAAAGTTTTAAAAACTTTAATGAAGTGACTCTTGAACATCCATAACTTGAGGACAAGTTATGGAGTCATAAAACAATTTAATGAGGAAAAACACTCTTTATTTTGTAACCTATGGCAACTTTTATGAGTTTTATGTTTCATAAATGTGAATTATAAGTTACATAAACACATTTTATGAATTTCTTTTAGATTAATTTGGATTAAAACCAACTATCACATAATTTTATTCATTAATCTAAATTCACTCATAAAACAAGGTAACACAAAAAACTTTTGGTGATCCATAACTTATTTTTAAGTTATGGAATCCTTTAAAACATTAACACCAAATTTTGTAACTCCATAAAAACTTTGAATCAATTTTTTTTAAAACCTTTTCATATCCATAACTTATGGAGGTTTCAAAAAATAAAACTCTTTAGATCAAACTTTTAAAACTAATAAAATAATCATATCATTTTATCTTTTATTAAATTTGACCTAATTCAACTCATAAAGCAAATTATTGAAATTTTACAAATAATTAGTTTTTCACAAGAACAAGTAATTATCTTAAAATTTGACAAACTTCGTGTTTTTTTTTTCTTTTTTTTCAACTTTGAAAATAAAATATTTGCATCAATATAACAGAAAAACAACCCGTGGCTCTGATACCACTGTTGGGTTTTGAGCATTCTAACACTCCTAAGTGTACATGCAACCCTAAATACCTTGGATTTATGTTTTATCTATTATACATGCAAATATGAACTTTCAAGGTATTATCCTAATCTAGCATACAAAACAATGAATATAACAAGATAGAATACATACCTCTTTGATGTAGAAAGTCTTCATGAAGCTTGAGTGCCTAGTGCCCCAAGTGTGACACCTCAAATGGTTTACACAACACCAAATACACTTGGAATAACTTGAGAGAAACTTGAACACTCCTTGAAATCGTCTAGCCCTCACACTCAAACATAGTGCACCATTTCTTGAGCCATGGGATTCTTTTATATGGTGGCTATTAGGGTTACACCATGTAACTCATGACTTTACCTATTCCTTATGCTCCATGGATTTTAACCTCCATGGAGCATCCATGTGTCACCTCATGGACTTAGTCCAACATAAGGAATCTTGGATCACAAGCCCACATATATAAGAATGAATGATTTACACAATCAACCTATATATTTAATTAGTCTCCTTTTGATCACTTAATTAATTCCAAATTAATTCTTGATCAATACTAATTGGATAGCCTTATTAATATATTAGAACATGTAATATATTAACAAACCTTGAATGTTATTTCTCTCATTATAGTTTATCCAAATGCATGATGTCATGCAACCCAAATGGACCATGTCGGGTCGGGTCAAGTCTTACCAATTATAGTTATGGACTTAGACATTAATCCAATAGTTAGGACCAGAGGGTCCACATAGTTAGGACCAGAGGGCGCACAGAGTTATAGCCTAGAGTGGCTAATATGTGTTATATGTGGTATTTTGGGGAACTCACTAAGCAATCATGCTTAGATTGTTATGTGTTATGTGTTTCAGGTACTAGTGACGATCGCGGGAAGGCGCCGGCATGATTTGTACACACACACGCGAAGTTTTATATGTTTTGATCTTGAGATATGTTTTCTGAATTGAGATGTGATACATTGAGATTTTTATAATAATTATGTATGGAAACATGTTTTGAAAATGTGAAAAATTGTTTAAATTTTTACGGTTTTATAGATACAGTAAGGTATGTTCAGTTATGTGTTATGTGCTAGGGTTATGTGTTCGCATGTGTTTAGCGGGTGGGGCCCAGAGACAGATAGGGCCTAAGAGAAACAAATCTATTTACCGAGCGGGGCTCGAAGCCAGGCAGGATCTGGGATCGGACGGGGCCTGATGTAGCGGGCGTGGCCCAGTGATTGTAGTATGTGTTTATGAATGGTATACGATAGGTTAAGGAAATCACTAAGCTTCGTGCTTACGGTTTTCAGTGTTGGTTTCAGGTACTTTTGGTAATGGAGGGAATAGCTTGGGGTGATCGCATGGCATACACACCAAGGGAGTTTCAACCTAGGATGTTTACTCTGATAAAATAAAATAATGTTTTAGACTTGATACTCTGATGTGATATGTTTTGAATGAATTGTTGACACTTATGGTTTTATTATTAAATTAAGATGAATTTTTGGGACGTTACAAGTTGGTATCAGAGCCTTGGTTTGACGGATTTGGACATGCTCTCGGGTGTGTCTGAACTCAAACTAAGGGATTGGTATGGAAATTTTCAAAGGAAAATCATTTTCCTAAAAAAACCGAACTTTGAGAAAAAGGGAAGAGTTTTGAAAAGAGAAAAGAACTTGAAAAATAAGGAAAAAAGGGTGTGGTGCATGTAATCAGCCGAGCTCAAGTAAGTTCTCCCAGGTTACCCATACCAGTTTATGCTATGATATTTGTATTAGAACTGCATGCTAGTTTACGACTAAGGATCTAGGAGGATGCCTTATGTGCCTGTTTTATGTGTATGAGCCTTATGATTTTCATGTTAGTACAGTTTCCTTTTAGAGGATAACAGCTTAATTGAATTATATGATTAAACTTTCCCTTTCGTCTGAATGCTGCTTGCTTTGTGCTTTGTGGGACTCGGAGTGATGGGAGTTAGCCATTAGATGAATATGTCACATCATATGTGATC
This sequence comes from Lactuca serriola, assembly GCF_051521515.1. Classification (NCBI taxonomy): domain Eukaryota; kingdom Viridiplantae; phylum Streptophyta; class Magnoliopsida; order Asterales; family Asteraceae; genus Lactuca; species Lactuca serriola. The sequence goes on along the minus strand of NC_136409.1, from coordinate 1,975,115 downwards.
AAGGTTGAATAATCTCAGAGTGCTGGATTTGGCCCTATTGTGCAGCTCTTGTTTGAGTCCAACCATTGTAGGGAAAAGTCCTTTACTCGAAGGATTATCTGAGCCTCGTCATATGTGATGGTATTCAGGTAGTGGCTAAATGGCATTACGAAGATGCCTTCCGTAGCTGAGGACTAGGTCGGGTTGGAGGTTACCCTAGGGCAAGCCTAGGATAATAGCAGTGTTGGGAGCAGAGATAGTAGCAGTGGAAGGGACTTGGTGTAGTCAAGGAAATTCTTGAGGAAAGTACAGAGAGACGTGGAAGGTAGTAGGGGCCCATACTACCTAAAGCAAAGGATCTATACTCAATTCAAGAAGGGCCGAGATGAGACCAAGAAACTTGTAGTGTGTGATCCCTCGGCAGCGATGTGTATTCAGATGATTGTTATGATATGTTTTCAGCATAGTGACGTTGCGCGAGAGACCAGTGGGCGGATCAGGCGCCAGAGAGGGATCAGGCTCAAGATCAAGAGTCAAGCAACTTGAGGAGCGGATGAGGGAGTTTATATCAGCTGAGGTTACACGCAGTATTCTAGAACAGACTCATGTGATCTTCAATTCGGTCAAGGAGGGTATTTTAGAGCTTCTGGATGAGAAGCTGGGGGCTTTCCGCACTAAGAAGATGGCTTTGGTGGGGACGCGTACACTGACATTCAGAGAGTTCCGAGCTTGTAGAGCTCCGGATTACCACGGGGCAATGGACTCCATTGCTAGCAGTAGGTGGTTGGCCGATGTTGCTAATGCTTTCCGTACGAGCCACTGTCCCAAGGGGGACAAGGTCCGACTGGCCTCTTGTCTTCTGAAGGACCGAGCACGGGATTGGAGGGAGGAGGTTGGACATGTGATCGGTGATGATGCCACGTTGGACGCGATGAGATGGACTGATTTCTCAGTTAGGTTCAGGGCCGAATTTGCATCAGTTATTGAGGTGCAGTAGTTAGCACAGGAGTTTCAGGATCTACAACAGACTACAGAGACAGTGGCGGAAATCACCACGAAGTTTAGGGAGAGGGCTCTTCTTGTTCCGCAGTATGTCGCAGACGAGGAAATGAAGAAGGCCCGATATCACAAGATGCTGAGGAGTTACATCACGGAGTTTGTGAGCAGGTCCAGCTGCAAGACACTGGAGGGTATGATTGCTCGGGCTAGGGAAAGGGAGATCGATCTGGAACACATCAGGAAGAGGAAGCCGGGGGAAGTGCAGGTAGCCGCAGGTACATGCAAGAGACCCAAAGGGTTGGATGTGAGATCGAGGGATTATCAGGGCCACAGTCGTTGTGGAAAGTGTGGCAGGACGCACAAGGGTGCATGGAGAGGTGGTAGTGGGGGTGATTCTGGCTGCTTCAAGTGCAGCCGAAATGGTCATTTCAGCAGGGATTGTACTGCTACCACCACTCAGGGATTAGATCTGATCTGTTATCACTACAGTCAGAGAGGCCACAAGAAGGCCTAGTGTCCGATTTTGCTTTCAGCAGGACATGTGATAGCACCTGCCCCTGCGACATTGAGAATCACAGATGGTTGTCAGAGCCGAGCAGAGGCGCCTACGTGGGAGTAGGGCTTTCCAGTTGTCTTCGGTGGAGATGCGTGCGGTACCGGAAGTTGCAGGTGCGTCTCTTTTTCTTTCTTGTCAACTTTTATATTGTTATGGTACTGCATCAATGATAGTAAGTATAGGTTGAGTATTATATTACCTGTTTTTAATTGAGTCATATGCCATCTGCATACAATGGATGTTAGTGTAGTTGTTCGAAGATGTTTTCTTTTAGAGCAGGTTCTCCGGATGCAGCCACTGTAACAAGTGTGTGGTTGGGGCTCTGGAAGCATTCCGTTAATCTTCAAGAGTGCGTCAGATTTGATACTAGTGAGTTTTGGATCACTTGCATCAGTAAGCGTTGGGTTATCGGTGGATTAGTTATTGGATTGTTTGGAGGATGGGGAACCCTCCAAGTATTCAGGAGAAGCCTCCAAGTATTCAGGAGCAGTAGCACGCAAAACCTAGAGGAGTTAGTGATCTTCGAGAAGGAAAAGGAAAGCAATCCGAGGGGCTGAGTAGGAAGAGGAGTGCATGAGTTGGGGGTTTGAGAAACTTCCCAACGTTGAGATTGTAGCCATAGATGGGTGAGACTCGAGGGCAAGGTCGCTTAGTAGTATAGTTTGGGTGGGACCTGTGGGCGAGGCCCGTACGTCAGTAGTTAGACAAGTGGGACCTAGTAGAGACCATAGGGTCAAGATAGGTGCTTGAGGATCCTAGGACTTGTAGAGCCAGTGTGGCAGGATAGATAGAGCAGTTTCCTTCGGAAGTTGCTGGGAGTGACTGAGTGGCTGAGCTTGGGTACTGTCACGCCCCCAAACTAGAACTGCGGAATCGTACGAGGGCAGATGACTTCATGTAGTATCATAACAATTGAATACATAGTAAAGAAAGTAACACAACCATCATATATATAATTTAAAAGTTTACATTGTTGAAAGGTACTTCTTTCAAAAAAAATTACAATATGATGTCAAAATGAAACTAAACTGATGCCACATCATCCCTTCTTCAAAAGCTGTTTGTTTACCTGTTTTACTGAATTCCTGAGAAATACAAGTAGTTTTGAAAGAGTAGATCAACTTTTAAGCTGGTGAGTTCATAAGTATTTAGCAACAATGTTTGTATGAAAAAGAATGAAATGGTTTGTACATGTTTGAATGTTCCTAGAAAATCCCATATTTTCTACTATAGTAGATGGTAGTTTAATTGTTCCAAAACTTGTAATACAATAGTGCTTTTCATGCCTAAAATAGTAGATTTATGTATAAATCACTAAGGCATTTGAAAAACCTCGTAAATCAATGTGTTTTTAATACTCCATGTGAGTCTTATAACCATGTTATTTGACCAGGATGCGTATAACAACGTTCTTCAAGCATTGGAAGGTTATGACGTTTGTCACCCCAGGCCTGCCGGCCTGGCTGTAGCTAACAGCTTAGGTATGAGATTGTCAATCCTGTATAGATCTATACACAAGTATCACGCTCCCCCTACAAGGGGTTTTGGTATATAATACAGGACTTAAAATGCATACTAGAAAGTACGTGAAATGTCTCACAAAACTTAGTATAAAACAGATTTGCGTACGAAAATGTCGATTTGTTCTTGTGTATGAAAATATCTCTTTGATATAGTGTTTCTAGTATGTAAATGTTCATGATTTTCTCGTAAACTATACCTATTATAGTTTTTCAAAATGTGTGTTTCATTCGTATAGTAAACCTTAGTGTAATGCTCACTTGTTATGTAAAGTATAACATTTATAGTGACATAAATGATCACATATACTTAAAGTATAAATAAAGTGCTTGATTCATGTATATATATAAACATGTTTTATTTCCAGAAGACAAGATGTTATCGATAATATATATTGCATACGAAAGTTCCCATGTAGTAGTTAAGAATCACATATGATTTACTTGATAAAAAGAGTATATTGTGAAACTTTATTTTACACACGATAATAACCGTGTGTTCACTTGTATCCCCCCCTTAAAAGTGTATAAAAAGCATTGATAAAACATTTGAAAGTGTAGTTTATAGGGGTATGAACTCACTTGATTGATGGGAGAAAGCGAGATGATAATCGAGCAGAACTTCGACTTGGAAGAGTTGATTTTCTCGGGATCCTCTGGAATCTTTGGAATCTTGGGAATCTCGGGAGTGTAGAACCTTCCTTCAGAACTTGAGTGTGAAAACCGGGGCTTAGGGATGGCTTATCGAGGTAATTACGCAGAGTAACAACACTTAGATGGAAAGAGATCAGCACCAAACCCGGCACGCTTAAGCTTCTATTTATAGGGGAAGAATTTGGGTGCCACGTCGTGGCATAGGGTTGGCCACATCGTGGTGGTCTGCCTTATCCTATTCCATTGATTCGACGCCCTTAGTCACTTGTCGGGTCGCGGCCAGCTGTGCCGTGTCGTGGCAGACCTGACAGCCTCGGATATTGAGCCTTAAATTTCTAATATCTGTAACTTTCGCGTATAAGCTCCGTTTTCGACGTTCTTTATATGCACACGTAGGTGAGAATATACTATACAACTCTCATTTAGACACTGTTGGCTAGTTTTGAATTTATTTTTAATAATACCTATTCAACAGGCCGGGAATGGAAAAGCCCGTTAAAAATCCGTAACTTCTTCATCCAACGTCCATTTTTTCCAGACTTTTTACTGTTGCGCTACTTTGGTTGAGACCTTAAATTCTCATTTAGGTTGTTTTGGCCAAAAGTCTCTCAATATCTATTTCGAGTTTTTAGTTGTCTATTGTTATATCCAGATATTGCAAAAATCAAACTTCCTCATACGAAGTCAGATTTGGACGTTCTTTTTATGTACACTCACGGTTTAATGATATCTGCAATTTTGATTTAGATACTTAAGGCTAAAAACTATTGTATTGAAACTTCTCGTTTTTCGTTTAATTGGTGTTGCTGGTTTTGTCGGAAATCTTATAATAGTCATAACTTCTTCGTTATAACTCGAATTTTAGTTTTCTTAGTATTTCTGTAAACCTTGACACAATATCTAGCATTGTAGGTAACCCAATAGAGACTTTTTTATATTTTATTTTCCATGTTAATTTCATTATTTCAAAAGTGGTTACAATACTTGACTTTTTAGGTCATTACATAGAGTCGAAATATCGGGTTGTCACATCATCCCTCCGTTAGAGGGAATTTCGTCCCGAAATTTAATGTAAGAAAAACAATTGTGGATTAGGGAAAAAGATGTGGGTACTTGTGTTTCATCTGATCTTCGTGTTCCCAGGTGTATTCAGGTCCTCGCTTTGTATTCCAGCGGACCTTCACGATGGGTATGCGACTTCATTTTGTTCTTTTAATTTCCCTATCTATGATTTCAATTGGTTCTTCTATAAAGTGGAGACTCTTGTTGATTTCGATTTCATCTAGAGGGACGATGAGGGTCTCATTGGACAAATATTTCTTCAAGTTTGACACATGAAAGGTAGGATGTACGTTATCGAGTTCCTATGGTAGATGAAGTTTGTAGGCTATCGGGCTGATCCTTGCAAAGATCTGGAATGGTCTGATATACCTTGGGTTTAGTTTCACATGTTTTCCAAAATGTATTAGTCCTTTCCAGGGCGAGACCTTCAATAGCATTTGGTCCCCAACCTGAAATTCCAAGGGTTTCCGTCTTTTGTCTGCATAACTATTTTGTCTGTCTCTTGAAGCCTTTAGTCGTTCCCGAATTTGTACAATCTTCTCGGTTGTTTCTCTTATGATCTCCGGGTCAGTGAGAGTGTTGTCAGGTACTTGTCCCTTGGCTAGTTGCGTGTCACCCACTTTAGCTCAACATAGTGGTGATCTGCACTTCCGGCCGTAGAGGGCTTCGAATGGAGCAACTTTAATGCTGGAGTGATAGCTATTGTTGTATGAAAATTCAACTAGTGGTAAATGGGTATCCCATGCTTTACCAAAATCGATTACACAAGCTCTTAGCATATCTTCTAAGGTCTGTATGGTCCTCTCACTTTGGTCGTCGGTTTGTGGATGGTAAGCGGTACTCATGTCTAGTTTTATTCCAAGAAATTTTTGTAGCGACTGCTAGAATCTCGAGGTGAATCTACTATCTCTGTCAAAGATAATGGATATTGGCACACCATGTAGTCGTACAATCTCTCGGATATATGTTCGAGCTAGCTTCTCCATCTTGTCGGTTTCCTTTATGGGTAGGAAGTGTACGGATTTTGTTAATCTATCTACGATTACCCAGATGGTGTCTAGCCCACCTGCTGTCTTGGGTAATTTGGTTATGAAGTCTGTGGTTATCCATTCCCACTTCCACTCGGGTATTTCGAGTTGTTGTAGCAATCCCGATGGCTTTTGGTACTCTACCTTGACTTTGACGCAAGTCAGATACTTGCCCACATAGGTAGCGATTTCTGCTTTCATGTTCGACCACCAATACAGTTTCTTGAGGTCCAGATACACCTTGTCTGAACCTGGGTGCACGGAGTATCGAGTCTTATGAGCCTCATTCATGACCACATCTCTGAATCCCCCAAACTTCGGTGTCGAGATCCAATCCACGAAGGAATGAACTCCGTCACCCTTGACTTCAGGATTCTTATCCATTCCCCTTAAGGCTTCACCTGCCACGTTCTCTGTTCTCAAGGCTTCCCCCTGAGCTTCCTTGATTTGTGTGGACAGGTGTGAATGGATCGTCATGGTTAAGGATTTCACTCGGCGGCCCGAGTACTCCTTTTGACTAAGAGCATCAGCTACTACATTCGCTTTTCCTGGGTGATAACGAATTTCACATTCATAGTCATTCAACAGCTCAACCCATCGTCTTTGCCTTGTGTTGAGTTACTTTTGATCGAGGATGTGTTGAAGGCTCTTATGATCGATTAAGATTGTGCATTTTGTGCCATAGAGATAGTGTCTCCAAATCTTTAAGGCGAAAATGACTGCTCCCAGTTCGAGATCGTGTGTACTGTAGTTGACTTCATGCGTCTCGAGGCGTAGGCATTGACCTTTCCTCGTTGCATCATGTCACACCCCCAAACCAGAATGGCGGAAACATTCGGGGGTGGATGACTTCACGTAGTATCACAACCATTGAATATTGTAAAGAAAGTAACACAACCATCACATATATAATGAAAACGTATGTTGTTGCGTTATACATATTAGCAAAAGAATATTACAATAAGATGATAAATGTTCAATAATAAAACATCCTTAGTGTTCCCTTCTCCAAAAGTTGGTGGTTACCTGTATTACTGATTCCCTGAGAAATACAAGTGGTTTCGAAAAAGTGTCAACAATTAAGTTGGTGAGTTCATAAGTGTTTTGCATTGAAAAGTATGTCCTTTTTGATAGTAAATCGATGAACGAGGTTTTCAGAAAAGCCAATATTTTCTATAAATGATTTGAAAAGTTTCCCGTGTTGGAGTGCGTTAGTGTTTTTCATACTTGAATAATAATAATAAAATTTGTGTTTAAAAATAAAATGGAAAATCGAAATGCATATATGAATCTCGTAAATCAAACGTGTTTTTATACTTTTAGGTGAGTTTTATAACCATACTATTGACACTGACGGCCTGTAACAACATTCTTCAGGTGTTGTAGTGTTATGACATTTGTCACCCCAGACCTGCCGGTCTAACTATAACTAATAGTTTAGGTGCGGGGTTGTCAATCCCGTATAGATCTATACACAAGTATCATGCTCTCTCTCCAGGAGATTAAGGTATATAATACAGGACTTGAAATGCATACATACGAGTACGTTGAAGTTTAAATGTCTCACATTACTTGGTATGAACAGATTTACGATAATAAAGACTTTACTTCTTTTGAAAGTATTTCATTTGTCGAGATGTATATGTAAATGTATGAATAACTGGAATACAATGCTCATTATAGTTTCTCAAAAGTATGTTCCCATTTGGTAATAACAACTTGGTGATATAATAGCCCTTTAAACATAAAGTTATTTTTGTATCGAAACCCTATAAGAACGATATTATAATTATGTTTATAAAATGATACTTTGATTTGTAATGTACTTGTATTCCCCCCCTAAAACGTGAAAAGAATTGAAAAGTAGGGGGTATGAACTCACCCGTTAAGTTTGAAGAGAGAGGCTAGAGTTGAGCAGAGTTTCGACCGCGGGAAGTTGCGTCTTCGGGTTCTCGGGAATCTCTGCAGTGTAGATCCTTCGTCGGGGGCTCGAGTGCGGAAACCAAGGTAAGGAAATGGTCTCTGGAACTGGGAGAATGGCTGAGGAATTGTGAACGTGTGCCAAAACTCGAAGCTCATGCCATCTATTTATAGTGCTGGAAGAGTGAGTACGCGGGGCGTAATTTTGGAGTACGCGGGGCGTACTCACGTACGCAGCGGGTACCTCGTTACGCTGGCCGTAAAAATGCGTCATGGCTTACGACTCCTGGCTAGCTAAGCATAGCTTGGGCGGGCCGATGGGACTCGACTCTGGGTCTAGTACACGGGGCGTACTCCCAGAGAACGCGGGGCGTAATCCGGCCTGTCCTCTTCTAAATTCCGTAACTTTCGCGTACGAGCTCCGTTTTTCGTGTTCTTTATATCCACGCGTAGGTGAGATTATGCTCTACAACTTTCATTTAGACTCCGTCGGCTAGTTTTGACTTTATTTTTAATGATATAATTTTAAATGGCCGGGCCTCCTAAAGTCTGTTAAAAATTCATAGTTTGTTCATTCGACGTCGGTTTTCGTTTGTCTTTTTATCAATTTGCTCCTATTGTGGAGATCTTCAACTCTCATTTAGGTTGCGTTAGCTAATTAATGCTCGATCTTTAATTCGAGTTTTTAGCCCTCTACTACTGTTACGAAACTTTGAAAATTCGTAACTTCTTCATACGAGGTCCAATTTGGGCAATCTTTTTATGTACGCTCACCTTTCAACGAGATCTATGACTTTTGTTTAGATACTTAAGGCTAAAATGCCTATTATTGAGATTTTACTTTTTACGTCAAATAATGTTTTAACGGCGTGTCGTAAATATACGAGGGGTTATAATTTCTTCAATACAACCCGGTTTTGAGCGTTCTTTATGTTTTCGGAAACCTCGACACGTTGTCTAATATTTGTTGCATCCCAACTTAGATATTTGAACACTTTATTTTCAAGGTTAATTTAGTTGTATTTGACTTTTGAGCGTTACAATGTTTTTGGAAAATATAGGGTTGTCACACATCAGAACACATCCAAGACCTTGATTAGATGCATCACAGTAGACCACAAAGTCTTCTGTTCCTTCTGGTAAGGATAATATAGGTGCGCTGCATAGGGCTTCCTTCAGTGTTTGGAGTGCAGCATCTTCTCTTTCTTCCCAATTGAAAATAACACCCTTTTGGGTCAAGGTGGTAAGTGGATTAGCAATTTTCGAGAAGTTTTGTATAAATCTACGGTAGTAGCCAGCAAGGCCCAAGAATTTTCGGATTTCCGTTGGGGTTGTGGGAGCTGACCAGTTCTCGATTGCCTTGATTTTGGAGGGGTCCACGTGTATCCTGTCTTTGCTAACCACGTGACCTACGAAATCTACTTTTCGAATCCAAAATTCGCACTTTGAGAATTTTGCGTATAGCTTTTCGTTTCTTAGAGTTTCCAAGATTTGTCGGAGGTGTTGACCATGTTCCTCTTTAATCTTTGAATAGATGAGTATATCGTCTATGAACATGATCACAACTTAGTCTGGGAATGAACGACACACTCGATTCATTAAGTCCATGAACACTGTCGATGCATTTGTTAATCCAAAGGGCATTACTGCAAACTCGTAGTGACCATAACGAGTTCGAAAGGTTGTTTTGGGAACATCTCCTTCCGAGACTCGCAACTGCTAATACCTGAATATCAAATTGATCTTTGAGAAATAACTCGCTCCTTGGAGTTGGTCGAACAAGTCGTCAATGCGTGGTAAGGGATATCGGTTCTTGATAGTGATCTTGTTGAGTTCCCAGTAATCGATGCACATGCGGAAAGATCCATCCTTCTTCTTTATGAACAGGACTGGTGCTCCCCAAGGTGAGAAGCTTGGCCTGATGAATCCTATGTTGAGCAGTTCGTTTAATTGGCTGGATAATTCTTGCATCTCAGCTGGCGCCAGACGATACGGCGACTTAGCTACTGGGGTAGCTCCGGGAACTAAATCGATCCTGAACTCGACTTGTCGTTCTGGTGGGACTCCTGGGATATATTCAGGGAAGATATTGGGAAAATCGCAGACTTCCAGAATGTCTTTGATGCCTTTTGTTTCTTTTTCCTTATCTACCACGTGGGCTAACAAGTCATGGTACTCCTTACGTAGGTATTTCTGGGCTTTGACACAAGAGATGATTTGTAAATTGGAACCGGGTTTGTCACCATAAATTACAAGAGTTTGGCCTTTTAGTAGATTTATGCGGACGACCCTTTCATGACAAAGTATATCAGCATGGTGCAGGCTTAAACAATCCATACCGATGATGACATCAAAGCTTTTTATGGTGATTGGCATTCAGTCGATTTGAAATGAATGTTCCTTTAGAGTTAGTGTGCAGCCTATGTACATATCGTTTGTGCTTTCTGTCCTACCGTTTGCCATTTCAACTGTAAATATCTTATTGAGTGATTGAGGGTCCTGTTTTAGTATGTGTTTGAATTTATGACTCACGAAACTCCTTTCTGCACCATAATCAAAGACTATGCATGCATAAGTGTTATTGAGGAGAAACGTACCCGTAACCACCGTGGGATCAGCTATTGCTTCGTTCTGCCCTATTGCCAGCACTCTTCCTACGCCACTAACATTCCTTGCCTTAGGGCAGTCTCTCTTGTAGTGTCCAGCCTCACCGCATCCATAACATGCCTGGCCCACCCCGAATCCAGGGACTTGGGTGAGTGGTCGTGCCAGTGCTTTACAGAAACGAGCAGTGTGCCCTTTCTTGTTGCAATTGTTGCAGTGCATCTCCCAACAATTTCCATTGTGATGGAAATTGCATTTGTTGCACTTCGGTAGGTTCCCAGCATATTGCTTTGCTGGTGCAGAGGTAATCAAAGCAGCAATGGGGGTAGTAGCGGCATGGACTGCCACTATTTGTTGCTTCTTGGAAGGTTCCTGTGAAGACTGACCCTTCCTCTTGTTCCAAAACTTCTTCTTGCTGTTGTTGTTGGTACTGATGTTGTTGTTGTCGTTTCCTATTGTTTGCTCCGGGACAGCAGTTGCGAAGCCTTGACAGATTCCATGGTCAACAAGAGCTTGTGCCAACTGTTTGGCGTTATCGAAAGTGATTGGTTTGGAAGCTAGTACACTTCCTCGAATCTGGGGTGACAGTCCCCAGATGTATCTTTCGATCTTCTTGCTCTCTAGAGAAACCATCACTGGGCAAAGGATTGCCAAGTCACTAAACCTATTGGTATAGGTCGTGATGTCTGAGCCTACAATAGTAAGGCCCCAAAGTTCTTGCTCTAGCTTTTGTACTTCGCCCCTTGGACGGTACTCTTGCATTAACATTTTCTTTAGATTCTCCCAACCCATAGAATTTTCCACTATCAGAGTTAGTGACTTGACGTGTCCATTCCACCACGTCAGGGCTCTCTCGAAGAATATACAAGCGGCAAGTTTTACCTTGCTTACTTCCAGATATGTACAGATCTCGAAAATCGCTTCTGTTTTCTCTATCCATTGTGATAGAGCCATTATCCCTCCAGATCCGTTAAAAGTCATGGGCTTGCTATTGGTGAAGTCCTTGAACGACCTTGTCGTTGGCCATTCGTAGAGCTATTTACTCCTCTTCCAGACCCATTATTACTCATTTGTGCCATTGCTGCTGTCATTGCAGCTATCAGTGCGGCATTTTCCGTCGTTGGAGGGGGTGGTGGTGGAGGTGTTGCATTGTTGACATGATGTGTAGATCTATGGGGTAGCATCGTGTTGTTAAAGAATTAAAATGAGGGCCATAAGTCTTTAATGATTGGGATCCGTGTGTTAATTAGTCCTTTTTATCAGTTCATGAATTTGATTGACCTACTCAAGGTTTTGAACTTGATTCATAATAAAAGTTTGCAGAATAATAGAGAATCTTTTGAATCTGAGTGGTTTTCAAAGAATTAAGACGTAAGGGAAAATTTCATATATATTAAACATAAGTTGAGTTACATTCTGATGTTAGGAAAATTTTGACCCTTCTATGGATCTTCTATACAGAAGTTAAAGAAAAGTAAAACTTTTAGCCAAGTTCCTATTCTATAACAAAATTTTGGGGTTTGGGCAAGTACTACTTGTGACGTAGGTTACACTTGGAGCTTGACTCAACGTCTGATTGCTTTGCTTCCATAAGACGCCTATCGAAAACGACCTGCTGTTCCCTCATTTCTCTTATTTCAGCGAGGGCTGCCACCAGTTGTGCTTGGAGTGCGTCGGTGTGGAGTTGGGCATTATCCTACAACCTATCCAGACGACAGATGTCGGAAGTGTGAACTTGTACTTCCACAGTGACTTCACGAACTCAGTTTGCTTGAACCCCGGATTGATAGGACTGGTTGGCTAGTTTGCCCACTATAACTGGGAGTGCTCGGTCGGCTGAGCCTCCGTTCCTGACGTCGTAGAGGTCTCCACACATATCGTAGGGAGGACGTAACTGTCACGCCCCCAAACCAGAACGGCGGAAACGTTCGGGGGCGGAGGACGTCATATTTAATATCATAACAGTTTATAGAAAGGAAAGTACACACCACCATATATAAAGGTTTTTTTTTAAAAAAAATGCTTACATCGTTGTATTCATTACACGTTCAAAAGACAAATGCAGAAACATCTTTCAAAAGAAGTAAATAATGCCAGCGCGTTATTCACCAAAACTTGCTTTCCAAACCTGCTTAACGATTCCCTGAGAATACAAGTTATTTCAAAGAAAAAGTGTCAACAATTAAGTTGGTGAGTTCATAAGTGATTTAGAAACATTGAATGCCATTCCAAAAGCGAGTGTATATCTTCCAAGAAAATCCCATATTTCCTTATAAAAGTGTGAAATGCATGAGAATATTGGTATTGAAAAAAAACGTAGATAGTTGAAACAAGAAAATCCCTTATTTTCTTAATAGTTGTTTGTTTAATGTTCAAGGCTAACATTTTGAAGCAATCCACATGCTTTAGAAAAGTTTTAAACATAGATTTATATAATAAACCTATTAGAAGTTTTCAGCTTGTTAGATAATGAATAATCATAGTAACTACTTATTCATTATTCAAAAGTACTATAGTAGTTGTATATCCGATGAGTTTTATAACCATGCTGAACATAATATGCCTGTAGCGACATTCTTCAGGCGTCGTAGCGTTATGACAAACTGTCACCCCAAAAAGACGGACTGTAGCTAACAGCCAGGGTGCGGGATCATGAATTCCCGTATAGATCTATACACATTTGACACGTTCTCCGAACGGGAGACTCTGGTTATAAACAGGACTTGTAGCGATACCTTTTATCAAAAAGGCAGTGTTTGAAGATATACATGTCTCATGGATTCTCAACTAAATCTGTATTAAAGTGATAGTTTTGTATGCAAAGTTTATCCTTTTTCACAATGTTTGACCAACATAAATCACAAGTTTTTAGAATATATGAAACGGTTTAACAACGAAAGATATTTTGGTGTTACTAAATACTTTGTATAAATCTATTGCATGCAAAGTATAGCAAGGGTTTTTGCATAATAGAACTAAATCACAAGTGATTCATTTGATAGAAACGAGTAAATGAGATTTTTACGAAATACACGATAATAACGGTATGTTTACTTGTATTCCTCCCCTTAAAAGAGTATAAAAGCATTTAAAATGTATTTAAAGAGTGTTCGAAGGGGATATGAACTCACTTGATAGTTTGAAGATAGCGAGATGGAAAACCGGACAGAGTTTCGTCTCGGGAAACGGATTTTCCTCGGGATTCTCGGGAATCTTGGGAGTAAAATCGACCCTCGGGACTTGAGCAAAAAGACCAGAGCTTCGGGTTTGAACGGGCACGGAAAACGAGGCAAGATTGTGAGAGAGAGGAGAGAAATGAGCATTTTTCTCGGAAGCCCTCGCATTCTATTTATAGGAAGGCTGAACCGCCTCGGTACGCGGGGCATCTGCTCCTACGCAGCGCGTACGCGTACGTCATGCATGACCGAAGCCTCGACTGCCTCGGCTTCGGATGGGACGGGTCGGTGGGGAGGCGGGTCGGATGGGACGGCGGGTCGGATGGGACAGCGGGTCGGACGGGTCGGTCGGACGGGCGGATCGGACGGGTCGGAAGCCTCGGATAGGGCGACGTGGACGTTCCGAGGCCAAGTCTCTCGGGTACGCAGGGCGTACAGGGGTACGCAGCGCGTACCTCGGATGAGGACGCTGACTCCTCTTCGGATAAGGTCCGAATTTTGATTTAAATAAATATATAATTTATTTAATAAACTTCAAAAATTCATATCTTCTTCATACGAATTCCGTTTTCGATGGTCTTTATATCCACGCGTAGGTGAGACTACGCTCTACAACTTTTGTTTAGACTCCGTCGGCAGATTCCGAAATTATTTTTTTATTATTTATATTAAACTCATCGTGTTTGAGGAATTTCTTTGAAAATTCATAACTTCTTTATCTGATGTCGGTTTTTGCCAGACTTTTTACCGCTGAAATACCATTGTCGAGACCTTCGATTCTCGTTTAGGTCATTCCGGCCAAAATTCGCTCGATCTCCGATTCGAGTTTTTAGCTGTCTACTGCTATATTCGGATCTTCGAAAAATCATAACTTCCTCATACGAAGTCAGATTTGGACATTCTTTTTGTGTACGCTCACGGTTTAATGTTATCTATAACTTTCATTTAGATACCTAAGGCTAAATGCTATCGTATTGAAACTTTGTGTTTTCCGTTTAATCGGTGTTGTCGGTTTTGTCGCAAATCTTAGAATGGTCATAACTTCTTCGTCATAACTCGGATTTTAGTGTTCTTTATATATTTGGAAACCTTAAGAGGATATCTACTACATAGTGTACTCCAATCAGAGCTTTTGAATAATTCATTTATCGATGATATTCCTATTACATTCCAAAGAGGTTACAAGACTCGATTTATAATGCCCGGAAATAACGGGTTGTTACATCATCCCCCCGTTAGAGAGAATTTCGTCCCGAAATTAAATACAAGATAAAATTTTAGGGGCTGAGGAAGAGATGCGGATACTTCTGTAGCATTTGGTCTTCCCGTTCCCATGTGAATTCGGGTCCTCTCTTAGCATTCCATCGAACTTTTACTATTGGAATGCGACTCTGCTTAGTCAGTTTAACTTCCCTATCCATGATCTCGACGGGTTCTTCCACAAAGTTAAGATTTTCGTTTAACTCGATTTCATCGAGTGGAATTACAAGTGTTTCGTCGGACAAACACTTTTTCAGGTTCGATACGTGGAATACTGGATGCACTTTGTTAAGCTCGATTGGAAGTTGGAGTTTGTAGGCCACTGGACCAACTCTCGAAATGATTTCGAAGGGTCCAATGTACCTGGGATTTAGCTTTCCACGCTTCCCAAAGCGTATCACGCCCTTCCAGGGTGAGACCTTCAGTAGTACACGGTCGCCAATCTGGAATTCCAAGGGTTTACGTCTCCTGTCGGCATAGCTCTTTTGCCTATCCCTTGAGGACTTCAGTCGTTCTCGTATTTGCACGATCTTTTCGGTAGTTTCTCTGATGATCTCCGGACCAGTGAGGGTGCTATTAGGGACTAGACCTTTTGCCAATTGTGTGTCGCCCACTTCCGTCCAGCACAGGGGTGATCTGCACTTACGGCCGTAAAGGGCTTCGAATGGAGCGATCTTGATACTAGTATGGTAACTATTGTTATAAGAGAACTCGACCAAAGGCAAGTGAATATCCCATGCCTTACCAAAGTCGATTACACATGCTCGCAACATGTCTTCCAAGGTTTGGATCGTCCTCTCACTCTGTCCGTCAGTTTGAGGGTGGTATGTTGTACTCATGTCCAACCTTGTTCCCATGGATTTTTGCAATGATTGCCAAAATCTGGAAGTGAACCTTCTGTCTCTATCTGAGATGATGGACATCGGTACTCCATGAAGTCGTACGATCTCCTGGATGTAGGTTCTTGATAGTTTTTCCATCCTATCGGTTTCCTTGATCGGTAAGAAATGGGCTGACTTGGTTAATCTGTCGACGATTACCCAAATAGTGTCTTGGCCACTCTGAGTTTTGGGCAGTTTGGTTATGAAGTCCATGGAAATCTGCTCCCATTTCCACTCAGGTATTTCAGGTTGTTGGAGTAGACCTGAGGGTTTCTGGTGTTCTATTTTTATTTTGGCGCAAGTTAAACACTTGCTCACATAAGTAGCGATCTCCGCTTTCATGTTTGGCCACCAGTAGAGTTGCTTGAGATCTAGATACATCTTGTCTGACCCTGGGTGTACAGAGTATGGGGTCCTGTGTGCCTCGCTCATAACTACCTCTCTGAATCCACCAAACATGGGTGTCCATATCCGGTTCATGAGGTAGCGTGCTCCGTCACTCTTGATTTCTAAGTTCTTGTCCATTCCCCTAAGGGCCTCACCTGCTACGTTTTTGGGTTTCAAGGCCTCTATTTGAGCTTCCTTGACTTGCGTTGACAAGTGCGAATGGATCAACATAGCTAATGACTTCACTCTTCGGCCAGAGTACTCCTTTCGACTAAGGGCATCGGCTACGACGTTTGCCTTTCCCGGATGATAGCGAATCTCACATTCGTAGTCGTTGAGCAATTCGACCCAACGTCGTTGTCTCATGTTTAATTCTTTCTGGTCGATGATGTGTTGGAGGCTCTTGTGGTCTGTGAAGACAGTGCACTTGGTACCGTAAAGATAGTGCCTCCAGATTTTAAGAGCGAAGACCACTGCTCCAAGTTCTAAGTCATGAGTGGTGTAATTGACCTCATGCGTTTTCAGTTGTCGTGAGGCATATGCAATAACCTTTCCCCTCTGCATTAGCACACAACCCAGCCCTTGCTTCGAAGCGTCGCAATACACCACAAAATCTTCGGTCCCTTCCGAAAGAGAAAGGATAGGTGCACTGCAAAGGGCTTGTTTCAAGGTTTGAAATGCAAAATCTTGCTTTTCTCCCCAGTTGTAGGTCACACCTTTCTGGGTTAAAGCGGTAAGAGGCTTTGCGACGTTGGAGAAATTTTGGATGAACCTTCGATAGTAACCAGCAAGACCTAGAAATTGGCGAATTTCTGTTGGTGTAGTTGGTGCAGACCAGTTTTCGATAGCCTTGATTTTCGAGGGGTCCACGTGGATTCCTTCCTTGCTGACCACGTGACCGAGGAAGTCCACCTTTCTAATCCAAAACTCACATTTTGAGAATTTTGCATAAAGTCTCTCAGTCCGTAACGTCTTTAAGACTTGTCTCAGGTGCTGACTATGTTCTTCTTTATTCTTTGAATAAATGAGTATGTCGTCTATGAATACTATCACAAATTTATCCAAGAATGGACGACATACCCGATTCATTAGATCCATGAATACGTCCGGGGCGTTGGTTAGTCCGAACGGCATCACTACGAACTCGTAATGTCCGTATCTCGTCCGGAAGGCCGTCTTGGGAACATCACTCTCTAGGACTCGCAACTGGTGATATCCCGACCTCAGATCGATCTTGGAAAAGTAGTTGGCTCCTTGGAGTTGATCGAATAAGTCGTCGATTCAGGGTAGGGGGTATCGGTTCTTGATGGTAAGTTTGTTGAGTTCTCGGTAGTCGATGCACATCCTGAACGATCCATCTTTCTTTTTCACAAACAACACGGGTGCTCCCCAAGGTGAGAAGCTCGGCCTGATGAATCCTTTTCCAAGTAGTTCATTCAGTTGGCTGGATAGCTCC
Source organism: Lactuca serriola (assembly GCF_051521515.1). Classification (NCBI taxonomy): domain Eukaryota; kingdom Viridiplantae; phylum Streptophyta; class Magnoliopsida; order Asterales; family Asteraceae; genus Lactuca; species Lactuca serriola. The sequence goes on along the minus strand of NC_136409.1, from coordinate 1,957,633 downwards.
TGCATCTCTACCGGGGCTAATCGATAGGGTGCTTTGGCTACTGGGATAGCTCCGGGAATCAGATCGATTCTGAATTCGACTTGTCTTACAGGTGGTATCCCTGGAAGGTCCTCGGGAAACACGTCGGGAAAATCGCATACGTCGGGCACGTCCTTGATGTCCCGGACTTCGCGTTTCATGTCTACAACATGCGCTAAAAATGCGTGACACTCCTTGCGTAGGTACTTCTAAGCTTGGATACTTGAGATGATACTAAGAGTGGTACTAGGTTTGTCGCCCAAGACAAGGAAGGTTTCGCCGGTTGGCAGATTAAGGAGAACGGCCTTATCGTAACATAGAATGTCCGCACGATGTGAACTCAGCCAATCCATGCCAATGATGACATCGAAGCTCTTAATCGAGACTGGCATGAGGTTGATTTGAAAGAGATTATTGTTTAGAGTTAGGGTGCAGTTTAAATATATCTCCTTAGTGCCTTCGGTTTTCCCGTTGGCCATTTCTACTATGAACGGTTCACTTAATGATTGTGGTATTGGTTTTAGCATGCTTTTAAAGTCGTGACTCACAAAACTCCTTTCCGCTCCACTATCAAACAAAATGCGTGCATACGAGTTATCGAGAAGAAACACACCCGTAACAACAGTAGGGTCCGCAATGGCTTCACCTTGTCCCATTGCGGAAGCTCGGCCCCTTCCGCCGGTATTCCTGTTGTTTGCCTTCGGGCAGTCCCTGCGGTAGTGCCTTGTGTCTCCGCACTCAAAGCAGGCGTGGCTTATTCCGGTATTAGCAGTGGGGGCGGATTGTTGGGTTTGCTCCTTGCAATAGTGGGCTGTATGACCCTTCTTATTGCACCTGGTGCATTGAAGGTCACGGCAGAGACCGTGGTGGTGGAAGTTGCACTGGTTACATTTCGGTAGTTTTCCATTGTATGAGCTTGTGGGGGCGGAATTGGTAGGTACAGTAATAGCGTGGGTCACTATCACTTGTTGTTTCTTGGGGTTCTCCTGGAGGGTTTGTCCCCTCCTCTTGTTCCAAGGCTTACTCTGGCCCTGAGCCTCCCTAGGTGGATTTGCGGCTGCTGTGATGGTACTCTGTTTCGCTCCGTGGTCGATGAGTCGTTGCGCCAGGCGTTTCGCGCTGTTGTAGGTGATAGGGTTGGAAGCTAGGACATGCCCTTGAATCTGGGGTGACAACCCCCAAATGTACCTTTCGACCTTCTTTGATTCTGGGTTGACCATGGTAGGGCACAAAGCAGCGAGATCGTTGAACCTAGCTGTGTAGGCGACTAGATCAGACCCAGTCATTTTCAAATTCCAGAGCTCCTGCTCAAGCTTTTGCACTTCACCCCTCGGGCAGTATTCTTCCAGTAGTAGTACCTTCAGTTCTTCCCAACTAATGACGTTAGCGACAGTGAGCGTCACTGAGTTCACATGGCTTTTCCACCAAGTGAGGGCTCGGTCTATGAAGGTGCAAGCAGCGAACTTAACCTTGCTTGTTTCTTGGCACGAGCAGATCTCGAAGACCGTTTCGGTCTTTTCAAACCATTGCATTAGTGCAATGACTCCTCCACTGCCATTAAAAGTCTTTGGTTTTGAGTTGGAGAACTCCTTGTAAGTACACTCCCTTACATGGCCCTGGCCGGTGCCACGATTGGGATGATTCGTGCTGCTTCCTGTACCTCCATTTGCATTGGAGTTTATTTGAGAGAGGGCTGCTGCTAATGCTGCTGTGATAGTAGCCTGGACCATTGCCGGATCATAAGTTAGTGGTGGAGGTGGTGGTGGGGTTGCGTTGGTACGTGCTGATCTACAAGGAGGCATTGCGCTGCCAAAAGAAAAATGAGATATTATAAGTTTTGGTGGTTGCGAGTTGAATGATATTGAGTTAACTACCTTAAATAGATTAAGAATTTGGTTTGACCAACACTGGGTTTTGAGCTTGATTCATTAATAACGTTTGAATGGATGTACTTATGAATTGAACGGACTACACATAATTAAAACAAGAAAGAGATATGCCCTATATATATTAAACATATAGTTGTGTTACATCCAAGTTTAGACAAAACTTTTTGACCTTTCTAAAGGTCTCCGATTACAGAAAGTTTTAAAGAAAAGAATATTCTTATCCGAAGTCCTAATTTATAACAAAATTTGAAATCCTGGCAGGCACTATTTGCGACGTAGGTTGCGCTTGGAGCTTGACTCCGCATCTGATTGCTTTGATTCCATTAGGCGCCGATCAAAAGCGGCTTGTTGATCCCTTAATTCGGCTAGGGCTACAATCATCTGTGCCTGAAATGCCTCATACTGGAGTTGAGCATTATCTTGTATATTGTCCAGCCTACGGATGTCAGAAGTGTGAACCTGCACTTCCATGTTGACATCCCGGAGTCGGCTTGCTTGAACTCCGGACTGATAGGACTGATTGGCTAACTTACCCACCATTACCGGGAGTGCTCGATCAGCCGAACTTCCACCGCGGACATCATAGAAGTCCCGACACATGCCATAGGGAGGGCGTATGCCTTGTTGTTGGCTCCAATGATGGAGGTGACTTCCCCAGATGGGAGTGGGTCCTTGGAAGTTCCTCACATGGACAGGAGGTTGAATGGGTGGTGGATCGATCACTTCCGGCTCTGAGTCAGTACCGGAGTCATCACCCAATTCTATGGGTTCCTCATCCTCTTCGGGATCATCTTCGATCCATCCTCCGTTGCCTTGGTTGGGAAAGTAGGGGTCATTGGGGTGGTGAAATCCAGCCATTTGACTGTACGAGAAATAGGGTTATAAGAATTAAATAAAGTTGAAACATGCAAAACATGTAAGTTAAATTAGTTTAGATAGCAAATACTCCTATAGTATTTAAATTCTTGTGTTTGATTCTAGTAACGGTTTGGTAAGTTTTAAAATTTGTTGTCCACTGCAGACACCCCTCGGCACACGTTAGTCGGCTCTCGGACAAATATAGTTGATCAGGTTATATCCTTCCCAGTTCCGATTACGTTTCCCAAGGCATACCTGTACTGCACAACTTATTTATAATACTTCTAAAATGGTACGATGTGAAACTGTTATTAGTACGAAATGAATGCATGCTTACTTTACAAAAACTAAATAAATTTAATTTCAAAAGTATGACTCTTCTCAGAGTGTTTTTGCCCATATGAGTTTATAGTTGTATACCAAAAATGGTTTTGATATACTTAATTCACTATAAACGGTGCTCTGATACCAATCTGTCACACCCCCAAACCAGAACGGCGGAAACGTTCGGGGGCGGAGGACGTCATATTTAATATCATAACAGTTTATAGAAAGGAAAGTACACACCACCATATATAAAGGTTTTTTTTTTTAAAAAAATGTTTACATCGTTGTATTCATTACATGTTCAAAAGATAAATGCATAAACATCTTTCAAAAGAAGTAAATAATGCCAACGCGTTATTCACCAAAAGTTGCTTTCCAAACCTGCTTAACGATTCCCTGAGAATACAAGTTATTTCAAAGAAAAAGTGTCAACAATTAAGTTGGTGAGTTCATAAGTGATTTAGAAACATTGAATGCCATTCCAAAAGCGAGTGTATATCTTCCAAGAAAATCCCATATTTCCTTATAAAAGTGTGAAATGCATGAGAATATTGGTATTGAAAAAAAAACGTAGATAGTTGAAACAAGAAAATCCCTTATTTTCTTAATAGTTGTTTGTTTAATGTTCAAGGCTAACATTTTGAAGCAATCCACATGCTTTAGAAAAGTTTTAAACATAGATTTATATAATAAACCTATTAGAAGTTTTCAGCTTGTTAGATAATGAATAATCATAGTAACTACTTATTCATTATTCAAAAGTACTATAGTAGTTGTATATCCGATGAGTTTTATAACCATGCTGAACATAATATGCCTGTAGCGACATTCTTCAGGCGTCGTAGCGTTATGACAAACTGTCACCCCAAAAAGACGGACTGTAGCTAACAGCCAGGGTGCGGGATCATGATTTCCCGTATAGATCTATACACATTTGACACGTTCTCCGAACGGGGGACTCTGGTTATAGACAGGACTTGTAGCAATACCTTTTATCAAAAAGGCAGTGTTTGAAGATATACATGTCTCATGGATTCTCAACTAAATCTGTATTAAAGTGATAGTTTTGTATGCAAAGCTTATCCTTTTTCACAATGTTTGACCAACATAAATCACAAGTTTTTAGAATATATGAAACGGTTTAACAACGAAAGATATTTTGGTGTTACTAAATACTTTGTATAAATCTATTGCATGCAAAGTATAGCAAGGGTTTTCGCATAATAGAACTAAATCACAAGTGATTCATTTGATAGAAACGAGTAAATGAGATTTTTACGACATACACGATAATAACGGTATGTTTACTTGTATTTCTCCCCTTAAAAGAGTATAAAAGCATTTAAAATGTATTTAAAGAGTGTTCGAAGGGGATATGAACTCACTTGATAGTTTGAAGATAGCGAGATGGAAAACCGGACAGAGTTTCGTCTCGGGAAACGGATTTTCCTCGGGATTCTCGGGAATCTCGGGAGTAAAATCGACCCTCGGGACTTGAGCAAAAAGACCAGAGCTTCGGGTTTGAACGGGCACGGAAAACGAGGCAAGATTGTGAGAGAGAAAGGAGAGAAATGAGCATTTTTCTCGGAAGCCCTCGCATTCTACTTATAGGAAGGCTGAACCGCCTCGGTATGCGGGGTGTATGCTCGTACGCAGCGCGTACGCGTACGTCATGCATGACCGAAGCCTCGACTGCCTCGGCTTCGGATGGGACGGGTCGGTGGGGAGGCGGGTCGGATGGGACGGCGGGTCGGATGGGACAGCGGGTCGGACGGGTCGGTCGGACGGGCGGATCGGACGGGTCGGAAGCCATGGATAGGGCGATGTGGACGTTCCGAGGCCAAGTCTCTCGGGTACGAAGGGCGTACAGGGGTACGCAGCGCGTACCTCGGATGAGGACGCTGACTCCTCTTCGGATAAGGTCCGAATTTTGATTTAAATAAATATATAATTTATTTAATAAACTTCAAAAATTCATATATTCTTCATACGAACTCCGTTTTTGATGGTCTTTATATCCACGCGTAGGTGAGACTACGCTCTACAACTTTCGTTTAGACTCCGTTGGCAGATTCCGAAATTATTTTTTTATTATTTATATTAAACTCATCGTGTTTAAGGAATTTCTTTGAAAATTCATAACTTCTTTATCTGATGTCGGTTTTTGCCAGACTTTTTACCGCTGAAATACCATTGTCGAGACCTTCGATTCTCGTTTAGGTCATTCCGGCCAAAAGTCGCTCGATCTCCGATTCGAGTTTTTAGCTGTCTACTGCTATATTCGGATCTTGGAAAAATCATAACTTCCTCATACGAAGTCAGATTTGGACGTTCTTTTTGTGTACGCTCACGGTTTAATGTTATCTATAACTTTCATGTAGATACCTAAGGCTAAATGCTATAGTATTGAAACTTTGCGTTTTTCGTTTAATCGGTGTTGTCGGTTTTGTCGGAAATCTTAGAATGGTCATAACTTCTTCGTCATAACTCGGATTTTAGTGTTCTTTATATATTTGGAAACCTTAAGACGATATCTACTACATAGTGTACTCCAATCAGAGCTTTTGAATAATTCATTTATCGATGATATTCCTATTACATTCCAAAGAGGTTCCAAGACTCGATTTATAATGCCCGGAAATAACGGGTTGTTACAGTTACCCTTGTTGTCAGCTCCAATGGTGAATGTGACTTCCCCAAATGGGAGTTGGTCCCTGAAAGTTTCCCGTAAGTGCAGGAGGTTGAGCGACTGGTGGGTTGATTATTTCTGGCTCTGAGTCTGTCCCCAATTCTTCTCCTTCCCCCAACTCTACAGGTTCCTCATCTTCTTCGGGGTCTTCCTCAACCCATCCTCCATTGCCCTGATTCGAGTAGTAGGGATCCCTGGGTGGACTGAATCCAACCATTGTGTCTGCGCGAGAATGGAGGTATGAGAATTGTCTAGAATTTAAAGCATGTAAATCTAGAAAAGTAGCTTAAACTATTGAAATTACTAAATACTCCTATAGTATTTGAATTTGTATGTTTGATGCTGGTGTTATTTTGGTAAGTTTTGACTTGTTGCTCACTACGACCATTCCTTGGCATACATTAGTCCGATCTCGGATAAATATAGTTGATCATGCTATATCCGTCCCAAATCTGATTATATATTCCGAGGCCTAGTCGGTGTGTCCAACTTGTCTTAATACTTCTTTATAGCTCTAAGTATGAAAATAAATCGTTGTATGCATTTATTTGTGCTTTTATGACTCAAATAGTTTAAGTTAAATGAAACGTGGTTCAGGTGTAAAAACGTTTTGTCAGATACTTTGAGTCCCTATGCATTTATAGTTTGTATATCTTATGTGGCTCGATATACTTTGTTCACTATAAACAATGCTCTGATACCAATATGTCACACCCCCAAACCATAACGGCGGAATCGTACGAGGGCGGATGACTTCACGTAGTATCGTAACAATTGAATACATAGTAAAGAAAGTAACACAACCATCATATATATATATATATATATATATATATATATATATATATATATATATATATATAATTTAAAAGTTTACATTGTTGAAAGGTACTTGTTTCAAAACAAATTACAATATGATGTCAAAATGAAAATTAACTGACGCCACAGCGTCTCTTCTTCAAAAGCTGTTTGTTTACCTGTTTTACTGAATTCCTGAGAAATACAAGTAGTTTTGAAAGAGTAGGTCAACATTTAAGTTGGTGAGTTCATAAGTATTTAGTAACAATGTTTGTATGAAAAACAATGAAATGGTTTGTACATGTTTGAATGTTCCTAGAAAATCCCATATTTTCTACTATAGTAGATGGTAGTTTAAATTTTCCAAAACTTGTAATACAATAGTGCTTTTCATGCCTAAAATAGTAGATTTATGTATAAATCACTAAGGCATTTGAAAAACCTCGTAAATGAATGTGTTTTTAATACTCCGTGTGAGTCTTATAACCATGTTATTTGACCAAGATGCCTATAACAACGTTCTTCAAGCATTGGAAGGTTATGACGTTTGTAAGCCGAGGCCTACCGGCCTAGCTGTAGGTAACATCTTAGGTGTGGGATTGTCAACCCCGTATAGATCTATACACAAGTTTCACGCTCCCCCTACAAGGGATTTTGGTATATAATACAGGACTTAAAATGCATACTCGAAAGTACGTGAAATGTCTCACAAAACTTAGTATAAAACAGATTTACGTACGAAAATGTCCATTTGTTCATGTGTATGAAAATATCTCTTTGATATAGTGTTTCTAGTATGTAAATGTTCATGATTTTCTCGTAAACTATACCTATTAAGTTTTTCAAAATGTGTGTTTCATTCGTATAGTAAACCCTAGTGTAATGCTCACTTGTTATGTAAAGTATAACATTTATAGTGACATAAATGATCACATATACTTAAAACATAAATAAATTGCTTGATTCATATATATATATATATATATATATATATATATATATATATATATATATATATATATATATATATAAACATGTTTTATTTCCAGAAGACAAGATGTTATTGAGAATATATATTGCATACGAAAGTTCCCATGTAGTAGTTATGAATCACATATGATTTACTTGAGAAAAAGAGGATATAGTTGTGACAACCCGAAATTTATCCCGTCAATTTTAACCTTTTCTTCCGTTAATAAAACTCGCGTTATTAAATTGTCCGTTAACCTTTTTGGCTTAGGTTAATTTAATTTGGGACTTTTATTATGACTTCGTAAGGGTTGAAACAAATTAGAAACACCCTCAAATTTCCCTTGAAAAAGTTTTAGTTTCAACCAAGTCAAAATACGACCATTTAATCGGGTGCGACCAAAAGCCCCGTTTAACGTCAGTATCGCGTAGATTTCCTCCGAGCCACAAACTCAAACCCCATATAAGGGTGAGTGGAATCCATTTGAAACTTTTCCACTCTCTCTCTCTACTCTCTCTCTCTCTCTCCAAGTTGCTTTCGATCCAAAAACCGCCTATTTCGAGCCCCAAACTTGTAAGTGATCTACCCTAACTTGTTGTTTAGCTCATTTGACATGCAAATTCATGTTTAAGACATCCAATAGGGGCCAAATCATGTGTTTATGGCCTAAGAATACTCTTGGACCGTAAACACCCATAAGTGGGGTTTTGAAGCCCCAAAACCCTTCTAAATCACTCCTAGGACTTAGATATGACTTGTGGACTTACACATAAGAACTTAGAACACCAAAACCTTGCATTTTGAGGAGTAAACATCAGTTTACAGCCCAAGAACACTCTTGGACCGTCAACCCCTCTTCATGGGCCGTGAACACCTTTTAGGGTGTTAGAATTGCCCTCAAACACCTCCTATGGCTTGGGTAAATGTCTAGAATCAACCACAATTGAAGTAGGGGATTTAAACATCAAAGAAACAAAGGACCTAGGAGTTTATCGCCATAAACCCCCCAAGGATTGGTCCATGGGTCGTAAACTCCCATAAAGGGGCCAAATGATGCCCTAACTTCTCCATTTGACTTGGAAAAATGCATAGAACTTTATAGTCTTTCATTTAAAACCTTAATTCATGAAGGGAATGACCAAGTGAGATTTTACGGCCGTAAACTCTAGGTTTACAGCCGTGAACTCCCTTAAGTGGTCCATTTGGAGCCTTAAACCCTTCATATGCCCTGGATTTGAACCTAGCCTAATTCTATGAGTGATATAACACCTTGAAACATCCAAGAACACCCCACCCATGAGTTTACGGCCCTCAACCCATGGGGATATGGTCTTAGGCCCAAAATCTCCAAAAAGAGTTTACTCTTGAAGAGTAATCTCCCTAACTAGGCCATACACCCCTTTAATGCAACCCAATAGCCTCCTAGCACTTGACCAAAGTGTTTTCCACACATTAGGATGCTTATACGTGTTTAATTAGTATTATAATCACTAATTGTATGTAAACATATGTCATCATATGTTACTAGGTCATTTAAGTGTGTCCGGGTCTTCAATTGACACCGAGCACCCAACCGACACCTCCGTCCGATCCACTTACAATAGGTGAGTTCATACCCCTGAATTAACCTTTTTAGTGATTTTAACTGCTTTTATAGGGGGAATACAAGTTGAACTACACAGTTATTAGATAAATCACACGTGATTAATAACTGTGTAGCAAATGGATTTTACATGTTAAACTGCTTCATCTAATAAAAAGGTTTTTTTTTCCAAATTTCGCTTTCAACTCTTGTTAAAGTAAGAATTTCACTTTTAGATTATCATAAGTATTCCGAAAGTTTTCCAAAGATTTTCAAAGTTTGGTTTATAGAATGACAACAAGTCGCAAATTTCTTGTTAAAGGCTTTCCAAAGGTTTTCTTCACTTCAAATATGTTATCAAAACATTTTCAAAAGTTTGTTTGTTTAAACCGACATCGAGTCATAAATTCTTGATTATAAAGTTTTCGAAAAAGTTTTACCTAAGTTCCTGTTATGCTTTTATTTCATTAAATGCAGGCCTATATTTGTATAGTTATATAAGTAATGTTTAAAGGCCTTAGGAAGGCTAGTTAGCCCTATCTCCTTTTCCTTGTTTGGATGTGGCTTTAGGGTATCGGTTATCCTTCGAAGGTCGTTTAAACATTAGTTATATATCATGTATATAAGTATGGACATAAAACCTCTCTCTCTCAGCCAATTTATCACCTTGAGTAGTACATGCATCTTTCTATTATTCATGTTTATGGAACCCTAGTAACCATTATAGGAATAGTTAGGAGACTCTATCTATCTCTCTCGATCTCTCCTTCTACCTCTCTCTATCTCTCTCTATCTCTCTCTCACTCTCTCTTTAAGTTTAGAATGTGACACACTATTTCCCTCTATGACACTGCATTGCGCCAACGCCGTGTAACCAGAGTCTCCGGGAAGGAGTGCGAACATCATGTGTATAGATCTATACGGGACTGACACTCCCACACCCTGACTACTAGCTACATTCTGCTCCGATAAGGCCCATGGGTGACACACTACCACTAACTCTACGCGTGACCTGGAGGGTAATCGGATACTCTATCGTCGATCAGCATGGTTACATACGGGTTCACGTTCGCCATTTGTTTTAGACCTTGCTATCCGTATCATTCTTTTGATACCGTCTAGGGTATGTGTTTCCTTTGGTTAGACTGAGCTAGGCGTATCATTCGTTCGATACTCTCCTGGAGTCTATGATTTCTTTTGCCTTAGTCAGCAGTATTTCTGTTGAGGCGTATGTTATTTTCCCCTAGTATTTTACTAGTGACATTCTCCTACTTTCTTTAAAGTCAAATACCGTATTTTGGTAATGATAGCATTTAAGGGAAAATTATTGTTTAAAACATAACTCTGTCGAGTCTTGGTAGAAGACTGCTTTTGTTAGAAAATATAGGATTTTCTGGAAAGGACGCTAATACACCGTAGATTCTAAACCACTACTTTTCATAAAGTTATTTTGAATATAAATGCTTACTTACACAAAAATGACATTAAAGACTTATGGACTAACCAGCATTATAAAATGCTGATACTCGCTTTCAAAATGACTTGTATTCTCAGGTCAGCGATAGACAGGTACACCCGGGAGCTTTTGTGAAGACAGCTTAGTACCGAGCTGCATCTATATTATTCCTTGTATTACTTTTGATGTTTCTATGTAATGTAACTTATGTAAAATTATTACTGTTAATCCAATGGTTGTTGTACTTTGATTACTATACTGCATATGTTGTGATACTTGATATGCGTCATCCACCCCAGAACGTTTTCGCCATTCCGGTTTTGGGGTGTGACAGATTGGTATCAAAGCATTGTTTATAGTGAGCTCAGTATATCAATTCATAAAAGATATGCAGCCTATAAATACATCCGGATAAAGCACTCTGACTAAGAATTATACTTTAAAAGATGACCATATTTTACTAAAGTATAAGAACATCCAGAATCTAAATACTCGAACAAAAGTATCACAAGATGAACAAAATAAAAGTCTTTGGATGTTGACCACTACCGTCAAACCTGGGCAGTTATGTAATCGTAAGCTGGAATAAATGTAACCTGATCAACTACATTTATTCGAGATGCGATGAACGTATGCTTGGGAGTGATAGTGGTGTTGCAACAGGTCTGAAACTTACCAAATAGGAATGCTAGAGCCAAACATAAAGTTTAAAATACTATGGGAGTATTTTGGAATACTAAAAGACTCACATAAATCCCAAAATCATATTCAGATGTTAAGAATCAAACAAGAAATAAAAATACAATAGGGGTATTTTAGGATCCATAGATAACCTTGTGTGAAAAACTAACAAGATCCTTATTGATATACCTATGATTACAAAGGGTATACTTCCAAGGTTATATATAATAAGGATCCCATAGACTAAGAATGTATGGTCTCGCTCTACTTCCTTTTCCTTGTTTGGATGTGGATATAGAGTAGTATCACATATTTGAAGGCCTATCGGATCTAAACTATATATAATCTGTGTACCCTATGTAATTGTAGCAGGACTTGATATGGATCACCTAGTGAAATGTTAATAATCTCTCAGGATTCTCTACCATTCTCGCACGAACCCTGTAGAAAACCCTATCCACTTCAGTGTTCGACAGAAGAGTTGATTCAGACCCAAAAAGAGGTGCATTGAGAAGATTTCCAGTTCGGAAATAAATGAACCAATACGAGACTATTGAAACAACTAAGTGCCTATACCTTTTAGGGACATCGGTGGGAATTTCACCTGAACTTCCGAGATTTCCAATCATCCATCATAAAGTGATGACACCCAGAGTTAGAATCGGAAGTAAGATGGAGTAGAAATTCAATATGTCTTCACGAGAAGAGAACCTTAGGTAATTACCCGACGAAAACCAACGCCGATCCCAATCAAGGATAAGAGGTAAATGGAGGGAGCCAATACATGGAACCCGAGAAGTGTCTTTTCCTCGTATTCGTCACGCTAATGCACCCATAAAATAATACAATTTAGTGGGTTAGTGATTACACTACTCACACTATGTGTTAGGTAAATCGCCTTTTCCCGTCGCAAGTAATACAATTAGATCAGATCTCAAAACCTCGATTGAGAATGTTTAGCCATAAGCCTTCATGAGCCTCTTCTTCTGTGATTTCATTCCGAACTTCCCTCAAACCTTTCCAAGTCGGAGAGTGAACCGTTCCAGCATAAAGATAACTTAGTAGGAATGACCCCCATCTTATGGCTTTCTGATACTCCTACTCCTACCTTGAATACCCGGACTACATCATAGGGATGTAGGTCGACACTCAGGCAACCAATATCCGAGGCGCGAGAAAATTTTATGCCTAATATAGTAAGGATAGATACGTCCAGGGTTAACCATCGTCTCTCATCAGCTTGTGTTTCTTTCTGTGTAGGAAAAACCATGCCTCCGAAGAAGCGTAACCAATCCGCTGGCAAGAAACCTACTCTCCTATTCGATGAAGCTACGTTCCAAGCTACAGTCTCGACAGCCGTAGCAGCTATAATGGCTCATCTGAATGCTAACTACGCCAAGGTTAGCAAGAGCCCTATCGGGAATCCCAATCCTAGCAATGGACAGCAGCAACCAACACCTGTATACCCAGCCACCCAAGAACCTCAACCAACTCCACTGAAGAGAAAGTTCAAGGGCGAGGAGGGAAGTACCTCGGTCAAAGACCTTCCGAAGGGCAACAAGCTGAGACAGTCAATATCCCTGCCAACCCTCCCATCCCGACATCTAGAAGACCATACCTAGGAAGCCTTCCCCATTGCAGCAAGTGCAGCTACCATCATCATGGTGCCTGTCGAGAACTCCTTTATGTTAGGTGCAACATGAAGGGGCATACCGCTCGCATCTGCAGAACCCCGGTTGAGTTCATTACGTCAACCACCAATGTGGCGACCAGTCCAACACGCCATCTATGTGGTGATATTGGACACTCCAAGAGGGACTGCTTAACTAAAGGAAACGATAGTAGCGCAGGAGGAGTCCAACTCTAATGCCTAGGAAGAAGCATCAAGGAAGCCGATAGGACTTTTGGTACGTCTCTCAACCCTAGATAAGTAACCGAAAACATTAAAAGGATAATTCTAAAAGTAATTACTCTTCCATTAAGGCGAAAGTCGCAGCACTGTTGTAAGAATTCAAAATTTTTCATCAGGTAAAGTTATAATGGCTCGGTATATACGTTAAGGCCATGTATAATTAAGATGGATAGACCTCGAGTGAGTGATGCTACCTCATTTCCTGTTCCTTGTTTGGTTGTGGATTTAGGGCGGAGTCGCTCAGTCAACAGTGCTTCCGACCTTAATTATACATGACTAGTGTATTCTAGGCGATTATAGAAAGACCTTGTGAAAATCCATTCATGAAAAGTACATCATTCAGAAACACACAGGACCCTCTATGGTTCTGCGTCGACTTTATTAGTCCAAGTATCCGCAACAGTGATACACGGGACGAAACCCGAGACGCCGAGAACTTGTGTGCCCGTTCAACACATGGTCTTATCAACCCTCATTCTATATTATGTTGATGTATGCTAACTTTGACGCCTCTATCAACCATGGTTCGACTTAGTGCAACCATGTGTAAATTCCTAGTGCTGTGTAAAAAGAAATTTCTCCATATCCATTTCAGCAAATAAAGGTTCTTCCGAACCTTATAATAAAACCTAATGCAATCCGTTAGTCGTCTCCCTTATCTAAAACCTTGCGAAACACCCCTGAGTAGGATATCGCGCGCTGTTAACCAACCCTTCCTTAGACAAATAGAACCCAAAGCGAAAGACACTGCAGGTATTTCAGAAGACGTTAACCACCCAAAGCTTACTCCGTAGATCCCCTAGAAAGACCCTTAGCACCTTACAATCAGGTTCATGAATCAAGAGGAAAGAACTCATGGGACTGACTACTACAACTGAGTATACGCATAAGAGTGGTATATAATTGAGATCAAAGAGATTTAAGATGTGTGCTTCATCCCTACTCCATGTTCCTCGCTGGGTTGTGGGTCTGGGGTCGAGTCGCACAACTGAACATCCTGCCGACCTCAATTATATACGGCTTGTATACACCAAGTATTAGTGGCTAAACCAAGTATGAGCTCTACCGCGAACCTCATAGTAAAATCCTTCATACTATCCCATAGAATAGAGAATAGAGTCAAGAGAACCACTGCAGGTTGATCTACTATAATGACCACAAATCCGAAATTGTTGTCTTCCCGGTTAGGCCAACATAGTGGCTAACACCCTCAGTTGATAAAGAAATCTTAGTCGTAAGAGTCAAGGACATTGACTACGACCATCCATTCACGCTTAATCCCCCGAATTAAGCATCTCATTGGATATCCTGGAAATCCGGAAGTTGCAATAAGTTAAACCCTGAGAAGAGTGGATGGGGAGGTTAGACGTTCCGAGTGACAGAACCCTATACTTCTAGACTTAACCTAAAATCAAGAAAACTCAGAACCCCCAGAAGAGTAGTTGCAGAAGATGCTCGCATTACTCAGGCACTTCGTCCACCCCGTTACCGACGAGTAGTGCCTAGGACACTCCGCCCCCCCCCCCCTCACATGGAAGAAGTCACCGTCTCCCTATAGACAATAGACTGCATTCTCCGAAGGGAATACTGGAATGCTAAGGACCACAGGATAGCCTCCGCAACCAAAAACACTTGAATAAAGTGCGACAGTAGGTTGTGTTAAAGCCTTATAAACCAAATCCCGAAGAGATTATAGGCTTGACACCGGTCTAGGTGTTAGTCGATGAGTTATACAAGAAAACGCGCTTTCTGGAACTGGAATAAACCGACACCTTAGAGAATAGGGCATGTCTTAGAGATTCATTGGACTACTAGGTGTTCCAGGAATACTATCTCGTACATAAATGGCAGAACCACCTCCCGAGATAGTCCAACACATTGGAGAATCTCTGAGCATTGAGTTAGCCCTGAGCAGAGTGTAAGTCTCTAATTTGCCCGTGTATCAGTCAGATCCGTTTGATGGTGCGGAATCCCAATCAAACGGATGATGTAAGATCAAAAATGGAAGAGAAGGAGAAGAAGAATAATATGAATCTTGATGTATTGATAATATGAATTTAGTTCCTTACACAAGATTCACCCACACAAACGTTCCTTTCTCTCTGGCCATAAACTCCTTAGGGTTCATCAATCCCTACTCCTCACCCTAACACCTCTATTTATACTTGAATACGGGCCGGACACACATGGGCCGTAAATGAGTTTACGGCCGTAAGGTGTTTACGGCCGTAAACTCAGCCGTAAACTAGGCCAGAAATTCATAAACTATTACACAAAAATATAATTGCCCAGAAAAGTAAAGTATAAACCATATTTTGACCCAACAATCTCCCCCTTGGTTTATAGCTTTCTTTTCTTAATGACCCAACAAGCTCCCCCTAAAAAGTAGCTGGCTTTCTTGATAATCTTTATTGAGAGCTTGGCTTCAGCTTTAACCTTCAATTTCTTCACAGCATTAGGATGAACATATGAATCTTCAATGAATGACTGCATCTTGAGCACTTGAGGTTTTCTGCAGAATTTGACATTGAACGCCCATTGGGTGAGGAGGCTTCTTGTACTGATTCTTGAAAGATGACGCTTTCAGCTTGAGAATCTTCAGAGAGAACATCAGAGAGAAATAATTTTTTGGATCACTTTAGCAGGTTCTTAGATAGCAGCAGACTGATTGAGGAGGCTTCAATGCAATCCATCACATAATCTTCAATTTCAGCTTCACCTTGCTTCTGGGGTTGAAAGATTGAATTTGAAAGAATAATCATCATTTCTTGCTCCTCTGAATGCGAATCTTCGATTCTCAGGGACGAAGCCTTGGCTCAAAAATCTTCAACACAAACTCCATGAGTCTTATCTATACTTGAAATCACTATTCAAGACAAAAACAAAACTAAAAGAAAACTTAGCACACAAATTAAAACAGAAACAAAAATATTTTTGGATTTTTTGATTTTTTTTGAACAAGAAATAAAACATAAATAACACTATTTTTGGATTTTTTAATTTTTCTGATTTTTTTTTCATTATTTTTAATTTTTAATTCTCCCCTAATATTTAAATTAGAAGAAGCTATAATAAATTTAACAAAAATAAAAATGATATCTAACTTTAAGAGTGATTTGGGATCAAAGTTTTTAGACAGCATTTATCCACTTGTCGGTACCTTCCATATTCACATCTTTGTCTTGTCGATCGTCGGTATTGTGGTCCACTTAAACACGAAAAATTTGTGACAGATTTAGGATATACTATTTGTTACAAGACAAGGTGAACTTAAAAACCTAAAATTTATATCTAATCCTAATTTCTTAGATACCATATCTTAAGGTCCATTCATCTGACGATGACCAGGGATATTGTTGTCCACCTAAATTGAGCAGCGAGATCTACAGACAATCTGTATGTGTTCAATTTTAAGTGTACTAGAACGTGTTTCCCGCTTCCTGATATGCCCCAACCATCAAGAACTTCCAGAGTACTCCTTACACCGGGTGAGCAGACAACCATTTAGAGAGAGAAGAGATTCAGAATTCTATTGCTAACTACTTCAGAGGGGTTGAGAATAAGAAGGTTGCATATGCTGTGTACCAGGTCAGATTAGAAGTCGCGCAAAGGAGACAACATATGGCTAACAGATGAGAAGTATTTCACACATATATTTCTCACATATATATATCCTGCAGAAAAATAGAGTTGCATATGTTGTGTACCAGGTCGGATTGGAAGTCACGCAAAGGAGACAACATATGTCTAACAGACGGAAAGAAAGAAAATGATATTCTACAGACCTAATTTATCGGAATTTACTAGTCGCCCCATCGAACCGGAATTAAGGACAGAATCCGCACATCGAGGAAAAGTTAAGCCATGGTTCCAAGTACGGGTTCAATTAATGTGACGAGTAGATTCCCATATATATATATATATATATATATATATATATATATATATATATATATATATATATATATATATATCTCCCTGCTCAACCTATCTGAGCGTCGTATTGTCAGGCTGAACATATCTAACTAGATCAAGGTTTGTCAAGCCTATAAATATCCTAAGTTCAACTCTCCCTAGTCAAGTCAATTTTAAAATTTTTCGTGCCTACCGACGCATCAAGTTAGAGCATAGACCGTTCAACTTTGGGTACGTTACGCAGACTCAGGTTGTCTGTTATCACTTGATAATATCACTTCCCAAAACATCTCCCTCAAGCACAAACTCATAACCAATATATTTTTTATTTTCTGATTTTCTGATGTTTTTGGATTTTTTGAAAATTTTCTAATTTTGGTTTTGTTTTTATTTCACCCCCTTAATTTGTGCATAGGAGAGAAACAAACGTAAATGCGCAAATTTAAACTATCCTAAAACAAAAATTAGTCTTTAAAGTGAATCAGGTTAAGAAAAACATAGGAGTATACAGAAGAAAACGCAAACCGTAAATCACCGATTGAATTTGCATTCAGAAGGTCTAAGAACAGCACGTGTAGTCTCAGAACAGATCCGAAAATTCTTCATGTCGTTAAGCACTAACCCCATGTGATCCTTTCTTTTCTTCCCTTCTTTCCTTTCCCGCAAAGGACACAAACTGTCGAACAAAGTTATGAGTGCTGTATATTTGAGAGATGTCCCTATCATATGCCAGGAGAAGCCACTATCAACAAACCGAAGTGTGATGATATGCCTCCATATCTGCTCTGACACAGAGCGGGATCAGTTGGTCTTTGGAACCCAATCCATTTTAAAACTGGGTCGACCTTTGTCATCAATGCACGATACTCTCTCCCATGACATATCATGTTTATCACAAACAGAAGATGTAGAAACGTTAGAGTCATTAGACGATTTGGGAGTTTTCACCTTTGGTACCCATTGGTAGTTGGGTTTAACCCATTTCTTGTTCGATCCGATGGGTGCCTCGGCACTTCCTTTGGAAATTGAAATCGGCTGCCGAGATGACTTTGACCTTGGTTTTACAGGGGCATTTCTTGAACTAGACTTCTGGGCCAGCATTCCCTTCTTTCCCTTGGGATTCAGATTCTTTGCCTTGTGGGTTTGATTCTTGGCCTTGTGCGCGTTCCAGTTACCATTGTCTGAACGTGACCTGGAAGGGTTTCTTCTGAAGTATCTCCCACTTGGCGCGTTTTTCCATCCTTGTGCGTAGTAGGGAACATACGTGTGATTAGGACAATTTTTGTGTAACAGCCCGGAATTTCAGGTATTGCTTTAAAACTATTTTTGGGGGCATTTTAGGAAGGGACTCGGCGATTTGGAGCCAGACTCGCCGAGTAGGACCGCAGACTTGGTCGCGGGTTCGCGACTGGACTCGACGAGTCCAGATATGGACTCGGCGAGTCGACGCTGTTCAGCAGAAACCCTAGCCGTTTGGTTTTGGATCGTATATAACGCCTCTTAGGCCGTCATTGTCCGTCTTTTGGCCGATTGAGAAGAACCCTAATCGTTGTGGACGTCTAGAGCAGGAGAGAAAGCTATTGGAACTTGGAGGAACTTGTTAGGCAAGAGGAAGAAGAGTTTGGCCAAAGGAATATCAAGGAGGATCGAGTCCTGAGGTTTGGGGACACAGAGAGTGCGTTTTCAGGTAATACGCGGACCATTTCTGTTATTTTGATGTGTATACGAATCTAGGGTTTATGAAACCCATTTAGTGATTAGATGGGTTATTATGTTATTACCCAGACGTTTATACCCCAGTAATAGGATGTTTAGAAGTCCAGAAAGCCCAATGATTGTATATCTCGGGACCATACGTATTTCAGGAAGCAGTTGCTCGTCTGCATGGCATGGACTCGCCGAGTCCAATGATCAGACTCGGCGAGTAGCTTGAAGATTTACTGGGACTCGCCGAGTTGTTCTTCAGACTCGGCGAGTAGCTTGAAGATTCACTGGGACTCGTCGAGTTGTTCTTCAGACTCGGCGAGTGGAGTCGGGGTGGCCCCGCGATTCTTCCACGTGGATCTTGTCGAGTCAAGGGGGATACTCGACGAGTAGATAGGGAATCCCAGAGAGTTGGAGGACGTCTAGACTCGCCGAGTCGCCATGGTACTCGCCGAGTCCGGTCGAGTTGACCGTTGACCGTTGACCAGAGTTGACCTAAGTCTGACTTCTTAGGGATAGTCACACTTAGAAGATATATGTGTTAATGAGATATGTGATGTTATAGGAAGGTTGTAGCTCGTCGGATTGTGCACGAGTGATTTCAGTATTTGCTAGCTTTCAGCATTCACGAGGTGAGTCTTCTCACTATACTGTACCCAGAAGGGTTTGACTGTGTGACCGGAAGGTCAGATACGATATGTGATATGTATGCTATATGTGGTAAGATATTTGTTATATGTGCTATGTATGTTATGTGGGCCAGAAGGCAATATGTTATGGGCCAAAAGGCGAATATGTTATGGGCCGGAAGGCGTGGTGTTGATGACCGGAAGGTCAGGGCCTGGAAAGGCGTATGTGCGTAAGTTGTATATTGGGGAACTCACTAAGCATTTATGCTTACAGTTGTTATGTATGTGTTTCAGGTACTAGCGAGGACCGTGGGAAGGCGCCGGCGTGATCGATACACACTGAAGAATGCTTTTATGATCTTGGGATTTTGAATATTTGTATTTGACAGAATACTTAAACTATTTATGCCTTGTTTTGAATAAAAATAATTATATTTTAAAAATGAAAAATTTGTTTGAAATTTTGCATTGTTACATTTTGGCAATGTGTCCAGGTGTTCCATAGTGAAAACATGTCCTTTTCTTCACTGGGGAGTTGTCTCTTCCTGCCCCTAGTGGCATATCCTTGCGTTATCTCTTACTTTTCCCACACGCACAATTGCAACAGGCACTCTGTTTATCTTGAAATGGTGGCCTATATTTACCAACGGGAGGTTGATTAGAAGCAACATATTCAGATTTCAAGGGGTCGTTTGTTTGTTCAGAAGAACTCTCCTTGTTCTCATCCTCTGTTACTTTGCCTGCACAAGAAGTAACAACATTAGAATCTTCAATATTAATAACTCCTCCTGGCACAAATCCAACTCGTTTTCCATATTGAAGATGTGGCTCCCTGTCAGTTTCGTCCTGTGTCATAGGGATGGATGTGTGGTTATGATTATAAGGAGGAGGTACACTATCATACCCTAGACCCTTGTTTTGATTTTCTTTGAATTTTAACTTGGTTTCATATAAGGACTCAACTGTCTGACTTGACGCAGTATAATTTTTGAAACTGACATCAGTTTTTCCACACTTAATTTTTAAAGCGTCAAGTTCTTCAATTACAGCAGCAAGTTGTCTCTTAACATAATCATAATTTTCACATTTGCTGCTATACTCTTCCTAAAGTTTCCTAAAGTCCTTGGTTTTAGCTTCTAATTCAGCCTTCAAGGGTTTTTGTCCTTTCCTGAGTTGATATCCTTCATATCTCAGGTCTTCAAGTTCTCTTTTAAATATATCAATTTCTTCCCGAAGAAATTTAATCGTGGCTTCACAAGCTGGAGTACATGTAACTTCAGTGACCGGAATGTTTTCAGAACTCATTGTTTCTTTACACTTCAAAGCATCAAGTTCTTGAATAACATCAGCAAGACTAAGATGATTGAGATCTTTTGTCTTCTTGATGATAGCCACGTTCATATCCCACGATTTCGGAAGTGAATTTAGCAGCTTTTTGTTTATCTTGGACTTAGTCAAGAAGATTCCAGCTATATTCATCTCGGTAATAAGTGTAGTAAATCGCTGCAACTGAGCTTCCAGGGTTTCTCCAGAGATATAATCGAACATGTTGAAATTCTGTCTTAAGATATCCTGACGACTCTCTTTCATGTTTTCAACTCCCTCGTAGACCTTAAAATCAATTAAAAAGCACAACTAGAAGCTAAGATAAAAATTAAACGTCAAATTTAAAATGCCTTTTTTTTTAAGTCAACCTTCAAAGTCAAATTTAAAAAATTAAACTCAAAAGTCAAACTTAAAAGTCAAACTGAAAAGTTAAATTTGAAATTTTAAAAGTCAAACGAAAAAGTCAAAGTTTAAAATCAAAAATTAAAAAAAACTATTTATTTTAATTATTATTTATTAATTAATTAATTAATTTTTTTTATGAAAAAAGAATTTAAAAGTAAAGGAAATTCAATTTTTTGGGTTAAAAGTGTTAAAAAGTGAAAGTTGGAATCGACAGGGATGGTTTATGAATTAAATTCGGAAGTAGCGTTACATGTATTAACCTAGAGGAGTTGGAAGGAGCATGGGTTTATTAAGCAGAGCACCTTGGTTCGAATCCCAGCATGCCCAATTTCCGATCTGTTTTTTAAGTGCGAATGCGAGGAAGCTGCTAGCGAGGACGAGCTGCGAGGCCGAGGTCTGAACTCGTGCGAGCCGTAAACCACCGAGGACCGCAAGCCGACGCCGTAAACTCCGAGCCGCAAGCTAGGGCCGCGAACTTCGGGCTGTAAACTCCGGGCCGTGAACCTCCGAAACCCTAGCCGCCGGCCGCAAACTCCGCTCAAAAACACCGATTTTTCGACTTTGAAGCTCAAAAACTCGATCAAAAACCTTTTTTTATGAAAAACACGAAGAACAAACCCCCCTTATTTTTGCGAGATCTATCCAAAAACGCAAAAATATTTCGAAAATAAGAACAAATAAAGCCCCAAATCTGAGAAAATTGACTGATATAACTTGGCTCTGATACCAATAGTAAGTCTCTAATTTGCCAGTGTATCAGTCAGATCCGTTTGATGGTGTGGAATCCCAATCAAACGGATGATGTAAGATCAAAAATGGAAGAGAAGGAGAAGAAGAATAATATGAATCTTGATGTATTGATAATATGAATTTAGTTCCTTACACAAGATTCACCCATACAAACGTTCCTTTCTCTCTGGCCGTAAACTCCTTAGGGTTCATCAATCCCTACTCCTCACCCTAACACCTCTATTTATAGTTGAAGACGGGCCGGACACACATGGGCGGTAAATGAGTTTACGGCCGTAGGGTGTTTACGGCCATAAACTCAGCCGTAACCTAGGCCATAAATTCTTAAACTATTACACAAAAATATAATTGTCTAGAAAAGTAAAGTATAAACCATATTTTAACCCAACATAGAGCTTGATGTTTATGAAACAGCAAAGCAGGTAAGAGCATGATTTTCTCCTATTAGGAATCATGTCATGAAAGCGTAAACTAGACGATGATGAGAAGTTTAAAGGATTTCTAAATAGCGTCTGGTAAAACCCTATCTCCCCGACCCTGATAGTTCTGTTAAAAACATCTCAAGAAGTAGAAGTGCAGGTTCATTTTGCACTAAGTTGAGATAGACACCCTGCAGCAAACAGATGCCCGTAGACATTCAATTTATCCGATGATCCAGAAAACCTCTGAAGACCAAGCGACAGGAAACACGAATCCAAGGATAACCTGGACCTTCTAAGAACCAACCCGGAAATTACACCTCCGGTATGAGAGAACGTTTGGAAATTCAGAATGGCGAGCGCACCAGTGATGATTTAGCCATTGAAGTACACTGTGTTCTAAGTATTAAAAGGCTCTACCTTTCCGAGAGCTTAGGACCATCCGAGATTCTTTATAAGAATGGGTCGAACCCTTGTCAGACCACAACTACTTTCGGAAATTCCATAAGTTTCACCCCAAATCAGTCCACTCCTTAGACTTGAAGAGTGTTTGCCCGACGTCACTCTTTGTATCCCACTCATCTCGATGGAAACCATTGGGAACCTTAACTTTGTAGAAGAACCATAAGAATCGCTAACTGAACGAAACGGAATCTGCACCCCGTAAGTGAAGCTTTGTTAGAACGCTAAGCAAAGGCCAGAGTTCGCTTGGGAGCGCAGAGACCTACCAAATAGGAAGTACCCTCATACCTCTACCCGATTGTTCATGTCTATTTCCTTGCCTAAACCCAAATTTCGGGACGAAATTCCCTCTAATGGGGGGATGATGTGACAACCTGAAATTTATCCCGTCAATTTTAACCTTTTCTTCCGTTAATAAAACTCACGTTATTAAATTGTCCGTTAATCTTTTTGGCTTAGGTTAATTTAATTTGGTACATTTATTATGACTTTGTAAGGATTGAAACAAATTAGAAACACCCTCAAATTTCCCTTGAAAAAGTTTTAGTTTCAACCAAGTCAAAATACGACCATTTAATCGGGTGCGACCAAAAGCCCCGTTTAACGTCAGTATCGAGTAGATTTCCTCCGAGCCACAAACGCAAACCCTATATAAGGATGAGTGGACTCCATTTGATACTTTTCCACTCTCTCTCTCTACTCTCTCTCTCTCTCTCTACAAGTTGCTTTCGATCCAAAAAACGCCTATTTCGAGCCCCAAACTTGTAAGTGATCTACCCTAACTTGTTGTTTAGCTCATTTAACATGAAAATTCATGTTTAAGACATCCAATAGGGGCCAAATCATGTGTTTACGACCCAAGAACACTCTTGGACCGTAAACACCCATAAATGGGGTTTTGAAGCCCCAAAACCCTTCTAAATCACTCCTAGGGCTTAGATATGACTTGTGGACTTACACATAAGAACTTATAACACCAAAACCTTGAATTTTGAGGAGTAAACATGAGTTTACAGCCCAAGAACACTGTTGGACCGTAAACCCCTCTTCATGGGCCGTGAACACCTTTTAGGGTGTTAGAATTTCCCTCAAACACCTCCTATGGCTTGGGTAAATGTCTAGAATCAACCAGAATTGAAGTAGGGGCTTTAAACATCAAAGAAACCAAGGACCTAGGAGTTTACGGCTGTAAACCTCCCAAGGATTGGTCCATGGGCTGTAAACTCCCATAAAAGGGCCAAATGATGCCCTAACTTCTCCATTTGACTTGGAAAAATACATAGAACTTTATACTCTTTCATTTAAGACCTTAATTCATGAAGGGAATGACCAAGTGAGAGTTTACAGCCGTAAACTCTAGGTTTACAGCCGTGAACTCCCTTAAGTGGTCCATTTGGAGCCTTAAACCCTTCATATGCCCTAGATTTGAACCTAGCCTAATTCTATGAGTGATATATGACATTGAAACATCCAAGAACACCCCACCCATGAGTTTACGGTCGTAAACTCATGGGGATATGGTCTTAGGGCCGAAATCTCCATAAAGAGTTTACTCTTGAAGAGTAAACTCCTTAAATAGGCCATACACCCCCTTAATGCAACCCAATAGCCTCCTACCACTTGACCAAAGTGTTTTCCGCACATTAGGATGCTTATAAGTGTTTAATTAGTATTATAATCACTAATTGTATGTAAACATATCTCATCATATGTTACTAGGTCATTAAAGTGTGTTTGAGTCTTCAATTGACACCAAGCAGCCAACCGACACCTCTGTCCGATCCACTTACAGCAGGTGAGTTCATACCCCTAAATTAACCTTTTTAGTGATTTTAAGTGCTTTTATAGGGGGGAATACAAGTAGAACTACACATATATTAGATAAATCACGTGTGATTGATAACTGTATAGCAAACGGATTTTACATGTTAAACTGCTTCATCTAATAAAAAGGTTTTTTTTTCCAAATT
The DNA here is from genome assembly GCF_051521515.1 of Lactuca serriola. NCBI lineage: Eukaryota > Viridiplantae > Streptophyta > Magnoliopsida > Asterales > Asteraceae > Lactuca > Lactuca serriola. Next base: position 1,932,873 of record NC_136409.1, on the reverse strand, counting down.
TCGCTTTCGACTCTTGTTAAAGTATGAATTTCTCTTTTAGATTATCATAAGTATTCCAAAAGTTTTCCAAAGGTTTTCAAAGTTTGGTTTATAGAATGACAACAAGTCGCAAATTTCTTGTTAAAGGCTTTCCGAAGGTTTTCTTCACTTAAATTATGTTATCAAAACATTTTCAAAAGTTTGTTTGTTTAAACCGACATCGAGTCATAAATTCTTGATTATAAAGTTTTCCAAAAAGTTTTACCTAAGTTCCTGTTATGCTTTTATTTCATTAAATGCATGCCTATATTTGTATAGTTATATAAGTAATGTTTAAAGGACATAGGAAGGCTAGTTCGCCCTATCTCCTTTTCCTTTTTTGGATATGGCTTTAGGGTATCGGTTATCCGTCCGAAGGTCATTTAAACGTTAGTTATATATCATGTATACAAGTACGGACATAAAACCTCTCTCTATCTCAGCCAATTTATCGCCTTGAGTAGTACATGCATCTTTCTATTATTCATGTTTATGGAACCCTAGTAACTATTATAGGAATAGTTAGGAGACTCTATCTATCTCTCTCTATCTCTCCCTCTATCTCTCTCTCTCTATCTCTCTCTATCTCTCTCTCACTCTCTCTTTAAGTTTAGAATGTGACACACTATTTCCCTCTATGACACTGCATTGCGCCAACGCTGTGTAACCAGAGTCTCCGGGAAGGAGAGCGAACATCATGTGTATAGATCTATACGGGACTGACACTCCCACACCCTGACTACTAGCTACATTCTGCTCCGATAAGGCCCATGGGTGACACACTACCACTACCTCTACGCGTGACCTGGAGGGTAATCGGATACTCTATCGTCGATCAGCATGGTTACATACGGGTTCACGTTCGCCGTTTGTTTTAGACCTTGCTATCCGTATCATTCATTTGATACCGTCTGGGGTCTGTGTTTCCTTTTGTTAGATTGAGCCAGGCGTATCATTCGTTCGATACTCTCCTGGAGTCTATGATTTCTTTTGCCTTAGTCAGCAGTATTTCTGTTGAGGCATATGTTATTTTCCCCTAGTATTTTACTAGTGACATTCTCCTACTTTCTTTAAAGTCAAATACCGTATTTTGTTAATGATAGTATTTAAGGGAAAATTATTCTTTAAAACATAACTCTGTCGAGTCTTGGTAGAAGACTGCTTTTGTTAGAAAATATAGGATTTTCTGGAAAGGACGCTAATACACCGTAGATTCTAAACTACTACTTTTCAAAAAGTTATTTTGAATATAAATGCTTACTTACACAAAAAAGACATTAAATACTTATGGACTCACCAGCATTATAAAATGCTGATACCCGCTTTCAAAATAACTTGTATTCTCAGGTCAGCGATAGACATGTACACCCGGGAGCTTTTGTGAAAACAGCCTAGTATCGAGCTGCATCTATATTATTCCTTGTATTACTTTTGATGTTTCTATGTAATGTAACTTATGTAAAATTATTACTGTTAATGCAATGGTTGTTGTACTTTGATTACTACACTGCATATGTTGTGATACTTGATATGACGTCATCCACCCCAGAACATTTCCGCCATTCCGGTTTTGGGGTGTGACAATAGTGAAACTTTATGTTACACATGATAATAATTGTGTGTTCACTTGTATCCCCCACCTTTAAAAGTGTATAAAAAGCATTGATAAAAAAATTTGAAAGTGTAGTTTATAGGGGTATGAATTCACTTGATTGATGGGAGAAAGCGAGATGATAATCGAGCAAAACTTCGACTTGGAAGAGTTGATTTTCCCAGGATCCCCGGGAATCTAGGGAATCTTGGGAGTGTAGAACCTTCCTTCAGAACTTGAGTGTGAAAATCGGGGCTTCGGCATGGCTTATCGAGGTAATTACGCAAAATAACAACACTTAGATGGAAAGAGATGAGCACCAAACCCGACACCGTTAAGCTTCTATTTATAGGGGAAGAATTTGAGTGCCACGTCGTGGAAAAGGGTTGGCCACGTTGTTGTGGCCTTCCTTATCCTCTTCCATTGATTGGACGCCCTCAGTCACTTGTCGGGTCGCGGCTAGCTGTGTCGCGTCGTGGCAGACCTGACGGCCTAGGATTTTGAGCCTTAAACTTGTAAAATCCATAACTTTCGTGTACGAGCTCTATTTTTGACGTTCTTTAAATGCACGCATAGGTGAGAACATACTCTACAAATCTCGTTTAGACTCTGTCGGGTAGTTTTGAATTTATTTTTAATAACACCTATTTAACAGACCGGGACTGGAAAAGCCCGTTAAAAATCCATAACTTCTTCATCTGGCGTCCGTTTTTTCCAGACTTTTTACCGTTGCGCTACTTTGGTTGAGACCTTCGATTCTCATTTAGGTTGTTTCGGCCAAAAGTCTCTCGATCTCTATTTCGAGATTTTAGCTGTCTACCGTTATATCCGGATCTTGGAAAAATCATAACTTCCTTATACGAAATCAGATTTAGATGTTCTTTTTATGTACGCTCACGGTTTAAATGATATCTACAACTTTCATTTAGATACTTAAGGCTAAAAACTATTGTAGTGAAACTTCGCGTTTTTCGTTTAATCAGTGTTGCCGGTTTTTTCGGAAATCTTAGAATGGTCATAACTTCTTCGTTATAACTCGGATTTTAGTGTTCTTAGTATTTCTGTAAACCTTGACAAAATATCTAGCACAGTAGGTAACCAAATAAAGACTTTTAAATATTTTATTTTTGAATTTAATTTCATTATTTCAAAAGTGGTTACAATACTTGACTTTTTAGGTCATTACATAGAGTCGAAATATCGGGTTGTCACAGGTGTAGTAACCGGTGGGAGTCCGATAACCCAGATTATGGCAAATTAGTTGGTACCAGGGTAGTCTCGGTTCGTCCGGAAAGCAGACAAGAGATAGTAGGACCTTCGGTCGGGGACAACGATAAGAGGAAGCATTCAATGGGTATCAAAGAAGTGAACAGCACTGGGAGTGGCTGGAGAAATGGACACAGCGAAGGGTATGTCCTTCACAGGGAAAGGAAATATTGTTGTTTTGGGAAGCTGCATTGGGAAGGCCAGTGATGACGCAAGAGAAGGGGGTGACCCCCCCTAGAATGTACAACATAAGTACTCTAGGAGCACCAAAAGGATTGTCGGTAGGGTAAGAGTCATGCTCTCAGGATTGTTGGTGATTAGAAGTGCTCTCGAGGATCTTATCTTGTCGGATTATTTTGCGGAAGATTAATGGAAGTGGTTCTTCGAGGATCGGACCTGATAGGTGTTATGTGCATCGTTCAGGATTGTTGTGAGAAGATTGCAAGATGGTCGTGGCGGACTTCGAGGACGAAGTCAAATTTAAGTGGGGAGAGCTGTAACACCCTGTCCTGAAAATATACGCTTATGGATTTCAGAGGCCAAGGCTAGGGGCATTTCGGTCTTTGATGGGTTTTGAGTTTTTATCCAAGATCTTTTGGGTCGGGGTGTGTCGCTAGAGGCGTAGGGCTTCTCACCACCTTTTTGTGGATATAAAGTTCGTCGGAAACGGATTTGGAACAAAGGAGTTATGACACTTTGAAGTTATTGTCAGAAATGGCCCCTAATGGAAATAAATGACTAGAAGAACCATGCATGCAAGGTGGTAAACGCGCGAGTATGCCCAGCGTAAGGTTGGGGTACGCCTATCGTTTAAGGGTAAAAGGATCGCGTGTGCTTAAGGCGTACCCCCAACGTATGCCTAGTGTCAAGAAACCCTAAATTTAGGGCCAAGCCACTATATACAGAACATAGCACCCAGGTTAGCAGCCCCCATCTCATCTTCATATAGCCACCACAAAACCCTAAACCTCTATTCAGTGTTCTTGAAACCTTGGGAGTCATTAGAGAGCATTTTGGGTGTTCTAAAGCCATTTCCAAGCAGGTGAAGAGATTAGCAAGGTGGTGGATCGAAGGGGAAGTAGTAGATCAAAGATTGTGGTTCCATTTCAGACCATTTTGAGGTATAAAGTCTGAAACTTTCCACAAGTATGCTTAGATCTAGGTTTATGGAGCTTTGTACCTTTTGGGTCCAAAGGATGGACCTTTATCATGCAACTTTTGGATAAGGTGTCTAAGTCCATAACTTATTTGGTATATACTTGACCTGACCCGGCATGGTCCATTTGGGTTGCACTTCACCCGAACAATTTATGGATAATTTTATGAGAGTTATACACATATGTTTATTAATATATTATAAGTTATGATATATTAATATGAAGTTATGTTATTTAATTAGTCTTAGTCTTAAATTAATTATTAATTAATTTAGAGATTAAAAGGAAGACTAATTAGATTATGGGCTATTGGTTTTATATGGTGTGGGCTAACACTCATTTGTTAATGGGCTAGGCTTGGATGGAAGTCCATGGATGATCTATGGAGCTTTTAACCCATGGATCCTTGGAAAAGGAAAGGTCATGGGTTATTAGGGTTTCACCCTAACCATGTACACTATATAAGCATGCTTATGTTGCATGAAATAGCCACTAGTGTGTGTGCTTGTGTGTGGCCGAAAATATAAGTGTTTGTACACTCTCTCAAAGTTTTCCAAGTCTTTGTGGTGATTTGTGATTCCATTTGAGGCATTCACATTATTGGTGCTTGGCTCTCAAACTCCAAAGAATCAATCTCATCAAAAAGGTATGTAATCTCTTCTAACTCTTTTGTGTTTAAAAGTACCCCATGCCATGTTAGATAGGTTATGAACCTTGGAAAATTATTATTTTGCATGTATTTAGACAAACATAGATCCAAGGTTTATTAGGGTTGCATGCACACTTAGGAAGTGTTAGATTTCTCAAAACCCAACAGTGGTATCAGAGCCTAGGCTTGTTTGTTTGATACTTGATGCAAAATAGTTGAAAAAGTCGAAAAACTTGATGTCTGCCTGATGAACTCGCCGAGTGCATGCGGGGACTTGCCGAGTTCATGTGCATCTTCAACCTACTCGCCAAGTAGGTACATGCACTCGACGAGTAGGAGCCACAGAGTGCAGATTTTCGAGTTTAGCTGCTGGAAATGGACTAGAAACATTACCCTAAACTGTTTTGGTGTTTTAAAACTTGTTTTAGTTGGTGTAATGGTTGTTCTAATCCATTTACAATAGCATATATCAAAATTCCATGATTTTTATGTGTTCATATAATTCTTGAAATTTTGATGATCATGTTCATGTTCTTATGAATTTAGAAGATGATAGGAATTATTTGCTGGATTGTTTAGAATTAATTCTTGATCATTTATGTGTTTTAATGGAGTCCATAATTTGTCCTCAAGTTGTGGATATCCAAAGGTCACTTTTCTTTAACACACATTTAAACACATAAGTTACATGAAAATGAAGAGTCTTCATTTTATGAACCTTTAATTCATAAGTTATGAAATGAAAAGTTGTGGATAGTTACAAAACTTGCCCTCAAGTTTTGGAATTTGTAAAGTTTCACACACTTTAATAAACTTTAATTCCAACCCTTAGAGTTTTAATAGTTAAAATTCAACCCTTACACTATTTATAACATTAATTGTTAATTATTATATATATGTATAAGAATAAGTCGTTCTACCGTTAGTAGGCCTCATTCACGAAGCCGGTCTATAAGGTGGGTATAAGGTTGTTGCCTATAAAATGACAACTTAATGGGTGTCCACTCTCACCCACCGCTTGCTTGACTGGTGGAGGGTCGTTAGCCGAATGGGTAGGACAATGACTTTAAATCCTCATTAAAAGTATAATGATTATTATAAAGTAACTAAACTCTTTAATTCCCAATCTTAGTTATTTTAGGAAAAATGTGAACATGGTGCTAGTCCATGGAATTCACACTTTGTACCTTACCAAGTCGTTGGTGGAGCGTGTGTGGTTAACTGGCACACTAACTTGGACTAGTAAGGATCACGAAGGGTGACTTAATGTTTGTCATAGATCAATGGAGCGTGTGTGGTTAACCGGCACATTGATTCGGTGATAATATTAAGTGTACCAAGTGAATTAGCATGGTTATTCACACCTTGTTTTATGATCCTCGGCATCCCAGTCACAAAACTTGAAGGGCACAATCGAGATTGAAACATGCCTTTGAAAAGTTCAATGAATCTCAAAAGAATCTAGGAATTTCAAATCCAATTAAAACCTAATAATTCATTTTGTTTTTCATGGTGGAAATTGGTGAATCGTCATTCACCTACCTTTCAAATATATTATTACTTAGATTACGGCATCCCTCTTCTAAGTATAATATATTGTGATTGGGTCCTAGCCTTAATATTACATTTGGGTGTCTTATTAAGGATTCTATATATCTAATCTAAACTTGCTTTCTTCTTTCAGATGTCTTCCAACACTAATGCTTCAAGCTCTAACCCAACTGGTTCTTTCTCTCTCATGAATCTTTGTGGGAGGGTCATCTTTGATGGTTCCAACTTCATGGATTGGATTAGGAACATCAGGATGGTTACTCGTTATGAGGACAAGGAATATGTCCTCGATAAGGAGTTAAAAGAGCTTGATGAGTCTACTGCTACTCATGAGGAGATCGCTGAATTCAGGACACATGAGAGAGATGCTACTAAGGTGGCATGTATCATGATGGCCACGATGACAGCCGAGCTCCAAAAGTCATACGAAGATTTCTACTCTTTTGAGATGCACCAAGACCTGATGGAAAGGTACCATCAGAGTGCTCGTCAGGAGTGGTATGAAATAATCTCCTCCATAATAACTACCCGCATGAAGGACGGTGATTCCGTCACGGCTCACATGCAAAAGATGCAAAGGTATGTGGACCGTTTGCTGAAGCTGAATGTGAACTTCCCTGAGGAGTTGGCAATTGACATCATTTTGCACTCCTTACCTTCTTGTTATGACCATTTTCGTATGACATATCATATGAACAAGGAGGAAGTTACCCTCAGCAAGCTTTAAGGACTCTTGAAGACCGTTGAAACCGGTCTTAAGGGCAAGGCGGTTGTTACCTCTACTACTCCTACTCCAACATCTACCCCTGTTTTGGCTATCGGGCAAGGCAAAGGAAAAAGAGGAAGCACCCTTCGAAGGGTACCAAGGGAAAGTCTCTTGAAGGCTCCTCATCGAAGACCAAGAGCGGTTCTGTCACTCCTTCTGCCATTCCCAAGGATGCTGAATGCTTTTATTGCCATGCAAAGGCACACTGGAAGCGAAACTGCCCTAAGTACTTGCAGGATCTAAAGGATGGCAAAGTGAAACCCACCCATGCAGGTATTTACACTATATTGTCTAATTACTCAACATATTCTAACTCTTGGGTGCTTGATACAGGATGTGGTATTCACATATGTTCTGATTTGCAGGGCCTAAGAAGAAGTGAGGATGTGGAGCACGGGAAGATAAACTTGATCATGGGGAATAGGAAGGCTTCACCTGTTTCCAAGATTGGAGTTTATACTTTGTTGCTTAATAATGGGTTAAAATTAGATTTGAATAAATGTGTGTACTCGTCTGAAATGGCGAGGAATATTATTTCTTTTCATGCTTTGTACAAACAAGGTTTTACCTTTTCGTTTGATAATGAATGTGGTGGTATTAATGCTTTCTTTAAAAATGTGTTTTATTTTAAAGCGTTACCTTGTGATGGTGTGTATGAAACTCTGTCGATTGTAGACAACTTAGGAAATAATGTGTTGTATATTGATTCTTCTACTAGCCTAGATAAAGCATCATTGTGGCATTGTCGTCTTGGACATGTAAACAAGAAACGCATAGGCCAACTCCAAAAGAGTGGAGTCTTGGAATCATTCGACCTTAAATCGGATGATAGTTGTGAATCTTGTCTACTTGGAAAGATGAGAAAATCACCCTTCACTGGAACTTGTGAAAGGGGTGAGGGTTTGTTGGACCTAATACATACTGTGTATGTGGGCCATTCAAAACTGCCACAAGGGATGCTAATCGGTATTATGTGACTTTTATTGATGATTTTAGTAGATATGGGTATATCTACTTAATCAAACATAAGTCAGAAACCTTTGAAAGGTTTAAGGAATTCAAACAGGAAGTAGAAAATCAATTGGGCAGGAACATTAAGATGCTTCGATTCGATCGAGGTGGTGAGTATCTTAGTACCAAGTTCCTTGACTATCTTAAGGAGTGTGGGATTGTCTCACAATTGACTCCTCCCAGGACACCACAGCTGAATGGTGTAGCTGAGAGGCGTAATCGAACCTTGTTGGACATGGTTCGCTCTATGATGAGTCGAGCTTCGCTACCAATCTCTTTTTGGGGGTATGCCTTAGAGACTGCCGCCCATATCCTTAATCTAGTCCCTACAAAGAAGGTTACCAAAACACCTCATGAGATGTGGACTGGGAAGGTTCCCAATTTAGACCACATCAAGATTTGGGGTTGCGAGGCTTTTTTGAGGTGTGAAACTCATGATAAGCTCAAACCCCAAAGTGAAAGGTGTATTTTCATCGGCTACCCACATAAATCTTTTGGTTACCTCTTCTACAGACCCAGTGAGAATGTGGTCTTTGTAGCGAGAAGAGGGGTCTTTCGTGAGAGAGAATTTATAAGCCAAGGAGACAGTGGGAGGAAAATTGATCTTGAAGAAATTCAAGAAGCAATTGGTAAAGGAACCTCAGACACTAGCAATCAACTTGAGGAGGAAACTCCTGTTGAGCAAGCTGACATGTCTGTACCTCCAAGGCGTTCCACACGGGTTAGGAACACACCTTCGTTTTATTATGGTTTTCATATTACTACGGAAGGTGATATGTTTATCAGTGATAGTACACTAGTAAATTTAGATGAACCTAGCAGTGTTAAGGAAGCCATGGCAGGCCCGGACAGCGAGATACAGTCCATGTATGACAATCAAGTTTGGAACTTGGTTGACAATGTACCAGGCCGTAAAACAGTCGGGTGCAAATGGATCTTCAAGAAGAAGACCGACATGGAAGGAAAAGTGCATACTTATAAGGCTCGACTGGTTGCGAAGGGTTTTACTCAGACTCAGGGTATCGATTATGATGAAACCTTCTCGCCGGTAGCAAAGATTAAGTCTATTAGGGTAATGCTGGCCATTGCTGCATTTCATGATTATGAAATATGGCAAATAGATGTCAAAATCGCTTTCCTTAATGGAAAGTTGGCTGAGGATGTGTACATGAATCAGCCAGAGGGTTTTGTCAGTGCAGAGTACCCTAATAGAGTATGCAAGCTTGAGAAATCCATTTATGGATTAAAACAAGCATCTCGTAGCTGGAATCTTTGTTTTGATGAGAAGGTCAAAGAGTTTGGCTTCTCAAGAAGTGAAGATGAGTCTTGCGTGTATGTCAGAGCTAGTGGGAGTATAGTTAGCTTCTTGGTACTATATGTGGATGACATACTACTTATAGGAAATGACATCCCAACCTTGTAGGAGGTTAAGTCCTGGCTTTGGAAGTGCTTTGCTATGAAGGACCTAGGGGAGGCTGCCTATATCCTAGAGATAAGGATATTAAGAGAAAGGAGTAAAAGACTAATTGGACTTAGTCAAAGTACCTACTTGGATAAGGTGTTGAAAAGGTTCAACATGCAGAATTCCAAGAAAGGAGATTTACCGATCCAAAGCAATGCCAAACTGAGTAAGACTCAGAGTCCGAGTACAGAGGCAGAGATAGCTGAGATGAGCCAATTACCGTATGCTTCCGCTGTTGGCTCGATCATGTATGCTATGACTTGTACCCGCCCTGATGTGGCCTTTGCTTTGAGCAAGGTCAGCAGGTATCAGGGGAACCCTGGCAAGGCTCATTGGACCGCGGTAAAGAACATTCTCAAGTACCTGCGGAGGACTAAGGATTGGATCCTTATCCTTGGTGGGAGTGATGATGATGTGGCCTTTGCTTTGAGCAAGGTCAGCAGGTATCAGGGGAACCCTGGCAAGGCTCATTGGACCGCGGTAAAAAACATTCTCAAGTACCTGCGGAGGACTAAGGATTGGATCCTTATCCTTGGTGGGAGTGATGACTTAAGAGTATTAGGGTATAGTGATGCTAGTCTTCAGACTAATAAGGATAACTTCCGCTCTTAGTCGGGCTGGGTCTTTACCTTAAATGGAGGGGCAATTTCTTGGAAGAGTTCCAAGCAGGAGACGGTGGCTGATTCGACATGTGAATCAGAGTATATAGCAGCGAGTGAAGCAGCAAAGGAGGCGATATGGCTGAAGAACTTCATCGGGGACCTTGGAGTTGTACCAGCTATTAAAGAACCTATGGAGATTTTCTGTGACAGCAATAGTGCGGTTGCCTTAGCCAAGGAACCAAGAGATCATGGCAGATCCCGACACATTGACAGAAAATATCACTTCATAAGACACAAGATTGAAGAAGGACTCCTCGTGGCAAAGAGGGTATCGTCAGATGAGAATCCTGCAGATCCCCTTACAAAGGGACTGATGAGGGTTAAGCATTTTCAGCATGCGAGGCGCATCGGGCTGAGGGACGATATTAGTTTTACATATTAGATAGTTTTCCTGAAACTTGTAAAATGTAATCGACATTTGATGATGAATAAAATTTGTGATTTATTTATGAGTAAAGTGTTACTGTCATTGGCAATTATTTACTATTGTTTCAGTTTTGCATGTTTTGACTTCCAGAATAATTAATTTATTCAAACCTCCACAATCGGTCATACGTCGGAAGCAGGTATGAATCAAGATTGTCATGAATTGGGTTTGTAGATGGCTAAAGGTGTTTAGACATGGCAATGGTTGCTGCAACGTTCATGAGTACTCCTAAGTTATAAGTATTGGTATAAACCCACGCTCACTTGTATCACTTCATGGAATTTATCTCGAGTGATCGTGAGGCGATAATATCATATAAGTCTTCAAACCTAGAGATATGAGTTGTTACCTATGAGTTGGTTGTGCATTGATTGCACGTAAACACATCAATAACTTGATGTTATAAAACGTGCCTTTGTGTACAATTCAACAAGTAGTAGAACAAGCATATGAGTCGAAGTTTATCTGTTCCTTCTAGAAATAGAAGCGATATCTGGGCCCCTCGATGATTTTGTGTTGACCCATGTACCGGGCCCGGTCAGAACCAAACTGATGTGTTCAGTAAAGTTCTTTGTCAAACAAATCGGAAATCGAGAAACAACTGCCAGACAATAAGCAAGACATAGTTCCATGTGTTTTTCCAGCTGATATCATGAGAACAGAGGATTATATGATCACTTGTCTTAAAATGGCGCTTCATAGTTCAACAGAGTTTTCGAGAGCTACGATTGTTGGTTGGTTCCTGAAGTTATATAGGCAAATACAGTTATTATACTTATCCAAGTGGGAGTCTGTTGGATAAGGTGTCTAAGTCGATAACTTATTTGGTATATACTTGACCCGACCCGGCATGGTCCATTTGGGTTGCACTTCACCCGAACAATTTATGGATAATTTTATGAGAGTTATACACATATGTTTATTAATATATTATAAGTTATGATATATTAATATGAAGTTATGTTATTTAATCAGTCTTAGTCTTAAATTAATTATTAATTAATTTAGAGATTAAAAGGAAGACTAATTAGATTATAGGCTATTGGTTTTATATGGTGTGGGCTAACACTCATTTGTTAATGGGCTAGGCTTGGATGGAAGTCCATGGATGATCCATGGAGCTTTTAACCCATGGATCCTTGGAAAAGGAAAGGTCATGGGTTATTAGGGTTTCACCCTAACCATGTACACTATATAAGCATGCTTATGTTGCATGAAATAGCCAGTAGTGTGTGTGCTTGTGTGTGGCCGAAAATATAAGTGTGTGTACACTCTCTCAAAGTTTTCCAAGTGTTTGTGGTGATTTGTGATTCCATTTGAGGCATTCACATTATTGGTGCTTGGCTCTCAAACTCCAAAGAATCAATCTCATCAAAAAGGTATGTAATCTCTTCTAACTCTTTTGTGTTTAAAAGTACCCCATGCCATGTTAGATAGGTTATGAACCTTGGAAAATTATTATTTTGCATGTATTTAGACAAACATAGATCCAAGGTTTATTAGGGTTGCATGCACACTTAGGAAGTGTTAGATTGCTCAAAACCCCACAGCAACTTTGTCTTTAAGCTTGGCGTTGCCACTCTCAGAGCTAAAAGTGTCCCATAAGTAGTAAAGTCTCAATCTTGATGGTCCTAATGAGCTCATGCATGATATTTAGCCCTTGTTATGGAAGTTGGTTGTCACCTTTTTGGTTTGGGCTTAATTGGTGGGTTGCAAACCACCAAGTTAGCAACTTTATGGATTAAGATGTGGAAAAGGACCTGGATCTGAGTTTGTAGCCTCTAAAGTAGTGTATTAAGCACTTAATGGAAAAGTGGCTTAATAGGGTTGTACGTTGGGCGTATAAGAAGGTACGCACGGCGTACAAGCCATCGGCCTGTACGCTTAGCGTACGTGGACGTACGCCCCATATACTCTGGTAGTTTGGGCTTTGCATTATTAGGCCTCGGTTTGGGTTGTGTTTTCGACTTTGGGCCTTCATTCCATAGTGGGTCATCAGGAGTAAGTTACTATGGGCCAAATATGTTATGGGCTTAAGGTAAAGCCCATTAAAGGGATTGGGCCTAATGTAGCAAATTGGGCCATTAGTGGGCCACTAGTGGGCTTGGAAAGGTTACCTTGTATTAGGCCTTGGGTATCATGGTAGTGGACCTTGGATTTGTTTTAAGATTGGACTAGGAGGGGTAGAATGGTCATTCTACCCTATGAAGGATTATTGTGTTGAACTAAGTGATGTTTTGGTATTGATAGCTCGGGGAGCCAAAGGAGCAGCGGTTGGGTAATTGCCACATAGTGGTCAGAGGGATATCAACAAGGGTTCAGCAGTGGAAGGTGAGTCTCCTCATTGTGTGAATGGGTCTAAGGCCACAATGTCGGCCCATATAGTTTACGAGTAGGCATACCCGGGGGTTAGACCTAAGGCACTGTATTCTAGTATGATATTGTGGACCAAGGTCCGATGTCGGGCGGGCGCCCAAGAAATTTATGCATGTTAGATTATACTTGTTGTCTATGTTATACTTATATGTTCCTGGTAGGGAGGTGAGTGTGGGCGAGGTCCCGTATCTCATAACTAGCATAGTATGGATGGGGTTCCATATCTCGTTAGTAGCAGTATAGAGGCGAGGCTCGAGATAGGAGGAAGGTGAGTGTGGGCGGGGGCCCGTATCTCACTAACCGTAGGAGCTTGGACAGGGTTCCATGGATCACCAGTAGCAGGACAGGGGCGAGGCCCAAGACAAGCAAGGCCTTAGGATAGGGATACAGTTGGTATGTTCAGTTATGTGTTATGTGCTAGGGTTATGTGTTTGTATGTGTTTAGTGGGTGGGGCCCAGAGACAGGCGGGGCCTAAGAGAAACAGATACGTATACTGAGCGGGGCTCAAAACCACGCGGGGCCTGGGATCGGATGGGGCCCGATGTAGCGGGTGAGGCCCGATGTAGCTGGCGTGGCAAAGTGCTTTTAGTATGTGTTTATGCATGGTATGTGGTAGGTTGGGGAACTCACTAATCTTCGTGCTTACGGTTTTTAGTTTTGGTTTCAGGTACATCCGGTAATGGAGGGAAGAGCTCGGGGTGATCACATGGCACACACACCAAGGGAGTTTCAGCCTGGGATGTTTACTCTGATAAAATAAAATAATGTTTTATACTTGATACTCTGATGTGATATGTTTTGAATGAATTGTTGACACTTAAGACTTTATTATTAAATTAAAATGATTATTTGGGTCGTGTTTTTGGGACGTTACATTAGGGCCCAACTAATCCATCTCGATGATAATAACTCTTTCGTACGACATCTAGTCTAGACTGTCCTTATATCAATGGAATCCTATTAATGAGGTCTTCAACTTTCATTTAGAATGTTTACCTAAAAATTGACCGATTTTAGGTTCGGTTTCTATATCGCAAACTGTTGTGCTGAAATTTCTAAAAATCAAAACTTCCTCATACGAAAGTCAGATTTAGACATTTTATATATGCACGCTCTCGCTTTTACAACTACCACAAATTTTGTTTAGATTACTTAGGCTAATAAGTAATCTATCTCCGATTCCTATTTTACGATGCGCTTTGTGGTATAGAGTTGAACGTAAAACTTTGAAGAATCATAACTTCTTCATATGAAGTCAGATTCAAGCGTTTTATATATATCTAAGAAAATTGTATTGATGTCTTTTGCTTGTTTATCCTGAATATTTTTAGCTCGAAAGCAATATATTTATACTACATATTTTGTAATAATTGCTTAATGTTACAATCTATGGAAATAGTAAAAATGGATTGCTACGGTAGCTCTTGTTTGAGTTCAATTATTATAGTGCAAGATCCCTCAGTCAAAGGACTGTTCACATTTTTTTTCATGTAATTATATTCATAGGATAGTTAATTGACATTGTTAGAAGTTTCTTCTGTAGCTAATAACAGGGTTGGATGGGAATATCTAGTGATCTATGGAGAGTTTTAGAATGTGTTAGTGTGGGAACTTGCATAAAAGAAATCCTAGTAGGAGAATCTAGGAATATTAATGGTGTGTACTCATTACAGTGCGGGGATATGTGAGTAGATCACTTGGTAGTGGTCATGAGTAGTGATTTGAGAACCTTGAGATAGTTCTTGGGACGAGTACTAATAGGTGTGGAAGGTAGTACGTGCCTAATAGTAGCAGAAGCACATGATCTGCATAGAGATCAAGAAGAGCTAAAAAGGTTTCTAAGGAGCTAGTTGAGGATAAGTAACATGGTTTGGTGCAATGATTCATTGCAGTGTGTTTATGTCTTTATCAGTGTTTCAGTTACGATTGTTATGGATATAGATGAGTCTAGTAATTGTTCGGGCCTTAATGGCCATGGAAGATTGGGTATGATTAATTCATACATTTGTGACTTAGTTGATTCTAAATTATTGAGGGCCTTAGTCTAATTAATTACAAATTCAATCATAGGGCTCAAGTAGGACGTGATTGTGATGATCGACTTAAGGACTATAACCTGAGGCTGGGTGGTCAACTGATGGCTTGGGATGCTATTTTCTATGACAAGGTTATGTTACTACAACATCCCATGTTTGAAGGGAAGAGAGAGGGGCATATGGTTTCAGATTTGGGATGTTGAACCAATGTAGGATTGGTAAGCTGGTGTAGGGCCAGGCACCATCGATAGATAGATAGTCATGTTGTTATGACGAGTTTATCAGAACTATTATTCGAGCATCTATATGTTATGATGGAATGGGGTTAAGTTCTAGGGGTGCCTTTTCAATCAAGTGGTAAATTGATCATCTTTGCTGAGTTTAAATTTGTAATGTTGTGGGAAGTTATGTGGTCTACATCTTAGATTTAGAGTTTCCTTGAGGTTTGTTGGTTATTATCTTATGAATCATCTTATGTTGTGTTATGCATTCCGAGAGTCAAGGTGGTATGTGTCACACCCCCAAACCTGAACGGCGGAAACATTCGGGGGCGGAGGACGTCACGTATAGTATCATAAAAATTGAATAGTAAAGAAAGTACACACCACCATAATATATTTGAAAAGTTTACATGATTGTTGTATTACATGTTTCAAAATTCAAATACAATATGATGCTACAAAAGATGTTACTAACTCTACATCATTAGTCCCCAAAAGTAATTGCTAACCCGGTGTTTAGTGATATACAAGTTATTTCAAAGAAAAAGTGTGAACAATTAAGTTGGTGAGTTCATACGTAAATATTTATGTAAACGTATGCCATTCGAAAATTTACGTTTGTTTTCCAGAAAATCCGATATTTTCTTATAAAATGAGTTGTGAATCGTTGTTTGTATGAAATGAATGTATTGAACCGGGAAAAACCTATATTTTCCTAAAAGTGAGAAGCAGTCTTAAATGTCCAAGACTGTAACTTGTAAGAAAATATGTCATGCTTAAAATGATGATGTATAGTATTATTATAAATCAAAACTATAGGAAGCTTGTAGTTGTACGTAAAAGCAATTGTAATATTACATTTCCCGTAAAAACGTAATACCATAATAATTGTCTATCCAGTGATTTTTCATAACTGTACTATGATGGATTTGCCTGCGGCGACGTTCTTCAGGCATCGAAATGTAATGATATTTGTCACCCCGCGGACTGTAGCTAACAGTCAGGATGTGGAATCATCAGTCCCATATAGATCTATACACACTTATCATGTTCTCCGGACGGGAGACTCTGGTTATAAAACAGGGCTTTCTTGTATACCTTGATAGGTACGATGAAGACGAATGTCTAACAGATTCTCAATTAAGTCACGTATTCTAAAAATGTATATGAGTGATTTTTGAAATGAATACCTTTTCTATAGTGTTGACAAAGGCATAATAATGAGTTGTATTTTCTTGTGTAAATGTAATGTCATAGTTGAAATGGTTACCTTTGGTATGATGTAGTATGCAGATATATAAATAAAACATATATCTCTTTATAAAACATATTGTATCCCATGAGGGTAAAGTTGTGATGTGTGATGTTTTGCATGATAACAACTTCATATGATAGTTATAACAGTATTATGAAAAGTGTAGCAAAAGATTGATGTTTTTCACACGAGTTTAATCGTGTGTTTACTTGTTTTCCCTCCTTAAAAGTGTTTAAAAGCATTTAAAAGTATTTAAAATTGTAGTGATAGGGGTATGAACTCACTTGGTAGAAGTGACTATTTGAAGAAAACGATACTTTGCTCAGGCAGCACTTCGACCGGAAAGACGTCGATTTCTCCAAAATCTCGGGAACTTAGAACATCCCACAGAGCTTGGTGTCACACCCCAAAACCGAGAACGGCAGAAATGCTCTGGGGTGGAGGACATCATGTATGCATCACAACAAATGTAAAGTAGTAAACAAGCAACAACATTATCCATTTCATTAATAGTATAATTTTAGTTACAAGTGGTTTCTTTCATCGTACAAGACAACATGATAATGGATCAAAATAAAAGACGAGTCTTGACTGCTCCATCTTCTCTAAACCTTGCATCGGCACCTGTCTATTTGTAACCTGAGAATACAAGTTATTTTGAAAGTGTAGGTCAGCATTTAAGCTGGTGAGTTCATAAGTATTTAATGTCATTTCTTTGATTAGTTGTTATGAAAGACTGGTGAATGATTGATGAAACATTTAGTATAAGTATGAAAACTCTAGAGAATCCCATATTTCCTACTAGTATAAAAGTAGTCTTCTACCATGACCCGAATGTTTTGAAAGTAGTCTTTTACTAAGACCTGACTGTTTTGAAAGTACGCATCACTTGAAAATGTGACGGTTTTTCCCTGTTTAACTATTTTTATAAAACTATAAAAGTAATAATATAATAGCTTATGTTGTATCCCTTGGTACTAAGATACACAAGGCGTGGAAACTCACCGTAAACAGATCAACCGTAGACATCCGTTAGATCTGCATTTACCTTTGTTGCTAACAGTTGGGTTTAGGAATAGTTAGTCCCTTAAGTAATGATACACACAGCGTAGAAAATCGCCGTAAACAGATCAACCGTAGACATCCGTAGATGTCCATTTACCTCTGTTGCTAACAGCTGGTTTAGGAATAGTTAGTCCCTTCAGTAATGATACACACGGCGTGGAAACTCGCCGTAAACAGATCAACCGTAGACATCCGTAGATGTCCATTTCCGACTATATATGTACACATGATATATAACTAATATTTAAACGACCTTCGGAAGAGTACCCGATATCCCACCAGACGACATCCAAATCCAGGAAAAGGAAACAGGGTGGATAGGCTTCCTAAGTATTTTAAACATTTGTTATATAACTATACATATAGAGGCATGCAATTTATAATATAAAAGTATAAAAGAAGTTTTGTAAAACTTTTGAAAAGTTTAATAAATGAGAATTTATGACTTGATGTCAGTTTATAAACCGGTTAGAAAGACCGTTTGACAACACAGTTTAAGTGTGAGAAAACCTTTGTTTGAAGCACAATTGTAACAGACTCAAGAAGGAAACCTACAGTTTGTAAGACAGTTTCTAAAAGTGTTTCAACATGTAAAAACGTTTGTGAAAACTATTTGAAGTATCTATGAAAATGTTCGTTTGTTCTTGTACGTGAATGTATCTCCTTTCAATAGTATTTCTAGTATATAAAAGTTCGTGCTGTTCTCGTAAAACTATACCTATTATAGTTTTCTAAAAGTGTGCCTCGTTTGTATAGTAATCCCTAGTGAAATGCTCACTTGTTATGAAAGATATAATTTTTGTAGTGCCTAAGCTGGACACATATACATACAGTATAATCAGTGTGTTTGATTTATATATATAACAATACTTTTCATTTCAAAAGATATGATGTCATCGTGATACATTTTGCATATGAAAGTTTCCTTATAGTAGTGATAAATCACATGTGATTCCGTTGATAAAAAGTGGATAATGAAACTTTATATAAAATACGATAATTATCGCGTGTTTTACTTGTATTCCCCCCCCCCCCCCTTAAAAGCATATAAAAACATTTATAAAACATTTAAAAGTGTGGATTATAGGGGTATGAACTCACTTGATTGATTGAAGAAAACGTGACGAAAACCGAGCAGAACTTCTACTCGAGAAAGCGGATCTCTCGAGATTCTCGGGAATCTCGGGAGCGTAAAACCTCATTCCATACTTGGATATGAAAACCGGGGCTTTGGGATGGATCCGAGGGTTGAAACGCAGAGCTTCGGCACGAGAAAGGAAGAAAATTAGCAAATATGGCCGGCACCCAAGCAACCTTTATATAGGGGATGAAAGACCTCGGTACGCGAGGCGTATGCTTGTACGCGGGGCGTACGAGACGTCATGGATGACCGCATCCTCGTTCGAAGCATCGGAGCGACGTGGACGAACCAGAGCCTAGCATCCGAGTACGCGGGGCGTATGAGGGTACGCTGGGCGTAACCTAGATTGGTCTGATGACTCCTTCTTCGGATAATACCAGATTTTAATTAAATTTATATTTTAATTAATTAGTAAACTTCAAAAATTCATATCTTCCTCATACGAACTCCGTTTTCGACGTTCTTTATATCCACGCGTAGGTGAGACTACGATCTACAACTTTCGTTTAGACTCCGTCGGCAAATCTTGACTTTATTTTTAATATTATATTATAATAGGTCGGGACAGGAAAAGTCCGTTAAAGTTCCATAACTTCATCATCTGACGTCTGTTTTCGTCAGACTTTTTACCGTTGCGCTAGTATTGTTGAGCCCTCCGATTCTCATTTTGATCATGTTGGCTAAAAGTCTCTCAATCTGTATTTCAAGTTTTTAGCTGTCTACTTTTATATCTATAACTTAGAATAATCACAACTTCCTCATACGAAGTCAGATTTGGATGTTCTTTTTATGCACGTTTACGGTTTAATGATATCTAAAACTTTTATTTAGATACCTAAGGCTAAAAACTATTGTATTGAAATTTCGCATTGTACGTCTATCAGTATTGCCGGTTTTGCCGAGAACCTTTGGTTGGTCATAACTTCTTCGTTATAACTCGGATTTTAGGGTTCTTTATAGGTATGAAAACCTTGATACGATTTCTACTACTTTATTTAACCCAAATAAGATTTTAGAAAAGTTAAATTTTGACCTAAATTTGACTTGCGTTCCATCATATTGCCTCGAAGTATCGGGTTGTCACATCATCCCCCCGTTAGAGGGAATTTCGTCCCGAAATTAGAGTTTAAATCGAACTGGTAAACATGCTATGGATAGAAGTTTTATTTGCTTCTCGTGTTCTTAAGTGAACTCAGTCCCTCGCTTTGCATTCCAGTGAACCTTTCACCATCGGGACACGACTTTGCTTCTTTCTTTTGGCTTCACTGGCATGACAACTCTTCTTGGTCGAACATATGTTGAATGTTTTTGTGGACTGTGAGAATAGTACATCTTGTATCCTACAAGTAGTGTCTCCAGATCTTCCAAGCAATTACCGCTGCCCCTGACTCAAGATCATGTGTTGCATAGTTAACTTCCTGCGTCTTAAGCTGTCTTGAGGTATAGGCAGTGACCTTTCCTCTTGTATAAGAAAAAACCCAATTCATACTGATTATGAAGTCAGAACCTTGTCGTTGATTAGATGTGGTGAAGATCCAAAATAAAGTATGATTACTCATGAATTAAGGAAAAAGGATAGGTACTTCTGTTCTATCTGACTTTCTTGTCCCAATCGACAGAAAGGGCATGTGTTGGGCTTCTAAGTTTATTCACATGGCAGCATGATCACTCGTAGTCTTGGGTAGTCTCCGTCCTGAAGTTCATAGTAGAACCCATACCAGGTTCATCAATCACAGTCTCGGGTATACGAGTCCTATATAAATAAGCTTGAAACTGTGGGTCTTTGGATTGAACATGACGTACTTCACGAGTGGTACTTCGGGGCGGTTTGCTGAGTTTTTCTTCGGAAAGGATGAGAAACATGAGGTGCTTTATCACGAGTACTTTGTTGTTCTGGAATGACGGTTTTGCTAAAAAGACGATTTAGGAGGAAGAGATGTACGTATGAAGCTGTTTTTGTGGGGATAGAATTGAATCAAGTAGTATGATAATGTCGGAATCATAAGAAACTTAAAGACATTAGGTTTGAACATAAGATGTTTACAGAAAAACACAATCGTCAACCATCAACAGAGTTACGGTACTTTAGACTTCTACAAGACTATTGCTGCGAATAAGGTATACTTCGAAAGGCAAGTATATGCAGCACGAGCATCCCTATACCGACGGGATCCTGCAAAAGACAAGACTCTGGTTGCACTAGTTTTAGATGGTTTATAAGTCTGTTATAATGACACGCCTAAGTTACATTAACGAGGGTTTCAGAGTAGGCTCTCCTGAAGCTGTGATCCTGAGAATCTTCCCATCTGCGCCATAGTTCTTTGCTATAGGGAAATCCTTCTTGAAGTGCCCTATTTCACCGCATTGGTGGCATGACTGGCTAGTACTTGCATTGGTGACGGGATTGCGGTGCTTAGCCAGTGTTATGTGGACACGAGTGCCTTCCTCATTACTCCACCTTGGAAATTTCTTCCTAAAGCGTTCTACCGGAGTTGCCACTGGTGGCTGTGGCATGGCAAGTCTTTGGGCTCTCTTGCGCTCCCTTAGGGCTGTACGATAGCGTCTCTTCCTTTCGGTCTTTAGGCTTCGCAATTCCATGACTGTTGCTATTTGTTGGTTTCCCGGTTTGGTACTACCATCGGAACCCACGGTTCCTTTTTCAGCCTTGATTGTGTTGCTTGAGTTGATGTGTGTAAGGAAAGTTGTCACAGCAACTACTACTGCAGCTAGTAATGTAGCGGCGTCGATATGGAGGATAGGGGTTTCGGTGCTCGGCTGATCGTTTCTGGATGACGACATGATTATCCCTATGATGCAGTCCTAGTACAGATTGGAAGTATGTTTGCGGAAGTTTGACCTACATCCTTATGATGCAGTCCTAGTACTGAGTGGAAATGTGTTTATGAAGGGTTGACCTACATCCCTAGGATGTAGTCCTGGAATGAGTGGATGTAAGTTCATAGAATGGTCTCGAGACGCTTGTCGTTCAAGCCGAGGTATCGTTGGTTGGTGAATAACATGATCCAACCATTAAAAGAGACTTGGAAATGCTTCCTGAGTTAAATTACTATGGTCAAATGACTTGACTAAAGCATGATTCAGATAGATTCCAATGGAAGTATGATAAGAGTACTTGAATAAAGAATGACACAGAAGTTAGCTGACTGTCAATACCCTTGATATTTATGACGTAAAAGTTTGGGAAAATGACCTTGTAAAAGGCCTTACATCATATCCATAGGAGATAGTTCTTGTCAT
Organism: Lactuca serriola; assembly: GCF_051521515.1. Taxonomy (NCBI): domain Eukaryota; kingdom Viridiplantae; phylum Streptophyta; class Magnoliopsida; order Asterales; family Asteraceae; genus Lactuca; species Lactuca serriola. The sequence continues at coordinate 1,910,960 of NC_136409.1, read as the reverse complement.
CATAAAGAACTAACCAAAAGTACTTACAGTACAAGGTAGTCACATAGAAAGTACTACACAGAACATAGACAGGAACACCGTTCTTTAAAACAAAGAAGGAAGTAAGGTATCTCTTACTGGCGACAGTCACCCCCATGGTGAACCCTTAGTTCAGTTAGTTGACGTTCCATATCAAGCAGGTATCTCTCGTACACTCTCTGGCGTACTTGGAGCTCTATGACTGTGGCTCGGGTGTTCGGCTAGTGCTTGCAGTAGGGTCTCATGGTTTCTCTCTGATCTCTCATGAGCATCTTCTAGATGAATGGTGCGGAGGGTATGCATTCTTGCATCGACGACAACTTCGGCAATCTGATGTAGGGCTGTCCTGCCTTGAATCTCATTTCGGGCCACTCTGCGGACCAAGATTGGCAAGATTCTGCATACTGAGCCCGCATTGCTCAGGTCGTAAAAGTTTCGGTTGCCAATAAATGGCATGGGCTGATCTTGTCCTTGGCTCCATGTTTCCAAGCATTCCACCGACTCAGGCGTCGGGCCATGATAAGCCGGACGAGGGTTAGGAATTGGAAAGGGAGTTGCTCGGGGTAGGTTCTCCACCTCTGGTTCGGAATTAGCATTGTCTGAATGGTTTTCATTACGGTGATAATTCAAAGGGATAGGATGATAATTCTCTGGTTCTTCTCTAAACCAACCAGTTATGACTTCGTTCGGAAGATACTGGTTGTCGTGGGGATGGAGTCCAGCTATGTTTTCTATGCGAGAATTTAAGGGTAAGAGAATAATTATTAGACGAACTATCTAGATAATTATTTAGAAAACCTTCATTAGTTACATCGCTATTTGTGAAGTGCATACCAGCTATGTGAAATTTGACAGGATAGACCTTCGAATAAGTGACCTTAACTCCGTATTCACACAGAATAGGGGTGAAGTAAAATTTTCACAGATTCTAAGTCTATCACATCCTAATTACATATAGCCTTAGTGTATCCACTTAGTAACTATCAACTTAGTGATGAAGATCCCGTTTTAGTTCTCAAGTATAAAGTACTTGTAGTAAAACCAAATACTCCTATAGTATTTTAATTTTAATGTTATGTTATATTGCTCTCATTGTGGTAGGGTTGGTAAGATTTTAGCATCGTTGCAACAACCCAATTTAAACTTAGGCACATGCTAGTCAACCCTCGGATAATATAGGTGATCAGGCTATATCTTCCCAGTTTTGACCATATGTCTCTAAGCCCACTTGTGTTGTCCAACAATCGTAATTCTTTTGTACTGTCCTAGTGACACTGATTTTAGTATGAATGTATGCACGAATACTTACTTAAATATTTTATTATTTAAAATATAAACTCTAATTCTGAGTATTTTTAATCCCATTGTATTTATAGTTAGTATATCTTTTATGGGTTGATATACTCAATTCACTATTAACAATGGTCTGATACCAATCTGTCACACCCCAAAACTGAGAACGGCAGAAACGTTCTGGGGCGGAGGACGTCATGTATGCATCACAACAAATGTAAAGTAGTAAACAAGCAACAACATCATCCATTTCATTAATAGTATAATTTTAGTTACAAGTGTTTTCTTTCATCGTACAAGACAACATGATAACGGATCAAAATAAAAGACGAGTCTTGACTGCTCCGTCTTCTCTAAACCTTGCATCGGCACCTGTCTATTTGTAACCTGAGAATACAAGTTATTTTGAAAGTGTAGGTCAGCATTTAAGCTGATGAGTTCATAAGTATTTAATGTCATTGCTTTGATTAGTTGTTATGAAAGACTGGTGAATGATTGATGAAACATTTAGTATAACTATGAAAACTCTAGAGAATCCCATATTTCCTACTAGTATAAAAGTAGTCTTCTACCAAGACCCGAATGTTTTGAAAGTAGTCTTTTACTAAGACCTGACTGTTTTGAAAGTACGCATCACTTGAAAATGTGACGGTTTTTCCCTGTTTAACTATTTTTATAAAACTATAAAAGTAATAATATAATAGCTTATGTTGTATCCTTTGGTACTAAGATACACACGGCGTGGAAACTCACCGTAAACAGATCAACCGTAGACATCCGTTAGATGTGCATTTACCTCTGTTGCTAACAGCTGGGTTTAGGAATAGTTAGTCCCTTAAGTAATGATACACACGACGTGGAAACTCGCCGTAAACAGATCAACCGTAGATGTCCATTTACCTCTGTTGCTAACAGCTGGTTTAGGAATAGTTAGTCCCTTAAGTAATGATACACACGGCGTGGAAACTCGCCGTAAACAGATCAACCGTAGACATCCGTAGATGTCCATTTACGACTATATATGTACACATGATATATGTGACATCCCCAAAATCTTGGCCAGAAAAGACCGATTTTCATTTATGCTTTTAAATTTTTCAGAGTAAATCCTTTTGATTTGAAAGAGTTGCGGAATTTGTTCCCAAAAACAAAACATGATAAAATAATGTTTACTGAAGCATTTCATAAAAGTAATGTATTTTCATTATAATCAAAACTCGGGGTGTCATGTTCCGATACAGACCAATAAGCATAAACGAATACATTACAAGTCATATAACAAATATAAACATATGCAGACTTGTAAACAAAACAACTTGATGGTTCATCCATCTCATGCCCTTCCGCCACTTCCTGTAATACAATTTAAAACTGAGTGGGTCAGGCTTGGGAGCCTGGTGAGCATATAGGGTTTTCAACCCACAATAAATATCATATTTAATTTTCACCAACCAACAATAACCCAATTACCCATTCCCGTTATTCTCACTTTAATGTCCCTAAAACAACTAACATAAGGGACCTAGTCTAAGAATATTTCATCGGGGCGACAACACATGCTTCGGGGGTACCTCAGCAATATAAGTCAAATAAGGCAACCATGAGGGGGATGGAGTACAGCGAATGAACACCCAAGTTCATTAACACCTACAGGTGGCGAACCTGCTAATGTTTCCACAAGACTATCTAGAAAAGTATGTGGTCGTCATCTAAACTTCGCTAGATGACTAAATCAAACAACAACGAGGCCTCTCATCTGTTTATTACACACCAACTATCTACCCATGTTCTACCCAACATATTAGTAGATAAAAATATACATTTGTATACATAGTTTAAAAACTTGTATAGCATGCTTTAATCAACACATATATCACATAACAGATGAGGCACACACACATAACACATATCTCATAGAGAAATAATCAGATCTATAAGATAGAAGAGAGTGAATACACATTCACACATAACACAACCAAATATATACACATAGCACGTATTTTATATAAAATACTTCATATTATTGTATTTGGAAGAAAGTAACTACACACTCACTTGATCAGAAGATGATCGGACAGCACTACGACTTGCAAAAGTAGTAATCCTCAGCAGATCTGGAAGATCTCTTCAAAAATCGAACTTCTCGCGGGCAGAGGTTCGGCTCGGGAACCGCACTTCTCGAGATCTTCGGGATCTCGGGACTTGCTTCGGGACTTGGGAATATTACCGGGGCTTTGGGGTACTTCTGGCACGCAAATCGATGCAAAACGGGAGAGAGAAGAGAGAAAATAGCAACCCTAAACGGCTGGCCCTTCAAATCTATTTATAGGGCAAATTTGGCCCTTGCCACGTCGTGGCAACCTTGTTCCACGTCGTGGGCTTGGTCGTCACTGCATGCGTCATCCCAAGTTGCATCTGGGGGCCTTCCGGAGGTGACAGGACACTTGCCACGTCGTGGCAACCTTGTTCCACGTCGTGGGCTCTGACAGTTTTGGGGTTTCGCGCCCCGAACTTCAGAAATTCATAACTTTCGCATACGAACTCCGTTTTCGATGTTCTTTATATCGCTGCGAAGGTGAGATTATGCTCTACAACTCTCGTTTAGACTCCATTGGCTAATTTTGACTTTATTTTTAATATATTATAAGTATATTACTTATATATTATCTTTAGTAGGCCGGGACAGGAAAACTCCGTTCGAAATTCATAACTCCTTCATCTGAACTCCGATTCCGTCTGTCTTTCCGTCGTTGCACTACTATCAATGAGATCTTCAATTCTCATTTAGATCACTAAGGATAGATATCTATCTACCTTAAATTCACTATTTACGTCGCGCTGGGTCGCGCTGGGTCATGCCGGTTCTGTCGCGAAACTTCGACAGGTCATAACTTCTTCGTTATAACTCGGATTTCGGCATTCCTTATATCTCCGGAATCCTTGTTTCGACCACTACAACTTTATGAAAAGATATCAGGCTTATCTCATACATTAATTTTGACGCTTATTTTTATTCTTAATTAATCAAACCACATAATTAAGCAATTAAGCACAAAACACATAATATTCAAATAATACACTTTTATTATTTCAAAACAGGTTACAAAGGTTAACCTAGACTATTACATTGCTAAAAATGGCAAGCCCGGAAACACAGGCGTTACAATATATAACTAATATTTAAACGACCTTCGGAAGAGTACCCGATATCCCACCAGACCACATCCAAATCGAGGAAAAGGAAACAGGGTGGATAGCCTTCCTAAGTATTTTAAAAATTTCTTATATAACTATACATATAGAGGCATGCAATTTATAATATAAAAGTATAAAAGAAGTTTTGTAAAACTTTTGAAAAGTTTAATAAATGAGAATTTATGACTTGATGTCAGTTTATAAATCGGTTAGAAAGACCGTTTGACAAGACAGTATAAGTGTGAGAAAACCTTTGTTTGAAGCACAATTGTAACAGACTCAAAAAGGAACCCTACAGTTTGTAAGACAGTTTCTAAAAGTGTTTCAACATGTAAAAACGTTTGTGAAAACTATTTGAAGTATCTATGAAAATGTTCGTTTGTTCTTGTACATGAATGTATCTCCTTGCAATAGTATTTCTAGTATATAAAAGTTCGTGCTATTCTCGTAAAACTATACCTATTATAGTTTTCAAAAAATGTGCCTCATTTGTATAGTAATCCCTAGTGAAATGCTCACTTGTTATCAAAGATATAATTTTTGTAGTGCCTAAGATGGACACATATACATACAGTATAATCAGTGTGTTTGATTTATATATATAACAATATTTTTCATTTCAAAAGATATGATGTCATCATAATACATTTTGCATATGAAAGTTTCCTTATAGTAGTGATAAATCACATGTGATTCCGTTGATAAAAAGTGCATAATGAAACTTTATATCACATACAATAATTATCGCGTGTTTTACTTGTATTCCCCCCCTTAAAAGCATATAAAAACATTTATAAAACATTTAAAAGTGTGGATTATAGGGGTATGAACTCACTTGATTGATTGAAGAAAGCATGACAAAAACCGAGCAGAACTTCTACTCGAGAAAGCGGATCTCTCGAGATTCTCGGCAATCTCGGGAGCGTAAAACTTCATTCCATTCTTGGATATGAAAACCGGGACTTTGGGATGGCTCCGAGGGTTGAAACACAGAGCTTCAGCACGAGAAAGGAAGAAAATTAGCAAATATGGCCGGCACCCTCGCAACCTTTGTATAGGGGCTGAAAGACCTCAGTACGCGGGGCGTACGCTTGTAGGCGGGGCGTACGAGACGTCATGGATGACCACATCCTCGGTCGAAGCATCGGAGCGACGTGGACGAACCGGAGCCTAGCATCCGAGTACGCGGGGCGTAAGAGGGTACGTTGGGTGTAACCTAGATTGGTCTGATGACTCCTTCGTCGGATAATATCGGATTTTAATTAAATTTATATTTTAATTAATTAGTAAAATTCAAAAATTCATATCTTCCTCATACGAACTCCGTTTTCGACGTTCTTTATATCCACGCGTAGGTGAGACTACGATCTACAACTTTCGTTTAGACTCCGTCGGCAAATCTTGACTTTATTTTTAATATTATATTATAATAGGTCGGGACAGGAAAAGTCCGTTAAAGTTCCATAACTTCTTCATCCGATGTCCGTTTTCGTCAGACTTTTTATCGTTGCGCTAGTATTGTTGAGCCCTTCGATTCTCATTTAGATCATGTTGGCTAAAACTCTCTCGATCTGTATTTCAAGTTTATTGATGGGATTAAAACAACTTTTAATCTATGAAGATCGATTAGATCTTGAACAAGTATATGAATATGAAACAGTAAAAACGCAATAATAAGAACAAACAGCTTGAATCAAACGTGTCGAATGATTAAATAAAATCCTTAGAAGAGCTCGATTAAGAACATCAACTGTAAAGGATTAGAAGATTACAAGAACGATTACAGAAAAATATAGTACTCTTGATCAATCGCTATTTCGATAATCTCAGCAATCTTAACCTAATATGCATGCAAGCATTTAACTTATATACAATACATAAAAGGCTCTCGGTTGGACAGGCCCAAACCGTAGAATACAAGGCTAATCAACGAGCCCAAAAGACGCAATATGAAAACTATCTACAGCCCAACAATCTCCCCCTTTGCGTCAATTTGGAGCGAGACCTTCACTTCTTACTTGGGCCGACAGCTGAAGCTGCTACCTTCTTCTTCACGGTGCTAAACAGACACTTGGTTATGGAGAGGATGGTATGTCTAAACCGGATGTACCAATTGATCATATCATTGAAGTACTTGATGTCATCAGCCGAATTGTCTTTACACCGCTTGATGATTGATAAGACGTGCTCCAAGCAAGTTGTAGTGTAAAGATGTTTGTCAGCTAAAGCGAAGAGACATTTCTGTCCTTCGGCTCTAGTGAACATCACAGAGTTTCGCCTCGGATCTATCTTACCCATTTGCATTTGATTTAGATCACTGGCCGATCCCACAGGTGCGACTTTCGGTTTCTTCTTAAAAACTGTGGCGACCTCCTGATCCATTAGGGCAACCTCCATGATATAGCAGGCCAGCATCCTTTTGACATGGTCTATGATGGGACCATATTCAGATTCATTTGTCGGCAAGATATCTTACAATACTATCCAATCATGAGGATTCAGATTGGGCAGATCCGCCAGGGAGATGATGTGGGCAGTTCTTGCAGATCCTCGGATGAGCTTGAACTTAACGTTTGTGAATCTCCCCACGACATAAGGCTTCAGCACCCGAACATTAACAATTTTCTGGGCGCTCCATGTAAGGTACTGAGGGCGAGCGGCTTCTAGGTAGAAGTCAATGAGCTCCCTGTCAAGCTCATCGTTCGGATGCGGGACTTCGAAAATGTTAGAGAAGGCGTGGAAGATGAACGCCTTTCGAGTCAGCGGCATATCAAACTGCGAATCGATAGAGTTGTTGCAGTCGAATGATATCACCGGCTCGAGCCATAGTATGCTTGGAGTCTCTATGGCCTCTTTTATCATGCGATCCCTGGTCCAGGCAGGGAAGAGCAACTTTCGGCTCTCAAGGAGATCGTGGGCTTCTTTTTGCTTTCGTTCGGCTTCTTCAGCCTCACGCGCCACACGACTGGCATCGTCTTCAGCATTGCGACTGTTCTTTCTTTTTAACATGTCCGCAATGGTCTCCTTGTCTTCATCTTCATCTTCATCTTCATCTCCTCCCTCTGCTATGTTTTTGCCCTTGTTCTTCACACCCGAACCCGAGGCATGACCAGTTGGAGGTGGTTCGGTTGTGTGAGTCGCTTTGGAGGAAGGAGGTGGTTTCGATCCTTGCTTCATATCTCCCCCTTGTTTCAGAATGGACACGAAACTCGGTAAGCCTTCAAGTTTACTTAAAAGGTCCATGGCCGGAGATAGTTTTTCAGTGAGGGTACGCCTCACTGAGTGGTTAAGGATGGGGTCGTGTGCTTCCAGGATGTTTGAGAGAGCTGCGTGGACATCCGAAACACACGTCTTTATGACCTCCCTCTCGGATCGAAGAGCTTCCAATTGTTGCTGGGAGTTGGAAAGCTGCGTGCTCTTGACCTTCAGGGCGGTAGTCTTACTTGCCAAGACGTCCATCAGAGAATTTTCTGCCGCAAGATCCTCTTGTAGTTTTGCCAAGCGGGCATCGATGGAGGCACGAAGTGCCGAGTTGTCGTCGCTAAGATTTTGTCTGAGGGAAGCGAACGAAGATAACTCCGTTGAGACAAACTTTTCATTCATAAATTGAAGTCTTGTGTTCTACTACTTCAAAGAATACCCGGTCGACGGCCTTGTCGTAGTAAGCCGTCGCATAGACCTGAGATAAGGCCACCATTGACACCGTTTCATTTCTTGACAGTGCAGGAGCAAGCTGGGAGTACTTGAGGCATTCTATGACCGGCGACATGTAGGGATCATACGCCAGTGGGTTCAGATCGATGACCAGGCATTGCTGGGGTCGGATGGGAAGAATCTGAGAAGTTGCATGAACAGATGAAGATTCAGCCATTGTTGCAGGTTTGGGGAAAAAAAAGGACTAGAGAGTGTTTGGGAGTATTTTTGCTTTGTGAAATATGGGGGCAGTAAAGAGGTAAAAGGTGGTGTAGATGGCTTTTTATAGTTGGTGAGGAGAGAGAAAAATCGTTTCAAATCTCTTATGGAAATACGAAACGGGTTTTTGAGTGACTGATTGGTGACAGTTGGGGCGTGCGATGATCACGTAGGAGAGAGAGTGTCAGATTCCTAGGTTTATGCCGCCCAATAAGCGCCGGTTCAGAGAAAGGAACCGTTTCCATTTCCACACGCGCCTCTTATGCCAGATTGATGACGCTTCATTATCGCACACGCGTCCTTTAAGTGTTAGAAAAAGCGCGACCGTTTCAAATTCACGCGCCCTCCTTTTTACCGTCGTTTGAATTTCTATCCATTTAACTCCCGCCGAGTCAGCAACTTTTTGTCTTATCCCCTTTTGAAACAGCTGTTTTCAGTTAAGGACCCACGTGGCTAATTTTTGACCACAACTTCTTTTGTAACCATCCAGTAATAATCCAGCCTGTAAAATAATTAGTAACGGAATTTTTGAAAATCTAGGATTTTCGTGCAAAGAGTGTAAAAGAAAAAGAAATAAAGCAACTCTTTTTAGGATAATCTGTGATGTCAATAATGACACAAAACTGATGATCCCGGGCACGAATCTCTTTCTTCAAGGTCAAGAGAGACCTCAAAGTGTTAGTGTGGAATCCCGTTGAGTGACGATCAGACATTTATTAAGAAATGTTGAAAGGCTTCTTTTAATTAGGTTAACTTGGGGTAGTTTCGCTTTGATTCATCAATTCAATTCTTGATATAAGAACGAAAGTGAACAAAGTACTTGTGAGACCGGTGTAGTCTGTTGAACAAGTAGGTAGGAGTTGATTTTAGAGTGGCTTGGAATTATATGAAATCTCAAAAAAAATGTAAACTGGATCCGTGGGAAGAAATGTTATGGTGTGTAACAATTTCATTGGAATCACGCAAAAGAAAAATTGAGATTCCATGAAGGTACATTCGTCTATTCATTGGTGAAAACTTGATCAAATTAATTGGTCACCGTCAATTCGTTGGTGTTGAATTTTGGGTTTCACTCAGCTCGTAGTTGCACGAAACTAAGATCATAAACACAGATGTTGTGTAACCATAAACCTCAGTGGTAGTTTCTGAGAGTCTCAAGGGTTACAGTGATGAAACGAATGTAATGGAGAAGTGTAATAGAGAAGGTGTAAGAAGACATAGTACCTCTGCTGCGAAAATAAGGACCAAGCAGGAGACTCTTAACTCATGTGAGAAGAGAGTGAGGTAGCTCACGATTAGAATAAATGAGTTAGCCTTATTGGGAAGACAAGGTTTGTGTATACCAGGTCATGAAGGCTATTATTCAAAATCTTATGAGGCCTGGGACACATACAGCAGCATGCTTCTAGGGACACTTAAGTAAGTCATCAAATGTATTCCCATAAACGAATAAGCACACAAAGAAAAATAAATAAAATATTTTTGGAGTTTTTGAAATTTATAATAAAAATAAAAAAAATTAATAAATAAATAAAAAAATAAGAGTTAAAATAAAAATAAGACCTAAAAAAAAACTCTTGAAAAAAAATGAAATACCGAGCCCGAACGTTCGGTTGGTTTCGGTTCTGGAAAATTTTGAAAAACCGAACCCGAACCTTCGGTTGGTTTCGGTTCCACAAAATTTTGAAAAACCGAACCCGAACCTTCGGTTGATTTCGGTTCCACAAAATTTTGAAAAACCGAACCCGAACCTTCGGTAGGTTTCGGTTTTGGAATATTTTGAGAAACTAAGGAATTTAGATATACAAGAAATAAATACTTTTAACATAAAGAAAAACAAAACAGTACAAGAAATATACAACCGAAAAACTACCTTTGAAGTAATGAGCGAGTTAGATGGTTGAACTGAACCCGAACGTTCGGTTGGTTTCGCTTCTTACGTTTGAGGTTGAGAGGTAGTGTGAGGTACTGACTCTGATTCCATCATTCCTAGCCCTTGCAATATTTTATTAAATGAAGCTTCTGGAGGAGCTTTGGTAAAGACGTCAGCCAGTTGATCAGTGGTTCTTACGAAGTGAACTTCGACATTTCCATCTTCCACATGATCTTTGATGAAGTGATACCTCAGTGCTATGTGTTTGGTTTTAGAATGCTGCACTGGGTTATGACAGATCCTAATTGCACTTTCAGAGTCACAATATAGTGGGATCTTCTTCATATTGAGTCCATAGTCTCGAAGTTGACTCTGGATCCAAATCACTTGTGATGTGCAGGATGCAGCGGCAATGTATTCCGCTTCGGCAGTAGACAGTGACACACATGTTTGTTTCTTGGATTGCCAGCTGACCAATTTCCCATCAAGAAATTGACAGCCACCAGTTGTGCTTTTACGGTCGAGTCCACATCCTCCAAGGTCAGCATCAGAATAGGCTTGAACGAAGAAGCCTGAATTGGATGGATACCACAGACCTAAGGAGGTGGTTCGCTTGAGATAGCGTAGGATGTTCTTTACTGCCAGCATGTGAGGTTCTCGTGGGTTAGCCTGAAATCGAGCACAATAACACACAGAAAACATGATATCAGGCCTACTAGCAGTTAGATACATTAGTGAGCCTACCATTTGACGATAGAGTGTGATGTCGACAGCTGGTTTGTCTAGAGATGAGGTAAGCTTGGTGCCGAATGCCATAGGGACTTTGACTTTTGAGTCTCCCATCATGCCAAACTTCGCTAGGAGAGTCTTTGTGTAAGCTTCTTGATTAATAAAGATGCCTTCGGGTCCCTGTCTTATGTTTAAACCAAGGAAAAAGTTAATAGGACCCATTGAGCTCATTTCAAACTTAGTCTCCATCAACTTTCTGAATTCAGCCGTTAAGCTGGGATTCGTGGAGCCAAAGATGATGTCATCGACATAAATTTGAACTATCATAAGGTGGTTACCTTCCTTTTTGCGAAAGAAGGTTGGGTCAACCGAACCTTGTTTAAATTTAGACATCTTTAAGAATTTTGTAAGCGTTTCATACCAGGCCCTCGGAGCTTGTTTGAGGCCGTACACAGCTTTATCCAGAATATAGCAATGATTTGGATACTTTTCGTTTACGAACCCAGGAGGTTGCTCCACATACACAGTTTCTTCAAGTTCTCCATTGAGGAATGCACATTTGACGTCCATTTGGAAAACCTCAAAGTTTTTGTGAGCAGCATAGGCTAGAAATATTCTAACAGATTCTAACCTAGCTACTGGAGCGAACGTCTCTTCATAATCTATTCCTTCCTCCTGACAGTATCCCTTGACCACCAGACGAGCCTTGTTCCTTATGACATTACCTTCCTTGTCCATTTTGTTTCTAAAAACCCATTTAAGACCAACAACCGAAGCATCTGGAGGAGTTGGAATGAGGCGCCAGACTTTGTTCCTTTTCAAACTCGTTCAGTTCGTCTTGCATTGCTTGAACCCAATCAGAGTGATCGAGGGCAGTGTTCACTGTCTTCGGTTCAACTTTTGATACGAATGAGTTAAACATACAAAACTCTACCTTTGAAAATAAGGATGTCTGTTTTGCCTTCAGTTGAGATCGGGTCAGAACCTTTTCAGATACATCACCAACTACTTGAGAGATAGGATGATCTCTGGTCCATTTGGTAAGAGGAGGGTAATTCGGATCGAAGGTTGGATCTAGTTCAGCGTTGATCATCTCTTCTGGCTCAGATTGGCTATTGTAATCAGGCGTCATATCATCATGCTCCCCCTCAATCGATGAGTCTTGAGAAACATGATGTTCATGGGTTTCTTGTGGTGCTGGATTATCAGGCGTTGAAGCACCTTCGGTTGGAGCAGTATAGCTTGGCTCCCCCTGGACTTGTGAGCTTGGCTCCCCCTCGACATGAGAACTTGGCTCCCCCTCGACTGAAGCATTGTTGGTTGGAGATTCATCAGTGGGCGATTCTCCTTCATGCATTCTTTTTGCAGCATCTTCGACAATTTGCTTCATATGATCAATTTTGTTGTCAGGTGCACCTGCTTTTGAGAGAGAAGCTTTTTCCGGTTCGTCAAAGAGTTCCAGAAAATTCTCGTACAAATTGGCGATTGAGACTGTGAATTGGCCAGTTCGAGGAAAGATTTCCCTGGCAGCGTCATCTATGGCTTGTAGCTTCTTGACATAGCTATCATCGAAGGTCACATAGTATGTCTCTTCAATCCTTCTTGAACGTTTGTTTAGGACCCTGTACGCCTTGGATGTGAGTGAGTAACTCAGAAAGATTCCCTCGTCAGCTTTGACATCAAACTTGTTGCGGTGTTCTTTAGAGTTAAAGATGAAACACCTTGAGCCAAACACATGGAAAAATTTCACATTGCGTTTTCTGTTATTTATTATCTCATATGGTGTGAGCTTGAATCGCTTATTGAGATAGGACCTGTTTTGTGTATAACAAGCAGCAGAAATTGCGTCAGCCCAAAAATAAAGAGGTAAGGAAGCGAAACTTAACATAGTTCGGGCAGCTTCACACAAGGATCGGTTTCGTCTTTCGACTATTCCGTTCTGTTGTGGTGTGTAGGGAGCTGAGAAATTATGACTAATTCCCTTTTCTGCAAGAAACTCTTCAAACTCCTTGTTCTTGAATTCGAGACCATTGTCGCTCCTGATGTTTCGAACGACCTTCTTGAGCTGGACTTCAATTTGCTTGATAAACACTTTCAGCTTTTGAGTCGCTTCAGATTTGAGTTTTAGAAAGAACACCCATGTAAATCGTGAGAAGTCATCAATGATAACAAGAATATACTTGCTACCACCGATGCTTTCGATAGATGAAGGACCACACAAATCGATATGAAGCAATTCGAGTGGTTCAACAACTTTTGTGTTAATTACGGATGGGTGACTTTGACGACTCTGCTTTCCCATTTCGCATGCAGCACACAAATGCTCTCTGTCAAACATGAGCAATGGAAGACCCCTAACATGACCTCCAGTGACAAGTCGGTTGATATCTTTGAAATTGAGATGAGAGAGTCTTCTGTGCCACAACCAGTTTTCGTCAGATTGAGCTTTGGATAACAGACATATGGTTGGGTTTCCTTTGATGGGTTTCATGTTTAGAGGAAACATTTCACCCTTTCGCTCTGACTTCATAATAACTTTCTTTGTCTTTTTCTCTATGATTTCAGAACCTTCATCATCGAATGAAACTTTGAGACCTGTACCTCCAACAAGCTGAGATACACTGATGAGGTTGTGTTGAAGTCCTTCCACATAGACCACCTTCCTTATTGTAAAGTCACCATTCGTTATCATCCCGTATCCCTTTATGGTGCCGAAAGAGTTATTTCCAAACTTAACGTTGCCACCATTTGCAAGAGATCTGTATTCCCTGAGCTCCTCTTTCCTCCCTGTCATGTGACGCGAGCAGCCACTGTCGATGTACCATTCTTCGTCAAACTGCTTGTCACTTATAACCTGCAAAAATTAAGCAGATTTAGGAACCCAAAGTTTCTTGGGTCCATGTGAGCTTTTCATGGAAACAGGAATAGTAAGAGAGATGTCAACTAGATATGTTCGTTTTATTAGAGTTGTTTCATCTTTCTTTTTAATGGTATAGACTTTAATTTTGTTAGGATTGGGTGTGTTCGTTTTGGACTCTGGTTTGGATTCATCAACCTTCTGCTTTCCCTTCTGTTCAGCTGATGAACGAGGTTTTTGAGAACCAACGGAATTAGCTTTAGAGCAAGATGGAGACGAATGGGTGGAAGTAAAAGAACGAGAAGAATTAGGAAGAGAGGATTTGGATGGAGATGTCTTCCTGGCTGATGACTCTAGGTGACCCTTTTGCTTTTGATCGTTGGAGGGGCTGACCTTCGAGTTTTGTTCTCTTTTGATTTCTGAGCCGAACCTCTGTGTTCGGTTGGAGTTATTCTTGGAACCGAACCTTTGGTTTCGGTTGAAATACTTTTCAGAACCGAACCTTTGCTTTCGGTTGGTATTTTCTTGAGAAACGAACCTTGTCTTTCGGTTGTTGGAACTTTCAGACTTTCTTACAGGATTGTTTTCATACTTCAGATTCTTGTCCTTGTGTGAATAGTATGCATTCTAGGAGTGCCAGAATTGTTTCCTTTCAGAAAGGTTTTTCCTGTATCTTTGGTTCCTTTCTATCTTCTTATCCCTCATCTGCTTAGGTTGATGATGAACGTTTGCTTTCGTTTTTGTTGTCCCCTTAACAGGTTCCTTTTGAACTTCAGGAGTTTTACTTTGAGCCGAGGGAGCAGAGGGAATATCTGAAAAAGATTCAGTTTGCACTGAGGAAGTGGAAGGAGTATCTGATGAAGTTTCACTTTGAACTTTTGGTGTAGAAGGAATGTCTTCTTTTGCTGAATGATTATTCTCCTGGGGAATATCTTTTGTACCATTGGTACTTGGCTCATTGAAGTTATCTGGCTTATTTAATGGTTCAGGGATGTATCTTCCTTTGCTCATCCAGGAGGTTCTTTCAGACAAGCCAACGGTTTCGTTTGCATTATCAATAGGAGCTTCCCAGAAGTACTCATCACAGCCATCAGCATTGTCTTCGTTAACAATAGCTGTGAGTTCAGCTGTTTGATGTTCGGTTACTCCAGTCACCTTGTATACCTGATTTGGAGTGGTCCTGACCTTTTGATACACAACAGCTTTTTCTACTAATTTCAGGGACTTTTGTTGGGACAATCTAGCGAATTCCACAGAATTTTCAGAAATCAGATTTTTGTGGTTTTCAGTTTCGCTTTTAACAAATTCTGAGCAGTCAACCGTATCCTCTACAGAAATTTCACTCATATTTTCGTCCTCGTTAAGCTCAGATGCATTTTCAACATCGATTTTGTTTTCTGAGCTTACATTGGCGTTTAGAGAGTCAAATTTTTGCATGGTTTCGGTTCTCAGTTTAAGTCGGTCATTTTCGTCCAAAAGGTTTTTGAGCATGTCCTTGTGGTCTTTGGATTTAATGAAGGACTCAATTTTGTCCAGTCCATACATGTAAGTCGGATTGACATCATCAGACGATATCACACTCTCACATTTGTAGGCTTCGGCATCGATTTCATCCTCCTTAAATTCTAGGAAGGGCAAAATCATGCGATGGATCTTTTGACCTATCTCACAATCCAAGTGAAGTTGAGTAATATTGGAATATAATCGTTTAGCTATTAAACAAAAAAACATTTCGTTGTTTTAACAATTTCAAATTGTCTCTCTGCAAATAAATGTTTTCGTCTTTAACTTTAACTAATTCCGACTCTTTTAACTCAATCCACATTCGCCGCTCCTCACTCTTCGACGCCACCCTGCTTAATTGATCAGTCAGGTTAGAATTGGTGACACGAGTTTGAGTTAAGCTACTATCTAAATGAGAAATTCTTGTATTGACATTTTTTAGTTCTTTCTCATATGAGGATGATGGTACTTTGGATGAAATGAAAACAGATTGTACCTTCTTTATCAGTTCATCGAGCTCATTGAACTGCTGGCTGAGTAGTTTGGCCGTAAAGCACATATCCTCCTGTACCTTCGGTCCATTGCTTCCTCCATCGGTATTGTATCCCCTCATATGAGATACGTCAGTCACCATGAAGCATTTTCCACCACTTCTTTCCTCCTTAGCCACAAAAGCCTTTCCATGGGTAGGCTTCCTCACTTCTTCCTCTTCTGAGTCAGTAGACCAAACTTCTGTGCTACCGAACTCATCGTCATTAACCGAACCCTGCACAATAAGAGCATTAATAGAAGGGTTAGCGGTAGACTTCTTCTTTCTCAACTCATCCAGTCTCTTCTGCAGTACGGCTTCCTCATCAATTCCATCGTCCTTTTCAGCCATCTTCTTAAGAACACAGTCCTTGGCATAGTGGTTCTTGCCACCACAGTAGAAACAGCTTACTCCTGAATCGCCATCTGCCTTCGGTTCCTTCTTGGGCTCCTCAGCCTTCGGTTCATTGTTCGCTTTTTCAGAGCTGTAACTTCCCTGCCAGTTTCGGTTTTTGTTGCTGGGGAATCTCTTCTTTATAAACCGCTTAGCATTGGATACCATCATGGCATAATCCTCAGTTGTGAGGTCATATTCTTCCCAGTTGAGCTCTTCATCCTCCATCACAGCTTTACTTTTAGATAGGAGGGCCAACGAACCAAGACTAGAGACAACATTCTTCTCTTGAACCACAATCTTCTCTTGCGACTTTAGAATACCCACCAGTTTCGCCAAAGAGTAAGATTTAAACTGTTCATGGGCTTTGACTGTGGAAACAACTGCTCTCCATTCAGATCTCAGTCCGTTCAAGAAAGTAACCTTTTGTTCGATGAGCTTCCTTTCAATATCGTGTTTGATCATCTTGCTGAGAAGATGATTGAAGCGATCAAACGTTTGGGTCACTGTTTCTTCGGCCCCTTGCCTGAATTCACCAAACTCAGATAGAAGCAAGGTTTGGATGGAATGTTCAAGATCTTCGTCTGTGGAATACAGTTCGCGAAGTCTATCCCATACTTCCTTCGCCGTAGTGCATGAGCTGACCAGTCTGAATGTGTCGGACTGAAGGGCGAATCTGATTAACCTTAGCGCCTTAATATTGCACTGGAATTTGTCCTTTTCATCTTGCGCAATATCCGTCACGTCCTTAAGCAGATCGTTGTACTCTTTTTGCGTCTTAATGATTCTGGATGATGCAGAATGTGAAAACGGTCCATTGATGATGGCTTCCCAAATGAGATAACCATTGTCCTCCGATCCAATCACGTAATCTTCAAAATGATGCGCCCATACTTCATAGTCATGGGTGTATAAGATTGGAATCTTTGTCGTCGAACCGATGCTGTTGGAAATATTAATGGGATTTGATTGCGTCGCGTCCATTATGATCGTAAAA
Source organism: Lactuca serriola (assembly GCF_051521515.1). NCBI lineage: Eukaryota > Viridiplantae > Streptophyta > Magnoliopsida > Asterales > Asteraceae > Lactuca > Lactuca serriola. The sequence continues at coordinate 1,893,661 of NC_136409.1, read as the reverse complement.
ACCTGTTCAAAGATCTGACTTGTAATAAAGCAGATTAGGGCAAAACAATAAATATTAAGATACGTCAATTAAGATGACGGCTCAATAAATATCGATGATTGCGGAAAACCCTAACGGAAATCCTTTTCACAGAAAAGATGTGTATCGATTACACAGCCTCCTGCTCTGATACCAATTGATGGGATTAAAACAACTTTTAATCTATGAAGATCGATTAGATCTTGAACAAGTATATGAATATGAAACAGTAAAAACGCAATAATAAGAACAAACAGCTTGAATCAAATGTGTCGAATGATTAAATAAAATCCTTAGAAGAGCTCGATTAAGAACATCAACTGTAAAGGATTAGAAGATTACAAGAACGATTACAGAAAAATATAGTACTCTTGATCAATCGCTATTTCGATAATCTCAGCAATCTTAACCTAATATGCATGCAAGCATTTAACTTATATACAATACATAAAAGGCTCTCGGTTGGACAGGCCTAAACCGGAGAATACAAGGCTAATCAACGAGCCCAAAAGACGCAATATCAAAACTATCTACAGCCTAACATTTTTAGCTGTCTACTGTTATATCTATAACTTAGAATAATCACAACTTCCTCATACGAAGTCAGATTTGGATGTTCTTTTTATGCACGTTTACGGCTTAATGATATCTAAAACTTTTATTTAGATACCTAAGGCTAAAAACTATTGTATTGAAATTTCGCATTGTACGTCTATCAGTATTGCCGGTTTTGCCGAGAACCTTCGGTTGGTCATAACTTCTTCGTTATAACTCGGATTTTAGGGTTCTTTATAGGTATGAAAACCTTGATACGATTTATACTACTTTATTTAACCCAAATAAGATTTTAGGAAAGTTAAATTTTGACCTAAATTTGACTTGCGTTCCATCATATTGCCTCGAAATATCGGGTTATCACACTTGGATATGGAACCGGGGAGTCGGGGTAGTCCCAAGAGGGTAGAAGTACGAAATTTGGAAAGAAAGCAGTGAACTAGCAACTAAAACTCGGAGCCCTCGCATCCTTTATATAGGATGCATTTGTAGAGCTCACGTCGTGAGGCCGATCCTATCCACATGCTGACTCGACTTCTGACAGCCTAACGCTGGAAATATTATCCATCCTTGGCTCACGTCGTGAGTCCTGTGACAGGGTGGAAATTCGTGCCCCAAACTTCATAAATTCATATCTCTTGCATACGAGTTCCGATTTTGACGTTCTTTATTTCCACGCGTAGGTGATTTTATGCTCTACAACTTTCGTTTAGACTCCGTCGCCTAATTTTGAATTTAACTTTTATTATATTATTTTTAGTAGGCCGGGACAGGAAAACTTCATTAGAAATTCATAACTTCTTTATCCGATGTCTGTTTCCGTTTGTCTTTTTACCATTGAACTACTATTTTCGAGATCTTCGATTCTCGTTTAGGTTGTGTCGACTAAAAGTCGCTCGATCTCTATTTCGAGTTTTTAGCTGTCTACTTCTATATCTGAAACTTAGAAAAATCATAACTTCCTCATATGAATTTAGATTTTGATGTTCTTTTTATACACATTTACGATTTAATGATTTCTACGACTTTCATTTAGATACCTAAGGCTAAAAAACATTTTATTAAAATTGCGCGTTTTCTGCTTAACTGTGTTTTACCGGTTTTGTTGCGGATCTTCGATGGGCCATAACTTCTTCGTTATAACTCGGATTTTAGTGTTCTTTAGATTTCTGAAAACCTTGTTACTATTTCTCTCACTTTATATATCCCAATTGAGATTTTTGAACATTTCATTTTTGACACTATTCTTATTATTTCAGAAATAGGTTACAATACTTGACTTTAGATTGTTACATTGACTTTGAAAAATATCGGGTTGTTACAGTATGTATCTGTTGGATTCAGTCTGAGGCTTTCTTTGTTGTAGATGGAAATTAGTGATGGTTTGAACCCTAGGGGAGGAAGAACTAAGTATTATGCTTGGAGAATCAATGCTTCATGCAGTTTTCATGGATTCAGTACAATGAGTCAGAGTAATCTATAGTTCAAGTATGTGAGCTTTTCTTTTAGATGTAATGCTACATGACTGATGGAATATAAGTTACCATTAAAGTACTCGTGGTTAGGAAGTTTCCTCGTTATGCTTCTCAAGGATTTGTTAAAATCATTTATGATTAGGGAAGATTCAAGGATTGGTCTGATCATGAGTGTAGAGTTAGTTTCCATCATGACTATGTCTTCAGGGGCCCATTTGTTTTCCACACATTAGAAAGTAGTTGGAAAAGTAACTCGTTGTGGTCTACGGTTCCTTTTAGAAACACTAATGATCTTGATTGAGGAACGTTTGATCCACTCAGGTTGTGTATTGGATATCGGTAACATGGTTAGCTTGTGGTATGGGTCGATTATCTTTCGTTAAGATGGGCAGTGGTTGATCTATTGATCAACTCTATAGAATAATATGTATTTTTGTATAGGATTCTTTCCACAATATATGAGATTGTTAGGTTTAGTGTCAGTTCATTTTTAATCGATTGGTTATTGCGTTCCTCGTCAGGATCTGGGGGTCGTTTTAGGGCCTTCGATTTGTAATAGTTAAAGGTGTAGTTTGGCGTCATCCCTACATCAAAGTTTTGTCAGTTATATTTCTAGGTTTTTTGTTGTGTGTACCATGGTTGTTTGGTTATGGTATCTTTGTTTCTATCAAGCTTGAATTTAGTAGTTGTCTTTAGTTAATGGGATATAATATGTTGCAACGACATTTCCCAATTTTCCTGGTATGAACTTGGGTCTACGTTGAGTTTAGTTTAGGATGTCAGGTCTTCAGGGTTTAAATTTTGGGACGATCCGATCTGGATTTCGACAACACTTTGGGCGGTTTTGGAATGTTCCTCCGAGTTGGAAGTTTTATTGGGATAGTTGCACGTTGGTGAGATCGGTTCAATTTTGTTTTAAGGTTAGGGTCTTATTTCAGTTGTCAGGAGAATGTTTCTGTTAAAGAATGAGGTTCTTCAATTAGTTGGATGCAACTATATTTCATACTTTGGGAAAGGTTGTGATGAAGAAGGAAGAGAGTCAACTTGAGGAGTGTAGTGTGCTCACATGGGGATGAGAAATCTTGGTAGTTTAACTGATATTGCCATGAGGGGATGTACATTGATTGAGTAAGATAGCCTGAGGACACTTGGTTGGCATGGTTCTTGTTTTATTTATTTCTTTCGAGTGGGAAAAAGCGCTCAACTACCTACCTTATTCTATGGTCTTATGTGAACATGTTATTATCTGGTGTTGCGTTGGTATCAATCCATATTGTAGTGGGATTTCCATGTTGTAGAATTATATGGACCAAGTTGTGTTTGGGAAAACACCGATTGGGTTCTTGCAGGTCAGTGGGATGATGGTCTTGTGCCTATGGACCTACTAAGGTGTTTGTCGTGAGTCTTCATACCATGATTAGATGTTAGCAAGATTGGTATCGAACCATGTGCTTCTCATTCTAATGATTGGAGAGTTTCGCGACATATGATGAATCATCGTGAATATAATTTATGTTAGTTGGACCTGAATATTTTGCATTGGAGATTCTTGTGTTTGATTCATTAGTCTTTTTGTGTAGCTGAGTGTTTGATCAATATAGAAATACTACTAGTGGCTCATAGCAGGCAAATCTTGGTCATATATTGGTGGAATGCTGACTTGTTAGAAAAGTTGTGGTTGAATATCGATAGTTCCTTATTAGGTTTCTTCTTAATTGGACCCCTGTTGTTTTAAGAGAATCGTTGTGGTGCGGGTAAAGTCATAAGTGGTGGCATTCATGGTAGGTCTCTTGAATGATTATCAAATGGTTGTGCACCTAAGATGGTATGGGAGCTTTTGTTCCAACATGGGATTTTCTTTCGGATTGACCATTATTGCGCTCTTCGGAGAGGTGATAAGGGAATTACTTTTCAGGAAGTCAACTATGAATTTGAGGTCTTTTAGGCATAGTGTCACACCCCTAAACCAGACGGCGGAAACGTCCGAGGGCTAGCGTGACTTAAATCGAAATATCATCACAATGAATATACATGAAACATACCATAAACATCACCATGCGTTAATACATTACAACTGAAATTGTTCACATCAAGTACATTATCTAAACATTACATATCCCTTAGAATAAATTGTTTGAGAGTTTTCAAATTATAACATCCTAACACACTTGGTATTATCTTTCTGCTTATCTGTTACCTGAGAATACAAGTTATTTTGAAAACGTCAACATATAGAATGTTGGTGAGTTCATAAGAAGGCTTGATATGAGAATGCTTTGTGTAATTTGTAAAACCCAGAAAATCCGATATTTTCTGAAATAGTAATTGTTTATACAAAAAGTGTGAAGATCCATAGGTATATGCATGAATGATTTTCAAAGCGTGTATATATATGAGAAGTTTTGCATTATACTTACTGAAAGCACAAGTGAAAAATGTTGATTCTTCCCCGAAAAACCCGACGTTTTCTGATAAAAATGGTATGATTGTTTCGAATTGTTATACTGTCACAACGAATGATTTTGAATTCCCTTGATTACAGATAGCGTTTGGATTTATTATGTGAGTCATTATAATCATGCATGCTAATGACTAGTTCGTCTGTCTTGGCATTCTAGAGAACACCGTAATTGATCTTAAGATTTTGTTACCCTAGACTGGCCGAGTCTAGCTATAGCGAACAGCTCAGGTGTGGGGGAGTCACCTCCATATAGATCTAGACACAAACTCTCGCTCTCCCTCCAAGAGACTCTGGTATAACTACAGACTACGACCAACACTCATAGGTGCCGCCCGTTATTACTCACTTAATCCAGATTGAATTTAATTTACCCTTGAATAACAACATGATTTTTGTTTACTTGAATAGGGGGTAAGCCTAACAGACGAGGAGAAGAGAACCACGAGGTCGTACTAATCACGTATGTTACCTAAGGTTGTCGAGTGTACGAAGGGCGTGCTGGCCAAATTTGTATTTGATTACTTGGACCTTACTAGCAATGCTAATGGGCCACTGAGGCCTAATAGCATGTAAAAGCCATTGAGGGTCCCCTTAAACATGTAATTGGGTCACATAAGGCCCAATAAACATGTTTTGTTTACGTTAGGCCCAAAAGTCATGCCACACAGGTCCAACTAACATGATTAGAGTCATTCAAGCCTAACCATTTCATTTTTTACTCGTTTTGTATAATTTAAAAGTCAGGAGTTCTATTTGAAAAATTGTTGAGTCGCGAAGTTACCGAGTTTGTCGTTTGTTTTATAACGATATTTAGATTTTAGAAAAAATATATGTATACTTTTCATTCTAAATTCATGAGTTATAATGTGGTATTTTTGACCCAATATCTTAATAATAAAATAATTGACTCAAAAATATTGGTTTGACTCATTCAGCCCTTCTTTAGTAAAAATGACAATTTAAGTCCAAAATTTTCACAATTTTCACAAATTTGACCCAAAATCCAAAAACTTTGTATTTTTGATCCTTTTTGGCAAAATGGATCATTTTAACCCCCGAAATAGATTTATTTACCCTTTTTACCCATGGTTTTGGAAAATTTTACCATTTTAGCCCCTTAAAACTCATTTTTTCGCAATTTTGGGCCTTTGGGCAAAAAAGCCCAAAGTTTGGCCCAATTGACTACAATTTTCATTTCTAGTCCTTTGAAAAGCATGATATTCATAAAAACATCTATTTTAACTGCTTTGACCCTTTTGGTCCCTATGAAAACCACGAATGACAACCTTTAACCCATCTTTTGTTTATTTGACAAATATGGCCCAAAAATGAGTTTTATGTTGTAACTTGTTTATCTTAACCCTTATATGGTAGATTTTCTTAACTTGTTAAGTGTATTACATCCTAGATCACATAATTTTCCTCCTTGAACTATATATCTCGAAAATTCCTTTTATTTTGGCACATAATACCACATAAACACAAAAATCACACATAACATACAAACACACATAGATCTACACATTTTACTTGTATTCTCCAACATAAAACATATGAAAATCAAAAATAGAGGGGTATGAACTCACCTTTGCTTGTTGTTTTCGGTTTGAAGAAGAAATGGAAGAAGTTTGATGCTATTTTCGGCCCTAGCAAGCTTTCTTGGGTGGATCTCGAATTTGAGGTGATTCTAAGAGTGTGATTACCACAAATGTTTAAGAGAAGGGATCTAATCATTAGAAAGAGTTATATAATTCCTTGGATATGTATAACTTACCAAGATGTGATCATATTCTCTTGAAATCCTCTTGATACACAAGCAAATTTTCGAGATTTTTGAAGTGGGGAAGAGGAGAATATTTGAGAGAGTTTGGAAGAAGTTTGAAGGTGTGTGTGTGTGTGTTTTCCTCTTGCTTTCGGCCGATCATAAGAAGAAAGGGGGGAAGAGAAGTTGCATGGGAACATGAGATGCCCTAGATATATGTGATGTATTAAGCCTTGATATCCTTTGAGTAATAATGATGTGTCAAGGTTTAATAATTCTAAATAATCTCTTTTTTTTGTTTGTGTTGGGCCGAGAACTTGGGCTAGGAGAATGGATAAAGTGTCTTGGTCCAAATCCTTTCCTTGGTTCGAATTTATGAGGCCCAATAATTATTTTTCGGCCCATTGGGCTCCTTTGATGGCTTACGGCCCAATTTGTCAAAAAGAATAGGTTTTATGGCCCATTTAGGTAAATTAGATTTGTTATGGCCCAATAAGGCCCATTAAAGATAAACTATTCCATTTTAGGCTTATAAGGCCCTAAAAGGTTAAGTTTTATGAAAGTGGGTCCAATTAGTGCCCATATAAGAGTTCTAAGCCCAAGTTAGTCAAATTGGAGGCTTATTGGCCCATTAGGCCCGATAAGAAATCCTAGTCCAAAATGGACTTGAACCGGGATTTTTAGGGTTTCCAACCTTTTGTTGACTATTTGAACGTTTGTATAGAGTATTTGATGGAATTTTGGTTGTTATTGAATAAGCATCATGCATGATTTCACATTTTTGGTTCACAAATGTGAACATTGTTGTTGTTACAAAGCATAGAATTCCTAGTTGTGACATCATCCCCCTGTTAGAGGGAATTTCGTCCCGAAATTCTTTTTGAAGCTAGATTTGAGAATGCGAGAATAGGTGAGGGTACTTAGCTTCATTTGGTCTTCGCATTCCCGTGTGAATTTCGGTCCATGTTTCGCGTTCCACCGAACTTCCACAATCAGGATGCGACTTTGCTTAGTACGCTTCACTTTCTTGTCCATGCCTCGATGAACAGGAGATTCTTGTTGATTTCGATTTTGTCTAAGGGAATGACGAGAGTTTCATTGGATAAGTACTTCTTAAAATTGGAAATATGGAACACGGGGTGTACACTGCTGAGCTCGGCAGGTAGCTGCAGTTTATAAGCCACTGGACCGATTCGGGAAAGAATCTCGAAGGTTCCAATGTATCGTAGGTTTAGTTTTCCCCGTTTCCCAAAACGAATCACTCCTTTCTAGGGAGAGACTTTTAACAGTACCCTATCCCCGACCTGGAATTCCAAGGGCTTTCGCCGTTTATCAACGTAGCTTTTCTGTCGGTCTCGTGATGCTTGTAGTCGAGCTCTGATTTGAATTATTTTCTCCGTCGTTTCGCGTATGACCTCTGTTACTATTAATGCATTGTTCGATGTTTGTCCTCCTTCTAGCTGAGTGTCACCCAACTCAGCCCAACACAACGGTGATCTACATTTATGCCCGTATAGTGCTTCGAAAGGAGCAACTTTGATTCTTGAGTGATAATTGTTGTTGTATGAGAATTCGATTGAAGGCAAGTGGGTATCCCATGATCTTCCAATGTCTATCACACATGCGCAAAGCATATCTTCAAGCATTTGAATGGTTCACTCGCTTTGACCATCCGTTTGTGGGTGGTAGGCAGTGCTCATGTCAAGTTGTGTTCCCATAGCCTTTTGAAGCGATTGCCAAAAGCGCGAAGTGAATCTACTATCTCGGTCAGAGATGATAGATATTGGCACTCCATGAAGTCTCACCACTTCCTTGATGTATATCCTGGTCAACCTTTCCATCTTGTAGGATTCTTTTATTGGCAGGAAATTGGCGGATTTCATCAATCTGTCGACTATTACCCATATGCCATCCAATCCATTTGTTGTCTTGGGTAATTTGGTCACAAAATCCATAGTAATCCTCTCCCATTTCCACTCAGGTATTACTGGTTGGTGTAATAGTCCCGAGGGCTTCTGATATTCCACTTTCACTTCAGCACAAGTGAGGCACTTGCTAACGTAAGTGGCAATTTCTACCTTCATGTTAGGCCACCAATAATGTTGCTTGATATCTAAGTACATTTTATCTTAACCCAGATGGATGGAGTATCATGTCTTGTGGGATTCATTCATGACTACCTCTCTGAATCCCCTAAGCTTAGGGACCCAAATTCGGTTCATGAAGTAATACGTTCCATCCTCCTTGACTTCGAAGTTCTTTTCCATTCCACGTAATGCTTTGCTTGTTCTGTTTTTTGTCTTCATGGCGTTGAATTGGGCTTCCTTGTTTTGCGAGGACAGATGGGATTGAATGGATATTGAAAGATTTTTCACACGATGATATAAGTATTCTTTCCGACTCGAGGCGTTAGCTACCACGTTAGCCTTGTGGGTGGTACTTGATTTTGCACTGATAATCGTTTAGCAACTCAACCCATCTTCGTTGCCTCATTTTTTAACTCCTTTTGATTTAAAATGTGTTGGAGACTCTTGTGCTCAGTGAAAATGGTGCACTTTGTACCATAAAGGTAGTGCCTCCAAATTTTCAAGGCGAAGACCACAACTCCCAATTCTAGATCATGAGTGGTATAATTCACCTCACTCGTCTTTTATTTTCTGGATGCATATGCAATTACCTTCCCATGCTGCATGAGTACACAGCCTAACCCTTGATTTGAAGCATCGCAGTAAACCACGAAGTCCTCCGTTCCCTCTGTTAATGATAGTACTGGTGCACTACAGAGAGCTTGTTTCCGAGTTTGGAAGGGAACGTCTTGCTTCTCTGCCCATTAAAATGGCACACCCTTTTGTCTAAGCATTGTAATTGGCTTGGAGGTCTTGGAGAAGTTTTGAATGAACCTCCTGTAGTATCCTGGGAGACCCAAAAATTGATGAATCTCCGTGGGTGTCGTTGGAATCGCCATCCTTCAATGGATTTGACCTTAGAAGGATCCACATGTATCCCTTCTTGACTAACAATATGACCCAGAAAGTTCACACTACAGAGCCAGAACTCACATGTAGAGAGTTTTCCGTAAACTTTTCGGTTTGTGGGGTTTCCAAGATTTGCCGGAGATGTTGGCCATGCTCATCTTCGCTTCGAGAATAGACTAGGATATCGTCGATGAAAACAACGACAAAATTGTCGAGGAATGGTCAACATATTCGATTCATCAGGTCCATGAATGCGACATGGGCCTTCATTAGATTGAAGGGCATTACAACAAATTCGTAATGTCCATAACGAGTTCGGAAAGCGGTTTTGGGGATATCCTCCTCCCGGACTTTGAGTTGGTGGTATCTGTATCGCAGATCTATCTTAGAGAAATAACTTGCTCCATGAAGCTGGTCGAATAGATCGTCGATTCGCGGGAGTGGATAGCGATTTTTGATGGTGAACTTATTCAATTCTTTGTAGTCAATACACATTCTAAAGGATCTGACCTTTTCTTAACAAAGAGAACTGGAGCTCCCCAAGGCGAGAAGTTGGGTCGGATGAATCCTTTGTTCAAGAGTTCACAGAGGTGGCTGGACAGTTCTTGCATCTCCGCAAGAGCCAACCTATAAGGTGATTTGGTATAGCTCCCAACACAAGGTCAATTCGGAATTGACTTGTCTTTCTGGGGGTATTCCTGGGATATCTTCAGGAAAAACATCTGGGAAATCGCAAGCCACTAGGATGTCTCGAATATCTACCTCCTCCTTGGACTTATCCACTACATGAGCCAGAAACGTTAAGTCTTTCTTTCGTAGATACTTATGTGCCTTAATGCACGAGATAAGACGAAGGTTCGTACTGGGCTTGTCTCAGTATATAATTAGGGTTTCGTGATTACGTAAGTGAAGGCGAACGACCTTCTCGTGGCACATAATGTCAGCATAGTGGGGACTTAACTAGTTCGTTTCGCTAATCACATAAAAACTCCTAATAGTTACTGGCATCAAGTTTATTTAAAAGACGTGGTGATTTAAGGTTTGGGTACATCCCACGTAAATTTCCCCAGTTGATTCTCTTTTCCCATTAGCCATTTCCACCGTGAAGGTTTCATGAAGCTTTTGGGATTGTTGTTTTAGAAAGTGTTTGAATTTATTACTTACAAAGCTTCGCTCTGCTCCGGTATCAAACAGGATGCATGCATATGTGTGGTTTAGGAGAAACGTACCAGTGACAACAGCGGGATGCTGAACCGTTTCTCCTTGACCCATAGTCAGCACTCTCCCTGCTCCTCCATTCCCACGGTTGTTGACATTGGGGAAATTTCGACGGAAATGCCCAGTCTTTCCACATCCATAACAGGTGTGGCTTGCCCCAGCATTGTTGTTGTTGGTGGTGGTGGTGGTGTTGTTGTAGTTACGGTTGTTGTTGCTGTTGTTGTTTCCCTGCTGCTGGTTTTGGGGAGGATAGGTTCTGCAGTATTTTTCCTTGTGACCTTTTCGATTGCAACTAGTACAATACATCTCCCTGCATTCAACATGGTGATGAAAATTGCACTTGTTGCACTTTGGGAGATTCCTAGAGTACTACTTAGGGGCACTTGGAGTGGATGAGGCTGGAGCATGTGGTGTGAAGGGAACTTGGGTGGTTGCAGCGTTAACTATCACTGTTGTTGTTTCTTTGATGACTTTGAGCCCTGTCGCCCCTTTCTCTTGTTATTCTTTCCTTTCTTGTTGTCACTCTCTTTCTTTCCTTCAGTTTCCCCTGATTTCTCGCCCTTCTTGTTGTTGTGGTTGTACAACTTCTTGGCATTGTCAAAAGTCTCAGGATTTGCGGCAATTACGTTCCCTTGAATTGGGGAGGTTAATTTCCCAGATGAATCTTTTGGATTTTCTTCCCTTCAGAAGTGATCATGCCCATGCTTTTTACAAAAATTGGGCCTTAATTGTAAATTTTTGGCTTATTGGGCCAAGAACGTCATTTTTACATAAATGTGGGCTTTTTATATCAACTTTGTAAATAATCAAGCTAAAATAAACAAAAAAATAACGAACAGGTTAAAAACGACATTCATATCCTTATTGGGCCTGGAAATAATATACATGTTTAGTGGGCATTAGTGTCCTTTTACATGTATATTGGGCTCAGGATAGACATTCATATTCCTTTCGAGCCTGGAAATAATAGACACATATGGTGGGCCTTAGTGTTCCACTTACATGTTTATTGGGCCTAGGAATGAGTTTTATATGTGTTCTTCTTCCTTGTGATATTTAGTGAATATCTGAACCAAAACCAACGATAAACTAATAAACGGATTAATTTGATCATTTTCTAGGTTATTGGGCCTTAGTGGCCTATTCTTATGTGTGAGAGGTCTTGTATACTATTTATATGTTTATCGGGCCTCATTTACCCATTAACATGTGCGACAGACCTTGGATACTATTTATGTGCTATTTGGGCCTGTAAATTCCTTACATGTGAATTGGGGCTTAGTTGTCCTTTCATATATATATTTCGGTCCCATGTTATATAATCTCATTCCATTTGGGTCTTGAAATGATTTACATGTTTAGCGATGCCTTAGTGGTTCACTTACACGGATCATTGGTCCTGGAATGAGTTTATACCTTTTCCTTCGCGTAAATTCGATTAAGGATCTAGCGAGTTTTTGTCGGTTGGCACCTATTAAGTGTACGATCGTAGCCTGTAGTTATAACTAGAGTCTTTTGGAGGGAGAACGGGGATTTGTGTATAGATCTATACGGGGTTGACACCCCACACCTTAGTTGTTCACTACAGTTAGATTAACTCAGTCTAGGGTGACGAAAACCTTATAATAAAAGTCAAAACTGGCATCCAACGACGCCAAGACAGGCAAAATTGTCATTATTTAGTATGGTTATGACAGCTCGCTTAGAGGAATTAAAGTTATGAAGTTTATGGAAGACCTTTTTTTTTACAGGCGACATCGGGTTGTCTGGGAACATTCTCTTTACATGCTCTTACATTCTCTCTCCACATTCTCTTTACCTTTTTAGTCAAATAAACAATAACATACATGCATTAATACAAGATCTAACACAAACACACTAAATAGTTTTCAGAAAATATCAGATTTTCTGGTGGTTTTCAAAGTTATACAAATCATTTTCACAAACATGCTTATGAACTCACCATCATTTTTATGTTGACCGTTTTCAAAATAACTTGTATTCTCAGGAAACCGTTGAAGCAGGATGAATTAAACAAACTAATGGATATTGTTGGGATTAAAACCCTAATTGTGATTTGAGGAACAAGATGCGGAAAATAAAAACAAACACAAATAATGAAGATTATGTCGAATGATCACTCGATTTATTGAATTGTGAGGAACGAATTACACTTAAGAAATAAGAATCTAACTCTACAAGAAACCTCACGTGGCGGCTACATTTTGCCTCACACTCTTAACCCTAATAATGAATAATACATGACTATTTATAGGGAAAAGACAAGTCTTGGGCTTTTAACCTAGAATTCATCAAAGGGGCCCATTGCCATCATCCATGGAGTGCTTTGAAACCCTACAATCTCCCCCTCAAAGTATGGAATGGATGACAATGCTTTAACATCCAAAAAAAGCATCTAGCAAATAAAAAGATCTACAACGAGGAATATATGAAGCAATCCACGAATCTTGATTCTTCAATGGTCTTCAAACATGGGCTCTAGGATATATAAATCAAGCACTGAAGTAATGTCTTTAAACTTCATTTTCGAATGTAATCCCAAAGAATCTTCATGAAAACCAAACCCGCCATAAAAACCATTTCAGAACAAAGAAACTGAATCACTTCTTGTCTTTGAAGAGCTCCCCCTCCAAGTCACAACGATCTTCAAATAAGCTAATGAGATAAGCCATCAAAAAATATCATGTAACAACCCAAACTTTAAGATTCGTAACGCCACTTGATCGAGAAAATACAAGAAGTCGGAGATATAACAAGTCCTTAGCAGAGCTCGATGAAGAACTCTTGCTGTAAAGGATACTTCTCTGTAAAAAACCTTAGTAGAGCTCGATGAAGAACTTCTGTAAAAAAGCTACCTTCATAATTCTCCCACAAGCTTTATCAAAAATCTTCGACTTTGAAAAGTCACAAATCCAATTTCGAATGGCCATACCAAATTCCCCCCCGATTTATAATCAAAAACATGATTATAAAGCCTTCAAAAGGTCATGAGAATGATCTTGAATGGATAAAAATTTACTATGCTCCCCCGCGACAAAAAGATAAAAAAAAAATCCGGAAAAATCGTGAAAACTTGACGTTAAAAAAAAATGACTTTCCGAACCGCCAAGACTTGATGGAATCTTTATTTTTCTGTTCACAAAAAAAATATGAGCGTTGAAAAACCAAAACTGTTCACCAGCCCTCAAATTTGTAAACTTTTCTGAATATAGGGCAGAAATTGTCATTTTCCAGAAACTCAGGGAATTAAATAGTAACTCTGCATCATTTTCCCTTTGATTTGTAACAAATTCCGGAAATCAAATTAAAATTGCCATGTTGGTGAAGTTACAGGGGCCAAATGTGTAAAATCGAAGTCATCTTCCTCATTTATCGTCTGATTGACGAACACAACCTCACGACCCGTAAATAGAACTCCGATTCCCAGACATCGACTGAAAACGAAATCGGAAAACATCCAAAGTTAGGAATCCAAATAATTTTAAGCAATAGTGAACTCCGAATGCATCGGTTCCCAGCATCCAGTTCCGAATGCCAATCGATTCCAAGATCAAACAAAAGTACGAACTCCGATTTCACTCAATGTTCCGAGCACATGTTCGTTTCTGATGTAGATGTGAGTTACGAATACAAGCCCAGTCACAATTCTGATTCCGAATCAATCGATCACACTACCGCTTCCGATTTCGAGTGAATTTCCCAATCGATACGCCAATGACGATTCCGAGACCTACACTTCAATTCCCAAAATCAACCATCAAATGCGAATAAGGTTTCTGTTCCAAACTTCACAGTCATTCCCATACAGCCTTCGTATCCGATTGTACTTGCAGGTGAGACCATTTGTTCCAATTTTGACTTTAATCATTGACCACCAAAAACATCTTCTTCCAATCGCTTCTATTCCCGAACACCCCGATTCTTTCATTGAGCAACACGATTTAGATTGATTTTCCAATTTCAGTTTAGATTTAAGTTCCAATCGAGTGACATCATTCCGACTACCAAATTGTTCATTACCCCATTGTTCCAAAACATCCACTTATCGATTTGTCTTCAACTTTTCATCATCAGGTCTCAAAATAATAATCCCTAATCAACATCGAATGGCAAATCTAGACCTAGTGTCACAATCGATCATACAAAAACCAACAGATGATTCCAAGAACATTTTATCTAATTGATTTGAAGACCAAAACAAAACTCAAGAGCAAAGTCGATTAAGACAAACAGAATTGATTTGAAGACCAAAACGCAAATAGAAATCAAGAACGGCAGAACAAAAGAGTATTCAATTGCCATAAAATTAAACCCAAAAAAAAACTTTTGATCTGTGAGATTTTAAGATTTCAATCGGCAATAAAGGAACAATGAACGATATTTGTGGGTTCATGAGTGAACAGTGAACGAAACATGTTGGCCTCCAGAACAATATGAATAGCATGGGATCAATTATTTGGGCCAGACTAAAACAATATAACGATTGCTGATTTTACACGGAATTAAGAAACGTATCCAATCATGAATACGAACAGAAACACAGATTGGATCAAGGAAAATACCGGATTAACAGTAACAGAACACATAACTTTTCATGAACAGTTGGTTGAACAGAAAGCTTGATTCCAAGTCGCCAAAACATCAAAAATCTTCAAAATCTTGTGCAGAAAATCATCAAATCAAGAACCGATACTTTAAAAATCAATAGATTTTCAAAGACCTGCTCTGATACCACTTGTTGGGATTAAAACCCTAATTGTGATTTGAGGAACAAGATACGGAAAATAAAAACAAACACAAATAATGAAGATTATGTCGAATGATCACTCGATTTATTGAATTGTGAGGAACGAATTACACTTAAGAAATAAGAATCTAACTCTACAAGAAACCTCACGTGGCGGCTACATTTTGCCTCACACTCTTAACCCTAATAATGAATAATACATGACTATTTATAGGGAAAAGACAAGTCTTGGGCTTTTAACCTAGAATTCATCAAAGGGGCCCATTGCCATCATCCATGGAGTGCTTTGAAACCCTACAGATATTGTGTTATATTTTGTTTCGTCATACTCTTACTATTTTGGCATGTAATATTCAAATACAATACTCGATGTAAACAATGAATGTTTTTATATTACATGTGTGATGATGATGATGTTATGTTTTAATTATATTCACTGTAATGATATTTCAAGATGAAGTCACGCACAAGCCCCCGGACATTTCTGCCGTCTGGTTCGGGGGTGTGACAGATTGGTATCAGAGCATTGTTTATAGTGAACTAGCATATCTAATCATATAGGATATTTAACCATAAATACAATGGGACTAAACAACTCTGAACATAATAACTAAAATACATACCTTTGTGTGCATTTTAGAATAAAAACACTGATGGGTTTTATACAAACAATCCTATGTGTACTTGCAACCCTAGATTTGTATCTATGTTTTTGCTATTAGATACACAACATTATGAACACAAGAATAAAACCCTAATGTACAATGCTATTTTCGAAATTCACATATAAGGTTAGATTACATACCTCTTGTTGTTATGTTGCAATAACAACTTAAATCTCCAAACCCTAAGTCTTGAAAGCAAGCACCACAAGTGTAGTGCCTCTAATGGCTGACAAACACCACAAGCAATTGGAGAAGCTATAGAGAGAGAGGGGAAGAGGTAGAAATCGGCCTTGGGATCTCTCTTAGAAGCAAGTGGCCGATTTCTCAAGGCCTAGTGGTCTTTATATAGGGTTGTGATTAGGTTTCATTCCTTATCTTTATCCAGTTGCATGCCCACCAAGCAATCATAAGATAAGCCTTGAAAAGCCCATATCCCTTTATCCCTTGGACGATTTCAAGGATATCTTATCCCTTGAATTCGTCCAACCCATAACAAGGATAACCATTACCCTAATTTGCAACTATCACATAATTACAATTCAGCCCCTCTAGTTTAATTAATTACACTTGATCACAAAATGAATTCCTAATTAATTATTGACCAACATTAATTAAACAAATATGATTTCTCTTTTAATATATTATTCTTATAACATATTAATAAATCATAATAACATCTCTCTTTATTTATTTCTCCAGTCAAGTTGCTTTGGTGAAGGTAACCAAAAAGGACCATGCACAACCAGGTCAAGTACTTACCAAATATGGTTACGGGCTTAGACACTAATCCAACAGCCTCCCACTTGGATAAGTCTAGTAACCACAAATGTAACGTACAACTTGATTAGCAATCGTAGCTCTTAAAGACACTATTGAACTCTGATCTTATCAGTAACATGTCCTTTAGATAAGGGATCGTACAGTCCTCTGTTTAGATATTGTGTTGACAATTTTATGGAACTAATTGTCCAGCAGCTGGTTTCTCGATCTCAGATTTATTCGACACAGAACTTAATTGAACACATCAATTCGGTCCTGACCGGGCCCGACATATAAGTAAAATCAAATCATCGAGCGGTCGTGATATCGCTTTTATCCTCTTAGGATAGAAGTAACAGATAAACTTTGACTTATATGCATTTACTTATTCACCAATCAATTATACACAACAATGCGTTTTATGACATCAATTTACTGATGCGGTTTTGCATTATCAATGCACAACCAATTAGCAAATAATAAACCATATATCTAGGTTTTAAGTCCGTATGATATTATCATCTTGCGTTCACTTTTTGTCACATTCCATAAAGTAATTCCAACAAGTGCGGGTTTATTCCAATGCTCAAAACTTGTTCATAAGCACTCGTGAACGTTGAAGCAAACTTTTGCCATGTCTAATACCATTTATACAATCTACACACCAATTCATGACAATCTTCATTCATACCTACTTCCAACATATGAACGATTGTGGACTATTTGAATAATTCGATTATCCTTAATAAACTCAATTATTTTGGAAGTCAAAACATGCAAAGTGAGACAATAGTTAAACAATTAACATAAGACAGTAGCTTTACTTATAAATAATACTCCTTTATTTAATCATCAAATGTCAATTACATTTTTCTATTACATGTTTCTGAAACTATCTAATCTACACGAATATCATCCTTCAACCCAATGCTCCTAGCATGCTGCAAGTGCTTAACCCTACTCAGTCCCTTCGTAAGCGGATCTGTTGGGTTATCTTCTGATGATATCCTCTTAACCACGAGGTGTCCTTCTCCTCGATGTTTAATAAAGTGATACTTTCTGTCGATATGTCGATATCTACCATGATCCCTCGGTTCCTTGGTCAAGGCAACCGCTCCTTCATTATCACAGAAAATTTTCATAGGCTCCTTTATGGCAGGCACAACTCCAAGGTCACCAATGAAGTTCTTCAACCATATCGCCTCCTTTGACGCTTCGCTTGCTGCAATGCACTCTGATTCACACGTTGATTCAGCTAGAGTTTCCTACTTGGAACTTTTCCAAGTCAATGCTCCACCATTTAGAGTAAAGACCCATCCGACTGTGAACGGTAGTTGTCTCTGTCGGTTTGGAAGCCGGCGTCACTATACCCTCGCACCTTTAAGTCATCACTCCCTCCGAGGACTAAGAACCATTCCTTGGTCCTCTAAAGGTACTTAAGTATATTCTTGACCACAATCCAATGAGCTTTTCCTGGGTTCCCTTGATATCTACTGACCATGCTCAAAGCAAAGGCGACATCAGGGCGAGTACAAGTCATAACATACATGATTGAGCCAACTGCGGAAGCGTAAGGTACTCGACTCATCTCTGCTATCTTGGCTTCGGTACTCGGACTTTGAGTCTTACTCAACTTGGCATTACTTTGTATCGGTAGTTCTCCCTTCTTCGAGTTTTCCATAGTAAAACGTTTTAGTACCTTTTCCAAGTAAGTATTATGACTAAGTCCTATTAGTCTCTTACTTCGTTCTCTCACTATCCTTATTCCCAAAATATAGCAAGCCTCTCCGAGGTCCTTCATAGCAAAGCACTTCCCGAGCCAGGACTTAACCTCCTGCAGAGTCAGGATGTCGTTGTTGGATTAGTTTCTAAGTCCATAACTATTTTGGTATGTACTTGACCCGATGATGCATGGTCCTTTTGGGTTGCCTTCACCAAAGCAACTTGATAGGATGAATTATGGAGAGAGAGGATTAATTATGATTTATTAATATATTATGAGAATAATATATTAAAGGAGAAATCATATTGTTTAATTAATATTAGTCAAGAATTAATAAGAATTAAGTTTGTGGCTAAAAGACATTAATTAAACTTAAGGGACTAGAACTGTCAATTGTGTGATAGTTGAATATTGGGCTAATGGACTCCATATTAGAGGGGTGGACAAATTCTATGGGGAAACCCATTAGAAATCGTCCTAGGCCTCTAAGGAGGGAGTCCATGGGTTGCTTAGGGCTTAAGCATCCAAATTGGGGTTTCCTTGTTAGATAACCCGAATAGCCTCACTATTTAAAGGGCCCTTGAGACTAAAAAACGTGGGGAACTTGTTCCTTAGGGTTTTCACATGTTTTGGGTAGCCTCCTCTCTCCTTATTCTTCATCCTCTTGCTCTTGGTGTTTGTGAACCACTAGAGGAGTGACATTTGTGACTCTAAGCTTTCTAAAGTCATTAGAAGGAGGATTTCGGATTGTTATTGCTACATAACAATCAAGGTAAGATCTAAACCCCATTCATAAGTTAATTTGATTAATTGTATGCTAGATCTAGTGTTTAAAGTCTTGGATGAATTTCATGTGCAATAAAGAAACCTAAATCCAAGCATTAGGGTGTGCATGAGCACATAGGATGTTCTTATGGCCAAAACCCATCAGTGGTATTAGAGACTTGATTGGTTTCTATTGTATTGATGCCTAGCATATTCATTCTTGATGCAAAATCGATTTTTTGGCTCCCTGACTGCTGAACTCGGCGAGTTCCAATGTGGACCCGACGAGTTGGCTCCAACTCGGCGAGTCCATAGAGGAACTCGGCGAGTTCGAGCGTCAGAAGGAGGCAGTTTCGGGATTTCTTGCTGTTTTACTCATGGATACTTGCCTTAACTGTTTTGGGTCATTAAAATGCGATTTTAAACATATTTTTGAGTATATCCTTGATTAAACAAAAGATAATTACCAATTGATTAGATAATAACTTCCTTTTATGATTAAAGTTTGATAATTTGTATTAATTGGGTAACTTATCTTGCAAGAAATTGATTTTAGGTCAAATTTAGATAATCATTAAATTAATTGTTTAATTTAAATTATTTTCTATTTGATCCTTTGTTTTTGTAAAGTTTCAAACTTGCCCTCAAGTCTTGGAATTTAAATTTTTGATTAAAAGGTTTGATTTTGAAATATTTAAATTCTAAACCCTAATGTTTTGAAATGTTTCAAAACTTGCCCTCAAGTTTTGGAATTTAAAAGTTGGTTAAAAGTTTAATTTCGAAATGTTAAATTCTAATACCCAAGTATTGTTTTGAAAAGTTCAATTCACACCCTTATGGTTTTATTAATTAATTAAAGTGTATAATTAAAAGAGATTTAATAAATCCATAAAGTTTTGGTTTACAATTTAATTAAATTAAAAGTATAATTATTAAATTTGACCACCTAGTATTTTAAAAGTGTAAAATACAACCTATACTATATACAACATTAAAAGTGTAGTATTATATATGTATGAGTAAACAGTCAGTCTTACGGCTAGTAGGCCTCATTCACGAAGTTGGTCTATAAGCGGTGTTTAAGGAAATTGCCTATAAAATGGCGATTGAATGGGTATCCACTCTTACCCACCGCACTCTTGACTAGTGGAGGGTCGTTAGCCGAACGGGTAGGATAGGACATAAACTTTCGATTAAAAGTATAATGAAGTAAAAAGTAACTAAATGTTTTAGAAATTCCTAATCTTAGTTACTTTAGGAAAAAGTGAATTGATGCAATTCCATGAAATTACACTTTGTACCCTTGCGAAGACGTTAATGGAGCGTGTGTGGTTAACCGGCACACTAAATGGTTTTAAGCAAATGTGGCAAAGGGTAACTCAATGTTTGTCATAGTTCGGTGGAGCATGTGTGGTTGACCGACACATCGAATAGGTGACTGTAACATGTGGGGGCACTATGTAAGTTTGCATGGTTATTCTCACCCGCTTTGTGATCCTCAATATCCCAGTCACAAACTAGAGGGGCATATCGAGATTTAAACATGCCATTGAAAAGTTCAATGAATCTCAAAAGATCTAGGAATTTTCAATAGATTTAAAACTTATTTTTTTTTGTGTTTCATGGTGGAAATTGGTAAATCGTCGTTTACCTACCTTCAAATATTCTGCAACTAGATTACGGCATCCCTTTTCTAGGTTGTAGTGTATTGTGTTGGATCCTAGCCTCGATGTTTCATTTGGGTGTCACATCGAGGATTCTTATCAACTAACTTGAATTTGTATTCTCCCGTTTTGTAGATGTCAAAGTACGACAACTATAGTCTTCCCAAATCCCGTGGAACAAGCTTTCCACATGAAGATGATATTCCACGATTCGATCGAGGAACAAGAGATCATGCTTCACTTCCTCCATCTCCTCCAATTATTCTCCCTAACCCACAAGTTCGAAGGCTTGAAAAGTTCAAGCTCACACAAGCCCTTTTGGCAAGTAAACTTGAAGAAGGAAAGTCGGTGTGTGCACACGTCCTAGAGATGAAGTCACGCATTGATAAGTTAAGACTGTTGGGATCCGTTGTCTGTGAGGAGCTGGCTGTTGATTGGGTTCTTCAGTCTCTTACTAACTCGTATAGTGAGTTCGTAAAAGAGTACTATATGATGAACCGCGACGTGACCCTTATAGATCTCACCTATATGCTTATTGTTGTTGAATCAACGATGGTTTGGCGCAATGGAAAAGCAAAGTTGATTGGTGAATCTGCCTTCCAGACCTCTATAGATATAGGCAATGGCAACGAAAGGCATGTCATGATCAAAGAGTTTGATCATAAGAGAAATGCAAAGTCTGAAGTAGTTCCATGTGCTGTTCCAAAAGAGGCAATTTGCTTTTATTGCAAAGAGAAGGGGCATTGGAGACGAAGCTGCCCTATTTACCTAAGAGATCTAAGAGATGGGAGAGTCAAAACGTATGACTCTACCTTTGGTAAAATCCATTAACTAACTCTTTTAGGTTCCTATTCTAGATTCTTAATACATGATGTGATAAGATTACATTTTGATGTCTTGTAGGATCGAAGAAAAGAGAGGAAGCTTAAGGGAAGAAGTGAGCGGAATCTAATCATGAAGAAATGGATTTCGATCGCATTACTTGAAGATTAGAATCTTGTGCTACTACTTGGACTTAGAATAAGATTGCTAAGAAATATGTATTAACATAGTTTTTCAATAGAATTGCATTGTAAGGAAAAAAATTTCCGCAATAAAATAAAATTTGATTTTATATTATTTATTTATCCTTGCAATGGCATGTATGAAAATTTGATGTTTGAATGTTTCTATTATTTGAAATAATGGATTTGATTCTTAATTATGTTATTTGTGTAAAGGTCAAGAATTTACCAAATAGGGAAAGTTTCTCATTACCCAAGTTTCAGTTGGATAGAAACTTGGAGTCCTACAACTTGGTTGCATGATGAATGAGAAATTTCATATTTGGAAATTAGACTAATTCGTTGACAAAGTGTCAAGTGAAGGACTAGGACATCAAGTACACAAGGTTGTGTGTTGATCAAGTCCACCACAAGAGTGACAAAGATATTCGTCATGATTTACTAAAGGTTTAGTGGATATGATTATACTTATAAGATTAAGTGTAATTCCGAGTTGATTTGAAAGAGTTTAAATCAATAGCAGAACGCATAAGAAGAATCAAGTAGGCAGAAAGATAAAAGTTTCTCTATTCTAAGAAGAAGGGAGAGTACCGTTATTATGTTTTATGATAGGTCTTAATGATTAAGAACGATATCTCAATTGATCCTCTAAGTGAGTCTTAGTGCAATTGTATGTCTGAGAAGAGGAATCAAGAATTGAAGAAATGGATAAATCAAGAAGTCAATCATACTTCGTTCCAAAAACAAGTCTTAAAGTTAAGATTGTGACATTGAGTGACAAGTATTAGGAAGGTTTATAACATTCATCAAATGGGGAAAGTTGTGATGTCTTGGATAAGACAAAGACCAACTAGGACCAATTTTATGAAGTATTTCGTCTTGATAAAAGCTACACTAACTCTTGAATATTTGTTTGTCAAGAAATGTTTATTGACAAGAGAATCTTATATGTCAAGGAGTCAGTGGGAGTCTTAATCGTCTTGAAAGGTTTCAAGAACAAATCAAAATAAACCTTATCGATCATCACTAGCACACGACTTGAGGTTTACGACCAATCGTGTTGACACTATCTTGTTTCTGTGTCGTTCCAATTGAGTTAATTATGCATGTGAGTTCTATGAGTTCTCATTTGAATGCATAAAAGGCAAGGACCTTGATCAATCAAAAGTACATTGATAGGAAAGGGTGAGCTGCTTAACTACTTGGAAGACATGGTGGGCATGCGTGTTGCCATTAGGCAAGAAATCAAGATTGAGACGGTTCGGTCCATATGAATTTGGATTTGTCGCAAACATTGGTTTTGACAAATTCGCATGGATAGGAACACATACACCATTAAAATCTAAGTGTCATAAGATTCCCTCCTTCATGAAAATGACTGTGAGGAAATACTTTCACTAAGAGAGATTTTAAGAAGATAGTGATTGTGAAAATTGCATTATCAAATCCGATTATGGTTACGGTATCCCTTTCCATGATTCGAAATGTGAGATTTGACAATTTGTCTTAATTGTTTCGACTCCCTCGTAGACCTTCAAATCGATAAAAAAACACAACTAGAAGCCAAAATCAAAGTTAAAAGTCAAACCCTTTGATTATAAAAGTCAACCTTAAAAGTCAAATTTAAAAAGTTAAACTCAAAAGTCAAACTTAAAAGTCAAACCGAAAAGTTAAATTTGAAAATTTAAAAGTTAAACGAAAAAGTCAAAGTTTAAAGTCAAGGGTCAAACTTGAAAGTCAAAGTCAAAATTTAAGGTCAAAAGTTAAAAAATAAAAGTCAAAAAATATATATATATATATATATATATATATATATATATATATATTATTTTATTATTATTATTATTATTATTATTTATTATTTTTTTTAATTTTTTTTAGATATTTTGGATGAAAAAGGAATTTAAAAATAAAAGAAATTTAGTTTTTGGGCTAAAAATAACAATTTTGCGAAACTTGAAAGCGGGAATGAGATGTTAAGTTTAAAGAATCGAAGGGATGACACAAAAGTCTTGCTAGCCGACTTGTTAAGGCGCGAGCTTGCTGAACCGGAGGTCTCGAGTTCGAACCCTTGCAGTTCCAAATGCGCTTCCTAATTTTTTATATGCGAGGCTGCTGACTGCGAGCCTGCTGAGTGCGAGGCTTCTGAGTGCTAGCTGCGAACCGGAAACGATGCAGAGCAGTAAACTCCGAGCCGCAACCGGAAACGATGCTGGCCGCCACCCTCTCGCTGATTACGACCAAAAACACCGATTTTTCGACTTTGAAGCTCCAAAAGTCGATCAAAAACCTTTTTTTTATGAAAAACACGAAGAACAAACCCCCCTTATTTTTCAGAAATATATCCAAAAACGCAAGAATATTTCGAAAATAAGATCAAATAATGCCCCAAATCTAAAAAAATTGACTGATACAACTTGGCTCTGATACCAATTGTAAGTCCCTAATTTGCCTGTGTATCAATCAGATTCGTTTGATGGTGCGGAATCCCAATCAAACGGATGAAGTCAGATCAAATATAAGAGAATAAGAAGAAGAATATGATGAATCTATGTATGAATTGATTAGAATGAAGATCCAAATATAAAAGATTCACACACACACACACACGTTTCTCTCTCTCTAGGCCGTAAACTCTCTTCTGTTCATCAATCTCTACTCCTCACCCTAACACCTCTATTTATACTAGGGGAACTTGGGCCGGAAACAAATGGGCCGTAAATGAGTTTACGGTCGTAAGCTGTTTACGGCCGTAAACTCAGCCGTAAACTAGACCATAGATTCATAAATATTACAGAAAAATACAATTGCCCAGAAAAGTAAAGTATAAACCATATTTTGACCCAACACCTAGCCATGGTGGGATGCGCCAGGGGATGGTGCTGAGGAAGTGGATGCTCCCCGAAGGCGAGCTACCTGTTGCTCCGCGTCTTGACGTCGGGTCTCCCAACTTACTTGTCTCATATGGAATTCCCGGAGAACTTCTCGTGTCTCCTGCTCCGCCCGCTCAACCCTGGTCCGCATCTGGTGTATCAACCAGATTCGTTTGATGGTGTGGAATCCCAATCAAACGGATGATGTCAGATCAAATATAAGAGAAGAAGAAGAAGAATATGATGAATCTATGTATGAATTGATTAGAATGAAGATCCGAATATAAAAGATTCACACACACACACACACGTTTCTCTCTCTCTCTAGGCCGTAAACTCTCTTCTGTTCATCAATCTCTACTCCTCACCCTAACACCTCTATTTATACTAGGGGAACTTGGGCCGGAACAAGTGGGCCGTAAATGAGTTTACGTGCGTAAGGTGTTTACGGCCATAAACTCAGCCGTAAACTAGATCATAGATTCATAAATATTACAGAAAAATACAATTGCCCAGAAAAGTAAAATATAAACCATATTTTGACCCAACAATCTCCCCCTTGGTTTATAGCTTACTTTTCTTAATTGACCCAACAAGCTCCCCCTAAAAAGTAGCTGGCCCTTCTTGTCAATCTTCAGTGAGAGCTTGGCTTCAGCTTTAACCTTCGATTTCTTCACAACATCAGGATGAACATATGAATCTTCAATGAATGACTTCATCTTGAGCACTTGAGGTTTTCTTCAAGATTTGACCTTGAACGCACGTTGGGTGAGGAAGCTTCTTGTACTGATTCTTGAAAGATAGTGCTTTCAGCTTGAGAATCTTTAGAGAGAACATCAGAGAGAAAAAATCTTCTAAATCACTTTAGTTGGTACAACGATAGCGGCAGACCAATTGAGGAGGCTTCAATGCAATCCGTCACATAATCTTCAATTTCTGATTCACCTTACTTCTGGGGTTGAAAGATTGAATTTGAAAGAATAATCTTCATTTCTTGCTCCTTCGAATGCGAATTCTTCGATGCTCACGGACGAGGCCTTTGGCTCAGAAATCTTCAACACAAACTCCATGAGTCTTATCTATACCTGAAATCACTTTTCAAGACAAAACAAAACTAAAAGAAAACTTTGCACACAAATTAAAACAGAAAAAAAAATATTTTTGGATTTTTGAATTTTCTAAACAAGAAATAAAACAGAAATAACACTATTTTTGGATTTTTAATTTTTCTGATTTTTCTTTGATTTTTGAATTTTTCTGATTTTTTTTTATTTTCAATATTTTTAATTTTTAATTCTCCCATAATATTTAAATTAGAAGAAGCTGTGACAAATTTAACAAAAAATAAAAATGATATCTAACTTTAAGAGTGATTCGGGATCAAAGTTTTTAGACAGCCTTTATCCACTTGTCGGTACCTTCCACATTCACATCTTTGTCTGGTCAATCGTCGGTATTGAGGTCCACTTAAACACGAAAAATTTTGACAGATTTAGGACATACTATTTGTTACAAGACAAGGTGAACTTAAGTTCCTAGATATTATATATGATCCTAATTCCTTAGATACTATACCTTAAGGACCATTCAGCTAACGACAACCAGGGATATTGTTGTCCACCTAAATTGTAACACCATGAATTTAAAAATAATTTTTGCAAAATATAAAAACATTTTTCATTTAATTTTCATAAAACATCAAGTTTAAAATTCCAATTCACATCATACAAAATCCCAAGATCAAATATCATTAAAATCCCATGCGTGTGTACAGATCAAGTCGGCGCCTTCCCACGGTCATCGCTAGTACCTGAAACAACAACACTAACACTGTAAGCACAAAGCTTAGTGAGTTCCCCAAAATACCACACATAACATGTAACGACCCGTCTCCGGTATGATAATTCATTGGTATTTATTTTGAAGTTTTGCAAGAGGGACTCGGCGAGTTCATAGCCTGACTCGCCGAGTAGGGTCGGGATTTCGAGCACGTGTTAGCTGGCGACTCGGCGAGTCCATATTCTGGACTCGGCGAGTCTGTCCGTCTGGGAGAAACCCTAAATCCCCGGGTTGCCCACTATTTAAGCCACCTTATAGCCCCCAATCTCGCCTCCTTCACCCTCTAAAGCTGTGAGAAAACCCTAATTCGATCTTGAGTGTTTTTAGTGATCTTGTGTGCATTTGTGAAGACTTGAAGAAAGAGAAGAAGAAAGGAGCAAGGAGAAGGATTGTAGAGCAGAGATTCAAGGGAAAGCAAGAGCTCTTTGAGGTATTCTTCAGATTCCCTTCCCTTTTATGCTTTAAAACCCTTTTTACATCTATTTGATGCTTTTCTCAAGCCTTATGTTGATATGGAAGCCCCATTATGCCGAGATATTTTTAGATCTTTTTATTTAGGAGTTGTAGAGCCCAGATCTATTGCCTTTATGGAGCTATTTTGCATATTAACCCTAGAACTACCCCTTTTAAGCATCTTTTAGCCTTTATTCCCTTGTTCATGTGTTTGTACACGTAAAGTTGGAAACTTTACGTGGTAAACCAGCTTATTGGACTCAGATCTATCATTTGTATGTTTTGGATTCGAGCAGAATCGAGTGTAGAATAGTTGCATGGCGGTGACTCGGCGAGTCAGAAGAACGACTCGGCGAGTCGAGTCGCGAGTCCCCGATTTCTTCCTTTTGAGCGGTGTCTGTCGAGTGGGACCAGTGAGTAGTGGGGTCGACTCAGCGAGTTTGAGGGTAGACTCAGTAATGGAGGGACTCGGCGAGTTGTTCATACAACTCGGCGAGTCCAAGGCAATCTTCTTAAGGTCAAGAACAACTCGTCGAGTTGTTCATATGACTCGGCGAGTCGGATGAAGATTGTCTGAGTTCTTGGATCGAGAGGGTACTCGTCGAGTCGATGCCATACTCGACGAGTAGCAGCGAGTAGGGTCGAGGAGTGAGAATAGGGACTCGGCGAGTTGGCAGCCCAACTCGGCGAGTCAGGTCAGCCGAGAGTTGGCTTTGACCGAGGGTTGACTTTAACCAAGGGTAAAAGAGTCATTTTACCCAGTGCAGTGTTTAGTATTTGATTGAGTATGTTTATGGACTTGTAGCCGGGGAGATACCGGAGCAGCAACAGTTAGCTTCGAGAGCCATATACACAGCAGCCAGTTCACGAGGTGAGTTTCCTTCCAGTAGGAACGGGTCTACGGCCACAATGCCGGCCCGTTTAATTGTCAATAGTTCCGGACTTTGGTCTGATACAGTAGTTAGAGTGCTTGATGTCTTTGTGATACAAGCATGTTTGTGTTATGTGTTCCGGACTCTGTTCCGATGCAGTATGCAGTATATGTGATTATGATAGTTGTTATGTTTTATGCTATGCCATGATCGGTCAGTTCCAGACTTCGGTCCGATGGAGTCAGTTCCGGATTTCGGTCCGATGCAGTCAGTTCCGAACTTCGGTCTGATGCAGTCAGTTCCGGACTTCGGTCCGATGCAGTTAGTTCCGGATTTCGGTCCGATGCAGTTAGTTCCGGACTCTGGTCCGATGCAGGGGACAAGGTCCCAGTCAGTTCCGGACTTCGGTCCGATGCAGCTAGTTCCAGACTTCGGTCTGATGCAGTGGGCAAGGCCCAGTATGTGCTTTAATTATATATTGTATGGTATGTGGTAGTTTGGGGGAGCTCACTAAGCTTCGTGCTTACAGTTTCAGTTTTGGTTTCAGGTACTTTCGCAAGCAGAGGGAAGAGCTCGGGATGATAGCATCGCACACACCACAGCTTCAGCTTTTATCCTGGGAGTTGATTTAGTTTGATTTGATTTGACATAGTATGATACAGTTTCCGCACAGTGTTTTTATTATGTTTGGGATACATCACGTATGGTTTTATGATATGACACTCAGATTATGGTTTTGGTTATATTGAAAAAAACGAAATTTTTGGGTCGTTTCATAACACATATTAGCCACTCGAAGCTATAACTTTGTGGTTCCGTAGACCCTACTCTGTGAACCCACTGGTTCTAACTCTGGGAACCTTCCGGTTCCAACTCTATCAGCATGCACATCATAAATCACATAGACATCATGCAGTACAACACATAACATACATATAGCATACACATACTCTGTCACATAACTCTGATTACCTACTCAAGGTAAAGTATAGTGAGAAGACTCACCTCGTATATCTTGATAATTTGCGAATCCTGGAAATCACTCGTGCTCGATCCTCCGAGCTATAATCCTCCTATAACATCATATATCTCTAATTAACACTTTTACCACTAAGGTTGACTACCCCTATCAAGTCAACACTGGTCAACTCTGGTCAACAGTCAACGGTCAACTTTGACCGGACTCGGCGAGTGCACTAGGGGGACTCGGCGAGTCTATACGTGTTCACTGACTCCCTAGGATCCTCTTTTGACACGTCGAGTACTCCCCTGACTTGACGAGTTCCCCCTGGCCTGAATCGCGAGGCCACCACGACTCAACTCGCCGAGTCTCAAGAACAACTCGGCGAGTTCCAGCTTGACTCAGTCCACCTGTCAACCCTCTCTAACTCTCCCTGACTCACTGAATCAACCCATAACTCAGCAGGACCACTCACTGGGTGGTCAAGGACAATCTTCATGCTACTCGTCGAGTCTGTTCTTCGGACTCAGCGAGTCCATGCCATGCATCAACTCAATCTCACTTCTGAGTTCAGATCCGCTCCATCAACTCATAGATCTAGCCCTCCTAAGCTCATTCATCACGTAAAGTCACAGTCTTGGCTACCATGCAACACCTACAAAGCTCTTTTTGAAGAAATGACCTTTAAGATGGCAACCCTAATCTCCAACCCAAAAGGAAGGACATAAAGCATGGCATTTCGGACTCTGTGGACCTGCTAAGGTCCAGATCTGGGTACCATATCCCCATGGGACCTCTCACACTTTAATTACAAAGCAAACAAAGCATGAAGAAACCCTAGATTTGACCATATCAACAAAAACACAGGAATAAGCTCTGAATGATGCCTCAAGAAGCTTCCTCAGACGAAATGGAAGTAGATCCAAGCTCCCCAACTCTTCTAGCTTGACTTTGCCCTTCCTTTCTTGCAAATACACACAAAATTGGTGAATAATGGCCTCTTATCTCACTCACAAGAACCCTCAGCTGTTTTGGTGCTCTCTAGGTCATGGTAGCCGCAATAAAGGGCCATAAGGTCCTTTAAATAGGGCTTAGGACCGGGAAATTAGGGTTTCATTAAACAGCACGGACTCGCCGAGTCCATTCCTTGGACTCGCCGAGTCCAGGCGCGAACCCGCGTCCAGAATCGCGATCCTACTCGGTGAGTTTGAGCTCCAACTCGCCGAGTCCCCTCACAAAACACCAAAAATATATGAATAAAAGATACCTGGAAATCCGGGTTGTTACATAAATTGAGCAGCGAGATCTATAGACAATCTGTATGAGTTCAATTTTAAGTGTACTGGAACGTGTTTCCTGCTTCCTGATATGCGCCAACCATCAAGAACTTCCAGAGTACTCCTTACACAGGGTGAGCAGACAACCATTTAGAGGGGTTGAGAAGAAGAAGGTTGCATATGCTGTGTACCAGGTCGGATTAGAAGTCGTGCAAAGGAGACAACATATGGCCAACAGATAAGAAGTATTTCACACACACACACATATATATATATATATATATATATATATATATATATATATATATATATAGCCTGCAGAGAAATAGAGTTGCATATGTTGTGTACCAGGTCGGATTGGAAGTCACGCAAAGGAGACAACATATGACTAACAGACGGAAAGAAAGAAAATGATATTCTACAGACCTAATTTATCGGAATTTACCAGTCGCCCCATCCAACCGGAATTAAGGACAGAATCCGCACATCAAGAAAAAGTTAAACCATGGTTCCAAGTATGGGTTCAATTAATGTGACGAGTAGATTCCCATATATATATATATATATATATATATATATATATATATATATATATATATATATATATATATCTCCCTGCTCAACTGTAAGTCCCTAATTGGCCCGTGTATCAGTCAGATCCGTTTGATGGTGCGGAATCCCAATCAAACGGATGATGTAAGATCAAAAATAGAAGAGAAGAAGAAGAAGAATATGATGAATCTTTAATGTATTAATGATATGAATGAAATTCCTTACACAAGATTCACACACACACGTTCCTGTCCCTCTGGCCGTAAACTACTTGTTGTTCATCAATCATCAATCTTTACTCCTCACCCTAACACCTCTATTTATACAAGAATATGGGCCGGACACACAAATGGGCCGTAAATGAGTTTACGGCCGTAAGGTGTTTACGGCCATAAACTCAGCCGTAAACTAGGCCATAAATTCGTAAACTATTACACAAAAATATAATTGCCCAGAAAAGTAAAGTATAAACCATATTTTGACCCAACAATCTCCCCCTTGGTTTATAGCTTTCTTTTCTTAATGACCCAACAAGCTCCCCCTAAAAATTAGCTGGCTTTGCTTGTTAATCTTCATTGGGAACTTGGCTTCAGCATTAATCTTCAAATTCTTCACGACTTCAAGATGAACTTGATGAATCTTCAATGAATGACTTCATCTTGAGCAGTTGGGCTTTTCTTCAGAATTTGGCATTGAATGCACGTTGGGTAAGGAGGCTTGACGTACTGATTCTTGAAAGATAGCGCTTTCAGCTTGAGAATCTTCAGAGATAACATCAGAGAGAACTAAATCTTCTGGATCACTTCAGCAGGTACAAAGATAGCAGCAAGCTGATTGAGGAGGTTTCAATGCAATCTATCACATAATGTTCAATTGCAGCTTCGCCTTGCTTCCGGGGTTGAAGGATTGAATGTTGAAAGAATGATCTTCATTTCTTGCTCCTTCGAATGAGAATTCTTCGATGCTCACGGACGAGGTTTTTGCTCAGAAATCTTCAACGCAAACTCCATGAGTCTTATCTATACCTGAAATCACTATTCAAGACAAAAACAAAACTAAAAGAAAACTTAGCACACAAAAAAAAATAGAAACAAAAATATTTTTGGATTTTTGATTTTTCTGAACAAGAAATAAAACAGAAATAACACTATTTTTGGATTTTTAATTTTTTTTTAATTTTTCTTTGTTTTTTTTTATTATTTTTAATTTTTTAATTTTCCCTTAATATTTAAATTAGAAGAAACTATGACAAAATTTAACAAAAATAAAAATGATATTTAACTTTAAGAGTGATTTGGGATCAAAGTTTTTAGACAGCCTTTATCCACTTGTCGGTACCTTCCATATTCACATCTTTGTCTGGTCGATCGTCGGTATTGTTGTCTACTTAAACACGAAAAATTGTGAAAAGTTTAGGACATACTATTTGTTACAAGACAAGGTGAACTTAAGTTCCTAAAAATTATATCTAATCCTAATTCCTTAGATACTATTTCTTAAGGACCATTCATCTGACGACGACCAGGGATATTGTTGTCCACCTAAATTGAGCAGCGAGATCTACAGACAATCTGTATGAGTTCAATTTTTAGGTGTACTGGAACGTGATTCCCGTTTCCTGATATGCCCCAGCCATCAAGAACTTCCAGAGTACTACTTACACCGGGTGAGCAGACAACCATTCAGAGAGAGAAGAGATTCAGAATTCTATTGCTAACTACTTCAGAGGGGTTGAGAAGAAGAAGGTTGCATATGCTGTGTACCAGGTCAGATTAGAAGTCGCGCAAAGGAGACAGCATATGGCTAACAGATAAGAAGTAATTTCACATATATAACTTGCAGAGAAATAGAGTTGCATATGTTGTGTACCAGGTCGGATTGGAAGTCACGCAAAGGAGACAACATATGACTAACAGACAGAAAGAAATAAAATGATATTCTACAGACCTAATTTATCGGAATTTACCAGTCGCCCCATCCAACCGGAATTAAGGATAGAATCCGCACATCGAGGAAAAGCTTAGCCACTGTTCCAAGTACGGGTTCAATTAATGTGACGAGTAGATTCTCATGTATATCTCCCTGCTCAACCTATCCGAGCGTCGTATTGTCAGGCTGAATGGATCTAACTAGGTCAAGATTTGTCAAGTCTATAAATTTCCTAAGTTCAACTCTGCCTATTCATGTCCATTTTAAAATTTTTCGTGCCTACCGACGCATCAAGTCAGAGCATAGACCCTTCAACTTTGGGTACGTTACGCAGACTCAGGTTGCCTGTTATCACTTGATAATATCACTTCCCAAAACATCTCCCTCAACCACAGACTCATAATCAATATATTTTTTTTATTTTCTGATTTTCTGATGTTTTTGGATTTTTTTTTTTAATTTTCTAATTATTGTTTTGTTTTTATTTCTCCCCCTAAATTTGTGCATAGAAGAGAAACGAAAGTAAATGCGCAAATTTAAACTATCCTAACATAAAAGTTAGTCTTTAAAGTGAATCAGGTTAAGAAAAACTCAGGAGTATAGAGAAGAAAACGCAAACGACCGATTGAATTTGCATCCAGAAGGTCTGAGAACAGCACACATAATCTCAGAACAAATCCGAAAATTCTTCATGTCATTAAGTACTAACCCCATTTATGATCCCTTCCTTTCTTCCCTTCCCGCAGAGGACACATTCTCCCAAACAATGTTCTGAGTGTTATACAGTTGAGAGATGTCCCCAATCATATGCCAAGAGCAGCCACTACCAACAAACCGAAGTCTGATGATATGCCTCCATAGCTGCTCCAGCACAGAGCGGGATCAGTTGGTCTTTGGAACCCAATCCATTTTGAAACTGGGTCGACCTTTGTCATCAACGCACGATACTCTCTCCCATGACATATCCTGTTTATCACAAACAGAAGATGTAGAAACGTTAGAAGCATTAGGAATTTTGGGAGTTTGAGCCTTCGGAACCCATTTGTAGTTGGGTTTAACCCATTTCTTTTTCGATTCGATGGGTGCCTCAGCACTTGATTTGGAACTTGAAGCTGGCTGCTGAGATGACTTTGACTTAACCGGTCTTGGTTTTGTTGGGGCATCTCTTGGATTGGACTTCTTGGTCGGCATTCCCTCCTTACCCTTGGGATTCAAATTCTTTGCCTTGTGGGTTGGAAGCTTGGCCTTGGGAGTTGAATTCTTGACCTTCTTGGCATTCCAGTCGTCAATGTCTGATCGTGATCTCGAGGGGTATCTTTTGGAGTGTCTCCCTCTTGACGCGTTCTGCCAGCCTTGTGCGTAGTAGGGAACATACGTGCGATTAGGACAATTTCTGGCAATGTGTCCAGGTGTTCCACAGTGAAAACATGTCCTTTTCTTCACTGGGGAGTTGTATCTTCCTGCCCCTAGTGGCGTATCCTTGCCTTGTCTCTTGTTGTTCCCAGATGCACGCTTACAACAGACGCTTTGTTGCGCTGGAATTGGAGGCCTATATTTCTCAATGACAGGTTTATCAGAAGCAATTGAGTTCGAAGCAACAGACTCAGAGCTCAAAGAGACATTTGTTTGTTCAATAGTGTTCTCCTTGTTCTCATCTTCTGCTACTTTACCTGCACATGAAGTAGCAACATTAGTATCTTCAAAATTAATAACTCCTCCTGACACAAATCCAGCTCATTTTCCATATTGAAGATGCGCCTCCCTGTCAATTTCGTTCTTTGTCATAGGGATGGATGTGTAGTTATGATTGAAAGGAAGAGGTACACTATCATACCCTAGACCCTTGTTTTGATTCCTTTTAAACTGCATGCTTTGGTCTATCATATTTGCAACCACCTCACTTGAGAAATCATATTTTCTAACATCAAGTTTGGCAGTTTCAAACTTTCCTTTCAAAGATTCAACTTCAGCCACTAGCTCAGCATTTTTTTTGACTACATAATCATAGTTTTCACATTTGTTACTGTAGTCTTCCTGAAGTTTCCTAAAGTCCTTGGTTTTAGCTTCTAACTCAGCCTTCAGGGGTTTCTGTCCTTTCCTGAGTTGATATCCTTTATATCTCAGGTCCTCAACTTCCCGTTTTAATAAATCAATTTGTTCCCAAAGAAATTTAATCATATCTTCACATGATTGAGAACATGAAACTTCACATGAATGAGAACACGACACTTCATTGACCGGAAGGTTTGCTGAACTCATTGTTTTTCGACAATTCAAAGCGTTAAGTTCTTCAATTATATCAGCCAGACTAAGACGATTAAGATCTTTTGTCTTCTTGATGTCAGCCACGTCCATGTCCCACGATTTTGGAAGTGAATTCAATAGCTTTTTGTTGATCTCGGACTTAGTCAAGAAGATCCCGGCTATATTCATCTCAGTAGTGAGTGTAGTAAATCGCTGCAACTAAGTTTCGAGCGTTTCTCCAGGGACATAATCGAAAAAGTTGAAATTTTGTCTTAACATATCCTGACGACTCTCTTTCATGTTTTCAAATTCCCTCGTAGACCTTAAAATCAATTAATTAAAAAAAAACTAGAAGCAAACGTCAAATTTAAAATGCCCTTTTTTTATTATTATAAAAAAAATTAACCTTAAAAGTCAAATTTTAAAAAAATTAAACTTGAAAAGTCAAATTTAAAACTCAAACCGAAAGGTTAAATTTGAAATTTTAAAGGTTAAACGAAAAAGTCAAGATTTAAAATCAAAGGTCAAACTTGAAAGACAAAATCAAAATTTTAAATAAAAAATCAAAAATCAAAAATAAAAGTTTAAAAAAGTAATTATTATTATTGTTATTATTATTATTATTATTATTATTATTATTATTATTTATTTTTTTTAATTATATTTTTATTATTATTATTATTATTAATTTTAATTTTGGATGAAAAAAAAATTTTGAATTAAAAGAAATTGAGTTTTGGGGTAAAAAGTGTCAAAATTCGAAATTAGGTGCGAAAAAGACGGGTTATATTTTAGTTTTCGAAGGAATGGAACAAGGAGTCAGCTAGTTGAGTTGGTTAAGGCGTCGGTCTTCTGTGCTGGGGATCCTGGTTCGAATCTCGGCACCCCCTAAAATCGCAGCGCGCCTTCCTTTTTAATAGAAACGCTATGCGGCTTGCTTAACCGGCTTCCCTAGCCGAGCCGAAGTCCGAGCCGTGTACTCGTTCGATCCGCAAGCCGCCAACCCGAGATCTTCCAACTGAGTCGCAAAGCCGCCAAGCCGTAATCTCGGAAACCCTAGCCGCAACACTAACTCTGCCGCCGGCCATGAACTGTTTCCGGCAGTAAGCTCCGGCCGAAAACCCTTCAAGATTACGTGAAAAACAGCGATTTTTCGACTTTGAAACTCCAAAACTCGATCAAAAACCCCTTTTTATGAAAAACACAAAGAACAAACCCTCCTTATTTTTGCGAGATCTATCCAAAAACGCAAAAATATTTCGAAATAAGATCAAATAATGCTCCAAATAGAGTTTACGGCCCAAGAACTCGGAGTTTACGGCCATAAGCTTGGACCGTAAACACAGAATATTCGATTTTTGGATGAAACAATAAACCTTTTGACTGATACAACTTGGCTCTGATACCAATTGTAAGTCCTTAATTTGCCCGTGTATCAGTCAGATCCGTTTGATGGTGCGGAATCCCAATCAAACGGATGATGTAAGATCAAAAATAGAAGAGAAGAAGAAGAAGAATATGATGAATCTTTAATGTATTAATGATATGAATGAAATTCCTTACACAAGATTCACACACACACACGTTCCTGTCTCTCTGGCCGTAAACTACTTGTTGTTCATCAATCATCAATCTTTACTCCTCACCCTAACACCTCTATTTATACAAGAATATGGGCCGGAGACACAAATGGGCCGTAAATGAATTTACGGTCGTAAGGTGTTTACGGCCGTAAACTCAGCCGTAAACTAGGCCATAAATTCGTAAAATATTACACAAAAATATAATTGCCCAGAAAAGTAAAGTATAAACCATATTTTGACCCAACATCAACCTATCCGAGCGTCGTATTGTCAGGCTGAACGTATCTAACTAGGTCAAGATTTGTCAAGTCTATAAATTTCCTATGTTCAACTCTGCCTAGTCAAGTCCATTTAAAATCTTTCGTGCCTACCGACGCATCAAACCAGAACAAAGACCCTTCAACTTTGGGTACGTTATGCAGACTCAGGTTGCCAGTTATCACTAGATAATATCACTTCCCAAAGCATCTCCCTCAAGCACATTTCATAACCAACATATATATATATATATATATATATATATATATATATATATATATATATATATATATATTTTGATTTTCTAATCTTTTTTGATTTTTTAAAATTTTAAAATTTTTTGTTTTGTTTTTATTTCTCCCCCTAAATTTGTGCATAGAAGAGAAGCGAAAGTAAATGCACAAATTTAAATTATCCTAAAACAAAAATTAGTCTTTAAAGTGAATCAGCTTAAGAAAAACTCAGGAGTATAGAGACGAAAACACAAACCGTAATTCACCGATTGAATATGCATTCAGAAGGTCTGGGAACAGCAAGCATAACCTTAGAACAGATCCGAAAATTCTTCATATCATTAAGCACTAACCCCATGTGATCCCTTCTTTTCTTCCTTTCTCGCAAAAAGACACATACTCTCAAACAAAGGTCTGAATGTTGTATAGTTGAGAGATGTCCCCTATCAAGTGCCTGGAACAGCCACTACCAACAAACTAAAGTATGATGATATGCCTCCATAGTTGCTCCGACACAGAGCAGGATTAGTTGGTCTTTGGAACCCATTCCATTTTGAAACTGGGTCGACCTTTGTCATCAACGCACAATACTCTCTCCCATGACATATCCTGCTTATCACAAACAGAAGATGTAGAAACGTTAGAATCGTTAGAAGATTTGGGATATTGAGCCTTCGGAACCCATATGTGGTTGTGTTTAACCCATTTCTTTTTCGATCTGATGGGTGGCTCAGTGGTTGCTTTTGATCTTGATGTCGGCCGTTGAGATGACTTTGACCTAACCGGTCTTTGTTTTACTGGATCATCTCTTGGATTGGGCTTGTTGACTGACACTTCTTGCCCTTGGGATTCGGATTCTTGGCCTTGTGGGTTTGATTCTTGGCCTTTTGCGCGTTCCAGTCACCATTGTATGAACGTGACCTGGAAGGGTTTCTTTTGAAGTATCTCCCACTTGGCGCGTTTTGCCATCCTTGTGCATAGTAGGGAACATATGCACGATTTGGATAGTTTTGGGCAATGTGTCCAGGTGTTCCATAGTGAAAACAAGTCTTTTTCGTCACTGTGAAGTTATTTCTTCCTGCCCCTGGTGGCGTATCTTTGCCTCGTTTCTTGTTGTTCCCAAATGCACAATTACAACAGGCACTTTGTTGCATTGGAATTGGAGGCCTATATTTCTCAACGATAGGTTGATTAGAAGCAACAGATTTAGAGTTCAAGGGGTCATTTATTTGTTTAGAAGAACTCTCCTTGTTCTCATCCTCTGCTACTTTACCTGCACATGTAACAGAAGCATCAATATTTTCAACATTAATAACTCCTCCTGACACAAATCCAGCTCGTTTGCCATATTGAAGATGTGCCTCCCTGTCAATTTCTTTCTTTGTCTTGGGGGTGGATGTGTAGTTATGATTGAAAGGAGGAGGAACACTATCATACCCTAGACCCTTGCTTTGATTTTCTTTGAATTTTAACTAGGTTTTATATAATGACTCAACTGTCTAACTTGACGCAGTATAATTTTTGAAACTGACATCAGTTTTTCCACACTTAATTTTTAAAGCGTCAAGTTCTTCAGTTACAGCAGCAAGTTGTCTCTTAACATAATCATAATTTTCACACTTGCTGCTATACTCTTCCTAAAGTTTCCAAAAGTCCTTGGTTTTAGCTTCTAATTCAGCCTTCAGGGGTTTCTGTCCTTTCCTGAGTTGATATCCTTCATATCTCAGGTCCTCAACTTCTCTTTTAAATACATCAATTTGTTCCCGAAGAAACTTAATCGTATCTACACATGATTGAGAACATGAAACTTCACATGAATGAGAACATGACACTTCATTGACCAGAAGGTTTACAGAACTCTTTAAAGCGTCAAGCTCTTCAATTACTTCAGCAATACTAAGACGATTGAGATCTTTTGTCTTCTTGATGACAACTACATTCATATCCCACGATTTTGGAAATGAATTCAATAGCCTTTTGTTTATCTCAGATTTAGACAAGAAGATCCCAACTATATTCATCTCAGTAGTAAAGGTAGTAAATCGCTGCAACTGAGTTTCTAGGGTTTCTCCAGGGATATAATCGAAAATGTTGAAATTTTGTCTTAACATATCCTGACGACTCTCTTTCATGTTTTCAACTCCCACGTAGACCTTAAAATCAATTAAAACAACACAACTACAAGCCAAAATCAAACTCAAAAGTCAAACTTGAAAAGTCAAACTTTAAAGTCAAACCGAAAAGTTAAATTTGAAAATTTAAAAGTTAAACGAAAAAGTCAAAGTTTAAAGTCAAAGGTCAAACTTGAAAGTCAAAGTCAAAATTTAAGGTCAAAAGTTAAAAAAATAAAAGTCAAAAATAAATATATATATTTTTTATTATTTTATTATTATTATTATTTATTTATTATTTTTTTAACTTTTTTTTTTATATATATTTTGGATGAAAAAGGAATTTAAAAATAAAAGAAATTTAGTTTTTGGGCTAAAAATGACAATTTTGCGAAACTTGAAAGCGGGAATGAGATGTTAAGTTTAAAGATTCGAAGGGATGACACAAAAGTCTTGCTAGCCGACTTGGTAAGGCGCGAGCTTGCTGAATCCGAGGTGTCGAGTTCGAATCTTTGCAGCTCCACATGCGTTTCCTAATTTTTTATATGCGAGGCTGTTGACTGCAAGCCTGCTGAGTGCGAGGCTTCTGAGTGCGAGGTACGAACCGGAAACAATGCTGAGCAGTAAACTCCGAGCCGCAAGCTCGGGCCGTAAACGTGCGAGGCCTCGGACCGTAACCTCTGACCGTGAACTCCTCGGACCGCAATCACCGGCCGCAAACACTTCGGAAACCCTAGGTGCTGGCCGCCACCCTCTCGCTGATTACGACCAAAAACACCGTTTTTTCGACTTTCAAGCTCCAAAAGTCGATCAAAAACCTTTTTTTATGAAAAACACGAAGAACAAACCCCCCTTATTTTTCAGAGATATATCCAAAAACGCAAGAATATTTCGAAAATAAGATCAAATAATGCCCCAAATCTGACAAAATTGACTGATACAACTTGGCTCTGATACCAATTGTAAGTCCCTAATTTGCCTGTGTATCAATCAGATCCGTTTGATGGTGCGGAATCCCAATCAAACGGATGATGTCATATCAAATATAGGAGAAGAAGAAGAAGAATATGATGAATCTATGTATGAATTGATTAGAATGAAGATCCGAATATAAAAGATTCACACACACACACACACACACGTTTCTCTCTCTAGGCCGTAAACTCTCTTCTGTTCATCAATCTCTACTCCTCACCCTAACACCTCTATTTATACTAGGGGAACTTGGGCCGGAAACAAATGGACCGTAAATGAGTTTACAGCCGTAAGCTGTTTACGGCCGTAAAATCAGCCGTAAACTAGACCATAGATTCATAAATATTACAGAAAAATACAATTGCCCAGAAAAGTAAAGTATAAACCATATTTTGACCCAACACCTAGCCATGGTGGGATGCGCCAGGGGGTGGTGCTGAGGAAGTGGATGCTCCCCGAAGGCGAGCTACCTGTTGCTCCACGTCTTGAAGTCGGGTCTCCCAACTTACTTGTCTCATATGGAATTCCCAGAGAACTTCTTGTGTCTCCTGCTCCGCCCGCTCAACCCTGGTCCACATCTGGTGTATCTGATCAGCAATGCTTTGATTCAGATCACCAGTATCCCACAATCGTCTCACCATAACTGGAAGTGCGCGGTCAGCCGGTCCTCCCTCCATCAAGTCATAGAACTCGTGTGCCATGCCAAACGGGGGTCGCTGTCCCTGCTTCCTGCTCCACCTCCAAGTGTCAATACCCCAGGGGGTGTAGGATCAGTCGGGCCCATCCGATGAGCGGGCACCCTAATCGGGTAAGGGTGGTTGATGACCTCGAGTCCGCATCCGAATAGCCAAGGAAAACAAACCATTCAACCACTCAAATTCATGCTACAAGTCTGGGTTTCTGAATTCAGCAAGTCATGGGATACCCGGTTACCCTTGATTGAATTCTCATACAATAATAACTATCGCATGAGCATCAAGATTGCTCCTTTCGAGGCTCTTTATGGTCGTAAATACAAATCACTCTTTAGTACTCTCACGGGACCATAAAACCATTCGCGAAATGACAGAGAAGATAATCCAAATTAGAACTCGACTTCAAACATCATGAGACAGACAGAAGAGTTATGCTGACAAATGACGAAAACCTCTGGAATTCCAAATCAGAGGTTGGGTGCTATCGAAAGTCTTTCCTTAGAAAGGAATGATTCGCTTTAGGAAACTAGAAGACTAAACCTGTGATACGTCGGACTGTTCAAGATTCTTGCTCGGATTGGTCCAAAGGCTTACAGGCTGCAGCTGCCTGTAGAGCTCAGCAACATACACCCCGTGTTTCACGTCTCAAATTTGGAAAAGTGCTTATCCAAGAAAACTCTCGTGATACCTTTAAAAGAGATTGAAGTAAACGAGAATCTCATGTTCGTCGAAGAATCTGTCGATATAATGGATAAGGAAGTGAAGCGTACGAAGTAGAGCCGTATTCTAATTGTGAAGGTTCGATGGAACACCAAGCATAGACCGGAATTCACATGGGAATGCGAAGATTAGATAAAACAAAAGTACCCTCACCTATTCACTCATTCATGAAACTATCTTTCGAAAGAATTTCGGGATAAAATTCCCTCTAACGGGGGGATGATGTCACAACTAGCATTTTAGCTAGGAAACTTTATTCCTATGAAAACATTCATCTAATGTAATGACTTGTACTCTAAATGAATATCATGCTCTATGCTCACTCAATACATCTATTATAGTCAGTTATGAGTTGGAAATGCTAAATCCCGGTTCAAGTTTAGTATGGACTAGGGTTTTCTTATTGGGCCTAATGGTCCAATAAGCCTTCAATTTGACTATTTTGAGACTAATTACCCTAATTGGAATTCTAAATGTACCCAATTCATAAATTTATGACATTTAGAATCATTTGGGCCTAGGATTATTCATTCTAACCCTAATAGGCCTCATTGGGCCATAAAGGAATTAATTGCCCTAGTGGGCCATAAACTTGATTCCTTTTATTTTAATGGGCCGAGAACCTTCCATTTGGGCCCATAATATCGAAATCAAACATCCAAGGCCCAAACCACTCCTCCTTTCTCCTTTTATTTATTTCTCTCGACCCAACAACTAAAACAAAAAAAATGAAAAAAAACAAAGTTTATGTGGGCTTGTGTAACGACCCGTCTCCGGTATGATGATTCCTTGGCCTTTATTTTGAAGTTTTGCAAGAGGGACTCGGCGAGTTTATAGCCTGACTCGCCGAGTAGGGACGGGATTTCGAGCACGTGTTAGCTGGCGACTCGGCGAGTCCATATTCTGGACTCGGCGAGTCTGTCCGTCTGGGAGAAACCCTAAATCCCCGGGTTGCCCACTATTTAAGCCACCTTATGGCCTCCATTCTCGCCTCCTTCACCCTCAGAAGCTGTGAGAAAACCCTAATTCGTTCTTGAGTGATTCTAAGTGATTTTGTGTGCAATTGTGAAGGCTTGAAGAAGGAGAAGAAGAAAGGAGCAAGGAGAAGGATTGTGGAGCAGGAATTCAAGAGAAAGCAAGAGCTCTTTGAGGTATTCTTC
This sequence comes from Lactuca serriola, assembly GCF_051521515.1. Classification (NCBI taxonomy): domain Eukaryota; kingdom Viridiplantae; phylum Streptophyta; class Magnoliopsida; order Asterales; family Asteraceae; genus Lactuca; species Lactuca serriola. Next base: position 1,851,114 of record NC_136409.1, on the reverse strand, counting down.
AGATTTCCTTCCCTTTTATGCTTTAAAACCCCCTCTAGATCTAGTTGATGCTTTTCTCAAGCCTTATGTTGATATGGAAGCCCTTTTATGTCAAGATATCCTTAGATCTGTTTATTTAGGAGTTGTAACACCCAGATCTATTGCCCTTATGGAGCTATTTTGCATATTAACCCTAGATCTACCCCTTTTAAGCATCTTTTAGCCTTTATTCCCTTGATCATGTGTTTGTACACGTAAAGTTGGAAACTTTACGTGGTAAATCAGCTTATTGGACTAAGATCTATCTTGTGTATATTTTGGATTCGAGCAGAATCGAGTGTAGAATAGTTGCATGGCGGTGACTCGGCGAGTCGGAAGAATGACTCGGCGAGTCGAGTCGCGAGTCCCCGATTTCTTCCTTTTTGAGCGGTGTCGAGTGGGTCCAGTGAGTAGTGGAGTGGACTCAGCGAGTTTGAGGGTAGACTCAGTAACGGAGGGACTCGGCGAGTTGTTCATACAACTCGGCGAGTCCAAGGCAATCTTCTTAAGCTCAAGAACAACTCGTCGAGTTGTTCATATGACTCGGCGAGTCGGATGAAGATTGTTTGAGTTCTTGGTTCGAGAGGGTACTCGTCGAGTCGATGTCATACTCGACGAGTAGCCACGAGTAGGATTGAGAAGTGAGGTTAGAGACTCGGCGAGTTGGCGGCCCAACTCGGCGAGTCAGTTCAACTATGGGTTGACTTTGACCGAGAGTTGACCTTGACCGAGAGTTGACCTTGACCGAGAGTTGACTTTGACCAAGGGTAAAAGAGTCATTTTACCCAGTGTAGTGTTTAGTATTTGATTGAGTGTGTTTATGGACTTATAGCCGGGGAGATACCGGAGCAGCAGCAGTTACCTTCCAGAGCCATACACACAGCAGCCAGTTCACGAGGTGAGTTTCCTTCCAGTAGGAACGGGTCTACGGCCATAATGCCGGCCCGTTTAATTATCAGTAGTTCCGGACTTTGGTCTGATGCAGTAGTTAGAGTGCTTGATGTCTTCGTGATACAAGCATGTTTGTGTTATGTGTTTCGGACTCTTTTCCGATGCAGTACGCAGTATATGTGATTATAATAGTTGTTATGTTTTCTGCTATGCCATGATCAGTTAGTCCCGGACTTCGGTCCGATACAGTTAGTTCCGGACATCGGTCCGATGCAGTCAGTTCCGGATTTCGGTCCGATGCAGTTAGTTCCGGACTCTGGTCCGATGCAGGGGACAAGGTCCCAGTCAGTTCCGGACTTCGGTCCGATGCAGCTAGTTCCAGACTTTGGTCTGATGCAGTGGGCAAGGCCCAGTATGTGCTTTATTTATATATTGTATGGTATCTGGTAGTTTGGGGGAGCTCACTAAGCTTCGTGCTTACAGTTTCAGTTTTGGTTTCAGGTACTTCCGCAAGCAGAGGGAAGAGCTCGGGATGATGGCATCGCACACACCACAGCTTCAGCTTTTATCCTGGGAGTTGATTTAGTTTTGATTTGATATGACATAGTATGATACAGTTTTCCGCACAGTGTTTTTATTTTGTTTGGGATACATCACGTATGGTTTTATGATATGACACTCAGATTATGGTTTTTGGTTATATTGAAAAACGAAATTTTTGGGTTGTATTTTTGGGTCGTTTCAAGTTGGTATCAGAGCCTTGGTTTGAGGGATTCGGATACACTTCCGGGTGTATCTGAACTCAAACTAAGGGGAAGATAAAATGATTTTTAAAAAGGAAAATATTTTCTAAAGAATTTTGAAAGCACTTTGAAAGAAAGAAATTTTTTAAAACGAGATAAGGGTGTGGTGCATGCGATCAGCCGAGCTCAAGTAAGTACTCCCAAATTACCCATACAAGTTATTTGTTTAGTTTCAGTTTCAGTAGAACAGCATGCTAGTATAGGACTAAGGATCTAGGAGGATGCCTTATGTGCCTGCTTTATGTGTTACAGCTTTATGAGTATTGCATGCTAGTATTGAGTAGACAGCAGTAGGATAGCCTGTTTAGGTTATGCCTGATAGTATGAGCTTAGCATTGTATGCTAGTACAGTTTCCCGTTATGAGAATAGTTTTGCCTGAGTATGTTTCCTTTATCCGAATGCTGCTTGCTTCGTGCTTTGTGGGGTTCTGAGTGATGAGAGTTAGCCATTAGGTGAACACGTCACACCACATGTGATCAGGGTTGAATAATCCCAGAGTGCTGGAACTGGCCCTATTGCGCAGCTCTTGTTTGAGTCCAACCGTTATAGGGACGGGTCTTTTACTTGAAGGATTATCTGATCCTCGTCACATGTGATGGTGTTCAGGTGGTGGCTAATTAGCATTATAAGGAGACCTTCAGCAGCTGAGGACTAGTTGAGTTGAGTCTGAGGTTTCCCTAGGGCAAGCCTAGGATGAGAGTAACAGAGATCTGTAGTAGTAGAAGTGACTTGGTGAAGTCAAGGCAGTTCTTGAAGAAAGTACGGATAGATGTGGAAGGTAGTATGGGCCCGTACTACTGAAAGCAGAGGATCCGTACTCGAATCAAGAAAGGCTGAGACAAGACCAGGGAGCTAGTTGTAGTATCAATGATCCCTTGAGATATTTCAGTTTTCTGATGTAGTTGTGATGTGTTTCAGAATGGTGGTTTTGCGTTCCAGACCAGCAGCCGGCAGCGGAGGTGCCGGGGAGGGATCAGGTTCAGGCTCGGGGGACGAGCGCATAGATGAGCAGACCCGAGAGTTTCTTTCTTCGGAGATTATGCGCATCATTTTAGAGCAGACTCCTGTGATCTTCGGTTCGATCAAGGAGGGGATTCTGGAGCTGATGGATGAGAGATTGGGCACCTTCTGTGCCGAGGTGGCGGCCATGATGGGGTCGCGCACCCTTACTTTCAGGGAGTTCAGGGCATGTGGAGCTTCGGACTATCATGGGGCGCGGGACCCCATAGCGAGTACCAGATGGTTGGTGGATGTGGCCAACGCTTTCCGCACTAGCAGGTGTCCCGAGGGGGACAAGGTCAGATTGGCGTCCTGTCTTCTGAAGGACAGGGCACGGGATTGGTGGGAGGAGGTCGGACATGCCATTGGGGATGATGCAGCATTGGACGCCATGACCTGGGCTGATTTCTCTACCAGGTTCAGGGCGGAGTTTGCACCGGTCATTGAGGTGCAGCAGTTAGCTAGGGAGTTTCAGGACCTCACCCAGACTATAGAGACAGTGGCGGAGATCACCGCCAAGTTCAGGGAGAGGGCTCTTCTCGTTCCTCAGTACGTAGCTGATGAGGAAATGAAGAAGGCCCGTTATCATGAGATGTTACGGAGCGATATCCACTAGTTTGTGAGCCGGTCCAGCTGCAAAACGCTGGAAGATATGATTGCTAGGGCTCGGGAGAGGGAGATTGATGTCGAGATGGAGAAGAAGAGGAAACCGGAGGCGGTTTTGGGTTCAGGCGGTTCGGGCAAAAAGCCCAGGGTTTCAGATCACAGATCTAGGAGTCAGCAGAGCCACAGTCGATGTGGCAAGTGTGGGAGATTACACGAGGGGGCGTGCAAGGCAGGGAGTTCCGGCTGCTACAAGTGCGGTCGGATTGGACATTTAAGTAGGGATTGTACGGCTCCTGCTACTGCCGTTGCAACATCAGATCTGATTTGCTTTCAGTGCAATTAGAGGGGACATAAAAAGTCCCGGTGTCCGAGCTTAGCCGCAGCAGGGAAGGTGGCTGCACCTGCCCCTGCTACTTTGAGGATTACAGATGGCCGGCAGGGCCGAGCTGATGCGCCAGTGGCGAAGAGTAGGGCGTTTCAGATGACAGCAGAGGAGGCGCGAGCGACTCCTGATGTGGTGACGGGTATGTATCTTCCCTTTATCTCTTTATTATTATTATTATCGTTTGAATATTGCTTATGATTGTATGTTTTATTTAGGGTCGTTCTCTGTGAACGGCATTTCTGCTATGGTATTGTTCGATTCGGGGGCTACCCGATCATTCGTATCGCTTGCGCTTAGCAAGAGATTTAGTAGAGCTCCTGGGGAGCTGGACTGTCCATTAGAGGTTGAGATAGCAGATGATAGGACCGTGAGGGTCGGCAGAGTGCATAGAGGGTGTTCCCTTCAGTTGTTTGATGAGCAGTTTTCAGTGGACCTGGTACCTATTCCCCTGCGAGGGAATAAGGTTATTGTGGGCATGGATTGGCTAAGCCCCAATGGGGCGGTGATTGATTGTGAGCTTCAGCTAGTGAGGGTTCGCACTCCCAGTGGGGGAGAGTTAGTGATTCAGGGCGAGAGGCCACAGCGAGGACCGACCTTTTGTTCCGCCGCAAGGGCGAGGCGCTATGTTCAGCAGGGTTGCGCCGGTTTTGTAGCTTACGTCTTGGATGCCCGGGAGAAGGGCAAGACGACAGTTGATGATGTTCCTATTGTTCGAGACTACCCGGATGTGTTTCCCGAGGATTTGCCGGGGATACCTCCTGAGAGACAGGTTGAGTTCAGGATCGACCTAATTCCTGGTGCGGCTCCGATAGCCAAAGCACCGTATCGACTAGCTCCCCCTGAGATGCAGGAGTTGTCTACACAGCTGCAGGAGCTGTTAGACAAGGGTTTCATTCGGCCGAGCAGTTCGCCTTGGGGAGCGCCGATCCTGTTTGTGAGGAAGAAGCATGGGTCGCATCGTATGTGTATTGATTATCGGGAGTTGAATAAGGTAACGGTGAAGAACCGTTACCCACTTCCGAGGATAGACGATTTGTTTGATCAGCTTCAGGGAGCGTCTTGGTTCTCCAAGATCGATCTACGCTCCGGTTATCATCAGATGCGGGTTAGAGATGAGGATGTACAGAAGACTGCTTTCAGGACTAGGTATGGTCATTATGAGTTTGTGGTGATGCCATTTGGGCTCACCAATGCTCCAGCCGCGTTCATGGATCTCATGAACCGCATGTGCAGGCCGATGTTGGATCGGTCAGTGATAGTATTCATAGATGATATCGTGGTATATTCCAAGACGCAGGAGCAGCACGAGGAGCACCTGCGGGAGGTGCTGGAGGCTTTGAGGAGGGAGAGACTTTTCGCAAAGTTCTCCAAATGTGAGTTCTGGTTGTGCGAGCTGCAGTTCCTTGGTCACCTCGTCAACCAGAAGGGTATTTTGGTAGATCCGGCCAAGATAGAGGCCGTGATGCAGTGGGAGGTCCCGAAGTCTCCATCTGAGATTCGGAGCTTCCAAGGGTTGGCAGGGTATTATCGGAGATTTATTCAGGACTTCTCCAAGATAGCAGTGCCGCTCACCCGACTGACCAAGAAGTCGGTGGTATTTTGTTGGGGGCCTGAGCAGCAGGCAGCGTTCGAGACCCTCAGACAGAGATTGTGCGAGGCCCCGATTCTTACCTTGCCAGAGGGAGTAGAGGACTTCGTAGTCTACTGTGATGCCTCGATCACAGGTATGGGAGCAGTATTGATGCAGCGAGGCCATGTGATAGCGTATGCCTCGAGACAGTTGAAGCCTCACGAGGCTAATTATCCTACCCATGATTTGGAGCTGGGGGCAGTTGTGTTTGCCCTCAAGATTTGGAGGCATTACCTTTATGGGGTCCGTTGTACTATTTACACGGATCACAAGAGTTTGAGGTACCTTATGGATCAGCCGAGTCTGAACATGAGGCAGAGGAGGTGGTTGGATGTGCTAAAGGATTACGATTGTGAGATCATTTACCATCCAGGGAAGGCCAACGTGGTGGCCGATGCCCTAAGCCGCAAAGTGTCGACGGCCCCTATCAGAGATTTGTGTTTGAGGATGACAGTGATCACTCCGTTGTTGGAGCGGATCAAGGAGGCTCAGGTGGAGGGCCTCAAGGAGGAGAGACAGAAGTGTGAGAGGATCGTGGGCCGAGTAGCCTCGTTTGATTATGATAGTCGGGGATTGCTGACGCTGCACGGGAGGGTGTGGGTACCGTACTGGGGTGGAGTACGGCAAGTGTTGATGGACGAGGCTCATAAGTCTCAATTTTCTATCCACCCAGGGGCGACGAAGATGTATCGAGATCTTCGACATGATTACTGGTGGCCCTGCATGAAGCGGGACGTCGCCTGCTATGTTGAGAGATGCCTGACCTGCCGCAAGGTCAAGGCGGAGCACCAGAGACCTCACGGCAAGATGCAGCCGTTAGACATTCCCGTGTGGAAATGGGAGGACATCACCATGGATTTTGTCACCAAGCTTCCCAGGACCGCACGAGGAGTGGATTCGATATGGGTAGTAGTGGATCGGTTGACGAAGAGTGCCATTTTATCCCGATCCAGGAGAGTATATCGGCAGAGAAGTTAGCCGATATCTATGTGCGAGAGATTGTGGCACGTCATGGAGTGTCGGTATCGGTGGTGTCAGACCGAGATGTCCGTTTCACATCCAGATTCTGGAAGCGGTTCCACGACGAGATGGGTACTCGTCTCCATTTCAGCACCGCTTTCCACCCTCAGACGGACGGGCAGAGCGAGAGGACGATTTAGACTCTCGAGGACATGCTTAGGGCATGTGTTCTAGATTTCGTTGGCAGTTGGGATACGTATCTTCCGTTGGCGGAATTTTCGTATAACAACAGTTATCATGCGAGCATTGATCGACCTCCCTTTGAGATGCTGTATGGGAGGAAGTGTAGGACCCCGATTTGTTGGGGCGATGTCGGTCAGCGGGTCATCGGGAGCACAGAGGTGGTGCTCAAGACGACAGAGTTGATCCAGCAGGTCCATAGTAGACTGCAAACTGCGCAGAGTCGGCAGAAGAGCTACGCCGACAGGAGGCGTTTGGACTTGGAGTTCCAGTTGGGGGATATGGTCCTTCTGAAGGTCTCACCTTGGAAGGGTGTCATCAGATTCCGGAAGAGGGGCAAGTTGGGCCCCAGATTTATTGGTCCTTTCAGGGTTTTGGCCCAGGTGGGTCGGGTTGCTTATCGGTTAGATCTTCCTGAGGAGCTTAGTCAGATCCACAACACTTTCCATGTGTCTCAGTTGAGGAAGTGTTTGGTAGATGAGTCGGCAGTCGTTCCCCTAGAGGATATTCAGGTTGATAGCAGCCTGAATTATATTGAGAGGCCGGTCGCGATTTTGGACCGGAAGACCAAGACCTTGAGGAACAAGGAAATTCGGTTAGTGAAGGTGCAGTGGTAGCACCGAAAGGGATCGGAATGGACGTGGGAGGCTGAGGAGGAGATGAGAGAGCACTACCCAGAGATATTTGCAGATTCAGCCGTAGCAGACTTCGAGGACGAAGTCTGAGATAAGTGGGGGAGAATTGTAACGACCCGTCTCCGGTATGATGATTCCTTGGCCTTTATTTTGAAGTTTTGCAAGAGGGACTCGGCGAGTTTATAGCCTGACTCGCCGAGTAGGGATGGGATTTCGAGCACGTGTTAGCTGGCGACTCGGCGAGTGCATATTCTGGACTCGGCGAGTCTGTCCGTCTGGGAGAAACCCTAAATCCCCGGGTTGCCCACTATTTAAGCCACCTTATGGCCTCCATTCTCGCCTCCTTCACCCTCAGAAGCTGTGAGAAAACCCTAAGTCGTTCTTGAGTGATTCTAAGTGATTTTGTGTGCAATTGTGAAGGCTTGAAGAAGGAGAAGAAGAAAGGAGCAAGGAGAAGGATTGTGGAGCAGGAATTCAAGGGAAAGCAAGAGCTCTTTGAGGTATTCTTCATATTTCCTTCCCTTTTATGCTTTAAAACCCCCTCTAGATCTAGTTGATGCTTTTCTCAAGCCTTATGTTGATATGGAAGCCCTTTTATGTCAAGATATCCTTAGATCTGTTTATTTAGGAGTTGTAACACCCAGATCTATTGCCTTTATGGAGCTATTTTGCATATTAACCCTAGATCTACCCCTTTTAAGCATCTTTTAGCCTTTATTCCCTTGATCATGTGTTTGTACACGTAAAGTTGGAAACTTTACGTGGTAAATCAGCTTATTGGACTCAGATCTATCTTGTGTATGTTTTGGATTCGAGCAGAATCGAGTGTAGAATAGTTGCATGGCGGTGACTCGGCGAGTCAGAAGAACGACTCGGTGAGTCGAGTCGCGAGTCCCCAATTTCATCCTTTTTGAGCGGTGTCGAGTGGGTCCAGTGAGTAGTGGAGTGGACTCAGCGAGTTTGAGGGTAGACTCAGTAATGGAGGGACTCGTCGAGTTGTTCATACAACTCGGCGAGTCCAAGGCAATCTTCTTACGCTCAAGAACAACTCGTCGAGTTGTTCATATGACTCGGCGAGTCGGATGAAGATTGTCTGAGTTCTTGGTTCGAGAGGGTACTCGTCGAGTCGATGTCATACTCGACAAGTAGCCACGAGTAGGATTGAGAAGTGAGGTTAGAGACTCGGCGAGTTGGCGGCCCAACTCGGCGAGTCAGGTCAACTGTGGGTTGACTTTGACCGAGAGTTGACCTTGACCGAGAGTTGACTTTGACCAAGGGTAAAAGAGTCATTTTACCCAGTGCAGTGTTTAGTATTTGATTGAGTGTGTTTATGGACTTGTAGCCGGGGAGATACCAGAGCAGCAGCAGTTAGCTTCCAAAGCCATACACACAACAGCCAGTTCACGAGGTGAGTTTCCTTCCAGTAGGAACGGGTCTACGGCCACAATGCCAGCCCGTTTAATTATCAGTAGTTCTGGACTTTGGTCTGATGTAGTAGTTAGAGTGCTTGATGTCTTCGTGATACAAGCATGTTTGTGTTATGTGTTCCGGACTCTGTTCCGATGCAGTACGCAGTATATGTGATTATAATAGTTGTTATGTTTTATGCTATGCCATGATCAGTCAGTCCCGGACTTCGGTCCGATGCAGTCAGTTCCAGACTTCGGTCCGATGCAGTTAGTTCCGGACTTCGGTCCGATGCAGTTAGTTCCGGACTTCGGTCCGATGCAGTCAGTTTCGGATTTCGGTCCGATGCAGTTAGTTCCGGACTCTGGTCCGATGCAGGGGACAAGGTCCCAGTCAGTTTCGGACTTCGGTCCGATGCAGCTAGTTCCAGACTTCGGTCTGATGCAGTGGGCAAGGCCCAGTATGTGCTTTATTTATATATTGTATGGTATGTGTTAGTTTGGGGGAGCTCACTAAGCTTCGTGCTTACAGTTTCAGTTTTGGTTTCAGGTACTTCCGCAAGCAGAGGGAAGAGCTCGGGATGATGGTATCGCACACACCACAACTTCAGCTTTTATCCTGGGAGTTGATTTAGTTTTGATTTGATATGACATAGTATGATACAGTTTTCCGCATAGTGTTTTTATTTTGTTTGGGATACATCACGTATGGTTTTATGATATGACACTCAGATTATGGTTTTTGGTTATATTGAAAAACGAAATTTTTGGGTCGTATTTTTGGGTCGTTTCAGCTTGCCACCTAAACTTTATTTAATGGTAATCTACGCTTAAAACTCTTAACCCTCAAGTATTAACCATTTGATTCTCTCTCTTCCTCCTCCTCTAAATTTGGCCGAGAGCACACACTCATCACCACTATCTTCATTTTTCTCAAACACTCACAAGAAGTCTCTCCAAAAACTCTCCTCATTCTCTCTAAATTTTCGAATTTGGTGTGTGCCTCCAAGACGACCTCATCAAAGATTCATAAATTTTGGTAAGTTCATGATAAATTCCATTGCTTTGTTTCAAGTTCTCACAAATATCTTTCCTCTTACAACTCCGTTTTCGTGTACATGCTCCTTAGAACACCCTTAACTTCGAAAATCCACTCAAGAAGACAAGTTAGGCTCACAAATCCTTCACCTTCTTCATCTACATCTTGAAAACACAAAGGTGAGTTCATACCCCCTTTTTTTCTGTTTTTACTTGTTTTTGGGGGGAGAATATAAGTCTTATGTGTAGATCTATGTATATATGCATGATTATGTGTGTTTTCTTGAAACATTTGGTGATTATGTTGATTACTTCACCAATCTAAGAATATGTCAAGAAAATTGAAGTGTATCACTAGGATCTTCATATGAAACTTGAGAAAAGTATGTTTTATCACATATAATACATGTAAACTTGTAGATCTGGGATTTGTATACTTGATATAGCAAAAATGAGTGTTATGTTCAAGGATCTATAAACTAAGATCACAAAACAGCCCTTGACAGAAAAGTTTTGGTCCAAACCCGGACTGTTTTGACCCCCTTAATGGTAATTTTTTTCAAAACTGTTTTACATGGGTAATTTTCAGATTTATACCATTAAAATGACTACTCTCACGTTTTCATACGATTTTTCTACAATTTTTGGTGAATTTTACAAAACTGTCTATCAAATTTGAAATACTTTCGGACCAATCTGTGAAGGTGAGCAATTTCACACTAGTTTGAGGCCATTAAAAATTTTGAGAAAAATTGTGAACAAAGTAGACAAGTTTTCCAAACGTCCAGAGTTTACGGATCCAAATTTCGATATACAATGATTTTTCTACAAATTTTCCAAAAACTAGGTCGGAAAAGCCCAAAACCAGGAAAATATGTATTTCCACAAAAATCAAGCCAAAAATGATATTTTGACAAAAATGGGTTTAAAATGTTATTTTTATCACAAAGTAGTCATCAACACAAGTTTTGAACAAGATGGATACTAAAGTGTTGTTTTTACAAAAATTGGGCCTTAATTGTAAATTTTTGGCTTACTGGGCCAAGAACGTCATTTTTACATAAATGTGGGCTTTTTATATCAACTTTGAAAAAAATCAAGCTAAAGTAAACGAAACAATAACAAACAGGTTAAAAACGACATTCATATCCTTATTGGGCCTGAAAATAATATACATGTTTAATGGGCCTTAGTGTCCTTTTACATGTATATTGGGCTTGGGATAAATATTCTTATCCTTATTGGGCCTGGAAATAATATACATGTTTATTGGGCGTTAGTGTCCTTTTACATGTATATTGGGCTCAGAATAGACATTCATATTCCTTTCGAGCCTGGAAATAATAGACACATATAGTGGGCCTTAGTGGTCCACTTACATGTTTATTGGGCCTAGGAATGAGTTTTATATGTGTTCTTCTTCCTTGTGATATTTGGTGAATACCTGAACCAAAACCAACGATAAACTAATAAATGGATTAATTTGATCATTTTCTAGGTTATTGGGCCTTAGTGGCCTATTTTTATGTGTGAGAGGTCCTGTATACTATTTATATGTTTATTAGGCCTCATTTACCCATTAACATTTGCGACGGACCTTGGATACTATTTATGTGCTATTTGGGCCTGTAAATTCCTTACATGTGAATTGGGCCTTAGTTGTCCTTTCATATATATATATATATATATATATATATATATATATATATATATATATATATATATATATATATATATATTTCGGGCCCATGTTATATAATCTCATTCTATTTGGGTCTTGAAATGATTTACATGTTTAGCGATGCCTTAGTGGTTCACTTACATGGATCATTGGTCCTGGAATGAGTTTATACCTTTTTCTTCGCGTAAATTCGATTAAGGATCTAGCGAGTTTCTGTCGGTTGGCACCTATTAAGCGTACGATCGTAGCCTGTAGTTGTAACCAGAGTCTCTTGGAGGGAGAACGGGGATTTGTGCATAGATCTATATGGGGTTGACACCCCATACCTCAGCTATTCGCTACAGTTAGACTAACTCATTCTAGGGTGACGAGAACCTTATAATCAAATTCAAAACCGGTGTCCAACGACGCCAAGACAGGCAAAATTGTCATTATTTAGTATGGTTATGACAGCTCGCTTAGAGGAATTAAAGTTATGAAGTTTATGGAAGACCTTTTTTTTTACAGGCGAAATCGGGTTGTCTGGGAACATTCTCTTTACATGCTCTTACATTCTCTCTCTACATTCTCGTTACCTTTTTAGTCAAATAAACAATAACATACATGCATTAATACAAGATCTAACACAAACACACTAAATAGTTTTCAGAAAATATCAGATTTTCTGGTGGTTTTCAAAGTTATACAAATCATTTTCACAAACATGCTTATGAACTCACCAACATTTTTATGTTGACCGTTTTCAAAATAACTTGTATTCTCAGGAAACCGTTGAAGCAGGATGAACGAAACAAACTAATGGATATTGTGTTATATTTTGTTTCATCATACTCTTACTATTTTGGCATGTAATATTCAAATACAATACTCGATGTAACCAATGAATGTTGTTATATTACATGTGTGATGATGATGATGTTATGTTTGAATTATATTCACTGTAATGATATTTCAACATGAAGTCACGCACAAGCCCCCGGACGTTTCCGCCGTCTGGTTCGGGGGTGTGACATAGTACTCAACAATCAACATTTCTTTCAAATCTGTCCATGGCATGGCATTGGCTACGGGAATAGTCATGGCATCCACATGTCCATTCCACCAGGTGAGAGCATGATCAACAAATGTGCATGCTGCAAACTTCTCTTTCACCTATTCGGGGCATTTGCATATCTCGAACACTGATTCCACCGTTTCAATCCATCTCTTTAGGTTTGTCACTCCCCCTGTGCCGTTAAAGGTTCATGGTTTGGCGTTGGTGAAATCTTTGTAGGAGCATGTCCTGGTAGGTTCTTGGTTCATTCCGTTGTTTGAGCTTCTAGCTCGTTGCCCATTGCCTCCACCATTGTTCCCATTTTGAATCTATGCCAGTGCCGCTGTGACTACAGCAGATACAACTGCTTGAAATGCAACTGAGTTGATTTCGGGTGGTGTCGGCGTGGGGTTTACATGGTTGGGTCGTTGAGGAATCCTTCTGTCATGGAACAAGAAGATGTTGAGTGCCTAAAATGTTTGTTAGTTTGTGGTCCTATAAACTCGGTGTATAGCATAGTTTCACACAATCATAGAAATATAGTACATAGCAGACAACAACGTCATGGTAGAACACATATTGTACTTCACTAATAATATTCGCACTTTGATACATGAAAATTTGCTCGAAAGAACCCTTTGATTATAAAAGTCAACCTTAAAATCAATTAAAAAACACAACTAGAAGCCAAAATCAAACTTAAAAGTCAAACCCTTTGATTATAAAAGTCAACCTTAAAATTCAAATTAAAAAAGTTAAACTCAAAAGTCAAACTTGAAAAGTCAAACTTAAAAGTCAAACCGAAAAGTCAACCTTAAAATCAATTAAAAAACACAACTAGAAGCCAAAATCGAACTTAAAAGTCAAACCCATTGATTATAAAAGTCAAATTTAAAAAGTTAAATTCAAAAGTCAAACCGAAAAGTTAAATTTGAAAATTTAAAAGTTAACCGAAAAAGTCAAAGTTTAAAGTCAAAGGTCAAACTTGAAAGTCAAAGTCAAAATTTAAGGTCAAAAGTTAAAAAATAAAAGTCAAAAATAAATATATATACTTTTTATTATTTTATTATTATTATTATTATTATTTATTATTTTTTTTATTTTTTTTTATATATTTTGAATGAAAAAGGAATTTAAAAATAAAAGAAATTTAGTTTTTGGGCTAAAAATGACAATTTTGCGAAACTTGAAATCGGGAATGAGATGTTAAGTTTAAAGATTCGAAGTGATGACACAAAAGTCTTGCTAGCCGACTTGGTAAGTCGCGAGCTTGCTGAACCGGAGGTCTCGAGTTCGAACCCTTGCAGTTCCAAATGCATTTCCAAATTTTTTATATGCGAGGCTGCTGAGTGCGAGGCTTCTGAGTGCGAGGTGCGAACCGGAAACGATGCTGAGCAGTAAACTCCGAGCCGCAAGCTCTGGCCGTAAACGTGCGAGGCCTCGGACCGCAACCTCTGACCTCGTACTCCTCGGACCGCAAACACTTCGGAAACCCTAGCTGCTGGCCGCCACCCCCTTGCTGATTACGACCAAAAACACCGATTTTTCGACTTTGAAGCTCCAAAAGTCGATCAAAAACCCTTTTTTATGAAAAACACGAAGAACAAACCCCCCTTATTTTTCATAGATATATCCAAAAACGCAAGAATATTTCGAAAATAAGATCAAATAATGCCCCAAATCTGACAAAATTGACTGATACAACTTGGCTCTAATACCAATTGTAAGTCCCTAATCTGCCTGTGTATCAATCAGATCCGTTTGATGGTGCGGAATCCCAATCAAACGGATGATGTCAGATCAAATATAAGAGAAGAATAAGAAGAATATGATGAATCTTGATTAGAATGAAGATCCGAATATAAAAGATTCACACACACACACACATGTTTCTCTCTCTCTAGGCTGTAAACTCTCTTCTGTTCATCAATCTCTACTCCTCACCCTAACACCTCTATTTATACTAGGGGAACTTGGGCCGGAAACAAATGGGCTGTAAATGAGTTTACGACCGTAAGGTGTTTATGGCCGTAAACTCAGCCGTAAACTAGACCATAGATTCATAAATATTACAGAAAAATACAATTGCCTAGAAAAGTAAAGTATAAACCATATTTTGACCCAACACCCAGCCATGGTGGGATGCGCCAGGGGGTGGTGCTGAGGAAGTGGATGCTCCCCGAAGGCGAGCTACCTGTTGCTCCGCGTCTTGAAGTCGGGTCTCCCAACTTACTTGTCTCATATGGAATTCCCGGAGAACTTATCGTGTCTCCTGCTCCGCCCGCTCAACCCTGGTCCGCATCTGGTGTATCAATCAGATCCGTTTGATGGTGCGGAATCCCAATCAAACGGATGATGTCAGATCAAATATAAGAGAAGAAGAAGAAGAATATGATGAATCTATGTATGAACTGATTAGAATGAAGATCCGAATATAAAAGATTCACACACACACACGTTTCTCTCTCTAGGCTGTCACACCCCCGAACCAGACGGCGGAAACGTCCGGGGGCTGTCGTGACTCAATTGAATACCATAACATTGAATATATATGAAACAAAACAACATTCGTCACCATTCATCAACATAATACAACCAGTAGTGTTTACATGTCATACATTGTTTGAGATATTACATTTCCAAAAATTTATATTGTTTGGTTCATTCAAAAATAAACTGCAACCGTCACTGAGCATGATTTCCCTTGACTCACTGGTTTCCTGAGAATACAAGTATTTTGAAAAACGTCAACATATGAAATGTTGGTGAGTTCATAAGTAGTGTTTGAAATCGAATGTTTATATTGTTTGAAAAACCACCAGAAAATCCGATATTTTCTGAAAAGAAAAGCTTTCGAAAACGTTTGTGAAGATCCATAAGTATGCTTGTTTGTTTCTATACTTGCAAAAATTGTTCATTTAAGTTGTATGCGTTTAAAATCTGTATGTGATAAAAACCCTAGGGAAACCCGATGTTCCCCTAGTTCTTTTGAAATCCGTTGAGTTGCGTTGAAACCATTACAAAAATAGTAGTATCGGTCCCAAGCGACGTTGGAAGGTTCTCGAGCATTGATTATTTACTACAAACCCGCATTACACAAATGCCCGGTTTATAGATATACCAACGATTCCCGAAGGCGTCGTCAGTACTAATCACGTTATCCAATCGCCCGGACTATGAGTGGTCCCGCATCCGAAGAGAAAGAGGTCACGAAGACCCCGATAACTCTATTAACCGGCTGGGGAAAAATGTGTGCGAGGGGTCCCCGACCCGCCTCGTAAAATGTGTAGACTTTTCTAGCAATACCATGGCCCTTGGGGTCCAATGGTACAAGCCATTGAAAGTCACCCTACGTTGTGCCAAGTCGGTAAAACTCAACACTTCGTAGAAAAAAAATGTCTTCGGGCCTTAAGATCAGGTCATTGGGCTAGCTAGGCCCAACAAACAAGATTTTACACTTTTGGGGCCCGAAGATGGTGCGTAGACGTCTGTGCACACTCGTATGTATGTGTATTACCAATCGTTATTTGTATGTATCAAAGAGTTAGTAGTTGTAGGTTTCCATTGGCTCGAGACCGAGCCAATTCGTTTAACAACGACTTTTGGTATTGTAATGAGTTGTATTTCGTTGATAGTTGAGGTGTCATTATTTGATCACATTGTACATAATGAATCAGCCTTGAAATATTTCTGTTTTCAGCCCCTCATTATTTGTAAAAATTACATTTTCAACCCTTTTATTTAAATATTTCCCGGTTTGGTCCTTAAGCTATTTTTCTTGACATTTTAACACCAAAAATTATTGAAATTAATATTTTCCAGCATATTTTTCAAAGAAAACAGTTTAAGTCCCTGAAAATGCAGTTTTTCTCGGTTTTAGCCCATCTTTTCGCAATTTTGACAATTTTGGCCCAAAGTGGAAAATTTTTGCAACTTTGGTCCTTTTTAAATTTAAAAAGCATTTTAAACCTTTGAAAAGGGTTTGGGACACTTATAGTCCACTGTTTTACAGAATTTCACAGTTTTGGCCCTTCAAAACAGAAAAATTCGCATAATGGGCCTTATTGGGCCGAAATTTACATTTTTAGCCCAATAGGCTTGAAATTTATGTTTTTAATCCTCAAAATAAATAAAATTCCAGAAATAGCTTTATTGAAACTGTTTTGACACATTTCAACTATCAGAATCTGTAAAATGTCATTTTGGGCCCTTAATTTTGTATTTTTCACATTTTTGGCCCAAGATGTGTGTTTTTAGCTTAAAGAAAATTGTTGCTAACCACTTGGCTATTTATCTAGTATCACTTATTATGTAGTAACATATTTGAAGCTAATATCATAAAACATGAGTTATATCTCGGTTTTTGAGGGGTTTAATGGCTAGATCCAACATTAAAACACATATAAGCATACATATAAGCATGGAAATCATACAAGGCATACAAATACATATAGATCTACACTTTCACTTGTATTCCCCCCCACAAAAACTCTTAAAAACAGAAAATAGGGGTATGAATCTCACCTTGAGTGGGTAGTTTCGGTTCTTGAAGAAAAATTGGAAGAAATGAAGTGATTTTTGGCCCTTGCACTCCTTGATGAACTTTTCGAGATTATGGGGTTTCTAGAGTGCAAGATCACGGTTTTTACATGGATTAGGAAGAGATTTTGATAACAAAAGAATTTAAACCATAGATCTATGCATAATCTTACCTTAGATGATGATTTACTTGCAAAATCCTCTTGGAAAGTCCCTAAATTTCGAGATTTTTGGAGAGGGGAGGGAAGGAGAGTTCTTTGAGTGTTCTAGAGAGAAAGTTGAGATATTTTGGTGTGTGTGATGATGCTTGGCCGAGAGCAAGAAGGGAAGAGAGAAAGAAGTGACTCTTGAAGTGATACATGCATGGAGGTATGTGATATATGCCTAGAAATCCATTAGGTAATAGTGAGGTGGCAACCAAAGTCAACCTCCCTTGTATTTGGGCCTTTGGGCCGAGATTTTAGAGAGGGAAAAGAAAAATTTGGGCTTTTTCCCTTAAGCCCAAAAATTGGAATTAGTTAGAGTGTGTTTTAAGTCTAAAGGAGTGTAGTAGGATTTTTATGTTTTTCTTGAACTAGTTTTAGGTTATTCATGTATCAAGGCTTTTAATCCATTTCATTCATGACCTAAAATGTTGGAATAAGTAAATATGGGTCCACTTAGAGTCCAATTAGGGTTCTAAGCCCATGATAGTCTAATTGGAAGCTTATTGGCCCATTTGGATCCAATAAGGAAGTTCTAGCCTAAATTAGACTTAATAAGAACTTCTAGGGTCTCCAATTGTTTGATGACTATTTGTACTCCTAGCATGTTGTATTTGATTGAAGTTTTTGATTCACATTAACTTGAATGTATAGATTACATAGCTTAAAATTTACAGTTGTGACATCATCCCCCCGTTAGAGGGAATTTCGTCCCGAAATTCTGTTTGAAAGCTAGATTTGAGAAAACTAGAATAGGTGAGGGTACTTCTGCTTCATTTGATCTTCGCGTTCCCACGTGAATTCTGGCCCACGCTTTGCGTTCCACCGTACCTTCACGATCGGGATGCGACTTTGTTTAGTACGCTTCACCTCCCTGTCCATGATTTCGATTGGTTCTTCGACGAACAGGAGATTCTCATTGATTTCGATTTCGTCAAGAGGAATGACGAGAGTTTCATCTGATAGGCACTTTTTCAGATTAGAAACATGAAACACGGGGTGTACACCGTTTAGCTCCAGGGGTAGTTGTAGTCTGTAGGCTACCGGACCTATTCGGGCGACGATTTCGAAAGGTCCAATGTACCGTGGGTTTAGCTTTCCTCGTTTTCCGAAACGTATAACCCCTTTCCAGGGTGAGACCTTCAACAATACTCGATCACCGACCTGGAACTCTAGGGGCTTTCGCCGTTTATCCGCGTAGCTCTTTTGCCGGTCACGCGATGCCTGTAATCGAGCTTTGATCTGGACAATCTTTTCTGTGGTTTCGCGAATGATTTCCGGTCCTGTCATTGCCCTATCCGACGTGTGTGTTCCTGCTAGCTGGGTGTCACCTACTTCAGCCCAACATAACGGTGATCTACATTTACGCCCGTACAGCGCTTCGAAAGGGGCCACCTTAATGCTCGAATGATAACTATTGTTATATGAAAACTCGATCAACGGTAGGTGGGTATCCCAAGACTTTCCGAAGTCTATCACGCATGCACGAAGCATGTCTTCAAGCGTCTGAATGGTTCGTTCGCTTTGACCGTCCGTTTGTGGGTGATACGCGGTGCTCATATCAAGATGAGTTCCCATTGCCTTGTGGAGCGACTGCCAAAAGCGTGACGTGAACCTACTGTCCCTATCCGAGATGATGGATTTTGGCACTCCATGAAGTCTTACAATCTCTCGTAGGTACAAACGCGTCAGCCTCTCCATCTTGTAGGACTCTTTGATGGGCAGGAAATGGGCAGATTTCGTCAGTCGGTCGATTATTACCCATATGGTGTCCATTCCGTCCGACGTCTTGGGCAGCTTGGTCACGAAGTCCATAGAAATCCCCTCCCATTTCTACTCAGGGATTGCCGGTTGTTGTAACAATCCGGAAGGTTTCTGGTATTCCACTTTTACTTTGGCACACGTAAGGCACTTACTAACATAAGTTGCGATTTCCGCCTTCATGTTAGGCCACCAATAGTGCTGCTTAATGTCCAGATACATCTTGTCCGAACCAGGATGAATGGAGTATCGTGTCTTGTGGGCTTCCTTCATAACGATCTCCCTGAATCCTCCGATTTTTGGAATCCAGATACGGTTCATGAAGTAGTATACCCCATTCTCATTGACTTCCAGGTTCTTCTCCATTCCGCGTAATGCCTCGCTAGTTCTATTTTCCGCTTTCATAGCCTCTGCCTGGGCTGATGCAATTTGAGTGGTCAGATGAGACTGAATGGTTATCGAGTGCGTTTTCGTACGGCGATTTGTGTATTCCTTCCGACTTAATGCGTCAGCTACCACGTTGGCCTTGCCTGGATGGTACTTGATCTCGCATTCGTAGTCGTTTAACAATTCCACCCATCTTCGTTGTCTCATGTTCAGCTCCTTCTGATTCAAGATGTGCTGGAGGCTCTTGTGGTCCGTAAAGATGGTGCACTTTGTACCGTACAGGTAGTGCCTCCAAATTTTTAGAGCGAAGACCACAGCTCCCAGTTCTAGGTCATGGGTTGTGTAATTTACTTCGTGCGTCTTTAGTTGACGGGACGCATATGCTATTACTCTTCCACGTTGCATGAGAACGCAACCTAAGCCTTGATTTGACGCGTCACAGTATACTACAAAATCTTCCGTTCCTTCAGGTAGAGATAGTACAGGAGCGCTGCAAAGAGCTTGCTTCAAGGTTCGAAACGCAATCTCTTGTCTGTCTGTCCACTTGAATGGCACACTCTTTTGCGTAAGCAAGGTAAGTGGCTTGGCGATTTTCGAGAAGTCTTGGATGAATCTCCTATAGTAGCCTGCTAGGCCTAAGAACTGACGAATTTCTGTGGGCGTAGTCGGAGTTGTCCATCCTTCCACAGCTTTGACCTTGGAGGGATCCACATGAATTCCGTCTTGGCTAACTACGTGGCCTAAGAAATTCACACTCCGAAGCCAGAACTCGCACTTGGAGAGTTTGGCGTAAAGTTTTTCCGATCGCAGCGTTTCTAGGACTTGTCGGAGATGTTGGCCATGCTCCTCTTTGCTTCGAGAATAGACGAGGATGTCATCGATAAATACAATGACGAAGTTGTCCAAGAACGGTCGACAGATTCGATTCATTAGGTCCATAAATGCGGCAGGTGCATTTGTTAAACCGAAGGGCATTACGACGAATTCATAATGTCCATAGCGGGTTCGGAAAGCGGTTTTTGGAATATCTTCTTCTCGGACCTTGAGTTGGTGGTATCCGGATCGTAAGTCTATTTTAGAAAAATAGCTAGCTCCTTGGAGCTGGTCGAATAGATCATCGATTCGCGGGAGTGGGTAGCGGTTTTTAACAGTGAGTTTATTCAACTCTCTGTAATCGATGCACATTCTGAAAGATCCGTCCTTCTTTTTGACAAAGAGCACCGGAGCTCCCCATGGCGAGTAGCTAGGTCGGATAAATCCCTTGTCCAGAAGCTCACTGAGTTGGCTGGACAATTCCTGCATTTCAGCAGGAGCCAGTCGATATGGTGATTTAGCGAGAGGAGTTGCTCCTGGGACGAGGTCGATTCGGAACTCAACCTGTCTCTCTGGGGGTACTCCTGGAAGATCTTCGGGAAACACGTCCGGAAATTCACACGCTACCGGAATGTCTTGGATGTTAGTTTCTTCTTTTGTCTTGTCCACTATGTGGGCCAAGAATGCTAAGTTGTTCTTTCGCAGGTGTTTTTGTGCCTTGATGCACGAGATAAGACGAAGATTCGTGCTAGGTTTGTCACCGTAAATTACTAGGGTTTCGTGATTCGGGAGACGAAGGCGAACGGCCTTCTCGTGGCACATAATCTCAGCATGGTGGGGGCTTAACCAATCCATGCCGATAATCACATCAAAACTCCTAATTGATACTGGCATTAGATCTATTCGAAAGACGTGCTGGTTAAGGGTTAGGGTACATCCGATGTAGATCTCCCTAGTGGATTCGGTCTTCCCATTGGCCATTTCCACCGTATAGGTTTCATTTAGCTTTTGGGGTTGTTGTTTTAATAGATGTTTAAACTTCTCGCTTACGAAACTTCGCTCCGCTCCGGTATCAAATAAGATGCATGCATAAGTGTGGTTTAGGAGGAACGTACCGGTCACAACTGCGGGGTCCTGAACCGCATCACTCTGACCCATAGTCAGCATTCTTCCTGCTCCTCTGTTTCCTGAGTTGTTGTTGTTGTTAGGGCAGTCTCGACGGAAATGTCCCGTCCTTCCACACCCGAAACAGGTGTGGCTAGGCCCTGCATTGTTGCTGCCAGCATTGGTGTTGTTGGTATTGCGGTGGTTGTTGTTGTTGTTCTGGTTGTTTCCCTGACTCTGGTTCTGAGGAGGATAAGTCCTGCAGAACTTTGCAGTGTGTCCCCTTCGGTTGCAACTGGTGCAATGGAACTCCCTACATTCTCCTTGGTGATGGAAACCGCACCTGTTGCATTTGGGATGAGTGCCGGAGTAGGGTCTTGAAGTATTTGAAGCAGCTGAGGCTGGAGCATGTGATGTGACTGGTACCGGCGCAGTGACAGTGTGAACTGCCACCGTTTGCTGCTTCTTAGAGGTCTCGGGACCTTGACGCCCCTTCCTCTTGTTGTTCCATCCCTTCTTACCATCGCTCTCCTTCTTCTTCTCAGTCTCTACCGGTTTCTCGCCCTTTTTGTGGTTATGATCATAGAGCCTCTTTGCCAATCTCTTCGCGCTGTCAAAAGTTTCAGGGTTCGCAGCTATCACATTCCCTTGAATGGGGGATGTCAGTCCCCAAATGAATCGTTCAATCTTCTTCCCCTCTGATGTGATCATACCCGGGCACAACAGAGATAGTTCGCTGAATCTCGATATGTAAGCATCGATGTTCCCATTCTGCACCGTGAGATTCCATAGTTCCTGCTCCATCTTCTGTATTTCGCCTCGGGGGCAGTACTCAGCCGTCAACATCTCTTTCATCTCTGCCCAGGGAATAGAGTTGGCGACAGGGAGTGTCATGGCTTCCACATGACCATTCCACCAAGTGAGCGCTTGGTCTACAAAAGTGCAGGCCGCGAACTTCACTTTCATCTGCTCTGGGCACTCGCATATCTCGAATACTGACTCTACCTTCTCGATCCATCGCTTTAGGGCGATCACTCCTCCGGTACCGTTGAAAGTTCGGGGTTTAGCGTTCGCAAAATCCTTGTAGGTGCACGTTTTAGTGAGTCCTTGGTTCGTCCCGTTGTTCGAACTTCCGGATCCTTGCCCGTTACCTCCTCCGTTGTTCCCTCGGTGAAGTTGTGCCATAGCCGCCGTGACCGCAGCAGACACGGCTGCCTGGAAAGCAGTGGAGTCAACTTCCGGCGGGGTTGGTTCGGGATTTCCGCGAGTAGCTGGGCGAGGCATCTTTCGGAAAGATGTTGAGTGTGCGTGGTTTCCGTGAGGTTGTGGTCCTACTGACTAGGGGTATGGTACGGACTTAAGAACTTCTATCATTTAGCACACAATCCTAGATTCACAACACATAGCAAACACGTAAAAGTTCACTAATATTATCCTATGTCTCTTTCACTATTGCAGACTAAACATACGTTCTCTTTTTGGTGCTAGAAGGGTATAGTTTTAGGTTCCCTAGCTATCCCGATCTCATCAAGACGTGTGTTAGTTTTACTTTGGAGGGAATGTAGTTGATCAGGCTACATTCACTCCTTGGTATCACTAAGAACAGTCCCGAATTAACCGAGATACCAGTGTTATTGTGTTTGATTCAGCGTTGGGTCTTTATTCCTAATGCAAGCAAGTGTATTTTATTCATTTGTTTTGTTCAGAGTTATGTTAGTCCCTCTTTTTGGTTTATAGTTGCATATCAATGTATGGCTCGACATGCTAGTTCACTATAAACAAAGCTCTGATACCAACCTGTCACACCCCCGAACCAGACGGCGGAAACGTCCGGGGGCTGTCGTGACTCAATTGAATACCATAACATTGAATATATATGAAACAAAACAACATTCGTCACCATTCATCAACATAATACAACCAGTAGTGTTTACATGTCATACATTGTTTGAGATATTACATTTCCAAAAATTTATATTGTTTGGTTCATTCAAAAATAAACTGCAACCGTCACTGAGCATGATTTCCCTTGACTCACTGGTTTCCTGAGAATACAAGTATTTTGAAAAACGTCAACATATGAAATGTTGGTGAGTTCATAAGTAGTGTTTGAAATCGAATGTTTATATTGTTTGAAAAACCACCAGAAAATCCGATATTTTCTGAAAAGAAAAGCTTTCGAAAACGTTTGTGAAGATCCATAAGTATGCTTGTTTGTTTCTATACTTGCAAAAATTGTTCATTTAAGTTGTATGCGTTTAAAATCTGTATGTGATAAAAACCCTAGGGAAACCCGATGTTCCCCTAGTTCTTTTGAAATCCGTTGAGTTGCGTTGAAACCATTACAAAAATAGTAGTATCGGTCCCAAGCGACGTTGGAAGGTTCTCGAGCATTGATTATTTACTACAAACCCGCATTACACAAATGCCCGGTTTATAGATATACCAACGATTCCCGAAGGCGTCGTCAGTACTAATCACGTTATCCAATCGCCCGGACTATGAGTGGTCCCGCATCCGAAGAGAAAGAGGTCACGAAGACCCCGATAACTCTATTAACCGGCTGGGGAAAAATGTGTGCGAGGGGTCCCCGACCCGCCTCGTAAAATGTGTAGACTTTTCTAGCAATACCATGGCCCTTGGGGTCCAATGGTACAAGCCATTGAAAGTCACCCTACGTTGTGCCAAGTCGGTAAAACTCAACACTTCGTAGAAAAAAAATGTCTTCGGGCCTTAAGATCAGGTCATTGGGCTAGCTAGGCCCAACAAACAAGATTTTACACTTTTGGGGCCCGAAGATGGTGCGTAGACGTCTGTGCACACTCGTATGTATGTGTATTACCAATCGTTATTTGTATGTATCAAAGAGTTAGTAGTTGTAGGTTTCCATTGGCTCGAGACCGAGCCAATTCGTTTAACAACGACTTTTGGTATTGTAATGAGTTGTATTTCGTTGATAGTTGAGGTGTCATTATTTGATCACATTGTACATAATGAATCAGCCTTGAAATATTTCTGTTTTCAGCCCCTCATTATTTGTAAAAATTACATTTTCAACCCTTTTATTTAAATATTTCCCGGTTTGGTCCTTAAGCTATTTTTCTTGACATTTTAACACCAAAAATTATTGAAATTAATATTTTCCAGCATATTTTTCAAAGAAAACAGTTTAAGTCCCTGAAAATGCAGTTTTTCTCGGTTTTAGCCCATCTTTTCGCAATTTTGACAATTTTGGCCCAAAGTGGAAAATTTTTGCAACTTTGGTCCTTTTTAAATTTAAAAAGCATTTTAAACCTTTGAAAAGGGTTTGGGACACTTATAGTCCACTGTTTTACAGAATTTCACAGTTTTGGCCCTTCAAAACAGAAAAATTCGCATAATGGGCCTTATTGGGCCGAAATTTACATTTTTAGCCCAATAGGCTTGAAATTTATGTTTTTAATCCTCAAAATAAATAAAATTCCAGAAATAGCTTTATTGAAACTGTTTTGACACATTTCAACTATCAGAATCTGTAAAATGTCATTTTGGGCCCTTAATTTTGTATTTTTCACATTTTTGGCCCAAGATGTGTGTTTTTAGCTTAAAGAAAATTGTTGCTAACCACTTGGCTATTTATCTAGTATCACTTATTATGTAGTAACATATTTGAAGCTAATATCATAAAACATGAGTTATATCTCGGTTTTTGAGGGGTTTAATGGCTAGATCCAACATTAAAACACATATAAGCATACATATAAGCATGGAAATCATACAAGGCATACAAATACATATAGATCTACACTTTCACTTGTATTCCCCCCCACAAAAACTCTTAAAAACAGAAAATAGGGGTATGAATCTCACCTTGAGTGGGTAGTTTCGGTTCTTGAAGAAAAATTGGAAGAAATGAAGTGATTTTTGGCCCTTGCACTCCTTGATGAACTTTTCGAGATTATGGGGTTTCTAGAGTGCAAGATCACGGTTTTTACATGGATTAGGAAGAGATTTTGATAACAAAAGAATTTAAACCATAGATCTATGCATAATCTTACCTTAGATGATGATTTACTTGCAAAATCCTCTTGGAAAGTCCCTAAATTTCGAGATTTTTGGAGAGGGGAGGGAAGGAGAGTTCTTTGAGTGTTCTAGAGAGAAAGTTGAGATATTTTGGTGTGTGTGATGATGCTTGGCCGAGAGCAAGAAGGGAAGAGAGAAAGAAGTGACTCTTGAAGTGATACATGCATGGAGGTATGTGATATATGCCTAGAAATCCATTAGGTAATAGTGAGGTGGCAACCAAAGTCAACCTCCCTTGTATTTGGGCCTTTGGGCCGAGATTTTAGAGAGGGAAAAGAAAAATTTGGGCTTTTTCCCTTAAGCCCAAAAATTGGAATTAGTTAGAGTGTGTTTTAAGTCTAAAGGAGTGTAGTAGGATTTTTATGTTTTTCTTGAACTAGTTTTAGGTTATTCATGTATCAAGGCTTTTAATCCATTTCATTCATGACCTAAAATGTTGGAATAAGTAAATATGGGTCCACTTAGAGTCCAATTAGGGTTCTAAGCCCATGATAGTCTAATTGGAAGCTTATTGGCCCATTTGGATCCAATAAGGAAGTTCTAGCCTAAATTAGACTTAATAAGAACTTCTAGGGTCTCCAATTGTTTGATGACTATTTGTACTCCTAGCATGTTGTATTTGATTGAAGTTTTTGATTCACATTAACTTGAATGTATAGATTACATAGCTTAAAATTTACAGTTGTGACATAGGCCGTAAACTCTCTTCTAATCATCAATCTCTACTCCTCACCCTAACACCTCTATTTATACTAGGGGAACTTGGGCCGGAAACAAATGGGCCGTAAATAAGTTTACGGCCGTAAACTCAGCCGTAAACTAGA
The DNA here is from genome assembly GCF_051521515.1 of Lactuca serriola. NCBI lineage: Eukaryota > Viridiplantae > Streptophyta > Magnoliopsida > Asterales > Asteraceae > Lactuca > Lactuca serriola. The sequence goes on along the minus strand of NC_136409.1, from coordinate 1,825,095 downwards.
CCATAGATTCATAAATATTACAGAAAAATACAATTGCCCAGTAAAGTAAAGTATAAACCATATTTTGACCCAACAATCTCCCCCTTGGTTTATAGATTTCCTTACTTAATTGACCCAACAAGCTCCCCCTTAAAAGTAGCTGGCCCTTTTTGTTAATCTTCAATGAGAGCTTGGCTTCAGCTTTAACCTTCGATTTCTTACAGCATCAGGATGAACACAGTCTGAGGTTATCGACAAAAAAGATTTGTCTAAGCCACTTCGTTTCTTTTTGTCCAAGTTGCTTCTTTTTTTGTCTAACCCACTTCCTTTTTTGTAATATGAATCTTCAATGAATGACTTCATCTTAAGCACTTGAGGTTTTCTTCAAGATTTGACCTTGAACGCACTTTGGGTGAGGAGGCTTCTTGTACTGATTTTTGAAAGATAGTGCTTTCAGCTTGAGAATCTTTAGAGAGAACATCAGAGAGAAAAAAATCTTCTGAATCACTTCAGCAGGTACAACGATAGCGGCAGACCGATTGAGGAGGCTTCAATGCAATCCGTCACATAATCTTCAATTTCTGCTTCACCTTGCTTCTGGGGTTGAAAGATTGAATTTGAAAGAATAATCTTCATTTCTTGCTCCTTCGAATGCGAATTCTTCGATGCTCACGGACGAGGCCTTTGGCTCAGAAATCTTCAACACAAACTCCATGAGTCTTATCTATACCTGAAATAACTTTTCAAGACAAAACAAAACTAAAAGAAAACTTAGCACACAAATTAAAACAGAAACAAAAATATTTTTGGATTTTTGATTTTTCTAAACAAGAAATAAAACAAAAATAACACCATTTTTGGATTGTACATTTTTCTGATTTCTCTTTGATTTTTGAATTTTTCTGATTTTTTTTTCATTATTTTTAATTTTTAATTCTCCCCTAATATTTAAATTAGAAGAAACTATGACAAATTTAACGAAAAAATAAAAATGATATCTAACTTTAAGAGTGATTTGGGATCAAAGTTTTTAGACAGACTTTATCCACTTGTCGGTACCTTCCATATTCACATCTTTGTCTGGTCGATCGTCGGTATTGTGGTCCACTTAATTACGAAAAATTTGTGACAGATTTAGGACATACTATTTGTTACAAGACAAGGTGAACTTAAGTTCCTAGATATTATATTTGATCCTAATTCCTTAGATACTATACCTTAAGGACCATTTAGCTGACGACAACCAGGGATATTGTTGTCCACCTAAATTGAGCAGCGATATCTATAGACAATTTGTATGAGTTCAATTTTAAGTGTACTGGAACGTGTTTCCCGCTTCCTGATATGCTCCATCCATCAAGAACTTCCAGAGTACTCCTTACATTGGGTGAGCAGACAACCATTCAAAGAGAGAAGAGATTCAGAATTCTATTGCTAACTACTTCAGAGGGGTTGAGAAGAAGAAGGTTGCATATGTTGTGTACCAGGTCGGATTAGAAGTCGCGCAAAGGAGACAACATATGGCTAACAGATAAGAAGTATTTCACACACACACACACACACACACATATATATATATATATACATATATAAATAAATAAAAATATATATATATATATATATATATATATATATATATATATATATATATATAGCCTGCAGAGAAATAGAGTTGCATATGTTGTGTACCAGGTCGGATTGGAAGTCACGCAAAGGAGACAACATATGACTAACAGACGGAAAGAAAGAAAATGATATTCTACAGACCTAATTTATCGGAATTTACCAGTCGCCCCATCCAACCGGAATTAAGGACTGAATCCGCACATTGAGGAAAAGTTAAACCACGGTTCCAAGTACGGGTTCAATTAACGTGACGAGTAGATTCCCATACATATATCTCCCTGCTCAACCTATCCGAACGTCGTATTGTCAGGCTGAACGTATCTAACTAGGTCAAGATTTGTCAAGTCTATAAATTTCCTAAGTTCAACTCTGCCTAGTGAAGTCCATTAAAATCTTTCGTGCCTACCGACGCATCAATCCAGAGCATAGACCCTTCAACTTTGGGTACGTTATGTAGACTCAGGTTGCCTGTTATCACTAGATAATATCACTTCCCAAAGCATCTCCCTCAAGCACATTTCATAACCAACATATATATATATATATATATATATATATATATATATATATATATATATATTGATTTTTTGATTTTCTAATCTTTTTGGATTTTTTAAAATTTTCTAATTTTTTGTTTTGTTTTTATTTCTCCCACTAAATTTGTGCATAGGAGAGAAGCGAAAGTAAATGCACAAATTTAAACTATCCTAAAACAAAATTAGTCTTTAAAGTGAATCAGCTTAAGAAAAACTCAAGAGTATAGAGAAGAAAACGCAAACCGTAATTCACCGATTGAATCTGCATTCAGAAGGTCTAAGAACAACAAGCATAACCTCAGAACAGATCCGAAAATTATTCATATCATTAAGCACTAACCCCATGTGATCCATTCTTTTCTTCCTTTCTCGCAAAAGGACACATACTCTCAAACAAAGGTCTGAATGTTGTACAGTGGAGAGATGTCCCTTATCATGTGCCTGGAATAGCCACTACCAACAAACCGAAGTTTGATGATATGCCTCCATAGCTGCTCCAACACAGAGCGGGATTAGTTGGTCTTTGGAACCCAGTCCATTTTGAAATTGGGTCGACCTTTGTCATCAACGCACGATACTCTCTCCAATGACATATCCTGCTTATCACAAACATAAGATGTAGAAACGTTAGAATCGTTAGAAGATTTAGGAGATTGATCCTTCGGAACCCATTTGTAGCTGGGTTTAACCCATTTTTTTTTGATCTGATGGGTGGCTCAGTGCTTGCTTTTGATCTTGATGACGATCATTGAGATGACTTTGACCTAACCAGTCTTTGTTTTACTGGATCATCTCTTGGATTGGGCTTGTTGGCTAACATTTCCTTCTTGCCCTTGGGATTCAGATTCTTGGCCTTGTGGGTTTGATTCTTGGCCTCTTGCGGTTCCAGTCACCATTGTCTGAACATGACCTGGAAGGGTTTCTTTTGAAGTATCTCCCATTTGGCGCGTTTTGCCATCCTTGTGCGTAGTAGGGAACATATGCACGATTTGGACAGTCTCGGGCAATGTGTCCAGGTGTTCCATAGTGAAAACAAGTCTTTTTCGTCACTGTGAAGTTATTTATTTCTGCCCCTGGTGGCGTATCTGTGCCTCATTTCTTGTTGTTCCCACATGCACAATTGCAACAGGCACTTTGTTGCGTTGCAATTGGAGGCCTATATTTCTCAACAGCAGGTTGATTAGAAGCAACAAAGTTAGAGTTCAAGGGGTCATTTGTTTGTTTAGAAGAACTCTCCTTGTTCTCATCCTCTGCTACTTTACCTGCACATGTAACAGAAGCATCAGTATTTTCTGATGGGTTTTAGCCATAAGAACTTTCCTATGTGCGCATGCAAAACCCTAATGCTCGGATCTAGGCTTTCTAATAAACATGCTTTGAATCCAAGACTTCTAATGACTAATTAGGTTAAATAACAACATTGAAATAGATCTATAATCATACCTTTGAGTTCCTTGTTGATCTTGACGTCTTGGAGCTTCTAGAGTCACAAATGTCACTCCTCTAATGGCTTACAAACACCAATAGCAAGAAGAATGATTTAGGAGAGAGGAGAGGGGAGGAATTCGGCCAGGGTTCTCTTACTTTATGAGATGTTTTGAATTCCCTATGCCATGGGGTCTATTTATACTTGTAGACTCCTTAAGGGTTACAAGCTAAACCCTAATTAGATAATCTTCTCTTAAGGCTATCCAAATCCATTCCATAGATAAGCCTTTGGACGATTTTAGCTATCCTATATCTCATAGAATTCGTCCAAAGCATATCCTAATGGATTTACAGTCTAAAGTTTAACTATCAAACAATTGACAGTTTATACCCCTTTATTTAATTAATCTCTTTAAGTCACCAAATTAATTCTAATTAATTCTATGACTTATATTAATCAAATAACAAATATATTATTCATTATATTATTCTCATAATATATTAATAATATTTACTCTCTCTTAATAAATCATCCTATCAAGTTGCTATGGTGAAGGCAACCCAAAAGGACCATGCACAACCGGGTCAAATACTTGTCTAATATAGTTGCAGCCTTAGACACTATTCCAACAGTCTCCCACTTGGATAAGTCTAGTAACTATATTTACATGTACAATTCGGTTTGCAATCGTAGCTCTCAAAGACGCTGTCAACTCTGATCTAATCAATCTTGTCCTTTAGATAAGGGAACGTACAGTCCTCTGTTAGATATCATGTTGACAATCCTATGGAATGGTTAGTCAAGCATTTAGGTTTCTCGATCTCTGATTTATTTGACATAGAACTTAATCGAACACATCAATTCAGTTCTGACCGGGCCCGGCACATAAGTCAAATCAAATCATTGAGCGGCCGATATATGGCTTTTACCTTCTTAGAGAAAAGTTACAGATAAACTTCGACTTATATGCATTTACTTATTCATTAACCAACTATACACAACAATACGTTTTATAACACCAAGTTACTGATGCATTTTCGTATTATCAATGTACAATCAATTAACAAATAACAAACCATATATCTAGGTTTTAAGACTATATGATATTATCGTCTTGCGATCACCTTTTATATTGTATTCCATAAGGTGATTCCAGCAAGCGCGGGTTTATTCCAATGCTCAAAACTAGTTCATAAGCACTCATGAACATTGCAGCAATCCTTTGCTATGTCTAACACCATTTAGACATTCTACACACCAATTCATGACAATCTTCATTCATATCTACTCCCAACATATGAACGATTGTGGACCATTTGAACAATTCGATTATTCCTAATAAACTCAATTATTCTGGAAGTCAAAACATGCAAAGTGAAACAATAGCTAAACAATTAACATAAAATAGTAACATTACTCATAAATAAAACTCCTTTATTTAATCATCAAATGTCAATTACATTTATCTATTACACGTTTCTAATACTATCTAATCTATGCTAATATCATCCTTCAGCCCAATACTCCTAGCATGCTGCAAGTGCTTAACCCTACTCGGTCCCTTCGTAAGTGGATCTGCTGGGTTATCTTCTGATGATATCCTCTTCACTACGAGTTGTCCTTCTTCTACACGATGTCTAATAAAGTGATACTTTCTATCGATATGTCTTGATCTACCATGATCCCTCGGTTCCTTGGTCAAGGCAACCGTGCCTTCGTTATCTGTAACAGCCCGGAATTTCAGTTATTGCTTTAAAACTATTTTTGGGGGCATTTTAGGAAGGGACTCGGCGAGTTGGAGCCAGACTCGCCGAGTAGGACCGCAGACTTGGTCGCGGGTTCGCGACTGGACTCGACGAGTCCAGATATGGACTCGGCGAGTCGACGCTGTTCAGCAGAAACCCTAGCCGTTTGGTTTTGGGTCGTATATAACGCCTCTTAGGCCGTCATTGTCCGTCTTTTGGCCGATTGAGAAGAACCCTAATCGTTGTGGACGTCTAGAGCAGGAGAGAAAGCTATTGGAACTTGGAGGAACTTGTTAGGCAAGAAGAAGAAGAGTTTGGCCAAAGGAATATCAAGGAGGATCGAGTCCTGAGGCTTGGGGACACAGAGAGTGCGTTTTCAGGTAATACTCGGACCATTTCTGTTATTTTGATGTGTATACGAATCTAGGGTTTATGAAACCCATTTAGTGATTAGATGGGTTATTATGTTATTACCCAGACGTTTATACCCCAGTAATAAGATGTTTAGAAGTCCAGAAAGTCCCATGATTGTATATCTCGGGACCATACGTATTTCAGGAAGCAGTTGCGCGTCTGCATGGCATGGTCTCGCCGAGTTGTTCTTCAGACTCGGCGAGTAGCTTGAAGATTCACTGGGACTCGCCGAGTTGTTCTTCAGACTCGGCGAGTGGAGTCGGGGTGGCCCCGCGATTCTTCCACGTGGATCTCGTCGAGTCAAGGGGGATACTCGACGAGTAGAAAGGGAACAACAGGGAAAGTTGGGGAGGACGTCTAGACTCGTCGAGTCGCCTTTGCACTCGACGAGTCCGGTCAAGTTGACCGTTGACCAGAGTTGACCTGCATGTAATTTCTTAGGGTCAGTTGTCTTGGATGATAAGAGTATTAATAAGGGTATATGGTATTATAGGGAGTCTGCGGATCGGCGGATCGAGTGCGAGTGGTTTCAAGAGTTGATAGTTTTCATTACCGCGAGGTGAGTCTTCTCACTATACTACACCCGGAAGGGTTTGACTGTGAGACCGGAAGGCCGAATATGATATGTGTTATTTATGCTATAAATAGAAAGGTAGTTGCTATGCATGATATGTATGTTTATACGGGCCGGAAGGCGATATGTTATGTGATAGAAAGGTCAGGTATGATGTATGATATATGTGCTATGTGTGCTTGATTAAATGTATTATGTGTCGTAAATGTTATGGGCCGGAAGGCAATATGTTATGGGCCGGAAGGCGATTACGTTACGGGCCGGAAGGCAATGTATTGTGGACCGGAAGGTCAGGGCCTGGAAAGGCGTATATGTGTAAGTCGTATACTGGGGAACTCACTAAGCATTTATGCTTACAAGTTGTTATGTATGTGTTTCAGGTACTAGCGAGGACCGTGGGAAGGCGCCGGCATGACGCATACACACTGCTGCTATTCGAGATCTTGGGGATTTTATATATGTATTTGATATGAAACACAGAATAAATGTTATTGGTTGAGTAAAATCACTTTATTTTAAATGAAAAATTTTGTTTGAAAATTTGCGTTGTTACAATTGGTATCAGAGCCTTGGTTTGAGGGATTCGGGTGTACCTTCGGGTGTAACTGAACTAAAACCGAGGATTTGAGGAAAAATCTTTTAAAAATAATAAAGACATAAATTTTTATAAATGGTAAAGTGGTAAACAAGAACGGAGCAGTGTGTACGATCAGCCAGCGCCCGAACGGTAAAGATCCCCAGAATACCTTACAATGTTATGTTATGCACTGAATTATGAATTGTTATGCATGCTAGAAGACTAGGTATACATGATAGGACTAGAATGGCCTGTTTTGTGATGCCTTAGTCTAGGGAGATTACTTATATGAGATATTCGGTAGTGTGCAAGTAGATAGTGCATACTAGAAGTAGAGTACTCATTATTCTGGGTTTGGGGAGGAAGATTTGGGACGAATACTGATACGGTGTGGTCGGTAGTATTGGGCCCGTACTACCGAAGGCACCGGGTTGGTGGAAGACCCAAGTAAGAATCCCTGGATATCGGAGACTGAGTAGGGTTGCGTTATCGAGTACAATAGTACTTGATGGAGTCTCTGATAATTTTATGTTGTACTTCAGAGACATCATGGTTACCACACGACATGGGGCGAGTTCGAGCACCGTGAGTGACGAGGATATTCGTCAGATGATCCAGGAGGAGGTAGCTGCAGCGATCCGGGCCGAGATCCCGGAGATGTTTGGGTCTATTAAGACCACATTGATGGAGACGTTCGAGGAGCGGTACGCCGCACTGACTGATGTTGCAGCCGCTGCCGCTACCGCAGCTGTGGCCGCTGCCAGGCCGCAGGGGGGCGATTCGTTGTTGTTCCGGGAATTCAGCAACACAAAACCCCCTGAGTTCGATGGGACGCAGGACCCGATTGTTGCGATGAGGTGGATCGCCGACATTGAGGGATGCTTCTACACTTGCTCATGCCCGGAGCATCTGAGGGTACGGTTCGCCTTGAACCAGCTCCGTCTGGGAGCGAATGATTGGTGGAAGTTCGTGACGGCGAACTTCACTCTGGCGGAGATTACAGCGGTGACATGGGAGAGGTTTACTGAGATGTTCAGGGACGAGTATGTTCCCCCAATGGAGAGGGAACGGTTGATTCAGGAGTTCTTGACCCTTAAGTAGGGTACTGATTCCGTTGCGGTGGTCACACGGAAGTTTCACGAGAGGGCGATGTTCTGCCCAGAGCTGGTGTCTTCGGAGCAGTCACGGATGAGCCGGTATTTAGGCGTTCTGAGGAGGGATATCCGGGAGTTTGTGTCAAACTCCACCTATCGTACTTTCACTGAGCTTCAGGCGAACGCCAGGAAGCACGAGATCGAGTTGGAGACCCAGGCCAGGGAGGAGCCGAGTCTCGGCAGGTGGATCGGCGGCCGGCTCAGTCTCAGCCGGCAGCCAAGCGGATCAAGTCCGCTGATTCGAGGATGGGAGGTCCGAAGGGCCGCACTTGCGGAAAGTGCGGCAAGAGTCATGAGGGGGCGTGTCGAGCTGGTGGTTGTTACAAGTGTGGTAAGGAGGGACACATTGCCAGGGATTGCCCTAAGGGGTTTATGGTTTGCTTTCACTGCAACCAGACAGGCCATCGGAAGGTCGAGTGCCCGCAGCTTCGTCAGGGATCTACACCGACTACCAGGACTACTGAGACCCGACCGGCGAAGGTCGAGGCCCCGAGGGCTCGCGGGAGAGCCTTTCAGCTGACAGTGGAGGAGGTTCCAGTGGTGCATGAGTTTCCAGATGTTTTTCCCGAGGAGTTGCCGGGAGTACCTCCTGCGAGGCAAGTGGAGTTTGGTATCGATCTGATTCCGAGGGCTGCGCCTATTGCGAAGGTGCCTTATCGTCTTGCACCTCCAGAGATGCAAGAGTTGTCCTCGCAACTCCAGGAGTTGCTGGGGAAGGGATTTATTCGGCCGAGTAGCTCGCCGTGGGGAGCACCGATTCTGTTCGTCAAGAAGAAGGATGGTTCACACCGGATGTGTATCGATTACCGGGAGTTGAACAAGGTGACGGTCAAGAACCGCTATCCGTTACCGAGGATCGATGATCTATTCGATCAGTTGCAAGGGGCATCTTGGTTTTCCAAGATCGATTTGAGATCAGGGTACCATCAGGTAAGAGTACGGGATGAGGACGTTCAGAAGACAGCATTCAGGACGCGGTATGGGCATTACGAGTTCGTGGTGATGCCTTTCGGTCTCACCAATGCCCCGGCAGTGTTCATGGACCTCATGAACAGGGTATGCAGGCCGATGCTGGATCGGTCTGTGATTGTATTTATCGACGACATCCTAGTGTATTCGCGAACTAGAGAGCAGCATGAGGGACATTTGAGAGAGGTCCTTGAGGTACTGAGGTCGGAGAAGCTATATGCAAAATTCTCCAAATGTGACTTCTGGTTGTGGGAGGTCCAATTTCTTGGACATGTTGTTAATCAGTCAGGGATATTGGTCGATCCGGCCAAGGTGGAAGCAGTGATGAGTTGGGAAGCACCGAAGTCACCTTCCGAGATCAGGAGTTTCCTTGGGTTGGTGGGGTACTATCGGAGGTTTATTAGGGACTTCTCCAAGATCACAATACCGCTCACCAGATTGACCCGGAAGGGTGTTACATTCTCATGGGGACCCGAGCAACAGACTTCCTTCGAGACACTACGCCAGAGACTGTGCGAAGCCCCGGTATTAGCCCTCCCGGAAGGGATGGAAGATTTTGTTGTGTATTGCGACGCATTGATTTCGAGACTAGGTGCAGTGTTGATGCAGAGGGGCCATGTGATAGCTTATGCATCGAGGCAATTAAAGCCTCACGAGGCGAGATATCCCACGCATGACTTGGAGTTGGGGGCAGTAGTGTTCGCTCTCAAGATTTGGCGTCACTACCTATATGGGGTTCGTTGTACTATATACACAGACCATAAGAGTTTGAAGTATTTGATGGATCAACCCAACCTAAATATGCGTCAGAGGAGATGGTTGGACGTGGTTAAGGATTATGACTGTGAGATCCTATACCACCCAGGCAAGGCTAATGTGGTAGCCGATGCATTGAGTCGTAGGGCGGAGAGCACTCCGTTGCGAGATGTATGCCTGAGACTGACGGTGATGACTCCGGTATTGGATGCTATTCATGGGGCGCAGGCCGAGGTTGTGAGATCCGAGATGCAGAAGAAAGAGCGGGTCGTTGGGTTAATTTCCGAGTTCGTTAAGGATGGACGAGGACTTCTGACGTTTCAAGGTTGGATTTGGGTACCATTCGTGGGCGGTACGCGTACTACTTTGATGGAGGAGGCTCATAGATTGAAATTCGCGATCCATCCCGGTGCTACGAAGATGTATTTGGACTTGAGGAAGGAATATTGGTGGCCTTGTATGAAGAGAGACGTCGCATGGTTCGTTGAGAGGTGTTTGACCAGCCGTAGGGTTAAGGCCGAGCACCAGAGACCGCATGGTAAGTTGCAGCCCTTGGAGATTCCCGAGTGGAAGTGGGAACAGATTACTATGGATTTCATCACCAAATTGCCGAGAACTGCCAGGGGAGTCAATGCAATTTGGGTGATTGTGGATAGGTTGACGAAGAGTGCACACTTCCTTGCCATTAGCGAGAGTTCATCAGCGTAGAAGTTGGCAGAGTTATACGTGAGCGAGGTAATATCTCGGCATGGAGTGCCGATCTCGATTGTTTCAGACCGTGATGTACGTTTCACTTCTAGGTTCTGGAAGAAATTCCATGAGGAGCTGGGTACTAAACTACATTTTAGTACCGCATACCATCCCCAGATAGACGGTCAGAGCGAGCGGACGATTCAGACATTGGAAGACATGCTTAGAGCATGTGTGTTAGACTTCGGGGGTAGCTGGGATGCGCATTTACCCTTGGCTGAGTTTTCCTACAACAACAGCCATCATTCGAGCATTGGTATGCCACCTTTTGAGTTGTTGTATGGTAGGAGGTGTCGGACTCCCATTTGCTGGGGAGAGGTGGGACAGAGAGTGATGGGCAGTACAGAGATCGTACTCCAAACGACAGAGCAGATTCAGCAGGTTAGGCAGAGGTTATTGACCGCCCAGAGCCGACAGAAGAGTTATGCGGACAGACGCCGATCCGAGCTTGAATTCCAGGTTGGCGACTTCGTTCTCCTGAAGGTCTCTCCTTGGAAAGGAGTGATCCGGTTCAGAAAGAGGGGCAAGTTGGGACCCCGGTTCATAGGTCCATTTTGGGTAATTGCAAGAGTAGGTCGGGTAGCTTATCGGCTAGAGTTGCCAGCAGAGTTGGGACAGATTCACAATACCTTTCACGTATCACAGTTGAGGAAGTGTATAGCCGATGAGTCGGCAGTGGTTCCGTTAGAGGATATTCAGGTGGATGCGAGTCTGAATTACGCCGAGAGACCAGTAGCTATCAGGGATCGGAAGATCAAGGTTCTGCGAAACAAGGAGGTACCTCTGGTGTTGGTTCAGTGGCAACACCGGAAGGGATCGGAGATGACTTGGGAGCCGGAACGTGAGATGCGGGAGCAGCATCCGGAGTTATTCGCAGAGTGAGACTTCGAGGGCGAAGTCTAGTTCTAGTGGGGGAGAGTTGTAACAGCCCGGAATTTCAGGTATTGCTTTAAAACTATTTTTGGGGGCATTTTAGGAAGGGACTCGGCGAGTTGGAGCCAGACTCGCCGAGTAGGACCGCAGACTTGGTCGCGGGTTCGCGACTGGACTCGACGAGTCCAGATATGGACTCGGCGAGTCGACGCTGTTCAGCAGAAACCCTAGCCGTTTGGTTTTGGGTCGTATATAACGCCTCTTAGGCCGTCATTGTCCGTCTTTTGGCCGATTGAGAAGAACCCTAATCGTTGTGGACGTCTAGAGCAGGAGAGAAAGCTATTGGAACTTGGAGGAACTTGTTAGGCAAGAAGAAGAAGAGTTTGGCCAAAGGAATATCAAGGAGGATCGAGTCCTGAGGCTTGGGGACACAGAGAGTGCGTTTTCAGGTAATACTCGGACCATTTCTGTTATTTTGATGTGTATACGAATCTAGGGTTTATGAAACCCATTTAGTGATTAGATGGGTTATTATGTTATTACCCAGACGTTTATACCCCAGTAATAAGATGTTTAGAAGTCCAGAAAGTCCCATGATTGTATATCTCGGGACCATACGTATTTCAGGAAGCAGTTGCTCGTCTGCATGGCATGGACTCGCCGAGTTGTTCTTCAGACTCGGCGAGTAGCTTGAAGATTCACTGGGACTCGCCGAGTTGTTCTTCAGACTCGGCGAGTGGAGTCGGGGTGGCCCCGCGATTCTTCCACGTGGATCTCGTCGAGTCAAGGGGGATACTCGACGAGTAGAAAGGGAACAACAGGGAAAGTTGGGGAGGACGTCTAGACTCATCGAGTCGCCTTTGCACTCGACGAATCCGGTCAAGTTGACCGTTGACCAGAGTTGACCTGCATGTAATTTCTTAGGGTCAGTTGTCTTGGATGATAAGAGTATTAATAAGGGTATATGGTATTATAGGGAGTCTGCGGATCGGCGGATCGAGTGCGAGTGGTTTCAAGAGTTGATAGTTTTCATTACCGCGAGGTGAGTCTTCTCACTATACTACACCCGGAAGGGTTTGACTGTGAGACCGGAAGGCCGAATATGATATGTGTTATTTATGCTATAAATAGAAAGGTAGTTGCTATGCATGATATGTATGTTTATACGGGCCGGAAGGCGATATGTTATGTGATAGAAAGGTCAGGTATGATGTATGATATATGTGCTATGTGTGCTAGATTAAATGTATTATGTGTCGTAAATGTTATGGGCCGGAAGGCAATATGTTATGGGCCGGAAGGCAATATGTTATGGGCCGGAAGGCAATATGTTACGGGCCGGAAGGCAATATGTTATGGGCCGGAAGGCGATTACGTTACGGGCCGGAAGGCAATGTATTGTGGACCGGAAGGTCAGGACCTGGAAAGGCGTATATGTGTAAGTCGTATACTGGGGAACTCACTAAGCATTTATGCTTACAAGTTGTTATGTATGTGTTTCAGGTACTAGCAAGGACCGTGGGAAGGCGCCGACATGACGCATACACACTGCTGCTATTCGAGATCTTGGGGATTTTATATATGTATTTGATATGAAACACAGAATAAATGTTATTGGTTGAGTAAAATCACTTTATTTTAAATGAAAAATTTGTTTGATAATTTGCGTTGTTACATTATCACAGAAAATCTCCATTGGCTCCTTTATGGCAGGTACAACTCCAAGATCACTTATGAAGTTCTTTAGCCATATTGCCTCCTTCGACGCTTCGCTCGCTGCAATGTACTCTGATTAGCACGTTGAATCAGCTACGGTTTCCTGCTTTGAACTCTTCCATGTCACTGCTCCTCCATTTAGGGTAAAGACCCAGCCCGACTGCGAACGGTAGTTGTCCTTGTCGGTCTAAAAACTGGCGTCACTATACCCTCGCACCTTCAAGTCCTCACTCCCTCCGAGGACTAAGAACCATTCCTTCGTCCTCCGAAGGTACTTAAGGATGTTTTTCACCGCAATCCAATGTGCTTTTCCAGGATTCCCTTGATATCTGCTAACCATGCTCAAAGCGAAGGCTACATCAGGGCGAGTACAAGTCATAGCGTACATGATTGAGCCAACTGCGGAAGCGTATGGTACTCGGCTCATTTCTACTATCTCAGCTTCGGTACTCGGACTTTGAGTCTTACTCAATTTGGCATTACTTTGTATCGGTAGTTCTCCCTTCTTTGAGTTTTCCATACTAAAACGTTTTAGTACCTTCTCTAAGTAAGTATTCTGACTAAGTCCAATTAGTCTCTTACTTCTTTCTCTTACTATCCTTATTCCCAAAATGTAAGAAGCCTCTCCGAGGTCCTTCATAGCGAAGCACTTCCCGAGCCAGGACTTAACCTCCTGCAGAGTTGGGATGTCGTTTCCTATGAGTAATATGTCATCGACATATAGAACGAGGAAGCTTACTATACTCCCACTGGCTTTGACATATACACAAGATTCGTCTTCGCTTCGTACAAATCCAAACTCTTTGACTTTCTCATCGAAGCAAAGATTCCATCTGCGAGACGCTTGCTTAAGTCCATAAATGGACTTCTCAAGCTTACACACTCTATCCGGATGCTTCGGATCCACAAACCCCTCTGGCTGAGCCATGTAAACATCCTCAGCCAACTTTCCGTTAAGGAAAGCGGTCTTGACATCCATTTGCCAAATCTCATAATCATGAAATGCAACAATTACTAGCATCACTCTAATAGATTTAATCTTCGCAACTGGTGAGAAGGTCTCATCATAGTCAACTCCGGGAGTTTGAGTAAAGCCCTTCGCGACCAATCGCGCTTTATATGTGTGTACGTTCCCATCCACGTCGGTCTTCTTCTTGAAGATCCATTTGCACCCAACGGTCTTACGTCCGGGCACGTAATCAACCAAATTCCAAACTTGGTTATCATACATGGATTGGATCTCGCTATCCATTGCCTCTTTCCACTTTACAGACTCCAGGCCTGCCATGGCTTCCTTATAGCTATTAGGTTCATCGAGATTTACTAGTGTACCATCACTAATATACGTGTCCCCTTCGGTAGTAATATGAAAGCCATAAAACTGGGGATGAACTCTAACTCTATCGGAACGTCTAAGAGGTAAGGATTCGTCAATCGGTTCAACCGGAGTTTCCTCCTCGGGTTGAATGCCAGCGGTAGAGGTTCCTTCATCCATCGACTCTTGAATCTCTTCAAGTTCGATTTGCCTCCCACTGTCTCCTTGGCTTATGAGTTCTCGCTCTCGGAAAACTCCTCTCCTCGCAACGAAGACAACATTGTCCTTCGGTCTATAGAAGAGATATCCAAAGGATGTCTGTGGGTAGCCGATGAAAATACATCGCTCACTTCGAGGTTCAAGCTTGTCGTGAGTATCTCGTCTTACGAAAGCCTCGCAACCCCAAACCTTGATATGTGCCAATGAGGGAGCTTTCCCTGTCCACATCTCGTGAGGTGTTTTTGCAACCTTCTTAGTAGGGACTCGGTTAAGGATATGGGCGGCAGTCTCTAAGGCATACCCCCAAAAAGAGATTGGTAGTGAAGCACGACTCATCATAGAGCGAACCATATCCAATAAGGTTCGCTTACGCCTTTCTGCCACACCATTCAACTGCGGTGTCCTAGGAGGCGTCAATTGTGAAACTATTCCACACTCCTTGAGATAATCGTGGAATTCAAGACTTAGGTACTATCCTCCTCGATCGGATCGAAGTATCTTGATTTTCCTGCCCAATTGATTCTCCACTTCATTCTTGAACTCTTTGAACTTTTCAAAGGTGTCTGACTTTTGCTTGATTAAGTAGATATATCCATATCTACTATAGTCATCGGTAAAAGTCACATAGAAGCGGTTCCCATCCTTTGTGGTTGATCTAAACGGTCCACATACATCGGTATGTATTAGGTCCAATAGACCCTCGCCCCTTTCACATGTACTCGTGAAGGGTGACTTAGTCATCTTTCCAAGCAAACAAGACTCGCATGTGTCATCTTCCCTAAGGTCGAATGACTCCAACACTCCATCCCTTTGGAGTTGGGCTATGCGTTTCTTGTTGACATGTCCAAGACGACAATGCCATAAGGATGCTTTATACATACTATTGGAAGAATCAATGTTCAAAACATCATTTCCTAAGTTATCAACAATCATAACGGTTTCATATATTCCATTACATGGTATAGCTTCAAAGTAAAAGACACCATTTAGATAAGCCAAAATAGAACCATTCTCATTATTAAAAGAAAATCTAAATCCTTGTCTATATAAACCATGAAATGAAATGATGTTTCTAGCCATTTCTGGTGAATAGCAACAATTGTTCAAATCTAAAACCAAACTATTCCTAAGCACTAAAGAATACACTCCAATCTTGGTCACAAGTGACGATCTTCTGTTCCCCATGATTAGATTGATCCTTCCTTGCTCCACATCCCTACTTCTTCTTAGTCCCTGCACATTAGAACAAATGTGATAACCACAACCGGTATCAAGAACCCAAGAAATAGCATGATTAGAATCGTTAGATTTGATTGTGTATATACCTGCGAAAGATGGCTTGATCTTTCCCTCTTTGATCGCTTGCAGGTAATCCGGGCAGCTTCTCTTCCAATGTCCTATCTTGTGGCAGTGGTGGCACTCTGCCTCCTTCGGGTTAGAGCAGGGCTTAGCGGGATCAACCTTGGTCCCACTAGAAGAGGCACCATCTCGGGCTTTCGCCTTGCGATAGTTCTTCGATGAAGCTTTCCTCTTCTTTCCCTTCCCTTGACCAATAGCCAAGACAGGAGCAGCGGACGAATTGGGAGTAGGTGCAACAGACTTGTCCTTGAAGTTGCTCTCAGCAACCCTCAAGAGACCTTGGAGCTTGCTTAGGGTGACCTCTTCTTTGTTCATATGGTAGGTCATCCTAAATTGATTGTACATCGGAGGCAAAGAGTGAAGCACCATATCGATCGCCAAGTCTTCACCGAAGTCAACATTTAACTTGCGAAGGTGGTCGACATACCTTTGCATCTTTTGCAGGTGCATGGTAAGAGATTTTCCATGACCCATCTTCGCGGAAATCATGTTGGTGAAAATCTCAGAACGCTCTTGTCTCGCGTTTTGATGGTATCTCTCCAATAAGTCTTGGTGCATCTCGTATGGGTACATGTCCTCGTAGGACTTTTGGAATTCGGAGTTCATGGTGGCGATCATGATGCAATGTACCTTCGTTGCATCTCGCTCATGGGTTTCAAAGGCGGTGATTTCGGCGGCAGTAGCGACTTCGGGGTTGATTTTCTCGAGCTTCTCATCGAGGACATACTCCTTATCCTCATAGCGAGCAATGGTGCGAATGTATCTTATCCATTCGCTAATGTTCGTTCCATCGAAGGTGACCTTTTGGCAAAGGCTCATCAACGTGAAAGAACTAGCAGCAGCGTTGTTTGCGTTCGACATCTACAATTAGAAAAGGACAAAGATAGATTAGAATAAGAATCCCTAATTATCACCCAATAAGAAAAATTAGGGCTAGGATCCAATAATAACATTTACATACTAGAAAAGGGATGCCGTAATCTAACATGCAAATAAATTGAAGGTAAGTGAATGAAAAATCACTAATTCTCCATCACAAAACTTAAACTATTAGTCCTAAGTGTTTTTGAGAATTCCTAGGTTCGGATGAGATTCATTGAAACTATTCAATGGCATGTTTAAATCTCAATATGCCCCTCTTGTTTGTGACTGGGATGCCGAGGATCACAAAGCGGGTGTGAATTACCATGCAAATTCACATGGTGCCTTCATTGTAACGATCACCTATTCGATGTGCCGGTAAACCACACACGCTCCATCGAACTATGATAAACAATGAATCACCCTTTGCAACCTTCGCTTAGAACCAATTAGTGTGCCGGTAAACCACACACGCTCCACTAACATCTTAGCAAGGTGCAAAGTGTAATTTCATGGGATTGCATCAATTCACTTTTCCTAAAGTAACTAGGATTGGGAAATTTTAAAAAAATGTGTAGTTACTTTGTATTTCTTATTATACTTTTAATGAGAGGATGAGGTTGCCCTATCCTACCCGTTCGGCTAACGACCCTCCACCAATCAAGCAAGCGGTGGGTGTGAGTGTACACCCATTAAGCGCCATTTTATAGGCCGCAACCTTATACCCACCTTATAGATCGGCTTCGTGAATGAGGCCTACTAACGGTAAGACTAGCATTTAGTTATACATATATATATATATATATATATATATATATATATATATATATATATATATATATATATATATTATTCTAGTAATATCATATTAGTATAGGGTTGTATTTTAAAACTTTTAAAATCTAGGGTTTGAAATTTAAGTTGTCTAAATTAAAACTTTTAATCACAAATATAAATTTCAAAACTTGAGGGTAGGTTTTAAACATTTAAAACATGGAGGATCAAATAACAAATAATTCCAATTAACAATTAATATCCTAATTATCTATATTTGATTTTATTCAAGATAATTACCAAAATAATTAAAATAATTAATTAATTATCATATAAGGAAATTAAATATTTTATTAGTTGATAAATACCTTTAACTATATCAAGATAATAGTCATATATATCAAAAAATCGGATTTAGATTGATCTATTATGATTAAGGTAAGTTTCCATAAGATAATTATGAAAAAATCCCGAATCTGGCCATTCCTGACGCCTGGACTCGCCGAGTCAGGCCTACTCGCCGAGTCCACCTTGGGACTCGCCGAGTCAGTGACTCAGAAACCTAAAAATCGAATTTTGTAGGTTTGTTTCAGTTAATCAAGCAACAATTTAAAGAAACCAAGCTAGGCTCTGATACCACTGATGGGTTTTAGCCATAAGAACTTTCCTATGTGCGCATGCAAACCCCTAATGCTCGGATCTAGGCTTTCTAATAAGCATGCTTTGAATCCAAGACTTCTAATGACTAATTAGGTTAAATAACAACATTGAAATAGATCTAGAATCATCCCTTTTAGTTCCTTGTTGATCTTGAGGTCTTGGAGCTTCTAGAGTCACAAATATCACTCCTCTAATGGCTTACAAACACCAATAGCAAGAAGAATGATTTAGGAGAGAGGAGAGGGGAGGAATTCGGCCAGGGTTCTCTTACTTTATGAGATGTTTCGAATTCCCTATGCCATGGGGTCTATTTATACTTGTAGACTCCTTAAGGGTTACAACCTAAACCCTAATTAGATAATCTTCTCTTAAGGCTATCCAAATCCATTCCATAGATAAGCCTTTGGACGATTTTAGCTATCCTATATCTCATAGAATTCGTCCAAAGCATATCCCAATGGATTTACAGTCTAAAGTTTAACTATCAAACAATTGACAGTTTATACCCCTTTATTTAATTAATCTCTTTAAGTCACCAAATTAATTTTAATTAATTCTATGACTTATATTAATCAAATAACAAATATATTATTCATTATATTATTCTCATAATATATTAATAATATTTACTCTCTCTTAATAAATCATCCTATCAAGTTGCTATGGTGAAGGCAACCTAAAAGGACCATGCACAATCGGGTCAAATACTTGTCTAATATAGTTGCAACCTTAGACACTATTCCAACATTTTCAACATTAATAACTCCTCCTGACACAAATCTAGCTCGTTTGCCATATTGAAGATGTGCCTCCCTGTCAATTTCTTCCTTTGTCATTGGGATGGATGTGTAGTTATGATTGAAAGGAGGAGGAACACTATCATACCCTAGACCCTTGCTTTTATTTTCTTTGATTTTTAACCGGGTTTCATATAAGGACTCGACTGTCTGACTTGACGCAGTATAATTTTTGAAACTGACATCAGTTTTTCCACACTTAATTTTTAAAGCGTCAAGTTCTTCAGTTACAGCAGCAAGTTGTCTCTTAACATAATCATAATTTTCACACTTGCTGCTATACTCTTCCTAAAGTTTCCTAAAGTCCTTGGTTTTAGCTTCTAATTCAGCCTTCAGGGGTTTCTGTCCTTTCCTGAGTTGATATCCTTCATATCTCAGGTCCTCAACTTCTCTTTTAAATACATCAATTTGTTCCCGAAATAACTTAATCGTATCTTCACATGATTGAGAACATGAAACTTCACATGAATGAGAACATGACACTTCATTGAGCACAAGGTTTACAGAACTCTTGAAAGCGTCAAGCTCTTCAATTACTTCAGCAATACTAAGACGATTGAGATCTTTTGTCTTCGTGATGACAACTACATTCATATCCCACAATTTTGGAAGTGAATTCAATAGCCTTTTGGTTATCTCAGATTTAGTCAAGAAGATCCCAACTATATTCATCTCAGTAGTAAGGGTAGTAAATCGCTGCAACTGACTTTGCAGGGTTTCGCCAGGGATATAATCGAACATGTTGAAATTTTGTCTTAACATATCCTGACGACTCTCTTTCATGTTTTAAACTCCCTCGTAGGCCTTCAAATCAATTAAAAAACACAACTAGAAGCCAAAATCAAACTTAAAAGTCAAACCCTTTGATTATAAAAGTCAACCTTAAAAGTCAAATTTAAAAAGTTAAACTCAAAAGTCAAACTTGAAAAGTCAAACTTAGAAGTCAAACCGAAAAGTTAACTTTGAAAATTTAAAAGTTAAACGAAAAAGTCAAAGTTTAAAGTCAAAGTCAAAATTTAAGGTCAAAAGTTAAAAAATAAAAGTCAAAAATAAATATATATATATATTTTATTATTTTATTATTTTATTATTATTATTATTATTATTATTATTATTATTATTATTATTATTATTATTTATTATTTTTTTAATTTTTTTTAGATATTTTGGATGAAAAAGGAATTTGAAAATAAAAGAAATTTTGTTTTTGGGCTAAAAATGACAATTTTGCGAAACTTGAAAGCGGGAATGAGATGTTAAGTTTAAAGAATCGAAGGAATGACACAAAAGTCTTGATAGCCGACTTGGTAAGGCGCGAGCTTGCTGAACCGGAGATCTCGAGTTCTAACCCTTGCATCTCCAATTGCCCTTCCTAGTTTTTTATATGCGAGGCTGCTGACTGCGAGGCTGCTAAGTGCGAAGCTGCTGGGTGAGAGGCTTCTGAGTGCGAGGTGCGAACCGAAAACGATGCTGAGCAGTAAACTCCGAGCCGCATGCTCGGGCTGTAAACGTGCGAGGCCTCGGACCGTGAACTTCCTCGGACCGCAAACACTGGCCGCAAACACTTCACAAACCGTAGCTGCTGGCCGCCACCCCTCGCAGATTACGACCAACAACATAGATTTTTCGACTTTGAAGCTCCAAAAGTCGATCAAAAACCCTTTTTTATGAAAAACATGAAGAACAAACCTCCCTTATTTTTCGGAGATATATTCAAAAACGCAAGAATATTTCGAAAATAAGATCAAATAATGCCCCAAATTTGAAAAAAATTGACTGATACAACTTGGCTCTGATACCAATTGTAAGTCCCTAATTTGCCTCTGTATCAATCAGATTTGTTTGATGGTGTGGAATCCCAATCAAACGGATGATGTCAGATCAAATATAAGAGAATAAGAAGAAGAATATGATGAATCTATGTATGAATTGATTAGAATGAAGATCCAAATATAAAAGATTCACACACACACACACACACACACACACACACGTTTCTCTCTCTTTCTCTAGGCCATAAACTTTCATTTGTTCATCAATCTCTACTCCTCACCCTAGCACCTCTATTTATACTAGGGGAACTTTGGCCGGAAACAAATGGGCCGGAAATGAGTTTACGACCGTAAGCTGTTTACGGCCGTAAACTCAGCCGTAAACTAGACCATAGATTCATAAATATTACAGAAAAATAAAATTGCCCAGAAAAGTAAAGTATAAACCATATTTTGACCCAACAATCTCCCCCTTGGTTTATAACTTACTTTTCTTAATTGACCCAACAAGCTCCCCCAAAAAAGTAGCTGACCCTTCTTGTCAATCTTCAATGAGAGCTTGGCTTCAGCTTTAACCTTCGATTTCTTCACAGCATCAGGATGAACATATGAATCTTCAATGAAAGACTTCATCTTGAGCACTTGAGGTTTTCTTCAAGATTTGACTTTGAACGCACGTTGGGTGATGAAGCTTCTTGTACTAATTCTTGAAAGATAGTGCTTTCAGCTTGAGAATCTTTAGAGAGAACATCAGAGAGAAAAAATCTTCTGAATCACTTCAGTAGGTACAACGATAGCGGCAGACCGATTGAGGAGGCTTCAATGCAATCCGTCACATATTCTTCAATTTCTGCTTCACCTTGCTTCTGGGGTTGAAAGATTGAATTTGAAAGAATAATCTTCATTTCTTTCTCCTTCGAATGCGAATTCTTTGATGCTCACGGATGAGGCCTTTGGCTCAGAAATCTTCAACACAAACTCCATGAGTCTTATCTATACCTGAAATCACTTTTCAAGACAAAACAAAACTAAAAGAAAACTTAGCACACAAATTAAAACAGAAAAAAAATATATTTTTGGATTTTTGAATTTTCTAAACAAGAAATAAAACAGAAATAACACTATTTTTGGATTTTTAATTTTTCTGATTTTTCTTTGAATTTTGAATTTTTTTGATTTTTTTTTATTTTCAATATTTTTAATTTTTAATTCTCCCCTAATATTTAAATTAGAAGAAACTATGACAAATTTAACAAAAAAATAAAAATGATATCTAACTTTAAGAGTGATTCGGGATCAAAGTTTTTAGACAACCTTTATCCACTTGTTGGTACCTTCCATATTCACATCTTTGTCTAGTCGATCGTCGGTATTGTGGTCCACTTAAACACGAAAAATTTGTGACAGATTTAGGACATACTATTTGTTACAAGACAAGGTGAACTTAAGTTCCTAGTTATTATATTTGATCCTAATTCCTTAGATACTATACCTTAAGGACCATTCAGCTGACGACAACCAGGGATATTGTTGTCCACCTAAATTGAGCAGCGAGATCTATAGATAGTCTGTATGAGTTCAATTTTAAGTGTACTGGAACGTGTTTCCTGCTTCCTGATTTGCCCCAGCCATCAAGAACTTCCAGAGTACTCCTTACACAGGGTGAGCAAACAACCATTCAGAGAGAGAAGAGATTCAGAATTCTACTGCTAAATACTTCAGAGGGGTTGAGAATAAGAAGGTTGCATATGCTGTGTACCAGGTTGGATTAGAAGTCGCACAAAGGAGACATCATATGGCCAACAGATAAGAATTATTTCACACACATATATATATATAGCCTGCAGAGAAATAGAGTTGCATATGTTGTGTACCAGGTCGGATTGGAAGTTACGCAAAGGAGACAACATATGACTAACAGACGGAAAGAAAGAAAATGATATTCTACAGACCTAATTTTTCGGAATTTACCAGTCACCCCATCCAAACGGAATTAAGGACAGAATCCGCACATCGAGAAAAAGTTAAACCACGGTTCCAAGTACGGGTTCAATTAATGTGACGAGTAGATTCCCATATATATCTCCCTGCTCAACCTATCCGAGCGTCGTATTGTCAGGCTGAACGTATCTAACTAGTTCAAGATTTGTCAAGTCTATAAATTTCCTAAGTTCAACTCTGCCTAGTCAAGTCCATTTAGAATCTTTCGTGCCTACCGACGCATCAAACCAGAGCATAGACCCTTTAACTTTGGGTACATTATGCAGACTCAGGTTGCCTGTTATCACTAGATAATATCACTTCCCAAAGCATCTCCCTCAAGCACATTTCATAACCAATATATATATATATATATATATATATATATATATATATATATATATATATATATATATATTTTGATTTTTTGATTTTCTAATCTTTTTGGATTTTTTAAAATTTTCTAATTTTTTGTTTTGTTTTTATTTCTCCCCCTAAATTTGTGCATGGGAGAGAAGCGAAAGTAAATGCGCAAATTTAAACTATCCTAAAACAAAAATTAGTCTTTAAAGTGAATCAGCTAAAGAAAAACTCAGGAGTATAGAGACAAAAACGTAACCCGTAATTCACCGATTGAATATGCATTCAGAAGGATTGAGAACAGCAAGCATAACCTCAAAACAGATCCGAAAATTCTTCATATCATTAAGCACTAACACCATGTGATCCCTTCTTTTCTTCATTTCTCGCAAAAAGACACATACTCTCAAACAAAGGTCTGAATGTTGTACAGTTGAGAGATGTCCCCTATCATGTGTCTGGAACAGCCACTACCAACAAACTGAAGTTTGATGATATGCCTCCATAGCTGCTCAGACATAGAGCGGGATTAGTTGGTCATTGGAACCCAATCCATTTTGAAACTGGGTCGACCTTTGTCATCAATTCACGATACTCTCTCCCATGACATATCCTGCTTATCACAAACAGAAGATCTAGAAACGTTAGAATCGTTAGAAGATTTGGGAGATTGAGCCTTCGGAACCCATTTGTAGTTGGGTTTAACCCATTTCTTTTTCGATCTGATGGGTGGCTCAGTGCTTGCTTTTGATCTTGATGTCGGCCGTTGAGATGACTTTGACCTAACCGGTCTTTGTTTTACTGGATCATCTCTTGGATTGGGCTTGTTGGATGACATTTCCTTCTTGCCCTTGGGATTCAGATTCTTGGCCTTGTGGGTTTGATTCTTGGCCTTTTGCGCGTTCCAGTCACCATTGTCTGAGCGTGACCTGGAAGGGTTTCTTTTGAAGTATCTCCCACTTGGCGCGTTTTGCCATCCTTGTGCGTAGTAGGGAACATATGCACGATTTGTACAGTTTCGGGCAATGTGTCCAGGTGTTCCATAGTGAAAACAAGTCTTTTTCGTCACTGTGAAGTTATTTCTTCCTGCCCCTGGTGGCGTATCTTTGCCTCGTTTCTTGTTGTTCCCACATGCACAATTGCAACAGGCACTTTGTTGCATTGGAATTAGAGGCCTATATTTCTCAACGGTAGGCTGATTAGAAGCAACAGATTTAGAGTTCAATGGGTCGTTTGTTTGTTCAGAAGAACTCTCCTTGTTCTCATCCTCTGCTACTTTACCTGCACATGTAACAGAAGCATCAATATTTTCAACATTAATAACTCCTCCTGACACAAATCCAGCTCGTTTGCCATATTGAAGATGTGCCTCCCTGTCAATTTCTTTCTTTGTCATGGGGGTGGATGTGTAGTTATGATTGAAAGGAGGAGGAACACTATCATACCCTAGACCCTTGCTTTGATTTTCTTTGACTTTTAACTGGGTTTCATATAAGGACTCGACTGTCTGACTTGACGCAATATAATTTTTGAAACTGACATCAGTTTTTCCACACTTAATTTTTAAAGCGTCAAGTTCTTCAGTTACAGCAGCAAGTTGTCTCTTAACATAATCATAATTTTCACACTTGCTGCTATACTCTTCCTAAAGTTTCCTAAAGTCCTTGGTTTTAGCTTCTAATTCAGCCTTCAGGGGTTTTTGTCCTTTCCTGAGTTGATATCCTTCATATCTCAGGTCCTCAACTTCTCTTTTAAATACATCAATTTGTTCCCGAAGAAACTTAATCGTATCTTCACATGATTGAGAACTTGAAACTTCACATGAATGAGAACATGGCACTTCATTGAGCAGAAGGTTTACAGAACTCTTTAAAGCGTCAAGCTCTTCAATTACTTCAGCAATACTAAGACGATTGAGATCTTTTGTCTTCTTGATGACAACTAAATTCATATCCCACGATTTTGGAAATGAATTCAATAGCCTTTTTTTTTTATCTCAGATTTAGACAAGAAGATCCCAACTATATTCATCTCAGTAGTAAGGGTAATAAATCGCTGCAACTGAGTTTCCAGGGTTTCTCCAGGGATATAATCGAATATGTTGAAATTTTGTCTTAACATATCCTGACGACTCTCTTTCATGTTTTCAACTCCCTCGTAGACCTTAAAATCAATTAAAAAGCACAACTAGAAGCCAAAATCAAACTTAAAAGTCAAACCCTTTGATTATAAAAGTCAACCTTAAAAGTCAAATTTAAAAAGTTAAACTCAAAAGTGAAACTTGAAAAGTCAAACCGAAAAGTTAAATTTGAAAATTTAAAAGTTAAACGAAAAAGTCAAAGTTTAAAGTCAAAGGTCAAACTTGAAAGTCAAAGTCAAAATTTAAGGTCAAAAGTTAAAAAATAAAAGTCAAAAATAAATATATATATATATATATATATTTTATTATTATTATTTATTATTTTTTTTATTTTTTTTTAGATATTTTGGATGAAAAAGGAATTTAAAAATAAAAGAAATTTAGTTTTTGGGCTAAAAATGACATTTTTGCGAAACTTGAAAGCGGGAATGAGATGTTAAGTTTAAAGATTCGAAGGGATGACACAAAAGTCTTGCTAGCCGACTTGGTAAGGCGCGAGCATGCTGAACTGGAGGTCTAGATTTCGAATCTTTGCAGCTCCAAATTTGCTACTTAATTTTTTATATGCGAGGCTGCTGACTGCGAGCCTGCTGAGTGCGAGGCTTCGGAGTGCGAGGTGCGAACCGGAAACGATGCTGAGCAGTAAACTCCGAGCCGCAAGCTCGGGCCGTAAATGTGCGAGGCCTTGGACCGTAACCTCTGACCGGGAACTCCTCGGACCGCAAACACTGGCCGCAAACACTTCGGAAACCCTAGGTGTTGGCCGCCACCCCCTCGCTGATTAGGACCAAAAACACTGATTTTTCGACTTTGAAGCTCCAAAAGTCGATCAAAAATCCTTTTTTATGAAAAACACGAAGAACAAACCCCCCTTATTTTTCAGAGATATATCCAAAAACGCAAGAATATTTCGAAAATAAGATCAAATAATGCCCCAAATCTAACAAAATTGACTGATACAACTTGGCTCTGATACCAATTGTAAGTCCCTAATTTGCCTGTGTATCAATCAGATCCGTTTGATGGTGCGGAATGTTGGGATAAAGAGAGTTTTGATGTTGCGTCTTTTGGGCTCGTTAATTTAGCCTTGTATTCTCCGGTTTGGGCCTGTCCAACCGAGAGCCTTTTATGTATTGTATATAAGTTTAATGCTTGCATGCATATTAGGTTAAGATTCTAGAGATTATCGAAATAGCGATTGATCAAGAGTATTATATTTTTCTGTAATCGTTCTTGTAATCTTCGAATCCTTTACAGTTGATGTTCTTAATCGAGCTCTTCTAAGGATTTTATTTAATCATTCGACTCGTTTGATTCAAACTGTTTGTTCTTATTATTGCGTTTTTACTGTTTCATATTCATACACTTGTTCAAGATCTAATCGATCTTCATTGATTAAAAATTGTTTTAATCCCATCAATTGGTATCAGAGCGGGAGGCTGTGTAATCGATACACATCTTTTCTGTGAAAAAGTTTTCCATTAGGGTTTTCCGCAACCATTGATATTTATTGAGCCGTCATCTTAATTGACGTATCTCAATATTTATTGTTTTGCCCTAATCTGCTTTATTACAAGTCTGATCTTTGAACAGGTTTTTACGATCATTATGGACGCAACGCAATCAAACCCTATTAATATTTCCAACAGCATCGGTTCGACGACAAAGATTCCAATCCTGTACACCCATGACTATGAAGTATGGGCGCATCATTTCGAAGATTATGTGATTGGATCGGAGGACAATGGTTATCTTATATGGGAAGCCATCATCAATGGACCGTTTTCTCATTCTACGACGTCCAGAATCATTAAGACGCAAAAAGAGTACAATGATCTGCTTAAGGACGTGACGAATATTGCGCAAGATGAAAAAGACAAACTCCAGTGCAATATTAAGGCGCTAAGGTTGATCAGATTCGCCCTTCAGTCCGACACATTCAGACTGGTCAGCTCATGCACTACGGCGAAGGAAGTGTGGGATAGACTTCGCGAACTGTATTCCACAGACGAAGATCTTGAACATTCTATCCAAACCTTGCTTCTATCTGAATTTGGTGAATTCAGGCAAGGGGCCGAAGAAACTGTGACCCAGACGTTTGATCGCTTCAATCATCTTCTCAGCAAGATGATCAAACACGACATCGAAAGGAAGCTCATCGAACAAAAGGTTACTTTCTTGAACGGACTGCGATCTGAATGGAGAGCAGTTGTTTCCACAATCAAAGCCCATGAACAGTTTAAATCATATTCTTTGGCGAAACTGGTGGGTATTCTAAAGTCCCAAGAGAAGATTGTGGTTCAAGAGAAGAATGTTGTCTCCAGTCTTGGTTCGTTGGCCCTCCTATCTAAAAGTAAAGATGTGATGGAGGATGAAGAGCTCAACTTGGAAGAATATGACCTCACAACTGAGGATTATGCCATGATGGTGTCCAATCCTAAGAGGTTCATAAAGAAGAGATTCCCCAGCAACAAAAACCGAAACTGGCAGGGGAGTTACAGCTCTGAAAAAGCGAACAATGAACCGAAAGCAGATGGCGATTCCGGAGTAAGCTGTTTCTATTGTGGTGGCAAGAACCACTATGCTAAGGACTGTGTTCTTAAGAAGATGGCTGAAAAGGACGATGGAAAGGATGAGGAAGCTGTGCTGCAGAAGAGATTGGATGAGTTGAGAAAGAAGAAGTCTACCGCTAACCCTTCTATTAATGCTCTTATTGTGCAGGGTTCGGTTAATGACGATGAGTTCGGTAGCACTGAAGTTTGGTCTACTGACTCAGAAGACGAAGAAGTGAGGAAGCCTACTCATGGAAAGGCGTATGTGGCTAAGGAGGAAAGCAGTGGTGGAAAATGCTTCATGGTGACTGACGTATCTCAAATGAGGGGATACAATATCGATGGAGGAAGCAATGGACCGAAGGTGCAGGAGGATATGTGCTTTACGGCCAAACCACTCAGCCAGCAGTTCAATGAGCTCGATGAACTGATAAAGAAGGTACAATCTGTTTTTATTTCATCTAAAGTACCATCATCCTCATATGAGAAAGAACTAAAAAATGTTAATACAAGAATTTCTCATTTAGAGAATAGCTTAACTCAAACTCGAGTCACCAATTCTAACCTGACTGATCAATTAAGCAGGGTGGCGTCGAAGAGTGAGGAGCGGCGAATGTGGATTGAGTTAAAAGAGTCGGAATTAGTTAAAGTTAAAGACGAAAACATTTATTTGCAGAGAGACAATTTGAAATTGTTAAAACAACGAAATGTTTTTTGTTTAATAGCTAAACGTTTATATTCCAATATTACTCAACTTCACTTGGATTGTGAGATAGGCCAAAAGATCCATCGCATGATTTTACCCTTCCTAGAATTTAAGGAGGATGAAATCGATGCCGAAGCCTACAAATGTGAGAGTGTGATATCGTCTGATGATGTCAATCCGACTTACATGTATGGACTGGACAAAATCGAGTCCTTCATTAAATCCAAAGACCACAAGGACATGCTCAAAAATCTTTTGGACGAAAATGACCGACTTAAACTGAGAACCGAAACCATGCAAAAATTTGACTCTCTAAACGCCAATGTAAGCTCAGAAAACAAAATCGATGTTGAAAATGCATCTGAGCTTAACGAGGACGAAAACATGAGTGAAATTTCTGTAGAGGATACGGTTGACTGCTCAGAATTTGTTAAAAGCGAAACTGAAAACCACAAAAATTTTATTTCTGAAAACTTTGTGGAATTCGCTAGACTGTCCCAACAAAAGTCCCTGAAATTAGTAGAAAAGGCTGTTGTGTATCAAAAGGTTAGGACCACTCCAAATCAGGTATACAAGGTGACTGGAGTAACCGAACATCAAACAGCTGAACTCACAGCTATTGTTAACGAAGACAATGCTGATGGCTGTGATGAGTACTTCTGGGAAGCTCCTATTGATAATGGAAACGAAACCGTTGGCCTATCTGAAAGAACCTCCTGGATGAGAAAAGGAAGATACATACCTGAACCCTTGAACAAGCCCGATAATTTCAGTGAACCAAGCACCAGTGGTACGAAAGAAATTCCTCAAGAGGATGATCGTTCAACAAAAGAAGACATTCCTTCAACACCAACAGCTCGAAGTGAAACTTCATCAGATACTCCTTCCACTTCCTCAGGGCAAACTGAATCTTCTTCAGATATTCCATCTGCTCCCTCGGCTCAAAGAAAAACTCCTGAAGTTCAAAAGGAATCAGTCAAGGTGACAACAAAAACAAGAGCGAACGTTCATCATCAACCTAAGCAGATGAGGGATAAAAAGATAGAGAGGAACCAAAGATACAGGAAAAACCTTTCTGAAAGGAAACAATTCTGGCACTCCCAGAATGCATACTATTCACACAAGGACAAGAATCTGAAGTATGAAAACAATCCTGTAAGAAAGCCTGAAAGTTCGCAAGAAAATACCAACCGAAAGCCAAGGTTCGGTTCGCAAGAAAATACCAACCGAAAGCCAAGGTTCGGTTCGCAAGAAAACACCAACCGAAAGCAAAGGCTCGGTTCTAAAAAGGACTTCGACCGAAACCAAAGGTTCGGTTCCAAGAACAACTCCAACCGAACACAGAGGTTCGGCTCAGAAATCAAAAGAGAACAAGACTCGAAGGTTAACCCCACCAAAGATCAAAAGCAAAAGGGTCACCTAGAGTCATCAGCAAGGAAGACATCTCCATCCAAATCCTCTCTTCCTAATTCTTCTCGTTCTTCTACTTCCACCCATTCATCTCCATCTTGCTCTAAAGCTAATTCCGTTGGTTCTCAAAAACCTCATTCATCAGCTGAACAGAAGGGAAAGCAGAAGGTCGATGAATCCAAACCTGAGTCCAAAACAAACAAACCCAATCCTAACAAAATAAAAGTCTTTACCATTAAAAAGAAAGATGAAACAACTCTAATAAAACGAACATATCTAGTTGACATCTCTCTTACTATTCCTGTTCCCATGAAAAGCTCACATGGACCCAAGAAACTTTGGGTTCCTAAATCTGCTTAATTTTTGCAGGTTATGAGTGATGAGCAGTTTGACGAAGAATGGTACATCGACAGTGGCTGCTCGCGTCACATGACAGGGAGGAAAGAGGAGCTCAGGGAATACAGATCTCTTTCAAACGGTGGCAACGTTAAGTTTGGAAATAACTCTTTCGGCACCATAAAGGGATACAGGATGATAACGAATGGTGACTTTACAATAAGGAAGGTGGCTTATGTGGAAGGACTTCAACACAACCTCATCAGTGTATCTCAGCTTGTTGGAGGTACAGGTCTCAAAATTTCATTCGATGATGAAGGTTCTGAAATCATAGAGAAAAAGACAAAGAAAGTCATTCTGAAGTCAGAGCGAAAGGGTGAAATGTTTCCTCTGAACATGAAACCCATCAAAGGAAACCCAGCCATATGTCTGCTATCAAAAGCTCAATCCGACGAAAGCTGGTTGTGGCACCGAAGACTCTCTCATCTCAATTTCAAAGATATCAACCGACTTGTCACTGCAGGTCATGTTAGGGGTCTTCCATTGCTCAAGTTTGACAGAGAGCATCTATGTGCTGCATGCGAAATGGGAAAGCAGAGTCGTCAAAGTCACCTATCCGTAATTAACACAAAAGTTGTTGAACCACTCGAATTGCTTCATATCGATTTGTGTGGTCCTTCATCTATCGAAAGCATCGGTGGTAGCAAGTATATTCTTGTCATCGTTGATGATTTTTCACGATTTACATGGGTGTTCTTTCTAAAGCTCAAATCTGAAGCAACTCAAAAGCTGAAAGTGTTTATCAAGCAGATTGAAGTCCAGCTCAAGAAGGTCGTTCGAAACATTAGGAGCGACAATGGTCTCGAATTCAAGAACAAGGAGTTTGAAGAGTTTCTTGCAGAAAAGGGAATTAGTCATAATTTCTCAGCTCCCTACACACCACAACAGAACGGAATAGTCGAAAGACGAAACCGATCCTTGTGTGAAGCTGCCCGAACTATGTTAAGTTTCGCTTCCTTACCTCTTTATTTTTGGGCTGACGCTATTTCTGCTGCTTGTTATACACATAACAGATCCTATCTCAATAAGCGATTCAAGCTCACACCATATGAGATAATAAATAACAGAAAACCCAACGTGAAATTTTTCCATGTGTTTGGCTCAAGGTGTTTCATCTTTAACTCTAAAGAACACCGCAACAAGTTTGAAGTCAAAGCTGAAGAGGGAATCTTTCTGGGTTACTCACTCACATCCAAGGCGTACAGGGTCCTAAACAAACGATCAAGAAGGATTGAAGAGACATACTATGTGACCTTCGACGATAACTATGTCAAGAAGCTACAGGCCATAGATGACACTGCCGGGGAAATATTTCCTCAAACTGGCCAAGTCACAGTCTCAATCGCCAATTTGTACGAGAATTTTCTGGAACTCTTTGACGAACCGGAAAAAGCTTCTCTCTCAGAAGCAGGTGCAGCTGACAACAAAATTGATCATATGAAGCAAATTATCGAAGATGCTGCGAAAAGAATGCATGAAGGAGAATCGCTCACTGATGAATCTCCAACCAACACTGCTTCAGTCGAGGGGGAGCCAAGTTCTCATGTCGAGGGGGAGCCAAGCTCACAAGTCCAGGGGGAGCCAAGCTCTACTACTTCAACCGAAGGTCCTTCACCAACCGAAGGTGCCTCTCCAACCGAAGATGCCCCTCCAAACGAAGGTGCTTCAACGCCTGAAAATCCAGCACCACAACAAAACCCTGAGCCTCATGTTTCTCAAGACTCCTTATTTGAGGGGGAGCATGATGATATGACGCTTGATGACGATAGCCAATCTGAGCCCGAAGAGATGATCAACGCTGAACTGGATCCAACCTTCGACCCAAATTACCCTCCTCTTACCAAATGGACCAGAGATCATCCTATCTCTCAAGTAGTTGGTGATGTATCTGAGAAGGTTTTGACCCGATCTCAGCTGAAGGAAAAACAGACATCCTTATTCTCAAAGGTAGAGTTTTGTATGTTTAACTCATTCGTATCAAAAGTTGAACCGAAGACAGTGAACACTGCCCTCGATCACTCTGATTGGGTTCAAGCAATGCAAGACGAACTGAACGAGTTTGAAAGGAACAAAGTCTGGCGCCTCATTCCAACTCCTCCAGATGCTTCGGTTGTTGGTCTTAAATGGGTTTTTAGAAACAAAATGGACAAGGAAGGTAATGTCATAAGGAACAAGGCTCGTCTGGTAGTCAAGGGATACTGTCAGGAGGAAGGAATAGATTACGAAGAAACGTTCGCTCCAGTAGCTAGACTAGAATCTGTTAGAATATTTTTGGCCTATGCTGCTCACAAAAACTTTGAGGTTTTCCAAATGGACGTCAAGTGTGCATTTCTCAATGGAGAACTCGAAGAAACTGTGTATGTGGAGCAACCTCCTGGATTCGTGAACGAAAAGCATCCAAATGATTGCTATATTCTGGATAAAGCTGTGTACGGTCTCAAACAAGCTCCGAGAGCCTGGTATGAAACACTTACTAAATTTTTAAAGATGTCTAAATTTAAACAAGGTTCGGTTGACCCAACCTTCTTTCGCAAAAAGGAAGGTAACCACCTTATGATAGTTCAAATTTACGTTGATGACATCATCTTTGGCTCCACGAATCCCAGCTTAACGGCTGAATTCCGAAAGTTGATGGAAACTAAGTTTGAAATGAGCTCGATGGGTCCTATTAACTTTTTCCTTGGTTTAAACATAAGACAGGGACCCGAAGGCATCTTTATTAATCATGAAGCTTACACAAAGACTCTCCTAGCAAAGTTTGGCATGATGGGAGACTCAAAAGTCAAAGTCCCAATGGCATTCGGCACCAAGCTTACCCCATCTCTAGACAAACCGGCTGTCGACATCACGCTCTATCGTCAAATGATAGGCTCACTGATGTATCTAACTGCGAGCAGGCCTGATATCATGTTTTCTGTGTGTTATTGTGCTCGATTTCAGGCTAACCCACGAGAACCTCACATGCTGGCAGTAAAGAACATCCTACGCTATCTCAAGCGAACCAGCTCCTTAGGTCTGTGGTATCCATCCAATTCAGGCTTCTTTGTTCAAGCCTATTCTGATGTTGACCTTGGAGGATGTGGACTCGACCGTAAAAGCACAAATGGTGGCTGTCAATTTCTTGATGGGAAATTGGTCAGCTGGCAATCCAAGAGACAAACATGTGTGTCGCTGTCTACTGCCGAAGCAGAATACATTGCCGCTGCATCCTGCACATCCCAAGTGATTTGGATCCAGAGTCAACTTCGAGACTATGGACTCAATATGAAGAAGATCCCACTATATTGCGACTCTGAAAGTGCAATTAGGATCTGTCATAACCCAGTGCAACACTCTAAAACCAAACACATAGCACTGAGGTATCACTTCATCAAAGATCATGTGGAAGATGGAAATGTCGAAGTTCACTTTGTAAGAACCACTGATCAACTGGCTGATGTCTTTACCAAAGCTCTTCCTGAAGCATCATTCAATAAAATATTGCAAGGGCTAGGTATGATGGAATCAGAGTCCGTACCTCACACTACCTCTCAACCTCAAAAGTAAGAAGCGAATCCAACCGAACGTTTGGGTTCGGTTCCATCATCTGGCTCGCTCATTTCTTCAAAGGTAGTTTTTCTAAGTTGTATATTTCTTGTAAAATTTTGTTTTTCCTTATGTTAAAAGAATTTATATCTTGTATATTTAAACTCCTTCGTTTCTCAAAATTTTGTGGAACCGAAACCAACCGAAGGTTCGGGTTCGGTTTTTCAAAATTTTGTGGAACCGAATCCAACCGAAGCTTCGGGTTCGGTTTTCCAAAATTTCTAGAACCGAAACTAACCGAACGTTCGGGTTCGGTTTTTCTATTTTTTTCTTTTTTTTCTTTTTTTTTTTTTTTTTTTTTTTTTTTTATAATCAAACGAGTCGAATGATTAAATAAAATCCTTAGAAGAGCTCGATTAAGAACATCAACTGTAAAGGATTCGAAGATTACAAGAACGATTACAGAAAAATATAATACTCTTGATCAATCGCTATTTCGATAATCTCTAGAATCTTAACCTAATATGCATGCAAGCATTAAACTTATATACAATACATAAAAGGCTCTCGGTTGGACAGGCCCAAACCGGAGAATACAAGGCTAAATTAACGAGCCCAAAAGACGCAACATCAAAACTCTCTTTAGCCCAACAATCTCCCCCTTTGCGTCAATTTGGAGCGAGACCTTCACTTCCTACTTGGGCCGGCGGCTGAAGCTGGTACCTTCTTCTTCACGGTGCTAAACAGACACTTGGTTATGGAGAGGATGGTCTGTCTAAACCGGATGTACCAATTGATCATGTCATTGAAGTACTTGATATCATCGGCCGAATTGTCTTTACACTGCTTGATGATGAATAAGATGTGCTCCAAGCAAGTTGTAGTGTAAAGATGTTTGTCAGCTAAAGCGAAGAGACATTTGTGTCCATCGGCTCTAGTGAACATCACAGAGTTTCGCCTCGAATCTATCTTGCCCATTTGCATTTGATTTAGATCACTGGCTGATCCCACAGGTTTGACTTTCGGTTTCTTCTTAAAAACTGTGGCGACCTCCTGATCCATTAGGGCCACCTCCATGATATAGCATGCCAGCATCCTTTTGACATGGTCTATGATGGGACCATATTCAGATTCATTTGTCAGCAGGATATTGTACAAGACTATCCAATCATGAGGGTTCAGATTGGGCAGATCCGCCAGGGAGATCATGTGGGCAGTTCTTGCAGATCCTCGGATGAGCTTGAACTTGACGTTTGTGAATCTCCCCACGGCATAAGGCTTCAGCACCCGAACACTAACGATCTTCTGGGCACTCCATGTAAGGTACTGAGGGCGAGCGGCCTCCAGGTAGAAGTCAATGAGCTCCCTGTCAAGCTCATCGTTCGGATGCGGGACTTCGAAAATGTTAGAGAAGGCGTGGAAGATGAACGCCTTTCGAGTCAGCGGCATATCAAACTGCGAATCTACAGAGTTGTTGCAGTCGAATGATATCACCGGATCGAGCCATAGTATGCTTGGAGTCTCTATGGCCTCTTTTATCATGCGATCCCTGGTCCAGGCAGGGAAGAGCAACTTTCGGCTCTCAAGGAGATCGTGGGCTTCTTTTTGCTTTCGTTCGGCTTCTTCAGCCTCACGCGCCACACGACTGGCATCGTCATCAGCATTGCAACTGTTCTTTCTTTTTAACATGTCCGCAATTGTCTCCTTGTCTTCATCTTCATCTTCATCCTCTGCTATGTTTTTGCCCTTGTTCTTCACACCCGAACCCGAGGCATGACCAGTTGGGGGTGGTTCGGTTGTGTGAGTCGCTTTGGAGGACGGAGGTGGTTTCGATCCTTTCTTCTCTTCTCCCCCTTGTTTCGGAATGGACACGAAACTCGGTAGGCCTTTAATCTTACTTAACAGTTCCATGGCTGGAGAGAGTTTTTCAGCGAGGGTACGCCTCACTGAGTGGTTAAGGATTGGGTCGTGTGCTTCCAGGATGTTTGAGAGAGCGGCGTGGACATCCGAAACACACGTCTTTATGACCTCCCTCTCGGATCGAAGAGCTTCCAATTGTTGCTGGGAGTTGGAAAGCTGCGTGCTCTTGACCTTAAGGGCGGTAGTCTTACTCGCCAAGACGTCCATCAGTGAATTTTCTGCTGCAAGATCCTCTTGTAGCTTTGCCAAGCGGGCATCGATGGAGGCACGAAGTGCCGAGTTGTCGTCGCTAAGATTTTGTCTGAGGGTAGCGAACGAAGACAGCTCCGTCTTTACAAACTGGGCCAATTGATTAACAACTGGTTCCAGAGTTGTTTTAGTGGCTTCGGCGCTTTCCTGCAAAGACTGCAGCAGGACAGAAGCGTCATTGAATAGTTTATCGACTTTTGCGGTCGCGGCCTCACAGGCTCGGGTGGAGGCGTCTATGGCAGCAGTTGCTGAGGCGACAGAATCATGTTGAGCCTGGGAGAAGGCGTCAACGATCTTCTGAATAGCAGCTTCAGACAAAGATGACTGCTGGTTTGAAGAGGAGGCGAGAAGTTGATCAACCTTCTCGTTAAGCTCGCGAAGATGCTTCCGTGTCACAGGAGCATCATCCTCCTCATCACTCTGAACTTGAAACGGACTATAGTAGACCGAATCAAAGTTCATGTGATCACCACCAAGGTATTGATCACCGCCATCGGAGGCGTCTTCTGGAGATTGAGGTGGTGGAGAAGCTGGGGGTGTTATGGGTTTGGTTGGTTCTGGTTGAGTTGGTGGGGGGTTGGTTTCGGGTGGTGGCTGTGTTTCGGTTTGAGGAGGTTCGGTTACTGTAGGGGTTTCGGTAACAGGTGGTGTTTCGGTTGAGGTGGTGAATATGGGTGGAGGTATAGGGATAGAGGTTGGGGGAATAGTGGGGTTTATGGTGGGAATGGAAATAGGTATTGTGGGTGGAGGGGAAGGAACTGGGGATTGATGAAGTTCCATCTCCGGGGTTGGGGACCGAGGGGGTGTGTTGCCTCGTTGAGGAGATGCGTCTCCTTGGGATCCCTCAGAGTCCGAACTCCCACCTTCGGATTCGCTTGAAGAGGAGGGAATGACGAGCTTTCGCTTCTGTTGGGTCTTCCTCCTTTTCGGTTGAGGGGATGAAGCAGCCTTCGGTTGTTTGCGCTTCTTGGGAGAAGGTCCTTTTGGGGCTTTGGATGGTTTCTTCTGTAACAACGCAAATTTTCAAACAAATTTTTCATTTTTTTAAAATATAATTATTTCCATTCAAAACAAGGCATAAATAGTTTAAGTATCCTGTCAAATACAATTATTCAAAATCCCAAGATCATAAAAGCATTCTTCAGTGTGTATCGATCACGCCGGCGCCTTCCCACGGTCCTCGCTAGTACCTGAAATACATGCACAACAACTGTAAGCATAAATGCTTAGTGAGTTCCCCAATATACAACTTACGCACATACGCCTTTCCAGGCCCTGACCTTCCGGTCATCAACATTACGCCTTCCGGCCCATAACATATTCGCCTTCCGGCCCACATAACATACATAGCACATATAGCAAATATCTTACCACATATAGCATACATATCACATATCATATCTGACCTTCCGGTCACACAGTCAAACCCTTCAGGGTACAGTATAGTGAGAAAACTCACCTCGTGAATGCTGAGAGCTAGCAAATCCTGAACTCACTCGTGCACAATCCGACGAGCTACAACCTTCCTATAACATCACATATCTCATTAACACATATATCTTCTAAGTGTGACTATCCCTAAGAAGTCAGACTTAGGTCAACTCTGGTCCACGGTCAACGGTCAGCTCGTCCGGACTCGGCGAGTACCATGGCGACTCGGCGAGTCTGGACGTCCTCCAACTCTCTGAGATTCCCTATCTACTCGTCGAGTATCCCCCTTTGACTCGACGAGATCCACGTGGAAGAATCGCGGGGCCACCCCGACTCCACTCGCCAAGGCTGAAGAACAACTCGGCGAGTCCTAGTGAATCTTCAAGCTACTCGCCGAGTCTGAAGAACAACTCGGCGAGTCCCAGTAAAAAATCAAGCTACTCGCCGAGTCTGATCATTGGACTCGGCGAGTCCATGCCATGCAGACGAGCAACTGCTTCCTGAAATACGTATGGTCCCGAGATATACAATCATGGGACTTTCTGGACTTCTAGACATCTTATTACTGGGGTATAAACGTCTGGGTAATAACATAATAACCCACCTAATCACTAAATGGGTTTCATAAACCCTAGATTCGAGTACACATCAAAATAACAGAAGTGGTCCGAGTATTACCTGAAAACGCACTCTCTGTGTCCCCCAATCCTCAGGACTCGATCGTCCTTGATATTCCTTTGGCCAAACTCTTCTTCTTCTTGCCTAACAAGTTCCTCCAAGCTCCAATGGCTTTCTCTCCTGCTCTAGACATCGACAACGATTAGGGTTCTTCTCAATCGACCAAAAGACGGACACTGACGGCCTAAGAGGCGTTATATACGATCCCAAAACCAAACGGCTAGGGTTTCTGCTGAACAGCGTCGACTCGCCGAGTCCATATCTGGACTCGTCGAGTCCAGTCGCGAACCCGCGACCAAGTCTGCGGTCCTACTCGGCGAGTCTGGCTCCAACTCGCCGAGTCCCTTCCTAAAATGCCTCCAAAAATAGTTTTAAAGCGATACCTGAAATTCCGGGCTGTTACATCTTCCCTTTTTCTGCCTTTTTACCCCTGGCCACCGGTTTATCGGCATCATGAATCGATCGCAGCATGTCCGGTGTCAGTTCCCTCGGACCAGATGGCCCAGACTCCTTGATCGTCCTGATCAGTTGGCTGTCAGATGGCAAATTCCCATACATCGACTCCGGGATAGAGCCAATGAAAGAGAACTTTGATGCGTCGGATACGATGATCTTCTTGGTATGAAACGTACCAATAGAAGACATCGATGCACCATCGTCTGTTGGAACGTCGAACTTGTCCATGGCCCATCTTGTGATCAAGATCCAGAACCGGGCCAGTGACACCTCGGAGTGTAGGGAAGAGGAAGAGAGGCTCTGAAGCAGCTGTTGCCAGAGGACAAACCCATAATCCAGGTTTATCCCATTGTACACTCCGTACATTATAGAAAGGAAAAGACGACTTGCACCGTCAGATCCTGAGCTCCTCTCTGACAGTCCCTTGAAGAGAACTGTAAATAACCCATTCCACTGGGGCGGTAGGCAGGACTTCTTGAACCTGGCGACGGAGGTGAGAACCTCTGTGTAGCCCATGTTGTAAAACATGCTGTAGAACATTCCCACCGGAATCG
The DNA here is from genome assembly GCF_051521515.1 of Lactuca serriola. Taxonomy (NCBI): domain Eukaryota; kingdom Viridiplantae; phylum Streptophyta; class Magnoliopsida; order Asterales; family Asteraceae; genus Lactuca; species Lactuca serriola. Next base: position 1,785,883 of record NC_136409.1, on the reverse strand, counting down.
TATCCGGGTGAACTCGTGAAGAGTCAGCAGCAAACCCTAACAGCGTGCAGAAACGGGGGTGAGAAATTGAAGTCTTGTGTTCGCCCACTTCAAAGAATACCCGGTCGATGGCCTTGTCGTAGTAAGCCGTCACATAAACCTGAGATAGGGCAACCATCGGCACCGTTTCAATTCTCGACAGTGCAGGAGCCAGCTGGGAATACTTGAGGCATTCGATGACCGGCGACATGTAGGGATCGTACGCCAGTGGGTTCAGATCGATGACAAGGCATTGCTGGGGTCGGATGGGAAGAATCTGAGAAGTTGCATGAACAGATGAAGATTCAGCCATTGTTGCAGGTTTGGAGAAGAAGAAGATCGGGAGAGTATTTGGGAGTATTTTTGCTTTGGGAATTATGGGGGCAGTAAAGAGGTAAAAGGTGGTGTTGATGGCTTTTTATAGTTGGTGAAGAGAGAGAAAAATCGTTTCAAATCTCTTATGGAAATACGAAACGTGTGTTTGAGTGACTGATTGGTGACAGTTGGGGCGTGCGATGATCACGTAGGAGAGAGAGTGTCAGATTCCTAGTATTACGCCGCCTAATAAGCGCCGGTTCAGAGAAAGAAACCGTTTCCATTTCCACACGCGCCTCGTTTGCCAGATTGATGACGCTTCATTATCACACACGTCCTCAAGTGTCAGAAAAAGCGCGGCCGTTTCAAATTCACGCGCCTTCCTTTTTACCGTCGTTTGAATTTCTATCCATTTAACTCCCGCCGAGTCAGCAACTTTTTGTCTTTTCCCCTTTTTAAACGGTTGTTTTCAATTAATGACCCACGTGGCTAATTTTTGGCCACAACTTCATTAGTAACCATCCAGTAATAATCCAGCCTGTAAATTAATTAGTAACGGAATTTTGGAAAATCTTGGATTTTCGTGCAAAGAGTGTAAAAGAAAAAGAAATAAAGCAACTCTTTTTAGGATTATCTGTGATGTCAATAATGACACGAAACTGATGATCCCGGGCACGAATCTCTTCCTTCAAGGTCAGGAAGGACCTCAAAGTGTTAGTGTGGAATCCCGTTGAATGACGATCAAACATTTATTAAGAAATGTTGAAAGGCTTCTTTTAATTAGGCTAATTAAGGGTGGTTTCGCTTTGATTCAACAATTCAATTCTTGATATAAGAACGAATGTGAACAAAGTACTTGTGAGACCGGTGTAGTCTGTTGAACAAGTAGGTTGGAGTTGATTTTGTAGTGGCTTGAATTAATATGAAATCTCAGATAAAAAAAATTTAAAACTAGATCCCTTGGGAAGAAATGTTATGGTGTGTAACAATTTCATTGGAATCACATAAAAGAAGATTTGAGATTCCATGAGGGTACATTCGACAATTCATTGGTGAAAACTTGATCAAATTAATTTGTCACCGTCAATTCGTTGGTGTTGAATTTTGGGTTTCACTTAGCTCGTAGTAGCACGAAACTAAGATCATAAACACAGATGTTGTGTAACCATAAACCTCAGTGGTAGTTTCTGAGAGTCTCAAGGGTTACAATGATGAAACGAATGTAATGGAGAAGTGTAATAGGGATGGTGTAAGAAAACATAGTACCTCTGCTGCGAAAATAAGGACCAAGCAGGAGACTCTTAACTCATGTGAGAAGTGTGTGAGGTAGCTCACGATTAGAATAAATGAGTTAGCCTTATTGGGAAGACAAGGTTTGTGTATACCAGGTCATGAAGGCTATTATTCAAAATCTTATGAGGCTTGGGACACATACAGCAGCATGCTTCTAGGGACACTTAAGTAATTTATCAAATATATCCCCATGAACAAACGAGCACACAAAGAAAAATTAAATAAAATATTTTTGGAGTATTTGAAATTTATAAAGATAAAATAGAGAAAATTGTGAATAAAAAAAATAAGAGTTAAAATAAAATAAAGACTTAAAAAAAACTCTGAGAAAAAAATAGAAAAACCGAACCCGAACGTTCGGTTAGTTTCGGTTCTAGAAATTTTGGAAAACCGAACCCGAACCTTCGGTTGGATTCGGTTCCGGTCATCGATCTGAACCCACTGGCGTATGATCCCTACATGTCGCCGGTCATCGAATGCCTCAAGTATTCCCAGCTGGCTCCTGCACTGTCGAGAATTGAAACGGTGCCGATGGTTGCCCTATCTCAGGTTTATGCGACGGCTTATTACGACAAGGCCATCGACCGGGTATTCTTTGAAGTGGGCGAACACAAGACTTCAATTTCTCGCCCCCGTTTCTGCACGCTGTTAGGGTTTGCTGCTGACTCTTCACGAGTTCACCCGGATACGATTCCGGTGGGAATGTTCTACAGCATGTTTTACAACATGGGCTACACAGAGGTTCTCACCTCCGTCGCCAGGTTCAAGAAGTCCTACCTACCGCCCCAGTGGAATGGGTTATTTACAATTCTCTTCAAGGGACTGTCAGAGAGGAGCTCAGGATCTGACGGTGCAAGTCGTCTTTTCCTTTCTATAATGTACGGAGTGTACAATGGGATAAACCTAGATTATGGGTTTGTCCTCTGGCAACAGCTGCTTCAGAGCCTCTCTTCCTCTTCCCGACACTCCGAGGTGTCACTGGCCCGGTTCTGGATCTTGATCACAAGATGGGCCATGGACAAGTTCGACGTTCCAACAGACGATGGTGCATCGATGTCTTCTATTGGTACGTTTCATACCAAGAAGCTCATCGTATCCGACACATCAAAGTTCTCTTTCATTGGCTCTATCCCGGAGTCGATGTATGGGAATGTGCCATCTGACAGCCAACTGATCAGGACGATCAAGGAGTTTGGGCCATCTGGTCCGAGGGAACTGACACCGGACATGCTGCGATCGATTCATGATGCCGATAAACCGGTGGCCAGGGGTAAAAAGGCAGAAAAATGGAAGAAACCATCCAAAGCCCCAAAAGGACCTTCTCCCAAGAAGCGCAAACAACCGAAGGCTGCTTCATCCCCTCAACCGAAAAGGAGGAAGACCCAACAGAAGAGAAAGCTCGTCATTCCCTCCTCTTCAAGCGAATCCGAAGGTGGGAGTTTGGACTCTGAGGGATCCCAAGGAGACGCATCTCCTCAACGAGGCAACACACCCCTTCGGTCCCCAACCCCGGAGATGGAACTTCATCAATCCCCAGTTCCTTCCCCTCCACCCATAATACCTATTTCCATTCCCACCATAAACCCCACTATTCCCCCAACCTCTATCCCTATACCTCCACCCATATTCACCACCTCAACCGAAACACCACCTGTTACCGAAACCCCTACCGTAACCGAACCTCCTCAAACCGAAACACAACCACCACCCGAAACCAGCCCCCCACCAACTCAACCAGAACCAACCAAACCCATAACACCCCCAGCTTCTCCACCACCTCAATCTCCAGAAGACGCCTCCGATGGCGGTGATCAATACCTTGGTGGTGATCACATGAACTTTGATTCGGTCTACTATAGTCCGTTTCAAGTTCAGAGTGATGAGGAGGATGATGCTCCTGTGACACGGAAGCATCTTCGCGAGCTTAACGAGAAGGTTGATCAACTTCTCGCCTCCTCTTCAAACCAGCAGTCATCTTTGTCTGAAGCTGCTATTCAGAAGATCGTTGACGCCTTCTCCCAGGCTCAACATGATTATGTCGCCTCAGCAACTGCTGCCATAGACGCCTCCACCCGAGCCTGTGAGGCCGCGACCGCAAAAGTCGATAAACTATTCAATGACGCTTCTGTCCTGCTGCAGTCTTTGCAGGAAAGCGCCGAAGCCACTAAAACAACTCTGGAACCAGTTGTTAATCAATTGGCCCAGTTTGTAAAGACGGATTTGTCTTCGTTCGCTACCCTCAGACAAAATCTTAGCGACGACAACTCGGCACTTCGTGCCTCCATCGATGCCCGCTTGGCAAAGCTACAAGAGGATCTTGCAGCAGAAAATTCACTGATGGACGTCTTGGCGAGTAAGACTACCTCCCTTAAGGTCAAGAGCACGCAGCTTTCCAACTCCCAGCAACAATTGGAAGCTCTTCGATCCGAGAGGGAGGTCATAAAGACGTGTGTTTCGGATGTCCACGCCGCTCTCTCAAACATCCTGGAAGCACACGACCCAATCCTTAACCACTCAGTGAGGCGTACCCTCGCTGAAAAACTCTCTCCAGCCATGGAACTGTTAAGTAAGATTGAAGGCCTACCGAGTTTCGTGTCCATTCTGAAACAAGGGGGAGAAGAGAAGAAAGGATCGAAACCACCTCCGTCCTCCAAAGCGACTCACACAACCGAACCACCCCAACTGGTCATGCCTCGGGTTCGGGTGTGAAGAACAAGGGCAAAAACATAGCAGAGGATGAAGATGAAGATGAAGACAAGGAGACAATTGCAGACATGTTAAAAAGAAAGAACAGTCGCAATGCTGACGACGATGCCAGTCGTGTGGCGCGTGAGGCTGAAGAAGCCGAACGAAAGCAAAAAGAAGCCCACGATCTCCTTGAGAGCCGAAGGTTGCTCTTCCCTGCCTGGACCAGGGATCGCATGATAAAAGAGGCCATAGAGACTCCAAGCATACTATGGCTCGAGCCGGTGATATCATTCGACTGCAACAACTCTGTAGATTCGCAGTTTGATATGCCGCTGACTCGAAAGGCGTTCATCTTCCACGCCTTCTCTAACATTTTCGAAGTCCCGCATCCGAACGATGAGCTTGACAGGGAGCTCATTGACTTCTACCTGGAAGCCGCTCGCCCTCAGTACCTTACATGGAGTGCCCAGAAGATCGTTAGTGTTCGGGTGCTGAAGCCTTATGCCGTGGGGAGATTCACAAACGTCAAGTTTAAGCTCATCCGAGGATCTGCAAGAACTGCCCACATGATCTCCCTGGCGGATCTGCCCAATCTGAACCCTCATGATTGGATAGTCTTGTACAATATCATGCTGACAAATTAATCTGAATATGGTCCCATCATAGACCATGTCAAAAGGATGCTGGCATGCTATATCATGGAGGTGGCCCTAATGGATCAGGAGGTCGCCATAGTTTTTAAGAAGAAACCGAAAGTCAAACCTGTGGGATCGGCCAGTGATCTAAATCAAATGCAAATGGGCAAGATAGATTCGAGGCGAAACTCTGTGATGTTCACTAGAGCCGAAGGACACAAATGTCTCTTCGCTTTAGCTGACAAACATCTTTACACTACAACTTGCTTGGAGCACATCTTATTCATCATCAAGCAGTGTAAAGACAATTCGGCCGATGATATCAAGTACTTCAATGACATGATCAATTGGTACATCCGGTTTAGACAGACCATCCTCTCTATAACCAAGTGTCTGTTTAGCACTGTGAAGAAGAAGGTACCAGCTTCAGCCGCCGGCCCAAGTAGGAAGTGAAGGTCTCGCTCCAAATTGACGCAAAGGGGGAGATTGTTGGGCTAAATAGAGTTTTGATGTTGCGTCTTTTGGGCTCGTTAATTTAGCCTTGTATTCTCCGGTTTGGGCCTGTCCAACCGAGAGCCTTTTATGTATTGTATATAAGTTTAATGCTTGCATGCATATTAGGTTAAGATTCTAGAGATTATCGAAATAGCGATTGATCAAGAGTATTATATTTTTCTGTAATCGTTCTTGTAATCTTCGAATCCTTTACAGTTGATGTTCTTAATCGAGCTCTTCTAAGGATTTTATTTAATCATTCGACTCGTTTGATTCAAACTGTTTGTTCTTATTATTGCGTTTTTACTGTTTCATATTCATACACTTGTTCAAGATCTAATCGATCTTCATTGATTAAAAATTGTTTTAATCCCATCACGGAATCCCAATCAAACGGATGATGTCAGATCAAATATAGGAGATGAAGAAGAAGATTATGATGAATCTATGTATGAATTGATTAGAATGAAGATCCGAATATAAAAGATTCACACACACACACGTTTCTCTCTCTCTCTCTAGGCCGTAAACTCTCTTCTGTTCATCAATCTCTACTCCTCACCCTAACACCTCTATTTATACTAGGGAAAATTGGGCCCGAAACAAATGGGCCGTAAATGAGTTTACGGCCGTAAGCTCTTTATGACCGTAAACTCAGCCGTAAACTAGACCATAGATTCATAAATATTACAGAAAAATACAATTGCCCAGAAAAGTAAAGTATAAACCATATTTTGACCCAACACCCAACCATGGTGGGATGCGCCAGGGGGTGGTGCTGAGGAAGTGGATGCTCCCCGAAGGCGAGCTACCTGTTGCTCCGCGTCTTGAAGTCGGGTCTCCCAACTTACTTGTCTCATATGGAATTCCCGGAGAACTTATCGTGTCTCCTGCTCCGCCCGCTCAACCCTGGTGCTTTGAGTCAGATCACCAGTATCCCACAATCGTCTCACCATAACTGGAAGTGCGCGGTCAGTCGGTCCTCCCTCCATCAAGTCATAGAACTCGCATGCCATGCCAAACGGGGGTCGCTGTCCCTGCTTCCTGCTCCACCTCCAAATGTCAATACCCCAGGGGGTGTAAGGCCAGTCGGGCCCATCCGATGAGCGGGCACCCTAATCGGGTAAGGGTGGTTGATGACCTCGGACTCCGCATCCGAATCACCGCCATCTTCATCACTGGGTTCTTTCTCCAGGTCTCCTTCAACTTCTTCTTCGTCTTCTTCCAGGTCAATCATTGGCTCGGCTGGTCCTCCTTCGACTTCCGCTTCAGGTTCCTCTTTAGACTCCTCCTCAGGTCTTCTTTAGGCTCTTCTTCCAACCATCCGTTATATCCCTGGTTAGGGAAATATGGATCTCGTGGGTGGGGGAGGCCGGCCATACTGTCTACGAGAGTGTATAAATACATCACTATTATTCCTAAGATGTTCTTAATTGTTTTATAAATTGAGTTTGATTTTTCCCTTCTTGGTAACAAAGGGTAGCTTTTAAGGTTATTGACCATTGCGATTTCTCCATGACATGTGACAGTTGTATTCCAGAGGAAATGTAGTTGATTAGGCTACATTCTCCCCTTAATGAAAGTATGAACAGTCCGGCTTAACCGAGATGCCATAATTATCTTATTTGATTTAGTATTATGTTCTTCTTCCTATATCGCACAATTAAGAGTGTTTATTAGTATATTTTATTTTTTTTGTTTAGAGTTATTTAGTCCCTCTTTGGTTTATAGTTGCATATCAATGTGTGGTTAGATATGCCCATTCATTATAAACAGTGCTCTGATACCAACCTGTCACACCCCCGATCCAGACGGCGGAAACATCCGAGGGCCAGCGTGACTTAAATTGAAATATCATGTAACGCCCGGGTTTTGGGGCTAAGCATTTTTAAACGATGTAATAGTCTAGGTCAACTATTGCAACTCTTTTCGATATAATAAAGATGAAATATTTTAATTCTATGTGAATTATGTGTATTTGTGTGCTTATTACTTTATTATAAATATATATTTAATAAAGAATAAAAATAAGCGTCAAACTTAAAGTGTGATATAAGTCCGATATCTTTACATAAAGTTGTAGTGGTCGAAACAAGGATTCCGGGGATATAAAGAACGCCAAAATCCGAGTTATAACGAAGAAGTTATGGCCCGCCGAAGTTTTACAGCAAAAGCGGCACGACACCAGGAGATGTAAATAGTGAATTTATGATGGAGGAATTTTTAGCCTTAGTGATCTAAACGAAATTCGTAGAATATGTTAAACCGAGAAAATCCATAAAAAGAACGCCCAAATCTGACTTCGTATGAAGAAGTTATGATTTTTCTAAGATTCGGCTTAGCAGTGCACGACCCGAAACTCGAATTTTAGTTCAGGTGGTTTTTGGCTTACGCGACCTAAATGAGAGTTGAAGATCTCATTAATAGGAACTCAACGGTAAAAAGATAGACAAAAACGGAGTCCGTATGAAGGAGTTACGAATTCTTCGCGGTCATGTAACAGTCCAAACGACTCCTACTATTAAATTTAAGATCGGTCGAGAATTAGCCGACGAAGTCTAAATGAAAGTTGTAGATCTTGATTTTACCTACGCGTGGATATACAGATCGTCAAAAACGGATCTCCTATGATAGAGTTATGATTTTTCTAAGTCAGGAGGCTGATACACGATATTGGATGACGTGGCGCGATCACAGCCATTGCTTTCTCTCCAAGGAAAGCCATCAGATGATGACACATGGCACCAACTTGGCGAGTAGGTCTTCCTACTCGGCGAGTCCATCAGGATTTCACACTATAAATAGAGGTGTCGGGTTCCATTCATTCTCACACCTTCAAACCCTTCTTTCTCTCTCTAGAACTTCTCTCTAAGCCTCCCTAACCCCCCTAAAAGCCTAAGGAACCTCTCTAGCACCCGAAGGAAGCCCCGAGACTCCTGGAGTCCTGAGAAAAGAGCCTTTTGGCTCGGAAACGCTGCTCCAGCGACGCTCTGTTTTGAGAAAAACCCGTTGTAAGTGAGCTATGCCTAACCTATCTTTAGTTTAGCTTATGTTTTAATATAGTAATGTTATTAGGACCTTATAATAAGTACTTGGGCTATTATTATGGGTTATATAAGTATCCTTTAATGCTTATATAATAGTAATAATAGCTAGACTATTAATTAGTCGCGGTGAATATTAGACTAAACCCTAGTGGCAATGATACTAGGTTTTGCCGAAGGAAAAGTGTGTTAAGAGTAACGAAGTGCTGTCCAAGTGCCGAGTCACCACCTACTCAGGTGACTGCATAGTTACTTTCAACTTACACATAGATATGAAATATTTTATATAAACTACGTGCTATGTGTGCATCTTATCTGAATACTTGCTATCTATGTTGGATGAACGTTTTTATACATGTTTTCAATAATTTAAACTGTATATGTTTTTTTTATATCTACGAAAATGTTGGGGTAAAACATGGGTAAATGTAATAGGTGATGTGTGATAAAATGAAGAGAGGCCTCAATGTTGATGTTGTTGATTCTGTCATCTAACGGAGTATGGATGACGACCACGGACTCTTCTAGACAGTCCAGTGGAACACTAGCAGGCTCGCAACATGTAGGTGTTTGTGAATGATGTGTTCACCGGTATACTCCATCCCCCACATGGCTGCCTTTAGGAAATTTATTGCTGAGGAATCCCCTTAGCAGTAGTGTCCGTCCCGATGATGATCCTAGGCTAGGTCCCTTATGATAGGTGTTGTGACATCCCCAAAATCACGGCCAGAAAAGACCGATTTTGTTTATGCTTTATAACAATTAGAGTACTTCATTTTATAAAAAATGTTGCGGAATTTGTTCCCAGAAAAACATGGTAAATACGTTATTAAAACATTTTCGAAGAAACGTATTTATTTCATTTTAGAATGTTTGGGATGTCATCGTTAATACAGAAACATAAGCATAAACAAAACTTACAATTATTTACACTAGTGATCTACATCTCTTTAAATCTCTCAGTGTAATGTCACTTCATATCAACACCTGTGATATAAATAAACTGAGTGGGCCAGGTTGGGAAACCTGGTGAGCACATAGGGTTTTCAACCCACAATAATATAATTATTATTTTTAAACATCAAACAATCAACCCAATTACCCATTCCCGTTATCCTCACATTACGTCCTTAAAACATCTAACACAAGGGACCTAGTCAAAGGACTATCATTGGGATGGAGTATACCTGGTGAGCACACAGTTCACACAGTTTGAATAAACACACAATTCGAATAAACACACAGTTCGGTTAAACACACAGTTCGAATAAACACCTATAGGTTGCGAGCCTGCTAGTGTTCCACTGGACTGTCTAGAATAGTCCGTGGTCGTCATCTATACTCCGCTAGATGACTAGATCATCAAGAATAGCTACAACGAGGCCTCTCATTATTTTGTTTTGTCACACAGCAACTATTATATTTACCCGTGTTTTACCCAGCACATTATGTAGATATAAAATACATATACAGTTTATATCATTGAAAACATGTATAAAACGTTCATCCAACATAGATAGCAAGTATACAGATAATATACACACACAGCACGTAAAATACTTCATATCTATGTGTAAGCTGAAAGTAACTATGCACTCGCCTGATTAGGTGGTGACTCAGCAGTCGGACAGCGCTTCGATATTCTCAAAACGATATTCCTTCGATAAAACCTAGTATCGATACCAATAGGGTTTAGTTTAATGATAACCGCGACAAATTAATTAGTCTGACTATTATTAAGCGTTAATAACACTCAATAATAGCCCAAATAATTATTTTAAGGACATAATAACATTCCTATAATTATTTGAAAGCTATATAAAAAATTGCGTAAGCGTAGCACACTTATAGCGAATTTTATCGAAAACCGGGACTTAATTGGAGCAGCATTTCAAAACTGAAAAACTCCTTTCTCTCGGGACTCTGGGAGCCTCGGGGCTTCCCTAGGGTGCTAAGGGGTTTTTCTCGGGTTTGGGGGGGGGGGGGGTTTGGAAATCTAGAGAGAGAAAGAAACTAGAGAGAGAAGTGGAAATTGTTTGAAAATGAGGGCTGCCTTCGCTGCCTTTTATAGCCTGCGAGGCCTCGGTACGCTGGGCATACCTCGGACCTACGCGGGACGTACGGGCTCGGAAGGGATAAGACCGAGGTTACGTGGGGCGTTCCGGATCTCGTACGCGAGGCGTACTCGTGCGCGGGGCATTGGATGCTAACGTTGGGCGTATGCGAGGGGTTGCGTGTCATGCATCCGAGGCGAGGCTTTCTTCAGCGATGGACGGTCTAGATCGAGCCACGTCATCGCATCTAGCAATAGCTACGCAAATTCAAGTTTAATCTTTAAAAATTCATAACTTTCTCATACGAACTCCGTTTTGGACGTTCTTTATATCCACGCGAAGGTGGGAATGTACTCTACAACTTTCGTTTAGACTCCGTCGGCTAATTTTGGCTCGATTTTAAATTTTATATTATTAACGGGCCGGGACACGATTGGTCCGTTAAATCCTCATAACTTCTTCATCCGACTTCCGTTTTCGCCCATCTCTTTCTCGTTACGCTACTCTTAACGAGATCTTCAATTCTCATTGAGGTCATGTCGGCTAAAAACCGCTCGATCTAATATTCGAATTTCGGGCTGTACACTACTAATCTGAAAATTCGAAAAATCATAACTTCTTCATACGAAGTCAGATTTGGGCGTTCTTTTTATAGGTGTTCTTAGTTTAACATATTCTACGACTTTTGTTTAGATCGCTAAGGCTAAATCTCGCTCTATCGTAAATTCACTATTTACGCTTCCCGGTGCCGTGCCGGTTCTGTCGTGAAACTTCGACGGGCCATAACTTCTTCGTTATAACTCGGATTTCGGCGTTCTTTATATGTACGGAAACCTTGTGACATATTCTACAACTTGGTTTAGGTTATTTATTCTAAATAATCTTTTTGTCAAAAAGTCGTTTTCGACCCCTATTGCCTCTAATTTGACTAGCCCGGATCTACGGGAGTTACAATTATCTCCCCCTTAGGATGATTACGTCCCGGAATCAACAAAGAAACAGGGCTCGTATAATGACTCCATACGTCATCTCTTCATCCTAGGTAATAATTTATAACTTCTATATTCCTTCAAGTCTATCTCTTAGACTCATTGACTGTAAGCAGTACTCGATCGTGCACCTGCTCTATACCTCAGGTTAGACTAATTATGACCTTTAAGTCACAATCTCGATCCTTAATAGATACGAACTTGATATGAGTTCTTTTATTACTACAATAGATCGATGTGTCATATTCTAATGACCTATCATCGTAAGTTGTAACACTTAGACTTAGGTCTCTTAGAGTTAAACTCTGAAACAGACTATGCCTTCCTTCATGTTCTAATGTGATATAATCACACTTTAACATTAGGCATTTCTAGCTATCAACTTCTTTAACAACGAGCGCGATATTTCTATTGATCGCTTTGGTTCCAATCGTTTGGTTTAAGTCGGACGCTACATCGACCTTGATTTTCTAAACCACATAGCATACTTAGCGTAGTCGGACTCAATTCGATATGACCACTAGGGTCGGAATATCAACAGTCTTCTTAGTCATTACCGAAACGATGGTAACAACACACTTGAATAAAACAAAATCAATTACTAGCTTCTTGGTAACCTTGTGACTTTCCCTGATCCAAGTGTGAGTCCTGTGCTTCCGGTAGTATAGGCCTCTACTACCATTCACACCTACTCATACTCGTCCCAAGTATTGTCCCGCAGTTTTTCCAAGTCACCATACAAGAAAACAACAACTTAACACATCAGATAACAAAACAAGGGTTTCATATTATTTCTTGAAACGATTACATAGGTGTTCAAGTTCACCCTAAACTATGCCTCTAACAGGCTACATCATATGATTCTATGGCTACTTTATAACTCGATCCTTGGATGTCAAGCCGTCATTTCTGAATCCTCACATTGTCATCTGCTTCGTCTAGGATCATATAGAATGCTCTTGCCTTCGGTTTTGGCGGAATGTTTGGTTTTGCCGCCTCTTTCTTTTTCGGTCAATCCTTAGCAACATGCCCTTCTTCACGGCATTGATAACACACCCTTTTGCACTCGTTGGCGTAATGTCCGGTCTTCCCACACTTGTAGCAAGTCACTTCTTCGCTACATTTCCCAAAGTGATTCTTCTTGCACTTCTGGCACCATTTCACTTTGTTTCCTCCTCCGCTAGACTCCTTTGAACCAGACTTGATCTTCTTATTGGGCCTCGTAGATTCCTCAAACTTCCTCTTTTCGCTAACCTCAATCTTGTTGGCAGCTCTTCCCTTAATCATATCTTCCATAGACTTGGCAGCCCAGATAGCTGCCTCCAGAGTAGGTGCCTGACGCACTGGCACTGCGTACTCCTATGGAGGTCCCTTTGCGTACTTGTCGACTTTCGTCAGCTCATCCGGAACAGAATGCAAGGCAAACTCCATATTTTCTGTGAAGTTGTTCGTGTATTCATCGATTGACATGCTTCCCTTCTTCAGGGTTAGAAACTGGTTCTCTAGCTCAAGCAGGTTTTGAGCTGAGCAGTACTTTCGTTTGAATTGCACCAGAAATTCTGTCCATGTCAGTTACAGGGGCTCATTGGGGCTCAGAGTCTTCCCTAAGGTATTCCACCATCGTATAGTGCTTCCTCGAAACTGACGCACTGCAAATGTAGTCTGTAGCTTCCCTCTGCAACCGCATGTCATGAAAGCTAACTCCATTTCCGAGATCCAATCCATGACCCCGATCGGATCCTCCTTTCCAGTGAAAGTCGATGCCTTGCAAGTCAGAAAATCCTTGTACTTGCATCCATTCCTCTCGACTTTGTCATCTTGGTTGTTTTGTCGAACTATTGGTGGGTTGACTTGACCAACAGTCCCACTGTAGTTTCCTTCCTCAGTCTGCCCTTCGTTCAACTCGGGCTGTTCGATCTGAATGGTCGCTTCCTCTCGATTTTGTTGGAGCAAACGCCTGGTTTCCTCCATTTGTCGATCCAACATCTCCTGGATCATCGTTTGTACTCCGTCCATCGTTATTGGCTCAGCAGCGGCTACCACAACCGGTATTTGCTCAATCACTGGGGGTTGGTTTCGGTTCCCATTTGCATTCACGTTTCCACTACGTGTCCTTGCCATCTTGATCTATACACCGAGTAAGGTGAATCTAGACCTTTACTTAGGATTAATGTTTAAATCATCCTTATCACTCCGAAATGTTTACATGCTAGTTCTAATATCGTAGTCGTACGTTTAGAATCCTAAACACATAAGGTTTCCAGATCCGGTCGGCAACAGACCATAGATCCGAAAAATTAACAACATGTCATGCACAAAGCATTTAGTACATAAAAGTATTTTAGGCACAACTCCTAAAATAAGCTAGTGCTCACACCTCACAATCATCGCTTAGCATTCTAAGTTTAAGTCTAGAAATAAATCCATATTCCTAGTTCGCTGAAACTAATGCTCTGATACCAACTGTGACATCCCCAAAATCACGGCCAGAAAAGACCGATTTTGTTTATGCTTTATAAAAATCAGAGTACTTCATTTTATAAAAAATGTTGCGGAATTTGTTCCCAGAAAAACATGGTCAATACGTTATTAAAACATTTTCGAAGAAACGTATTTATTTCATTTTAAAACGTTTGGGATGTCATCGTTAATACAGAAACATAAGCATAAACAGAACTTACAATTATTTACACTAGTGATCTACATCTCTTTAAATCTCTCAGTGTAATGTCACTTCATATCAACACCTGTGATATAAATAAACTGAGTGGGTCAGGTTGGGAAACCTGGTGAGCACATAGGGTTTTCAACCCACAATAATATAATTATTATTTTTAAACATCAAACAATCAACCCAATTACCCATTCCCGTTATCCTCACATTACGTCCCTAAAACATCTAACACAAGGGACCTAGTCAAAGGACTATCATTGGGATGGAGTATACCTGGTGAGCACACAGTTCACACAGATCGAATAAACACACAATTCGAATAAACACACAGTTCGAATAAACACCTACATGTTGCGAGCCTACTAGTGTTCCACTGGACTGTCTAGAATAGTCCGTGGTCGTCATCTATACTCCGCTGGATGACTAGATCATCAAGAACAGCTACAACGAGGCCTCTCATTATTTTGTTTTGTCACACAGCAACTATTATATCTACCCGTGTTTTACCCAGCACATTATGTAGATATAAAATACATATACAGTTTAAATCATTGAAAACATGTATAAAACGTTCATCCAACATAGATAGCAAGTATATAGATAATATACACACACAGCACGTAAAATACTTCATATCTATGTGTAAGCTGAAAGTAACTATGCACTCACCTGATTAGGTGGTGACTCAGCACTTGGACAGCGCTTCGATATTCTCAAAACGATATTCCTTCGATAAAACCTAGTATTGATACCAATAGGGTTTAGTTTAATGATAACCGCGACAAATTAATTAGTCTGACTATTATTAAGTGTTAATAACACTCAATAATAGCCCAAATAATTATTTTAAGGACATAATAACATTCCTATAATTATTTGAAAGCTATATAAAAAATTGCGTAAGCGTAGCACACTTACAATGAATTTTATCGAAAACCGGGACTTAATTGGAGTAGCATTTCGAAACCGAAAAACTCCTTTTTCTCGGCACTCTGGGAGCCTCGGGGCTTCCCTAGGGTGCTAAAGGGTTTTTCTAGGGTTTAGGGGCGGGGGGTTTGGAACTCTAGAGAGAGATAGAAACTAGAGAGAGAAGTGGAAATTGTGTTAAAATGAGGGCTGCCTTCGCTGCCTTTTATAGCCTGCGAGGCATCGGTACGCGGGGCGTAAGGGCTCGGATAAGGCTGCCAGATCGACTCCAATTGTCTCGCATTCGGAAGGGATAAGGCTGAGGTTACGCGGGGCGTTCCGGATCTCGTACGCGAGGCGTACTTGTGCGCGGGGCGTCGGATGCTAACGCTGGGCGTATGCGAGGGGTTGCGTGTCATGCATCCGAGGCGAGGCTTTCTTTAGCGATGGAGGGTCTAGATCGAGCCACGTCATCGCATCTAGCAATAGCTTCGCAAATTCAAGTTTAATCTTTAAAAATTCGTAACTTTCTCATACGAACTCCGTTTTTGACGTGCTTTATATCCACGCGAAGGTGGGAACGTACTCTACAACTTTCATTTTGACTCCGTCGGCTAATTTTGGCTCGATTTTAAGTTTTGTATTATTAACGGGCCGGGACACGATTGGTCCGTTAAATCCTCATAACTTCTTCATCCGACTTCCGTTTTCGCCCATATTTTTCTTGTTACGCTACTCTTAACGAGATCTTCGATTCTCATTCAGGTCATGTCGGCTAAAAACCGCTTGATCTAATATTCGAATTTCGAGCTGTACACTACTAATCTGAAACTTCGAAAAATCATAACTTCTTCATACGAAGTCAAATTTGGGCGTTCTTTTTATAGATGTTCTTAGTTTAACATATTCTACGACTTTCGTTTAGATCGCTAAGACTAAATCACGCTCTATCGTAAATTCACTATTTACGTTTCCCGGTGCCGTGCCGGTTCTGTCGCGAAACTTCGACGGGCCATAACTTCTTCGTTATAACTCGGATTTCGGCATTCTTTATATGTACGGAAACCTTGTGAGATATTCTACAAATTGGTTAAGGTTATTTATTCTAAATAATCTTTTTGTCAAAAAGTCGTTTTCGACCCCTATTGCGTCTAATTTGACTAGCCCGGATCTACGGGCTTTACAGGTGTTTAGGGACGTAAAGTGAGGATAACGGGAACGGGTAATTGGGTTATTGTTGATTGATGAAATTAATAAACTTATTTATTGTGGGTTGAAAACCCTATGTGCTCACCAGGCCCCCAAGCCTGACCCACTCAGTTTCTTGTATTACAGGTAGTGGCGCATGAGCATATATGTGATGTTTTGGATGAGGGATAACGGATATAGGCCTGTAGATATGAAATAATGTAGTAAGGCTTATATTGTACTGTTTATGCTTTTGATCTGTATCGGACATGACATCCCAAGTCTTTTAATGAAATACATTTCTTTGGAAATGCTTTTGATAAATCTTTATCATATTTTGTTTTGGGACAAATTCCGCAACACTTTTATTTAAAATGTTACTCTGATTTTTAAACAAAGCATAAACAAAATCGGTCTTTTCTGGCCGCGAAAATGGGGATGTCATAGTTGGTATCAGAGCATTAGTTTAAGCGAACTAGGAATTTGTAGGATTTGTAGACTTAAACTTAGCATGCTAAGCAATGATTGTGAGGTGTGAGCACTAGCTTATTTTAGGAACTATGCCTAAAATGCTTTTATGTGCTAAATGCTTTGTGCCTGATATGTTGTTATTCGTTCGGATCTATGGTCTGTTGCCGACCGGATCTGGAAACCTTATGTGTTTAGGATTCAAAACGTACGACTACGATATTAAAACTAGCATATAAACGTTTTGGAGAGATGAGGATTATTTGAACATTAGATCTAAATTCACCTTATTCGTTGTAAAGATCAAGATGGCAGGAACCCGTAGCGGAAACGTGAACGCAAATGGGAACAGAAACCAACCCCCAGTAATTGAGCAAATACCGGTTGTGGTAGCCGCTGCTGAGCCAATAACAATGGCCAGAGTGCAAGCGATGATCCAGGCAATGTTGGATCGTCAAATGGAGGAAACCAGATGTTTGCTCCAGCAAAATTGAGAGGAAGCGACTGAAACGACCCAAAAAATTTTCGATTTATTTTAACAAAATCCATGAAACTAAGTATCACATAATAAATCCATACGATGCGTGTTTCAAAACCCTAATAAAATATTGTGAGGAAAACTGTATCACAATTGTATCAAAACATATCAAGAAATCGAATCAACTCCCAGGACAAAAACTGAAGCTGTGGTGTGTGCGATGCCATCATCCCGAGCTCTTCCCTTTGCTTGCGGAAGTACCTGAAACGAAAACTGAAACTGTAAGCACGAAGCTTAGTGAGCTCCCCCAAACTACCACATACCATACAATACATATAAAGCACATACTGGGCCTTGCCCACTGACTGGGACCCCGTCCCCTGCATCGGACCGAAGTCCGGACTAACTATCTGGGACCCCGTCCCCTGCATCGGACCGAAGTCCAGACAAACTGGCTGTGACCCCATCCCCTACATCGGACCGAAGTCTGAAACTGACTGGGACCCCGTCCCTACATCGGACCGAAGTACGAAGCTGACTGGGACCCCGTCCCCTGCATCGGACCGAAGTCCGAAATTGACTGAACACAGCATAGCATAACATATCAACTAGCATAAACACATAAATCCTGTCTGAGCCACGGAGGCGTCAAACATACTAACTACTGCATTGGACCGAAGTCCAGAGACTACTGCTGACTGAACGGGCCGACATTGTGGCCTTAGACCCGTTCCTACAATTCCATAACACACTCAATCAGATGCTAATCACTGCATTGGGTAAAATGACTCTTTTACCCCCTGGTCAAAGTCAACTCTCTCGGTCAAAGTCAACCTACAGTTGACCTGACTCGCCGAGTTGGTCCGCTAACTCGCCGAGTCCCTAGCCATACTTCTCAACCCTACTCGTGGCTACTCATCGAGCATGGCATCGACTCGTTGAGTACCCTCTCGATTCAAAAAACTCAGACAATCTGCATCTGACTCGCCGAGTCATATGAACAACTCGGCGAGTTGTTCTTCGGTCTAAGAAGATGGTCTTGGACTCGCCGAGTTGTATGAACAACTCGCCGAGTCCCTCCATTACTGAGTCTAACCTCCAGCTCGCTGAGTCCACTCTACTACTCACTGGTCCGCACTCGGCATCACTCAAAAAGGGAAAATCAGGGACTCACGACTCGACTCGCCGAGTCGCTTGCATGCGTCAATTCAAAACTCGATTCTGCTTGAATCCAGTGTATAAAACTTACAGATTTGGGCTCCCTTAACTCAATTAGCACGTAAAGATTTTATCTTTACGTGCCTATATGCATCCATGAAGATAAAATGGCTCAAAAAGCATAATAAAGGCTAGATCTAGGGTTCTCATGCAAAGTGTCTTCAAAAAGGCAATAGATCCGGGCTCTACAACTCCTAAATGAACAGATCTATGGATATCTCGACCTATTAAGGCATCCATACAACTATAGGGTTTGGAAAATACATCAAACTAGCCCTAGAAGTGTTCTAATGGAGGTTTAAAGCATAAAACAGAAGGAATCCGAAGAATACCTCAATGAACTCTGATTTTGCCCTTGGATCTTTGCTCTACACCTCTTCTCCTTGTTCCTTTCTTCTTCTTCGTTTCCAAGCCTTCAAAATCCACACAAAAACACTTAAATCACTCAAAGGATGGATTAGGGTTTCTTACAGCTCTCTGAGGGTGAAGGAGGCGAGTTTGGGGCACATAGCATTGCTTAAATAGGGAGCAAACCGGGGATTTAGGGTTTCTTCCTGGCAGGCAGACTCGCCGAGTCCCGAATATGGACTTGCCGAGTCGCCGACTAACACGTGCACAAAATCCTGTCCCTACTCGCCGAGTCGGGCTATAGACTCGCCGAGTCCCTCTTGAAAACTTCTAATTAAATACTATGGAATCATCATACCGGAGACGGGTCGTTACAATTCTCCCCCACTTGTCTCAGACTTCGTCCTCGAAGTCTGCTACGGCTGAATATGCAAATAACTCCGGGTAGTGCTCTCTCATTTCCTCCTCAACCTCCCACGTCTATTCAGACCCCTTCCGGTGCTGCCACTGTACCTTCACTAACTGAATCTCCTTGTTCCTCAAGGTCTTTGTCTTCCGGTCCAGAATCGCGACCGACCTCTCAATATAATTTAGGCCGCTATCAACCTGAATATCCTCTAGGGGAACAACTGCTGACTCATCCACCAAACACTTCCTCAACTGAGACACATGGAAAGTGTTGTGGATCTGGCTAAGCTCTATAGGAAGATCCAACCGATAAGCAACCCGACCCACACGGGCCAAAACCCTGAAAGGACCAATAAACCTGGGACCCAACTTGCCCCTCTTCCGAAACCTGATGACACCCTTCCAAGGTGAGACCTTCATAAAGACCATATCACCCACCCAGAACTCCATGTCTAAACGCCTCCTGTCGGCGTAACTCTTCTGCTGACTCTGCGCAGTTTGCAATCTACTACGGACCTGCTAAATCAACTCGGTCGTCTTGAGCACCACCTCTGTGCTCCCAATTACTCGCTGACCGACCTCGCCCCAACAAATCGGGGTCTTACACTTCCTCCCATAAAGCATCTCAAAGGGAGGTCGATCAATGCTCGCATGATAACTGTTTTTATACGAAAATTCCGCTAACGGAAGATACGTATCCTAACTGCCACCGAAATCCAGAACACATGCCCTGAGCATGTCCTCGAGAGTCTGAATCGTCCTCTCGCTCTGCCCGTCCATCTGAGGGTGGAAAGCGGTGCTGAAATGGAGACGAGTACCCATCTCGTCGTGGAACCGCTTCCAAAATCTGGATGTAAAACGGACATCTCGGTCTGACACCACCGATACCGGCACTCCATGACGTGCCACGATCTCACGCACATAGATATTGGCTAACTTTTCTGCCGATATACTCTCCTGGATTGGGATAAAATGAGCACTCTTCGTCAACCGATCCACTCTTCAAAACACCAAGATCTATCACACGCAACTATCTCTTCTTACCAATCTTACACTGATTCTGTGATTCAGTGTGACAAAACACACGCTGATGAGAATCTAACAATCTTTGCCGATGGTTAGAACAAAACACCAAGGTCTATCACACACAACTATCTCTTCTTACCAATCTTACACTGATTCCGTGATTCAGTGTGACAAAACACACGCTGATGAGAATCTAACAATCTTTGCCGATGGTTAGATCAAAACACCAAGGTCTATCACACGCATCAATCCTCTCTTTACCTTCTTCTCACTCAGCGTCTAATGATTCAGTAAGATAAACTACTCATTGATAAAGACACAACACTCTGTGCCGATGGTTAGATAATATAACTAGTATCTATCACACGCACCAACCTCCTTGCTAGCCTTAATCAAGAAAGTTGTACATTGAATTGACGGAGAACCATCCTCAGCATGTAACTTTTGTGACACTGATCTCCGCGCTTCCGCAGACACTGATTGTCGTTTCATCTTCAGTCCAATGGCTCTTTTTACCCAACGACTATTTTTCTGATTTGACAGGTTGTTACAATACGCAGTTATTTTTGAAGAAGATAATCATTACCTTTTAAAAACCCATTTCGTTCCATATTTAAACCTCTTTCCACCCTATTTCAAACCTTCCTTCCACAATTCAAATTTCCTTCGCTTATTTTTAAAACCCTAGCATCCTAAAATTCTCTAATGGCGGCATCATTATTCACTTTCTCCTCCACTTCACGAAGGGTAATCTCTGCCCCAAACTCTCCTCCTCTTCCAATATACATCAAAGCCACAAACGTTGTCTTCAATCCTGACATTCCAGATGTTCATCGAGGTCTTGGACTTGATGATTTTGTTAACTTTTTAGCCTCATGCCGACTCTGATACGTAATCAGCGACGTTCCATCAGAGTTCTTTCCTGAACAAGTCTATGAGTTCTACTACACTACAACAATCAATGATGAAAACAGTGTCATCTCCGGGACTATTGGCCGTGGAAGACACTCAGTCTTTATTACTGCTGACCTCCTCAGTGCTGCGCTCAGGTTACCAATTTTTGATCTCTTCTCTGAACTTCCTCCTATTGAACGTTGTCGATGTCTCTTTGATCAACTGGGATATGATCACTCAAAGGCTGGGACTCGGTCAACTCTCATTCTGCGTCAGTGTATGACCCCATGATGGAAATTCTTCACAGGTGCTCTGTGCAAATGTGTGGGTCATAAGTCTCAAAGTGGTGATCAACTGAGCACTTATGAGCAAGAAGTCGTCTGTTCTCTTCTTCTTAACAAAAGACTTTATTATGGAGCTTTCTTCTTTGATCAACTTGTTCAACTCCTTCGTGCAAATATACGCGCTGATGTCCCCTTTCCACGCTGGATTGCTCTTGTGTTAGATAAATTTTTTGCTTCTTCTTATTACTCACACTCTGGAAACCCCATCCAATGTCCACGCATGTCAACTCAAATGTATCAGGATGATCCGTTGGATACTGACATCGGCATCTCTGATCAGATGAGAGAATGGATTGCAAATCCATATATTGTTCCTTCACTCACCGCTGATACTGATGAAGGAGCTGATGGTAACAATGAAGATCATGCCGATAAAGAATCACAAGATGGTGGACATCCCTCTCCTCAACTTTCTCATCATACCATCTCTGTCACTGAACAGATTCACTCAACTCAGAGGGAGCCATCTTCTCAGGGGGAGCAACCATCTCAGGGGGAGCAACCATTTCAGGGGGAGCAACCATCTCAGGGGGAGCAACCATATCAGGGGGAATTTTCTCAGAAGACATCAATCCCAAAAGCTTCCAGGTTCTCAGTTCATCCAAATCCCATCCTCAACTTTTAATGAGCTTCTTACACTGACTCGAGACATGAGTCAGCGTCTCCTTCGAATTGAAGCTGGTGTTCAACAACTGAAAGGAGTTATTCTGTCCACTCCTAATCCTGGCCCACAAAATGATGATGCTCAAAAAGAGGGAGACACTGATAACGACTCCAACGAGGGAGACACTAATAATCCAAAGGAGAGAGACACTGATCATAGTCCAAAGGAGAGAGATACTGAGTCACCACAGCCTGTGCACAAGTCTGATAATGTGGACCCTGTTAATACTGAAAAGTTCGTTGAAGATAGTGGTGAGCCTGATGATGAAGAAAAAAAGGATGATGAGTGTCAGATGTTGGACATGAATTTCATTGATCCTATTATACCAGTTCAAGGAGAAGATCCAAATATAGCCAGTGAGGATACTCAACCTCTTTCTCGCAAGCGCAAGGCAGCAGATACTGCCTTGGTTTCTTCACACAGTGATACCTCTCTGCCTAGAAAGAAACCTAAGTCCATAGTCAGCATATCCAACTTGGCAACTGAATGGAACATGTCTTCTGATCAAGTTAAGCAGATTCTTGATGAAGCTAATCAAGCTCAGCTTCTAAAGAATATTGCTCAAGCTGATGAATCTCTCATTCAGCATCAACTTCAGGTCAAAGGATCCTTTGAAGCTTAGATGCAGAATTTTTTGGAATATCAGTCCAAATCCAAGTCCTCTCAGCCTTCTCTCAGCTGCAATCAGTCTAAGACTGATAGTGTTCTTGACAGGATTGACCGAAAGAGATTTCAAGACGTTCTTAAACGACGAGTGTGTAGTGATAAAATCATCAAAGTTAAAGCTTCTAAACCGCGTAATGAGAAAATTCTTACACTGCTGATCACTCGTCAAGGTCCTCAACATCCATACACTGAAGTTGTCAAGAGGGATGAGCTGATCAAATATGGATATTCTGAATGGACAGAATTACTCGAATTAGCTTCCAAGCAAACTTCAGTTCTCTCCTCTGAACTGACATGTGCTCTTCATCTCCTGATGAAGAAAGTTCAGCGTTTGGACCTGAGATAATTTTATGTTGAATAGGCTCAACACCGATAGGAAGAGAGTTGTTTATTCCTCCAGCACCAAAGTTTAGAGCCAACACATCTTCACCATCAACTTGAAATTTAGTTCTCCGGATTCTAGGAATAGATGAACTTTGGCCTTGATGTTGTGGACGTTCTTTAGGAACAAGGTCCAAACGCTGAACTTTCTTCATTAGAAGATGAAGAGCACATGTCAGTTCAGAGGACAGAACTGAAGTTTGCTTGGAAGCTAATTCGAGTAATTCTGTCCATTCAGAATATCCATATTTGATCAGCTCATCCCTCTTGACAACTTCAGTGTATGGATGTTGAGGACCTTGACGTGTGTAAGGTCAAACCTTGAAATATGATGATGTTTGAAAATAGTCTTTCAGCATCAGTGTATAACTCAACATCAGCATCAGCATCAGCATCAGCATTATATTAGCTCAGTATATATATAGCTTTATTCAGTACGTTGTAACAGATCTTGTATGTATCTTGGTTCCTTATATATCGTAGTTTATTTAGCTGTATATCCCTGATTTGTAGGGATTGTCTAGTATAGATGTATATATTCTTTTGTATCGGTTTGTGTTGAGTTACGCCTTTCACAAACCCTAATAGCCGCTTTGTGCATACGATAATCTCTTTGTGAGATTATCTTTCTTAGTGAAAATATTTCTTTGTGAAACCTTATTATTCTTATTTACTGTCATTGTTTGATAAATTGATTGATCTAAGGTCTTTTCAAAGATAGTTAGGATTAATCCCCCTGGAAAGGAGTCATTTATAGTGTACGGGGACAAACGTAGAGTGAATTCTGGAATCATCTCCGTGATGAAAGCCATAAAATGTTTGTCCAAAGGATGTGCATCATACTTGGCATTCGTAATCGATGCTAAGAAGCAAAAGAAAGAGGTACAGAATATACCGGTTGTGTCTGATTATCCAGAAGTCTTTCCCGAAGATCTTCCCGGATGACCACCTGATAGGTAAGTAGAGTTTCAGATAGAATTTTTACTAGGTATAACATCGATAGCAAAAGCACCTTACCGATTAGCACCGGCGGAGATGAAGGAGCATATGACGCAACTCCAGGAGCTGTTGGACAACGGTTTCATGCGACCTAGTTTATCACCCTGGGGAGCTCCGGTGTTATTCGTGAAGAAGAGGGACGGAAGCATGAGGATGTGCATAGACTACCAAGAGCTGAATAACGCAACAGTGAAGAACAAGTATCCATTGCCGAGGATTGATGACCTATTCGATCAGCTGCAAGGTTCGAGCTACTTCTCAAAGATCGATCTTAGGTCAGGATATCATCAGCTGAAGGTAAGAGAGAAGGATATTGAGAAGACTGCACTCAGAACTAGATATAGACACTACGAGTTCTTGGTTATGTCATTCGGACTAACCAATGCTCCCGCAACATTTATGGATTTGATGAACAGGGTTTGTAAATCATTCCTTGATAAATCTGTGATAGTGTTCATCGATGACATTTTGATATACTCGAAAAGCCAGGAGGAGTATGGAAAGCATCTGCGGGAAGTGTTAGAAGTGTTAAAAAGGGAGAAGCTTTACGCTAAGTTCTCCAAGTGTGATTTTTGGATCCGAGAAGTCCAATTCTTGGGTCATGTAGTTAACCAAGAAGGAATAATGGTTGACCCAACAAAAATTAAAGCTGTAACGAAGTGGGAACGTCCAAAGAGCCCCACGAAGATTTGAAGCTTTCTATTAGCCGGATATTACCGATGATTTATCCAAGGCTTTTCTTCGATAGCTGCTCCATTGACAGCTTTGACCCACAAAGGAGCCACATATACATGGAGTGAGAAACACGAAGAGGCGTTCGAGAAGCTAAAGAAGAAGTTATGCGAAGCACCGATACTTTCTCTACCCGATGGAGTTGAAGACTTCGTGGTATACAGTGACGCATCTGGAGTCGGGTTGGGTTGTGTTCTGACCCAAAGAGAAAAGGTGATAGCATACGTATCTCGACAATTGAAAGAACATGAAAAGAACTACCCCACTCATGATCTGGAGTTGGCAGCGGCAGTATTTGCCTTAAACATATGGAGGCATTACCTCTATGGCGCGAAGTGCAAGCTTTTCACTGATCATAATAGTCTCCAGTATCTCTTTAATAAGAAAGAATTGAATATGAGGCAACGACACTGGCTAGAACTACTCAAGGACTATGACTGTGAGATAATTTACCACCACGGTAAAGCAAATGTTGTTGCTAATGCCCTCAGTCGAAAAGTCAATCTTGAAAGGAACAGGCCAAGAGCGTTGACAATCGAAGTCGTCTCGACGATTGTGAAAAGTATCAGGAAAGCTCAAGAAGAAGCTTTAGAGAAAAATGATCGAAAAGAAGAACGTTTGGGCAAAACGTTAGTGTTCGGTACAAACAATCAAGGACTGAAGGTATTCCAAGATCGAATTTGGGTACCTAAGACGGGAGGAATAAGAGATCTTCTGATGGAAGAAGCCACAAGACCATGTACTCGATTCATCCCGGTAGCACTAAAATGTATAGGCACCTAAAACCCTACTACCGTTGGCCGAGGATGAAGCTCGATGTTGCGGAGTACGTGGCCAAGTGTGTGATATGTGCGAGAGTTAAGGCACAACATCAGAAACCGTATGGGACTTTGGAACCTTTACGCGTACCCATGGGTAAATGGGAGGACATCACCATGGATTTTGTGACCAAACTGCCCAGGACGAAGAACGGACACGACATGATTTGGGTGGTCGTGGATCGTTTCATTAAGAGTGCACACTTCATAGCGGCCAACGAGAAGTGATCTATGGATAAGCTCGCAAATGCTTACGTGAAGGAGATAGTAAGACTTCACGGTGTTCCTATTACGAGTGTATCCAATCGTGATAGTCGTTTCACGTTAAGATTTTGGAGAGGTCTACAAGAGGAATTGGGTACGAAGTTCTGTTTGAGTACAGCTTACCATTCGCAGACTGATGCTCAGAGCGCAAGAACGATTCAAAAACTTGAAGATATGCTGAGAGCATGTACCTTTGAGTTCCAAGGGAACTGGGACGAGCACTTACCTCTAGTAGAATTCTCCTACAACAACAGTTTCCACTCGAGCATCAAGATGGCACCGTATCAAGCTTTGTACGGACAAAAGTGTCGTACGTCGTCTTGTTGGCTTGAAGCCGGAGAGAAGCAGTTTATGGGCCCCGAGATAGTCCATGAGACTGCTGAGAAACTAAAGGTGATTAGGGAAAGGATGTTAGCAGCTCAGGATCGTCAGAAGAGCTATGCTGACAAGAAAATACGACCGATATCCTTTGAAGTTGGGGATTCGGTTTTGCTTAAAATCTCACCGTGGAAGGGACTTATAAGATTCGGGAAACGAGGAAAGTTGAGTCCAAGGTTTATTGGACCCTTCAAAGTTCTTTAGAAGATTGGGAACCAAGCTTGCAAGCTGGAATTGCCCGAAGAACTCGATGGTATTCATAACACCTTCCATGTGTGTTATCTGAGGAAATTCACATAAGAAGTTCCCAACATAATTCCAGTCTTAGAGTTAAGAATGGATGAGAATAAGAGGCTAATTGAAGAGCCCGAGGCAGTTGTTGACCGTAAGACAAAGAAGTTACGATACAAGATGTTCGACTTAGTGCTAGTCCGATGGAAACATTCAAATAGGCCGAATCTCACTTGGGAAAGAGAGGATGACATGATGAGTCACTATCCACATCTGTTTGCTGATGCATGATTCCGAGACGGAATCATCCTAATTAGGAGAGAATTGTAACGCCCCGGTTTCGGGGCTAAGCATTTTTAGACGATGTAATAGTCTAGGTCAACTATTGGAACTGTTTTCGATATAATAAAGATGAAATATTTTAATTCTATGTGAATTATGTGTATTTAAAGTGTGAGATAAGTCCGATATCTTTACATAAAGTTTTAGTGGTCGAAACAAGGATTTCGGGGATATAAAGAACGCCAAAATCCGAGTTATAACGAAGAAGTTATGGCCCGTCGAAGTTTTACGGCAAAACCGGCACGACACTGGGAGATGTAAATAGTGAATTTACGATGGAGGACTTTTTAGCCTTAGTGATCTAAACGAAAGTCGTAGAATATGTTAAACCGAGAAAATCCATAAAAAGAACGCCGAAATCTGACTTCGTATGAAGAACTTATGATTTTTCTAAGATTCGGCTTAGCAATGCACGGCCCGAAACTCGAATTTTAGTTCGAGCAGTTTTTGGCTTATGCGACCTAAATGAGAGTTGAAGATCTCATTAATAGGAACTCAACGGTAAAAAGATAGACAAAAACAGAGTCCGTATGAAGGAGTTACGAATTCTTCACGGTCATGTAAAGTCCAAATGCCTCCTACTATTAAATTTAAGATCGGCCAAGAATTAGCGAACGGAGTCTAAATGAAAGTTGTAGATCATGATTTTACCTATGCGTGGATATAAAGAACGTCAAAAACGGAGCTTCTATGAGAGGTTTATGATTTTTCTAAATCAGGAGGCTGATACACGATATTGGGTGACGTGGCGCGATCACAACCATTGCTTTCTCTCCAAGGAAAGCCATCAGATGATGACACATGGCACCAACTCGGCAAGTAGGTCCTCCTACTTGGCGAGTCCATCAGGATTTCACACTATAAATAGAGGTGCCGGGTTCCATTCATTCTAACACCTTCAAACCCTTCTTTCTCTCTCTAGAACTTCTCTCTAAGCCTCCCTAACCCCCTAAAAGCCTAGGGAACCTCCCTAGCACCCGAAGGAAGCCCCGAGACTCCCGGAGTCCCGAGAAAAGAGCATTTTGGCTCGAAAACGCTGCTCCAGCGAAGCTCGGTTTTGAGAAAAACCCGTTGTAAGTGAGCTATGCCTAACCTATCTTTAGTCTAGCTTATGTTTTAATATAGTAATGTTATTAGGACCTTATAATAAGTACTTGGGCTATTATTATGGGTTATATAAGTATCGTTTAATGCTTATATAATAGTAATAATAGCTAGACTATTAATTAGTCGCGGTGAATATTAGACTAAAGCCTAGTGGCAATGATACTAGGTTTTGCCGAAGGAAAAGTGTGTTAAGAGTAACGAAGTGTTGTCCAAGCGCCGAGTCACCACCTACTCAGGTGAGTGCATAGTTACTTACTCAACTTACACATAGATATGAAGTATTTTATATAAACTACATGCTATGTGTGCATTTTATCTGAATACTTGCTATCTATGCTGGATGAACGTTTTTATACATGTTTTCAATAATTTAAACTGTATATGTTTTTTTATATCTACGAAAATGTTGGGGTAAAACATGTGTAAATGTAATAGGTGATGTGTGATAAAATGAAGAGAGGCCTGAATGTTGATGTTGTTGATTTTGTCATCTAGCGGAGTATGGATGACGACCACGGACTCTTCTAGACAGTCCAGTGGAACACTAGCAGGCTCGGAACCTGTAGGTGTTTGTGAACGATGTGTTCACCGGTGTACTCCATCCCCTACATGGTTGCCTTTATGACATTTATTGTTGAGGAATCCCCTTAGCAGTAGTGTCCGTCCCGATGATGATCCTAGGCTAGGTCCCTTATGATAGGTGTTTAGGGACGTAAAGTGAGGATATCAGGAATGGGTAATCGGGTTATTGTTGATTGATGAAATTAATAAAATTATTTATTGTGGGTTGAAAACCCTATGTGCTCACCAGGCCCCCAAGCCTGACCCACTCAGTTTCTTGTATTACAGGTAGTGGCGCATGAGCATAGATGTGATGTTTTGGATGAGGGATTACGGATATAGGCTTGTAGATATGAAATAATGTAGTAAGGCTTATATTGTACTATTTATGCTTTTGATCTGTATCGAACATGACATCCCGAGTCTTTTAATGAAATACATTTCTTTGGAAATGCTTTTGATAAATCTTTATCATATTTTGTTTTGGGACAAATTCTGCAACACTTTTATTTAAAATGTTACTCTGATTTTTAAACAAAGCATAAACAAAATCGGTTTTTTTTGGCTACGAAAATGGGGATGTCACATATCATCACAATGAATATATATGAAACGTGACATAAACATCACCATGCATTAATACATTACAACTGATATTGTTCACATCAAGTACATTGTCTAAAGATTACATATACCATAGCATAAATTATTCGTGAGTTTTCAAATTATAACATCCTAACACACTTGGTATTATCCTTCCGCTTATTTGTTACCTGAGAATACAAGTTATTTTGAAAACTTCAACATATAGAATGTTGGTGAGTTCATAAGCAGGTTTGATATGAGACTGCTTTGTGTAATTTGTAAAACCCAGAAAATCCGATATTTTCTGAAATAGTAATTGTTTAAACAAAAGTGTGAAGATCCATAGGTATATGCATGAATGATTTTCAGAGCGTTTATATATATATAAGAAGTTTTGCATTATACATACTGAAAGCACAAGTGAAAAATGTTGATTCTTCCCCGAAAAACCCGACGTTTTCCGATAAAAATTGTATGATTGTTTCTGTAACATCCCAAAATTCAAGTCCAAAAATTTCATTTTTAATTAATTAACTCATAAAACATTCAGTAGAAAATCACGTCATCTCATATAATCAAGTATCATGTTTGAAACCCACAACATAAACAAATATCATATCAGAGTACAATCCCAGAAAACACCATTCGGAAAATCAGATGTGTGTCTGTGTGTGTGATGCCATGCTAGGCCGCCGACTCTTTCCCCTTGGACGAAGAGGTACCTAAAACCAAAAACTTAAACCGTAAGCAGAAAACTTAGTGAGTTCCCCCAACATACCACATACCATACAATATCGTCAATATCTTTCAACCGGTAATCATCATCGGTATTTTTCAACCGGTAATCGTTATCGGTATCTTTCAACCGGTAATCATCATCGGTATCTTTCAACCGGTAATCATCATCGGTATCTTTCAACCGGTAACTGGGGACTATTCCACCCCTTACCACTAGCATAAAATAACAAGATATAAGCAGGCAGTCAGCCATATCCGGGTACTGGCCTACCCCTTGGTCCTAAGGACCACTATCAGGGAAACTACCCTTATCATGCATGTAATATATCATACAGATGTAACTCATAACCAAACACACACAGACCAAGATAATTATCACAAAGACAATCATCTTCTAAATACTCCTCATTCATGGGTCGGCATTGTGGCCTTAGACCCACCACTACTGGAAGGTAACTCACCTCGTACAGGAAGCTACTAATAACCAGTGCGGGAAACCTCCGTCCGCTGCTGCTCCGGAAAACCTTTGGCTACAACCCCACAAACACTCAGTTAGAAACTGATTTCCATACTCTTAGGGTAAAATGACCATTTTACCCCCCCCCCCCAACCAAGTCAAGTCAAAGTCAAAGTCAACTTCCAGTTGACCTGACTCGCCGAGTCCCTCACTCTCTACTCGTCCTCATCCGCGACCCTACTTGTCAAGTTGGGTCGTCAACTCGACGAGTTCTTCTCTCATCCAAACGCCCCATGAAAACTCATCCGACTCGCCGAGTTGATGAACAACTCGTCGAGTTGGCCTTCATTTGATGAACCAGATCTGTCCTCAACTCGCCGAGTTGATGAACAACTCGCCGAGTTCTAAGGAGATTGCCTTGGACTCGCCGAGTCCAAGAATGCACTCACTGAGTCCAGTCTAGACCAATTCCATATAGTTGATTTGAATGAGATCTAACACACCAAAACCATATATCTGGCCTCCTAATGTCCACATCATACGTAAAGTTCCAAACTTGATGCACATGCATGGGGTTTTTAGCTCAAGAATCCACATAAAGTGTCCTACAATGTGCATGGGGCTTTCACGGCCATAAAGTTGGCACCTTTATGCCATGAAACCCCTCTTGAGGCCCAGATCTGAAGTCAAAACCCACCCCACACTCCCAATATCGAAATATGACTTAGCAATCCAAAAAATCCCAAGTTAAAGATGAATAAACACATAGATGAGTCAAGACATGGGCATTATACCTTGATGTTGCTGAAGATGAAGTAAACTCCCTGGATCTACATTCCCCCACTCAGGTTCCAAGCTCCTTTCTTCCTTCCAAGCTTTACTATCACACAAGAACACCAAAAATTGCCTCAACAAAGCACAAACGGCTAGGGTTTAGATGAGAAGTGTTTGGGAGCCTAAATGGGGAATGGAGGTTGCATAAGGTTGTTTAAATAGGGTGCAAACCCTTGGATTAGGGTTTTAGTCCAAACAGCAGCTACTCGCCGAGTCCGGGACCCGACGTGGCTTGTCCATGACTTAAACTCCGCGCCTCATCCCGCTTCTACTCATCGAGTTCGTCCTTCAACTCGCCGAGTCCAAGACCAAAATTGCAAAATAAATAAAGATTTAATAACAGAATACGTACCAAGAACCAGGTGCTACAAATCTCCCCCACTTACTTTAGACTTCGTCCTCGAAGTCTGCTGCTCAATCCTGGAACAGCTCTGGGTAATGCTCCATCGGCTCCCATGTTCATTCCGAGCCCTTCCGGTGCTGCCATTGCACCTTTACCAGCTCAAACCTCTTGTTCCTCAGATCCTTCGACTTCCGGTCGAGGATCGCTACAGGCCGCTCGTTGTAATTCAGGCTGTCATCAACCTAAATGTCCTCCAAGGGTACAACTACTGAGTCGTCCACCAGGCACTTCCACAGCTGGGAGACGTGAAAAGTGTTGTAGATCTGACTAAGTTCGGCTGGCAGATCCAGCCGGTATGCCACCTTGCCCACCCGAGCCACAACCCTAGACGGTCTAATATACCTGGGACCCAACTTTCCCCGTTTCCTGAATCGGATGACGCCCTTCCAAGGTGACACGATCAGGAGAACCATATCCCCGACCTGAAACTCCAGGTCCGATCGACGTTTATTGGCATAACTTTTCTGCTGACTCTGAGCAGTCTAAATTCTGCTCCGGACCTGCTGAATCTTCTATGTCGTCTTGAGAACTACTTCGGTGCTCCCCATGACCCTCTGGCCAACCTCACCCCAACATATCGGGGTCCTGCACCTCCTCCCATACAACATCTCGAAGGGAGGACGGTCGATACTCGCATGATAGCTATTATTATACAAGAACTCCGCCAATGGAAGGTAGGCATCCTAGCTACCTCTGAAGTCTAAAACACATGCCCACAGCATGTCCTCCAGAATCTGGATGGTCCGCTTTCTCCGGCCATCCGTCTGCGAGTGAAAGGCGGTGCTGAAATGCAGACGAGTACCCAACTCGTCGTGGAATTTCTTCCAAAACCTGGAAGTGAACCGCACATCCCTATCCGAAATCACCGAGACTGGCACTCCGTGCTGCGCCACCACCTCCCTGATATAGATTTCGGCCAATTTCTCGGCCGAAATGCTCTCCTAAATCGGGATAAAGTGGGCGCTGTTGGTCAATCAATCGACGATGACCCAGATCGAATCTACTCCTCGCACGGTCCTGGGAAGCTTGGTGACAAAATCAATCGTGATGTCTTCCCATTTCCACAACGGAATATCCAATGGCTGCATCTTGTCGTGTGGTCTCTGATGCTCGGCCTTGACCTTCCTGCAGGTCAAACACCGCTCCACGTACCATGTCACATCATGCTTCATGCAGGGCCACCAATAGTCCAGACGAAGATCCCTATACATCTTCTTCGCCCCGGGATGAATGGAGAACCGGGATTTGTGTGCTTCCTCTATCAGAACCTGGCGCACACCCCCGTGGTATGGCACCCACACCCTACGGTGTAGTTGTCATAGTCGAAGGGGGAAACCTGCCCCACAATCCACTCACTCTTCCGATGTTCCTCCTTCATAGCCTCCTGCTGAGCTTCCTGAATCCGCTCCAATAGCGGAGTCACCACTGTCATCCTCAGGCTAAGCGCGTCAGCTGTGACAACCAGAAATTTCTTGCATCGCCGTAACCCGTTCCGTCCGTAAAACTCGTCTTTAGCGAATTGTTCTGATTTCGTTTTTGAGTTAAGTTATCTAAATTGGTATTTTTATTATGATCTCGTAAGTGTCCAAACCCGTTAGAAACTCATGAAATCACCCCAAATTATTAATTTAAGAATTTTTAGATTCGACCCCGCCGGGTTACGACAACTTGATCGGATACGGCAAAAAGCCCCGTTTAATGTCGGTATCGGGTAGATTTCCACCATGACTCCAATTCAAATCATATTTAAAGTTGAGTGGGCTTCATTCGAAGCTTTTCCACTCTCTCTCTACTCTCTCTCCTCCAATCCAAGTTTTAGGTCCAAAATCACTCAATTCAAGCTCCAAATCGATAAGGTAACTATCCTAACTCATAGATTAGCATCCTTAGCCTTCAAATTCGTGTTTAAATCATGGAATAGCACCAACATCATTTGTTTACGGCCCTAGAATAGTCTTGGGCCGCAAACACAAATAAAAGGGGTTTTTGAGCCCCAAAACCCTTCCAAATCACTTATGGAGCTTAGAAATGGCCTAAGGACTTATTGGAACGGACTTGGAACACCATAAACTCATCATTTAAGGGATAAATATGAGTTTACTGCCCAAGAAATTTCTTTCAGAATTGCCAAACCCTTAACTACTCTGACGCAGAAAGATGTACCCTCTTGTTGGAGATCGCGTCCTGTTGGAGGTCTTACCCCGAAAAGGCATGATATGCTTTGGAAAGCGCGGATAACTTCACCCGAGGTACATCGGACCTTTCGAAATCCTCACCAGAATCGGAACCATGGACTACAAACATCGACTATTTCAAGAGCTTAGTAGTATCCACCATGTCTTCCACGTCTCGAATCTTTGGAAATGCCTGCCCAACGAAACCCTAGTAATTCCTCCTGGTAAGATCAAGATCAACGAAAACCCATCTTCCTGGAAGAACAAATCGAGAACATGGACCGAGAGATCAAATGTACGAAACAAACCGCATCCCGATAGTGAAGGTTCACTAGAATGTCAAGGAGGGACCCGAATCGACTTGGGAGCATGAAGACCCGATGCAGCAGAAATATCCTCATCTCGTTCCAAATTCGTGAATTGTATCCTAATTTTTGAATTTCGGGACGAAATTCCCTCTAACGGGGGGATAATGTGACAACCCGAAATTTGTTAAATCGCCGTAACCCGTTCCGTCCGTAAAACTCGTTTTTAGCGAATTGTTCCGATTTCGTTTTTGGGTTAAGTTATCTAAGTTGGTATTTTTATTATGATCTTGTAAGTGTACAAAACCATTAGAAACTTATGAAATCACCCCAAATTATTAATTTAAGAATTTTTAGATTCGACCTCGTTGGGTTACGACAACTTAATCGGATACGGCTAAAAGCCCCGTTTAACGTCGGTATCGGGTAGATTTCCACCGTGATTCCAATTCAAATCATATTTAAAATTGGGTGGGATTCATTTGAAGCTTTTCCACTCTCTCTCTACTCTCTCTCCTCCAATCCAAGTTTTAGGTCCAAAATCACTCAATTCAAGCTCCAAATCCATAAGGTAACTATCCTAACTCATAGATTAGCATCCTTAGCCTTCAAATTCGTGTTCAAATCATGGAATAGGACCAACATCATGTGTTCACAGCCCTAGAATAGTCTTGGGCCGCAAACACAAGTATGGGGTTTTTCAGCCCCAAAACCCTTCCAAATCACTTATGGAGCTTAGAAATGGCCTAAGGACTTATTGGAATGGACTTGGAACACCATAAACTCATCATTTAAGGGATAAATATGAGTTTACTGCCCAAGAACATGTATGGGCCGTAAACACCATTTCATGGTCAGTAAACACATTTTAAGGTGTTAAGATGCCCCTTAAAAACCTCCTAAGACTAAGACTTGAACTAATGTCTAGAAGCAACCACAAACGAGTTAGGGGCCTTAAACTTGAAAGAAACCACTCCATTAGGAGTTCACGGCCGTAAACCCCCCAAGGATAGGTTCCTGGGCCGTAAATTCCTATAACTTGGTTAAATGATGCCCTAAATTCACCCCCATGGCTTGTAAAATGAGTTGAATCACATGTGATTAATCTAGGACCACCAAAAGATCAAAGGAAGGTGTGTGAGGGCGCTTACGGCCGTAAACTCTTAGTTTACTGCCATAAACTCCTTGTAATGGTCCATAGGTTGGTTTAATCACTTCCATAGCCTTAGATTTAAGCCTTGCATCATTCCCCAAATGTTGTAAGACCATTTAGCACCCAAGAACCCACCACCATGAGTTTACGGCCATAAACTCATGGGAATATGGTCATTAGGGCCGAAAACTCCATTAGGAGTTTACTCTTGAAGAGCAAACTCCATATATATGCCCTATATGTCGGTAGATGCCACCCGGGTCACTCCGAACACTTGAATTGAAGTGTTTTCGTGCCTCGAAGTGTTTATTCATTTTAAATAGTAGATCAAGGTCTAATTAGATACATTTTATCTATCTCTTCATATTACATAGGAATCTTGTGTGTTTGCAAGACCCGAAATGACGTTTGGTATCCAAACCGACACGTTCCTCGATTGGTGAGTTCATACCCCTACACCTTTTTCCGTGTTTTCAAATGTTTTCAGGGGGGAATACAAGCAAAAGTACAAGGAAATCTTGTACTCAAACTTATTATTTTTAGTTCAAATGTTTCATATTATGTATGCTTTTAATACCGAAAGTCGTATTAACCAATAGTTTGACTTGCAGAGTTAGTCTTCATATTAAACGAGAAAATCATTATAAAATGTTATAATACGTGTTATAATTTGTAATCTACAAAGAATCCATTCAAATTGTTAATAAAGTATTTACTAATAAAGTACGCCTTTGGATACCGTTAGAGTTCGAAAACACATCTAAGATACTCCGTTGGATATTGACAGAACTTCGAAAATATGTCTAATAAGATACACCTTCGAATGGTACTAGGACTTTGAAAGTATAGTTAGTACACGTCTTTGGATATCGGGAAAGCTTCGGAAGAATTCGAACATACGCCTTTGGATATCGACAAAGTTTCGGAAATAATTCGAAAGTACGCCTTTAGACATCGACTGAGTTTCAAAAACATACGCTTTTGGATGTTGTCAGAGCTTTGGAAATACGTCTAAAACATGCCTTTGGATGTCACCAGAACTTCGAATATACAGTTAGAGTACACCTCTGAGTGTCTCCAAAGATTCGAAACTGCGAATAAGTACAGTAGATAATCGGCATTCGTGTGTAGGATAACCAAACTTTCAGAATACTTATCTAATATTAACGGTATGGTAGAAATTAGTACATTGAAATCCGAACTAAGAACTAACCACGACTTTTAGGAAAATAAGGGTTTTTCCTGGGATAACATAACTGCTCATAATCGAATTGTGTAACGAATGGATAACTAAACTATTAGGAAAATATGGGTTTTTCCTGGGATAACATAACTGCTCATTATCGAATTGTGTAACGAATGGATAACTAAACTATCTTTATAAGAAAATATGGGATTTTCTTGAATAACAAAATTTTCAGAAAACCAAAGGGAACTTGTTCTTTTTTGAAAATAAACCGCTTACGAACTCACCAGCTTTATGCTGATTTTCAAACTGCTTGTATTCTCAAGTCCACATTAGATAGGTACCCAACGATCCTTTTGGCAAAGACAGAGTACGTAGAAGACACGTCTTTACTTTTGTTCATTATGGATGTATATGTCTATAATCATGTATAGCTTTACTTTCAAAAAAATGTAAATGATTCTATGTAATGTAATGTTTTGTGTTTACTATTCTTACTATGTGCATTGGTTGTGATACTACGCATGACGTCACCTCCGCCCTGGAACGTTTCCACCTTCGGTTTCGGGGTGTGACAGATTGGTATCAAAGCCCTTGTTTATAGTGAACAAAGTATACCAAACCTTTCATGGTATAAGACTATAAACATTAAAGGGGCCTAAGTGCTCTGAACTAAAAGTATACTTTAAAATATAAGTATTTTCAAAAGTATACAAGTATACCTAACCGCCAAAATCCGTAACTACAAGTAGAACAAAACATAAGTAAATGGGTGTTATACGCTGCGGTTAAACCTGGCCAGTTATGTAGTCGTGTCTAGGGTCAATATAGCCTGATCAACTATATTCATTCGAGACACGACCAACATGTGCTTGGGAGTGACTGTGGTATGCGGCATGCCTAAAACTTACCCAATATCCAAACAACAAGCCGTCATCGCAGCGAAGAATGAAATACTATGGGAGTATTTCTCGAGCTAATCCATTGTAGAAATTCTCATTCCAGCGTTGCTCCATAATCATTCCTTTAGCGATAATTTTTTTACTTCGATAACTCTTTGATAACTCTTTCTTGCTTTACCGCTTAATAGAATTCTATATCTAATATTAACGGTATGGTAGAAATTAGTACATTGAAATCCGAACTAAGAACTAACCACGACTTTTAGGAAAATAAGGGTTTTTCCTGGGATAACATAACTGCTCATAATCGAATTGTGTAACGAATGGATAACTAAACTATTAGGAAAATATGGGTTTTTCCTGGGATAACATAACTGCTCATTATCGAATTGTGTAACGAATGGATAACTAAACTATCTTTATAAGAAAATATGGGATTTTCTTGAATAACAAAATTTTCAGAAAACCAAAGGGAACTTGTTCTTTTTTGAAAATAAACCGCTTACGAACTCACCAGCTTTATGCTGATTTTCAAACTGCTTGTATTCTCAAGTCCACATTAGATAGGTACCCAACGATCCTTTTGGCAAAGACAGAGTACGTAGAAGACACGTCTTTACTTTTGTTCATTATGGATGTATATGTCTATAATCATGTATAGCTTTACTTTCAAAAAAATGTAAATGATTCTATGTAATGTAATGTTTTGTGTTTACTATTCTTACTATGTGCATTGGTTGTGATACTACGCATGACGTCACCTCCGCCCTGGAACGTTTCCACCTTCGGTTTCGGGGTGTGACAGATTGGTATCAAAGCCCTTGTTTATAGTGAACAAAGTATACCAAACCTTTCATGGTATAAGACTATAAACATTAAAGGGGCCTAAGTGCTCTGAACTAAAAGTATACTTTAAAATATAAGTATTTTCAAAAGTATACAAGTATACCTAACCGCCAAAATCCGTAACTACAAGTAGAACAAAACATAAGTAAATGGGTGTTATACGCTGCGGTTAAACCTGGCCAGTTATGTAGTCGTGTCTAGGGTCAATATAGCCTGATCAACTATATTCATTCGAGACACGACCAACATGTGCTTGGGAGTGACTGTGGTATGCGGCATGCCTAAAACTTACCCAATATCCAAACAACAAGCCGTCATCGCAGCGAAGAATGAAATACTATGGGAGTATTTCTCGAGCTAATCCATTGTAGAAATTCTCATTCCAGCGTTGCTCCATAATCATTCCTTTAGCGATAATTTTTTTACTTCGATAACTCTTTGATAACTCTTTCTTGCTTTACCGCTTAATAGAATTCTATATCTATCATATCTCTCGATTCAATTCAGAGGACTTACCATCCTCTTTTTTCCTGATCTTTTTAGATCAAGATGCCTCCAAGAAAGAGACCCAACTCAAAGAACAACAATCCTCCGCCACCACCACCTCCTCCTCAATTTGATCTTGCCTTATTCCAGGCAACTGTTATTGCCGTAGTGGCAGCCGCCATGTCTCAAATAAACTCCGGTGGTTCAGGGGGTGGTACCGAAACCCAAAACCAAGAAGGTAACCAGGTACACCGGAAGGAGTGTTCCTATAAAGACTTTATGAATGCGAAGCCCACATCTTTCGATGGCACTAGAGGTATTATCGCCCTAACCCGATGGTTCAAGAAAATCAAATCTATTTTCAAGATCTGTGCCTACTTTGAATCGGATAAGGTGAAGTTTGCCGCCTGCACTTTCACCGACAAATCCCTGACTTGGTGGAATGGCCGAGTCAAATCTTTGACCCTACCCCTATCCAATGCTATTGCTTCGGAGATCATGAAGGAACTTCTACGTGTGGAGTACTGCCCTCAAGGCGAAATGTGGAAACTAGAGCATGAACTCTGGAACCTAAATATGAAGGGTTCCGATATCGTCGCATACACATCCAGA
The DNA here is from genome assembly GCF_051521515.1 of Lactuca serriola. Taxonomy (NCBI): domain Eukaryota; kingdom Viridiplantae; phylum Streptophyta; class Magnoliopsida; order Asterales; family Asteraceae; genus Lactuca; species Lactuca serriola. The sequence continues at coordinate 1,746,576 of NC_136409.1, read as the reverse complement.
TTTGATGACTTGGCGCTTCTTTGTCCGGGAGTGGTTACCCCAGAGAGTAAAAAGATTGAGAGGTTTATATGGGGTTTGACCCAACCAACCAAGGGTAATGTCTTGGCTGCAAAGCCAGACACCTATGAGAGTGCCAAGTGTTTAGCGCAGATTCTGATCGACCATAGTGATGACCATGAGGAAGCAGCCACCACTCATGAGCCGACAGAGAAGAGTGGTGAGAAAAGAAGATTCTGGAAGAAAAAGAAGAGTCAGCCTTCGCAAGATTCCTCAAAGAAACAACAAACCCTGGCAGTCCACGCTGCTACTACCCCCGCTGCTGTTTCTGTTGTCGGTTCCTCAGCCCAACCACCTATCACCGGATATCTTGGTACCCTCCCGTGGTGCAATAGGTGCAGTTACCACCATTGTATTCCTAGCCCATTTCGTGAAATGTTTTGTAAAAATTGTGGCCAGGAGGGTCACCTTGCGCGAAGCTACAGAACACCAACCCAGTCAACCAATCAAGCTTCCGAAGCAGGTATCGGTCAAGCCTGCTACGGTTGCGGTGAAGTCGGACATTACAAGTGAAACTGCCCCAAGGCAGCAACAACTAGCAACACCGGGAGAGTCCTAGCTATGGGACAAGAGGAGGCAGCCACCGACCCCACCGTTGCCACAAGTATATTCCTCCTCGACAACTTTTATGCCTATAATCCTTTTCGATTCTAGTGCTGAAAGAAAATTTGTTATCTATTCATTCAAACACCTTTCTAAACTTAGTCCTTCATTAGTAACTGAAACATGTACCGTCGAGATGGCTAACAGTGAGAAAGAGGACGCTAACGACATATCCATAGGTTGTATCCTTACTCTGGACGATTATTCTTTTCCATTCGACCTAATGGCAATTTTTTTTCATGAAAAGCTTTGATGTTATCATTGGCATGGAATGACTGAGTCTCATTCATGCTAATATCTATGGTTACGAAAAAGGCCATTTGTCTTAATCTTTCCTCTGACCCGACTCTTATGATCTACGGCGACAAACTTAATTCCAACCTTCGCATCATTTCGTGCATCAAAGCTTAAAAAGTTCCCCGAAAGGAGTGCCATGCATTCCTAGTCCATGTGATCATTGGCAAACGGGAAGTTAAAGACCTCGAGAGCATCCCCAAAGTCTGCAACTTTCCGGATGTCCCTCCCGAAGAGCTCCTGAGAATTCCTCCGGAACGTCAAGTCGAGTCTCGCATCGACCTAATTCCTGGAGCTACCCCCGTAGCCAAGTCTCCGTGAGGATGATGTCTCCAAGACAACGATCAGGACTCAATATGGTCACTACGAGTTCGTAGTGGTGCCCTTCGGTCAAATCACTTTCCTTGGTCAAGTAGTAAGCAAAGAAGGCATACCCGTGAACCCTTTCAGAAATCAAGGCGATAGAGAATTAGTCGGCACCGAAGATACCCACAGAAACCCGTCAATTCCTGGGTCCCGTCGGCTATTATCGCAGACCCACCCAGAAATTTCTTTCAGAATTGCCAAACCCTTAACTACTCTGACGTAGAAAGATGTACCCTCTTGTTGGAGATCGCGTCCTGTTGGAGGTCTTACCCCGGAAAGGCATGATATGCTTTGGAAAGCGCGGATAACTTCACCCGAGGTACATCCGACCTTTCGAAATCCTCACCAGAATCGGAACCATGGACTACAAACATCGACTGTCTCAAGAGCTTAGTAGTATCCACCATGTCTTCCACGTCTCGAATCTTTGGAAATGCCTGCCCAACGAAACCCTGGTAATTCCTCCTGGTAAGATCGAGATCAACGAAAACCCAACTTCCTAGAAGAACTAATCGAGAACATGGACCGAGAGATCAAATGTATGAAACAAACCGCATCCCGATAGTCAAGGTTCACTAGAATGTCAAGCAGGGACCCGAATCAACGTGGGAGCACGAAGACCCGATGTAGCAGAAATATCCTCATCTCGTTCCAAATTCATGAATTTTATCCTAATTTTTGAATTTCAGGACGAAATTCCCTCTAACATGGGGATAATGTGACAACCCGAAATTTGTTGCATCGCCGTAACCCGTTCCGTCCGTAAAACTCGTCTTTAGTGAATTGTTTCGATTTCGTCTTTGGGTTAAGTTATCTAAATTGGTATTTTTATTGTGATCTCGTAAGTGTCCAAAACCGTTAGAAACTCATGAAATCACCCCAAATTATTAATTTAAGAATTTTTAGATTCAACCTCGCCGGGTTACGACAACTTAATCGGATACGGCTAAAAGCTCCGTTTAACGTCGGTATCGGGTAGATTTCCACTGTGACTCCAATTCAAATCATATTTAAAGTTTAGTGGGCTTCATTCGAAGCTTTTCCACTCTCTCTCTACTCTCTCTACTGTAATCCAACTTGTAGGTCCAAAATCACTCAATTTAAGCTCCAAATCTGTAAGGTAACTATCCTAACTCATAGATTACCATCCTTAGCCTTCAAATTCATGTTCAAATCATGGAATAGGATCAACATCATGTGTTTACGACCCTAGAACAGTCTTGGGCCACAAACACAAGTATGGGGTTTTTGAGCCCCAAAACCCTTCCAAATCACTTATGGAGCTTAGAAATGGCCTAAGGACTTATTGGAATGGACTTGGAACACCATAAACTCATTATTTAAGGGATAAATATGACTTTACTGCCCAAGAACATGGTTGGTCTGTAAACACCATTTCATGGTCAGTAAACACATTTTAAGGTGTTAAGATGCCCCTTAAACACCTCCTAAGCCTTGAACTAATGTCTAGAAGCAACCACAAATGAGTTAGGGGACTTAAACTTGAAAGAAACCACTCCATTAGGAGTTAACGGCCGTAAATCCCCCAAGGATAGGTTCCTGGGCCGTAAACTCCTATAACTTGGTTAAATGGTGCCCTAAATTCACCCCCATGGCTTGTAAAATAAGTTGAATCACATGTGATTAATCTAGGACCACCAAAACATCAAAGGAAGGTGTGTGAGGGAGCTTACGGCTGTAAACTCTTAGATTACTGTCGTTAACTCCTTGTAATGGTCCATAGGTTGGTTTAATCACTTCTATAGCCTTAGATTTAAGCCTGGTATCATTCCCCAAATGTTGTAAGACCATTTAGCACCCAAGAACCCACCACCATGAGTTTACAGCCGTAAACTCATGGGAATATGGTCATTAGGGCTGAAAACTCCATTATGAGTTTACTCTTGAAGAGCAAACTCCATATCTATGCCCTATACGTCCGTTGATGCCACCCGGGTCACTCCGAACACTCGAATTGAAGTGTTTTCGTGCCTCGGAGTGTTTATTCATTTTAAATAGTAGATCAAGGTCTAATTAGATACATTTTATGTATCTCTTCATATTACATAGGAATCTTGTGCATTTTCAAGCCCCGAACTGACGTTTAGCATCCAAACCGACAAGTTCCTCGACTGGTGAGTTCATACCCCTACACCTTTTTCCGTGTTTTCAAATGTTTTCAGGAGGGAATACAAGTAAAAGTACAAGGATATCTTGTACTCAAACTTATTATTTTCAGTTCAAATGTTTCATATTATGTATGCTTTTAATACCGAAAATCGTATTAACCAACAGTTTCACTTGCAGAGTTAGTCTTCATACTAAACGAGAAAATCATTATAAAATGTTATAATACATGTTATAATTTGTAATCTACAAAGAATCCATTCAAATTGTTAATAAACTATTTACTAATAAAGTACGCCTTTGGATACCGTTAGAGTTCGAAAACACATCTAAGATACGCCGTTGGATATCAACAGAACTTCGAAAATATGTCTAATAAGATACGCCTTAGAATAGTACTAGGACTTTGAAAATATAGTTAGTACATGCCTTTGGATATCGGCAAAGCTTCGGAAGAATTCGAACTTACGCCTTTGGATATCGACAAAGTTTCGGAAATAATTCAAAAGTACGCCTTTGGACATCGACTGAGTTTCGAAAACATACGCTTTTGGATGTCGTCAGAGCTTCGGAAATACGTCTAAAACATGCCTTTGGATGTCACCAGAACTTCGAATATACAGTTAGAGTACACCTCTGAGTGTCTCCAAAGATTCGAAATTGCGAATAAGTACAGTAGATAATCGACATTCGTGTGTAGGATAACCAAACTTTCAGAATACTTATCTAATATTAACGGTATGGTAGAAACTAGTACATTGAAATCCAAACTAAGAATTAACCACGACTTTTAGGAAAATAAGGGTTTTTCCTGGGATAACATAACCGCTCATAATCGAATTGTGTAACGAATGGATAACTAAACTATTAGGAAAATAAGGGCTTTTCCTGGGATAACATAACTGTCATTATCGAATTGTGTAACGAATGGATAACTAAACTATCTTTATAAGAAAATACGGGATTTTCTTGAATCACAAATTTTTCAGAAAACCAAAGGAAACTTGTTCTTTTTCGAAAATAAACCGCTTACGAACTCACAAGCGTTATGCTGATTTTCAAACTGCTTGTATTCTCGGGTCCACATTAGATAGGTACCCAGCGATCCTTTTGGCAAAGACGGAGTACGTAGAAGACACGTCTTTACTTTTGTTAATTATGGATGTATATGTCTATAATCATGTATAGATTTACTTTCAAACAAATGTAAATGATTCTATGTAATGTAATGTTTTGTGTTTACTATGCTTACTATGTACATTGGTTGTGATACTACGCATGACGTCACCTCCGCCGAAGCTGCCTCATGTTTAGATTCGGCTGATCCATGAGGTATCTCAAACTCGTATGGTCTGTGTAGATGGTATAGCGAACTGCATAGAGGTAATGATGCCAAATCTTGAGGGTGAACACAATAGCCCCCAGCTCCAAATCATGCATCGGGTGATTCGTCTCACGAGGCTTCAGCTGCCTCGAGGCGTAGGCGATGACATGCCCTCTCTGCATCAATACTGCGCCCAAGCCTGAGATGGACGCATCGCAGTACACAACAAAATCCTCCATGCCCTCTGGCAGGGCTAAGATTGGCGCCTCACACAACCTCTGTCTCAGAGTCTTGAATACGACCTGCTGTTCAGGCCCCCAACAAAAGACCACGACCTTCCTTGTTAGCCTGGTCAGGGGTACGACTATCTTGGAGAAATCCTAGATGAATCTCCGATAGTAGCCGGATAATCCTAGGAAACTCCGAATCTCAGATGGAGACTTCGGAACCTCCCATTTCTTCGCGGCCTCCACTTTGACCGGGTCCACTAAAATCCCGTTCTGGTCGATGAGATGTCCAAGAAACTGCACCTCGCGCAACCAGAACTCACACTTGGAGAACTTAGCATACAGGTTCTCCCTCCTCAAAGTCTCCAAAACCTCCCGCAGATGCTCCTCATGCTGCTCTCGCGTCTTGGAGTAAACCAAGATATCATCAATAAATACTATCACAGACCTGTCTAACATCGGTCTACACACGCGGTTCATGAGGTCCATGAACGCGGTAGGAGCATTGGTGAGCCCGAAAGGCATCACCACAAACTCATAGTGGCCATAACGCGTCCGAAACGAAGTCTTCTGCACATCCTCCTCTCTGACCCTCATCTGATGATACCCTGAACGCAAATCAATCTTGGAGAACCAAGATGCTCCCTGTAGCATGTCAAAGAGGTCATCAATCCTTGGGAGTGGGCAGCGGTTCTTCACCGTTACCTTATTCAGCTCCCGATAATCTATACACATCCGATGCGACCCATCCTTCTTCTTCACAAACATAATCGGGGCTCCCCAGGATGAACTGCTCGGTCTAATGAAACCCTTGTCTAACAGCTCCTGCAGTTATGTAGACAACTCCTGCATCTCGGGAGGAGCCAACCGATACGATGCCTTGGCTATCGGGGCCGCACCAAGGACTAGGTCGATCCTGAACTCCACCTGTCGCTCCGGAAGTATCCCAGGCAACTCCTCGGGGGATTACATCAGCGAACTCTCGTAGTACGGGCACATCGCCCACCGTCACCCTTCTTGTTTCCCGGGTATCCATAACATACGTAACATTACCTGCACAACGCTACTGCAGGTAACGTCTAGCTCTTGCTGCCGAACATAAAGCTGGTCCTCGCTGTGGCCTCTCACCCTGAATCACCAGCTCTCCCCCCCCCTTGGGGTCCTGATTCGCACGAACTACCGCGCGCAATCAATCACAATCCCATTGGGGCTTAGCCAATCCATACCAATAATATCCTTGTTCCCTCGCAAAGGTATGGGAACTAGATCCACCAGGTAGCGCTCCTCGAATAATTTGAGCACATAATCTCGGAATATTGTCGATGCTTGCACCGATCGGTCGTCTGCAATCTCTACCTCTAAAGGGAAATTTAACATGCCCGAAGACTCGGAAAATCTCTTGCTGAGCGCAAGAGAAAAAAACGATTGGGTAGCACCCGAATCAAACAACACCTGAACTGGGATGCCGTTCACATGGAACGATGCTAAACAGAGCACATACCAATAACATAAACGTCATAAAAATAAATCAGAGGGAAAGAATCATACCCGTCACCACATCAGGTGCAGCACGTGCCTCCTCAGCTGTTAGATGAAATGCTCGGCTCCGCACCACTGGAGCCTTTGCCTTGACCTTCCAGCCATCTGTAACCCGCGCCGTCGCTGAGACCGGCGCCACTGCTGGCACTGCCGCTGACGCTGCTGTCAATCTCGGGCAATTGGCCCTTTTGTGGCCCCTCTGATTGCAATGGAAGCATATCAGGTCTGTCATCTGTACCGCAGGGGTAGGGGTAGTACGATCCCTACCAAAATACCCCACCTTGCCACACTTATAGTAGCCCGAACCCGGCCCAATATGACAAGCTCCCTAGTGTGACCGACCGCATTTCCCACAGCGGTCCCGTCCTACTTGGCCTTTTGGCCTACTATCAGATCCCTTGGGCTTCTTCCCCGAAGCCCTAGTCGTCAGTCCCTCAACTGCCTTTCTCTTCTGGACGTGCTCCAGGTCAATCTGCCTCCCCCTAGCCCTGGAAATCATGGAATCCAAGGTAGGGCAAGCTGAAAAACTAACATGCTCCCGAATGTCATCTCGTAGCATGTCATAGTAGCGGGTCCTCCTCATATCCTCATCTCCCGCATATTGGGGCACCAAAAATGCCCTCTCCCGGAACTTGGCGGTGATCTCCGCCATAGTCTCCGTAGTCTGTCCCATATCCAAGAACTCCCTGTCTAGCCGCCGAAGCTCCATAGCTGGCGCAAACTCCGCCTTGAATCTGGTCACAAAGTCTAACCATGTCATAGCCTCAACATTCAGGGCTCCCAATGAGTCACCAACAGACTCCCACCAGTCTCTAGCCCTGTCTCGTAAGCATCGTGCTGCATATCTCACCTTCGACCCCTCCGGGCAGAAGCTCGTCAGCTGCATAGACTCAATGTCTGCGATCCATCTCCTAGCGGCAATGGGGTCTTTCAACACATAGAAATTTGAAGCACCACTCCCTCGAAAGTCCTTAAAGGACAGTGTGCGTGTACCCACCTGGCTAGACGCCATATCACTCCTGAATGCTTAGAGGCGATCCTCCATCAGCTCAACAATCCCTTCCTTGATCGACCCGAAAATGATAGGGGTCGACTCAAGGATGCCTCTCGTGATCTCAAACGCGATGAGCTCACGCATCCCATCATCAACCTGCTCAGATTCCACACCTGAGCCTGATCCCGATTCTGATCCGGAACCTCCTACTCCATGTCGTGTGGTCACCATGCTAAAAATACACGCATAAATGTCAGGATCATACATATACTCAAGAGATCTAACACACTCTCCAAGGTTCCTGGTTTCATCTAGGCCCTCCTTGATTCGAGTACGGGTCCTCTGATTTTAGTAGTACAGGCCCATACTACCTTCCACATCTACCTGTACTTTCCTCAAGGATTGCTTCGACTTCACCAAGTCCCTTTTCTCGATACCCTTTCCACTGACCTCATCCTAGGCTTCCCTAGGGCGTTCTCCGACCTACCTTCCACCATTAGCTGCACTAGGAGCCCCTACTACTTCCCCCTAACTAACTTGTAGGTACTGTTACATATCCACTCCTTAGTTAGTTGGAAATAGCCAGGACCCCCATAGCACAAAGCAAGTAGCATTCTTGCATCGGGTAACCAAATCAGGCATAACCTATACAGGCCATCCTACTACAGACTAAACAGTCCTAGCGTACAGCTCATACAACAGGCATATAAGGCATCCTCCTAGATCCTTAGCCTTAACTAGCATGCAATTCTCAGAATCATATATCAGGCGCACAAGGCATCCTCCTAGATCCTTAGTCCTATTCTAGCATGCAATTCTGAATCAAAGCCATATAGCATAACATAACAAGTATGGGTATCTTGGGAAAAACTTACTTGAGCCCGGGTGGTCGCATGCATCACACACCTTGTCTTTCTTAAAATCCTTTCGTTTAGATTTTTAGAAACCATTTTATTGTAAAAATCATTTAGCCCCTCAGTTTGAGTCCAGACACCCCCGAAGGTGTGCCCGAATCCCTCAACCCAGGGCTCTGATACCAACCTGTAATATCCCAAAATTGAAGTCCAAAAATTTCATTTTTAATTAATTAACTCATAAAACATTCACTAGAAAATCACGTCATGTCATATAATCAAGTATCATGTTTGAAACCCACAACATAAACAAATATCATATCAGAGTACAATCCCAGAAAACATTGTGCAGAAAATCAGATGTGTGTGTGTGTGATGCCATGCTACGCCGTCGGCTCTTTCCCCTTAGACGAAGAGGTACCTGAAACCAAAAACTGAAACCATCAGTAGAAAAATTAGTGAGTTCCCCAAATGTACCACATACCAGACAGCATCATCGGTATCTTTCAACCGGTAATCATCATCGGTATCTTTCAACTGGTAATCGTCATCAGTATCTTTCAACCGATAATCATCATCGATATCTTTCAACCGGTAATCATCATCGATATCTTTCAACCGGTAACTGGGTACTATTCCACCGCTTACCACTAGAATATAATAACAAGATATAAGCATACAGTCAGGCATATCCGGGTACTGGCCTACCCCTTGGTCCTAAGGACCACTATCAGGGAAACTACCCCTATCATACACGTAATATATCATACAGATGTAACTCATAACCAAACACATACCAGACCAAGATAATTATCACAAAGACAATCATCTTCTAAATACTCCTCATTGATGGGCTGGCATTGTGGCCTTAGACCCACCCCTACTGGAAGGTTACTCACCTCGTACAGGTAGCTGCTGATAATCAGTGCGGGAAACCTCTGTCCGCTGCTGCTCTGGAAATCCTTCGGCTACAACCCCACAAACACTCAGTTAGAAACTGATTTCTATACTCTTAGGGTAAAATGAACATTTTATCCCCCCCCCCCTAACCAAGTCAAGCCAAAGTCAAAGTCAACTTCTTGTTGACCCGACTCACCGATTTGGGACAACAACTCGCCGAGTCCCTCACTCTCTACTCGTCCTCATCCGCGACCCTACTCGTCAAGTTGGGTCGTCAACTCGACGAGTTCTTCTCTCATCTGAACGCCCCATGAAAACTCATCCGACTCACCGAGTTGATGAACAACTCGTCGAGTTGGCATTCATCTAATGAACCATATCTGTCCTCAACTCGCCAAGTTGATGAACAACTCGCCGAGTTCTAAGGAGATTCCCATTGACTCGCCGAGTCCATGAATGCACTCGCTGAGTCCAGTCTTGACCAATTCCATACAGTTGATTTAAATGAGATCTAATACACTAAAACCATAGATCTGGCCTCCTAATGTCCACTTCATACGTAAAGTTCCAAACTTGATGCACATGCATGGGGTTTTTAGCTCAAGAATCCACAAAAAGTGTCCTACAATGTGCATGGGGCTTTCATGGCCCTATAGTTGGCACCTTTATGCCATGAAACCCCTCTTGAGGCCCATATCTGAAGTCAAAACCCACCCCACATTCCCAATATCGAAATATGACTTAGCAATTCAAAGAAATCCCAAGTTAAAGATGAATAATCACATAGATGATTCAAGACAGGAGCATTATACCTTGAAGTTGCTGAAGATGAAGTAAACTCCCTGGATCTACTGTCCCCCATTCAAGTTCCAAGCTCCTTTCTTCCTTCCAAGCTTTACTATCACACAAGAACACCTAAAATGGCCTCAAAAAGCACAAATGGCTAGGGTTTCGATGAGAAGTGTTTGGGAGCATAAAGGGGGAATGGAGGCTGGATAAGGTTGTTTAAATAGGGTGCAAACCCCTGGATTAGGGTTTTAGTCCAAACAACAGCTACTCGCCGAGTCCATGACTTAAACTCTGCGCGTCATCCCGCTTCTACACGGTGAGTTGGTCCTTCAACTCGCCGAGTCCAAGACAAAAATTGCAAAATAAATAGAGATTTAATAACAGAATACGTACCAAGAACCAGGTGCTATAGTTTCGAATTGTTATACCGTCACAACGAATGATTTTGAATTCCCTTGATTACTCAGATAAGGTTTGGATTTACTATGTGAGTCGTTATAACCATGCATGATAATGACTAGTTCGTCTGTCTTGGCATTCTAGAGAACGACGAAATTGATCTTAAGATTTTGTCACCCTAGACTAGCCGAGTCTAGCTGTAGCGAACAGCTCAGGTGTTAGGTAGTCACCCCCGCATAGATCTATAAACAAACTCTCGCTCTCCCTCCAGGAGACTCGGGTATAACTACAGACTATGACCGAAACTGATAGGTGCCGCCCGTTATTACTCACTTAATCCAGATGAATTTAATTTTACCTTGAAAAACAACATGATTTTTATTTACTTGAATAGGGGGTAAGCCTAACAGACGAGGAGAAGAGAACCACGAGGTCCTACTAATCATGTATGTTACCTAAGGTTGTCGAGTGTACGAAGGGCGCGCTGGACAAATTTGTATTTGATTACTTGGACCTTACTAGCAATGCTAATGGGCCACTGATGCCCAATAGCATGTAGAAGACATTGAGGGTCCCCTTAAACATGTAATTGGGTCACATAAGGCCCAATAAACATGTTTTGTTTACGTTAGGCCCAAAAGTCATGCCACACAGGTCCAACAAGCATGATTAGAGAATTTCAAGCCTAACCATTTCATTGTTTACTCGTTTTGTATCATTTAAAAGTTGGGAGTTCTATTTGAAAAATTGTTGAGTCGCGAAGTTACCAAGTTTGTCGTTTGTTTTATAACGATATTTAGATTTTATAAAAAATATATGTATACTTTTCATTCTAAATTCATGACTTATAATGTGGTATTTTTGACCCAATATCTTAATAATAAAATAATTGACTCAAAAATATTGGTTTGACTCATTCAGCCCTTCTTTAGTAAAAATGACAATTTAAGTCCAAACTTTTCATAATTTTTACAAATTTGACCCAAAATCCAAAAACTTTGCATTTTTGATCCTTTTTGGCAAAATGGATTATTTTAACCCCGAAATAGATTTATTTACGCTTTTTACCCATGGTTTTGGAAAATATACCATTTTAGCCCCTTAAAACTCATTTTTTTTTCGCAATTTTAGGCCTTTAGGCCGAAAAGCCCAAAGTTTGGCCCAATTGAATACAATTTTTATTTCTAGTCCTTTGAAAAACATGATATTCATAAAGACATATATTTTAACTGTTTTGACCCTTTTGGTCCCTATGAAAACCATGAATTACAACCTTTAACCCATCTTTTGTTTATTTGACCAATATGGCCCAAAAATGAGTTTTATGTTGTAACTTGTTTATCTTAACCCTTATATGGTAGATCTTCTTAACTTGTTAAGTGTAATACATCCTAGATCACATATTTTTCCTCCTTGAACTATAGATCTCGAAAATGCCTTTTATTGTGGCACATAATACCACATAAACACAAAAATCACACATAGCATACAAACACACATAGATCTACACATTTTACTTGTATTCTCCTCCATAAAAAAATATGAAAACTGAAAATATAGGGGTATGAACTCACCTTTGCTTGTTGTTTTCGATTTGAAGAAGAAATGGAAGAAGTTTGATGCTATTTTCGGCCCTAGCTAGCTATCTTGGGTGGATCTCGAATTTGAGGTGATTCTAAGAGTGTGATTACCACAAATGTTTAAGAGAAGGGATCTAATCATGAGAAAGATTTATATAATTCATTGGATATGTATAACTTACCAAGAAGTGATGATATTCTCTTGAAATCCTCTTGATACACAAGCAAATTTTCGAGATTTTTGGAGTGGGGAGGAGGAGAATATTTGATAGAGTTTGGAAGAAGTTTGAAGGTGTGTGTGTGTGTTTTCCTCTTGCTTTCAGCCGCTAATAAGAATAGAGGGGGGAAGAGAAGTTGCATGGTAACATGAGATGCCCTAGATGTATGTGATGTATTAAGCCTTGATATCCTTTTAGTAATAATGATGTGTCAAGGTTTAATAATTCTAATTAATCTCTTTTTTTGTGTTGGGCCCAAAACTTGGGTTAGGAGAAAGGATAAAGTGGCTTGGTCCAAATCCTTTCCTTGGTTCGAATTTATGAGGCACAATAATTATTTTTCGGCCCATTGGGCTCCTTTGATGGCTTACAACCCAATTTGTCAAAAAGGAAGGGTTTTATGGCCCATTTAGGTTAATTAGATTTTTTATGGCCCAATAAGGCCCATTAAAGATAAACTAGTCCATTTTAGGCTTATAATGCCCAAAAAGGTTAAGTTTTATCAAAGAGGGTCCAATTAGAGCCCATATAAGAGTTCTAAGCCCAAGATAGTCAAATTGGAGGCTTATTGGCCCATTAGGCCCAATAAGAAATCCTAGTCCAAAATGGACTTGAACCGAGATTTTTAAGGTTTCCAACCTTTTGTTGACTATTTGAATGTTTGTATAGAGTATTTGATGGAATTTTGGTTGTTCTTGAATAAGCATCATGCATGCATTCACATTTTTGGTTCACAAATGTTATCATTGTTGTTGTTACAAAGCATAGAATTCCTAGTTGTGACATCATCTCCCCGATAGAGGGAATTTCGTCCCGAAATTCTTTTTGAAGCTAGATTTGAGAATGCGAGAATAGATGAGGGTACTTCTGCTTCATTTGGTCTTCGTGTTCCCATGTGAATTCCGGTCCATGTTTCGCGTTCCACCGAACTTTCACAATCAGAAAGCGACTTTGCTTAGTACGCTTCACTTCCCTGTCCATGAATTCAACGGGTTCCTTGATGAACAGGAGATTCTCTTTGATTTCTATTTCCTCCAATGGGATGAAGAGAGTTTCATCGGATATGCACTTCTTCAAATTGGAAACATGGAACACGCGGTGTACACTGCTAAGCTCGGTAGGTAGCTGCAGTTTATAAGCCACTGAAAGCTTAGCGAGTTCCCCCAAAATACTAATCTCATATAACCATAATCATATCACATCCACAAATACAAATCAGCATGCGTAATGAGCCTTCAGCCTGACTGGATCGCCTCGTAGGGCCTACAGCCTATCTGGACCGCTCCCGAGCCTTCAGCATGACTGGAACACCTCGCAGGGCCTACAGTCTATCCGGACCACTCACTAGGTATGTTGGCCTTTAGCTCAAAGGATGACCGCCTTAACCCAACTGCAATCAAACAAACATGTGCACATAAATATCATACGTTAACTCATATCATATAACAGTCAAACTAATCTAACAGATCACTAATCATAGGAACATCCAAATAACCGAGATACACACCTAACCGGTCACTAACATAACACGTTCAGTTATCGTGTATTGTAAATTATAAAAGTGAATAATATTACAAAATCTTATATGAATTTGAATGTTGAGTTCTAACAGATAGTTTTTACAAGAATTGGAATAAAACTATGCTTAAAATCATTCAAAAAGTATTGGAAGTTTTATGAGATTCCAATAAAATGTCAAATAGTGAAATTTAACGAAAAGATAAATTTTAAAATAAGTAAAATTTATTATTGAAACTTTTAGATAATCTCGTTAGAAACATTTAAGTGAAAACGTCATAGAAATCCGAGTTATAACGAAGAAGTTATGACCAATCGAAGATCCGCGACAAAACCGGCACGACACCGAATGACGTAAAAAGTGAGTTTTGACAAACTACTTTTTAGCCTTGGTGATCTAAATGAAAGTCTTACTATTTGTTAAACCAAGAATTCTGATAAAAAGAACGCCAAAATCTTACTTCGCATGAGGAAGTTATGATTTTTCTATGTTTTGGAATATCAATAGACAGCTAAAAACTCGAAATAAAGATCGAGTGATATTTAACCGACACAACCTAAACAAGAATCGAAGGTCTCGTCAATAGTAGTACAACAGTAAAATGTCTGACAAAAACGGATGTCGGATGAAGAAGTTATGAATTTTTAACGGATTTTCCTGTTCTGGTCTTTTAAAAATAATAATATTAAAATTAAATTCAAAATTACCCAATGAAGTCTAAACGAAAGTTGTAGAGCATAATTTTACCTATGCGTACATATGAAGAACGTAAAAAACAGAGCTCGTATGCGAAAGTTATAGATTTTAGACGTTTTGGGTTCAAATTACGAGAAAATTCACATGGATAAGCTTCATCCGGACCAGCCACGTCACCTTCACTCTGAGCTGGCCGCGCGTCCGAAGCAGCTACCTCATCCAAGTCGTGGCGCATCCAAGGAGCGAAACGTGTCACACAGGTGTCTGAGTCTCGCGTCCGACGGGTGCCACCGTCCGAGTCGAGCAGTCTGGCGTCCGACCCTCGAATCCGAGTCATGCTGCTGCTGCCGCGTGGCCTTCGCACCTGCCCTATCCGGTCCGAACCTCGGCCCTATAAAAGGGAGGCTGCGAGATCTTTCGGCTACTTTTGGAAAATTGCCATTTTTGACCCCTAAACCCAAATGTTCACTATTTCGACTTCCCCCAGAGCCCCGGAATCATTTCCAACACCCGAAACGCGCCCTGAAGTGCCCTGGAAGCCCGATAAATTTATCTTTTCGGTGGGAAGCTCTACCTTCGTAGAGCCCGGTTTTCAAGAAAGCTCCCAGTTTTTATAAAAGAAAGCTATTTATTGGAACGAAGTGCTGCACAAATTACTATTTTAACCCCCGGTTATTTCAAACTGAGTTTCAATATATATGAACAACTATATGTTATGTTGTCACACCCCAGAACCAGACGGCGGAAACGTCCGAAGGCTCTTGTGACTTAAATTTAATACCATCACAATGAATATACATGAATCATAACATAATTCATCACCATGCATTGAAATATTACAACTGATATTGTTTACATCTAGTACATTGTTTTAGCCATTACAATTTCACAACATAAACTCTCTGATAGATAATCTAAGCAAAAGACAATGACATTACTTGGTACTTATTCTTCTGCTTACCTGTTACTTGAAAATACAGGTAATTTTGAAAAACGTCAACATATGAAATTTTGGTGAGTTCATAAGTAATGTTGTGGTAAAATGATTTGGTGTAGTTGGTAAAACCCAGAAAATCCGATATTTTCTGAAAAGGTCATTGTTTATAAAAAGTGTGAAGATCCGTGGATATAAGCTTGTTGATTTTCAAAACATGTATAATTGTTGAACTTTTTTTTTTAAATTATGCAAGTGAAAATGTTAAACTTCCAAGGAAAACCTGATGTTTTCCTAACACATAAAATACAGTGACTTGTTTATTATTAAACCCATACGTCGAATGATTTTGATTACCCGAGTGGCATTGGATTAATTAGGGTTGTGAGTTGTTATAATCGCGCATTAAAGAAAATGACTAGGTTATAACTACAGTTTACGAACGATCCTTAAAGGTGTCGGCCGTTACTACTCACTTAATCCACCCACCATGTTTACTCTTTTTTATCGTCCTAAATCTGTTTACATTGATTTCTCATAAGCCCAACAACCGAGGAGATATGAGAGTACGAAGTCCCTTTATTTCCATGAGTTATTGAAGGCTATCGGGAATGCGAAAGACTATTGGTCCCACTCGCATTTGACTTCTCGACCTCACTAGCAGAACTAATGGGCCACTAGGGCCCAATAGCACATTAGAGCTATTGAAAGTCCTTTTACGTGGAATTGCGTCAGAGAAGGCCCAATATCACATAAGCATATTCCCTTTAGGCCCAAAGATCATGTTAAAGGGTTAGCAAGGCCCAACAAACATGATTTGAGACTTTCAAGCCCAAAGTTTGTAAGTTACTTCATCATAGTTATCGCGTGTTTATTGAAATTCTTTGGTTTATTGATTTTTGTTTTGTTATTGATTCGAGACCGAATCAATTCGTTTTGTAATGATATTTGTTGTTGAGAGTGTATTTGTTTTTCTGTTTCGTCGGTAGTCGTGGATCCAGTATTTTGTCTTAATGAATTAATTTGTTTAAAAGTAAGATTTTTACCTTTTCACAACCTTTCTTGTATAAAAATAACACTTTTAGTCCTTTATATAAAAGAATTTCATTTTTAGTCCTTAAAACATTTTTTTGACACTTTTGTATCATAAACATGTTGAAAAGATATTTTTAACCCAAAATTTATTTTGTAAACAGCTTTAGCCCTTCCAAAATGATGTTTTCTCGGTTAAAACCCCAAATTTCGCAACTTTTACAGTTTTGGCTTAAAATAGAAAATGTTTACATTTTTAATCCTTTTTGAATTTGAAAAGCATTTTTGACCTTTGAAATAGTTTTATTTCACTTCAAATCCCCTGTTTTATAGAAAGTTACATTTCCAGCCCCTCAAACTTATAAATTTCGCATTTGAGGCTTATTGGGCCGAGAAGCCCATAATTAGCCTAATATGCTAAAAATTTACATTTTAAGTCCCTTGAAATTTCTAATATGCAGAAAAATATTTATAGAAACTGTTTTGACTCTTTTTACCATCAAGAACTGTGACTTGTTGATTTTTACCCCAAGTTTTGTATTTTTGACAATTTAAGCCCAAAAATGGGTTTTATGTGAGAGTATGTTCATCATAACCTTATAAACTATTTTTCTTGACTTGTTTAGTGTAACATAGCCTAAGTTATGTTTATTTCCATTCTCATGTCTTAGATCTCGGGTTTACACCCCTTTTTGGTAACATATTCATCACAATACACATGAAATCACACACATACATGCATAAAATCACACATAGTATACATATACACATAGATCTACACATTTTCTTGTATTCTACCCCATAAAACTCATAAAAACCAAAAAGAAAGGGGTATAAAGCTCACCTTGAGTTGTGGTTTCGGTTTTGAAGAAGATTTGGAGAAGTTTGGTGCTATTTTCCGCCCTAGAAAGTTCCTTGGATGGATCTCGAACTTAGTGGGTTCTAAGATGCAAGATCATGAATTTGAATGGATTAAGAGATGATTTTTGATGAAAAGAAGTGAGTTAGATCATAGATTTGTCATCAACTTACCTTTGATGATGAATTACTTGGTGAAAGCCTCTTGAAACACAAGAAATTTCGAGATTTTTGGATGAAGGAGAGTGGATGATTCTTGAGTGGTTTAGAGAGAAATTTGGTTGTGAAGTGTGTGTGTTTCTCTTGCTCTTGGCCGAAGAAAAGAGAGAGAGAGGAAGAGAGAAGATTGATGAGATGTTTACTTGGATGTATGGGAATTGCATGGAAAACCATTAAGTAAAAATGAGGTGGCAATAAGAAAGTCAACTCCTCTTTCTCTTGTGGGTTTGGGCCGAAAATGGAGAGGGAAAGAGAGGAGATTTGGGTTTGAAATGATTAAGCCCATTTCATGGTTTAGTTAAATAAATAAAAATATGATTTTTATGACTTATTAGGGCTAAATTAAATTAGTTATGGCCCAATAAGGTCCATTTAGCTATTTTATTTCATTCTAGGCCCATCGTGGCCCAAAATGTTAAAATAAATGAAAGTGGGTCCAATTAGAGCCTATTTAAGAGTTCTAAGCCCAAAGTAGTCAAATTGGAAGCATATTGGTCCATTGGGCCCAATAAGGAAATCCTAGTCCAAAATGGACTTAAACAAGGGTTTCTAGGATTTCCAATTAGTTGTTGACTATTTGCAGTGCTTGTATGAAGTGTTTGATTCAAAATTCTGTTGTTATTGAATAAGCATCTTACATGTTTTCACATTGTTGGTTCACATTTGTTATCATTGTTCAATGTTTACAAGGCATCAAAATTCCTAGTTGTGACAGCATCCCCCCGCAAGAGGGAATTTCGTCCTGAAATTCTTTTGAAAGCCAGATTCGAGAATGTTAGAATAGATGAGGGTACTTTTTCTTCATTTGATATTCGCGTTGCCACGTGAATTCTGGCCCACGCTTTCCGTTCCACCGTACCTTCACAATTGGAATGCGACTTTGCTTAGTACGCTTCACCTCCCTGTGTAGGATTTCAACTGGCTCTTCCACGAACAGGAGATTCTCGTTGATCTCAATTTCATCAAAGGGAATGACAAGCGTTTCATCGGACAAACACTTCTTTAGGTTGGAAACATGGAACACGGGGTGTACGCTGCTGAGCTCAGCGGGTAGCTGCAGTCTATACGCTACTGGACCAATTCGGGCAAGGATCTCGAAAGGTCCAATGTATCGTGGATTCAGTTTTCCCTGTTTTCCAAAACAAATAACTCCTTTCCAGAGAGAAACTTTTAAGAGCACCCGATCCCCGACTTGAGACTCTAAGGGCTTTCGTCGTTTATCAGCGTAGCTCTTTTGTCGGTCGTGTGACGCTTGTAGTCGAGCTCTGATTTAAACTATCTTTTCCGTGGTTTCACGTATGATCTCCGGTCCTGTTAACGTCTTTTCTGATGCTAGTTCCCTCGCTAGCTGGGTGTCGCCCACCTCAGCCCAACACAACGGTGATCTATACTTACGTCCATATAGTGCCTCGAAAGGAGCAACTTTGATGCTCGAATGGTAACTGTTGTTGTATGAGAATTCAACTAAGGGTAAGTGGGTATCCCAGGACTTCCCAAAGTCTATCACACATGCGTGAAGCATGTCTTCAAGCGTCTGAATGGTTCGTTCGCTTTGACCATCTGTTTGCGGGTGATAAGCATTACTCATGTCCAGATGGGTTCCCAGTGCTTTCTGAAGGGATTGCCAAAAACGTGAACTGAATCTACTATCTCTATCTGAGATGATAGACGCCGGTACTCCGTGAAGTCTCACGATTTCTCGAATGCATATTCTTGTCAATCTCTCTATCTTGTAGGATTCTTTTATTGGTAGGAAATGAGCAGATTTCGTCAGTCTGTCAACTATTACCTAGATAGTGTCCAATCCATCTGACATCATGGGTAGCTTGGTGACAAAGTCCATTGTAATCCATTCCCATTTCCACTCGGAAATTACTGGTTGTTGTAAAAACCCGAGGGCTTCTGGTATACCACCTTTACTTTGGCACAGGTAAGGCATTTACTAACATCGGTGGCAATCTCTGCCTTCATGTTAGGCCACCAATAATGTTGTGTTAATATCCAAGTACATTTTGTCCGAACCCGGATGGATGGAGTATCGCGTCTTGTGATCTTCATTCATGACTACTTCCCTAAATCCCCCAAGTTTAGGGACCCAAATACGGTTCATGAAATAATATACTCCGCCTTCTTTCATCTCGAGATTCTTCTCCATCCCACGTAACGCTTCGCTTGTTTTGTTTTCCACCTTCATGGCATCTGACTGGGCAGCCCTGATTTGAATGGTTAGGCGAGATTAGATGGTTATTGAGAGAGTTTTCACACGACGATTAGACTACTCTTTTCGGCTCAAGGCATCAGCTACCACATTAGCCTTGCCTGGGTGTTACTTGATTTCACACTCATAATT
The DNA here is from genome assembly GCF_051521515.1 of Lactuca serriola. NCBI lineage: Eukaryota > Viridiplantae > Streptophyta > Magnoliopsida > Asterales > Asteraceae > Lactuca > Lactuca serriola. Next base: position 1,726,697 of record NC_136409.1, on the reverse strand, counting down.
GTTTAATAGTTCAACCCATCTTTGTTGCCTCATATTCAACTCTTTTTGATTCAAGATGTGCTAGAGACACTTGTGGTCTGTGAAGATGGTGCACTTCGCACCGTAAAGGTAATGCCTCCAAATCTTGAGGGCGAAGACCACTGCTCCCAATTCCAGATCGTGGGTTGTATAATTCACTTCGTGTGTCTTGAGTTGCAGGGACACGTAATCTATCACCTTCCCACGTTGCATGAGAACGCAACCTAAACCCTGGTTTGACGCGTCACAGTAGACTACAAAATCTTCCGTTCCCTCTGGTAGTGATAGTACCGGGGCACTGCAGAATGCTCGCTTCAGAGTTCGGAATGCAACTTCTTGTTTGTCCGTCCATTTGAATGGTACGCCCTTTTGTGTAAGCGAGGTAAGTGGCTTGGCGATCTTAGAGAAGTTTTGAATGAATCTCCTGTAGTAACCTGCTAGACCTAAAAATTTTCGCATTTATGTGGGTGTTGTCGGGACTGCCCATCCTTCGATGGCTTTGACCTTAGAAGGATCCACATGTATTCCTTCCTGACTAACAACATGACCCAAAAAGTTCACGCTACGGAGCCAGAACCCACACTTGGAGAGTTTTGCATATGGCTTCTCAGTTCGCAGGGTTTCCAGGATTTGTCGGTGATGTTGGCCATGCTCTTCTTCGCTTCGAGAATAAACTAGAATGTCGTCAATGAATATAATAACAAAGTTGTCAAGGAATGGTCAGCAGATTTGATTCATTAGGTCCATGAATGCGGCAGGGGCATTCGTTAGACCGAAGGGCATTACGACAAATTCATAATGTCCGTAACGAGTTCGGAAAGCGGTTTTGGGAATATCCTCTTCCCGGACCTTGACTTGATGGTACCCAGATCGTAGATCTACCTTAGAGAAGTAACTAGCTCCTTGGAGTTGGTCAAATATATCGTCGATTCGTGGGAGTGGATAGCGATTTTTGATAGTGAGCTTATTCAGTTCCCTGTAATCAATGCACATCCTAAAAGTTCCGTCCTTCTTCTTGACAAAGAGGACAGGAGCTCCCCATGGCGAGAAGCTAGGTCGAATGAATCCTTTGCCCAGGAGTTCACTGAGTTGGCTGGACAATTTCTGCATCTCAGCAGGAGCCAATCGGTAAGGCGATTTATCAATGGGAGTGGCTCCTAGAACAAGATCAATCCGGAATTCAACTTGTCTTTCTGGGGGTACTCCAGGAAGATCTTCATGAAATATGTCTGGGAATTCACGTGCTACAGGAATGTCTTGAACGTTAACCTCTTCGTTGCTTTTATCCACTATGTGCGCCAGGAACGTCAAATTGTTCTTTCGCAGATGCTTCTGTGCCTGGACGCATGAGATGAGACGAAGGTTCATGCTAGGTTTGTCTCCGTAAATAACTAGGGTTTCATGATTTGGAAGGTGAAGGTGAACGGCCTTCTCGTGACACATGATTTCAGCATGGTGGGGGCTTAACCAGTCCATGCCAATAATCACATCAAAACTCCTAATGGAATAGGCATTAAGTTTATTTGAAAGACGTGTTGATTTAGGAGCAGGGTACATCCGATATAGATTTCCCCAGTGGATTCTGTTTTCCCATTGGCCATTTCCACCGTAAAGGTTTCATTGAGCTTCTGGGGTTGTTGTTTTAACAAATGTTCAAATTTATTGCTCACAAAACTTCGTTCCGCTCCGGTATCAAATAGGATGCATGCATAAGTGTGGTTTAGGAGGAACATACCGGTTACGACAGCGGGATCCTGAACCACTTCTCCCTGACCAATGGTCAGCAACCTTCCTGTTCCTCCATTTCCAGGATTGTTGTTGTTGGGGCAGTTTCGACGGAAATGCCCAGTCCTTCCACATCCATAGCAGGTATGGCTAGGTCCTGCATTGTTGCCACCATTGTTGGTGTTGTTGTTGTTGCGGTTATTGTTGTTGTTTCCCTGTTGTTGGTTCTGAGGGGGGTAGGTCCTGCAGTACTTTTCCGTGTGCCCCTTCCGATTACAATTGGTGCACTGCATCTCCCTGCATTCTCCATTGTGATGGAGACCGCACTTGTTGCACTTAGGAAGATTACCAGAATAAGGCCTAAGGGCACTTGGAGCAGCTGAGGCTGGAGCATGTGGTGTGGATGGAACTTGAGTGGTTGCAGCATTAACTGCCACTGTTTGCCGCTTCTTTGATGATTCGGAGCCTTGACGTCCCTTCCTCTTGTTGTTCTTCCCCTTTTGTTATCATTTCCTTTTTACCTTCAGCCTCCACTGGCTTCTCACCCTTCTTGTTGTTGTGGTCATACAACTTCTTGGCTAGTCTCTTGGCACTGTCGAAAGTTTCGAGATTTGCAGCTATCACGTTCCCTTGGATCGGGGAGGTTAGTCCCCAGATGAATCGTTCGATCTTCTTTCCTTCTGAGGTGATCATGCCAGGGCACAGCAGAGACAGTTCGCTAAACCTTGATATGTATGCATCTATATCGGCGTTCCAGATAGTGAGATTCCACAACTCTTGTTCCATTTTCTGAATTTCGCCTCGGGGGCAGTACCCGACCATCAACATTTCTTTCATCTCTTCCCATGGCATGGAATTGGCTACGGGAAGTGTCATGGCTTCCATGTATCCGTTCCACCAAGTGAGCGCTTGGTCAACGAAAGTGCATGCGGCAAACTTCACCTTCATCTCCTCAGGGCAATCGCATATCTCGAACACCGATTCCACCTTCTCGATCCATTGGTTCAGGGTGATCATTCCTCCAATGCCGTTAAAGGTCCGTGGTTTCGCGTTGGTGAAGTCTTTGTAGGAACATGTTTTGGTAGGTCCTTGATTCATCCCGTTGTTTGAACTTACAGCCCCTTGTCCGTTGACTCCTTCATTGTTCCCTTGATGAATTTGTGCCATTGTTGTGGTGACCGCAGTAGATACAGCTACTTGGAATGCAGCTGAATCGACTTCGGGTGGGGTTGGCCCAAGGTTTCCGCGGGTGGGTTGTTGAGGCATCTTTCTGTCATGGATCGGAAAGATGTTGAGTGTCTGTGGTTTTTGTGAGGTTGTGATCCTATAAACTAGGTGTGTGGTGCAAACTTAAGTAATTTCACAATCTAGCATACAATCATGGATATGTAACACATAGCAGATTATAATGTCACAGTAAAACATATAAAATCTTTCATTACTATTACCCGCACTTTGATACATGAAAATTTTGCCCGAAAGAGCATACATAAGCGGTACAAGTTTGACAGCATAACGGCTCTATGAGTAGTGTAATCACTTAAGCATATAGTTGATGGTACATAGCATAAGGACTGAGAGGAGGTATACGAATAACTATCATTACTCCTATGACTCTACGATTATCGTATAGATCGAGCTGATGTTCTCTTCTTGGTGACAAAGGGGTATGTTTTTAGGTTCCCTAGTGATCACGATTTCCTCAGGACATGTGGTAGTTGTACCTTGGAGGAAATGTAGTTGATCAGGCTACATCCACTCCTTGATACGACTAGGAACAGTCCTGGTTTAACTGGGATGCTAGCATTATCTTGTTTGGTTCGGTATTACGTTCTTTTTCCTAATACAAGCAAAGATGTTTTTTTATCATTATGTTTTACTTGTTTTGTTCAGAGTTGTGTTAGTCCCTCTTTTTGGTTTATAGTTGCATATCAATGTGTGGTTAGATATGCTAGTTCACTATAAACAGAGCTCTAACCTGTCACACCCCCGAACCAGATGGCGTAAACGTCCGAGGGCTCTTGTGACTTAAGTTGAATACCATCACAATGAATATACATGAATCATAACATAATTCATCAACATGCATTCAAATATTACAACTGATATTGTTTACATCCAGTACATTGTTTTAGACATTACAATTTCACAACATAAACTGTCCGATAGATAATCTAATCAAAACACCATGACATTACTTGGTACTTATTCTTCTGCTTACCTGTTACTTGAAAATACAGGTAATTTTGAAAAACGTCAACATATGAAATGTTGGTGAGTTCATAAGTAATGTTGTGGTAAAATGATTTGGTGTAGTTGGTAAAACCCAGAAAATCCGATATTTTCTGAAAAGGTCATTGTTTATAAAAAGTGTGAAGATCCGTGGATATAAGATTGTTGATTTTCAAAACATGTATAATTGTTGAACTTTTGTTTAAATTACGCAAGTGAAAATGTTGAACTTCCCAGGAAAACCCGATGTTTTCCCAACACATAAAATACAGTGACTTGTCTATTATTATACTCATACGTCGAATGATTTTGATTACCCGAGTGGCATTGGATTAATTAGGGTTGTGAGTTGTTATAATCGCGTGTTAAAGAAAATGACTAGATTATAACTACAGTTTACGAACGATCCTTAAAGGCGTCGGCCGTTACTACCCACTTAATCCACCCACCATGTTTACTTTTGTTTATCGTCCTAAATTTGTTTACTTTTGATTTCTCATAAGCCCAACAACCGAGGAGATAGGAGAGTACGAAGTCCCTTTATTTCCATGAGTTATTCAAGGCTATCGGGAATGCGAAAGACTATTGGTCCCACTCGCATTTGACTTCTCGACCTCACTAGCAGTACTAATGGGCCACTAGGGCCCAATAGCACATTAGAGCTATTGAAAGTCCTTTTACGTGGAATTGGGTCATAGAAAGCCCAATATCACGTATGCATATTCCCTTTAGGCCCAACAAGTATGATTTGAGACTTTCAAGCCCAAAGTTTGTAAGTTAGTTCATCATAGTTATCGTGTGTTTATTGAAATACTTTGGTTTATTGATTTTTGTTTTGTTATTGATTCGAGACCGAATCAATTCGTTTTGTAACGATATTTGTTGTTGAGAGTGTATTTGTTTTTTCCGTTTCGTCGGTAGTCATGGATCTTCTATTTTGTCTTAATGAATTAATTTTTTTAAAAGTAAGATTTTTACCTTTTCACAACCTTTCTTTTATAAAAATAACACTTTTAGTCCTTTATATAAAAGAATTTCATTTTTAATCCTTAAAACATTTTTTTGACACTTTTGTATCATAAACTTGTTGAAAAGACATTTTTAACCCAAAATTTATTTTGTAAACAGCTTTAGCCCTTCCAGAATGATGTTTTCTCGGTTAAAAGCCCAAATTTCGCAACTTTTACAGTTTTGGCCCAAAATAGAAAATGTTTACATTTTTAATCCTTTTTGAATTTGAAAAGCATTTTTGACCTTTGAAATAGTTTTATTTCACTTCAAATCCCCTGTTTTATAGAAAGTTACATTTCCAGCCCCTCAAACTTGTAAATTTCGCATTTTGAGGCTTATTCGGCCGAGAAGCCCATAATTAGCCCAATATGCTAAAAATTTACATTTTAAGTCCCTTGAAATTTCTAATATTCAGAAAACTATTTATAGAAACTATTTTGACTCTTTTAATCTTCATGAACCGTGACTTGTTGATTTTTACCCCAAGTTTTGTATTTTTGAAAATTTAAGCCCAAAAATGGGTTTTATGTGAGAGTATGTTCATCATAACCTTATAAACTATTTTTCTTGACTTGTTTAGTGTAAGATAGCTTAAGTTATGTTTATTTCCTTTCTCATGTCTTAGATCTCGGGTTTAAACCCCTTTTTGGTAACATATTCATCACAATACATATGAAATCACACACATACATGCATCAAATCACACATAGCATAAATATACACATAGATCTACATATTTTCTTGTATTCTCCCCCATAAAACTCATAAAAACCAAATACAAAGGGGTATGAAGCTCACCTTGAGTTGTGGTTTTGGTTTTGAAGAAGATTTGTAGAAGTTTGGTGCTATTTTCGGCCCTAACAAGTTCCTTGAAGAAGATTTGCAAAAGTCTCACTCTGCAAACAACTGCAGATACTGCTCACGCATCTCACACTGTGGGTCCCAGGTAAGCTCTGGCCCTTTCCGATGCTGCCATTAGACCTGCACCAGAGGCACCTCCTTGTTCCTCAAATACTTGATCTTCCGATCCCTAATCGCCACCGGCCACTCAACATAATTCGTTCTCGCATCCACCAGAATATATTCTAATGGCACCACTGCCGACTCGTCGACTATACACTTTTGCAGCTGCGACACGTGGAAAGTGTCATGAATCTGACCCAACTCTGCAGGTAACTCCAACCGGTAGGCTACCCTGCCTACCCTCGCGATCACCCTGAAAGGACCAAGATATCGGGGCCCCGACTTGCCCCTCTTCCTGAATCGAATCACCCCTTTCCAAGGAGAGACCTTCAGGAGCACGAAGTCGCCGACCAGATACTTGAGCTCGGACCGGCTTCTATCCGCATAACTCTTCTGACGACACTGAGCGGTCAACAACCTCTGTCTGACCTGCTGAATCTGCTCTGTCGTCTGAAGCATGATCTCAATACTACCCATCACATGCTGTCCTAGTTCTCCCCAACAAATGGGGGTTCGACACCTTCTCCCATACAACAACTCAAAGGGTGGCATACCAATGCTCGAATGATGGCTGTTGTTGTAGGAAAACTCTGCCAATGGCAAGTACGTCTCCCAACTGCCGCCGAAATCCAACACACATGCTCGGAGCATGTCTTCGAGCATCTGAATCGTCCGTTCACTCTGCCCGTCAGACTGTGGGTGGTATGCGGTACTAAAATGTAGTCTCGTACCCAATTCCTCATGAAATTTCTTCCAGAACTTGGAAGTGAAACGCACATCTCGATCTGAGACAATCGAGATCGGCACCCCATGCCGTGATACCACCTCTCTCACGTACATTTCTGCCAACTTCTCCGCGGGAGAGCTCTCACTGATAGCAAGAAAATGAGCGCTCTTCGTCAACCTGTCCACAATCACCCAAATTGCATCGACACCTCGGGCAGTCCTTGGCAATTTGGTGATAAAGTCCATGGATGCTGATGCTCGGCCTTAACCCTGCGACAGGTCAAGCATCTTTCTACAAACCATGCGACATCCCTCTTCATACAAGGTCACCAATATTCCTTTTTAAGGTCCAGATACATCTTAGTCGCCCTGGGATGGATCGAGAATTTCGATCGATGAGCCTCTTCGATCAAAATGGTATGCGTTCCCCCCACGGACGGTACCCAGTCATAAGCCCTCGGCTATCAGTAACGAATTCTGATACCAGCCTGACAACTCGCTCTCTTTTCTGGCTTTCTGGCCTCACAGCCTCAGTCTGGGCACCACGAATAGCATCCAACACCGGGGTCATCATTGTCAATCTCAAACAAACATCTCGCATTGGGGCGCTCTCCGCCCTACGGCTCAGTGCATCGGCTACAACATTAGCCATGCCCGGGTGGTACAGGATCTCACAATCATAATCCTTAACCACGCCCAACCACATCCTTTGGCACATATTCAGCTTGGGCTAATCCATAAAATACTTCAAGCTCTTATGGTCTGTGTATATCATACACCGAACTCCATACAAATAATGTCGCCAGATCTTGAGGGTGAACACCACTGCTCCCAGTTCTAAATCATGAGTGGGATACCTTGACTCATGAGGCTTAATCTACCTCGATGCATATGCAATCACATGCCTCCTCTACATAAGCACCGCTCCCAATCCGGATATCAATGCATCACAATATACCACAAAATCCTCCATCCCCTCCGGAAGGACTAATACCTGGGGTTTGCATAATTTCTGGCGAAATCCTTCCTGGTTAACTAGGTGAGTGCCACGGTGATCTTGGAGAAATCCATAATAAATCTCCGATAATAGCCGGTCAAACCCAGAAAGCTCCTGATCTCGGTCGGTGATCTCGGCACCTCCCACCTCATGACCGCCTCAATATTGGCCAGATCAACCAATATACCATTCTGGTTGACAAGATGCCCTAAAGACTGAACCTCTCGTAACCAGAACTCACACTTTGAGAACATGGCATAAAGCCTTTCCGATCTTAGAACTCCAAGGATCTCCCTCAAATGCTCCTAGTGCTGTTCTCTAGACCTCGAATACACCAAAATATCATCAATGAATACCATCACAGACCGATCCAGCATCGGCCTGCACACCCTGTTCATGAGATCCATGAACACCGCCGGTGCGTTGGTGAGTCCGAAAGGTATCACCACGAACTCGTAATGCCCATAACGAGTCCGGAATGCTGTCTTCTGGACATCCTTATCTCGCACCCTCACCTGATAATACCCAGACCTCAAGTTGATCTTGGAGAACCAAGATGCTCCCTGCAACTGATCGAACAAATCGTCGATCCTTGGCAGCGGGTAACAGCTCTTGACCGTTAGCTTGTTCAACTCCCGGTAGTCGATGCACATCAGGTGTGAACCATCCTTTTTCTTGACAAAGAGGATAGGCGCCCCCCATGGCGAACTGCCCGACCGAATAAACCCCTTCCTTAGCAGCTCCTGGAGCTACAAGGATAACTCCTGCATCTCTGGAGGTGCAAGGCGATACGGCGCCTTGGCGATAAGCACAGCTCCCGGAACCAAATCAATACCGAACTCTACCTGCCTCTCCGGAGGCACACCTGGCAACTGCTCTGGAAACACGTCCGGAAACTCACGCACTATAGGGACCTCATCAATTGACCTCTGTCTCCCTGAGTCAACTCTCGCATCGATCATATATGCCACAAATCCGCTACAGCCCTGCTGTAGACTCTGTCTCGCTCTGGCGGCCGAAAAAAATGCTGACTTAGCACTTGTACCCTCGTTGTACACTGTAAGAACTCCCTCACTAGGGTCTCGAATCGTCAATAGTTGACGCTCGCAATCTATCATAGCTCCATATCGTCTCAACCAATCCATACCCACTATAACACACACGTCTCCCATCGCAATCGGAACCAGATCTATCGGAAACTCCACACCGAAGATCTTAAGGACACATCCTCGAATCACATATGTAGCATACATTGCTCGCTCATCAGCTATGGAAACTCGCAGAGGTCGATCCAACACCTCTCGACGGATACTAATGTGCTGACTAAATGCTACAGAAACAAACGATCGACTCGTACCTGAGTCAAATAATACCAAAGCAGGCATAGAACTCACAAGAAAAGTACCTATGCATACCATCATATAAGCACAATAACTCAACTCAAATAAAAGATGAATAAAGAACACATACCAGTTACAACATTGGGCGCCACGCGAACCTCTTCCGCAGTCAACTGGAATGCTCTCCCACGAGCCTTCGGTGCCTCGGCCTTTAGTGGCCGAACCTCGATAGCCCTAGCAGCAGGCGCAGATCCCTACGCTGATCCCTGAAGTAGCTGAGGGCACACGACCTTCCGATGGCCAGTCTGTTTGCAGTGAAAGCAAACCGAAAATCCCTTGGGGCAATCCCTCGCGAGATGCCCCTCCTTCCCACACTTGTAGCATACTCCAGCCCTGCACGATCCCTCGTTACTCTTACCGCACTTCCCACAAGTGCGGCCCTGCGCGCCCCCAGATCTCGAATCAGTGGGTCTAGCCCGCTTGGAAGCCGGTTGAGACTGAGTCGGTCGCCGATCCACCCTATGTGACTCGGCCTCCTCCTTGGCCTGAGTCTCCAACTCAATATCCCTCTTCCGGGCATTTGTATGGAGCTCAGCAAATGTCCGGTAAGTCGAGTTCCCCATGAACTCCCGAATATCTCTCCTCGGAACACCCAGATAACGGCTCATATGAGCCTGCTCAGAAGACACCTGCTCAGGGCAAAACATTGCCCTCTCATGAAACTTCCTGGTGATCACTGCCACAGAATCAGTACCCTACTTGAGGGTCAAGAACTCCTGAATCAACCGTTCCCTCTCCACCGGGGGAACATACTCATCTTTGAACATAGTAGTGAACCTCTCCCAAGTCACCTCAGAAATCTCAGCCAAAGTGAAGTTCGCCGTCACGAACGTGGTCTTGATGTCCCCAAACATCTCAGGAATCTCAACCCGGATGGTAGCAGCCACCTCCTCGTGAATCAATCGACGGATCTCCTCGTCGCTGACACCACTGCTCTCAGGTGTGTGTCGAGTCCCAACCATAATGCCTCTGAAATACAACAATAAATATCAGAGACTCGATCGAGCATACTCATACTCGATGACGCAACCCTACTCGTCCTCCGTTGTCCAAAAGATTCTTACATGGAATGCCTACTGATCCGGTGTCTTCAGTAGTACAATCCTAATACTACTGACCACACCGCATCAACATTCGCCCCAAATCCTCCTCCTTGGATCGTGGATTACGAGTATTCTACCCTTACAATGCATTGGCTACCCTCCGATAGACCTCTCAAGAACTCCTAACTGCTATATACTCGCTCTCAAGACATCTCAGTAGCAGGAATCTCCTAGGCTAAGGCATTACAAATCGGGCCACTCTAGTCCTAATATGAATACCAAGCCTATTCTAACATGCATAATATAACATAGCTTATCTCAAAACACATAATGTAAGGGTACTTTTGGGTATTCACCATTCGGGCACTAGCTGATCGTACACACGGCTCTGCTCTGTTTGTCTCAAAACTCTTTTTACTCTTTTCAAAATTTTCCTTAAATCCTCAGTTTAAGTTCAGATACGCTCGAAGATGCATCCGAATCCCTCAAACCAAGGCTCTGATACCAACTTGTAACACCGTAAAATTTGAACAATTTTTCGCTTTTGAAAAACCATAAAATATCGTTCACATTCATTTAAAAAAAAAACATTGTATCATCATTGTATCAGTACAAACCCCAAGATCAAAATATATAAACTCCAAGGTACATGTGTACGAATCATGCCAACGCCTTCCCGCGTTCATCACTGGTACCTGAAACACATCACACAACAACTCTAAGCATAAATGTTTAGTGAGTTCCCCAAAATACCGCATACAACACATACGCCACTCGAGGCTAATATACGACCTTCTGGTCGATGTGTCTCAGTGGGACCCTCTAGTCCCGTAGCTCGTTGGACCCTCTCGTCCGGTCATAGCTCGTTGGACCCTCCGGTCCGGTCTATAACATCATACAACATACATACATCACATAGCACATAATCTCATACATAACACATAAGACCCTATGGTCTTCACATAATACCACTCTGGGTAACGTATAGTGAGAAGACTCACCTCAGGTATCTCGGAAAGTCTCTGTCTCGGTAGAAATGTGATCTAGTCCCCGCCTAATCACATAAAGCAAATACTCCCATCAATATAACTATACTCCAACCTTTCTTAACATCCTTAGAAGGTTAAAAGACCAATTTACCCCTTCCCTGGCTCAAGGCCTCACTGTTGACCAATCCCTAAAAGTCAACGGTCAAATTTTGACCCGACTTGTCGAGTGCACTTGGGCGACTCGGCGAGTCTACACGTGTCCACTGACTCTCTTAGTCCCTCTCTTGGCACGTCGAGTCCTTCTCTTTACTCGACGAGCCACACCTGGCATGAATCGTGGGGCCACGCCGACTCAACTCGCCGAGTCTCAAGAACAACTCGGCGAGTACTGCCTTCAACCCCAGTTCTCTAATCCCCTTCTGACTCACTAAGTTATCCCCCAACTCGGAAAGTCCACCCACAGAGCGATTTACGTGAAACCCTAACCTTACTCACCGAGTCTCAAGAACAACTCGGCGAGTTCATGCCATACACCAGCTCTATTGACCTCTTGAGGTCAGATCTGTGCCCCTAATCCATAGATCTGGCCTTCCCAAGCATGAAAGTCACGTAAAGTTTGAAACTTGATGCTTATATATCAACATGATGGCATCAAATGGTGATTTAGTCCCAAAAATGAAAACCTAAGTCCAATAACCCCAAAATGACTCATAAAGCTCCATGGGTTAAGGTCTCTGGACCTCTTTCAGTCCAGATCCAAAGCACAAACTCGAGAAGGGACTAAATACTATACATAATCATCTTCCAAAGGGTATGAAAACCCTAACTCTATGAATCCACACCCAGAACTTGAGAAGGTCCGAAGGAATACCTTAATATGAAGCCTTTGAACTCTAAAGACACTATATTTGCACTTCCTTCAGCCTTCTCTTACCTTGGTCACCTTTTCCTTCAAATTACACCAACAAATGATCAACAATGGCCTCTCTTCTCCTCACAAGCGATCTAGGTCTCTCTCTAGGGTGTGGTAGCCGCAAGAGACTTCTCCACCCTTGGACTCGCCGAGTTCAGACACGAACCCAGATGAACATCTGCGACCCTACTCGGCGAGTCTTGGCACCAACTCGCCGAGTTCCTTCTCAAACTCCTCAAATAAATGAATAATATACCTGGGAATCCAGATGTTACATTAGGTTACAGGAATGCTATCAGGGTCTATTTATACGTCCAACAACAAAAACGGCGCACCTGCGATCGCATGCACACAACCTGCAATCGCAGGTTTTGAAGTAAGTGCGTCTCGTGCCTTTTTAATGAACTAGGATACCATTTTAGCAATTTTTGGCCAACCTGCGATTGCATGTACACAATCTGCGATCACATAATTTCATTTTTTGCTTCCGGATGAATTTTGGGCACAAAAGAACCTCGAAGACAAGTTGCGACACAACCTGTGACCGCAAAATGGCGCCATGCGATCGCATGAAGGAAACCTGCGATTGCATATGATGAGTTTAAGAAACTCTTTGATCGTTTAGATCTTATAACAGGTAAATCACGAAAGCGAAAAACTGCAATATAAAATACAAGAATGAATCTGAATATGTCGAATGATTCAATTGATTCAATCCTCAGCAGAGCTCGATCAAGAACTTCCGCTGTAGAGGATATTAGGGTTACATAAGATAAAGATCAAAATACTTGACAAAATAATTTCCAAATCTTATGTACTAGGATGCATGCAAGCACCTATAAATACAAAACCCTATAAAATAACTCACGGATGGATAGGCCCATACCGGAAACTAAATGGACTAAATAGCGAGCCCAAGATGCAACACCTTCTGGACCTAACGATCTCCCCCTTTGCGTCAATTGGAGCGAGACTATCTCTTCGGCTTGCTAGGTCCAGCTGCAGGAGCTTTCTTAGTGGTATCAAACAGACGTGGGATGAGAGCAAGGATGGTCTATCTGAAGTGAATGTACCACTGGATCATGTCATCGAAGTACTTCTTGTCGTCTGCTGAATTCTGCTTGCATCAATCAATGATACCTAGAACATGTTCCGAGCATGCAGTGGTGTAAAGGTGTTTGTCAGCCAAGGCGAACAGGCATTTTTGGCCTTCGTTCCTTGTAAACATGACAGAATTCCGCTTCGGGTCAATTCTTCCCATCTGCATCATCTTCAAATCACTAGCAGAGCCAACAGGAGAAATAGTAGGCTTTGTCTTGAAGATGCTAGCGATCTCCTGATCCATCTTGACAACCTCCATAATGTAGCATGCGAACATCCTTTTGAAGTGATCAATAATTGTACCATACTCAGCTTCGTTGGTGAGGAGGATGTTGTGCAAAATAATCCAGTCGTGTGGATTCAGGTTGGGAAAATCAGCAAGTGATATCGCGTGTTCGGTTTTAGCAGAACCCCTCAACACTTTGAACAGAACGTTTGTGAAGTTCTCCTCATGAAACGGCTTGAGGACCCGAACGTTGACGATCTTCTGAGCACTCCAAGTTTGATACTGTGGTTGAGCAGACTTCAGATAGAATTCAACGAGTTCCCTATCAACCTTTGGACGAGGATGAGGGACATCAGCAACGTTATCAAAGGCATGAAAGTTGAAGGCTTTTCGGGTCAGTGGCATGTCGAACTGAGAATCGACAGAGTTGATACGATCCAATGAAATCACTGGTTCGAGCCACAGAATGCTGGGAGTTTCAATAGCCTCTTTCAAAAGCTTCTCAAGAGTCCACGGAGGAAAAAGAGTTTTCCTACTCTCAAGAAGGTCATGAGCCTCTTTCATTTTTCGTTCGTTCGCCTCAGCTTCTCTGGCAACACGAGCGCTCATGTCAGCATCTTTATCACGGCCTTGTTTCTTTAAGAGATCTGCAATCGTCTCTTTATCATCATCATCACTGTCTTCATCAATTTTCTTTCCTTTGTCTTTGACACCCGAACCTGAGGCTTGACCTGCTGGAGGAGGTTCGGTTGCTTTAGTTGTTGTAGAAGTGGGAGGCGGTTGGGACTGAGACACATCTTCTCCCCCTTGTTTCGGATTGGACACGAACTCCAGGAGCCCTTCAAGTTTGCTTTAGAGAGCAAGGGCAGGAGTAAGCTTTTCTGCTAAAGTGCGCCTCACTGAGTAGTTCAGAATTGGATCATGGGCTTCAATGATGTTGGAAAGGGCGGCGTGGACATCCGAAACACATGAAGAAATAACTTCTCGCTCAGATCGAAGAGATTCAACTTCCTTTTGAGAATGGAAAAGCTGAAGACTCTTGACCTTGAGAGCGGTGGTCTTACGAACGAGAGCGTCCATTACTGAGTTCTCGGCAGTTAGGTCTTCATGCAGCTTAGTAAGGCGCTCCTCAATAGTCACCTTAAACGATGTGTTGTCATTACTGAGAGTTTGATGAAGACTGGCAAATGATTGCAGTTCTGAGGCAACTAAGGTAGCCAACTTGTTGACAAGAGAGTCAATCCTCTATGCATTGGAGTCAGCAGTTCCCTGTAAAGACTGTAAAAGAGAAGTGGCGTTATCAAATAGTTTTTCGACTTTTTTCGTCGCAGCAGCACACGCCTTGGTAGAGGCGTCAATAGCGGCAGTGGCAAAGTTGATAGAGGCTTCATGAGCCTTAGTAATCGTATCAACAATCCCATGAATAGCAGCCTCTGAGATGGTAGACTGTGAGGAAGAAGAGGAGGAAGCAATGAGAGAATCAATTTTCTCATGAAGCTCCTTGAGATGCTTCTTGGTGACTGGAGCATCATCGTCATCATCACTCTGCATTTGATACGGACTGTAATAGACCGAGTCAAATTTCATGTTCTCTCTGCCAAGAAAAGGTTCTTCATCATCTGCTGAGTGAGCAGGAGATTAGGGTGAGGGTGAGGGTGGAGGCTCAGTTGTGGAAGCGGGTTCGATTGCGGATGTATGTTCGGTAGTGGGAGTGGTTTCGGGTGCTGAAGTAGGAGCCCCCGTATCAGATACGTTGGTTCTAACTCCAGCGGTGGTTGTTGTGGTAGCTTCAATAAAAATGGGAGGTGGTATAGGGATAGAGGTGGGTGGTATTTGAGTAGTGGAGGTTATGGGGGAATGGAAATAGAGATGGAGATTGGGGGAGGAGAGACATGTCTAGTGGAAACATGTACCTCAGGGGTAGGCGAACGTGGCGGAGTGTTACCACGTAGGGACTCTTCGGAGTTTGAACTTTCTTCCTCAGATTCACTAGAGGAGGAGGCAAGAATAAGCTTTCTCCTAGGTTGAGACTTCCTCTTCTTTGGTGGAGGAGATTGAGCTGCTTTGGAGGGTTTGCATTTCTTCGGAGAAGGACCTTTCGCTCCTTTGTCAACCTTCTTGTCTTTTCCCTTGTCATTCTTCTTTCCCCTGGGAGCAGGCCGATCAGTATCATGAATTGATTAAATCATGTCAGGAGTGAGCTCTCTAGGACCAGAGCGACGAAACTCCTTGTAAGTTCTGATGATCCAGCTGTCGCTTGGAACATTCCCATACATTGACTCAGGAATTGAGCCAATAAACTAAAACTTAGAGGAATCAGACACAATTATCTTCGTTGTGTGGAAAGTACCTATCGAAGAAAGTGGAGAATCAGCAACAATTGGAACGTGATACTTGTCCATCACCCACTTTGTGACCAGCATCCAGAATCCGGCATAGGAGATCTCTGAATGGCGAGAGGTAAACGCTAGACTCTGAATCAGCTGCTTCCATAGAACCGACCCATAGTCAAGGTTGATGTCGTGGTACAGACCATAAAGAATGGTCATAAACAAACGACTCGCCCCGTCTGAACCTACACTTCGTTCTGATAGCCACTTGAACAACACGATGAAGAAGCCGTTCCACTGAGGAGGTAAGCAAGATTTCTTAAATTTGGTCACCATCGTCAGAATTTCGGTGTATCCCATGTTATAAAACATGGAAAACAACTGTCCCACCGGAATGGATTCAGGGTTAACCCTAGATTCATCGGGTTCAAACCCAAAAGCGAACAGAATCGCTGCTTGGTGATGGAGGCCTTGTGATCAAGAATGTCGAAGAACATTCGATCGACAGACATGTCATAGTGGGTTGTGGAGAATATTTGCGAGAGACACTCCATTGGAACTGTTTCGACCTTGGTGAGAGCTGGAACCAGCGGCGAATACTTGAGACATTCCATGATTGGAAACATGAATGCATCATAAACTTTAGGAGTGAGGTCGATAATCAAGCTTTGTTGAGGACGGATTGGCAGAATATGAGAAGTTGCATGAACTAATGATGAGTCCGCCATTGAAGAGAAGAATTTGGGAGAGATGATGAATAGTAGAAGAAACGAAGCTTTTCTTGCTCTCTGAAGGTTTAGTGCAGTAAAGAGGTAAATTATGGTAGAAATTACCTTTTATACCGTGGTGAGAAGAGAGAGAAAAATCTGTTCCCAAATCTTCAAGGGAAATACAAATATTTTCCTTAGGTGATTGATGCGTGATAGTTTAGAGCCCCGATGATTACGCAGGAGAGAGAAAAACTATCCCGTTTCACACGCCTTCCCATCAGGCGCCGTTTTAAATGTCAAAAATGGTTCCACTTCACACGCCTTCCCATCAAGCGCCGTTTGAAATATCAAACCGATTGGACTTTCGGCTGAGTCAGCAACTTATCCCTTTAGAGTGAGCTGTCGTCATAAAGCAAAATAACCACGTGTAACATTGTGAGCCACATCTCTTTTATAACCTTAAATCCCATAGCCAAAAATTGCTTGTAAGTAATGAAACCAGAATTATGGAAAATCAAAAAGATTTCCATGCATAGTGTGTAAAAGAAAAAGAAAGAAAGCAACACATATGTGGGAAATACTGATGTCAATAAAGACACGAAACAATGGATCCCGGGCACGAATCTCTTCCTTCAAAGTCAAGAGAGACCTTAAAGTGTTTGTGTGGTTTCCCATTGAATTACGATCAAACACTTATTAAGAAGTATTGAAAGGCATCTTTTAATAAGGCTAATGTGGGTGGCTTTCGCTTCAGTGAGGAATTCCTGATCTTGACATAAGACAGAAATCGACTGAAGTACTTGTGAGACCAATGTAGTCTGTTGAACAAGTAGGTGTGAAGAGAATTTAAGTGGCATGTGTAAAATACTTTTAGGTGAAATCTCAAAAAAAAAAATTAAAACCGGATTCTAAGGGAAGAAATGTTATGCGATTAAAAAATTTCATAAGAATCACACAAAAAGAAAATTTAGAAATTTCAAGGTACAGCCCCATGGGTGACTTCGTTAATTCATTAGTGAAAACTAGAGCAAATTTAATTGTTCACCGTCAATGCATAGTAGGTATTGAATTGTGGGTTTCACTTAGCACGTAGTGGCACGAAGCTAAGATCATAAACACAGAGATTGTGTAACCATAAACCTCAGTGGTAATTGCTGAGAGTTTCAAGGGTTACGTGTATGAGGCGAATAGGATGGAGAAAAGTATTGGAGATGGTGTAAAGAAACCAAAGTACCTCTGCTGTTAAAATAAGGACCAAGCAGAAAACTCTTATCTCATGTGAGAAGAGAGTAAGGTAGCTCATGATTAGAATAAATATAAAAGCCTAATTGGGAAGACAAGGGTTGTATATACCATGTCAGTAAGGCTAATATTCAGAATCAGGTGAGGCTTTGGACACATACAACAGCATGCTTCTAGGGACACTTAACTATTAAAAATGTGAGAACAAGAATTTCTCCACAATATCCACAAATAAAAAGTAACGACCACAAGCAAACAAAAAAAATGTTTTTGGAGTTTTTGATTTAAAGAGAAAAACAAACAAAAATATTTTTGGAGTTTTTGAGTTAAAGAAAGAAAAAATAAATAAAAAAAAAACTTTGGAACCGAACCCGAAATAGACCGAATGCTCGGTTCATTTCGGTTAAAAAAAAAACTTTGAAAAAGAAAGAAAGAAATGAGAAATAAGAGTACAAAAAGTTTACAACCAAAGAAGCTACATTTAAGTGATAAGCGAAGATAAGAGAATTGGACCGAACTCGAGCGCTCGGTTCATTTCGGCACTCACATGAACCGAACCCGAACGTTCGGTTCATTTCGCTTCCAACTTTTAGTTTTGAGAAGTAGTTTTTGGTACTGACACCGATTCCATCATACCTAGGCCTTGTAGAATTTTATTGAAACTTGCTTCAGGAAGAGCTTTGGTGAAGATGTCAGCCAATTGATCAGTAGTTCGAACAAAATGAATCTCTACGTTTCCGTCTTCTACGTGATCTTTAATGAAGTGATACCTCAATGCAATATGTTTGGTTTTGGAATGTTGAACTGGGTTATGAGAGATCCTAATTGCACTTTCTGAGTCACAATATAGTGGGATCTTTTTCATGTTGAGTCCGTAATCCCGGAGTTGGCTTTGGATCCAAATTACTTGAGATGTACAAGAAGCAGCTGCAATATATTCTGCTTCGGCTGTGGACAGTGAAACACATGTTTGTTTCTTAGATTTCCAGCTAACCAACTTCCCGTCGAGGAATTAACATCCTCCTATGGTGCTTTTCCTGTCTAAACCACATCCTCCAAAGTTTGCATCTGAGTAGGCTTGAACAAAGAAACCTATGTTTGATGGATACCAGAGACCAAGGGAGGTGGTTCGCTTCAGATACCGGAGTATGATTTTCACTGCTAGCATGTGTGGCTCACGAGGATTTGCCTGAAACCTAGCACAATAACACACAAAAAACATTATATTGGGCCTGCTAGCTGTGAGGTACATCAGGGAACCAATCATTTGGCGATATAGCTTTATATCAACTGCCGGTTTTTCAAAGGATGGTGTGAGTTTGGTGTCGAACGCCATTGGAACTTTGACCTTTGAATCTCCCATCATGCCAAATTTAGCAAGAAGAGTCTTGGTATATGCTTCCTGGTTGATAAAGATGTAACGCCCCATCTCTGGTATGTTGCTTCCGTGGCATTTATTTAGAAGTTTTCAAGAGGGACTCGGCGAGTCTATGGCCCGACTTGTCGAGTAGGGACGAGATTTCAAGCACGTGTTAGTCGACGACTCGGCGAGTCCGCCTGGCAGGTAGAAACCCTAAATCCTCGGGTTTCACCCTTTTTAAACCACCTTATGAGCCCCAAACTCGTCCCCTTCACCCTCAGAGCATCATTTAACAAACCCTAACCATTTCCTTGAGTATTGAGCATTTCTTGTGTGAATCTTGAAGTTTTGAAGAGAAGAAGGAGGCTAGATCCAAAGGAGAAGAAGAAGATCCAAGGTCTTGCACCCATTTCAGAGTTTATTGAGGTATTAATCGAATTCCTTCTGTTTCTATGATTGATTTCTCTTTCATAGGCATATTTAGCCTCTTTTATCCATTCCTTGGCTTGTTCATAGTAGAGAGATCACATTAGAGTGATTAGCCTTCGGATCTACCCATGTTTCAGTTCCAAAATCATAGATCTATCACCTTTATAGAGCCATTTTGCATGATAGCCCTAGATCTACTCTTCTAAGTGCCTTTTTAGCCTTTATATCCTTTTTCATGCGTATGTACACGTAAAGTTGGAAACTTTACGTGGTAAACCAGCCTTAGAAACTCAGATCTATAAATTGTATGCGGTGGTTTTGAGCAGAATCGAGTTTTTAGTAACTGCATGCATGTGACTCGGCGAGTTGTTCTTCGGACTCGGCGAGTCAGGTCGCGAGTCCCCGATCTTTACCCTTTGAGTGATTCCGAGTGGGGACCAGTGAGTAGTAGGATGGACTCAGTGAGTCGGAGGTTAGACTCAGTATTGGAGGGACTCGACGAGTTGTTCATACAACTCGGCGAGTCCGAGACAATCTTCTTAGCTCAAGAACAACTCGTCGAGTTGTTCATATGACTCGGCGAGTCGGATGCAGATTGCCTGAGTTCTTGAATCGAGAGGGTACTCGTCGAGTCGATGCCATACTCGACGAGTATCCACGAGTAGGGTTGAGAAGTGAGAATAGGGACTCGGCGAGTTGACGGCCCAACTCGGCGAGTCAAGTCAACTGCAGGTTGACTTTGACCAGGGGTAAAAGAGTCATTTTATCCCAATGCAGTGATTAGCATTTGATTGAGTGTGTTTATGGAATTGTAACCGGGGAGATATCGGAGCAGCAGTAATTAGCTTCCAGATCTATACACACAGCAGCCAGTTCACGAGGTGAGTTTCCTTCCAGTAGGAACGGGTCTAAGGCCACAATGTCGGCCCGTTCAGTTAGCAGTAGTTTCCGGACTTCGGTCCGATGCAGTAGTTAGTATGTTTGATGCCTTCGTGGCTCAGACAGGATTTATGTGTTATGTGTATGTGTTCCGGACAACGACCCGATGCAGTATGCAGTATATGTGTTTATGCTAGTGGATATGTTATGCTATGCTGTGTTCAGTTAGTCCGGACTTTGGTTCGATGCAGGGGACGGGGTCCCATTCAGTTTCGAACTTCGGTCCGATGCAGAGGACGGGGTCCCAGTCAGTTTCGGACTTCGGTCCGATGTAGGGGACGGGGTCCCAGTCGGTTGCGGGCTTCGGTCCCATGCAGGGGACGGCGTCCCAGTTAGTTAGTCCGGACTTCGGTTCGATGCCGGGACGGGGTCCCAGTCAGTTCCCGGACTTCAGTCCGATGCAGTGGGCAAGGCCCAGTATGTGCTTTATGTGTTGTATGGTATGTGGTAGTTTGGGGGAGCTCACTAAGCTTCGCGCTTACAGTTTCAGTTTTTGGTTTCAGGTACTTCCGTAAGCAAAGGGAAGAGCTCGGGATGATGGCATCGCACACACCACAGCTTCAGTTTTTGTCCTGGGAGTTGATTCTGTTTCTTTGATATGATTTGATACAGTTGTGATACAATTTTTCTCACAGTATTTTATTATGGTTTTGAAACACGCAACGTATGGTTTTATTATGTGATACTCGGTTTCATGGTTTTTGTTATATCAAAATGAAATTTTTGGGTCGTATTTTTGGGTCGTTTCAAGTTGGTATCAGAGCCTTGGTTTGAGGGATTCGGATACACCTCCGGGTGTATCTGAACTCAAACTAAGGGAAAGATAAAAAAAATTTCAAAAAGGAAAAATGATTTCGAAGGAAATTTTGAAAAGCACCTAGAAAGAAAAGAATTTTTTTAAAACAAGATAAGGGTGTGGTGCATGCAATCAGCCGAGCTCAAGTAAGTACTCCCAAGTTACCCATACAAATTTTATTATGATTCATTGTTCCAGTAACAGTAGAACAGCATGCTAGTATAGGACTAAGGATCTAGGAGGATGCCTTATGTGCCTGCTATATATATGTTTCAGCTCTATGAGAATTGCATGCTAGTATTGAGTAGACAGTAGTCGGATAGCCAGTTTAGTTTCTCGTTATGAGAATAGATTTGCTTGAGTAGTTTCCGGTGTCCGAATGTTGCTTGCTTCGTGCTTTGTAGAACTCTTGGTGATGATAGTTATCCGTTAGGTGAATACATCACGTCACATGTGATCAGGGTTGAATAATCTCAGAGTGTTGGATTTGGCCCTATTGCGCAACTCTTGTTTAAGTCTAACCATTGTAGGGACGAGTCTTTTACTCGAAGGATTATCCGAGCCTCATCACATGTGATGGTATTTAGGTGATGGCTAATTAGCATTATAAGGAGGCCTTCAGCAGCTGAGGACTGGTTTGAGCGGAGTCAGAGATTTCCCTAGGGCAAGCCTAGGATAACAGTAGCAGAGATCAGTAGTAGTAGAAGTGACTTGGTGGAGTCAAGACAGTTCTTGAGGAAAGTACGGATAGATGTGGAAGGTAGTATGGGCCCGTACTACTGAAAGAAGAGGATCCGTACTCGAATCAAGGAAGGTTGAGACAAGACCAGGAAGCTAGTAGTAGTATCAATGAACCCTTGAGATATTTTAGTTTTCTGATGTTGCTATGATGTGTTTCAGAATGGTGATTTTGCGTTCGAGGCCAGCAGCCGGCAGTGGAGGTGCCGGGGAGGGATCAGGATCAGGCTCGGGGGACGAGCGTATGGATGAGCATACTAGAGAGTTTCTTTCTTTAGAGATTACTCTTATCATACTGGAGCAGACTCCTGTGATCTTCTGTTCGATCAAGGAGGGTATCCTAGAGCGGATGGATGAGAGGTTGGGCACCTTCCGTGCCGAGGTGGCGGCCATGATGGGGTCGCGCACACTTACGTTCAGGGAGTTCAGGGCATGTGGAGCTCCAGATTATCACGGGGCGCAGGACCCCATAGCGAGTACTAGATGGTTGGCGGATGTGGCCAACGCGTTCCGCACGAGCAGGTGTCCCGAGGGGGACAAGGTTAGATTGGCGTCCAGTCTTCTTAAGGACAGGGCACGGGATTGGTGGGAAGAGGTCGGACATACCATTGGAGATGATGCAGCGTTAGATGCCATGACCTGGGCTGATTTCTCTACCAGGTTCAGGGCGGAGTTTGCACCGGTTATTGAGGTGCAGTAGTTATCCAGAGAGTTTCAGGACCTCACCTAAACTACGGAGACCGTGGCGGAGATCACCGCCAAGTTCAGGGAGAGGGCTCTTCTTGTTCCTCAGTATGCAGCCGATGAGGAAATGAAGAAGGCTCGTTATCATGAGATGTTGCGAAGCGATATCCACCAACTTGTGAGCCGGTCCAGCTGTAAAACGCTGGATGACATGATTGCTAGGGCTCGAGAGAGGGAGATTGATCTCGAGATGGAGAAGAAGAGGAAACCAGAGGCGGTTTCGGGTACAGGTGGTTCTGGCAAAAAGCCCAAGGTTTCAGATCACAGATCCAGGATTCAACCGAGCCACAGTAGATGTGGCAAGTGTGGGAGAATGCACGATGGGGTGTGCAAGGCAGGGAGTTCCGGCTGCTTCAAGTGCGGTCGGACTGGGCATTTGAGCAGGGATTGTACAACCCCTGCTACTGCCATTGCAGCGTCAGATCTGATTTGCTTTCAGTGCAATCAGAGGGGGCATAAAAAGTCCCAGTGTCCGAGTTTAGCTGCAGTAGGGAAGGTGGCTACACCTGCCCCTGCTACTTTGAGGATTACAGATGGCCGGCAGGGCCGAGCCGAGGCGCCAGTGGCGAAGAGTAGGGCTTTTCAGATGACAGCAGAGGAGGCACGAGCGACTCCTGATGTGGTGAAGGGTATGTATCTTCCCTTCATCTCTATTTTATTATTGATTGATTATTGCTTATAATTATATGTTTTATATAGGGTCGTTCTCTGTGAACGGCATTTCTGCTACGGTATTATTTGATTCGGGGGCTACCCGATCATTTGTATCGCTAGCGCTTAGCAAGAGATTTAGTAGAGCTCCAGGGGAGCTGGATTGTCCACTAGCGGTTGAGATAGCAGATGACAGGACCGTGAGGGTCGCCAAAGTGCATAGAGGGTGTTCTCTTCAGTTGTTCGACGAGCAGTTTTCGGTGGACCTGGTTCCTATTCCCCTGCGAGGGAATAAGGTTATAGTAGGCATGGATTGGTTGAGTCCCAATGGGGCGGTGATTGATTATGAGCTGCAGCTAGTGAGGGTTCGCACTCCCAGTGGGGGAGAGTTAGTGATTCAGGGCGAGAGCCCACAGCACGGACCAACCTTTTGTTCCGCCACGAGAGCGAGGTGCTATTTTCAGCAGGGTTGCGCTGGTTATGTAGCTTATGTCTTGGAGGCCCGAGAGAAGGGCAAGACGACATTTGATGATGTTCCGGTAGTGCGAGACTTCCCGGATGTATTTCCCGAGGATTTACCGGGAATACCTCCTGAGAGGCAGGTTGAGTTTAGGATCGACCTAATTCCTGGTGCGGCTCCGATAGCCAAGGCACCGTACCGCCTAGCTCCCCCTGAGATGCAGGAGTTGTCTACGCAGCTGCAGGAGCAACTAGACAAGGGTTTCATTCGGCCGAGCAGTTCTCCTTGGGGAGCGCCATTCCTGTTTGTGAGGAAGAAGGATGGGTCGCACCGTATGTGTATAGATTACCGGGAGTTGAATAAGGTAACGGTGAAGAACCGTTACCCACTTCCGAGGATAGATGATTTGTTTGACCAGCTTCAGGGAGCGTCTTGATTTTCCAAGATCGGTCTAAGCTCCGGGTATCATCAGATGCGAGTCAGGGATGAGGATGTGCAGAAGACTGCTTTCAGGACTAGGTATGGTCATTATGAGTTTGTGGTGATGCCATTTGGGCTCACCAACGCTCCAGCCGCGTTCATGGATCTCATGAATCGCGTGTGCAGGCCGATGCTGGATCGGTCAGTGATAGTATTCATAGATGATATCTTGGTGTATTCCAAGACGTAGGAGCAGCACGAGGAGCACCTGAGGGAGGTGCAAGAAGTTTTGAGGTGGGAGAGAATTTTCGCAAAGTTCTCCAAGTGCGAGTTCTGGTTGCGCGAGGTGCAGTTCTGTAACAACGCAAATTTTCAAACAAATTTTTCATTTTTTTTAAAATATAATTATTTCCATTCAAAACAAGGCATAAATAGTTTAAGTATCCTATCAAATACAATTATTCAAAATCCCAAGATCATAAAAGCATTCTTCAGTGTGTATCGATCACGCCGGCGCCTTCCCACGGTCCTCGCTAGTACCTGAAATACATGCACAACAACTGTAAGCATAAATGCTTAGTGAGTTCCCCAATATACAACTTAGGCACATACGCCTTTCCAGGCCCTGACCTTCCGGTCATCAACATTACGCCTTCCGACCCACATAACATACATAGCACATATAGCATACATATCACATATCATATCTGACCTTCCGGTCACACAGTCAAACCCTTCAGGGTACAGTATAGTGAGAAAACTCACCTCGTGAATGCTGAGAGCTAGCAAATCCTGAACTCACTCGTGCACAATCCGACGAGCTACAACCTTCCTATAACATCACATATCTCATTAACACATATATCTTCTAAGTGTGACTATCCCTAAGAAGTCAGACTTAGGTCAACTCTGGTCCACGGTCAACGGTCAGCTCGTCCGGAGTCGGCGAGTACCATGGCGACTCGGCGAGTCTGGACGTCCTCCAACTCTCTGAGATTCCCTATCTACTCGTCGAGTATCCCCCTTTGACTCGACGAGATCCACATGGAAGAATCGCGGGGCCACCCCGACTCCACTCGCCGAGTCTGAAGAACAACTCGGCGAGTCCTAGTGAATCTTCAAGCTACTCGCCGAGTCTGAAGAACAACTCGGCGAGTCCCAGTAAATCTTCAAGCTACTCGCCGAGTCTGATCATTGGACTCGGCGAGTCCATGCCATGCAGACGAGCAACTGCTTCCTGAAATACGTATGGTCCCGAGATATACAATCATGGGACTTTCTGGACTTCTAGACATCTTATTACTGGGGTATAAACGTCTGGGTAATAACATAATAACCCACCTAATCACTAAATGGGTTTCATAAACCCTAGATTCGAGTACACATCAAAATAACAGAAATGGTCCGAGTATTACCTGAAAACGCACTCTCTGTGTCCCCCAATCCTCAGGACTCGATCCTCCTTGATATTCCTTTGGCCAAACTCTTCTTCTTCTTGCCTAACAAGTTCCTCAAAGCTCCAATGGCTTTCTCTCCTGCTATAGACGTCCACAACGATTAGGGTTCTTCTCAATCGACCAAAAGACGGACACTGACGGCCTAAGAGGCGTTATATACGATCCCAAAACCAAACGGCTAGGGTTTCTGCTGAACAGCGTCGACTCGCCGAGTCCATATCTGGACTCGTCGAGTCCAGTCGCGAACCCGCGACCAAGTCTGCGGTCCTACTCGGCGAGTCTGGTTCCAACTCGCCGAGTCCCTTCCTAAAATGCCTCCAAAAATAGTTTTAAAGCGATACCTGAAATTTCGGGCTGTTACAACTCTCCCCCACTAGAACTAGACTTCGCCCTCGAAGTCTCACTCTGCGAATAACTCCGGATGTTGCTCCCGCATCTCACGTTCCGGCTCCCAAGTCATCTCCGATCCCTTCCGGTGTTGCCACTGAACCAACACCAGAGGTACGTCCTTGTTTCGCAGAACCTTGATCTTCCGATCCCTGATAGCTACTGGCCTCTCGGCGTAATTCAGACTCGCATCCACCTGAATATCCTCTAACGGAACCACTGCCGATTCATCGGCTATGCACTTCCTCAACTGCGATACGTGAAAGGTATTGTGAATCTGTCCCAACTCTACTGGCAACTCTAGTCGATAAGCTACCCGACCTACTCTTGCAATTACCCGAAATGGGCCTATGAACCGGGGTCCCAACTTGCCCCTCTTTCTGAACCGGATCACTCCTTTCCAAGGAGAAACTTTCAGGAGAACGAAGTCGCCAACCTGGAATTCAAGCTCGGACCGGCGTCTGTCCGCATAACTTTTCTGTCGGCTCTGGGCGGTCAATAACCTCTGTCTAACCTGCTGAATCTGCTCTGTCGTCTGGAGTACGATCTCTGTACTGCCCATCACTCTCTGTCCCACCTCTCCCCAGCAAATGGGAGTCCGGCACCTCCTACCATACAACAACTCAAAAGGTGGCATACCAATGCTCGAGTGATGGCTGTTGTTGTAGGAAAACTCAGCCAAGGGTAAATGCGCATCCCAGCTACCCCCGAAGTCTAACACACACGCTCTAAGCATGTCTTCCAATGTCTGAATCGTCCGCTCGCTCTAACCATCTGTCTGGGGATGGTATGCGGTACTAAAATGCAACTTAGTACCCAGCTCCTCATGAAATTTCTTCCAGAACCTGGAAGTGAAACGCACATCATGGTCTGAAACAATCGAAATCGGTACCCCATGCCGAGATACCACCTCTCTCACATATATCTCCGCCAACTTCTCCGCTGAAGAACTCTCACTGATGGCAAGGAAGTGTGCACTCTTCGTCAACCTATCCATAATCACCCAAATTGCATCAACTCCTCTGACAGTCCTCGGCAATTTGGTGATGAAATCCATAGTGATCTGTTCCCACTTCCACTCGGGAATCTCCAATGGCTGTAACTTGCCATGCGGTCTCTGGTGCTCGGCCTTAACCCTACGGCAGGTCAAGCACCTCTCAACGAACCATGCCACGTCCCTCTTCATACAGGGCCACCAATACTCCTTCCTCAAATCCAAATACATCTTTGTAGCACCGGGATGGATCGAGAATTTCGATCTATGAGCCTCTTCCATCAAGGTGATACGCGTACCGCCCACGAACGGTACCCAGATCCGACCCTGAAACGTCATAAGCCCTCGCCCATCCTTAACGAACTCTGAAATTAACCCCGCAACCCACTCTTTCTTCTGCATTTCTGGTCGCACAGCCTCTGTCTGTGCCCCACGAATAGCATCCAATACTGGAGTCATCACAGTCAGTCTCAAGCATACCTCTCGCAATGGTGTGCTCTCCGCCCTGCGGCTCAATGCGTCGGCTCCCACATTAGCCTTGCCTGGGTGGTACAGGATCTCACAATCATAATCCTTGACCACATCCAACCACCTCCTCTGACGCATATTTAGGTTGGGCTGATCCATCAAATATTTCAAGCTCTTGTGGTCCGTGTATATCGTACATCGAACCCCATACAGGTAGTGACGCCAAATCTTGAGAGCGAACACTACTGCCCCCAACTCTAAATCATGTGTGGGATATCTCGCCTCATGAGGCTTCAGCTGCCTCGATGCATACGCTATCACATGACCCCTCTGCATCAACACTGCACCCAGTCCCGAAATCGATGCGTCGCAATATACCACAAAATCTTCCATCCCTTCTGGGAGAGCTAACACCGGGGCTTCGCACAACCTCTGGCGAAGCGTCTCAAAGGAGGTCTGCTGCTCGGCCCCCATGAGAATGCAACACCCTTCCGGGTCAATCTGGTGAGTGGCACTGCGATCTTGGAGAAATCCTTGATGAATCTCCGATAATACCCTGCCAACCCAAGGAAGCTCCTGATCTCAGAAGGTGACTTCGGCACCTCCCAACTCATCACCGCCTCAACCTTGGTCGGATCGACCAATATCCCTTTCTGATTGACAACATGTCCTAGAAATTGGACCTCCCGCAGCCAGAAGTCACATTTGGAGAACTTTGCATAAAGTTTCTCCGACCTCAATACCTCGAGGACCTCCCTCAAATGCTCCTCATGCTGCTCTCTAGATCTAGAATACACCAGAATGTCGTCAATAAATACAATCACTGACCGATCCAACATCGGTCTGCATACCCTATTCATGAGATCCATGAACACAGCCGGGGCATTGGTGAGCCCGAAAGGCATCACCACAAACTCATAATGCCCATATCGTGTCCTAAATGCTGTCTTCTGGACATCCCCATCCCGCACTCTCACCTGATGGTACCCTGACCTCAGATCGATCTTGGAAAACCAAGATGCTCCCTGCAGCTGATCGAATAAATCATCGATCCTCGGCAACGGGTAACGGTTCTTGACCATTAACTTGTTCAACTCCCGGTAATCAATACACATCCGGTGTGAACCATCCTTCTTCTTGACGAACAGAATAGGCGCTCCCCATGGCGAGCTGCTCGGCCGAATGAATCCCTTCCCCAGCAACTCCTGGAGCTGCGAGGACAACTCTTGCATCTCCGGAGGTGCAAGACGATAAGGCACTTTAGCAATAGGCGCGTCCCCCGGAACTAGATCGATACCAAACTCCACTTGCCTCACAGGAGGTAGTCCCGGCAACTCCTCAGGGAAAACATCTGAAAACTCGCGCACCACAGGAACCTCCTCAACTGATTTCGGTCTCTCGGAAACCTCCCGCGTATCCATCACATACGCCACAAAACCCTTACAGCCCTGCTGTAGACACTGCCTCGCCCTAGCGGCCGAACAAAAAGCTGATCCCGAATGGGTACCCTCGCCGTACACCGAAAGAACTCCCCCACTATGGTCTCGTATAGTCACCAACTGACGCTCACAGTCGATGACAGCACCGAATCGGCTCAACCAGTCCATGCCCACGATGACACAGACATCACCCATCGCAATAGGAATCAGGTCAATCGGGAACTCCACCCCGAAAATCTCTAGCACACATCCCCGAAGAACCTCCGTAGCACAAATCACTTTCTCGTCAGCTATAGAAACTCTCAAAGGTCGACTCAACGACTCACGGCTAACGCTGATATGCTGACTAAAGGCTAAGGACACAAAGGACCTACTCGCACCCGAGTCAAATAACACTAAGGCAGGCACAGAGTTCACAAGGAAAGTACCTACGCATATAATAATATAAGCATAACATCTCGACATTAAAATAAATACATGAATTACAACATACTTGCCACTACATCGGGCGCAGCGCGGACCTCCTCCGCAGTCAGCTGAAAGGCTCTCCCACGAGCCCTCGGGGCCTCGACCTTCACCGGTCGAGTCTCAGTAGTCCTGGCAGTAGGTGCAGATCCCTGACGAAGCTGAGGGCATTCGGCCTTCCGATGGCCGGTCTGGTTGCAATGAAAGCAAACCATAAACCCCTTGGGGCACTCCCTAGCAATGTGCCCCTCCTTGCCGCACTTGTAGCAAGCACCGGCTCGACACGCCCCATCGTGACCCTTGCCGCACTTTATGCAAGTGCGGCTCTTCGAACTTCCCGTCCTCGAATCGGCGGGCTTGATCCGCTTGGCTGCCGGCTGAGACTGAGCCGGCCGCCGGTCTGTCTGCTGAGACTCGGCCTCCTCCCTGGCCTGAGTCTCTAACTCGATCTCACGCTTCCTGGCATTCGCCTGAAGCTCAGTAAAAGTATGGTAAGTGGAGTTTGACACAAACTCCCGGATCTCCCTCCTCAGAACACCCAGGTACCGGCTCATCCGAGCCTGCTCTGTGGCCACCAGCTCGGGGCAAAACATCGCCCTCTCATGAAACTTCCGCGTGATCGCCGCCACCGAGTCAGTACCCTGCTTGAGGGTTAAGAACTCCTGAACCAATCGTTCCCGCTCCACCGGGGGAACGTACTCATCCCTGAACATGGCAGTGAACCCCTCCCATGTCACTGCTGTAGTCTCTGCCAAAGTGAAGTTCGCCGTCACGAACTTCCACCAGTCCTTTGCTCCCAGACGGAGCTGGTTCAAAGAGAATCGTACCCTCAGGTGCTCCGGGCATGAACAAGTGTAGAAGCACCCCTCTATATCTGCGATCCACCTCATCGCAGCAATCGGATCCTGCGTCCCATCGAACTCTGGTGGCTTCGTGTTGCTGAACTCTCGGAACAGCAACGAGTTACCCCCTTGTGGCCTAGCAGCGGCCACAGCTGCGGTAGCTGCAGCGGTCGCAGCCTCAGTCAATGCGGCGTACCGCTCATCGAACGTCTCCATCAGGGTGGTCTTAATAGACCCAAACATCTTCGGGATCTCAGCCCGGATCGCCGCCACTACCTCCTCGTGAATCATTTGACGAATCTCCTCGTCACTCACACCGCTCGAACTCGCTCCGTGGCGTGGTCTAAACATGATGTCTCTGAAATACAACATAAAACTATCAGAGACTCCAGCGAGTGTATTTGCACTCGATAACGCAACCCTACTCAGTCTCCGATCTCCAGGGATTCTTACTTGGGCCTCCCCCTGACCCGGTGTCCTCGGTAGTACGGGCCCAATACTACCGACCACACCGCATCAGTGTTCATCACAAGTCTTCCTCCCCGAACCCCGGATAGTGAGTACTCTACTTCTGATATGCACTATCTACCCGCATACTAGCAAAGCATCTCATATAGGCAAACTTCCCTAGACTAAGGCATCACAAATCAGGCCACTCTAGTCCTATCATGATTACCTAGTCTTCTAGCATGCTTAACAATTCATATCATATAATATTGTAAGGTATTTTGGGGATCTTTACCGTTCGGGCGCTGACTGATCGTACACACTGCTTCTTTCTTGCTTACCACGAAACCATTTACAAAAGTTTATGCCTTTATTTAAAAAGTTTCCTTAAATCCTCGGTTTGAGTTCAGTTACCCCCGAAGGTGCACCCGAATCCCTCAAACCAAGGCTCTGATACCAATTGTAACAACCCAAATTTTCAAACAAAAGTTTCATTTTTTTTAAAATATAATTATTTCCATTCAAAACAAGGCATAAATAGTTTAAGTATCCTGTCAAATACAATTATTCAAAATCCCAAGATCATAAAAGCATTCTTCAGTGTGTATCGATCACGCCGGCGCCTTCCCACGGTCCTCGCTAGTACCTGAAATACATGCGCAACAACTGTAAGCATAAATGCTTAGTGAGTTCCCCAATATACAACTTACGCACATACGCCTTTCCAGGCCCTGACCTTCCGGTCATCAACATTACGCCTTCCGGCCCATAACATATTCGCCTTCCGGCCCACATAACATACATAGCACATATAGCAAATATCTTACCACATATAGCATACATATCACATTTCATATCTGACCTTCCGGTCACACAGTCAAACCCTTCAGGGTACAGTATAGTGAGAAAACTCACCTCGTGAATGCTGAGAGCTAGCAAATCCTGAACTCACTCGTGCACAATCCGACGAGCTACAACCTTCCTATAACATCACATATCTCATTAACACATATATCTTCTAAGTGTGACTATCCCTAAGAAGTCAGACTTAGGTCAACTCTGGTCCACGGTCAACGGTCAGCTCGTCCGGACTCGGCGAGTACCATGGCGACTCGGCGAGTCTGGACGTCCTCCAACTCTCTGAGATTCCCTATCTACTCGTCGAGTATCCCCCTTTGACTCGACGAGATCCACGTGGAAGAATCGTGGGGCCACCCCGACTCCACTCGCCGAGTCTGAAGAACAACTCGGCGAGTCCTAGTGAATCTTCAAGCTACTCGCCGAGTCTGAAGAACAACTCGGCGAGTCCCAGTAAATCTTCAAGCTACTCGCCGAGTCTGATCATTGGACTCGGCGAGTCCATGCCATGCAGACGAGCAACTGCTTCCTGAAATACGTATGGTCCCGAGATATACAATCATGGGACTTTCTGGACTTCTAGACATCTTATTACTGGGGTATAAACGTCTGGGTAATAACATAATAACCCACCTAATCACTAAATGGGTTTCATAAACCCTAGATTCGAGTACACATCAAAATAACAGAAGTGGTCCGAGTATTACCTGAAAACGCACTCTCTGTGTCCCCCAATCCTCAGGACTCGATCCTCCTTCATATTCCTTTGGCCAAACTCTTCTTCTTCTTTCCTAACAAGTTCCTCCAAGCTCCAATGGCTTTCTCTCCTGCTCTAGACGTCCACAACGATTAGGGTTCTTCTCAATCGACCAAAAGACGGACACTGACGGCCTAAGAGGCGTTATATACGATCCCAAAACCAAACGGCTAGGGTTTCTGCTGAACAGCGTCGACTCGCCGAGTCCATATCTGGACTCGTCGAGTCCAGTCGCGAACCCGCGACCAAGTCTGCGGTCCTACTCGGCGAGTCTGGCTCCAACTTGCCGAGTCCCTTCCTAAAATGCCTCCAAAAATAGTTTTAAAGCGATACCTGAAATTCCGGGCTGTTACAAGTTCCTTGGTCACCTCGTCAACCAGAAGGGTATTTTGGTAGATCCGGCCAAGATAGAGGCCGTGATGCAGTGGGAGGTCCCGAAGTCTCCATCCGAGATTCGGAACTTCCTAGGGTTGGCAGGGTATTACCAGAGGTTCATTCAGGATTTCTCCAAGATAGCAATGCCGCTCACCCGACTGACCAAGAAGTCGGTGGTGTTCCGTTGGGGGCCTGAGCAGCAGACAGCATTTGAGACCCTCAGACAGAGGTTGTGCGAGGCTCCGATCCTTACCTTGCCAGAGGGAGTAAGAGGACTTTGTAGTCTACTGTGATGCCTCAATCATAGGTATGGGAGCAATATTGATGCAGCGACGCCATGTGATAGCTTACGCCTTGAGACAGTTGAAGCCTCACGAGGCTAACTATCCTACCCATGATTTAGAGTTGGGGGCGGTTGTGTTTGCCCTCAAGATTTGGAGACATTATCTTTATGGGGTCCGTTGTACTATCTTCACGGATCACAAGAGTTTGAGGTACCTTATGGATCTGCTGAGTCTGAACATGAGGCAGAGGAGGTGGTTGGATGTGCTGAAGGACTATGATTGTGAGATCCTTTACCATCCAGGGAAGGCCAACATGGTGGCCGAAGCCCTAAGCCGCAAGGTGTTGGCAGCTCCTATCAGAGATTTATGTTTGAGGATGACAGTGATTACTCCGTTGTTGGAACGGATCAGGGAGGCTCAGGTTGAGGGCCTCAAGGAGTAGATGCAAAAGTGTGAGAGGATTGTGGGCCGACTAGCTTCATTTGATTATGACAGTCGGGCATTGCTGACCCTTCATGGGAGAGTGTGGGTACCGTACTGGGGTGGGGTATGGCAGGTGTTGATGGACGAGGCTCATAAGTCTCGATTTTGTATCCACCCAGGGGCGACGAAGATGTATAGAGATCTTCGACCCGATTATTGGTGGCCCTGCATGAAGCGGGATGTCGCATGGTATGTTGAGAGATGCCTAACCTGCAGGAAGGTCAAGGCGGAGCACCAGAGGCCTCACGGCAAGATGCAGCCGTTAGACATTCCCGTGTGGAAATGGGAGGACATCACCATGGATTTTATCACCAAGCTTCCCAGGACCGCACGAGGGGTAGATTTGATATGGGTGGTAGTGGATCGGTTGACGAAGAGTGCTCATTTTATACCAATACAGGAGAGCATATCGGCGGAGAAGTTAGCCGATATTTATGTGCGTGAGGTGGTGGCACACCACGGAGTGTGATTAGGTTTCGGAAGAGGGGCAAGCTGGGTCCCAGGTTCATTGGTCCTTTCAGGGTTTTGGCCCGAGTGGGTCGGGTTGCTTATCGATTGGATCTTCCAGTAGAGCTTAGCCAGATCCACAACACTTTCCATGTGTCTCAGTTGAGGAAGTGTTTGGTGGATGAGTCAGCAGTTTTTCCCTTAGAAGATATTCAGGTTGATAGCAGCCTGAATTATATCGAGAGGTCGGTCGCGATTCTGGACCGGAAGACAAAGACCTTGAGGAACAAGGTAATTCAGTTAGTGAAGGTGCAGTGGCAACACTGGAAGGGGTCTGAGTGGACGTGGGAGGCTGAAGAGGAAATGAGAAAGCACTACCCGGAGTTATTTGTAGATTCAGCCGTAGCAGACTTCGAGGACGAAGTCTGAGACAAGTGGGGGAGAATTGTAACGCCCCATCTCTGGTATGTTGCTTCCGTGGCATTTATTTAGAAGTTTTCAAGAGGGAATCGGCGAGTCTATGGCCCGACTCATCGAGTAGGGACGAGATTTCGAGCACGTGTTAGTCGGCGACTCGGCGAGTCCATATTCAGGACTCGGCGAGTCTGCCTGCCAGGTAGAAACCCTAAATCCCCGGGTTTGCACCCTATTTAAACCACCTTCTGAGCCCCAAACTCGTCCCCTTCACCCTCAGAGCATCATTTAACAAACCCTAACCATTTCCTTGAGTATTGAGCATTTCTTGTGTGAATCTTGAAGTTTTGAAGAGAAGAAGGAGGCAAGATCCAAAGGAGAAGAAGAAGATCCAAGGTCTTGCACCCATTTCAGAGTTTATTGAGGTATTAATCGAATTCCTTCTGTTTCTATGATTGATTTCTCTTTCATAGGCATATTTAGCCTCTTTTATCCATTCCTTGGCTTGTTCATAGTAGAGAGATCACATTAGAATGATTAGCCTTCGGATCTAGCCATGTTTCAGTTCCAAAATCGTAGATCTATCACCTTTATAGAGCCATTTTGCATGATAGCCTTAGATCTACTCTTCTAAGTGCCTTTTTAGCCTTTAAATCCTTTTTCATGCTTATGTACACGTAAAGTTGGAAAGTTTACGTGGTAAACCAGCTTTAGAAACTAAGATCTATAAATTGTATGCGGTGGTTTTGAGCAGAATTGAGTTTTAGTAACTGCATGCATGTGACTCGGCGAGTCGTTCTTCGGACTCGGCAAGTCGTTCTTCGGACTCGGCGAGTCAGGTCGCGAGTCCCCGATCTTTCCCCTTTGAGTGATTCCGAGTGGGGACCAATGAGCAGTAGGATGGACTCAGTGAGACGGATGTTAGACTCAGTAATGGAGGGACTCGACGAGTTGTTCATACAACTCGGCGAGTCCAAGACAATGTTCTTAGCTCAAGAACAACTCGTCGAGTTGTTCATATGACTCGGCGAGTCGGATGCAGATTGCCTGAGTTCTTGAATCGAGAGGGTAGTCGTCGAGTCGATGCCATACTCGACGAGTAGCCATAAGTAGGGTTAAGAAGTGAGAATAGGGACTCGGCGAGTTGACGGCCCAACTCGGCGAGTCAGGTCAACTGTAGGTTGACTTTGACCGGGAGAGTTGACTTTGACCAGGGGTAAAAGAGTCATTTTACCCCAATGCAGTGATTAGCATTTTATTGAGTGTGTTTATGGAATTGTAGCCGGGGAGATACCGGAGCAGCAACAGTTAGCTTCCAGAGCCATACACACAGCAGCCAGTTCACGAGGTGAGTTTCCTTCCAGTAGGAACGGGTCTAAGGCCACAATGCCGGCCCGTTCAGTTAGTAGTAGTTTCCGGACTTCAGTCCGATGCAGTAGTTAGTATGTTTGATGCCTTCGTGGCTCAGACATGATTTATGTGTTATGTGTATGTGTTCCGGGCAACGACCCGATGCAGTATGCAGTATATGTGTTTATGCTAGTGGATATGTTATGCTATGCTGTGCTCAGTTAGTCCGGACTTCGGTCCGATGCAGGGGACGGGGTCCCAGTCAGTTTCAGACTTCGGTCCGATGTAGGGGACGGGGTCCCAGTCAGTTGCGGGCTTCGGTCCCATGCAAGGGACGGGGTCCCAGTTAGTTAGTCCGGACTTCGGTCCGATGCCGGGACGGGGTCCCAGTCAGTTCCCGGACTTCAGTCCGATGCAGTGGGCAAGGCCCAGTATGTGCTTTATATGTTGTTTCGTATGTTGTAGTTTGGGGGAACTCACTAAGCTTCGTGCTTACAGTTTCAGTTTTTGGTTTCAGGTACTTCCGCAAGCAAAGGGAAGAGCTCGGGATGATGGCATCGCACACACCACAGCTTCAGTTTTTGTCCTGGGAGTTGATTCAATTTCTTTGATATGATTTGATAAAGTTGTGATACAGTTTTTCTCACAGTATTTTATTATGATTTTGAAACACCTAACGTATGGTTTTATTATGTGATACTCAGTTTCATGGTTTTTGTTATATCAAAATGAAATTTTTGGGTCGTATTTTTGGGTTGTTTCAAAAGATGCCTTCGGGTCCCTGTCTAATGTTTAAACGAAGGAAAAAGTTAATCGGACCCATTGAGCTCATTTCAAATTTAGTCTCCATCAACTTTCTGAATTCAGCTGTTAAGCTTGGATTCGTTGAGCCAAAGATGATATCATCGACATAGATTTGAACTATCATAAGGTGGTTACCTTCCTTTTTACGAAAGAAGGTTGGGTCAATTGAACCTTGATTGAATTTAGACATCTTTAAAAACTTAGTTAGTGTTTCATACCATGCCCTAGGCGCTTGTTTCAGACCATAAACTGCCTTGTCTAGAATGTAACAGTGATTTGGATGCTTTTCATTCACAAAAGCTGGAGGTTGCTCCACGTAAACCGTTTCTTCAAGTTCTCCATTCAGAAAGGCGCATTTCACATCCATTTGGTAGACCTCGAAGTTCTTGTATGCAGCGTAGGCAAGAAATATTCGAACAGATTCCAGCCTTGCTATCGGAGCAAATGTTTCTTCGTAATCAATTCCTTCTTCCTGGCAGTATCCTTTCACCACAAGACGAGCTTTAATTCGAATCACATTACTCTCCTTGTCCAACGACTGAGGCATCTTTAGGTGTTGGAATGAGGCACCATACCTTGTTTCTATCAAACTCATTGAGTTCATCTTGCATAGCCTGAACCCAACCAGAATGATCAAGAGCAGTATTGACGGTCTTCGGCTCAACTTTGGATACGAAGGAATTATACATGCAGAACTCTACTTTGGAGAATACGGAGGTTTGCTTTGCCTTCACTTGGGATCGGGTCAGGACCTTATCAGATACATTACCTACTATCTGAGATATAGGATGATCTCTGGTCCATTTAATGAGGGGAGGATAGTTTGGATCATAGGATAGATCCAATTCGGCGTTGACCATTTCTTCCAATTCAGATTGACTATCGTCATCATAGAACATATCAGAATTCTCCCCCTCGACTGATGATGAATCATTTGGATTTTCAGGTTGGTTCGGACCTTCGGGTGAAACAGAACTCTCAGGTGTAGCCGGACTATCGGGTGCTACTGGACTTTCGGGTGTAGCAGGGCTTTCGGGTGCTACAGGACTTTCGGGTGTAGCTGGGCTTTCGGGTACTACAGGAATGGAATTCTCCCCCTGAAAGTGTGAGTTCGGTTGATTTGAAGAAAACAGATTCTCCCCCTCAACTGAAGTGCCGTGCTGAGGAGGTTCATTTCGAACTTGTTCTCCTTCTCCCATTTGTTTGGCTGCATCTTCGACAATCTGCTTCAGATGATCGATTTTGTTGTCTGCCGCCTTGGCTTCCGAGAGCGTGGCTTTCTCAGGTTCATCGAACAAGTCTACAAACTGATCAAATAAATTAGCAATCGTGGTTGTGACTTGACCTGTTTGAGAGAAAATCTCTCTAATTGCTTCTTCAATAGTCTTTAGCTTCTTGATGTAGCTGTCATCGAAATTCAAATAATAGGTTTCTTCAATCTTTCTAGAATGCTTATTTAAAACCCGGTATGCTTTTGAAGTAAGAGAATATCCCAGAAAATTCCTTCGTCAGCTTTAACATCAAATTTGTTACGATGTTCTTTGGAGTTGAAGATGAAGCACCGTGAACCGAACACATGGAAGAATTTTACGTTTGGCTTCCTGTTATTGATGATCTCATAAGGAGTGAGAGAGAAACGCTTGTTGAGATAAGACCTATTCTGCGTAAAACATGCTGCAGCAATAGCATCAGCCCAGAAATATAAGGGAAGAGAAGCAAAACTTAGCATAGTTCGGGCCGCCTCACACAAGGATCGGTTTCGCCTTTCGACAATACCATTCTGTTGAGGCGTGTAAGGGGTTGAGAAGTTATGACTGGTTCCTTTTTCTGCCAAAAAGTTTTCGAATTCTTTGTTCTTGAATTCCACTTCATTGCTGCTCCTAATGTTTCGAATGACTTTTCTCAGTTGCACTTCAACCTGCTTGATAAACATCTTTAGCTTATAAGTGGCCTCAGATTTGTGCTTCAGAAAGAATACCCATGTAAAATGTGAGAAATCATCAACAACAACAAGAATGTACTTGCTACCGCCAATGCTCTCGATTGATGATGGACCACACAAGTCGATGTGAAGCAACTCAAGTGGTTCAACAACTTTTGTGTTTATAATTGATGGGTGACTTTGACGACTTTGTTTCACCATTTTGTATGCAGCACACAAGTGTTCACGATCAAACTTGAGCAATGGAAGACCCCAAACATGACCTCCGGTGAAAAGCTTGTTGATGTCTTTGAAGTTGAGATGAGAGAGCCTTCGGTGCCACAACCAGCTTTCGTCTGAATGAGCTTTGGACAGGAGACATATGGCTGGATTCCCTTTGATCGTTCTGAGATTCAGAGGAAACATTTCGCCTTTTCGATCTGATTTGAGAATGACCTTGTTGGATTTCTTCTCTATAATTTCTGAGCCTTCATCGTCGAATGAAACCTTGAGACCGGTACCTCCAAGCAGTTGAGATACACTGATGAGGTTATGCTGCAATCCTTCTACGTATGCCACCTTTCTTATTGTGAAGTCTCCATTGGTTATCATCCCATAACCCTTTATTGTTCCATAGGAGTTGTTACCAAACTTGACATTGCCTCCATTTTGAAGCGATCGAAACTCCCTTAGCTCTTCCTTCCTTCCTGTCATGTCACGTGAGTAGCCACTGTCAATATACCATTCTTCATCAAACTGCTCGTGACTAATAACCTGTAAAAATTAAGCAGATTTAGGAACCCAAAGTTTCTTGGGTCCACGTGAGCCTTTCACAGGAACATGAATAGTAAGAGAAACATCAAAAAGATATGTTTTTTTTATTAAGGTTGTTTCATCTTTTCTTTTAATGGTAAACACTTTGATTTTATTTGGATTAGATGCAAGCTTTTTGGATTCAGATTCTGGGGTATGGACTTTAGTCTGCTTTCGGTCTTCCTTGGCAGAGGAAATCTTCCTTTTTCCGTTCAAGGTTTTTGATGATCTTGAATTTTGTGAAGGAGCAGAATTGGGTTTAGAAGGAGATTGAGAATGAGAAGAATTAGAGGAAAAGAAATTAGAATGAGATTCTTTCCTGACTTGGGTTTCAAAATGACCCTTTCGTCTGTGGTCATTAGAGGGACCGAACCTGGACCTTCGGTAGCCGCTTGATGATGAGCCGAAGTTGGATTTTTGGTTGTTGTTGGCCGGTGGTCTGAAACTTGGTCTTTTATTAGAAAAGCTTGATGGAATGAAATCAAGTCTTTGCCTGTTATTACTTGGCGGACCGAAATTAGCTCTTCGGTTGCTGTTGCTTTCGGAACCGAACCTGTCCTTTCGGTTCTGTTCTTCGTTTCATCCAAAAGTCTTTCTCTCTGACTTAGAATCTTTATCATGGTAAGAGTAGTGAGGATTTTGAGAGCACCAAAACTGCTTTCGCTCTGAGAGAGTTTTCTTGTATCTAAGAGTTCTCTGCTGCTTTTGATTTTTCACCTGTTTCGGTTGTCTGTGGATATTGGCTTTTTGTTTCAGCTTCTTGGCAGCCGGTTCACTTTTCATAGATGAGGATTCGCATGTGGAGGTGACTTCTTCTACAGTAATTTCTTTTGTGCCACTTGTACCAGGTACGTCAAAAATTGGTAGGCTTATTCAGCGGTTCTGGCACATATCTTCCTTTGGTCTTCCAGGATGTTCGCTCCGACAGGCCAACCGTTTCGTCTGCATTGTCTATGGGTGCTGACCAGAAAAACTCATCACATCCATCTGCATTATCTTCGTTCACTATGGCAGTGAGTTCGGCTGTTTGATGTTCGGTTACTTCTATGACCTTATACACCTGATTGGGAGTAGTTCTAACCTTCTGAAACACAACAACTTTTTCTTTAAGGGCTGGGGACTTAGTTTTAGACAAACGAGCGAATTCCATAGAATTTTTAGAAATTAGGTTTTTGTGGTTTTCACGTTCGCTCTTGACAAACTCAGAGCAGTCGACTTTAACCTCTACAGAAGTTTTACTCATATCATCGTCCTCATTAAGTTCAGATGCGTGTTCAACATCAATTTTGTTTTCTGAACTTAAATTGGTACTCAATGAGTCGAATTTTTGTATGGTTTCGGTCTTGAGTTTCAGCTTATCATTTTCATCCAGAAGATATTTAAGCATGTCCTTATGGTCTTTGGACTTTATAAAAGATTCTATTTTGTCCAGACCATACATATAAGTGGGATTCACATCATCGGAAGATACAACACTTTCACAGTTGTATGCTTCAGCATCGATTTCATCCTCCTTAAACTCAAGGAAGGGTAGAATCATGCGATGTATCTTCTGCCCTATTTCACAATTCAGATGCAGTTGAGTAATGTTAGCATAAAGCCTTTTAGCGATTCAACAAAAAACATTACTTTGTTTTAACAATTTCAAATTCTCTCTTTGCAAATAAATGTTTTCATCTCTAGTCTTAATTAGCTCCAACTCCTTCTGCTCAATCCACATCCTTCGCTCCTCACTCTTGGATGACACCTTGCTTATTTAGTCAGTCAGGTTAGAATTTGTGACCCGTGTTTGAGTTAAACAACTATCTAGATTTGAGATTCTTGAATTCAAGTTATTTAATTCCTTTTCATATGATTTTTGTGGAATTTTAAACGTAATAAAAACAGATTGTACCTTCTTGATCAGTTCATCAAGTTCACTGATCTGCACACTGAGAGGTTTTGCTATGAAGCATAAGTCCTCTCGCTCCTTGGCCTCTTCATTTCCACCATCAGTATTATATCCCCTCATTTGACATACGTCAGTCACCATCAGACATCTTCCACTGGTTTCATCATCTTTTGCAACATAAGCCTTTCCATGCGAAGGCTTTCTCACTTCATCATCTTCTGAATCGGTCGATCACACCTGTACGCCACCGAACTCGTCATCCTCTGCCGAACCCTGCACAATAAGAGCATTCATAGAAGGATTAGTGCCAGCCTTCTTCCTTTTTATTTCTTCCAGTATTTTCATAAGACTTGCTTCTTCATCTTTCTCTTCGTCTTTCTCAGCCATCTTCTTCAGCACGCAATCCTTTGCGTAGTGATTCTTTCCCCCACAGTAGAAGCAACTGACACCAGAGTCAGCTTCACCCTTAGCTTCCTTTTTCGACTCCTCAACTTTCGGTTCATCTTTTACTCTTTCGGAACTATAGCTTCCATGCCAATTACAATTTTTGTTGGAAGGAAACTTTTTCTTGATAAACCTTCTAGGATTTGACACAATTAAAGCATAGTCTTCGGCTGTCAGATCGTGATCTCCCAGATTAACATCCTCTTCATCTTCTTCTACACTTTTACCCTTGGACAAGAGCGCCATAGACCCCAGACTAGAAACCACGCTCTTCTCTTGCAGCACTATATTTTCTTGGGCTTTCAGAATTCCCACCAGTTTCGCCAGCGAGTATGATTTGAACTGCTCGTGTGCTTTAATTGTAGACACAACAACTCTCCATTCGGATCTTAAACCATTCAGAAAAGTGACCTTCTGTTCAATAAGTTTCCTTTCAATATCATGTTTGATCATCTTGCTGAGAAGATGATTGAAGCGATCAAACGTCTGTGTAACAAACTCATCAGGATTTTGCTTGAACTCTCCAAACTAAGACAGAAGCAAGGTCTGAATTGAGTGCTCCAAATCTTCATCTGTGGAATACAGCTCTCGCAGCCGATCCCAGATTTCTTTAGCTGTACTGCAGGAACTTACCATTCTAAACGTGTCAGATTGAAGAGCGAATCGAATTAGTCTCAATGCTTTGATGTTGCACTGAAACTTCTCCTTTTCGTCCTGAGCAACATCTTTCATATCTTTTAACAAATCATTATACTCCTTTTGAGTTTTAATAATTATGGATGTTCCTGAATGAGCAAATGGTCCAGACACAATGGCTTCCCATATCAGATACCCATTATCTTCAGATCCAATGACGTAGTCTTCGAAATGATGCGCCCAAACCTCATAATCTTGAGTGTAGAGAATTGGAATCTTAGTTATAGATCCTATACTGTTCGAGATGTTGATAGGATTGGATTGAGAATTGTCCATGCTTAATCGTTTAACCTGTTGCAAGATCAGACTTGTAATACGTAATATTAGGGCAAGATGAATAAATACTGAGATACGTCAATTATGGAGTGACGGCTCAATAAATATTAGTAAATGCGGAAAAAACCCTAATCACTTCTTTCATAGAAGAGATGTGTATGAATTACACATCCTCCTGCTCTGATACCAATTGATTAGTTTAAGAAACTCTTTGATCGTTTAGATCTTATAACAGGAAAATCACGAAAGCGAAAAACAACAATATAAAATACAAGAATGAATCTGAATATGTCGAATGATTCAATTGATTCAATCCTCAGCAGAGCTCGATCAAGAACTTCCGCTATAGAGGATATTAGGGTTACAAAATATAAAGATCAAAATACTTGACAAAATAATTTCCAAATCTTACGTACTAGGATGCATGCAAGCACCTATAAATACAAAACCCTATAAAATAACTCATGGATGGACAGGCCCATAACAAAAATGGACTAAATAGCAAGCCCAATACGTAACACCTTCTGGACCTAACAGCATGTTGTGCTTATGACGTCTGAAATTTTGTCTACTTTTCAAATCATTTTGAATCATGTCAATCGGAGTTACGGTTCTCGAGAT
Source organism: Lactuca serriola (assembly GCF_051521515.1). NCBI lineage: Eukaryota > Viridiplantae > Streptophyta > Magnoliopsida > Asterales > Asteraceae > Lactuca > Lactuca serriola. Next base: position 1,683,601 of record NC_136409.1, on the reverse strand, counting down.
ATGGTCAAAATACTGACAGGGGGTCAATGCTGCCAGCAACATCCTTTAACTTTAGATTGTAGATTCTTTCATCATGTCATCAATTCGATCAAATGTTTCTTAACCAAAACATCGTCAAATCATTCCTCGACATACTCCATAAGTTCCAATATCCATTTTATGCTCTAAACGCGCATCCAACTGCTCCCAAAGCACTGCTCCACTTAAACTATCTGAAATCGACATAAAAACATGAGCAGTATAGGAATTCTAACAAAAGACATGAGCTGAACATTATTTAAATAAATGACATGCAAATGTACAAAGTATGATCCTAAATGCTAATGAAAACTACCCTATAAGATGCATAAAATGGCATCTAACAAATCTCCCCAAGATTAAACCTTGATTGCCCTCAAGTAAGAAAAAGAGAAAACATTATAAACAAATAGAAAGATATAGATGACCTAAAAATAATTTAAAATAAAATAAAATAAAATATAAACTTAAACTAAAGTACTTCACTCTTTTTTTTATTCACATGATCAGATTTCACAACGAGGAAGCTCCAATGAAATCACTACCTAGACAACAGTCTTAATACTTTATGCTAATGATTTATAATTATGTTTAATAAGATCAAACCAAGCATGAGCAGATAATTTTTATGCCGAATTAAATTTGTAAAAATAGTGTCACGAAATTTCTTTTATAGAAACTTAGCTTGACCAACACCTCCTTTTTTTCCGAACTTGTCCTGTAAACGCGGTAAGCTCCATTATGGACATACAATCCAAGCTTACCCCTATGATTCCACTATTGAGGGATCAATCTCATTATACCACATGTCTTCTTCGTCTTGATCAACTCTTCATATTTAACTTGTGTGGTTCTTGATTTCGACTTGAACTTGACTTAGATTTGACTTTGAATTGCAGAGTTACTCAAGTTGCTTGATATACCATTTCTAACATATATATATATATATATATATATATATATATATATATATATATATATATATATATATATAAATGTCGACTGGGCGCGAATTTTACCTTGAGGCCCTCCATATCTTCAATACTTCAAAAATGATAACTATTTTGTGGGTATAACAAGAGTTCCCTCCTAACCTCAGAAGGCGTAGAAACTGTAGGGTTCAGTACTTCAAGGAATGATAAGGGTTATCCAAACTAGGTTCTTTTTAAGGCATTAAAGGAAATTATTTTAAATACATTGTTCGCTGTCCATCACACACTTCCATTGTAAAAATTATTTGACTCTTATGTTGGTTCATATTTAAAAACATTTAAAGCACTTGAAAAGATAATTTTTAAAATTAATTGTAATGAGACCGTTATTTTCGGTAACTATCACACTTCATCTTAACAGAGCTATCAAATGTAAAAAGATATCCTCATCTCATGCAATTTTTATTTTTTAAGATTTTGATATGCAAAAAATAAAAAATAACTAGAAATAAAATCTTTTTGGTGTTCACTTATTTATAAATGCAAAAAAATAAAATATATTTTGGATTTTTTGAATTTTTTTATGCAAATGCAATGCCGAAAATAAAATGAAAAAAGAATATTTTCAAAAATTTAACTAAAAATAACTAAAAAATTAAAATTTTAAACAAAAATGAAATTTTTTTACCCTAATCCCCTCCCCAAGCTTAAAATGATGCATTGTCCTCAATGCTTAGAGAGGAATGAACAACTCAATAAAGCAAATAAAAACAAAAATATGCAGCTAGGAAAGAATGTACCTCATAAGGTTGCAGAAATATGATTTTGACAAAGATGTGGCAAAAAAATATGAATTTTAACAACTCTCTCAATCCTCTGATTTCCCCAAGCTTGCTTGGGACTGCGACCATCTTTTTATTGAAAGCGGAAAAATAAAATCTAAAAACTACTCATTGGTTTGCCTCCCGGAAAGCCGCCCATTTTTAAAGTCGTTGGCTCGACTTTGCCCAACCAGATTATTAACTGGTATGGTTAAGACTTCTCTGAAGCTCAACTCTTTTTCTTGTGAGTCCAGACCCCTTCAAATATGGCAATATAGGTGGATCTGGAACATGTTCAGCAAAATGAAAAGAATTCAAATTGTCTTCAGGTAAGCTTTGTAGGTTTTCAAACTTCTTCCTCTTTCTGATCTTCTTCTTTTTTCCATAAGACCTCTCTTCCTTTTCTTCAATTTTTCTTCTTTTCAAATTTGTATCTGAAATCACCACTTCCACCTTTTCTTTTTCCAAAAGTTTTTTCCTTTTCATATTTTTTATCTGATTCTTCTTCCGTAGAAGATTTCAGCTCAACCTCTTCCACGTCCCTAAGCTTATGTTTTGCCAGCTCCTTGGAAATATTATCAGATGAATTCCTATCTAAAATTTTTTTTTGCACATAGACATTAGAAAACTCACAGTAGCCCTCTAATAAAGGACTGTTAGTACCCATATAATTGACAGAAATATTTTCAGAAGGAAAATTATCGTTATTAATTTGAAATTTAACCACTTACTCATCAAACTCCATTGAAATCATTCCATTAAAAACATCAATATTCGTTTTTGCCGTTTTCATAAAAGGCCTTCCTAAAATAATAGAGTTCACATCTGAAGTGTCCAAGTTTCTCATGTCCAATATATAAAAATCAGCGGGAAAAATAAGCTCACCCACTTGGACAATAACATCCTCAAGCGCACCTTTTGGGTGTACTGTTGAATGATCCGCCAACTGTAATAGTCCCGGTCTTTTGCAAAGATCCCAATTTTAATTTTTCAAAAATAGAAAATGGGAGGACATTAACTGAAGCTCCTAAATCAAGCATGGCTTTTGGAAAACTAAGGTTCCCTAATTTACAAGGAACTGTGAAAATCCCCGGATCCCTGCACTTTGGAGGCAAACTTTTTTGTAAAATAAAGGAGATATTTTCGCCAGCTTTTACAATCTCATTAAATTTCAGTTTTTTTATTTGAGACACATAAATTTTTAAAAAACTTAGCATCACGTGGGATATGTTGGATAATATCTAAAAGTGGTATATTTACCTCAACCTTGCAAAGAATTTCCATAATATCTTCATCATCTCTTTCGCGCTTCATACTCTTTAGTCTTGATGGGAATGGAGGTAATGGTTTGTACTCCTTCAGTATTGCCTTGGGTAGTGTTGGAGTTTCTTTTTCTTCCAACTTTTCAGATTCTTCTTCAACCAACACCTCTTCAAACTCTTCAGCTTCAATTTCTTTTTCTATCCCTTCCACATCTCCATCTTCTATCAGAAGCTCATCAAACTCTTCTTCATCTTTGTTTTCTGGTTTAGATGAACTTAGTCCTTCATATGTTTTCCCGCTTCTCCAAAAAATAACACTGAAATTAAGCTTTGGATTGTTTTCTGTGTGTCCTGGTAACTTTCCTTGAGAATCCAGACGACCCACAAAAGTGGTAAGTTAAGACACTTGCTGCTCCAGGTTCTTGATACTGGCTCTGGTTTCGTTCTTGAACGCATGAGTGCTGGTAGCCAGACTTTTAACTATATCTTCCAAATCCATACTAGAGCTGCCATAATGTTGCTACAAAGGCTGCTGAAAATTCTGCTGATTCTGAAAATTTTGCTGAAAACCCGTCTACTGAAAATTTCTTTGCTGCTGAAATCCGGGTGGAGGCTGAAATTGTTGTTTCTGCTGATAATTATTCTGAAAGTTATGTTGGTAGCCCCCCGACAGCTTTGACTGCAACCGTATCATCTTGCAATATTTGGCCCATGTCAGTAGGGTGATCAGTTGGTGTCATGTCTGTTGGATTAGTGTCTAAGTCCATAACTATTTTGATATGTACTTGACCTGATTATGAGCATGGTCCTTTTGGGTTGCCTTCACCATAGCAATATGTAGGATGATTTAAGGAGAGAAAGGATTAAATATGATTTATTAATATATTATGAGAATAATATATTAAAGGAGAAATCATATTGTTTAATTAATATTAGTCAAGAATTAATTGTTAATTAATTTTGTGGCTAAAAGGGATTAATTAAACTTAGGGGACTGGACTGCAATTATTGGATAATTGAGTTATTGGGCTAAGGAATGCTAAATGAACAAGGGGTGAACGAAATTATGATGGAAGCCCATCATATTTTCGTCCATGGCCTTATCCAGAAGGCTCCATGGGCTGCTTAGAGTTTAAGCTGTCCATTAGGGTTTGGACTGAAACCCTAGCAGCCCACACAAGTATATAAAGGACCCCTTAGGCCCCAAAAACATGGACAACTGATTCTCTAGGGTTTCCAGCCGTTTTTGGTGCCTCCCCTCTCTTCTCCTTTTCATCCAAGTTGCATAAGGTGTTTGTGACTCCATTAGAGGTGCAGCACTTCAGGCACTAAGCTTTCTAAGGCCAATCCAAGCAAGGAATTGATTGTTATTGCTATATAACAATCAAAGGTAATTATCTAAACCCTAATTCAGTTTATAATATGTTAGATCTAAGTTTGTTAGTCTTGGATTCAAAGCATGTACAATAGAGAAACCTAGATCCAAGCATTAGGGTTTGTATGAGCACATAGGATTGTTCTTATGCATAAAACCCATCAGTGGTATCAGAGCCTTGATTGGTTTCAGTTGTATGTGATGCTTAACTGTTTTATTTACTGAAAAATCGATTTTTGGCCTCTGCCCGACCTGACTCGGCGAGTCAGTGGATGAACTCGGCGAGTCTGTCCCTGACTCGGCGAGTCCAAGGGTCAGACAGAGGGAATTCCGGGTTTTTGCTGCTGTTTTGACTTGGATTTGATACCTAATTCGTTTTTTGAAGTTAAAATCCGATTTTTATCTTAAATTAGTGATTATCCTTGCCAAAACAATAGATAATTTCAAATCTTTTAAATAATAGTTTGTTTATATGATAAATATGGATTATTTCAAATTATTTGGTAATTATCTAATGACTAAAATAAGATTAGGTCAAATATAGATAATTGTGAAATTAATTGTTTAATTTGAATTATTTGTTATTTGATCCCTTATGTTTTGAAATGTTTCAAAACTTGCCCTCAAGTTTTTTTTTTGGAGTTTAAAAGTTAATTAAAAGGTTAATTTTGAAATGTTAAATTCTAAAACCCTAGTAATTTGAAAGTTCAAATCACACCCTTATGGTTTTGTTAATTAATTAAAGTGCTAATTAAAGGTGATTTAATAAACCCATAAAGTTTTTGGTTTATATTTAATTAAATTAAAAACATAATTTTACTAAATTAAACCACCTAGTGTTTTAAAAGTGTAAAATACACCATATACTATATATATAACATTAAAAGTCTAATATTATATATATGTATGAGTAAACAGTCAGTCTTACCGTTAGTAGGCCTCATTCACGAAGCTGGTCTATAAGGGGTGTTTAAGGAAATTGCCTATAAAATGGCGATTGAATGGGTATCCACTCTTACCCACCGCACTCTTGACTAGTGGAGGGTCGTTAGCCGAACGGGTAGGATAGGACAGAAACCTTCCATTATAAGTATAATGAAGTACAAAGTAACTAAACGCTTTTACAAATTCCCAAATCATAGTTACTTTAGGAAAAATGTGAAATTGTATGCTAACCCATGGAATTACACTTCGTACCCTTGTCAAACGTTAGTGGAGCGTGTGTGGTTAACCGACACACTAATTTGGGGATGACATTGGTGGCGAAGGGTGGCTCGATGCTTATCATAGATCAATGGAGCGTGTGTGGCTAACCGACACATTGATTAGGTGATTGTAGCATTGGGTGCACCACGTGATTCGTATGGTTAATCACACCTTGTTTGTGATCCTCGGCATCCCAATCACAAATAGTAGGGCATAATCGATATTAAACATGCCATTGAAAGGTTCAACGAATCTCAAAAGATCTAGGAGATTGAATTCATTTAAAACTTAAACTTCCTTTCGTTTTTCATGGTGGAAATTGGTAAATCGTCATTTACCTACCTTCAAATATTTTGCAACTAGATTACGGCATCCCTTTTTCTAGGTTGTAGAATATTGTGTTGGATCCTAGCCTTAATAACTCATTTGGGTGTTTTATTAAGGACTCTAATCAACTTAACTTGAATTTTCTCCCGTTTTGTAGATGTCTAACCGTGGTATTCCCGAATCCCAAGGAAAAAGTGTTCCTAATGAAAGTGAAAGCTTGATTCAAAGTGAGAGATCAATGTGGACTAGCTTAATTTCACTTCCTCCTCTTCCTCCCGTTGTTCTCCCTAGCCCTAATGATCGAAGACTTGAAACGTTCAAGATCACCGAATCCCTATTGGAAATGGAACATCAAGATGGCAAACCCGTGTGTGCTCACATCCTAGGGATGAAATCACACATTGATAGGTTGATCATGTTAGGCGCGTCTATCTTAAATAAGTTGGTTGTGGACTGGGTTCTTCAGTCACTCCCTGAATCATATGATAAGTTCATTAGAGAGTATCATATGATGAAACTTGACGCAACCCTCATTGATTTGACTTATATGCTTATTGCTGCTGAATCAGAAATGATTTGGTGAAGTAAGGGAGCATATTTGTCTGATAAATCAACCAACCATGCTTCCGTGGACAATCTAGGAGAATCCACATGTTCCTGCTGCCAAGGAAAGGGGAAATGGATACGAAGCTGCCCGAAGGACCTAAAGAATCTAAGAGATGGGAGAGTCGATAAGTATGACTCTACTTCAGGTATAAAATCCACTATCTAACTCCATTTAAATTCCTATTCTTTATTCATAATGTGATAAGATTACATTTGCATGTTTTGCAGGATTAGAGAAAAGAGAGGAAGTTTGATGGAAGAGCAAGATGAGTCTGATCACGAAGAAATGGATTTCAATCGCATGAATTCGAAGATCAGATTTTGAGCTTAGGAAGTTATGATAGATTTGTTAGGAGTATATGATTACATAGTTTTGAATTTTGCAATGTAAGGACATGTTTTACGCTGTTTTATGAATAAAATAAATTTTGGTTTTTATCTTATTTGTTTATCCTTGCAATGAAATATATGAAAAATTGATGTTTGTGTACTTCTATTATTAGCAAAATGGATTTGATTCTTAATTATGTTATTTGTGGAGATGTCAAAAGTTTACCAAATAGGGAGAGTTTCTCATCGCCCAAGTTTCAAGTGGACAGAAACTTGGAATCATGCAATGTGTATTGCATGATGAATGAAAAACTTTCACATTTGGGAAACTTAGACTAATTCTTTGGCAAAGTGTCAATTGAAGGACTAGGAGATCGAGTACACTAGGTCGTACGTTGATCAAGTCTACCACAAGAGTGACAAAGATATTCGTCATGATTTACTAAAGTTTAGTAAATATGGTTATACTTATAAGATTGAGTATAATTCTGAATTAACTGAAATAGTTTCAATGAATAGTAGAACGAATAAAGAAGAATCAAGTAGGCAGAAAGATAAAAGTTTCTCTATTCTAAGAAGAAGGGAGAGTACCTTTTATTGTGTTTTATGATGAAGTATTAATGATTAAGAACCATATCTCAATTGATCCTCTAAGTGAGTCTTAGTACATTTGCATGTCTAAGAAGAGGAATCAAGAATTGTAGAAATGGTTAAATCAAAGAGTCAATCATACTTCGTTCCAATATCAAGTCTTGGAGTCATACTCCAAGATTGTGACATTGAGTGAAAAGTCTTAAGTAGGTTTATAACACTCATCAAATGTGGAACTTGGAAAAGTTTTCTTATTCTCTCACATTTGAAATTGGTAAGTTTTGCTGTCTTGGATAAGACAAAGACCAACTAGGACCAATTATGTGAAGTGTTTTGTCTTGATAAGAACTACACTAACTCTTGAATATTTGCTTTGTCAAGAAATGTTTCTTGAAAAGAGAATCTTATATGTCAAAGAGTCAGTGGGAGTCTTAATGGTCTTGAAAGGTTTCAAGAACAAATCAAGAATAAACCTTATCGATCATCACTAGCACACGACTTGAGGTTTACAACCTATCGTGCTGACATTATTTTGTTTCTATGCCATTCCAATTGAGTTAATTGTGTATGTGAGTTCTATGAGTTCTCATTTGAATGCATACTAGAGCCTTAGTCGATGGAAAGTACATTGATATGTAAGAACAAATTACTAAACTACTTGGAAGACATGGTGGGCACTCGTGTTACAATAAGGCAAGAAATCAAGATTAAATAAAAATAAAAAAGTTCAGTCCATATGAGCTTGGATTTGTCACAAACTTTGATTTTGGAAAATTCACATGGATAGGAACTCATACACCATAAAATCTAAGTGTCATAAGATTCCCTCCTTCATGAAAATGACTGTAAGGAAATACTTCCACTAAGAGAGGTTTTAAGAAGATAGCGATTGTGAAAATTGTATTCTCACATTCGATTATGGTTACGGCATCCCTTTCCATAGTTCAAATTGTGAGATTTGGCAATTAGTTTGAACATTTGGAACTTAGTAACATAAATTCTAAATTGCTTAAACACACATATGAGCTATCTAAGGTGAAGGTGTATAAGTTTAAGAAGCTTAGATAAAGGCTTATCGAAGCATCTAGTATTAGAAATATGAATTTCAGAAATTCAATAGGCATTGTTTTTTGGAAGTTCATTTGTTTTCTGAATACATGTCAAGGCTAGTGGGAGCATAAGTGTTGTGCTTATCTGATAATCATCATGATAGTGGGAGCATAAGTGTTATGATTGTATGATTATTATGGCAAGTATTGCAAGTTAGCAATATTAATTATAGAAAAACAAAGATTCAATTTGCAAAGTTGCATGAGTTAAAAAGTTGTTTTGATATAATTAAGGGAGAGAATATTATACTGCATTTCAAAATCTAAAGCTTAGATTGAAAAATTTTAACATTTTCAGTCAAAGGATACATTGTGTGTTCTTAAAATTCGATTATGATTACGACATCTCTCTTCATAGTTCGAATTGTGAGAACATGACACATCAAATATTATGGCAAAAGATTGGTAAAGTATCATATCTTTATGTAAGACATTATGCATCATGTCCCATACGCTTCGGGTATAGGATCGGTTGCAAATGCTATAATATTTACCATTCTAAAATTTTTTCAAATGTCTAGCACATTAAGAGGGAAAAAGGACTAGAATGGATTTTGACTAAAATTATTAAACAACTATCAAAGGACGATCCAAAGTTCGCTGAGGATTGGTCGCTTGTGAGTAGTTGGAAGTATGGTATTGGATGGACCATATCGACATTATTATGAATAGATAAGATTCTATTAAGAATGAGTTGTCATATGGCAAATGTGGAAATGTTTCCATATTGGGAGTTGGATATTGAGATTATGTGTCTAGATTAGAAAACTTTATGCAGGAAGGATGTTCAAAGGAATGTACTTTGAATGTGAGACTTCACGTCTATGGAATTGTCTTGTAACAATTTCCGATAGAGTACTTTGTAATTTCATTGGCCAAGTCTTGGTGACTTTTGTGCTATGCCTTTACGAAAGGATTGTTGCATAAAATGTTAGAATCTAGCATATTCTAGTAGTGGAAGAACCTTGTGTTCTTACACTAATAATGGGGATTGAGGAATTGTGAAATGAGAATCATTGGAAAGGTTTTCAATTGTTCTATTTCACAAAGCATGGACCATAGGAAACAAAGTGTGCATGCTTAGAGCATGGGACAATTGTTGTTGTAATTCAAGTAATGAGTTGATTATCCGAAACGTTAAATGATAAATAATGAGTGATCAATATGGTGGATAAATAGAAGTGTTTTATTTACTCTCACAAGTTTGGGACCATATAAAATTAAGTATTATTGTCATGTTTCAGTTTGCATGTTTTGACTTCCAGAATAACTAGGTTATTCAAACATCCACAGTCGGTCATATGTTAGGAGTAGGTATGAATAAAGATTGTCATGAATCTGTCTGTAAATTGTCTGAAGTGTTTAGACATGGCACAAGTTTGCTGTAGAGTTCATGAGTGCTTTGATAAGATTAGAGTATTGGATTAAACCCACGCTCACTTGGATCACTTCATGGTTTATCACGAGTGATTAGTGAGACGATAACATTATATATTCTTGAAACCGAGACGTGTGAGTTGTTATTTGTTGGCCGGTTGCACATTGATAATAAGTAAACACACCAGTAACTTGGTGTTATAAAACTTATTGTTGTGTGTGATTCGATGAGTGAATGCAAGCGATCATTTGAGTCGAAGTTTATCCATTCCTTTTACCCAAAGTGGGATAAAAGCGATATCATTGGGCCTCTCGATGATTTAGTGATGACACCTAAGCGCTTGGCCAAGCCGGGACTAAGTTGATGTGTTCAATTGTAGTCTGTTATCAGTCGTCATAAATCAGAAGTCGGGAAACAGTATAGAGAGAATGATTGAAATTCATGTCTTATGTCTATACGATATCTTGAGAATGGAGGAATATATAATCCCTTATCTAGAGGACACGCTATCTGATAAGATCAGAGTTAACAGCGGCTTTTGAAAGCTACGATTGCTGATCAGGTTCTGAAGTCATACGGAAAATAGTTATTAGACGTATCCAAGTGGGAGACTGTTGGATTAGTGTCTAAGTCCATAACTATTTTGGTATGTACTTGACCCGATTATGAGCATGGTCCTTTTGGGTTGCCTTCACCATAGCAATATGTAGGATGATTTAAGGAGAGAAAGGATTAAATATGATTTATTAATATATTATGAGAATAATATATTAAAGGAGAAATCATATTGTTTAATTAATATTAGTCAAGAATTAATTGTTAATTAATTTTGTGGCTAAAAGATATTAATTAAACTTCGGGGACTGGACTGCAATTATCGGATAATTGAGTTATTGGGCTAAGGAATGTTAAATGAACAAGGGGTGAACGAAATTATGATGGAAGCCCATCATATTTTCGTCCATGGCCTTATCCAGAAGGCTCCATGGGCTGCTTAGAGTTTAAGCTGTCCATTAGGGTTTTGACTGAAACCCTAGCAGCCCACACAAGTATATAAAGGACCCCTTAGGCCCCAAAAACGTGGACGACTGATTCTCTAGGGTTTCCAGCCGTTTTTGGTGCCTCCCCTCTCTTCTCCTCTTCATCCAAGTTGCATAAGGTGTTTGTGACTCCATTAGAGGTGCAGCACTTGAGGCACTAAGCTTTCTAAGGCCAATCCAAGCAAGGAACTAATTGTTATTGCTATATAACAATCAAAGGTAATTATCTAAACCCTAATTCAGTTTATAATATGTTAGATCTAAGTTTGTTAATCTTGGATTCAAAGCATGTACAATAGAGAAACCTAGATCCAAGCATTAGGGTTTGTATGAGCACATAGGATTGTTCTTATGCATAAAACCCATCATTGTCACCCACGGAACCACCACTAGAAGCATTTATCAGGCGCCTCTCCATGGGTGTCAAACCTTCACAAAAGCAAGTATAAAGTTGATAATCCCTGATCCCATGTTGGGGGCACCGAACTAGAAGCTTCTTGAACCTTTCCCAATAAGTATGTATAGGTTCGCGTCTTCCTTGTTTGATCCCAAGGATTTATCTTTTAAGACTGGAGACTCGTGTTTCTAGAAAGTATTTCTCTAAGAACAGCTTCGCAAGTTCTGTCTAAGCGGTGATGGAACCAGATGGGAGTTCATATAACCATTCCCTTGCAGACTCTTGAAGCGAAAAGAGGAATGCCCTTAACTTTATCCGGTTTTCAGTAACTGCATGCGGCTGCCTTCCAGAACATACCGCATGAAATTCCTTGAGGAATTTATGTGGGTCTTCATTTTCCAATCCTTTTAAAGTGGGAAGAAGAGGAATTAGCCTGAATTTAAGTTCAAATTTTTGGGCTTCTAGAAAAGTGATACAGAGAGGCTACTGGTTGACCTCCTGAGTGGCCCACTCTCTAAGGATCTTTTCTGCTTCGACTCCACTCATGGTTGATCCTTCAGATCCGGATTCTGAAGAATCTGTGGTTTTAGTTTTAACGGAAGAGGGTGGGGAGTAAGTTTTATATGGGTTTTTTTGAGGAGAAGATGGGGGTACTTTTTGAAAAAACAGATCTGATTCGTTCCATAAGGGAGTACCCTGTGGTGTGGAGGTTTCTGAGGGTATGGAAAATGAAGAACCAAAGAGACCAGTTGATTGTTTCTTTCTTACTGCTTCTTTCTTCAGTTTCCTTGCAATTCGCATGATTTCTGGATCAAAAACTAAAGGTGTATCTGAACGAAGAATTCTTGAGATAAAACTATCAAAAAGCACAGTGTCCCCGACAACGACGCCAATTTATTAACACGGTGTCGTGTGCGTATTAAACAACTAAATTTATCACCACTGGTTGCACTAAAAATATAACACAAGGAAGCAGGGTCGAATCCTTAGGGACACAGCCTAATGGTCAATGCCTTTTTGCATCAGGCAAAATCTAGTCAAGAAACAGAAAATATAAAAAGGGGGGTTTTAATTAAAAACTCAAAATTAAAAATGCAGTGATATTAAATTAAACGAAAATCAATAATAAAAATGGTTTCAGCTCTACTGTAACTTTCCTAATCACGCAATCAACATTGACGTGGTTATTTGGGATGCATTCTATCTAAGACGGTACTGAGAATAACTAACAAGCTCTAGTATAATCTCTTTTAGCTTATTTAGTTAGCCAAAACAGGCTCTTCATTTAACCCTAACTTTTTACTATGTAATCAAACAAACTCTTAATTAAGATTAGAAAAGTTGCATTAAGTTCTATGTAAAATTCCTAGCAATATCCAATACTTCTCACAGGCTCGAAAGAAAAAAGATATGATTTTTACAGTTTATACCAGAGTTCAATCCCAAAACGGAACCAATCTGATACTTGTTACTTTTACCAGTTGACAAGAACAATTACAGATTCTATTAACTGATTAATCGGAATGATAAAACCCTAGCTAGGTGATCAAACTAACAACAATCAAAATCAAACATTCATTAAGCTCAAAACTGGAGAATCTAGATAGAAACACAAATCAAAGACTAGATCTAATGATCAATCACATGAAAAATACTTGTATTTTGTAGAACTAGAAACTAGGGTTTAGCCAGACATGGCTAAAATCTGATCTAAAACTATAAAAAGAAACATTAAACTAATAAATCTTACTGAACTAAACGTAGGAGATGCTCTACAGTTTTCAGATCTTGAAAAATCATTGAAATCGGAGAAGAAATGCCTTCAAAATCGTATTTTCGTCGTCTGGAACCTCTGGAATCATCAACTTAGGTTACAGGAATGCTATCAGGGTCTATTTCTACATCCAACAGCAAAAACAGCGCACCTGCGATCGCATGTACACAACCTACGATTACAGGTTTTGAAGTAAACGCGTCTCGTGCATTTTTAATGAAGTTGGATACCATTTTAAAAATTTTTGGCCAACCTGCGATCGCAGGTTCTCATTTTTTGCTTCCGGATGAATTTTGGCACAAAAGAACCTCGAAGACAAGTTGCGACCCAACCTGCGATCATAAAAGGGCCCCATGCGATCGCATGAAAGAAACCTGCAATCCCATGTTGTGCTTAGGACATCCGAAATTTCGTCTACTTTTCTGATCATTTTGAATCATGTCAATCGGAGTTACGGTTCTCGAGATATGGTCAAAATACTGACAGGGGCTCAAAGGTGCCAACAACATCCTTTAACTTTAGATTGTAGATTCTTTCTTCATGTGATCAATTCGATCGAATGTTTCTTGACCAAATCATCGTCAAATCATTCCTCAACATACTCCATTAGTTCCAATCTCCATTTTAAGATCCAAACGCACATCCAACTGCTCCCAAAGCACTGCTCCACTTAAACTATCTGAAATCAACATAAAAACATGAGCAGTATGGGAATTCTAACAAAAGATATGAGCTAAACATTGTTTAAATAAATGACATGCAAATGTACAAAATATGATCGTAAATGCTAATGAAAACTACCCTATAAGATGCATAAAATGGCATCTAACAGTCTTCTGCACCATTTGGGTCGAAGCTTTATTAATGTATATCAAGTTTGGAAACTGTTATGTGTTATTGATTGTATATCTTTGAATTAAATCATTGATTAATATGGAAAGTTTGTCACATGATTCACATGTGCCTTTGTTGTTCCTTGTTCCTCTTTGCTTATGTCATATTGAAGTGTATATATATATATATATATATATATATATATATATATATATATGGCATAACGTTATATTGTATCTATTGTTGAACTCACTAAGCGTCACCGCTTACCCTCTTAATGTTTAACAAATTGCAGGAGATAAGTTACCAGTATAATCGTATACTGATAGAATATTTTGGATAGTTTGAAACTATTGTATTTGTATTTCCGTATGTATAAAACTATAGTATCATGGGTAGTTATGTAATATATAACACTTTGTAATAGTCGGTTTGTATCCACTCGTTTGTAAATAAATTATCAATGTAAAATATTATTTGTCAATATGCATGTAGCATGTTTTGGAGTAACAACTTTCACAAATATGAAACTGAGGGTCTTTCACCTAACCAGGTCACTACAAGTAAGCATATCACCACCCAAACTACTAGGATATAATCAATAAACATATCATGCCATATCCAAATACAATCTATAAAGGGTCGGCCTTAGTGCCTTAGACGCTACTGATATAGTGAGGATAACTCACCTCGCAAGTAGTGCTGAAGTAATGCAAATCTCTAACTGTTGTCTCCCCGAAATCCCACAGTATCACAACATAAATAGTAAGTTAACACCCATCATGACCATCTTGACTAAATGTCCCCAGCATGCTTATATTTTCCCAAAATACCCCATAAGACTAATAGTCAACCCTTATTCAAAGTCAAAGTCAACTATCAAGGTCAACAGTCCATGTTGACCTCAACTCGGTAAGTACCTTCAGCTACTCGCCGAGTTCCTGGCCTGAGTCGCCAACTCGCCGATTCACTTGAGGGACTCGTCGAGTTCCTAGTGTCAGTGGCCATAACTCCTTGGCCGACTCACCGAGTTTTCCCTTTACATTCTTCGCATTCATACGTGTCCAAAGGTTGGGAAAACCCTAGTCGACTCACCGAGTTTCTCATCTGACTCGCCGAGCCCACGACAATCTTCATCGGACTCGCCGAGTCAACCATGCGACTCGCCGAGTCCCTTCAGTCCTTCATCCATACAAAGGCTTTTTAAGCCATGCTAAGGCTCCAAATTATAGATCTAGCTTCCTAAGGCATGTTTATCATGTAAAGTTGCAAACTTTACGTACATACAAAGCTGTAAAGTCTTAGAATGACAACACCAAGCTTACAAGGAAGTCTTACACTTGAGGGAAGGCTCATACTTTCCAAAGCTGATAACTTTATGGATCTAGAGGCCAATGGGAGTCCAGATCTGAAGTTGCAACTTCAGAACTTGGATCAAACACAATAACCCTTTCCTAAAACCTACCTAAAGAGATTTAAGATGAAATGAGCCAAGGAAATAACCTAATACCTTCAAGAGAGTGCCAACTGAAGTAGATCTTTGCTTCCCACGAGTTCCTTGCTTCAATTTACTTGTTTTCCCCAAGTGTTCCCTCACCAAGATCGCTCTTCCAAGCTTTAACACACCAAAGAAACATGCACACGTGATTTAGGGTTTAAGAGTGTCAAGGAGCTATAACGGGGAGGATGGGGGAGGCCAATGATCTTTTAAATAGGGTGCAATACCCCGAAATTTAGGGTTTCATCTGCCAGCTCCTACTCGTCGAGTCCCTTCTTGGACCAGGCGAGTAGTGTGACAACCCGAAATTTCCATTGTACGAACATTATCTATCCAATAGAAGCTAGTCCAGTTTGAAGTGATTTTCATACTTTTCCGAACAAGTTTGTGTACATTAGGGTTTCTGTTTATGGAGTTATCAGGAGAGTGGATGCTCCTGGTTTTGTGAAATTTGAGCATTTCAAGTTTCATAATGTTACAGTCCTATATCGGGAATAAAAATATTTTCTGTCAAAATATTCCAGGACTATAAATAGTTTTCTGAATTAAATTAATTCATTATTCACAATTCCAAATAGAGAAAAGCCATATTCTCTCTGACGGATCTTCGGGTTTTCGTCCCAGATTGTGAGTCTACTTTACTAAATGTGTTTCAATACTTGTTAGATGCTTTATAACATAAATTACATGTTTAGATTGCAAGATCCGGGAGTTTACCGCCCAAGAACGTTCTTGGGGAGTAAACTCCAAAATGGAACATTAAGGCTTCCTAGTCCCGATTCCTTGTTAGACAACTTGTTTAGGGGTTAGTGTGTAAACATTTGGGACTAAAAAGCAACCAAGAAACACAAGATCTTGGAGTTTACGGCCAAGAACTTCTCTTGGGCCGTAAACCCCTTTTCAAGGGCATTTAGTGCCCTAAACTTCCCCTAATGCTTAAAGACTTTAACCCTCAAATGCTTGTGCTTATTTTGGACTTCAAAACACTCCAAAATCATAGATTTATAGGAGTTTACGGCCAGGAACCTCTCTTGGGCCGTAAACCCCTTTTCCAAGGGCTAAAAGCACTCCAAACACACCTTAGGCCTTAAGTCAATTACCTTGAACACACGGGACTTGAATGGAGAACAAAAGACATCATAATCACTCCTTAAAAGGATTTTACGGTCAAGGAACATATCTTGGGCCGTAAACTCCAAGTGAAGGCACAAAAGTGTGCCTCTTGTCCCTATTAGCCTTAGATTAAAGTATGGAAGCTATCCTACACATGCAAGGGCCTCAAAACAATTAAAAGCCATCACCCCATAGGCGTTTACGGCCGTAAACTCTAGGGGATAAGGTCCTTTGGCCGTAAACTCCCATATGGAGCATTCTAGGGCCTTAAACTACTTCATGTGTTATTCCAACAAAGCTAGGAGTGTTCTAGGATCAAGTTAACCTTTTAAAACACCCAAAACCACCATGTGAGGAGTTCACGGCCATAAACCCATGAGTTTACGGCCGTAAAATCCAAAGGGTGGGGTTTGTTGGGTGGTGAACTCTTATGCAAGGCCATTTGATGTTTCAAACCCTTTTGCCTTGTCCTGTAGCAACTTAGATGCAACCATTTGGACCTTAAACACTTATAAAAAGTGTTTACATGTTCATAAGTGTCTTAACTTATTTATTAAGTTATTATTTGTCTAATTAGTTATATATATGCTTATTATATGATAACTAGGCTCGTGCGTGTAAACAAGTCTCCGTTTGCCACCTAGCACGGTATCCGGCACTGCAATTCAAACGACTCACCACAAGTGAGTTCATACCCCTTAAATCAACCTTTGAAATGATTTTAAATCTTTTAAATACTTTATGGGGGGGAATACAAGTCAAATACTTATAGTTATTGCTTCAATCACATGTGATTGCATTTAATCACATGTGATTAATATGTAGGAAAACAACAATTTTTACCACTGTTCAAACTGTTTATCAAACTACTTTACTTTGAAATGTTTTACAAACTCTTTTACTATCCAAACTTATTTATAGACTGTGATTCAAACAAATGCTTCTTATACTTAAACTGTTTCATCAACTTATGCCTTTAAATTGTTTTAAAGATCGACATCAAGTCGATCTTCTCCTGAAATTATATTTATGCTTCAAATGTCTTATGAAAACTTATTTATGCTTTTATATATTCAATTGCATGCCCATATATATATATATATAGATATATAAATAATGTTTAAAGGGCTTAGGAAGGCCATCCGCCCTATTTCCTTTTTCTCGATTTGGATGTGGTCTGGTGGGATTTCGGGTGACCATCCGAAGGTTGTTTCCATATTACTTATATATCATATATACATATATAGACATAAAAGTACTTCCATATTCATACTTATCAGTACATCAATAGTTAGTTACCATCGGGGTAACACAAGTACATATACAGCTATACTAGAAACATGAACATATACAGCTATACTAGAAACATGAACATATACAGCTATACTAGAAACAAGTACATATACAGCTATACTAGAAACAAGTACATATACAGCTATACTAGAAAAATGAACATATACAGCTATACTAGAAACAAGTACATATACAGCTATACTAGAAACAAGTACATATACAACTATACTAGAAACAAGTACATATACAGCTATACTAGAAACAAGTACATATACAGCTATACTAGAACGAGAAACATTACATATACATGAATACGTTAACAATTGTGATCCACTGTGTCGGAACATGCCCTAAATGTCATGGCCCAAGTTGTAGCCAGAAATATCTTGGAGGGAGAGCGTGAGTTTGCGTATAGATCTATACTGGATTGACTATCCTACACCTTGCTGCTAGCTACAGCCGGACCTGCAGGTCTGCGGGTGCCAAACGTCATTTCTTTATTACGACCATTCATTATGTCGTTGTTACCAGTCGATAGCATGGTGCAATTTATCACATTATACCTTAATATAAATCCGGTTTAAGGTAGTAGTAATTAGTACAGCAGTAGTTCTTATTATACGAAGCTACAGTACTACAATGATTTACCCATTACATATTTTAATGATAATCTCACTTAAGCATTAATGTACAAACTATATTTTAACAAATGATAGTTACTTGGGTAATTACACACTTTTACAATAGACAAGTTTACAAAACAGTTAAGCCTTGGTAGAAGGTTACTTTTATAGAAAATATAGGATTTTCTGAGAGATTCAAACTTTTACAAACACTTTTAAACATTTACTTACATTTTTACAAACTTATACATTGAGACAGGTTCAAACGTTTTGACAACAAACATTGACACTAAAATACTTATGAACTCACCAGCTTAATGCTGATAAACTCTTTCAAAATAACTTGTATTCTCAGGTCATCAGTAGACAGGTACCGAGGCCAGCTTTTGAGAAGATGGAGTGCATTCAAGACTCATCTCATATTATTTTGTGTTACATTATTTTTGGTGTCTATAACTGTACAGAACACACTTGTATTAAAATTATATATTTAATGCAATGGATGATGTTGTTTACTTATTTACATTTACTGTGTTGTGATACTATACATGACGTCCTCTGCCCCAGAACGCTTCCGCCGTTCTTGGTTTTGGGGTGTGACAGATTGGTATCAGAGCATTGTTTATAGTGAATCAAGTATATCAACCCATAAAAGATATACTAAACTATAAACCCAAAAGGGACTAAAACACTCTGACCAAGAGTCTATACTTTAAATAATAAAATATTTAATTAAGTATACTAGTCTGCATTCATACTAAAATCAGTGTCACAATGACAAGAACAAAAGTATTACGATTGTTAAATATCACAAGTGAGCTCGGGGATGTATGGTCAGTCCTGGGAATGGCCTAGAATGGTTGTGATATGTTAACAAGTCTAAAAACTTACCAACACTACCACAAGAAGTTCAGTAGAACTTAAACTTAAAATACTATAGGAGTATTTTGTGCTACTAGTTACATGTATACTATATTCTTATACCTCTCTTCTCGCGTAGATCTAAATGGCTGGATTCCATCATGGCGACCCGTACTTTCCCAATGAAGGCAATGCTGGGTGGATCGATGAAGAGCCCGAAGATGAGCATCCAATCCCTTTGGATGATCACCTCGCAGAAGGCTTTTCTGATGGATCTGACTCCGAGCCTGAAGTCAACAACCTACCGCTTGTAGGTCAAGCCCCGAACAACAACCCTCGACCAGCGTTTCCAGGTCCTACACCCATGTGGGCAAACAACCTGAACCGCTGGAGTGATGAACAGGGTCAACCCTTACCATACTTTGGGGACCGAACCTTTTACAACATCAGCAATGGTGGCTCTGCTGACAGAGCTCTGCCGGTAATCATCCGCAGAATAGCTCGTAATGTCGAGCAAGGTCGAGCAGCCATCGACCGGGTCATGGAGGTTGATGCCAACTCAGGTGTCAACACAGTCCGCATCCGCCGTCTTGAAGAAGACATGGAACGGACCCGGAGAACCAATGAAACCCTACAACAACAGCTGGTTGCCTCCCGAGCTGAGGTCGTGGAACTTAGAGCTCGTCAAAGAGCTCAGGATCGACACCTTCAAGAGGTGTTTCGCCAAGTGTCTGACCTCAGGGCTCGCCCGAGGAATTCCCATCGCCATTAGATGATGTCTAGTACATCTCTGTCTTTTGATTTAGGGATAGCCTTGAACTTATGCGCTCTAAGTAGCACTTGTCTGTAAAATATTCCTAACTTTTGATACTCTAATTAGGAATCTAGGACCGTCAGTCTTGTCCTTTTGGTATGATGTAAGACCTACTGTTAGGTCGATTTTCCTTGAACTTATTACATCAGTAATACCCGTACTATTGAAATCTATCTAATCTGTGGGAAAAATTTGTACACTTGTGTATTCCTACCAATATTTCTTATTGTGATTTCAAACACTCATTCAACTGTTGGGCTATGGTTAGTTAGTCCATGTGTCACTCTCACGTTGCTTGCAAATTGATTCTTACCATCTTTCTTATCTTTATAAACTTATAGCTGAAAGATGCCTCCTCGCAAATCTCCCAGGAATAGGAATAATCATGCACCTCCACCGCCTCCACCTCCTCCGGTCATCGATACTGCAGCCCTGAATGTTGCCGTAGCTGCAGCAGTGGCAACTGCCATGGCTCAGTATCACTCATCAGATGCCAGCAGAGGTGGAACCTCTGTGGAATCTATTCCGATCGAAATCCCTGTGCGCTCAAGGGAGTGCTCCTACAAGGATTTCACAAACTGCAAGCCGAAGCCTTTCTATGGCACCGGCGGAGTCATTGCTCTCTCGCAATGGTTTGAGAAGACTGAATCAGTCTTCGAAATCTGTTCATGCCCTGCTGCGTGCAAAGTGAAATATGCCGCATGCACCTTTGAGGGTAAAGCCCTAACGTAGTGGAATGGCCACGTCAAAGCCCTAACTCTCGTCATGGCTAACGACATGGGCTGGGAAACGATGAAGGACCTCATGACTGAGGAATATTGCCCGAGGGGCGAAGTCCAGAAGTTAGAACATGAACTCTGGAATCTGACCATGAAGGGCACCAAAGTGATCGCTTACACTGCCCGATTTAGCGAACTGGTGGCCCTATGCCCCAATATGGTTCCCACTGAAGGGAAAAAGATCGAACGGTACGTATGGGGGCTAGTGCCTCCGTACCAGGGGAATGTCTTAGCATCCAACCCCGCTACCTTCGACAGTGCCAAGCGATTGGCACAAAGACTCATTGACCATGGAGTCAAGACCCCTGCAACCACAACCACCCTAGCCATCCCAGAACCCTCCCAACCCGCTGGCACCAAGCGGAAGTTTTGGGATGAGAAGAAGAAGCAGCGAGCTTCAAAGAAACAGCAAATCGTGGCAGTACATGCTGCGGTATCCCCTACTGCTGTTACTGCTCCGGGGAAGCAGTATGCTGGAAGTTTGCCGAAGTGCAACAAATGCAACTTCCACCACAACGGCACCTGCCGTGAAATGCAGTGTTCTAACTGCAACAGAAAAGGACACACCGTCCGTTTCTGTATGTTCCCGGCACAACCGATCTCCCAAGTTCCTGGCTCAGGCGCGAGCCCAACTTGCTATGGATGTGGCGAAACAGGACACTTTAAAAGGGACTGCCCCAAGGCGAGGAATACTGGAGGAGCAGGGAGGGTACTAGCTATAGGCCACGGGGAAGCAGTTGCTGACCCGACAGTGGTAACTGGTATGTTCCTCCTTGATAACTCCTATGCATGCATTCTGTTCGATAGTGGAGCGGAACGAAGCTTCGTAAACCACAAATTTGCTTGCATGCTTAAGAAACAACCACACGCACTTAATGAACAATTCACAGTAGAAATGGCCAATGGGAAAACTGAAAGTACTAATAGCATATATTTAGGTTGTCTTCTAACCTTAGATAACCATTCATTCCCAATCGACCTTATGTCGGGCTCAATAAAAAGTTTCGACGTTATTATCGGCATGGATTGGTTAAGTCTTCATCGCGCCGACGTCATGTGCTACAAGAAAGCAGTCCGACTAAACCTCCCGTCTAATGAAACTCTTATAGTCTATGGCGACAAACCTGGTGCGGGTCTCCGCATAATATCTAGTATTCAAGCACAGAAATATCTGCGCAAAGAATACCACGCATTTCTTGCTCACGTCGTCGACACGAACCTAGAAACGAAGGAACTAAAGAACCTCCCAGTAGTGAGCGACTTCCCCGACATTTTCCCAGAAGAACTACCCGGGTTACCTCCGCAACGATAAGTCGAGTTCAGAATCTACTTAGTCCCAGGAGCTACTGTGACATCCCCAAAATCACGGCCAGAAAAGACCGATTTTGTTTATGCTTTATAAAAATCAGAGTACTTCATTTTATAAAAAGGTTGCGGAATTTGTTCCCAGAAAAACATGGTAAATACGTTATTAAAACATTTTCGAAGAAACGTATTTATTTCATTTTAAAATGTTTGGGATGTCATCGTTAATACCGAAACATAAGCATAAACAGACTTACAATGATTTACACTAGTGATCTACATCTCTTTTAAATCTCTCACTGTAATGTCACTTCACTTCGTCACCTGTGATATACATAAACTGAGTGGGTCAGGTTGGGAAACCTGGTGAGTACATAGGGTTTTCAACCCACAATAATATAATTATTATGTTCAATCAAACAATCAACCCAATTACCCATCCCCATTATCTTCTTTACTCTTTAAGGATTTAACCTAAGAGACATCTATCCTGCATTCGTTTATTCCGAAGTCCCTTACTTCCAGGGTTATGGGACTGACACTAAATCCATAGCTGCCAATGTTCGTTCATAAAGCACTAATTCCATAGCTGCTATAGTCTATTCATCGGGTACTAAATCCATAGCTACCAGTCTTTATCTAATAGGTACTAAGTCCATAGCTACCAATGTTCAACAGGTACTAAGTCCATAGCTACCAATTCCTACAGGTACTAAATCCTTAGCTACCAGCGTCTAACTAATAGGTACTAAGTCCATAGCTACCAATTCCCAACAGGTACTAAATCCATAGCTACCAACGTCTAAAAGGTACTAAGTCCATAGCTACCGGTGTTTGTCCCATAGGCACTAAGTCTGTAGCTGCCAATGTATACTCACGTCATCTTCTATCTCTCATCATTCATCTACCCATCTCATACCCAACATTTTCGTATATATAAAATACGTATACAGTTTAAGTCCTTTAAAACATGTATAAAACGTTCAACCAGCATAGACAACAAGTATTCAGATAATGTGCACACATAGCACGTAGTTTATATAAAATACTTCATATCTATGTGTAAGATGAAAGTAACTATGCACTCATAACACGTAATATATATTAAATACTTCATCTCTATGTGTAAGATGAAAGTAACTATGCACTCATAACACGTAATATATATTAAATACTTCATATCTATGTGTAAGATGAAAGTAACTATGCACTCACTTGAGAAGGTGGTGACTCGGTACTCGGACAGCGCTTCATTTACTTTAAAATAATTTCCTTCGACGAAACCTAGTATTATTACCACTAGATTTTAGTCTAATATTTACCGTGACTAATTATTAGTCTTATTATTATTATTATTATTATATAAGCGTTTAAACAATACTTTCCAACCACTATGTACAGACAGGGGCCAGACATAAAACACCGGAGGGCAGGACCATTTTGGCATATAGCACTTCTGAAATCCAACAACCCTATGCAGCCCTTTAAACCAGATTCCCCGTACCGTGAGTAGTTAAAAAGATATTATAACGACACTTGTATAAGTCATAATAATAGCTCAAATATTTATTATAAATTTATAATAACAATACTAATTTTAAATATAAACTATATTTAAAATAGGGTAAGCATAACTTACTTACAAGGGGATTTTAGCTAGGAGTCGGGCTCTGTAGGGGCAGAACTTCGTCGCTGAATCTTTCTAAGAAAGATTCGTGCAGCGCTTCAGCGCTCACCTTACTATACTAAAACTACAGAAAGAGAAGTCGAATCACGAGGGACCGAAATGCTCGGGGGACAAGGAGAGAAAGACTCTTGAATCAAGAGAATGGTGCAAGAAATATGAGAGCCCAAGCCTCTTATTTATAGTAATTGAATTTACAAAAACTACCCCCCCCCCATAATTACTTAATGACCTTATAGTTGTATAAACAACTAAACACCCCTTTATAATACTATTTTAAATAGATTTAAAGATATTTGTACTAAACTAATGTCGAAAGAACTCAACATTAGTCTTATAATGACCGCATCGTCGATACCTTTCTAATGATATATACATATGTATATATATGTGTACGTATATATGATTTATACTTTATTTTAATACGTAAATATGCTATTATAATTTGTAACTCGTTCATACGAACTCCGTTTTTGACGTTCTTTATATCCATGCGTAGGTGGAGACGCACTCTACAACTTTCGTTTAGACTCCTTCGGCTAATTTTGAATTTATTTTTAAAGTTATATTTTTAACAGGCCGGGACAGGATTGGTCCGTTATAATCTCATAACTTCTTCATCCGATGTCCATTTTCGTCTGTCTTTTTATTGTTACGCTACTAATAATGAGATCTTCAATTCTCGTTTAGGTTGTGTCGGCTAAAAATCGCTCGATCTAATATTCAAATTTCGGACTGTACACTGCTAATCCGAAACTTCGAAAAATCGTAACTTCTTCATACGAAGTCAGATTTGGGCGTTCTTTTTATCGAAGTTCTTAGTTTAACATATTCTACGACTTTCGTTTAGAGCGCTAAATCTAAATCTCGCTCTATCATAAATTTACTATTTATGCTTCCCGGCGCCGTGCCGGTTCCGACGCGAAACTTCGACGGGTCATAACTTCTTCGTTATAACTCGGATTTCGGCGTTCTTTATATGTACGGAAACCCTGTGACATATTCTACAACTTGGTTAAGATTATTTATTCTAAATAATCTTTTTGTCGAAAAGTCGTTTTCGACCCCTATTACCTCTAAATTGACTAGCCCGGATCTGCGGGCGTTACAGCTACCCCAGTAGCCAAGTCGCCCTACCGTTTAGCACCAGCCGAGATGCAAGAACTCTCTGGTCAACTTAACGAACTGCTCGGCAAGGGCTTTATAAGACCAATTTTCTCTCCTTGGGGAGCACCGGTCTTGTTCGTTAAGAAGAAAGACGGATCATTCCGTATGTGTATTGACTACAGAGAACTCAACAAATTGACGATCAAAAATCGTTATCCTCTGCCACGCATAGATGATCTATTCGACCAACTGCAAGGGGCGAACTATTTTTCCAAGATTGATTTGAGATCCGGATATCACCAGTTACGAGTGCTAGAGGAGGATGTGCCGAAGACAGCCTTCCGAACTCATTACGGACACTATGAGTTCGTGGTGATGCCATTCGGATTGACCAATGCGCCCGCAGTCTTCATGGATCTGATGAAGAGAGTATTCCGACCTTACTTGGATCAGTTCGTCATCGTTTTCATCGACAACATCCTGATCTACTCTCGAAGTAAGAAAGAGCATGGCGATCACTTACGACAAGTTCTAGAGACATTACGAAAAGAGAAACTTTATGCGAAGTTCTCGAAATGTGAATTTTGGATCCGAAAAGTTGAATTCTTAGGACACGTGGTGAGGGAAGAGGGAATCCACGTGGACCCATCCAAAATAAAGGCCATTGAGAACTGGTCAGCGCCAAAGACGCCTACGAAAATTCGTCAATTTCTAGGTCTCGCTGGCTACTACCGCAGGTTCATTCAGAACTTCTCCCGAATAGCGAAACCTCTTACGACCCTGACCCAGAAAGGCGTGGCCTTTGACTGGGAAGAGAAGCAAGAAAGAGCGTTCCAAACGCTCAAACGAGCCTTGTGCACCGCGCCAATACTATCCCTCCCCGAAGGGATAGAAGACTTCGTAGTCTATTGCAATGCATCCAATCAAGGACTCGGATGTGTTCTGATGCAGCGAGGTAAGGTCATTGCCTACGCCTCGAGACAGTTGAAGACACATGAGGTTAACTACACGACACACGATCTTGAACTAGGAGCAGTAGTGTTTGCTCTGAGGATCTGGAGACATTACTTGTATGGAACGAAGAGCACTATCTTTACTGACCACAAGAGTTTACAACATATTTTCGATCAGAAGGAGCTCAACATGAGACAACGAAGGTGGGTCGAGCTACTCAGTGATTACGAATGCGATATTCGTTGTCATCCGGGTTAAGCCAACGTAGTAGCAGACGCCCTAAGTCGGAAGGAATATTCTGGTCGCAAGGTCAAGTCATTATCAATAACCATCCATTCACACCTGACTAAGCAAATTCAGGCGGCTCAACTTGAGGCCATGAAACCTGAAAATGTGTCAAGTGAATCCCTTAGGAGAATGGACAAGAACATTGAAGCCAAGGGTGACGGAGCTTTATATTTCATGAACCGGATCTGGACACTGAAACATGGTGGTTCCCGAGACTTGGTCATGACCGAGGCACACAACACTCGGTATTCCGTCCACCCAGGTTCAGATAAGATGTATCTAGATCTTAAAAAGCTATACTGGTGGCCTAATATGAAAGCAGAGATTGCTACCTTCGTAAGTAAATGCCTTACTTGCGCAAAGGTTAAGGTCGAGTACCAGAAGCCCTCTGGTTTACTGCAACAGCCAGAGATTCCAGAATGGAAGTGGGAGCGGATCACTATGGATTTCATAACCAAGTTACCCAAGACAACGGGTGGACTTGACACCATATGGGTCATCGTTGATAGATTGACCAAGTCTGCACACTTCCTGCCTATCAAAGAAACCGACAAGATGGAGAAACTTACGAGAACATACATTAGGGAAATCATACGGCTACATGGTGTACCTATTTCCATTATCTCCGATAGAGATAGTAGGTTCACCTCAAGATTTTGGCAATCACTACAACATTCCCTAGGAACAAGGCTGGACATGAGCACAACCTACCATCCACAGACCAACGGACAGAGTGAGAGGACCATCCAAACACTAGAAGATATGTTGCGAGCCTGTGTGATTGATTTTGGGAAAGCATGGGATACTCATTTACCCCTTGTCGAAATTTCCTATAATAACAATTATCACACGAGCATCAAGGTTGCTCCATTCGAAGCTCTCTACGGCCAAAAGTGCAGATACCCTCTGTGTTGGGCTGAGGTGGGTGATACCCAATTAGCTAGAGGGCAAGCTTCCGACAGTACTCTCACCGGTCTGGAAATCATTCCGGAAACGACAGAGAAAATCGTTCAAATCCGTGAATGATTGAAAGCCTCTAGAGACCGACAGAAGAGCTACGCCGATAAACGAAGAAAACCTTTGGGATTTCAGGTGGGAGACCGAGTCCTTCTCAAGGTCTCACCCTGGAAGGGCTTGATACGCTTCGGCAAGCGTGGAAAGCTTAATCCGAGGTACATAGGGCCTTTCGAGATTCTTGCCAGAGTCGGCCCCGTAGCTTACAAACTCGACCTACCCGACACACTTCGTAACATACATTCTACATTCCAGGTATCTAACTTGAAAAAGTGTCTGTCCGACGAGACTCTCGTAATCCCACTTGACGAGATCGAGATCAATGAGAGCCTCAACTTCGTGGAAGAACCTATAGAAATCATGGACCGTGAGGTCAAGCAAACGAAACAAAGCCGTATCCCTATCGTGAAGGTTCGCTGGAACGCCAAGCGAGGACCGAAATTCACTTGGGAACGCGAGGATCAGATGAAGTTGAAATACCCTCATCTTTTCGCGTAATTGTTTGTAACTCTTATTTGCTTAAATTCTAATTTCGGGACGAAATTCCCTCTAACGGGGGGATGATGTGACAACCCGAAATTTCCATTGTACGAAAATTATCTATCCAATAGAAGCTAGTCCAGTTTCAAGTGATTTTCATACTGTTCCGAACAAGTTTGTGTACATTAGGGTTTCTGTTTATGGAGTTATCAGGAGAGTGGATGCTCCTGGTTTTGTGAAATTTGAGCATTTCAAGTTTCATAATGTTACAGTCCTATATCGGGAATAAAAATATTTTCTGTCAAAATATTCCAGGACTATAAATAGTTTTCTGAATTAAATTAATTCATTATTCACAATTCCAAATAGAGAAAAGCCATATTCTCTCTGACGGATCTTCGGGTTTTCGTCCCAGATTGTGAGTCTACTTTACTAAATGTGTTTCAATACTTGTTAGATGCTTTATAACATAAATTACATGTTTAGATTGCAAGATCCGGGAGTTTACCGCCCAAGAACGTTCTTGGGGAGTAAACTCCAAAATGGAACATTAAGGCTTCCTAGTCCCGATTCCTTGTTAGACAACTTGTTTAGGGGTTAGTGTATAAACATTTGGGACTAAAAAGCAACCAAGAAACACAAGATCTTGGAGTTTACGGCCAAGAATTTCTCTTGGGCCGTAAACCCCTTTTCAAGGGCATTTAGTGCCCTAAACTTCCCCTAATGCTTAAAGACTTTAACCCTCAAATGCTTGTGCTTATTTTGGACTTCAAAACACTCCAAAATCATAGATTTATAGGAGTTTACGGCCAAGAACCTCTCTTGGGCCGTAAACCCCTTTTCCAAGGGCTAAAAGCACTCCAAACACACCTTAGGCCTTAAGACAATTACCTTGAACACACGGGACTTGAATGGAGAACAAAAGACATCATAATCACTCCTTAAAAGGAGTTTATGGCCAAGGAACATATCTTGGGCCGTAAACTCCAAGTGAAGGCACAAAAGTGTGCCTCTTGTCCCCATTAGCCTTAGATAAAAGTATGGAAGCTATCCTACACATGCAAGGGCCTCAAAACAATTAAAAGCCATCACCCCATAGGAGTTTACGGCCGTAAACTCTAGGGGATAAGGTCCTTTGGCCGTAAACTCCCCTATGGAGCATTCTAGGGCCTTAAACTACTTCATGTGTTATTCCAACAAAGCTAGGAGTGTTCTAGGATCAAGTTAACACTTTAAAACACCAAAAACCACCATGTGAGGAGTTCACGGCCATAAACCCATGAGTTTACGGCCGTAAACTCCAAAGGGTGGGGTTTGTTGGGTGGTGAACTCTTATGCAAGGCCATTTGATGTTTCAAACCCTTTTGCCTTGTCCCGTAGCAACTTAGATGCAACCATTTGGACCTTAAACACTTATAAAAAGTGTTTACATGTTCCTAAGTGTCTTAACTTATTTATTAAGTTATTATTTGTCTAATTAGTTATATATATGCTTATTATATGATAACTAGGCTTGTGCGTGTAAACAAGTCTCCGTTTGCCACCTAGCACGGTATCCGGCACTGCAATTCAAACGACTCACCACAAGTGAGTTCATACCCCTTAAATCAACCTTTGAAATGATTTTAAATGTTTTAAATACTTTATGGGGGGGGGGGAATACAAGTCAAATACTTATAGTTATTGCTTCAATCACATGTGATTGCATTTAATCACATGTGATTAATAACTAGGAAAACAACGATTTTTACCACTGTTCAAACTGTTTATCAAACTACTTTACTTTGAAATGTTTTACAAACTCTTTTACTATCCAAACTTATTTATAGACTGTGATTCAAACAAATGCTTCTTATACTTAAACTGTTTCATCAACTTATGCCTTCAAATTGTTTTATAGATCGACATCAAGTCGATCTTCTCTTGAAATTATATTTATGCTTCAAATGTCTTATGAAAACTTATTTATGCTTTTATATATTCAATTGCATGCCCATATATGTATAGATATATAAATAATGTTTAAAGGGCTTAGGAAGGCCATCCGCCCTATTTCCTTTTTCTCGATTTGGATGTGGTCTGGTGGGATTTCGGGTGACCATCCGAAGGTCGTTTCCATATTACTTATATATCATATATACATATATAGACATAAAAGTACTTCCATATTCATACTTATCAGTACATCAATAGTTAGTTACCATCGGGGTAACACAAGTACATATACAGCTATACTAGAAACATGAACATATATAGCTATACTAGAAACAAGTACATATATAGCTATACTAGAAACAAGTACATATACAGCTATACTAGAAACATGAACATATACAGCTATACTAGAAACAAGTACATATACAGCTATACTAGAAACAAGTACATATACAGCTATACTAGAAACAAGTACATATACAGCTATACTAGAAACAAGTACATATACAGCTATACTAGAAACAAGTACATATACAGCTATACTAGAACGAGAAACATTACATATACATGAATACGTTAACAATTGTGATCCACTGTGTCGGAACATGCCTTAAATGTCATGGCCCGAGTTGTATCCAGAAATCTCTTGGAGGGAGAGCGTGAGTTTGCGTATAGATCTATACTGGATTGACTATCCTACACCTTGCTGCTAGCTACAGCCGGACCTGCAGGTCTGCGGGTGCCAAACGTCATTTCTTTATTACGACCATTCATTATGTCGTTGTTACCGGTCGATAGCATGGTGCAATTTATCACATTATACCTTAATATAAATCCGGTTTAAGGTAGTAGTAATTAGTACAGCAGTAGTTCTTATTATACGAAGCTACAGTACTACAATGATTTACCCATTACATATTTTAGTGATAATCTCACTTAAGCATTAATGTACAAACTATATTTTAACAAATGATAGTTACTTGGGTAATTACACACTTTTACAATAGACAAGTTTACAAAACAGTTCAGCCTTGGTAGAAGGTTACTTTTATAGAAAATATAGTATTTTCTGAGAGATTCAAACTTTTACAAACACTTTCAAACATTTACTTACATTTTTACAAACTTATACATTGAGACAGGTTCAAACGTTTTGACAACAAACATTGACACTAAAATAGTTATGAACTCACCAGCTTAATGCTGATAAACTCTTTCAAAATAACTTGTATTCTCAGGTCATCAGTAGACAGGTACCGAGGCCAGCTTTTGAGAAGATGGAGTGCATTCAAGACTCATCTCATATTATTTTGTGTTACATTATTTTTGGTGTCTATAACTGTACAGAACACACTTGTATTAAAATTATATATTTAATGCAATGGATGATGTTGTTTACTTATTTACATTTACTGTGTTGTGATACTATATATGACGTCCTCCGCCCCAGAACGTTTCCGCCGTTCTTGGTTTTGGGGTGTGACAAGTAGGTTACTAAAACACGTGGACCAACCCGTTGCTACTCGACGAGTAAGGCAACCAACTCGTCGATTAGACCTTGAAATCAAGAAAATTCTTATATAAATTCGATACCTGAGAATCGGGGCGTTACACTACAACCCGGTGGGATGCATGTCCCATATCCATTTTTTACCTTGTTACCACTACGTGGTCTTAGGGTTTGCCAAATCGCGGTGGAATAATCATGGGCTTTAACCTTTGACCATTGAATGGTCTCAATTTGGCATTGGGTATCTTGGGTTAGTTGTTCTGTTCCCGAGTCAGCTGTTGAGCTTTTTTTAAGTAGTTTAGGCAAGTATTCCCAATATACTGTGTAAAATGCTAAATTGTCTTTATGACTCTTTCATGTATGTTGGAAGGGGCTCATTCTTGTATTGGTTTATGGTATTTGGGGAACTCAATAAGCTTTGTGCTTATGGATTTAAGTTTAAATTATAACACCCCGATTTCCTGAATGTGGAAGTCGAGAATTTTATGCACATCCTAGGGCCTACTCGACGAGTCGGTTGGTCCCAACTCGTCGTGTAGGAGTTGGTCAGGATGCGCGGGTTATGAAGTCTACTCGTCGAGTCGGAGGGCTGAACTCGACGAATTGAGGTTGTTTAGTGAAAACCCTAATTTCTGGGTCCTTGCACACTATTTAAAGAATTTATCCTCCATTATATCCTCCATTATTGTCATTTCATCCAGAGGAAACCCTAGAACGAGCTTGGTACCCTCTTTTGTGTGTTTGAGAGCTTAAAAAAGTGACTTTTGGGGAGTTTTGGAATGAGAGTTGAAGATTTAGAAGATTGGATCACGAAGGAGCCTTTAGATCCACCATCTTTTGTGTATTGGCGACAAAACTGAGGTATAAAGCTAATACCTTGACCTTTTTTTGTAACACCTGTAGATCCGGGCTGGTCAATTTAGAGATAATAGGAGTCAAAAACGACTTTTCGACAAAAGATTATTCAGAATAAATAATCTTAAACAAGTTTTAGAATATTTCTCAAGGGTTTCGTACATATAAAGAACGACGAAATCCTAGTTATAACGAAGAAGTTATGATTCGTCCAAGTCTTACGGCAAAACCGACATGACACTGGGAGACATAAATAGTGAATTTATGATGGAGGACTTTTTAGCCTTAGAAATCTAAATAAAAGTTTTAGTATACCTTAAACCAAGAACATACAAAAAAAGAACGCCCAAATCTGACTTCGTATGAGGAAGTTATGAATTTTTCTAAGATTTGGCATAACAGTGTATGACCCGAAACTCAAATATTAGTTCGAGCGGTTTTTGGCCTAAGAGACCTAAATGAGAGTTCAATATCTCACTAATAGGAGCTCAACGATAAGAAGACAGACGAAAATGGAGTCCGTATGAAGGAGTTACGAATTCTTCGCGATCATTTAACAGTCTAATCTCCTCATATTGTTAAATTTAAGATCGGTCGAGAATTAGCCGACAGAGTCTAAATGAAAGTTGTAGATCTTGTTTTTACCTACACGTGGATATAAAGAATATCGAAAACTGAGTTCTTATACGAAAGTTATGAGTTTTTGAAAATCAACTGATTTCCACCCTGTGCGCGATGCCACGTGTCAGCACCAGGATGTGCCTGGCCGTAGCCATCCTGGCTCACGACGCGAGCACCTTAAAACTCACGATGTGAGTGACCCTCTAGCCTCCTATAAATAAGAGGTGAAGCCCTCTTCATTCATCACACCTCCCGTCACTTCTCTCTCTCTCTAGAACTTCTCTCTAGCCCTGAAACCCCCCGAAAAGCCTAGGGAGCCTCCCTAACACGAGGTGGAAGCCCCGGAGTGCCCGACGGCTCTGAGAAGAAGATCCTTTCGGCTTGGGAATGTTGTTCCAGTGACACCCGGTTTTGAGAAAAACCCGCTATAAGTGAGCTACGCCTATGCTATTTTTATATAGTTTTTATTTAATTATAGTAACGTTATTAGGAACTTATAATAAATACTTGGGCTATTATTATGGGTTATATAAGTATTGTTTAATGCTTATATAATAGTAATAATATCTAGACTATTAATTAGTGTCGGTGAATATTAAACTAAACCCTAATGGTTATGAAACTAGGTTTTGTCGAGGGAAATTGTTTGAAGAGTAACGAAGCGCTGTCTGAATTCGGAGTCACCATCTTATCAGGTGAGTGCATGGTCCCTTTCATCTTACACATAGATATGAAGTATTTAATATAGATTACATGCTATGTGTGCATATTGTCTGAATACTTGTTTTCTTTGTTGGGTGAAATATTTTTATACGTGTTTTAAATGATTTAAACTGTATATGTATTTTATATCTACAAAATGTTTTGGGTAAATCATGGGTAGATGTAATATTTGTTGTGTAGCCAAATAAAATAATGAGAGGCCTCGATATAGATGTTATTGATGATCCAGTCATCTAGCGGAGTATAGATGACAACCACAGACTATTCTAGACAGTCCAGTGGAACGTTAGCAGGCTCGCAACCCGTAGGTGTTTATTTGAACTGTGTGTTTATTTGAACTGTGTGCTCACCAGCAGTACTCCATCCCCCACATGGTTTCCTTATTTGACATGAATTGATGAGGAACCCCTGAAGCATGTGTTTTCACCCCGATGAAAGTCCTTAGACTAGGCCGCCCGTGTTAGATGTTTTAGGGACGTAAAGTAAGGATAACGAGAATGGGTAATCGGCTTTTTTTGGTTTGATAAAGTTAATAAACTTATTTATTTTTGGTTGAAAACCGTATGTACTCACCAGGTTTCCCAACCTGACCGACTAAGTTTATTTATATCACAGGTGTTGATATGAAGTCACATTACACTGAGAGATTAAAGGAGATATAAATCACTAGTGATAATGAATGTAAGTTCTATTTATGCTTATGTTTCTGTATTGATGATGACATCCCAAATGTTTTAAAATGAATAAAAATATTTTTCTTCAGAAATTATTTGATAACATATTTATCATGTTTTACTAGGAACAAATTCCGCAACATTTTTATTAAAAAGGGTACTCTGATTTTTATAAAGCATAAACAAAATCGGTCTTTTCTGGCCATGAAAATGGGGATGTCACATTTTTTTACTTAGATCTTCTTTTGGGAGTGTTAATGGCCATTTTGGTGCATAATGGAGTCACTTTTGGGTTTGAGCTTGTCACAAGGACATGGTTTAAGATTTGGACTCCTCTAGGCCCCTAGAGTCATAAAGCCAACAACTTTATCAAGCATGGGCCCTTCTTCATGCCCTAAATCCCTTCTTGAGCATAATTTTGGGTGTTCTAGCCTTGTGAGGCCTTACATGCACGTAAAGTGAGCAACTTTACGTGGTAACTTCTTCTAGGAGGTTAGATCTGGAGTTTGGAGCACTAGAATCAACTGGAATGTGAAATGGATGACGGCTCGACAAGTTGAGTCAGTTGTACCCGTCATAAGATACAGAGTGAAGTCGACGAGTTGAGGGGACAACTCGACGAGTAAAGTCACAGCCCGAATTCGAGATTAGCTTTATGGCCCTTCAATTTTGTTAAGTTGGCATTTTAGTCCCTTGAAGTTGAAAAGATGAATCAGTGAGTATGTTGGGCGTATTGGGGGCGTACGCCGCACGTACTCATGCGCTTAATTCATACGCGTGTTCATCCAGAAACGCTAGGCGTACCCAAGGTTATGTCGGGCGTAACCGGCCCAGATGTAAAACCCTAAATTGTGGTCTTGCACTATAAAAGGAACATGTAGTCCTTTTCCCTAGCCACCATTCACCCTTGAGAGATCCCTTAGAGAGCTGAGATTTGTGCTTTAGCTGGTGTGTGAGTTTTTGAGCTTGAAGTTGTCTTTTCAAGGTGAAGAAGGAGAAGAGGAAGCCATTGTTGGAGCTAGAAGTTGAAGAACGAGTATAGATCCGAGTACTATAGTGGTTGGAGATCCTTCCTGAGGTAAAAAGCTCAAAGCTTTCCTTGTTCTTCATAAGCTTTGCTTGTTGGACCATTTGTTAGGGTTTTGGTTCAAAGTTGGAGACTTTATGTGCAAAAAGTCTCCATAAGCTTAGATCTGACATTTTCTAGTGTAAAATGTGTTGAGGAGTCATAAAAATCGAGTCCTGGACGTGGATCTTGTGGCATGCACGAGTTATAGTCTCATTATGGAAAGAGGAAAGGTGTTTTGAGCACAAAGTGATCTTTACAGCCATGCAAAGGCTTAAAGATTCCAACTTTATGGTTTAAGACGTTTTAAAAGGGTCAGATCTGAAGTTTGGATGCAAGTCTTAACCGTTTAAGACCTAAATATGCTGAGCAACAAAACTGGCCATTACGCTGGGCGTAATCCCAGTACGCGTCGCATAAGGGGTTGCGTACCCCGTTTCTGGAAGGTAAGAGTACGCCCCGCGTACTGCTTGCTGTTGACTATTGTTGACCTCTAGGGTTTTAATCAACATGTAGACTTTTGGCTCAAGGGGGGGTAAAATAGTGTTTTACCCTTCTGTGGAATTTTAGAAGGAAAATGGTATAGCTTTGTGAGTCGTTATTGATTTAGAATGAATATTTGATGTGATTAGGCGAGGCTAGGTCGAGGTTACGAAATTCAGAAATATCGAGCACGTGAGACTTAGACATCATACGAGGTGAGTCTTCTCACTATGCCTTACCCAATGGGGTAATTATGTGTGACCGAAAGCTCTTATGTGTATGATGTATATGTGATGTAAGTTATATGTGATATGTTATGTGATATGAGTATGATGTGGGCCGGAAGGTCAAGATGATATGGACCGGAAGGTCAAGATGATATGGACCGGAAGGTCAACAGAGTTATGGGATGGAAATCCCCTAAGACACTTGGATCGGAAGATCCTATAGAGTTATGGCCTGGAAAGGCGTATGTGTTGTATGGTGTATTTTGGTGGACTCACTAAGCATTTATGCTTACAGGGTTATGTGTTATGTGTTTTAGGTACCAGTGATGATCGCGGGAAGGCACCGACATGATTCGTACACACGCACATTGGAGTTTATATATTTTGATCTTGGGGTTTTGTACTGATACAATGTGATACAATGTTTTATTTATAAATGCAAATGATATTTCATGGTTTTCAAAAGTGAAAAATTGTTCAAATTTTTACAGTGTTACAAATTGGTATCAGAGCCTTGGTTTGAGGGATTCGGGTGCATCTTCGGATGAATCTGAACTCAAACTGAGGAAATGAGAAAGTTTTTCATAAATAAACAATTTTTCTAAAAGAGTAAGAGTTTTGAGAAAGGCATAAGGAAGCAGTGTGGACGATCAGCAATCTCCCGAACGGTGATTTCCCAAAATACGCTTACATTATGTGTCATGAGATATGATATGATATGATATGCATGCTAGAGTTGGCTAGGTATTCATATTAGGACTAGAGTGGCCTGATTTTGTGATGCCTTAGCCTAGGAAGGATTTTGCTGCTATGTGATGCTTGAGAGCGAGTAGGTAGTAGTGAGGAGCTGATGAGAGGCCTACAGAAGGGTAGCCTATGCCAGTGAGATATAGAGTACTTGTGATCTGGATCCAAGGAGGAGGACTTAGAAGAAATGCTGATGCGGTGTGGACAGTAGTATAGGGCCCATACTACTGAAGACACCGGAGCAGTGCGCACCCTAAGTAAGAATCCATTGGGTACTAAGGAACAAGTAGAGTCAATCTATCGAGTGCGAGTATACTCGAGCGAGTATCTGATATTATGGTGTTGTATTTGAGAGACATCATAGTTGGGACACGCCACAGACCTGAGGCGAGCGGCGTGAGTGACGAGGAGCTTCGTCAGATGATCCACGATGAGGCGGCGACGGCGATCAGGGCCGAGATTTCGGAGATGTTTGGATCTATCAAGACCACACTGATTGAGAATTTCGATGAGCGGTACGCCGCGGTGACTGAGGCCGCTGCTGCTGCAGCTAGTACAGTATGGCTGCTACAGACCTTAGGGAGGTGACTCGTTGTTGCTACGAGAGTTCAGCAACACAAAGCCACCAGAGTTTGATGGGACGCAAGATCCGATTGCTACGAAGATATGGATTGCTGATATCGAGGGATGCTTCTACACGTGTTCATGTCTGGAGCATCTAAAGGTACAGTTCGCATTGAACCAGCTTCGATTGGGAGTGAAGGATTGGTGGAAGTTCGTGACGGCGAGCTTCACTCTTGCAGAGATTTCAACGGTGACCTGGGAGAGGTTTACCACTATGTTCAGAGATGAGTATGTTCCCCGGTGGAGAGGGAACGGTTGGTTCAAGAGTTCTTGACCCTCAAGCAGGGTACTGATTCGGTTACTTTGGTTACCCGGAAGTTTCATGAGAGGGCAATGTTCTGCCCTGAGCAAGTGTCTACTGAGCATACACGTATGAGCCGGTATTTGGGCGTTCTGAGGAGAGACATTCGGGAGTTCGTGTTGAACTCAACATACCGGACATTTGCTGAGCTCCAGGAAAATTCCCGGAAGAGGGAGATTGAGTTGGAGACTCAGGCCAGGGAGGAGGCCGAGTCTCAGAGGATGGATCGGCGGCCGACACAGTCTCAGTCGGCAGCCAAGCGGACCAAGTCCGCTGATACGAGATCTGGAGGCTAGAAGGGGCCGCACTTGCAGGAAGTGCGGCAAGGGACATGATGGGGTCTGTCGATCGGGTGCTTGCTACAAAAGTGGCAAGGAGGGGCATATTGCTAAGGATTTGCCCAAGGAATTTATGGTCTGCTTTCATTGCAACCGGACTGGCCATCGGAAGGCCGAGTGTCCACAGCTACATCAGGGATCAACCCAGGGATCCGCACCGGCTGCTAGGGTTACCGAGGTTCGGCCAGCGAAGGCCGAGGCACCGAAGGCTCGCGGGAGAGCTTTCCAGTTGACAGTGGAGGAGGTCCGTGCAGCGCACGCTGTTGTGGCCGGTATGTAATCTTTATTTATTTATGTGGAGTTGAGATTTTATGCTTATATAATGATATGTGTAAGTACTTTTCTTGTGAGTTCTGTACCTGCCTTAGTGTTATTTGACTCGGGTGCAAGTCGAGTGTTTGTGTCGATAGCCTTTAGTCGGCACATCAGTAGCAGACGAGAGGCGTTTAGTCGACCTCTGCGAGTTTCCATAGCTGATGAGCGGGCAGTGTATGCTACGGAGGTGATACGAGGATGTGTACTCGAGATCTTCGGTGTTGAGTTCCTGATAGATCTGGTCCCGATAGTGATGGGGGACGTGTGTGTCATAGTGGGCATGGATCGGTTGAGCCGATTTGGGGTTGTGATAGACTGCGAGCGATAGTTGGTGATGATACGAGACCCTAGTGGGGGGAGTACTTACGGTGTACGACGAGGGTACCCGATGTGGGTCAGCGTTTTGTTCAGCTGCCAGAGCGAGACAGAGTCATCAGCAGGGATGTAAGTGATTTATAGCGTATGTGATGGACACGAGGGGTGATTCAGAGAGACCGAGGTCAGTGGAAGAGGTTCTGATTGTGCGTGAGTTCTCGGATGTATTTCCAGAGGAGTTGTCGGGTGTGCCTCCCATGAGGCAGGTAGAGTTCAGTATCGATTTGGTCCCGGGGGCAGTGCCTATCGCCAAGGCGCCTTATCGCCTTGCGCCGCCAGAGATGCAGGAGTTATCCTCGTAGCTCCAGGAGCTGTTGAGGAAGGGATTTATTCGACCGAGTAGCTCGCCATGGGGAGCGTCGATCCTTTTTGTCAAGAAAAAGGATGGTTCACATCGGATGTGTATTGATTACCGGGAGTCGAACAAGTTGACGGTCAAGAACCGTTATCCATTACCGAGGATCAACGATTTGTTCGATTAGTTGCAGGGAGTGTCTTGGTTCTCCAAGATTTATCTAAGGTCTGGATATCATCAGATGAGAGTGCGTGATGAAGATATCCAGAAGACGGCGTTCAGGACTCGTTATAGGCATTACGAGTTCGTGGTGATGCCTTTCGGACTCACCAATGCACCAGCAACGTTCATGGATCTCATGAACAGGGTGTATTCGTGTTCATCGATGATATACTGGTGTATTCGAGATCTAGAGAGCAGCACGAGGATCATCTGAGAGAGATTCTCGGAGTATTAAGCATGGAGAGGCTTTATGCCAAATTCTCCAAGTGCAAGTTCTGGTTACGGGAGGTCCAGTCTCTGGAACATCTCGTTAACCAGGATAGGATTTTGGTCGATCCGGCCATGATTGAGGTGGTTATGAGTTGAGAGGTGCCGAGATCTCCCACCAAGATCAGGAGTTTCTGGATTGGCCAGCTACTATCGGAGATTTATCAGAGATTTCTCCAAAATCGTTGTGTCTCTCATTAGGTTGACCCAGAAGGGTGTTGTTTTTTTTCATGGGGTCCGGAGCAGCAGACCTCGTTTGAGACACTTAGCCAAAGATTGTGGGAAGCCTCGGTGTTAGCCCTCCCGGAAGGGATGGAGGATTTTGTGGTGTATTGTGACGCATCGATATCAGGGTTGGGTGTGTTGCTTATGCAGAGAGGGCATGTGATAGCGTATGCATCGAGGCAGCTGAAGCCTCATGATACGAGATATCCACCCATGATCTGGAGTTGGGGACAGTGTTGTTTGCCCTCAAGATCTGGCGTCACTATTTGTATGGGGTTCGGTGTACCATACACACATGCCATAAGAGTTTGAAGTATCTAATGGATCAGCCCAGCCTCAATATGCGACAGAGGAGATGGTTGGATGTGGTAAAGGATTATGATTATGAGATCCTGTACCACCCAGGCAAGGCTAATGTGGTAGCCGATGCACTGCGCCGTAGGGCGAAGAGTGCCCCGATTCGAGGCACTTGTATGAGATTAACTGTGATGACTTCAGTGTTGGACACCATTCAGGAAGCCCAGGAAGAGGTCGTGATACCAGAGAACCGCAAGAGGGAGCGGGTGATCGGGCAGGCGTCCGAGTTTGTTACCGATGGTCGAGGACTGATGACCTTTCAGGGTCGGATTTGGGTGCCGTATGTAGGAGCGACACATACCATTTTGATGGAGGAGGCGCATAGATCGAGGTTCTCGATCCATCCTGGGGCCATGAAGATGTATTTGGACCTGAAGAAATATTATTAGTGGCCCTGTATGAAGAGGGATGTTGTGTGGTTTGTGGAGAGGTGCTTGACCTGTTGCAGGGTTAAGGCCGAGCACCAGCGTCTGCATGGCAAGTTGTATCAACTCGAGGTTCCCCAGTGGAAGTGGGAACAGATTTCCATCGATTTCATCACCAAATTACCGAGGACCATGAGGGGTGTCGATGCAATTTGGGTGATCGCCGACCGGCTGACGGAGAGTGCGCTTTTCTTGCTATCAGCGAGGGTTATTCTGCTGAGAGGTTGGCAAAGTTGTACGAGAGGGAGGTGGTATCGCGTCATGGGCTATTCTGCTGAGAGGTTGGCAAAGTTGTACCCTGGTATATTGGGCCGTTCAGAGTGATCGCGAGGGTGGGCAGGGTAGCGTATCGCTTGGAGCTACCTACGGAGTTGGACCAGATTCATGATACCTTCCATGTGTCGCAGCTGAGGAACTGTATTGCCGATTAGTCGGCAATAGTGCCGTTATAAGATATCCAGGTGGACGCGAGTCTGAATTGTGCTGAGAAGCT
Organism: Lactuca serriola; assembly: GCF_051521515.1. Taxonomy (NCBI): domain Eukaryota; kingdom Viridiplantae; phylum Streptophyta; class Magnoliopsida; order Asterales; family Asteraceae; genus Lactuca; species Lactuca serriola. The sequence continues at coordinate 1,642,710 of NC_136409.1, read as the reverse complement.
GATCGCAATCTTGGATCGGAGGATCAAGGTTCTGAGGAACAAGGAAGTGCCCCTGGTCCATGTCCAGTAGCAACATCGGAAAGGGTCCGAGCTGACCTGGGAGCCGGAGTCGGAGATGCGGGAGCAGCATCCTCAGCTGTTCATAGCATGAGACTTCGAGGGCAAAGTGTGGTTCTAGTGGGGGAGAATTGTAACAGCTCGAATTCCAGATTAAGTTTATGGCCCTTCTATTTTGTTGAGTTGGTATTTTAGTCCCTTGAAGTTGAAAAGATGAATCGATGATAACGCTTGGCGTACTGGGGCGTACGCCGCGCGTATTCATGCGCTTAATTCATACGCGTGTTCATCCGGATACACTGGCCGTAACCAAGGTTACGTCGGGTGTAAGCAGCTCAGATGTAAAACCCTAAATTGTGGTCTTGCACTATAAAAGGAACATGTAGTCCTTTACCCTAGCCACCATCACCCTTGAGAGGACCCTTAGAGAGCTGAGATTCGTGCTTTAGCTGGTGTGTGAGTTTTTGAGCTTGAAGTTGCCTTTTCATGGTGAAGAAGGAGAAGAGGAAGCCATTGTTAGAGCTAGAAGTTGATGAACGAGTATAGATCCGAGTACTACAGTGGTTGGAGATCCTTCCTGAGGTAAAAAGCTCAAAGCTTTCCTTCTTCTTCATAAGCTTTTCTTGTTGGACCATTTGTTAGGGTTTTGGTTCAAAGTTGGAGACTTTATGTGCAAAGAGTCTCCATAAGCTTAGATCTGACCTTTTCTAGTGTAAAATGTGTTGAGGAGTCATAAAAATCGAGTCTTGGACGTGGATCTTGTGGCATGCATGAGTTATAGTCTCATTATGGAAAGAGGAAAGGTGTTTTGAGCACAAAGTGATCTTTACAGCCACGCAAAGGCTTAAAGATTCCAACTTTATGGTTTAAGACATTTTAGAGGGGTCAGATCTGACGTTTAGATTTAAGTCTTAATAGTTTAAGACCTGAATATGCTGAGCAAAAGAAACTGGGCATTACGCTGGGCATAATCCCAGTACACGCCGCGTAAGGGGTTGCGTACCCCGTTTCTGAAAGGCAAGAGTACGCCCCGCGTACAGGAGCTGGTACCCCCCGCGTACTGCTTGCTGTTGACTTTTGTTGACCTTTAGGGTTTTAATCAACATGTGGACTTTTGGGTCATGGAGGGGTAAAATAGTCTTTCACCCTTTTATGGAATTTTAGAAGGAAAATGGTATAGCCTTGTGAGCCTGTAAGTCCCTAATTTGCCCGTGTATCAATCAAATCCGTTTGATGGTGTGGAAACCCAATCAAACGGATGATGTTAGATCAAGTAGAAGAGAAGGAGAAGAAGAATAATATGAATCTTGATTGAATTGATTAGAATGAAGTTCCCTTACAAGATTCACACCCAACACACACTTGTTCTTCTCTGGCCGTAAACTCTCTATTTTTCATCAATCACTACTCCTCACCCTAACACCTCTATTTATACTTGTAGAAAATGGATCGGAAACACATGGGCCGTAAATGAGTTTATGGCCGTAAGGTGTTTACGGCCGTAAACTCAGCCGTAAACTAGACCATAAATTCACAAATATTATAGAAAAATACAATTGTCCAGAAAAGTAAAGTATAAACCATATTTTGACCCAACAATCTCCCCCTTGGTTTATAGCTTTCTATTCTTAATTGATCCAACAAGCTCCCCCTAAAAAGTAGCCGGCTCTTCTTGTCAATCTTCAATGAGAGCTTGGCTTCAGCTTTAACCTTCGTTTTCTTCACAGCATCAGGATGAACATATAAATCTTCAATAATTGACTTCATCTTAAGCAGTTGGGCATTTCTTTAGAATTTGGCATTGATGGCACATTGGGTGAGGAGGCTTGACGTACTGATTCTTGAAAGATAACGCTTTCAGCTTGAGAATCTTCAGAGAGAACATCAGAGAGAACAAATCTTCTGGATCACTTCAGCAAGTTCATAGATAGCAACGAACTGATTGAGGAGGCTTCAATGCAATCCATCACATAATCTTCAATTTCAGCTTCACCTTGCTTCTGGGGTTGAAGGATTGAATGTTGAAAAAATGATCTTTATTTCTTGCTCCTTCGAATGAGAATTCTTCGATACTCACGGATGAAGCTTTTGGCTCAGAAATCTTCAACACAAACTCCATGAGTCTTATCTATACCTGAAATCACTTTTCAAGACAAAACAAAACTAAAAGAAAACTTAGCACACAAATTAAAATAGAAACAAAAATATTTTTGGATTTTTGATTTTTCTGAACAAGAAATAAAACAGAAATAACACTATTTTTGGATTTTTTTTAATTTTTCTGATTTTTCTTTGATTTTTGAATTTTTCTGATTTTTTTTTATTATTTTCAATTTTTAATTCTCCCCTAATATTTAAATTAGAAGAAACTATGATAAATTTAACAAAATTAAGAATGATATCTAACTTTAAGAGTGATTTGGGATCAAAGTTTTAGACGGCCTTTATCCACTTGTCGGTACCTTCTATATTCACATCTTTGTCTAGTTGATCGTCGGTATTGTTGTCAACTTAAACACGAAAAATTGTGACTTATTTAGGACATACTATTTGTTACAAGACAAGGTGAACTTAAGTTCCTAAAAAATTATATCTGATCCTAATTTCTTAGATATTATATCTTAAGGACCATTCATCTGACGACGACCAGGGATATTGTTGTCCACCTAAATTGAGCAGCGAGATCTACAGACAATCTGTATGTGTTAAATTTTTAAGTGTACTAGAACGTGTTTCCCGCTTCCTGATATGCCCCAGCCATCAAGAACTTCCAGAGTACTCCTTACACCGGGTGAGCAGACAACCATTCAGAAAGAGAAGAGATTCAGAATTCTATTGCTAACTACTTCAGAGGGGTTAAGAAGAAGAAGGTTTCATATGTTGTGTACCAGGTCGGATTAGAAGTCGCGCAAAGGAGACATCATATGGCTAACAGATAAGAAGTATTTCACATATATATAGCCTGCAGAGAAATAGAGTTACATATGTTGTGTAGCATGTAGGATTGGAAGTCACGCAAAGGAGACAACATATGACTAACAGACGGAAAGAAAGAAAATGATATTCTACAGACCTAATTTATCGGAATTTACCAGTCGCCCCATCCAACCAGAATTAAGGACAGAATCCGCACATCGAGGAAAAGTTAAACTACGGTTCCAAGTACGGGTTCATTTAATGTGACGAGTAGATTCCCATATATATCTCCCTGCTCAACCTATCTGAGCGTCGTATTGTCAGGCTGAACGTATCTAACTAGGTTAAGATTTGTCAAGTCTATAAATTTCCTAAGTTCAACTCTGCCTAGTCATGTCCATTAAAAAATTTCCGTGCCTACCGATGCATCAAACCAGAGCATAGACCCTTCAACTTTGGGTACGTTACGCAGACTCAGGTTGCCTGTTATCACTTGATAATATCACTTCCCAAAACATCTCCCTCAAGCACATTTCATACCAACATATATATATATATATATATATATATATATATATATATATATATATATATATATATATATATGTTTAATGTTTTATTTTATTTGTTTGAAAATTTTCTAATTTTTGTGTTGTTTTTATTTCTCCCCCTAAATTTGTGCATAGGAGAGAAACGAAAGTAAACGCGCAAATTTAAACTATCCTAAAACAAAAATTAGTCTTTAAAGTGAATCAACTTAAGAAAAAAAACTCAGGAGTATAGAGAAGAAAACGCAAACCGTAATTCACCGATTGAATCTGCATTCAGAAGGTCTAAGAACAGCAAGCATAATCTCATAACAGATCCGAAAAATCTTCATATCATTAAGCACTAACCCCATTTGTGATCTCTTCCTTTCTTCCTTTCCCGCAAAAAGGACACATACTCTCAAATAATGTTCTGAGTGTTGTATAGTTGAGAGATGTCCCCAATCATGTGCCAGGAGCAGCCACTACCAACAAACCGAAGTCTGATGATATGCCTCCATAGCTGCTCCAGTACAGAGCGAGATCAGTTGGTCTTTGGAACCCAGTCCATTTTAAAATTGGGTCGACCTTTGTCATCCTCGCACGTTACTATCTCCCATGACGTATCCTGCTTATCACAAACAAAAGATGTAGAAACGTTAGAAGCATTAGGAGATTTTGGAGTTTTCACCTTTGGTACCCATCTATATTCGGGTTTAACCCATTTCTTTTTCGATCCGATGGGTGCATCGGCACTTGATTTGGCACTTGAAGCCGATCTTCGAGATGACTTTGACTTAGCCGATCTTTGTTTCACTGGAGCATCTCTTGGATTTGGCTTCTTAGCAGGCATTCCCTTCTTGCCCTTGGGATTTTGATTCTTGGCCTTCATGGCATTCCAGTCAGCATTGTCTGAACGTGACCTTGAGGGGTTTCTTTTGGAGTATCTCCCTCTTGGTGCGTTCTGCCATCCTTGTGCGTAGGAAGGAACGTATGCGCGATTTGGACAGTTTCTAGAAATGTGTCCAGGTGTTCCACAGTGAAAGCAAGTCTTTTTCTTCACTATGAAGTTATTTATTCTTGCCGCTGGTGGCGTATCCTTGCCTCGTTTCTTGTTGTTCCCACACGCACACTTGCAACAAGCACTCTGTTGCGTTGGAATTGGAGGCCTATATTTCTCAACGGCAGGTTGATTAGAAGCAACAGATTTAGACTTCAAGGGGTCGTTTGTTTGTTTAGAAGAACTCCCCTTGTTCTCATCCTCTGCTACTTTACCTGCACATGTAACAGGGGCATCAGTATTTTCAACATTAATAACTCCTCCTGACACAAATCCAGCTCGTTTGCCATATTGAAGATGTGCCTCCTTGTCAATTTCTTTCTTTGTCATGGGGATGGATGTGTAGTTATGATTGAAAGGAGGAGGAACACTATCATACCCTAGACCTTTGTTTTGATTCCTTTTAAACTGCATGCTTTGGTCTATCATATTTGCAACCACCTCACTTGAGAAATCATATTTTCAAACATCAAGTTTGGCGGTTTCAAACTTTCCTTTCAAATATTCAACTTCAGCCACTAGCTCAGCATTTTGTTTGACTACATAATCATAGTTTTCACATTTGTTACTGTAGTCTTCCTGAAGTTTCCTAAAGTCCTTGGTTTTTGCTTCTAACTCAGCCTTCAGGGGTTTCTGTCCTTTCCTGAGTTGATATCCTTCATATCTCAGGTCCTCAACTTCTCTTTTAAATACATCAATTTTTTCTCGAAGAAACTTAATCGTATCTTCACATGATTGAGAACATGAAACTTCACATGAATGAGAACATGACACTTCATTGACCGGAAGGTTTACAAAACTCTTTAAAGCGTCAAGCTCTTCAATTACTTCAGCAATACTAAGACGATTGAGGTCTTTTGTCTTCTTGATGACAACTACATTCATATCCCACGATTTTGGAAGTGAATTCAATAGCTTTTTGTTTATCTCAGATTTAGACAAGAAGATCTCAGCTATATTCATCTCGGTAATAATTGTAGTGAATCGCTGCAGCTGAGTTTCGAGGGTTTCTCGAGGGATATAGTCGAAAATATTGAAAATTTGTCTTAACATATCCTGACGACTCTCTTTCATGTTTTCAACTCCCTCGTAGACCTTAAAATCAATTAAAAATCACAACTAGAAGCTAAGATAAAAATTAAACGACAAATTTAAAATGCCCCTTTTTTTTTAAGTCAACCTTAAAAGTCAAATTTAAAAAATCAAACTCAAAAGTCAAAGTTGAAAAGTCAAACTTAAAAGTCAAAACGAAAAGCTAAATTTGAAATTTAAAAGTCAAATGAGAAAGTCAAAGATCAAATTTTTAAAAGTCAAAGTCAAAAATTTAAATAAAAGGTCAAAAATAAAATTCAAAAAAATTAAAAATTAAAATTTTTGGTGGAAAAAGATATTTAAAAAGAAAGAAATTGATTTTTGGGGTTAAAAGTGTCAAATTTCGAAAATAGGAAGCGACAGTAGTGTTTAAGTTTAAAATATGGGAGGGAAGGAACAAGGGATCTGTTGGAGGAGTTGGCAAGGCGCTTGCTTTGTAATCAAGAGGTCGCAGGTTCGATCCCCGCCTCCCCTAGCTTCGTCCTTTATTTTGTTAAGGCGCTGATCAAGAGACCCTGAGCCGAGCCGTTCTTCAAGCCACGCTTCACCAGTTCAATCCGCAAGCCGCTGCCGTAAACCGCCGCCATAAGCTGTTTCCGGCCGAGAACTCCGATCGGCCGTAAAATCCGGTGAACCCTAGCCGTAAACGCAAGCCCCGCCGCTGGCCGTGAACAGTTTCCGGCCGTAAACTCCGACCGTGAACTGTTTCCGGCAGTAAGCTCCGGCCGAAAACCCTTCAAGATTACATGAAAAACAGCGATTTTTTGATTTAGAAGCTCCAAAACTCCATCAAAAACCTCTTTTTATGAAAAATACGAAGAACAAACCCCCCTTATTTTTGTGAGATCTATCCAAAAACGCAAAAATATTTCGAAAATAAGATCAAATAATGCTCCAAAATAGGTTTACGGCCCAAGAACTCGGTGTTTACGACCGTAAGCTTGGACCGAAAACACCAATTATTCAGATTCCAGACGAAACAATAAATCCTTTTGACTGATAAAACCAGACTCTGATGCCAATTTTAAGTCCGTAATTTGCCTGTGTATCAATCAAATCCGTTTGATGGTGCGGAATCCCAATCAAACGGATGATGTCAGATCAAGTAGAAGAGAAGGAGATGAAGAATAATGTGAATCTTGATTGAATTGATTAGAATGAAGTTCCCTTACAAGATTCACACCCAAGACACACTTGTTCTTCTCTGGCCGTAAACTCTCTATTTTTCATCAATCACTACTCCTCACCCTAACACCTCTATTTATACTTGTAGATCATGGGCCGAAAACACATGGGCTGTAAATGAGTTTACGGCCGTAAACTCAGCCGTAAACTAGACCATAAATTCACAAATATTACAAAAAAATACAATTGCCCAGAAAAGTAAAGTATAAACCATATTTTGACCCAACATAGCCGTTATTGATTTAGAAAGAATATTTTATGTGATTAGGCGAGGCTAGGTCGAGGTTACGAAATTCAGAAATATCGAGCACGTGAGACTTAGACATCATACGAGGTGAGTCTTCTCACTATGCCTTAACCGATGGGGTAATTATGTGTGATTGAAAGGTCTTATGTTTATGATGTATATGTGATGTAAGTTATATGTGATATGTTATGTGATATGAGTATGATGTGGGCCGGAAGATCAAGATGATATGGACCGGAAAGTCAACAGAGTTATGGGATGGAAATCCCCTGAGTCAATTGGATCGGAAGATCCTATAGAGTTATGGCCTGGAAAGGCGTATGTGTTGTATAGGGTATTTTGGGGGACTCACTAAGCATTTATGCTTACAATGTTATGTGTTATGTGTTTCAGGTACCAGTGATGATCGCGGGAAGGCGCCGACATGATTCGTACACACGCACATTGGAGTTTATATATTTTGATCTTGGGGTTTTGTACTGATACAATGTGATACAATCTTTTATTTATAAATGCAAATGATATTTCATGGTTTTCAAAAGTGAAAAATTGTTCAAATTTTTATGGCGTTACAAGCAGCTAGGGCCTTCTTCGATGTTCTGGACTCTTCATGGACATGATGAGTTAGTGAAACAATCTGCGAGTTGACTAGAGATTTTTTGATTATGAGAACAAAGGGAAATCGACCAGTCGCATAGATTCACTCGAGGAGTTGAGTCAACATTGGGCTGTTGACTTCTATTGACTTTTAGGGTTTGGTCAACTATGGAACTTGGAGACCATGGAAGGGTAAAATGTTCTTTTCACCCTTTCTGAGATTTAGTAGAGGAGCTAGCTTAACATTTATATAATTTTTAAGTAGAGATAATTGTTATACGTGTAGGCGGAGTCTAGACTAGGAGCTCGAGTCTGGGTTACACTGCTTTAAACTGCGAGGTGAGTCTTCTCACTATACTTACCTGAGTGGTAATACTATGTGACCGGAGGGTCTTATCTGAGTTATCGACCGGAGGTTCTTGTATGCTTATGCTGAGTTATGTGATATCATGTATTATGTTATGTTGTATATTATTTAGTGCTTTAAGTTAGGACCGGAGGGTCCAACTCGATTTGTGAGACCGGAGGGTTTTCATTGAGAAACATTAACCGAGGGGTCTTTATCGAGATATAGCCATGAGAGGCTAATGATATGTGTGCGATATTTTGGGGAAATCACTAAGCTTCGTTCTTACCGTGTTGTGTGATATGTTTATCAGGTACTTCTCAGGACCGCGGGAAGGCGTCGGCTTGATTGTACATACAAGTTGAAGATTATGTTTTTGAGGATTCTGGGATATCATCAGACATTGTTGATTTTTTTTTTTACAATTTAAACAATTTTTTATTGAGAAATGGAATAATGGGATTTATGTGATTTTAAAAATGAAAAATTTATTCGAAAATTTATAGTATTACATAAATGTTGTAGGTGTTTTATCAAAACATGGAAGAGCACGTCATAATTGCACCACATCGACTAGAGTTTCCACACTATCATTTTATGATACTCTGATGTCTTGCTTTGAAAACTACATTTGAAACTAAAATGATCTTTTCATGATTGGCTTTTGGTTGGTTTAATTTATGTAAAAATGAAAATTTTAATCTATATTTTGGAGATGTTACAAGTACGGATTTAGGTGCTTGGTGGTCTGACCATTACATAAGGCTGGGAAATATTTATGAGATGGAGCTATCACAAAACATTGAACAGGAAAGTCTTTATAGAACTTTTGGAATTTGAGTTCTTCAAGTTCATTAAAAGAGTTCCATATTCCTGAAGATGTCTTTTTTGTTTCAATTAAAAATGTAAAGATCAAGAATTAGTTTTCTTACTAAAAACTAACTCGTTGCCATCAGGTTTCCTGAAAGTTCTGTCCTTATTTGCCAATATAATATTCTTCAGGCCTATATCTATGTTCTCTTCATAAAAAAACTATAGAGAAAGAATATTCCATAATGATCATCAAATCATAATATTAACTATATTTAGCATATGAGATAGATAATGTACCAATGTTTACTTGGTTAAAGTAACCATGGTTTCAAGAACATGGATGGAGGTGTAAAAATTAAAACAAAACAAGCTACTTGTCCTCAAAACCATCCTTAGAAGCTTTAGACTATCTGCCACTGATTGAGTGAAGTACCAAAGAGCGTCTGTGATTAAACACACAATAGGATCTTGTTGTTGTTTTGAAGGAGTGACGATACAAGAAGGTAATATGTAACATCTCGACTCCCAGGTATTTCATTTTGTTATTTATTATTACGATTCCATGAGTGACTCGACGATTTGTGAGTTTAACTAGTCGAGTAGAGTTCGATTTGATCACATGGGTTTAATGATCGACTCAACGAGTCAGAGAGCTGACTCGTCGAGTTGACGCTCTGTGAGGAAACCCTAAATCCCCGAGTTTGAGACATATTTAAAGGAACTTATGTACTCATTTTTGCCTCACTAGCTACCCAACTCCCATGTGTGAAACCCTAATCGGTCATTGCGCTAAGAGAGAGAGTGTGTTTGAGCTAAATTTTGAGTGTTTTGGTGAATCATTAGAAGAAGAAGAAGAAGTAAGATTCAAGCAAGAAATGAGGAAAGGCTATGAGATCCATTATTCATTCACTTGGAGCTTCGGTTGGAAGGTAAAAGTCATCACCTTGCTCATTATGTTGTTTAGATCTTGTTTAAGAGGAACTTTTTTTAGGTGGGGGTGGGGGGGGGGGGGTTCCATATTTCCTTGAGAATTTGGTGTGACTTGTGCTTGCCAAGAATTAAGACATCAGATCTGGACCTTGTGAGGTCCATAGAGTCCAAAGGTCCCAACTTTATTCAGCCATAAAAGAGTTAGTTTGCTTAAACACTTTAGTTAGAGCTTGTAGTGACATTATGGGGAAAATATGCCATGCATGAACGTAAAGATCAAAGCTTTATGTGACTTTTGAACCTTAGGAGGCTATATCTAGAGTTTGGAGTGGTAAATCTGCCTTAAAACGTCTGAATGAGAATTTGACTTAAGGAACTCGATGAGTCAATGAGTTGACTTGACGAGTCGGCTAGGGTTTTCCCCGATGAATCTAGACAAGGGTGACTCGGCGAGTTGATGAGACAACTCGATGAGTTAAGTTGGATTTTTGCGACGTTTTGAGGAACAATGGGGACTCGTGGAGTCACATAGGTGCACTCGGCGAGTTGGGTCAACATGGACTGTTGACTCGAGTTTGACTTCTGTTGACTTTAGGGTTTGGTCAATCATGAGTCATGGTATCCATTGAGAGGTAAAATGGTCTTTTTTCCAATCCAAGAGTTAGAGAGGGAAAATAACCTAATTTATTTTGAGTCGTGATTTAAGTGTTAATTAGAAATTATTATCTTATGTGTTAGACGGAGGCTAGTTCGAGATTCGTGTACGAGATTATTACTTGCTTGTTACGAGGTGAGTCTTCTCACTATACTTACCATGAGTGGTATTTTCGTGTGACCGAGGAGTCTTACATGCTTACTTGAGTATTGTGATATCCTGCATTATGTTTTTGTGATTTATGCTGGGTATTTTTAATATGAGCTTATTGAGTTAGGACCGGAGGGTCCACCCGAGCTCTGGGACCGGAGGGTCTCCACTAGGACACATTGACCGGAGGCTCATATTGAGTTAGCCTCAAGTGGCTATTGTGGTGTGTGGTATTTTGGAGAACTCACTAAGCTTCGTGCTTACCATGTAATGTGTTATGTGTTTCAGGTACCTCTCAGGACCGCGAGAAGGCACCCTGCATGATTGTAAACACCTGCCCGAAACTATGTTGAGGATTATGGGATTTGACTTTTATTGTGGATTTATGTTGACATTTGAGACAATGGTGGGTATAATAGTTTATGTGTTTTAAAAAAATGAAAAAAATTGGTTTGAAAATTTACGTCGTTACATAATAGAACTTTGAATTGATGGTCGCTTCAGGTTAGATCACTTTAGGGTAGGAAAATGGAGTCGGGGTAGGATGGTGATGCCGACGTTGACGTCGATAGTCTAATAGTTCCGGTAGGGGCAGTGATGAATGTAATCGTGTATGAGAAAAAATGGGTGCTCCAAGGTTTTTTGGAGGCATCGACTACCATAGAGAAAAAGAGAGAAAATGAGTGTATTAGTAATTTTTTTAGAGATGGAAATAAAAAAAATCAATTTTTGGTGAAGAAGAAAGAAAATTGAAATTTTAGTAAAGAGGAAAAAATGAAACTATTTAGATGACCAAAAAATTGAATTTTGTTTGAATATTGGTTTCACTTTTTAACTTTATCACCATAAAACATTTCACTTTTATCATTGTCATCATAAAACAATTATAATCACATGTTTTTTTTTTCTTTTATAGTTATTATATTTTTATTTTTAGATACATATAAAAATTAAAATATGAATATAAAATACATTTAGTTACATTATTTTTAAAATGACATAATAAAATACTTACAGTAATATATTATTCTTTTATATTCAAAATCGTCAATTTTAGACATGCATATAAAATTAATTTGTCATTATAAAACACTTATATTCACATATTTTTTTCTAAAAAATTTCATACTAAAATACACTTACAGTCACAATAATCTACCGTAACTATTAGCTAGTATTTGTCATATATATATATATATATATATATATATATATATATATATATATATATATATATATATATATATTGCTAAACAATGGCAAAATATGTGAAAACAGTTTGCAATGATGATATTTTTTAGCTAATATGTGACTAAAAAGCAACTGAAATTTGAATAATGACTTTTAGTAAAACTATTACTCAAAACCATGACAACCCTGTTTTTAAAAACAACTAGAGAAGAACCCCGTTTTGTGAGGTTGGAAACGCCAAATAATTGAAAAAAAAACAGAAAGATTTTATTGGGTGATTCAAGATTCCATTACATGGTTTGTTTAGTTGCCAATTCCTCCAAATTCCATTTTTGATAGATTTCAACATTGGGTCGGTGTAAAGAATTGCATTCCATTCTTTGTTTATAAATATTACCCAATCATCAAATAGAATGGAATTGGAATTCAAGATTCCAATCATCAAATAGAATGGAATTGCAATTCAAGATTCCTTTCCATATGGACCTAATTACATGGTTGATAAATTTATCTGGTTAGTGGAACGAACTCAAATTTCATTCTTTCTTTTTTACTAAAAGACCAAAATACTTGTCTTGTATGTTGAAATAAAAGAATTTACTATAAGTGAAATTTTGAAAATTAAATAAAGTTTTCATCTCATTTCTCCATCAATCCAGCTATATCCCACAAATTTACATTACCATCAATTTAAGAGTTTCTCCCTCAATCCAACTATATCCCACAAATTTACATGACCATCAATTTAAGAGAAGATAGGTAGACACATTTTTACTAAAAATTACATAGAAAAAGGTACATCCCACATGTTCAAGAAACCATAAATTCAACACTTCTTTGCAGAAAGGGCAATGTGGTGCTAGCAATTGATAGAATATTACTACTTCTACACATAATTCCTATACATAAACCCAATCTTTGTATTCCAAGAGTATGATGATTACAGAAAACAATACATCCAATTTGGAATTTAAATTTCCGGAGATTAACTATTCTATAAATAATGTACCAGCAATAAACATGAGTTGTTTACCTCTAATTGGTGCAGAATCGGGAAGAGTCTTCCGCAGATATCCTGGCTGATAAATTAACAGGTTCTGAATACTTGCAAAAGGTGAACTACCATGAACAAAAAAGGTGAGAATAGTGGTCAACCTCAACATGGCTAAGAATGGGGAAACTCTCTATAGTTTTGTAGTAATTCGCAATGAAAGCAATCATCTTGTGCCCATGTTGTCTTAGTTGCTCTGCATCCATTGCCTTCAGATTCAGCCTATTCTCCCTGTTATACACGCATCATCATGCTCAATCTATGAGACACATATTTGCATTCAAGAAAAACGAAAGACTACAACACTTACATTTTCCTAATGGTTTTGTGAAACTCCCACAGCTAAAGAACTGAAAGATTTTACACTGAAAAAGAACAATCACTAAACTATTTATATGTAAAACCTAGAAAGAAAGAAAACCAAACAAATAAACATGAGTTGTTTACCTCTAATTACAAATGGGTCACATAATCTGAGAAGAAGATGCTAATCGACGATCAAACCCTCTTGCAACTACCTTCTAAAACCCTACTGTTTCAGTCAATCACAATCGACCGCCATGAAGTCCTTTAATAAATTAATTTAGATTTAGGTCTCCAACGCAACACCGCTAGAGGTTTTCATATTCTGATCCACCACCAAGACTGCCATCAAAATTTGAAAAACAGAAATAGATAGATAAATTAGAGAGAGATACCTCAATAGTGAAGGATGCGATTTCCCATGAATTTTTGAACGATTTGTGGTCTTTCAATTTGTAAAAATCATATACATAACCATAAAAGAAACTCATCAAAAGCAAAAGGCAAAGAAAAAAAATCACAGCAAGCATATGGGAATAGGGAATTGGTTGGATGGTTTAGGATTCTTAGTGGCATCATTCTTTTTCTTCAAGGCTTCAGCTTCTTGGTTTTTAGTGACAACCCCATTGGCAGAAATAATAAAAGAACAGTCGATTGCTAATCATCTCTAAGAAATCAATGTTTGGGCTTTCTTGGGAAACAATGGTAGAAGTAGAAGACAATGAAAATAGAAACATCAGATTGAGCAGATGCATTAAACTTGATCCAGAAAATTGATGGAGAAGACGAACCAACCTGTTGCAAGTTGTGGTCTTCCGATGTCGATGTTGGCATATGGCTCTAGCGAATCCGGTACTGCGAACCTTTGCAGGAGGTAGATGATGTGGTGGTACTTTAGTTAATTTTGCACATGTTTGCAGGAGGTAGACGATGCGTAGGGCGGCGGTGATGTCCATTGTGATCATCTTGGGTAAATGGTGGAGGAGAGACCACCGGGCGGTGGTCGCAATGGCAGTGAGAAAGGATCGAGAGGAGAGGAATAATGTCGTTGAAAGTCGCCGATGGAGGTAGAGAAGATGTGAAGGTACGCCTGGGTTGTGAACATCGATCGGATGCTTGTAGATAGAGGCGGTGATTCTCTGGATTGGAGATAAACGGAGATAGCAGTGGAGAATTAACACGTATAAGCTGAATATCAGCACGTATACAAACGTGTACAATGAGTGAAACGAAAATGTTACAGCAAAGCAAAGGGTTTAAGAAAAAAAAGAGAAAAAAAATATACTGAAGTGGTCCAATAGAAACAGAGAATTGTTCATCTTGTACTTCTAAATTAGTATATATATAAATAACCCTATGCGCTTTTTATAATAGTGTGATGATTTGACTTAATAAAAAAATAAAGTAAATTCCAAATAAACCCACCTTATGCTTATGTTTCTTCTACACCCCATTTTTTGCTTTTCTCCACGTGTGCGTTATTTTTTTTCTTTCTCTACACCAAATTTTCCAACAAAACTCCCTAAATTGGGCACAAAGTGAAGGAGTCGACCTTGAATCAACAAAAAAAAGGACACGACATGTTTAGTTGCGGCTAAATTTAGTTTGACTTGACCAGGCGATTCATGGCTTACAAAACTACAAAAACTGAAATTCATTCCACCAATCACAAGATTTACTCTCCTTCTTACACTCATCTTCCCCTTGATTTTGTGTCCTCGGTAATACCAGTTTTCATAACATGTATTGCTAATAGGAGTACAACTTATTTATAAGACAAGTAAGAAAGTATAGCATGGAGTTGATTTTAGTGATATTAGTGTTTAAAAAAAATATAGTTGAAGAATGTTGTAGGTCATATGAAGACGATTTTGTGGATATAAATTTTCTCAAAACCAGAGTTCATAGGAGAAATTTATGACCGTTCAAAGTTGAGATAAAAATGTGTTGGTATTTCGAGAAAGCCAACGAAAGTCATAATTAAATGGTCAATGATCCCCTTCATGGTGTGGCCAAGTCCTCACCATGGTGAGGAGATGAAGTGAGTCACGACAATGCATATGAGTCAGAGAGCGACACATGACGAATGGAGGACACGTGGTACGACAAAAACCCCGCGCATCATCTGATGTGTGAGATTTTGCGGCACCGTGGACAAAATTAAAAATATATTTCATTTGCTTTTATTTGAGAGGTTTTGATCACATAGGTATCAAAGAGGGAGAGTTGGAGAGATGATTAATGAGATTGTTGGTCGGGAGTTGGTCCTAGAACGCAAGGGTACGAGCTGTTGATCGGGCTGAGGTATCCTCTTGTTCTGTTATGTTCTTATATTTCAAGCATAAATTATGATGGGTCGCTAGACTCTAGTATGTTCATGATATGGTGCTATTACGAATTTGATTGTAAAATCAGTAGAATCTTACAGTGAAATACTTAGTTTGAATGATAAAGGTTCTGATAGTCACTGATAGTCACTGGATGTGTAAGATTTAGCTAACTACTTACGGGGTTAAGTCAGCGGAGGTTGTATTATGGAGTTTAATTAATTTGGTGACAATTGGTTATAGAATTTAGTCGATGGTGAGTATTGGCAAGTTCCGAGGAACAGGTTATTTGTTGAATAGGTGTTAGTTTGTGGCAAGCAGAGAGGCAACAGAGGTCAGAGACAGAAGCAAAAATTATTCTACTATTTAGCCAAGTAATTCTACTTTATCACCTTGTGTTGTTGATATGCGTTGTTATATAATCTGTGGAGTAAGAATACTATAGTAATAATAATAATAATAATAATAATAATAATAATAATAATAATAATAATAATAATATAATAATAATAATAAGAAGGATGATATGTTGTAATATGATGAAATTAATAGCATGTAATAAATAACGGTGTTGACGTTGGATACAGTATATCCAGAGGAGTGTAAAGTTGTAGTGATGATTCTTGGTTAAGCTTAAAGGTGTTATAAGGAAATAATTAGAGGAAATGATACTTGTCACATAAAGAGTCATCAAATAATACCCGGTAGATATGTTAAAATTAATATATTTGATGTAGTATTTATTTGTTGGTGATAAATTATTTTAACACCTGATGCTCTACATTGTTATTTGCATTACTTTAGTAGTTATTCACTAAAGCTTTTTGGTTTTCGGTTCGGACTGATTCTGGAATCAGGTACATCCCTATGTACATTTTAACAACTGATTTACATATCCTATCTTATTATAAATAGAAGGCTTTAATGTGTACAATAAGGTAATATACATGAATCATGTACATTTTAACAACTTATTTACATATCCTATCTTATTATAAATAGAAGGCTTTAATGTGTATAATGAGGTAATATACATGAATCATGATCCATAATAATAAGATTCCGTATATTAAAATACATTTACTTTCTACTTTACTTAGTCCCATCATTGGATTTACAAATTTATAATGAAAATGTTACAACCTTTTTCTAAAGTAAATAATGCCCAACACCCAAATCCTGTATGAATAATTAATATAATTGAATAGGAAAGTAGGTTATGCATCAGCTTCAAATTCCGAGTTATATTCCTCTGGTCCTATTACGGCGACCACTCCTTGTCACGTTCTGAACCAGTGCCTCTCCCACACCTTCTCCTATACCGTCAATCAGTCCGCCAATGAACTCAGCAACGGCTTGTGATGCAAACCGGACGGCAGGTCCTAGCACGCTAGGCTTCTCGGAGTTCTTGATGCCATTCACTTTAAGCCCGTTGATCATATCCTTAGCACAAACTGCATGAAGAAGGTAGTTACAGACCCGGCATCCATAAAGGCGGCCGGATCTCTTTCTTTTGCACTCTCTGCAGAATGAGTTCAGTTGATCATCGGAGGCTAAGAGCGGCAAGAGGTTCAGGGGGTGGTTGTGAAGAGATGGGTAGTTAATTTGGTCAGAAAGCATAGCACAACATGGGTGCATTTGGAAATGGCAGAAGTTGCATCTGAAAGTAAAGCCTCTCGTGGCTTTGCCACAAACATTACAAGTCGGCCATCGAATCCCACCTTCATCAAATATCAAACATCAAAATTCAAATAAATTTGTTAGCGAAGAAAAGCTAGAGTGCAAGTGAGATCGTTTCTCTTATACCCGTTTTTGGCTTGGAATGAAATACAAGTTGATGTTGGACGTGGAGGGGGTGAGCTTTAAGAAGAGGAGGAGATAAAGCACAGAAATCATGAAGCTGGAAATCACATTCCTGACAGGAAAACCTCTTGCCGGCGCCACGTTCTTTGCAGCCAGAACAGGTGAAGAGCTCCGAGAGGTTAACGAGAGAGATTGGATGGTGGGAGTGAGTGAAGTGATGCATCTGTTCTCCAAAAAGAGACTGATCAGGAGAAGTAGGAAAGTTAATGGATAGAGACTTTGTTTGGGGTGGTGAATTCCTAGCCATAGCCATTAAAGGAGCAGAGTTCGTTGGTTGAAATGTTTGGGATCTTCCGAAGGAGCTTCTTTTGTTCATGTTTTTCTCAATCTACTAAAAGATGCATGTGTGTTTCAGTGTTGGATTAGAGAAGAGTATTTATGGGTGTTAAAAAGTTGATTACTGTATTGTTTTCAAGTAAAAATCATGCAAAGATGCTTTAATGAACTGATTGGTGAGGGCGGAGCTACATGCATGTCTTTGGGTTTGATTTATTTGTCCCACCACGTAAAGTATCAAAAAAGCTTACTTCTCAATTAAGTTGTGATTAAATGGATAAATGATTGTAAAACCTCCCTCAATAATGCCAAATTAATAATGTGTACAGTACTTACAAATGAATTAATATTTGAAACCAAATATTGTAATTTTAAACAATACGTAATTAAGGTGGTTCAAATCATTGTTTAATGTTATAATGAAACATATACTAGAAAAAATTCGACCAAAATTATTAACTATTTGTCTACGTACTTGGTTCATGGCGAATTTGAACCACCCTAATTATCTATTGTTTAAACTTATAATATTTGGTTTCAAATATTTATTCATTTGTAAATACTGTACACATTGTTAATTCGGCATTCATTTGATTTAGCATCTTAAGGATTAACTTATATGTGTGAGTTTTGAAAGACTAATAATAGAGGTATTTGATAGTTTTGGAGAGTTTAAAACAAAAAGTAAAAATTTTAAGTTAGGCACGGATGTGACACAAAGATTGCATCTTTCTTTTCTGATTATTTGATGCTTATACATTTCTTTGTGGAAACAATCATATAAAGTATGCATGCTTGCATGTTAATATACAACAAAAGTCAAATAAGGAATAAATGTAAGTTCCCCACTTAAATTTGGGACGTGTTCAATAAGCAACTAAAAAAAACAAGTGATTATTGGATCCAGAATAACAATAGTACTAGAAAATATGTAACAGAGAAAACATGTTATAGGAATTTATTAATACAGAGAAAACATGTTATAGGAATTTATTAATACGGTTGATTAGGATAATCATAAGTATTTGTTTGAAGGGGTATTATAACACTTGAATTCCTGGTATAAGTTTATGTTTGTGTATTAAGAATGAGAGTAGGGTTCGGTTAATTGGCCCAGACCACGACGTGCTGATAAGCTTACCACGGCGTGGTGATTGCCTTGTCACCATAGTTTGGTGTCCATTTGTGCCACGATGTGGTGCAACCATGGGCTCAAAACCATAAAGCTCTGACTTTGAGCCTTAGTTAAGAAATGATCCGACTAGCGTTCCTTCAACCCCAACCTCCATCCGTTAGGAAAGTGTTCTTCAAAACCCTAGTCTCCCTTTTTTCGCTAAGCCTTTTGGTTTGTTTGGTAGCATTCTTGAAGGAAGAAGTATTATCCACTAAAGCTTGAGAAGTGATTCTTGAGAAGGTCCAACATATTGTGTATTTCATGGACCTTTCTAAGTGTTTAAATCTCTAACTTGATGGTTTAACTTCATAGAACTAGCATATTTTAGGCAATTTAATCCATTTTTTATGGTTTTGGTGGAAGTGGAGAAAATGACTTAAAATAACGCTTGCAACTTTATAATCTCATGTATTCCAAGAGTGTTTCATCTTCATAAACTTGGGATTTTTATAGCTACTATTAGCACGATTAAGCCTCCTGAAAATTTTACGCAATTGTCTTAAAGGAATAAGGACTTAATAAGTAGTTGGCCACGATGTGGCGGACACGAGGATTACAACTGATCTATTTTAGACCACGACAAGGCTAGGGTCTTGCCATAGTGTGGTAGTCTTCTAAGTTTGTCACAACTAGCATTTTTGCTAGGAAATTCTACTCTCATGCAATCATTCACCTAGTGTAATAACTTTTACTCTAAGGGAATATCATACTCTATGCTCATCCAAATACATCTCAAATGTTCAACTAAGGGCTGAGAACCTTAGATATCCCGACTCAAGTTCTTTACGAACTAGGAGTCTCTTATTGGACCCAATTCACAAATCTATAACATTTTGGACCATTTGGGCTTAAAATGATTCATTCTAACCCTAATGGGCCTTATTGGGCCATAAATAAATTAATTAGCCCTAATGGACCCTAAACCAATTTCTTTTACCATTTTGGGCCGTGAGCCTCCTTAAGAGCCCAATGGGCCGAAAAATAATTTTTCGGATCCATAAAAGTCCGAACAAGCCAAGAATGAGTCCAAAACCAATTCATCTACATATCTTGTAAGCCCATTTCGGCCCATTTACTAAACAAAAAGAAAAAAGGGGAGAAATCAAGTTAAATTGTAGGCATGACACCTAATTATTGTTTAATGGTAATCTAGGCTAGAAACTCATGACCATCGTGCAATAACCCAAAAATCAATCTTTCCTCTCCTTCCTTATCCTCTTAGCCGAGACCACCATCCCACCACTTTCATTCCCTCTTTCAAACACTCTCATAAACCTTCTCAATAACTACTCTTCTCTCTTCAAAATTTTGTGAGTTTGGTGGGGTGTTTCAAACAAAAATTTATCAAGAACTCATCCATTGTGGTAAGATCTTACAAACCCAAGTTTTATACTACATCTTTAAACCTAAATCACTCCTCTTACATCATATTTTCATGGATCATGATTCTTAGAACCATCCAAGTTCGAAAACTTCTTCAAGAGGCTTGCTAAAGCCGAGATCTTCACCTTATTCTTCATCAAAACCGAAACTTCAAAGCCAAGTGAGTTCATACCCCTTGTTTTCTGTTTTTATATGATTTTGGGGGGAGAATACTAGTTGCTTTGTGTAGATCTATGTGTATATGCATGACTATGTGTGTTTTCCATAAATTATTTGGTGATTATGTGTTGATTTCTTCACTAATCAAAAAAAATATGTTAAGAAACTTGAAGTTTATCACTAGGATCTTCATATGAATCTTGAGAAAAGTATGTTTTATCACAAGTATTACATGTAAACATGTAGATCTGGGATTTGTATACTTGATATAGCAAAAATAAGTGTTGTGTTCAAAGATCTATAAACTAAACTCACAAAACAGCCCTTGACAGAAAACTTTTGGTCCAATCTCGGTATGTTTTTACCATCCAAATGGAAGTATTTTTCAAAACTGTTTTACAAGGATAAAGTTCAGATTTATACCTTTAAAATGACTACTCTCATGTTTTCATACGATTTTTCTACAATTTTTGGCGAATTTTACAAAACTGCCTATCATATTTGAAATAATTTCGGACCAACCTGTGAAGATGAGTAATTTCACACTAGTTTGAAGCCATAAAAAATTATGAGAAAAATTATGAACAAAGTAGACAAAAGTTCCAAACTTCCAAAATTTACGGTTCCAGATTTCGACTTACGATGAATTTTCTACATATTTTCTAAAAACTAGTTCGGAAAAGCCAAAAACCAGAAAAATATGTATTTTCACAAAACCAAGCCAAAAATGATATTTTTGACAAAAATGGGTTTAAAATGCTATTTTTATCACAAAGTAGTCATCAACACAATTTTTTAACAAAATTGGAGATTAAAGTGTTACTCTTACAAAATTGGGCCTTAATTGTAAATTTTTGGCTTGTTGGGCCAAGACTGTCATTTTTACAAAAAGTGGGTTTTTTTTATATCAACTTTGTAAATAATCAAGCTAAAATAAACAAAACAATAACAAACGGGTTAAAAACGATATTCATATCCTTATTGGGCCTAGAAATAATATACATGTTTAGTGGGCCTTAGTGTTCTTTTATATGTATATTGGGCTTAGGATAGACATTCACATTCTTTTTGAGCCTGGAAATAATAGACACGTATAGTGGGCCTTAGTGGTTCACTTACATGTTTATTGGGTCTGGGAATTGGTTTTATATGCGTTCTTCTTTTTATGCTATTTTAATGAATACTTGAACTAAAACCAATGATAAACCAACAAATGGATTTAATTTATCATTTTCTAGGTTATTGGGCCTTAGTGACCCATTTTTATGTGTGAGAGGTCCTGTATACAATTTATATGTTCATTGGGCCTCATTGACCCACTAACATGTGCGACGGACCTTGGATGCTATTTTTCTGCCATTTGGGCCTGTAAATGCTTTACATGTGAAATGGGCCTTAGTTGTCCTTTCATATATATTTCGGGCCAATGTTATATAATCTCATTCCTTTTAGGTCTTGAAATGATTTACATGTTTAGCGATGCCTTAGTAGTTCACTTACATGGATCATTGGTCCTGGAATGAGTTTATACCTTTTTATTCACGTAAATTCGATTAAGGATCTAGCGAGTTTTTGTCGGTTGGCACCTATTAAGTGTACGATCGTAGCCTGTAGTTATAACCAGAGTCTCTTGGAGGGAGAACGGGGATTTGTGTATAGATCTATACGGGGATGACACCCCACACCTCAGCTGTTCGCTACAGTTAGGGTGACGAAAACCTTATAGTCAAAGTCAAAACCGGCATCCAACGACGCCAAGACAGACGAAATTGTCATTATTTAGTAGGGTTATGACGACTCGCTTAGAGGAATTAACGTTATGAAGTTTACGGAAGACCTTTTTTATTTAGGCAACATCGGGTTGTCTGGGAACATTCTCGTTACATGCTCTTACATTCTCTCTACATTCTATTTACCTTTTTAGTCAAATAACAATAACATACATGCATTAATACAAGATCGAACACAAACACACTAAACAGTTTTCAGAAAATATCGGATTTTCTGGTGGTTTTCAAAGTTATACGAATCATTTTCACAAACATGCTTATGAACTCACCAACATTTTTATGTTGACCGTTTTTCAAAATAACTTGTATTCTCAGGAAATCGTTGAAGCAGGATGAACGAAACAAACTAATGGATATTGTGTTATATTTTGTTTCATCACTCTTACTATTTTGGCATGTAATATTCAAATATAATACACGATGTAACAATGAGTGTTGTAATATTACATGTGTGATGTGATGATGTTATGTTTCAATTATATTCACTGTAATGATATTTCAAGATGAAGTAACGCACAAGCCCCCGGACGTTTCCGCCGTCTGGTTTGGGGTGTGACAAAGTTGACTACTAATCGTTGACTTTTAACTAAGTTAACTTTAGGTCAAAATTTAGGGTTTTACGTCATAAGCTGATAATTGACCTTAGAATACGTGTTTAGGTTGATGTTGTACCTAACTTTTTATGTTGTAACATATAGAGGTTTATGCTTGTCTGTGACGTGACTTTTGCTACCGTGTTACTTTTGTAGTGCACTATATGTGGGTTGTTAATAGCTCAGTGTTGCTTGTAACGTCCCAAAAATTCAAAGTAAAAAATTTATTTTCAAAACAATAAATCATACTAATGGGTTGTTCGAAAACCAATTAAAGTGAATATACTATTTAAACATCAAAGTAAAAATCATAGTTTGTCTATGCGGAAACCTCTAGGATATGTTGTGCAACCACGTTGGGCCATTCCCTTTTGTACCTAAAGTACCTGAAACCATAAATGTGACATCCCCAAAATCACAGCCAGAAAAGACCGATTTTTTTGTTTATACTTTATTTCAAAATCAGAGTAACCTTTTAATAAAAGAGTTGCGAAATATGTCCCAAAACAATAATATGATAAAGATTTATCAAAAGCATTTCCTTAGAAATGTATTTCATTAAAAGACTCGGGATGTCATGTTCGATACAGTACATAAGTATAAACAATACAATATTAGCCTTACTACATTATTTCATATCTACATGCCTATATTCGTAATCCCTCATCCTAACACATCACAACTATGCTCGAGCGCCACTACCTGTAATACATAAAACTGAGTGGGTCAGGCTTGGGAGCCTGGTGAGCACATAGGGTTTTCAACCCACAATAAATAAGTTTATTAATTTCATCGACCAACAATAACCCAATTACCCGTTCCCGTTATCCTCACATTACGTCTCTAAACACCTATCATAAGGGACCTATCCTAAGGATCATCATCGGGATGGACACTACTGCTAAGGTGGTTCCTCAGCAATAAATGTCCTAAAGGCAACCATGAGGGGGATGGAGTACAGCGGTGAACACATCGTTCACAACACCTACAGGTTGTGAGCCTGCCAACGTTCCACTAGACTATCTAGAAGATTCCGTGTCCGCTAGATCACTGGATCAATAACAACAACATCGAGACCTCTCATCATTTTATCACACATCACCTATTACATCTACCCATGTTTTACCCCAACATTTTTGTAGATATAAAATACATATACAATTTAAATCATATAAAACTTGTATAAAATCGTTCATCCAACATAGATATCAAGTATAAAAATAATATACATACATAGCACGTAGTTTATATAAAATACTTCATATCTATGTGTAAGATGAAAGGTACCATGTACTCAGTTGAAAAGGCGGTGATTCCGAACTCAGACAGCGCTTCGCTTCTTAAAAATAATTTCGTTCGACGAAACCTAGTATTATTAGCACTAGAGTTTAGTCTATTATTCGCTGAGACTAATTAATAGTCTAGCTATTATTACTATTATATAAGCGTTAAAAAATACTTATATAACCCATAATAATATCCCAAGTATTTATTATAAGTTCCTAATAACGTTACTATAATTAAATAAAAGCTATATTAAAAATAGCGTAGGCGTAGGTCACTTACAGTGGGTTTTATAGAAAACCAGGCTTTACTTGGAGCAGCGTTCCCGAGCCAAAAAGCTATTCTTCTCGGAGCCGTCGAGCACTCTGGGGCTTGCGCCTCGTGCTAGGGAGGTTCTCTAGGCTTTTTGGGGGATTTTGAGGCTAAATAGAGGTTCTAGAGAAAGAAGAAAGAGAAGAAAGAACGGAAAATGTGTGAAGAAAATGAGGGTGGGAGAGGTGGTATTTATAGGGTGAAATGTGGCGGAACTTGGTGCCACATGTCACCATCTGGTGGCAAGCCTTGGGGAGAAAGCAATGACCAATATTGTGTCACGTCACCCATTTTCGCACACTACACTTCGATTTCTAAAATTCGTAAATTTCACATACGAGCTCCGTTTCTGACATTCTTTATATCCACACGTAGGTAAAAATAAGATCTACAACATTCATTTTAACTCCGTTGGCTAATTCTCGACCGATCTTAAATTTAATAGCAGGAGGAGATTATACTGTTAAATGTCCGCGTAAAATTCATAACTTCTACATACGGACTCTGTTTTCGTCTGTCTTTTACCGTTGAGTTCCTATTAATGAGATTTTCAATTTTCATTTAGGTTTCATAGGCCAAAAACCTCTCGATCTAAAATTAGAGTTTCGGGTTGTACACTGCTAAGCCGAAACTTTGAAAAATCATAACATCCTCATACAAAGTCAGATTTGGGCGTTTTTTTATGGACGCTCTTAGTTTAACGTATTCTACGACTTTTGTTTAGATCGTTAAGGCTAAAACTCACTTTATCGTAAATTCACTATTTACGCTTCCTGGCATCGTGTCGGTTCCATCGCGAAACTTCGACGGGTTATAACTTCTTCGTTACAACTCGGATTTCGGCGTTCTTTATATCTCCAGAATCCTTGTTTCGACCACTACAACTTTATGTAAAGATATCGGGTTTATCTCACATTTTAATTTTGACGCTTATTTTTATCCTTTATTTACTAAACATTTATAAATGAGTAATAAGCACATAAATACACATAATTCACATAATACTCAAATATTTCATTTTTATTATTTCAGAAAGAGTTACAATAGTTGATCTAGACTATCACATTGTGTAAAAATGCTTAGCCCCGAAACCCGGGCATTACAATTCTCTCCTGGTTAAGATGATTTCGTCCCGGAATCATGCATCAACAAACAGATGTGGGTAGCGACTCATCATGTCACTTTCTATTTCCCAAGTGAGATTCGGCCCATTCGAATGTTTCCATCGGACTAGCACTAAGTTGACCATCTTGCATTGTAACTTCTTCGTCTTACTGTTAACAATTGCCTCGTGCTCTTCAATCAGTCTCTTGTTCTCTTCCATTCTTAATTCTGAGATTGGAATTATGTCAGGAACTTCTCCCGTGAATTTCCTCAAATAACACAAATGGAAGGTGTTATGAATATCATCTAGTTCTTCGGGTAATTTGAGCTTGTAAACTTGGTTCCCAATCTTCTGAAGAACTTTGAACGGTCCAATAAACCTTGGACTCAACTTTCCTCATTTCCCGAATCTTATAAGTCCCTTCCACGGTGAGAATTTAAGAAAAACCGAATCCCCAACTTTGAAGGTCATCGGTCGCCTTTTCTTGTCAGCATAGCTCTTTTGACGATCCTGAGCTGCTAACATTCTTTCTCAGATCACCTTTAACTTTTCAGCAGTCTCATGGACTATCTCGGGGCCCATAAACTACTTTTCTCCAGCTTCAAGCCAACAATATGGCGCACGACACTTCTGTTCGTACAATGCTTGATAGGGTGCCATCTTGATGCTCGAGTGGAAACTGTTGTTGTAGGAAAATTCTACCAAAGGTAAGTGCTCATCCCAGCTACCTTGGAAATCAAGGGTACACACTCTCAGCATATCCTCAAGTGTTTGAATCGTTCTCTCGCTCTGACCATCAGTCTGCGGATGGTAAGTTGTACTCAAACACAATTTTGTACCTAATTCCTCCTGTAGACTTCTCCAGAACCATGACGTGAAAAGACTGTCACGTTCCGACACAATTGTTAGAGGAACACGGTGAAGTCTTACAATTTCCTTCATGTAAGCATTTGCGAGCTTATCCATTGACCACTTGTGACAACCCGAAATTTCCATCTGTACGAACATTATCTATTCAATAGAAGCTAGTCCAGTTTTAGTGATTTTCACACTTTTCCGAACCAGTTTGTGTACATTAGGGTATATGTTTAAGGAGTTATCAGGAGAGTGGATGCTCATGGTTTTGCGAAATTTGAGCATTCCAAATTTCATAATGTTACAGTCCTATATCAGGAATAAAAATATTTTCTGCCAAAATATTCCAGGACTATAAATAGTTTTCTGAATTAAATTAATTCATTATTCACAATTCCGAATAGAGAAAAGCCATTTTCTATCTGACGGATCTTCGGGTTTTCATCCCAGATTGTGAGTCTACTTTACTAAATGTGTTTCAATACTTGTTAGATGCTTTATAACATCAATTACATGTTTAGATTGCAAGATCCCGGAGTTTACCGCCCAAGAACGTTCTTGGGGAGTAAACTCCAAAATGGAACTTTAAGGCTTCCTAGTCCCATTCCCTTGATAGACAACATGTAAAGGACCTTGTGTATGATCTTTAGAGACTAGAAAGCATCCAAGAAACCCAAGTAATAGGAGTTTACGGCCAAGGACTTTTCTTGGGCCGTAAACCCCTTTTCAAGGGCTAAATGTGCCCTAAACTACCCCTAAAGCTTAAGGACGTTAACCCTCAAATGCTTGTAACCATTTTAGACATCAAAACACTTCAAAATCATAAGTTTATAAGACTTTACGGCCAAGAACATCTCTTGGGCCGTAAACCCCTTTTCCAAGGGTTAAATGCACCACAAACACCCCTAAGGCTTTAAGACAATTACCCTTGAACACCTAGGACTTGAATGGGGAGTAAAAGTCATCAAGAACATCCCTTAAAGGGAGTTTACGGCCAAGGAACACCTCTTGGGCCGTAAACTCCAAGTGAAGGCATAAAAGTGTGCCTCTTGACCCCATTAGCCTTAGATAAAATCATGGAAGCTATCCTAGATGTGCAAGTGCCTCAAATGAATTAAAAGCCATCACCCCATAGGAGTTTAAACTCTAGGGGATATGGACTTTAGGCCGTAAACTCCCCTATGGAGCATTCTAGGGCCTTAAACTACTTCATGTATTATTCCAACAAAGCTAGGAGTATTCTAGGATCAAGATAACACCTTAAAACACCCAAAACCACCAAGTGAGGAGTTCACGGCCATAAACCCATGAGTTTACGGCCGTAAACTCCAAAGGGTGGGGTTTGTTGGGTGGTGAACTCTTATGCAAGGCCATTTGATGTTTCAAACCCTTTTGCCTTGTCCCGTAGCAACTTAGATGCAACCATTAGGACCTTTAACACTTATGAAAAGTGTTTACATGTTCCTAAGTGTATTAACTTATTTATTAAGTTATTATTTGGCTAATTAGTTATATATATGCTTATTATATGATAACTAGGCTCGTGCGTGTAAACAAGTCTCCGTTTGCCACCTAGCACGGTATCCGACACTGCAATTCGTACAACTCACCACAAGTGAGTTCATACCCCTTGAATCAACCTTTGAAATGATTTTAAATGTTTTAAATACTTTATGGGGGGGGGGGGAATACAAGTCAAATACTTATAGTTATTGCTTCAATCACATGTGATTGCATTTAATCACATGTGATTAATAACTAGGAAAACAACGATTTTTACCACTGTTCAAACTATTTATCAAACTGCTTTACTTTGAAATGTTTTACAAACTCTTTTACTATCCAAACTTATTTACAGACTGTGATTCAAACAAATGCTTCTTATACTTAAACTGTTTTATTTACTTATGCCTTCTAATTGTTTTAAAGATTGACATCAAGTCGATCTTTTCTTGAAATAATATTTATGCTTCAAATGTTTTATGAAAACTTATTTATGCTTTTATATATATTCAATTGCATGCCCATATATGTATAGATGTATAAATAATGTTTAAAGGGATTAGGAAGGCTATCCGCCCTATTTCCTTTTTCTCGATTTGGATGTGGTTTGGTGGGATTTCGGGTGACCATCCGAAGGCCGTTTCAATATTACTTATATATCATATATACATATATAGACATAAAAGTACTTCTATATTCATACTTATTAAGTACATCAATAGTTAGTTACCATCTGGGTAACACAGGAACATATACAGCTATACTAGAAACATGAACATATACAGCTATACTAGAAACATGAACATATACAACTATACTAGAAACATGAACATATACAGCTATACAACGAGAACATATACAACTATACTAGAACTAGAAACATTACATTACATATACGAGAATACGTTAACAATTGTGATCCACTGTATCGGTGCATGCCTTAAATGTCATGTCCCGAGTTGTAGCCAGAATTCTCTTGGAGGGAGAGCGTGAGTTTGCGTATAGATCTATACTGGATTGACTATCCTACACCTTGCTGCTAGCTACAGTCGGACCTGCAGGTCTGCGGGTGCCAAACGTCATTCCGTTATTACGACGATTCGTATGTTGTTGTTACCAGTCGATAGCATGGTGCAATTTATCACATTTTACCTTAATATAAATCCGGTTTAAGGTAGTTAGTACAACAGTAGTTCTTATTATACAAAACTACAGTACTACAATGATTTACCCATTACATATTTTAGTGATAACCTCACTTAAGCATTAATGTACAAACTATATTTTATTAAATGATAGTTACACTTGGTAAATTACTCACTTTTACAACAAACGAGCGTACAAAACAGTTAAGCCTTGGTAGAAGGCTACTTTAATAGAAAATATAGGTTTTTCTGAGAGATCAAATTTTTACAAACACTTACCTACATTTTACAAACTTATACTTGAGACACGTTCAAACGATTTTGATAACAAGCACCGACACTAAAATACTTATGAACTCACCAGCTTAATGCTGATAAACTCTTTCAAAATAACTTGTATTCTCAGGTCATCAGTAGACAGGTACCGAGGCCAGCTTTTGAGAAGATGGAGTGCATTCAAGACTCATCTCATATTATTTTGTTTTACATTATTTTGGTGTCTATAATTGTACAGAACACGCTTGTATTGAAATTATATATTTAATGCAATGGATGATGTTGTTTGCTTATTTACATTTACTGTGTTGTGATACTTTACATGACGTCCTCCGCCCCAGAACGTTTCCGCCGTTCTTGGTTTTGGGGTGTGACACCACTTCTCATTGGCTGCTATGAAGTGTGCACTCTTGGTGAAACGAACCACGACCACCCAAATTATGTCGTGACCGTTCTTTGTCCTAGGTAGTTTAGTCACAAAATTCATCGTGATGTCTTCCCATTTACCCATAGGTACAGGTAAAGGTTTTAAACTCCCATACGGTTTCTGATGTTGTGCCTTGACTCTCGCACAAGTAACACACTCGGCCACATACTTCGCAACATCGAGTTTCATCGTCGGCCACCAGTAGTAGGGTTTTAGGTCCCTATACATTTTAGTGCTACCGGGATGAATCGAGTACATGGTTTTTTGTGCTTCTTCCATCAAAAGATTTCTTATTCCTCCCGTCTTTGGTACCCAAATTCGATCTTGGAATACCTTCAACCCTTGGTTGTTTGTACCGAACTCCAACGTTTTCCCCAATCGTTCCTCCTTTCGGTCATTCTTCTCAGAAGCTTCCTCTTAAGCTTTCTTTATACTTTCCACAATGGCCGAGACAACTTCAATTCTCAACTCTCTTGGCCTTTTCCTTTCAAGATTAACTTTCCGACTGAGAGCATCAGCGACAACATTGGCTTTACCAGGGTGGTAAAGTATCTCACAGTCGTAGCCCTTCAGTAACTCCAGCCAGCGTCATTGTCTCATGTTCAACTCCTTCTGATTAAAGAGATACTGGAGACTCTTATGATCAGTGAACAGCTTGCACTTCGTGCCGTAGAGGTAATGCCTGCATATCTTTAGAGAAAATACTGCCGCCGCCAACTCCAAATTGTGAGTGGGGTAGTTCTTTTCGTACACTTTCAATTGTCGAGATGCACATGCTATCACCTTTTCTCTTTGCGTCAGAACACAACCCAACCCGACTCCAGATGCATCACTATAGGCCGTGAAGTCTTCAACTCCATCAGGTAGAGAAAGTATCGGTGCTTCATATAGCTTCTTCTTTAGCTTCTCGAACGCTTCTTCATGCTTCTCATTCCACGGATATGTAGCTCCTTTATGGGTCAAAGCTGTCAATGGAGATGCTATTGAAGAAAAGCCTTGGATAAGTCGTCGGTAGTATCCAGCTAATCCTAGAAAGCCCTGAATCTCTGTGGGACTTTTTTGTCGTTCCTACTTCATTACATCTTCGATCTTTGCTGGGTCAACCATTATTCCTTCATGGTTAACCACGTGACCCAAGAACTGGACTTCTCGAATCAAAAAATCACACTTGGAGAACTTAGCGTAAAGCTTCTACTTCTGTAACACTTCCAACACTTCCCGTAGATGCTTGCCATGCTCCTCTTGGCTCTTCGAGTAGATCAAAATGTCGTCGATGAACACTATCACAGATTTATCGAGGAATGGTTTACAAACCCTGTTCATCAAATCCATGAATGCTGTAGGAGCATTGGTTAGTCCAAATTACATAACCAAGAACTCGTAGTGTCCATATCGAGTTCTGAATGCAGTCTTCTCAATATCCTGCTTTCTCACCTTCAGCTGATGATATCCTGACGTAAGATCGATCTTTGAAAAGTAGCTCGGACCTTGCAGCTGATCGAATAGGTTGTCAATCCTCGGCAATGGATACTTGTTCTTCACCGTTGCCTTATTCAGCTCTCGGTAGTCTATACACATTCTCATGCTTCCGTCCTTTTTCTTCATGAATAACACCGGAGCTTCCCAGGGTGATGAACTAGGTCGAATGAAACCGTTGTCCAACAGCTCCTGAAGTTGTGTCATAAGCTCCTTCATCCCCGTCGGTGCTAATTGGTATGGTGCTTTCGATATTGGTGTCGTCCCTGGTAACAAGTCTATTCGGAACTCTACTTGTCTATCAAGTGGTAATCCGGGAAGATCTTCGGGAAAAACCTCCGGAAAATCACACACGACAGGTATATTCTGCACCTCCTTCTTTTCCTTCTTAGCATCGATTACGAATGCCAAGTATGATGCACATACCTTGGACAAACATTTTATGGCTTTCATCAGGGAGATGATTCCAGAATTTACTCGGCGTTTGTCCCCGTACACCATAAATGACTCTTTTCCAGGTGGGTTCACCCTTACTATCTTCTTCCTGCAAAGAATCTCTGCGTCGTTGGCACTAAGTCAATCCATTCCCAAAACGATGTCGAAACTGTTTAACTCTATGGGTAATAGCTCCTCGTGGAATTCGTTTCTGTTCAGGTCGATGACGATGTTCCTAATACGGTAACTAGCAAATATGAACTTGCCACTGGCAAATTCCACAATTAGGGCATCATCAAGTTTTTCTATAGGCAATGCTAATATTCTACCAAACTTATGGGATACAAACGAGTAGTTTGCTCTTAAATCAAATAGTATGTTGGCAGGTAAACTGTTTACAAGAAAGGTACCTGAAGCGACGTCTGCTTCCTCCTTCGCAGCCTCGAGCGTCATTTGGAAAGCTCTTGCCGTCGGCTTCGGTGGTATGTTGGGTCTCCCTGCCTCCTTCTTCTTCAGGCAGTCCTTCAAAAAGTGCCCCTCTTCATTACACTCGTACCATGCCTTCTGGGTGAGGGTACATTCGTTGGCATAGTGCCCTGGTTTTCCACACTTGTAACAAGTGACTCCCCCGTCATTTCCCAGTGTGCTTCTTTTTGCACTTGTCACACCACTTCGCTTCTGATCCTCCTCCTCTTGAACCAGACTTCGAGAATCTACTCCTCTCATTGGACTTCGAGGATCCATTAAACTTTCATTTTTCACCAACCTCGATCCTTTCTAGAACCCTTTCTTTCTGCTGGGTCTCCACATTTTTAGCTGCTCGAACAGCTGATTTCAGTGTAGTTGCCATCTTGACTGTTGGGCCAAAGTCAGCGGGCAATCCGTTCGCGGGACTCTCAATTTTGGATAGTTCGGTTGGCACTAGGTATGAAAACAACTTCATCTTCTCTGTGAATGCAGTAGCGTAGTCGTCAACGCTCATTCTTCCCTTCCTCAAGTTTTGGGACTCATTGTTCAGGTCGATCAGATCTATCTCTGAACAATATTGCATCTTCAGCTATTCCAAGAACTCATCCCATGACATTTTCAGAGCTTCTCCTCGCGACATTGTATCCGCCAATAGTTTCCACCAGCCCAAGACTCCAGTTTCCAGTTGTCTTACAACAAAGACGGTTTTCTGCTTCTCGCTGCAGTTGCAGCTTTCAAACACCATCTCCATCTCGGAGATCCAAACCATTATCTCCACAGGCTTTGGGCTTCCCGAGAGACTTGGTGGCTTTGCACCCAAGAAATTCTTGTACATCCGCCTATACTTGTTGTTTCTCCTCTCCGGGCCAACCCTTTGCTCACCTTGATTCCTTACTTGACTCCCTTGGTAGCTGTAGTTGCCTTCCTCAGATTGCTCGGGAATTGGCTCGGTCGGCTCAACGTGTATGGTAGGTTCGTCCCTATTTTCGTGGAACATTTGTCTCATTTCTTCCCTTTCTTCAGCTAGCATAGCCTGAATCATGGCTTGAACTCCAACCATGGTGACTGGCTCAGGTGCAGCTCCTACTATAACAGGTATTTGCTTAATCACTGGGGGTTGATTCCTATTCCCATTCGCATTCCCAGCTCCACTGTGGGTTCTTGTCATTTTGATCTATCCACCGAATAAGGTGAATTTAGATCTTAATTTAGGATAGACGTTTAAATCATCCTTATCAATCCGAAACGTTTATATGCTAGTTCTAATATCGTACTCGTATGTTTAGAATCCTAAACACATAAGGTTTCCAGATTCGGTCGGCAACAGACCATAGATCCGAATAAATAACAACGTATCAGGCGCAAAGCATTTAGCACATAAAAGCATTTTAGGCATAATTCCTAAAATAAGCTAGTGCTCACATCTCACAATCATCGCTTAGCATTCTAAGTTTAAGTCTAGAAATCCTACAAATTCCTAATTCGCTTAAACTAATGCTCTGATACCAATTGTGACATCCCCAAAATCACGGCCAGAAAAGACCGGTTTTTTTGTTTATACTTTATTTCAAAATCAGAGTAACCTCTTAATAAAAGAGTTGCGGAATTTGTCCTAAAACAATAATATGATAAAGAGTTATCAAAAACATTTCCTTAGAAATGTATTTCATTAAAAGACTCGGGATGTCATGTTCGATACAGTACATAAGTATAAACAATACAATATAAGCCTTACTACATTATTTCATATCTACAGGCTTATATCCGTAATCCCTCATCCCAACACATCACAACTATGCTCGAGCGCCACTACCTGTAATACATAAAACTGAGTGGGTCCGGCTTGGGAGCTTGGTGAGCACATATGGTTTTCAACCCAAAATAAATAAGTTTATTAATTTCATCGACCAACAATAACCCGATTACCCGTTCCCGTTATCCTCACATTACGTCCCTAAACACCTATCATAAAGGACCTATCCTAAGGATCATCATCGGGATGGACACTACTGCTAAGGGGGTTCCTCAGCAATAAATGTCCTAAAGGAAACCATGAGGGGATGGAGTACAACGGTGAACACATCGTTCACAACACCTACAAGTTGCGAGCCTGCCAGCGTTCCACAAGACTGTCTAGAAGAGTCCGTGGTCGTCATCTATGCTCCGCTAGATGACTGGATCAATAACAACAACATCGAGGCCTCTCATCATTTTATCATACATCACCTATTACATCTACCCATGTTTTACCCCAACATTTTTGTAGATATAAAATACATATACAATTTAAATCATATAAAACTTGTATAAAATCGTTCATCCAACATAGATAGCAAGTATAAAAATAATATACGCACATAGCACGTAGTTTATATAAAATACTTCATATCTATGTGTAAGATGAAATGGACCGTGTACTCACTTGAAAGGGTGGTGATTCCGAACTCAGACAACGCTTCGCTTCTAAAAAATAATTTCGTTCGACGAAACCTAGTATTATTAGCACTAGAGTTTAGTCTATTATTCGCTGAGACTAATTAATAGTCTAGCTATTATTACTATTATATAAGCGTTAAAAAATACTTATATAACCCATAATAATAGCCCAAGTATTTATTATAAGTTCCTAATAACGTTACTATAATTAAATAAAAGCTATATTAAAAATAGCGTAGGCGTAGGTCAGTTACATCGGGTTTTTATAGAAAAGCAGACTTTACTTGGAGCAAGAGAAGAAAGAGAAGAAAGAATGGGAAAGGTATGAAGAACATGAGGGTGGGAGAGGTGGTATTTATAGGGTGAAATGTGGCGGAACTTGGTGCCACATGTCACCATCTGGTGGCAACCCTTGGAGAGAAAGCTATGACCAATATTGTGCCACGTCACCCATTTTCGCACACTACACTTCGATTTCTAAAATCCGTAAATTTCACATACGAGCTCCATTTCTGACGTTCTTTATATCCACGCGTAGGTAAAAATAAGATCTACAACATTCATTTTGACTCCGTCGGCTAATTCTCGACCGATCTTAAATTTAACTGTAGGAGGAGATTATACTGTTAAATGTCCGCGTAAAATTCATAACTTCTACATACGGACTCTGTTTTCGTCTGTCTTTTTATCGTTGAGTTCCTATTAATGAGATTTTCAGTTCTCATTTAGGTTGCATAGGCCAAAAACCGCTCGATCTAAAATTCGAGTTTCGGGCTGTACACTACTAAGCCGAAACTTCGAAAAATCATAACTTCCTCATACGAAGTCAGATTTGGGCGTTCTTTTTATGGACGCTCTCAGTTTAACGTATTCTACGAATTTTGTTTAGATCGTTAAGGCTAAAACTCGCTCTATCGTAAATTCACTATTTACGCGTCCTGGTATCGTGCCGGTTCCATCGCGAAACTTCGACGGGTCATAACTTCTTCGTTACAACTCCGATTTCGGCGTTCTTTATATCTCCAGAATCCTTGTTTCGACCACTACAACTTTATGTAAAGATATCGGGTTTATCTCACATTTTAATTTTGACGCTTATTTTTATCCTTTATTTATTATACATTTATAAATGAGTAATAAGCACATAAATACACCTAATTCTCATAATACTCAAATATTTCATTTTTATTATTTCAGAAAGAGTTACAATAGTTGACCTAGACTTTTACATTGTTTAAAAATGCTTATCCCCGAAACCCGGTCGTTACAATAAACATAAAACCTTAAGCACAAAGCTTAGTGAGTTCCCTAAAATACCATATATTATACATACAATAGATATTGTTATGTGCCAACCATAGTATCACCATCATGGCATGAGTCGTATCATGGGCTTTCCTTGCCAGGTCGGGGGCCAAAACCGTGGGTCTTACAGACAAGTTCCAAGAGCCACCTCCTAGTCTTCAATGCAATTATTCTAGAGACAACGAGCATACTACATATATCTGCTAGGGTTCAGTCCCTGCTATTGCATACAATTTGTCAGGAACCATATCTAGGTCTTTCATACAAATTCCAAGGACCACCACCTAGTCTTCCTATATGATATAAGCCAATAGGCCAACATCGGTGCCTTCGATCCCCTAGTAGAGTGAGGAGACTCAAAAGAATAATAAGGTCAACTAACACTCAGCTAACAAACTGCCGACACCATCTAACAACTCTCCTACCAAATGATAGGTACTTAACACCTCTTATCAATCCACATAAGGTAAACCCTAAGTCTACCTTTTAAAAATAGAATTTGACCAAAAGTTAACCCAAACCAAAAGTCAACAGTCAAAGTCAAAGTAAACAGCCCATAATGTCAACTCACGTTGTGACCAGCCCTTGGTCACGTTGTGAGAGCTCACTAGGTCTGATTCCAACTCATCACGACTCAACCTAGCTAACTTAGTCAAGGAGTGACTGTTGGGTCGAAAATATTGTTTATACTTTACTTTTCTAAGCTTTAATAGTTATCGGTCCATGTGGTGTGTGCAGTTAGGAGACTTTACAGCCCAGGTCGGTGTTTACGGCCATGAACCTGTTCACGGCCCTTGTTCCATATAAATAGATGTTAGATGGTAGAGGGAGAGAATGGTCAAAAAACGACTAAGCGTGTGTGAATCTTGTATGTTGGAACATCATTCTAATCATATAAACATTAAAGATTCATCTTATTCTTCTTTTCCTTCTTCTTATTTTGATCTTGTTGATGGGTTTTAAGCATTCTAAGACTCCTATACTGTACATGCAACCCTAGAAACCTTGGATCTATGTTTTCTCTAATACTCATGAAAATTTGATTTTTCCAAGGTTTACATCCTAACTAGAATACAATGGGGAACTTGTAATATAAAAACTAGTAGAATGACTTACTTTTGTGTGTTGATGATTCCATAAGAGCTTGTGAGCCTAGCACCCCAAGTGTGATGCCTCAAATGTTTCACACAACACCAAAAACACTTGGAATAACTTGAGAGGAGAATTCTTTGATCACAAAATCGGCTAGCCCTCACCCAATAGTCTTAGTGTCCATTTTTCTAGCTAATGAGGTCTTTATATAGAGTGCCAGATGTAGTGTTACTCCATGTAAACCCTAATGTGCATGGCTTTTCATATTCCATGATCCATGGGTTCATAACCTCCACGGACCATCCATGGAGCACCTAATGGGTCCTAGCCCAATCTAGTGAATCATGGACTTTTAGCCCACTACATAAGAATAAAAGATTTGCATAATCTATCCTCATATATTCAATTAGTCTCTATTTGATCACAAAATTAATCCAAATTAATTCTTGATCAATACTAATTAAATAATCATATTAATATATTATAACTTATAATATATTAACAAACCATAAGTATTCTTTTTCTCATCTTTCTATCCAATTGTTCCGATGCCATGCAACCCAAATGGACCATGTTAAACCGGGACAAGTAAATACCCAATATAGTTATGGACTTAGACACTTTATCTAACAGTCTCCCACTTGGATAAGTCTAATAACCATAGTTACCGGTAAGACTTCAAGAACCGATCAACAATCGTAGCTTTTTTAATGTCTCAAGGAACTGAGATGATGATGATACGCCATTTAAGATAAGGGATCATATAATTCTCTGTTCTAGATATCCGCCGGACAAATACATGGAACAATGTCGTACTTATTGTCCAACAGTTTGTTTCCTGATTTCCGATTTGTTTGACATAGAACTTAATTGAACACATCCATTTAGTTCTGACCGGGCCCGATACATAGGTCAAAACAAAATCCTTGAGAGTCCCAGATATCGCTTCTAATCCTCCAAGGTCTAGAAGGAACAGATAAACTTTGACTCATATGCTTGTTCTACTACTTGTTGAATTATGCACAAAAGCGTGTTTTATAACATCGAGTTACCGATGCGTTTTCGTACAATCAATGCATAACCAACTCATAATCAATAACTCATATCTGTAGGTTTGAAGACTTATATGATATTACCATCTCACGATCACTCGAGATAAATTCCATGAAGTGATGCAAGTTAGCGTGGGTTGAATCTAATACTCAGAACTTATGAGTACTCATGAATGTTGTAGTAACTTTTACTATGTCCAACATCTTAGACATCTAAAAGCCAAATTCATGGCAGTCTTGATTCATATCTACTTCCAACATATGACTGACTATGGAGAATTTGAATAAAGAAATTATTCTGGAAGTCAAAACATGCAAAATTGAAACAATAGTAAATAATTGACACAAGATAGCGACACATTACTTATAAATGAAAAACAACTTTTATTTAATCATCAAATGTCAATTTAAATTTTAAAAGTTTCATAAATAACTATCTAATTTGTAAAACTAATATCATCCTTCAGCCTGGTGCGCCTCGCATGCTGCAAATGCTTAACCCTACACAGTCCCTCCATGAGAGGATCTGTTGGGTTCTCATCTGATAATACCCTCTTAACCATGAGGAGTCCTTCTTCTATCTAATGCCTAATGAAGTGGTATTTTTTGTCAATATGCCTGGATCTGTCGTGATCCCTTGGTTCCTTAGCTAAGGCAACTGCACCCTCGTTATCACAGAAAAATCTCCATAGGGTCTTTAATAGCAGGTATAACTCCAAGGTCTCTAATGAAGTTCTTTAGCCATATAGCCTCATTTTCCGCCTCGCTTTCTGCTATGCACTCTGGCTCGCAAGTTGAATCAGCTAC
The DNA here is from genome assembly GCF_051521515.1 of Lactuca serriola. Taxonomy (NCBI): domain Eukaryota; kingdom Viridiplantae; phylum Streptophyta; class Magnoliopsida; order Asterales; family Asteraceae; genus Lactuca; species Lactuca serriola. The sequence goes on along the minus strand of NC_136409.1, from coordinate 1,604,047 downwards.
TGTTTCTTGCTTGGAACTTTTCCAAGTAATTGCTCCTCCATTTAGGGTAAAGACCCATCCCGACTGAGAGCGGAAATTATCCCCATTAGTTTGGAAGCCAGCATCACTATACCCCACTCCTCTCAAGTGATCACTCCCACCTAGGGTAAGGACCCAGTCCCTAGTCTTTTGTAGGTACTTGAAAATATTCTTCACCGCAGTCCAGTGAGCCTTGCCCGGATTCTCTTGATATCTGCTGACCATGCTCAAAGCAAAGGTCGCATCAGGGCAAATACAAGGCATAACATACGTGATTGAGCCTACATCGGAAGCAAATGGAACTCGGTTCGTCTCATTTATCTCAGCCTCTGTACTTAGGCATTGAGTCTAACTCAGTTTGGCGTTACTTTGGATTGGTAAGTTACCTTTCATGGAATCCTGCATGCTGAACCTTTTCAGCACCATATCCAAGTAGGTACTTTGACTAAGTTCAATTAGTCCATTACTCATTTCTCTCAATAGACTTATCCCTAGGATATATGCAGCTTCTCCAAGGTCCTTCATAGCGAAACACTTCCCAAGCCAGGATTTAACCTCCTGCAAGGTTGGGATGTCATTTCCAATGAGTAGTATGTCATCCACATACAATACCAAAAAGCTAACTATACTCCCACTAGCCTTAACATACACGTAAGACTCATATTCACTCCTCGAAAAGCAAAACTCTTTGAATTTCTCATTGAAACAAAGATTCCACCAGCAAGATTCTTGTTTTAGCCCATGGATAGATTTCTCCAGCTTACACACTCTACTAGGGTGCTTTGTATCGACAAAACCCTCTGGCTGACTTATGTAAACATCCTCAACCAACGTTCCATTAAGGAAAGCAGTTTTGACATCCATTTACCATATTTCATAAACATGAAATGCAACTATGGCTAGCAAAACCCTAATAGACTTAATCTTTGTTGCTGGTGAGAAGGTCTCATCATAGTCAACTCTCAGAGTTTGAGTAAAGCCCTTCGCAACCAATCACACTTTTTAAGTGTGTACATTCCCATCCATGTCGGTCTTCTTCTTGAAGATCCAATTCCACCCGACCGTCTTATGACCCGGTAAATTGTCAAAGAAGTTCCAAACTTGATTGTCATACATGGACTGAATCTCGTTGTCCATAGCCTCTTTCCATTTGGTGGACTCAGGGCCTACCATGGCTTCCTTAAAGCTGTTAGTCTCATCCAAATTTACCAGTGTGCTATCACTGATAAATGCATCACCTTTTTTAGTAATATGAAAACCATAGTAATGCTCAAGTGGGTTCCTAACTCTTGTGGAACGCCTCAGAGGCACAAAATCATCTATCTCTCAACAGGAGTTTCCTCCTCAGGTTGATTGCTAGTGTTTGAGGTTCCTTCACTGCTTGAATCTTCAAGTTCTTCAAGGTCAATTTCCCTCCCACTATTTCCTTGGCTTATAAACTCTCTCTCGCAAAAGACCCCTCTCCTTGCCACAAAGACCACATTCTCACTGGGTCTGTAGAAGAGGTAACCAAAAGAATGTTGTGGGTACCCGATGAAAATACATTGCTTACTACGAGGCTCGAGCTTATTCTGAGTCTCACACCTCACAAAAGCCTCGCAACCCCAAATCTTGATGTGGTCCAAATTCGGAAGTCTCCTAGTCCACATCTCGTGAGGTGTTTTGGCAACCTTCTTGGCATGGACTAGGTTAAGGATATGGGAGACAGTCTCTAAGGCATACCCCCATAATGAAGCTCGACTCATCATGGAATGGACCATGTCTAACAACGTTTGATTGTGCCTCTTAGACACACCGTTAAGCTCTGGTGTTATGGGAGGTGTCAATTGTGAAACAATTCCACATTCCTTAAGACAACCAAGGAAATCTGTACTAAGATACTCTCCTCCTCGATCAGATTGGAGCATCTTAGTGTTCCAACCAAACTAATTCTCCACTTCCTGTTTAAACTCTTTGAAGTTTTCAAAGGTTTCCAACTTATTCTTGATTAAGTAGACATAACCATGTCTACTATAAGCATCAGTAAAGGTCACATAGAAGTGGTTAGCATCCCTTGTGGTTGTTCTAAAGGGTCCACACACACCTAGAACAAGTACCAATGAAGGGTGACTTGTCATTTTACCAAGTAAACAAGACTTGCAACTATCATCTGACCTTAAGTCAAATGACTCTAGGACTCCAGCCTTCTAGAGATGTCTTATATGCTTCTTGTTAACATGTCCAAGATGACAATGCCACAAGGATGCTTTGTCCAAACTAGTGAAAGAATTGATATGTAATACATTATTTCCTAAGTTGTCTACAACCAAAAAAGTTTCATATACACCATCACAAGGTAATGCTTTAAAATAAAGAACATTATTATAAAAGGCATTAATACCACCAAATTCATTATCAAATGAAAAAGTAAATCCTTGTTTGTACAAACCATGTAAGGAAATAATATTTCTCGCCATTTCAGACAAGTAACAATACTTATTCAAATCTAACACTAACCCAGTACTTAGCAACAAAGAATAAACTCCAATCTTGGTGACAGGTGAGACATTCCTATTCTCCATGATCAAGTTTATCTTTCCGTGCTCCACATCCTCACTTCTTCTTACGACCTGCAAATCAGAACAAATATGAATACCGCAACCTATATAAAAAACCCAAGAAGTAATATGTGATGATTTATTAGACAATATAGTGTAAATACCTGCATGGGTAGGTTTAACCTTCCCATCCTTAATATCTTGCAAATACTTGGGGCAATTTAGTTTCTAGTGCCTCTTTTTTGGACAATAGAAGCATTGAGCTTCCTTAGGGTTTGAAGAAGGAATAATGGAACCACCTTTGGTTCCACTTGAAGAGGAGCCATCTAGGGACTTGCCCTTGGTAGCCTTCGAAGGGTTTGTCCTCTTCTTCCCTCTACTTTGCACGATTGCCAAGACAGGAACGGAATTAGGAGTAGGAGTGGTAACAACCGATTTACCCTTGAGACCACTTTCGACAGTCTTCAAAAGTCCTTGAAGTTTGCTGACTGTAACTTCCTCCTTGTTCATGTGATAAGTCATTCGGAATTGATCATAAAAAGTAGGTAAAGAATGTAGTATGATGTAAATACCCAACTCCTCGGGGAATTTCACATTCAAATTCAGCAAACAGTCCACATACCTTTGCATTTTCTGTAAGTGGCCCGTTATGGATTCACCATCCTTCATTCGGCTTGTTATCATGGAAGAGATGATATCATACCTCTCTTGACGAGCACTTTGATGGTAGCGGTCCATCAAATCCATGTGCATCTCAAAAGGGTAAAAGTCCTCATAGGACTTTTGGAGTTCCACGGTCATTATGGCCAACATGATACATGCGACTGTGGTAGCATCTCTCTTATGTACCCTAAACTCAGCAATCTCCTCTGGAGTAGCAGTGGACTCATCAATTTCCTTTAGCTCCTTGTCGACGACATATTCCTTGTCCTCGTAACGAGCGACCATCCTGATGTTCTGGATCCAATCCATAAAGCTGGAACCATTGAAGATGACACTCCCACACTTTTTCATGAGAGAGAAGGAGCCGGTGGGATTTGAACCAGAAGCAACATTATTGGAAGAAATCTGAAAAAGAAGAAGACAATCTTAGATTAGATATAGGATCCTTAATAGGACACCCAAATGTAATATTAAGTCTAGGACGCAACACAATACTTTATAACTTGGAAGAGGGATGTCGTAATCTAAGCTATAAAATATTTGAAGGTAGGCGAATGACGATTAACTAATTTCCACCATGAAAAACGAAATAAATTATTAGGTTTTAATTGGTTTTGAAACTCCTAGATTCTTTTGAGATTCATTGAACTTTTCATTAGGATGTTTCGGTCTCTATTGTGCCCTCTCAAGTTTGTGACTGGGATGCCGAGGATCACAAACAAGGTGTGAATAACCATGCAAATTAACTTAGTACCATTAATCTTTATCACCTAATCGATATGCGGGTTAGCCACATGCGCTGCACCGAGCTATGATAAACATTAAGTCACCCTTTTCCATTCTTACTAGTCCATGTTAGTGTGCCGATTACCCACTTACACTCCATTAACGACTTGGTAAGGTACAAAGTGTAATTTCATGGGATAGCACCAGTTTCACATTTTCCTAAAGTAACTAAGATTGGGAATTTAAAATAAAAGTTTAGTTACTTTATATTTTTCATTATACTTTTAATGAGAATTATAGTCCTTCTCCTACCCGTTCGGCTAACCATCCTCCACCAGTCTAGGAAGCGGTGGGTGAGAGTGGACACCCATTAAGCTGTCATTTTATAGGAAACAACCTTATACCCCCCTTATAGACCGACTTCCAGAATGAGGCTTACTAACGATAAAACTGACTTGCTCTTATATATATATATATATATATATATATATATATATATATATATATATATATATATATATATATATATATATATATATATATATATATATATAAACTTATAATACTATAATGTATAAGGGTTGAATTTTAACTTTTAAAACTCTAGGGTATGGAATTAAAGTTTTCTAAAGTGACTTTACAAATTCCAAAACTTGAGGGCATGTTTTGAAACTATTCAAAAACTTTCATATTCATAACTTATGAGTTTAATGGTTAATTAAAAAGAAGACTCTTCATCTTTATGTAACCTATGGTTCCTTAATAACTTTTAAAGAAGTGACATTTGGTAAACCATAACTTGAGGACAAATTATGGACTCCATCAAGAACGTTTTGATCCAGAATCATATCATCAAACAAATTGCACATAATTCCTATGATCTTAATAAACTCATAAGCATGAATATACATATCAACAATTTCAAGAATCATACCTACAAAACTTGAAATTTTGATAATAGCCATTGAAAATGGATTAGAATAACCATTACACCATCAAAAACAAGTTTTATAAGACCAAAACAATTTAGGGTAATGTTTCTAGTCCATTTCTAGCAGCAAAACTCGAAAATCTGCACACAGGGCCATCTACTCATCGAGTGCAGTAACCTACTCGACGAGTAGGTTGAAGAAACACATGGACTCATTGAGTCCCCCCATGGACTCGGCGAGTTCACTGTGCAAATGGAAGAAAATAGACTTTTTTTTTCAAGCATTTTCCATCAAATATCAGGAAAGCAAGCCTAGGCTCTGATACCACTGATGGGTTTTGAGTATTTTAACACTCCTATGGTGTACATGGAACCCTAGAAACCTTGGATCTATGTTTTCTCTAATATTTGTGCAAATTCGATTTTCCAATGTTTACATCCTAACTAGCATACAATGGGGAACTTGTAATATAAAAACTAGTAGAATGAGATACCTTTGTGTGTTTATGATTCCTTAAGACCTTTTGAGCCTAGCACCCCAAGTGTGATGCCTCAAATTTTTCACACAACACCAAAAAACCTTGGAATAACTTAAGAGCAGAATACTTTGATCACAAACTCGGCTAGCCCTCACCCAATAGTCTTAGTACGAATTTTGCTAGGTAATGAGGTCTTTATATAGTGTGCCACATGTATGGTTACTCCATGTAAACCCTAATATGCATGACTTTTCATATTCAATGATCCATGGGTTCATAACCTCCATGGAGCATCCATGCAGCACCCAATGGGTCCTAGTCCAATCTAGTGAATCATGGATAAATAGCCCACTACATAAGAATAAAAGATTTACATAATCTATTCTCATATATTTAATTAGTCTCTAATTGATCACAAAATTAATTACAAATTAATTCTTGATCAATACTAATTAAATAATCATATTAATATATTAGAACTTTTAATATATTAACAAACCATAAGTATTCTTTTTCTCATTTGTTTATCTAATTGTTCTGATGTCATGCAACCCAAATGGACATTGCTAAACCAGGTCAAGTACATACCCAATATAATTATGGACTTAGACACTTTATCCAACACTTGCATCATCCAATTGATTGAGATTCCGCACCAAAAATTGGATCTGATTGATACCTCAAGCAAATTTGGGACTTACAATTGATATCAGAGCTTGGATTGTATCAATCATTGTCACAAGATCTGTAGCATTTTTGCAATTTTTCTTGAGGAGTTTTTTGTTTTTGGACATATTTTTGATAAATATTGGGGGTTTGTTCTTTGAGTTTTTCATAAAAACGAGTTTTTGATCGACTTTTGGAGCAAAAGGGGTGAAAAACATTGTTTTTTCGAAATTTCCAAAGGGTTCATGGCCGATCAGAAAAAGGGTTCTCGACTGGACAGAAGAAGGGTTCTCGGCCGAACCGAAGAAGCGTTCACGACGCATAAGCATTTCCAGCTTCGGACGTTCTCGGCCGCACACCTCGCACGTGTTCGGTTCTCGGATAGTTCTAGGCAAGCAAGCTCCAACACGTGATTGGTTCTCGCACGCGTAGTAATTTTTCTTACGTGACCAGGAATCGAACCCGGGTCCTCTGCCTCTAAGTCCACCGCCTTACCAGTTGGGCTAGGTTGCCTCATGTTACTCTCCTTCCCAATTTAATTTAAAACGGCTCCCTGTTTCGGTTCTAGTTTCGCATTTTAACACTTTTAACCCAAAAATTCAAAATTTTCAAATTTTAAAATTCCATTTTCTACCCAAGAATTTTGGTTTTTAATTTTTTGACTTTTCACCTTAAAAATTGACTTTGCTTTCCAATTTTGACCTTCGACTCTAAACTTTGACTTTCTCGTTTAACTTTCAAATTTTCAAATTTAGCCTTTCAGTTTGATTTTTAATTTTTCTTTTTCAAGTTTGATTTTTTAAATTTGACTTTTATGTTTGACTTTTAAGTTTTTAGTCAAAGGGCATCTTTGGTAAACAATGACTTCCACTAACATCCCGGTCAATGAAGTTTCGTGTTCTCAATCTTGTGAAGCTACGATTAAATTTCTTTGTAAATGAAAGTATTTATTAAAAAGAGAAAATGAGGACCTTAAATATGAAGGATATGCACTTAGGAAAGGTCAAAACCCCTTCAAGTAGAATATAGTAATAAATGTGAAATTTACAACTATGTTTAAAGGGAAATGGCCAAATTAAGTGCCGAACTTGATGCATTGAAAGCTAAATATAAGGATGTCGAATTTAACCTTAAGAAATTTGATGTGTCAAGTGAGGTAGTTGCATCCATGATTGAAAAACAACTAAAATTTGAAGATAATCAAAATAAGGGTCTAAGGTATAATAGTGTTCCACCTCCATTTAATGACAACTATAACTCACCCCTTGAAACTAATGAGGAAGAAATGTCAGATCAGTATGGCCAAACCCCTATCCCAACTCCAGTTAAGACTGAACCATCTAGGCCTAATGAGGTTATTCAGGTGAACGTTTCTGATGCTTCTACTTCATGTACATGTAAAGTAGTAGAGGACGAGGACAAGGAGAATATAACTAATTGTAGGTCTATAAATTCTGATGATTGTCAAACCAATGTCTCCTTCAACTCTGAATCTGTTGCTTCTAACTTAGTTACTTCTGATCATCCAGTTGTTGGTAAGTATAGGGCACTAATTCAAGCTAAATAGAGTGCCTATTGCAAGTGTGCTTATGGGAACAATCAGAGACAAGGCAAGGGCACGCCACCCGGGGCAAGCAGAAACAACTTCCAAGTGAAGAAAAAACTTGTTTTCACTGCGGAAAACCTGGACACATTGCCAGAAATTGTTCAAATCATGCATACGTTCCCTACTACGCACAAGGCTGGAAGAATGTGCAAAGAGGGAATTTTCCAAAGGAACCCCTTCAATGTCACAATCACGCAATGGTGACCGGAACGCGCAGAAGGCCAAGAATCAAAATCCCAAAGTCAAGAAGGGAATGACAAACAAGAAGTCCAATCCAGGAGATGCTCAAGTGAAATCAAAAACATTTAGATCAAAGTCATCTCGAAGATCGGCTTCAACTTCAAAATCAAGTGTCGAGGCACCCATCTGCTTGAACAAGAAATGGGTTAAACCCAACTACATATGGGTACTAAAGGTTCAATTTCCTAAATCATCTAATGATTCTAACATTTCTTCATCTTCTGTCTGTGATAAGCAGGATATGTCATGGGAGAGAGTACCTTGCAAAGATGACAAAGGTCGACCCAGTTTCAAAAAGTACTGGGTTCCAAGGATCAATGGATCCAGCTCTGTGCTGGAGTAGCTATGGATGCATATCATCAGACTTCGATTTGTTGATTATGGTTGTTCCTGGCACATGGTAGGGAACATCTTTCAACTGTACAACATTCAGAAGTTTGTTTGAGAGTATGTCTCCTTTGCGGGAAAGGAAGAAAGGAAAGGATTACACACAGGGTTTATGCTTAATGATGTGAAGAATTTTCGGATCTGTTCTGAGATTATGCATGCTATTCTCAGACCTTCTGGATGAAAATTCAATCTGTGACTTACGATTTGAGTTTTCTTCTCGATACTCGTATGTTTAATTAAAATGAATCACTTCAAATACAAATTTGTTTTAATTGTGCTCATTTATTTTTATTTCTTTACTATGCTCAATTTAAGGGGAAGAAATCAAAAATACAAATATATATATATATATATATATATATATATATATATATATATATATATAAAGTCAGAAAATACAAAAAACATGTTTTATTTCGTAAGTACCTTATGGGAAGAGATATGAAGTCTAGTGTTAAAGGGCAATTTACGATACATGTAATGCACTAAAGTTGAGTTGTCTAGACTCAGTGTTCAATGTGCTGGTAGGCACAAATGATTTAAAAGGACTAGAGATTGTTTGACAAATGAAAGGACTTGACAATATGAACTTAGATAGTTTCATTTGGACTGACAATATGACGCTCGGGTAGGTTGAGCAGTAAGATAAACTTGGGAACCTGCGAGATACATTAAAAGTTAATTATGTAGAACTGTGGCTTAACATTTCATTGATATATGGACTTATGTCATTCATTCAGGTACTGATAGGGCAACTGGGGGTTCTGATAAAGTATGTCTGTAGGAATTTTTTTTGTTTTCTATCTGTTAGACATATGTTCCCTCCTTTCAGTGATTGGAACATATCCGTCCTAGAATGCAACATATGTAACTCTATGTAACGATGTAAATTTTCAAACAAAATTTTCATTTTCAAAAACAATAAAACTCCTTTCAGAATTCTCAAAATCACATATGTCTCAAAATGTCAACAAATAAAATGTAACATCCGGATTCCCAAGTATCATATTTTAAGTATTTACTTTTGAGTTAAGCAGGGGGACTCGACGAGTTGACGCCTAAACTCATCGAGTAGGATCGTGACTGATGACTCAGACTAATGAATGGACTCGACGAGTCTGTGCTATTTACAGAAACCCTAAATCTTTGGGCTGAGCCCTATTTAAAAGCAATTATGGCCTTCATTTGTGGCTATCTTCCCAGAAGAGAGAACCCTAACGAGTTCGAGTGTGCAGAGTGAGAGAAAGAGCCATCTTGAGCTTTTTGGTGTGATTTTGCAAGAGAGGAGAAGAGTTCCAGCAAGAAGGCCAGAGGAGGTTGTGGTTCTAAGTTATTCAAGCAAAGAGCTTCATTCTGAGGTACCAAATCGAACCCTAGTCTTCCCTATTGTGTAGATTCCATTTTTGGGGTTAGGGCTTGAATCATTTCATTTTTGGGGTTTTGGATACCTCAGTCTCCTCTTGCAAGTTTGTGATATAGATCTAGACCCTTCTAGGTCCAGAGAGTCCCAATGATCCAGCTTTATGCAATCCCATTGGAGTTTTCAATCTAGGTTGTCTTTTTAGGAGATATATTATCAAATAGAGCTTGATGTGTGGTGCATGGACATAAAGATTGAACATTTACATGACCTTTGGGTGTTAGAAGGTTAGATCTATAGGTTAGAGAATCAGATCTAACCTCAGAATGTCAAATGAGTGTTGCAATGGAGGAACTCACCGAGTCCATAAGAGGACTCGATGAGTCGGATCTGGTTGCCCCATGATTCGTGATTAGTGGTAACTCGTCGAGTGAAAGGCTAACTCGACAAGTCGAGTAAGGCCTTAAGAGGATTCAGAGGACACACATGGACTCACCAAGTGACTTGAGTGCACTCGATGATTCTGGTCAAAGTTGGACCATTGACTGAGTTGATTTTAGTTGACCTTAGGGTTCGTCAAACTACTTTAAAGACAGGTGATGGAAGGGTAGAATAATCTTCTACCCATTCTTAGAGAGGAGGATGTAAGGAGTGTATTTATTATAGATGTTATCATTTTGATAGGCGGATGCTAGATTGGGGATTCGAGCACGAGAGTTTTCTATACATCTTACAAGGTGAGTATTCTCACTATACATTACCTAGAGCGGTATCTATGCGCAGACCGGAGGGTCTTACGTGTTATGTGCTTGCTTGAGATTATGTGGTTTATGATTTATGTAGGGGTGAGCATTTGGACCGGTGGACCGGACCGGACCGTTTTTTTGGACCCCCGGGCCGGTTCTTGGTTCTAAGATTTCTTGCCGGTCCGGTCCGGTTTTTACCGGGTTTAGAACCTGTTGGACATGATTAAGATTTTTGTGATGTTTTTTTAAACGCACATAACTCATTCGTTTTAATTCGGATTGACCTGCGGTTTTTTCCAACATTTAGTTTACAGTTTGTAGATGAATTTAGACTATAATTTTGTTTATTTTGGTATTATATTCACTGTGTTACAATCCTTCAAAGTAGAGCTATCAAAGCTGAACAAATTCAACTTTTCAACAACATTTTGTAAGATGTGACGTTTTTTAAACACCCATAACTTATTCGTTTTAAGTCGGATTGACCTCCGATTTTTTCCAACATTTAGTTTACAGTTTGGAGATGAGTTTAGACTATAATTTTGTTTATTTTGGTATTATATTCACTGAGCTACAATCCTTTAGAGTAGAGCTATCAAAGTTGAAAAAATTCAGCTTTTTAGCAAGATTTTATAATCTGTGACGTTTTTTAGACACCCATAACTCATTCGTTTTAAGTCGGATTGACCTACGGATTTTTCCAAAATTTAGTTTACAATTTGTAGATGAATTTAGACTATAATTTTGTTTATTTTTGTATTATATTCATTGAGTTACAATCCTTCAAAGTAGAGCTATCAAAGCTGAAATATTTCAGCTTTTTAGTATTATTTTATACTATAATTCCGAGTCCGCGTTTAGCACTTGTGGTAGAGTTGTAAGTGAGTATCAAACTAGTTTATTGACATTGATAGTTGAAGCTTTGTTATGCACCCAAGATTGGGTGATAAAGTTTACAAATCCGATAGTTGACAACGTTGGTGACATCTTGAATGATGATGATATAGCTTTGGGTAAAAAAATTACAATCTTTATTTTTTTTTTACATTTATTACTTTCTATTAAATACTAACAACATTTTCATTTGTGTTTATGTAGAGATTGCACAAGCTTTAAATATGTTACATATGGATGACAATGATATGGGGAAGAGGCCAATGGAAGATTAGATTATGAGTTTATGAAATTTGTTAGTTTGGTTGATTTTAAAGTTTAAACTATGATTTTTGTTGTTACGGTAATACTTTTGTATTTTTGTCTTAAAATTGTTTAACTTTTGTTGGTGAACTTGATTTATATGTTAGTTGCTTTTATTTGGAAAATTAATTTTTGCAAATTGCAAGTTATAATATTATACATCAATGTAGATTAGTTAGGCATGAAACGGAAACATATTAATTTTGCAAGTTATAATATTATACATCAATGTAGATTAATTATTATACTCTATGCAATTAAAGTTGTACCGGTCCAAACAGGTCCAAAAACCGGAAAACCCGGACCTGGACCCGGACACAGACACGGACACGGACACGACTCATCCGGTCCGGTCCATGGTCCACAAAATTCTCCATAACCGGTCCGGTCCAAGAGCCGGTCCGGTCCGGTTCGGTCCGGGCCGGTCCAAATGGTCACCCCTAGATTTATGTATGCTATGTGATATTAGACCGAACCAGAGGGTCTAACGACTTACGTGGCTAGAGGGTCCTCAACCACACCGGACCGGAGGTCCTACGATTTTGACCGGACCAGAGGCTCCAATGAGCTACGAGACTGGAGGGTCCTGCTGAGACACATTGACCGGAGGGTCTTATTGAGTTATGTCCTTGAGTGGCTTATGTGTTGTATGTGGTATTTTGGGAAACTCACCAAGCATTTATGCTTACCGTGTTATGTGTTATGTGTTTCAGGTACCGGCGAGGATCGCACGTAGGCACTGACATTATCTATACGCAATGATAGAGTGTTATGTGTTATGTATTTGAGATTTTGGGATATGTTTCATTGGGAGAATATTTGATACACTTGTGTTTGTGATCACTTTATGAAATATGTTATGTTATAAAAATGAAAAATTGATTTGAAAATTTACGTCGTTACAAGTGTGTATCAGAGCCTTGGTTTGAGGGATTCGGATGCACCTTAGGGCGTATCTGAACTCAAACTGAGGATTTGAGAAAAAATTTCATAAAAGAAACAATATTTTACTAAAAGAGTAAAATATTTTGAGAAAAGCAGAACAGAGCAGTGTGTACGATCAACCAGCGCCCGAACGGTGATTTCCCAAAATAACCTTACATTATGTGTTATAAGATGTTATGTGATATGATTTGCATGCTAGAGTAGGCTAGGTATTTATATCTAGGAATAGAGTGGCCTGATTTGTGATGCCTTAGCCTAGGAGATTTCTGCTACTATGAGTTACTTCGAGAGTGAGTAGGTAGCAGTGAGGAGCTTATGAGAGGTCTACTGGAGGGTAGCCTGTGTTTAGTGAGATATAGTATACTTGAGATCTGTGATCCTAGCAGGCGGGCCTAGGGTTAATAATAATGCGGTGTGGAAGGTAGTATAGGGCCCGTACTACTGGAAACACCAGATCGGTGAGCAGTCAAAGTAAGAATCCTTAGGGTACTAAGGAACAGGTAGGGTTGAGTATCGAGTGCGAGTGTACTACAGCGAGTCTCTGATTTATTTTATGTTGTGTTTCAGAGACATAATGGTTGGTACATGCCACACACTAGGGGACAACGACTTTAGCAACGAGGAGATTCATCAGATGATTTATGACGAGGTGGTGGCGGCGATCAAGGAGGCCATTTTGGAGATGTTTGAGTCTATCAAGACCATGCTGATTGAGACGTTCGATGAGAGATATGCTGCTGTTACTAAGGCGGTTGCTGCTACAGCCACTACAGCTGTTGTTGCCGCGAGGCCACAGGGGGGTGACTCGTTGTTGTACCGAGAGTTCAACAACACGAAGCCACCAGAGTTTGATGGGACTCAGGATTTGATGGCCGTGATGAAGTGGATCTCTGACATTAAGGGATGCTTCTATACCTGCTCTTGTCCGGAGCATCTGAGGGTACAATTCGCTTTAAACCAGCTTCGCTTGGGAGTAAAGGACTGATGGAAATTTGTGACGGCTGATTTCACTTACAGTGGTGACCTGGGAGAGGTTCACCACCATGTTCCAAGATGAGTATGTTCCCCTGGTGGAGAGGGAACGGTTGGGACAAGAGTTGTTGTCCCTCAAGCAGTGGACGGAGTCCGTGACTGTGATTACATGAATGTTTGATGAGAGGGTGTTGTTTTGCCCTGAGCACATGTCTACCGAGTAGGCACGTATGAGCTGATATCTGAGCGTACTGAGGAGAGACATTCATGAGTTCGCGGCGAACTGGACATACCGGACATTTTCTGAGTTGCAGGAAAATATCCGAAAGAAGGAGATTGAGCTAGTGACTCAGGCTAGGGAGGAGGCCGAGTCTTAGAGGAGGGACAGACGACCGGTGCAGTCACAGCCGGCAGCCAAGTGGGCAAAGCCCGCTAGTTCAAGATCTAGGGGACAGAAGGGCCGCACTTGTGGGAAGTGCGGAAAGAGCCATGAGGGAGTATACAGAGTTGGGGTGTGCTAAAAGTGTGGTAAGGAGGGGCATTTCGTGAGGGATTTCCCCAAGGGGTTTGCAGTTTGTTTTCACTGCAACCAGACTGGCCATCAGAAGGCCGATTGCCCACAGCTACTTCAGGGATCAGCACAGGGATCTGCACCTGCTGTGAGAGCTACCGAAGCCCAGCCAGCAAAGATGGAGGCACCGAAGGCTCGCAAGAGAGCCTTTCAGTTGACAACGGAGGTGGTCCACGCAGCGCCCGATGTCGTGGCTGGTATGTATTGTTTTATTTACTATAACTAAGCTTGAGACATTGTGCTTATATGGTTGTATGCATAGGTACTTTCCTTGTGAATTATGTACCTGGTTTGGTGTTATTTGACTCGGGTGTGAGTCGATCTTTCGTGTCATTAGCATTTAGCCATCACATCAGTATGTGACGGGAGATGTAGAGTCTCCCTCTACGAGTTTCTATAGCTAATGAGCGAGCAGTTTTTGCTACTGATGTGATTCGAGGGTGTGTACTCAAGATTTTTGGCGTTGAGTTCCCGATAGATTTGGTACTGATTGCGATGGGGGATGTATGTGTCATCGTGGGCTTGGACTGGTTGAGCAAATTTGGAGTTGTTATCGACTGCGAGTGTCAGTTGGTGACTATATGAGACCCTAGTGGGGAGTACTTACGGTTTCTGGCGAGGGTACCCGATCTGGGTCAGCATTCTGCTCAGCTGCCAAGCAAAGGCAGAGTCTAAAGTATGGCTATAGAGGGTTTTTAGCCTATGTGGTGGATACGTGAGTTGCCGCAGAGAGGCCGAGTTCTGTCGATGAGGTTTTGATAGTGCGTGAGTACTTGTATGTTTTTCCCAAGGAGTTGTCGGGTGTGCCTCCGGAGAGGCAGGTGGAGTTCCATATTGATTTGGTTCCGGCAGATGGAGTTCTATATTGATTTGGTTCCTTGCGCCACCAGAGATGCAGGAGTTTTCCTCACAGCTTTAGGAGCTGTTGGGGAAGGGATTCATCCTACCGAATAGCTCGCCGTGGGGAGCGCCAATCCTTTTTGTCAAGAAAATGGATGGTTCACACCGGATGTGCATTGATTACTGGGAGTTGAACAAGTTGACGGTCAAGAACCATTATCCACTACCGAGGATCGATGATCTGTTCGATCAGTTGCAGGGTGCATCTTGGTTCTCCAAGATAGACTTGAGGTCTGGATATCATCAGATGAGGGTGCGTGATGAGGATATCCTAAAGACGGCTTTTAGGAATCATATGGGCATTAAGAGTTCGTGGTGATGCCTTTTGGGCTCATCAATGCACCAGTAGCGTTGATGGATCTCATGAACCGAGTGTGCATACCGATGTTAGATTGATCGGTGATTATGTTCATCGATGACTTTCTAGTGTATTCGAGATCTAGAGAGCAACATGAGGAGCATCTGAGAGAGATCCTTGGAGTATTGATATCGAAGAGGCTTTATGCCAAATTCTCCAAGTGTGATTTTTGGTTACAAGAGGTCCAATTCTTGGGGGCCCTCGTTGATCAGAATGAGATATTGGTCGATCCGGTCAAGATTGAGGTTGTTATGAGTTAGGAGGTGTTGAGATCCCCAACCGAGATCAGGAGTTTTCTGGGGTTGGCCGGCTACTATTGGAGATTTATCAAAGATTTCTCCAAGATTGTCGTTACCCTCACCAGATTGATTCGGAAGGGCATTGCTTTTACTTGGGGTCCCGAGCAACATACCTCATTTGAGACTTGACGCTAGAGATTATGCGAAGCACTGGTGTTAGTTCTTCGAGAGGGAATGGAGGATTTCGTGGTGTATTGTGACACGTCTATATCGGGGTTGGGTGCGGTGCTTATCCAGAGAGGGCACGTGATAGCATATGTATCAAGGCAGCTGAAGCCTCATGAGACGAGGTATCCCACCCACGATTTGGAGGTGGGGGCAGTGGTGTTCAGCCTCAAGATATGGCGCCATTATTTGTATGGTGTTTGGTGTACCATATACAAGGACCATAAGAGTTTGAGGTATCTAATGGATCAGCCCAACCTGAATATGCTCTAGAGGAGATGGTTTGATGTGGTAAAGGATTACGACTGTGAGATCCTAGATCACCCGGGAAAGGCTAACGCGATAGCCAATGCCCTGAGCCGTAGGGCGGAGAGTGCCCCGATTCGAGATATATGTGTGAGGATGACGGTAATGAATCTGGTGTTGGATACCATTCGAGAGGCCCAGACAGAGGCTGTGAGACCGGAGACCAACATGAGAGAGCGAGTGATTGGACAGGTATCCGAGTTTGTTACTGATAGTCGAGGGCTTATGACCTTTCATGGTCAAATGTGGGTGTTCTTTATGGGCGGGGCATGTAGCATACTGATGGAGGAGGCGCACAGATCGAGATTCTCGATGCATCCCGGGGCCACTAAGATGTACTTGGACCCGAAGAGAGATTATTGGTGGCCCTGTATGAAGAGGGATGTTGCGTGTGTAGTAGAGAGGTGCTTGACCTGTTGTCGGGTTAAGGGCGAGCACCAGCGTCCGCATGGCAAGTTACAGTCACTAGAGGTTCCCTAGTGGAAGTGGGAACAAATTTCTATGGACTTCATCACCAAATTTACGATGACCACAAGGGGTGTTGATGCAATCTGGGTGATTGTGGATCGACTGACGAAGAGCGATCATTTCCTTGCTATCAGTGAGAGCTCTGTTGCGGAGAGGCAGGCAAAGATATATGTTAGCGAAGTGGTGTCGCGGCATGGAGTTCCGGTCTCGATTGTGTCAGACCGAGATGTACGTTTCACTTCCAAGTTTTTAAAGAAGTTTCATGAGGACTTGGGTATGAGATTGCACATCGGTACTGCTTACCACCGACAGACGGTTGGCCAGAGTGAACGAAAGATACAGACGCTCGAGGACATGTTTTGATCATGTGTGATGGACTTCGGGGGGAGTTGGGATACATACCTACCTTTGGCTAAGTTATCTTACAACAAAAACCACCATTCGAGTGTTGGTATGCCTCCCTTTGAGCTTTTATATTAGAGGAGGTGTCGGACTACCATCTGTTAGGGAGAGGTAGGGCAGCGAGTGATGGGTAGCACAGAGATAGTTCTTAAGACGATTGGGAATATACAGTAGGTCGGATAGAGGTTACTGACAACCCAGAGCCGCCAAAAGATTTATGCGGATAGGCGGCGATCCGAGCTCGAGTTCCAGGTTGGAGACCTTGTACTCCTAATGGTATCTCCTTGGAAAGGAGTGATCCGATTCAGGAAGAGGGGCAAATTTGGTCCCCGATACATTGGTCAATTCAGGGTGATTTCCAGAGTATGCAAGGTAGCATACCGTTTGAAGCTACCCGAGGAGTTGGGTCAGATCCATTATACCTTCCACACATCCCAGTTGAGGAAATGTATAGCCGATGAGACGACGGTAGCGCCGCTAGAGGATATTCAGGTGGATGTGAGCCTGAATTACATTGAGAAGCCGATCGCGATCTTGGATCGGAAGACCATGGTTCTGAGGGACAAAGAGGTGCCCCTGGTTCAGGTCCAGTGGCAACATCAAAGAGGGTCCTATCTGACTTGGGAGCATGAAACGGAGATGCGGGAGCATCATCTAGAGTTGTTTGCAGAGTGAGACTATGAGGACGACGTCTGATTCTAGTGGGGGTGAATTGTAACATCCGGATTTTAAGGTATCATAATTTAAGTATTTACTTTTGAGTTAAGAAGGGGACACGACGAGTTGACGCCTAAACTCATCAAGTAGGATCGCGACTGATGACTCAGATTAATGAATAGACTCGACGAGTCCGTGCTGTTTATAGAAACCGAAAATATTTGGGCCTGATCTCTATTTAGAGGCACTTATGGCCTTCATTTGCGGATACCTTCCCCGAAGAGAGAAGCCTAACGAGTTTGAGTTTGTAGAGTGAGAGAAAGAGCGATCTTGAGCTTTTTGGTGTGATTTTGCAAGAGAGGAGGACAACTCCAGCAAGAAGGACTAGAGGAGGTTGTGGTTCTATGTTATTCAAACAAAGAGCTTCATTCTGAGGTACCAAATTGAACCCTTGTCTTCCCTATTGTGCAGATTCCATTTTTGGGGTTAGGGTTGAATCATTTCATTTTTGGGGTTTTTGAGGCCTCGAACCCCTCTTGCAAGTTTGTGATATAGATCTGGACCCTTCTCGGTCAAGAGAGTCCCAATCATCCAACTTTATGTAGTCCCATTGGCGTTTTGAATCTAGGTTGTCATTTTAAGAGCTATTTCATCAAATAGAGGTTGATGTGTGGTGCATGGACATAAAGATTGAACCTTTATGTGACTTTTGGGTGTTAGAAGCTCAGATCTTTAGGTTAGAGAATCAGATCTGACCTCAGAAGGTCAAATGAGTGTTGCCATGGAGGAAACTCGTTGTGTCCATAAAAAAACTCGACGAGTCGGATCGGGTTTGCCCCACGATTCGTGATCAGTGGTAATGCAACAACGCAAATTTCAAAATAATTTTTCGCATTTTATAAAAACACAAATCATTTAACATTCATAAAAACATTAATGTTTGAAACCCAATCCATGCTATATAAAATTCCCAAGATCAGATAACATAAAAATCCCGTGTGTGTGTACTGATCAAGCCGGCGCCTTCCCACGGTCATCACTAGTACCTGAAAACAAATAACACCAACACTGTAAGCACAAATCTTAGTGAGTTCCCCAAAATACCACACATAACACATATTAGCCACTCCAGGCTATAACTCTGTGGGTCCGTGGACCCTACTCTGTGAACCCTCTGGTTCTAACTCTATGAACCTTCCGGTTCCAACTCTATAAACATGCACAACATAAATCACATAGAAATAATGCAGTACAACACATAACATACATATAGCTTACAAATACTCTGTCACATAACTCTGATTACCTACTCAAGGTAAAGAATAGTGAGAAGACTCACCTTGCGTATCTCGATAACTAGCAAATCCCGGAAATCACTCGTGCTCGATCCCCCGAGCTATAATACTCCTATAACACAATATATCTCTAATTAACACCTTCACAACTAAGGTTGACTACCCCTATCAAGTCAACACTGGTCAAATCTGGTCAACGGTCAACGGTCAACTTTGACCGGACTCGGCGAGTGCACTAGAGCGACTTAGCGAGTCTATACGTGTTCACTGACTCCCTAGGATCCTCTCTTGACACGTCGAGTACTTCCCTGACTTGAAGAGTTCCACCTGGCATGAATCACGGGGCCACCACGACTCAACTCGCCGAGTCTCAAGAACAACTCGGTGAGTTCCAGCTTGACTCAGTCCACCCGTCAACCCTGTCTGACTCTCCCCGACTCACTGAGTCAACCCCTTAACTCGGCAAGACCACTCGCTGAGTGGTTATGGACAATCTTCATGCTACTCGCCGAGTCTGTTCTTCGGACTCAGCGAGTCTATGCCATGCATAAACTCAAACTCACTCCTGAGGTCAGATCCGTTCCAATAACTCACAGATCCGGTCCTTCCAAGCACATACATCACGTAAAGTTACAATCTTGGTGCTCATGCAAAGGTCCAAAGGCCTTATTTGATGATATGGTCTCTAGAATGATATTCTAAGCTCATGGCCTACATTAACACTCATAAAGCTTGAGGGAAAAGGGTCTCTAGACCTCTTTGGGCCTAGATCTAAAGCACCAACACGAGAAGAGGCCAATTAATCCATGGATCATTCCACAAAGAAACCCTAACTCTAAGATTTACACCAAAGACTGAGAAAGGAACGAATGGTTACCTCAAATGAAGTCTCTGAGCTCAGGAATCACTGGATCAGCACCTTCTTTGGTCTCCTCTTGCCTTGATCCTCTTCTATATGCAAAAACACCCACAAATAGTCAAGGATCTTCCTCTTCTCTCTCACAAAACGCTCAAAGACTCTTTAGGGTTCTCTCTGGGGTTGGTGGCCGCAAATGACGGCCATAAGCCCCTTTAAATAGGTCTAATACCCTGGAAATTAGGGTTTCATTAAACAGCGTGGACTCGCCGAGTCCACCTTTTGGACTTGCCGAGTCCACCTTTTGGACTCGCCGAGTCCGAACGCGAACCCGTGCCCAAACCGCGATCATACTCGGCGAGTTTGAGCTCCAACTCCCGGAGTATTCTCACAAATCACCAAAATTATAAGAATAAATAGTACCTGGGAATCCAGGCTGTTACAATTCTCCCCCACGAGAACTAGACTTCGCCCTCGAAGTCTCGCTCTGCAAATAACTCCGGATGCTACTCACGCATCTCATGCTCCGACTCCCAAGTCATCTCGGACCCCTTCCGATGCTGCCACTGAACCAAAACCAAGGGTACCTCCTTGTTCCTCAGAACCTTGATTTTGTGATCTCTGACTGCCACTGGTCTCTCAGCATAATTCAGGCTCGCATCCACCTGAATATCCTCTAATGGAACCACTGCCGACTCATCGGCTATACACTTCCGCAGTTGCGACACATGGAAAGTGTCGTGAATCTGCCCCAACTCTGCTGGCAGTTCCAAAGGATAGGCTACCCGACCTACCCTCGCGATCACTCGGAATGGACCAATATATCGGGGCCCCAATTGCCCCTCTTCCTGAATCGAATCACTCCTTTCCAAGGAGAGACCTTCAGGAGTACAAGGTCGCCGACCTGAAACTCAAGCTCGGACCGGCGTCGGTCTGCATAACTCTTCTGACGACTCTGAGTGGTCAACAACCTCTGTCTGACTTGCTGGATCTGCTCTGCCGTCTGAAGCACGATCTCCGTACTGCCCATCACACGCTGTCCAACCTCTCCCCAACAAATGGGGGTCCGATACCTCCTCCCATACAACAGCTCAAAGGGTGGCATACCAATGCTCGAATGATGGCTGTTGTAGGAAAACTCTGCCAAGGGTAAGTACGTATCCCAACTTCCCCTGAAATCCAACACACATGCCCGGAGCATGTCCTCGAGCGTCTGAATCGTCCTCTCACTCTGCCCGTCCGTCTGGGGGTGATATGCGGTACTAAAATGCAGCCGAGTACCCAATTCCTCATGAAACTTCTTCCAGAATCTGGAAGTGAAACGTACATCCCGATCTGAGACAACCGAGATTGGCACCACATGCCGAGATACCACTTCCCTCACGTACATCTCTGCTAACTTCTCTGCGGAAGAACTCTCGCTGATAGCAAGAAAGTGAGCGCTCTTCGTCAACCTGTCCACAATCACCCAAATTGCATCAACTCCCCTGACAGTCCTTGGCAATTTGGTGATAAAATCCATGATGATTTGTTCCCACTTCCATTCGGGAACCTCCAACGGCTGCAACTTACCATGCGGTCTCTGGTGCTCGGCCTTAACCCTACGGCTCAACAAACTACGCAACATCCCTCTTCATACAGGGCCACCAATACTCTTTCCTCAGGTCCAAATACATCATAGTGGCCCCAGGATGGATCGAAAATTTCGACTGATGAGCCTCTTCCATCAAAATGGTACGCGTTCCTCCCACAAACGGCACCCAGATACGCCCTAACCCCAAAATCGATGCATCATAGTATACCACAAAGTCCTCCATTCCTTCCGGGAGGGCTAACACCGGGGCTTCGCATAACCTTTGGCAAAGCGTCTCAAAGGAGGCCTGCTACTCGGAGCCCCATGAAAAAGCGATACCCTTCCGGGTCAACCGGGTGAGTGGCACCGCGATCTTGGAGAAGTCCCTGATAAATCTCCGATAATAACCCGCCAACCCTAAGAAACTCCTGATCTCGAAAGGTGACCTCGGCACCTCCCAACTCATCATCGCCTCAACTTTGGCCGGGTCGACCAATATCCCTTTCTGGTTAACAAGATGACCCAGGAACTAGACCTCTCGCAACCAGAAATCACACTTGGAGAATTTGGCATAAAGCCTCTTCGATCTCAGAACTCCGAGGATCTCCCTCAAATGCTCCTCATGTTGCTCTCTAGATCTCGAATATACCAAAATGTCGTCGATGAATACAATCACCGACCGATCCAGCATCGGCCTGCACACTCGGTTCATGAGATCCATGAACACTGCCGGGGCATTGGTGAGCCCGAAAGGCATCACCACAAACTCGTAATGCCCATAACGCATCCTGAACGCTGTCTTCTGGACGTCCTCATCTCGCACCCTCACCTGATGATACCCAGACCTCAAATCGATCTTGGAGAACCAAGATGCTCCCTATAACTGATCGAACAAATCGTCGATCCTCGGCAACGGGTAACGGTTCTTGACCGTCAGCTTGTTCAACTCCCGGTAATCAATGCACATCTGGTGTGAACCATCCTTCTTCTTGACAAACAGGATAGGCGCTCCCCACGGCGTGCTGCTCGGCCGAATAAACCCCTTCCCCAGCAGCTCCTGAAGCTGCGAGGATAACTCTTGCATCTCTGGAGGTGCAAGGCGATAAAGCACCTTAGCGATAGGCATGGCCCCCGGAACCAAATCGATACTGAACTCCACTTACCTCACAGGAGGCACACCCGGCAACTCCTCTAGAAATACATCCGGGAACTCACGCACTATCGGAACCTCCTCAACTGACCTCGGTCTCTCGGAATCCACCCGCGTATCCATCACATACGCCACAAAACCCTTACAACCCTGATGTAGACACTGCCTCACCCTAGCGGCCGAACAAAACACTGATCCAGAACATGTACCCTCGCCGTACACCGTAAGAACTCCCCCACTAGGGTCCCGTATGGTCACCAGCTGTCGCTTGCAGTCGATAACTGCACCGAATCTGCTCAACCAGTCCGTGCCCATAATGACACAGACATCACCCATCGCAATAGGAACCAAATCAATCGGGAACTCAACACCGAAAATCTCGAACACGCACCCCCGGAGAACCTCCGTGGCATATATCAGCCTCTCGTCAGCTATGGAAACTCTCAAAGACCGACTCAATGCCTCACGACTAACACTGATATGCTGACTAAAAGCCAAAGATACAAAAGACCGACTCGCACCCGAGTCAAATAACACCAAGGCAGGTACAGAATTCACAAGAAAAGTACCTACGCATAACATAATATAAGCATAATATCTCGAAATAAAAATAAATACACGAAAGAATACATACCAGCCACAACATCAGGCGCTGCGCGGACCTATTCCGCGGTTAACTAAAAAGCTCTCCCTCGTGCCCTCGGCGCCTCGGCCTTTACTGGCCGACTCTCTGTAGCTCTGATGGCGGCAGGGGCAGATCCCTGAGGTGCTCCCTGAGAAGATCCTCGCAATTGCGGACACTCTGCCTTCCGGTGTCCGGTCTGGTTGTAGTGGAAACACACCGCAAACTCCTTGGGGCAGTCCTTGGCCATATGCGCCTCCTTGCCAAACTTGTAGCAAGATCCCGCTCTATAGACTCCATCATGACCCTTGCCGCACTTCCCACAAGTGCGGCCCTTCTGGCTCCCAGATTTGGGATCAGCGGGCTTGGCCCGCTTGGCTGCCGGCTGAGACTGCGCAGGTCGCCGATCCCTCCCCTGAGACTCCGCCTCCTCCTTGGCCTGAGTCTCTAGCTCAATCTCCCTCTTCCGGGCATTTGCCTGAAGCTCAGCAAATGTCCGGTACGAAGAGTTCTCCACAAACTCCCGAATGTCTCGCCTCAAAATACTCAAATATCGGCTCATACGTGCCTGCTCAGTGGAAACGTGCTCAGGGAAGAACATCGCCCTCTCATGGAACATCCTGATAGTCACTGTAACAGACACAGTACCCTGCTTGAGGGTCAAAAACTCCTGGGCCAAACGCTCCCTCTCCACCTGGGGAACGTACTCATCTTGGAGCATCGCAGTGAACCTCTCCCAGGTCACTGCCGCAAGCTCAGCATGCGTAAAGTGCGCCGTTACAAACTTCCACCAGTCCTTCGCTCCCAAGCGAAGCTGGTTCAGCACGAACCGTACTCTCAAATGCTCAGGAGATGAGCAAGTGAAGAAAAACCCCTCTATGTCAGAAATCGATCTCATAGCCGCCACCGGGTCTTAGGTCCCATCAAACTCCGACGGTTTTGTGTTGCAGAACTCTCGGAACAGGAATGCATCACCACCCTGCGGCCTTGCGGCAGCAATAGCTGCGGTGGCCGCTGCAACAACAACCTCAGAAAGAGTAGCATAACGCTCGTCGAAAGTCTCAATCAATGTGGTCTTAATAGAATCGAACATATCTGGTATCTCTGCCCTGATGGCCGCAGCCACCTCCTCATGGATGATCTGGCGGATCTCCTCATCACTGGCCCCACTGCTCTCAGGCATAAGACGTGTCCTCACCATGATCTACCTCTGAAATACAACATACAATAAATTAGAATCCATTCGAGTGTACTCACTCTCGACAACTCATTTCTCCTTGATCCTTCGTATTCCAAAGATTCTTACTTGGGCTGTACATCGCCCCGGTGCTTTCAGTAGTACGGGCCCAATACTACTGTCCGCACCGTATCAGAATACACCCCAAGTCCTCCTATTCGGATCCCAAATTCCAAGTACTCTATCATGCATAATCCACTCTCAAACAAATCTCTCATAAGCCCCTCGCTGCTACCTACTCACTCTCAAGCATCTCATAGCAGCTCACCTCTCCCTAGGCAAAGGCATCACAAATCAGGCCACTCTAGTCCTAATAGGAATACCTAGCGTACTCTAGCATGAGAATACATCATATCAATATCAATATCACATAACATGAGGGTATTTTGGGAAATCACCGTTCGGGCACAGATTGATCGTACACAAACTCTGCTCTGCATTCTTCCAAAAATCTTTTAATCTTTTTGAAAATACTTCTCAAATCCTCAGTTTGAGTTCAAATACGCCCGAAGGTGTACTCGAATCCCTCAACCCAAGGCTCTGATACCAACTTGTAACACCGCCAATTTCAAAACAATTTTTCGCATTTTATAAAAACACAAATCATTTAACATTTATAAAAACATTAATGTTTGAAACCCAATCCATGCTATATAAAATTCCCAAGATCTGATAACATAAAAATCCCGTGTGTGTACTGATCAAGACGACACCTTCCCACGGTCATCACTAGTACCTGAAACAAATAACATCAACACTGTAAGCACAAAGCTTAGTGAGTTCCCCAAAATACCACAAATAGCACATATTAGCCACTCGAGGCTATAACTCTGTGGGTCCGTGGACCCTACTCTGTGAACCCTCTGTTTCTAACTCTGTGAACCTTCCAGTTCCAACTCTATAAACATGCACAACATAAATAACATAGAAATAATGCAGTACAACACATAACATACATATAGCATACAGATACTTTGTCACATAACTCTGATTACCTACTCAAGGAAATCACTCGCGCTCGATCCCCTGAGCTATAATCCTCCTATTACACAATGTATCTCTAATTAACACTTTCACAACTAATTTTGACTACCCCTATCAAGTCAACACTGGTCAACTCTGGTCAACGGTCAATGGTTAACTTTGACCGGACTCGGCGAGTGCACTAGAGCGACTCGGCGAGTCTATATGTGTTCACTGACTCCCTAGGATCCTCTCTTGACACGTCAAGTACTCCCCTGACTCGACGAGTTCCACCTGGCATGAATCGCGGGGCCACCACGACTCAACTCGCCAAGTCTCAAGAATAACTCGGCGAGTTCCAGCTTGACTCAGTCCACCCGTCAACCCTCTCTGACTCTCCCTGACTCACTGAGTCAACTCCTTAACTCGGCAAGACCACTCGCTGAGTGGTTATGGACAATCTTCATGCTACTCGCCGAGTCTGTTCTTCAGACACGGCGAGTCTATGCCATGCATAAACTCAAAATCACTCCTGAGGTCAAATCTGTTCCAATAACTCATAGATCTAGTCCTTCCAAGCACATACATCACGTAAAGTTACAATCTTGGTGCTCATGCAAAGGTCCAAAGGCCTTATTTGATGATATGGTCTCTAGAATGCTATTCTAAGCTCATGGCCTCTATTAACACTCATTAAGCTTGAGGGAAAAGGGTCTCTGGACCTCTTTGGGTCCAGATCTAAAGCACTAACACTAGAAGAGGCCAATTACTCCATGGATCATTCCACAAAGAAACCCTAACTCTAAGATTTACACCAAGGACTGAGAAAGGAACGAATGGTTACCTTAAATGAAGTTTCTGAGCGCAGGAATCACTGGATTAGCACCTTCTTTGGTCTCCTCTTGCCTTGATCCTCTTCTATATGAAAAAACACCCACAAATAGTCAATGATCTTCCTCTTCTCTCTCACAAAACGCTCAAAGACTCTTTAGGGTTCTCTCTGGGGTTGGTGGCCGCAAATGATGACCATAAGCCCCTTTAAATAGGTCTCATACCCTGGAAATTAGGGTTTCATTAAATAGCATGGACTCGCCGAGTCCGGATGCAAACCCTTGCCCAAACCACAATCATACTCGGCGAGTTTGAGCTCCAACTCGCCGAGTCTCCTCACAAATCACTAAAATTATAAGAATAAATAATACCTCGGAATCCGAGCTGTTACAGGTAACCCGTCTAGTGAAACGTTAACTTGATGAGTCGAGTAAGGCCTTAGGAGGATTCAGAGGACATGCATGGACTTTCCGAGTCACTCGAGAGCACTCGAGGAGTCTGGTCAAAGTTGGACCGTTGGCCGAGTTGACTTCAGTTGACATTAGGGTTGGTCAAGCTGATTTAAGGAAAGGTTAGGGAGGGGTAGAATAGTGTTCTATCCATTCTTAGAGAGGTTGATGTAAGGAGTGTATTGATTAGAGATGTTATCTTTTTGATAGGCGGAGGCTAGATCGGGGATTCGAGCACGAGAGTTTTCTAGACATCTTACGAGGTGAGTCTTCTCTCTATACATTACCTAGAGTGGTATCTATGTAAAGACTGGAGAGTCTTACGTGTTATGTGCTTGCTTGAGATTATGTGCATTATGATTTACGTATGCTATGTGATATTAGACCGGAGCAGAGAGTCCAACGACTTACGAGGCCAGAGGGTGCTCAACCAAACCTGACCAAAGGATCCAACGATTTAGACCGGACCACTGCGTCCAACGAGCTACGGGACTGGAGGGTCCCGCTGAGACACATTCACCAGAGGGTCTTACCGACTTATAGCCTCGAGTGGCTTATGTCATGTATGTGGTATTTTTGGGAACTCACTAAGCATTTATGCTTACCGTGTTATGTGTTATGCGTCTCAAGTACCAGCGAGGATCGCGGGAAGGCACCGAGATCTGTACACACTGATAGAGTATTATGTGTTATGTATTTGAGATTCTGGGATATGTTTCATTGGGATAGTAATTGATACACTGGAGTTTTGTGATCACTTTATGAAATATTTTATGTTATAAAAATGCAAAATTGTTTTGAAAATTTACGTCGTTACATAAAACACAATCCTAGAATCATAAAAACAATCTCCCGTCAGTGTGTATAATCATGTCGGTGCCTTGACGTGATCCTCGAAACTACCTGAAACACATAACTCATAACAAGGTAAGAATAAGGCTTAGTGAGTTCCCCAAAATACCACACACAACACATCAGCCACATGAAGCTATAACTCAACAATACCCCCCGGTCAATGTGTCTCAGTGGGATACTCCTGTCCCACAACTCAGATGGACCCTCCGGTCCCTCAACTCAGCAGCTCAATATAAAACACAGTATGCATATCACAAAAAAAATAGCAGGATATCTCAAAACATAGCTCATTCACATAAGACCCTTTGGTCATACATAAAGTTACCACAAAAGGTAATTATAGTGAGAAGACTCACCTCGTAAGCTAGCAAATGAAATCTCGAACTCAAAAATCTCAAAATCTACCCACCGGTCTAGCCTCCGCCTAACACATAATAATTATCTCTAATTAATATCGGCTCCCAAGGGCTAAACTAACCCTTTTACACTCACAGAAGGGTGAAAATAGCATTTTACCCCTCCATAGGCTTAATAGTCCAGAATTTGACCAAACCCTAAAAGTCAACACAAGTCAATGGTAGGGAGTACGTTGTGCATACTCGGCTGCCATGCAGACATCAGGGAAGCTCGACCCCTACGCAGCTCATACTAGGATTACGCCCAATGTATGCCCCAATTTCACACTCCTCTCATTTATGGTCTTAACCAGTTAAGACATAGGCTCATATCTTAGTTCTGGATTCCCTAATTTCTCTTTGTCCTTAAAGTTAGTGACTTTAAACCTTTGCATGGCTAATTAGGTCCCAAACACTGAAAACACCCATTTTGTTTTCTTATGTAGCTCATAACTCATGCATGGCTCACTCCTAATGCCCAAGATTGGATGTTTATGACTCTACTACGCACAATACACTAAAAAGGGGCAGATCAACGTCTCTGAGTTCATTATCTCAGAAGGTCTCCATCTCTTGGGACAAAACGCTAATATACCCAAACAACATGCTCATGACAATGTAAATGCAAAGTCTGAAGCTTTATACCTCAATAAGAATCTTCTCATTCAGATTAGCTTGGATCTAGAAGCTTAGACTTCAAATCCTTCTTCTTCAAGACCTTCTATTCTCTTCAAGATGACACAAACACTCTCAAGGCTCAATCACACACACACATGCTTTAGAATGAAGGTTAAGGCACTCTTAGGGGTTTCTCTCTGGGAATGGTGGCTAGAAATAAGGCCATCATATCCGTTATATAGGGGACTAACCCCAAATTAGGGTGGCACTCTAGGCCTAGTACACCCAGTGTACTCATGGGTACACGCAACGTACTAGGTTGTCTCCACGTCATAAGCACACTGCCGAGTATGCTAAGCATACACCTCAGGTACACCCCATATACTTGTTTTTTACTCTTTTTAATATAATGGATAAATTGGACAATAGCTCGATAGATCAAGGTTTTTGAATTATACCTGGACTTGGAATGTTACAATTATCCCCCACTAGAATCAGACTTCACCCTCGAGGTCAAATAGCTCCGGATGTTGCTCCCGCATCTTGGACTCCGACTCCCAAGTCATCTTAGAGCCTTTCTAATGCTGCCACTGAACCTGAACCAGGGGCACATCTTTGTTCCTCAAAACCTTCACCTTTCGAACCATAATCGTGACCGGTCTCTAGGTATAATTCCGGCTCGCATCCACCTGAATGTCCTCTAGTGGAACCACTTCCGTCTCATTGACCATACACTTCCTCAACTGGGACACGTGGAAGGTGTTATGGATATGGCTCAACTCCACAGGTAGCTCTAAGCGGTACACTACCTTACCCACTCTAGCAGTTGCCCTGAAAGGACCGATGTATCGGGGCCCTAGCTTGCCCCTCTTCCTGAATCGTACTACCCCTTTCCACGGGGATACCCTCAGGAGTACAAAATCTCCAACATGAAACTCAATTTTGGATCATCGCCTGTCCACATAACTCTTCTGGGACTTTAAGCCATCATTAATCTCTGTTAGAATTGCAAAATTTGCTCAGTCATCTTGAGCACTATCTCATTACCACCCATTACTTGATGCCTTACCTCTCCCTAACAGACGGGGGTCTGACACCTCCTCTTATAAAGAAGCTCAAAAGGAGGCATGCCGATACTAGAATGGCGGCTGTTGTTGTAAGAAAACTCCGCCGAGGGTAGGTATGTATCCTAACTTCCACCGAAGTCCATAACACATGCTCAAAGCATGTCCTCGAGCGTCTGAATTGTCCGCTCGCTCTGTCCGTTAGTCTGCGGGTGGTAGGCTGTGCTAAAATGCAATCGCGTTCCCAACTCCTCGTGAAACTTCTTCCAGAACCTGGAAGTAAAACGCCCATCCCGATCGGACACTATAGATGTCAGAACCCCATGCCGAACTACCACCTCTCGTACATATATCTCTGGCAGCTTCTCAGCAGAAGAGCTCTCACTGATAGCAAGAAAGTGAGCGCTCTTCGTCAATGGTCCTCGGCAACTTGGTGATAAAATACATAAATATTTGTTCCCATTTCGACTAGGGAACCTCCAATGGCTACAACTTGCCAGGAGGATGCTGGTGCTCGGCCTTAACCCGACGCAACAACTCTTTTCATACAGCGCCACCAATAATCTGTCTTCAGGTCCAAATACATCTTAGTGGCCCCGGGGTGGATGGAGCATCTCGATCTATGTGCCTCGTCCATCAGTGTACGTCGAGCTCCGCCTGTATAGGGCATCCAAATCCTTCCTCGGAAAGTCATAAGTCCTCTGTTGTCCATCACAAACTCGGACACCTTCCCAATCAACCGCTCCCTCTTGCATTTCTCTAGTCTCACGGCCTCCACCTAGGCCTCTCGAATGATATCTAAGACTGGAGTCATCACTGTCATCCTCATACACACTTCTCGGATCGGGGGTACTCTCTGCTCTACGGCTCAGGGCGTCGGCTACCACATTAGCCTTACCCAGATGATAAAGAATCTCGCAGTCATAATTTTTCACTACATCAAACCATCTCCTCTATCTCATGTTATGGTTGGGATGATCTATAAGATACTTCAAAATCTTGTGGTCTGTGTAAATGGTACACCGAACCCCATACAGATAGTGATGATAGATCTTGAGGTCAAACACCACTGCCCCTAGCTCCAGATCGTGGGTGGGATATCTCGTCTTATGGGGCTTCAACTGCCTTGATGTGTACACTATCACGTATCCTCTATACATCAGTACCACACCCACGCCTGAAATAGTTGCGTCACAATAAACCAAAAAATCCACCATTCCATCTGGAAGGGTTAACACGGGAGCCTTACAGAATATCTGGTGAAGGGTCTCAAATGTGGTCTGCTACTCGGGACCCCAAGTAAACACAACGCCCTTTTGGGTCAAACTGGTGAGAGGGATGACAATCTTGGAAAAATCTCTGATAAATCTCCGATAGTATTCGGCCAGTCCCAGAAAACTCCTAATCTCGGGTGGGGGATCTCGGCACCTCCTTTTTCATAACTGCCTCAATCTTGGCCGGATCGACCAAAATACCATTCTGGTTAACAAGGTGTCCCAAGAACTGGACCTCTCCTAATCAGAAATTACACTTGGAGAACTTGGCATAGAGCCTCTCCAATCTCAGTACACCCAAAATCTCTCTCAGGTTCTCTTCATGTTGTTCTCTAGACCTCGAATTCACCAAAATATCGTCGATGAACATAATCACTAAACGATCCAACATGAGCCTAGACACCCAGTTTATGAGGTCCATGAACGTTGTCGGTATGTTGGTGAGCCCGAAAGGCATCACCATGAACTCATATTGCCCATAACGTGTCCTAAAGGCCATCTTCTGGACATCCTCCTCGCGGACTATCATCTGAAGATACCCAGACCCCAGATTGATCTTGGAAAACCAAGATGCCCCTTACAACTAATCAAACAAATCATCGATCCTCAGAAGTGGGTAACGGTTCTTGACCCTCAACTTGTTCAACTCGTGGTAATCAATGCACATCCGGTGTGAACCATTCTTTTTCTTGACAAAAAGGATCGGGGCTCCCCATAGAGAACTACTCGGCCTGATAAACCCTTTCCCCAACAGCTCTTGTAGCTTTGAGGATAACTCTTGCATCTCCGGAGGTGCAAGGCGATAAGGTCCCTTGGCAATAGGCACCGCTCCAGACACAAAATCGATCCAAATCTCTACCTGCCTCTCGGGAGAAACTCCCGGAAACTCCTCAGGAAAAACATCTGGAAACTAGACACTCTCGGAACCTCGGTGATAGAACTCGATCTCTCCGCAGTAGCCCACGTATCCATCACATACGCAAAAAATCCCATACATCCCTTCTGTAGACTCTGTCTCGCTCTGGCTGCCAAACAAAATGCCGACCCAGATCAGGTACCGTCACCATATACTGTAAGCACTCCCCCACTAGGGTCCTTTATGGTCACTAGCTGACGCTCACAGTCGATTGTAGCTCCAAATCGATTCAACCAGTCCATGTCTATGATGACATAGACATCCTTCATCACAATTGGTACCAGATCTGTTGGAAAACTCAACTCCGAATTGTAACATCCGGATTTCCAGGTATCATAATTTAAGTATTTGTTTGAGATGAGAAGAGGGACTCGACGAGCTGACGCCTAAACTCAACGAGTAGGATTGCGACTGATGACTCAGATTAATGAATGGACTTGATGAGTCCGTGCTTTATGCAGGAATTCTAGATTTTTGGGCCTATGCCCTATTTAAGGGTCCTTATGGCCTTCATTTGTGGCCACTCATACCCTTAAGAGACACCATTCGAACTAGAGAGCAT
The DNA here is from genome assembly GCF_051521515.1 of Lactuca serriola. NCBI lineage: Eukaryota > Viridiplantae > Streptophyta > Magnoliopsida > Asterales > Asteraceae > Lactuca > Lactuca serriola. The sequence goes on along the minus strand of NC_136409.1, from coordinate 1,571,785 downwards.
AGAGAGAGAGAGAGAGAGACTAGGAGCTAATTTCTTCACCCTAGAGTATTCTTGCAAGGAAGAAGGAGGGGGTTCAAGCTAGGCAAATTGAGGAGCTCAAATCTTCTATCACTTCATCAAAGGTTGTTGTTTGAGGTATGAATCCATGCCTATTTACGTATATAAAGCAGACCTCATGAATCTAGGGTTTCTTTTCCCCTTCTTTAGTTGGAATATGGAGCATGTAGAGTCCTATTGAGGAATAGACATTGGATATAGACCTTGAGAGGTCCAGAGAGTCCCAACCTTCAAGCGTTATGTAGTCCTATTAGAGTTTTGAGTCTAGGTTGTCATTTAAAGGGCTATTTCTTCAAATAGAGCTTGATGTGTGGTGCATGGACGTAAAGATTGAAACTTTACATGACTTTTGTGTGCTAAAAGGCCAAATCTATAAGTTAGAGAAACAGATCTGACATCAGAAGGTCAAATGAGTGTTACCATTGAGGAAACTTGTCGAGTCCATAAGAAGACTCGACGAGTCGGATCGGGTTGCTCCTCGATTCATGATCATTGGTAACTCGTTGAGTGAAAGGTTAACTCGACGAGTCGAGTAAGGCCTTAGAAGGGTTCAGAGGAAATGCATGGACTCGCCGAGTCAATCGAGTGCACTCGACGAGAGTGGTCAAAGTGGGACCTTTGACTAGAGTTGACTTCCGTTAACTTTTAGGGTTTGGTCAACAATTTTACATTTGGATCGTTGTAGAGGTAAAATGGTCTATACCCCTTCTGAGACTAGAGAAAGGGATTACTCTATCCTTTGAGAATCATTGTTAATTAGAGATAAAATTACTTCTTGTGATTATGCGGAGGCTACACTGGTACATCGAGTTTGAAACTTTCCGAGATTATCCGAGGTGAGTCTTCTCACTATACATTACCTAGAGTGGTATTTATGTGCAGACTGGAGGGTCTTACGTGTTATGTGCATGCTTGAGATTACATGCTATGTGATTTATGTATACTATCTGATATTAGACCGGACTAGAGGGTCCAACTAGCTATGAGACTGGAGGGTCCCGCTGAGACACATTGACCGAAGAGTCTTAAAGAGTTATAGACTCAAGCGGATTATGTGTTGTATGTGGTATTTTGGGGAACTCATTAAGCATTTATGCTTACCGTGTTATGTGATATGTGTTTCAGGTACCATCGGGGATCGCGGGAAGGCACCAACATGATTTGTACACACTGATAGAGTATTATGCAATTGTATTTGAGATTCTGGGACATGTTTCTACCAAGATAACTTTTGATACATTTGATGTTTTGAGATTTCATCATGAGAGATGTTATGTTTTAAAAATGAAAAATTGTTATGTTGTTACAAGTTTGTATCATAGCCTTGGTTTGAGTGATTCGGATGCACCTTCGGGCATACCTGAACTCAACCTGAGGAATTGAGAATATTTTTCATCAAATATTTTTTTAAAGAATTAGATATGTTTGAGAAAAGTAGAACGGAGCAGTGTGTATGATCAACCAGCGCCCAAACGGTGATTTCCCAAAATACCCTTACATTATGTGCTATAAGATATTATGTGATATGCTATGCTTGCTAGTGTAGGCTAGGTATTTATATCTAGGACTAGAGTGGCCTGATTTGTGATGCCTTAGCCTTGGAGATTACAGCTACTATGAGTTTCTTCGAGAGTAAGTAGGTAGCAACGAGGAGCTTATCAGTTTTCTAGTAGAGGGTAGCCTGTATTAAAGAAGATATAGTATACTTGTGATCTGGGATCCTAGGAGGAGCACTTGGAACAAGTAGGGTTGAGTATCGAGTGTGAGTATGCTCGAGCAAGTCTGTGATTTCTTTCTTGCTGTGTTTTCGAGACATCATGGTTGGGACACGCCACACACCAGGGGGCAGCCGCATTAGCAACGTGGAGATTCGCCGGATGATACTTGACGAGGTGGTTACAACGATCTGGGAGGCCATTCCAGAGATGTTTGGGCATATCAAGACCACGCTGATTGAGACGTTTGAAAAGAGATATGCTGCTGTTACTGAGGCGGCTGCTGCTGCAGCAACTACAGCTGTCACTGCCACGAGGCCACAAGGGGGGCGACTCGTTGCTTCTATAACATTGAGGGATGCTTCTATACATGTACTCGTTCGAAACATCTGACGGTATGGTTCGCTTTGAACCAGTTTCGCTTGGGAGCGAAGGACTGGCTGAAATTTGTGATGGCTGATCTCACTTCTAAAGAGATTACAGCGGTGACCTAGGAGATGTTCACCACCATGTTCTGAGATGAGTATGTTCCCCCGGTGGAGAGGGAACAGTAGACGCAGGAGTTGTTGTCCCTCATGTAGGGGACGGAGTCAGTGACTGTGGTTACACAGATGTTTCATGAGAGGGCATTGTTTTTACCTGAGCACATGTCTATCGAGCAAGCATGTATGAGCTGATATCTGAGCATACTGAGGAGAGAAATTCGTGAGTTCATAACAAGGTCAACATACCGGACATTTGTCGAGCTCTAGGAAAATGCCCGGAAGAGGGAGATTGATCTAGAGACTAAGGCCAGGGAGGAGGCCGAGTCTCAGAGGAGGGACAGACGATCGGTGCAGTCATAGTCGGCAGCCAAGCGCACAAAGCCCGCTGATACGAGATCTAGGGGACAGAAGGGCCGCACTTGTAGGAAGTGCGGCAAGAGCCATGAGGGAGTATGCAGAGCTGGGTTGTGCTACAAGTGTGTCAAGGAGGGGTGTGTCGCGAGGGATTGCCCCAAGCGGTTTGTAGTTTGTTATCACTGCAACCAGACTGGCCATCAGAAGGTCGAGGCCCACAGCTACATCAGGGATCAACCCAGGGATCTACACCTGCTGCTAGAGCTACCGAAGTCCAGCCAGCGAAGAAAGAGGCACCGAAGGCTTAGTTGACAGCGGAGGAGGTCCACACAGCGCCCGATTTCATGGCTGGTATGTATTCGTTTATTTACTATTACTGAGTTTGAGACATTGTGCTTATACGGTTGTATGCATAGGTACTTTTCTTGTGAATTATGTACCTGCTTTGGTGTTATTTGACTCGGGTGTGAGTCGATCTTTTGTGTCATTAGCATTTAGCCATCACATCAGTATCTGACGGGAGGTGTTGAGTTGCTCTCTACGAGTTTCTATAGCTAACGAGCGAGTGGTTTTTGCTACTGATGTGATTCGAGGATGTGTACTGGTTAAGCAAATTTGGAGCTGTTATTGACTGCGAGAGTCAGTTGGTGACTATATGAGACCCTAGTGGTATTGCTTTTACTTGGGGTCCCGTGCAGCATACCTCGTTTGAGACTCTTCGCTAGAGATTATGCGAAGCCCCAGTGTAAGCCCTTATGGAGGGAATGGAGGATTTTGTGTTGTATTGTGATGTGTCTATAGGTGCGGCGCTTATGCAGAGAGGGCATGTGATATCATACGCATCGAGGCAGCTAAATCCAGATGAGATGAGGTATCCCACCCAGGATTTGGAGTTGGGGGCAGTGGTGTTCGCCCTCAAGATATGGCGCCATTATTTGTATGGGGTTCGGTGTACCATATACACGGACTACAAGAGTTTGAAGTATCTGATGGATCAGCCCAACTGGAATATGCGCCAGAGAAGATGGTTAGATGTGGTAAACGATTACGACTGTGAGATCCTGTACCACTTGGGCTGGTATCCGAGTTTGTTAACGATAGTTGAGGGCTTATGACCTTTCATGGTCAGATTTTGGTGTCGTCTATGGGTGGGGCACGTAGCATACTAATGGAGGAGGCACACAGATCGATATTCTCGATCCATCCCGGGGACACTAAAATGTATTTGGACCTGAAGAGAGATGGTTGGTGGCCCTGTATAAAGAAGTATGTTGTGTGGGTAGTAGAGAGGTGCTTGACTTGTTTCCGGCTTAAGGCCGAGCACCAACGTCCGCATGGAAAGTTGCAACTACTAGAGGTTCCCCAATGGAAGTGGGAATATATTTCTATGGATTTCATCACCAAATTGCCGAGGACCGCGAGGTGTGTTGATGCAACTTGGGTGATTGTGGATCGGCTGACGAAGAGCGGTCAGGTCCTTGGTATCAATGAGAGCTCTTCTGCAGAGAGGCTGGCAAAGATTTATGTGAGGGAAGAGGTGTCGCGACATGGAGCGCCAATCTCAATTGTGTCAGACCAAGAAGTTGGTTTTACTTCTGGAAGAAGTTTCATGAGGAGCTGGGTTCGAGATTGAACTTCAGCACTGCTTATCACCCACAGATGGACGGGCAGAGTGAGTGGACGATTCAGACGCTCGAGGACATGCTTCTAGAATGTGTTATGGACTTCGGTGGAAGTTGGGACACATACAAACCTTTGGCTGAGTTTTCATACAACAACAACCACCATTCGAGTATTGGTGTGCCTCCCTTCGATCTTTTATATGGGAGGAGGTGTCGGGCTAGGATAGTACTTAAGACGACTGAGAAAATACATCAGGTCAGACAGAAGTTACAGAAAGCCAAGAGCCGCCATAAGAGTTATGCGGATAGGCATCGATCCGAGCTCGATTTCCAGGTTGGAGACTTTGTACTCCTGAAGGTATCTCCTTGGAAAGGAGTGATCCAATTAAGGAAGAAGGGCAAGCTGGGGCCCCGATACATTGGTCCTTTCAGGGTGATTTCCAGAGTGGGCAATGTAGCATACCGTTTAGAGCTACCCGAGGAGTTGGGTCAGATCCATGATACCTTCCACATATCCCAGTTGAGGAAGTGTATAACTGATGAGATGGCGGTAGTCCCGCTATAGCATATTTAGGTGGATTCGAGTCTAAATTACATTGAGAGGCCGATCACGATCTTGGATCGGAAGGTCGAGGTTATGAGGAACAAAGAGGTGCCCCTGGTTCAGGTCCAGTGGCAACATCGGAGAGGGTCCGAGTTGACTTGGGAGCCGGAGACAGAGATGCGGGAGCAGCATCTGGAGTCGTTTGTAGAGTGAAACTTTGAGGGAGAAGTCTAATTCTAGTGGGGGAGCATTGTAACATCCAGATTTCCAGGTATCATAATTTAAGTATTCTTTTGCAATGAGAAGAGGGACTTGACGAGTTGACGCCTAAACTCATCGAGTAGGATTGCGACTGATGACTTGGATTAATGAATGGACTCGACGAGTCGGAGATTCGACTCGACAAGTTGGAGAGTCGACTCAACGAGTCCGCGTTGTAGGTAGAAACACTAAATCTTGGGGCCTGTGCCGTATTTGTGGGTCCATAGGGCCTTTATTTGTGGCCACTCACACCCTTGAGAGACACCATTTGAACCAAAGAGCATAGAGAGAGAGAGAGAGAGAGAGTAGGAGCTAATTTCTTCACCTAAGAGCATTCTTGCAAGGAAGAAGGAGGGGGTTCAATCTAGGCTGATTGAGGAGCTCAGATCTTCTGTCACTTCATCAAAGGTTGCTGTTTGAGGTATGAATCCATGCCTATTTTCTTGTACAAAGTAGATATTATAAATCTAGGGTTTCTTTGCCCTTTCTTTAGTTGAATAAAGAGCATGGAGAGCCCATTGAGGAATAGATATTGGATCTGGACCTTGAGAGGTCCAGAGAGTCCCAACCATCCAGCTTTATGCAGTCCCATTGGGGTTTTGAGTCTAGGTTGTCATTTTAAGGGCTATTTCTTCAAATAGAGATTGATGTGTGGTGTATGGACGTAAATATTGAACCTTTACGTGGCTTTTGTGTTGGGTGAAAATAAGGTTTATACTTTGCTTTTCTGGGCAATTATATTTTTCTGTAATATTTCTGGTGTTTACGGTCATGTTTACGGTTGAGTTTACGGCCGTAAGCACCTTACGGCCGTAAACCCATTTACGGCCCATGTTATCTGGCCCATGTTCTCCAAGTATAAATATAGGTGTTAGGGTGAGGAGTAGTGATTGATGAACCCTACAGAGTTTACAGCCAGAGAGGTAGAATAACTATTGTGTGTTAGTGTGTGTGTGTGTGTGTGTGTGAATCTCTTGTATCCGGATCATCATTCTATTCATTAATACATTGAGATTCATCTTATTCATTTTCTTATTCTCTTCTATTTTCTCTGACATCATCCGTTTGATTGGGATTCCGCACCATCAAACGGATCTGATTGATACACAGGCAGATTAGGGACTTACAATTTGGGTGCTAGAAGGTCAGATCTATAAGTTAGAGAAACAAATCTGACCTTAGAAGATCAAATGAGTGTTGCCATGGAGGAAACTCGTCGAGTCCATAAGAGGGCTCGATGAGTCGGATTGGGTTACCCCGCGATTCATGATCAGTGGTAACCTGTTGAGTGATAGATTAAATCGACGAGTCGAGTAAGGCCTTATGAGGATGCAGAGGACACGAATGGACTCACCGAGTCACTCGAGTGCAATCGACAAGTCTGGTCAAAGTGGGACCATAGAATGGAGTTGACTTCCGTTGACATTAGGGTTTGGTCAACAATTGGACATTTGGATCGTTTTAGGGGTAAAATGATCTTTTCCCCTTCTGAGAGACTAGAGGAAGGGATTAGTCTAGCCTTGGAGAATCATTGTTAATTAGAGGTAAAACTACTTTATGTGATTAGGCGGAGGCTAGACCGATACTTCGAGTTCGAGACTTTCCGAGATTACCCGAGGTGAGTCTTCTCACTATACATTACCTAGAGTGGTATCTATGTGCAGACCGGAGGGTCTTACATGTTATGTGCTTGCTTGAGATTATGTGCTATGTGATTTATGTATGCTATGTGATATTAGACCGGATTGAAGGGTCCAATGACTTACGGGGCTAGAGGGTCCTCAATCAGATCGTACCGGAGGGTCCAACGATTTAGACCGGACCAGAGGGTCCAACGAGCTACGGGACTGGAGGATCCCACTGAGACACATTAGCCGGAGGGTCTTACCAAGTTATATCCCCGAGTGGCTTATGTGTTGTACATGGTATTTTAGGGGATTCACTAAGCATTTATGCTTACCGTGTTACGTGATATGTGTTTCACGTACCAGAAAGGATCGCGGGAAGGCGCCAGCATGATATGTACACACTAATATAGTATTATGCAATTGTATTTGAGATTCTGGGATATGTTTCTACCGAGATAACTTTTGATACATTTGATGTTTTGAGATTACATCATGAGATATGTCATGTTTTAAAAATGAAAATTTGTTTTAAAAATTTACGTTGTTACACGAAATTCTCAAGCACACATCCACGAATCACGTTGGTCACAAATATCGGATGTTCATCGGCTATGTAAACTCTCAGATGTCGACTTAATGCCTCTTGTCGGACACTAGTGTGATGAATAAATGCTAATGATACAAAGGATCGACTCGCACCCGAGTCAAGTAACACCAAGGTAGGCACAAAACTCATAAGAAAAGTACCTATACACAATCACAATATAAGCACAAAATATCTCATAAGAATACAATAAGAACACGTACCAGCCACAACATCAGGTGCTGCAGGACCTCCTCCGCTATTAACTGAAAGGGTCTCCCACCAACCTTCGGTACCTTGGCCTTCGCTGACCGAATCTCAGTAGCACGCACAGAAGTAGGTGCAGATCCCTGGGCTGATCCCTACGCTGAGGGCACTCGGCCTTCCGGTGGCCGGTCTTGCTGTAATGAATGCAAACCGAGAATCCCTTGGGGAAATCCTTCTCCATACGCCCATCCTTGCCGCATTTGTAGAAGATCCCCGTACGGCAAGAACCCTCGAGACTCTTGCCATACTTGCGACAAGTGCGGCCCTTCTGGACCCCAACTCTAGAATCAACGGACTTGGCCCGCTTCATCGCTGGCTACTATTGCACCGGTCTCCGGTCCCTCCCCCAGGAATCCTCCTCATCCTCCCTGGTCTTCAACTCAAGCTCAATCTCTCTCCTCCTGGAATTGGCCTGAAGCTCGGCTAATGTCCTTAATGGCGAGTTCGCCACGAACTCTCGTATGTCCCTCCTATGTATGCTCAGGTATCGACTCACATGTGCCTGCTCTATGAACACATGTTCAAGGAAAAACATCGCCCTCTCATGGAACATCCTCGAAATCTCAGTCACTGATTCTATCTTCAGCTTGAGAGAAAGAAACTCTTGTGCCAAACGTTCCCTCTCCACTGGGGGAACATACTCAACTTAGAACATCTGAACAAACCTCTCCCATGAAACTGCATCATGATCTGCAGGGGTAAAACCAGCTGTCACAAACTTCAACCAGTCATTCGCTCCCAAGAGAAGCTCGTTGTGTGCAAATCGAACTCTCAAATGGTCGGGGCATGAACAAGTGTAAAAGCACCCCTCAACCTCGGAGATCCACCTCATCGAAGCAATCGGATCCTACATCCCATCGAACTCTGGTGGCTTTGTGTTGCTGAACTCTCGGAACAACAATAAGTCACCCCCTTGAGGTCTAGCAGCGGCGACGACTATAATGGTCGCGGCAGCAATAACCTTAGTGATAGCAGCATATTGCTCATCGAACATATGTATTAAGGTGGTCTTGATAGACCCAAACATCTCTGGAATCTCTGCTCGGATAGCTGCAGCCACCTCGTTGTGGATCATCCTCCGTATCTCCTCATCACTACCCCCACTGGCTCCAGGGTTGTGGCGTGTAGCCACCATGATGTCTCTGAAACAAAACACAAAATCATCAGAGATTCGCTCGAGCATACTCCCACTCGATCACTTGCCCCTATGTAACACCGTAAATTTCAAAAACATTTTTCGCATTTTATAAAAGCAAAATTCATTTAGTATTCATAAAAATATCATTGTTTTAAACTTAAACCCATAATATATAAAAATCCCAAGGTCTCATAAAATAAAAATCCTGTGTGTGTACTGATCAGGCTGGCGCCTTCCTGCGATCCTCACTAGTACCTGAGACAAATAACACCAACACTGTAAGCACAAAGCTCAGTGAGTTCCTCAAAATACCACACATAGCACATATTAGCCACTCGAGGCTATAACTCTGTGGGTCTGTGGACCCTACTCTGTGAACCCTCTGGTTCTAACTCTGTGCACCTTCCGGTTCCAACTCTATAAACATGCACAACATAAATCACATAGAAATAATGTAGTACAACACATAACATACATATAGCATACAAATACTCTATCATATAACTCTGATTACCTACTCAAGGTAAAGTATAGTGAGAAGACTCACCTCGCGTATCTCGATAACTCGTAAATCCCTGAAATCACTAGTGCACGTTCTCCCGAGCTATAGTCCTCCTATAACACAATACATCTCTAATTAACACTTTCCGAACTAAGGTTGTCTAACCCTATCAAGTCAACACCAGTCAACTCTGGTCAATGGTCAATGGTCAACTCAACTCGCCGAGTTTGGTATGGACTCGCCGAGTCTCTACGGGGACCCGATTCCTCTGAGTCCCTTCCGACTCACCGAGTCACTAACCTGACGCGGTTACTCAACCCCTGGTTCGAAAACATTGAGCAACCCGCACCAACTCGTCAAGTCTGGATATGGACTCGCTGACTGCATTCCATGCACAACCCCGAACGACCTTTTGAGGTCTGATCTGCTTCACTAACTCATAGATCCAGTCCTTCCAAGCTTATACATCACGTAAAGTTCATGTCTTAGTGCTCATAACACACCTAATGACTCATAAATGGTGTTTTGACCTCAAGCACAAAGATCCCAAACCAAAACCTCCATGGGTTCATGAAAAGCTTGGACAAAGGGACACTTTGGACCTCCAAGGGTCCAAATCCATAACCTAACTAGCTTAAGGGACCAAGGAAGCACTAGATCTAGCCACAAAAGGGCTTAATAAGCCCTAATTCAACATGAACATCACCATAACAGAAAATGGTTCGAAAATAGTACCTCAAACGTGATGTTCTGGACCTCAGATCTTTAGGAAGTTGATCCTCTTGTCTCCCCTTGGCTATAGCTTCCTTTCCCTTGCTAGATAACACCTCCAAGGTCAACAATGGCTCCTTCTCTCACTCCAAACGCTTAAGCTCACTAGGGTTTCGCTCTGGGGACTGGTGAGCACAAATGACGGCCATAAGGCCCCTTTAAATAGGCCCCAAACCCGAGAAATTAGGGTTTCATTAAACAGCGCACACTCGCCGAGTCCACCAATGCGACTCGTCGAGTCCGGTCATTAATCTGGGTGGAAATCGCGGCTCTACTCGGTGAGTCTACGCACCAACTCGCCGAGTTCTTCCACAAAACTCAAAATAAAATGAATAAATATAATACCTGAAAATTCCGGATGTTAAAATTCTCCCCTACTTGAATCTGACTTCGCCCTCGAAGTCTCATTCCTGAAATAGCTCCGGATGGTGCTCCCGCATCTCACTCTCTGGCTCCCAGGTCAACTCGGATCCCTTCCGATGTTGCCACTGAACCTGTACCAGAGGCAACACCTTGTTCCTCAGAACCTTGATCTTCCGGTCCACAATCGCAACTGGTCTCTCCGCGTAGTTCAGGCTCGCATCCACCTGAATGTCCTCTAACAGCACTACCGCCAACTCGTCGGCTATACACTTCCTCAACTGAGACACATGGAAGGTATTATGAATCCGCTCCAATTGCGCAGGTAGCTCCAAGTGATACGCTACCCTGCCCACCCTCGCGATCACTCTGAACGACCCAATATACCGGGGCCCTAACTTGCCCCTCTTCTTGAATCAGATCACTCCTTTCCAAGGAGATACTTTTAGGAGAACATAATCACCAACCTGGAACTCGAGCTCGGATCGACGTCTATCCGCATAACTCTTCTGGCGGCTCTGAGAGGTCAACAATCTCTGCCTGACCCACTGTATCTGCTCTGTCGTCTGAAGCACAATCTCTGTGCTACCCATAACACGCTGTCCGACGTCTCCCCAGCAAATGGGGGTCCGACACCTCCTCCCATACAATAGCTCAAAGGGTGGCATACCAATGCTCGAATGATGGTTGTTGTTGTAGGAAAACTCTGCCAAGGGCAAATATGTGTCCCAACTCCCCCGGAATTCCAACACACATGCCCGGATCATGTCCTCGAGCGTCTGAATCGTCCGCTCACTCTGTCCATCAGTCTGGGGGTGATATGCGGTACTAAAATGCAGCCTAGTACGCAGCTCCTCGTGAAACTTCCTCCAGAATCAACTAGTAAAACGCACACCCCGATCTGAAACAATCAAGATCGGCACTCCATGCTGTGATACCACTTCCCTCACGTACATCTCTGCTAATTTCTCTGCGAAAGAACTCTCACTGATACTAAGGAAGTGGGCGCTCTTTGTCAACCTGTCCACAATCACCCAAATTGCATCGACTCCCCTAGCAGTCCTTGGCAGTTTGGTGATAAAATCCATAGTAATCTGTTCCCACTTCCATTCGGGAACCTCCAACGGCAGCAACTTACCATGCGGTCTCTGGTGCTCGGCCTTAACCCTACGGCAGGTCAAGCACCTCTCCACAAACCACGCAACATCCCTCTTCATTCAGAGCCACCAATACTCTCTCCTCATGTCTAAATACATCTAAGTGGCCCCAGGATGGATCGAGAATTTCGACCGATGAGCCTCTTCCATCAAAAAGGTACACGTCCCTCCCACAAACGGTACCCATATACGCCCCTAAAATGTTATAAGCCCTCGACCATCGGTAACGAACTCCGATACCAATCCAATAACTCACTCTCTCTTCTGGTTCTCCGATCTCACGGCCTCAGCCTGTGCTCCACGAATGGTGTCCAACACCGGAGCCATCACGGTCAACCACAAACATAGATTTCGCAATGGGGTGGTCTCCGCCCTGCGACTCAGGGCGTCGGCTACCACATTAGCCTTGCCCGGATGGTACAGGATCTCACAATCATAATCCTTGACCACATCCAACCTCCTCCTCTGCCGCATATTTAGGTTAGGCTGATCCATCAAATACTTCAGGCTCTTATGGTCCATGTATACGTACACCGAACCCCATACAGATAGTGACGCCAAATTTTGAGGGCGAACACCACTGCCCCCAATTCTAGATCATGGGTGGGATACCTCATCTCATGAGGCTTTAGCTGCCTCGATGCATACGCTATCACATGCCCTCTCTGCATCAGCACCGCTCCCAACCCCAAGATCGACGCATCACAGTATACCACAAAGTCCTCCATCCCCTCCGGGAGGGCTAACACTGGGGCTTCGCATAACCTTTGGCGAAGTGTCTCAAAGGAGGCCTGCTGCTCGGGGCCCCATGAAAAAGCGACACCCTTCCGGGTCAACCTGGTGAGTGGCACTGCGATCTTAGAGAAATCCCTGATAAATCTCCGATAATACCCTGCCAACCCTAAGAAACTCCTGATCTCGGAGGGTGATCTCGGCACCTCCCAACTCATCACTGCCTCAACTTTGGCCAGGTCGACCAATATCCCTTTCTAGTTCACGAGATGCCCTACGAACTGGACCTCTTGCAACCAGAAATCACTTAGAAAATTTAGCATAAAGCCTCTCCGATCTCAGAACTCCGAGGATCTCCCTCAAATGCTCCTCATGTTGCTCTCTAGATCTCGAATATACCAAAATGTCGTCGATGAATACAATCACCGACCGATCCAACATTAGCCTGCACACTCGGTTCATGAGATCCATGAACACTGCTGGGGCATTGGTGAGCCTAAAAGGCATCACCACAAACTCGTAATACCCATAATGCGTACTGAACGCTGTCTTCTGGATGTCCTCATCTCGCACCCTCACCTGATGATATCCAGACCTCAAATCGATCTTGGAGAACCAAGAAGCTCCCTGTAACTGATCAAACAAATCATCGATCCTCGGCAACGGGTAACGGTTCTTGACCGTCAACTTGTTCAACTCTCGGTAATCAATGCAAATCCAGTGTGAACCATCCTTTTTCTTGACAAAAAGGATAGGCGCTCCCCACGGCGAGCTGCTTGGCCGAATAAATCCCTTCCCAGCAGCTCCTGAAGCTGCGAGGATAACTCTTGCATCTCTGGAGGTGCAAGGCGATAAGGCACCTTAGCGATAGGCGCGGCCCCCGGAACCAAATCGATACTGAACTCCACTTGCCTCACGGGAGGCACACCCGGCAACACCTCTAGAAATACATCCTGGAACTCACGCACTATCGGAACCTTCTCAACTGACCTCGGGCTCTCTGAATCATCCTGCGTATCCATCAAATACGCCACAAAGCCCTTACAGCCCTACTGTAGACACTGCCTCACCCTAGCAGCCAAACAAAACGCTGACCCAGAACGTGTACCCTCTCCGTACACCGTAAGAACTCCCCCACTAGGGTCTCATATGGTCACCAGCTGCTGCTCGCAGTCGATAACCACACCGAATCTGCTCAACTAGTCCATGCCCACAATGACACAGACATCACCCATCGCAATAGGAACCAGATCAATCCGGAACTCAACACCGAAAATCTCGAATACGCACCCACGGATCACCTCCGTGGCATATATCACCCTCTCGTCAAGTATGAAACTCTCAGAGGCCAAATCAACACCTCACGACTAATACTGATATGTTGACTAAAAGCCAAGGATACAAAAGACCGACTCGCACCCGAGTCAAATAACACCAAGGTAGGTACAGAATTCACAAGAAAAGTACCTACGCATAACATAATATAAGCATAATATCTCAACATCAAAATAAATACACGAAGGAATACATACCAGCCACGACATCGGGCACTGCGCGGACCTCCTCCGCGGTCAACTGAAAGGCTCTCCCTCGTGCCCTCGGCTTCTCGGCCTTCACTGGCCGACTCTCAGTAGCTCTGATGGCGGCAGGGGCAGATCCTTGATGTGTTCCCTGAGCTGATCCCCGCAACTGTGGACATTCTGCCTTCCAGTGTCCGATCTGGTTGCAGTGAAAACACACTGCAAACCCCTTGGGGCAGTCCTTGGCCATATGCCCCTCCTTGCCACACTTGTAGCAAGACCGAGCTCTACAAACTCCATCATGACCCTTGCCGCACTTTCCATAAGTGCGGCCCTTCTGGCTCCCTGATTTGGGATCAGCGAGCTTGGCCCGCTTAGCTGCCGGCTGGGACTATGCCGGTCGCCGATCCCTCCCCTGAGACTCCGCCTCCTCCTTAGCTTGAGTCTCTAGCTAAATCTCCCTCTTCCGAGCATTTGCCTGAAGCTCGGCAAATGTCCGGTACGAGGAGTTTGCCACGTACTCCCGAATGTCTCTCCTGAAGATACTCAAATATCAGCTCATACGTGCCTGCTCAGTAGACACGTGCTCAGGGCAGAACATCGCCCTCTCGTGGAACATCCTGGTAATCACCGTGACAGACTCAATACCCTTCTTGAGGGTCAGAAACTCCTGGGCCAAACGCTCCCTCTCCACCTGGGGAACGTACTCATCTCGGAACATGGCAGTGAACCTCTCCCAGGTCACTACCGCAAGCTCAGCAGGCGTAAAGTGCGTCGTCACAAACTTCCACCAGTCCTTCGCTCCCAAGCGGAGCTGGTTCAGCGCGAACCGAACTCTCAAATGCATAGGAGATGAGCAAGTAAAGAAACACCCCTCTATTTATGAAATCCATCTCACAGCCGCCACCGGGTCCTGGATCCCATCAAACTCCGGCGGTTTTGTGTTGCTGAACTCTCGGAACAGCAACGCATCACCACCTTGCGGCCTTGCGGCAGCAACAGCTGCGGTGGCCGCTGCAATAGCAGCCTCAGAAAGAGCAGCATAACGCTCGTCAAAAGTCTCAATCAACGTGGTCTTAATAGACCCGAACATCTATAGTATCTCTGCCCTGATGGCCGCAGCCACCTCTTCATGGATGATCCGTCGGATCTCTTCATCACTGGCCCCACTGCTCTCTGGCATAAGACGTGTCCTCACCATGATCTACCTCTGAAATACAACATACGATAAATTAGAAGCCATTCAAGCATACTCACACTCGACAACTCATCCCTCCTTGATCCTTGGCATTACGAAGATTCATACTTAGACTATACACCGCCCCGGTGCTTTCAGTAGTACTGTCCGCACCGTATCAGTATACACCCCAAGTACTCCTCTTTGGATCCCAATTCCAAGTAATCTATTATGCATAATCCACTCTCTAACAGATCTCTCATAAGCTCCTCGCTGCTACCTACTCACTCTCAAGCATCTCCTAGCAGCTCACCTCTCCTTAGGCTAAGGCATCACAAATCAAGCCACTCTAGTCTTAATAGGAGTACCTAGCCTACTCTAGCATGAGAATACATCATATCAATATCATAACACATCATATAAGGGTAATCGAATCCCTCAAACCAAGGCTCTGATGCCAACTTATAACACCGTAATTTTCAAAACAATTTTTCGCATTTTATAAAAGCATAATTCATTTAGTATTCATAAGAATATCATTGTTTGAAACTTAAATCCATAACATATAAAAATCCCAAGATATCATAACATAAAAATCCTGTGTGTCTACTGATCAGGCCGGCGCCTTCCCGCGATCCTCACTAGTAACTGAAACAAATAACACCAACGTTGTAAGCACAAAGCTTAGTGAGTTCCCCAAAATACCACACATAGCACATATTAGCCACTCGAGGCTATAACTCTGTGGGTCCGTGGACCCTACTCTGTGAACCCTCTGGTTCTAACTCTGTCAACCTTCCGGTTTCAACTCTATAAACATGCACAGCATAAATCACATAGAAATAATGCAGTACAACACATAACATACATTTAGCATACAAATACACTGTCACATAACTCTGATTACCTACTCAAGGTAAAGTATAGTAAGAAGACTCACCTCGCGTATCTTGATAACTCGTAAATCCCTGAAATCACTAGTGCTCGATCTCCCGAGCTATAGTCCTCCTATAACACAATACATCTCTAATTAACACTTTCCCAACTAAGGTTGACTAACCCTATCAAGTCAACACTGGTCAACTCTGTTCAATGGTCAATGGTCAACTCAACTCGCCGAGTCTAGCGTGGACTCGCCGAGTCTCTACGGGGACCCGATTCCTCTGAGTCCCTTCCGACTCACCGAGTCACTCACCCGACTCAGTTACTCAACCCCTGGTTCGAAAACACTGAGAAACCCGCACCAACTCGTCGAGTCTGGAAATGGACTCGGCAAGTGCATTCCATGCACAACCCCAAACGACCTTTTGAGATCAGATCTGCTTCACTAACTCATAGATCCAGTCCTTCCAAGCTTATTCATCACGTAAAGTTCATGTCTTGGCGCTCATAACACACCTAATGACTCATAAATGGTGTTTTGACCTCAAGCACAAAGATCCCAAACCAAAACCTCCATGGATTCATAAAAAGCTTGGATAAAGGGACACTCTGGACCTCCAAGGGTCTAGATCCAGAACCTAACTCGCTTAAGGGACCAAGGAAGCACTAGATCTAGCCACAAAAGGGCTCAATAAGCCATAAATCAACATGAACATCACCATAACAGAAAATGGTTCGAAAATAGTAGCTCAAACATGATGTTCTGGACCTCAGATGTTCAGGAAGTTGATCCTCTTCTCTCCCCTTGGCTATAGCTTCCATTCCCTTGTTAGATAACACCTCCAAGGTCAACAATGGCTCCTTCTCTCACTCCAAACGCTCAAGCTCACTAAGGTTTCGCTCTGGGGACTGGTGAGCACAAATGATGGCCATAAGGCCCCTTTAAATAGGCCCCAAACCCAAGAAATTAGGGTTTCATTAAACAGCACAGACTCGCCGAGTCCACCAATGCGACTCGTCGAGTCCGGTCATTAATCCGGGTGGAAATCGCGTCTCTACTCGGCGAGTCTACGCACCAACTCGCCGAGTTCTTCCACAAAACTCAAAATAAAATGAATAAATATAATACCTGAAAATTCCGGATGTTACACCGTACGCTAGGGCATCACAAATCAGGCCACCCTAGTCCTAACATAAGATTTACCTAGCCTATTCTCTAGTATGCAATATATCTCATAAAATATCTTGTAACACAAAATAAGGTTATTTTGGGAAATCACCGGTCGGGCTCTAGCTGATTGTACACACTGCTCAGACTCATCTTCTCTTAAACTCTTTCTCATTTTTAGAAAAAATTATCTCTTTTGAAAATGTTTCTCAAACCAAGGCTTTGTTAACAACTTGTAACGACGTAAATTTTCAAACAAATTTTTCATTTTCAAACACAATAAAACTCGTTTCATAATTCTCAAAATCACATATGTCTCAAATGTCAACAAATAAAACACAATCCCAGAATCATAAAAACAATCTCCCGCCAGTGTGTACAATCATGTTGGTGCCTTATCGCGATCCTCGGAACTACCTGAAACACATAACACATAACACGGTAAGCATAAAGCTTAGTGAGTTCTCCAAAATACCACACAAAACACATCAGCCACTCGAGGCTATAAGTCAATTAGCCCTTCTGGTTAATGTGTCTTAATGGGACCCTCCGGTCCCACAACTCAGATGGACCCTCCGGTCCCACAACTCAGATGGATCCTCCGGTCTCTCAACTCAGCAACTTAGTATAATACATAGTAAGCATATCACAAAATAAATAGCAGGATATCTTAAAACACATCTCATTCACATAAGACCCTCTGGTCACACATAAAGTTACAACACAAGATAAGTATAGTGAGAAGACTCACCTCGTTAGCTAGCAAACGAAACCTTGAACTCGCACTACAAGAAAAAAGGCCTTTTACGACGCGCAAAACACGACGCTCTTTGATTTATGTTACGCATTAGAGAGCGACATTAAAAAAGTGTCATCTCTTCAAAAATTTTAAGGATTTAGGTCGCGCATTACTGAGTGCCCTTAAATTAGTGTCTCATGTAAAAATATTAAAAACACGGAGGGCACCCATAATAAAAAGAGCGTCCTCTACAAATGTCGCTTTATAATTTTAATAAACGCGCCTCCTTGATAGGTAAGGGGGGAAACTAAATCCCCCAAAATTTTGAACACCCGCTTCCTCTTCCTCTCTGCTCTCTACCCTCCAAAATCGACTTCATTCTCTCCCTTCTTTCTCTCTGCAAACCCCTTCCTCTCCGATCGACTTTCACTTCCTTCTATGTGCAAACCCTAATCAAACATAACACATTTGAAATAGTAATGGTGTTGTGACTCCTCAGGCTAGAACATCGGCGACTACACACCTATCAAATAATATCTCTCATACTCGTCATAGAAAAATGACATATATCACCATTGGTACATAAGATTAGATATCAACTCCTCAGGCTCACCGTTCCACCTCTTCCCCACCCTAATACATTTACTAAGACTCCTCAGGTTTACAAGCCCAAGGTTTGATTGCACTAAGGTATGAAAAGGACGCTTCTACCCTGCCCTATTTCTTCAGTCATTCAACAAATAAGGGGGCACACAATTTCTCATTCATATCTCGACTTCATCTTCTCAATCAAGAAAAAGGATTATGATTTTTCCCTAAATGTGCGATTTCATCTAGTATTGTCAATTTCTACTTTATGCCTCTGATTTCTTCCTGTATCTACTTCTCATCTCTGTAAACAACTTTATTTCACGTTTCAGCTTATAGCTATTGGCTTAGAACTAGCTGCTGTTTGGGAAGCTATCTATCAACCACATGTAACAGGTATCCAATTATTAATATATACAACTAGGTTACAAAAATAACTTCTTAAAATCAAGAACCAACTATTTAAACTAACGTTATATAGTCTTTTATATGTGATGTAAATAAGCTATTGAGGTAGTTTTTGATCAATTTTAATTCTTTTTTTTTCTAGCTATTGAGCCAATTCAAGATTACAAAGAGAGATGGGGTTTGTCATTTTATTTTCAGTTTTAGTCTTAAGTTCGTATTCCTACCCTTATATGTTAACTTATTTGCTGAATTATATGTTTTGAAAAGAAGAATGGAGTTGTATGCTCTCAAAGTGGTGATAATTCCAATAAATAGATCAAAAAAGAAAGGGGAGGAGCTATGCCTTCCAACTGTTTGACGAAATGCTTGAAAGAGCCATCTCACCTAAGTCAGACCTTATAACATCACCTGACGTACACATGACTGTGAATTAATGGCCCTCACTAGAAATTTACTCTTTTGCAGTTTTTTACCTGCCTAGCTAATGAATATGAAAGAAGGCATATGTCAGCTTCCTCTATTGCAAGGTAATTTAATTCCATATCTATTGAGGTAGTTTTTGATCATTATGAAAGAAAGTAACAAATTCATTTTCAATCTATTCATTAAAGTGTAAATAAGCTTACTAAGATAAAAAATGATAAAAAATTAATGCTAATGTTTCCTCACCACAGGTCAACTCTATTTTATAAATTTTAACTTATAAGTCAAACTTTCCATTTATGTGATTGTACACTCACTTTTCACTTTCTATTCCTCTATCAGACATTAAAGTGCTTGGGTCAATTTGTTCAGAACTTTCAAATCCTAACAAAAAAGTCAGTTCATGGGTAAGTTTGTCTTTTTTTTCATTGTCCCCCTTTTCCAAATCAGCTATGTTATTGTTCATAAAGCTTAAAAAGACTGCTTTTTCCCAGAGGTTTTGGTTCCATTATGGCAAACATTCTTCTAAAAAAAACTGAATTTTTTAACACATGATCATGAGACAAGTATCTTTTTAACACATGATTTTATATAATAATAATACTAGAAACCAGCCCATCCAGCAGGTCGTGAAGCTGAATTACTTTCTTTGTTTTTGAACTCCTCCCCATAACTAGAACGCCCGGAATTAGTGGTGATGATAGGGATATTAGGTGTTGTGTTTACCTGAGAGTGAGAACTAGCAGAGGCAGGAACCGTTGTGAAGCTTTCTTCTCCAAAACCCCATCTGGTGGTGCGGCCTTCAGCTGCTTGCTTGTTCTGGTGCCCATTGTTTCTTATAATCTTATTCTAATAGATTTGGAGTTTTTTGTGGGATTCTCCTCAGGAAATGCCTGCCATGAATTTTGTTCAGGGGAATCTTTATCAAATAATCCCTTTTCAACCTCCCAAACCCTTCCATCTTTCACTTTCTGCTATTAAAACTAAACAAACAAATTAATACCATTCTTTTTGCCTATAAGAAACCAACT
The DNA here is from genome assembly GCF_051521515.1 of Lactuca serriola. NCBI lineage: Eukaryota > Viridiplantae > Streptophyta > Magnoliopsida > Asterales > Asteraceae > Lactuca > Lactuca serriola. The sequence continues at coordinate 1,551,673 of NC_136409.1, read as the reverse complement.
GAATTGAAGAGGAGTAACCTAATGTTAACGGTACAAACATGAAAAAGAAACAGCCCCATAAAGTTGTGTAGATTAAGTGTTTTACCCATTAACTCTATTAAGTAAAAAAGAAGCACGTTAGTGTCTTTTTATGCAAGCTTAACCTTAAAGCTTAACCTTATCTTAAACTTAAAGCTTCTTACTGCTCCTAAGTTAATTTACATTTATGCCCTTTGTTTTCTTTTTCATTACATACAACAATGAAGTAACTGATGTCTGTTTCTTTCTACTCATACATATGTCTAGTTCACCATAAAACTCCTTCATTGTAGCAATATCTTTTTTTCCTTTCCTCTTCAAGTGCTTCTTTCTCCTCCTGAAGTTCAGTTACTTTCTTCAACATATCTTGTCCTTGTATATTCTCTTTAAGTATTTGCTTACGAAGAGACTCCAACTCCAAATCTGACATTTCCACTTGCGTTCCCAACCTTGAAACATTACTTTTCAAAACTTCAATTGCATTTCTTGATGCTTCAGCACAAAGTCTATGATCCTCATTGTTTTGAATTTGATTGTTGTTGTTGTGCTCTGGGATTTTTATTAAATCAGCCATACTTCTATCTGAAAGTGAACCCATTGACCAATATGTGTTTGATCTTTGTTTTTGATGAGGTTTTGAGTTCCTTGAAACAGTTGTATTTTGATTAACATTAAAAAGCAATCTATAAGAAAAATCCAAAACGGGTGGCTATGATTCTGTTTTCCATCAGATCTATAGTCATATTGTAAAAATCATAGCTTGAGCTATAGAACTCAAACGGACCCCAAACCAGTTCCCAAAGTTCACAAATTGAGTTGGCTAACTTTCTTAAGCAGCCCAACTTCACTGGTAAGGACGTTATCTATGTGCAAGAATGGAATGTTTGCTGTTAGGTCTGATCCGGGTCTGTTCTGATATGTCATTTTGTTTTCATCATTTATAAGGCTTGGAAAAGGATCCAGAGTGATTCCAAGTTTCTATATGTTCCTGATATTATGAATTTAAGATCTGGAGCAGATGGGGTGTTATTTCCAATTATAAATTGGTTAGAATTGATCCAGACTCCAGATCAGTGGGCAGTCACCAGCTTTTACTAGTGTTGTGATTGTCCACAATGTGAATTTTATATCCGGAGCTTGGGAAATGCTTTTCATTCAATTCCAACTCTGAGACTTTCATTTGTATGTCCTTTACTTCTCTGAATTTTGGTTTGGACGAATTCTACTCACAAGTTGGGTAGAATTGGCCAACCTCACTTGACTGTCTTGTTGGAGATAGAAGTGATACACCTTTTTGTAAAATTCATATTTAATTCATCCTTTGGAGTTAGAAGGAGTTCTTTATAGTTCTGGAATCCTGAACAATCATAGTTTTCTATAAAATTTAGTTAAAGCTATGTTTCTGTTTTAGATTTTGGAGTAAATCCGTTTTGAACAGCAGGTCTGTTTTAGAGACCTTGCTGTGATTACTCTTTTCTCAACTCATAGCTTCATTACTTCTCCTTTCTAACCTTTAGTCCTTCTAAGATGGGTTTTAAAAGTTTAAAATTTTTGCAAGTGTGCTATTGAAAATGAATAGCTGTACAGCTCTTTGTTGTATCTCAGTATCAATGCATGTTTCATATCTGTCAATGTGTGTGAAATTAAATATTATCAAATTTTGCATATACAAAAAAAAAAGTGTAGCTCCTATTTATTATAAACTCACTTGCTGAATATTGCCCAGATCTGGTTTTGTAATTCGGGATCTGGTGGTTGAGAGTGCATCAAAATCTTTGCATATGTTGAGAGAAGAATGGATATTGTTGGAGTCCTGTAGAAACAAAAAAAATAAAAATAGATGATGATCACAAAAGAAAACATAGATGTATAGAAATAGAAATACTCACGATACAGTAGGAAGCTTCTCATGTATAATGACAAAAATGTCCTTTGGGCTACACCCAGGTCGTCTGGCCAAAAGATGGCTGTATTCTCCAAGCAGATAAGCGCTAACCTGCATAATGACATCAGCATACAGTTGTCTATATTTGTGTAGGAAATATAAGATATAATCTACATACCTTCACCATTGTCTCATGTATTGCAGGCTTATCAAGATATTCTCTAGCTTTGAGAGCTGCATAAGGCTAATGATTAAAAAAAGAAAAGTGAGTCAGTAGTAAGTCCTATGAACTTTAATAATGCAGATACCAATCTACATTCTACAATACCAAATTAATTAGAATATTCATGAATCATAATGGAGATTCTAAAGATCATCATCCAAATGCACCAAAATTTAGAGTAAGATCGAACCACTATTAATGAAGGTATTCTACTGGGGTAGGATGCTTGTTGTTTGGATATGGAGCCATGGAAGAACTTGGACCCTTCCGTGTTAACAGTGATGGAAAAACACTCTACCCCAACCACTATGCATGGAACAATGGTAACAAAAATTCCTTTAATTACTATGTCTCATTCACATCACTTATAATCTTAGTCCCTGTCTTGCTGGTGCATGCCTAACCCTATAAAACCTTTGCTTTTGAGGTACTAACTGTTTTCTCCTGGAATTTTTTTTGCCTGAGATTTTTTGCTGCCAGCTATCCCTTCGGGACCACTCTTATGTATTATGTTAAAAGCACCAATTCAGAAATTTGCTGATTATGTAAGTCAGCTTTCCTCTTCCTTTTTGCTTTTTATTATTTATGCACCCTTATGCCACAAATCTCTTTATTTATCATACTAAATATGCAACCATCCATTATTTTACTCCTAACTTGTTGTATAATTCATTCATGTCAGCTGCATATATGTTGCATAAAATAAATTGGTAAAAGTAGACATGTGAATTATGCATCTGTTATCTCAAATCTTACATTTATTTTTATTTCTGTTATTGTTTTTTCCAGCTTTTAGGTGTTGGTGTCAAGCTTGTTGGCAATACAGTGTGGAGTACCCTCTTTCATCAACTCTTAATAGTGATGTCACGTGAGAAATCATTTTTCTTTTTGTTAAACAAGTCTTTATTATCATGTATTAGGTCATACCATGGGTAAAAACAGCCTTGCCCCTGGTTCCAGGGTTGTCACAAAATACTTGACTTTTTAACTTTGTTTGTGGTTTCATTTAGTAATAATCCTTCTGAGGGGGTGTTTGTTGGGCTGCTTCTTTCAATGTCATTAACAACAGTGGTAAGTAAAATCTTACTACTATGAACCTCTTTTGCTTAAACCTACCTTATTGACCTGTAGCTGATTAAACATTAAATTAGTTATGCAGGTTTTGAAGTTTTTGATGGAAAAGAATAGTGTTAATGCTCTTCATAGAAAAGTATGTTGGTATTGTAGGAAATTTGGCTAATAATTTAGTTAATTATATAAAAAATGTTGAAATCTTACATTTGTCTACTATTGGAATGATTATTTGTAGTATTACATTTGTCTACTATTCGAATGATTATTTGTATAACATTAACTTTTGTGCAATGCATTGTATTATTTGTATATGGTATTTTATTTTCCATTATGTGACATAAAATGCAAATTTAATATGAAAATAAGTAAATCCATAAATAATTTTTTTTTTAATTTAAAATTACGATACGCAAAAATGTGTGTCATCTTCAATTATGACATGGCCTTTCTTGACAGGGGCTTTCTTGATACGCATTGCGTGTCATTAACACGCGCGTCGTAAGGTTACGACACGCGAATGTGATTTGATGAACAAGATGGGGAAAATAAGAACAAACACAAATAATGAAGATTATGTCGAATGATCACTCGATTTATTCAATATGAGGAACAGATTACACTTTAAGAATAAGAATCTAACGATACAAGAAACCTCACGTGGCGGCTACATTTTGCCTCACTCTATTAAACCTAATTGTAAATAATACATGACTATTTATAGGGAAAAGACAAGTCTTGGGCTTTTAACCTAGAATTCATCAAAGGGGCCCATTGCCATCATCCATGGAGTGCTTTGAAACCCTACAATCTCCCCCGCAAAGTATGGAATGGATGACAATGCTTTAACGTCCAAAACAAGCATCTAGCGAATAAAAAGATCTGCAACGAGGAATATATGAAGCAATCAACGAATCTTGATTCTTCAATAGTCTTCAAACACGGGCTCTAGGATATATAAACCAAGCACTGAAGTAATGTCTTTAAACTTCATTTTTGAATGTAATCCCAAAGAATCTTCATGAAAACCAAACCCGTCATAAAAACTCATTTCAGAACAAAGAAACTGAATCACTTCTTGTCTTTGAAGAGCTCCCCCTCCAAGTCACAATGATCTTCAAATAAGCTAATGATATAAGCCATCAAAAAAATATCGTGTAACAACCCAAACTTTAAGATTCGTAACGCCACTTGATCGAGAAAATACAAGAAGTCGGAGATATAACAAGTCCTTAGCAGAGCTCGATAAAGAACTTCCGCTGTAAAGGATACTTCTCTGTAAAAGCTTTAGCAGAGCTCGATGAAGAACTTCCGCTGTAAAAGCTACCTTCATAATTCTACCATAAGCTTTATCAAAAATCTTCAACTTTGAAAAGTCACAAATCCAATTTCAAATGGCCATACCAAATTCTCCCCCGATTTATCATCAAAAACATGATTATAAAGCCTTCAAATGGTCATGAGAATGATCTTGAATGGATAAAAATTTACTAAGCTCCCCCGCAACAAAAAGATATACACAATGAAGATCGATTAGATCTCAAACAGGTAAGTAAATATAAAACTGTAAGAACACAAAAATAAGAACGAGACAAGATTGAATCAAACGTGTCGAATGATTAAACAAAATCTTCAGAAGAGCTCGATTAAGAACATCAACTGTAGAGGATTGGTAGGTTACAAGAACGATTAAAGAAATTTGTAGATACTATCGTTACGCTCTAGATTAATCTCTTAAATCATTAACCTAATATGCATGCAAGCATATACTTATATATAAAACATAATGGGCTCTCGGTTGGAGAGGCCCAAACCGGAATACAAAATAAATAAATAAACATTCGAGCCCAACGACGCAATACTTAACCAAAACTTCAGCCCAACAATCTCCCCCTTTGCGTCAATTGGAGCGAGACCTTCACTTGTTACTTGGGCCAGCAGCGGAGCCAGGTACGTTCTTCTTCACAGTGTTAAACAGACGAGAGATTAGAGCCAGAATCGTCTGCCTGAACCTGATGTACCATTGAATCATGTCGTTGAAGTACTTAACATCATCCGCTGCATTCTCTTTACACCTTCGAATGATCGATAATACATGCTCTAGACAAGCAGTGGTGTAGAGATGTTTGTCAGCTAAAGCGAAGAGACATTTTTGTCCTTCGGCTCTAGTGAACATAACCGAGTTGCGTCTCCGGTCGATCTTGCCCATCTTCATTTTGTTGAGATCACTGGCTGATCCCACAGGAGCTATCTTCGGTTTCTTCTTGAAGACAGTAGCGACCTCCTGATCCATCAGGGCAACCTCCATGATATAACAGACAATCATCCTCTTGATATGGTCTATAATCGGACCATATTCAGCTTCATTTGTCAAGAGAATGTTGTGCAGAACAATCCAATCATGAGGATTTAAGTTCGGTAGATCCGCCAGAGATATAAGGTGTTCAGTTTTTGCAGACCCGCGAATCACCTTGAACCGAACGTTTATGAATCTTCCTTCGGTGTAAGGCTTCAATACCCGAACGTTCACTATCTTCTGGGCGCTCCAAGTTAAGTACTGAGGACGAGCAGCCTTCAAATAGAAATCGATGAGCTCCCTATCAAGTTCAGCGTTGGGATGAGGGACTTCAAAGATATTTGAGAAGGCATGGAAGATGAATGCCTTTCGAGTCAACGGCATGTCGAACTGTGAATCGACAGAATTAACACAGTCGAACGAAATCACCGGCTCGAGCCATAAGATGCTGGGAGTATCTATGGCCTCTTTGAACAAACGCTCCCGAGTCCAGGCAGGGAAGAGAGTCTTCCTACTCTCGAGGAAATCGTGGGTTTCCTTCTGCTTGCGTTCGGCTTCCTCAGCCTCTCGCGCCACACGATTAACATCATCATCCACATTGTGACTGTTCTTTCGTTTCAACATGTCAGCAATGGTTTCATCGTCTTCATCTTCATCTTCTTCCTCAGCTATATTTTTCTCTTTGTTCTTCACACCCGAACCCGAAGCTTGACCAGTCGAAGGTGGTTCGGTTGTGTGAGTAGCTTTGGAGGAAGGAGGTGGTTTCGATCCGGTCTGCTTATCTTCTCCCCCTTGTTTCGGAATGGACACGAAACTCGGCAAGCCTTCTATTTTGCTGAGAAGGGCCAAGGCAGGAGCAAGTTTTTCAGCAAGGGTTCTCCTCACCGAATAGTTTAGAATCGGATCGTGTGCTTCTAGGATGTTTGATAAGACAGCGTGTACATACGAAACACATGTCTTAATAACCTCCCTTTCGGATCGAAGAGCTTCAAGTTGTTGTTGTGAGTTTGAAAGCTGCATGCTCTTGATCTTGAGGGCGATGGTTTTGCTCGCCAGAACGTCCATCAAGGAGTTTTCAGCTGCGAGATCCTCCTGAAGCTTAGCGAGGCGCTCGTCGATGGAGGCACGAAGGGCCGAGTTGTCGTCGCTTATGGTTTGGCGAAGGGCAGCGAATGAAGTCAACTCCGTTGAGACGAACTTGGCCAATTGCTGAACAATTGGTTCCAAAGTTGTCTTTGTGGCGTCGGCGCTTTCCTGTAAGGACTTCAACAGGATAGAAGCGTCGGAGAATAGTTTATCGACTTTTTCGGTCGCAGCCTCACAGGCTTTGGTAGAGGCTTCGATGGCGGCAGTAGCTGAGGCTACCGAATCATGCTGAGCCCTGGAGAAGGCATCAACAAGCTTCTGAAGTGCAGCTTCAGAGAAAGAGGACTGTTGGTTGGAAGAGGAGGCGAGAAGTAAGTCAACCTTCTCGTTGAGCTCCTTAAGATGCTTCTTTGTCACTGGAGCATCATCCTCTTCATCTCTCTGAACTTGAAACGGACTGAAATAGACCGAATCAAAGGTCATGTGATCACTGCCAAGGAATGGGTTGTCTCCATCAGAGGTATTTTCTGGAGATGGTGGAGGTGGTGAAGCTGGGGGTGTTGTAGTATGGGTATGTTCAGGTTGAGTATGGGGTGGGGTAGTTTCGGGTGGTGGTTGAGTATGGGTTTCGGTTTGAGGAGGTTCGGTTATGGGTGGTGTTTCGGTTGCACTGGTATGAACCCCCGTATCAGATACGTTGGTTGCAACCTTTGTAGTGGTTGTTGTTGTATCAGTAAAAATGGGTGGTGGTATAGGGAAAGAGGTTGATGGAATAGTGGTAGTGGGGATTATGGTCGGAATGGAAGTGGGAATGGTTTGAGGAGGTGAAGGGATTGGTGAATTATGAAGTTCCATCTCAGGGGTAGGTGAGCGAGGTGGAGTGTTGCCTCTTTGAGGGGTTTCGCCTCCTTGAGAGCCATCCGAACCCGAATGCTCATCTTCTGAGTTACTTGAAGAAGAGGGAATAACAAGCTTGCGCTTCGGTTGTGTCTTCCTCCTCTTCGGCTGTGGGGACTGTGCAGCCTTTGTCTGTTTCCTCTTCTTGGGAGAAGGACCCTTAGGAGCTTTGGTCGCTTCCTTCCCTTTGTCCGCCTTTTTGCCCCTAGGCACCGGTTTGTCTGCATCGTGGATGGACCTGAGCATATCCGGTGTAAGTTCCCTAGGACCAGTTGCCCTGAATTCCTTGATCGTTCGTATGAGCCTGCTGTCAGAGGGCACGTCGGCATACATTGTCTCCGGAATGGAGCCAATAAACGAGAATTTAGATGCATCAGAAACGATGATCTTCTTGGTATGAAACGTACCAATAGAAGACATCGATGCATCAGCACCAGTGGGAATGTCGAACTTGTCCATCGCCCATTTTGTGATTAAGATCCAGAACCGGGCAAGCGACACCTCAGAATGTCGTGATGATGAAGAAAGGCTCTGGATGAGCTGTTGCCAGAGGACAAACCCGAAATCCAAATTGACCCCGTTGTATATTGCGTACATGATCGACAAGAAAAGTCGACTGGCACCGTCAGATCCTGAGCTTCGTTCCGACAAGCCCTTGAAGAGGACTGTAAATAAGCCGTTCCACTGTGGCGGCAGGCAGGACTTTTTGAACTTAGCGACGGAGGTGAGGACCTCCGTGTACCCCATGTTGTAAAACATGTTATACAGATGCCCAACCGGAATCGTCTCCGGATTAATTCTTGATGGGTCAACAGCAAACCCAAGCATGGTGCAGAAACGTTGGCGAGAAACTGATGTCTTGTGATCTGCAATTTCGAAGAACACCCGTTCGACTGCCTTGTCGTAATAAGCAGTCGCATAAACCTGCGCTAGGGCCACCATTGGCACAGATTCGATCCTTGAGAGTGCTGGAGCGAGTTGGGAGTACTTCAAACACTCAATAATCGGCGACATGTAGGAGTCGTACGCCAAAGGGTTGAGGTCAATCACTAGACATTGCTGTGGACGGATGGGGAGGATTTGTGAAGTAGCATGGACGGAAGAGGATTCTGCCATTGTTGAAGGTATGAAGAAGATGATGAACAGGAAAGCTTTTTGGGAGTAAAAGTTCTCTTGAAATTTCGGAGGCAGTAAAGAGGTAAATGGTGATGAAGACGACCTTTTATAGTGGGTGATAGGAAAGAGAAAAATCGTTTCAAATCTTCTATGGAAATACGAAAAGGTTTCCTGAGTGACAGATGGATGACAGTTGAGGCGTGCGATGATCACGTAGGAGAGAGAGTGTCAGATTCCTAGGATTACGCCGCCCAACAGGCGCCGTTTCAGGGAGAAAACCGTTTCAGTTCCTCACGCGCCTTGAATTGCCAGAAGGATGACGCTTGGATATCGCACACGCGTCCACTTTGTTAGTAAAAGGATGGCCGTTTCAAATTCACACGCGCCCCTTTTGAATTTTTACCACCGGTTGAAATTCAATCCTTTTATTTCCCGCCTGAGTCAGCAACCTTTCGTCTTATCTTGTAAGGCGCATCTTTTTGAACAAACTACCCACGTGGAGGATTGTTGACCACGTCTCAATTATTAACATCCAATGCAACAAAGTAGCCTGAAATTAATTAGTAACGGATTTTTGGAAAATCAAAGATTTTCATGCAAAGAGTGTAAAAAAGAAAAGAAATAAAGCAACTCTTTTTAGGATTAACTGTGATGTCAATAATGACACGAAACTGATGATCCCGGGCACGAATCTCTTCCTTCAAGGTCAAGAGAGACCTTAAAGTGTTAGTGTGGAATCCCGTTGAATTACGATCAAACACTTTTTAAGAAATGTTGAAAGGCTTCTTTTAATTAGGCTATATTGGGGTGACTTACTCTTTGATGCAACAATTCTAATCTTGAAATAAGAAAGAAAGGGATCAAAGTACTTGTGAGACCAGTGTAGTCTGTTGAACAAGTAGGTAGGAATTTATTTTAAAATGGCGTGGAAAAATATAAAATCTCAAAAAAAAATAAAAACTGGATCCCAAGGGTAGAAAAGTTTATGGTGTTTAACAATTTCATAGGAATCACACAAAATAAAATTTGAGATTTCATGAAAGTACAGCCGTCAATTCTTTGGTGAAAACTTGAGCAAATTAATTGATCACCGTCAATGCAGATTTGGTGTTGAATTTTGGGTTTCACTCAGCTCGTAGTGACACGAAACTAAGATCATAAACACAGATGTTGTGTAACCATAAACCTCAGTGGTAATTTCTGAGAGTCTCAAGGGTTACGTTGATGAAACGAATGTAATGGAGAAATGTAATGGAGATGGTGTAAGAAAACATAGTACCTCTGCTGCGAAACTAAGGACCAAGCAGGAAACTCTCAACTCATGTGAGAAGAGAGTGAGGTAGCTCAGGATTAGAATAAATGAATTAGCCTTATTGGGAAGACAAGGTTTGTGTATACCATGTCATGAAGGCTATTATTCAAAATCTTATGAGGCTTGGGACACATACAACAGCATGCTTCTAGGGACACTTAATTAATTCAACATTTATATCCCCATAAACGAACGAACACACAAAAAAAAGTAAAAAAAATAAGTAAAAATTAAGTTAAAAAAAACTTTGTTAAAAAAAATGAAAAACCGAACCCGAACGTTCGGTTAGTATTGGTTGGAAAAAAATTTTGAAAAACCGAACCCGAGCGTTCGGTTGGTTTCGGTTCAACAAAATTTTGAAAAACCGAACCCGAGCGTTCGGATGGTTTCGGTTCAACAAAATTTTGGAAAACCAAACCCGAACCTTCGGTTGGTTTCGGTTCAACGAAATTTTGTAAAACCGAACCCGAACCTTCAGTAGGTTTCGGTTTTGGAAAATTTTGAGAAACCAAGGGATTTAGACATGCAATTGGAAAATACTTGCAAACATTAAGAAAAACAATTTTGTACAAGAAATATACAACCAAGAACAACTACCTTTGAAGTAATGAGCGAGTCGGATGGTTTAACCGAACCCGAACGTTCGGTTGGTTTCGCTACTTATGTTTGAAGTTGAGAGGTAGTGTGAGGTACTGACTCTGATTCCATCATACCTAGCCCTTGCAGTATTCTGTTGAATGATGCTTCAGGAAGAGCTTTGGTAAAGACGTCAGCCAGTTGATCAGTGGTTCTTACGAAATGAACTTCGACGTTTCCATCTTCCACGTGATCTTTGATGAAGTGATACCTCAGTGCTATGTGTTTGGTTTTAGAGTGTTGCACTGGGTTATGACAGATCCTAATTGCACTTTCAGAGTCACAATATAGTGGGATCTTCTTCATATTGAGTCCATAGTCTCGAAGTTGACTCTGGATCCAAATCACTTGAGATGTGCAAGATGCAGCAGCAATGTATTCCGCTTCGGCAGTAGACAACGACACACACGTTTGTTTCTTAGATTGCCAGCTGACCAACTTCCCGTCAAGGAATTGACATCCACCAGTTGTGCTTTTTCTGTCGAGTCCACATCCTCCAAGGTCAGCATCAGAATAGGCTTGACCGAAGAAGCCTGAGTTGGATGGATACCATAGACCTAAGGAGGTGGTTCGCTTGAGATAGCGCAGAATGTTCTTTACTGCAAGCATGTGAGGTTCGCGTGGGTTTGCCTGAAATCGAGCACAGTAACATACAGAAAACATGATGTCAGGCCTGCTAGCAGTAAGATACATTAGTGAGCCTATCATTTGACGATAGAGAGTGATATCGACAGCTGGTTTGTCTAGGGATGGAGTTAGCTTGGTGCCGAATGTCATTGGGACTTTGACTTTGGAGTCTCCCATCATACCGAACTTTGCTAGGAGAGTCTTCGTGTAAGCTTCCTGATTGATAAAGATGTCTTCGAGTCCCTGTCTAATATTTAAACCAAGGAAAAAGTTAATAGGACCCATTGAGCTCATTTCAAATTTAGTCTCCATCAGCTTTCTGAATTCAGCTGTTAAGCTGGGATTCGTTGAGCCAAAGATGATGTCATCGACATAAATTTGAACTATCATAAGGTGGTTACCTTCCTTTTTGCGAAAGAAGGTTGGGTCAACCGAACCTTGTTTGAATTTAGATATCTTTAAAAATTTTGTTAGCGTTTCATACCAGGCTCTCGGAGCTTGTTTAAGGCCATATACAGCTTTATCCAGAATGTAGCAATGATTTGGATATTTTTCGTTCACAAACCCAGGAGGTTGCTCCACATACACGGTTTCTTCGAGTTCTCCATTAAGAAATGCACACTTGACGTCCATTTGGAAAACTTCAAAGTTTTTGTGGGCAGCATAAGCAAGAAATATTCTTACAGATTCAAGCCTAGCCACAGGAGCGAAAGTCTCTTCATAATCAATCCCTTCCTCCTGACAATATCCCTTTACAACCAGACGAGCCTTGTTCCTTATAACATTCCCTTCCTTGTCCATTTTGTTCCTAAAAACCCATTTAAGACCAACAACCGAAGCATCTGGTGGAGTTCGAATGAGGCGCCAGACTTTGTTCCTTTCAAATTCGTTCAGTTCGTCTTGCATTGCTTGAACCCAATCAGAGTGATCGAGGGCAGTGTTAACTGTCTTCGGTTCAACTTTTGATACGAATGAGTTAAACATACAAAACTCAACCTTTGAAAATAAGGATGTCTGTTTTGCCTTCAGTTGTGATCTGGTCAGAACCTTCTCAGAGACATCGCCAACCACTTGAGAGATAGGATGATCTCTGGTCCATTTGGTAAGAGGAGGGTAATTTGGATCAAAGGTTGGGTCTAGTTCAGCATTGATCATTTCTTCTGGCTCAGATTGGCTATCGTAATCAAGCGTCATATCATCATGCTCCCCCTCGATTGATGAGCTTTGAGAAACTTGAGGTTCAGGGGTTTCTTGTGGTGCTGAGCTTTCAGGCGTTGAAGCACCTTCGGTTGGAGACGTACCTTCGGTTGGAGAAGCACCTTCGGTTGGAGTTGTAGAACTTGGCTCCCCCTCGACATGTAAGCTTGGCTCCCCCTCGACATGAGAGCTTGGCTCCCCCTCGACAGAAGCATTGTTAGATGGAGGTTCATCAGAAGTTGATCCTCCTTCATTCATTTTCCTTGCAGCTTCTTCGACAATCTGCTTCATGTGGTCAACCTTGTTGTCTGCTGCACCTGCTTCTGAGAGAGAAGCTTTCTCTGGTTCATCAAAGAGCTCCATAAATTTCTCGTATAAATTGGCGATCGAGACTGTGACTTGGCCAGTTTGAGGAAAGATTTCCCCAGCGGTGTCTTCTTTGGCCTGTAGCCTTTTGACATAGCTATCGTCAAAGGTCACATAGTAATTCTTCTCGAACGCTTGTTTAGGACCCTGTATGCCTTGGATGTGAGAGAATAACCTAGAAAGATTCCCTCGTCGGCTTTGACATCGAACTTGTTGCGGTGTTCTTTAGAGTTAAAGATGAAACACCGTGAGCCGAACACATGGAAAAATTTCACATTGGGCTTTCTGTTGTTTAGTATCTCATAAGGTGTGAGCGTGAATCGCTTGTTGAGATAAGACCTGTTCTGTGTAAAACAAGCAGCAGAAATAGCGTCAGCCCAAAAATAAAGAGGTAAGGAAGCGAAACTTAGCATAGTTCGGGCAGCTTCACACAAAGATCGGTTTCGTCTTTCGACTATTCCGTTCTGTTGAGGTGTGTAGGTAGCTGAGAAGTTGTGACTTATTCCCTTTTCTGCTAGAAACTCTTCAAACTCCCTGTTCTTGAATTCAAGACCATTGTCGCTTCTGATGTTGCGAACGACCTTCTTGAGCTGTACTTCAATCTGCCTGATGAACACTTTCAGCTTCTGAGTCGCTTCAGATTTGAGCTTTAGAAAGAACACCCATGTAAATCGTGAAAAGTCATCAACAATAACAAGAATATACTTGCTACCACCGATGCTTTCGATAGATGAAGGACCACACAGATCGATATGAAGTAATTCGAGTGGTTCAACAACTTTTGTGTTAATTATGGATGGGTGACTTTGACGGCTCTGCTTCCCCATTTCGCACGCAGCACACAAATGATCTCTATCGAACTTGAGCAATGGAAGACCCCTAACATGACCTCCAGTGACAAGTCGGTTGATATCTTTAAAGTTGAGATGAGAGAGTCTTCGGTGCCACAACCAGCTTTCGTCGGATTGAGCTTTTGATAACAAGCATATAGCTAGGTTTCCTTTGATAGGTTTAAGGTTTAAGGGAAACATTTCACCCTTTCGCTCCGACTTGAGAATCACTTTCTTTGTCTTTTTCTCTATGATTTCAGAACCTTCATCATCGAATGAGACTTTGAGACCTGTACCTCCAACAAGCTGAGATACACTGATGAGGTTGTGTTGGAGTCCTTCCACATAAGCCACCTTTCTTATAGTAAAGTCCCCATTTGTTATCATCCCGTATCCCTTTATGGTGCCGAAGGAGTTATTTCCAAACTTGACGTTGCCACCATTTGCAAGAGATCTGTATTCCCTGAGCTCCTCTTTCCTCCCTGTCATGTGACGTGAGCAGCCACTATCGATGTACCATTCTTCGTCGAACTGCTCGTCACTTATAACCTGCAAAAATTAAGCAGATTTAGGAACCCAAAGTTTCTTGGGTCCACGTGAGCTTTTCATGGGAACAGGAACAGTAAGAGAGATGTCAACTAGATATGTTCGTTTTATGAGAGTTGTTTCATCTTTCTTTTTAATGGTAAAAACTTTTATCTTATTAGGATTGGGTGCGTTCGGTTTGGACTCTGGTTTGGATTCATTGACCTTCTGTTTGCCCTTTTGTTCAGCTGACGAATGAGATTTATGAGAACGAACAGAATTAGCTTTAGAACAAGATGGAGATGAATTGGTGGAAGTGGAAGAATTAGAAGAACTGGAAGGAGTGGGTTTGGATTGAGAGGACTTCCTGGCTGGAGACTCTAGGTGACCCTTTTGCTTTTGATCATTGGAGGGACATACCTTGGAGTTTTGTTCTCTTTTGACTTTAGAACCGAACCTTTGCTTTCGGTTGGAATCGTCTTTCTCAGAACTGAACCTTTGCTTTCGGTTGAAGTCATTATTAGAACCGAACCTTTGCTTTCGGTTGGTATTTTCTTGTGAACCAAACCTTGGCTTTCGGTTGTTGTGACTTTCAGACTTTTCGACAGGATTGTTTTCATACTTCAGATTCTTGTCTTGATGTGAGAAATATGCATTCTGGGATTGCCAGAATTGTCTCCTTTCAGAGAGATTCTTCCTGTATCTTTGGTTCCTTTCTCTCTTCTTATTCCTTATCTGCTTTGGTTGATGATGAACATTAGCTTTCGTTTTCGGTTTCTCCTTGGCTGGTTCCTTTTGAACTGAAGGAGTTTTACTTTGAGCTGAGGGAGTAGAGGGAATGTCTGAAGGAGTTTCACTTTGAGCTGAGGGAGTATAGGGAACGTCTTCTTTTGCCGAACTTTCATCCTCCAGAGGAATGTCTTTTGTACCACTAGTGCTAGGCTCGTCGAAATTATCCGGTTTATTCAAGGGTTCAGGTATGTATCTACCTTTACTCATCCAGGAGGTTCTTTCAGATAAGCCAACCGTTTCGTTTGCATTATCTATTGGAGCAGACCAGAAGTACTCATCACAGCCATCAGCATTGTCTTCGTTTACAATAGTTGTGAGTTCAGCTGTCTGATGTTCGGTTACTCCAGTCACCTTGTATACTTGATTCGGAGTGGTCCTGACCTTTTGATACACAACTGCTTTCTCTGCTAATATCGGGGACTTTTGTTGGGACAATCGAGCGAACTCTACTGAATTTTCAGAGATAAGATTCTTGTGGTTTTCAGGTTCGCTTTTAACAAATTCTAAGCAGTCAACCGTGTCCTCTACAGAAATTTCACTCATGTTGTCGTCCTCGTTAAGCTCAGATGCATTTTCAACATCAATTTTGTTTTCCGAGCTAACGTTGGCGTTTAAAGAGTCAAATTTTTGTATGGTTTCGGTTCTCAGTTTAAGTCTATCATTTTCATCCAAAAGGTTTTTAAGCATATCCTTGTGGTCCTTGGATTTAATGAAAGATTCAATTTTGTCCAGTCCATACATGTAAGTCGGATTGACATCATCAGATGATATCACACGTTCACAGTTATAAGCTTCAGCATCAATTTCATCCTCCTTAAACTCCAGGAAGGGCAAAATCATGCGATGGATCTTTTGGCCTATTTCACAGTTTAAGTGAAGTTGAGTAATATTAGAATAAAGACGTTTTGCAATTAAACAAAAAACATTCCGCTGTTTTAACAACTTTAAATTGTCTCTTTGTAAATAGATGTTTTCGTCTTTGATTTTAACCAATACAGACTCCTTCAACTCGATCCACATGCGCCGTTCCTCACTCTTCGATGACACCCTGCTTAATTGATCCAAAAGGTTAGAATTGGTGACTCGAGTTTGAGTTAAGCTACTATCTAGATGAGAAATTCTTGTATTAACATTTTTTAGTTCTTTCTCATAAGAGGATGGTGGTACTTTATATGAAACAAAAACCGATTGTACCTTCTTTATCAGTTCATCAAGCTCATTGAACTGCTGGCTGAGTGGCTTGGCTGTAAAGCACATGTCCTCCTGCACCTTCGGTTCCTTGCCTCCATTATCGGTGTTGTATCCCCTCATCTGAGATACATCTGACACCATGAAGCATCTTCCTCCACTGCTTTCATCCTTTGCCACATAAGCCTTTCCATGGGTAGGCTTCCTCACTTCATCGTCTTCTGAGTCGGTAGACCAAACTTCCGTGCTACCGAACTCGTCATCAGCAACCGAACCCTGCACAATAAAAGCATTAGTAGAAGGGTTAGCGGTAGACTTCTTCTTTCTCAACTCATCCATCCTTTTCTGCAACACAGCTTCCTCATCCATTCCATCATCCTTTTCAGCCATCTTCTTAAGGATGCAATCTTTAGCATAGTGGTTTTTCCCACCACAGTAGTAACAGCTTACCCCGGAATCGCCATCCACCTTTGGTTCCTTCTTGGGCTCTTCAACCTTCGGTTCATTGTTAACTTTTTCTGAACTGTAACTCCCCTGCCAGTTTCGGTTTTTATTGCTGGGGAATCTCTTCTTTATGAACCTCTTAAGGTTAGATACCATCATAGCATAATCCTCAGACGTGAGGTCATACTCCTCCAAGTTAAGGTCTTCATCCTCCACCGCAGCTTTACTTTTTGATAGGAGGGCCAACGAACCAAGGCTTGAAACAACGTTTTTCTCCTGCAGTACAATCTTCTCTTGGGACTTGAGAATACCCACCAGTTTCGCCAATGAGTATGATTTAAACTGCTCATGGGCTTTGACTGTAGACACCACTGCTCTCCATTCAGACCTCAGACCATTTAAGAATGTAACCTTCTGCTCGATAAGCTTCCTTTCGATGTCATGCTTGATCATCTTGCTGAGAAGATGATTGAAGCGATCGAACGTCTGGGTCACTGTTTCTTCGGCTCCTTGCCTGAATTCTCCAAACTCAGATAAAAGCAAGGTTTGGATAGAATGTTCAAGATCCTCGTCTGTAGAGTACAGTTCGCGAAGTCTATCCCAAACTTCTTTTGCCGTCGTGCATGAGCTGACCAACCTAATGGTGTCGGACTGAAGGGCAAATCTGATTAACCTTAACGCCTTGATATTGCAATGGAATTTGTCCTTTTCGTCTTGTGCAATATCTTTAACATCCTTCAGCAGATCATTGTACTCCTTTTGAGTTTTAATAATTCTGGACGTTGCTGAATGAGAACACGGTCCATTAATGATAGCTTCCCATATGAGGTATCCATTATCCTCAGATCCTGTCACGTAGTCTTCGAAGTGATGCGCCCAGACTTCGTAGTCATGGGTATATAGGATTGGAATCTTTGTCGTCGAACCGATGTTGTTGGAGATATTGATAGGATTTGATTGCGACTCGTCCATTATGATTGAGAAAACATGTTAAAAGATCAGACTTGTAATAACTCAGATTAGGGCAAAACAATAAATATCAAGATACGTCAATAATGAGATGACGGCTCAATAAATATTATTAATTGCGGAAAAACCCTAATTGTAACCTTTTCACAGAAAAGATGTGTATCGATTACACAGCCTCCTGCTCTGATACCAATTGATGAGATTTAAAACCTTTAATTGATTAGATCTCAAACAGGTAAGTAAATATAAAACTGTAAGAACACAAAAATAAGAAGGAGACAAGATTGAATCAAACGTGTCGAATGATTAAACAAAATCCTCAGAAGAGCTCGATTAAGAACATCAACTGTAGAGGATTGGTAGGTTACAAGAATGATTAAAGAAATCTGTAGATACTATCGTTACGCTCTAGATTAATCTCTTAAATCATTAACCTAATATGCATGCAAGCATATACTTATATATTAAACATAATGGGCTCTCGGTTGGACAGACCCAAACCGGAATACAAAATAAATAAATAAACATTCGAGCCCAACGACGCAATACTTAACCAAAACTTCAGCCCAACATCAACGACAGGGAGTACGCTGCACGTACACAGCTGCACTGCAGACATCGGGGATGCCCGACCCCTACACCGCGCGTACTGGGATTATGCCCAGCGTACGCCCCAGTTTCACACTCCTCTCATTTTTGGTCTTAACCAGTTGAGACATAGGCTCATATCTCAGATCTGGACTCCTTAATGTATCTTAGTCTGTTGTGTCAGCGAATTTAAGCCTTTGCATGGATGATTAGGTCACAAACACCCAAAACACCCATTCCCTTTGCTTATGTAGCTCATAACTCATGCATGGCTCACTCCTAACACCCAAGATTGCATTTTTACGACTCTACTACACACAATATACTGAAAAGGGGCAGATCAAGGTCTATGGAGTTCGTTATCTCATAAAGTCTCGATCTTTTTGTACAAAACCCTAATATACTCAAAGAACATGCTCATGACAAAGGAAAGGTAAAGTCTGATGCTTTTTACATCAATAAGAAGCTTCCTACTCAGATTAGCTCAGATCTAGAAGCTTGGACATCAACTCCTTCTTCTTCAAGACCTTCTCTTCTCTTCAAAATCACACAAACACTCTCAAGGGTCAATCACAAACACACAAGCTTTAGAACTAAGGTTAGGGCACTCTTAGGGTTTTCTCTCTGGGAATCTTGGCCAGAAATGAGGCCATCATATCCCTTATACAGGGGACTCACCCCAAATTAGGTTTGCTCTCTAGGCCTAGTATGCCCAGCGTACTCACGGATACACCCAGCTTACTAGGTGCTCTTCGCGTCCCAAGCACGTTGACGAGTACGCTAAGCATGCACCTCAGGTACGCCCCACATACTTGTTTTTTTTTTACTTTTTTTTAATATAAAGGCCAAATTGGACAATAGCTCAATAGATCAAGGTTTTCTAAGTATACCTGGACTTGGGATGTTACACTCTATCTCTATGCATATCCATATCTATGCAAATGTTTCTATCTGTTATCCATATGTTGTCCCCTCTGTGTGATCAGAAGATCCGACCTAGGACACAACATAAGCTCCCTGCTACCTCTCTAACCGTCTATCTTTGTCAGTTATAGGTTGTTCCCCTAAGTGATTTTAAAACATCCGACATGGGATACAACATATGCACTTCTATATCTGACTTCTTTCTTAATGATTGAATACTAACCTAAAGTAAGGAGTTCTTTGGAGGGTCTTGATTACTAGGGTATATTGGGAAGTGGGAAAGATGTTCTAGTGCATCTAAAAATTGAACAATTTAAAAGTTTGTCTGTAGATCTCGCTGTTGAATTTAAGTGGACAACAATATTTGTGTTCGTCGTCAGCAAAATGGTTATTTATGAATAAGATCACAATGTCTTGTCACATATAACCTGTCCAACTTGTGAACATCCTTTATGCTTAAGTGGATCACAATATTAGTCATTGACCAGATCTAGACATGCAGGCATGTGCTGATAAACGATATTGAATTGCTTGAAAACTTTGATCCCAAATATTTTTTGTTTTTGTTAAATTTGCTCATAGTTTTCCTCTATGCACAAATTTAAGGGGAGAATTAAATGTTTTAAAAAAACCAAAACAAAATCAAAAAACCAAAAAAATTCAAAAATAGTGTTATTTATGTTTATCTTTTTCAAAGAAAAATAAATAATGCAAAAATATTTTTGTTTTTGTTTTATTTTTTCGGAAAATATGAAAAATCCAAAAATATTGTGTGCTAATGTAACAACGTGAATTTTAAAAACAATTTTTCATTTTTCAAATAACATAAAACTCATTCAATATTCTCAAATCTTAAATTTAACAAATGCCATCATGATAAAACATATTCCAAGATCATAAAATAAATCTTTTGCTGGTGTGTACGGACCATGCCGGCGCCTTCCCGCGATCATCGCTAGTACCTAAAACACATAACACATAACACTATAAGCATAAATGCTTAGTGAGTTTCCCAAAATACCACATATAACACATACGCCACTCAAGGCCATAACTCTATGGGATATTCCAATCTATGCATCTCAGGGGACTTTCTTCCCAACCCTGGTAGACCTTCTAGCCCTACCTGTATGACCTTCCGGTCCTCATCATCTTGACCTTCCGGTCCATACACTGTTGACCTTCCGGTCCACATCATGGTACTCATAACATAACATAACACATACATATCACATAGCAACATATATCACATACTCCACATAGCATATAAGACTATCCGGGCACACATAATTACCACTCTACGTAAAGTATAGTGAGAAGACTCATCTCGTATATTGTCAAGTACCTCACGTGCTCGGTATCCCTGAACCTCATAACAACGACCTAGCCCTGCCTAAACACATAAACACTCATCCCAAATCAATAATGGCTCTCTAGGCTAGACTAGTCCGTTCTAATGTTCTCTTAGAAGGTTAAAAGACCATTTTACCCTTCTAATGGTCCAAAAGTCCAAGTGTTAACCCAACCTTAAAAGTCAACGAAAGTTAGCGGTCAAACTTTGACCAGACTCGTCGAGTGCACATAGGTGACTCGGAGAGTCCAAGCGTATCCTATGGATCTTTCTTAACCTCACTCGACTCGTTGATTGAACCTTCCACTTGATGGGATACAAGTGGTCACGAGTCGCGGGGCAACCCGACTCGACTCGTCGAGCCCCCATATGGACTCGGCGAGTTTCTTCCATGACAATCACCCAAATGCCCTTCTGAGTTGAGATCTGCTTCTCTAACCTATAGATTTGACTTCCCCATGTCTAATAATCATGTAAAGGTTAAATTTTGACATTCATGCAACGCACCCAAGGCTTCTTTTGGTGAAATGTCTTCTAAAATGGCATCCTAGGTTCTTTTCCTCTATGGAACAACATAAAGCAGGATAGATAATGCTCTCTAGACCTCTAAAGGTCCTGATCCAGAGTCTAACACTCAACGGGAGAACATATGCATCAATTCAACCCAATAAAGGGGTAGAGAAAACCCTAGATTCAAGGATCTTGTACAAAACAGAAGAATGGATCGATTTACTACCCCAACAATGAAGACCCAAGTTTGAAAACCACAGAATAACAATCCCCTTGGCTTTCTCTTGCTGTAAACACCTTCTTCTTTGCAAAGCGACAACAAAGAGGATCAAAATAGCTCTCTATCTCTCTCACACACACACACAACTCGCTCTAGCTCTCTAGGGCTTCTATCTCTGGACTGGTAGCCGCAAGTGAGGGCTATAAAGTCCCTTAAATAGGGCACAGGACGATAGTTTTAGGGTATGTGACTTTAGCACAGACTTGTCGAGTCCACCCATCGACTCGTCGAGTCCGTTCATTAATCCAGTCAGCAAAACGTGACCCTACACGACGAGTCTAAGCGTCAACTGGTCGAGTCCCTCCTCATAACTCAAAATAAACAATTAAAATATGATACTTGGAAGTTCGGATGTTACAATTCTCCCCTACTAGAATCAGACTTCAACATTAAAGTCTCATTAAACAAACAACTCTAGGTGCTGCTCCCGCATCTTCGCCTCCGGCTCCCAAGTCAGCTCGGACCCTCTCCAATGTTGCCACTAGACCTGAACCAGGGGCACCTCCTTGTTCCTCAGAACCTTGATCTTTCGATCCACCACCACGATTGGCCTCTCCACATAATTCAGGCTCGCATCCACCTGAATATCCTCCAATGGTAGCACTTCCGACTCGTCGGCTATACACTTCCTCAACTGAGACACGTGGAAGGTATCATGTATCTGGCCCAACTCTGCAGCTAGCTCTAAACGATACGCTACCCTGTCCACCCTTGCGGTCACCCTTTAAGGACTAATGTACAAGGGCCCCAGCTTGCCCCTCTTCCTGAATCGGATCACTCCTTTCCAAGGAGACACCTTCAAGAGTACGAAGTCTCCAACCTAAAACTCGAGCTCAGATCGTCGCCTATCCATATAACTCTTCTGCCGACTCTAGGTTGTTAGCAATCTCTGCTTGACCTGCTGTATCTGCTCAGTTGTCTGAAGCACTATCTCAATGCTACCCATCACTCGTTGCCTTATCTCTCCCCAGCAGATGGGAGTCCGACACCTCCTCCCATACAACAACTCGAATGGGGGCATACCAATGCTCGAATGGTAGCTATTGTTATCGGAAAACTCAGTCAATGGTAGGTACATGTCCCAACTTCCTCCGAAGTCCAACACACATGCTCGAAGCATGTCCTTGAGCATCTAAATCATCCGCTCACTCTGTCCGTCCGTATGTGGGTGGTATGCGGTGCTGGTATGCGGTGTTCGTCCGTCTTGTACCCAACTCCACATGGAATTTCTTCCAGAACCTGGAAGTGAAACATACGTCTCGATCTGACATAATCAAGATTGGTACATCATGTCGCGATACCACCTCCCTCACATAAATCTCCACTAGTCTCTCTGCAGAAGAGCTCTCGGTGAAAGCAAGGGAATGAGCACTCTTCGTCAGCCGATCAATGATCACCCAAATTGAATAAACAACCCTCGTAGTCCTCGGCAATTTGGTGATGAAATCCATAGAAATCTGTTCCAACTTCCACTGAGGAACCTCAAGTGGCTGCAACTTGCCATGCGGACGCTGGTGCTCAGCCTTAACCCTGCGACAGGTCAAGCACCTCTCAACAAACCATGCAACATCCCTCCTCATACAGGGCCACCAATAGTCTCTTCTCAGGTCCAAATACATCTTAGTGGCCACGGGATGGATCGAGAACCTCGGCCTATGCGCCTCCTCCACTAGGATGGTACATGCCCCGCCCATAAACGACACCCAAATCTGACCCTGAAAAGTCATAAGCCCTCGGCTATCAGTAACAAACTCTGATACCTGCCCAATCACTTGTTCTCTCTTGTGGTTATCCGGTCTCACAACCTCGGCTTAGGCTTCTCGAATGGTATCCAACACTGGAGTCATCACCGTGATCCTCATATAAATATCTCGTATTGGGGCACTCTCCGCCCTATGACTCAAGGCATCGGCTACAACATTAGTCTTGCCCAGGTGGTACATAATCTCACAGCCATAATCCTTTACCACATCTAACCATCTTCTCTGGCACATATTCAGGTTGGCTGATCCATCAAGTACTTCCAACTCTTGTGGTTCGTGTATATGATACACTGAACCCCATACAAATAATGACGCCATATCTTGAGGGCGAACACCACGGTCCCCAAATCCAAATCGTGGGTGGGATACCTCACATCGTGAGGCTTCAGCTGCCTCGATCCGTACGCTATCACGTGCCCTCTCTGCATAAGCACAGCACCCAACCCCGATGTCGATGCGTCACAATATACCACAAAATCTTCCATCCATTCTGGGAGGGCTAACACCGGGGCTTCGCATAATCTCTAGCGAAGTGTCTCGAATTTGGCCTACTGCTACGGCCTTTCGGGCCAACCTGGTGAGAGGAACGGCAATCTTGGAGAAATCCATGATAAATCTCCGATAGTAGCCGGCCAATCCCAGAAAAATCCTGATCTCGGGGTGGATTTTGGCACCTCCCATCTCATAACTGCCTCAATCTTGGCCGGGTCGACCAATATCCCATTATGGTTAACGAGGTGTCCCAAGAACTGGACCTCTCGTAACCAGAAATCACACTTGGAGAATTTGGCGAAAAGCCTCTCTGACCTCAATACTTTGAGAATCTCTCTCAGATGCTCCTCATGTTCCTCTCTAGATCTCGAATACACCAGAATATCGTCAATGAATACAATCACCAACCTATCCAACATCGGTCTGCATACCATGTTCATGCGATCCATGAACGTTGATGGTGCATTGGTGCACCCCAAAGGCATCACCACAAACTCGTAGTACTCATAACGAGTTTTGAATGTCGTCTTCTGAATATCTTCATCCCGCACTCTCATCTGATGATACACAGGCCTCAAATCTATCTTGGAGAACCAAGACGCTCCCTGCAACTGATCGAACATATCATCGATCCTCGGTAGTAGATAACGGTTCTTGACTGTCAACTTGTGCAACTCCCGGTAATCAATGCACATACGGTGTGAAGCATCCTTTTTCTTGACAAAAAGGATCGGCGCTCCCCAAGGTGAGCTACTCGGTCTAATAAATCCTTTTCCCAATAGCTCCTGAAGCTACGAAGATAACTCCTGTATCTCTGGTGGCGCCAGGCGATAGGGCGCTATGGCGATAGGTGCCGCTCCAGGAACCAAATCGATGCGAAACGCTACCTGGCTCTCGGGAGGCACACCCGACAACTCCTTGAGAAAAACATTTGGGAACTCACGCACTATCGGAACATCATCAACTGAACTCGGCCTCTTCGCAACCACTCATGTATCCATCACATAACCTACAAACCCACTACAGCCCTGCTATAAACTCTGTCTCGCTCTAGCAGCTGAACAAAATGCTGACCCACATCGGGTATCCTCACCATATACCGTTAGCACTCCCCCACTAAGGTATCGTATATCACTATCTGCCGCTCACAGTCTATGACCGCCCCAAATCGGCTCAACCAATCCATGCCCACTATAACGCAAACGTCCCCCATCGCAATCGGGACCAGATCTATCGGAAACTCGACATCGAAGATCTCAAGAATACATCCTCGAATCACATCAGTAGCATACATGGCTCGTTCGTCAGCTATGGAAACGCGTAGAGGAGACTCAACACCTCTCGTCGAATATTGATGTGCTGACTAAATGCTAAGGACACAAATGATCGACTCGCACCCGAGTCAAATAACACCAAAGCAGGCACAGAATTCACAAGAAAAGTACCTCAACTCATCATAAATAAATGAAAGAATACATACTAGCGACCACGTCGGGCACTGTGCAAACCTCCTCCGCTGTCAACTGGCAGGCTCTCCCTCGTGCCTTCGGTGCTTCGGCCTACACTGGCCGACCCTTAGAAGCTCGTGTAGTAGCAGGGGCAGATCCCTGTGCTGGTCCCTATAACAGATGTGGGTAATCGGCCTTCCGATGGCCGGTCTGATTGCAATGAAAGCAAACCATAAATCCCTTGGGGCAGTCCTTGGCTATATGCCCCTCGTTGCCACATTTGTATCAAGCACCCGATCGACATACTCCATCAGGCCCCTTGGCGCACTTCCCACAGCTGCAGCCCTTCTTGCCTCCAGATCTCGAGTCTGCGGGCTTGTCCTGCATGGCTGCTGACTGAGACTGTACCGGCCGCCTATCTTTCCCCTGAGACTCGGCCTCCTCTCTAGCTTGCATCTCCAACTCAATCTCCCTCTTTTGGGCATTTTCCTAGAGCTCAGCAAATGTCCGCTAAGTCGAGTTCGCCACGAACTCCCGGATGTCCCTCCTCAAAATGCTCAAATACTAGCTCATGCATGCCTGCTCAGACAACACGTGCTCAGGGCAGAACAACACCCTTTCATGCAATATCCGTGTAATCATAGTCACTGACTCCGTCCCCTGCTTAAGGGACAAAAACTCATGTGTCAACCGTTCCCTCTCCACCGAAGGAACATACTCATCTCTGAATATGGTGGTGAACTTCTCCTAGGTCATCTCTGAAATCACAGTAGTAGTGAAGTTCTCCATCACAAACTTCCACCAATCCTTCGCTCCCAGGTGGTGCTGGTTCAGCATGAACCGAACCCTCAGATGCTCAGGACACGAACAGGTGTAGAAGCATTCCTCGATATCAAAAATCCATCTCATCGCATCGATCGGATCCTACGTCCCATCAAACTCTGGTGGCTTCGTGTCGTTGAACTCCCAGAACAACATCTAGTCACCCCCCTGAGGTCTAGCAGCAGCCACAGCCGCAGTAGCTGTAGCAGCCGCAGCCTTAGTAACCGTTGCGTATCTCTTGTCAAACATCTCAATCAAAGTGGTCATGATAGACCCAAACATCTCCGGTATCTCTACGCAGATAGCCGCAACCACCTCCTCGTGGATCATCTGACGAAGCTCATCGTCAATCATGCTACTGGTCTCTAGTCTGTGGCGTGTCGCAACCATGATGTCTCTGAAAAACACCATCAAAATATCAGAGACTCGCTCGAGTATGCATGTACTCGATAACCCATCCCTACTTGCTTGTTAGTACCCTAAGGATTCTTACTTGGACTGCGCACTGATCCGGTGTCACTAGTAGTACAGGCCCTATACTACTTTCCACACTGCATCAGCACTCATCCCAAGTCCTCCTCCTAGGATCCCAATACACAAGTACTCTATATATCGCTAAGCATAGGCTACCCTGCGGTAGACTTCTCATAAATCCTCACTGCTACCTACTCACTCTCGAAGGATCTCTTAGCAGCAGCAATCTCCTAGGCTAAGGCATCACAAATCAGGCCACTCTAGTCCTAATATGAATACCTACCCTACTCTATCATGCATAACATATCATATCATATCTCATAACACATAATGTAAGTGTATTTTGGGAAATCACCATTTGGGCATTGGCTGATCGTACACACTGCTCCTTTCCGCTTTCCTTTCATTCCTTTACTTTTTAGAAAAAAATGTTCCTTTTATGAAAAGCCTTCTCAAATCCTCAGTTTGAGTCCAGATACGCCTAAAGGTATATCTGAATCCCTGAAACCAAGGCTCTGATACCAACTTGTAACAATGTGAATTTTTAAAACAATTTTTATTTTTCATATAACATAAAAAATCATTCAACATTCTCAAATTCTCAAGTTTAACTGTTAAGAGAAACTTTGAGACACAGTTGAACAAAATGTTAGAACAAGTATATAGCGGAATAGTTAATATCTAAGGATCTGTTAGCTCAACAATAATATTAAGAATTAGAAGTTAGTGACTTAGATGCGGAAAAGTAAACAAATGTAAATGACAACAATTGTTATATCAAGTATACACATAAGCAGATTCATAACAAGGAACGCATTCAAACCAAGTTAGTAAGGGAGATCTAGCTTAGTGATTAAGTCACAAGTGACTTGCTCTACAAAGGGAGATGATAATAGAGGAATCTTTGATAAGTAAGATAGAATGAGAACTTGAAGACGTGTATTAGAATTTGATAAGAGATTCACACACCGGTACAGAATACATTAGAAATGATCTCTATTTATAGAGAAGTTTACAACTTTAAGAGTAGCCATGCAAGGCATATTGGACATTAGAGTGTATTATAGAAAAGACAAAATAAACTAAGTAAAGTTATAGACTACGGTGCTTGAAGACTTCGGATATCAGTAGATGAAGAGGTTGCTTGACTGCGGTGGCTTGGGCGCTGCGGTAGCAAAAGTTCAAGAGGGTCACTTTTTGATTCAACAATTTCCCCCTAAGTGACCTGTTTAACTTCAATCAGCTATCAAGTTTAAGGAACTTGATCAGTATCCACCAAAACTTCCTGACATTCTTTAACCAATTGATTCTTCTCAGTATTTCAAACTTGACCTCTGCGGTTGTATGCTTGAATTTTTCAACTGCGTTGCGGCAGATCTTAAGTTGTTTTCTGGTGAGACGATGCATGGCAGTCATAGGAATGAAATATTTTGACGTTGTCATACTTCCTCTTGAAAATGACTCCCAGCTCAGGATAGTTTGTTGCACCTAAGGATCTTTCTTCATAGCCTTTGGTATGCACGGGTGCGGGGTCAAGCGGTGGCAAGTCAGCAATCTTGGAGATGCGGGGATGAATGTATGCATCTATTTTTGCGAAGTCACAGACTATTTCCTTAAGATAGGTATTGGCCCTTTCAAGAGCGATCTTCATCTTTAGATACTTCTCAGACTTGTGCTGAAAGACCCTGGCGATGAGAAACACTTCTTTCAGGTTCATACACGGAAAATCAACATGGGTGCGGATGTAGTCATGCTCCCTCCTGGTCAGGGTGTACTAGATGAACTCAGCCTTCATGAATTTCCTAATCTTGTAATTCTTCACTGCGGATGGCCTATCGTTAGACCATATGTGTTCAACTGGAGAGGCATGATTAGCATAGAATTGGCTAAGTCTCTCAAACTCCATAGGAAGTCTTTTGTCTTCTGGAAGACTGCGGTCGAACTGCTCAAATACAGTGAAGTATCTGGCATTCGGTGAGATTGGGACATCCCAATATCCATCTGGAGGGGGTTCCGCATATGTGAGATGCAGGACATAGTCATCATCAAGAAGTCTTCAGTGAGGATTGATCCAAGAATTTATCAAGGATTCATCCATAACTGTGTCGAATCCGCAGAGTCTCCATACTTCTTCAGCCAGCTTGGCTGCCTTCCAGTCTCTTTTTCTCTATGCAAAGGCAGGAGAGTCATTTGAGCTCGTGGACGACATATACTCCTCCATATTTTTGAAGTGCATGGGAGTTTCTGGTTTTTTAGGAGTATTATGGAGAGGGGAGTTGTGATGAGATGGTTGCGGTGAGAGTTGTGTTTTATGTTGCAGTGATGGTTGCGGTGTGGGAATTTTTTCTGTGGAGACTAGGGGAGTTTGATGATGTGAAGGAGATTGGTCGGAGTGATGGACTTCTTCACTTCCCCCTCTTGAGGAGTCCAGACCTGGAGCCTCCTCAAGCCATTGACGAAGGCCATCAACCTTGTCAAGTACCGTTTGGGGATGGAGGGATTGAAGAGTAGTTTGTGAATCTCCTTTGTGAGATGAAGAATCTTCGGACCATGGAAGTTGGTGGAGAGAGATCGTTGCAGTCGTTTGATAGTAGTTTGGAGAACGAAGATTGCTGACTCATAAGTAGTATGAGTTTCAGGAATCAACTTCTCAGATTGTGAAGCCTGATCCTCAATCGCTGCTTGAAGGTCTGTTTTGATTGTGGTAACCTCAGAATTGAGGTGTTCCGCAGCAGCCATGAACTCCTTATGATCAGCTTGACGATTGTTGTCAAGTGATCTGATCTCCATTTCAACTTTTAGGGCGATGCGCTCCGCAACCAATCTCTCTCTTGTTTCCAATCTTTCAATTCTTTCCGTCAAGGATTGTGGTCCCGGGCTGTCTTCTGGTTGCAGTTGATTCGGCTTGACTGCAACTAAGATTTGATCTACTTTAGCTTCAAGACATAGGAATTCTTTTCTTGTGACTGCGGGCATCTTCTTCTTCTTCTTCTTTTCTTTGGGCTTAGTTGTGGAGTGATGAGACCGACTAGATTCTTCATCTTCATCGAACATCATCAAGTCATCATCTGAAGGAAACGGTTTGTTTACCTCTTGTGGTTCATCATCATCGAAGCCAAAAATTGTAGTAGAGCTCACTTCGATTTCAGGTTCTTCATCTGGAGAACGTGCAGCGGTTAGAGAAGGGGGAGCTTGATGAACATGCTGATCAACAGCGGTATGTTGAGCTTGTTGAACTTTGGCTGCCATTGCAGACATCCATTCTTGGACCTTTAGGATATTGGCTATGGTATTGGCATTGTTGATGGCATCTGCCCAATACTTTGCCACAACTTGAATTTCTTGTTCTTTGAGCTGTTGTTGCTTGATCTGCTGATCCTTGCAAACTTGAAATGCCCTATGAAAAGCGGCATATTTCTTGGCTTCAGCCTTGTTAGAGGGTTGATATCTACTCCACGAATCATTAGAGTCTTCTCCGTCAATTCCAGAAAAACGCACCAAGGTGTCCCTTGGGTTCATGGATCCTTGCACACTTGTGCTCGTCGTGCCTAAACCACCTGAATGTAATGTAAGCAGAGTAGGATTTCCTGAGCTTCCTTGGTCTCCTTGACCCATGGTAAAGTTTGGCCTCGGCTCAGTTCTGGCAAAGGCGGAAGAAGTGCCTTGCGAATGGCACTGTGTTTGGAGTGTATGGGTGACATTCAAGAGGATGGAGTTCAACTCTATGACATCCCCAAAATCACGGCCAGAAAAGACCATTTTAATTTATGCTTTTTAAAATAGTTTTAGAGTAAATCCTTTTGATTTAAAAGAGTTGCGGAATTTTTTCCCAAAAAAAAAATATGATAAAATAATATTTATCAAAGCATTTCATCAAGAGATGCATTTTCATTATATAATAACTCAGGATGTCATGTTCCGATACAGACCATAAAGCATAAACGATAACATTACAAGTCATTCAACAAATATATACATATATAGACTTGTAAACAAAACAACTCGATGATTCATCCATCTTATGCCCTTGCGCCACTTCCTTTAATACAAATAAAACTAAGTGGGTCAGGCTTGGGAGCCTGGTGAGCATATAGGGTTTTCCACCCACAATAAATAATTATATTTAATTTCACCAACAAACAATAACCCGATTACCCATTCCCGTTATCCTCACTTTATGTCCCTAAAACAACATCTATCTCAAGGGACCTAATCTAGGATTTTCATCAAGATGGATATTACTGCAAAGGGGTTTCCTCAACAATAGACATCATAAAGGCAACCATGAGGGGGATAGAGTACACCGGTGAACACATCGTTCACAACACCTACATGTTATGATCCTGTTAGCGTTCCACAGGACTGTCTAGAAAGAGTCTGTGGTCATTATCCATACTCTATTGAATAACTAGATCAACAACAACATCATCGAGGCCTCTCATCTGTTTATCACACATCGACTATCTACCCATGTTCTACCCAACATATTAGTAGATAAAAATATATATTTTTATACATAGTTTAAAACCCGTATAGCATTCTCATTCGATACATATTCCAATCAACAGATGAGACACATACACATAACACGTATTTCATATAGAATAAATCAAATCTATGAAATAGAAGAAAGTGAATATACATTTACACATACAACAACAAAATATACACAAAACACATATTTCGTATAAAATACTTCATAATTATGCGTTAGCAGAAAGTAACTACACACTCACTTGATCAGTAGATGATCGGACAGCACTACAGCTCTAAGAGTAGTATTCTTCGGTGAAACCGGGATCACTTCACACACTGGGCTTCTCGCGGGCAGAGCTTCGGCTCGGAAACTCTTTTCTTCTAAGGATCTTCGAGCTTCGGGACTTGCTTCGAGTCTTGGGATGAACACCGGGGCTTCGGGGGGTTAAAATAGGGCTTAGAGAGAGTATCGGGAGTGGGAGAGAAGAGAAGGAGCAACCAAAATCGGCTTCCTCTTGAATTCTATTTATAGGGCAAAAATTTCAGGCTCACCTTGTGAGTTTTCTCACCTCGTGATTCTTTCAATTTTCACCTCGTGAGCTCGATATGTCATTGCATTCGTCATGGCCACTTGCCCTGGAAGACGTCCATCAACTACTCACCTCGTGAGTTTTGTAATTCTCACCTCGTGAGTTCTGACACCACCTTGGGTTTCGCACCCCGAACTTCAGAAATTCATAAGTTTCGCATACGAGCTCCATTTTTGACGTTCTTTATATCCATGCGTAGGTGAGATTATGCACTACAACTCTCGTTTAGACTCCGTTGGCTAATTTTGAATTTAATTTTAATATATTATTTTTAGTAGGTCGAGACAGGTAAACTCCGTTCGAAATTCATAACTCCTTCATCTGAACTCCGTTTTCTTCTGTCTTTTTATCGTTTCACTACTATCGATGAGATCTTCGAATCTCATTTAGATTGTTTTGGCTAAAAATCACTCGATCTCAAATCGAGGATTCGGGCTGCATATCGCTAAGTCGAAACTTCGGAAAATCATAACTTCCTCATACGAAGTCAGATTTGGGCGTTCTTTTTATGCACGTTCTTGGTTTAATGAACCCTACGAATTTCGTTTAGATCACTAAGGCTAGATACCGCTCTATCTTAAATTCATATTTTATGTCATTCAGCGTCATGTCGGTTTTGTCGCGAAACTTCGATAGGTCATAACTTCTTCGTTATAACTCGGATTTCGGCGTTCATTATATCTTCGGAATCCTTGTTTCGACCACTACAACTTTATGTAAAAATATAGGGCTTATCTCACACTTTAATTTTGACGCTTGTTTATATCCTTTATTAATTATATCTTTATAATTAAGTAATAAGAACACAAATACACATAATTCACATAATACTCAAATATTTCATCATTAATACAAAACAAAAGTTACAAGGGTTAACTCAGACTATTACATCAACGAAAATGCCTTGCCTGGAAACACGGGCATTACAATTCTCTCCCCCTTAGGATGATTCCGTCCCCGGAATCACACATCAACAAACAAATGCGGATAGCGACTCAACTTGTCACTCTCCGTTTCCCAAGTGAGATTTGGCCCATTCGAATGTTTCCAATGGACAATCACTAATTCGACCATCTTGCGTTGAAGCTTCTTAGTCTTTCGGTCAAGAATTGCCTCTGGTTCTTTAATTAACCTCTTTTTTTCATCAACTCTCAATTCAGAAATTGGAATTATGTCGCGAATGTCTCCTGTGAAATTCCTCAAATAACACAAATGAAAAGTGTTATGAATTCCATTCAGTTCTTCGGGTAATTCGAGCTTGTAAGCTTGGTTCCTAACCCTCTGAAGAACTTTAAATGGTCCAATAAACCTTGGACTCAACTTTCGCTTTTTACGAAATCTTTAAAGTCCCTTCCACGGTGAGACTTTAAGTAAAACCGAATCCCCCACTTCAAAAGTCATCGGTCTTCGCTTTTTGTCAGCATAGCTCTTTTGACGATCTTGAGCGGCTAACATTCTTTCCCTGATTATTTTCAGCTTTTCAGCGGTTTGATGAACCATCTCAGGTCCAATAAACTGCTTCTCCCCAGCCTCAAGCCAACAAGACGACATACGACACTTCTGTCCGTACAAAGCTTGATAAGGTGCCATCTTTATGCTCGAGTGGAAACTATCATTGTAGGAAAATTCTACCAAAGGTAAATGTTCATCCCATTTACCTAGGAATTACAGGGTACACGCTCTCAGCATATCTTCAAGTGTTTGTATTGTTCTCTAACTCTGACCATCAGTCTGTGGATGGTAAGCTGTACTTAACACACCTTGGTACCCATTTCCTCTTGTAGACTTTTCCAAAACCTTGAGGTGAAACGGATATCACGATCCGATACAATCGTTAACGAAACACCGTGAAGCCTCACGATTTCCTTCACATAAGAATTCACGACCTTATCCATAGACCATTTCTCATTGGCTGTTATGAAATGCGCACTCTTAGTGAAGCAATCAACGACCACCCATATCATGTCGTGACCGTTCTTTGTTCTGGGCAGTTTAGTGACAAAATCCATGGCAATGTCATCCCATTTACCCATAGGTACAGGTAAAGGTTCTAAACTCCCATATGGTTTCTGATGTTGTGTCTTGACTCTCTCACAAGTCACACACTCGGCCACATACTTTGCAAGATCAAGTTTCATCGTTGGCCACCAGTAGTAGGGTTTCAGGTCCCTATACATTTTAGTACTGCCAGGAGGAATTGAGTACATGGTTTTGTGAGCTTCTTCCATCATAAGATCTCTTATTCCTCCTGACTTAGGCACCCAAATTCGATCTTGGAATACCTTTAGTCCATGACCGTTTGTATCAAACACTAATGTTTTACCCAAACGATCCTGTTTTCGATCATTCTTCTCTAAAGCTTCTTCTTGATCTTTATTTATACTCTCCACAATTGCCGAGACAACTTCTATTCTCAACGCTCTTGGCCTTTTTCTCTCAACACTGACTTTCTGACTGGGAGCATCAGCAACAACATTAGCTTTACCGGGGTGGTAAAGTATCTCACAGTCGTAGTCCTTGAGTAACTCTAGCCAGCATCGTTGCCTCATATTTAACTCTTTCTGATTAAAGAGATATTGGAGACTCTTATGATCAGTGAAAAGTTTGCACTTCGTGCCATAGAGGTAATGCCTCCATATTTTTAGAGCAAAAACTACCGCTGCGAACTCCAAATCGTGAGTGGGGTAGTTCTTTTCATGCTCCTTCAGCTGTCGAGACGCATATGCTATCACCTTTTCTCTTTGGGTCAAAACACAACCAAACCCAACACCATACGCATCACTATAATCAGCGAAGTCTTCAACTCCATTGGGTAGAGAAAGAATCGGTGCCTCACATAGCTTCTTCTTTAGCTTCTTGAATGCTTCCTTATGCCTCTTGCTCCAAGCATAAGTAGCTCCTTTGTGGGTCAAAGCTGTTAATGGAGTAGCAATCGAAGAAAAGCCTTGGATAAACCTTCGGTAATGTCCGACTAATCCTAAAAAGCTTCGGATCTCCGTGGGACTTTTCGGTTCTTCCCACTTCATTACAGCTTCAATCTTTGCTGGATCAACCATTATCCCTTATTGGTTGACCACGTGACCCAAGAATTGGACTTCTCAAATCCAAAAATCACACTTGGAGAACTTTGCATACAGCTTCTCCTTCTTCAAAACTTCTAACACATCTCGCAAGTGTCTGCCACACTCCTCTTGGCTTTTCGTGTAAATCAGAATGTCATCTATGAACACTATCACAAACTTATCAAGGAACGGATTACAAACTCGATTCATTAAATCCATGAATGCTGCTAGAGCATTGGTTAGTCCAAATGACATAACCAAAAACTCGTAGTGTCCATATCGTGTTCTGAATGCAGTCTTCTCTATATCCTGCTCTCTTACTTTCAGCTGATGATATCCTAACCTAAGATCGATCTTTGAGAAATAGCTCAAACCTTGCAATTGATCAAACAGGTCATCAATCCTTGGCAACGGGTATCTATTCTTTATCGTTGCTTTATTCAGCTCTCTATAAACAATGCA
The DNA here is from genome assembly GCF_051521515.1 of Lactuca serriola. NCBI lineage: Eukaryota > Viridiplantae > Streptophyta > Magnoliopsida > Asterales > Asteraceae > Lactuca > Lactuca serriola. Next base: position 1,516,953 of record NC_136409.1, on the reverse strand, counting down.
CATCCTCATGCTCCCGTCTTTATTCTTTACGAATAACACCGGAGCTCCCCAGGGCGATGAACTAGGTCTAATGAAACCTTTGTCCAATAACTCCTGAAGTTGCATCATCAGCTCCTTCATCTTCGTTGGTGCTAATCGGTAAGGTGCTTTTGCTATTGGCGTCATCCCTGTTAACAAGTCTATTCTAAACTCCACTTGTCTATCGGGCGGTAATCCGGGAAGTTCTTCCGGATAATCACACATGACAGGAATGCTCTGCATCTCCTTTTTCTCCGTCTGTGCATCAATCATAAATGCTAGATACGATGTACATCCTTTGGCCAAACACTTTCTAGCTTTCATCAATGAAATGATTCCAGAATTTACTCTGCGTTTATCTCCATACACCATAAACGACTCTTTCCCTAGCGGGTTTACCTTTACAATCTTCTTCTTGCACAATATCTCGGCATCATTGGCGCTAAACCAATCCATTCCCAACACGATGTTGAAACCATTAAGTTCTATAGGCAATAATTCATCGCGGAACTTATTCCCATTCAAATCAATTAAGATGTTTTTCATACGATGGCTAACAGATACAAAATTGCCATTAGCAACTTCGACTAATAAGGCATTATTTAGTCTATCAACATGCAAAGCTAGTTTCCTACCAAATTCATACGAAATAAAAGGAGTAGTTGGCTCCAGAATCAAATAAAATTTAGGTAGGCAATGTGTTTACGAGAAAGGTAGCTGAAGCGACATCAGCTTCATCTTTAGCAGCTTCCAGTGTCATCTGGAATGCTCTCGCCTTCGGCTTTGGCGGAATGTTGGGTCTTGCTACCTCCTTCTTTTTCGGGCAGTCCCTCGACATGTGTCCCTTCTCGCCACAACCATAACAAACTTTCTTAGTGATGGTGCATTCATTGGCATAGCTCCCTGGCTTTGCACATTTAAAACATGTGGCCACTACCTCACATTTTCCATGATGCTTCTTCTTACATTTTTCACACCATTTCGCTTCGCCTCCTCCTTTTCTCGAACTAGACTTCGAGAACTTGTTTTTATTGTTGGACCCTGAAGGTCCATCGAACTTCCTTTTCTCACCAACATCTATCCTTTCCAGACCCTTTTCCTTCTGCTGGGCCTCCACATTCTTAACTACTCGAACAGCTGTTTTCAGAGTGGTTGCCATCTTGACTGTCGGGCCAAAATCGGTAGGTAGTCCATTAGCAAACCTCTCAATCTTGGAGAGTTCTATTGGCACTAGGTACGGAAATAACTTTATTTTCTCAGTGAATGCAGTAAACATAGTCATCTATGCTCATCCTCCCCTTCTTTAATTTTTGGAACTCATTGTTCAGATCAATTAGATCTATCTCTGAACAATACTACACCCTTAACTGTTCCAAGAACTCCTCCCATGAAATTTTCAGGGCTTCTCCTCCTGGCATAGTATCTGCTAGCAACTTCCACCAACTCAAGACTCCAGTCTCCAGTTGTCTAACTGTAAAGACAGTCTTCTGTTTGTTGCTACAGTCGCAATTTTCAAATACCATCTCCATTTCGGAGATCCAATCCATAATCTCAACAGGCCTTGGGCTTCCAGAAAGACTTGGCGGCTTGGCGCCCAAGAAATTCTTGTACATTCGCCCATCCTTGTTGTTTCTCCTTTCCGGGTCGTTCCTTCGTTCTCTTTGAGTTCCAACTTGACTCACCATGCGACTATTGTTCCCTTCCTCCGATTGCTCGGGAATCAATTCGGGTTCCTCAACATGTATGATAGGTCCGTCCCTATTATCATGCAACATCTGTTGCATTTCATCCCTTTGTTCAGCTAACATAGCCCAGATCATGGCTTGCACCCCAGCCATCGTTATTGGATCTAGTGATGCTGCTACAACAGGTGCTTGCTCAATCACTCGTGGTTGATTCCTATTTTCATCCGCGTTTCCAACGCCACTTATGGTTCTTACCATTTTTTATCTACACACCGAATAAGGTGAAATTAGATACTCATCCATGATAGATAATTAAATCATCCTTATTACTCTGAAACGTTTATATGTTAGTTCTAATACCGTAGACATACACTTAGAATCCTACACACATAAGGTTTCTAGATCCGGTCGGCAACAGACCATAGATCCGAACAAACAATATCATATATGGCAACATATAACATTTAGCACATAAAAGCATTGTAGGCTATTTTTCCTAAAATAAACTAGTGCTCGTGTCTAAAATATAACAGACACACATCTGACAATTTCACTTAGCATTCTAAGTTTATGTCTAGAAATCCTACAAATTCCTAGTTCGCTTAAAATAATGCTTTGATATCAACTGTGACATCCCCAAAATCACAGCCAGAAAAGACCGTTTTAATTTATGTTTTTTAAAATAATTTCAGAGTAAATCCTTTTGATTTAAAAGAGTTGCGGAATTTGTTCCCAAAACAAAATATGATAAAATAATATTTATCAAAGCATTTCATCAAGAGATGCATTTTCATTATATAATCAAAACTTTGGATGTCATGTTCCGATACAGACCATAAAGCATAAACGATAACATTACAAGTCATTCAACAAATATATATACATATACAGACTTGTAAACAAAACAACTGGATGATTCATCCATCTTATTCCCTTGCGCCACTTCCAGTAATACAAATAAAACTGAGTGGGTCAGGCTTGGGAGCCTAGTGAGCATATAGGGTTTTCTACCCACAATAAATAATTATATTTAATTTCACCAACAAACAATAACCCGATTACCCATTCCCGTTATCCTCACTTTATGTCCCTAAAACAACATCTATCTCAAGGGACCTAATCTAGGATTTTCATCAGGACGGACACTACTACAAAGGGGATTCCTCAACAATAGACATCCTAAAGGCAACCATGAGGGGGATAGAGTACACCGGTGAACACATCGTTCACAACAGCTACAGGTTATGAACCTGCTAGAGTTCCACAGGACTGTCTAGAAAGAGTTTGTGTTCGTTATCCATACTCCGCTGAATAACTAGATCAACAACAACATCGAGGCCTCTCATCTGTTTATCAAACATCGACTATCTACCCATGTTCTACCCAACATATTAGTAGATAAAAATATATATTTTATACATAGTTTAAAACCTGTATAGCATTCTCATTCGATACATATTCCAATCAACAGATGAGACACATACACATGACACGTATTTCATAGAGAATAAATCATATCTATGAAATAGAAGAAAGTGAATATACATTCACACTTATAACAACAAAATATACACATAACACAAATTTCGTATAAAATACTGCATAATTATGCGTTAGAAGAAACTAACTACACACTCACTTGATCAGAAGATGATCGGACAGCACTACGGCTCTGAGAGTAGTATTCTTCGGTGAAACCGGGATCACTTCACACCGGGCTTCTCGCGGGCAGAGCTACGGCTCGGAAACTCTTTTCTTCTCAGGATCTTCGTGCTTCGGGACTTGCTTCGGTTCTCGGGATGAACACCGGGGCTTCGAGGGGTTAAAATAGGGCTTAGAGAGAGTATTGGGTATTGGAGAGAAGAGATGGAGCAACCAAAATCGGCTGCCCCTTGAATTCTATTTATAGGGCAAAAATTTCAGGCTCACCTCGTGAGTTTTTAATTCTCACCTCATGAGTTTTGCAATTCTCACCTCGTGAGTTTTGCCATTCTCACCTCGTGAGGTCGATATGACATTGCGTTCATCATGGCCACTTTCCCTGGAAGACGTCCATCAACTACTCACCTCGTGAGTTTTGCAATTCTCACCTCGTGAGTTCTGACACCACCTTGGGTTTCGCACCCCGAACTTCATAAATTCATAACTTTCGCATACGAGCTCCGTTTTTTACGTTCTTTATATCCAGGCGTAGGTGAGATTATGCTCTACAACTCTCGCTCAGATTCCATTGGCTAATTTTGACTTTAATTTTAATATATTATTTTTAGTAGGTCGAGACAGGTAAACTCCATTCGAAATTCATAACTCCATCATCTGAACTGCGTTTTCATCTGTCTTTTATCGTTTCACTACTATCGATGAGATTTTCGATTCTCATTTAGATTGTTTTTGCTAAAAATCACTCGATCTCAAATCGAGGATTCGGGCTGCATACTGCTAAGTCGAAACTTCGGAAAATCATAACTTCTTTATACGAAGTCAGATTTGGGCGTTCTTTTTATGCACGCTCTCGGTTTAACGAACCCTACGACTTTCGTTTAGATCACTAAGGCTAGATACCGCTCTATCTTAAATTCATATTTTACGTCATTCAGCGTCTTGCCAGTTCTGTCGCAAAACTTCGACAGGTCATAACTTCTTCGTTATAACTCGGATTTCGGCATTCTTTATATCTCCGGAATCCTTATTTCGACCACTACAACTTTATGTAAAAATATCGGGCTTATCTCACACTTTAATTTTGACGCTTATTTTTATCCTTTATTAATTATACCTTTATAATTAAGTAATAAGCACACAAATACACATAATTCACTTAATACTCATATATTTCATCATTAATACAAAAAAAAGTTACAAGGGTTAACCTAGACTATTACATCAATGAAAATGCCTTGCCTGGAAACACGAGCGTTACAAACTCCTCGGATGAAAAAATATGCAGTCGGGAAGCCCTGGAGACTTTAGGGCGAGAACCAGTATTATCCCTTTGGGAATGTACTGGAGGGGAGTCTCCTCTCTGTTGTGATTCAGACTCACTTTCTGAGTCTGAAAGGAAAAAAGATGGTGTTGTCGAATGGATGTGCAGGCATCCCAAGGACTACCGGAGCCTGTTGAGAGGCTGAGGTATCGGTCCGGTCATGTATTTGGCTAGTGGGATCAGCTTTCCTTTTCTTAAGGATAGAGATGGGTTGGTCATCTTCTTCAGACTCAGTATCGGAGTCATGGCGACTCGGTTTAGTAGTTTTGATAACTGGTGATGATTTTCTCTTCTTTGATGGTTTGGATGATTTGGGGGCATCCTTTTTGGGAGTGCTAGATTTCTTTGCGGTGCGGGGACCATGAAGAGAAGAAACCTTATGTTTACGTCTCTGAGAGATGTTAGAAAGCGTGGTAGAAGAAGGAACTGCGATACCTTCAAGGTTTAAGGATGCAGATGGAAGAGGCAGGGTACAAGGGTATGGGTTAATACCTTCCATAGCCTCAACATGGTCTGAGACATCAGCAGTCTCAAGACCAAGTGAAGTAAGGATGTGGGTAGGAAGTCTGCGGATGGGACCAAAAATATTTTGATCAGAGGAAGGGTTGTACCTTTTTAAGTCTTTGGTGACCAAGAAATTGATGTCGTCACCCATGTCAATCTTGGCATCCGTATACAGGTCTGATATGCACAAAGACTAGAATCGAGCAACAGTAAGCTCGAATGGGTTCTGCCTCGGGCTCTCCTTGGGAATGTACTGGATAAAATCGTCCCCTAGAATTTGACCATAATTCACATCGCAGCCGGTGAAGATGCTCCAAACCAGTTCTAGAAGCTTTAATCCCATGTTATCTGTGCCTCCGGTTCTACCGGACAGACTACGGATGATAAAGTGACAGACAAACTACCATACCTCAGGCAATTGGTTCTTTTTGAACTCTCCAATACCTTTTATCTTCTTCTGATAGCCCATTTGGTACAGTGTAGTGGTGACATCCGCCATTGATGGAGTAAAGAACTTTACAGATGGATGAATCAGAAGATTGATTGCTGAAAGGAACTTTTCTTTGGTCAAGATGACCAAAGCATCATTAACAAGTTTGAGATTAACTTCTTGAGGATTATCGACTGGGCGATATGCAGAAAAAGCACACTTGTAGAGAGTGGATAGTAGAACAATGTCTGTAAACGCATCAAAAGGTCCAAAAAGGGTTTGATTCTTCAAGACCTTAATCATCAGTTTGGTTGGTGCATTTTAAGTGGGTTCATCATCGAACACAACTCTGAAATTGCTTGAGGCAATCGTGATAGAGTCTGAATGAGTTGGATTCACTGATCCAGAAGCTTTGGATTGTTTATTGGAAGCGTCGGATTTCACCATTGTTGAGTTTGAAAGAGCTTGAAGAATGCAGAGAGGGATCTGTTAAGTTACAGAGAAAGATTGAGTGGTTTGAGAGCGTAAAGGTTCCTTTATGGAGAAGAAGGGGTTTTATAATGATTTGTAGAAGCGGGAAACGTTAAGGTTTTTGACCAAGGTGAAATTGGGTAAAAAAATGGTTTATCTGCGAAAAAGGCATCTTTAATCTTAACCACATATTAAAAAAAAGGGATAGAGATTAAGAATTGGAATTAACCAAAAAGAACTTTGCATTTAATGAAATGTCAAATCACGTCTTGAGTAAGTGCGGAGTGGGTGAGAAAAATCCGTTGGATAAAGTAGAAGTTGTAATGGATGGGATGGTTTGGGTAATAGGAAAAGCCATTTTAGAGGATTTGATTTGGAAAATCTTTTATTATGTCATCATACCTAAAATAGGTCCGACACAAGGTTTTGGGAGAGAAGAATGTGACGATTTCTCCAAGGAATGTTTTTATTTAATGTTTTATTTAATGAAGGATCATTAAATAGCACACTATGTTTTTTTTTATTTTTATATTTTTATATTTTTATTTTTATTTTTATTTTTTTTAAAAAAAACATGAACCGTCTGTAAAGTAATTAATGTGACTGCGGGTGAACACATCATTGCAGATGGCTTCTTTGATATTGCGGATGACTGTAGTGAGAGAAACTAAGAAGAGCACTTGTACAAAAGTTAGTAATAACAAACAAGAAGGACCCATGAAAGATAAATATAATGTATGGTTGCGGTACATTGACTGCGGTACACAGAATGTTCCAAAACCATCTATTATGAATGACTTTCAGTTAGAACCACAATGGAGACCAGGAAGGTCTGCGGTGCTTGTTAATTCAAGAAGAATTTAGGGTCCGGATTCATCATTCCCAACATTTGTAGGAACACATTGAGTTGTGTAGAGTCAAGTGCTTTTATAAAAACATCAGCAATCTCTTGATGAGTAGGGACAAAGATGAGTTCAATATTACCTTTCAGAATGTGGCCTTTGATGAAGTGATACCGTAGTTCAATATGTTTAGTCTTGGAGTGCTGAATAGGGTTATGAGAAATCGCTATGGCACTTTCAGAGTCACAATAGATTGGTATCCGCAACATTCTATATCCGTAGTCTAACAATTGTGTCTTCACGGACTGGCTGACAAGTCTACCTCCTAAAAATTGGCATCCACCAGAAGTACTTTTTCGATCAAGTTTGCATCCGGCATGATCCGCATCAGTAAACGCTTGAAGACTGAAGTGATTGCCTACGGGGTACCATAGACCAAGGGATTTGCTTCCTTTTAGGTATCGAAGAATTTGTTTGGCTACGGTCATGTGTGATACTTTTGGGTCAGCCTGATACCTTGCACACACACCAGTTGTAAAGACAATGTTCGGTCGGCTTGCAGTGAGATACATTAACGAGCCAATGATAGCTCTGTAAGTCTTGTGATCCACAGATTCGCCAGAAGGATCAGCAGAGATCTTATATCCGAAGGCCATAAGAACCTTAGCCGAGGAACAGTTGTCCATAGAGTATATCTTCAGAAGTTCAGTGGTGTATTTCTCTTGATGAATGAATATCCCTTGCTGAATTCGATTGACTTGAAGACCTAGAAAGAAGTTAATCTCTCTATTCATGCTCATTTGAAATTTGTTTGGCATGAGCTTAGCAAATTCATCCACCATTTCTTGTTCTGACGATCCGAAGATGACATCATCCACAAATATTTGTACAAGCATAAGGTGAGAACCGTTTGCTTTTCTAAATAGTGTGGGATCAATCACTCCTCTTTTGTAGCCTGAAGAGACTAGGAATTCAGAAAGAGTCTCATACCAAGCTCTAGGGGCTTGCTTCAGACCGTAGACTGCTTTTTGAAGTTTGTAGTAGTGATCAGGGAACACGATATTTTCAAAGCCGGGAGGTTGTTGAAGATAAACCTCTTCTTTCAATTCCCCATTGAGAAAAGTGCTCTTAACGTCCATTTGGTGTATTTTGATGTTTTTGTGGGAAGCATATGCTAAGAAGATTCGGATTGCTTCCATTCTAGCCACCGGAGCATATGTTTCATCATAGTCAACACCTTCCAGTTGACGAAAGCCTTTAGCAACTAGTCTCGCCTTATTTCTGATAACCACACCAAATTCATCTAGTTTGTTTTTGAACACCCATCTTGTACCTACTATAGTATGGCCTTGTGGAATGGGAACAAGTTTCCATGCTCTGTTTCTTTCAAATTCTTCCAGTTCTTCTTTCATTGCAAAAATCCAATCTGGTTCTAATAATGCTTCATTATTAGATTGAGGCTCGACTGCAGACATAAATGTTGCATAGTGACAACGATCAGATAAATCTTTGGCAGATCGAGTTTGGATACTTGCGGATGGGTTGCCAATAAGTTGACCTGGTGGGTGATCCTTCGTCCATACATGTAGATGAGGCAACAGATGATCAGCAGCTACGGTAGAAGGAATGTTTTCAATATTAGAGGTTGCTTCAGATGGAGAAGGAAGTTCCCCCTGGATTTGTGAACAGCCTGCGGAATCACCTTGACTTGTTGGAGTGAGAATGACATTTTCTAGAGTAGTTTGGAGAGGTTCCCCCTAGATTGCTGAAGGGAGTTCTTCTGGAACCTGAGAAGGTACCCCCTGGACTGCTGATGAGAGAGAGATGATCCCTGAGTTGGTTCAAGTGTCACTATTCTCTATAATTTCATCATCTGAATCCAAAGATACGTTTGATGGAAGTGATTTTCTGAGAATGTGAGCTTGAGCATCATCAAGTACTGGAACCTCGATGGTTGTGGTATGAACCGGAGTAGAGCTTTCCCCCTCAACCGGAGAGGTGAAAGTATTGAGAGATGCTACTTCGGATAGAGATGGACCAGAAACATCAGCATGTTGATGTTGAGCAGTTGGTGATACAAGAACTTCGGATAGTTTTGCTGCTTCAACAGGGTTAAAAAGATCATCATAATTTACTTCAACCAGGTTTAGAGGACCTGAGGAAGCAGGAATGTTGCTTTCCATGATGGAAGTGGTTTCAGTAGATGGAGGGGTGTTACGGATGTAAGAGTCTTCGAACCTCACATCAAAACTTTCAATGATTAACATTGTACGTCTGATGAGAACCAGATATGCAACCTTATTTGTGGAGTAACCTAGAAAGATGCCTTCATTAGAATTTGGTGCAAACTTGTTAAGCTGATCTCTGTTGTTGATCACAAAACATCTACACCCAAAGATGTGAAAGAAACGAACATTTGGCTTGCGGTTGTTGAGACCCTCATATGGTGTCTTTTTGAGGCGTTTGCACACAATGCTTCGGTTCTGAACGAAGCATGTGGTTGCTACAACTTCAGCCCATAAGTAAAGAGGAAGATGTGCGAAGTTGATCATAGATTTGGCTGCTTCAACAAGGGTGCGGTTCCTTCGCTCTACTACACCATTTTGTTGAGGTGTATACGGAGCTGAAAAGTTATGAGAAATACCTTTTGACACCAAGAAGTTGTTGAGATAATGATTAGTGAATTCAGTGCCATTGTCACTGCGGATGCGTCTTACAGGAAGCTTGATCTGGAGTTCTATTTATTTGATGAATTTTTTAAGAGTCTGAGGTGTTTCAGATTTGAGTCTGAGGAAGAATACCCAAGTGAAGCGAGTGAAATCATCAACGATAACCAATATATATTTTTTATGATGGAGACTGGCTACGTTTGATGGACCGCAGAGATCAATGTGGAGTAGTTCAAGTGGTTCGGATATAGAGGTGTCAATCACCATAGGGTGACTTGTTTTTCACTGCTTACCACATTCACAAGCAGGACATAGAGTGTCATTGCTGACCTTGAGAATGGGTAGACCTCTGACTAATTCTTCAGTGACTAAGGAGTTGATGTATTTGAAGTTGAGATGAGCGAGTTTGCGGTGCCATAACCAGCTAACTTCGGATACAGCTTTTGAGAGAAAGCACAGCTGCGGCTTACCAATGATGAGAGAAACATCTAAAGGATACATGGTGCCTTCAGATCGAGACTTGATTAAGCAAGTGCTTCTATCACTTGTCATGATGTAATAGAATTGATCATCAAACTCTACTCGATGGCCTACCTTACATAGTTGGCCAACACTGATGAGATTGTGTTTAAGGCTTTCTACATAGGCAACCTTCTGTATTGAGAAGTTCCCCGTAGTGAGTACACCGTAACCTCAGATAATGTCATTCGCATTGTTTCCAAATGTAACATTTCCACCATTGCATATAGGCCTGAAATCCCAAAGGTATTCTAACCTTCCGGTCATATGCAAGGAGCAGGCACTGTCGATCAACCATTCTTCTTCTTGATCCTCCTTGCACAAAGCTTACAGAAGTTAAGTGGTTAATTTGGGCACCCAATCGATTTTGGGGCCCGGAGTCACATACGATGTTTTAATCGATGCATGATGTGAGGTTGTAGGGACAGGTTTTAAGTCAACTTTCAACCCTAGTCCTGGGTGTTTGTGATTTTTTGAAGTTTTGTGAGATTGTGAAAAGTTACGAGTCTTTTGAGAACGATGAGATTTGTCATGAGAGAGGATCTTTTGACACTAACATTGACACGTGAACTTTTTATCATTTTGCCTGACATTTGGCTTGGTCTGTGGTTTTAAGGAAGAATTATGATTTTGTCCAGTCCGAGGATTGTAAGATTTGACCTTTTTGTTTGTGTGTTTTGAAGAGGTGTTTTTTGCAGGTTTTGCAGGTGTGTAGACACGTGCAGACCTTTTGTGATGTGATTTCTTAAACTCTTGAGGTGACCTTTTGGGTGTCAGAGTTGGCAAAATCCCTTTCCAATTTTGATTTTTTCAAAGTGACATTGGAAGGGTTGGAGTAGGTAGAATACCTTTCCATTTTGGATTATCTAATGAATAGAGCTGAAAAGCATTTGATCTAAGAGACTTATCCTTAGAGTTGGATATTTTTTGAGTAGTGTCAGAAACAGTGAACTCCTTCCTTTTTGTTTTCTTGGAAACAATTTTCTTGAAATGATAATTTGAGAAAACAAGTATTTCTGGACTTTTTGACTTTGGACATTTCATATATTTTTTTTGTTTTGAATGAATTTCCCGTTGCTTCCCACGGGAACGAAACTCTTCTTTAAAAACTCTTTTTTGCTTCGGTCTTAGGAGAACCACAGTCAGTGATATTTAATTGTGGTTTCCTAAAATCTTTTGGAGATGATGAAAAACAAGGACTTGATTCATCCGAACTGCAGAAGTCAGGACTTTGAGAACATTGACCAAATTCAAAATTTTCGATTGGTAATTCATGATTAATTGGTTCAATAGTCACAGAACTTTTTACTATGGTCTGCGGTGTAGTGCTTTGAACAACCACAGAGTAAGTCTTGGTGGACACTTTAGTGGGACATTTGATACTAGGTAATGGGACAGATTGCAGTTCATGACTGCAGTTAAGAACATTGTGGTCAGAGTGCAAAGATAGAAAGTCCATTGTGACTTCAGGACTTTCTACAACAATTTCCTCATCAGCTACAGATGATGTCTAAGAATCAGAATGAATTATGTTATCAACATGATTAGAAAATTCAGGGAGAATTTCCTCGATAACACAGTTATTACTCAGATCATGGAGTTTACCAAAATGAGCTTGGATATCCTCAGGAAATGTTTTGTTATTGACTGGAAACAAAAAGTTGCGGTCTGGAGGGACATAGGGACGTTCCGGTGTAAACCGAGGTGAGGAGTCTGTTACGGTTGCATAACCATTGGACCATCCCAAATTGAAAGTGTTATCAACATTCCCATTATTAACTAGATTCTCAATGGCCTCACTTTCATTAAAAAGCTTTTCAATTAGAAGATTTAAGCGTACAATTTCACTCTGTGCTAAATCTCTTTGATTCAAGGCTATTTCTAGTTGTGTTTCACTTAACATCCTAGCATCTTTTTCTAGCATCAAGTCCTTCTCTAACATTGCCATTTTGAGTCTCTTATTGTCCAAACATCCTCTAACATGGAACATCTCCTGTGAAGCGTTGTTCTTCTCTAAGGCTTTGTTGTAATCTGTAAGGACGACAACACATGTGTCATTGAGTGTGTCTATGAAAGGTTGACAATCATGCATGTTGTAATTTAAATTTTGAATCATAAGTTTTACCTGTTCCACAATGCTGAGAGTTCCATCTTTTGCCATATAGCAATGGTTCTTTTTTAGATTGGTTGAGCCGTCTTCATCAGCAATTGATACCATACAGATCTTGCCTTTTCCTTTACTGAAGTAATCTTCATCTTCATCTCCTGATGACCACACATGATGATTCCTTTTCACTTGAGCAACATAGGCTTTCCCTTTTCTTTGTCTTCCAGTTCTTGAGCCATTTTGAGATAGAAGGCTCTATCTTTCACTATGTTTGCCTTGCAATCCTTGGCAAAATGGTTTTCCTTATTGCACTTGTGACATATAACAATGTCACTCTTGTCTTCTAAAGAGGTACTGGAGTCAGTTGATTGGGACTGTGGTAGTACGTCTTTAGACTGTGTTTGCTGAGGCTGCGGTGGAGGGAGAGGATTCTTGGTGGAACGAAAGTGATTGTTTTGAAAGTTGCGGTTGAAAGGTGGTCGAAGGTATTATTGGTTTTTGTGAAATGAGGGTGGTAAGCGATTGAATTTTTGACGGATAAGAGCTATGGCATTCTGAAACTCTTCTTCATCGTCATATTCCGAGTCAGCTTCATATGACTGTGGTGGTGAGTCGTACGAAGTGGGATAGGTTTGAGTGTGAGGTGATTGTGCTACTAGTGCAACTGGTCCTCCGCAGTCTGAGCATTCCTTGAGTACGGTGGACTCTTGAGCTTGCAACTCTCTGTAGAGCTTATACAGGGATAACGAGTGAATCTTCCGGTCACCTTGTACAATCATTTTGGCTGTAGTCCAGTGTCTTCCCAAGCCATTAAGGAATTTTAGATTTGTTTCATGATTGCTGCGAATGGTGCCCGCATTGGACAGTTTTGTGACAATCAAGTTGAACCTCTTAAAAGAGTCTTCCAAACTTTCACCGGAGTAGGCTTTGAAGTTGTTGAATTCATTGAGTGCAGTAGTGAGCTTCTTGTCTTGAGCTTGCTCTGAACCTTCGTACAACTTTTGGAGAACATCCCCAATCTCCTTTGCTGATTTGCAATTTATGATGATGTCGAAGTTGTCAGGAGCAACTCCACAAGAGATTTCATAAAAGGCAATAGCATCATTTTCCATCTTGTCTAGATCATCTTTTGTGGGACGGTTCAAAGCTGGTTGACCTCCACCTAGCCTTGCTGTGGCTCCATCTTTTTGGACTGGTGTAAGGACTGGGACGTGGGGTCCTTCTTCTATGGATCTCCAGACATCTCTACCAAGTCGTCTGAGATATCTTTCCATCCTTTGAGACCAGTGATGATACTCATTCGCAACCAGCATTGGGGCTCGATTAGAACCACCAACACTATTGGATACATTCAATGATAACGATTGTGCCATTTTGAAGTTTTTATTGTTGTTTTTTTGTTTAGAAATGAGCTTTAGTGGTATAGAAAGCTCTTTGAAAAATCAGAGTTCCGATTTTCAAAAGGCAACCACTATGGCTCTGATACCAATTGTTAAGAGAAACTTTGAGACACACTTGAACAAAATGTTAGAACAAGTATATAGCAGAATAGTTAATCTCTAAGGATCTGTTAGCTCAACAATAATATTAAGAATTAGAAGTTTGTGAGTTAGATGCGGAAAAGTAAAGAAATGTAAATGACAACAATTGTTATATCAAGTATACACATAAGCAGATTCATAAGAAGGAATGCATTCAAACCAAGTTAGTAAGGGAGATCTAGCTTAGGGATTAAGTCACAAGTGACATGCTCTACAAAGAGAGATGATAATAGATGATTCTTTGATAAGTAAAATAGAATGAGAACTTGAAGATGTGTATTAGAATTTGATAAGAGATTCACACACTGGTACAAAATACATAAGAAATGATCTTTATTTATAGAGAAGTTTACAAATCTAAGAGTAGCCATGCAAGGCATACTGGACATTAGAGTGTATTATAGAAAAGACAAAATAAACTAAGTAAAGATATAGACTACGGTGCTTGAAGATTTCGGATATCAGTAGATGAAGAGGTTGCTTGACTGCGGTGGCTTGGGCGTTGCGGTAGCAAAAGTTCAAGAGGGTCACTTTTTGATTCAACATTAACAAATTTCATCACGATAAAAAAAATATCCCAAGATCATAAAACAAATCTCATGCCAGTGTGTACGGATCATGTCGGCGCCTTCCCACGATCATCGCTAGTACCTAAAACACATAACACATAACATTGTAAGCATAAATGCTTAGTGAGTTCCCCAAAATACCACGTACAGCACATACGTCACTCATGTCCATAACTCTATGCGATCTTCCGATCCATGTGTCTAAGGGGACTTCCGTCCCGACTCTGGTAGACCTTCCGCCCCTACCTGTATGACCTTCTGGTCCATATCATGATACTCATAACATAACATAACACATACATATCACATAGCAACACATATCACATACTTTGCATAACATATAAGTCCTTCCGGTTACACATAGTTACCACTCTAGGTAAAGTATAGTGTGAAGACTCACCTAGTATGTTGTCTAGTAACTCACGTGCTCGGTATCCCTGAACCTCGTAACAATGACCTACCCCGCCTAAACATATAAGCAATCATCTCAAATCAATAACGGCTCTCAAGGCTAGACTAGTTTGCTCTAATGATCTCTCAGAAGGCTAAAAGACCATTTTACCCTTCTAATGGTCCAAAAGTCCAAGTGTAGACCCAACCCTAAAAGTCAACGAAAGTCAACGGTCAACTTTGACCAGACTCGTCGAGTGCACATAGGTGACTCGTTGAGTCCAAGCATGTACTCTAGATCCTTCTAAACCCCACTCCACTCGTCGAGTGAACCTTCCACTTGACGGCTACATCCAGACACGAGTCACGGGGCAACCCGACTCAAATCGTCGAGTCCCCGTATGGACTCGGCGAATTTCTTCCATGACAATCACCAAATCAACCTTATGAGGTCAAATCTACTTTTGTAACCTATAGATCAGACCTTTCCATACCTACTAAACACGTAAAGGTGAAACCTTTACACTCATGCAACACACATATGGTTCCTTTTGAAGAAATAGCCTCAAAATGGCAACCTAAGTTCACTCCTTCCATATCACTTCATAAAGCAAGATGGTTAAGGCTCTCTGGACCTCTATGGATCCATATCCGGAGTCTAACACATAAAGGGACCATAAACTCATCAATTCAAGCCATAAAAAGGGTATAGAAAACCCTAGATTCATATATCATAACCAAAACAGAAGGAGAGTTGAATTTGCTACCTCAGTAGTGAAGATCTGAGCTTGAAAACCCCGAATCAGCCACTCTGTTGACCAACTCTTGCTGGAAACAACCTCTTCTTTGCAAAACTACACCAAAAACGATCAAAAATAGCTTTATCTCTCTCACAACTTGCTCAAGCTCTCAAGGGTCTCTCTCTCTTTCTCTCTGGACTGGTAGCCACAAATGAGGGTTATAAGGTCCCTTAAATATGGCACAGGCCTAGAAATTTAGGGTTTCTAACATCAGCGTGGACTCGTCGAGTCCACCCATTGACTCGCTGAGTCCGTTCATTAATCTATTCAGCAATCGCGATCCTACTCAGCGAGTCTAAGCATCAACTCGCCGAGTCCCTCCTCAAAACTTCAAATTAAACAATTAAAATATGATACCTGGAAATTCGGATGCTACACTGGCCCACTAGTTGGAGATTATAGTTTAGATAATTGTCTGGTATTCCACTATTTGTTATGTTTTATGTGCTACTATGCTATGTGATTATGTGATAGTGGTAGGTAGGGGGCTGGTCCTCAGGTCCGATTGAGATAAATCGACAGGGTAGGTTAGGCGCCCCAGAATTGCCTGACAGTGTGGTATGCTATGTTATTATACGTCAGTAGTAGGGGTGAAATAGTCCATGTAGCCGGTTGAGATAAACTGAAGGGTATGATTGCCTGGCAGGGTAGGTCAGGCATCCTAGAATTGCTCGGAAATATGTTACTACATGTTATGTGGTATGATGGGGGAGCTCACTTGTCACACCCCAAAACCAAGAACGGCGGAAACGTTCTGGGGCGGAGGACGTCATGTAAGGTAATCACAACACAGTAAATGTAAATAGGCAAACAACATCATCCATTGCATTAAATATATAAATTTAATACATGTGTGTTCTGTAAAATTTTAGACACCAAAAATATAACGTAAATCAAAATAACAAAATGATGAGTCTTGAGTACGCTCCATCATCTCAAAAGCTGGCATCGGTACCTGTCTACTGATGACCTGAGAATACAAGTTATTTTGAAAGAGTTTATCAGCATTAAGCTGGTGAGTTCATAAGTATTTTAGTGTCAATGTTCATTGTCAAAAACGTTTGAACTTGTCCCAATGTATAAGTTTGTAAAAATGTAAATAAATGTTTAAAAGTATTTGCAAAAGTTTGAATCTCTCAGAAAATCCTATATTTTCTATAATAGTAACCTTCTACCAAGGCTTAACTGTTTTGTAAACTCGTCTGTTGTAAAAGTGTGTGATTACCCAAGTATAACTATCATTTGATAAAATATAGTTTGTACATTAATGCTTAAGTGAGATTATCACCAAAATATGTAATGGGTAAATCATTGTAGTACTGTAGTTTTGTATAATAAGAACTACTGTTGTACTGATTACTACTACCTTAAACCGGATTTATATTAAGGTATGATGTGATAATTGCACCATACTATCGACTGATAACAACGACATAAAGAACGGTCGTAATAACGGAATGACGTTTGGCACCCGCAGACCTGCAGGTCCGGCTGTAGCTAGCAGCAAGGTGTAGGATAGTCAATCCAGTATAGATCTATACGCAAACTCAACGCTCTCCCTCCAAGAGAATTCTGGCTACAACTCGGGCCATGACATTTAAGGCATGCTCCGATACAGTGGATCACATTTGTTATCGTATTCTTGCATGTGTGATGAGATGTTTCTTGTTCTAGTATAGTTGTATATGTTCTCGTAGTATAGTTGTATATATTCTCATAGTATAGTTGTATATATTCTCTTCCTAGTATAGACTCATGAATGAACTGACTCATTGATCTAGTAGTTGTAATAGTATGATTCTGTGTTACCCCAATGGTAACTTGTTAACAGTGCGTTTAGTACATATGATTATGGAAGTACTTTCATGTCTATACATGTATATTTGATATATAATTAATATGGAAACGACCTTCGGATGGTCACCCAAAATCCTATCAGACCACATCCAAATCGAGGAAAAGGAAACAAGGTGGATAGCCTTCCTAAGTCCTTTAAACATTATTTATACGTCTATACATATATGGGCATGCAATTTGTAATATAAAAGCATAAATAAGTATTTATAAGGCATTTGAAACATAAGTATTATTTTTAAAGAAAGATTGACTTGATGTCAATCTATAAAACCATTTGAAGGTGTAGATTTGATTAAAACAGTTTAAGTATAAGGAACATTTGCTTAAATCACAGTTGTAGTGTAAATTCGAAAAGTAAGTGGGTTTGGAAAACATTTAGAAGTAAAACAGTTTGATAGATAGTTTGAATAGTGATAAAACCACTGATTTCCCTAGTTATTAATCACATGTGATTAGTACAATCACAGGTGATTGAAACAATAACTATAAGTATTTAACTTGCATTCCCCCCCTTTTGAAAGCATATAAAAGCATTTAGAATATTTAACAGGTTGATTAGGGGGTATGAAACTCACTTGATTGATTGAGGAAAGCGAGATGGAAAACCGGGCAGAGTTTCGTCTTGGAAAACGGATTTTTCTCGGGATTCTCGGGAATCTCGGGAGTAAAATCGACCCTCGGGACTTGAGCAAAAAGACCAGAGCTTCGGGTTATAACGGGCACGGAAAACGAGACAAAGTTGTGAGAGAGAGGAGAGAAATGAGCAACATTTTCGGAAAGCCTCGCATCCTATTTATAGGAAGGCTGAACCGCCTCCGAACGCGGGGCGTACGCTCGTACGCAGCGCGTACGCGTACGTCATGCATGACCGAAGCCTCGACTGCCTCGGTTCGGATGGGACGGGTTGCTGGGTACGCGGGTCGGATGGGACGGCGGGTCGGATGGGACGTCGGGTCGGACGGGTCGGAGCTTCGGACGGGTCGGACGGGTTAGAACTCTTCGGATAGTGCGACGTGGACGATCCGAGACCCTCGATCTCAGTACGCGGGGCGTACGAAGGTACGCAGGGCGTACTTCGGTCCAATCCGATGACTCCCCTTCGGATATTACCGGGAATTTATAATTAAATTTATATTTATTATAAATAAACTTCAAAAATTCATATCTCCCTCATACGAACTCCGTTTTTGACGTTCTTTATATCCTCGCGAAGGTGAGACCATGATCTACGACTTTCGTTTAGATTCCGCTGGCAAATTCCAAAATTATTTTTATTATTTATTTATTTAAAATGACGTGATTAAGGAATTTCTTCAAAAATTCATAACTTCCTCATCCGAGGTCAGATTTGGACGTTCTTTTTATGTACGCAAACCTTGATATGATTCCTATTACTTTATTTAATCCGAATAAGATTTTAGGAAGGTTACATTTTGACCTAAATTTGATCGGTTTTACATTACATTGACTCAAAATATCGGGTTGTCACATCATCCCCCCGTTAGAAGGAATTTCGTCCCGAAATTAGAATTTTAAGCAAGCTAGAATTTACAAATAACTAAGCAAAAAGGTGAGGGTATCTCAGTTTCATCTGATCCTCACGTTCCCAAGTGAATTCCGGTCCTCGCTTGGCATTCCAGCGAACCTTCACGATAGGGATACGGCTTTGCTTTGTCTGCTTGACCTCACGGTCCATGATCTCTACAGGTTCTTCCACGAAGTTGAGGCTCTCGTTGATTTCGATCTCGTCGAGTGGGATTACAAGAGTCTCGTCGGATAGGCACTTTTTCAAGTTAGATACGTGGAATGTAGAATGTACGTTACGAAGTGCGTCTGGTAGTTCGAGTTTGTAAGCTACGGGGCCGACTCTTGCAAGAATCTCGAAAGGCCCTATGTACCTCGGATTAAGCTTTCCACGCTTGCCGAAGCGTATCAAGCCCTTCCAGGGTGAGACTTTGAGGAGGACTCGGTCTCCCACCTGAAATTCCAAAGGTTTCCTTCGCTTATCGGCGTAGCTCTTCTGTCGGTCTCTGGAGGCTTTCAATCGTTCACGGATCTGAACGATTTTCTCTGTTGTTTCCCGAATGATCTCCGGACCGGTGAGAGTACTGTCAGAAGTTTGCCCCCTGGCTAATTGGGTATCACCCACCTCAGCCCAGCACAGAGGGGATCTGCACTTACGGCCGTAGAGAGCTTCAAATGGAGCAGCCTTGATGCTCGTGTGATAACTGTTATTATAGGAAAACTCGACAAGGGGTAAATGAGTATCCCATGCCTTCCCAAAGTCAATCACGCAGGCTCGCAACATATCTTCTAGAGTTTGGATGGTCCTCTCACTCTGTCCGTCGGTCTGAGGATGGTAGGCTGTGCTCATGTCCAGCCTCGTTCCTAGGGAATGTTGTAGTGATTGCCAAAATCTTGAGGTGAACCTACTATCTCTATCGGAGATAATGGACATAGGTACACCATGTAGCCGTACGATTTCCCTAATGTATGTTCTCGTAAGCTTCTCCATCTTGTCGGTTTCTTTGATAGGCAGGAAGTGTGCAGACTTGGTCAATCTATCAACGATGACCCATATGGTGTCAAGTCCACCCGTTGTCTTGGGCAACTTGGTTATGAAATCCATAGTGATCCGCTCCCACTTCCATTCCGGGATCTCTGGTTGCTGCAATAAACCAGAGGGCTTCTGGTACTCGACCTTAACCT
Source organism: Lactuca serriola (assembly GCF_051521515.1). Lineage (NCBI taxonomy): Eukaryota > Viridiplantae > Streptophyta > Magnoliopsida > Asterales > Asteraceae > Lactuca > Lactuca serriola. The sequence goes on along the minus strand of NC_136409.1, from coordinate 1,496,859 downwards.
TTGCGCAAGTAAGGCATTTACTTACGAAGGTAGCAATCTCTGCTTTCATATTAGGCCACCAGTATAGCTTCTTAAGATCCAGATACATCTTATCTGAACCTGGGTGGACGGAATACCGAGTGTTGTGCGCCTCGGTCATGACCAAGTCTCGGAAGCCACCATGCTTCGGTGTCCAGATCCGGTTCATGAAATATAAAGCTCCGTCACCCTTGGCTTCTAAATTCTTGTCCATTCCTCTAAGGGATTCACTTGACACATTTTCAGATTTCATGGCCTCAAGTTGAGCCGCCTGAATTTGCTTAGTCAGGTGTGAATGGATGGTTATCGATAATGACTTGACTTTGCGACCAGAATATTCCTTCCGACTTAGGGCGTCTGCTACTACGTTGGCTTTACCCGGATGATAACGAATATCGCATTCGTAATCACTGAGTAGCTCGACCCATCGTCGTTGTCTCATGTTGAGCTCCTTCTGATCGAAAATGTGTTGTAAACTCTTGTGGTCGGTAAAGATAGTGCTCTTCGTTCCATACAAGTAATGTCTCCAGATCTTCAGAGCAAACACTACTGCTCCTAGCTCAAGATCGTGGGTCGTGTAGTTAACCTCGTGTGTCTTCAATTGTCTTGAGGCGTAGGCGATGACCTTACCTCGCTGCATCAGAACACATCCGAGTCCTTGGTTTGATGCATCGCAATAAACTACGAAGTCTTCTATTCCTTCGGGAAGGGATAGTATTGGTGCGGTGCACAAGGCTCGTTTGAGCGTTTGGAACGCTCTTTCTTGTTTCTCTTCCCAGTCAAAGGCCACACCTTTCTGGGTTAGGGTTGTAAGAGGCTTCGCTATTCGTGAGAAGTTCTGAATGAACCTGCGGTAGTAGCCAGCGAGACCTAGAAATTGACGAATTTCTGTAGGAGTCTTCGGTGCTGACCAGTTCTCAATGGCCTTAATTTTGGATGGGTCCACGTGGATTCCCTCTTCGCTTACCACGTGTCCTAAGAATTCGACTCTTCGGATCCAAAATTCACATTTCGAGAACTTCGCATAAAGTTTCTCTTTTCGTAATGTCCCTAGAACTTGTCGCAGGTGATCTCCATGTTCTTTCTTACTTCGGGAGTAGATTAGGATGTCGTCAATGAAAACGATGACGAACTGATCCAAGTAGGGTCGGCATACTCTATTCATCAGATCCATGAAGACTGCGGGCGCATTGGTCAATCCGAATGGCATCACCACGAACTCGTAATGTCCGTAACGAGTTCGGAAGGCGGTCTTCGGCACATCCTCTTCTAGCACTCGTAACTGGTGATATCCGGATCTCAGATCAATCTTAGAAAAATAGTTCGCCCCTTGCAGTTGGTCGAATAGATCATCTATGCGTGGTAGAGGATAACGATTCTTGACCGTCAGTTTGTTGAGTTCTCTGTAGTCAATACACATACGGAAGGATCCGTCCTTCTTCTTAACAAACAAGACCGGTGCTCCCCAAGGTGAGAAACTTGGCCTTATAAAGCCCTTGCTGAGCAGTTCGTTAAGTTGACCAGAGAGTTCTTGCATCTCGGCTGGTGCTAAACGGTAGGGCGACTTGGCTACTGGGGTAGCTCCTGGGACTAAGTCGATTCTGAACTCGACTTGTCGTTGCGGAGGTAATCCGGGTAGTTCTTCTGGGAAAATGTCGGGGAAGTCGCTCACTACTGGGAGGTTCTTTAGTTCTTTCGTTTCTAGGTTCGTGTCGACGACGTGAGCAAGGAATGCGTGATATTCCTTACGCAGGTATTTCTGTGCTTGAATACTTGATATGATGCGAAGACTTGCACCGGGTTTGTCGCCATAGACTATAAGAGTTTCGTTAGACGGAAGGTTTAGACGGACTGCTTTCTCGAAGCACATGATGTCGGCACGATGAAGGCTTAACCAGTCCATGCCAATGATGACATCGAAACTTTTTATTGAGACTGGCATGAGGTCGATTGGAAATGAATGGTTATCTAGAGTTAGGGTACAACCTAAGTATATGCTACTTGTATTTTCAGTTTTTCCATTAGCCATTTCTACTGTAAATAGTTCTTTGAGTGCGTGAGGTGGTTGATTAAGCATGCGAGCAAATTTATGGTTTACGAAGCTTCGCTCCGCTCCACTATCGAATAGAATGCATGCATAGGAGTTATCGAGGAGGAACGTACCGGTCACCACTGTCGGGTCAGCAACTGCTTCCCCGTGGCCAATAGCTAGTACCCTCCCTGCTCCTCCCGCATTCCTCGCTTTGGGGCAGTCCCTCTTAAAGTGGCCTACTTCACCACATCCATAGCAGGTTCGGCTCGCGCCAGAGCCAGGGACTTGGTTGATAGGTTGTGCCGGGAACTTACAGAATCGGACGGTGTGTCCTTTCTTGTTGCAGTTAGAGCACTGCAATTCACGGCAGGGGCCGTTGTGGTGGTAGCTGCATTTGTTGCACTTGGGCGAACTTCCAGCATACCGACTCACCGGAGCAGTAGTAGCAGCAGTAGGGGTTACTGCGGCATGAATTGCCACCAATTGCTGCTTTTTGGCAGCCTGATGCTTCTTCCTTTCATCCCAGAATTTCCGCTTAGTATCGGCGGGTTTGGAGGGTTCCGGGATGGCTAGGGTGGTTGTGGTTGCAGGGGTTTTGACTCCATGGTCAATGAGTCGTTGTGCCAATCGTTTGGCACTGTCGAAGGTAGCGGGGTTTGACGCTAGCACATTCCCCTGATACGGAGGCACTAGTCCCCATATGTACCTCTCGATCTTCTTCCCCTCGGTGGGAACCATATTGGGGCAGAGGGCCACCAGCTCGCTGAATCGGGCAGTATAAGCGACCACATTGGTGCCCTTCATTGACAGGTTCCAGAGTTCCTGCTCCAGTTTCTGGATCTCGCCCCTCGGGCAGTATTCCTCAGTCATGAGGTCTTTCATTGTTTCCCAGCCCATGTCGTTGGCTACGACGAGAGTTAACGCTTTGACGTGGCCGTTCCACCACGTTAGGGCTTTACCCTCAAAGGTGCAGGCGGCATATTTCACCTTGCACGCAGCAGGGCATGAACAGATTTCGAAGACTGATTCAGTCTTCTCGAACCACTGCGAGAGAGCAATGACTCCGCCGGTGCCATAGAAAGGCTTCGGCTTGCAGTTTGTAAAATCCTTGTAAGAGCACTCCCTTGAGCGCACAGGAATTTCGATCGGAATAGATTCCACAGGGGTTCCACCTCTGCTGGCATCAGAAGAGTGATACTGAGCCATGGCAGTTGCCACTGCTGCAGCTACAACAGCATTCAGGGCTACAGTATCGATGACCGGAGGCGGAGGAGGTGGTGGAGGTGCAGGATTATTCCTATTCCTGGGAGACTTGCGAGGAGGCATCCTTTAGCTGAAAGTTTAAAAAGATAAGAAGGATGGTAAGAATCAATTTGTAAGCAACTTGAGAGTGACACAAGGACTAACTAACCCTAGTCCAACAGTTGAAAGAGTGTTTGAAACCTTAATAAGAAATATTTGAAGGAAAGTATAAGTGTATAGACTTTTCCCAGATAGTTAGATCTCAAAAATACTGGTATTACCGATGTAATAAGTTTAGTGAAAATCGACCTAACAGTAGGTCATACATCATACCATATAGAAAAGTTTGACAGTCCTTAGATTTCAAATTTGAGTACGGAAGTTAGAAACATTTTACACACAAGCGCTACTTGGAGCACAGATGTTAAAGGCTATTCTTTAATTAAAAGACGGAGCTGTACTAGACATTAACCAACGGCGATGGGAAAAATCCCAGGCGAGTACTGCGGTCGGACACTTGACGAAACACCTCTTGAATGGGTCGATCCTGAGTCCTCTGACGAGCTCGAAGTTCCAATATTTCAGCTCGTGAGGCAGCCAACTGCTATTGCAGGGTGTTATTTGTCCTCCGGGTCCGTTCCATGTCTTCTTCAAGACGGCGGATGCTGACTGTGTTGACACCTGAGTCGGCATCAATCTCTATGACCCGGTCGACGGCTGCTCCACCTTGCTCGACAATACGAGCTATTCTGCGGATAATGACAGGCAGAGCTCGGTCAGTAGAGCCACCATCGCTGACGTTGTAAAAGGTTCGGTCCCCAAAGTATGGTAAGGGTTGACCCTGATCATCACTCCAGCGGTTCAGGTTGTTTGTCCACATGGGTGTAGGACCTGGAAACGCTGGTCAAGGGTTGTTGTTCGGGGCTTGACCTACAATCGGTAGGTTGTTGACTTCAGGCTCGGAGTCGGATCCATCTGAAAAGCCTTCTGCGAGGTGATCATCCAAAGGGATTGGATGATCAACTTCGGCTCTTCATCGATCCACCCGGCATTGCCTTTATTGGGAAAGTACGGGTCGCCATGATGGATATCTAGCCATCAAGATCTATGCGAGAATAGAGGTATAAGAATATAGCATACGTGTAACTAGCAGCGCAAAATACTCCTATAGTATTTTAAGTTTATGTTCTATTGATCTTCTTGTGGTATTGTTGGTAAGTTTTTAGACTTGTTAACCTATCACAACCATTCTAAGGCATGTGCTAATCACTCCTAGGATCAGCATAGTTGATCAGGCTATGCCATTCCCAGGACTGACCATACATCCCCGAGCTCACTTGTGATATTTAACAATCGTAATACTTTTGTTCTTGTCATTGTGACACTTATTTTAGTATGAATGCAGGCTAGTATACTTAGTTAAATATTTTATTATTTTAAGTATAGACTCTTGGTCAGAGTTAAATCCCCAATGGGTTTATAGTTTAGTATATCTTTTATGGGTTGATATACTCAATTCACTATAAACAATGCTCTGATACCAATCTGTCACACCCCAAAACCAAGAACGGCGGAAACGTTCTGGGGCGGAGGACGTCATGTAAGGTAATCACAACACAGTAAATGTAAATAGGCAAACAACATCATCCATTGCATTAAATATATAAATTTAATACATGTGTGTTCTGTAAAATTTTAGACACCAAAAATATAACGTAAATCAAAATAACAAAATGATGAGTCTTGAGTACGCTCCATCATCTCAAAAGCTGGCATCGGTACCTGTCTACTGATGACCTGAGAATACAAGTTATTTTGAAAGAGTTTATCAGCATTAAGCTGGTGAGTTCATAAGTATTTTAGTGTCAATGTTCATTGTCAAAAACGTTTGAACTTGTCCCAATGTATAAGTTTGTAAAAATGTAAATAAATGTTTAAAAGTATTTGCAAAAGTTTGAATCTCTCAGAAAATCCTATATTTTCTATAATAGTAACCTTCTACCAAGGCTTAACTGTTTTGTAAACTCGTCTGTTGTAAAAGTGTGTGATTACCCAAGTATAACTATCATTTGATAAAATATAGTTTGTACATTAATGCTTAAGTGAGATTATCACCAAAATATGTAATGGGTAAATCATTGTAGTACTGTAGTTTTGTATAATAAGAACTACTGTTGTACTGATTACTACTACCTTAAACCGGATTTATATTAAGGTATGATGTGATAATTGCACCATACTATCGACTGATAACAACGACATAAAGAACGGTCGTAATAACGGAATGACGTTTGGCACCCGCAGACCTGCAGGTCCGGCTGTAGCTAGCAGCAAGGTGTAGGATAGTCAATCCAGTATAGATCTATACGCAAACTCAACGCTCTCCCTCCAAGAGAATTCTGGCTACAACTCGGGCCATGACATTTAAGGCATGCTCCGATACAGTGGATCACATTTGTTATCGTATTCTTGCATGTGTGATGAGATGTTTCTTGTTCTAGTATAGTTGTATATGTTCTCGTAGTATAGTTGTATATATTCTCATAGTATAGTTGTATATATTCTCTTCCTAGTATAGACTCATGAATGAACTGACTCATTGATCTAGTAGTTGTAATAGTATGATTCTGTGTTACCCCAATGGTAACTTGTTAACAGTGCGTTTAGTACATATGATTATGGAAGTACTTTCATGTCTATACATGTATATTTGATATATAATTAATATGGAAACGACCTTCGGATGGTCACCCAAAATCCTATCAGACCACATCCAAATCGAGGAAAAGGAAACAAGGTGGATAGCCTTCCTAAGTCCTTTAAACATTATTTATACGTCTATACATATATGGGCATGCAATTTGTAATATAAAAGCATAAATAAGTATTTATAAGGCATTTGAAACATAAGTATTATTTTTAAAGAAAGATTGACTTGATGTCAATCTATAAAACCATTTGAAGGTGTAGATTTGATTAAAACAGTTTAAGTATAAGGAACATTTGCTTAAATCACAGTTGTAGTGTAAATTCGAAAAGTAAGTGGGTTTGGAAAACATTTAGAAGTAAAACAGTTTGATAGATAGTTTGAATAGTGATAAAACCACTGATTTCCCTAGTTATTAATCACATGTGATTAGTACAATCACAGGTGATTGAAACAATAACTATAAGTATTTAACTTGCATTCCCCCCCTTTTGAAAGCATATAAAAGCATTTAGAATATTTAACAGGTTGATTAGGGGGTATGAAACTCACTTGATTGATTGAGGAAAGCGAGATGGAAAACCGGGCAGAGTTTCGTCTTGGAAAACGGATTTTTCTCGGGATTCTCGGGAATCTCGGGAGTAAAATCGACCCTCGGGACTTGAGCAAAAAGACCAGAGCTTCGGGTTATAACGGGCACGGAAAACGAGACAAAGTTGTGAGAGAGAGGAGAGAAATGAGCAACATTTTCGGAAAGCCTCGCATCCTATTTATAGGAAGGCTGAACCGCCTCCGAACGCGGGGCGTACGCTCGTACGCAGCGCGTACGCGTACGTCATGCATGACCGAAGCCTCGACTGCCTCGGTTCGGATGGGACGGGTTGCTGGGTACGCGGGTCGGATGGGACGGCGGGTCGGATGGGACGTCGGGTCGGACGGGTCGGAGCTTCGGACGGGTCGGACGGGTTAGAACTCTTCGGATAGTGCGACGTGGACGATCCGAGACCCTCGATCTCAGTACGCGGGGCGTACGAAGGTACGCAGGGCGTACTTCGGTCCAATCCGATGACTCCCCTTCGGATATTACCGGGAATTTATAATTAAATTTATATTTATTATAAATAAACTTCAAAAATTCATATCTCCCTCATACGAACTCCGTTTTTGACGTTCTTTATATCCTCGCGAAGGTGAGACCATGATCTACGACTTTCGTTTAGATTCCGCTGGCAAATTCCAAAATTATTTTTATTATTTATTTATTTAAAATGACGTGATTAAGGAATTTCTTCAAAAATTCATAACTTCCTCATCCGAGGTCAGATTTGGACGTTCTTTTTATGTACGCAAACCTTGATATGATTCCTATTACTTTATTTAATCCGAATAAGATTTTAGGAAGGTTACATTTTGACCTAAATTTGATCGGTTTTACATTACATTGACTCAAAATATCGGGTTGTCACATCACTAAGCTTTATGCTTATAGTTTCAGTTTTTATTTCAGGTCCTTCTTCTTCGAAGGGAAAGGAGCCGGCACGGTAGTATCGCATCACACACACGATTTTCTGCACCAGAGATCTATGGGGTTTATACTCTGATATGATTTTTTTATGACATGGATAGGTTGATTGATATATGTGTTATTACTATGTGATTTCCAGACAAATGGTTTTATGATTGTTTAATTTAAAACGATATTTTTTTCCATATTTTTTTGGGATGTTACATTGTTTGATTTTTTTTACCTGTTTGAATCTATTAGATCTATAGAGTTTCAATCTTAATAACCACACTTAAATCAGACTTATCTCTTGGTCGTGTATTCGTTGGCATAGTGACCAGTCTTCCCGCATTTGAAACAACTCATCTCTTTAGAGTATCTCCCAATGTGATTCCTTCTATACTTCTCACACCACTTTTATTCATTGCTATCCCCATACCTTTTCTGGTTTGGGTCAGATTTTCAGAACATATATCTCTTGTTGGATCTTGAAGACCCCTCAACCTTCCTTTTCTCACCAACTTCAACCTTGTTGGCAGCTCTTAATTTGATCATTTGTTCAACAGACTTAGCAACTCAGATGGCCGCCTCAGGAGTAGCTGTCTAGCATACTAGCATAATGTACTCTCATGGTAGTCCCTTTGTATACCTATCAATTTTTGTCAGTTCGTCAGGGAAGATACACAAATCAAACTCCATCTTGTCTGTGAAGGCATTGGTATACTCATCAATTGACATATTTCCCTTTTTCAACGTCAGAAACTAGTTCTCCAGCTCTAGCTTGTTTTAGGCTGAGCAAAACTTGTGTTTAAAGTGTACCAAGAATTCTGCCCATGTAAGTTGTAGTGGATGATTAGGGCTTATGATCTTTCCCAAAGTGTTACACCAACGAACTGCCCCACCCTTAAACAGACGCACAACATAAGTAGTTTTTAGCTTGCCCTGGCACCACATGTTAATGAAAGCTAGCTCCATTTCAGAGATCCAGTCCATAACTCCGATCGGATCTTCTTTCCCAGTAAAAGTTGATGGTTTGCAAGTCGTAAATTCTTTATAATTTCATACGTTCCTTTCAATTCCCCCATCCTGGTTATTTCTCCTAACTACTTGTGGTTCAACTTGACTCACAGTATAGCTATAGTTTCCTTCTTCCGATTGTTCTATGTTCACTTCAGGATGCTCAACATGCATAGTAGGTGTATCCCTTTTTTGTTGAAGTAGAAGCCTTGTCTCTTCCATATGATGATCCAACATCATTTGTATCATTTCGTGTACTCCTGTCATTGTGATTGGCTCAGGTGCAGCTGTTACCTCTGGTCCATGCTCAATCACTCATGGCTCAGGCTGTGGGTTACTGTTTCCTAATCCACTTCGAGTTCTCACCATGTCGGTCTATACACCAAATCATACGTTCAATGTGAAGTGATGGGAATTAAGATAGGAAAGCTTTATTTACGATAGACGTATAAATCTCCTTATCTCTCAGAAAAGTTACATGTTAGTTCTACTACCGTAATTAAACATTTAGAAATTTGAGCACATAAAATTTCCACATCCGATCAGCAATAGACCATAGTTCCGATCAAATAATAGCATATAAGAGACATGCCTTGAATGCTTATTTGAACATGTAGAATTGAATGCTACAACTGATCAGCAAGTAGTAGGATGGCCAGTATAGCTTATGCCTGATTGTATGAGCCCTAGAATTGCATGCTAGTGTAGATTCCTAATAAGAGGATAGAACAGCTTGTTTGGTTAGATTTTCCGTTTGTTTGAAAGATGCTCGCTTTGTGCTTTGTGGGACTTTAAGTAATGGGAGTTAGCTACTAGATGAATGCGTTAAGTCACATGTCATCAGGGTTGAATAATCTCAGAGTGCTGGACTTAACCCTATTGCTCATCACTTGTATGAGTCTAACCATTGTACGGACGAGTATTTTACTCAAAGGATTATCCGAGCCTCGTCATATGTGAAGGTATTCATGTAGTAGTTAATTGGCATTTTGAAGAAGTATTTCAGCAGTTGAGGACTGGGTTTAGGATTGGAGATTTCCCTAAGGTAAGCCTAGGAAGAGAGTAGCATAAAGCAGCAATAGTAGAGAGGAATTGGTAAAGTCGAAGCAATCCTTGAGGAAAGTACGGATAGATGTGGAAGGTAGTATAGGCACATACTACTGAAAGCAGAGGATTCATACTCGAGTCAAGGAGGGCCAAGATAGAACCAGGAAACTTGTAGTGTGTGAGACCTTCTGAGGTGGCATACGACCCTGACAATTATGTGTTTCGTTTCAGAATGGTGATGATTACGCAACACGGAGCAGGAAGATCAGGATCCGATTCAGGATCGGGTTCGGGTGCGGGTTCCGAGCTAGTGGATAAGGGACTATGCGAGTTCATCGCATCTGAGATCACGAGAGGTATCCTTGAGTCGACCCCGGTGATTTTCGGGTCGATCAAGGAAGGGATTATTAAGCTGATGGAGGATCGCCTTAGACCGTTCCGAAGTGATATGACATTCAGCTAGTCAGAATCATGCATATTGTCCTTCAAGGACTTCAGGGAGAGTGTCGCGCCAGACTTTCATTGGGTGAAGGACCTCATTGTTGCCAGAAGATGGATTGCATACATTGAGTCTGCATAGTTCACAAGCTTCTGTCCCGTGGGGTTGAAGGTTCGATTTGTTGCAGCATGCTTGAGGGATAGAGCTAGAGATTCGTGGGAGTCGGTTGGTGATTCCTTGGGAGCCTCAGCCATTGAGGCAATGACTTGGTCCGACATTGTGACCAGGTTTAGGGCGGACATTGCACCGGCTGTGGAGCTTCAACAGCTGGCCAGAGAGTTCCTAGACATGAGACAGACGACAGAGTTGGTGGTAGAGTTTACCGCTAAGTTTCGGGAGAGGGCCTTATTGGTGCCTCAGTATGTAAGGGACGAGGAGATGTAGAGGACCCACTATCATGACATGTTAAGAGTTGATATTCGGGTGCATGTCATCTTCTTGGCATGCCTGACCCTGGACTCTATGATTGTCAGGGCACGGGAAAGGGAGATTGATTTGGAGCACATTGCGAAGACGACTTCGAATCAGATGTATAGTTTGGAAGGTCCCGAGAAGAGACCCAAGACTTCAGATCAGCGATTAGTAGGTCGGTAGGGTCGAAGTCAGTGCAGCATGTGCGGGAAAATGCATGAGGGAGTTTGTCATTCCAGGGGTTCAGGCTGCTACAAGTGTGGTAGTGATGGTCACGTCAGCAGGGACTGCCCACAAAGGGCAAGCCCGTTATGTTTTCACTGCAATCAGGTGGGACATAAGAAGGCCAATTGTCCGACAATAAGGGGAGGAGCAGGGAGTGCGTCTGCCCTGACAATTTGAGGATTATGTATGGGTGAGAGGGTAGGGCCTTGTAGAGATAGATGAGGGAGAACTGGATTACAGTAGGGAATGTTATAGGTATGTATCAATGGCTATTTTTGATTCTATATGTATTAGGATTGTTCTTACCTCGGTCTCGGGTGATAGTGTGTATGAGTTGTCTCTCTGCTTGTATTCGGATTGTATTTTCAAAATTGTCATATGCGAATTGCATACCAGGAACTATTAGTAGCTAGTGTAAGGTCATCTCCCACTTCGGGTTCAAAGTGTCCAATATTATCTCAGTTCCAGCCGAAAACGGTTTAGGAGCGTTACATGGAGGTCAACGGGCAGGGTCCATGGAGTAGTAATCAACCATCATCAGGGTTCTGTGGTTCTAGTCTTGGTGTTTGGGATAGCTTTTGGAAGCATCAAGAGAAGTGGTCTATCACTGAAAAGGTTGCTCTAACCACTAGTTATTTGGACCTTAAGGACGTCGGTTTGAGCTCAAGGGATTATCTGTATCGGGGATGTAGGAAGTGTTCATCTACTATTCGGTAACCGTACGGTATTTAGGGTGTGCTAGTGACCGATCGCTAGTAGTATTATGGCATTGGTAGTTATCATGCCTATTCTATAAGGGAGGAAGGAATGGAAATCCTCAGACATTCGTGTGCCGTAAAGACTTAACTGAAGCTAAGTTATGGAGAAACAATCATGTTATGGGAGCAGAAGCGGTTTTCAAACTGGAATAAGTTTCGCTCTCCTGTCAAGGAGAAAGATAGCCCATACGGCTGTATGAATTGAGGATAGTGTGAATTGGAAGTTTGGAAAACTTGCCAATTGTGAGATCGCATTCTCGGGATGTTTGAAAGCATATTGCAAAAGAATCGGTTGGGAGTTTCAGTTAGGACATGAGTATAGCTTGGGGGTACTACATTATGCATGTATGCTCGACTATGGGTTAGCTATAGCATCCACTAGCAGCCAGTCGGTGTAGAAGGTGTTGTCAGACTACCGGATAGTTGTAGCATTCACCAGTGGTCTGATAGTAAGAGAAGTGTGGTGAGACTGCCGGGCGGTCTGTAGCAACGGTTAGCAGATAGTGTAGGAGTGTTGTAAGACTATGCGGTATGGCTCGTAGTGTTCGCTAGTTAGCAGTTAAAGTAAAGGAGATGTAAGACTATGGTATGGCCTGTAGCATTAGTATAGTAACACTACAGGGTGGCATGTAGCATTAGTCGACAGATAGCGTAAAAGTCTGGTAAGACTGCATGGTGGCCTGTAGCGTTAGTTAGCTGGTAGTGCAGAAGTTTTGTAAGACTATAGGGGCGGCCTATAGTATTCACTAGTTGGCAGAACGAGTATAGTAAGACTCTGGGGTGACCCATAGCATTTGTCGGTCCCTATTCAACAGTACGAATATATCAGATGCATGATTCGCTAGTAGGGTTTTTTAGATAGGTTAAGCTTGGGTGGGACAGCCGCTCAGATGTGAGTGGGCCACATTATGATTGGATTCAGAAGGCAGTAGGTCATTGGAGACCAGGAGTGATATAAGATTGTGGGTAAGCCGTAGCATTCATTAGCAGCTTAGTTCGCAGAGTATGGGGGGCGTATCTCCAAGTTAGCATGATAAGAACAAGGAAAGTTTAGCTAGTTGAGATTAGAGGAGGAGTAGGTTTGCATAGCCCTGGATAGGTGAGACCTGTGGGAAAGGTCGCACCAAAGTATAGATGGGTGAGACGCGTGGGCGAGGCCCATGTTCTTTTGGCAATAGGTGAGACCTGGTAGATAGCTTAGGGTAAGGTAGGGGATCAGGGATCCTAGATCTTGTAGAGCTAGAGTGGCTGGGCTGGTAGAGCAATTCAGGTAGTCAATGTGTCTTCTTAAGTCGATGATAGTGACTAAAGGAATGTTCTTACGTTCGGTGACTAGTGGGGGTCCGGTATTTTGGGTAATGGTAGATCAGTTAGGGCCAGGGCGGTCTCGGTCCATCCGGTAGGCGGATGGGAGTTAGCAGGACTTCAGGCAGGAACGATGGTAAGGAATTTGGTGTAAGAAGTCGTGAGCTGATCGGGTGGTGCTGAGTTGCTCACCGCGAAATCAATTGATCTCATAGTAAATGATTGGGCTCGGTAATGTTGTCCTCGTCTGAGCCTTTAACGTAACAGAGAGGGATATGTTGCTTGAAAGATTGTCGGAATTCTCACGTTGGGTGGAGTTTTCAGTATTGGAGCATTCTATGTGGGTTTATTCCGTGAGTATTGGTATGATGGCCGACACTGGGAGTGGCTGGGATTGCGGTTTCAGCAGAGGATTGGTCCTCAAAGGAGATTGGGAAGGTGTGTTTCTTGTGGAAAGTGCCTTGGAAAGGCCAGAGACAGTGCAGGGTAAAAGGGTAAACCCCTTGTGTATCAAGGGTAAGTGTAACAAGAGTATCAGTAAGGTTACCAGTTGAGTAAAAGTGTGGTACTCGAAGGTAGTAATGATCGGATTATTCTGAAGATGACATCTTCCAGGTTTGGATCGGATGGGTGGAGTTGTATAGCTAGTAGTAAAGTGGTAACCGGATGGTAAGGTAGTTGACGGTGGCGGACTTCGAGGAAGAAGTCTAGTTTAAGTGGGGGAGAGTTGTAACACCCTAAATTCAGAAGACCTAGAAAGGAAAGAAAATCTCAAGATGAGGAAGTGACTCGTCGAGTAGATGGGTGACTCAACGAGTAGGAATGCGAATTTGCTCCCGGGATAAGCGACCTACTCGACGAGTCAGAAGACTGACTTGGCGATTTGGCCAGGTTTTCGAAAAACCCTAAATCGGGAGTCAGTGCCCTATTTAAGCATCTAATTCTCATTCTATCAGCCCCATTTGTATCCTCCATTGTCCAGAACCTGTCCCACAAAACGCTAGTGTTCCTTTTGAGTGTGTGAGCCTTATTGAAGGATTTAGTCTGTTCTTGAAGTCTAAATGAAGAAAAATGAGGTTGAAGGTCCAAGGAAAAGGTTGTAGATCCATGAAGTTTGCTTCATCATCTTCCTTTTCTGGTAATCAAGTTCTCACCTTGACTTCTAGTTTGATAGATCTCTTTATGTCCCCTTTTATGGAGTATATGGTCCAAGAAGGATGCCTTGTGGGATTTGGACATCCCCAAGCTAGATCCTTCATGATTTAGAGGTTTTCAGAGTAATAGAGGCAAGGTGGAAGCTTTATGCCATTATACCTCTCCATGTAGAGTTTAAGGTGTTGTTTTGGCCTTTTGAGTGAAAAGGGCCATGTGTGGGTGCAAAGGTAGTGGCTTTGTGTGATATCACCACCCTAGGAGGCCAGATATGGGTCTTGGATGCCTGAAGCTAGTAACGTTATTAGGAACTTATAATAAGTACTTAGGCTATTATTATGGGTTATATAAGTATTGTTTAATGCTTATATAATAGTAATAATAGCTAGACTATTACTTAGTCTTGGCGAATAATATACAAAACTCTAATGGTAATAATACTAGGTTTCGTCGAAGGAAATTATTTTTAAGAAGTGAAGCACTGTTTGAGTTTGGAATCACCACCTTTTCAAGTGAGTGCATAGTTACTTTCATCTTACACATATATATGAAGTATTTAATATAAATTACGTGCTACGTGTGCATATTGTCTGAATACTTGTTGTCTATGCTGGGTGAAATACTTTTATACATGTTTTAAATGATTTAAATTTTATATGTTTTTTATATCTACAAAACGTGTTGGGTAAAACATGGGTTGATGTTATACTTGCTATGTGACCAAATAAAATAATGAGAGGCCTCGATATAGATGTTGTTGATGATCCAGTCATCTAGCGGAGTATAGATGACGACCACGGACTGTTCTAGACAGTCCAGTGGAACGATACCAGGCTCGCAACCTGTAGGTGTTTATTTGAACTGTGTGCTCACCAGCAGTACTCCATCCCCCACATGATTGCCTTATTTGACATGAATTGTTGAGGAACCCCCGAAGCATGTGTTGTCACCCCAATGAAAGTCCTTAGACTAGGTCCCTTGTGTTAGATGTTTTAGGGACGTAAAGTGAGGATAACGGGAATGGGTAATCGGTTTTGTTTGGTTTGATAAAGTTAATAAACTTATTTATTGTGGGTTGAAAACCCTATATACTCACCAGGTTTCCCAACTGACCCACTCAGTTTATTTATATCACATGTATTGATTTGAAGTAACTTTACACTGAGAGATTAAGGAGATATAAATCACTAGTGATAATGAATGTAAGTTTTGTTTATGCTTATGTTTATGTATTGACGATGACATCCCAAATGTTTTAAAATGAATAAAAATACTTTTCTTCGAAAATTCTTTGATAACGTATTTATCATGTTATTGGTTGGGTAAAAGTGTGGTACTCGAAGGTAGTAATTGTTGGATTAATCTCTAAGTCCATACCTATATTTTGTATGTACTTGACCCCACCTGGCATGGTCCATTTGGGTTGCACTTCACCGACACAATTTATATGGATAGTCTTTTGAGAATAGTATATATATGATTAATATTAATATATTATAAGTCCTAATATATTAATATGGAATCATATTATTTAATTAGTATTGATCAAGAATTAATTTAGAATTAATTAAGTGATCAAAAGGAACTAATTAAATATGGACTCTTATATATCTGGAATGGGCCAAGCGCATTTAGGTTGGGCTAAGCTATCATGGATAGTCCATGGAGCTTTTTAACCCATGGATCCTATGTAACTGAAAGGTCATGGGTATTAGGGTTTACATGGATGTAACCCTAATCCTCCATAATATATAAAGGGGTCCTTGGCTAACGAAATTGGCACTAGTGTATGGAAATAAGAGTGGGCCGATTTTAGTGTGCATACATATTCTCTTAAGTTCTTCCAAGGTGTTTTGGTGATTTGTGATTCCACTTGAGGCTTCCATACTATTACGGCTAAGCTCTTAAGGCTTGAAGACATCAAGCTACATCAAAAGGTATGTCATCTAACTAGAACTTTGTAGTATAGATGCTTCATAATATGCTAGTTAGGATGAAACCTTGGAATATTTAATATTTGCATGTGTAATAGAGAAAACATAGATCCAAGGTTTATAGGGTTGCATGTACACCATAGGAGTGTTAGAATGCTCAAAACCCATCATTGATATCAGAGCCTAGGTTTGTTTTCTTGTTATACTTGCTTAAACTGCTTAAAAATCGAACTTCGGTGTTGTCTTCACAGCAGACTCGCCGAGTCCAAGGCAAAAAGCATTTTGTTCATGCACTCGACGAGTTGGACCCCCAGACAGAATATATTCGACTGTTTTGGCTGGAATTGGATTAGGAACATTACCATAAGCTATTTTTGGACTTATAAACTTATTTTTGATGTGGTAATGTTCATACTAATCCATTTTCAAAGATAATTGTCAATAGATTCATGTTTTGTATTAGTTTAAGTGTTATGCTAATTACATGAAAAAGTTTGATTCCAATTATCTTGTTCATATGAGTTGCTGAGATTAATAGAAAAAGGTTGATTGGTTATGTGTCTTTGATCCATTTTAATTTAAGAATTGATTCTAAAATGTGTTTATTTAACTTGTCCTCAAGTTACATGAAAAGTCACATTAAAGTTTCTTAAAACTCATAAAGTTGGCAATGGTTACAAAATGAAGAGTCTTGTCCTCATTAAATGGTTTTATGACTCCATAACTTGTCCTCAAGTTATGGAGGTTCAAGATTCACTTCATTAAATCATTAAAATGTGTAACCTTAATTAGTTCCATAAGTTACAAAGAAGAAGAGTTACATTCTTTAATAGTTTAAAGTCTTCCACAACTTGTCCTCAAGTTATGGAAATTGAAGAGTTTTTTAATTAAAACTACTTTAAGCAAATAAGTTGTGGAATTAATTAGTTTTGAATATTTTCAAAACATGCCCTCAAGTTTTGGAATTTGAAAAAGTTTTCTCTTATGAATACTTTAATTCCAAGTTTATCCCTTACAACTTTAAGAGTTAAAATTCAACCCTTATACTTTATAATATTATAAGTTAATTATATATATATATATATATATATATATATATATATATATATATGTACAAGAGCAAGTCAGTCTTACCGTTACTAGGCCTCATTCACGAAGCCGGTCTATAAGGGAGGTATAAGGTTACTGCCTATAAAATAGCAGTTTAATGGGTATCCACTCTCACCCACCGCTTCCTTGACTGGTGGAGGGTCGTTAGCCAAACGGGTAGGACAAAGACTATAAATTCTCCCTTCATTAAAAGTATTAATGATAAATACTAAGTAACCAAACCTTTTATAAATACCCAATCTTAGTTACTTAGGAAAATGTGAATAAGGTGCTAATCCATGAAATTACACTTTGCACTTTATTTAAGTCGGTTAGTGGAGCGTGTGTGGTTAACCGGCACACTAACTCGTATTTAACAAGGTAGGCAAAGGGTAACTTAATGTTTATCATAGTCTCAATGGAGCGTGTGTGGTTAACCGGAACATCGATTGAGGGGTAAACACTTAAGGGTACCAAGTCATTTGCATGGTTACTTCACAACTTGTTTTGTGATCCTCGGCATCCCAGTCAGAAAACCTGAAGGGCACACTCGAGATTGAAACATGCCATTGAAGAGTTCAATGAATCTCAAAAGATCTAGGAGTTTCAAATCCAATTAAAAAACCCAATAATTTATTTCGTTTTTCATGGTGGAAATTAGTGAATCGTCATTCACCTACCTTCAAATATTCTATAGCTTGGATTACGGCATCCCTCTTCCAAGTTATAAAATATTGTGTTGGGTCCTAGCCTTAATATTTCATATTGGGTGTTATATTAAGGACTTCAAATCAACTATCTTGAATATCTCCTAAAAAGATGTCTGGTTCAGACATCTATGATCTTCCCAAGACTCTTGAAACTTCACCTCCTCCACCTCCTCCAATTATTCTCCTTTACCCACAAGTTCAAGGTCACTCAAGCCCTATTGGTAAGCAAGGTTTATGTGTGGTCTCATCTTGTAGATGAAGTCACATATTGACAAGCCGGGAGAGTTGGGTGTCAAAGTCTTGAGAAAGTTGGTGGTTCAATCACTTTCTAAGTCACATAGTGAGTTCCTTTGGGACTCCTATGAAACAGACTATGACAAGACCCTTAATGATCTTATCTATTTGCTTGGTGCTGCTGAATTAGCAATGATTTGGAAGGCTAGTAAAGCAAATTTGATTAGAAGATCGACTTCCCAAAACTTTATGGACATTGACAATGGTGACACTGGAAATCCAGAAAAAAGCATTCTCTTCCCAGTGGAAAGGGATCAGCCATAGTCAACTCGGTTGACCAAATGGTCAAGAGAAAGACTAAGTTTGTGATAGTCCCGTGTACCATTACCAAAGGGTTCGTATGTTAAAGTGCCAAAAGGAAAGGGCATTGGTTGCGAAGCTGCCACATTTACCTAAAAGATCATAAGGCTAGTAAAGTCAATAAGTTTGACTCTACTTCAGGTAAAGTCCACTGTCAAACTCTATTAAGTTTCTATTCTGAGATTCTTATTACATGATGTGACTGGGTCACATATTGATGTTTTAAGAATCAAAGAAATGGTGAAGAAGGAACTATATGCTGATTTTGATTGCGAAGACGGATTTCGATCGCATGGTTCGGTGATCTAAATTTTAAGTTGTTACTTAGGAGTTATGATATATTGCTTAGGAATAGATAACAACAAAGTTTTCATGTGCTTTTGCACTGTAAGGATTGTTTTTCCGCAAAGTTTTTAAAATGAAAGGAAAATTTTAGATTTTATTTATTTTAAATTATCCTTACAATGGCACTTGTGATAAAAAAAATGTTGCTTATAAGATTCCATTAATAGCAAGAGTGGAAATATGAATTTGATTCTTTCATTTGTGGTAGTGTCTAAAATTACCAAATAAGGAAAGATTCTCATCACCCAAGTTTCAATTGGACCGAAACTTGGAATCATGCAAGTTGTATGATGAATGTGAATTTTCATCTTTGGAAAATTAAGACTAATTCCTTGTTCACATGTTTAAGTGAATCAAGTGAAGGACTAAGCGATCGAGTACACATTCTTGTGCACTGGTCATGTCCACCACAAAAGATCAATAAGACTATTCATCATGATTTACTATAGCTTAGTAAATATGGTTATACTTACAAGTTTAAAGTATAATTTTGAAACAATGGAAAAGTTTTGATGTATGGCAAAACGAAAGAGAAGAATCAACTTAGGCAGAAAGATAAAAGTTTCTCAAATCTGAAAAGATGGGAGAGTACTTTAGCATCATGTTTTGTGATCGTCTTAATAATTTAGAAATCATGTCACAATAGTCCTCTAGAGTCATCTTAGTGTATTCTTATGACTAAGAAGAGGAATCTTGAAATGTTGAAATGATTAAATCAAGAAGATGAGTCATGTTTCGTTCCAAAAACAATTCTTAGAGTCATACTCCAAGATTGTAACTTGAGTGACATATCTTAAAGGAAGGTTTCTTAACACTAGTCAAATATAAGAGTAGAAGTATCCTACTCTTGTACATTTGAAATTGGTAAGTTGTGATGTTTTGGATAAAACAAAGACTAACTAAGACCAATTATGTGAAGTTTCTGTCTTGATTAGAATCTACACTATCTCTTGAATATTTGGCAAGAAAGTCTTATAGGTCAAGGAGGCAGTAGGAGTCTAAAAGATCCTGAAAGGGTTTCAAGAAGTAATCAAGAATAAAACTTGTATTTCATCACTAGCACACAACTAGAGGTTTATAACCTATCGTGTTGACATTTCTGTGCCCATTCCAGCTAAGTTGGCTATACATTTGAGTTCTACATGTTATCAATTGCTTGCATAGCTACTTGGAAGTAATGGCAGGCCCTTGAGCTGCCATGTGGCAAGAAGTTAAGATTGCACAAGTTCAATCTATATGAGTTAGGATTTGTCACTAAGCTAGTCTTGTGATTATGGTTTTCCAAATTCACATGGATAAGAACACATACACCATAAAATCTAAGTGTCTTAAGGTTTCTCTCCGATTCATGAAAATGATGGTGAGGAAATTTTTTCACTAAGTAAATTTTAAGTAGACAGAAATTGTGATATTTACAGTTCTCAAAGTCGTTAGTGGAGCGTGCGTGGTTAACCGGCACACTAACATTGACTAATGAGAAATGAAAAAAGTCTAAATAATTGAGACTATGATTACGTCATCCCTTTTCATAGTTCTAAAATTGTTTAGACACACTTGTGATCTATCTAAGGTGTATGACATTGATAAAGTCTTATCAAAGCAATCTAGTATCAGAAATCTGAACTTTGGTAAGAATGTCAATAAAGTATTGACTTCTAGAGGTCCAGCTGTTTTCTGGATACATGTCAAAGCTAGTGGGAGCATCAGTGTTATGCTAATAATCATCATGTTAGTGGGAGCATGATAATTATGGTAAGTATTGCAAGTTAGCAATGTTAATTATAGAAAACAAAAGTTTCAATTCGTGAGGTTGCAGGGGTTCGAAAAGTTGTTTTGCTATAATTAACGGAGAGGAAATTATACTTCATTTCAATTCTCAAAAGCTTAGATTGAGTTTATAATCATTCTAAAGAGCTTATATTGAGATTTTAATCACCTTTACTCAAGATTATATATATGAATTCCATGTTGGATTGGTTCAACTTAAGAAAATTCTATATATTGCGTTCTTAAAATTCGATTATGATTACAGCATCGCTTTTCATTGTCAAATTTTGAGAATATGGCAAACAAAAAATTATTATGGCAAAAGACTGGTCTACAGCCATGTCTTTATGTGAAACACCATGAATCGTGTCCCATTTACTTTGGGTACAAGATCAATTACATGTGCTATAATATTTATCCTTTCTGAATTTTCCAAATGCCTTGGGGCACTAAAGAGGAAAATGTCGAGAATTGGATATGACTAAAGTGATTAAGCAATTGTCGAGCACAATCTAAGGTTTACCAAAGATTGGTTGCTCTAGGACAGTTGGAAGTATATTGTTAATATTGGAAGGACCATATTGACATAGTCTGAAAAGAGGCAACTCTTGTTCAAAAGTGGTAGTCTAAATGGGAATATAGAGTTGTCTTCATAGGTGGAAGCAATCTGTGTAAGGTTAAAGAAACTTAATGCAAGAAGCATGTTGAAAGAAATGCTCTTTGAATCTGAGACATCGTTTCCATGGAATTTCTCTCCATTGGGATACTCTGTAATGATTGTTGCCAAGTCTTTGTGGCTTTGTGCATAATCATTACAAGAGGAACAGTGCATATAAGTTTAAAATCTAAACAGATTTCGATAAATGATAGGAATTTGGAATTCTTACATTTAAGACAAGGATTTGGGAGTGTGAAAAGAGAATCATTGAAATTATGTTCAATTGATCTAATTTCACAAAGAAAAGGATCATAGACAAACATAGAGTTCATACTTTGTGTATGGCAAAGCTATTGTTTAGAAAACATAGTGTACATGCTTGGAGCATGGGACACCTAGTGTTTTAATTCAAGTATAAAGTTGATAAAACCGAAACAACGGAAAATGAGTAATCAGTATGGTGATAAATAGAGAGTGTTTTATTTATATTCATAGGTATTGATACCATATTAGATTCATTTATTCTTGTGTTTTACTTTGCATGTTTTGACTTCCATAATAACTAGGTTATTCTTCTGGAATGACTAAGTTATTCAAACCATCCACAGTCGGTCATATGTTGGAAGTAGATATGAATCAAGACTGTCATGGGTTGTCTTGTAGAGGTCCAAGTTGGTGGACAAAGTTGTGCTACAACACTCATGAGTGCTCATAACGTCTGAGTATTGGATTCAACCTGCGCTCATTTGAATCACTTCATGGATTTTATCACGAGTGATCATGAGACGATAATATCATATGTTCTTCAAACCTAGAGATATGAGTTGTTACTATGAGTTGGTTGTACATCGATTGCACGAAAATGCATTCGGTAACTTGGTGTTATAAAACGCTCCATTATGTATGATTCAACAAATAGTAGAACAAGCCATATGAGTCGAAGTTTATCCATTCCTTTTACCTTCGGGATAAAAGCGATATATGTGGGCCCCTCGATGATTTAGCGATGACACATGTGAGCGCTTGGCCAAGCCATGACTGATTTGATTTGTTCATTCAGTCAGTCATCATAAATCGGAAATCGGGAAACAACAAATGGACTGAGAGAATGATTATAATCCATGTCTTAGTCCATATGATATCTAGAATGGAGTAATATATGATCCCTTATCTAATGGACAAGTCATTGACAAGGTCAGAGTTCGATAGCGGCTTTAAGAGCTATGATTGCCAGTTAGGTTTTGAAGTCATACTCGATAATAGTTTTAGACTTATCCAAGTGGGAGACTGTTGCGTTAATGTCTAAGTCCATAACTATATTTGGTATGTACTTGACCCGACCTGGCATGGTCCATTTGGGTTGCACTTCACCGGCATAATTTATATGGATAGTCTATTGAGAATAGTATATTTATGATTAATATTAATATATTATAAGTCCTAATATATTAATATGGAATCATATTATTTAATTAGTATTGATCAAGAATTAATTTAGAATTAATTAAGTTATCAAAAGGAACTAATTAAATATGGACTCTTATATATATGGAACGGGCCAAGTTCATTTAGGTTGGGGTAAGCTATCATGGATAGTCCATGGAGCTGTTTAACCTATGGATCCTATGTAAATGAAAGGTCATGGGTATTAGGGTTTCATGGATGTAACCCTAATCCTCCATAATATATAAGGGGGTCCTTGGCTAACAAAATTGGCACTAGTGTATGGTAATAAGAGTGTGCTGATTTTAGTGTACATACATATTCTCTCAAGTACTTCCAAGGTGTTTTGGTGATTTGTGATTCCACTTAAAGCTTCCACACTACTGGGGCTAAGCTCTTAAAGCTTGAAGACATCAAGCTACATCAAAAGGTATGTCATCTAACTAGAACTTTGTAGTATAGATGCTTCATAATATGCTAGTTAGGATGAAACCTTGGAATATTTAATATTTGCATCTTTAATAGAGAAAACATAGATCCAAGGTTTATAGGGTTGCATGTACACCATAGGAGTGTTAGAATGCTCAAAACCCATCATTATTGATCGGATTATTCTGAAGATGACATCTTCCAGGTTTGGATCGGATGGGCGAAGTGTGTAGCTAGTGGTAAAGTGGTAATCGGATGCTAAGGTAGTTGAAAGTGCGTACTTCGAGGGCGAAGTCTAGTTTAAGTAGGGGAGAGTTGTAACACCCAGAATTCAGAAGACCTAGAAAGGAAAGAAAACCTCAAGATGAGGAAGTGACTCGTCGATTAGAAGGGTGACTCGACGAGTAAGAATGCGAATTTGGTTGTGGGATAACTAACCTACTCGATGAGTCATAAGACTGACTTGGAGATTTGGCCACGTTTTGGGAAAACCCTAAATCGGGAGTGGGTGCCCTATTTAAGCATCTTATTCTCATTCTATCAGCCTCATTTGTAGCCTCCATTGTCCAGAACCTGTCCCACGAAACACTAGTGTTCTATTTGAGTGTGTGAGCCTTATTGAAGGATTTACAGTGTTCATGAAGTCTAAAAGAAGAAGAAGGAGGTTGAAGGTCCAAGGAAAAGAATGTAGATCCAGGAAGTTTGCTTCATCGTCTTCATTTTCTGGTAATCAAATTCTATCCTCCACTTCTAGTTTGATAGATCTCTTTATGTCCCTTTTTATGAAGTTTATGGTCCAATAAGGATGTCTTGTAGGATTTAGACGTCCCCAAGCTAGATCCTTCCAGATTTAGAGGTGTTCAGACTAATAGAGACATAAAGGTGGAAGCTTTATGCCATTATACCTCTCCATGTAAAGTTTAAGGTGTTGTTTTGGCCTTTTGAGAAAAAAGGGCCATGCATGGGTGCAATGGTAGTGGCTTTGTGTGATATCACGACCGTAGGAGGCCAGATATGGGTCTTCGATGCCTTAAGCTAGTTGGAAATCATCTTAATAGTGTTTGACATAGAGAGACTCGGCGATTTAGTTGTGGGACTCGGCGAGTCAGGTCAGTTCTTGCCCCAAAACCAATCTGTTAAGGGTATGAATGAGCTTGGAAAAGGGACTCAGTCGGCCTGTGTCCATAATGGTCATGAGGTTCATCGTACTCGACGATTTCAAGGAAGAACTCTGCAAGTCTAAGGCAATCTCCTTAGTTATGAAGATGGACTCGACAACTTGTTCATACAACTCGAGAGTCACAGACTAGACACATACATATGTGGATGATGAACTCGACGAGTTCAAGTATGAACTCGGAGAGTCGGATGAAGTTGGTCCCAATTTTGTGGTTGAAAGAGAACCCGTCGAGTTATTGCTTGTAACAACCCGTTATTTCAGGTCAACGTAATGTCTAAAAATCGAGTCTTGTAATCTCTTTGTGAAGTAATAATATTATCATCAAAAATGAATTGTTCAAAAATCTCTGTTTGAGTACACTATGTGGTAGATATCGTGATAAGGTTTCCAAACAACCACTTCAATCAAGTGAGTTCATACCCCTTTTATACATCTTCAAATACTTTATAATGTTCTTTAATACATTTCGGGGGAGAATACAAGTAAACACCCGGTTAATCCCGAGTGACAACGTGAAAACTCTTGTTATACCTTGCATGCATTAGATTTATACAAAATCCATAGTATCCAGAGTAGCCATCTTTGTTAAACCATTTTATGCACTCAAAAGAACTTATGATTTTATGCTTTGTCAAGCATTGTGAAAAACAATAAACATTGCATACAAAACTGTCACTTTAAATACAGACTTAGTTGAGAATCCGTGAGACGATTACATCTTCAATAGTACCTTTTTGTTAAAACATACTACTTAAAGTCTTATCTATTATAACCAAAGTCTCCCATTGGGTGAGCGTGTCAAATGTGTATAGATCTATACGGGAAGTCATGATCTCGCGCCCTGACTGTTAGCTACAGTCCTTTGGGTGACAGTTTGTCATAACGTTTCGACACCTGAAGACCATCGCCATAGGCATATTATGTTTAGTATGGTTATAAAACTCACCGGATAGACAATTATTATTGTAGTCTGATTTTATGAAGGAGTAGCTATTAAAACTATTCTTCATGTAACGAGTGCGATCTTCTTATAGATTTACTATATAAAACTATGCCTCAACCTTTAAGCATGTCAGTTGCTTGCGATTTTTAGTCTTGGACATTAGAGATTGCCTGTTACTTTAGGAAAATAAGGGATTTTCCTATATCCAAAACAATCAACTAATAGGAAAATAAGGGATTTTGCTGGTGCAACAATTTACAATTCACAACACGAACATTCATACACATTTCATACTTTTATAAGAAAATAAGGGATTTTCTCAAAAAACGCACGAACTTTGGAATGGCATACATTTTTCTCAAAACCGCTTATGAACTCACCAACTTAATTGTTGACACTTTTTCTTTGAAATAACTTGTATTCTCAGGGAACCGCTAAGTAGGTTTGGAAACCAACTTTTGGGGATTAACGCTCTATCGTTAATTACTTCTTTTGAAAGATGTTTATGTATTTATCTTTTGAACATGTAACAAATACAATTATGTAAACCTTTTGAAACCTTTATATGTATGGTGGTGTGTACTTTCCTTACTATTAACTGTTATAATACTGAATATGACGTCCTCCGCCCCCGAACGTTTTCGCCGTTCTTGTTTGCGGGTGTGACAGATTGGTATCAGAGCATAGTTTATAGTGAATTAAGTATATCAAAACCATTTGTGGTATACAACTATAAACACAACTGGGCAAAAACACTCTGAGTAAGAGTCATACTTTTAAAAATAAATTTATTTAATATTTGTAAAGTAGGCATGCATTCATTGCATTTTAATAACAGTGTCATAAATAGATTAATATAGAAGTATTATAAATAAATTGTGCAGTGCAGGTGTACATTGGGACATGGAATCGGAACTGGGATGAATATGGCCTGATCAATTGTATTTGTCCGAGAGCCAACTAACGTATGTCAAGGAGTGCCTGCAGTGGACAACAAATTTAAAACATACCAAGAGCATATCATTAAGAATACTATAGGAGTATTTGGCTACCTTCAACCGTCAACCTTAAGGGTAAATTTTACGTGCTTTAGCTTATAGTCAATTCTTAACCCTATTCTCGTATAGACTCAATGGTTGGATTCCATCACCCCAGTGACCCCTACTACCCCAACCAAGGTAATGGGGATGGATTGAAGATGACCCCGAGGAGAAACCCATGGAAGACGAGGAGGAGGAAAGTTCAGATAGCTCAGCCCCAAAGCCTAAGATAATCAATCCGCCAGCCGTCCGACCTCCATTCAGGATGGGATTTCAAGGACCAACTCCCGTCTGGGGAAGCCACATCCACCATTGGAGCCAGCAGCAAGGATTGCGTCCTCCTTACGGTATGTGTCGGGACTTCTACGATGTTAGCAGAGGAAGTTCAGCTGATCGAGCACTCCCAGTTGTGGTAGGCAAACTTGCCAACCAGGCTTATCAATCCGAAGTCCAAGCAAACCAAATTCACGAGGTTAACATAAGGATGGAAGAAAACGTAGCTGATATCGATCGCCTAGACATGCTACAAGGGAATGCTCAACTCCACACCAACTCCCTCCAGGAGAAAATGACTGCAGCTCTCTCCAAAATGAGGGATTTGAAGGAGCAACAAGCTGCCTTTGACAGGCATCTCATGGGAGCCAAGCACTCGGATGCGGAGTTAAACTCCAAGCGTAATTCGCGCAGAAAGTAGAGATCGCCTAACTCCCAATTTTTTATATAGAATAGGACCATCGGCTAAAAGTCTTACTTTCATTAACTTTCTGTAATCAGAGACCTTTAGAAAGGTCAATTTTTTCTAACTTCGGATGTAACGCAACCATACGTTTAATATATATAGGGCATACCTCTTTCGTGTGTTAATTATGTGCATTTCATTCGAGTTCATGAGTTTATTTATTGTTATTCAAACTCCATTTGTGAATCAAACTCAAATCCTTGTGTTGGTCAAACCGAATTCTTGAACTATTAAAGATAGTTAACTCATTATCATTCAACTCTCAACCACCAAAACTTATAATCTTTTATTTTTATTTCTTGGCAGCGCGATACCACCTCGTCCAAACCTAAGACCCAGACCGAGTACGGTACCAACACCACCTCCACCACCAGCTTATGATCCGGCCATGTTCCAGGCTGCTATCACGGCAGCAGTGACCGCCGCCCTCTCACAAATAAACTCCAACGGAAATGGAGGGGCAGGAAGCAGCACGAATCATTCCAACCATCGCACTGGTCATGGTCATGTAAGGGAATGTACTTACAAGGCGTTCTCCAACGTAAAGCCAAAAACTTTTAATGGCATTGGGGGGAGTCATTGCACTGTTGCAATGGTTCGAAAAGACAGAAACGGTATTTGAGATCTGCTCTTGCCAAGAAGCAAGCAAAGTCAAGTTCGCTGCTTGCACCCTCACTGATTGAGCCCTCACCTGGTGGAAAAGCCATGTGAAGTCCGTGACTCTCACCATCGCCAACGCCATGAGTTGGGAGGATTTGAAGGTCCTACTACTAGAGGAATACTGCCCAAGGGGCGAGATACAAAAGCTAGAGCAAGAGCTGTGGAACCTGAAGATGATTGGGTCTGACCTAGTCGCCTAAACGGCCAGGTTCAACGACCTTGCTGCCTTGTGCCCTGCCATGGTCAACCCAGAACCGAAAAAGGTTGAGAGATACATTTGGGGGTTGTCACCCCAGATTCAAGGTCATGTTTTGGCCTCCAACCCTATCACTTTTAACAGCGCTAAGCGCCTGGCTCATCGACTCATCGACCACGAGGTCAAACAGGGGACTGTTGCAGCTACTACCGATCCATCAAAAGAGGTACATGGCCAGTGAAGGCCTTGGAACAAGAGAAGGGGACAACCCCTACAGGGGAACCCCAAGAAACAACAAGTGGTAGCGGCTCACGCTGTTACTGTTCCTACCACCACTGCACCCACAAGTTCATACAGTGGGAAACTCCCGAAGTGCAACCAATGCAACTTCCACCACCATGGTCTTTGCCGTGACCCCAAATGCACCAAGTGCAATAAGAAGGGGCATACGACCCGCTTCTACAAAGAGCCAACCCAACAAGCCACCCCCACTGCTAATGTCAGAGTAAGCCCCGCCTACTTTGGGTGCAGAGCCATGGGGTGCTACCGCAGGGACTGCCCAAAGGCAAACAACATGGATACCGGTGGAAGGGGCCGAGTGTTCGCAATGGCACAAGATTAAGTCGTTGCAGACCCCACTGTTGTTCCGGGTACATTTCTTCTTGATAACTCATATGCATGCATTTTGTTTGATAGTGGAGCGGATAGGAGTTTTGTGAGTCATCATTTTAAAGGCCTAGTGAAACAAACACCCCAGTTATTAAGTGAACCGTTTATAGTAGAAATGGCCAACGGTAAAAAAGAAGGCACTAAGGAGATATACTTAAACTGTACCCTAACTCTAAACGATAACCCCTTTCCAATTAACCTCATGCCAGTCTCGATTAAGAGTTTCGATGTCATCATAGGCATGGACTGGCTGAGTTCTCATCATGCGGACATTTTATGTTATGATAAGGGCATTCACCTTAATCTGCCAACCGGCGAAACCCTCATTATCTATGGCGATAAACCCAGTACCACTCTTCATATTACCTCGTGTATCCAAGCTCGGAAGTACCTATGCAAGGAATGCCACACGTTTTTAGCACATGTAGTGGATGTGAAACGCGAAGTCGAGGACATTAAGAGCGTGCCTGACGTATGCGAGTTTCCCGATGTTCTTCCCAAAGATCTTCCAGGAATACCACCCGCGAGACAAGTCGAATTCAGAATTGATCTGATTCCCGGAGCTACCCCGGTAGCCAAAGCGCCCTATCGATTAACCCCAGCGGAGATGCAGGAGCTATCCAGCCAACTGAATGATCTACTAAGCAAAGGATTCATCAGGCCGAGTTTCTCGCCTTGGGGAGCACCAGTGTTGTTTGTGAAAAAGAAGGATGGATCACTTAGGATGTGCATCGATTAACGAGAGCTCAACAAACTTACTATCAAGAACCGATATCCCCTACCACGAATCGACGACTTATTCGACCAACTCCAAGGAGCCAACTACTTCTCCAAGATCGATCTGAGATCGCGATATCACCAGTTGTGAGTCTTGGAGAGTGATATTCCCAAGACGGCCTTCCAAACAAGATACGGGCATTACGAGTTTGTAGTGATGTCGTTCGGACTAACCAATGCCCCTGCCGTGTTCATGGACTTAATGAATAGGGTATGCCATCCATTCATGGATAAATGTTTGATAGTATTCATAGATGACATACTCATTTATTCAAAGAGTAAAGAAGAGCATGGTCAACACCTGAGACAAGTCTTAGAGACATTACGAGCTGAGAGACTTTATGCGAAGTTCTCAAAATGCGAGTTTTGGATTAGGAAGGTGGACTTCCTAGGTCACGTGGTCAGCGAAGAAGGAATCCACGTGGACCCATAAAAAATCAAGGCTATCAAAAATTGGTCGGAACCAACTACACCAACTGAGATTCGCCAATTTCTAGGCCTTGCTGGTTATTATCGAAGGTTCATTCAGAACTTCTCCAGCATCGTAAAACCACTTACCTCCCTAACTCAAAAAGGTGTGACCTACAATTGGGGAGAAAAGCAAGATGCTGCATTTCAGACTCTGAAACAGGCCCTATGCAGTGCACCCATTCTTTCTCTTCCAGAGGGGATTGAAGATTATGTGGTGTATTGTGATGCCTCGAATCAAGGGTTGGGATGTGTGCTAATGCAGCGAGGAAAGGTTATTGTGTATGCTCACGATAACTAAAAACACATGAAGTCAACTACACTACTCATGACTTAGAACTTGGAGTCGTGGTCTTCGCTCTAAAAATCTGGAGGCACTACCTATACGGTACCAAGTGCAACATCTTCACAGACTGTAACAGCCTGGATTCCCAAGTATTAGTTATTCTTATAAATTTTGGTGATTTGTGAGGAGACTCGGCGAGTTGGAGCTCAAACTCGCCGAGTATGATCGCGGTTTGGGCACGGGTTCGCGTCCGGACTCGGTGAGTCCATGCTGTTTAATGAAACCCTAATTTCCAGGGTATGAGACCTATTTAAATGGTCTTATGGCCGTCATTTGCAGCCACCAACCCCAGAGACAACCCTAAAGAGTCCTTGAGCGTTTTGTGAGAGAGAAGAGAAAGATCCTTGACTATTTGTGGGTGTTTTTGCATATAGAAGAGGATCAAGGCAAGAGGAGACCAAAGGAGGTGCTAATCCAGTGATTCTTGAGCTCAGAGACTTCATTTGAGGTAACCATTCGTTCCTTTCTCAGTCCTTGGTGTAAATCTTAGAGTTATGGTTTCTTTGTGGAATGATCCATGGAGTAATTGGCCTCTTCTTGTGTTGATGCTTTAGATCTGGACCCAAAGAGGTCCAGAGACTCTTTTCCCTCAAGCTTTATGAGTGTTAATGGAGGCCATGAGCTTAGAATAGCATTCTAGAGATCATATCATCAAATAAGGCCTTTGGACCTTTGCATGAGCACCAAGATTGTAACTTTACGTGATGAATGTGCTTGGAAGGACTGGATCTATGAGTTATTGGAATGGATCTGACCTCAGGAGTGAGTTTGAGTTTATGCATGGCATAGACTCGCCGAGTCCGAAGAACAGACTCGGCGAGTAGCATGAAGATTGTCCTTAACCACTCTGCGAGTGGTCTTGCCGAGTTAAGGGGTTGACTCAGTGAGTCAGGGAGAGTCAGAGAGGGTTGACGGGTGGACTGAGTCAAGCTGGAACTCGCCGAGTTGTTCTTGAGACTCGGCGAGTTGAGTCGTGGTGGCCCCGCGATTCATGCCAGGTGGAACTCGTCGAGTCAGGGAAGTACTCGGCGTGTCAAGGGAGGATCCTAGGGAATTAGTGAACACGTATAGACTCTCCGAGTCGCTCTATTGCACTCGCCGAGTCCGGTCAAAGTTGACCGTTGGCCGTTGACCAGAGTTGACTTGATAGGGGTAGTCAACCTTAGTTGTGAAAGTGTTAATTAGAGATATATTGTGTTATAGGAGGATTATAGCTCGGGGGATCGAGCGCGAGTGATTTCTGGGATTTGCAAGTTATCAAGATACGCGAGGTGAGTCTTCTCACTATACTTTACCTTGAGTAGGTAATCAGAGTTATGTGACAGAGTATTTGTATGGTATATGTATGTTATGTGTTGTACTGCATTATTTCTACGTGATTTATGTTGTGCATGTTTATAGAGTTGGAATCGGAAGGTTCCCAGAGTTAGAACCAGAGGGTTCACAGAGTAGTGTCCATGGACCCACAGAGTTATAGCCTCGACTGGCTAATATGTGTTATGTGTGGTATTTTAGGTAACTCACTAAGCTTTATGCTTACAGTGTTGGTGTTATTTGTTTCAGGTACTAGTGATGACCATGGGAAGGCGCCGGCTTGATCAGTACACACACACGGGATTTTATGTTATCAGATCTTGGGAATATTATATAGCATGGATTGAGTTTCAAACATTGATGTTTTTATGAATTTTAACTGAAATTGTGTTTTTATATTATGCGAAAAATTATTTTGAAATTTGCGGTGTTACAAGTTGGTATCAAAGCCTTGGTTTGAGGGATTCGAGTACACCTTCGGGCGTATTTGGACTCAAACTGAGGATTTGAGAAGTATTTTAAAAAAAAAAGAGTAAAAGATTTTTGGAAGAACGCAGACCAGAGTTGTGTGTACGATCAGTCCGCGCCCGAACGGTGATTTCCCAAAATACCATCATGTTATGTGATATTGTTATTGATATGATGTATTCTCATGCTAGAGTAGGCTAGGTACTGATGTTCTTTACATCCACACGTAGCTATCCACGAGATCTACAACTTTTATTTAGACTCCATCGGCTAATTTTGACTTTATTTTTTTGTCCATATTTTATAAAATTAAATGATTTTGCTTAAATCATAATTCTCTCATACGGACTCCGTTTATTTCATTTTTTTCTCTAAATTTTCATTTTAAAGAGGACTACGATTTTCTTTTTGGTGACTTTAGCTAAAAGTCAACAATTTTCTTCGGAACTTTTTACGTCATACATTTGTTGTGCACGGCTGACTTTTATATCTTATAAAAATCATATCTAATTTATATGGAGTTGGATTTCTACGAAATTTATATTTTCAGGATCGGGAAGACGTGTACTTTCTAAATATATAATAATATATACGTTTTTGCGCACTTATTTTTACGATTTATAGACGACTCGGCTGATTTTGCTTATTTTATTATATTATAATAATCATGAAACACATAATATTCATATCATCCTTCTTTATTACGTCAAATATGTTACAATTGTTGACCCTAACTATTACTTTGATTAAGATTATTTATCCTAGATAATCTTCTATAAAAAAATCATTTTTAATGTTTGTTATATCTGAATTGACTAGCCCCAATCCACGGATGCTACATCTTTTCTTTCTACAAGAGTTGTGTGGGTTTTTATGAATTAAAAGTTATGGATTTTGATTTGTAGCTCCTTCTAGCCATGAAAAGGATTAAACTCACAGACTTTGTGGATTAAGACATTCTTTAAGGGTCAGATCTGTGTTTGGAATGGATGTCTTTATGGATTAAGATGTTTACATGAAGAATGTGAGAACAGCGTTTATGCCCCGCGTAGCCTTATGCGAACTTGTTTATGGTGATGCATTATACGCCCAACGTAGAGCTGAGTATGTTGAGCGCAGTTACCCCAATTTGACTTTTGTTGACTTTTGTGAATTTAGACTAATTGGGTATTAAGTGAATATGAGGGGTTTATGAGTGTTGAAATGGTATTTTACGCTAAGTGTGTGTGGACTAGACTTGTTTTGGGCCTTAGTAGTGTGTATGTGTATGTGTGTGTAAAAATACCTTAATTATTAATTAAGGTTAATTAGTGAATTTAATTAGATAGAGTCTAGTTCTGGCAGTTCGGGTGTGAGTTCTATCACTTATCAGTACTAGGTGAGTCTCCTCACTTATTCTTACCTGTGTAGTAGAATAGTTGTATGTATGTGATGACCAGCCGAGTCCCGATGTTATTATTGTGTTTATGTTGTTTATATGTTAATGAGACTTCAAGGAGTCTCCAAGCTTGTTGATAACCCACACGACATGTTGTTTGCCCACCGAGAGTTCGGGTAGTCTCCAGGGTTGATGATGACCTATAGTTGTTTTATGTGTTGTATTTTATGGGATATCTTGGGGAACTCACTAAGTATTATGCTTACAGTTGTTGATAAATGTTTTAGGTACTTTCGAGGATCACGGGAAGGCAAATTCTTGATTGTACACATTCACTGGGAGATTTTGTTATTGGATATTTTGGGACACTCTGATATTTGATGTGGAATTGTATTTGACATTATGACTTTTCTGTTGGATTAGTGTCTAAGTCCATAACTATTTTGGTATGTACTTGACCCGATTATGAGCATGGTCCTTTTGGGTTGCCTTCACCATAGCAATATGTAGGATGATTTAAGGAGATAAAGGTTTAAATATGATTTATTAATATATTATGAGAATAATATATTAAAGGAGAAATCATATTGTTTAATTAATATTAGTCAAGAATTAATTGATAATTAATTTTGTGGCTAAAAGGGATTAATTAAACTTAGGGGACTGAAGTTGTAATTATAAGATAATTATAATTGGGCTATGGATCACCTACTAATATATAGGTTGGACGAATTCTATGGGAAGCCCATTAGAAATCGTCCAAGGGATATGTTTAAGGAGTCCATGGGCTGCTTAGGGCCTAAGCAGTCATATTAGGGTTTCCTAGTTGTAAACCCTAATAGCCTACATGTATATAAAGGGCCCCTATGCCCCAAAAACGTGGACAAGTCTTCCATTAGGGTTTCCAGCCGTTTTTGGGCAGCCTCTCTTCTTCTCCTCTTCATCCAAGTTGCATATGGTGTTTGTGACTCCATTAGAGGTGCAGCACTTGAGGCACTAAGCTTTCTAAGGCCAATCCAAGCCAGGAATTGATTGTTATTGCTATATAACAATCAAAGGTGATTCTATAAACCCTAATTCAGTTTATAATATGTTAGATCTAAGTTTATTAGTCTTGGATTCAAAGCATGTACAATAGAGAAACCTAGATCCAAGCATTAGGGTTTGTATGAGCACATAGGATTGTTTCTTATGCATAAAACCCATCAGTGGTATCAGAGCCTTGATTGGTTTCAGTTGTATTTGATGCTTATATGTTTTATGAATTTGACAAATTAGGGTTTATGGCATGTAAACCCTAAGGCATGGTGTTTTTCGCAAATTAGGGTTGCAAAACCCTAGTTGGCGATTTTTGATAGGGTTCTTAAATTTTTTTTTTTTGCCTAGCCTCCAAATTTCGAAATTAGGGTTAGGAAACCCTAGGGATTAGGTTAAATTAATTGTTTAATTTAAAAGATATCCTTACCAAAATAAAAGATAATTGTCAAATTAATTAGATAATCATTGCCTTATGTGATAAACTTGATTTATTTGAATTATTTGATAGATTATCTTGCAAGAAATTAAATTATGTCATATTTAGATAATTACTAATTAATTGGTTAATTATTATTATTAGTATTTTGATCTAGAATGTTCTTGCTTATGTTTTGAAAAGTTTCAAAACTTGCCCTCAGGTTTTGGAATTTAAATTGTTTGATTAAAAGGTTTAATTTTGAAAAAGGTCTAAATTCTAAAATCCTAATTTTGAAAAAGTTCAAATTACATCCTTATGGTTTTATTAAATTAATTAAAGTGCATAATTAAAGGTGATTTAATAAACCCATAAAGTTTCTGGTTTACATTTAATTAAATTAAAAGTATAATTTACTAAGTTAAACCACCTAGTATTTTAAAAGTGTAAAATACACCCTATACTATATATAACATTAAAAGTCTAATATTATATATGTATGAGTAACCAGTCAGTCTTACCGTCAGTAGGCCTCATTCACGAAGCTGGTCTATAAGGGGTGTTTAAGGAAATTGCCTATAAAATGGCGATTGAATGGGTATCCACTCTTACCCACCGCACTCTTGACTAGTGGAGGGTCGTTAGCCGAACGGGTAGGATAGGACAGAAACCTTCCATTATAAGTATAATGAAGTACAAAGTAACTAAATGCTTTTTCAAATTCCCAAATCATAGTTACTTTAGGCAAAATGTGAAATTGTATGCTAACCCATGGAATTACACTTCGTACCCTTGTCAAACGTTAGTGGAGCGTGTGTGGTTAACCGGCACACTAATTTAGGGATGACATTGGTAGCGAAGGGTGACTCGATGTTTGTCATAGATCAATGGAGCGTGTGTGGCTAACCGGCACATTGATTAGGTGATTGTAGCATTGGGTGCACCACGTGATTCGTATGGTTATTCACACCTTGTTTGTGATCCTCGGCATCCCAGTCACAAATAGTAGGGCATAATCGAGATTAAACATGCCATTGAAATGTTCAATGAATCTCAAAAGATCTAGGAGTTTCAATTCATTTAAAACTTAATCTTCCTTTTCGTTTTTTATGGTGGAAATTGGTAAATCGTCATTTACCTACCTTCAAATATTCTGCAACTAGATTACGGATCCTAGCTTGATGTTTCATTTGGGTGTTACATCAAGAATTCTAATCAACATAACTTGAATTTTCCCCCGTTTTGTAGATATCTGAATCTTACAATGGTCTTCCCAAATCCCATGGAACAAGTTTTCCGAATGAAGATGACGTTCCGAGATACGATCAAGGAAATGAGAGTCATGCTTCACTTCCTCCACCTCCTCTAATTGTTCTCCCTGACCCACAAGTTCAAAGGCTTGAAAAGTTCAAGCTCACTCAAGCCCTTTTGGCAAGTAAACACGAAGATGGGAAACCTGTGTGTGCGCACGTCTTAGAGATGAAAACACACATTGATAGGTTAAACATGTTGGGTGTCGAGATTTCAAGTGAGTTGGCTGTTGACTGGGTTCTTCAGTCACTTCCTGAATCATATAGTTATTTCGTTAGAGAGTACTATATGATGGACCACGATGTGACCCTTATTAATCTCACCTATTTGGTTATAGCTGCTAAATCAGCAATGATTTGGCGTGCTAATCAAGCAAATTTGTCTGGTGAATCAAACTCCCAAACTTCAATGAACACTGGCAACATTGGAAGTCCAGAAAGAACTAAGTCTGTGATTGTCCGATGTGTTGTGCCAAAGGAGTCCATTTGCTTTTATTGCCAAGAGAAGGGGCATTGGAGACAAAATTGCCCTAACTACCTGAGAGATCTAAGAGATGGGAGAGTCAAGAAGTATGGCTCTGCTTCAGGTAAAATCCATTATCTAACTCTTTTAAGTTCCTATTCTAGATTCTTAATACATGATGTGATAAGATTACATTTTGATGTTTTGTAGGATCGAAGAAAAGAGAGGAAGCTTGAGGGAAGAAGTGAGCTGAATCTAATCATGAAGAAATGGATTTCGATCGCATTACTTGAAGAATGGATTCTTGAGCTACTACTTGGAGTTAGAATAGATTGTTAAGAAATATGTAATAACATTGTTTTTCAATTGAATTGCATTGTAAGGACAAATTTTTTCCGCAATAAAATGAATTTTGATTTTATCTTATTTATTTATCCTTGTGATGGCATGTATGAAAAATTGATGTTTGAATGTTTCTATTATTAGCAATAATGGATTTGATTCTTAATTGTGTTATTTGTGGAAATGTCAAAAGTTTACCAAATAGGGAGAGTTTCTCATCGCCCAAGTTTCAATTGGACAGAAACTTGGAATCATGCAATGTGTATTGCATGATGAATGAAAAACTTTCACATTTGGGAAACTTAGACTAATTCTTTGGCAAAGTGTCAATTGAAGAACTAGGAGATCGAGTACACTAGGTCGTACGTTGATCAAGTCTACCACAAGAGTGACAAAGATATTCATCATGATTTACTAAAGTTTAGTAAATATGGTTATACTTATAAGATTGAGTATAATTCTGAGTTAACTGAAATAGTTTCAATCAATAGCAGAATGAATAAGAAGAATCAAGAAGGCAGAAAGATAAAAGTTTCTCCATTCTAAGAAGAAGGGAGAGTACCTTTTATTGTGTTTTATGATAAGTCTTAATGATTAAGAATCATGTCTCAATTGATCCTCTAAGTGAGTCTTAGTGCAATTGCATGTTTAAGAAGAGGAATCAAGAATTGTAGAAATGGTTAAATCAATAAGTCAATCATACTTCGTTCCAATATCAAGTCTTAAAGTCAAGATTGTGACATTGAGTGAAAAGTCTTAAGTAGGTTTATAACACTCATCAAATGTGAAATTTGGAAAAAGTTTTCTTATTCTTGCACATTTGAAATTGGTAAGTTGTGCTGTCTTGGATAAGACAAAGACCAACTAGGACCAATTGTGAGAAGTGTTTTGTCTTGATAAGAACTACGCTAACTCTTGAATATTTGGTTTGTCAAGAAATGTTTCTTGACAAGAGAATCTTATATGACAAGGAGTAAGTGGGAGTCTTAATGGTCTTGAAAAAATTTCAAGAACAAATCAAGAATAAACCTTATCGATCATCACTAGCACACGACTTGAGGTTTACAACCTATCGTACTGACATTATCTTGTTTTCTGTGCCATTCCAATTAAGTTAATTGCGTATGTGAGTTCTATGAGTTCTCATTTGAATGCATACTAGTGCCTTAGTCGATGGAAAGTACATTGATATGTAAGGACAAGTTACTAAACTACTTGGAAGACATGGTGGGCACTCGTATTACCATAAGGCAAGAAATCAAGATTAAGAAAATTCAGTCCATATGAGTTTGGATTTGTCGCAAACCTTGGTTTGGCAAATTCACATGGATAGGAACTCATACACCATAAAATCTAAGTGTCATAAGATTCCCTCCTTCATGAAAATGACTGTGAGGAAATACTTTCACTAAGAGAGGTTTTAAGAAGATAGCAATTGTGAAAATTGTATTCTCACATTCGATTATGGTTACGGCATCCCTTTCCATAGTTCGAATTGTGAGATTTGGCAATTAGTTTGAACATTTGGAACTTAGTAACATAAGTTCTAGATTGTTTAAACACACATATGAGCTATCTAAGGCAAAGGTGTATAAGTTTAAGAAGCTTAGATAAAGGCTTATCGAAGCATCTGGTATTAGAAATATGAATTTCAGAAATTCAATAGGCATTGTTTTCTGGAAGTTCATTTGTTTTCTGAATACATGTCAAGGCTAGTGGGAGCATAAGTGTTGTGCTTATATGATAATCATCATGATAGTGGGAGCATAAGTGTTATGATTGTATGATTATTATAGCAAGTATTGCAAGTTAGCAATATTAATTATAGAAAAGCAAAGATTCCATTTGCAAAGTTGCATGGGTTGAAAAGTTGTTTTGCTATAATTAAGGGAGAGAATATTATACTTCGTTTCAAAATCTAAAGCTTAGATTAAGAAATTTTAATATTTTCAGTCAAAAGATACATTGTGTGTTCTCAAAATTTCGATTATGATTACGGCATCCCTCTTCATAGTTCGAATTGTGAGAACATGACACATAAAATATTATGGCAAAAGATTGGTAAAGTATCATATCTTTATGTAAGACATTATGCATCGTGTCCCATACACTTCGGGTATATGATCGATTGCAAATGCTATAATAATTTACCATACTAAAATTTTTCAAATGTCTAGTGCATTAAGAGGGAAAAAGGACTAGAATGGATTTTGACTAAAATTATTAAACAACTATCAAAGGACGATCCAAAGTTCGCTGAGGATTGGTCGCTTGTGAGTAGTTGGAAGTATGGTATTGGATGGACCATATCGACATTATTATGAATAGATAAGATTCTATCAAGAATGAGTTGTCATATGGCAAATGTGGAAATGTTTCCATATTGGGAGTTGGATATTAAGAATCTATGTCTAGATTAGAAACTTTTATGCAAGAAGGATGTTCAAAGGAATGTACTTTGAATGTGAGACTTCACGTCTATGGAATTGTCTTGTAACAATTTCCGATAGAGTACTTTGTAATTTCATTAGCCAAGTCTTTGTGACTTTTGTGCTATGACTTTACGAAAGGATCGTTGCGTAAAATGTTAGAATCTAGCATATTCTAATAGTAGCAAAGAACCTTGTGTTCTTACACTAACCATGGGGATTGAGGAATTGTGAAATAAGAATCATTGGAAAAGTTTACAATTGTTCTATTTCACAAAGCATGGACCATAGGAAACAAAGTGTGCATGCTTAGAGCATGGGACAATTGTTGTTGTAATTCAAGTAATGAGTTGATTATCCGAAACATTAAATAATAAATAATGAGTAATCAATATGGTGGATAAATAGAAGTGTTTTATTTACTCTCACAAGTTTGGGGCCATATAGGATTAAGTTTTATTGTTATGTTTAAATTTGCATGTTTTGACTTCCAGAATAACTAGGTTATTCAAACATCCACAGTCGGTCATACGTTGGAAGTAAGTATGAAGGAAGACTGTCATGAATCTGTCTGTAGATTGTCTGAAGTGTTTAGACATAGCACAAGTTTGCTGCAGAGTTCATGAGTGCTTTGATAAGATTAGATTATTGGATTAAACCCACGCTCACTTGGATCACTTCATGGATTTATCACGAGTGATTAGTGAGACGATAATATTGTATATTCTTGAAACCGAGACATGTGAGTTGTTATTTGTTGGTCGGTTGCACATTGATAATAAGTAAACGCACCAGTAACTTGGTGTTATAAAACTTATTGTTGTGTGTGATTCGATCAGTAAATGCAAGCGAGCATATGAGTCGAAGTTTATCCATTCCTTTTACCCAAAGTAGGATAAAAGCGATATCATTGGGCCTCTCGATGATTTAGTGATGACACCTAAGCGCTTGGCCAAGCCGGGACTAAGTTGATGTGTTCAATTGTAGTTTGTTATCAGTCGTCATAAATCGGAAGTTGGGAAACAGTATAGAGAGAATGATTGAAATTCATGTCTTTTGTCTATACGATATCTTGAGATTGGAGGAATATATAATCCCTTATCTAGAGGACACACTATCTGATAAGATCAGAGTTGACAGCGGCTTTTGAAAGCTACGATTGCTGATCAGGTTTTGAAGTCGTACGGAAAATAGTTATTAGACTTATCCAAGTGGGAGACTGTTGGATTAGTGTCTAAGTCCATAACTATTTTGGTATGTACTTGACCCGATTATGAGCATGGTCCTTTTGGGTTGCCTTGACCATAGCAATATGTAGGATGATTTAAGGAGAGAAAGGTTTAAATATGATTTATTAATATATTATGAGAATAATATATTAAAGGAGAAATCATATTGTTTAATTAATATTAGTCAAGAATTAATTGATAATTAATTTTGTGGCTAAAAGGGATTAATTAAACTTAGGGGACTGAAGTTGTAATTATAAGATAATTATAATTGGGCTATGGATCACCTACTAATATATAGGTTGGACGAATTCTATGGGAAGCCCATTAGAAATCGTCCAAGGGATATGTTTAAGGAGTCCATGGGCTGCTTAGGGCCTAAGCAGTCATATTAGGGTTTCCTAGTTGTAAACCCTAATAGCCTACATGTATATAAAGGGCCCCTATGCCCCAAAAACGTGGACAAGTCTTCCATTAGGGTTTCCAGCCGTTTTTGGGCAGCCTCTCTTCTTCTCCTCTTCATCCAAGTTGCATATGGTGTTTGTGACTCCATTAGAGGTGCTGCACTTGAGGCACTAAGCTTTCTAAGGCCAATCCAAGCCAGGAATTGATTGTTATTGCTATATAACAATCAAAGGTGATTCTATAAACCCTAATTCAGTTTATAATATGTTAGATCTAAGTTTATTAGTCTTGGATTCAAAGCATGTACAATAGAGAAACCTAGATCCAAGCATTAGGGTTTGTATGAGCACATAGGATTGTTTTTTATGCATAAAACCCATCATTTTCTTGGGATGGTTTTTATGAAAACTGTTTTTCTATGGATTTAAAAATGAAAAAATTGGTTTGAAAATTTGGATGTTACACAAGTCGATTTCCATATCAGACCACTAGGTAAAGGAGTAGGAGGATTTTCGTAATTTACTCTAAAAAACAAAAGGACAGATGCAATAAAACCCTTATGTTTGTAAGTTTTTGTCGGGTTTATCAAAATCGTGTCATAGGCCCACTAATGCCTCAAAATTGCATTTTTTTATTTTACCATTTTTGCAAATTTATGTGGCAAAACTGAAATTTTTTGTAAAACTTAAAGGCTTTAGTGAACCAGAAAAACAAATTCAAATGTTTTTTTAAACAAAAAGGATCAAACCAAACACTTCTACTAAATATAAAGACTTTAATAAACCCAAAAAAATATAGATTTAAAGCATAAATAAACATAAAATGTAATTCAAATTTTGTAATATGTACCCTAAGGATACTTATAAGAAACAATAATTGAAATATTAATTATAAAAAATATTACCATAATAAAATTTAATAAATATTGATTATAAATAATATTCTTTATAATTAATATATTTTTACATTTAATTTTAATAATATTACACATAATTATGTTTATCGTATTTAATTAAATATAATAATATTTTTACAATTAAATGCTTTTTAGATGTATTTTCAGACACATGTTAAAAAGTTCCAATATAATTTTAGGTAAAAACGGACAAAAAGATAATGTGATGGCAAAACTTAATGGAAAATATGCTTTGTTGAAGTTAAAAAGATTTGGAGGTACGAAAGTCTCGTGTACGATATCAGACCACTAGGGTTGACCAAGAGTCGAGGGTGGTAAATGAAACTTTTGACTATCAAAATTAAAATGGTATTGCTCCTTCTGATATGATGACCGCCTCCTTTTAGTACTTTTCAATACCTTTCCAGCGTTTCTTCCTTCTCTCTACTCTTCGTCGTCTCCCTTTCAGTTCATACACTCCAGAAGCCTCTTCTCATTTGTCTCGTCATTCCTCAGTCTCAAAGGTATTTGCCTTTCTTTTAAATTCTTTCTTACACATGCTAAGGTTATCGATTCTTGGGTTTCATTGTCTTTTTCTTACTCATATCCTTCAACCGCCTCTGTTTTTGCTGTTCAGAAGATATATGTTTATATGTTGTTCCGAACTTAGTTTCATCGAATGTCGGTTTTTCTTTATCCTAGGAAGAAACCGATTAATCGGGTATGTCGAATCTTTTTTGTTCTGTTTTTCTTTTTTTCTTTCTGATTTGGGTTTTTTAAGAAAATTGAAACCCCAGCCTCCAAAAACTAGTGGTCCCTTTCTTTCTTTTTCTTTGATGCTACTACAGTGCATTCGCAGAAAGCACATTCATTATTATTTTTAATTTTTTAATTTTTTTTTCTTTCGTTCTACTTTGTGACTCCCCCTTTGTTATGAGATCTGATATGATAAATTATTGGGATGATTAGGTGGAAAGAATGGACATTAAAGAATTTGGACCTTCATGGTTGATGCCAATGCTAAGAGCTGACTACTTTGCAACCTGTCGTTTCCATGGAGATTCTAATAAAAGCGAATGCAATCTGTTCTGTTTGGATTG
This sequence comes from Lactuca serriola, assembly GCF_051521515.1. Lineage (NCBI taxonomy): Eukaryota > Viridiplantae > Streptophyta > Magnoliopsida > Asterales > Asteraceae > Lactuca > Lactuca serriola. The sequence continues at coordinate 1,454,169 of NC_136409.1, read as the reverse complement.
CTGTGGGAATGCCATCTGTCCCTACTGTTTGATTCATCATAAAAATCATCATACTGTTCAGGTAACTAATCAACTTTCAAACATCATTTAAAAATTCAAATCCATGGCATACTCTGAACATAGTGTAACAAATTCTAGGATGTTAAAATTTTGAATAGATACGGCGTTCCTCTTATCATAACGTGGTGAGGGTGAATGAGATTCAAAGATATTTAGACGTATCATGCGTTCAAACATACATTATCAACAGCGCCAAGATCGTGTTCTTGAACGAGCGTCCTCAGGCTAGGCCAGGAAAAGGCGTCACCCACCACTGTGAGATTTGTGGGCGGAGCCTTGTTGATGCTTTTCGATTCTGTTCTCTTGGTTGTAAGGTATGATTCTTGACTTGTGGTTTCATTTCATTCCACCTTGATTTGGTTCCATGTTGGCTTCATTTTGTTATTTCTTTTTAGCTTGGTGGCATGAAACGTGGGGATAGCAAGCTGAGCTTCACATTGAAGATGAACCACATCCATGGGTATGAATTTCATGGTGAACTGTTGAGAGGTTGTGTCAGCTCCGGTGAGGAGGAAGGAACCAACAATATGTCTCCGGGGACACCACCGATATTTAATCACCGGAATTCAAGCAGGAGGAAGGGGGTACCGCATCGGGCGCCGTTCTGATGACCACCATGACTGCTAGAGTAAGAGGTAAATATAGATAGGAAAGAAGATAAATGGGTGAAAAGTGGATGATGATGTGATATACTTGGTTTTCTTTTATTTATTTTACTGAGATGTTTTGATTAAAATTAAAGGGAAGTTTGTACAAGAGTATATATATATATATATTTGATGTATGTATCTATATAGACATAAACATGAGGGAATATTTGTGAAAGTTGGGGTGTTACTTTGCTAAAATTTCTACGTTTTGATACGGATTTGGAAGCTGTGAAGTAGATCCATACGAAAACCTAGGTAACATAAACTCACCCAATCAATATAATATATATATAGGTTGGCGGGTTGAAAACCTGAAACCAACCCAACATGTAACACATTTAAGTACATGAGCTTGTGGGTTTACAAGTTAGTAAGTCGAATCCAACCCATATAATCCGTTTAAGAAATAAGCAACCCGTTTTTATAAATGAGGTTTTTAAACATAAAGTCATAAAATGATTAAAGTAATTAACATAATAAAATGTTTTCAACATAAATTCATAAAATCATTAATATCCAAATAATATTTAAAAATTCAAAATATTCATACAAAGTGAATGTGTTCTTCGTTCGTGAGTTAATGACAACATGTGTTTTCTCTTTTTTGATTAGAGCACCGCAAACATAGACTAGCCACATATGAATTCGGAAGGAATATAATGATACCAAATATTACAAATACAGAAGGAAATCAGATTTCATATATATATATATATATATATATATATATATATATATATATATATATACACAGAGAGAGAGAGAGTTAGGTTCATATTTTATAACTATAAATTCTGTTTAATTAATTAATTAATTTATTATAATATGGATGTAGGAATCTTTGTTAGCAAATCATTTCAAAAGGATAATTATGTAAGCTTATATTTTGATTAATAGTTTTTTATTTAATTAATTTGATTCTTATCCCCAGTCAAATCCACTTATATTAGGAAAATATTTATTAATTTGTTCTATGAAACATATGTCATTAATATTCATACCACATTTTCCATCATCTTCACAATTTCCATGATACAATTAGGGTTCATAAAACTTATATAATAACTTAGAGCTTCTAAGTTATTAGTTTTCAGTTGTAGTTTTTAGTTTTTCATCTTGCTTCATCCACAGGCAGCTTCCCCAGGTAGTACTTTTTTTGGTGTCGTTGTCTGTTGCTTGCCTGACTGTCTGTTAATTTCATCACAAATGCTCCCCTTTTTCTACCATTTGTCCTTCATCGAACCAGTTATGTTCTTCATATAGGGTTCTTATTATGTCAATTGGAGGTTCGTATTACTTCTTGGTTTTAGCAATTTTTCTCTATAAATTATAAGGTTTTTTTTTTTTTTTTTTTTTTTTTTTTTTTTTTTTTTTTTGTTGGACTGTTCAAAGGGATCCAAGTTGATTGGGTTCAAATCATATTTGGTGTAAAATAGAGGAACTTTAAGTTAAAGATTGAGGGAGGCGGTGAGGTGTCATCAGATAAACAGAGTGCATTCATGCATCTCCATCCCCAACGCATGCCTGATCTGATTCATCCAGGTAAGAAAAAATCACATATACCTCAAATGTTAACTACTTCTACTCAGTTTTCTTCTGCGATTGTCTCCATCTGTTTGATAAAATGCCTCGTATAACATGTTCATAGAAACTTAGGGTGCATCAATTGATTTATGTAATGCTCAATCCATGTATTATTTATATTTTGGTCCCTTATATGTTGAATTATTACTTTTGGACCTTATGTTTGCAAGCTTGAGGGAAGGAGGGACTGTTTCTGCTAATTTTGGATTTTTGGAGGCGGAGCCCGAACGCAGGGCGTTCCCCTGGGGTACGCACTGTGTTCACGTGTAAAGTGTAAACCCTAAAACTTAGGGTTAACCCCTATATAAAGATCATTATGCCCTAAAGTCCAGCCACCCTCTCACCCTTAAGCAGATCTCACGAAACCCTAATCCCTCGTTTGTGTGTTTTGAGCCTAGAAAACCATTTTAGAGTGCATCTTGGTGTTTTGAAGGAAGGTGGCCATTATTGAAACATCATCAGAAGAGCAAAGGCTTATAGATTCAGAACCTTACCAACATTTGGCACTCATATAAGGTATAAAGCTTTGAACTTGGTGTTTATTTGCTTAGATCTCTTGTGTTGGGTTTTATGGAACTTTTTGGTCCTAAGGATGAAGCTTTATCATTCAAATCTGTTTCCTAGGATTAAGGTTGCCACCCTTGGTGCTATTTGAGTCTCTAAGACAAAAAGTTGCCATCTTGAAGGTCTTGATGTGTTCATGCATGATATAAGGCCATTTTCATGGAAGTAAAATGCCATTTTTGGAGTTTGGAGCTTTTGGGGGCATGCAAAGTCACTCGGTTCGTGACTTTATAGTTCTAGAGGTCCTAAATGGCTTGGATCTACGTTTTGGGTAGCATGGCTTAAGCATTAAGTGCTTAATGGGCGGTTTTTGGAACTAGATTGGTGAGGAACGCTCAGGTTTCCACAAGGGAACGCCCTGCGTTCGTTATGACAGTGGGCTTCCTTGGGCCATTTTCTTGGACTTTACTGCTATGGGCCTTAGTGGATCTTCATTTTGGGTGTAACATCCCAAATTTAGAGTCCAAAAATTTCATTTGAATTAACTGATTATAAGAACATTCATAAGTAAACTACATAAAAATATATCATTTAGTAAATCAACATATCATGTCTGAAAACCCAAATCATAAAATAGTAACATGTTAGAGTACAATCCCATAATATCTCAAATTCGGAAAACCAATACGTGTGTGTGTATGATGTGCTGCTACTACGCCAGCTCCTTTCCCTTCACTGAAGAGGTACCTAAAACCAAAACTGTAAACTGTAAGCACGAAACTTAGTGAGTTCCTCCATCGTACCACATAACATACAATCACATAACATACATATATTGTCAGACATATCTGGGTGCCCGACCTACCCCTTCGGTCCTGTCGACCGGATACTGCCTAGCATATCTGGATACTGGCCTCCCCTTCGGTCCTATCGACCAGATGCTGCCTAGCATATCTGGGTGCTAGCCTACCCCTTCGGTCCTGTCGACCGGATACTGCCTAGCATATCTGGGTGCTTGCTTACCCCTTCGGTCCTATCGACCGGATACTGGGGACTATTTCACCCCTCTACTACTACCACATAACATGTATCACATAATCATATTCTATCTAGTATGACTGGGTATGACTACCCCTCTTTAGCCTTATCGATCGGAAATCTTGGGGACTATCTCCCCTACTGCTACTGGCATATAATATTATATCTTACTAGCACATTACGTATCAGGTAGTAGCAAACCTAGATGAATATCACAAAGATAATCATCTAACATACAACTCCTACTGGTGGGCCAGCATTGTGGCCGTAGACCCACCGCTACTGGAAGGTAACTTACCTGGTACGAGTAGCTGCTGATAACTTGCGCGTGAAATCTCTGTCTGCGGCTGCTCCGGAAATCCTCCGGCTATAATCCCCACAAAACACTTAGTCAGAACCTGATATCTACTCTTAAGGTAAAATGACTATTTTACCCCTGACCAAGTCCAAGTCAAAGTCAAAGTCAACTTCCAGTTGACCTGGCTCCCCGAGTTGGGCCACCAACTCGTCGATTCCCTACCCTTTTAACTATCCTCATTTACGACTCTACTCTTCGAGTTTAGGAATGACTTGACGAGTTCTCCTTCTATACGAACATCGAACGAACCTTTATCCGACTCGCCGAGTTGTATGAACAACTCGTCGAGTTCATCCTCATCCTATAAACCAGTCCTGTCCTCGACTTACCGAGTTGTAGGAACAACTTGTCGAGTTCATCTTCAGAGTTGGGAGATTGCCTTCGACTCGACGAGTTGGCTCATCCACTCGCCGAGTCTTATGAACTCCAGGACTATGGCTTATCTCAATACATTTGGGTCACTCCCCTAGACCCTCTAAAACCTTTCTGACACCCAACTGGGTCTCTTTGAATCATAACAGAAAAGGGAAGCCTAACCTCGGACTCGCCAAGTCCCAAGAACGACTCACCGAGTCGATACTGTCCAAGTCTATTTCTTCGATTTCTGGTGTACAACTCTTGTCCAAATGATAGATCTAGGTCCCTAAACTCGATCTAGCACGTAAAGTTACAAACTTTACGTGCATGCATGGGGCTTTGAGCCTAAAAGGCTCTAAAAGAGACTCTTGGTATGAAAGTTTTCAAAAGAAAATCATTTTTATAAAAAGGAATTTTAAAGGAGAAGAGGGTGTGGTGCATTCTATAAGCCGAGCTCAAGTAAGTTCTCCCAAATCACCCATACACGTTCATGTTATGATATGAATTGTGAATATGTGAACTGCATGCTAGATTAGGGTTAAGGATCTAGGAAGGATGCCTTGTATGCCTATTGTATGAAGTCATTGAACTACAAGATAGTACTGATTAGTCAGTGATATGATGGCCTGATTAGGATATGATTGGTTTTAATTACTTAATGGTCGAATGTTGCTTGCTTTGTGCTTTTAGGAGTTATAACTATCTTTAACTAACTAGTGATCGAATATGCTAAGTTACATATTAAGAGGACTAAATAATTTCAGAAGTTTAGGCTTAGCACTATTGCGCAACTCTCGTTTGAGTCCAACCGTTATAGGGAGAGACCTATGATTTGAAGAATTATCTGGTCTTAGTAATATGTAATGGTATTCGCGAGCTAGTTAGGGAAAGGTAGCAGGGACTTCTTATGCAACTGATGGCGGAAAGTGGGTCAGAGATTACCCTAGGGTAAGCCTAGGATGAGATTAGCAATGAGAGCTGTAGTAGTGAAAGGGACTTTGTGGAGTTAAGGCAATTCTTGAGGAAAGTATGGATATATGTGGAAGGTAGTATGGGCCCGTACTACTGAAAGCAGTGGATATGTACTTGTGTCAAGGAGGGTTGAGAAGAAACTAGGGAACTTGTAATGTGTGAGATCCCTCGAGTTATGATGAGTATTCTGATGATTGTTATAGTGTATTTTCAGTATGGTGACGCTACGCACTAGACGAGCTGGCACTTCTGGCACCGACGAGGGATCAGGCTCAGGCTCTGGAGTCGGGCAGCTCGATGATCAGATAAGGGAGTTCATTTCATATGAGATCATGCGCAATATCATGGACCAGACTCCTGTGATCTTCGGTACGGTCAAGGAGGGCATTTTGGAGATTTTGGATGAGAGACTGGGTGTATTCCACACTGAGATGGCGTCGATGATGGGGATGCGTACATTGACGTTCAGGGAGTTTCGAGCTTGTGGAGCTCTAGACTACCATAGGGCTAGGGACCCTATTTCTAGCAGCAGATGGTTGGCAGATATCACCAACGCATTCGCACCAGCCGTTTTCCCGAGGGGGACAAGGTCCGACTTGTTACCTGCCTTCTGAATGACAAGGCGCGAGATTGGTGGGAGGATGTTGGACGAGCTATTGGAGATATGCCATTATTGATGCGATGACCTAGAGTGATTTTCAACCAGTTTTAGGGCAGATTTTACACCAGTGATCGAGGTGCATCAGCTGGCACGGGAGTTCCAGGACCTCCAACAGACTATTGAGACGGTGGCCGAGATCACCGCCATGTTTAGGGAGAGGGCCCTTCTTATTCCGCAGTATGTGGTGGACGAGGAGATGAAGAAGGCCCGGTACCATGAGATACTGAGGAGCGATATCCGACAGTTTGTTAGCCGATCCATCTACAAGACGCTGGAGGATATGATAGCGAGGGATCAGGAGAGGGAGTTGGATGCGGAGATGGAGAGGAAGAGGAAACTAGATGGGGTTCAGACAGGGAGTTTGGGCAAAAAGCCCAAGGTCTAGGATCACAGATCGAGGAGCCAGTATGGCCGTAGCCGTATGGCAAGTGCGGCAAGATGCATGAGGGTACATGCAAGGCAGGTAGTTCTGGCTGCTTTAAGTGCGGCTGGACTGGTCATGTTAGCAGGGATTGTATTGTTAGCACCACTACCACAGTATCTGATCTGATTTGCTTCCAGTTCAATCAGAGGGGCCAAAATAGGTCCAAGTGCCTGAGTTTAGCAACAACAGGACAAGTGGTGGCACCCACTCCTGATACATTGAGGATTATCGATGGCCGTCATGGCCGAACAAAGGCGCCTATGGCGAAGAGCAGAGACTTCCAACTGACAGAAGAGGAGGCACGTACAACTCCTGATGTTTGCACAGATATGTAACTTCTCTTTATCTCTTTTATTTATATTGATTTGTCAGTTATGTTTATGTGTTTCGTTATACAATCATTCTTAGTGAACGGTATATCTACTCTGATATTATTTGATTCGGGGGCTACCTAATCTTTTGGATCACTCGCGCTTAGCAAACAATTTGTTGAAGCTCCGGAGGAGCTGGACTGCTCCCTTGATGTAGAGGTTGCGGATAATAGGACTGTTCGGGTCACGAGGGTTCACCGGTAATGTACACTGTAGTTGTTCGATGAGCAGTATTCCGTGGATTTAGTCCCTATTCCCCCACTAGGGAATAAGGTTTTTGTAGGTATTGGCTGGTTGATCCCCAATGGGGCAGTGATCGATTGCGAGTAGCAGCTAGTACGAGTTCGGAACCCATGTAGGGGAGGCTTGGTGATTCAGGGTGAGAGGCCGCAATGTGGACCGACTTTGTATTTAGCAGTGAGGGCGAGATGCTACCAACAACAGGGTTGCGTAGGTTATGTCGCCTATGTTATGGATACCCGGGATAAAAGTAAGGCAACTGTGGATAATGTACCAATCGTACGGGAGTACCCGGACGTGTTCCTAAAGGATTTGCTTGGGGTGCCTCTAGAGAGGCAGGTAGAGTTTAGGAGTGACCTAGTTCCTGGTGTGGCTCCGATAGCCAAGGCACCCTATTGGTTGGTTCCTCCCAAGATGCAGGAGTTGTTTACACAGCTGTAGGAGCTATTGGACAAGGGATTTATCAAGCCGAGCGGTTCACCATGGGGAGCCCCAATCCTGTTTGTGAAGAAGAAGGACGGGTCACATCGGATGTGTATAGATTACCGGGAGTTGAATAAGGTAATGGTGAAGAATCGTTATCTCCTCCCAAGGATTGATGACTTATTTAACCAGCTTTAGGGAGCATCTTGGTTTTCCGAGATTGATTTGCGATCAGGCTACCGTCAGATGAGATTCATGGATGAAGATGCATAGAAGACAACCTTTCGGACTCGATATGGTCATTACGAGTTCTTGGTGATGCCGTTTGGGCTCACCAATGCTCCTGTCGCGTTCATGGATCTCATGAATCGCGTATGCAGACCAATGTTGGATCGGTATCTGATAGTCTTTATTGATGAAATCTTGGTTTACTCCAATACGCAGAAGCAGCATGAGGAGCACCCGAAGGAGGTTCTGGAGACGTTGAGGAGGGGGAGACTTTTCGTAAAGTTCTCCAAGTACGATTTTTGGTTGCACGAGGTGCAGTTTCTGGGGTACCTTGTCAACCAGAACGGTATACTAGTCGATCCGGCCTAGGTAGAGGCCATGATGAGATGGGAGGTTCCGAGGTCTCCATCCGAGATTTCGAGTTTTCTTTTTGTGGCGGGTTATTATCTGAGATTCAGCTAGGATTTCTCCAAGATTATTGTTCCACTGACCCGACTGACCAAGAAGTCGGTGACATTTCGTTGGGGGCCTAATCAACAGGCAGCTTTTGAGACTCTCAGACCGCAGTTGTGCAAGGCACCGATTCAGACCTTATCGGAGGGCGTCGACGATTTCGTGGTTTACTGTGACGCTTCGAGGCAGTTGAAGTCTCATGAGGCGAATTACCCGACACATGATTTGGAGCTGGGGGTTGTGGTTTTCGCCTTCAAGATTTGGCGACACTACCTCTATGGGGTTCGTTGTACCATTTACACAGACCACAAGAACTTGAGGTATTTGCTAAACCAGCCGAATCTAAACATTAGGCAGCGTCATTGGTTGGACGTGGTAAAGGATTATGACTGTGAGATCCTTTATCACTTGGGGAAGGCCAAAGTGGTGGCCGATACTCTTATCCGCAAGGCGGCCACAACTCCGATTTGAGATATATGCCTGAGGATGGCAGTGATTACTCCATTGCTGGAACAGATTTAGGAGGCTTAGGCCGAGGGTATGAAGGAGGAGTGCTAGAAGTATGAGCGGATCATAGGTCAGGTGTCTTAATTTGATTATGATAGTCGTGGGTTGTTGACCCTACATCGAAGGGTCGGGGTACGTTACGGTGGCGGTGTACGCGAGGTTCTGATGGAGGATGTAACATCCGGAATTAATAAGGTATTAACTATATTATTATTAGATTAATGAATGGAATTATTTTGGGCTTGGACCATTGGATCCTTATGATTGGACTGAGAAGTGTGGTACACAGGGCGTACTATGCCAAGTATGCTCAGTGCACTCATGAGATGAAGACGTGCATACCTTGCACGTACGCTCAACGTAACAAAGGGTACACACAACATATGCATGCAGATTCTAAAACCCTAAAATTTAGGGTTTGATCCCTGTATAAAGAACCTTATGCCCTTAGTCCAGCCTCCCTCTCACCCTTAGATAGCCACCACGAAAATACTAACCCATATTTGCATGTTCTTGTGATTTGGTAGCCACTTCAGAGCATTTTAGTGTTATTTTGGTGTTTTGGAAGAAAAGGAAGTTTGAAGAAGGAGCAGGATTCAAAGGGAGCTTGTAGATCCAGGAGATTAGCATCATTTCTAACTCATTTGAGGTATCAAGCATCAAACTTGATCATTGGATGCTTAGATTTGATTTTGGGGTATTTTATGTCACTTTTGGACTCCATTGTTGAGGTTTCATGTATCTTGATAGTTTCAGACCATAAGAGCTGTCCTTTTGAGCTCATAGAAGCACTTAGAGTCATAAAAATCAGACCTTGATGGTTAAGCCACAACCATGCAAGTGTTTGATGGTTACAAAGTTTTGTTAACGACCAAAATCATGTTTAACCCCCAGTCGTGCATGCAAGCATATAAATTTTGTGACTTTATGGAATAGGATGTCTTAAAGGACGTAGATCTACATTCTGTACGTGAGGACTTAATGGATTAAGTCACAAATGGAGCCCCAAGGAAGCTGGCCGGTATGTTGGGCGTACACCCTGGTACACTGCGCATACTGGGTCAACTTCCCGCTTTTGGTCAAGGCCAGTGTACAGTGGGCGTACGTGCCAGGTACATCGTGCGTACACATGCAAAGTGGCGATCTTGGGATTTAGGCTTAGATAGTTGGGCCCCATGGCCCACTGTGGAGTAGAGTTTCTGGGCGTAGAATTGAGATTTAAAGTATTGGCCCTTTTGGGCCATATTGGGCCACTTGAAATTACTTATTTTCGGCTGGGATTTATTGGGCTTGTGATATGGCCCATTTGAGGAGTTTGACCCAATCTAGAAAATTGGGCCATTAGTGGGCTTGGAAAGATATACTCGAATTAGGCTTTGTATATGGTCCAAATTAGACAAGGGGTAAAATAGTCATTTTACCATAAGAAGTATTATGGATTTTGACTAATTGTTGTTATGATAATGATAGCCGGGGAGTTGTTGGAGCAGCCATTGGGGATTTCTTATCATGAGATTCGACACTTAGGTTTGCGAGGTGAGTTACCTTCCAGTAGAAGTGGGTCGAAGGCACCAATACCGACCCACTAGTAAGTGTTATAGTAAAGATGATTGTCTTTGTGATAATTATCTGGTATGCCACTATCTGTTATGCTTTATGTGCTAGTATACTATGATATTATGTGATAGTGGTAAGAGGGGTAGGATAGGCCCCAATACTGGTAGAAAGGACTGAAGGGGTAGGCCAACACCCTGATATGCTAGACAGTATGTGACTTATGTGTTTATGTACTAGGAGATTACATGGTAGAAGTAAAGGGTGAAATAGTCCCCAGTACCGGTCGAAAGAACTGAAGGGGTTGGTCAGCACCCTGATAAGCTAGGCAAGGTACTGGTCAAAAGGACCAAAGGGGTGAGCCAGCACCCTGATATGCTAGGCAAGTTACTGGTTGAAAGAGACCAAAGGGGTAGGCTAGCACCCTGATATGCTAGGCATGTTACCTCATTGAAAAAGACCTAAGGGGTAGGCCAGTACCTGGACATGTTAGACAACATATTTATTGTATGGTATGTGGTATGATGGGGGAACTCAGTAAGCTTTGTTCGTATGGTTTTTAGGTTTTGTTTCAGGACCTTTTTCGAAGGGAAAGGAGTCGGCATGATAGCAGCGTATCACACACATAATTTTCAGCACATGAGATTCTTGGGATTTGTACTCTGTCATTATTTTCCTATAATATGTTTTTGAGATAGTTGACTTATGGTTTTTCATGATATGAGATTACATTGGTGGCATTTTCAATAATTTGTTTTATGAATATTTAAATTAAAAATGAAATTTTTGGTCTAGAAATTTGGTTTGTTACAAGTTGGTATTAGAGCCTTGGTTTGAGGGATTGGAACACACCTTCTGGGGTGTCTGGACTCAGATTGAGGGTTTGAAAAATTTTTACAAGAAAATAATTTTTCTAAAAATTAAAATAAAGAGTTTTGAGAAAGAACAAGGTGTGTGATGCGTGCAATCAGCCGAGCGCATGTAAGTTTTCCCCAAGATACCCATACATCTTTGATATGATATATGATATGATTATGAGCACTACATGATAGATTAGGGCTGAGGTTCTAGGAAGGATGCCTTATATGCCTACTGTATGTGTATGAGAACTGCATGCTAGATTAGGGCTAAGGATCAAGGAAGATGCCTTATGTGCGTGCTATATGTGCTTAAAGAATTACATGCTAAAATGGATATGCTTGGTTTGGTTACTCAAAGCCCGAATGTTGCGTGCTTTGTGCTTTTAGGAGTTCTAGTTATCTTTAACTAATTAGTAAAAAAATACATTAAGTTACATATTATGAGGGCAAAATAATTCCAGAAGGTTAGGTCTAGCCTTATTCGCAGCTCTTGTCTAAGTCCAACTATTTTAGGGTAGGACCTCTCACTCGAAGAATTATCTGGTCTTACTGATATGTAATTGTATTAACAAGATATATAGGTAAATGTAGCAGGGATTTCTTATGCAGCTGATGGTGGAGAGTAGGTAGGAGAGTTACCCTAGGATAAGCATAGGATGAGATTAGTGTAGTAATCAGTAGTAGTGAAGGGGACTTGGTGAAGTCAAGGCAATCCTTGAGGAAAGTACGGATATATGTGGAAGGTAGTATGAGCCCGTACTACTAAAAGGAGAGGATCCGTACTCGAGTCAATGAGGGCTTAGATAGAACAAGGGAACTTGTAGTGTGAGTGAGACCTCTCGAGGTCATGTATGAACCTGACGATTATGTGTTTTCTTTCAGAATGGTGGTGACACGTTACGAAGCAGGAGGTTCAGGGTCTGGTTCAGGTTTGGGTGCAGGTTCCAAGCTTGTGGATGACGGATTACATGAGTTCATCGCATCTGAGATTACGAGAGGCATCCTTGAGGTGACCTCGATGATTTTTGGGTCGATCAAGGAAGGGATCATTGAGCTGATGGAGGATCGCCTTAGGGTATTCTGGGGTGAAGGGATCATTGAGCTGATGGAGGATTGCCAGAATTTCACGGGGTGAAGGACCCCATTGTGGCCATGAGATGGATTGCAGACATTGAGTCTGCACAGTTGACAAGCTTCTGCCCTGAGGGGTTGAAGGTACAATATGTTGCGGGATGTTTGAGAGACAGAGCTAGAGACTGGAGGGAGGCAGTCAGTGACATGTTGGGAGCCCCAGCCATTGAGGCTATGACTTGGTCGGACTTTGTGACTAGGTTTAGGGATGATTTTGCGACAGCTACCGAGATTCAACAGCTAGCTAGGGAGTTTCTTGATATGAGATAGACGACTGAGTCGGTAGCGGAGATTACCGCCAAGTTTAGGGAGAGTGCCTTACTGGTGTCTTAGTATGCGGGTGATGAAGAGACGAGGAAGACCCAGTACTATGATATGTTGAGAGCTGACATCCAGAAACATGTCAGCTACTCAGCATGCCCGATTTTGGAGGATATGATTGATGGGTTTTGAGCATTCTAACACTTCCTAAGTGTACATGCAACCCTAATAAACCTTGGATCTATGTTTTTCTAAATATATGCAAAATTTGGTTTCCAAGGTTCATAATCCTATCTAGCATACATAGGGGAACTTTATCCTAGAAGGACAGCTAGAATTACATACCTTGTAGTTGATTTTGATTCTTTGAAACCTTGTGAGCCTAGCACCCCAAGTGTGATGCCTCAAATGCTTCACACAACACCAAATGCTTTTGGAATGACTTTTGAGAGAATACACACACTCAAAAAATCGTCCTAGCCCTCTTGTCTCCTTGTGTAGCCGATTTGTGGAGAAGATGTTCTTTATATAGTGTGACACATCTAGGGTTACACCATGTAAACCCTAATGTATCATGGCTCTTCCTTTCCATGACCCATGGGTTTGTAACACCCATGGAGCATCCTATGGGTTTAACCCAACTTGATAATCCATGGAGCCTCTTAGCCCACTATACAAGTTATGGATGATTTACATAATCAACCCATATATTTAATTAGTTATCTTTTGATCACTTAATTAATTCCAAATTAATTCTTGATCAATACTAATTAAATAATACTATTAACATATTAGAAATTATAATATATTAATAAACCACGAGTGTTATTTCTCTCATTTAGTCTATCCAAATGCATGATGCCATGCAACCCAAATGGACCATGCAGGGTTGGGTCAAGTACATACCAGAAATACTTATGGACTTGGATACCTTATCCATCAGTCTCCCACTTGGATAAGTCTAATAACTATAACTGCAAGTATGACTTCAGGAACCGATCAGCAATTGTAGCTCTTTCAAGGTCTCTCGGAATTGAGAAAGTGATGATACACCATTTAAGATAAGTGATCATATAATCCTCTGTTCTAGATATTAGCCGGACAAATACATGGAACAATGTCTTACTTATTGTCCAGCAGTTTGTTTCCCGATTTCCGATTTGTTTGACAAAGAACTTAATTGAACACATCAACTTAGTTCTGACCGGGCCCGGTACATAGGTCAAAACAAAATCAAGGGGCCCAGATATCAACTTCTAATCCAAGAAGGAACAGATAAACTTCGACTCATATGTTTGCTCTACTACTTGTTGAATTATACACAAAAGCACGTTTTATAACATCGAGTTACCGATGCATTTTCGTACAATCAATGCATAACCAACTCATAGGCAACAAATCATATCTCTAGGTTTGAAGACTTATATTATATTACTGTCTCATGATCACTCGAGATAAATTCCATGAAGTGATACCAGTGAGCGTGGGTTGAGTCCAATGCTCATAACTTATGAGCACTCATGAGTGTTGTAGCCATATCCAACAACTTAGACCTCTGCAACCAATCATGACATTCTTGATTCATACCTACTTCCGACAAATGACCGACTGTGGAGGTTCGAATAATATGATATACCAAACATAATTATTCTGGAAGTCATAACATGCAAAAGAAATATAGTAAACGATTGACAAGAGATAGCAACACTTTACTCATAAATAAACACACCTTTTATTCATCATCTAATGTCAATTACACTTTACAAATTTCAAGATTATCTAACTACTAAATGTAATATCATCCTTCAGCCCTATGCTCAGAGCATGCTGGAGACGCTTAACCCGAGTCAGTCCCTTCGTGATGAGATCTGCTGGATTCTCATCCGATGATACCATCTTTGCCACGAGGAGTCCTTCTTCTATTCAATGTCTGATGAAATGGTATTTTCTGTCGATGTGTCTGGATCTCCCGTGATCCCTAGGTTCCTTGGCTAAGGCAACTGCACTTTCACTATCACAGAAAATTTCCATTGGCTCCTTAATAGCTGGTACAACTCCAAGGTCTCCAATGAAGTTCTTCAGCCATATCGCCTCCTTTGCTACCTCACTTGCTGCTATATACTCTGATTCGCAAGTTGAATCAGCCACTGTCTCTTGTTAGGAACTCTTCCCAGAAATTGCTCCACCGTTTAAGGTAAAGACCCAGCCTGACTGAGAGCGGAAATTATCCCTATCAGTCTGAAAGCTAGCATCATTATACCCTACAACTCTCAAGTCATCACTCTATAACAACGTAAATTTTCAAAACAATTTTTCATTTCTTTAAAACGTAATTTCATTCAATACAAACCATAAAATCCAATGTAACATGGTCATAATACAAAACATATGAATCCCAAGATCAATCATATCAAAATCCGCCTGTGTGTGTACGAGTCATGTCGGCGCCTTACCACGGTCCTCACTAGTACCTGAGACACATTACACATAAACACTGTAAGCAAGAAGCTTAGTGAGTTCCCCAATATACCACTTACATACATACGCCTTTCCAGGCCATACTCCACATGACCTTCTGGTCCATGTGTCTCAGGGGACTTTCGTCCCAACTTGGTAAACCTTCTGGTCCTACGCATGTCGACCTTCCGGTCCACATCATATTGCCTTCCGGCCCATATGATAATGCCTTCTGGCCCATATCAAGCATATCATGCATATCACATACATAGCGGATACGAAATAGACAACTCATAGCATACAATGCATATACCTCATAGCATACCAGACCTTCCGGTCACACATAGGTACCCTTCCAGGTATAGTATAGTGAGAAGACCTACCTCAGATGTCTCGGTAATTCTCTGACTCAGAAGAAACACGATCTAGCCTTCGCCTAATCACATAAAGTAAATACTCTCATAAATATATCTCTCGGGACTAGACTCAACCCACTCTTGGCACCCTCAGAAGGGAAAAAGACCATTTTACCCCTCATTGACTCAAAGGCCACATTGTTGACCAAAACCTAAAAGTCAACAAAAGTCAACGGCCAAACTTTGACCCGACTCGTCGAGTGCACTTGGGCGACTCGATGAGTCTACACGTGTCCACTAACTCTAAAGTCTCGCTTGGCACGTCGAGTTCCTTCCCATACTCGACGAGTCACACCTGGCATGAATCGCGGGGCCACCCCGACTCAACTCGCCGAGTCTCAAAATCAACTCGGTGAGTTCCGCTTTGAACTCCAGCCTCTAATCCCCCCCCCCCCCCGACTCACTGAGTTATTCCTCCAACTCGGAAAGTCCACTCACTGAGTGATTCACAAGAAACCCTAACCCTACTCGCCGAGTCTGCCCTTGCACTTGGCGAGTTCATGCCATGTACAAACTCAAATGGCCTCCTGAGGTCAGATCTGTTCCTTGAATCCATAGATCTAACCTTCCCAAGCCTGATAAACACGTAAAGTTCGAAACTTGACACTCATGGGACGTCTAGGAGGCTTCACTTGATGACTTAGTCCCAAAAGTAACATCCTTAGCTCAACACCTCCATATCTCAACATAAAGCAAGCTGAGATATGCTCTATACACCACTATGGGTCCAGTTCTGAAGAATCAAAGTGAATAGGGCCATATCCTCACAATCTTCTTCCAATAAAGGTCATAAAACTCTACATCTATGGATTCCTTCCACAAAACAGATAAAGGGGCGATAATATACCTCAAAGATGAAGTCTCGTGCTTGAAATCCGCAGATGCACACCCTCCTTGGTCTCCTCTAAGCTGGAAACACCTCCTTCTTGCAAGAATCAACTACAAAGATCAAGAAATGGCTCGTATCCTCTCACAAACGCTCTAGCTCCTTTGGAGTTTCTCTCTGGGGTTTGGTAGCCGCAAATGACGGCCCTAAGGGCCTTTAAATAGGTCCCAAACCCAGAAGATTAAGGTTTCATTAAACAACATGGACTCGCCGAGTCCACCTCATGAACTCGTCGAGTCCAACCATGAACCCAAATTAGAATCCATAACCCTACTCGGCGAGTCTAAGCACCAACTCGCTGAGTCCCCTTACAACCTCCAAAAGTAAAAGAATAAAATAAAATACCTGGGAATCCGGATGTTATAATTCTTCCCCACTAAAATCAGACTTCGTCCTCGAAGTATTACTCGACAAACAACTTGGGATGCTGCTCCCGCATCTCACGCTCCGGCTCCCAAGTCAACTCTGACCCTTTCCGATGCTGCCACTGGACCTGCACCAGAGGCACCTCCTTGTTCCTCAGAACCTTGATCTTCCGATCCCTGATCGCCACCGCTTTCTCAACATAGTTCAGGCTCGCATCCACCTGAATATCCTCTAATGGCACCACTGCCGACTCGTCGGCTATACACTTTCTCAGCTGCGACACGTGGAAGGTGTCATGAATCAGACCCAACTCCGTGGGTAGCTCAAACCGGTAGGCTACCCTTCCTACCCTCGCGATCACCCTGAAAGGACCAATATATCGGGGCCCTAGCTTGCCCCTCTTCCTGAATCGGATCACTCCTTTCCAAGGAGAGACCTTCAGGAGCACGAAGTCGCCGACCTAAAATTCGAGCTCGGACCGACGTCTGTCTGCATAACTCTTTTGGCGACTTTGAGCGGTCAACAACCTCTGTATGAACTGCTATATTTTCTCTGTCGTCTGAAGCACGATATCTGTGCTGGGTTTTGAGCAATCTAACACTTCCTAAGTGTGCATGCAACCCTAATAAACCTTGGATCTATGTTTGTCTAAATACATGAAAAATAATAATTTTCCAAGGTTCATAACATGGCATGGGGTACTTTTAAACATAAAAGAATTAGATGAGATTACATACCTTTTGATGATGAGTTTGAATCCTAAGGAGTTTGAGGGCCAAGCACCAATAGTGTGAATGCCTCAAATGGAATCACAAATCACCACAAACTCTTGGAAAACTTTGAGAGAGTGTACATACACTATAAAATCGGCCACACACCAAGTCTCACATAACTAGTGCCACTAGTGGCTATTTCATGCAACATAAGCATGTTTATATAGTGTACATGATTAGGGTGAAACCCTAATAACCCATGACCTTTCCTTTTCCCAGGATCCATGGGTTAAAAGCTCCATGGATCATCCATGGACTTCCATACAAGCCTAGCCCATTAACAAATGAGTGTTAGCCCACACTATATAAAACCAATAGCCCACAATCTAATTAGTCTCCCTTTTAATCTCTAAATTAATTCACAATTAATTTAAGACTAAGACTAATTAAATAACATGACTTCATATTAATATATTATAACTTATAATATATTAATAAACATATGTGTATAACTCTCATAAAATTATCCATAAATAGTTTGGATGACATGCAACCCAAATGGACCATGCCGGGTCGGGTCAAGTATATACCAAATAAGTTATGGACTTAGACACCTTATCCAACAGACTCCCACTTGGATAAGTCTAATAACTATATTTGCGTATGTTACTTCAGGAACCAACCAGCAATCGTAGCTCTCGAAAACTCTGTTGAACTATGAAGCGCCATTTTAGATAAGTGATCCTATAATCCTCTGTTCTCATGATATCAGCCAGACAAATACATGGAACAACGTTGTACTTATTGTCCAGCAGTTTGTTTCCCGATTTTCGATTTGTTTGACAAAGAACTTAATCGAACACATCAATTTAGTTCTGACCGGCCGGTACATAGGTCACAACAAAATCATCGAGGGGCCCAGATATCGCTTCTATTTCTAGAAGGAACAGATAAACTTCGACTCATATGCTTGTTCTACTACTTGTTGAATTGTACACAAAGGCACGTTTTATAACATCAAGTTACTGATGCGTTTACGTGCAATCAATGCACAACCAACTCATAGGTAACAACTCATATTTCTAGGTTTGAAGATTTATATGATATTACCGTCTCACGATCACTCGAGATAAATTCCATGAAGTGATACAAGTGAGCGTGGGTTTATTCCAATACTCATAACTTATGAGCACTCATGACTGTTGTAGCAACCATTGCTATGACTAAACCCATTTAGCCATCTACAAACTCGATTCATGACAGTCTTGATTCATACCTACTTCCAACATATGAACGACTGTGGAGTGTTTAAATAACTTAGTCATTCGGAAAGAATAACCTAGATATTTTGGAAGTCAAAACATGTAAAGTGAAACACAATAATAATCGAATCCAATATGGTCTCAGAACCCTTTTGAATATAAATAGAACCACCTTTTATTTATCACCATATTGATTACACATTATTCATTGTATAATGTTTCAAACAATCAACTTAAGACTTGAATAAAAACAACAGTCGTCCCATGCTCCTAGCATGTACACTTTGTTTTTTCTAAACAATAGTTATGCCATACTCCAAGTATGCAGACTATGTTTGTCTATGATCCTTACATTGTGATGTAGATCAATTGAACATGATTCCATTGATACTAATTTCACAATCCCAATTCCTTATTGTAAATGTGAGAATCCCCGATTCCTATTATTTACCAAAAAATCTGTTAGATTTTAAACTTTTATGCAATGTTCCTCTTGTAATGATTATGCACTAAGTCACCAAAACCTTGTCACCAGTCATTATAGAGTATTCCAAAGAAGATCAACTCTATGGAAACGAAGTCACATATTCAAAGTACATTGTTTTGGACATCCTTCTTGCATTAAGGTTTTCTAATCTTACAAAGATTGAATAACTTCCACCTATGGAGACATTTCCATAGTCCCATTTTGACTATCACTTCCAAACAAGAGTTACTTATTTTCAGAATATGTCAATATGGTCCTTTCCGACAACTTACATCATACTTCCAACTTTCCCTGAGCAACCAATCTTTGGCGAACCTCAGATTGTCCTCAACAATTGCTTAATCACTTTAGTCATATCCAGTTCTAGACTTTTCCCTTCTCAATGCCTTAAGCATTTGGAAAATTTAGAAAAGATGAATATTATAGCACACGCAATCGATCCTATATCCGAAGCATATGGGACACGATTCATGATGTTTGACATAAAGACATGATACTAGACAAGTCTTTTGCTACAATATTTTTTATTTTCCATGTTTTCAAAATTTAACTATGAAGAGGGATGCCGTAATCATAATCAAATTTTGCAAACATAAAATTCATATATATATTCTTGACTAAAGATGATTAAAATCTCAATCTAAGCTTTAGAATTGAAACAAAGTATAATTTCCTCTCCCTTAATTATAGCAAAACAACTTTTCAACCCCTGCAACTTCACGAATTGAAACTTTGGTTTTTATAATTAACATTGCTAACTCGCAACACTAAACGTAATAATCATGCTCCCACTAACATGATGATTATCAACATAACACTTATTTTCCCACTAGCTCTGACATACTTCTGAAATTTAGATTCATACATCCTTTCTTAGATAGCTCACATGTGTGTCTAAACAATTTTTCAGGACTATGAAAAGGGATGTCGTAATCATAGTCTCAATTGCTTAGGCATTTGCCATTTCTCACAAGTCCATGTTAGTGTGCCAGTTAACCACACACGCTCCACTAACGACTTTTGAAAATGCAAATAACACAATTGATATCTACGTAAAATCTACTTAGTGAATCATGACAAATCAATCTTTGTGGTGGACCTTGACCAGCGCACACCCAGTGTACCTAATTCCTTAGTCCTTCAATTGACTCACATATACATGTGATCAAAGAATTAGTCTTAATTTTCAAAGATGAAAATTCTCATTCATCATACAATACAACTTGTATGATTCCAAGTTTCTGTCCAATTGAAACTTGGGTGATGAAAAACTTTCTTCATTCGGTAAATTCAGACACTACCACAAATGAAGGAATCAAATCCACTTTCCAATATTGCTATTACTGGAAACATATAAGCAACAATTTTCCATAGATGCCATTGTAAGGATATATTTTTTTTAAAATAAATAAAATTAAAACCCTTTTTTTTTCTTTTATTTTAAAACTTTGCGGAAAAACTTATCCTTACAATCCACATGAAAACCTTGTTGTTATCTTAAGCAACATCTCAAAATTCTGATTACCGAACCATGCGATCGAAACCCACCTTCGCAATCAGAATCAACATATACTTACTTTAAGCTTCTTATCTTTTCTTTGATTCTTAAAACATCAACATGCGACCCATTCACATTATGTAGTAAGAATCTCCAAATAGAAACTTAATAGAGTTAGACAGTGGACTTTACCCGAAGTAGAGTCAAACCTCTTGACTTGATCAACCTTACGACCTTTCAGGTGAATAGTGCAGCTTCGCAACCAATGCCCCATCCTTTGGCAACAAAACACATGGACCCTTTGGTAATGGCACATGAGACTATCTCAGACTTAGCCTTTCTCTTTACCATTTGGTCAACCGAGTTGACTATGGCCGATCCCTTTCCATTGGGAAGAGAAATCTTTTTTCTACATATCCAATGCTACCATTGTCAATGTCCATTTAAGACTTGGGAAGTTGTTCTTATAATCAAATTTGCTTTACTAGTGTTACAAATCATTGCTGATTCCACAGCACCAAGCAAATAGATAACATCATTAGGGTCATGTCATAGTCTGTCTCATAGTAGTCCCAAAGAGACTCACTATGTTACTAAGAAAGTTATTGAACATCCAACTTTCATGAGACTTTGACACCCAACTCTCCCGGCTTGTCAATATGTGACTTTATCTCCAAGATGTGAGCACACATAGACTATGCTTGCCAATAGGGATTGAGTGACTTTAAACTTTTCAAGAACTTGTGGGTGAGGGAGAATAATTGGAGGAGGTGGAGGAAGTGAAGCATGATGTTGAGGGACACCATCTTCAAGAGATTTGGGAAGATCATAGTTGTCTGAACCAGACATCTATAATGGGAGAAAATCAAGTTAGTTGATTCAAAGTCCTTAATATAACACCCAATATGAAATATTAAGGCTAGGACCCAACACAATATTTTATAATTTGGAAGAGGGATGCCGTAATCCAAGCTATAAAATATTTGAAGGTAGGCGAATGACGATTCACCAATTTCCACCATGAAAAACGAAATAATTTATTAGGTTTTAATTGGATTTGAAATTCCTAGATCTTTTGAGATTCATTGAACTTTTCAATGGCATGTTTCAATCTCAAGTGTGCCCTCTCAAATTTTGTGACTGGGATGCCGAGGATCACAAAACAAGGTGTGAATAACCATACCAATTCACTTGGTACCCTTAATATTATCACCCAATCAATGTGCCGGTTAACCACACACGCTCCATTGATCTGTGACAAACATTAAGTCACCCTTCGTGATCCTTACTAGTCCAAGTTAGTGTGCCGGTTAACCACACACGCTCCACCAACGACTTGGTAGGGTACAAAGTGTGAATTCCATGGGCTAGCACCAAATTCACATTTTTCCTAAAGTAACTAAGATTGGGAATTAAATAAAAAAAATATTTAGTTACTTTATAATATTCATTATACTTTTAATGAGAATTTAAATTCATTGTCCTACCCGTTCGGCTAACGACCCTCCACCGATCAAGCAAGCGGTGGGTGAGAGTAGACACCCATTAAGTCGCCATTTTATAGGCAACAACCTTATACCCACCTTATAGACCGGCTTCGTGAATGAGGCCTACTAACGGTAAAACGACTTGTTCTTATACATATATATATATATATATATATATATATATATATATATATATATATATATAATAATAATAATTAACCATTAATGTTATAAATAGTATAAGGGTAGAATTTTAACTTTTAAAACTTCTAGGGTATGGAATTAAAGTTTGTGTGAGACTTTACAAATTCCAAAACTTGAGGACAAGTTTTGAACAATTCATAAACTTTTGGATATTCATAACTTATGAGTTTTAATTAAGTGTTTTAAAGCTTTTAATGAAGAGTCTCTTGGAAATCCATAACTTGAGGACTGATGGGTTTTATGCATAAGAACAATCCTATGTGCTCATACAAACCCTAATGCTTGGATCTAGGTTTCTCTATTGTACATGCTTTGAATCCAAGACTAATAAACTTAGATCTAACATATTATGAACTGAATTAGGGTTTATAGAATTACCTTTGATTGTTATATAGTAATAACAATCAATTCCTTGCTTGGATTGGCCTTAGAAAGCTTAGTGCCTCAAGTGCTGCACCTTTAATGGAGTCACAAACACCATATACAACTTGGATGAAGAGGAGAAGAAGAGAGGCTGCCCAAAAACGGCTGGAAACCCTAATGGAAGACCTATCCACGTTTTTGGGGCATAGGGGCCCTTTATATACATGTAGGCTATTAGGGTTTACAACTAGGAAACCCTAATTTGACTGCTTAGGCCCTAAGCAGCCCATGGACTCCTTAAACATATCCCTTGGACGATTTCTAATGGGCTTCCCATAGAATTCGTCCAACCTATATATTATTAGGTGATCCATAGCCCAATTATAATTATCTTATAATTACAACTTCAGTCCCCTAAGTTTAATTAATCTCTTTTAGCCACAAAATTAATTAACAATTAATTCTTGACTAATATTAATTAAACAATATGATTTCTCCTTTAATATATTATTCTCATAATATATTAATAAATCATATTTAAACCTTTCTCTCCTTAAATCATCCTACATATTGCTATGGTGAAGGCAACCCAAAAGGACCATGCTCATAATCGGGTCAAGTACATACCAAAATAGTTATGGACTTAGACACTAATCCAACAGTCTCCCACTTGGATAAGTCTAATAACTATTTTCCGTATGACTTCAGAACCTGATCAGCAATCGTAGCTTTCAAAAGCCGCTGTCAACTCTGATCTTATCAGATAGCGTGTCCTCTAGATAAGGGATTATATATTCCTCCATTCTCAAGATATCGTATAGACAAAAGACATGAATTTCAATCATTCTCTCCATATTGTTTCCCGACTTCCGATTTATGACGACTGATAACAAACTACAATTGAACACATCAACTTAGTCCCGGCTTGGCCAAGCACTTAGGTGTCATCACTAAATCATCGAGAGGCCCACAAATATCGCTTTTATCCCACTTTGGGTAAAAGGAATGGATAAACTTCGACTCAAATGCTCGCTTGCATTTATTAATCGAATCACACACAACAATAAGTTTTATAACACCAAGTTACTGGTGCGTTTACTTATTATCAATGTGTAACCGACCAACAAATAACAACTCACACGTCTCGGTTTCAAGAATATACAATATTATCGTCTCACTAATCACTTGTGATAAAACCATGAAGTGATCCAAGTGAGCGTGGGTTTAATCCAATAATCTAATCTTATCAAAGCACTCATGAACTCTGCAGCAAACTTGTGCCATGTCTAAACACTTCAGACAATCTACAGACAGATTCATGACAGTCTTCCTTCATACTTACTTCCAACGTATGACCGACTGTGGATGTTTGAATAACCTAGTTATTATGGAAGTCAAAACATGCAAATTGAAACATAACAATAATATTTAATCCTATATGGCCTCAAACTTGTGAGAGTAAATAAAACACTTCTATTTAACCACCATATTGATTACTCATTATTATCGTTTACTGTTTCAGAAAATCAACTTATTACTTAAATTACAACAACAGCTGTCCCATGCATAAAGCATGCACACTATGTTTCCTATGGTCCTTACTTTGTGAAATAGATCAATTGAAAAACCTTTTTAATGATGCTAATTTCACAATTCCCAATCCTTATCATTAGTGTAAGAACACAAGGTTCTTGGCACTACTAGAATATGCTAGATTCTAACATTTTACGCAACGATCCTTTCGTAAAGTCATAGCACAAAAGTCACCAACACTTGGCTAATGAAATTACAAAGTGCTTTCTTAGAAATTGTTACATGACAATTCCATAGACGTGAAGTCTCACATTCAAAGTACATTCCTTTGAACATCCTTCTTGCATAAAAGTTTCTAATCTAGACATAGATTCTTAATATCTAACTCCCAATATGGAAACATTTCCATATTTGCCATATGACAACTCATTCTTAATAGAATCTTATCTATTCATAATAATGTCGATATGGTCCATCCAATACCATACCTCCAACTACTCATAAGCGACCAATCATCAGCGAACTTTGGATCGTCCTTTGATAGTTGTTTAATAATTTTAGTCAAAATCCATTCTAGTCCTTTTTCCCTCTTAATGCGCTAGACATTTGAAAAATTTTAGAATGGTAAATATTATAGCATTTGCAATCGATCCTATACCCGAAGCGTATGGGACACGATGCATAATGTCTTACATAAAGATATGATACTTTACCAATCTTTTGCCATAATATTTTATGTGTCATGTTCTCACAATTCGAACTATGAAGAGGGATGCCGTAATCATAATCAAAATTTGAGAACACACAATGTATCCTTTGACTGAAGATATTAAAATTTCTTAATCTAAGCTTTAGATTTTTAAACGAAGTATAATATTGTCTCCCTTAATTATATCAAAACAACGTTTCAAGCCATGCAACTTTGCAAATTGAATCTTTGTTTTTCTATAATTAATATTGCTAACTTGCAATACTCGCCATAATAATCATACAATCATAACACTTATGCTCCCACTATCATGATGATTATTATCATATAAGCATAACACTTATGCTCCCACTAGCTTTGACATGTATTCAGAAAGCGAATGAACTTCCAGAAAAACAATGCCTGTTGAATTTTTGAAATTCATATTTTTAATACTAGATGCTTCGATAAGCCTTTATCTAAGCTTCTTGAACTTATGCACCTTTACCTTAGATAGCTCATATGTGTGCTTAATCAATTTAGAATCTATGTTACTAAGTTCCAAATTTTCAAACTAATTGCTAAATCTCACAATTCGAACTATGGAAAGGGATGCCGTAACCATAATCGAATGTGAGAATACAATTTTCACAATTGCTATCTTCTTAAAACCTCTCTTAGTGAAAGTATTTCCTCATAGTCATTTTCATGAAGGAGGGAATCTTATGACACTTAGATTTTATGGTGTATGAGTTCCTATCCATGTGAATTTGCCAAAACCAAGGTTTGCGACAAATCCAAACTCATATGGACCGAACTTTCTTAATCTTGATTTCTTGCCCTATGGTAACACGAGTGCCCACCATGTCTTCCAAGTAGTTTAGTAACTTGTCCTTACATATCAATGTACTTTCCATCGACTAAGGCTCTAGTATGCATTCAAATGAGTACTCATAGAACTCACATACACAATTAACTCAATTGGAATGGCAAAGAAACAAAATAATGTCAGCACGATAGGTTGTAAACCTCAAGTCGTGTGCTAGTGATGATCGATAAGGTTTATTCTTGATTTGTTCTTGAAATTTTTCAAGACCATTAAGACTCCCACTGACTCCTTGTCATATAAGATTCTCTTGTCAAGAAACATTTCTTGACAAACCAAATATTCAAGAGTTAGTGTAGTTCTTATCAAGACAAAACACTTCACACAATTGGTCCTAGTTGGTCTTTGTCTTATCCAAGACAGCACAACTTACCAATTTCAAATGTGCAAGAATAAGAAAACTTTTTCCAAATTTCACATTTGATGAGTGTTATAAACCTACTTAAGACTTTTCACTCAATGTCACAATCTTGACTTTAAGACTTGATATTGGAACGAAGTATGATTGACTTATTGATTTAACCATTTCTACAATTCTTGATTCCTCTTCTTAGACATGCAATTGCACTAAGACTCACTTAGAGGATCAATTGAGACATGGTTCTTAATCATTAAGACTTATCATAAAACACAATAAAAAGGTACTCTCCCTTCTTCTTAGAATGGAGAAACTTTTATCTTTCTGCCTTCTTGATTCTTCTTATTGTTCTGCTATTGATTGAAACTATTTCAGTTAACTCAGAATTATACTCAATCTTATAAGTATAACCATATTTACTAAACTTTAGTAAATCATGACAAATATCTTTGTCACTCTTGTGGTAGACTTGATCAACGTACGACCTAGTGTACTCGATCTCCTAGTCCTTCAATTGACACTTTGCCAAAGAATTAGTCTAAGTTTCCCAAATGTGAAAGTTTTTCATTCATCATACAATACACATTGCATGATTCCAAGTTTCTGTCCACTTGAAACTTGGGCGATGAGAAACTCTCCCTATTTGGTAAATTTTTGACATTTCCACAAATAACATAATTAAGAATCAAATCCATTTTACTAATAATAGAAGTACACAAACATCAATTTTTCATATATTTCATTGCAAGGATAAACAAATAAGATAAAAACCAAATTTATTTTATTCATAAAACAGCGGAAAACATGTCCTTACAATGCAAAATTCAAATGAAAAACTATGTAATCATATACTCCTAACAAATCTATCATAACTTCCTAAGCTCAAAATCTGATCTTCGAATTCATGCGATCGAAATCCATTTCTTCGTGATCAGACTCATCTTGCTCTTCCATCAAACTTCCTCTCTTTTCTCTAAACCTGCAAAACATGCAAATGTAATCTTATCACATTATGAATAAAGAATAGGAATTTAAATGGAGTTAGATAGTGGATTTTATACCTGAAGTAGAGTCATACTTATCGACTCTCCCATCTCTTAGATTCTTCAGGTCCTTCGGGCAGCTTCGTATCCATTTCCCCTTTCCTTGGCAGCAGGAACAGGTGGATTCTCCTAGATTGTCCACGGAAGCATGGTTGGTTGATTTATCAGACAAATATGCTCCCTTACTTCGCCAAATCATTTCTGATTCAGCAGTAATAAGCATATAAGTCAAATCAATGAGGGTTGCGTCAAGTTTCATCATATGATACTCTCTAATGAACTTATCATATGATTCAGGGAGTGGCTGAAGAACCCAGTCCACAGCCAACTTATTTGAGATAGACGCACCCAACATGAGCAACCTATCAATGTGTGATTTCATCCCTAGGATGTGAGCACACACGGGTTTGCCATCTTGATGTTCCATTTCCAATAGGGATTCGGTGATCTTGAACCTTTCAAGTCTTCGATCATTAGGGCTAGGGAGAACAATGGGAGGAAGAGGAGGAAGTGAAATTAAGCTAGTCCACATTGATCTCTCACTTTGAATCAAGCTTTCACTTTCATTAGGAACACTTTTTCCTTGGGATTTGGGAATACCACGGTTAGACATCTACAAAACGGGATAAAATTCAAGTTAAGTTGATTAGAATTCTTGATGTAACACCCAAATGAAACATCAAGCTAGGATCCAACACAATACTTTACAACCTAGAAGAGGGATGCCGTAATCTAGTTGCAGAATATCTGAAGGTAGGTAAATGACGATTTACCAATTTCCACCATGAAAAACGAAAAGGAAGATTAAGTTTTAAATGAATTGAAACTCCTAGATCTTTTGAGATTCATTGAACTTTTCAATGGCATGTTTAATCTCGATTATGCCCTACTATTTGTGACTGGGATGCCGAGGATCACAAACAAGGTGTGAATAACCATACGAATCACGTGGTGCACCCAATGCTACAATCACCTAATCAATGTGCCGGTTAGCCACACACGCTCCATTGATCTATGATAAGCATCGAGCCAGCCTCCGCCACCAATGTCATCCCTAAATTAGTGTGCCGGTTAACCACACACGCTCCACTAACGTTTGACAAGGGTACGAAGTGTAATTCCATGGGTTAGCATGCAATTTCACATTTTGCCTAAAGTAACTATGATTTGGGAATTTGAAAAAGCATTTAGTTACTTTGTACTTCATTATACTTATAATGGAAGGTTTCTGTCCTATCCTACCCGTTCGGCTAACGACCCTCCACTAGTCAAGAGTGCGGTGGGTAAGAGTGGATACCCATTCAATCGCCATTTTATAGGCAATTTCCTTAAACACCCCTTATAGACCAGCTTCGTGAATGAGGCCTACTAACGGTAAGACTGACTGTTTACTCATACATATATAATACTAAACTTTTAATGTTATATATAGTATAGGGTGTATTTTACACTTTTAAAATACTAGGTGGTTTAATTTAGTAAAATTATGCTTTTAATTTAATTAAATGTAAACCAAAAACTTTATGGGTTTATTAAATCACTTTTAATTATACACTTTAATTAATTAATAAAACCATAAGGGTGAGATTTGAACATTTTCAAATTACTAGGGTTTTAGAATTTAACATTTCAAAAATTAACCTTTTAATCAAATTTTAAATTCCAAAACTTGAGGGCAAGTTTTGAAACATTTCAAAACATTAGGGATCAAACAACAAATAATTCAAATTAAACAATTAATTTCATAATTATCTATATTTCACCTAATCTTATTTTAGTCATTAGATAATTACCAAATAATTTGAAATAATCCATATTTATCATATAAACAACCAATATTTAAAAGATTTGAAATTATCTATTGTTTTGGCAAGGATAATCACTAATTTAAGATAAAAAACGGATTTTAACTTTAAAAAACGAATTAGGTATCAAATCCAAGTCAAAACAGCAGCAAAAACCCGGAATTCCCTCTGTCTGACCCCTGAACTCGCCGAGTCAGGGACTGGACTCGCCGAGTCAGGGACAGACTCGCCGAGTTCTCCACTGACTCGCCGAGTAAGGTCGGGCAGAGGCCAAAAATCGATTTTCCAGCAAATAAAGCAGTTAAGCATCACATACAACTGAAACCAATCAAGGCTCTGATACCACTGATGGGTTTTATGCATAAGAACAATCCTATGTGCTCATACAAACCCTAATGCTTGGATCTAGGTTTCTCTATTGTACATGCTTTGAATCCAAGACTAATAAACTTAGATCTAACATATTATGAACTGAATTAGGGTTTATAGAATTACCTTTGATTGTTATATAGCAATAACAATCAATTCCTTGCTTGGATTGGCCTTAGAAAGCTTAGTGCCTCAAGTGTTGCACCTCTAATGGAGTCACAAACACCATATACAACTTGGATGAAGAGGAGAAGAAGAGAGGCTGCCCAAAAACGGCTGGAAACCCTAATGGAAGACTTGTCCACGTTTTTGGGGCATAGGGGCCCTTTATATACATGTAGGCTATTAGGGTTTACAACTAGGAAACCCTAATTTGACTGCTTAGGCCCTAAGCAGCCCATGGACTCCTTAAACATATCCCTTGGACGATTTCTAATGGGCTTCCCATAGAATTCGTCCAACCTAT
Organism: Lactuca serriola; assembly: GCF_051521515.1. Taxonomy (NCBI): domain Eukaryota; kingdom Viridiplantae; phylum Streptophyta; class Magnoliopsida; order Asterales; family Asteraceae; genus Lactuca; species Lactuca serriola. The sequence goes on along the minus strand of NC_136409.1, from coordinate 1,424,246 downwards.
ATATTATTAGGTGATCCATAGCCCAATTATAATTATCTTATAATTACAACTTCAGTCCCCTAAGTTTAATTAATCTCTTTTAGCCACAAAATTAATTAACAATTAATTCTTGACTAATATTAATTAAACAATATGATTTCTCCTTTAATGTATTATTCTCATAATATATTAGTAAATCATATTTAAACCTTTCTCTCCTTAAATCATCCTACATATTGCTATGGTGAAGGCAACCCAAAAGGACCATGCTCATAATCGGGTCAAGTACATACCAAAATAGTTATGGACTTAGACACTAATCTAACAAGGACAAGTTATGAAGTCCATAAAATCATTTATGGGAAAAAATCTTCAAGAAAATGTAACCTACAACTTCTTAAAAAAACATTTAAAAGAAAACCTCTTGGAATTCCATAACTTGAGGACAAATTAAGAATTCCATTAAAACACATTAAGATCAAGAATTAACTAACAAACAATTTGCAAATAATTCCTATGATCTAACAGAATTCATATGAACATGAACATCCACATCAACAATTTCAAGAATCATATGAACACATATAAACTTGAAATTTTGATTATAACTTTGAAATTGGTCCACCATCATCATTACCACATCAAAAATAGGTTTTATGAGTCCAAAACAGTTTAAGGTAATGATTCTAGACCAATTCCAGCACCAAAACTCAAAGATATGCTGTCTGGGGTTTTAACTCGTCGAGTGCATGAACCAACTCACCGAGTTGGATGAGTTTTGCCTTGGACTCGTCGAGTCCCTTCATGGACTCGGCGAGTCAGCTGTGCAGACAGCATAAAATCTTGAATTTTCAGCAATTTGCATCAAGTATTCAAACAAGCAAGCCTAGGCTCTGATACCACTGTCGGGTTTTGAGCAATCTAACACTTCCTAAGTGTGCATGCAACCTTAATAAACCTTGGATCTATGTTTGTCTAAATACATGAAAAATAATAATTTTCCAAGGTTCATAACCTATGTAACATGGCATGGGGTACTTTTAAACATAGAAGAATTAGATGAGATTACATATCTTTTGATGATGAGTTTAAATCCTAAGGAGTTTGAGGGCCAAGCACCACTAGTGTGAATGCCTCAAATGGAATCACAAATCACCACAAACTCTTGGAAAACTTTGAGAGAGTGTACACACACTATAAAATCGGCCACACACCAAGTCTCACATAACTAGTGCCACTAGTGGCTATTTCATGCAACATAAGCATGTTTATATAGTGTACATGATTAGGGTGAAACCCTAATAACCCATGACCTTTCCTTTTCCAAGGATCCATGGGTTAAAAGCTCCATGGATCATCCATGGACTTCCATACAAGCCTAGCCCATTAACAAATGAGTGTTAGCCCACACTATATAAAACCAATAGCCCACAATCTAATTAGTCTTCCTTTTAATCTCTAAATTAATTCATAATTAATTTAAGACTAAGACTAATTAAATAACATGAATTCATATTAATATATTATAACTTATAATATATTAATAAATATATGTGTATAACTCTCATAAAATTATCCATAAATAGTTTGGATGAAATGCAACCCAAATGGACCATGCCGGGTCGGGTCAAGTATATACCAAATAAGTTATGGACTTAGACACCTTATCCAACACTCTATACTACCCATCACATGCTACCCTACCTCTCCCCAGCAAATGGGGGTCCGACACCTCCTCCCATACAACAACTCAAAGGGTGGCATACCAATGCTCGAATGATGACTGTTGTTGTAGGAAAACTCTGCCAAGGGCAAGTACGTGTCCCAACTCCCGCCAAAATCCAACACACTTGCTCGGAGCATGTCCTCGAGTGTCTGAATCGTCCGCTCACTCTGCCCATCAGTCTGTGGGTGGTACGCGATACTAAAATGCAGCCTCGTACCCAATTCCTCATTAAATTTCTTCCGGAATCTGGAAGTGAAACGTACATCTTGATCTGAGACAATCAAGAACAACACCCCATGCCGCGATACCACCTCCCTCACGTATATCTCTGCCAACCTCTCCGCGGAAGAGCTCTCCCTGATAGCAAGGAAATGAACGCACTTCATCAACCTGTCCACAATCACCCAAATTGCATCGACACCTCTCGCAGTCATCGACAATTTGGTGATGAAATCCATGGTAATCTGTTCCTATTTCCACTCGGGAATCTCTAGCGGCTGCAGCTTACCATGTGGACACTGGTGCTCGACCTTAACCCTGCGACAGGTCAGGCATCTCTTTACAAACCACGCGACATCCCTCTTCATACAGGGCCACCAATAATCCCTTTTCAAGTCCAAATAAATCTTAGTGGCCCCGGGATTGATTGAGAACTTCGATCGATGCGCCACTTCCTTCAAAATGGTACGCGTCCCTCCTATAAACGGTACCCATATGCGACCCTGAAATGTCACAAGTCCTCGACTATTTGTAACGAACTCTAATACCTGTCTGATCACCCGCTCCATTTTGCGATTCTCTGGTCTCATGGCCTCTGCCTGGGCCCCTCGAATGGTATCCAACACCGGAGTCATCACTGTCAATCTCATACAAACGTCTCGTATCGGGGCGCTCTCCGCCCTACGGCTCAAGGCATCGGCTACAACATTAGCCTTGCCTGGATGGTACAGGATCTCACAATCGTAATCCTTTACCACATCCAACCATCTCCTCTGGTGCATATTCAGGTTGGGCTGATCCATCAAGTACTTCAGACTCTTGTGGTCTGTGTATATGGTACACTGAACCCCATACAGATAGTGGCGCCAGATCTTGAGGGCGAACACCACAACCCCCAACTCCAGGTCGTGGGTGGGATACCTCGACTCATGAGGCTTCAGGTGCCTCGATGCATAGGCTATCACATGCCCCCTGTACATAAGCACTGCTCCCAACCCGGATATCGATGCAACACAGTATACCACAAAATCCTCCATCTCTTCTGGGAGTGCTAGCACCGGGGCTTCGCACAACTTCTGGTGAAGTGTCTCAAATAAGGTCTATTGCACCGGACCCTAGGAAAAAGCGACACCCTTCAGGGTTAACTTGGTGAGTGGGACGGCGATCTTGGAGAAATCCTTAATAAATCTCCGATAATAGCTGGCCAATCCTAGAAAGCTCCTGATCTCGGTGGGCGATCTCGGCACCTCCCACCACATGACTGCCTCAATCTTGGCCGGATCGACCAATATCCTATTCTGGTTGACGAGATGTTCTAAGAATTGGACCTATCGTAACCAGAACTCACACTTGGAGAATTTGGCAGAAAGCCTCTCCGATCTCAGAACTCCTAGGATTTCCCTCAAATGCTCCTCATGATGTTCTCTAGACCTCGAATACACCAAAATATCATCAATGAATACGATCACCGACCGATCCAACATCGGTCTGCACACTCTGTTCATGAGATCCATGAACGCAGCTGGTGCATTGGTGAGCCCAAAAGGCATCACCACGAACTCGTAATGCCCATAATGAGTTCTGAATGCTGTCTTCTAGATATCTTCATCCCGAACCCTCTTCTGATGATAACCCGACCTCAAGTCTATCTTGGAGAACCAAGACGCCCCCAGCAAATGATCGAACAGATCATCGATCCTCGGCAACGGATAACGGTTCTTGAGCGTCAACTTGTTCAACTCCCGGTAATCAATGCACATCCGGTGTGAACCATCCTTTTTCTTGACAAAAAGAATCGGTGCTCCCCAAGTCGAGCTACTTCCTCGAATAAACCCCTTCCCCAGCAGTTCCTGAAGTTGCGAGGATAACTCCTGCAACTCTGTCGGCGCGAGGCGATAAGGCGCCTTGGCGACAGGTGCTGCTCCCGGAATCAAATTGATATGAAACTCCACTTGCCTCTTTGGAGGCACACCCGAAAATTCCTTGGGAAAAACATCCGGGAACTCGCACACTATCGGAACCTCATCAATCGAACCTGGCCTCCCAGTGGCCAATCGCGTGTCCATCACATAGGCTACGAATCCCCTGCAGCCCTGCTGCAAACTCTGCCTCGCCCTATCAGCCGAGCAAAATGCTGACCCACATCGGGTTCCCTCGCCATACACCGTAAGTACTCCCCCTCTAGGGTCTCGTATCGTCACCAACTGACGCTTGCAGTCTATAACAGCTCCGAATCGGCTCAACCAATCCATGCCCACTATAACACACACGTCCCTCATCGCAATCGGAAACAGATCTATCGGGAACTCCACACCGAAGATCTCAAGAATACATCCTCGAATCACTTCCGTAGCATACACTGCTCGCTTGTCAGCTATGGAAACTCACAGAGGTCGACTCAACGCTTCTCGACGGATACTAATGTGCTGACTAAATGCCAAAGAAACAAATGACCGACTCGCAGCCGAGTCAAATAACACCAAAGCAGGTACAGAACTTATAAGAAAAGTACCTATGCATAACATCATATAAGCACCATATCTCAACAAAAGGATAAATACAGAATACATACAAGCCACAACATCGGGCGTCGCGTGGACCTCCTCCGCAGTCAACTGGAAAGCTCTCCCACGAGCCTTCGAAGCCTCGACCTTCACTGGTTGAACCTCGGTAAACCTAGCAGCAGGTGCAGATCCCTGAGCTGACCCCTAATGCAACTGTGGACACTCGGCCTTCCGATGGCCAGTCTGGTTGCAATGAAAGCAAACTATAAATCCCTTTGGGCGATCCTTGGCGATATGCCCCTCCTTGCCACATTTGTAGCAAGCACTCGATCGACAGGCCCCCTCGTGACCCTTGCCTCACTTTCCGCAATTGCGGCCCTTCTGGCCTCCAATCCTCGAATCAGCGGACTTGGTCCGCTTGGCTGCCGGCTGAGATTGAGTCGGTCGCCGATCCATCCTCTGAGACTCGGCCTCCTCCCTGGCCTGGGTCTCCAACTCAATCTCCCTCTTCCGGGCATTTGCCTGGAGCTCAGCAAATGTCCGGTACATCGAGTTCGAAACGAACTCCCGAATGTCCCTCCTTAGAATGCCCAAATACCGACTCATCTGTGCATGCTTAGTAGACACCTGCTCAGGGCAGAACATCGCCCTCTCATGAAACTTCCGGGTAACCACACTAACTGAATCATTACCCTGCTTGAGGGTCAAAAACTCCTGAACCAACCGTTCCCTCTCCACCGGGGGAACATACTCGTCTCTGAACATGGTGGTGAACCTCTCCCAGGTCACCGCTGAAATCTCTACAGAGTGAAGCTCGCCGTCACGAAGTTCCACCAATCCTTCGCTCGCAAGCGAAGCTGGTTCAAAGTGAACTGTACCCTCAGATGCTCCGAACATGAACATGTATAGAAGCATCTCTCTATATCAGCAATCCATCTCATCACAGCGATCGGATCCTGCGTCGCAGCAAACTCGGGTGGCTTCGTGTTGCTGAACTCCCGGAACAACATCGAGTCACCTCCCTGAGGCCTGGCAGCAGCCACAGCTACTGTAGTTGCAGCGTCTACGGCCTCAGTCACCGCGGCGTACCACTCATCGGAAGTCTCAATCAGTGTGGTCTTGATAGACTTAAACATCTCCGGAATCTCGGCCCTGATCGCCGCAGCCACCTCATCGTGGATCATCTGACGAAGCTCCTCGTCACTCACACCGCTCGCCTCAGGTCTGTGGCGTGTCCCAACCATGATGTCTCTGAAATATTAAACAACAATATCAAAGACTCATTCGAGCATGCTCGCACTCAATAACTCAACCCTACTTGTTCCTTAGTGTCCAAAGGATTCTTACTTAGAGTCCGCACTGCTCCGGTGTTTTCGGTAGTACAGGCCCTTATACTACCTCCTACACCGCATCAGTATTCACCCTAAGTCCTCCTCCTTGGATCCCAGATCACAAGTACTCTATATCTCACTGGCATAGGCTACCCTTTGGTAGACCTCTTATCAGCCCCTCATTGCTACCTACTCGCTCTCAAGCATCACATAACAGCATAATCCTTCCTAGGATAAGGCATCACAAAATCATGCCACTCTAGTCCTAATATGAATACCTAGCCAGCTCTAGCATGCATAATATAGCATATCATATCTCATAACCCATAACGTAAGGGCATTTTGGGGGTTCACCGTTCGGGCGCTGGCTGACCGTACACACTGCTCCGCTCTGGTTATCTCAAAATCTCTTGCTCTTTAGAAAAATTAGTTTTTATCGTTTGAAAAATTTCTCAAATCCTCAGTTTGAGTTCAGTTACGCCTGAAGGTGCATCCAAATCCCTCAAACCAAGGCTCTGATACCAACTTGCAACAACGTAAATTTTCAAAACAATTTTTCATTTTTTTAAAACGTAATTTCATTCAAGACAAACCATAAAATCCAATGTAACATGGTCATAATACAAAACATATGAATCCCAAGATCAATCATATCCAAATCCGCCTGTGTGTGTACGAGTCATGCCGGCGCCTTCCCACGGTCCTCACTAGTACCTGAGACACATTACACATAAACACTGTAAGCAAGAAGCTTAGTGAGTTCCCCAATATACCACTTACATACATACGCCTTTCCAGGCCATACTCCACATGACCTTCCGGTCTATGTGTCTCAGGGGACTTTCGTCCCAACTCGGTAAACCTTTCGGTCCTACCCATGTCGACCTTCCGGTCCACATCATATTGCCTTCCGGCCCATATGATAATGCCTTCTGGCCCATATCAAGCATATCATACATATCACATACATAGCGCATACGAAACAGACAACTCATAGTATACAATGCATATACCTCATAGTATACCAGACCTTCCGGTCACACATAGGTACCCTTCCAGGTACGGTATAGTGAGAAGACTCACCTTAGATGTCTCGGTAAATCTCTGACTCAGAAGAAACACGATCTAGCCTGCGCCTAATCACATAAAGTAAATACTCTCATAAATATATCTCTCGGGACTAGACTCAACCCACTCTTGGCACCCTCAGAAGGGAAAAAGACCATTTTACCCATCATTGACTCAAACGCCACATTTTTGACCAAAAGCTAAAAGTCAACAAAAGTCAATGGTCAAACTTTGACCCGACTCGTCGAGTGCACTTGGGCGACTCGGTGAGTCTACACGTGTCCACTAACTCTAAAGTCTCGCTTGGCACGTCGAGTTCCTTCCCTTACTCGACGAGTCACACCTGGCACGAATCGCGGGGCCACCCTGACTCAACTCGCCGAGTCTCAAGATCAACTCGGTGAGTTCCGCTTTGAACTCCAGCCTCTAATCCCCCCGACTCAATGAGTTATTCCTCCAACTCGGCAAGTCCACTCACTGAGTTATTCACGAGAAACCCTAACCCTACTCGCCGAGTCTGCCCTTGCACTCGGCGAGTTCATGCCATGCACAAACTCAAATGGCCTCCTAAGGTCGGATCTGTTCCTTGAATCCATAGATCTGACCTTCCCAAGTCTGATAAACACGTAAAGTTTGAAACTTGACACTCATGGGACGTCTATGAGGCTTCACTTGATGACTTAGTCCCAAAAGAAACATCCTTAGCTCAACACCTCCATATCTCAACATAAAGCAAGCTGAGATAAGCTCTATAGACCACTATGGGTCAAAATCGGAAGTATCAAAGTGAATAGGGCCATATCCTCACAATCTTCTTCCAATAAAGGTCATAAAATCTACATCTATGGATTCCTTCCACAAAACAGATAAAGGGGCGATAATATACCTCAAAGATGAAGTCTCTTGCTCGAAATCCATATATGCACAACCTCCTTGGTATCCTCTAAGCTGGAAATACCTCCTTCTTGCAAGAATCAACCACAAATATCAAGAAATGGCTCCTATCCTCTCACAAATGCTCTAGCTCCTTTAGGGTTTCTCTCTAGGGTTTGGTAGCCGCAAATGACGGCCCTAAGGACCTTTAAATAGGTCCCAAACCTAGAAAATTAGGGTTTCATTAAACAGCGTGGACTCGTCGAGTCCACTTCATGAACTCGCCGGGTCCAACCATGAACCTGGAAGAGAATCCGCGACCCTACTCAGCGAGTCTAAGCACCAACTCGCCGAGTCCCCTCACAACCCCCAAAAATAAAAGAATAAAATAAAATACCTTGGGAATCCGGATGTTACACACTCCCATCTAGGGTAAGGACCCAGTCCAGTGAGTCTTGCCAGGGTTCCCCTGATACCTGCTAACCATGCTTAAAGCAAAGGCTACATTAGGTCGAGTACACATCATAGCATACATGATCGATCCTACAGGTGAAGCATAAGGTACTCGACTCATTTCTGCTATCTCAGCCTCAGTACTCAGGCTTTATGTCTTACTTAATCTAGCGTTACTCTGGATGGGTAACTCTCCTTTTTTGGAGTCCTGCATGCTGAATATCTTCAGCACCTTCCAAGTAGGTACTCTGACTAAGTCCAATTAGGCTTTTACTCCGGTCTCTCAAGATCCTTATCCCTAGAATATAGGCAGCTTCTCCTAGGTGCTTCATAGAGAAACACTTCCCAAGCCAGGACTTAAATCCTTGCAGAGTTGGGATGTCATTTCCTATGAGTAGTTTGTCATCCACATACAAAACCAAAAACCTAAATATACTCCTAGTAGCCTTGACATATACACAAGATTCATCTTCACTCCTACAAAAGCCAAATTCTTTGACTTACTCATCAAAGCAAAGATTCCATCTGCGAGGTGCTTGCTTTAATCCATAAATGGATTTCTCAAGCTTACACATCCTATTAGGGTACTCTGTATTAACAAAACCCTCTGATCACTCAACTTTCTACCAACCTCTTCCTATCAATATCGTGCTCTGTCCCTTAAGAGATAGGAAGTAAGTCGGATCTTGTCTCCTTTTGAGACAACATCTCATACGAAAAGTGTTGGCGACATCTGCCAACCATTTGCTACTAACAATGGGGTCCTTAACCCCCATGACAATCTGAAGCCTCACAAGCTCTTAATTCCTGAAACATCAACATATGGGTCCCTATCATCACTGTTATCTCAGTGCAAATTACACTTGGCCTCTCATCACAAGTCTCTATAATGCCCTCCTTGATCATACTGAGGATCACAGGAGTCTGGTGAATGATATTGCACGTAATCTCAGATGGATTGAACTCCCTCATTTGATCATCGAGCTTCCTGGATACAGAGTCCGAGCCTGATCCTTCGTCGACACCAGAACTTCCATCTGGTCTACCATATAGCGTCACTATACTCGGTAATACACCATCACTAACATCACAATAGTCATCAAAACTTGAGGGATCTCCCACACTACAAGTTCCCTGGTCTTATCTCAGCCTTCCTTGATTCGAGTACATAACCTCTGCTTTCAGTAGTATGGGCCCATACTACCTTCCACATCTATCAATACTTTCCTCAAGAACTGCCTTGAGTCCACCAAGTCCCTTCTACGTCTACTTCTCTTAGCTACTCTCACCCTAGGCTTGCCCTAGGGTAATCATCAACTCACTCTCCGCCATCAGCTGTGTAAGAAGTCCCTAGTTTCATCCCCTAACTAGCTCGCGAATACTATTACATATTACTCAGACTAGATAATTCTTCGAATGAGAGATCCTACCCTACAACGGTTGGACTCAAAAAAGGGCTGTGAAATAGAGCTAGACCTAACCTTCTAGAATTATTTAGTCCTTGCAATATGTAATTTAACATATTCGTTTACTAGTTAGTGAAATACAACTAGAACTCCTAAAAGCACAAACGAAGCAACATTCGGGCATTAAGTGCATATAATCAAGCACATACTACTCTGGCTATCACACTGTCTGATTTATACTAGTATGAAATTCATAAAGCTGATACACATAATATAGGCACATAAGGCACCCTTCCTAGATCCTTAGTCCTAATATAGCATGTTGTTCTAATAAAACTGATAATCATAATATAGCATAACTTGTATGGGTAATTTGGGAGTACTTACTTGAGCTTGGCTGATTGTATGCACCACACCTTCTTTTCTTTTCAAAACTATTTTCTTAAAAATTCTTTTTGCTTTTTCTAAAACTCTTTTCTTTTGAAAAATTTATATCATTCCCTCAGTTTGAGTTCATACACACCCGAAAGTGTGCCCGAATCCCTCAAACCAAGGCTCTGATACCAACTTGAAAAATCCCAAAATACAAGCCAAAAATTTCGTTTTGAAATTAATATAAAAACTATAATCATCCATAATCAATAAGAAAACTAAGTGTTATGTATCTCAAAATCTCGCACCAAATACTGTTTCAAAAACAACTAATATAAATTAAGAGTCTCAACCAAATCCCAGGCTGAATATGGTGGTGTGTCCCATGCGATCATCCCGAGCTATTCCCTTTGCTAGCTGTTGTACCTGAAACCAAAACTGAAAACTGTAAGCACGAAGCTTAGTGAGCTCCCCCAAACTACCACATACCATATAAAAGCACATATAACAAATATTGGGCCTTGCCCACTACATTGGGCCCCGCCTGGCATCGGACCGAAATCCGGAATAACTTGGGCCCCGCTCACTACATCGGGCCCTACCGGGCATCGGACCGAAGTCTGGAATAACTTGGGCCTCGCCCATTGCATCGGGTCCTGCCCGGCATCGGACCAAAGTTCGGAATAAACTAAACATAACATAAATATAAACATATAACATAATCACATACACTGCATCGGGCTTGCCCAGCATCGAACCGAAGTCTGGAACATATAACACATAACATAAACATGCATGAATCACAAAGACATCAACCATACAAAACTACTTCTCGGGACCACCCCGGCATCGGACCGAAATCCGGAACAAACTGAACATATAAACTGCACCGGGCTTACCCCGACATACTGTAACTACATAAATGGGCCAACATTGGTGCCTTAGACCCGTTCCTACTGGAGGAAAACTCACATTATACTGTTGACCTCCTGCTGACAAAACCCTAGCTACTGGATGACAGATTCCCGAATCAGTCAACATCAAAATAACACCCAATTAATAATTGGGTTCCAATTCATAACCATAAGTCTATACTGTTGGAATAGTGCCTAAGCCCGTAACTATATTTGCTATGTACTTGACCCGGTTATGCATGGTCCTTTTGGGTTGCCTTCTCCAAAGCAACATGACAAGGTAATTTAAGGAGAAAGAGAGAATATTATGATTTATTAATATATTATAAGAATAATATATTAAAGGAGAAATCATATTTATTTAATTAGTATTGGTCATAAATTAATTAAGAATTAATTTGGTGACCAAAAGAGATTAATTGAATAAAGGGGTATAAACTGTCAAATGTATGATAGTTGAGTTTTGGGTTAAGGAAACTTAATGGACTTAAGGGGGAACGAAATTATGATGGGTATCCATCGTATTTTCGTCTAAGGCCTTATTCCAGAAGGTTCCTTGGGCTGCTTGGTGGCTAAGTTGTCCATTAGGGTTTAGACTGAAACCCTAGTAGCCTGTGACTATAAATAACACCCCTAGGGCATTGAAATCGGCTGCCACTTGATTCTCAGAGAACTCTAGGCCGATTTCTAGCTTCTCTCATCCTCTCTCATATTACCTTCTTGCTTATGGGGTTAGTGAACCATTAGAGGAGTTGCATTTGTGACTCTAAGCTCAAGAGAAGAAGAGAAGAAAATCTAAGCCAACATTTGAAGAGGTAAACATCTAGATCTGATTCTATATGTTAGTTTTGTTATTTGTATGCTAGGATAGGGTTTGTAAGTCTTGGAATCAAAGCATGTTCAATAGAGAAACCTAGATCCAAGCATTAGGGTTTGTATGAGCACATAGGAATGTTCTTATGCATAAAACCCACCAGTGGTATCAAAGCCTTGATTGGTTTCAGTTGTATGTGATGATAACTGTTTTGTTTGCTAAAAATCGAGTTTTTGGCCTCTACCCGACTCAAATCGGCGAGTCAGTATCTGGACTCGGCGAGTTGGTCCCTACTCGGCGAATTCAGAGTTGACTCGGCGAGTTCGAGCGTCAGACAGAGGGTATTTCGGGATTTAGCTGCTGTTTTGACTTGGATTTAATGCCTAATTCGTTTTTTGAAGTTAAAATCCGATTTTTATCTTAAATTAATGATTATCCTTGCCAAAACAATACACAATTTCAAATTTTTTGAATATTGGTTATTTATATGATAAATATCGATTATTTTAAATTATTTGGTAATTATCTAATGACTAAAATAAGATTAGGTCAAATATAGATAATTATGAAATTAATTGTTTAATTGAATTATTTGTTATTTGATCCCTTATGTTTTGAAAAGTTCAAAACTTGCCCTCGAGTTTTGAAATTTGAATTTTATGATTAAAAGTTTAATTTTGAATAATTTAAATTTCAAACCCTTAGAATTTTACAAGTTTAAAATTCAACCCTATACTATTATATATAATTACAAGCTTAATTAATATATATATATATATATATATATATATATATATATATATATGTATGTATATATATATATATATATATATATATATATATACATAGCTTAAAATGCTAGTCTTACCGTTAGTAGGCCTCATTCACGAAGCCAGTCTATAAGGTGGGTATAAGGTTGCTACCTATAAAATGGCGCTTAATGGATGTACACTCACACCTACCGCTTGCTTGACTGGTGCAGGGTCGTTAGCCAAACGGGTAGGATAGGGCAACCCTCTCCTCATTAAAAGTATAATGTAAGATACAAAGTAACTACATGTTTTTCAAATTCCCAATCTTAGTTACTTTAGGGTAAATGTGAAAATGATGCTAATCCATTGAATTACACTTCGTACCCTTGTTAAACGTTGATGGAGCGCGTGTGGTTAACCGTCACATCAATTTGGGGAGGACATTAGTAGAGAAGGGTGACTCGATGTTTGTCATAGATCAATGGAGCGTGTGTGGTTTACCGGCACATTGATTAGGTGATAGAGACATTGAGTGCACCATGTTGATTCGCATGGTTATTCACAATTTGTTTGCGATCCTCGGTATCCCAGTCGCAAATTTGAAATGCATATCGAGATTTAAACATGCCATTGAAGAGTTCAATGAATCTCAAAGATCTAGGAGTTTTCAATGCATTTAAAACCTAAATTGCCTTTTCGTTTTTCATGGTGAGAATTAGTGAATCGTCATTCACTTACCTTCAACTTATTTACTTTTAGAGTACGACATCCCTTTCTAAGTTGTAAATAACGTTGTTGGATCCTAGCCCTAATTTATCATTTGGGTGTTTAATTAGGGATTCATTTCTAATCAAACATTGTCCCTTTTCTTTTTCAGATGTCTGCAAATAACAACAACAACAACGCTTCCGGGTCATTGTGACAACCGTCAATTTTCGGTCAAGTCAAAGTCAACTAAAGTCAACAAGTCAAACCGGTCAACTCAATTTGCCCGTGGGTACTAGAGTTTACGTTATGTAATTTCTAAACAACTTGCTATTCTAATGAGAGATCATAAATTGAAAAGTTCGTACATCTAGATCTCCTTAACCTAAATCTGTGGTACGTGGCGAGCCAAACCGATAAAACAATGTTGCATACTCATCGGGAGTATGTAAGATCCTTAAATAAGGCTTAACAGGGTTTACGGACCTTGCATTGCGAAGCCGGACACTCACATTCGTCACACACAAAATCGCTCTCAGTCGTTTTCACTCCATCTCTTCTTATCGGAAATCTCTCCCAAATCTCTCTAAATACGTGAAATCTCTCCCAAATCTCTCTTTGTATGTGAAATCTCTCCAAGAATGTCAAATCTTTCCCAAATCTCTCTAAGTACGTGAAATCTCTCCAAGAATGTCAAATCTCTCCCAAATCTCTCTAAGTATGTGAAATCTCTCCCAGATCTCTCTTTGTATGAGAAATCTCTCCAAGAATGTCAAATCTCTCCCAAATCTCTCTAAGTATGTGAAATCTCTCCCAAATCTCTCTTTGTATGAGAAATCTCTCCAAGAATGTCAAATCTCTCTAAGAATGTGAAATATCTCCCAAATATCTCTCTGTATGTGAAATCTCTCCAAGAATGTCAAATCTCTCCCAAATCTCTCTAAGTATGTGGAATCTCTCTCAAATCTCTCTCAAAATCTCTCTCAACTTTCTATAATCACTCGGGGGATCCCGACCCTCAAATTTGGCGAAAACAGCCCAAAAACGGAAGTCTACGTGAAAAACAGACTTGAGGAACCGAAACCCCTCTTAGGACCCGAAAGTCCTCTTAGGACCCGAACCCTTCTGAGCCGAAGGCTGCTGAACCGAACCCGAAAGGTCCTCTCGGGCCCGAACCTCGCCTACACACCCGAACCCGAACCTTCGGCACATTTCGGGTCTGATCACTTTCTCTTCTGAAGACCGAAGACCGAGCCTTCGCTTCTGATGACCTACCGAGCCCTCGCCCCTTCGCTTCCTCGCCCCCTTCGCTTCCTCGCCCCCTTCGCTTCCTCGCCCCCTTCGCTTCCTCGCCCCCTTCGCTTCGCGCCTAGCAGCATTAGGGACCGAACCCAGCCTCAGGAGGACCGAACCTCGGCCAGGACCGAGAGGTCTCGCTGGGAAGCCTCTTTTCTCCCGGTTTTTGACTAATGTTGCGTTTTAGGCCCGTTTTTAATTGTTTTAACACGGGATTTTCACCCAAAACTTTATTTTAACATATAAGGACCCTTAATTATTAATTAATCATGTTTTTAAGGATAAAACCTTATCCAAAAGAGTGGGTGAAGTACAAAGGTAGAGTGTTGACTTTACTTTATTCTATGACACAAGCAACCTCCCATACCCACTCCAAGTCACTATTCCCCATCAGCCCTTACCTAGTCACTTCATTGTACTTTCCCCACCTTTTCCACCCACACAATTGGTCAAACGTTAGAAAAGTCTCCTCTCTCCTCACTTCTCTCATTTTCTCTTTTTTCACCAAAAAGATCAAACTCTTTTCTCTCTCACTTCCTCTCTCTAGAATTCGAGATTCAAGGGCTGATCTTGGGTTTTTCCTCCACATTTGGTAAGCAAAATCCATTCTCCTTATGATTATTTCACTTCTTTCTACTCAAATCATGGATATCTTACACAAACTCCATCATAATTGTGTTAGATCTTCGAATCTTCAAGTGATTCTTCAAGTGCTCTTGGGTTGAACACTTCTCTTCTCCAACACTCATCTTCTGAAATCACTCAAGGGGAGTTCATACCCCTACATTTTTATGTTTTCTTAAGTTTTTAGGGGGGGGGGGGGGGAATACAAGTTAAAACACCAAGAATATAACTAAAATTTTCTAACAGCTTTCATCAGAAAAGTTGGGCTCCATTCACGGACTGTTTTGGGTAACTTAAACATTTTTGTTTTCAAAACTGTTCTCGGTGCATGTAGTTCAAGCTTTTAGCTTTAAAAGGACTACTTGCACATCTCCATACGATTTTTCTACAATTTATCGTGATTTTTACAAAACTGTCTATCATTTCAAACACCAATCCGGACCAGTCTGTGATTATGGACTTTTTCACCCAAGTTAGAGGTCATTAAAAATCATGATAAAAATTATGAGTAAACTAGACACATTTTAAGAACTCTCAGAATTTACGAATTTATTTTTTGACTTCGTATGATTTTTCTATGACTTTTCTAAAACAGCGCAAAAAGGCTAAATTTAGTTAACAGCATATAAATTTCATAGCACTTTGTATTATGTTGAGCAAAGTGTATAACAATGAGTTCTAAATATTGAATGTGTTTCCTTGTTAGTTTATCATCATAAAATGAAACTTAGTCATTCATGATAAGATTATTCATTCATTTAGAACACGTATATTAAGCTATAATAAGCATAGTTTATGGATTCATAGCACTAATGCATTTTCATGAAAGAGTTCTTATACATTACAAACGTTTTGGATAAACTATAATAGTTATAGTTTATGTATCATTTACTTTTCAAACTTATTTATCAAAGGTTTTCAGTTTAGTTCACGTAAATTTGTTAATGAATAAATTTGTGAGTCATTCGCTTCGGGTTACTTCCAAAGTAACCAATTCAAAAAGTCCTGTAAATTGTAACCAGAATCTCTTGTAGGGAGAACGTGATAGTTGTGTATAGATCTATATTGGGTTTGACAAACCCACACCAAAGCTGCTTGCAACAGCTAGACCGGCATGTCTGTGGTGACAAGTGTCTTTTAACGGCGACGCCTGAAGAACATCGTATTACGAGGCCGTCTTTGTCAAGTATGGTTATGATAGCTCACATGTGGTATTAAAAATCATAAGATTTACGGGTTCTAACTTTAAATTAGCGAGTTATGTCTATTTAACTCACTGAAATTACTTTAAGTATGGAAAAATACTTGTACGCCTTCATATCAAAAAGGGTTTTATGTCGATTTAAAATCACTTTTTACATCAACAATTACATACTTTATTGTATACTTTCGGTCTTGGTATTTAAGACTACACATCATTCATTACGGGATTTTTCTCACATCAGAAAGGGTTTTATGCCGATTTAAAACCACTTTTATATCTTTAAGTATGACAAATATTTGTTCATTTTCGGTCCTGGTATTTAGGACCACATAACTTTTGTAAGAAAAATATTGGATTTTTCTTGGTAACATACATCTCTTTACAAAGATCGATTTTCAAACTCTTACTGTCAAAAGCTTATGAACTCACCAACCTTTGTGTTGACACTTTTCAAAACTACTTGTATTCTCAGGAATTCAGTGAAACAGGAAATCAACCACGTTTTGAGGATGAGATGATAAATCGTCAAACAGTTCATTTTGTATCATAATGTAATTGATTTGAATCATGTAAACATATACTTTGGTGTAACTTTTTCAATTATATTTATGATGGTTGTATTTACTTTGAGCACTATTATACTCGTTGTTGTGATACTCTACATGAAGTCCTCCACCCCCGGACGTTTCCGCCATCCTTGGTTTGGGGGTGTGACAGATTGGTATCAGAGCATTGTTTATAGTGAACTCAGTATATTGAACCACATAAATAATACAAACTATAAATGCATTGGGACTAGAGTCTCTGATTTAAAGTTTTCAAAACAACTACACTTTTAGAAATAAGTAGTTTCTTATTAAAAGTATACAGGCATGCATACATACTAAGGTCAACATCATTCTAGAACAAAACAAAAGTAATGATTGTTGGATATCACAGGTAAGCTCGGGGATGTATGATCAGTCTTGGGAATGGCATAGCCTGATCAACTATGCTAGTCCGAGGAGTGATTAGCACATGCCCAAGAATGGTTATGATATGGCAACAAGTCTAAATACTTACCAACACTACCACAATGAGAACATTAGAACAGAACACGTGTTTAAAATACTATATGAGTATTTTGTAATATCATAACTTATATAAAAACTAAATAGATCCTTAATAATAGGTCTATAGTCCCTAAGTGGATACCCTAAGATATTACATAACTTAGAAATCATAGACTTAGAATTTGTGGTCATTGCCTTACTTCCTTTTCCTTGTTTGGATGTGGATCTAGGGTAGGATCACTTATTCGAAGGTCTATCATGTCTTGTTATATGTAATTAGTATGCACTATGTCATTATAGAAGTAACTAATACGGATCACCCCTATAAGTAATTAATTATAGAGTTAGACGCCTACTAATTATCTCTTCCACTCCTATTCTCGCACGTACAACATAGTAAGATCCTACTTATCGGACGACCCTTACTTTCCCAATCCGAACCCAAGAAGTGGTGAATGGTTATGAGGGGAATCAGAAGCGGAACCGGAGGTAATCAATCCTCCATGCATAGCAAGGGTTTCCGCGAACCGTTTCGACTACATCGAACCTGTGCCCCGTTGGGCAATCGTGATCGAGGGTTGAATGTCGATAGCAATGGCAACAACCACCATGTGGAGACCAACGAGGGTGCTATGACCTCAACCACAGGGGACCGAATGACAGAGCCCTCCCGGCGAAGACCCGGCAGATTGCGAACATCGGGGATTAAAGCAGGTAGACTACAACCTGAGTTCGGAAACTGCGCGCTACTACAGGCCCTATTGTCTCACGTACCCGAGACTCGGAAATAGACTACTATTTGGAGACCAACTCTTTGTTTAGGACCTTATCGCCACTCAGGCAGAGGCAAGAGAGTAACGGGGTAGACACATGACATTCAAAGAGAGGAGGATTGCAGCCAAGCATCGATTGACAGAGCTGCAGGGTGCATCGAGTTTGCCTCAGGCATCACAAGGGACGGATCGTCGTAAGTAGAGTTCATACCGCTCAAAAGACCTTGTAAATTACATTCGTGAGTATGCGTTGGTGCTACACTATTCTAGGCGTAAGCACGACACTGGGATTTAAGCGGTCATACTAAACGAGGGATCTAGTTGCTATCAAAACTTTTCCATGCACGGATGTGAGGTAAACCTACATCTAGGTCAAAAATTTTCGCTGAAACCATAATTACTAGAATCATATTAACAAGATGGGCTTAGGATATACCTAACAGACTCGAAGGTCTATTTAGTCTTAGTTATATAACTAAGCATACTTCAATTGGTCATAATAAGGACCTAGCTTGGGTCAAGTATAAGGTTTCACTTGGATACAGAACTACTGAAATACATGAGTTTACCATATAAAGACTCTCGTTACGAATTGTTTTCAGAACACCCTTAACAACCGAATTACGTTACAAATCGACATAAGATAAACTTAGTAAGAAAACTCGCGACGTTTAGCCATTCTAAAAACTCGTTATCATCTCACCTTTAAACATTTCGTTGGGAAGTTCCTTCTTCATAGACTTATGGAGTGCGATCGTTCAGGCACTAATACACTGGGTCCCATCAAAACTCCTTGGCCAAGCGTGTTTTGACAAACATGATTCTAAGATGAGTAAAGCTTAACGCCCGTATGAGACCTACTCCTACCCACTGCCAAAACTCCATCTCAGGAGCGTTAGCGGAAACACTAGGAATAGTACAATAATGTGCAAAAATTTATATGCATAAATATAAATCGTAAGAACGCACTTGAGATGATTATCCCCACTAATGAATTCGTTTTTCGTCATGGAACAGAGCTATGTCTTCATCAAGGGGAAATCAACCAACTAGCAAGGCGCCAACCCTGCAGATAGATTCTGCTACTTTTCAGGCTGCAGTCACGGCAGCCGTGACAGTCGTCATGGTGCAATTCAATGCTAACAACGCCAGCAGAAGTGGAAGCGGTATTGACAATACAGATTGTGGTAACAATCAGGAACACCAATGGGGGTCTGCCAGCGAAAATACCTCAGGTCACAAACCTACGAACAAGAAGAGAAAGTTTTGGAACATGAAAAAGCGCCACCAATCTCAAAGATTTACTAAAAGACAACAACCCATGGCCACCCCTACCATTACAACAGCAGTCACGACACATGCCTCGACACTAGCCACGGGGTCTGCCACCCAAATGACGGCGAAACCATATAAAGGATCACTCCCAAAGTGTAACCAATGTGGCTTCCATCACAATGAGGATTGTCGGGAAATGCACTGTAAAAACTGCAATAAGAAAGGGCATACCTTTTGTTTCTGTAAGGCCCCAACCCAGCATCTCCCTTCAATCACCAGCACCAGGACAGACCCATTATGCTACTTATGCGGTGAAATGGGACACTTCAAGAGAGAGTGTCCAACCGAGAAGAATAACGGAGGAGCTGGAGGAGTGTAACAAACGAACCAGTAGGAGCAGCAGGGAACCATATTAGGACTTTTGTAAAGTTTCCAACGACAAAAACGTTTAAGTACCATATGTTTGTAATGAATTTGGTATGCTTGCTAAATTCACCGACTTTCTAAAATTTAGTTAAAATACTCTCTCTCATTCAAATCAAACCAAAGACATTCATATATGATCTTAGGATCATTACCGGTAAGATGTGATGACTTTGTACATACATCGGGGTTAATTATAATCAAAATACTGAAGTCTTGAAACAAATAATTTCATCATGAATCCTATTTCGTGTCCAGTAGTAAGAATTGAGTGGGGCCACCCACTCGAC
This sequence comes from Lactuca serriola, assembly GCF_051521515.1. Classification (NCBI taxonomy): domain Eukaryota; kingdom Viridiplantae; phylum Streptophyta; class Magnoliopsida; order Asterales; family Asteraceae; genus Lactuca; species Lactuca serriola. The sequence continues at coordinate 1,404,193 of NC_136409.1, read as the reverse complement.
AATTTCACCAACATCAACTTACATACAACGTTCGTATACCGCTCGATCGTAGGGAGACCTGTCAGGGATCATGATATCAAGTATCATTACTGGCTATCGAAACACACCCACTACCGGTGCTAGACACTATGGTATGAATCATCTACAATAATAGTAACATCAAACAAAATGAAATCACCCTGAAAAGAAACACAAGATACTCTATCACTCTAGTGATCTCTTCTTGCGAATACAGCTTAACTCGTGTTATCTAAAAAGATATTGCTGTCATCATCCAATTTTCATTGATATAGCCCTCATCTTCCCGATTTAATGTCTATAAAAGGACCCTTCACCTAACCCCCCGAATATCGAAACCTTCGTCTCTCCTAAACATCCAGCACGGACCTCCGGGTCATCTCTTGCTGTGGAACTCCAAAACACGACCAGAGGAGTGTTATACTTCCCGAAAACTTATCACAAATATTTACAGGAGACCTTTGGGAATGTCACGCATGTAGCAGACAAGGTTCAAGCACAAAAGCTTGGGACAGATATGGTACGAGTCGTACCATGAGCTTCGGGCCAAGGTTGCCCAGAAGGACGAGTAAATGTCCTACCATCCCAAAAGGCCTAGTTGCGTAAACCAAACCCACATTTTCCTACTGAGCTACAAAAACTATCAGGTCAAACCTGTCGAACTACTCAGCAATGAAATTGAAGAACCAAGCTTCTCACCCTGGAAAACTTTGGTCTTATTCTTCAAATAGAAAGGCAAATTGCTCATAGTTCCATCGACTTCAGAGGCCCCGACAATATGTCCAGTAAAAACCTTTACTATCTGCCTCGCATAAACGAATAGGCCGACCAACCACAAGGAACGAGGTACCCTTCAGGAATTGGACCTGAGATCTGAATATCACCAGTCACGAGTATTGGAAAAGGATGTCCGAGGACAACCCTTCAAATCCGATGCGGACGCTGCAAGTCCGTAGTGATACCCCTCGGATAGGACCAACCCGCTCGCAATATTCATAGGATATGCCATTCTTACTAGGATCCGTTAGTCATTGTCATTGTAAATGACTTTCTTATCTACCCTCGTAGTTAGAAGGAAACCAAGGAGAGCAGCTACAACAAACCGCGAAAGCAATACGATCAGAGAAGCTTTACTTGAAGTTCTCTAGATACGAGTTTTGGAATTGAGGAGTCAATTTCCTAATACACATCATTATCAATGTGGAAATCCTTAAGGACCCTTTCAATTTATCAAAAACCATTGAGAAACAGTCAGCACCAAAGGCGTCAGCGGGAATACGCCAGAATTCCGGGTCTCACTGACCTACCGTCTTAGTTCCTTTGGAACTTCTCATAAATTACAGAACCCCCTTACGACTTTGACCCTAAAGGGAGCAACCCTCGACTGGGAAGAGAAGCAAAAGGAAGAAACCTTTAGAACTCCAAAATAAGAGACCAAATTGCTCTGGAGGCCTCACTCTAGGAAGTCTTAGTACTCTTTGGAAAGCGTGGAAAGCCAAAACCCCAGATAATTATGCCTTTTGAGATTCTTGTCAGAATCAGCCCTGTAAATCGCAACTTCAGCCTACTCCCGCGAGCTTGGTAAAGTACATTCTACCCGACACATCCCGAACTTGGAGAAGTATCTATCTGACGAGACTCTTGTAATCCCCCTCGACGAGATCGAGTTCCACAAGAGCCTCACCTTCGTGAAAGAACCACAGTGACCATGGACCGAGAGGTTAAGCGAACGCAACAACGCCGCTTCCCATTAGTGGAAGTTTGCTGGAATACTAACCAAGGACCTGGAGTCGCTTGGGAGTGTGAGAATCAGTCGATTAGGAAGTATCCCCACTTCATGGCTCGATTGTGCATGCCCACTCCTTGCCTAAATTCAAAATTTCGGGACGAAATTCCCTCTAACGGGGGGATGATGTCACAACCGTCAATTTTCGGTTAAGTCAAAGTCAACTAAAGTCAACAACTCAAACCGTTCAAGTCAATTTGCCCGTCGGTACTAGAGTTTACGTTATGTAATTTCTAAACAACTTGCTATTCTAATGAGAGATCATAAATTGAAAAGTTCGTACATCTAGATCTCCTTAACCTAAATCTGTGGTACGTGGCGAGCCAAACCGATAAAACAATGTTGCATAATCATCGGGAGTATGTAAGATCCTTAAATAAGGCTTAACAGGGTTTACGGACCTTGCATTGCGAAGCCGGACACTCACATTCGTCACACACAAAACCGCTCTCAATCGTTTTCACTCCATCTCTTCATATCGGAAATCTCTCCCAAATCTCTCTAAGTATGTGAAACCTCTCCCAGATCTCTCTTTGTATGAGAAATCTCTCAATGTCAAATCTCTCCCAAATCTCTCTAAGTACGTGAAATCTCTCCCAAATCTCTCTTTGTATGTGAAATCTCTCCAAGAATGTCAAATCTCTCCCAAATCTCTCTAAGTATGTGAAATCTCTCCCAGATCTCTCTTTGTATGAGAAATCTCTCCAAGAATGTCAAATCTCTCCCAAATCTCTCTAAGTATGTGAAATCTCTCCCAGATCTCTCTTTGTATGAGAAATCTCTCCAAGAATGTCAAATCTCTCCCAAATCTCTCTAAGAATGTGAAATCTCTCCCAAATATCTCTCTGTATGTGAAATCTCTCCAAGAATGTCAAATCTTTCCCAAATCTCTCTAAGTATGTGGAATCTCTCTCAAAATCTCTCTCAACTTTCTGTAATCACTCGGGGCATCCCGACCCTCAAATTTGGTGAAAACAGCCCAAAAACGGAAGTCTACGCGAAAAACGGACTTGAGGAACTGAAACCCCTCTTAGGACCCGAAAGTCCTCTTAGGACCCGAAAGTCCTCTTAGGAACCGAACCCTTCTGAGCCGAAGGCTGCTGAACCGAACCCGAAAGGTCCTCTCGGGCCCGAACCTCGCCTACACACCCGAACCCGAACCTTCGGCACATTTCGGGTCTGATCACTTTCTCTTCTGAAGACCGAAGACCGAGCCTTCGCTTCTGATGACCTACCGAGCCCTCGCCCCTTCGCTTCGCGCCTAGCAGCATTAGGGACCGAACCCAACCTCAGGAGGACCGAACCTCGGCCAGGACCGAGAGGTCTCGCTGGGAAGCCTCTTTTCTCCCGGTTTTTGACTAATGTTGCGTTTTAGGCCCGTTTTTAATTGTTTTAACACGGGATTTTCACCAAAAACTTTATTTTAACATATAAGGACCCTTAATTATTAATTAATCATGTTTTTAAGGATAAAACCTTATCCAAAAGAGTGGGTGAAGTACAAAGGTAGAGTGTTGACTTTACTTTATTCTATGACACAAGCAACCTCCCATACCCACTCCATGTCAGTATTCCCCATCAGCCCTTACCTAGTCACTTCATTGTACTTTCCCCACCTTTTTCCACCCACACAATTGGTCAAAGGTTAGAAAAGTCTCCTCTCTCCTCACTTCTCTCATTTTCTCTTTTTTCACCAAAAAGATCAAACTCTTTTCTCTCTCACTTCCTCTCTCTAGAATTCGAGATTCAAGGGCTGATCTTGGGTTTTTCCTCCACATTTGGTAAGCAAAATCCATTCTCCTTATGATTATTTCACTTCTTTCTACTCAAATCATGGATATCTTACACAAACTCCATCATAATTGTGTTAGATCTTCGAATCTTCAAGTGATTCTTCAAGTGTTCTTGGGTTGAACACTTCTCTTCTCCAACACTCATCTTCTGAAATCACTCAAGGTGAGTTCATACCCCTTACATTTTTATGTTTTCTTAAGATTTTAGGGGGGAATACAAGTTAAAACACCAAGAACATAAGTAAATTTTTCTAACAGCTTTCATCAAAAAAGTTGGGCTCCATTCACAAACTGTTTTGGATAACTTAAACATTTTTGTTTTCAAAACTGTTTTAGGTGCATGTAGTTCAAGTTTTAAGCTTTAAAAGGACTACTTGCACATCTCCATACGATTTTTCTACAATTTATGGTGATTTTTACAAAACTGCCTATCATTTCAAACACCAATCCGGACCAGTCTATGATTATGGACTTTTTCACCCAAGTTGGAGGTCATTAAAAATCATGATAAAAATTATGAGTAAACTAGACACATGTTAAGAACTCTCAGAATTTACGAATTTATTTTTTGACTTCGTATGATTTTTCTTTGACTTTTCTAAAACAGAGCAGAAAGGCTAAATTTAGGTAACAACATATAAATTTCATAGCACTTTGTATTATGTTGAGCAAAGTGTATAACAATGAGTTCTAAATATTGAATGTGTTTTCTTGTTAGTTTATCATCATAAACTGAAACTTAGTCATTCATGATAAGATTATTCATTCATTTAGAACACGTATATTAAGCTATAATAAGCATAGTTTATGGATTCATAGCACTAATGCATTTTCATGAAAGAGTTCTTATACATTACAAACGTTTTGGATAAACTATAATAGGTATAGTTTATGTATCATTTACTTTTCAAACTTATTTATCAAAGGTTTTCAGTTTAGCTCACGTAGATTTGTTAATGAATAAATTTGTGAGTCATTCGCTTCGGGTTACTTCCAAAGTAACCAATTCAAAAAGTCCTATAAATTGTAACCATAATCTCTTGTAGGGAGAACGTGATAGTTGTGTATAGATCTATATTGGGTTTGACAAACCCACACCAGAGCTGCTTGCAACAGCTAGACCGGCAGGTCTGTGGTGACAAGTGTCATTTAACGGCGACGCCTGAAGAAGGTCGTATTACGAGGCCGTCTTTGTCAAGTATGGTTATGATAGCTCACATGTGGTATTAACAATCATAAGATTTACGGGTTCTAACTTTAAATTAGCGAGTTATGTCTATTTAACTCACTGAAATTACTTTAAGTATGGAAAAATACTTGTACGTCTTCATATCAAAAAGGGTTTTATGTCGATTTAAAATCACTTTTTACATCAACAATTACATACTTTATTGTATACTTTCGGTCTTGGTATTTAAGACTACACATCATTCATTACGGGATTTTTCTCACATCAGAAAGGGTTTTATGCCGATTTAAAACCACTTTTATATCTCTAAGTATGACAAATATTTGTTCATTTTCGGTCCTGGTATTTAGGACCACATAACTTTTGTAAGAAAAATATTGGATTTTTCTTGGTAACATACATCTCTTTACAAAGATTGATTTTCAAACTCTTACTGTCAAAAGCTTATGAACTCACCAACCTTTGTGTTGACACTTTTCAAAACTACTTGTATTCTCAGGAATTCAGTGAAACAGGAAATCAACCACGTTTTGAGGATGGGATGATAAATCGTCAAACAGTTCATTTTGTATCATAATGTAATTGATTTGAATCATGTAAACATATACTTTGGTGTAACTTTTTCAATTATATTTATGATGGTTGTATTTACTTTGAGCACTATTATACTCATTGTTGTGATACTCTACATGAAGTCCTCCACCCCCGGACGTTTCCTCCATCCTTGGTTTGGGGGTGTGACAGTCATTCTCGTTGATGAACTTGTGTCAGAAAGTGACATTTTTTGATGGTTCAAACTTCAACGAGCGGATGAGGTATATTTGCATGATCACACGCTACGAGGACAAAGAATATTTCCTCGATGAAAAGCTTGAGAAGATCATCCCAGATGTTGCTACTCCTGAAGAGTTGGCCGCCTTTGAGGCCCATGAGCATGATGCTACGAAAGTTCATTGCATCATGCTGGCCACCATGAACCTCGAACTCCAAAAGTCCTATGAGGACATGTATCCGTATGAAATGCATCAGGATTTGCTGGACAGGTATCACCAGAGCACGAGACAAGAGCGCTATGAGATCATTACTAACATGATCACCGCTAAGATGGGGAGTGGAGAATCCCTAACCTCTCATTTGTAGAAAATGCAGAGGTATGTTGATCGTCTTCTCAAACTTAATGTTAAGTTTGATGAGGATTTGGCTATCGACATAATCCTCCACTCCTTGCCTTCCTGCTACAGCTAGTTTAGGATGACCTACCACATGAACAAAGAGGAGGTCTCCTTGAGCAAGCTCCAAGGACTCTTGAGGACTGCTGAGAGCAACCTCAAGGACAAATCCATTGCACCGTTCCCTGCTGTGGCCGCTCCTGTGATGGCAATAGGTCAAGGAAAGTGTAAAAAGAGGAAGGCACCATGTAAGAGCCACCATAAGGGAAAGCCCCGAGATGGTTCGTCCTTAAGTGGGACCAAAGCTGGCCCTGCTAAACCCTCTTCCGATCCCAAAGAATCAGAGTGCTTCTATTGCCACCAAAAGGGCCACTGGAAGCGAAGCTGCCAACAATATTTGCAAGACATAAGAGATGGGAAGATTAATCCCACCTTTGTAGGTATATATTCTATTAAATCTAATAACTCATCATTTGCTACTTCATGGGTTCTTGATACAGAGTGTGGTTACCACATTTGTTCTGATGTGCAGGGCCTAAAAAGAAGTATGGAAGTGGAACATGGGAAGATGAACCTGATTATGGGAAACAGAAGATCGTCGTCTATGACCAAAGTTGGTGTTTATTCTTTAGTGTTGAGTAATGGGTTAGGGATAGATTTAGACAATTGCTGTTATTCGCCAGATATGGCAAGAAACATTATTTCATTTCACAGGTTGTTTAGACAAGGTTTCAGATATTCTTTTGATAATAGTAATGGTTCTATTAACGTTTATTTGAATGGTGTCTTTTATTTCAATTCATTACCTTGTAATGGGATTTATGAATCTGTGATGATTGTTGATAATTTAGGAAATAATGTTTTGAATATTGATTCGTCTACTAGTCTAGACAAAGCATGCTTGTGGAATTGTCGCCTTGGCCATGTCAACAAGAAACACATAGCCCAACTCCAAAAGGATGGAGTGTTGGAGTCATTCGACCTTAGGGACGATGACACGTGTGAATCTTGTTTACTTGGGAAGATGACCAAGTCACCCTTTACTAGCACTTGTGAAAGGGGTGAGGGTTTATTGGATCTCATACACACCGATGTGTGTGGGCCCTTTAGATCCACCACATGCGATGCTTATTGCTTCTATGTGACTTTTACAAATGATTATAGCAGATATGGATATATCTACTTAATCAAGCAAAAGTCAGAAACCTTTGAAAAGTTCAAAGAGTTTAAGAATGAAGTGGAGAATCAACTGGGAAGGAAAATCAAGATGCTTCGGTCAGACCGAGGAGGAGAGTACCTAAGTCTTGAGTTTCACGACTAGCTATAGGAATGCGGAATTGTCTCGCAATTAACGCCTCCGAGGACACCACAATTGAATGTTGTGGCTGAGAGACGTAATCGGACATTGTTGTACATGGTTCGTTCTATGATGCGTCAGACTTCGTTACCAATAGCTTTATGGGGGTATGCCTTAGAGACTACCGCCCATATACTTAACTTAGTTCCCACCAAGAAGTTTTCCAAGACTCCTCACGAGATGTGGACAGGGAAGGCTCCCTCGTTGGCACACATTAAGGTTTGGGGTTGTGAGGCTTTCGTAAGACGAGAGACTCACGAAAAGCTAGAACCTCGTAGTGAGAAGTGTTATTTCATTGGCTATCCGCAGAAGTCTTTTGGCTACCTTTTCTATAGACCGAGTGACAATGTTGTCTTCATTGCTAGAAGAGGAGTTTTCCGAGAAAGGGAATTGTTAAGCCAAGAAGACAATGGGAGGAAAATTGAACTTGAAGAGATTCAAGATCAAAGCGATAAAGGAGCCTCTAACACTGGCACTCAACTTGAGGAGGAAACTCCTGTTGAACCTGTTGACGAATCCTTACCTCTTCGACGTTCCACTAGGGCTAGTGTTCCACCCCAGTTTTATGGTTTTCATATTACTACTGAAGGGGATACATTTATTAGTGATAGTACACTAGTAAATTTGGACGAACCTAGTAGCTAGAAGGAAGCCATGGCAGGCTCGGAGTCTGCTAAATGGAAAGAGGCGATGGACAGCGAGATTCAGTCCATGTATGACAACAAAGTTTGGAATTTGGTTGATAATGTACCGGGTCGCAAGACAGTCGGGTGCAAGTGGATCTTCAAGAAGAAGGACATGGATGGGAATGTGCATACTTATAAAGCACGATGCGTTTCATGATTATGAAATATGGCAGATGGATGTAAAAACTGCTTTCCTTAATGGAAAGTTGGCTGAGGATGTTTACATGAATCAGCTAGAGGGTTTTGTTGATGCAAAGCATCCAAATAGAGTATGCAAGCTTGAGAAATCCATTTATGGATTGAAACAAGCGTCTCGCAGATGGAATCTTTGTTTTGATGAGAAGGTTAAAGAGTTTGGCTTTCTACGAAGCGAAGATGAATCTTGTGTGTATGTCAAAGCCAATGGGAGTATAGTAAGCTTCCTCGTATTTTATGTCGACGACATACTGCTTATAGGAAACGGTGTCCCAACCTTGCAGGAGGTCAAGGCCTGGCTTGGGAAATGTTTCGCTATGAAGGACCTCGGAGAGGCTGCTTATATTCTGGGAATAAAGATAGTAAGAAACAGAGAAAAGAGACTAATAGAACTCAGTCAGGATACATACTTGGATAAGGTACTAAAGCGTTTTAGTATGGAGAATTCCAAGAAAGGGGAGTTGCCGATCCAAAGCAATACCAAGCTGAGTATGACTCAGAGCCCGAGTACAGAGGCAGAGATAGCTGATATGAGCTGAGTACCATACGATTCCGCAGTAGGCTCTATCATGTATGCTATGACTTGTACTCGCCCTGATGTGGCCTTCGCTTTGAGCATGGTCAGCAGATATCAAGGGAACCCTGGTAGAGCTCATTGGATTGCAGTCAAGAATATTCTTAAGTACCTTCGTGTTGGGTCGTGTTTTGTATGTTGCGTCTATTGGGCTCGTTTGTTAGTCCGTTTTTGTATCTCCGGTATGGGCCTGTCCATCCGTAAGCATAGTAGGGTTTATTATAAATATAGGTGCTTGCATGCATCTTAGAATAACGATAGTAATCATAGTAACGATAGAATAGATTGATCAGAGAAGTTTTATTATCGTTCTTGTAACCCTAAATGTCACAACTGTGAATTTTAAGCTATGTAATCTATACATTCAAGTTAATGTGAATCAAAAACTTTAATCAAATACAAGATACAAGTACTATAAATAGTCATCAAACAATTGGAGACCCTAGAAGTTTTGGTTAAGTCCATTTTGGACTAAGACTTCTTTATTGGATCCAAATGGACCAATAAGCTTCCAATTGGACTATCATGGGTTTAGGACCCTAATTGGGCTCTAATTGGACCCACATTCGTCTATTTCAATATTTTGGGCTAGGTAGAACCTAGAAGGAAATAAAACACAAGTTTTGATCCATAATTAAACCTAACCTAGCTTAATAAAGCACAAAAATCACAATTTTATTTTATAAGTCCAATAAATACCCTAATTAACACTAATGTTGGGCTTAGGAGCAAAAAGCCCAAAAACCTTTTTTTTTCCTTCCCATTTTCGGCCCAAAAGAAAAGCCCAAGAAGAAGGGTTGACTATTTGCTTGCCACCTCATTATTACCCAACATGTCTCCATGCATCTTAGTCCATATCTCCATGCAAATCACTTCAAAAGTCATTTCTTCTTCTCTCCTCTCTCACTCTCGGCCAAGCATCATCACACACACCAAAATATCTCAACTTTCTCTCTAGAACACTCAAAGAACTCTCCTTCCCTCCCCTCTCCAAAAATCTCGAAATTTAGGGACTTTCCAAGAGGATTTTGCAAGTAAATCATCATCTAAGGTAAGATTATGCATAGATCTATGGTTTAAATTCTTTTATTATCAAAATCCTTTCCTAATCTATATAAAAATCGTGATCTTACACCCTAGAATCATCTCAAAACTCAAGATCTTCATCAAAGGGAGCCAAGGCCAAAAACACTTCATTTTTCTTCCATCTTTTCTTCCAAAAACCGAAACAACACCCCAAGGTGAGATTCATACCCCTATTTTCTGTTTTTAAGAGTTTTTGTGGGGGGGAATACAAGTGAAAGTGTAGATCTATATGTGTTTGTATGCCTTGTATGATTTCCATGCTTATATGTATGCTTATATGTGTTTTAATGTGGGATCTAGCCATTAAACCCCTCAAAACCGAGATATAACTCATGTTTTATGTTATTAGCTTCAAATATGTTCTTACATAATAAGTGATACTAGATAAATAGCCAAGTGGTTAGCAACAATTTTCTTTAAGCTAAAAACACACATTTTGGGCCAAAAATGTGAAAAATCCAAAATTAAGGGCCCAAATCGACATTTTACAGATTCTGATGGTTGGAATGTGCCAAAACAGTTTCCCTAAAACTATTTCTGGAATTCTATTCAATTAGAGGATTAAAAATATAAATTTCAAGCCTATTGGGCTAAAAATGAAAATTTCGGCCCAAGGAGGCCCATTATGCGAATTTTTCTGTTTTGAAGGGCCAAAACTGTGAAATTCTGTAAAACAGTGGACTATAAGTGTCCCAAACCCTTTTCAAAGGTTTAAAATGCTTTTTAAATTTAAAAAGGACCAAAGTTGCAAAAATTTTCCATTTTGGGCCAAAATTGTCAAAATTGCGAAAAGAAGGGCTAAAACCGAGAAAAACTGCATTTTCAGGGACCTAAACTGTTTTCTATGGAAAATATGCTGGAAAATATTAATTTCAATAATTTTTGGTGTTAAAATGTCAAGAAAAATAGTTTAAGGACCAAACCGGGAAATGTTGAAATAAAAGGGTTGAAAATGTAAATTTTACAAATAATGAGGGGCTGAAAACAAAAATATTTCAAGGCTGATACACTATGTACAATTTGATCAAATAACGATACCTCGACTACCAACGAAATACAACTCATTACAATACCAAAAGTCGTTGCTAAACGAATTGGCTCGGTCTCGAGCCAATGGAAATCTACAACTACTAACTCTTTGATACATACAAATAACGACTGGTAATACATATACATTCGAGTGTGCACAGACGTCTACGCACCATCTTCGGGCCCCAAAAGTGTAAAATCTTGTTTGTTGGGCCTAGCTAGCCCAATGACCTGATCTTAAGGCCCGAAGACATTTTTTCTACGAAGTGTTGAGTCTTACCGACTTGGCACAACGTAGGGTGACTTTCAATGGCTTGTACCATTGGACCCCAAGGGCCATGGTATTGCTAGAAAAGTCTACACATTTTACGAGGCGGGTCGGGGACCCCTCGCACACATTTTTCCCCAGCCGGTTAATAGAGTTATCGGGGTCTTCGTGACCTCTTTCTCTTCGGATGCGGGACCACTCATAGTCCGGGCGATTGGATAACGTGATTAGTACTGACGACGCCTTCGGGAATCGTTGGTATATCTATAAACCGGGCATTTGCGTAATGCGGGTTTGTAGTAAATAATCAATGCTCGAGAACCTTCCAACGTCGCTTGGGACCGATACTACTATTTTTGTAATGGTTTCAACGCAACTCAACGGATTTCAAAAGAACTAGGGGAACATCGGGTTTCCCTAGGGTTTTTATCACATACAGATTTTAAACGCATACAACTTAAATGAACAATTTTTGCAAGTATAGAAACAAACAAGCATACCTATGGATCTTCACAAACGTTTTTGAAAGCTTTTCTTTTCAGAAAATATCGGATTTTCTGGTGGTTTTTCAAACAATATAAACATTCGATTTCAAACACTACTTATGAACTCACCAACATTTCATATGTTGACGTTTTTCAAAATACTTGTATTCTCAGGAAACCAGTGAGTCAAGGGAAATCATGCTCAGTGACGGTTGCAGTTTATTTTCGAATGAACCAAACAATATTAATTTTTGGAAATGTAATATCTCAAACAATGTATGACATGTAAACACTACTGGTTGTATTATGTTGATGAATGGTGACGAATGTTGTTTTGTTTCATATATATTCAATGTTATGGTATTCAATTGAGTCACGACAGCCCTCGGACGTTTCCGCCGTCTGGTTCGGGGGTGTGACAGGTTGGTATCAGAGCTTTGTTTATAGTGAACTAGCATGTCGAGCCATACATTGATATGCAACTATAAACCAAAAAGAGGGACTAACATAACTCTGAACAAAACAAATAAATAAAATACACTTGCCTGCATTAGGAGTAAGGACCTAACACTGAATCAAACACCATAATACTGGTATCTCGGTTAATTCGGGACTGTTCTTAGCGATACCAAGGAGTGAATGTAGCCTGATCAACTACATTCTCTCCAAGGTAAAGCTAACACATGTCTTGATGAGATCGGAATAGCCAGGGAACCTAAAAATTATACCCTCTATCACCCAAAAAGAGAATATTTGCTTAGTCTGTGTAATAGTCATAGCACCCTAGGAATAATGTAGCATAATTACGTACTCGCGCAGACAGCATGGCTGGTTTTCATCACCCTGGAGACCCCTACTTCCCTAATCAGGGAAACAACGGGTGGCTAGAGGAGGAGGAGGAGCCCGAGGAGGAGCAGCAGGGTATCCAGTTTCATCAGGCCTTAGTAGCTCACGGGATGCTTGTGGATGAGCCGGGAGAGAATCCAGGAGAAGCACACGACGTCGAACCCGACGAATATGTAGACACTGACTACGAAATTGGAGAGCTCGACGATGACGACGAAGACGGCCGGGTCGGGGACCAGGACCCCATCCCGCCATGCGAGGACGAGGCACAACCAGATCACCCTGCCCCACCAGTGAACCCCCCACGAGAGAACCGTTCCCTCGAAGCTGAGATCGCTGCACTGCGACAACAGCTGTATGCTATGGAGGCTCGGGCAGTGCAAGCAGAGCATGAGAGGGATGAGGTTATAGGAGACATGGCAGAGATGGCGCAGCTACTGGCACAACATTTCGGCATATGACTTCGGCACCACCTCCTGACGCAGCTCATCGCGGTTAGGGATAGACCTATCGTAGTAGGATATTAGTAACTATGTCATGTACTCCGGCTCTATGTTTAAGTGACTACACTACTCATGGAGCCGTTATGCTGTCGGATTAGCATTACTTATGTATGCTCCTACGAGCAAATTTTCTTGTACGAAATGCGGATAATATTAATAAACTTTTGTGTGTTTTGCTAAATTATTCTCAGTTGCTATGAGTTGAGACATTATGATTGCATGCTTGATGATAGTAATGCTTAGGTTCGTACCCTACACCTAGTTAGTAGGATCACAACCTCACCGAAACCACGTACACTCAACATCTTTCCGTTTCATGACAGAAAGATGCCTCGCCCAGCTACTCGCGGAAATCCCGAACCAACCCCGCCGGAAGTTGACTCCACTGCTTTCCAGGCAGCCGTGTCTGCTGCAGTCACAGCAGCTATGGCACAACTTCACCGAGGAAACAACGGAGGAGGCAATGGTCAAGGCTCCGGAAGTTCGAACAACGGGACGAACCAAGGACTCACTAAAACGTGCACCTACAAGGATTTTGCGAACGCTAAACCCCGAACTTTCAACGGTACCGGAGGAGTGATCGCCCTAAAGCGATGGATCGAGAAAGTAGAGTCGGTATTCGAGATATGCGAGTGCCCCGAGCAGATGAAAGTGAAGTTCGCGGCCTGCACTTTTGTGGACCAAGCGCTCACTTGGTGGAATGGTCACATAGAAGCTATGACACTCCCTGTCGCCAACTCTATTCCCTGGGCAGAGATGAAAGAGATGTTGACGGCTGAGTACTGCCCCCGAGGCGAAATACAGAAGATGGAGCAGGAACTATGGAATCTCACAGTGCAGAATGGGAACATCGATGCTTACATATCGAGATTCAGCGAACTATCTCTGTTGTGCCCGGGTATGATCACATCAGAGGGGAAGAAGATTGAACGATTCATTTGGGGACTGACATCCCCCATTCAAGGGAATGTGATAGCTGCGAACCCTGAAACTTTTGACAGTGCGAAGAGATTGGCAAAGAGGCTGTATGATCATAACCACAAAAAGGGCGAGAAACCGGTAGAGACTGAGAAGAAGAAGGAGAGCGATGGTAAGAAAGGATGGAACAACAAGAGGAAGGGGCGTCAAGGTCCCGAGACCTCTAAAAAGCAGCAAACGGTGGCAGTTCACGCTGTCACTGCGCCGGTACCAGTCACATCACATGCTCCAGCCTCAGCTGCTTCAAATACTTCAAGACCCTACTCCGGCACTCATCCCAAATGCAACAAGTGCGGTTTCCATCACCAAGGAGAATGTAGGGAGTTCCATTGCACCAGTTGCAATCGAAGGGGACACACTGCAAAGTTCTGCAGGACTTATCCTCCTCAGAACCAGAGTCAGGGAAACAACCAGAACAACAACAGCAACCACCGCAATACCAACAACACCAATGCTGGCAGCAACAATGCAGGGCCTAGCCACACCTGTTTCGGGTGTGGAAGGACGGGACATTTCCGTCGAGACTGCCCTAACAACAACAACAACTCAGGAAACAGAGGAGCAGGAAGAATGCTGACTATGGGTCAGAGTGATGCAGTTCAGGACCCCGCAGTTGTGACCGGTACGTTCCTCCTAAACCACACTTATGCATGCATCTTATTTGATACCGGAGCGGAGCGAAGTTTCGTAAGCGAGAAGTTTAAACATCTATTAAAACAACAACCCCAAAAGCTAAATGAAACCTATACGGTGGAAATGGCCAATGGGAAGACCGAATCCACTAGGGAGATCTACATCGGATGTACCCTAACCCTTAACCAGCACGTCTTTCGAATAGATCTAATGCCAGTATCAATTAGGAGTTTTGATGTGATTATCGGCATGGATTGGTTAAGCCCCCACCATGCTGAGATTATGTGCCACGAGAAGGCCGTTCGCCTTCGTCTCCCGAATCACGAAACCCTAGTAATTTACGGAGACAAACCTAGCACGAATCTTCGTCTTATCTCGTGCATCAAGGCACAAAAACATCTGCGAAAGAACAACTTAGCGTTCTTGGCCCACATAGTGGACAAGACAAAAGAAGAAACTAACATCCAAGACATTCCGGTAGCGTGTGAATTTCCGGACGTGTTTCCCGAAGATCTTCCAGGAGTACCCCCAGAGAGACAGGTTGAGTTCCGAATCGACCTCGTCCCAGGAGCAACTCCTCTCGCTAAATCACCATATCGACTGGCTCCTGCTGAAATGCAGGAATTGTCCAGCCAACTCAGTGAGCTTCTGGACAAGGGATTTATCCGACCTAGCTACTCGCCATGGGGAGCTCCGGTGCTCTTTGTCAAAAAGAAGGACGGATCTTTCAGAATGTGCATCGATTACAGAGAGTTGAATAAACTCACTGTTAAAAACCGCTACCCACTCCCGCGAATCGATGATCTATTTGACCAGCTCCAAGGAGCTAGCTACTTTTCTAAAATAGATCTACGGTCCGGATACCATCAACTCAAGGTCCGAGAAGAAGATATTCCTAAAACCGCTTTCCGAACCCGCTATGGACATTATGAATTCGTCGTAATGCCCTTCGGTCTAACAAATGCACCCGCTGCATTTATGGACCTAATGAACCGAATCTGTCGACCGTTTTTGGACAATTTCGTCATTGTGTTTATCGATGACATCCTCGTCTATTCTCGAAGCAAAGAGGAGCATGGCCAACATCTCCGACAAGTCCTAGAAACGCTGCGATCGGAAAAACTTTACGCCAAACTCTCCAAGTGCGAGTTCTGGCTTCGGAGTGTGAATTTCTTAGGCCACGTAGTTAGCCAAGACGGAATTCATGTGGATCCCTCCAAGGTCAAAGCTGTGGAAGGATGGACAACTCCGACTACTCCCACGGAAATTCGTCAGTTCTTAGGCCTAGCAGGCTACTATAGGAGATTCATCCAAAACTTCTCGAAAATCGCCAAGCCACTTACCTTGCTTACGCAAAAGAGTGTGCCATTCAAGTGGACAGACCGACAAGAGATTGCGTTTCGAACCTTGAAGCAAGCTCTTTGCAGCGCTCCTGTACTATCTCTACCTGAAGGAACGGAAGATTTTGTAGTTTACTGTGACGCGTCAAATCAAGGCTTAGGTTGCGTTCTCATGCAACGTGGAAGAGTGATAGCGTATGCGTCCCGTCAACTAAAGGCGCATGAAGTAAATTACACAACCCATGACCTAGAACTGGGAGCTGTGGTCTTCGCCCTAAAAATTTGGAGGCACTACCTGTACGGTACAAAGTGCACCATCTTTACGGACCACAAGAGCCTCCAACACATCTTGAATCAGAAGGAGCTGAACATGAGACAACGAAGATGGGTGGAATTGTTAAACGACTACGAATGCGAGATCAAGTACCATCCAGGCAAGGCCAACGTGGTAGCTGACGCATTAAGTCGGAAGGAATACACAAATCGGCGTACGAAAACGCACGCGATAACCATTCAGTCTCATCTGACCGTTCAAATTGCATCAGCCCAGGCAGAGGCTATGAGAGCGGAAAATAGAACTAGCGAGGCATTACGCGGAGTGGAGAAGAACCTGGAAGTCAAAGAGAATGGGGTATACTACTTCATGAACCGTATTTGGGTTCCAAAAATCGGAGGATTCAGGGAGATCGTTATGAAGGAAGCCCACAAGACACGATACTCCATTCATCCTGGTTCGGACAAGATGTATTTGGACATTAAGCAGCACTATTGGTGGCCTAACATGAAGGCGGAAATCGCAACTTATGTTAGTAAGTGCCTTACGTGTGCCAAAGTAAAAGTGGAATACCAGAAACCTTCCGGATTGTTACAACAACCGGCAATCCCTGAGTGGAAATGGGAGGGGATTTCTATGGACTTCGTGACCAAGCTGCCCAAGACATCGGACGGATTGGACACCATATGGGTAATAATCGACCGACTGACGAAATCTGCCCATTTCCTGCCAATCAAAGAGTCCTACAAGATGGAGAGGCTGACGCGTTTATATCTACGAGAGATTGTAAGACTTCATGGAGTGCCAAAATCCATCATTTCGGATAGGGACAGTAGATTCACGTCACGCTTTTGGCAGTCGCTCCACAAGGCAATGGGAACTCATCTTGATATGAGCACCGCGTATCACCCACAAACGGACGGTCAAAGCGAACGAACCATTCAGACGCTTGAAGACATGCTTCGTGCTTGTGTGATAGACTTCGGAAAGTCTTGGGATACCCACCTACCGTTGATCGAGTTTTCATATAACAATAGTTATCATTCGAGCATTAAGGTGGCCCCTTTCGAAGCACTGTACGGGCGTAAATGTAGATCACCGTTATGTTGGGCTGAAGTAGGTGACACCCAGCTAGCAAGAACACATACGTCGGATAGGGCAATGACAGGACCGGAAATCATTCGTGAGACCACAGAAAAGATTGTCCAGATCAAAGCTCGATTACAGGCATCGCGTGACCGGCAAAAGAGCTACGCTGATAAACGGCGAAAGCCCCTAGAGTTCCAGGTCGGTGATCGAGTATTGTTGAAGGTCTCACCTTGGAAAGGGGTTATACGTTTCGGAAAGCGAGGAAAGCTAAACCCACGGTACATTGGACCTTTCGAAATCGTCGCCCGAATAGGTCCGGTAGCCTACAGACTACAACTACCCCCGGAGCTAAACGGTGTGCACCCCGTGTTTCATGTTTCTAATCTGAAAAAGTGCCTATCAGATGAAACCCTTGTCATTCCTCTTGACGAAATCGAAATCAATGAGAATCTCCTGTTCGTCGAAGAACCAATCGAAATCATGGACAGGGAGGTGAAGCGTACTAAGCAGAGTCGCATCCCGATCGTGAAGGTACGGTGGAACGCAAAGCGTGGGCCAGAGTTCACGTGGGAACGCGAAGATCAAATGAAGCAGAAGTACCCTCACCTATTCTAGCATTCTCAAATCTAGCTTTCAAACAGAATTTCGGGACGAAATTCCCTTTAACGGGGGGATGATGTCACAACTGTGAATTTTAAGCTATGTAATCTATACATTCAAGTTAATGTGAATCAAAAACTTTAATCAAATACAAGATACAAGTACTATAAATAGTCATCAAACAATTGGAGACCCTAGAAGTTTTGGTTAAGTCCATTTTGGACTAAGACTTCTTTATTGGATCCAAATGGACCAATAAGCTTCCAATTGGACTATCATGGGTTTAGGACCCTAATTGGGCTCTAATTGGACCCACATTCGTCTATTTCAATATTTTGGGCTAGGTAGAACCTAGAAGGAAATAAAACACAAGTTTTGATCCATAATTAAACCTAACCTAGCTTAATAAAGCACAAAAATCACAATTTTATTTTATAAGTCCAATAAATACCCTAATTAACACTAATGTTGGGCTTAGGAGCAAAAAGCCCAAAAACCTTTTTTTTTCCTTCCCATTTTCGGCCCAAAAGAAAAGCCCAAGAAGAAGGGTTGACTATTTGCTTGCCACCTCATTATTACCCAACATGTCTCCATGCATCTTAGTCCATATCTCCATGCAAATCACTTCAAAAGTCATTTCTTCTTCTCTCCTCTCTCACTCTCGGCCAAGCATCATCACACACACCAAAATATCTCAACTTTCTCTCTAGAACACTCAAAGAACTCTCCTTCCCTCCCCTCTCCAAAAATCTCGAAATTTAGGGACTTTCCAAGAGGATTTTGCAAGTAAATCATCATCTAAGGTAAGATTATGCATAGATCTATGGTTTAAATTCTTTTATTATCAAAATCCTTTCCTAATCTATATAAAAATCGTGATCTTACACCCTAGAATCATCTCAAAACTCAAGATCTTCATCAAAGGGAGCCAAGGCCAAAAACACTTCATTTTTCTTCCATCTTTTCTTCCAAAAACCGAAACAACACCCCAAGGTGAGATTCATACCCCTATTTTCTGTTTTTAAGAGTTTTTGTGGGGGGGAATACAAGTGAAAGTGTAGATCTATATGTGTTTGTATGCCTTGTATGATTTCCATGCTTATATGTATGCTTATATGTGTTTTAATGTGGGATCTAGCCATTAAACCCCTCAAAACCGAGATATAACTCATGTTTTATGTTATTAGCTTCAAATATGTTCTTACATAATAAGTGATACTAGATAAATAGCCAAGTGGTTAGCAACAATTTTCTTTAAGCTAAAAACACACATTTTGGGCCAAAAATGTGAAAAATCCAAAATTAAGGGCCCAAATCGACATTTTACAGATTCTGATGGTTGGAATGTGCCAAAACAGTTTCCCTAAAACTATTTCTGGAATTCTATTCAATTAGAGGATTAAAAATATAAATTTCAAGCCTATTGGGCTAAAAATGAAAATTTCGGCCCAAGGAGGCCCATTATGCGAATTTTTCTGTTTTGAAGGGCCAAAACTGTGAAATTCTGTAAAACAGTGGACTATAAGTGTCCCAAACCCTTTTCAAAGGTTTAAAATGCTTTTTAAATTTAAAAAGGACCAAAGTTGCAAAAATTTTCCATTTTGGGCCAAAATTGTCAAAATTGCGAAAAGAAGGGCTAAAACCGAGAAAAACTGCATTTTCAGGGACCTAAACTGTTTTCTATGGAAAATATGCTGGAAAATATTAATTTCAATAATTTTTGGTGTTAAAATGTCAAGAAAAATAGTTTAAGGACCAAACCGGGAAATGTTGAAATAAAAGGGTTGAAAATGTAAATTTTACAAATAATGAGGGGCTGAAAACAAAAATATTTCAAGGCTGATACACTATGTACAATTTGATCAAATAACGATACCTCGACTACCAACGAAATACAACTCATTACAATACCAAAAGTCGTTGCTAAACGAATTGGCTCGGTCTCGAGCCAATGGAAATCTACAACTACTAACTCTTTGATACATACAAATAACGACTGGTAATACATATACATTCGAGTGTGCACAGACGTCTACGCACCATCTTCGGGCCCCAAAAGTGTAAAATCTTGTTTGTTGGGCCTAGCTAGCCCAATGACCTGATCTTAAGGCCCGAAGACATTTTTTCTACGAAGTGTTGAGTCTTACCGACTTGGCACAACGTAGGGTGACTTTCAATGGCTTGTACCATTGGACCCCAAGGGCCATGGTATTGCTAGAAAAGTCTACACATTTTACGAGGCGGGTCGGGGACCCCTCGCACACATTTTTCCCCAGCCGGTTAATAGAGTTATCGGGGTCTTCGTGACCTCTTTCTCTTCGGATGCGGGACCACTCATAGTCCGGGCGATTGGATAACGTGATTAGTACTGACGACGCCTTCGGGAATCGTTGGTATATCTATAAACCGGGCATTTGCGTAATGCGGGTTTGTAGTAAATAATCAATGCTCGAGAACCTTCCAACGTCGCTTGGGACCGATACTACTATTTTTGTAATGGTTTCAACGCAACTCAACGGATTTCAAAAGAACTAGGGGAACATCGGGTTTCCCTAGGGTTTTTATCACATACAGATTTTAAACGCATACAACTTAAATGAACAATTTTTGCAAGTATAGAAACAAACAAGCATACCTATGGATCTTCACAAACGTTTTTGAAAGCTTTTCTTTTCAGAAAATATCGGATTTTCTGGTGGTTTTTCAAACAATATAAACATTCGATTTCAAACACTACTTATGAACTCACCAACATTTCATATGTTGACGTTTTTCAAAATACTTGTATTCTCAGGAAACCAGTGAGTCAAGGGAAATCATGCTCAGTGACGGTTGCAGTTTATTTTCGAATGAACCAAACAATATTAATTTTTGGAAATGTAATATCTCAAACAATGTATGACATGTAAACACTACTGGTTGTATTATGTTGATGAATGGTGACGAATGTTGTTTTGTTTCATATATATTCAATGTTATGGTATTCAATTGAGTCACGACAGCCCCCGGACGTTTCCGCCGTCTGGTTCGGGGGTGTGACACTAAATCCTCTACAGCGGAAGTTCTTAGTCGAGCTCTGCTGAGGATTGTTTGAATTAATCATTCGACACATTGTGCTTCAATCTTGTCTTGTTTATTGTTTTATGTTCTTCGCACTAACTGTTACAAAGATTTAATCGATCTTCAAGTTTATTTAATAACTTATCAATTGGTATCAGAGCAGGAGGCTGTGTAATTCATACACTTCTTTTCTGTGAAAAAGGTTGCGATTAGGGTTATTCCGCATTTACTGATATTTATTGAGCCGTCATCCCATAATTGACGTAACTCAACATTTATTTGTGTTGCCCTAATTTAATTTATTACAAGTCTAATCTTTTAAACAGGTTATTCGATCAAGCATGGACGAGTCACAATCAAATCCCATTAACATCTCAAACAACATTGGATCAACGACAAAGATTCCCATCCTTTACACCCAGGATTACGAAGTCTGGGCACATCACTTTGATGATTATGTCATCGGATCTGAGGACAATGGATATCTCATCTGGGAAGCAATCGTATCTGGACCATTCGCTCATTCAACAACTTCAAGAATTATTAAAACTCAGAAGGAGTATAATGATCTTTTGAAAGATGTTAAAGATATTGCTCAAGACGAAAAAGATAAATTTCAGTGCAATATTAAAGCACTGAGACTAATCAGATTCGCTCTTCAATCTGACACTTTCAGGCTGGTGAGTTCATGCAGCACTGCCAAAGAAATATGGGATAGGCTGCGAGAGTTATATTCTACGGACGAAGATCTCGAGCATTCTATTCAAACCTTGCTTTTATCCGAGTTTGGTAAGTTCAAGCAGAGTCCTGAAGAAACTGTAACTCAAACGTTCGATCGCTTCAATCATCTTCTTAGTAAGATGATTAAACATGATATTAAAAGGAAGTTGATTGAACAAAAGGTCACATTTTTAAACGGTCTCAGATCTGAGTGGAGAGCTGTTGTGTCCACTGTTAAAGCGCATGAGCAATTCAAATCTTACTCTTTGGCGAAACTGGTAGGGATTTTGAAATCCCAAGAAAAGATTGTGTTACAGGAGAAAAATGTGGTTTCAAGCATGGGATCATTGGCTCTTCTGTCCAAAAGCAAAGCTGTGATGGAAGATGAAGAACTCAACCTGTAGGATTATGACCTTACCTCTGAAGACTATGCAATGATGGTGTGAAACCCAAAGAGGTTCATCAAGAAAAGGTTCCCTACCAATAAAAACCGAAATTGGCACGGAAGTTACAGTTCTGAAAAGGTTAGGGAAGAACCGAAGACAGAAGAACCAAAGAAGGAACCGAAAGCTGAAGGAGATTCGGGTGTGAGCTGCTATTATTGTGGAGGAAAGAACCACTATGCCAAATATTGTGTTCTCAAGAAAATGGCAGAAAAGGATGAGGAGAAAGACGAAGAAACTGTGCTGTTGAAAAAGCTGGAAGAGATCAAAAGAAAGAAATCCACTGCTAACCCCTCTATAAATTCTTTAATTGTGTAGGGTTCGGTAGCGGATGATGAGTTCTGTGGCGTGGAGGTCTGGTCAACTGATTCTGAGGACGATGAAGTCAGGAAGCCATCTCATGGAAAGGCCTATGTTGCGAAAGGTGAAAGGAGCGGTGGAAAATGTTTAATGGTGTCAGATGTATCTCAGATGAGGGGATACAGCACAGATGGTGGGAATGAAGACACAAAGGAGCGAGAGGACTTGTGCTTCACAGCAAAACCTATCAGCGTGCAGTTTAACGAGCTTGATGAATTAATCAAGAAGGTACAATCAGTTTTTGTTTCAGTCAAAGTCCCACAAAGTTCATATGAAAAAGAACTAAAAAAATGTTAATTCAAGAATCTCTCATCTAGACAGCAGTTTAACTCAAACACGGGTCACCAATTCTAACCTAACTGACCAAATAAGCAGGGTATCTTCAAAAAGTGAGGAACGAAGGATGTGGATCGAGCTAAAGGAGTCAGAGTTAATCAAATCCATGGATGAAAACATTTATTTACAAAGAGACAATTTAAAACTTTTAAACAGAGAAATGTCTTTTGTTTAATTGCTAAGCGTCTTTACACTAATATCACTCAACTTCATTTAAACTGTGAAATAGGGCAGAAAATCATCGCATGATTTTGCCCTTCCTTGAGTTTAAGGAGGATGAAATCGACGCTGAAGCATATAACTGCGAAAGTGTTGTTTCGTCTGAGGATGTTAATCCGACATATATGTATGGTCTGGACAAAATCGAATCTTTCATAAAGTCCAAGGACCATAAAGACATGCTGGAAAATCTTTTGGATGAAAATGATAAACTAAAACTAAGAACCAAAACCATACAAAAGTTTGATTCATTGAATGCCAACCTGAGCTCAGAAAATAAAATTGATGTTGAAAATGCATCTGAGCTCAATGAGGACGATGATATGAGTGAAATTTCTATTGAAGACATAGTTGACTGTTCAGAGTTTGTCAAGAGCGAACCCAAAAACCACAAAAATCTTATTTCAGAAAATTCTGTGGATTTTGCTCGTCTGTCCCAACAAAAGTCACCGATCCTTGAAGAAAATGTTGTTGTATACCAAAAGGTGAGAATAATTCCAAATCAGGTGTATAAAGTCACAGGCGTAACAGAACATCAAACAGCTGAACTCACAGCTATTGTAAAAGAAGATAATGCTGATGGTTGCGATGAGTTCTTCTGGTCTGCTCCTATCGACAATGCTGACAAAACAGTTGGTCTGTCAGAAAGGACTTCATGGAAAACCAAAGGCAAATATGTGCCAGAGCCTTTGAACAAGCCTGATAGCTTTGACGTGCCAAGTACTAGTGGTACAAAAGATGTTCCTGAAGAAAAAGGAGTATCAGCAAAAGAAGTCACTCCTTCAAGCGACACATCATCAGTTCAAAGTGAATCAGCTGACAGAAAGCAAAAACAAAAAGTGAATATCCATCGTCAGCCGAAGTAGGTGAGAAATCAAAAACAGCAAAGGAATCAGAGATAGAAGAAGAATCTCTCCGAAAGAAAACAGTTCTGGCAATCTCAAAATTCCCATTTCTCTTATCATGAAAGAAATCTAAAGTCAGAGAAAAGCACTGTTAGGTCGCAAGAGAGTCATAACAACCGAAGAGAGAGGTTTGGTTCTAAAAGTCAAAACAACTGAAAGGATACGTTCGGTTCTGAAAAATTTGACAACCGAAAGCAAAGGTTCGGTTCAGAGAACACTATCTACCGAAAACAGAGGTTCGGTTCCGAGAGCAAAAGAGACCAAAGATCTAGCTACGGTCCCACTAATGATCAAAAACAAAAGGGTCACTTAGAATCTCAAGCCAAGAAATCATCTCAGTCTAACTTCTCTCGTTCTTCTTTTTCTAATTCTTCTAATTCCTGTCAACCTCTTTCTAAATTCAATTCTGTTCGCACTCAAAAATCTAAATCATCATCAGATCTGAAAGGAAAATCTAAACCGAAACCGAAAGAAACAAATCCCAATAAAATTAAGGTTTTCACCGTTAAAAGGAAAGATGAAACAACGTTAATAAAAAGAACATATCTTGTTGACATCTCTATTACTATACCTGTTCCTGTGAAAGGCTCACGTGGACCCAAGAAACTTTGGGTTCCTAAATCTGCTTAATTTTTGCAGGTTATTAGTGACGAGCAGTTTGACGAAGAATGGTATATTGACAGTGGCTGCTCACGTCACATGACAGGAAGGAAGGAAGAGTTGAGGGAATTTTGGTCTCTTTCAAACGGTGGAAATGTCAAGTTCGGGAACAACTCCTTCGGCACCATAAAAGGCTATGGAATGATTACAAATGGTGATTTTACGATTAGGAAGGTTGCATACGTTGAAGGACTGCAGCACAACCTCATCAGTGTATCTCAGCTTGTTGGAGGTACCGGTCTCAAGGTTTCATTCGATGATGAGGGTTCGGAAATAATTGAGAAGAAAACGAAAAGAGTTATTCTCAAATCAGAGCGCAAAGGTGAAATGTTTCCTCTGAACCTCAAACCCATCAAAGGGAATCCAGCTATCTGCCTGTTATCCAAAGCACAATCTAACGAAAGTTGGCTGTGGCACCGAAGGCTCTCTCATCTCAACTTTAAGGACAGCAACAAACTTGTCACTGGAGGTCATGTTCGAGGTCTTCCATTGCTCAAGTACGATAGAGAACATTTGTGTGCTGCATGTGAAATGGGGAAGCAGAGTTGTCAAAGTCATCCATCTATTATAAACACTAAAGTTGTTGAACCACTAGAGTTAATTCACATTGATCTGTGTGGTCCATCATCTATCGAAAGCATCGGCGGTAGCAAGTACATTCTTGTCATTGTTGATGACTTCTCGCGTTTTACATGGGTGTTCTTTCTGAAGCATAAATCTGAAGCGACTCACCAGCTAAAGGTGTTCATCACGCAGGTTGAAGTACAGCTGAAGAAAGTTGTTCGCAACATCAGGAGCGACAATGGACTGGAGTTCAAAAATAAAGAATTCGAAGAATTCTTGGCCGACAAAGGAAACAGTCACAACTTCTCAGCTCCCTACACCCCTCAACAAAACAGGATTGTCGAAAGACGAAACCGATCTTTGTGTGAGGCGGCCCGAACCATGCTAAGTTTTGCTTCTTTACCTTTATATTTTTGGGCTGATGCTATTACTGCAACTTGTTTTACGTAGAAGAGGTCATATCTCAATAAGCGATTCACTCTCACTCCTTATGAGATCATCAATAACAGAAAGCCAAATGTCAAATTTTTCCATGTGTTCGGCTCACGGTGTTTCATCTTCAATTCTAAAGAACACCGTAACAAGTTCGATGTCAAAGCCGATGAAGGGATATTTCTGGGCTATTCTCTCACTTCTAAAGCGTACAGGGTATTAAACAAGAGATCAAGAAAAATAGAAGAGACTTATTACGTGACTTTTGATGATAGCTATGTCAAAAAGCTAAAGGCCAACGAAGACGCAGTTGGAGAAATCTTTCCTCAAACAGGCCAAGTCACAGCCTCGATCGCAAATCTATTTAAGAAGTTTGTCGAGTTATTTGATGAACCAGAAAAGGCTACTCTCTCGGAAGTCAGTGCAGCAGACAATAAAGTAGATCATTTGAAGCAACTCATCGAAAATGCAGCCAAACAAATGAATGAAGGAGGATCTTGTTCCAATGAACCTCTACATCACAATGCTTCAATCGAGGGGGAGGATCCATCCTCTTCATTACAAAAGAGTTCACATGTTGAGGGGGATGACAGTTCTTAAGCTACTCCCGAACGATCAGCAGTACCCGAAGGTGCTTCAACACCCGAAAGTGTTACACCACCCGAAGGTGCTACAACACCCGAAAGTGGTACACCACCCGAAGATGCTACAACACCCGAAAGTGCTACACCACCCGAAGGTGCTACAACACCCGAAAGTGCTACACCACCCGAAGGTGCGTCAACACCCGAAAGCTCGACACTGCCCGAAACCCCTGTAGCTCAAGAAACTCAAGACACATCTGATAGCTTATCAGTCAAGGGGGAGAATGTCGATAAGCTTTATGACGATGACAGTCAATCTGAACTAGAAGAGATGGTAAACGCTGAATTGCATCCATCCTATGATCCAAATTACCCTCCTCTTGTCAAATGGACCAGAGATCATCCTGTCTCCCAGGTTGTCGATAATGTCTCTGAAAAGGTTCTGACCCGATCACAACTTAAGGCAAAACAAACATCCTTATTTTCAAAAGTAGAATTCTGCATGTTTAACTCCTTCGTATCAAAAGTTGAACCAAAGACAATTAACACTGCTCTTGATCACTCCGATTGGGTTCAAGCTATGCAAGACGAACTGAATGAATTCGAAAGGAATAAAGTTTGGCGCCTCATTCCAACTCCTCAAGATGCCTCAGTTGTTGGTCTCAAATGGTTCTTCAGAAATAAAATGGACAAGGAAGGCAACGTGATACGAAACAAAGCGCGTCTGGTGGTGAAAGGATACTGTCAGGAGGAAGGCATTGACTATGAAGAAACTTTTGCTCCGGTAGCTAGGCTGGAATCCGTTAGAATATTTCTTGCCTATGCTGCACACAAAAACTTTGAAGTCTACCAAATGGATGTCAAGTGTGCATTTCTAAATGGAGAACTTGAAGAAACCGTGTACGTGGAGCAACCTCCTGGATTCGTAAATGAGAGGTACCCCAATCATTGTTATATTTTGGACAAAGCCGTATATGGACTAAAACAAGCTCCGAGAGCCTGGTATGAAACGCTTACCAAATTTTTAAAGATGTCCAAATTCAAACAAGGTTCGGTTGACCCAACCTTCTTTCGTAAGAAGGAAGGTAACCACCTTATGATTGTTCAAATTTACGTCGATGATATCATCTTTGGCTCAACGAATCCTAGCTTAATGGCTGAATTCAGAAAGCTGATGGAGACTAAATTTGAAATGAGCTCAATGGGTCCAATTAACTTTTTCCTTGGTTTAAATATTAGACAGGGACCCGAAGGCATCTTTATTAATCAAGAAGCTTACACAAAGACTCTCCTTGTAAAATTTGGCATGATGGGAGATTCATAGGTTAAAGTTCCAATGGCGTTCGGCACCAAGTTCACTCCATCCTTGGATAAGCCAGCAGTTGATATTACGCTATATCGCCAGATAATCGGTTCTCTGATGTATCTTACTACTAGCAGGCCTGATATAATGTTCTCTGTATGCTACTGTGCTAGATTTCAGGCGAATCCACGTAAACCTCACATGCTTGCAGTGAAGAACATACTCCGTTATCTCAAGCGAACGACATCTTTAGGCCTATGGTATCCATCCAACTCAGGCTTCTTTGTTCAAGCCTACTCAGATGCAGACCTTGGAGGTTGTGGACTAGACAGGAAAAGCACCACGAGAGGCTACCAATTCCTTGACGGGAAGTTGGTTAGCTGGCAATCAAAGAAAAAAACTTGTGTGTCTTTGTCTACAGCTGAAGCGGAATACATTGCAGCTGCCTCCTATACTTCTCAAGTGATTTGGATCCAAAGTCAACTCGGGGACTATGGACTCAATATGAAAAAGATCCCACTATATTGTGACTCTGAAAGTGCAATTAGGATCTGTCATAACCCAGTGCAATACTCCAAGACCAAGCACATAGCACTGAGGTATCACTTCATTAAAGATCATGTGGAAGATGGGAACGTCGAAATTCATTTTGTTCGAACCACTGATCAACTGGCTGACATCTTCACCAAAGCTCTTCCTGAAGCGTCGTTTAACAAAATTCTACAAGGGCTAGGAATGATGGAATCGGATTCCGTACCAAAAATTACCACTCATACTCAAACGTAAAAAGGGAAATAGACCGAACGTTCGGGTTCGGGTCTTGCACTAATGTACCGAAATGAACCGAACGCTCGGGTTCGGTTGAATCATCTGGTTTTCGCTCCTCAATCAAAGGTAGTTTTCTTGGTTGTAAATCTTTTGTATAATTGTTCCAAATGCATTTCTCTTATTGTCAAAATTATTCTCTTTTTGAAAATCTATTTTCTTTGGTAACCGAAATAGACCGAACGTTCGGGTTCGGTTTCAAAATTTTTCTCACCCGAAATAGACCAAACGCTCGGGTTCGGTTCCAAAGTTTTTCACAACCGAAATAAACCGAACGCTTGGGTTCAGTTCCAATTTTTTCTCTGTATTTTTTTATTATCAAAAATTCCAAAAATATATTTTTTCATACATTCAAAAACTCCAAAAATATTTTGTTCTTTATTTCCTTTTTGGCTTTAATTTTATTTGTGTGTTCGTTTTTGGGGAGATTGTTGAATTAGCTAAGTGTCCCTAGAAGCATGCTACTGTATGTGTCCAAAGCCTCACCTGATTCTGAATAATAGCCTTAATGACTTGGTCTACACAAACCTTGTCTTCCCAATTAGGCTATCACATTTATTATAATCATGAGCTACCTAACTCTCTTCTCACATGAGATAAGAGTTTTCTGCTTGGTCCTATTTTTCACAGCAGAGGTACTTTGATTTCTTACCCCATCTAAATTTCATTTCTCCATCACTCTCGTTTCACAAATGTAACCCTTGAGACTCTCAGCAATTACCACTGAGGTTTATGGTTACACAATAACTGTGTTCATGATCTTAGTTTCGTGCCACTACGAGCTGAGTGAAACCCAAAATTCAATACCCAATACGAATTGACGGTGAACAATTAATTTGCTCTAGTTTTCACTATTGAATTGACG
Source organism: Lactuca serriola (assembly GCF_051521515.1). Taxonomy (NCBI): domain Eukaryota; kingdom Viridiplantae; phylum Streptophyta; class Magnoliopsida; order Asterales; family Asteraceae; genus Lactuca; species Lactuca serriola. The sequence goes on along the minus strand of NC_136409.1, from coordinate 1,375,019 downwards.
GATGTATCTTAATGCTATCTCAATTTTTTTTGTGTGATTCCTATGAAATTGTTACAACCAATAACATTTCTTCCCTTGGGATCCAGTTTTAATTTTTTTTTTGAAATTTTATATTCCTAGCCAGTTTAAATTATTCCCAACCTACTTGTTCAACAGATTACACGGGTCTTACAAGTACTTCGTTCACTTTCTATCTTATATCAAGATTAGGAATGTTGAATCGAAGCGAAAGCCACCCTAATAAGCCTAGTTAAAAGAAGTCTTTCAACACTTCTTAATAAGTGTTTGATCGTTATTCAACGGGAAACCAAACAAACACTTTAAGGTCTCTCTTGACTTTGGAGGAAGAGATTCGTGCCCGGGATCATTTGTTTCGTGTCTTTATTGACATCACATTTTTCCCTAAAAAGTATTGCTTTATTTCTTTTCTTTTCCACCCTGAGCACGAAAATCTTTGATTTTCCAAAATTCAGGTTCTATTAATTACAGGCATTTTCATTGGATTAATGGTTGATTAAAGGCTGTGGTTAATTTTAATCCACGTGGGGGATTTTTTTGAAAGATCCCGTTACACTTTAAAGGGATAAGATGAAGACATGCTGACTCAGGCGGGAGTCTAATCGATTTGATTTCAAACGGTGCAAAAGGGAAAGCGTGCGAATTGGAACCGTCTCATCTCCAAATGGCACAGAAGGGGCGCGTGTGAATCTGAAACGGTTCATATCCAAACGGCGCTTGATGGGAGGCGTGTTCTTAGGGGTCTGAGACTCTCTCTCATGCGTGATCATCGGCTACCCCAACTGTCACGCATCAGTTAACTCCGGAAAACTCTTCGATTTTCCATTGAAGATTTGGGAAGATCTTTCTCTCTCCTAAATCCCCAGTATAAAAGGCAACATAATCCTTCATTTACCTCTTTACCGCAATCAAAATTTCCAGAGAGCAAAAATTCCTTAATACTTTCCTGTTCATCATCTTCTCCACTCTATTCAAGCAATGGCAGATTCTTCCTTTGTTCACGCAACATCCCACATTCTCCCCATTCGCCCACAACAAATCCTCATCATTGATTTAACTCCTCAAGCTTACGATGCCTTCATGTTCCCCATAATCGAGTGCTTGAAGTTTTCTCCGATCGCTCCTGCACTTACAAGAGCTGAATCTGTTCCGATGGAGTTCTTGTCGCAAATCTTTGCAACTGCTCATTATGACAAGGCTGTTGATAGAATCTTCTTTGATGTTTTTCAGCACAAAGCATCAATTTCAAAGAAAAGGTTTTGCTCCCTGTTAGGGTTTGAAGCCGATTCTACGAGGGTTAACCCTAAGACGATTCCACTGGGGCACTTGTTCAACATGTTTGACAACATGGGTTAGACGGAGGTGCTTACTTCAGTCGCGAAGTTCAAGAAGTCCTGCCTACCTCCACAGTGGAACGGGATGTTCACTGTTCTATTCAAAGGGCTTTCTGAAAGAAGTGTTGGATCTGATGGTGCCAGTCGGTTATTTTTATCAATAATGTATGGAATCTACAATGGCATCAATGTAGATTATGGGTCTATTCTATGGCAACAGCTCATCCAAAGTCTCTCCTCTACTTCCAGGCATTCAGAGGTTTCTTACGCTAGGTTTTGGACTTTGATCACGAAATGGGTGATGGACAAGTACCACGTCCCCATTGTCGCTGGTGCTCCAATGTCTTCGATTGGTACATTCCATACTACGAAGATCATTGTCTCGAATGCTTCCAAGTTTCCATTCAACGGTTCAATTCCGGAAACTATGTATGGCAACGTTCCTGCTGACAACCGGATTATCAGAACATACAAAGAATTCAAGCGTTCTGGTCCGAGGGATCTCACTCCGGAGATGTTGAAGTCCATTCATGACGCCGACAAGCCTGCTCCAAGAGGCAAGAAGGCTGATAAAGGGAAACAGGTGGCGAAAGGGGCTAAAGGCCCTTCTCCAAAGAAGAGGAAACCAACCAAGGTTGCTCAGTCTCCGCAGCAAAAGCACTGAAAAACTCAGCCCAAGCGAAAGCTGATCATCGCTTCCTCCTCAAGCGAGTCTGAGGGTGAGAGTTCGGATTCTGACGACTCTCCACGAGGCAACACTCCACCCAGATCTCCTACCCCAGAAGTTCATGTCTCTACTTCTCCCATTAATTCTCCACCTAGAACCATTCCTTTTTCTATTCCCCCCCATAACTTCCACTAATTCAATACCATCCACTTCGATTCCCATACCAACACCAATATTCACCGAAGCAACCACAACATCCACTGTAGATGTTAGAGCCAACGTATCTGATACGGGGGTTCATACTGATGCATCCGAACCCACTCCAGCACCCGAAACCACAAAAGCAGCCGAACCTACACCAACACCCGAAACAACCTAACCCGAACCTACTCACACTTCAGCTCCACTAGCTTCACCACCCCCACCCTATCCTGATCATGCTTCAAAAGGAGAAGAACCACTCCTTGGCGGAGAGGATATGACGTTTGACTCGGTCTACTACAGTCCGTTTCAAGTTCAGAGTGATGACGATGACGATGCTCCCGTAACCAAGCGACATCTGAAGGAGATCCATGATAAGATTGACTTACTCATCGCCTCCTCTTCCTCTACTCAGTCATCCCTTTCTGAAGATGCAGTTCAGAAGATTGTTGATGCTTTCTCCAAGGCTCAACAAGATTCCCTTGCTTCTGCAACCTCCGCCATCGACGCCTCAACAAAAGCTTGTTAGAATGAGACCGAAAAAGTCGATAAACTATTTTCTGATGCCTCCGTCCTGTTACAGTCTTTACAAGAGAGTGCAAATGTTGCTAAGACTACGTTGGAACCAATTGTTCAACAGTTGACAACGTCTGTCTCCAATGAGTTGAAGTCCTTCGCTTCATTTCGTCAAACGCTTTCTGACGACAACTCAGCATTTCGTGCAACCATTGACGAGCGTCTCTCGAAGCTACAAGAAGATTTGGCTGCTGAGAACTCTTTGATGGATGTTCTAGCCAAGAAGACCACTGCTCTGAAGGTCAACAGTGTTCAACTCTCTCACTCTCAGCAAGAGATTGACTTTCTTCGGTCCGAAAGGGAGGTGATAAAGTCGTGTGTTTCGGATGTCCACTCTGCCATCTCCAACATCCTCGAAGTACATGATCCCATCCTTAACTACACTGTGAGGCGTGACCTTGTAGAGAAACGCGCTCCAGCCCTTGCCCTGCTAAGCAAACTTGAAGGGTTACTTGATTTCGTGTCCATTCCGAAACAAGGGGGAGAGAAGGAGTCCATGTCTCAACCACCTCCATCCTCAAAGGCAACTCACACAACCAAACCTCCTCCAGTAGGCCAAGCCTCTGGTTCTGGTGTGAAAGATAAAGGCAAGAACATTGCTGAGGAAGAAGATGAAGATGAAGAGACTATCGCTGATCTTTTAAAGCGAAAACGTCGAAATGGTGATGCTGATATCAGTGCTCGTGTGGCTAGAGTAGCTGAAGAAGCAGAAAGAAAACAGAAGGAAGCCCATGACCTTCTTGAGAGTAGGAAAACTCTTTTTCCTGCTTGGACTCTCGAGAGGATGATAAAAGAAGCCATCGACACTCCAAGTATCTTGTGGTTGGAACCTGTAATATCGCTTGATTGTTCCAATACTGTCGACTCTCAATTCGACATGCCTCTGACCCGAAAGGCGTTCATCTTTCACGCCTTCGCCAACGTTTCAGAGTTCCCTCATCCTCATCCATAGGTTGATCGGGACTTGATCAATTTTTATCTGAAGGCCGCTCATCCTCAATATCAGACTTGGAGCGCTCAGAAAATTGTAAACGTTCGGGTCTTGAAGCCGTATAGTGAAGGGAACTTCGTCAACATTCGGTTCAAGGTACTTAGGGGATCTGCCAAAACCGAACATGCCATTTCTCTTGCAGATCTTCCGAACCTCAATCCCCATGATTGGATAATCTTGCACAACATCCTTCTAACCAATGAAGCTGAATACGGTCCGATCATCGACCATTTCAAGAGGATGCTCGTGTGCTACATCATGGAAGTTGCGCTGATGGATCAGGATATAGCAAGCGTATTTAAGAAGAAACCAACAATATCTCCTGTTGGCTCTGCCAGTGATCTAAACCAAATGCAGATGGGCAAAATTGACTCGAGAAGGAATTCGGTCATGTTCACCAGGAACGAAGGACAGAAATGTCTTTTTGCCTTGGCTGACAAACATCTGTACACTACTGCTTGCTTAGAGCATGTTTTGGGGATCATCCACAGATGCAAGCAAAACTCAGCGGATGATGTCAAGTACTTCGATGACATGATACATTGGTACATTCGGTTCAGACAGACGATCCTTTCGCTAATCACTCGTCTATTTGACACCACAAAGAAAGTTCCCGCTGCTGGCCCAAGCAAGAAGAAGAAGTAGTCTCGCTCCAATTTGACGCAAAGGGGGAGATTATTGGGTCGTGTTTTGTATGTTGCGCCTATTGGGCTTGTTTGTTAGTCCGTTTTTGTATCTCCGGTATGGGCCTGTCCATCCGTGAGCATAGTAGGGTTTATTATAAATATAGGTGCTTGCATGCATCTTAGAATAACGATAGTAACGATAGAATAGATTGATCAGAGAAGTTTTATTATCGTTCTTGTAACCCTAAATCCTCTACAGCGGAAGTTCTTAGTCGAGCTCTGCTGAGGATTGTTTGAATTAATCATTCGACACATTGTGCTTCAATCTTGTCTTGTTTATTGTTTTATGTTATTCGCACTACCTGTTACAAAGATCTAATCGATCTTCAAGTTTATTTAATAACTTATCACTTCGGAGGACCAAGGAATGGTTTCTTGTCTTGTATAGTGACGCTAGTTTTCAGACGGATCGGGATAATTTCCGATCGCAGTCGGGTTGGGTCTTTACCCAGAATGGAGGAGCAATGAGTTGGAAAAGTTCCAAGCAGGAAATTGTAGCTGATTCAACGTGCGAATCAGAGTACATTGCGGCGAGCGAAGCGTCAAAGGAGGCTATATGGTTGAAGAACTTCATTTGAGACCTTGGAGTTGTACCATCCATAAAGGAGCCGATGGAAATTTTCTGTGATAATGAAGGAGCGGTTGCCTTAACCAAGGAACCGAGAGATCATGGTATGTCTCGACATATCGACAGAAAATATCACTTTATCAGACATCGGGTAGAAGAGGGACTCCTCGTTGTGAAGAGGGTATCAATAGAAGAAAAGCCAGCAGAACCCCTTACGAAGAGACTTAGTAGGGTCAAACACTTGCAGCACGCTAGGAGCATTGGGCTGAAGGATGATATAAGTTTTGATTAGATAGGAAACGTGTAATAGATAGTTTGTACTTGACATTCGATGAATAAATAAAATTGTGTTATTTATGAGTAAAGCTACTATCTTGTGTTGGTTATCTATCTATTGTTTCATTTTTGCATGTTTTGACTTCCTGAATGATAGGATTATTCGAACAGTCCACAGTCGGTCATATTTTGGAAGTAGATATGAATGAAGACTGTCATGAATTGTTTGTAGATTGTCTAAAAGGTTTTGGACATAGCAAAGGTTTGCTGCAAAGTTCATGAGTGCTTATGAGTATGATTTGAGCATTGGAATAAACCCGTGTTTGCTGGTATCACTTCGTGGTGATCGCAAAGCGATAATATCATATAGTCTTAAAACTTAGAGATATGATTGTTGTTTCTGGTTGGTTATGCATTGATGATATCTAAACGCATCAGTAACTTGATGTTATCAAACACATTGTTGTGCATGATTCAGTTAGTGAATAATAGATGCATATGAGTCGAAGTTAATCTGTTCCTTTTATTCTATGAGAATAAGAGTGATATCTTTGGCCACTTGAGGATTTGGTTTGACTTATGTGCCATTGTAAGTCCTTAATTTGCCTATGTATCAATCAGATCCGTTTGATGGTGCGGAATCCCAATCAAACGGATGATGTCAGATCAAATAGAAGAGAAGGAGAAGAAGTAGATGATGAATCTCAATGTATTAATAAATAGAATGATGATCCGGATACAAGAGATTCACACACACACTAACACACAATAGTTCTTCTTTCTCTCTGGCCGTAAACTCTCTAGGGTTCATCAATCTCTACTCCTCACTCTAACACCTATATTTATACTTGGAGAACATGGGTCGGATAACATGGGCCGTAAATGGGTTTACGGCCGTAAGGTGTTTACGGCCGTAAACTCAACCGTAAACATGGGCCGTAAACTCCAGAAATATTAAAGAAAAATACAATTTCCCAGAAAAGCAAAGTATAAACCATATTTTGACCCAACAATCTCCCCTTTGGTTTATAGCTTTCTTTTCTTAATTGACCCAACAAACTCCCTCTAAAAAGTAGCTGGTTCTTCTTATTGATCTTCATTGGGAGATTGGCTTCAGCATTTATCTTCAAATTCTTCACAACTTCAAGATGAACTTGATGAATCTTCAATGAATGACTTCATCTTGAGCGGTTGGGCTTTTCTTCAGAATTTGGCATTGAACGTACGTTTGGTGAGGAGGTTTGACGTACTGATTCTTGAAAGATAGCGCTTTCAACTTGAGAATCTTCAGAGAGAACATCAAAGAGAACAAAACTTCTGGATCACTTCAGTAGGTTTAAGATAACAACAGACTGATTGAGGAGGCTTCAATGCAATCTGTCACATATTATTCAATTTCAACTTCACCTTGCTTCTGGGTTTGAAGGATTGAATGTTGAAAGAATAATCTTCATTTCTTACTCCTTCGAATGCGAATTCTTCGATGCTCACGGACGAGGCTTTGGCTCAGAAATCTTCAACACAAACTCCATGAGTCTTATCTATACCAGAAATCACTTTTCAAGACAAAACCAAACTAAAAGAAAACTTAGCACACAAACTAAAACAGAAAGAAAAATATTTTTGGATTTTTAATTTTTCTGAACAAGAAATAAAACAGAAATAACACTATTTTTCGATTTTTAATTTTTCTGATTTTTCTTTGATTTTTTTTTGATTTTTTTATTTTCATTATATTTAATTTTTTATTCTCCCCTAATATCTAAATTAGAAGAAACTATGAAAAAGTTAACAAAAATAAAAATGATATCTAACTTTAAGAGTGATTTGGGATCAAAGTTTTTAGACAACCTTTATCCACTTGTCAGTACCTTCTATCTTCACGTCTTTGTCTGGTTGATCGCCGGTATTGTGGTCCACTTAAACACGAAAAATTATGACAAATTTAAGAGATACTATTTGTTACAAGACAAGGTGAACTCAAGTTCCTAGATATTATATCTGATCCTAATTCCTTAGATACTATACCTTAGGGACCATTCATCTGACAACGACCAGGGATATTGTGGTCCACCTAAATTGAACAGCGAGATCTATAGACAATCTTTATGTGTTCTCTTTTAAGTGTACTAGAACGTGTTTCCCACTTCCTGATATGCCCCAGCCATCAAGAACTTCCAGAGTACTCCTTACACCGGGTGAGCAGACAACCATTCAGAGAGAGGATAGAATCAGAATTCTATTAATTATTACTTCAGAGGGGTTGAGAAGTAGAAGGTTGCATATGCTGTGTACCAGGTCGGATTAGAAGTCATGCAAAGGAGACAACATATGGCTAACAGATAAGAGGTATTTCACATATATAACATGCAGAGAAATAGAGTTGTATATGTTGTGTACCAGGTCGGATTGGAAGTCACGCAAAGGAGACAACATATGACTAACAGACGGAAAGAAAGAAAATGATATCTACAGACCTAATTTATCTGAATTTACCAATCGCCCCATCCAACCGGAATTAAGGACAAAATCCGCACATCGAGGAAAAGTTAAACCACGGTTCCAAGTACGGGTTCATTTAATGTGACGAGTAGATTCCCATATATATATATATATATATATATCTCCCTGCTCAACCTATCCGAGCATCGTATTGTCAGGCTGAATGGATCTAACTAGGTCAAGATTTGTCAAGTCTATAAATTTCCTAAGTTAAACTCTGCCTGGTCATGTCCATTTTAAAATTTCGTGCCTACCAACGCATCAAACCAGAGCATAGACCCTTCAACTTCGGGTACGTTACGCAGACTCAGGTTGCTTGTTATCACTTGATAATATCACTTCCTAGAACATCTCCCTCAAGCACATTTCATAACCAACATATTTTTTTTTTGATTTTTTGATTTTCTAATGTTTATGGATTTTTAAAAATTTTCTAATTTTTGTTTTGTTTTTGTTTCTCCCCCTAAATTTTTGCATATGAGAGAAAAGAAAGTAGATGCGCAAATTTAAACTATCCTAAAACAAAAACTCAGGAGTATAGAGAAGAAAACGCAAACCGTAATTCACCAATTGAATTTGCATCCAGAAGGTCTGAGAACGGCACGCATAAACTCAGAACAAATCCGAAAATTCTTCATGTAATTAAGCACAAATCCCATGAGTGATCTCTTCCTTTCTTCCTTTCCCGCAAAGGACACATACTCCCAAACAATGTTCTGAGTGTTGTATAGTTGAGAGATGCCTCCTATCATGTGCCTAGAACAACCACTACCAACAAACCGAAGTCTGATGATATGCCTCCATAGCTGCTCCGACACAGAGCGGGATCAGTTGGTCTTTGGAACCCAGTCCATTTTGAAACTGGTTCGACCCTTTTCATCCTTGCACGGTACTTTCTCCCAAGACATATCCTGTTTATCACAAACAGAAGATGTAGAAACGTTAGAAGCATTAGGAGATTTGGGAGATTGAACCTTTGGAACCCATTTGTAGTTGGGTTTAACCCATTTCTTTTTCGATTTGATGGGCGGCTCAGTACTTGCTTTTGAACTTGATGTCGGCCGTTGAGATGACTTTGATTTTGGCTTCACGGGAGCATCTCTTGGATTGGACTTCTTGGCCGACATTCCCTTCTTGCCCTTGGGATTCAGATCCTTGGCCTTTGGAGTTTGATTCTTGGCCTTGGGAGTTGAATTCTTGGCCTTCTTGGCATTCCAGTCGTCAATGTCTGATCATCATCTCGAGGGGTTTCTTTTGAAGTATCTCCCTCTTGGCGCGTTCTGCCAGCCTTGTGCATAGTAGGGAACGTATGCGCGATTTGGACAATTTCTGGCAATGTGTCCAGGTGTTCCACAGTGAAAACATGTCTTTTTCTTCACTGTGAAGTTGTTTCTTCCTGCCCCTGGTGGCGTATCCTTGCCTTGTCTCTTGTTGTTCCCACATGCACACTTGCAACAGGCACTCTGTTTCACTGGAATTGGTGGCCTGTACTTCTCAATAGCAGGTTGATCAGAAGCAGATGAGTTCGAAGCAACAGATTCAGAGCTCAAGGAGATGTTGGTTTGTTCAGTGGTGTTCTCCTTGTTCTCATCCTCTGCTACTTTACCTGCACATAAAGCAGAAACATTAGTATTTTCAGCCTGGATAAATCCTCCTGACACAAATCTAGGTGCTTTGCCATATCGAAGATGTGTAGTTATGATTGAAAGGTGGAGGAACACTATCATACCCTAGACCCTTGTTTTGATTTTCTTTGAATTTTAATTGGGTTTCAAATAAGGACTCGACTGTCTGACTTGATGCAGTATAATTTTTAAAACTAACGTCTGTTTTTCCACACTTAATTTTTAAAGCGTCAAGTTCTTCAGTTACAGCAGCAAGTTGTCTCTTAATATAGTTATAATTTTCACACTTGTTGCTATACTCTTCGTGAAGCTTCCTAAAGTCCTTGGTTTTTGCTTCTAATTCAGCTTTCAGGGGTTTCTGTCCTTTCCTGAGTTGATATCCTTTATATCTCAGGTCCTCAACTTCCCTTTTTAATAAATCAATTTGTTCCCGGAGAAATTTAATCGTATCTTCACTAGATAGCGTACATGAAACTTCACATGATTGAGAACATGAAACTTCATTGACTGGGAGGTTTGTGGAACTCATTGTTTTTCGACAATTCAAAGCGTTAAGTTCTTCAATTATATCAGCCAAACTAAGACGATTGAGATCTTTTGTCTTCTTGATTTCAGCCACGTCCATATCCCACGATTTCGGAAGTGCATTCGGCAGCTTTTTGTTTATCTCAGATTTAGTCAAGACGATCCCAACTATATTCATCTCAGTAGAGAGTGTGGTAAATCGTTGTAACTGAGCTTCCAGGGTTTCTCCAGGGATATAATCGAACATGTTGAAATTTTGTCTTAACATCTCCTGACGACTCGCTTTCATGATTTCAATTCCCTTGTAAACTTCAAAAACTATTAAAAGCACAACTAGAAGTCAAAAGTCAAACTTAAATTTAAAAATTCCCTTTGACTATAAACCTCAAAAGTCAACCTTAAAAGTCAAATATAAAAAGTCAAACTTAAAAGTCAAACCGAAGAGCAAAATTTGAAAATTTAAAAGTTAAATGAAAAAGTCAAAGTTTAAAGTCAAAGGTCAAACTTTAAAGTCAAAGTCAAAATTTTAAGTAAAAAGTCAAAAATAAAATTCAAGAATTAAAAATTAAAATTTTTGGTTTGAAAATGGAGCTTAAAAATAAAAGAAATTGAATTTTGGGTTAAAAGTGCCAACTTTTGAAAGTTTAAACCGAGAAGGACATGTTATAATTTAAATTTCGAAGTAAAAACACTAGGATGTGGCTAATTGAGATGGTAAGGCGCAGTGCTCTTGATCTGGAGGTCGTCGGTTCGAAACCCGGTACGCCCCCCCTTTTTTTTAATTAAACGCTGTGCGAGGCGAGGAAGCTGATGCGAGGACGCTGGCCGCAATCCGAGGTGCGAGGCCATAAACCACCGAGGCCGAGTCCGACGCCGTAAACTCCGAGCCGCAAGCTTGGACCGTGAACCTTGGGCCGCAAGCTCGGACCGTGAATCCTCGGGCTGCAAACTCCGGAACCCTAGCCACCGGCCGTGAACTGTTTCCGACAGTAAGCTCCGACGTAAACCCTTCAAAGATTACGTGAAAAACAGCGTTTTTCATCTCTTTTTGCTCCAAAACTCGATCAAAAACCCTTTTTTATGAAAAACACGAAGAACAAACCCCCCTTATTTTTGCGAGATCTATCCAAAAACGCAAAAATATTTCGAAAATAAGGTCAAATAATGCCCCAAATCTGACAAAATTGATTGATACAACTTGGCTTTGATACCAATTGTAAGTCCCTAATTTGCCTGTGTATCAATCAGATCCGTTTCATGGTGCATAATCCCAATCAAACGGATCATGTCAGATCAAATAGAAGAGAAGGAGAAGAAGTAGATGATGAATCTCAATGTATTAATGAATAGAATGATGATCCGGATACAAGAGATTCACACACACACACACACACTAACACACAATAGTTCTTCTGTCTCTCTGGCCGTAAACTCTCTAGGGTTCATCAATCTTTACTCCTCACCCTAACACCTATATTTATACTTGGAGAACATGGGCCGGATAACATGGGTCGTAAATGGGTTTACGGTCGTAAGGTGTTTACGGCCGTAAACTCAACCGTAAACATGGGTCGTAAACTCCAGAAATATTACAGAAAAATACAATTTCCCAGAAAAGCAAAGTATAAACCATATTTTGACACAACAATCGGGCCCGGTCAGCATAAAGTTGATGTGTTCAACTAAATTCTATGTCGAACAAATCGGAAATCAAGGAACAAATGCTGGACAACAAGCACTGTCAGCATGATATCCAGAACAGAGGATTGTACGATACCTTATCTAAAGGAAACGTTGATTAGAGTTGACATCGAAGTAGAAGAGCTACGATTGCTAATCGGATTCTGAAGTCGTATGTGATATATAGTTACTAGACTTATCCAAGTGGGAGACTGTTGGAATAGTGTCTAAGCCCGTAACTATATTTGGTATGTACTTGACCCGGTTGTCCATGGTCCTTTTGGGTTGCCTTCTCAAAAGCAACTTGACAAGGTAATTTAAGGAGAAAGAGAGAATATTATGGTTTATTAATATATTATAAGAAAAATATATTAAAGGAGAAATCATATTTATTTAATCAGTATTGGTCATAAATTAATTAGGAATTAATTTGGTGACCAAAAGAGATTAATTGAATAAAGGGGTATAAACTGTCAAATGTATGATAGTTGAGTTTTGGGTTAAGGAAACCTAATGGACTTAAGGGGGAACGAAATTATGATGGGTATCCATCATATTTTCGTCGAAGGCCTTATTCCAGAAGGTTCCTTGGGCTGCTTGGTAGCTAAGCTGTCCATTAGGGTTTAGACTGAAACCCTAGTAGCATGTGACTATAAATAAGACCCCTAAGGCATTGAAATTGGCTACCACTTGATTCTAAGAGAACTCTAGGCCAATTTCAAGCTTCTCTCACCCTCTCTCACATTACCTTCTTGCTTGTGGGGTTTGTGAACCATTAGAGGAGTTGCATTTGTGACTCTAAGCTCAAGAGAAGAAGAGAAGAAGATCTAAGCCAACATTTGAAGAGGTAAACATCTAGATCTGATTCTATATGTTAGTTTTGTTATTTGTTTTCTAGGATAGGGTTTGTAAGTCTTGGAATCAAAGCATGTTCAATAGAGAAACCTAAATCTAAGCATTAGGGTTTGTATGAGCACATAGGAATGTTCTTATGCATAAAACCCATTATATACTTGGGCTAAAAGACTACTTTACCCCTATCGTAGCTTGACTCAAGCCTAAGGCCCAATCCAAAGGCCCAAAAGTCTAATAATAGACTAAGGCCCAACTATGTCCCAATTTTCCAAATTGGGCCCAACCTCTACATGGTCTTTCCTTAAGGCCCAATCATACATTCTTGCTCCAACACTTGACATTCTCACAGTCCAACATCTCATAATCAGTAGGGCCCAGACTATGGCCCATCTATGGCCCAATTTTCCAAATTGGGCCTAAACCCTCACATGGGTCTTACTCTAGGCCCATTAAATTATTCTAAGTCCAATTGCTTGTTCTTGGATGGCCTATTTGATGGGTTTGAGCCATAAGAACTTTCTTATTTGCACATGTAAACCCTAATGCTTGGATCTAGGTTTCTCTAATTGAACATGCAATGTATCCAAGGCTTACAATTCTGGATCTAGTGTAAACAATTGAATCATATCATATAAAAACAGAGTTAGAAGAATACCTTAAGTTTCTTGCTTGAAACTTCTTGTTCTTGGAGCTTAGAGTCACAATTGTCACTCCTCTAATCGCTTACAAACACCAACTAGCAAGTGGATGATCTTGAGAGAGAGAGAGAGAAGAGGGTAAGAAATCGGCTCTAGGGTTTCTTGCCTTGCGTGGATGCCGATTTCCCTCACCCAAGGGATCTATTTATACTATTAGCTATTAGGCTTTTACCCTTAAACCGATTTGAATAACTTAGGCCCTAAGCAATCCAAAGATCCCCCTAGATATTAGGCTTGGACGATTTTAAGTTCTCCTAACCCTAAAATCCGTCCACCCTAATATCCATAAGGATACATAGCCCAAAACACAACTATCACACATTTGACAGTTTATGCCTTTTTATTCAATTAATATCTTTAAGTCATCGAATTAATTATTAATTAATATATGACTTATATCAATCAAATAATATTATTATTCCTTTAATATATTATTCTCATAATATATTAACAATAGTATCTCTTCTCTCTTTACAAATCATCCTATCAAGTTGCTATGGTGAAGGCAACCCAAAAGGGCCATGCACACCCGGGTCAAGTACTTACCAAATATAGTTACAGCCTTAGACAGTAATCCAACAATCTCCCACTTGGATAAGTCTAGTAACTATATATGCAAAAAAATCCGATTAGCAATCATCGCTCTCAAAGACGCTGTCAAAATCTGATCTTATCAGTATCCTGTCCTTTAGATAAGGGATCGTACAGTCCTCTATTTAGATATTGTGTCGACAATCTCATGGAACTTATTGTTTAGCAGTTTGTTTCTCAATCTCAGATTCATTTCACATAGAACTTAATTGAACACATCAATTCACACCTGACCGGGCCCGACACATAAGTGAAATCAAATCATTGAGGGGCCCTGATATCGCTTTTACCCTCTTAGGATAAAAGTAACAGATAAACTTCGACTTATATGCATTTACTATTTACTAGTCAATTATACACAACAATGCATTTTATGGCATCAATTTACTGATGCGGTTTCGCATTGTCAATGCACAACCAATTAATAAACAATAAACATATATCTTGGTTTTAAGACCATATGATATTATCATCTTGCGATCACTTGCGTTACATTCCATAAAGTGATTCCAGCAAGCGCGAGTTTATTCCAATGCTCAAAACTTGTTCATAAGCACTCATGAATGTTGCAGCAATCCTTTGCTATGTCTAATACCTTTTAGACAATCTACACACTAGTTCATGACAATCTTCATTTATACCTACTTACAACATATGAACGATTGTTGACCATTCGAATAACTCGATTATTCTTAATAACTCAATTATTCAGGAAGTCAAAACATGCAAAGTGAAACAATAGTTAATCAATTAACATAAGACAGTAGCTTTACTTATAAATAATACTCCTTTATTTAATCATCAAATTTCAATTACATTTATCTATTACATGTTTCCAAACAATCTAATCTAAACTAATATCGTCTTTCAGCCCAATGCTCCTAGCGTGCTGCAAATGCTTAACCCTACTCAGTCCCTTCGTAAGCGGATCTACTAGGTTATCCTCTGACGATACCCTCTTTACTACGAGGTGTCCTTCTTCTACTTGATGTCTAATAAAGTGATATTTTCTGTCGATATGTCGAGATCTACCATGATCCCTCGGTTCCTTGGTCAAGGCAACCGCTCCTTCATTATCACAAAAAATTTCCATAGGCTCCTTTATGGTAGGCACAACTCCAAGGTCACCAATGAAGTTCTTCAACCACATCGCCTCCTTTGACGCTTCGCTCGCTATAATGTACTCTGATTCGCACGTTGAATAAGATATTGTCTCTTGCTTGGAACTTTTCCAAGTCACTCTCCTCCATTAAGGTTATAGACCCAACCCGACTGTGAACGATAGTTGTCCCTGTCGGTCTGGAAGCTTGCGTCACTATGCCCTCGCACCTTTAAGTCATCACTCCCTCCGAGGACTAAAAAACATTCCTTGGTCTTCCGAAGGTACTTAAGTATATTCTTGACCGCAATCCAATGAGCTCTGCAAGGGTTCCCTTGATATCTACTGACCATGCTCAAAGCAAAGGCCACGTCAGGGCGAGTACAAGTCATAGCGTACATGATTGAGCCAACGGCGGAAGCATAGGGTACTCGGCTCATCTCAGCTATCTCGGCTTCTGTACTCGGACTTTGAGTCTTACTCAATTTGGCATTACTCTGTACCGGTAGTTCTCCCTTCTTCGAGTTTTCCATACGAAAACGTTTTAGTACCTTATCCAAGTAAGTATTCTGACTAAGTCCTATTAGTCTCTTACTTCGTTCTCTCACTATCCTTATTCCCAAAATACAGGAAGCCTCTCCAAGGTCCTTCATAGCGAAGCACTTCCCGAGCCACGACTTAACCTCCTGTAGAGTCGGGATGTCGTTTCTTATGAGCAGTATGTCATCGACATACAAAACAAGGAAGCTAACTATACTCCCACTGGCCTTGACATATACACATGATTCATCTTCACTTCGTAAAAATCCAAACTCTTTGACTTTCTCATCGGAGCCAAGATTCCATCTGCGAGATGCTTGCTTAAGTCCATAAATGGACTTCTCAAGCTTGCACACTCTATTGGGATGCTTTGGATCGACAAAACCTTCTGGCTGAGCCATGTAAACATCCTCAACCAACTTCCCATTAAGGAAAGTGGTCTTGACATCCATCTGCCATATCTCATAATCATGAAATGCAGCAATGGCTAGCTTCATCCTAATAGACTTTATCTTAGGAACTAGTGAGAAGGTCTCATCATAGTCAACTCCGGGAGTTTGAGTAAAGCCCTTCGCCACCAATCGTGCCATATACATGTGCACATTCCCATCCACGTCGGTCTTCTTCTTAAAGATCCATTTGCACCCAACCGTCTTACGTCCGGGCACATTGTCAACCAAATTCCAAACTTGGTTGTCATACATGGACTGAATCTCGCTGTCCATCGCCTCTTTCCATTTTGCAGACTCTGGGCCTGCCATGGCTTCCTTATAACTATTAGGTCCATCTAGATTTATTAGTGTACCATCACTAATATACGTGTCCCCTTCGGTAGTAATATGACCATAAAACAGGGGATGAACTCTAACTCTTTCGGAACGTCTAAGAGGTAAGGAGTCGTCAAGCGGTTCAGCCAGAGTTTCCTCCTCGAGTTGAGCGCCAGCGTTAGAGGTTCCTTCATTGCTCGACTCTTGAATCTCTTCAAGATTGATTTGCCTCCCACTATCCCCTTGGCTTATGAGTTGTCGCTCTCGGAAAACTCCTCTCCTTGCAACGAAGACAACATTGTCACTTGGTCTATAGAAGAGATATCCAAAGGATTTCTGCGGGTAGCCGATGAAAATACATTGCTCACTACGAGGTTCGAGCTTGTTGTGAGTTTCTCGTCTTAGGAAAACTTCACAGCCCAAACCTTGATATGTGCCAATGAGGGAGCTTTTCTTGTCCACATCTCGTGAGGTGTTTTGGCAACCTTCTTTATAGGGACTCGGTTAAGGATATGGGCGACAGTCTTTAAGGCATACCCCCATAATGAGATAAGTAGTAAAGCACGACTCATCATAGAACGAACCATGTCTAACAGGGTTCGATTGCGCCTTTCTGCCACACCATTCAATTACGGTGTCCTAGGTGGCGTCAATTGCGAAACTATTCTGCATTCCTTGAGATAGTCGTGGAATTCAAGACTTAGGTACTCTCCTCCTCGATCGGATCGAAGCATCTTGATTTTCCTGCCCAATTGATTCTCCACTTCATGTTTGAACTCTTTGAACTTTTCAAACGTTTCTAACTTGTGCTTGATTAAGTAAATATACCCATATCTACTATAATCGTCGGTGAAAGTCACGTAGAAGTGGTTCCCATCCTTTGTGGTGCATCTAAAGGGCCCACACACGTCGGTGTGTATGAGATCCAATAAACCCTCACCCTTCTCACAAGTGCTAGTGAAGGGTGACTTGGTCATCTTTCCAAGTAAACAAGATTCGCACGTGTCATCGTCCCTAAGGTCGAATGACTCCAACACTCCATCCTTTTGGAGTTGGGCTATGCGCTTCTTGTTGACATGTCCAAGATGACAACGCCACAAGCATGCTTTATCCATACTATTTGAAGAATCCATACATAACACATCATTTTCTAGGTTATCTATAACCATAACAGTTTCATAAATTCTATTACAAGGCATTGCTTCAAAATATAAAACACCATTTAGATAAGCATAAATCGAACCATTCTCATTATTAAACGAATATCTAAATCTTTGTCTAAATAAACCATGAAAAGAAATGATGTTTCTTGCCATATCTGGCGAGTAACAACAATTATTTAAATCTAAATTCAACCCATTACTAAGTACTAAAGAATACACTCCAATCTTGGTAACAGGCGACGATCTTCTGTTCCCCATGATTAGATTTATTCTTCCAAGCTCCACATCCATATTTCTTCCTAGTCCCTGCAAATCAGAACAAATGTGGTAACCACACCTTGTGTCAAGAACCCAAGAAATAGCATGAGTTGAATCATCAGATTTAATTGTGTAAATACCTGCGAAAGATGGCTTGATCTTCCCATCCTTGATGGCTTGCAGATATTCCGGGTGGCTTCTCTTCCAATGTCCTATTTTGTGGCAATGGTGGCACTCTACCTCCTTTGGGTTTGGGTTGGGCTTAGCAGGATCAACCTTGGTCCCACCATCTTCGGACTTTCCCTTGTGGTGGTTCTTCGAAGAAGCCTTCCTCTTCTTGCCCCTTCCCTGCCCAATAGCCAAAACAGGAGCAACGGGTGGATTGGGAGTTAGTGCAACAGAGTTGTCCTTGAGGTTGCTCTCAGCAGTCATTAGGAGCCCTTGGAGTTTGCTTAGGGTGACCTCTTCCTTGTTCATGTGGTAGGTCATCCTAAATTGGTTGTAGCATGAGGGCAAGGAGTGAAGAACAATGTCGATAGCCAAATCTTCCCCAAAGTTGACACTCAACTTGCGAAGACAATCAACATACCTTTGCATCTTTTGCAGGTGCACGGTTAGAGACTCTCCACTTCCCATTTTAGCAGTGATCATATTTGTTATGATCTCATTGTGATCTTGCCTCGTGCTTTGGTGGTATCTCTCCATCAAGTCTAGATACATCTCATAAGGATACATGTCCTCATAGGAATTTTGGAATTCGGAGTTCATCGTGGCTATCATCATGCAATGAACTTTCGTTACATCACGCTGATAGGTCTCAAAGACAACCATTTCTTCGGGAATAGCAATTTATGGATTGATCTTCTCGAGCTTCTCATCGAGAACATACTCTTTGTCCTCGTAACGCGCGATCGTGCAAATGTATCTTATCGATTCACTGAAGTTCGATTCGTCAAAAGCAACTTTTTGACAAAGGCTCATTAGCGTGAATGAGCTAGCAGCAGCGTTGTTCGCGTTAGACATCTACAAATAGAAAGGAAACAAAGTTTAATTAGAGTTAAGTCCCTAATTAACACCCAAAATAAAAATTAGGGCTAGGACCCAACAACATTATTTACACATTAGAAAAGGGATGTCGTAATCCAACATGGAAATAATTTGGAGGTAAGTGAATGACGATTCACTAATTCTTCACCATGAAAAACATAAGCTTAAATTTTAAATGTATTGATAATTCCTAGATTTCTTTGAGATTCATTGAACTTTTCAATGGCATGTTTAAATCTCGATATGCCCCTCTAGTTTGTGACTGGGATGCCGAGGATCACAAAGCAGGTGTGAATAACCATGCAAATCTACATGGTGCCTTCATTGTTACACTCACCTATTCGATGTGCCGGTAAACCACACACGCTCCATCGAACTCTGAAAAACAATGAATCACCCTTTGCCACCTTTGCTTAGAACCAATTAGTGTGCCGGTTAACCACACACGCTCCACTAATTTCTTAGCAAGGGTGCAAAGTATAATTTCATGGGATTGCATCAATTCACTTTTCCTAAAGTAACTAAGATCGGGATTTTATGAAACACTTTTAGTTACTTTATATAGATTCATTTTACTTATTAATGAGAAGAGGTTTGCCCTATCCTACGCGTTCAGCTAACGACCCTCCACCAGTCAAGCAAGCGGTGGTGTGAGTGTACACCCATTAAGCGCCATTTTATAGGCAGCAACCTTATACCCACCTTATAGACCGGCTTCATGAATGAGGCCTACTAGCGGTAAGACTAGCATTTTAAATTATACATATACATATATATACATATATATATATATATACATATATATATATATATATATACACATATATATACATATACATATATATATATATATTAAGCTTGTAATAATATAATAGTATAAGGTTGAATTTTAGGCTTGTAAAATTCTAGGGTTTTAAATTTAAATTATTCAAATTAAACTTTTAATTACAAAACTTAAATTTCAAAACTTCAGGACAAGTTTTAAACCTTTTTCAAAACATAAGGATCAAATAGCAAATAATATAAATCAACTAATTAGATTATCTCAATTTGATCTTATTCAATATTACTTGCAAGACAATTCACCAATTCAATTCAAATAATCAATTGTTATCATATAAGGAAATTATTATTCAACTAATTGGTAATTATCTTTTGTTTGGTCAAGAATATACTCATATATATGATTAAAATCGGATTTTAATGCCCCAAAACAGTTAAGGCAAGTATCCTCAAGTAAAAGGTGCAAGAAATCCCGAAACTACCTCCAACTGAAGCTCGAACTCGCCGAGTTCTACTATGTACTCGCATAGTTCATCAGACAGAATCACAAAAATCGATTTTTTTCAAGCAACAAGCAATCAACCAATGCATCAATTCAATAGAAATCAATCAAAGCTCTGATACCACTGATGGGTTTGAGCCATAAGAACTTTCCTATGTGCACATTCAAATGCTAATGCTTGGATCTAGGTTTCTCTAATTGAACATGCAATGTATCTAAGGCTTACAATTCTAGATCTACTGTAAACAATTGAATCATATCATATACAAACAGATCTAGAAGAATACCCTAAGTTGCTTGCTTGAAACTTCTTGTTCTTGGAGCTTAGAATTACAATTGTCACTCCTCTAATGGCTTACAAACACCAACTAGCAAGAGGATGATCTTGAGAGAGAGAGGAGGGTAAGAAATTGGCTCTATGGTTTCTTGCCTTGCATGAATGTCGATTTCCCTCACCCAAGGGATCTATTTATACTATGAGCTGTTAGGGTTTCACCCTTAACCCTAATTGAATAACTTAGGCCCTAAGCAATCCAAAGATCCTCCTAGATATTAGGCTTGGACGATTTTAAGGTCTCCTAACCCTAAAATGTGTCCACCATAATATCAATAAGGATACATAGCCCAAAACACAACTATCACACATTTGACAGTTTATGCCCCTTTATTCAATTAATCTCTTTAAGTCACCAAATTAATTCTTAATTAATATATTACTTATATCAATCAAATAATATTATTATTCCTTTAATATATTATTCTCATAATATATTAACAATAATATCTCTTCTCTCTTTACAAATCATCCTGTCAAGTTGCTATGGTGAAGGCAACCCAAAAGGACCATGCACAACCGTGTCAAGTACTTACCAAATATACTTACAACCTTAGACACTAATCCAACACTATTATCATCCCAACCATCAAAGCCCAATAGAGAGGCCCAACTCAAAGTCCAAGTGAAATTAGGGTTTCACATAAAATGACAATTAGGGTTAAGTGTTTCTCATTTAACCCATCAAGGACTTAATCCATCGAGTCCGTTACTCTACTAGATAATTGATATGGAATAATTTGGGCTTAATAAATAATCCAATCCCAATGGCCCAAAGGTGGGTCCCATTAAGTCTAAGGCTTAAATACTCACAATTGGGGCATTTCTACTCAAACATGGCCCAATAGGCCCAAAATTAATCTTTAAGCCCATTAGGGTTTTGCTAGGTCCATTAGGGTTTTGCTAGTAGGGCACCACCCACTACCACCTCGGGTAGTGGTGGTCAATGGCAATTCGCGGCGGTGGACACCACCATATAATGATGGTTATTATTTTTTTTCACTATACAATGTTAATTAAAGTTACAAGGCTTTTATCCAAAATAACACACACACACTCACTAACCCACACACACATAGCCACACCGTGGTGGCCGGCAGTGGCGCTTGGTTGTAGCCACCACCTCACGGTCGTGGTGGTGGTTGTTCTCAATTTTCCGGCTACACAAAACACTCTAACAAAAAATAATATATCCATACACACACAATAAACACGCACTACAGCCTTTGCCTGGAATAGAAGCACAGCCACCCACTTTGTGGCGTTGGCTACAATAACAGTAAGAGAAAAGTATGTAACAGCAGCGGTTATCAGCGACAACCACCATGGTCGGTCGCCATGGTGGTTCTTCATGATCTATAGTCGGCAGAGAACCCATCCTTCATACGCTTGCACATAACATACCACGAATAATGGCCACTTCCACCCTCATGGTGGCCTACCAAAGACGACAACAACCTCCAAACAATCAACCGGCAGCAGAGGCGATGGCTAGCTGTTGTGTGACGAGTATCAAAGTGAGCGGTGACAGGAAAAGAGAAGAAGAATGAAGAACGATGGAGAGGTGGCAGCGGCGCCACAACATCGTCTGGGAGTCCTCGTCGTCAACAGCAAGGCTTCATGGTGGTTGTGACTCAACAGTAGAGATGCCGGAGATCAGAGGAAAGAGGGGGGTTTTGCTTCCTCTAACCACGACACTAGTAGCGGTAGCCGAGCTTGTCGTCGGCGGTGGCAATGGAGGCGGCGGCTGGAATGGGGAGGTATAAGGGTGGCAGTTGGACGATGGCAGTTAGGGTTAAGGTTATGAATGAGTTGACGGAATATATACCCGATCCATATCACATCTTTCCCATAATTACAGTTATGGTCCCTTCCCATGGGATCTTTTCAAATTCAATCCAATATTTACCCTTTTGCCCTTGATTCCATAATTCGCTTTCCTAATAAGTCCTAATAATTACCAACTATATCCCCACTTCTAAGATTCTTCTCAATCAACTCCGTAATTTACTAAACAGCCCTCAACTGTCAAAATTGTTCACAATTCAGTCAGGGAATTACATTTATTAATTAGTTTATTTGTTTACTAAATAAATAAACTGGGTATTACACACATCTACTTCCCAAATGGTGCATCTACTTCTTAATGTGCACACCCACTCCAAACCGGCAAATCATTGCATCATGGAGCACAAATGATGCTCCATTCCATTCAAAGGTGCTTCACTACCTTCTTAGGTGCTCCATTATTTTCTTAGATGATCCATTCGTTTCTAGATGTTCAATTCGTTTCTTAGATGCTAAAAGGTCTTTATGTCAAAGAGTCATTAGAAAATGATATTTGCTAATGATATATGATCATATGGGGTCATACCTTATAGCATGTTACCACTAATTGATTATTTATTTTCTAATTTGATTATTTGGGGAAGGAAGGGTTAGAAGGGGAATGAAGAGTGTATTAAAAGAGATAAATATGGAGGATGGTGTCCGTCGGTCCAGTGTTTCCGACGACAGCCCGACGGTGTTGGGATGAGGTCTGATGGTCGTGTGTTCTCTCCAGGTTTTAGTTAAATGAGTTAGAAAATGAGGGATAAGGTTTAGAAGAGGTGAAGTGAAGTGGAAGTGGGGCTTACATTTTATTAAAAATTTTGTTATTTGTTAATATTAAATAAAGCCTAAATAAATGAAAAAAAATAAGGATAATATAGTCTATTTATATGTGTAGGGACTTTAATCACAAAAAAATAATAATAAATAAACAAAAAAAGATAGCATAGGGCTGTCCTTAGTGCAAAAAATAAACAATAAGGATCAACCGCATAAATTTGACCAAACCACGTAGACAATTTCAGTAATTTGCTATTTAAAATATTAATTCACGTGTTAAGGTTTTTATATAGAATAATATTCTTAGAAATATATATTGTCTGGAATCAAAGAAATTATTGGAGTAATGGTGGGAGCATGACAGGTTTGATGGTTTGAATGAAAGACTCCCTTCGTGCGTATTGTCTTTATTTATCTTTAACCAGGAAACCGCGCTATGTCCCAACACATTCATCATGTTATTTGGCCATTAATGTTCATGTTATACAATAATGTAAAGATTCTTTACTTGACTACATATTCGAATCTCAAAAAAATGTAAACAACTAAACATCCTGCTGCAAGGAAAGTTTATAAATAATATTTTGGTATAAATGTATAAAGAAATTAATCGATGATTATTGAAAATATTTCCATTTTAAAGTGTGAATATTAAAAACTTCAAGGCTAATATACTTTCTTCACATTCAGAGAGTAGTGCTTCAACTAATTTGTTGATACTTCCAAAATGTTCAAATTTAGCTGATTTATCAATATTTTGAAGTACGGTGATTTTAAAACAAATTGCGATAATACATTGGTTTATACAAGTCTAGAGTTTTGAAAATTATATAAACTTGAATAATTGATTGTAGTGATTGCATACTCATCAAGACCATAATTTTCCAAGATAAAGGTTTGAGGTTGACGGTTAGCATTATAATTGATTTTTAATATCAAATAATACAAATACCAAAAGGCTTCTAACCCATTGGTATTAGGTCTAGCATTTCTTTTTTGATGTTATAGTTCGAATCAATAAATATAACATTAACAAAAAAAGAGTTATTTAGAAGTAAATTAGGTTTTTATTTTTTTTAAGGAAGAAAAAAACTAATACAAATCAAGTTTGAAAATACTTTAGAAACATGGTCCATTAAATCAATTAGTTTCTCATCATCAGCTTAGCTTGATTGAGGAAAGATTAATGACGAACTATAACGTCCAAAACATACAATAAATATAATATTAACCAATAGTGATCATTGTAAAAAAAATGACTAAATTTGTTGATTGTAAGGGTGAATTGAGTTGAATAATGAATATTCTGTTGTCGACCAAGCTTTATAAACAAATATGGATGATAAAATTTTAATTTTGATCTTTTAAACCAATTAGAATTACTTAAAAATTAACCTCGATTGATTCGGAAAACGTTAATCTCCAAAACATACAATAAACATTATCTTGCTCATGTAAACTTTTTTTTTGAAGGCTTGATTTTGATTTTCTCCGTTAGAACAACATTTTAATTGTCATCGTACAACGAGTGAGATGACAAACGGGCAACAAACTATGCGGTTAAGCCTTTTTAAATGGTAAAAGTAATTATTTTAAAAACTACATTCGAAGATCTAGGGAATATACATGACTATGCATGATTCGTTGTATTCTTTTAAGAAACTCTACCGCATCCTGTGCGAGGAAACCAAACGTATCAAATACAAATGGAATGAACACGTATTGATTTTCCAAGCACGATTTCTCATGTTTGGTGACTTTGTCTATAGCTGCTTGTAAAGCAGTATGTCCCGCCGTGAAATCCCCAGCCCTCAGGCCCACGAGAGGGGATACCCCTGTAGAATCCACACATGCGTGTTTCCTACAACCCATCCAAAAGTCAAAATGACAGCCGGTACGAGGGTTCATATTAATTCTATCGGGTCAGTCATGTAAACCAACATAAATAAATTTTGTCATCCAAAAAATTATAGCTTGTGGAAAAGTCACCTGAATTGTTGGATGTGTCATGTGTGCGTGAAATGAGTTGATTCCTTAATATTTTGTTATTGAGCCAGATTTACAAAACCAAAAACAATATTAATCGCAGAATCTTTTCTTGTTCCCCAAACAATATTTATATGGATGGAAAAAATAAAATAAAAGAGACAACAAGGAAGGAGCAGAGGACCCTACAAGATACTATCGGAGGCTTCACTGTTTCTCAAAGCTCAGCTTCAACCGCGTCATTGCACACATCCCAACTTGGACTATAATTTCCCCATCTTGCATCGATGTCTTTATTATAAATAACAAATCCCTTCGATAACCCTTTCATTCCATTTCACCATACTCTCTCTCTCTCTCTCTCTCTCTCTCTCTCTCTCTCTCTCTCTCTCTCTCTCTCTCTCTCTCTCTCTCTCTCTCTCTCTCTCTCTCTCTCTCTCTCTCTCTCTAAAATGGGTGCTTGTCTATCTTCCGCTGGTGACTCCGTGCACAACTCTAGTTCTGCGCTTGTTATTTCCGTCGATGGCGATCTGTGTTCCTACCCAACTCCAATCTTTGTATCCGAAGTTCTTCGGTTCGAAAAATCTTCGACCTTCTTTCTTTGCAACTCCGACGACTTGTATTACGACCAGTATATCAATGCTTTGGATTTAGAAGACCAGCTTGATGCGGCTCAGATCTACTTTATTCTACCAAAAACAATGCTTGGTCGTCGTCTAAGTGCCTCCGATATGGCTGCGTTGGCAGTCAAAGCCAGCCTTGCGCTTGATTCGAATTCCAATACAGATTCGCATAAGAGGAACAACAACAAGGCTCGTATATCGCCATTGGTGTTGATGGAAACGACTGGGGCTAATGAGAACAAGAATGTTGGAAGTTTAAGAATGTCGAGCTCCAGATCAATCAGGAAGCTGTCAAAACGTTCTTCAAAGAAAGCTCGATTGGGTGTTGGATCTTTCAGGCTTGTGCTCTCCACCATATACGAAAACGATGGGTGTGATGAGTTGCAGATGATTTGATTCGTTAATTTTGGCGTGTACAGATCGATAGTAGCGAATTTTTGGTTCACCGGGAGTCCGGGAGTTGCTTCATAGTCTAAAATCCACAATTCTAAAATACAATGTATATTGTTGTTTAAAAACGAAACACAATGGTGTTTTTGGAAGAGTAAGGCATGACAAGATTTTAAAGACTTTACAAGAAATTAATGATACTGGTCCCATGTCGGGAAATTTGTATTAGATTGAATTTATATAATGATACTCGTTCCATGTTGGGTTAGATAGTTATTAGCAACAACTAGGGCCGTAAACGAACACGAACGTAGGTTTGTTGATGTTCGTTCGTTTAAGTTAGTTGAATAAATGAACAATCACGAACAGATAAACGAACGCGTTTTCTTGTTCATTTATAAACGAACGTGTTTTCTTGTTTATGTTCGTTCGTTTAACAAATTAAACTGTTAATGGTCGTTTATTTATGTTCGTGAACATGTTAAAAGAACGGAAACAAACGAACATAAATGAACAATATAAACAAACATAATAGAACATATATTAACATAAGTGAAGTCTCCTTGGCTTATTAGTTCTCGCTTTCGGAAAATCCCTCTCCTCGCAACGAAGACAACATTGTCACTCGGCCTATAAAAGAGACATCCAAAGGATTTCTGCGGGAAGCCGATGAAAATACACCGCTCACTATGAGGTTCGAGCTTGTCGTGAGTTTCTCGTCTTACGAAAACTTCACAGCCCCAAACTTTGATATGTGCCAATGAGGGAGCTTTCCCTGTCCACATCTCGTGAGGTGTTTTGACAACCTTCTTTGTAGGGACTCAGTTAAGGATATGGGCGGCAGTCTCTAACGCACACCCCCAGAATGAGATAGGTAGTGAAGCACGACTCATCATAGAACGGACCATGTCTAACATGGTTCGATTACGCCTTTCTGCCACACCATTCAACTGCGGTGTCCTAGGTGGCGTTAATTGCGAAATTATTCCGCATTCCTTGAGATAGTCGTGGAATTCAAGACTTAGGTACTCTCCTCCTCGATCGGATCGAAGCATCTTGATTTTCCTGCCCAATTGATTCTCCACTTTATGTTTGAACTCTTTGAACTTTTCAAATATTTCTGACTTGTGCTTGATTAAGTAAATATACCCATATCTACTATAATCATCGGTGAAAGTCACGTAGAAGCGGGTCCCATCCTTTGTGGTGGATCTAAAGGGCCCACACATGTCGGTATTTATGAGATCCAATAAACCCTCACCCCTCTCACAAGTGCCAGTGAAGGGTGGCTTGGTCATCTTTCCAAGTAAACAAGATTTGCATGTGTCATATTCCCTAAGGTCGAATGACTCCGACACTCCATCCTTTTGGAGTTGGGCTTTGCGCTTCTTGTTGACATGTCCAAGACGACAATGCCACAAGGATGCTCTATCCATACTATTGGAAGAATCCATACACAACACATCATTTCCTAGGTTATCTACAACCATAACAGTTTCATAAATTCCATTACAAGGCATTGCTTCAAAATATAAAACACCATTTAGATAAGCATAAATCGAACCATTCTCATTATTAAACGAATATCGAAATCCTTGTCTAAACAAACCATGAAAAGAAATGATGTTTCTTGCCATATCTGGCGAGTAGCAACAATTACTTAAATCTAGCACACCATTTATATGTGTGCTAGCTGTATTGTGTGTTCTTTCTCTGTCTAGCCTGTATGTTTGTTTCTCGTCATAGTTCCTTTCGTTTGTTTCTCGTCATAGTGTCTATCGTTTGTTTCTCGTCATAGTGTTAACATGTTTGTATACCCTTGCTACTCAAGGGCATTGTATCCTTTGACTCATGTATGAACTGACTCATTGTAGGTTTCATTGTTCTAGTAATAGTATTAGTATCTTCCTAAACTACTCCTATAGTAGTTTACTAGCAATGTATGATCATGTTTGTGTACCCTTGCTACCCAAAGGAATAGAACTGATTGAAGGAACTTTTATGACTAAGTATGTATACATGATATACAACTAATATTTAAACAACCTTCGGACGTATAACCGATGCCCTAAAGCCACATCCAAAAAAGGAAAAGGAATTAAAGCGAGCTGGCCTTCCTAAGTCTTTTAAACATTGCTTATATAACTATACATACATAGACATGCATTTGACAATGAATAACTATGAAAGAGTTTAAGTAAAAGTATTTGATAAGTAAAAGAGTTCGTAAAAATAGTTTGAAGTATAGTAGTTTGGTAAACAGTTTGAACAGTAAGAAAACCACTGGTTTTGTAGTTATTTATCACATGTGATTGATGGAACAACTATAAGTATTTAACTTGTATCCCCCCCCCCCCCCCATAAAAGCATTCAAAAACATTTAAACCATTGATTAAGGGGGTATGAACTCACTTGTAGTGAGTGGTTTGGATGAAAGGATTGTATAGGATGCTAAGTGTCAAGGGAAGACTTGAACACACACGCGGATCCTATTTAACATATATGACATATATATGAATCCAATTAGTGTTTAAAACAACTGATTATTGAATTGGGACCACCTTAGGGACTAGTAACCACTTATATTGAAGTGTTAGAACCATACATGATTGTATGAAGGAGGTATTTGGCTTTACAAAGGAGTATATGGCCAAAATACACACTATATTTGTGTGTGCGGCCATACTTGGCGTGTGCGGTTGGGTGTGTGTCACACCCCAAAACCACGAACGGCGGAAACGTTCAGGGGTGGAGGACGTCATGTACAGTATCACAACAGTGTAATATAATAAACAAGCAACAACATCATCCATTGCATTATAAGTAAAGTTTTAATACATGTGTGTTCTTTCATTGTAGTAAGACACCAAAAATATACAATCAAAATAAAAGACGAGACTTGTCTGCTCCGTCTTCTCAAAACCTGGCCTCCGTACCTGTCTACTGATGACCTGAGAATACAAGTTATTTTGAAAGCGAGTATCAGCTTTAAAGCTGGTGAATTCATAAGTATTTAAGTGTCATTTTCTTGCTTATGAAAATCTGTTATGAAGGCCATGTAAACCTTTAAATGAAAATGATGATGTAAGTATGAAAAACCCTAGAAAATCCCTTATTTTCTATCAGTTTGAGATGTAGTCTTCTACCAAGACCCGAATGTTTTGTTTATGGTAATGTAGTCTTCTACCAAGACCCGAATGTTTTGTTTATGGCATTGTAGTCTTCTACCAAGACCCGAATGTTTTGTTTATGACTATGTAAAATGATAGTTTTTCCTTTCTATTGACTAGTACTAAAAGTGCTTAGTCTAACTCATCGTTTATGTGAATGTATCACAAAATAAAGTAAGGTAGGAAAATAAAATCGTGCAAGTGTTATCCCTAAGTGACCAAAGTTAACACGACATCGCCGAAGCGAAAGATAGACCCTATGGACATCCGAAGAGTGTCCCCTCATCCTCTGTAGCGGCAGCAGGGTGGAGGGAGGGTTAGTCCCATAACAGCGTTAACCTAATGATCCTCCGAAGATTCACATCTCATCCACTGTTGCAACAGTTGGACAGAGGGATGGTTAGTCCCATCACTGACTACTAAATAAGTGACAACCTTAGACATCCATAGACGTTCATCGACCACTGGTGCTAATCAGTGGGATTCGGAATGGTAAGTCCCGCCGAAATATTCCATTGAACTGGGATAGGAAAGAAAATTTAAACAGTAAGTACTAATAAATCATCCTCTTAGTTCTAAGTACAAGTATCCAAGGTAAGTAAAAATAGGATAATGCACCTATGAAGAAGTGTTCCTGTATGGTATTCATGTAAGTGTGTTCATGTAACAGGTAAGTATATGTAAACATATTCATGTATCATGTAATCCTAAGTACGTGTACTCATGTATCATGTAAGGTATTAGTATAGACTCATGAATGAACTGACTCTTGTGTGATTCCTTGTAGCAGTAATAATGTTTGATATTTTCTAACTATCCCTATGATAATTAACTGGAGAGTAAGTGGTTGTTCAAGTAGATTTATGCACCCTCGATACACTAGGGTGTGGGAAAACTGAACGAAGGATGAAAACTATAATCTCTAACATATAAATGAACATATGCGCATAAGTATAGTTTGATTCAAGAAGGTAAAATAATGGTTTTGCAAGATATCTAGGAGTTTTGAACAATAATTAAGAGTGAATTGATGTCATTTTAATAAACATTTCAAAACTAATACTTTTGTTATCAAGGTATTTTAAGATAGAAAACCACTTCATGTGTCACCTTTTGAAATATGTGAAATCTACTGAGTGAAAACATAGTTATAAAATACATAAGATTGATTTAATAACATATTGTTTTCTACTTGTATCCCCCCCCATGAAAGCATTTAAAATCATTTAAAACATTGATTAAGGGGTATGAACTCACCTATAGTTGGTGATTGGGATGAACTGAACGGTATAGGATGGCTAGGTGTCAAGCGAGGACTTGTACACACACTACGATCCTAATGAACATATAATCACACATATATGCACTCAATTAGACTCAAATCACCAATTGATAATGTTAAGACATCCTAGACATAATAAACACTTTATATAAGTGTTTTAAGCCCTAAGGATTGCGTCTAAGCTATTGTGGGACAAGGTACTTATGTTTAGGGTTCCAAAGGACCCCATATATGAGTTTACTCCTCATATACTAACACACATGGAGTTTACGGTTGTAAACTCTTGAGTTTACAGCCGTAAACTCCCAACCATGGGGTATTTGTGTGTTTTAAAGTCCCAAATGCTTTCTAGAATTATTCTAACTTGGTGGTTCCATCCTTGAAGGGGTTTAAGGTCTAGAAACACTCCATTTAGGAGTTTACGGACCCAAGGCCATTCCCCTTGGAGTTTACGGCCGTAAACTCCCTTGGGGTGTTGTGTTTGTTGTTTTCAAGCCTCATGCATTTGAAGGATAGGTTCTAGTCAATTGTTTAAAGCTAATGAGGACCCTAGGCACACTTTGGTGCCTTTGTTTGGTGTTTACGGCCTAGGAGCATTACCAAGGCCGTAAACTCACTTTGATAAGTGATTTTGATGTGCTTTGGTCCTTAGATTAAGTGGGAAATAATTCCATGTAAAGGTCTAGGGCTTTAGGTGCCTTAATAACACCCTTTGGTCCATTTCTATGGAGTTTACGGCCTAAGATACACTTGGGCCGTAAACTCTCATTTGTTTGTGTTCTTTGATGTGCTTAAGGCCTTAGATTAAATGGGAACTAGTCTTGATAAAAGCCTTAAAACCTTTAATGGCCTTAAAACACCATTTTGAGGTTGAAAAGGGAGTTTCTGGCCTATGCAACTCTTGGGCCGTGAACTCCCAAACTTGGGTGATTTATGGATGTTTTCTTGTCCGTAACACACATACATATGAGTCTAAGGCAGTTGTATAACACAACGGTCGGTTTTGGCTTTGTTTCGGGAGTTTACTGCCCAAGAAAACCTTGGGGTGTAAACTCCTAGATCTAATGATTTAGCCATCTAAATCATGTTATAAGCACATAATAAGCATTCTAACACTACTAGAAAGAGTTACTCACGTTTTGGTATAAAAACCCAAAGATCCGTGAGAGAGAAAATGGCTTTTCTCTAGTTGGAAATGTGAATAATGAATAAATTTGGTTCAGAAATCTATGTATAGTTCTGAGATATTTTTGGCGGAAAATATTTTTATTCCATAAATGATCTCTAATATAATAGAGTGTTGGAATAATAGTGTTGCACAAAACCCTAGTGCACCCACTTTCCTGATATTTCCTTAAGTGTAAACCGTGAATTACTCAAACTTACGCGAAAAGTCTGAAAATTAACTGTGACTGCTATAACTTCTATTGAAGTGATATAGTTTGTACAGAATGGAAATTTCGGGTTGTCACATCATCCCCCTGTTAGAAGGAATTTCGTCCCGAAATTATAATTTAAGCAAATAAGAAATTACAAATAACTAAGCGAAAAGGTGAGGGTATTTCAGTTTCATCTGATCCTCACGTTCCCAAGCGAATTCCGGTCCACGCTTTGCGTTCCAGCGCACCTTCACTATCGGGATACGGCTCTGCTTTGTTTGCTTGACCTCTCGGTCCATGATCTCTACTGGTTCATCCACGAAGTTGAGGCTCTCATTGATCTCGATCTCATCGAGTGGAATAACAAGAGTCTCGTCGGATAGACACTTTTTCAAGTTTGACACGTGGAAGGTAGGATGTACGTTACTGAGTTCGTGCGGTAGATTGAGCTTGTAAGCTATAGGGCCGATTCTCGCGAGAATCTCGAAAGGCCCTATGTATCTTGGATTGAGCTTCCCACACTTTCCAAAGCGTATCAAGCCCTTCCATGGTGAGACCTTTAGTAGGACTCGGTCGCCCACCTGGAACTCCAATGGTTTTCTACGCTTATCAGCGTAGCTTTTCTGTCGGTCTCTAGAGGCTTTCAATCGTTCATGAATTTGAAGGATCTTCTCTGTCGTTTCCCGAATGATCTCCGGACCTGTGAGAGTGCTTTCGGGAACTCCTCCCTTAGCTAACTGGGTATCACCCACTTCAGCCCAGCACAAAGGGGATCTGCACTTTCGGCCATAGAGGGCCTCGAACGGAGCTGCCTTTATGCTCGTATGATAACTGTTGTTGTAGGAAAATTCAACAAGGGGTAAATGAGTATCCCAAGCTTTTCCAAAGTCAATCACACAGGCACGCAACATATCTTCTAAGGTTTGGATAGTTCTCTCACTTTGCCCGTCGGTCTGTGGATGGTAGGCTGTACTCATGTCCAGCCTAGTTCCTAGGGAACTTTGTAATGACTGCCAGAACCTCGAAGTGAATCTACTATCTCGGTCTGAGATGATAGATAAAGGAACACCGTGCAGCCTTACAATCTCCCTAATGTAAGCCCTGGTAAGTTTCTCCATCTTGTCTGTTTCTTTGATCGGTAGGAAGTGTGCAGACTTGGTCAAGAAATAACACTTTAGTCTGAGTACCCTTTCACGTACAGCCTCTTTTCCTGCTACACCCGGAACACTGTACTCAGGGTTCCAAACCTCCAGTGAGTGACTATAAACGCTCCGGTTGTTGTAGGAGACCGGAGGGTTTTCTGGTATTCGACCTTGACCTTTGCGCAAGTAAGGCATTTACTCACGAAGGTAGCAATATCGGCTTTCATGTTAGGCCACCAGTATAACTTTTTAAGATCCAGATACATCTTATCTGAACCCGGGTGGACGGAATAACGAGTGTTATGAGCTTCGGTCACGACCAAGTCTCTGAAGCCATCGTGTTTCGGTGTCCAGATTCGACTCATGAGGTATAAGGCTCCGCCACCCTTGACTTCCAAGTTCTTATCCATCCTTCTAAGGGATTCACCCGCCACGTTTTCAGGTTTCAAAGCGTCGAGCTGAGCCTCCTTTATTTGCGTGGACAAGTGTGAATGG
This sequence comes from Lactuca serriola, assembly GCF_051521515.1. Lineage (NCBI taxonomy): Eukaryota > Viridiplantae > Streptophyta > Magnoliopsida > Asterales > Asteraceae > Lactuca > Lactuca serriola. The sequence goes on along the minus strand of NC_136409.1, from coordinate 1,341,656 downwards.
ATAGTTAGAGTCAAAGATTTGACTCTACGACCAGTATATTCTTTCCGACTTAGGGCGTCGACTACTACATTGGCTTTACCCGGATGATAACGAATTTCGCACTCGTAATCACTAAGTAGCTCGACCCACCGTCGTTGTCTCATGTTGAGCTCTTTCTGGTAAAAAATGTGTTGTAGACTCATATGGTCCATAAAGATCGTGCTCTTTGTACCATCTAGGTAATGTCGCCAGATCTTCAGAGCAAACACAACTGCTCCTAGTTCAAGATCGTGGGTTGTGTAGTTAACCTCATGTGTCTTCAGCTATCTCGAGGCATAGGCGATGACTTTACCTCGCTGCATCAGAACACATCCGAGTCCTTGATTGGATGCATCGCAATAGACAATGAAGTCTTCTATCCCTTCGGGAAGGGATAGAATCGGGGCGGTGCACAAGGCTCGTTTGAGCGTTTGGAACGCTCTTTCCTGTTTCTCTTCCCAGTCAAAGGCCACGCCTTTCTGGGTCAGGGTTGTAAGAGGTTTCTCTATGCTGGAGAAGTTCTGGATGAACCTGCGATAGTAGCCAGCGAGACCTAGAAATTGACGAATTTCGGTAGGTGTCTTTGGTGCTGACCAGTTCTCGATGGCCTTAATTTTGGAAGGGTCCATGCGTATACCTTCTTCGCTAACCACATGGCCCAAAAATTTGACTCGCCGAATCCAAAATTCGCACTTGGAGAACTTCGCGTAGAGCTTCTCTGCTCGCAATGTTTCTAAGATTTTATGGAGATGTTGACTATGTTCTTCCTTACTTCGAGAGTAGATCAGTATGTCATCAATGAAGACGATGACGAACTGATCCAAGTAAGGATGACACACCCTATTCATCAGATCCATGAATACTGCGGGCGCGTTAGTTAATCCGAATGGCATCACTACAAACTCGTAGTGCCCATAACGAGTTCAGAAGGCTGTCTTGGGAACATCCTCCTCTAACACTCATAGTTGGTGATATCCGGATCGCAGATCTATCTTCGAGAAGTAGTTGGCTCCTTGAAGTTGATCAAACAAATCGTCAATGCGGGGCAAGGGATAACGATTTTTAATGGTAAGTTTGTTGAGTTCTCTATAGTCGATGCACATGCGAAACGATCCATCTTTCTTCTTGACGAACAAGATCGGTGCTCCCCATGGTGAGAAGCTTGGTCGAATGAATCCCTTCTTGAGAAGTTCGTTAAGTTGACTGGAAAGTTCCTGCATTTCAGCCGGTGCCAGACGATACGGAGATTTGGCTACGGGGGTAGCCCCTGGCACTAAGTCGATTATGAACTCGACTTGGCGTTGTGGTTTCTTCTGGGAATATGTCGGGAAAGTCACGTACTTCTGGGATTTTCTAGATGTCTTTCAGTTCTTAACTGGTATCGACGACGTGTGCGAGAAATGCATGGTACTCCTTCCGCAAGCACTTCTGGGCTTGAATGCACGAAATGATGCGAAGGCTCGTACTAGGTTTGTCGCCGTAGATAACTAAGGTTTCGTTGTTAGGAAGGTTAAGACGAACTGCTTTTTCGAAGCACATGATGTCGGCACGAAGAAGACTCAATCAATCCATACCGATGATAACGTCGAAACATTTAATTTGGACTGGCATGAGATCTATCTTGAAAGTATGGCCATCTAAAGTTAAGGTACAACCTATGTATATGCAGTTTGTACTCTCTGTTTTCCCGTTAGCCATTTCTACCGTTAATGAACTATCTAATGCACATGGTTTTTGTTTAAGTAGGGGTGCAAATTTGTGACTTACAAAACTTTTCTCGGCTCCACTATCGAAAAGTATGCAAGCATATGAGTTATCGAGGAGGAACGTACCAGTAACTATCGTAGGATCAGCTACTGCTTCCTCGTGGCCTAGAGCCATAACTCTTCCCACTCCTCCAGCCATCCCTGCTTTAGGGAAGTTCCTCTTGTAGTGGCCCACTTCGCCACAACCGTAGCAAGCTTGGCCCATACCGGCGTTAGGAACCTGGGCAGCTTGAGTTGTTGGAGTCTTGCAGAAATGGACTGTGTGTCCCTTCCTGTTGCAGTTAGAGCACTGCATCTCCTTGCAAGGTCCGTGATGGTTGAAGTTGCACTTGGTGCACATCGGGAGAGTCCCAGCATATGTTTTTGCTGGCAAGGGGTTCGCAGGAGCAATGGGAGTAACTGTGGCAGCATTGATCGCCACAAATTGTTGTTTCTTGGAGGAACCTTGCGAAACCCCTCTTTTTCTCTTATTCCACCCTTCCTGTTGTGGTCGGGGTTGGACTTTTGTGGTACGGGTGTAGGGATTGATGTGTTCTGAGGTTTCCGGTGATCGATGAGAGATTGTGCCAGTTCCTTGGCGCTATCGAAGGTAATATGCCTGGAGGCGATCACACTTGACTGGATCTAGGGCGATAGTCCCCAGATATATCTCTCTATCTTTTTGCTCTGAAGAGCAACCATATCAGGGCATAAGTTTGCCAGATCACAGAACCTATTTGTGTAGGTCGTGATGTCGGATCCAAGCATTTGTAGACCCCAGAATTCTTGCTCGAGTTTTTGTATTTCGCCTTGAGCACAGTATTCTTTCATAAGCATGTCTTTCAACTTTTCCCAGCCGATGGAATATGCCACCACCAAAGTTAGATAGTTAACATGGCTGTTCCACCATGTTAGTGCTCTGTCAGAGAAGGTACAAGCTGCAAACTTGACCTTGTTGCCCTCTTGACAAGCACAAATCTCAAAGACAGATTCCATCTTTTTTATCCATTGTCTCAACACCATAACACCCCCAGTTCCATTGAAGCTGCGGGGTTTGGTGTTAGTGAAGTCCTTGTAGGTGCATTCCCGAGGGTGTCCATGGCTTTTGCCGTGGTTCGAGGGTGGTGCACCTGTTCCTGATCCACTAGGGGCAGGAGCGTTGATTGCTGACATAGCAGCTGCAACTGCTGCTGTGAAAGCTGCCTAGAACATGTTGGCATCAAAAGGATTTGGTGGCTAAAGAGGTACAGGTGGTGGTGGAGGTGGTGGTATTGGTGCTTCGTTGTTTGGGTTTCGCCTTGGATTCCTGCGTGGCGGCATCTTTAACTGTAGTTTAAAAGATGATGACATGGATAAGAATAAATGATAAATGAATGTGTCTCATGGACTAAATCCCCATAGTCCAACAATAGAAGGAATAGTATGACTAAATGAAGAAGATAACATTTGGATAATAATTTCCATATGATTAGATATCTGTCAATAATACTGGAATTACAGATGTAACAAGTTCGGGAAAATGGCCTAGAAGTAGGCCTTACATCAACCAAGACGGAAAATTTTGACATAATTAAGACTAGATCAAGACCTAACAGGTCTAAGATTTATACAGGTAGGAAACTAGACCAAAGTTTTACATAAACTAGGTTATATCCAAAAGATGAGTTGACGATATTCTATCGGCGACGAGAACTGCTAGCATGAGTCCTCAATCCCGACAGTAGACGTTCAATGTCCCTTATACGCTTGTCCAACCTTGCTTGCTGAGCTTGAAGTTCTCTAACTTCAGCTCGAGTTTCAGCAAGTTCCCTTTGCAGATTTGCATTGCGGACCAGAGTCCTTTCATGAGCAGACTCTAGTTGGCGAATGTGGACAATGTTAACACCAGAGTTGGCGTCAACTTCCAAAACTTGATTGATAGTCTCCTGAGCCATTATCGTATTCCGAGAAATCCTACGCACCATGATTGGTAGGACTCTATCAGCAGAACCTCCTTCAGTGAGGTTGTAGAAACTTCGGTCGCCATTGTAGGGAATGGGCTGACCTTGTTCCTGACTCCATTCAGTCAAGTTAATGGCCCACAAGGGTGTGGGTCCTTGTAACACAGGACGGGGGTTCAGGTTTGGGTTTTGAGCAGCTGGGGGTAGGTTGTTGACTTCTGGCTCCGAGTCAGAACTATCGGAAAAACCCTCAGCATGGTGATCATCCAAAGGGATTGGGTGATCATCTTCTGGTTCTGCCTCTAGCCAACCAGCATTGTCTTGGTTCGGGAAGTACGGATCGCCGTGGTGAAATCCAGCCATTTTAATCTACGCGACAAAAGGGATTATAAGAAATAGCTAAATAGATGAACTGACTAAGATAATTACAGTAAGACCAAATACCCCTATGGTATTTCTTTATGGTTGTGTTGGTAAGTTTTTAGACTTGTTGCCACATCACAACCATTCTTGGGCATATGCTAATCACTCCTTGGACCAGCATAGTTGATCAGGCTATGCCATTCCCGAGACTGACCATATATCCCCAGGCTTACTTGTGATATTCAACAATCGTAATACTTTTGTTCTTGTCATTGTGACACTGATTTTAGTATGAATGCAGGCACGTATACTTTGTTAAATATTTTATTATTTATAAGTATAACTCTGAGACAGAGTGTGTTAATCCCGATGTATTTATAGTTAGTATATCTTTTATGGGTTGATATACTATATTCACTATAAACAATGCTTTGATACCAATCTGTCACACCCCAAAACCACGAACGGCGGAAATGTTCAGGGGTGGAGGACGTCATGTACAGTATCACAACAGTGTAATATAATAAACAAGCAACAACATCATCCATTGCATTATAAGTAAAGTTTTAATACATGTGTGTTCTTTTATTGTAGTAAGACACCAAAAATATACAATCAAAATAAAAGACGAGACTTGTCTGCTACGTCTTCTCAAAACCTGGCCTCCGTACCTGTCTACTAATGACCTGAGAATACAAGTTAGTTTGAAAGCGAGTATCAGCTTTAAAGCTGGTGAATTCATAAGTATTTAAGTGTCATTTTCTTGCTTATGAAAATCTGTTATGAAGGCCATGTAAACCTTTAAATGAAAATGATGATGTAAGTATGAAAAACCCTAGAAAATCCCTTATTTTCTATCAGTTTGAGATGTAGTCTTCTACCAAGACCCGAATGTTTTGTTTATGGCAATGTAGTCTTCTACCAAGACCCGAATGTTTTGTTTATGGCAATGTAGTCTTCTACCAAGACCCGAATGTTTTGTTTATGACTATGTAAAATGATAGTTTTTCCTTTCTATTGACTAGTACTAAAAGTGCTTAGTCTAACTCATCGTTTATGTGACTATGTAAAATGATAGTTTTTCCTTTCTATTGAGGATATTTCAGTTTCATCTGATGCTCTCGCTCCCAAGTGAATTCAGGTCCTCGCTTGGTGTTCCAGCGAACATTCACTATCGGGATACGGCTTTGTTTTGTTTGCTTGACCTCTTGGTCCATGATTTCTAAAGGTTCTTCCACGAAGTTGAGGCTCTCGTTGATCTCGATCTCGTCAAGTGGGATTACAAGAGTCTCGTTGGACAGACACTTTTTCAAGTTCGAGACGTGGAAAGTAGAATGTACGTTACTTAGTTCGTTCGGTAAGTTAAGTTTGTAAGCCACAAGGCCGATTCTTGCGAGAATCTCAAAAGGCCCAATGTACCTTGGATTTAGCTTTCCACGCTTTCCGAAGCATATCAAGCCCTTCCAGGGTGAGACCTTCAATAAAACATGGTCGCCCTCCTGGAATTCCAACGGTTTCCTTCGTTTATCAGCGTAGCTTTTCTGTCGGTCTCTGGAGGCTTTTAATCGCTCACGGATCTGAACGATCTTCTTCGTCGTTTCCCGTATGATCTCCGGACCTATGAGAATGCTGCCAGGGACTCGCCCTTTAGCGAACTGGGTATCACCCACCTCAACCCAACACAGAGAGGATATGCACTTTCGGCCATAGAGGGCTTCAAATAGAGCAACCTTTATGCTCGTGTGATAACTGTTGTTGTAGGAAAATTGGACAAGGGGTAAATGAGTATCACATGCTTTCCCAAAGTCTATCACACAGGCTCTCAACATATCTTCCAAGGTTTGGATAGTTCTCTCACTTTTCCCGTCGGTCTGTGGACGGTAGGCTATACTCCTGTCTAGCCTAGTTCCTAGGGAACTTTGTAGCGACTGCTAGAACCTCGAAGTAAATCTACTATCTCTGTCAGAGATAATGGATAAGGGAACACCGTGCATTCGTATAATCTCCCTAATGTAAGTTCTTGTAAGTTTCTCCATCTTGTCTATTTCCTTGATAGGCAGGAAGTGTGCGGACTTGGTCAATCTGTCGATGATGACCCATATGGTATCAAGTCCACCCATTGTCTTGGGAAACTTGGTTATGAAGTCCATAGTGATCCGCTCCCACTTCCAATCTGGGATCTCAGGTTGTTGCAGGAGACCAGAGGGTTTCTGGTATTCGACCTTGACTTTTGCGCAAGTAAGGCATTTACTCACGAAGGTAGCAATCTCTGCTTTCATGTTAGGCCACCAGTATAACTTTTAAAGATGCAGATACATCTTATCCAATCCCAGGTGCACAGAATAACGAGTATTGTGCGCCTCTTTCATGACCAAGTCTCTGAAACCCCCGAGTTTCGGGGTCCAGATCCGATCCATGAAATAATAAGCTCTGCCACCCTTAACTTCCAAGTTCTTATCCATCCCTATCAGGGATTCACCCGCCACATTTTCAGGCTTCAAGGCGTCCATCTGAGATGCCTTAATTTGTGTGGAAAAGTGTGAATGGATAATCATAGTCAATGATTTGACTCTACGACCAGAATATTCTTTCTGACTCAGGGCGTCAGCTACTGCGTTGGCTTTACCCGGATGATAACGAATTTCGCATTCGTAATCACTAAGTAGCTCGACCCACCATCATTGTCTCATGTTGAGCTCCTTCTGGTCGAATATGTGTTGTAAGCTTTTGTGGTCTGTAAAGATAGTGCTTTTCGTACCGTACATGTAATGTCTCCAGATCTTTAGAGCAAACACAACTGCTCCTAATTCAAGATCATGGGTCTTGTAATTGACCTCATGTGTCTTCAGCTGTCTCGAGGCATAGACGATGACCTTACCTCTCTGCATTAGCACACATCCGAACCCTTGAATTGACGCATCGCAATATACAACGAAGTCTTCTATCCCTTCAGGGAGAGATAGTATTGGTGCGCTGCACAAGGCTCGCTTGAGCGTTTGGAACGCTCTCTCCTACTTCTCTTCCCAGTCAAAGGCCACGCCTTTCTGGGTCAGTGTTGTTAGAGGCTTCGCAATGCGGGAGAAATTCTGAATGAACCTGCAATAGTAGCCAGCGAGGCCTAGAAATTGTCGAATTTTTGTAGGTGTCTTCGGTGCTGACCAGTTCTCAATGGCCTTGATTTTGGAAGTGTCCACGTGTATACCCTCTTTGCTAACCACGTGCCCTAAGAATTCGACTCGTCGAATCCAAAATTCGCATTTCGAAAACTTCGCGTAGAGCTTCTCCGAACGTAATGTCTCTAGGACTTGACGCAGATGTTGACTATGCTCCTCCTTACTACGAGAGTAGATACATATGTCTTCGATGAAGACAATGACAAACAGATCCAAGTACGGATGACACACCCGATTCATTAAGTCCTTGAATACAGCGGACACGTTTGTCAATCCGAACGACATCACTACGAATTCGTAGTGCCCATAACGAGTTCGGAAGGCTGTCTTCGGAACATCCTCCCCTAGCACTCGTAATTGGTGATATCCGGATCTCAATTCGATTTTTGAAAAGAAGTTCGCCCCTTGAAGTTGGTCAAACAAATCGTCGATCTGAGGCAAAGGATAACAATTTTTGACGGTTAGTTTGTTGAGCTCCCTGTAGTCGATGCACATACGAAACGATCCGTCTTTCTTCTTGACGAACAAGATTGGAGCTCCCCAGGGTGAGAAGCTTGGTCTTATAAATCCCTTTCTGAGTTGTTTGTTAAGTTGACCGGACAGTTCTTGCATCTCTGCAGGCGCTAGACGACATGGCGATTTGGCTACGGGGGTAGCCCCTGGAACTAAGTCGATTCGGAACTCAAGTTGACGCTGTGGAGGTAATCCTGGGAGTTCTTCAGGAAAGATGTCGGGAAAGTCACATACTACTAGAATGTTCTGAATGTTCTTCGTTTCTTGGCTCACATCGACCACATGAGCAAGGAATGCACGACTTTCTTTTCGCAAGAATTTTTTAGCTTGGATGCTCGAGATGATACGAAGGTTCGTGCCGGGTTTGTCGCCATATACTACTAGGGTTTCACCAGACAACAGATTAAGGTGAACAGCCTTTTCGTAACACATGATATCGGCACGATGTAAACTCAACCAATCCATGCCGATAATGACATCGAAACTTTTAATTGAGACCAGCATGAGATCGATAGAAAATGAATGGCTATCTAAAGTTGTGGTACACCCTATGATTATATTGCTAGTGATCTCTGTCTTTCCATTTTCCATTTCTACAGTGAACAGTTCCATAACTGTCGTAATTTATGCTTAAGTAAATGAGCAAATTTTTGGTTCATGAAACTCCTCTCCACTCCACTATCAAATAGAATGCATGCATAAGAGTTATCGAGGAGAAACGTACCAGTGACCACTGTGGGGTCGGCAACCGCTTCCTCATGGCATATGGCCAGAACTCTTGCCGCTCCACCGGCAAACCCTGCCTTCGGGCAGTTTCTTTTGAAGTGGCCTACCTCGCCACATTTATAGCAAGTTTGGCCCACTCCAGCACCGGGGGCTTGGTTGATTGGCTTCACAGGAGCTTTACAGAAACGGGCTGTGTGCCCCTTCCTGTTGTAGTTCAAACACTGCATCTCTTGGCAGGTGCCGACGTGATGGAAGTTGCACTTATTGCACTTAGGCAAATTTCTAGCGTACTGCTTTACCGAAGCAGCAGCGGCAGGTGCTAACGCAACATGTAGTGCCACAACCTGCTGCTTTTTGGCAGCCTTAGCCTTCTTCTTGTCATCCCAAAACTTTCGCTTGGAGTCAGCGGTTCTTGCAGGTTCTGAGATGGCCAGGGTAGTTGTTGTAGCTGGGGTACGAACCCCGTGGTCTTTGAGCCGCTGTGCCAATCGCTTGGCACTATCAAATGTAGTGGGGTGTGATGCCAAAACATTTCCTTGGTATGGTGGCACCAGCCCCCATATGTATCTCTCGATCTTCTTTCCCTCTGAAGGAATCATGTTGGGGCGTTAAAAAACCCCTTGGGGCAATCCTTCGCCATGTGCCCCACTTTTCAACATTTGTAGCAAATACCTGCCCGGCATGATCCCTCGTGACTCTTGCATCACTTTCCATAAGAGCGGCCCTTCTGGCCCCCATCTCTCGCATCAACGGGCTTTTCCCACTTCGTTGCTGGCTGTGACTATATCGGACTCCGGTCCCTCCCTTGGGACTCTCCCTCCTCCCTGGCCTGCAACTCTAGCTCAATCTCCCTCCATTGGTCCGTAACTCTGCCAATGTCCGGTAAGACGAGTTCGCCACAAACTCCCGTATATCCCTCCTCAGTATGCTCAGAAAACGAATCACACGTGCTTGCTCTGTAGACACGTGCTCAGGGCAAAACAACGCCTTCTCATGGAACATCCTCGAGATCTTAGTCACAGTTTCTGTCTTCTTCTTGAGAGACAGAAACTCCCGGGCCAACCGTTCCGTCTCCACCGGGGGAACATACTCGTCTTTGAACAACTGTGTGAAGCTCCCCCAAATCAATGGGGCATGATCTGCAGGAGTAAAGGTAGCTGTTAAAAACTTCCACCAGTCCTTCCCTCCCAAGCGAAGCTAGTTCAGTGCAAACTGAACTCTCAAGTGCTTGGGGGCATGAAAACGTGTAAAAACACCCCTCGATGTCGGAGATCCATCTCAAAGCATTAATTGGATCCTGTGTCTCATCAAACTATGGTGGCTTGATGTTGCTGAACTCCCGGAACAACGACGAGTCATCTCCCAGTGGCCTAGCAGTGGGTACAGCCGTAGTGGTTGCAGCAGTAGCAACCTCAATAACAACAACATAACACTCATCAAATGTCTCAATCAGTGTGGTCTTGATAGACCCAAACATCTCCGGTATCGCATCTCGGATAGCTGCAACCACCTCCTCATGAATGATCCTGTGGATCTCCTCATCACTAGCACTACCACCCTTGGGGTTGTGGCGCGTACCCATCATGATGTCTCTGAAACACAACAAAAAAATCATTAGAGACTTGTTTGATCATACTCACACTCAAGTTCACGCCTTACATGCTCCTTAGAACCCTAAGGATTCTTACTTGGGCTGCATACAGATCCGGTGTTTTCAGTAATACTAGCTCAATACTTTCTTCCACACCAACCTGTAGTCTCTCCTAGTCCTCTTCCTAGGATTCCAATTCAAAAGTACTCTATCTCTCATGGATATCAGACTACTCTCTCAGTAGAGTCCTCATATACTCATCTATATATCTCTCATACATTATCCCTCGACTTAGAACTCTCTTTAAGTGATTCCTTCAAGATAGTAATACTGAGCACATACTCAAGGCAAACAACATATAGCAACAACTCTTAGGATAAGGCATTAAAAATTAGGCAAATCTAGCCCTAACTATGAAATACCTAGCCTATCCTCTAGCATGCATCCCTAACATCTCATAAATATCTCATAACGCAAATAAGTAAGAGTATTTTGGAAAATCACTGTTCGGGGTCTTGCTGATTGTACATACTGCTCCAACTCGTTTTTCTCTTAAACTCTTTCTTATTTTGGAAAAATCATTTCTTTTGAGAAATATTCTCAAATCCTTAGTTTGTGTCGAGACACACTCGAAGGTACATCTAAGTCCTTCAAACCAAGACTCAGATATCAACTTCTAACACCGTAAATTTTCAAACAAAATTTTCATTTGTAAGAATCACATGATTCTCATAAACATAGTTCAGAAATCTCCAAAATGAAAATTTATCAAAATCACATGTTCATAAAGTGTTTAAACACAATCCAGGATCCTCAAAACATAACTCCGGCTCATGTGTACAATCAAGTTGGTGCCGTTATGTGATCCTTAGAAGTACCTGAAACACATAACACCTAACATGGTAACCACAAAGCATAGTTTTTTTCCCCAAAATACCCACACATAACTCATTAGCCTCTCATGGCTACATCTCAAATAAGACCCTCTGGTCGATGTGTCTCAGTGGAACCCTCTGGCCCCACAATTCGGGTGGACCATCCAGTCCTAACTTAGTAAATCTCAAATGAATACATAAGATAGATCACAAAGACATAATGCAGGATATCACAATACTCAATATAAGCACACAAGACCATCCATTCACAGGAAATTAACACTCAAGGTAAGTATAGTGAGAAGACTCACCTTGTAAGAAAGCAAATATACCTTGTACACGAATCGCCGATGTAGCCTCCGCCTAACACATTTGATAAGTATCTCTAATTAACACTCCAATCACAAAATCTAAATAAACCCGAGGTTATTCTCTCTCTCTCTCTCTCTCTCTCTCTCTCTCTCTCTCTCTCTCTCTTTTTCTTTGCCTCTCTATAACTCTTGGAATGGGTAAGAGACCATTCTGCACCTCCATGGTGTCTATAATCCCTGTCTTGACCAAACCCTAAAGTCAATTAAAGTCAACACTCGAGTAAACAATCCATGTTGACCCGACTCGTCGAGTGCATCTATGTGATTCTTCGAGTCCCTTCCTTTCTTTAGAAAAGTTGCAAAAACCCATCTCAACTTGTCTAGTTGTCTCATCAACTCGCCTTGTTACTCATGTTTAGACTCATCGGGGAAAACCCTAACCGACTCGTCGAGTCAGCTCATCGACTCGTCGAGTCCCTCCACACACTTTTCTCATTCAAACGTTTTAAGGAAGATTTACAACCCCAAACTCTAGATCTAGCCTCCTAAGGCTGATATACCACATAACGCTGCATGCTTTACATCCATGCATGTCACTTAGGGCTTGAAATGCCAAAACAACTTCCATTAAGCATCTTAATCATGAAAGCTCGTCCGTTAGCTGGATAAAGCTCATCCGTTAGCTGGGACCTTTGGACTCTAGGGATCTCATAAGGTCTAGATCTGAAGTCTCAATTACTTGATAAGCTCAACACACTCACAGCCTCAAGGAAAGATGGAATAAGCCCTAAAACTCCATGAAAACAAGATCTAGTCACCACAATGAGCAAGGTAAAGACATTTTACATTCATTAAAAGCTATAGATGAAATAACACTAGATCCAAAAGCCTCTTGTCATTCCTTGCTTTGATACTCTCCTCTTCTCTTCAAAAGGTGCACAAAAATGCCCAAAGATTAGCCTCCTTTCTCTCTTAGCTCCCTATAGAGGATTAGGGTTTCACATAGGGGATTAAGGTGGTTGGTGAGGAGGAAATGAGGGATTAAGGTCCTTTAAATAGGACCAAACCCTGGTGATTTAAGGTTTCCTCACACAATGCCAACTCGCCGAGTTGGTCTCTCCGATTGGTCGAGTTGGTCATTAAACCGTCATGATCAAGCTGTCTATGCTCGACGAGTTGGGGCATCCAACTCGTCGAGTTGCTTAAGAAACTCATAAATAAATATATAAATATTATACCTGGGATTCGGGATGTTACATCTTCTCCAAAATACAAGTAGTGATTTTTGATGAAATGAAATCTCACTTCTAATCATCCAAAACTCTGGCCCAGATCCCGAACCCAATCCATCAACAAAACCTGAACCACCTTGAGTGACCACCATACTGAAACAAACAATACAAACCATCAGAAACCTCTCGAAGAATTTCCACGCTCTACAAGTTCCTTAGTATCCTCGTAACTTCCTTGGGATGAGTATGAATCATGTTCTTTCAGTTGTACGTGCCTAATACTACCTTCCATTCCTATTCTTACTTTCCTTAAGGACCACCCCAAATCCTATACATTACTCCCTCATTATCGAATACGTACCAATTATGCTAAACTACGAGTTCGATGTGCTAACATACTTCCTAGATTCTCCTTGGATTCCCTTCACATCGCTCCCTGCTATCAACTGTAGAATAAAATCCCATTTATGCCCACTAACTACCTTACGAATACAATTACACGCAATAGGAACTAGATAATTCTTGAACTGCAAGGTCTCACACTACAACTATTGGACTCAAAAAAGAGCTGTGCAAGAGAGTTTAACCTAACCTTCTAAAATTATCTAATTTCTCTAACATGTAACCTAATATATTCGCTTGATAGTTAATTGATACTAATGGAGGTTCCTAAAAGCATAAAGTAAGAAACATTCGAGCATCGAGTTCTAAACCAATACACTACCTAATCATGCCATTCTATCTAATCATCAAAAATCCACACCAACATGCAGTTGTAAAGGCTCATACATCTAGCATAAAACTGCATCTCTCTTAACAACCTACCATTCGATTCTGAGCAGATTCTTATCACTAAGCTAGCATGCTATACATGGGTATTTTGGGATTTATTTACTTGAGCTCCACTAATTGCACGCATCGCACCCCTGTTCTTTAGAAAAGGCATTCAGAAAATTCATTTTCTTTCAAGAAGATTACCAATTCCTCAACTTGAGTTCAGACACACCTGAGAGTATGCTTGAATCCCTCCAACAAAGGATCAGATACCAGCTTGTAACATCCCAAAAATTACTATGTAATTTTTTTTTGTTTTTGAGTTAATAAAAAACACCAGTCATTCATTTCAAAACCTATTAAAAGTACGGATGTATAAAATAACTATCAGAGTACAAATCATCTCATAAATACATAACATTTTTGGATGCGATTCAATCATGTCAAGCTCTTCCCCTTGATAAACATAAAACCGTAAGCACAAATCTTAGTGAGTTCCCCAAAATACCACATACCATAGATACATCGGGCCCCACCCCAGTATTTATTGGGCCCCTCTTAACATTGATCCCCACCCAAAATACATAAATAGCCCCGCCCAACATACATACAAACACATACAAGAGTCACAAAGACAACTAGTTTAACATCTGGATTTCCAGGTATCATATTTTAATTTTTTATTTTGAGTTATGAGAAGGGAATTGACGAGTTGACACTTAGACTCGTCGAGTAGGATCACGTTCTGATGACCAGATTAATGAACGGCCTCGACAAGTCCGTGATGAGGTCAGAAACCCTAAATCTTTGGGCCTCTGACCTATTTAAAGGACCTTATAGCCCTCATTTGCAGCTACCAGTCCATAGAGAGAAACCCTAGAGAGCTTCAGCAAGTTGTGAAGGAGAGAGAGAGAGAGTTATTTTGATCCTTTTTGTTGTGGCTTTGCAAAGAAGAAGGTGTTTCCAGCAAGAGAAGGTCAAGGGGATTGTGATTCTGTGCTTTTCAAGCTTGGGTCTTCATTGTTCAGGTAGTAAATTGGTCCCTTCCTCTGTTTTGTAAGAGATCCTTGAATCTAGGGTGTTATCTACCCCTTTATTAGCTTGAATTGATGCATATGTTGTTCCTTGAGTGTTAGACTATGGATCTGGACCTTTAAAGGTCCAGAGAACATTATCTATTCTGCTTTATGTGGTGCCATGGAGGAAATTAAACCAGGATGCCATTTTAGAAGCCATTTCACCAAAAGAAGCCTTAGGTGCGTTACATGAGTGTCAAGATTTGACCTTTACGTGATTATTGGACATGGGGAAGTCAGATATATAGGTTATAGAAGCAGATCTGACCACAGAAGGTCGTTTAGGTGATTGCATTGGAAGAAACTCGCCAAGTCCATACGGGAGTCGAGTTGGGTTGCCCCGCGACTTGTGACCAGTAGTAGACCGTCGAGTGGAAGGTTCACTCGACGAGTCGAGTAAGGTTTAGAAATATACAGAGCACACGGTTAGACTCACCGAGTCACCTATGTGCACTCAATGAGGTTTTTCAAAGTTTAACTGTTGACTTTCGTTTACTTTTAAGGTTGGGTCAACACTTGAACTTTTGGACCATTAGAAGAGTAAAATGGTCTTTTAGCCTTCTAAGAGAACATTGGAACAGACTAGTCTAGCCTGGGATCCGTTATTGATTTGATATGATTACTTATGTGTTTAGGCAGGGCTAGGTCATTGTTACAAGGTTTTGGGATACCGGGCATGTGAGTTACTAGACAGTATACGAGGTGAGTCTTCTCACTATACTTTACCTAGAGTGGTAACTATGAGTGACCGGAAGGTCTTATATGCTATGCAGAGTATGTGATATGTGTTGCTATGTGGTATGTTATGTTATGAGTACCATGATATGGACCGAAAGGTCAACAATGTATGGACCGGAAGGTCAAGATGATGAGGACCGGAAGGTCATATAGGTAGGGCCGGAAGGTCTACCAGAGTTGGGATGGAAGTTCCCTGAGACACATGGATTGGAATATCCGATAGAGTTATGTCCTTGAGTGGTGTATGTGTTGTATGTTGTATTTTGGGGAACTCACTAAGCATTTATGCTTACAGTGTTATGTGTTATGTGTTTCAGGTATTAGCGATGATTGCAGGAAGGCACTAGCATGATCCGTACACACTGACAGGAGATTTATTTTGTGATCTTGAGATATGTTTTTATCATGATGACATTTTTTAAACATAAGATATGGGAATATTGAATGAGTTTTATGTTATTTGAAAAATGAAAAATTGTTTTGAAAATTCATGTTGTTACAAGTTGGTATTCGGATGCACCTTCGGGCGTATCTGAACTCAAACTGAGGATTTGAAAAAAATTTCATCCAAGAAACAATTTTTCTAAAAAGTAAAAGAATTTAAGAAAGCAGAAAGAAGCAGTGTGTAAGATCGGTCATCGCCTAAATGGTGATTTCCCAAAATACCCTTAAGTTATGTGTTATGAGATATGATATGATATGCTATGTATGCTAGAGTAGGCTTGGTATTCGTATTAGGACTAGAGTTGCCTGATCTGTGATGCCTTAGTCTAGGAGATTACTACTTCTTTGTGATGCTTGAGAGTGAATAGGTAGTAATGAGGAGCTTATGAGGGGCCTACCGAAGGGTAGCCGGTGCTTAGCGAGAAGTATAGTACTTGTGATCTGGGATCCTAGGAGGAGGACATGGAATGAAAGCTGATGCGGTGTGGAAGGTAGTATAGGGCCCGTACAACTGGAAGCACCAGATCAATGTGAAGTCCAAGTAAGAATCCTTAGGGTACTATGGAACAAGTATGGTTGAGTTGTTGATTGTGAGTACACTCGAGCAAGTCTCTGATATTTTTATGTTGTAGTTCAGAGACATCATGGTTCCGACACGCCACATACTAGAGACTAGCGGCGTGAGTGATGAGGAGCTTTGTGACAACCCGATGTTTCTTTTCTGTACAACATGTCAATTCAATAGAAGTCAAAACAATTTCTAGAAACTTTCAAGCTTTTTGGAATAAGTTTGAGTATTTTAGGATTAACATCTTAGGAGATATCAAGAGAGAGGATGCCCTAGGGTTTATTGTGCAACAATAAAGTCCCGACGCATCAAAAGTTTAGAGTTTACAGCCTCAACAAGGAGTTTACTAAAGGAAAGGGGTATAAAGGTGACACTTAGTTATTTTTACCATTTTTCCAACTTTCAAGAACAAAAACTCAAACTCTCTCAAGTATCATCCAAGGAATTCTTCAAGATCTTCATCTAGTAAGTGTTTCTAGCCCTTTTAAGTTAGTATATCACTTAACCTAGTGATTTAATACACTCCTATCCATGAAATCTTTCCAAAAGGTTGATTCTTCAAGTTTCACGAAGAACACCAAGAATACACATTAGTGTTCTCGGACTTTTGTACCTTTTTCAAGCTTCCATATCGTAAGTACTTCTATCCTAGAGTATGTTAAGGCTGGAAACACTTCTTTACATCAAGAAAACACAAAGAAACACCAAGATCAAAGGTGTTTACGGTCCAAGGACACCTTGGACCGTAAACCCTAATTTAGGGGCCAAAGTGACCCTAGTCCTTTCACAAGTTGTAGAAACTAGTCTAGACTTATTCCTTTATATGTTTACGACTTGAAAACATCAAAATACCATATCCATAAGGGTTTACAATAGTAGACCCAAAAGGAAATGGTCTTAGGGCCATAAACTCCTCAAAGGAGGGAAATGGTGCCCTAATCTCTTCCAAGGGGTTAACCATCATGTAGAAATGCTTCTAGGGACTTATAAGCCTTCAAAAAAACTCATGCTCAAGAAAGCATGAGTTTACGGCCGTAAACTCATGGGTTTACGACCGTAAACTCAATGAGTTATGGTCAATAAAGCGTAAACTCATGTAAGGGGTTCTCATGAACCCTAAACTCAATGGCTTTGTCCTACGACACTTAGATGCACTACTTAGAACTTATAACACTTATATAAAGTGTTTTACATGTCCTAGGGTGACTTAACTTTGTTAATTAGTTGTTTAAAGACTAAGTGGATACATATATGTCTCATTCTATGTAACTAGGATCCTTGTGTGTGCTCAAGTCTTCACTTGACACCTAGCAATCGTGTTTCATCAGTTCATCCATACCACTCACTACAGGTGAGTTCATACCCCTTTAATTAACCTTTGAAATGTTTTTAAATGTTTTTAAATGCTTTATCGGGGGCGGGGGGGGGGGGAATACAAGTTGAACCATGCTAGTTATTAAATCAATCACATGTGATTAATAACCAACATACAAATAGATTTTTCTTGCTTTAAACTATTTTACCAAACAAATGACTTTAAACTATTATCAAACTATTTTACATGTCAAACTCTTTATCAAATTCACTTTTATACTAAACCTTTCTTTTATAGTTTTCAAACTTATATACTGTTAAAACCATGTCTGCTACATATATAGTTATATAAATAAGGTTTGAAGGACTTAAGAGAGATAACCCACTTTAATTCCTGTCCTTGTTTGGTTGTGGTCTTAAAGTACCTGGTTGTTTGTTCGAGTGTCGTTGAATACTTACTTATATATTATGTATATATGTATACATATAAAGACTTTTATCTCAATTTAGTACATTCAATCATTCAAACAAGTTTACTAATAAACTATAATAGGTATAGTTTAGAGTTACACTACTTACTACTTCTAGTTCAATGAAACATACAAGAGTCAGTTCATTCATGAGTCATTACTTATTACTATGAGAACATATACAAATATACTAAAAACAGAACATATACAACTATAGTAGAACGAGAACATATACAACTATACTAGAATGAGAACATATACAATGATACTATGATGAGTAACAATACATTACATATACATGTATATGATAACATAAATGTGATCCATTGTATCTGAGCACGCCTTCATTGTCGTAGCCCGAGTTGTAACCAGAATCTCCTGGAGGGAGAGCGTGACTTTGCGTATAGATCTATACTGGATTGACTATCCTACAGCTTGCTGCTAGCTATAGCCGGACCAGCAGGTCTGCGGGTGCCAAACGTCATACCATTTTACGAATTGCATAGTCGTTTTTTCTGTCGATAGTATCGTACAATTAATCACATAATACCTTGATATAAATCCGGTTTAAGGTAGTTAGTACATCAGTAGTTCCTATAATCACATTCATATACTTTTACTATAAACGTTTACAAACTCGTACTTCAAACGACGTTTCAACCATTTTGATACAAGCATAGACACTAAATACTTATAAACTAACCAGCTGTAATGCTGATAAACTCTTTTAAAATAACTTGTATTCTCAGGTCATCAGTAGACAGGTACTGATGCTAGCTTTTGAGAAGATAGAGCGCATACAAGACTCCTTTTATATTTTGATTCATATTTTGGTGTCTTATATACTACATAACACACTTGTAATAAAATTATTTATTTAATGCAATGGATGATGTTGTTTACTTGTTTACTATTATACTGTGTTGTGATACTGTACATGACGTCCTCCGCCCCAGAACATTTCCATCGTTCTCGGTTTTGGGGTGTGACAGATTGGTATCAGAGCATTTTTTTTATAGTGAATCGAGTATATCAACCAATAAAAGATATACTAACTATAAACCCAATGGGATTAAAACACTCTCAAGAAGAGTCTATACTTTTAAATAATAAAATATTTAACTAAGTATAGAAGTCTGCATTCATACTAAAATCAGTGTCACAATGACAAGTACAAAAGTATTATGATTGTTGAATATCACAAGTAAGCTCGGGGATGTATGGTATGAATTGGGAGTGGCATAGTCTGATCAACTATGCTGGTTCGAGGAGTGATTAGCATGTGCCCTAGAATGGTTGTGATATCGCAACAAGTATAAAAACTTACCAACACTACCACAATGAGAACACTAGAACATAGCATAAGTTTAAAATACTATAGGAGTATTTTGTGTTACTATAATCACTTATCTGAGAACTAAAAAGGTCTCTATAAAGTAGGCCAATAGTCATAAGTACATACGCTAAGGTTATATGAAATTCTGGTGTTATAGACTAAGAATCTGTGACCTTTGCTTCACTTCTTGTCCTTGTTTGGTTGTGGATTTGGAGTTAGGACCACTTACTCGAAGGACTATCCTACCTCAATTTCATATAACTGGTATATAATACACAAGTATTGACATAACTGATAAAGATCATCTTATAATTAACTTAAGTAGTACGTCTATTTATATAAGATTCTTATACCCCGTTTCTCGTGTAGATATCATGGCTGGATTTCATCATGGCGACCCGTACTTTCCACCCCAAGGCAATGCCGGGTGGCTTGAAGAAGAGCCCAAAGACGATTATCCAATCCCTTTGGATGATCACCTAACAAAAGGCTTCTCGGATGGGTCTGAATCCTAGCCAGAAGTCAACAACCTACCTCAAGAAGGTCAAGCCCCAATTAACAACCCCCGACCAGCATTTCAGGGTCCCACACCCTTGTGGCCAACAAACATAAATCGCTGGTGCGATGAGCAGGGTCAACCCTTATCCTACAACGGGGACCGGAGATTTTACAATGTAAGCGAGGGTGGCTCAGCTGACCGAGTCCTGCCTATCATGGTCCGTAGGATTGCTCGAAATATCGAGAAAGGTCGAGTAACCATCGGCCAAATCGTGGAAATTGATGCCAACTCTGGTGTCAACACGGTCCGCACTCGCCGTCTCGAAGAAGCAATGGAAAGGAACAGAAGGACCAATGAGACTCTGCAGCAACAGCTGGCTGCCTCCCGAGCTGAAGTCATAGAACTTCGAGTTCTCCAGAGGGCTCATGAGCGACACCTTCAAGAGGTGCTTCGTCAAGTGGCAGATCTTATGGTTCGCCCGAGGAATTCCCATCGCCATTAGAAGATGTCTAGCACATCTTTTCTTTTGAAGATGGAATAGCCTTTCGTATCTGTGGTCTAGGTAGCACTTGTCTGTAAAATATTCCTATCTTTCAGTACACTATGTAGTCTACTAATGTGTCAAATATTTTTCCTCATATGGTTTGATGTAAGTCCTACTGTTAGGTTGTTTTTCCCAAACTCGTTTACATCAGTAATACCAGTAATATTGGCAATTATCTAATCTGTTGGAAAAACCTGTACTCTTGTATTTTCCTACTCTTCTCCTATACTGCTATTTCAAATCACACACTCATTCAACTATTGGACTATGGCGATTTAGCCCATGGAGCACTTTCATTGTGCTTACAATTGATTCTAACCACCATGTACATCTTTCTTTAAACTTATAGTTCAAGGATGCCTCCTCGTAAATCAACAAGGCGTAATCCTCCACCTCCTCCACCACCACCTCATTCGGTGATTGATACCGCAGCTCTAAATGCTGCAGTAGCTGCAGTAGTGGAAACTGCCATGGCTTAATATCACTCCACTGATGCCAGCAAAGGTGGAACTGCTGTTAACTCAACTCAAGGTGAACTCCTTGTGCGCTCGAGAGAGGGCTCCTACAAGACTTCACAAACGGCAAGCCAAAGCCCTTCACTAGGACTGGCGGAGTCATTGCCCTCTCACAATGGTTTGAGAAGACGGATTCGGTCTTCGAAATTTATTCTTGCCCTGCCGCGAACAAAGTTAAGTTTGTTGCGTGCACTTTCGAAAGGAAATCCCTAGCATGGTGGGATAGCCATGTCAAGTCACTAACCCTCATGGGCGCAAACGACATGGGCTGGGAAACTATAAAAGACCTCATGATTGAGGAGTACTGCCCGAGGGGCGAGTTCCAGAAGTTTGAATAGGAGCTGTGGAGCCTAACCATGAGGGGCTCCAACATAGTCACGTATACCGCCAGGTTCAGTGAACTGGTGGCCTTCTGTCCCAACATGGTTCCCACAGAAGGGAAAAAGATTGAGAGGTACATCTGGGGGCTGGTGCCTCCGTATCAGGGATATGTGTTAGCTTTACACCCTACTACTTTCGACAGTGCCAAACGTTTGGCACAACGACTCATTGATCATGGAGTCCAATCCCCATCATCAACAACAACCCTGGCCATCTCAGAATCCTCCAAACCCGCTGACAATAAGCGAAAGTTCTGGGATGACAAGAAGAAACAACGAGCTGCCAAAAAGCAGCATATAGTGGCGGTTCATGCCGCGATAACACCCGCTGCTGCTGTCCCGGTGAAGCAGTATGCTGGAAGTTTGCCAAAGTGCAACAAATGCAACTTCCACCATAACGACCCCTGCCGAGAAATGCAGTGCTCCAACTGCAATAGGAAAGGACACACGGTTCGTTTCTGAAAATCTCTGGCAAGGCCGATCAACTAAGTTCCCGGCACTGGCATGAGCCAGGCTTGGTATGGATGTGGTGATGTGGGCCATTATAAAAGGGACTTCCCCAAGGCAAGAAATGCTAGTGGAGTAGGAAGAGTTCTGGCTATATGCCAAAGGAAAGCAGTTGCTGACCCTACGGTGGTGACTAGTACGTTTCTCCTCGAAAACTCTTATGCATGCATACTGTTTGATAGCGGAGCAGAGAGAAGCTTCGTGAATAATAAATTTGCTTGCCTACTTAAACAAAAACCACGCACACTGAAGGAACCATTCACTATAGAAATGGCTAATGGGAAAATTGAGAGCACGAATATCATATACATAGGATGTATCCTACCTCTAGATAGCCATTCATTTCTAATCGACCTTATGACGATCTCGATTAAAAGCTTCGACGTCATTGTCGACATGGATTGGTAGAGTGTTCATCGCCCCGACATCATGTGCTACGAGAAAGTAGTCTATCTAAATCTCCCGACTAGCGAAACTCTCATCATCTACGGCGACAAACACGGCACAAGTCTTCGTATCATCTCAAGTATTCAAGCACAGAAGTATCTACGTAAGGGATATCGTGCATTCCTTGCTCACGTAGTCGATACGAGCCTAGAAACGTAGGAACTAAAGAACATTCCAGTAGTGAGCGACTTTCCCGACATCTTTCCAGAAGAACTACTAGGATTACCTCCGCAAAGACAGGTCGAGTTCAGAATCGACTTAGTCCCAGGAGCTACCCCTATAGCCAAATCGCCCTACCGATTAGCACCAGCTGAGATGCAGGAACTATCTGGTCAACTTAACGAACTACTCAACAAGGGCTTTATTAGACCAAGCTTCTCACCCTGGGGATCACCGGTCTTGTTCGTTAAGAAGAAAGACAGATCATTCCGCATGTATATCGACTACATATAACTCAACAAACTGACGGTCAAAAATCGTTACCTTCTGCCTCGCATAGACGATTTATTTGACCAACTGCAACGGGCGAATTACTTTTCTAAAATTGATCTAACGTTCGGATATCACCAGTTACAAGTGCTAGAGGAGGTTGTTCCAAAGACAGTCTTCCGAACTCGTTACGGACACTACGAGTTCGTGGTGATGCCGTTCGTATTGAGCAATGCGCCCGCAGTGTTCATGGATTTGATGAATAGAGTGTGTCATCCTTACTTGGATCAGATCGTCATCATCTTCATTGATGACATCCTCATCTACTCTTTATGTAAGGAAGAGCATGGCGATCACCTGCGACAAGTTCTAGGAACCTTACGTACGGAGAAGCTCTATGCGAAGTTCTCTAAATGTGAATTTTGGATCCGAAGAGTCGAATTCTTAGGACACATGGTTAGCGAAGAGGGAATCCACGTGGACCCATCCAAAATTGAGGCCATTGAGAACTGGTCAGCACTGAAGATACCTATGGAAATTTGTCAATTTCTAAGTCTCGCTGGCTACTACCGCAGGTTCATACATAACTTCTCCCGCATTGCGAAGCCTCTTACCACACTGACCCAGAAAGGAGTGGCCTTCGACTGGGAAGAGAAACAAGAAAGAGCATTTCAAACACTGAAATGAGCCTTATGCACCGCACCGATACTATCTCTCCCCAAAGGGATAGAAGACCTCGATGTATTCTGCGATGCATCCAACCAAGGGCTCGGTTGTGTTCTGATGCAACGAGGTAAGGTCATCGCCTATGCCTCGAGACAGCTGAAGACACACGAAGTCAACTACACACACACGATCTTGAACTGGGGTAGTTGTGTTTGCCCTGAAGATCTGGAGACACTGCCTGTATGGTACGAAGAGCACGATCTTTACAGACCACAAGAGCTTACAACACATATTCGATCAGAAGGGACTCAACATGAGGCAATGACGGTGGGTCAAGCTACTCAATGATTAAAAATGCGAAATTCGTTATTATCCAGGTAATGCCAACGTAGTAGCAGACGCCCTAAGTCGGAAAGAACATTATGGTCGAAGGGTCAAATCGTTGACAATGACTATCCATTCACACTTATCTACACAAATTCAGGAGGCTCAACTTGAATCCTTGAAACTTGAAAACATGGTAGTTGAATCCCTTAGGGGAATGGATAAGAACTTAGCAGCTAAGGGTGGCGGAGCCTTACATTTCATACACCAGATCTGGACACCGAAGCACGGTGGGCTCCGAGACTTGGTTATGATCGAGGCGCATAACACTCGGTATTCTGTTCACCCAAGTTTGGATAAGATGTATCTGGATCTTAAAAAGTTATACTAGTGGCCTAACATAAAAGCAGAGATTGCTACCTTCGTAAGTAGATGCCTTACTTGCGCGAAGGTTAAGGTCGAATACCAGAAGCCCTCCGGTCTTCTACAACAACCGGAGATACCAGAGTGGAAGTGGGAGCGGATCACTATGGATTTCATAACTAAGGTGCCCAAGACAACGAGTGGACTTGATACCATATGGGTCATCGTCGATAGATTGACCAAGTCTGCACACTTCCTGCCTATCAAAGAAACTCACAAGATGGAGAAGCTTATGAGATCATACATTATGGAAATCGTACGACTGCACGGTGTTCCTATATCCATTATCTTCGATAGAGATAATAGGTTCACTTTGAGGTTCTGGCAGTCGCTACAAAGTTCCATAGGAACTCGGCTGGACATGAGTACAACCTACCATCCTCAAATTGACGGGCAAAGTGAGAGGACTATCCAAACCTTGGAAGATATGTTGCGAGCCTGTGTAATTGACTTTGGGAAAGCATGGGATACTCATTTACCCCTTGTCGAGTTTTCCTACAATAATAGTTATCACATGAGCATCAAGGCTGCTCCATTCGAAGCCCTCTATGGCCGGAAGTGCGGATCCCCTTTGTGTTGGGCTGAGGTGAGCGACACCCAGTTAGCTAAAGGACGAGTTCCTGACAACACTCTCACAGGTCCGGAAATCATTCAGAAAACGACGGAGAAGATCGTTTAGATTCATGAACGATTGAAAGCCTCTAGAGACCGACAGAAGAGCTATGCCGACAAACACTGGAAACCTTTGGAATTCCAGGTGGGAGAATGCGTTCTTTATAAAATCTCACCCTGGAAGGGCTTGATACGCTTCGGAAAGTGTGGAAAGCTAAATCCAAGGTACATAGGGCCTTTCGAGATTCTCGCTAGAATCGACCCTGTAGCTTACAAACTCAATCTACCCAATGAACTTCGTAACATACATTCTACATTCCATGTCTCAAACTTGAAAAAGTGTCTGACCAACGAGACTCTTGTAATCCCACTCAACGAGATCAAGATCAATGAGAGCCTCAACATTGTGGAAGAACCTATAGAGATCATGGACCAGGAGGTCAAGCAAACGAAACAAAGCCGTATCCCGATAATGAAGGTTCGCTGGAACGCTAAGTGAGGACCTGAATTCACTTGGGAGTGGGAGGATCAGATGAAACTGAAACATCCTCATCTTTTTACATAGTTAATTGTAACTACTTATTTGCTTAAACTCTAATTTCGGGATGAAATTCCTTCTAAGGAGGGGATGATGTGACAATCCGAAATTTCTTTTCTGTAAAGCATGTCAATTCAATAGAAGTCAAAACAATTTCTAGAAACTTTCAAGCTTTTTGGAATAACTTTGAGTATTTTAGGATTAACAACTTAGGAGATATCAAGAGAGAGGATGCCTTAGGGTTTATTGTGCAACAATAAAGTCCCGACACATCAAAAGTTTAGAGTTTACGGCCTAAACAAGGAGTTTACGGCCGTAAACCCTAAAGGAAAGGGGTATAAAGGTGACACTTAGTTATTTTTACCATTTTTCCAACTTTCAAGAACAAAAACTCAAACTTTCTCAAGTATCATCCAAAGAATTCTTCAAGATCTTCACCTAGTAAGTGTTTCTAGCCCTTTTAAGTTAGTATATCACTTAACCTAGTGATTTAACACACTTCTATCCATGAAATCTTTCCAAAAGGTTGATTCTTCAAGTTTCACGAAGAACACCAAGAATACACATTAGTGTTCTCGGACTTTTGTACCTTTGTCAAGCTTCTATGTTGTAAGTACCTCTATCCTAGATTATGTTAAGGCTGGACACACTTCTTTACATCAAGAAAACACAAAGAAACACCAAGATCAAAGGTGTTTACGGTCCAAGAACACCTTGGACCGTAAACCCTAATTTAGGGGCCAAGGTGACCCTAGTCCCCTCACAAGCTTTAGAAACTAGTCTAGACTCATTACTTTATATGTTTAGGACTTGAAAACATTAAAATACCATATCCATAAGGGTTTACGATAGTAAACCCAAAAGGAAATGGTCTTAGGGCCGTAAACTCCTCAAAGGAGGGAAATGGTGCCCTAATCTCTTCCAAGGGCTTAACCATCAAGTAGAAATGCTTCTAGGGACTTATAATCTTTCAAAACAACTCATGGTCAAGATAGCATGAGTTTACGGCCGTAAAATCATGGGTTTACGACCATAAACTCAATGAGTTATGGTCAATAAAGTGTAAACTCATGTAAGGGTTTCTCTTGAACCCTAAACTTAATGGCTTTGTCCTACAACACTTAGATGCACTACTTAGAACTCATAACACTTATATAAAGTGCTTTACATGTCCTAGGGTGACTTAACTTTGTTAATTAGTTGTTTAAAGACTAAGTGGATACATATATGTGTCATTATATGTAACTAGGATCCTTATGTGTGCTCAAGTCTTCACTTGACACCTAGCAATCCTGTTTCATCAGTTCATCCATACCACTCACTACAGGTAAGTTCATACCCCTTTAATTAACCTTTTTAATGTTTTTAAATGCTTTATGGAGGGGGGAATACAAGTTGAACCATGTTAGTGATTAGATCAATCACATGTGATTAATTACCAACATACAAATAAATTTTTCATGCTTTAAACTGTTTTACCAAACAAATGACTTTAAACTGTTATCAAACTATTTTACATGTCAAACTCTTTATCAAACTCACTCTAATACTAAACCTTTCTTTTATAGTTTTCAAACTTATATACTGTTAAAACCATGTCTACCACATATATAGTTATATAAATAAGGTTTGAAGGACTTAGGAGAGATAACCCACTTCACTTCCTGTCCTTGTTTGGTTGTGGTTTTAAAGTACCCGGTTGTTTGTCCGAGTGTTGTTGAATCCTTACTTATATATTATGTATATATATATGTATATATATATAAAGACTTTTATCTAAGTTCAATACATTCAATCATTCAAATAAGTTTACACTACTTACTACTTCTAGTTTAATAAAACATTCAAGAGTCAGTTCATTCATGAGTCATTACTTATTACTATGAGAGCATATACAACTATAATAGAAAGAGAACATATAAAACTATACTAGAACGAGAACATATAAACCTATACTAGAATGAGAACATATATAACGATACTATAATGAGTAACAATACATTACATGTACAAGTACACAATAAGATAAATGTGATCCACTGTATCGGAGCATGCCTTCATTGTCATGGCCCGAGTTGTAGCCACAATCTCCTGGAGGGAGAGCATGAGTTTGCATATATATATATATATATATATATATATATATATATATATATATATATATATATATATATATATACTGGATTAACTATCCTACACCTTGCTGCTAGCTATAGTCGGACCTGCAGGTCTGTGGGTGCCAAACATCATACCATTTTACGACTTGCAATGTCGTGTTTTCTGTCGATAGTATGGTACAATTCATCACATAATACCTTGATATAAATCCGGTTTAAGGTAGTTAGTACAGCAGTAGCTCCTATAATACAACACTACAGTACTACATTAATTTACCCCTTTACATTTATTTAGTGATGATTTGACTTTAACATTAATGTACAAACTATATTTTGATAATGATAGTTACACTTGGGAAAATTACACACTTTTACAAGAAATAAACATACAAAATAGTTGTGCCTTGGTAGAAGGCTACTTTTAGTAGAAAATATAGGAGTTTCTAGGAGTTTCAAACTTTTACAAACACTTACAAACATTCATATACTTTTACTATAAATGTTTACAAACTCGTACTTCAAACGACGTTTCAACCATTTTGATACAAACATAGACACTAAATACTTATGAACTGACCAACTTTAATGCTAATAAAATCTTTCAAAATAACTTGTATTCTCAGGTCATCAGTAGACAGGTACCGATGCTAGCTTTTGTGAAGATGGAGCGCATAAGAGACTCCTTTTATATTTTGATTCATATTTTGGTGTCTTATATACTACAAAACACACTTGTATTAAAATTATTTATTTAATGAAATGGCTGATCTTGTTTACTTGTTTACTATTATACTGTGTTGTGATACTGTACATGACGTTCTCCGCCCCAGAACATTTCCGCCATTCTCGGTTTTGGGGTGTGACAAGCTTCGTCAGATGATCCATGAGGAGGTGGCTGCAGCTATCCATGCAGAGATACCGGAGATGTTTGGGTCTATTAAGACCACTTTGATTGAGACATTTGATGAGAGATAGGGAGCGGTTACTGAGGGTGCGACTGCTGGTAGACCTTAGGGGGTGACTCGATGCTGTTTTGGGAGTTTAGCAGCACGAAGCCACCGGAGCTTGATGGGACGCAGGATCCGATTGCTTTGATGAGATGGATTTCTGATATCGAGGGATGCTTCTACACCTGTTCGTGTCTGGAGCATTTGAGGGTTCGGTTTGCATTGAACCAGCTTCGCTTAGGAGCGAAGGGCTGGTGGAAGTTTGTGACGACGAACATCACTCTTGCAGAGATTTCGGAGGTGACCTGGGAGAGGTTCACCACCATCTTCAGAGACGAGTACGTTTCCCCGGTGGAGAGAGAACGGTTGGCACATGAGTTTTTGTCCCTCAAGAAGGGGATGTACTCAATGACTGTGATCACACGGATGTTCCATGAGAGGGTGTTTTTCCCTGAGCACGTGTCATCTGAGAAGGAATGCATGAGCAGGTATTTGAGCATTTTAACGAGGGACATCCAGGAGTTCGTGGCGAAATCGACTTGTGGGACATTTGCTGAGCTCCAGGAAAATGCCCGGAAGAGGAAGATTGAGCTGGAAATCAGGCCAGGGAGGGGTCAGAGTCTCAGGGGAAGGATAGGCGGCTAGTACAGTCTCAGCCGATAGCCAAGCAGGCTAAGCCCGCCGATTCGAGATTCGGAGGCAGGAATGGTCGCACATGTGGGAAGTGCGGCAAGGGACATGATGGAGTTTATCGGTCGGGTGCTTGATAAAAATATGGCAAGGAGGGGCATATAGCCAAGGACTGCCCCAAGGGATTCATGGTTTGCTTTTAATGCAACAAAACGGGGGATCGTGGCTGGTATGTATTCTTTCATTTATTTATGTTGAGCTGAGATATTTTGCTTAATTTATGATATGTGTAGGTACTTTTCTTGTGAATTATGTGCCTGCTTTGGTGTTATTTGACTCGAATGCCAGTTGATCATTTGTGTCGCTAGTATTTAGTCAGCAAATCAGTATTCGGCGAGAGGCGTTGAGTTGACCTCTACGAGTTTCCATAGCTGACGAGCGAGCAATGTATGCTACTGATGTAGTCCGAGGATGTATACTTGAGATCTTCGGTTTGGAGTTTCTGATAGATCTTGTCCCAATTGCAATGGGGGATATTTGCGTTATAGTGGGCATGGATTGGTTGAGACAATTTGGGGAGGTTATAGACTGCAAGCGGCAGATAGTGATGATAGGAGACCCTAGTGGGGAAGTGCTAATGGTATATGGCGAGGGTACCTGATATGGGTCAACATTTTGTTCAGCTGCAAGAGCGAGGCAGAGTTTACAGCAGGGCTGCAGCGGGTTTGAAGCTTATGCATACATGAGTGGCCGTGGAGAGGCTGAGTTCGATTGATGATGTTCCAATAGTGTGTGAGTTCCTGGATGTTTTTCCCGAACAATTGCTGGGTGTACCTCCCGAGACGCAGGTGGAGTTCCACATCAAGTTGGTTCTAGGGGCAGCACCTATCACCAAGGAGCCTTATCGCCTTGTGCCGCCAGAGATGCAGGACTTATCCTCGCAGCTTCCGGGGCTTCTTGGAAAGGGGTTTATTAGACCGAGTAGTTCGCCATGGGGAGAGCCAATCCTTTTGGTCAAGAAAAAGGATGGTGCACACCGAATGTGCATTTATTACCGGGAGTTGAACAGGTCAAGAACCGTTATCCATTACCGAGGATCGATGATCTGTTCGGTCAGTTGCAAGGAGCGTCTTGGTTCTCCAAGATAGATTTGAGGTCTGAATATCATTAGATAAGAGTGCGGGATGAAGTTATCCAGAAGACGGCATTCATGATTCGTTATGGGCATTACGAGTTCGTGGTGATGCCTTTTGGGCTCACCAATGCACCTGCAACATTCATGGATCTCATGAACAGGGTGTGCAGGCCGATGTTGGATCGGTTAGTGATCGTGTTTATCAGTGATATTCTGGTATATTCGAGTTCTAGAGAGCAGCATAAGGAGTATCTAAGAGAGATTCTTGGTGTATTGAGGTCGGAGAGGCTTTTCGCCAAATTATCCAAGTGTGATTTCTGGTTACGAGAGGTCCAGTTCTTGGGACACCTCGTTAACCATAATGGGATATTGGTCGACCCGGCCAAGATTGAGGCGGTTATGAGATGGGAGGTGCCAAAATCCCTCAACGAGATCAGGAGTTCTCTTGGATTGGCCGGCTACTATCAGAGATTTATCAGGGATTTGTCCAAGATTGTCGTTCCTCTCACCACGTTGACTCGGAAGGGCGTGACTTTTAGTTGGGGTCCAGAGCAGCAGGCCTCATTCGAGACGCTTTGTCAGAGATTATGCGAAGCCCCGGTATTAGCACTCCCAGAAGGGATGGAGGATTTTGTGGTATATTGTGACGTATCGACATCAGGGTTGGGTTCAGTGCTTATGCAGAGAGGGCATGTGATAGCATACGCATCGAGGTAGTTGAAGCCTCACGAGGTGAGATATCCCACCCACGACTTGGAGTTGGGGGCCATGGTGTTCGCCCTCAATATTTGACGTCATTATTTATATGGGGTTCAGTATATCATATACACAGACCATAAGAGTTTAAAGTACTTGATGGATCAGCCCAACCTGAATATGTGTCCGAGAAGATGTTTGGATTTGGTAAAGGATTATGACTGCGAGATTCTGTACCACCTGGGCAAGGCTAACGTTGTAGCCGATGCCATGAGTCGTAAGGCGGAGAGTACCTCGATACGAGAAATTTGTATGAGGATGACGGTGATGACTCCGATGTTGGATACCATTCGGGAGGCCCATGCAGAGGCCATGAGATCGGTGAACCACAAGGGAGAGCGAGTGATTGGGTAGGTATCATTATTTTTTGCCGATAGACGAGGGCTTATGATTTTTCAGGGTCGGATTTGGGTACCATTTACGGGAGGGGCACGTACCATCCTGATGGAAGAGGTCCATAGATCGAGGTTCTCGATCCATCCCGGGGCCACTAAGATGTATTTGGACCTAAGAAGAGACTATTGGTGGCCCTGTATGAAGAGGTATGTTGCATGGTTTGTTGAGAGGTGCTTGACCTGTCACAGGGTTAAGGCCAAGCACCAGCGTCCGCATGGAAAGTTGCAGCCACTTGAGGTTCCCTAGTAGAAGTGGGAATAGATTTCTATGTATTTCATCACCAAATTGCTGAGGACCGCGAGGGGTGTAGATGCAATTTAGGTGATCGTTGACCGTCTGACAAAGAGCACTAACTTCCTTGCTATTAGTGAGAGCTCTTCCGCAGAGAGGCTGGCAGATATGTAGGTAAGAGAGGTGGTCTCACGGCGTGGTGTACCGATCTCGATTATGTCAGATCGAGATATACGTTTCACTTTTAGGTTCTAGAAGAAGTTCCATGAGGAGTTGGGTACAAGATTGCATTTTAGTACCACATACCACCCACAGATGGACGGACATAGTGAGCGGACGATTCAGACGCTCGAGGACATGCTTCGAGCATGTGTGTTGGACTTCGGAGGATGTTAGGACATGTTCGACCATTGGCTGAGTTTTCCTATAACAACAGCCACCATTCGAGCATTGATATGCCTCCCTTCGAGTTGTTGTATGGGAGGAGGTGTCAGACTCCCATCTGCTGGGGAGAGGTAGGGCAGCGAGTGATGGGTAGCACTGACCTAGTGCTTCAGATGACTGAATAAATAAAATAGGTCATGCAGAGATTGCTAACAGCCCAGAGTCACCAAAAGAGTTATATAGATAGGCGACGATTGGAGCTTGAGTTCCAGGTTGGAGACTTCGTACTCCTGTAGGTGTCTCCTTGGAAAGGCGTGATCCGATTCAGGAAGAGGGGCAAGCTGGGGCCCCGATACATGGTCCTTTCAGGGTGACCGCGAGGGTAGGCACGGTAGCATATTGTTTAAAGCTACTTGCAGAGTTGGGCCAGATACATGATACCTTCCACGTGTCTTAGTTGAGGAAGTGTATATCTGACGAGTCGGCAGTGGTACCAGTGGAGGATATTCTGGTGGATGCGAGCCTGAATTATGTTGAGAGCACAATCGCGGTTGTGGATCAGAAGATCAAGGTTCTGAGGAACTAGGAGGTTCCCCTAGTTTAGGTCCAGTGGCAACATCGGAGAGGGTCCGAGCTGACTTGGGAGCCGGAGGCAGAGAGCTGGGAACAGTACCCAAAGTTGTTTGCAGAATGAGACTTCGAGGGCAGTCTGATTTTAGTGAGGGAGAATTGTAACATTCGGATTTCCAGGTATCATATTTTAATTGTTTATTTTGATTTATGAGAAGGGACTCGATGAGTTTACGCTTAGACTCGTCGAGTAGGATAGTGTTCTGATGACTGGATTAATGAATGGACTCGAAGAGTCCGTGTTGCGGTCAGAAACCCTAAATCTCTAGGCCTATGCCCTTTTTAAAGGAACTTATAACCCTCATTTGCAACTACCAGTCCAGAGAGACAAACCCTAGAGAGCTTGAGCGAGTTGTGTGTGTGTGAGAGAGAGAGAGAGAGAGCTATTTTGATCCTTTTTGTTGTGGCTTTCCAAAGAAGAAGGTGTTTCCAGCAAGAGAAGGTCAAGGGGATTGTGATTCTGTGGTTTTCAAGCTTGGGTCTTCATTGTCGAGGTAGTAAATCGATCCCTTCTTCTGTTTTGTACAAGATCCTTGAATCTATGGTTTTCTCTACCCCTTTACTAGCTTGAATTGATGCATATGTTGTCCCTTGAGTGTTAGACTCTGGATCTGCACCTTTAGAGGTCCAGAGAGCATTATGTATCCTGCATTATGTGGTTCCATGGAGGAAATGAACCTAGGATGCCATTTTAGAAGCCGTTTCACCAAAATAAGCCTTAGGTGCGTTGCATGAGTGTCAAGATTTGACCTTTATGTGATTATTGGACATGGGGAAGTCAGATCTATAGGTTAGAGATGCAGATCCGACCTCAGAAGGTATTTTGGGTGATTGCCAAGGAAGAAACTCGCCGAGTCCATATGGGGACATGCCGAGTCGAGTCAGGTTGCCCCGCGACTCGTGACCAGTAGTAGCCCAACGAGTGCAAGGTTCACTCGATGAGTCGAGTGAGGTTTAGAAAGATCCTGAGGACATTCTTGGACTCGTCGAGTAACCTATGTGCACTTCACGAGTTTGGTCAAAGTTTGACTGTTGACTTTCGTTGCCTTTTATGGTTGGGTCAACACTTGGACTTTTGGACCATTAGAAGGGTAAAATGGTCTTTTTGCCTTCTGAGAGAACATTGGAACGGACTGGGCTAGCCTGGAGAGCCGTTATTGATTTGATATGATTACTTATGTGTTTAGGCGGGGCTAGGTCATTGTTACGAGGATCAGGGATACCGAGCCCGTGAGTTACTAGACAGTATACGAGGTGAGTCTTCTCACTATACTTTACCTAGAATGGTAACTATGTGTGACTGGAAGGTCTTATATGCTATGCGGAGTATGTGATATATGCTTCTATGTGATATGTATGTGTTATGCTATGTTATGAGTACCATGATATGGACCGGAAGGTCAACAGTGTATGGACCGAAAGGTCAAGATGATGAGGGCTGGAAGGTCAAACGGGTAGGGCCGGAAGGTCTACCAGAGTTGGGACGGAAGTCCCCTGAGACACATGGATCTGAAGATCCCATAGTGTTATTTCCTTGAGTTGCGTATGTGTTGTATGTGGTATTTTGGGGAACTCACTAAGCATTTATGCTTACAGTGTTATGTGTTATGTGTTTCGGGTACTAGCGATGATCGCAGAAGGCGCCGGCATGATCCATACACACTGGCAGCAATTTTATTTTATGATCTTGTGATATGTTTTTATCATGATGACATTTGATAAACATAAGAAATGAGAATATTGAATGAGTTTTATGTTATTTGAAAAATGAAAAATTGTTTTGAAAATTCACGTTGTTACAACTAGCATCTTACAACCATAATTCAGCATGGCGACATTGGTGCCTTTGACCCGCAAGTACATTATAGACTCTAACCTGAAGCAGTAAAACTTAGAGTAAAACGACAGAAGAAACTGAAATGAATTCCCAGCTCTTTGAGCAGCTACAACCATGTTAATAATCCTTACTCAGCTCAGACTTCATGTTGTTTATTATCATTGTTGCAACAGTTTTTTTGATTCGCTTTACCCCTTCTGTCAGTCGGACTGAACATCACAACTAAAAACAAAAATATATTTTAATTTATCTTGTGTTTAATTACCTCAATCTATGGTAACGATTTAAATGGTAACCTATTACTATTTTCATAGGAAACGACTCCCTTTTGAGAATTGATTTTATTTCTTATTCAATTTACTTTGATATTATTAACCTAGAAGACAACATATATGCAAGTCCTAAATTTTGCTTGATGTATCAATCAAATCTAATTGATGGTACAGAATCCCAATCAAGTGGATAATGCAAGATCAAAACAAAGAAGAAGGAGAAGAAGAAGACGATGATGATGAAATTGATGAATCTTCAATGTTTATATGATTAGAATGATGTTCCAACACAAGATTCACACACACATATACAAGGTCTCTCACTTTCTCTCTCTAGAACACCTTAATTTACACACACTTAGCCCCCTTTCTTATGACTCTACTAACACTATATATAGGGAATAATGGATGAAAACCACAAATGAGTTTATAGCCGCAAACACACTTAACTGCAAACACCACATGAGCGGTAAACCCAAGGCTGTCTTTGGTTCTAGACCAAAAACTATTAAAGCCTAGAAAAGAAAAGTATAAACCATATGTTTAGACCCAACAATCTCCCCCTTGTTTTATAGCTTTCTTTTCTTTTGAGCCAACAAACTCCCCCAAAAAATGTAGCTGGCTTTTCTTGTCAATCTTTATTTGGAGCTTGGCTTCAACTTTAATCTTCAATTTCTTCACAACATCAAGATGAACAACTAAATCATCCAGCTGAATGACTTCATCTTAAATGGATGGGCATTTCTTCATAATTTGGCTTTGAATGAATGTTGGGTGAGGAGGGTTGATTGTAGAGATTCTTGAAAAATGGCGCCTTCAGTGTGAGAATCTTCAGAGATAATATCAGAGAGAACGAATCTTCTGGATCACGTCAGCAGGTACATAGATAGCAACAAATTGATTGAGGAGGCTTCAATGAAATATATTACATAATCTTACAGTTAGCTTCACCTTGCTTTTGGGGTCGAAAGATTGAATGTTAATAGAATAATTTTCCTTTCTATTTCCTTCGAATGAGAATTCTTCAATGATCACGGATGAAGCTTTGGCTCATAAATTTTCGATACAGTCTCCATGAGTCTCATCTACATCTGAATTCACTTTCCAAGACAAAGAAAATTTGAAATAAAAGCAAAACTAAAAGAAAACTTAGCACACAATATTTTTGGATTTTTTATATTTTCTTAAAAAATTAAAACAAAAACAAAAAATATTTTTGGATTTTTTATATTTTTCTGAAAAAGAAATAAAACAGAAATAACAATATTCTTGGAATTTTGTTTTTCTAATTTTTTTTTGATTTTTTAAAATTTTTAATTCTCCCCGTAAATTTGTGCATGGAGGAAAACTATGAATAAATTAAACAAAAACAAAAATATTTGGGATCAAAGTTGTCAAGTAATTCAATATCGTTTATCAGCACACACCTACATATCTAGAGCTGGTCAATCACCGGTATTGTGGTCCACTTAAACACAAAGGATATGGGTAAATTTAACAGATTATAAGTGAAAAGTCATTGTGATATATATTCCTAAATGGACCATTTAGCTGACAACGACCACGGATATTGTTGTCCACTTAAATTAAGCAACAAGATATACAAACAACCTATTAAATGTTTCAATTTTAGATGCACTAGAACGTGTTTCCCACTTCCAATATACCCCACTAATGAAGAACTTCCAAAGAACTCTTTACTTTAGGTCAGTAGACAATCATTAAGAAAGAAGTCAGATATAGAAGTACATATGTTGTATCCTAGGTTGGATGTCTTCCAATCACGCTGAGGGAACAACATATGACTAACACTGATAGAGGGTTATATAGATAGTAGGGTGCATATGCTGTGTCCCAGGTCGGATCATTTGATCTCACAGAGGGACAACATATGACTAAAAGATAGAAAGGATATTTATAGAGATAGAGTTGCATATGTTGC
Source organism: Lactuca serriola (assembly GCF_051521515.1). Lineage (NCBI taxonomy): Eukaryota > Viridiplantae > Streptophyta > Magnoliopsida > Asterales > Asteraceae > Lactuca > Lactuca serriola. Next base: position 1,305,288 of record NC_136409.1, on the reverse strand, counting down.
ATTCCAGGTTGGATATGTTCCAATAACGCAGAGGAGGCAACATATGACTAACAAATACAAAGCAAGAAAATAATTTCCTAAAAACGTACTTTATCAAAACCCCCAGTCGCCCTATCAATACCAAAATTAAGGAAATGAGTACATACATCAAGGAAACGTTGAGCCACAGTTATAGATAATTAACTTTTAGTGTATCTTGTAGGTTCCCATGTTTATCTCGCTGCTTAATCTACCCGAGCATCTTATTGTCAATCCAAATGAAACTATCTAAGTTCATATTTTCAAGTCCTTTCATTTCTCAATCAATGGATAGTCCTTTTGAATCCTTTGTGCCTACCAACACATTGAACATAGAGTCTAGACAATTCGACTTTAGTGCATTACACACCTCATAAATTGCCCTTTCGCACTAGACTTCATATCACTTCCCAATTAACAAAACTTTCAAATGAAAAACTATAAGAAAATAAAAAAATTATCTTCAAAATGAATCAGTTTGAGATAAACTCAGGAGTATCAGGAACAAAAATCAAACCGTAAGTCACCGATTGAATTTGCATCTAGATGGTATAAGAACAGCACGCATAATCTCAGAACAGATATGAAAATTCTTTGCATCATTAAGCACAAACTCCATGTGTGATCCTTTCCTTTCTTCCCTTCCCAAGTAGGACACTTACTCTTATACAAAGTTCTGAATGTTGTAAGTCCCCAAATTTGCTTAAGTATCAATCAGATCCATATGATGGTGTAGAATCCCAATCAAACGGATGATGCCAGATCTAAAGAAGAAGAAGGAGAAGAAGAATAATATGAATCTTGAATGTATTGATGATCTGAATGAAGTTCCTTACAGAAGGTTCACTAACTCACTCTCTCTCTCTCTCTCTATCACACATTAGAATACACACACTTAAGCTCCTCTTGGTCGTACACTCATCTACCACTCCTGTAACACCCCAAATTAGAAAGTCCAAGAAAGGAAAGAAAACTCTAAGTCAATGGGTCAACTCGTCGAGTCCAGGGAGGAACTCATTGAGTCGGAGCGGGAACCAAGGGATCGATTAAGTAACCGACTCGGCGAGTCGGCAAAGTGGACTCGACGAGTCCGGTCTGAAGAGGGAAACCCTAAATCTTGGGCTTTGTGCACTATTTAAGCATCTCATTCTCTCCCTTAGGGTTCCTTATAGTCTCTATTATCTAGAATAAAAATACTAAGCCTCCATTGTTGCATATTCAAGCTTCTTGCCATTTTTGGGTGGTTTGAAGGAAGAAGGAAGGAAGGAATCATTGGGGCTTCAAGGATTGGATTTAGATCCAAAGTTTGGGTCACCTTTCAGAGTTATTGAAGGTATTAAGTCGTTATTTTCACCCTTCTTCATCTAGATCTATATTAGTTATGAGTTTTGGGCCTTTTATGCCATGTCCTTGAATCATTTTGAGTTGGATCCAAAATCTGTAGTTGCTACTTCAGATCTAAGTGTATTATGGCCTAGAAAATCATAAAGCATCAGTCTTTGGCTTGGTTGTTAAGCTACTTTGTCTTAAACCCGAGTTTGGAGTGTTTTGGGCCTATATCTCCTTAGCTACATGTAAAGTTTGCACCTTTATGTGAGGGATAGGCTTTGGAAGTATGGATCTATGATATGGAGCCCCTGCATGGCTCAAAAGCCACTGAATGGATTAAGAACTGGAGCGACTCGGCGAGTCACATGTGTGGACTCGGCGAGTTGGATGAAGTTGGGCAGGAATTCGGCGAGTTGGAAGAACAACTCGGCGAGTCTGTTGAAGATTGCCTTGGACTCGACGAGTCTGTTCTTGGAATCGACGAGTGAGGTCGCGAAACCCCAAACCCTTCAAGTTAAGACTCGGATCAGTGAGTTAAGTGGGGACTCAGTGAGTTAGGCAGGTCAGGACTCGGAAATCGGTAGACTCGGCGAGTCGGGGGCTGACTCGGCGAGATGAGTCGCGAATGAAAGGATTCTGAACATATGAACTCGGCGAGTCAGTAGGCAGACTCAACGTGTAGAGTTGACCTGGAAGGTTGACTTTGATCAGGAATTTGACTTTGACCCGAGTGGACTTAGTTGACTTTGGAGGACAGTTTGGCTAAGTGCTATATTGATATTGAAGCTTATGGAGCTAGTGGAGCAGTAGTTCAGAGAGAGTTGTCAAACAACGGTCAGAGGAATTACCAGCAAGTTCAGCAATACCAGGTGAGTTTCCCTTTGTGTGAATGGGTTTAAGGCCACAATGCCGGCCCATGTAGATATGAGTAGGAAGACCCAGGGGTTAGCCCTAGGCACTGTATGTCACTATAATATTTAGGACTGAGGTCCATTGATAGCAGGCGGGTGCCTAAAGAATGGTTTGCATGATAGAAGTATACTTGTTGTCTGTATGATACTTGTATGTGCCTGGTAGGGTGGTGAGTGTGGGCGAGGTCCCATATCTCACCAATAGCAGAGTGTGGACGGTGTTCTACATCCCATTAGCAGAAGAGTAGGGGCGAGGCCCAAGTTAGGGAAAGAGTGAGTGTGGGCTGGGCCCGTATCTCACCACTAGTAGGGGCGTGGACGGGGTTCCATGACTCATCAGTAGCAGGTCAAGGGCGAGTCCCAAGATAGGCGAGGCCTTAGGACAGGATCCATTAGCATATGTTTAGCTTATGTCTTGTGATACGTTTATGTGCTATTATATGTTAGCGCATGAGGAGCTGTGACAGGCGAGGCCTAAGTGAAAAAGATTTGTATCCGAGCGGGGCTCGAAGCCAGGCGAGGCCGTTGTGGCGGGCGAGGCCTGAGGTAGCGGGCGAGGCCCAAAATAGCGGGCGTGGCCCAGTATGTGTTGTATGTGTTATTATCAGGGTATGTGGTAGGTTGGGGAGCTCGCTAAGCTTCGTGCTTATGGGTTTCAGTTTTGGTTTCAGGTACTTCCGGTAGTGGAGGGAAGAGCTCGGGGTGATCGCATGGCACACACCATTGATTTGTCAGCATGGGATGTTTTGCTATGATAATTAAAATTTGTTTTGGAAATTATACTCTAAATTCATGTTATGACTTATGACATGTTTTATGAATATGGATTTGGTAATGACTTAAAAAAAATGTGGTACAAATTTTTGGGATATTACAAGTTGGTATCAAAGCCTTGGTTTGAGGAATTCAAACATACTCTCGAGTGTGTATGAACTCAATCTAAGGAATTGGTATGGAAGTTTTCAAAATGAAAAGACAATTTTGTAAAAAGAGTTTTGAGAAAGAAAACAATTTTAGAAAAGCAAAAAGAATTTAGAAAGAAAAGAATTTTGATAAGAGAAAAGGGTGTGGTGCATGCAATCAGTCGAGCTCAAGTAACTACCCCAAAATACCCATGCAAGTTTATGTTATGATTATCAGTTAGTAGAATAGCATGCTAGACTAGGACTAAGGATCTAGGGAGGATGCCTTATATGCCTGTTATATGTGCTTTGAGCTGCATGATAGTGCTGATTAGACAGTAGTAGTATAGCCTATTTAGGTTATGCCTGAGTTTATGAGCTTATGTCGCATGCTAGTGTAGATTCTTGATATGAGATTATGATTGCTTGAGTATGTTACGGTTAGATTTTCCCTTGTCTGAATGCTGCTTGCTTTGTGCATTGTGGGATTCTGGGTGATGGCAGTTAGCCATTAGGTGAATACGTCACGTCGCATGTGATCAGGGTTGAATAATCTTAGAGTACTAGATTTGGCCCTATTGCGCAGCTCTTGTCTGAGTCCAACTGTTGTAGGGACGTGTCTTTTACTCGAAGGATTATCTGAGCCTCACACATCTATTCAGGTAATGGCTAATCGGCATCACAAGGAGGCCTTCAGCGGCTGAGGACTGGTTTGGTTAGAGTCAGAGGTTTCCTTAGGGTAAGCCTAGGATGAGATAGTGTTGGGAGCAGTAGTAGTAGAAAAGGGACCTGTGGAGTCGAAGCAGTTCTTGAGGAAAGTACGGATAGATGTGGAAGGTAGTATGGGCCCGTACTTTTGAAAGCAGAGGATATGTACTCGATTTGAGAAAGGCCGAGATGAGACCGGGGAGCTTGTAGTGTGTGTGTATGATCCCTTAGCAGTGATGAGTATTCTGATAGTATTGCGATATGTTTTCAGCATGGTGACATTACGAGAAAGACCAGTATGCGGATCAGGTACCGGAGAGGGATCAGGCTCGGGTTCAAGGACCAAGCAGCTCGAGGAGCGTATGAGAAAGTTTATATCAGCAGAGGTTACGCACAACATACTAGACAAGACTCCTTTGATCTTTGGCACGGTCAAGGAGGGTATACTGGAGGTTTTGGATGAGAGGCTGGGAGCTTTCCGTACAGAGATGATGGCTTTGATAGGACCCCATCGCTAGCAACAGGTGGTTGGCCGATGTTGCCAAAGCGTTCCGAACGAGCCGGTGTCTCCAAGGGGACAAGGTCAGACTCGCTTCCTATCTTCTGAAGGACGGAGCGAGGGATTGGTGGGAGGAGCTTGGTCATGCCATTGGTGATGATGCCGTGTTGGACGCGATGACATGGAGCGATTTCTCGGCCAGGTTGAGGGCGGAGTTTTCGCCGATTATTGAGGTGCAGCAGTTGGCACGGGAGTTTCAGGATTTGACGCAGACCACTGAGACTGTGGCGGAGATCACCGCCAAGTTCAGGGAGAGGGCTCTTCTTGTACCGCAGTATGTCACGGATGAGGAGATGAAGAAGGCCCGATACCATAAGATGTTGAGGGATGACATCAGGCAGTTTGTGAGCAGGTCCAGCTACAAAACATTGGAGGATATGATCGCGCGAGCTAGAGAGAGAGAGATTAATTTGGAGTAGATCCAGAAAAGGAAGCCGGATGAGGTTCAGGTAGCCACTGGTTCGGTAAAAAGGCCCAAGGGGTCAGATTTGAGATCAAGGGATTACCCGAGCTGCGGCCGACGCGGGAGGTGCAGCAGGACGCACGAGGGTGCGTGTAGGAGTGGTACTGGTGGGGATTCAGGCTGCGTCAAGTGTGGCCGGACTGGTAATCATAGCAGGGATTGTACTCTACCGCAACCTAGGGATCAGACTTGATATGTTTCCACTGCAGTCAGTGGGGCCACAAGAAGGCCCAGTGCCCCACTTTGTTTTCCGCAGGACGGGTGATAGCAGCTGCTCCTGCAACTCTGAGGATCACAGACGGCCGTCAGGGCCGAGCAGAGGCGCCTGCTGATGGAACCTTGTCCCAGATGAGACCTTGCTTCTGACTCTGGGATGAGATCTCCTTGGCTGCCTGGTTATAACTGCAAGATCACAAAGAACAAGGGCCATCAGCCGCTTCCCGGGAGGGGTTCCCGGTAGAACGCTCCGACGGTCAAGTTAGGATGACTTGAGGGTTTGTGTTTGTTCTCTCAGGATTGGTTATAGAGCTTACCTCGCTGGTCTTATGTGCACATCCTTTTATACCTAGCGCTCCTGCTTGGTCTATACCAGACAGGAACACTTTTGGAGGAGACAAGGTTAGAGGCGCTGATTGGAGGGTCGTGCGCTCTCAACCGCTAGAGCGCTCTCATTGGCTCAGATGGTAATGCGCTGATCATGCCCTTTGTCTCCTGACTGTATCTTTTGTCTTGGAGCAAGGAGCGTTATTTGGCGAGCGCGAGCCTTTCGCCTGTCCGTTCCGCTCCCGGGGGCGCCAGCAGGCGCTGAGCTTGTTGGGCTAAGCCTGGCTGGTGTGCCCGGCTCTAGGGCTTGGACGCGGTTCTGCTGTGCTACCCTAGGCACACCATAAATCCCCCAGTCCAGTAGCCGTAGCATTGCAGCGCTAGTTACGGTGTTCTGGACTTAACTGATTGACGCATGTCTGTCATTACTCCGTTCTTTATGGCGACGTGACCGCGCCTGATTGTTAACGGTTACGTCAACATGTCAGGCATTTGAATGTCCCACCTCTTCCTTTTCCTTCAAAGGGGATTTATAGAGAACGATTCTCGCCATTTCTTCCCTCTTTACCCTGCATATTCGTCTTTTCTCTCCTTTCGTGGCTAATCTTCCCGTAATTGTCCCTTCTGCCATCGAGTATCAACAGTTGGAGGCCACTTATGGCTTGTCTCCTTTAGAAGGTGTGGAATTTCCCTCTGCTGGCTCCTCCATCTCTTCTCCCCCCCTGGAAAAATCGTGGTTTTCCTTAAAACCCTAGATGCTGGCATACGATTTCCTTTGACAGATTTGCAAGAGGAGGTTCTTCAGAAGGATGGTTGTAGTCTGCAGATGTTGACCCCTAATGCTGTCAACAAAGTGGTTGCCTTCAAGATGATCTGTAGAGCTGATGGGTATGTTCCCGACTACTTCTTCTTCAATTTCTTCTTACGGTTCTGCCTTACCAGAGATAAGTGTACTTTTTCGGCCCGGCGAAGGGGACATGCCCTAGTTCCTGATGGGCGCACCCCCTAGAATTGGCAAGACAAGTGGTTGTGGGTGAATCAAGAACTGGTTGGGAGTGGTCGTTACCGTGCCAATGCTTTCGCCGATACTGTCCCTAAGCTCTTCCCTCACAATCAAGAAGTCGCCGATTACCTGAAAAGTGTGCAGGTAACCACTAAAGATTACTCTGAAGCGCTTCTGTCCGAGGTAGGGATGAGCCCCTCCTGGAAGCGGCGTGGCAAGATGGCGGTGTTCTATTCCGTCATTGATGGTGAGTGTCGCATTCGTCCTGTTTCTCTCTTTACTTTACTTTTGGTGTTTCTCTTAACCGCCTCCATGTGACTTATATTCCATTCTACTTTTCTTTTGGTGTTGAGTCTTCCTTATCCATGGATGAGGTCCTGCGTAAACGCTATCGTGGCAAACTGGAGTTTCATGAGGTGGATCTGTTCGAGCGTCTTCCCCTCCTCGTCGGGCAGATCGTCTCAACACCCCTACTCCTCCTGTCCCTCCGGCGGGCTGATCGGCGTCTGAGGGAGGTCCATTGCTTGCCCGCCTAATTTCCTCTGTTATGCCGATGGGCGGTGTTCCTTCCCCTTCCCCGGAGGATAGTGAGGACAGCAAAGAGGGTATCATTGTTGACGTTCGGCGGATGCAGGCGAAACGGAAAGCTATGCAGGCGATGGGTGAGCCGGTGACTGGTGCACCCTCTGCCCCCAAGAGGGTGCATACTAGGTGCAGCCTTTCTCGTCTACTGAGCTCGATGAGTTCCACGCCAGTGAGCTCCACTTCTGCTGGCGTGGTTGTGATTCCCGATAATGACGTGCAACAGTCTGAGGGAGTCAATAGGGTGACTGAACAGCCCGGTTTTCAAGATTTTTCTTCAATCCCTTCTCCAAGTGTTCCGTTGGTCCCTTTCAAGCTTTCTCCTGCGAAAAGCCTCGGTCCCCACGGGCCAGTTACAGTTTCCAAAGATGATGGCCCTGGTGATGGTGCTTCTGGGTCGACGGTTTTTGTGCCATCTTAGGATCTTTGCAATGATTCTCGTCCTTCTGTTCGTGCCAATGCCTTGGAGTTATCACACCATGCCTTCCCTCCAGCTGCAGTGGGGGATATGGATGCGATGGGTAGCCCTACCCTTGCTCACAACATGGCCAATGCTGCTGCGCAGACGATGTTCATCTTGTTGAAGGTTCCCGGCGCATCCATAGCCTCGGCGAGATGGAGGCTACTCATGCCACCTGTGGATCGTGTGTGGCAACCCTGGAGCACCGCCTGGGTGAGCTTGGCGATGATCTTTGCTCAGCTGAAAAGAAATGTGAGTTGCTGGCGTCTGAGAAGAATGTTCTTGATGAGGCTAGGGCTGCATTGGAGTCCAAGGTTGGAGTCCTAGAAAAGCAAAGTATTAACCAAATTTTTAGACCCAACAATATAACTAATCTTAAATACATGAAATAAATTCATGCGACACTCATCTAAAAAATCCTTATAATTTAACCAATTAATTTATATAGAATTTAAATAGACAAATTACGTCACATTTTTAATGTAGTTACTCAAAGTCAAATTCCAAGCCCACTAGTATAACCCAAATTTGAATTGTATACTAAGTTTAATTGCAAGCCCAAAAGGTTTAATTCCTTAACTAATATATGCATGATATTCAAAAGTTAACATTGGTCAAGAAGAGAAACCTTTCCTCAAATGTGCGCTACATCAACATCGAGTCCTGGTGGCGACTTCATTCGCCGATGCAACATCGTTCTTTACAGTCCTACCTCTACTAAATTCTCATGGTTTGAAGACCACCAACAATCAAACGGACACCAAAATCCCAACTGGAAATCGAATAGACATTTCCAAAGATAACAAATTTCAGCCCCGAACATAAACCTTAACTCCAACACCCATCTACAAATCCTATGTCCAAATCTTGCACAACATGCACCTTGACGACGATCTGTAACAACCAAAATTTTCAAATAATTTTTTTTGTTTAAATATTACAACCCACGTTCATTAATTGTAAATTCCACGTGCCCCGGTCGCTGGTGATGGCATTTGGTGTCCCGAACCTAGCAAAAAGATTGGTTTTAACGAAATCAACCACAACCTTCATGTCATCTGCCTGAGTAGCTTTCTCCTCGACCAATTTTGACACATAATCCACCGCTAGCAAGATATACACAAACCCAAATGATGGTTGAAGCGGACCCATGAAGTCTTTAACCCAAACATATAAAATTTCACATACTAAGATCAGAGTGAGTGACATTTGGTTCCAAGAAGTTAAAGATCATGTCATTGGCACTAGTCACAGGTTTTGCAAAATATGAATGAATCGCAAAAAATTTGGGGCCAATAAAGACTGTTGTCTAAAACATTGCGTGCGGTTCATTATGGACCAAAATGCCCTCTACAAGCTTCATAATGATAGAAGTTTAGAATTGATTTAACTTCATCTTGGGGCACATATCTTCTAAGAACTTGATCAGTGTAGTGTTTCCATAAATATGGCTCATCCCAGACATATTTTTGCGCCTCCTTCATTATTTTATCTTTATGAGCTCGAGTGAGATCTTAAGGAAGTTTTCTAGAGACCAAGTAATTCAATATATCCAGAAACCAAGGAGAATGTTGAATATGGAAAAGATGCTTATCAGGAAAGATTTCACGGATCGGTGTCAGGTCTTTAGGTGGTATCAGTCAACTTAGATAATTAGCTACCGGATTTGGTTTCCCACTCTTTTCTCTGATTGCTATGTTAAACTCCTATAACAACAGAATCCATTTAGTCAGCCTTGGCTTTGAATCTTTCTTGGTGAGAAGATACCGAATGGATGCATGGTCAATAGAAATTATAACTTTCGTAGCCAACAAGAATTGTTTGAATTTCTACAACGTGAAAACAAATTGACAAAAGTCTTTTTCTGTGGTTGAATCATTTGCTTGTACGCTGCCCAAAGTTTGTTTAGCATAATAAATAACATCTGGGACCCTATCTTTCCTTCTTCCCAAGAAAGATCCAACAGAAGTATTGCAACACACATAATCTCGAAAAGGCAAGGTCCAATGTGGTGGTTGAATAATGGGAGCTAAAGTGAGTAGATTTTTTAGCAAGTCAAGAGCCTTTTGCAATCTTCATTAAAATCAAACTTTGCATCTTTTTATAGTAGCTAGTACATGGGTACTATGATCTTTGATAAGTCTTTAATAAACCTCATGTAAAAACATGCATGTCCATGAAAAGAATGCACTTTCCAGACACTCTTTGGTTAGGGTACGCTTTTGATAATATCTATTTTGGCCATGTCTACTTCTAAACTTCTTTTTGAGACAATATGACCCAAAATCAGATCATGGTCAACCATAAAGTGAAAATTTTCAAAATTTTAGACCAGGTCAATTTCAATGCATCTTTGAAGAACTTTGATGAGGTTTTAAAACAAGTATCAAAGGAATCTCGATTGATAGTAAAATCATCCTTGAAGACTTCTATGATATTTTCTAGATACTCATAAAAAGTACTTATCGTATACCTTTGGAAGGTAGCTGGTGCATTGCAGAGTCTAAAAGGCATCCATCTGGAAGCAAAAGTTCCAAATAGGTAGGTCAAGGTTGTCTTCTCCTGATGTTGTGGAGTGACAAGAATCTAGTGAAAGCCTGAGAATCTGTCTAGACAGCAATAATGTGACTTTCTAGCAAGTCTCTCTAACATGTTATCGATGAACAGAAGTGGAAAGTGGTATTTTCGGGTAGCAACATTTAATTTCCTATAGTTGATATAAACCCATCATCCATTCTTAAATTGATTTGGTACTAATTCTCCTTCTTTATTTTCCACAACTGTCACTCGATCTTTCTTCGGAACGACTAGAACTGGCCTGACCTATTTGCTTTCAGATATCGGGTATATCATTCCAACATCCAAGTGTGTCATAATTTCCTTCTTTGCCACTTCCATAATTAATGGCTCCACTCATCATTGGGCTTCTTTTGAAGGTTTAAAATCTTCTTCCATTAGTATTTTCTTCATTCATAAAGATGGGTTGAGTCCTTTTATATCAGCCATGGTCCATCCAATCATGTTCTTTTACAGCTTCAAAATCCCAATCAGTTCAGATTCCTCTTTTTCTGAAAGCTTGTTGGATATAATAACTCGACTGTTTCTTTTTCTCCAAGAAATGTGTATTTCAGATGTTCTTGTAGAGTCTTTAGCTCCAATATGGATGCTTGCACTATAGAAGGAAAAGGTTTGGACTTAGAATCAGGTAGCTTCTGAATATGATTCACTACAAGAAAAATAACCTTTAATGACATGTGTTGTGTGTCATAAACGGTACAGATGACATGCAAATGCGTGTCAAGGAAGGACTTGTCATAAAGGAAGACGACACGTATTTTCGTGTCCTAACTGTAACACCTAAAAAAATCAAGCCAATTTAAAACTCTTTAAATATCCAAAATACCATTTATTATTACAAAGTGTTTTCAAAATATTTTAAACATCAGATTTCCAAGAAATTATAATCATAAATCAAGGAAGTGTACAGTCACGCCTTCGCCTTCCCGCGGTCATCCGCTGCCCCTGAATCAATAATCGATAAATGTAAGCTCGAAGGCTTAGTGAGTTACCCCCAAAACACCCATACAAACAACAATACACATACAATAACAAACATCATGTTATGGGTCCAATCATCCATCGGGATGGAATACACAAGGCCTTCAACCATCGGGTTAGAATGCCCACATACTACAAGTCGAATCATCCTTGGTATGGAATACAACCATCAGGTTGGAATGCCCACACACATTACAAAGATAACAGATACTATGGGTCCAATCATCCAACAAGATGGAATACCCTAGGCCCCTCAACCATCGTTTGGAATGCACACATATTATGGTTCCAATCAGCCGTCGAGTTGGAATACCCTAGGCCCTCAACAACCCGCACTACTAGAAAAAAGTCCTTTTACGACGCTCATTGCGTGTCGTAAAACGCTCAGACGACGCGCAAATACGTGTCAAGGAAGGCCATGTTATAAATAGAGATGACGCGCATTTACGACGCGCAATTACGACACGCGTTTACGACACGCAATGCGTATCAAGGAAGGCCCTGTCATAAAGGAAGACGACACGCATTCGCGTGTCATAACCTTACGACGCGCGTGTTAATGACACGCATTGCATATCAAGAAAGACCCTGTCAAGAAAGGCCATGTCATAAATGAAGATGACACACATTTTTGCGTATCATAATTTTAAATGTTAAAAAAATTATTATTTATAGATTTACTAATTTTCAAATTAAATTTGTGTTTAATATCTCATAATAGAAAATAAAATATCATATACAAAAAATACAATCTATTACATAAAATTTAATGTCATACAAATAATCGTTCCATGGAAAGATAAAACAAATTAATAGAAGTTGTTACAAAAATTTACAAACTAATTAGATACAAGAAATATAAAAAATAATATACCCTCAAATGCTTTTCAAAGTCTAATCTCCATGTCAGCTCTTCAACTCACTTCTCCAGTTTGTCCTTAGCTTCTCTAAGGGCTCCAGCATCTCTTCAACTCACTTCTCTAGTTTGTCCTTTACCTGACAAGCCATTTGTTCAAGGAAGCAAGCCATTTTTTCCAAAAGATTTCCAAGTTATAGTCGTGTGTAATGTAATTACTTTACTATATTGTATTTACAAAAAATGGGGATTTACATTTACTTACCAGTTCCCAAAATCGGAAGTAACGCCATATGAGGAAAATTTTGAGCCACATGAAGTTTAGGACCTATATGTGGTAAATGATGCAGGCAACATAAGACAGTGAATTTATGTATTAATAAGTGAGCAGGTTGTGAAAATAAGTCTCACCCCATATCCAATAATGAAGAGAGACATAAGGATTATGATCTGAGGAATAGTAGTCGTACTGAAAGCTTATCATGCGCAAAACAACTGCCAGAAAGGAATAAAAGGAAATTATGTGAGAAAAGAAAAAAGTAGCTCAAATAAGGTCATTGGACTATAAAAAGGAAATGGATGTGTTATGCTATTTCTGTGGCATTTTTGGTAAAAATAAAGAAATCCAAATGTTCTTTGTTATGGAAGTAGCAATAAGCACAAGCATGTGGAATTTCTAAAAGTGTATAGAGCTAGAAAGAGGCAGATAGAGAGAGAGAGAGAGGTAATACCAAAGTTAAAGCAGATATGCCATCTAAAGGTACCCCTAAATTTGTCCAAGTAAGCTCAATGGTCTCTACAAGTGCATTCCCAAAATAAATACAAATCCATACATGATAACACAACACAGAGTGATTAAAATTTTAAATGAAGCAACAAATGAGAAATTAACCCACCCAAAACTGGAAAATGAGTATCCCTCATAAACACGTTTATAAAGAAGAAATGATAAGTTTAAGACCCAAAGTATAAATGCGAAGTATTTTGTGCGTCCAAAAGGTTAGCTACCTGCCAAATAGATATAAGGGTAAAATGGTCATTTTCAAATTCTTTTAAATTAAACCACCATATCCATGGTAATAAGCAAAGCATTGGGACCTAGATTTTTTTTATATTATAATAAGTAAATACAATATATAGTTCTGACTCTACTGTGTCCGAAAGGTTAGCTACCTGCCAATATATAGTTCTGACTCTACTGGATTTGCAGACTCACTGGAGCTTTCAGCAGCCCTGAACACCACCAAATCAATAAATTCAGCTGTAGATTCATTCAATAGGAAAGATTCATTGAAATAACTATACAAATAAAAAGCACCGCATAAGATCAAGAAACAGTAAAAAAGAACAAATGTTCAAAGAAAAACAAAAATTAAGTATCTAAGGCACCTTCCATATGGGTCCAGTCACTACTATCCAAGCACTTGACAAGGGTATGCAAAAACTTCATTACCAATCACAATTTATTCGATTACCAAGGGAATTTTGGTTGGGTAGCTCTGCATCAACAAATATGATTTATTACAAAAAGGAATCAATCAACAATGATTAGAAAATATTGAAATAGATAATTGATTACCTGTATTAGTTTTAGGGCTTGTGTTCCCGTTTCTCTTATGCATTTTATACATGAGATTCCTCCCAAATTAAGAGATTCATGAAGATACTTTGAAACAACAAATCCAAAGTAAACAGGCTGCAATAATTTTTTTTAAATAGTAAAATTGGTGAGCAGAAAAGATCAAGTTCTTGGAGATTTCAAAAATATCAAATTTGAGAATTTGCAATGCTTAATGGCCATTGTTCATCGTCAATCCAGAATTTGCAATGTTCATTCAACGCAGTGCTAAGAACCTCAATATTAAACGCCTCTGTTGACTTCAAATTTCCACCCGATGCAGCAGCTGCAGATGCCATTACTGCAGGAATGTTGGCAGTTTTTTTACCCTTCCAACAATCCGTTTTCCCTGTTCCTATTTTTATTTCAGGTAAAAGAGAGACAACGTCTGTAGTGGGCTGTGCTTTTTGCCATGTGTTTGCTTTACAAAGTTGCTCCTGAAATGTTTATGTTTGGACACAGTCAGTTTGTTAGACTTAATAAACTACAACAAAGTGAACCTTTTGAGACTACAGGCTTGTTTCTTTTTTTACTTAAACTGGACAGAATGACTTAACGAGTTAAATTTAAAATTGATGAATATTGTGAAATTTGTTTTTTTGGAATACAAGGGTAATATGGTCATTAAGTCTCATTTAAAAGGCTTGTTCAGTCTAGAATATAAGGGTAATATGGTCATTAACGTCACAAACCTGAAGAAGACCTTGGGTGGTGCATGGAGCATAGGATAGCGAATCAACAATCCACTCCTTGACAACTCTTTGGTACAAAGAGCGAACAGAAGCTACTGAAGCAGGATCATTCACGAGAGATGAAGGTGGATCACCATTCACAGAGTACAAAAGAGAATCCAAACAAGATGATTTCCACAGAATCTGCACCCAATAGAATGTTACTTAAAGTAAAGGGCAAATCATTTACTCTTTTTACCATTATAGGTAATGTAATTTATTTTTTACAGGAGATAATATATAAAAGCTCATAAATTTGTAATATAGGTCAACAGTTTACCTGTGGAAATCTCTCTCTTAATTGAGACAACAGATTAACAGATACATCCCGAATGTGTTCTTCTCTAACAGACAAACTCTTTATGAGAAAACAAGCATGGACAGCCAAAGTTGACTCTCTGACCTCAGCAGCATCTCCTGTCTCGCATATTTGAGCCTCCTGCATCCATTACAAGATTCACCTAACATTCCACACATAAAAATAAAAATGCATAATATAAAGGAATTCATAAGAAAAAGAATCACCAGCCATGATAATGCAGTCTCAAAAGCACGATGAACAATGGCCATTAAGCATTGCAAGACAGCTGGCATAAGATTTGGGTTCATTCACATGGAATCTTTCCAGTATGTTACATTTTCAGGTGGAATCACAACCAAAAACCTAAAAGACTTCATCATTACTAGCAAGTTCCTGCTACTTCCATGATCAAATAAGCAGTAATAGTGTAATAAAGCAACAAATTTATCCTCATTAGAATTGACAAAAAACATTAGTTAACAGGTGAAATCATAAACACAAGTTCATAAGTACAAGTCAACAACTTTGACTGGAATATTATATTGAAATGTCTACATACAATTTAGGATGAACACGTTTTGGAGGGATGAGCTATAATTGCAACAAATACTCATACAAAAGGTAATTATGCATTGTTTCAGCAACAATGTTTGCAACCTGTACATATTTTTCATAGATAGTAAGTTCAAGTCTCCTCATTAGATTTGACAATAACTTAAGTTAACAGGTGAGTGAATTGGACTATGTTTTAAAAAAGTTGTTTGAAGAAAGCTATCCTAATTTTCGTTGCTATCCTAATTCTCAAGATTTCACCAAACTGTTTGAAGAAAGTTGCATAAACAGTGGAATAATTGAATCAACTTCAAGTTATAATAGATTTCCATAGAGCTCCTTTGAGGCATAAGATGTATAATTTGCTTGTGTATATATGAACACAAGTTAAAATGGCCATTTACGCATACACACAGAGAATCAAATTACACATACACACGCAAAGATATCTGTTCATACCTGGTTTGGATTGAAGAAGGCCATGGTTCAGGGGAAGGGGCAAGCAGATAATGCAACAAATGTATCATACAGGGAGGAATGCTTAATTCCATTCCTTCACACACAATCACATTTAGGGCTTCACGCCCATAAACTGCCTCTCAATATTCAACATGTCCTTATCTTCACTATCTAGATGCGAGATTTAGACATGTTGTTCATAGGTCTGGAGCAGTTGATGGTATCGTAGAGGCAGTGATCGACGATCTGTTGAACGGATGAAGCAGAGAAGTCGTCGACAAATGCTCCTAGGTTGGGGAAAAGGGAAGGGTAGGGCTGGTCAAAGAAGGCAGCAATGGCGACCACCGGAGAGGAAGGGAGGAGAAAGAATACCGATAAGAAAAGGAAGAGGAAGAAAAGAAAAATTGTACGTACCGTAGGTTTCTTGAGAGCAAAAGTGGTCTGAGGGTTGCGTTTTGCCCTGATTGGCTCCCAATTACCGTAAAGGGTTTGGGTTATGCTATTTATTTGAATCCCCTAGTTTAAGAATGTTGTATTTTACACACCATAAACTCTCTCTCTAGCTCCACTATCGACTGTGAGAACGTGGGTGAAGGCGGAGGCCCTAGGGCTTCTTCTTGCTAATTCAAAGATCAACATCGATGGTAGAAGGTGGAGGCATCAGTAGAGGGAACAATCTAAAAAGAGAGGAGATCGAACCATTTAGTGTGAGGTTCGATTTGGAAGAAATCTCAAACCCTTAACCTTAAACATGATGTGAAGCGATTGATCCATAATTTTCTTCGTCTACGTCAATTCATTGGGCTCACATAATCGGATGATGGTCGTAAATTTAGCATTCTTCGAGAAGGAAGGTGCATCGCCATAGTTTAAGGCTGGAAGAGGCAATAAGGATTGGAGGTAGTGGATGTGGATGAGGGGTGGAGACGAGGGAGAAGAGGTGGGGTTTAAAAATTTTGGGGATTTCATTTTCCCACCGAGACGCGCGTTTCTTAAAAGAAAATATAAAACGACATTCACATACGACGCACAAGTGCCTTCCGTTTTTTTAATATTTTTACATGAGACACTAATTTAAGGGCACTCAGTAATGCACGACCTAAATCCTTAAATTTTTTGAAGAGATGACACTTTTTTAAGGTCGCTCTCTAATGCGTAACATAAATCAAAGAGCGTCGTGTTTTGCGCGTCGTAAAAGACCTTTTTTCTACTAGTGCCGGTTGGAATGCTCACATACTACGAGTCCAATCATCCTCGGGATGGAATACTCTCGGCCCACAACCATCGGGTTGGAATGCCCCTATAAACAATCAAACATGTGCACCTATATAAGATAATCATATAACAGTTTATAAAGACAACATACTAGGGTCATATGATCCTCGAGATGGAATACCCTCAACTACCAATCAATTATGTGCACATATAGCAGGTAATCTCCTACCAGCATATAGACAGTTACACTAAACTATAGGTCAGTAAGCATATAACCATCCTATCTACTAGGATACCGAGCTAACATATCACAATTTTAACAATACCAAATAACAAATCAAAGGGCTAGCCTTGGTGCCTTAGACCCTTGAGTACAGTGAGGATAAATCACCTCGCAATGCTGATCTAAACTAAAGAATCGAACTCCCGAATCGCTGCCTCACCAAAAATCCCTAACTATCCAAATAATGGTTGAGAATTAAACTCTGATCGATTAGATCTCTCACATGTATGAATATTGAAATCAAACAAGTCAAGAATAGTAAAGGAATGAACACAGAATAGAATCAAATGTATGCTTATGATTCAAAATAAAGTCCCGCCTCAGCAGAGCTCGATGAAGAAATTCCGCTGTACAGGCGAGCTAGGGTTTACAAAACTTTAGAGAAAATAAACAATGAAAGCGATAACTTCTAAGTTTGCATGCATTCAACTTATATACTAAACCCTAGTACAAAAATATGCACGGTTGGACATGACCAATACTGGTAATCGAACTGGGCTAAGGACCGAGCCCATGATGCAATCTAATACACTCAACAATAATAAATACTAATTCATTACATTTACACCATGTAACATTCTTGACTAGGGGTCCGCACAATCCATCATGTCAATTCTCTTTATTGGGCCAAGGCCCAATGCCAATTCCATAACCTTGAAAGATCTTATGCAAACCCTGTTATTTGCCCAATTTACCAAATTGGGCCCAACTACCTAATTGGGCCTAATTATAAGATCCATTATAAAAACTTGGTCCAAAACATAATATTTGTAATGTCCAGCAAAGGCCCAAATCCAACTAGTCCATAAATAACCCAAAACTCGAAGCCCAATTGCCAAATGCCCAACAGATGACGTACGCGGTGTGTACTCCTCTGGTATGCGGGGTGTACTCGTCAAGATGATGACCCATTACGTTGGGCACTTAAGCCCTAATTAATGCTTAATATCTTAAGCACTTAAGCCCAAACTCCAAATCCATCAACCAAATGTACCATAGGACTATAAAGTCTCGAACTTTATGAATTTAGACGTCTAGAAAGTTCTTAACACATGGTATTAATCCATTAAGACCTTCCTACTTCATGCATGAGACAAATCTAGATATTGGGACACCGTTTTTATCACTTAGGATCTCTTCTAATGTCTGAAAGGAGAACTCATTTTGTCCAAATCATAACATGCACCATTTTGGGACTTTTGGGACAAGAATGCTTCCATAAAGATAAAATGACTAGATCTATCTCATAAAAGTATAAAGTTCCAAGCATTTTACCTTCTGGAGATTCTAGGGTACAAACCAACTTCAGATCTACAAGCTTGATCTTCTTCTAGAACTTCTTGATGCAACACTTTCTTCTTAAAAGACTGAAAGAACACTCAATAAGCACAAAAATTGAAGTAAATGGATAAGGTTTGGGGAGAACGAATCTAAGCAGTGGAGCTTAGGATATGGGAGGGTATTATGCTCATAATGTTGCTTATATAGTCCCCAAACCCTAAATATTAGGGATGCCTTCTGTCATGAGTAGGCCCAACGTACTAGGGCGTGCCTAGTACGCTCAACGTACCCCTATGTACGTGCAACGTACTCCTCCTGATCCCAAAATTGCAATTTAACCCTTAGACTTTTAATGGCTTCACCCTTCCATCCACATGGACTATAAATGGGAAATCTTGATTGTTACAACTCTACCACACTTAAACTAGGCTTCGCCCTCGAAGTCTGTTGCGGTGAACAATTCAAGATAATGCTCCCGAATCTTGGACTCTGGCTCCCAAGTCTACTCGGACCCTTTCCGATGCTACCACTAGTCTCCCTACATAGTTCAGGTATGCTTCAACCTGAACATCACTCAACGATACAACCGGCTACTCACTAAGTAGATTTTAATGGATTAGAGTTAGAAGTTGTGTAGTTGCATTCTCAAATTCGATTATGATTACAAAATCCCTTTTTATAGTTGGAATTGTGAGAAATGGAAAATAGTTTGAACATTCGGGACTCATTAGTGTATGTTCTGAAAGGTTCAAACACACACATGTTCTATTTAATATAAAAAGTGTATGGGCTTGAGATGTCTTGTAGAGACTTATCGGAGCATCAAGTATTAGAAATCCGAACTTTGGAAAGGATGTCCAACTGCTTTTTGGATACATGTCAAAGCTAGTGGGAGCATAAGGGTTATGCTATTAAGGATATAATTATCATGTTAGTAGGATCACGATTATTATATTAAGTGTTGCAAGTTATCCATGTTAATTATAGAAAACAAAAGTTTTAATTTGCAAAGTTGTAGGGTTTGAAAAGTTGTTTTGCTATAATTAAGGGAGAGGAAATTATACTTCATCCCAATTGTAAAAGCTTATATTGAGATTTTAATCAAATTTAGTCATATATATATATATATATATATATATATATATATATGAATGTTATGTTGGAATGGTTCAACATAAGGAAATTCAATATATGGAAATGTTAATTGTGTTCTCAAATTTCAATTATGATTACAACATCCCTCTTTATAGTCTGAATTGTGAGAACATGGCAAATAGAAACATTATAGCAAAAGACTGGTCGAGTATCACGTATTTATGTGAGACATTATCAATCGTATCCCATATGCTTCGGGTATAGGATTGATTGCATATACTATAATATTTCTATGTGTTCTAAAAAAGGACCAGAACTGTAAATGACTAAAATGATTAAGAAATTGTCGAGGACAATCTGAGACTTACCAAAGATTGGTTTCTCATGGGCAGTTAGAAGTATAGTGTAATTTTGGAGGGACCATATTGACATATTCTAAAAAGTGGCAACTCTTGTTTAGAAGTGATAGTCAAAATGGGAATATGGAAATGTTTCCATAGGTGGAAGTTATTTTTTAAGTCTGTGCAAGATTTGAAAACTTAATGGAAGAATGATGTTCAAATGAATGTACTTTGAATGTGAGAGTTCGTTTCCATGGAAATTCTTTCCATTGGAATACTTTGAAATGTGTGTTGCCAAGTGTCTGTGACTTTTATGTATAGTCATTATAAGAGGATAATTACATATAAGTTTAGAATCTAACAGATTTCAGTAAATGGAAAAGAATCTTGTATTCTTACATTCACGGTAAGGATTTGGAATTGTGAAGTGAGCATCATTGAATGTTATCAATTAATCTATTTCACAAAGAAAGGACCGTATGTAAACATAGTGTGCATGCTTGGAGCATGGGACAACTGTTGTTTTAATTCAAGTATTATGCTGATTATTCAAAAGAATATATAATCAAGAATGAGTAATCAATATGGCACTCAAAGGTTTTAGGGCCATATACGAATAATATTATTTCTGTATTTCACTTTGCATGTTTTGACTTCCCGAATAACTTGGTTATTCAAACCGTCCATAGTTGATCATACTTTGGAATTAGGTATTGAGGTAAGACTGTCATGAATGGGTATGTAGTTTGTCTATATGTTTTGGATATAGCTACAATATTCATGAGTGCTACTGGAATAAGATTCGAGTATTGGATTAAACCCATGCTCATTTAAATAACATCATGGATTTTATCACGAGTGATCATGAGACCAATAAGCTTCCAATTGGACTATCTTGGGCTTAGAACTCTTGAATGGGCTCTTATTGGACCCACTTTCATTTATTTTAATATTTTGGGCCATATTGGGCCTAGAATGAAACAAAATATTTAAATGAACCTTCTTGGGCTATAACTAAACTAATTTAGCCCTAATAGGTCATAAAAATCACATTTATATTTCTTTGGACCAAAAATCACTCAACATAACCATGAAATTGGGCTTAAGCATTTAAGGCCCAAAAATTCTCTTTTCTCTCTCCATTCTCGGCCCAAGCCCAACCCATTAAGAAGAGTTGACTTAGGCTTGCCACCTCATTTTTACATGGAGGTTATCCATGCAAATAACCCAAATCTCCATGCACCATCTTATCACACTCTCTCTTATTCCTCTTTCCTTTGCTCTCGGCTGAGTCCAAACACACACACACACACACACACACACTTCATTCGAAATTTTCTCAAAAAACTCTCTCTCCATTCTCTCCAAATTTTCGAGATCTAAGAGGTGTTCAAGGAATTTCTTCAATAAAAATCATCATTCAAGGTAAGTTGGTGCTTAAATCTATGATCTAACTCACTTCTTTCCATCAAAATTCATCTCTTAATCCATTCAAGTTCATGATCTTGCATCTTAGAACCCACGAAGTTCGAGATCCATACAAGGAACTTGATAGGGCCGAAAATAGCACCAAACGTCTCCAAATCTTCTTCAAAACCGATCCACAACTCAAGGTGAGTTTCATACCCCTTTCTTTTCGGTTTTTGATGAGTTTTATGGGGGAGAATACAAGAAAATGTGTAGATCTAGATCTTTTAAGATTCATTGAACTTTTCAATGAA
Organism: Lactuca serriola; assembly: GCF_051521515.1. Lineage (NCBI taxonomy): Eukaryota > Viridiplantae > Streptophyta > Magnoliopsida > Asterales > Asteraceae > Lactuca > Lactuca serriola. Next base: position 1,283,799 of record NC_136409.1, on the reverse strand, counting down.
ATGTTTAATCTTGATTATGCTCTTCATGTTTGTGACGGGGATATTATGGATCACAAACATGGTCTAAATGACCATGCAAATTAGCTTGGCACTTTCGATGGTATTAATCAGTTAATCAATGTGCCGGTTAACCATACACGCTCCATTGATCAACGATAATTTACGAGAAACCCATTGCCATCCTTCCTTATTCCGATATTAATGTGCCGATTAACTACCCAGGCTCCACTAACGACCAATAATGTTCAATGTGCAATTTGATGGGTTAGCATCAAATTCACATTTTGCTAATGTAACTAAGATTGGGAATTTATAAAAGCATTTACTTACTTTATAATTCATTATACTTTTAATGAGGATTTAGAGTCCTATCCTACCTATTCGGCTAACGACTCTCCACTAGTCAAGAGTGTGGTAGGTAAGAGTGGATACTAAATGACGGCCATTTTACAGGCCCCTTCCTTAAGCACCCCTTATAGACCAACTTCGTGAATGAGGTTTACTAACGGCAAGACTAGCTTTTCTTATACATATATAATATACTAGACTTTTAATGTTATATAGTATAAGGGTGTATTTTAAACTTTTAAAATACCATGGTTTAATCTTTTAATAAATTAATCTTTTAATTTAATTAAATTTAGACCATATCATGGAATTATTAATTGTCTTTTAATTAAACTTTTAATGAAATTATTAATAAAATCATAATGATATCTTCTAGGTTTTTTCCATTTAAATATCCAAAATTAAACTTGTAATTTTAAATTTAAATCACAAAACCAAAAGGGTGTACTTTAAAACATTTCAAAATACCAGGGTTTTAGAATTTCATATTTCAAAATTAAACATTTAATTAATTTTTAAATTCTAAAACCAAAAGGGTGCAATTTGAAGCTTTCCAAAATCTAGGTTAAATCTTTGAATCAAAATAATCTTATATTATTCAAAATTAATAAAATCCTTTAATTTTGATAAGGATATGATGATACCAATCAGAAAAATCGATTTTTGGAAATAAAACAATTTATGGTAATTTTATAAATCAAAATTTAATCTAAAAATGGACGTTTTAGGTAACTGACGCGTCAACTCGTCGAGTTGGGCTTTGAACTCGACGAGCTCACCCGAATTGTCGAGTTCATGATGGACTCGTCAAATTCTTGTGCCAGACAAGCAAAAAATTCGATTTCTTGTACTACTCTTGCACCAATTCAATTGAAAAACATCATAGGCTCTGATACCACTGTTGGGTTATGAGCATATCTACGTTCTTATGTGATCATGCAACCCTAATTTCTTTGGATCTATGTTTTTCTCTATTGAGCATGCAAATATAAACACCAAAGCAATTACCCTAGATCTAGTGTATACAATTTCATGGAAATTCACACACACACACACACACATATATATATATATATATATATATATATATATAAGGGTTGAAGATTACCACACTTGTTATATTGTAATAACAAGAACAATCCTTACTTCATCTGGACTTCTAAAAGCCTAGTGCCCCAAGTGTTGAACCTCTAATGTAGTCGAAAATACTTAATGCAAAGAATGACTTGGAGAGAGGTGAAAGTTCTCTATCCTAGGGTTTCTCAAGCTTAGGGCCGAAATTCCAAGAGGCGTAGGGGATTTATATAGTTGGTTGGGCTGTTAGGGTTCTGGAGAAAACCCTAATTCCTGCTTAAGGCTTAAGAAGCCCATGGACCTCCTCTTTAGTGCCCTTAGATGAAATCTTATTGTCTTACCCATAAATTCCGTCCACTCCACTCTTTGGAGTCGATTAGCCCAGTTTTGCAACTATAAGTGATTTGCAAAATGGCCCTCCATTATTAATCAGTTCCTCGAATCCCAAAATTAGTATGTAATTAATTTCTAATTAATTACTAATTAATAATATGATTTCCAAATAATATATTAATCTTATAATATATTAATAAAATCATTGACTACCAATTTATTTTGCATATAATAAATCATACTCTCTCTCCGCTAGTCATCTGATCAAGTTGCATGAGTGAAGAACACCCAAAAGGACCATGCTACAAATCAAATAAAGTATATACAAAATATAGTTATGGGCTTAGAAACCTATTCCAACAGATGTAACACATTTTTGATGCAATGCAGTGACTAAAAAGTTTCTGCTTGCCATGAATAAAGCACAACTAATTCATCATCTTCCTTAATATTATCATTTCAATTTGCATCGCTAAATTCATATTTAAAACAAATATATAAGTAATCTACTTACCATAGACCACTTTCTTTAGGTTTGATAGGAATCAAAGTATTAGACCAATTTTTCGTCTAACCCAGGAAGGATTGAAACAAGATCAAGTAAAAATCAGAATCAGAAAAAAATCATTTTGTATAAACGTTATAGGTAGAAATAAAAAGAGTTGTGCCTAAAGAAGGATTTGAGTCATGCTCCAACGATATATGTTAGGACTAAAAACTAGTATATAAATAGTTTGTAAACTACCATTACCTGTAGAATATTGATTATATTAAAATAATAAACTGAATTACTTTCTAAAGTCCAATGTTATATGCCTAAACAAACATCATACCTGTTAATGTAATTCCATGGGATATTACCAACATGATGCCTAAAAGTTTAAAGCTTGGAGACTTCAGCCTACAAAAAAATTTATATAAATTGTCAAATATTAGGTTAGAGTAATCAAGCACCTGTTCTCTCCTTTTCAATTCAGCCTCTATAGCTTTTAGTTCCTTGTCCTTACTTATAAAATCCTGAATATATATTGTCAAATATTAGGTTAAATGAAGATTTCAATAGATTCCAACGGAATTGGAACTGGAATTGGATTTGGAATTCGAATATCTAGACATAAATTTCTAAATGAATTGAAATTTTTTTAGGATTAACATAAATTTCATTTAGCATATAGTATCTTCCCATTATAACAGAGGCCAGAGCAGATCTTATTGTATTAGGTGTTTAAGACCATAACTATAATTGGTATGTACTTCACCCGATAGTAGCTTGGTCCTTTTAGGTTGCCTTCACCGGAGCAATTTGACAAAGTGGATATTTGAGAATGAGGTTATTTGTGATTTATTAATATATTATAAAAATAATATACTATTTGAGAAATCATATTATTTAATTAGTATTGGTCAATAATTAATTTGGAATCAATTTATTGATCAAAAGAGATAGATTAAATTAACAGGGACTGATTAAGTAAATTATTAATACATATACTTTGGGCTAATGATCCATGTTGATTTGGATAGACTAATTTTATGTGGGAGTCCATGAAGAGTTAGTCCAAAGGGCTTATCATATGTATTATTGGATTAAATGCCCAAGGAAGTGAATTAGGGTTTATAAGTGAAACCCTAGGAATTCCACACTATAATTGTAACCCCTAGCTTCACCAATAATGGTCCTAAGAGTTTCAAGAAGAAGCATAGTCGTTTTATGTGCCTCAAAGCCTCACTCTCTTTTTCATCCATTTGGTTTTGGTGTTTATGACACATTAGAGGTATCACACTTGAGGTACTAAGCTCTTGAAAGGTCAAGTTCTACAACCTACAACAAAGAGGTATTCATATAACTAGTTTTTATGTTGTATATCTCCAATTGCCTACTAGCTTGGGTATATGTTTTGGATAAAATTTTATTGCATGTATAACTTAAGAATACTTAGATCCAAAGCATTAGGGTTGTATGTGCACCATAGGATTGTTATAGTGCTCAAAACCCATCGGTGGTATCAAAGCCTAGGGTGTTTTCGGTTATATTTATGAAATTATGTTATTTTCAAAGCTAAAAAAACTTCATTTTTTGCCTCTGACTGTTGGACTCAATGATTCCCATGAGGGAAATCGACACGTCCATGCCATCAACTCGACAAGTTGGATCATATGTTTGTAATTTTTCGGGTTTATTGGCCAGAATGGGATTAGGATCATTACCACAAACTGTTTTGTATCATAATCAATTTTTATGATAAGGTAATGATTATATTCATCCAATTAAATGATGATGGTCAAATTTTAAGATAATTACTTGATTTTGTAAAAACTAATTATTTGTAGAATTTTAATCATCTTGCTATATGAAATTAGATTTGATCAATTTTGTGATATAGTTAATTATATGATTATTTTAATTGTTGTCAAATTGTTCCAAGAACTTAGAAAATGGTTTCAAAATTTGTCCTCAAAATTTTGAATTTAAAAGGTTTTAATTATGAAACGTTAAATTCTAAAACCCTAGTAATTTGAAAAGGTTCAAATGTGCACCTATTGGTTTTGTAATTTAAAATTTAATTAATAGCCGTAATTTTTAAATCTTAAATTTAGAACCTTGATTATTTGAATAGTTTAAATTACACCCTGATGGTTTTATTAACTTAATTAAGTGGTTAATTAAAAGAGATAATTAATAAATTCATAATGACATGGTTTAAGTTTAATTAAATTAAAAATCTAATTTATTAACATATTAAACCACTTAGTATTTTAAATGAGTAAAATTAAAGGCCTAATATATTTTATATGTATGAGTTAAAAGTCGGTCTTACCATTAGTAGGCCTCATTCATGAAGCTGGTCTATAAAGGGTGTTTTGTAACGCCCCGATTCTCAGGTATTGAATAAATAAAAGGTTCTTTGGATTTAAGTCCTACTCGACGAGTTGGTTTCCCTACTCGTCGAGTAGCAGTGGGGTGGGATTGTATGTTTAGTGACCTACTCGCCGAGTCCTTAAGGGGACTTGACGAGTAGGAGATGGCAGATGAAACCCTAAATAACAGGGTATTTCACCCTATTTAAAGGATCATTGGCCTTCTCCAGCCTCCCCTTCACTGCTTCGTCTCCCTCTAAATCCCTAATCGTGTGTGTGAGCTCATTTTGTGCATTCTTAAGCTTGGAGGAGGATTTTCTTCGAGAAAAGAGCTTGGGATCAAGCATTCAGATGCAAGGAGCTTGATGGACCTGAAATATATTGTATTTACAATCTTCTGGAAGGTATAAATCGTTACCCAAACCAAAATTACTCTAGATCCCCTCTTTGGTCAAATTATGGGGTTTTCATAGTATGATTGCAAGCTATTCTTCTTTGCAATCTCAAATCTGAAGTTGTAACTTCGGAACTGAGCTCCTTTGGGCTTCTTAGTACATAAAGTTTCCAGCTTGTGCAAGAATGAGACTCTCCCATGGTGTAAAGCTCCATTGGGGGCATACATTGGTCGTTTAGGGCCTTTATAACCTTACATGTGCGTATAGTTTGCATCTTTACGTGATAATCATGCCTTAGAAGCTTGGATCTATAATCTGGAGCCTTGGCATGGCTTAAAAAGCATCTGCATGGAAGAAGGTCTGCGTGGACTCGGCGAGTTAAATGAAAAACTGGGCGAGCCTGATGAAGATGGCCATGAGCTCGACGATTTGGATGAAAACATCGGCGAGTCCGTTGAGGTTTGCCTTCAACTCGGCGAGTCGTTAGAAGACTTGGCGAGTCGGCTGGGGTTTCTGCCAATTCTTGGACACGTATGAACTCGACGAGCCAATCTAGGATTTCACGACTCCTTGAGTTCAGGAAGGACTCGACGAGTAGATGAAGTGCACTCTACGAGTCGAGTCAACATGGACTATTGACTTTGACTGTGGACTTTGATTTTGATCATGAGTTGACAAGTTGACTTCTGAGAGTATTCTGGTAATTTGGAGATTTATGAAAGAGGATTTTATGGTATCTATAGGTAGTGAAGTTCGTGGTGGTGATCCGGGAGTTGAGCTTTCTATTTCATACGATAGTTGTGAGGTGAGTTATCCTCACTATACTAAGAGGTCTAAGGCATCAAGGCCGTCCCATTGGATATGTTATTCTAGTAATGTTAAATGTTGAGTATGATTTAGTGTTGCATGCTAGTGGTTATGCTAGTTAGGTAGACCTGTAGGACTACCTGTGATGTTATATGATTATCGCATGCTCAGTAGTTATGTTATATGTTATGTGGGTTGAGTTGAGGTTGTACTGCTCCATGCGGTAGCCAACAAAACCTAGAGTATTTCAGATATGAGTTGAGGGCCCGGTAGGCATTCCAGACTCATACTGAGGACTCGGGAGCATTCAAGATTCGAGCTGAGGGCCCGGTAGGCATTCCAGACTCATATTGATGGCTCGATGGCATTCCAGATACGAGCTGAGGGCCCGATAGGCATTCCAGACTAATACTGAGGGCCCAGGGGGTAGTCTAGCTTGTAAAGCTGTGGACCATTACATGTTGTTTCAGATTGTTATGATTCGTTATAGTTGATATGGTTATGTGGATTGTATGTGTATCGGTATTTTGGGGGTAACTCACTAAGCTTTTTGGGCTTACATTTTCAGTTTATTGTTTCAGGTACCTCAGGGGATCGCGGCTAGGCGAAGGCGTGATCGTACGGCTCCTCCTATTACGTTTATTTTTCTGGGAAAACTCTGATAATTATTAATTTTGAAAACAAAGTTTTAATGTTTCGATGAACTTCACCTGTTTTTAAAAGTGTAAATTGGTTTGAAATTTTGGAATGTTACATGTTGGTATCAGAGCCTGGGTTTGAGTGAATTAGAGGAACATTTATGTGAATCCAGTCTCAAATCAACCCATATATTTAATTAGTCTTCTTTTGATCACTTAATTAATTCTAAATTAATTCTTGATCAATACTAATTAAATAATCCTATTAATATATTAGAACTTATAATATATTAATAATCCTTAAGTGTTATTTCTCTCATTATAGTCTATCCAAATGCATGATCCCATGCAACCCAAATGGACCATGCCGGGTCGGGTCAAGACTTACCAATTATAGTTATGGACTTAGACATTAATCCAACAGCCTCCCACTTGGATAAGTCTAAAACTATTATTGTGTATGTCTTCAAGAACCGACTGGCAATCATAGCTCTCAAAAGCTTCTGTCGAACTCTGACCTTGTAGATGAACGGTGACCTTTGTCAATGACTTGTCCATTAGATAAGGAATCATATATTTCTCCATTCTAGATATCATATGGACTGAGACATGGATTATAATCATTCTCTCTGTCCATTTGTTGTTTCCTGATTTCCGATTCATGACGACTGACTAATTGAACAAATCAAATCAGTCTTGGCCCGGCCGAGCACTTCCATTTGTCATCATCAAATCATCGAGGGGCCCACATATATCGCTTTTATCCCGAAGGTAAAAGGAATGGATAAACTTCGACTCATATTGCTTGTTCTACTATTTGTTGAATCATACACAAAGGCACATTTCATAACACCGAGTTACCGAATGTGTTTTCGTGCAATCAATGTACAACCAACTCATAGTAACAACTCATATCTCTAGGTTTTAAGAATATAAGATATTATCGTCTCATGATCACTCGTGGAAAAATCCATGAAGTGATTCCAATGAGCACGGGTTGAATCCAATACACAGAACATATGAGCACTCATGAGTGTTGTAGCCCTTTGTCCAACATCTTATACCTCTACAAGCCAACCCATGACAGTCTTGATTCATATCTACTTCCAACATATGACCGATTGTGGATGGTTTGAATAACTTAGTCATTCCGGAAGAATAACCTAGTTTATTCTGGAAGTCAAAACATGCAAAATGAAACACAAGAATAATTGAATCCAATATGGTATCAAAACCTATGAACATAAATAAAACACCTTTTATTTATCACCATATGATTACACATTATTCATTGTATACTTTTTCATTTATCAACTTTATTCTTGAATTTAAAACAATAGTTGTCCCATGCTCCAAGCATGTACACTATGTTTTCTAAACACTAGTCATGCCACACACCAAGTATGCATATTATGTTTGTCTTTGATCTTTACTTTGTGAAACAGATCAATTGAACATAACTCCAATGATTCTCATTTCACAGTTCCAAATCCTTACTGCAAATGCAAGAATTCCAAATTCATGCCATTTACTGAAATTTGTTAGATTCTACACTTAAATGCATTGATATTCTTGTAATGATTATGCACAAAATCACAAGGACTTGACAACAACAATTACAAGGTTTTCCACAGGAGATCAGCTCCTTGGGAACATTCTTCTTGCATTAAGTTTCCTAATCTTACACAGATTGAATAATTTCTAACTTTGAAACATTTCCATATTCCATTTTGACTATCACTTCTGAACAAGAGTTGCCTCCTCACAGATTATGTCAATATGGTCCTTCCCGAATTATCACTATACTTCCAACTGTCCTTGAGCAACCAATCTTTGGTAAACCTTAGATTGTCCTCGACAATTGTTTAATCCTTTTAGTCATATCCAGTTCTAAACCGTTTCGCTTCCTAATGCCCCAGGTATTTTGAAATTTTTTAGAAAGGATGAATATATAGCACATGTAATCGATCCTCTATCTGAAGCATATGGGACATGATTCATGATGTCTCACATAAAGACTAAACCAGTCTTTTGCTATAATATTTTCATTTCAATTTTCCAAGTTCTCATAATTCAGATTATGAAAAGGGACGCCATAATCATAATCGAATTTTAGAACGCAAATAATGAACCCATATATAGATTTTCCTTATGTTGAGCCATCCCAACATGAAATTCATATATATTCTTGACTAACTACGATTAAGACATCAATCTAACCTTTTAGATTTAAGATGAAGTATAATTTCCTCTCCCTTAATTATAGCAAAACAACTCTTTCCCAATTAAAACTTTTTTTTCTATAATTAACATTGCTAACTTGCAATACTTATCAGAATTATCATGTTCCCACTAACATGATGATTATTAGCATGACACTTATGCTCCCACTAGCTTTGACAAGTACTCAGAAATTAGCTAACTTTCTTACCAAAGTTCAGATTTCTGATACTAGATTGTTTTGATAAAACTTTATCATAATCATACACCTTCTCTTAGATAGCTCATGGGTGTGTCTAAACAATTTCAAGAACTACGAAAAAGGATGTTGTAATCATAGTCTTGATTGTTTTGACATTTGCCACTTCTCACAAGTCCAAGTTAGTGTTCTGGTAAACCGCACACGCCCCACTAACAACTTTGAGAATGCAAATATCACAATTTCTATCTAACTAAAATCTACTTAGTGAAAGTGTTTACTCACCATCATTTTCATGAATCGGAGAGAAACCTTATGACACTTAGATTTAATTGTGTATGTGTTCTTATCCATGTGAATTGTCAAAACCATAGTCACTAGAAAATGTTAATGACAAATCCAAACTCATATGGACTGAACTCAATCTTAATTTCTTGCCACCTGGCAACTCAATGGCCTGCCATTGCTTCCAAGTTGTTGTGCAACCAATTAAGAACTCTAAGAACTCATATGCAAAGACAACTTTAATTGGAATGGGCATAGAATATGTCAACACGATAGGTTAAGAACCTTAAGTCGTGTGCTAGTGAGGAACTTCAGGTTTCATTCTTGATAAGTTCTTGAGACTTTCAAGACCTTTAAGACTCCCACTGTCCTCTTGACATATAAGACTCTCTTGTCAGATATTCAAGAGATAGTGTGGATTCTAATCAAGACAAACACTTCACACAATTGGCCTTAGTTGGTCTTTGTTTTATCCAAAACATCACAACTTACCAATTTCAAATGTACAAGAGTAGAAAACTTTTACTCTTACATTTGACAAGTGTTTTAAACCTTCTCTAAGACATGTCACTCAAGTTACAATCTTGGAGTATGACTCTAAGACTTATATTGGAACGAACTATGAATCATCTTCTTGATTTAACCATTTCAACAATTCAAGATTCCTCTTCTTAGTCATAAAAATGCACTAAGATTCGCTTAGAGAAATAAGTGTGCTATGGTTTATTAATCATTAAGATGATCACAAACTGATACTAAAGTACTCTCCCATCTTTTCAGATTTGAGAAACTTTTATCTTTCTGCCTAAGTTGATTCTTCTTATTCCCTCTGCCTTACATTGGAACCTTTCCAATGTCTCAAAGTTACACTTAAGCTTGTAAGGATAATCATATTTACTGAGCTTTCGTAAAATATGAAGAATAGTCTTATCGATCTTTTGTGGTGGACTTGACTAGTGCACAAGAATGTGTACTCGATCCTTAGTCCTTCACTTGACTCACACATCCATGTTAACAATTAATTAGTCTTAATTTTTCAATACTTGAAAGTTCTCATTCATCATGCTATACACCTTGCATGATTCCAAGTCCCGGTCCAATTGAAACTTGGGTGATCAGAATCTTTCCTTATTTGTTAAATTTAGACATTACCACAAATGAAAGAATCAATTTCATATTTCCACTCTTGCTATTAATGGAATGATATAAGCAACAATTTTTCCTCAAATGCCATTGTAAGGATATTTTAAAATAAATAAAATCGAAAATTTTATTTTATTTTAAAACTTTGCAGAAAAACTTATCCTTACAATCCATATGAAAACTTGTTGTTATCTATTCCTAAGCAATATCTCATAACTCCTAAGAAGTAGCTCAAGAATCCGATCTTCAAACTATACGATACAAATCCATCTACGCGATCTGATTCATCATATTCTTTCTTTAAGTTTCTTCACTTTTCTTTGATTCTTAAAACATCACCATGTGACCCAGTCACATCATGTATCAAGAATCTCAGAGTACAAACTTAGGAGAGTTAGATAGTGGAATTTTTACGTGAAGTAGAGTCAAACTTAATGACTTTAACATCCTTAGGCAAATTTGTAGCTTCGAAACCAATGTCCCTTTCTTTGGCAATTCAACATATGGATGCTTTGGTAATGAAACGTGGGACTATCACAGACTTAGCCTTTCTCTTTACCATTTGGTCAACCGAGTTGACTATGGTTGATCCTTTTCCACTAGGAAGAGAGAGCTTTACTAGATATCCAATGTCATCATTGTCAATGTCCATAAAGTTTTAGGAAGTTGATCTTAGCAAATAGATAAGATGATTAAGGGTCTTGTCATAGTCTGTTTCATAGGTGTTCCAAAAGAACTCACTATGTGACATAGAAAGTAGTTGAACCACCAACATTCTCAAGACTTTGACACCCAACTCTCCCGGCTTGTCAATATGTGACTACATCTCCAAGATGTGATCACACCTAGACCTTGCCTTGCCAATGGGGCTTGAGTGACCTTGAACTTGTCAAGAACTTGTGGGTTAGGGAGAATAATTGGAGGAGGTGAAAGAAGTATGATTTCCAAAGGACATCATCTTCATTTAGGAAACCTTGTTTCAAGAGATTTGGGAAGATCACAGATGTCTAAACCAGACATCTTTTGGGAGATATTCAAGACAGTTGATCTAAAGTCCTTAATATGACACCCAATATGAAATATTAAGGCTGGTACCCAACAAACTATTTTATAACTTAGAAGAGGGATGTCGTAATCCAAGCTATAAAATATTTGAAGGTAGGTGAATGACGATTCACCAATTTCCACCAAGATAACCGAAATGTGTTATTAGGTTTTAATTGGTTTTGAAACTCCTAGATCATCGAGATTCATTGAATTGTTCAATGGCATGTTTCAATCTCATGTATGCCCTTCAGGCTTTGTGATTGGGATGCCTAGGAACACAAAACAAGGTGTGAAGTAACCATGAAAATTACTTGGTACCCTTCAGTGTTTACCCCTCAATCGATGTGCCGGTTAACCACACACGCTCCATCGATACAATGATAAACATTAAGTTACCCTTTTCCTACCTTGTTAAATACGAGTTAGTGTGCCGGTTAACCACACACGCTCCACTAACCGACTTAAACAAAGTGCAAAGTGTAATTTCATGAATTAGCACGTTATTAACATTTTCCTAAGTAACTAAGATTGGGTATTTATTAAGAGTTTAGTTACTTAGTATTTATCATTAATACTTTTAATGAAGGGAGAATTATAGTCCTGTCAAACCCGTTCGGCTAACGACCCTCCACCGGTCAAGGAAGCGGTGGGTGAGAGTGGACACCCATTAAACTGTCATTTTATAGGCAGTAACCTTATACCTCCCCTTATAGACCGACTTCGTGAATGTGGCCTACTAATGGTAAGACTGACTTTACTCTTATACATATATATAAATATTATTAACTTATAATATTATAAAGTATAAGGGTTGAATTTTAACTTTTAAAATTCTAAGGGCTAACTTGGAATTAAAGTATTCATAAAAGAAAAATTTACAAATTCCAAAACTTGAGGGCAATTTTTGAAACTATTCAAAACTAATTAATTCCATAACTTATGTGTTTAAAGTAGTTTTAATCCAAAAACTCTTCAAGTTCCATAACTTGAGGACAAGTTATGGAAGACATTAAACTAATAAAAGAATTAAATTTTCTTTATTTTATAACTAATGGAATTAATTAAGGTTACACCTTTTTTTATTTATTTATTATTTAATGAAGAGACTCTTGGTCCTCCATAACTTGAGGACAAGTTATGGAGTCATAAAACCATTTAATTAGAACTAGACTCTTCATTTTTCGTAACCTTTGCCAACTTTTATGAGTTTTATGAAACTTAAATGTGACTTTTCATATAACTTGAGGACAAGTTACAAAAACACATTTTAGAATCAACTCTTAGATTAATTTGGATTGAAAACAACTATTTCGCTCAACTTTTCTATTAATCTAAGCAACTCATAAGAACAAGATAATTCAAATCAAACTTTTTCATGTAATTAGTCTAAACCTTAAACTAATACAAAACATGAATCTATTGACAATTATATTTGAAATTGGATTAGCATGAACATTACCACATCAAAAACAAGTTTATAAGTCCAAAAACATCTTAGGGTAATGTTCCTAGTCCAATTCCAACAAGGAAAGTTGAATTTATGCTGTCTGGGATTACAACTCGTCGAGTGCACGAACCAACTCGGTGAGTTGGATGCATTTTGCCTTGGACTCGGCGAGTCCATTCACGGACTCGGCGAGTCTGCTGGGCAGACAGCATCAAAACTCGATTTTTCAGCTACTTTTGCAAGTATAACAAGAAAACAAGCCTAGGCTCTGATACCACTGTAGGTTTTTGAGCATTCTAACACTCCTAAGTGTACATGCAACCCTAAATACCTTGGATCTATGTTTTCTCTATTATGCATGGAAATATGAACATCCAAGGTATTATCCTAATCGAGCATACAAAACAACGACTAGTGCCTCAAGTGTGACACCTCAAATGGTTCACACAACATCAATTGCCATTGGAATAACCATGAGAGAAATGTGGAACACTTGAAATCGGCTAGCCCTTCTCTAGAATCATACTAGTGCCGATTTTGGTCAAGAATAAGATCTTTATATAGTGTTACAATTAGGGTAACCCCTAATTGTCATGACTTTCCATTTCCATGGATCCATGGGCTCAAATACACCATGAAGCATCCATGGAGCATCCTATGGGTTTTAGCCCAACTTGATAATCCATGGAGCATTACCCCACTATACAAGTATGGATGATTTACACAATCAACCTATATATTTATTTAGTATTCTTTTGATCACTTAATTAATTCTAAATTAATTCTGGATCAACAATAATTAAATAATCCTATTAATATATTATAACTTATAATATATTAATAATTCTTAAGTTTTATTTCTCTCATAATAGTCTATCCAAATGCATGATGCCATGCAACCCAAATGGACCATGCCGGGTCGGGTCAAGTCTTACCAACTATAGTTATGGACTTAGACATTAATCCAACAATTAGGTGTACCTATGGTTAGGTACATTCTTAGTGTATTCCCTGCCTGCTTTGGTTTTATTTGACTCGGGGGCGAGTCAGTCTTTAGTGTCTCAAACTTTCAGTAGGGAGTTTGGTGTGCCAGTGGGCGAGCTAGAGTATCGGTTGCGAGTCTCTATCGCCAACGAACATAGATTTCTTGCTTATTCGATCAATCGACGGAGCGAGTTGGAGATCTTCGGTGTGCCCTTTTCGATTGATTTGATACCGATTCCTGTAGGGGAAGTGTGTGTAATCGTACAGGTGGATTGGCTTAGCCATTTTGGTGCCATGATAGATTGCGAGGGTCAACGAGTTATAGTTCGAACCCCAAGTAGGGATAACTAATTGTTTATGGCAAGGGCACCAGAGTGGGATCAGGGTTTTGTTCAGCTGCCAGGGCTCGGCAATACATTCAGCACGGGTGTGCGGGATTTTTAGTGTATGTGGTGGATATGCGGGTCAGGGATCAGACTTCAGTTTTAGAGGTTCCGATGGTCAGGTTGTTTGCCAATGTGTTCCCTGAGGAGTTACCTGGAGTGCCTCTAGAGAGGAAATCCGAGTTCTGGATCGACTTAATGCCAGGTGCGGCCACTATCGCCAAGGCACCGTACCGATTGGCACCACCAGAGATGCAAGAGTTGTCATCACAGCTGCAGGAGCTGCTGGGAAAGCTGTTCATTCGTCCGAGCAGTTCTCCATGGGGAGCGTCGATACTCTTCATCAGGAAGAATGACGGTTCACATAGGATGTGCATTATTTATCGGGAATTAAACAAGTTAACGGTGAAGAACCATTATCCACTTCCGAGGATAGATGATATTTTCGATCAATTGTAGGGCGTGTTATGGTTCTCCAAGATAGACTTGAGGTTTGTATATCATCAGGTCAAGGTCATAGAAGAGGATATGGAGAAGACCACATTTCAGAATCGTTATGGTCATTACGATTTCGTGGTGGTCCCGTTTGGGCTCACCAATGCACCAACAGTATTCATGGACCTGATGAATAGGGTCTACAGATCGATGCTGGATCGCTCGGTCATCGTGTTCATAGATGATATCTTGGTGTATTCCAGGACTCGAGAGCAGCACGAGGAGCATTTGTAGGAGTTATTGGGCGTTTTGAGGCGAGAACGGATTTATGCCAAGTTCTAAAACTGCAAGTTTTGGTTACGAGAGGTCCAGTTCCTGGGACACCTCATTAACCAGTGCACAAGAACTTGACTAGTGCACAAGAATGTGTACTCGATCCTTAGTCCTTCACTTGACTCACACATCCATGTTAACAATTAATTAGTCGTAATTTTCCAATACTTGAAAGTTCTCATTCATCATGCTATACACCTTGCATGATTCCAAGTCCCGGTCCAATTGAAACTTGGGTGATCAGAATCTTTCCTTATTTGTTAAATTTAGACATTACCACAAATGAAAGAATCAATTTCATATTTCCACTTTTGCTATTAATGGAATGATATAAGCAACAATTTTTCCTCAAATGCCATTGTAAGGATATTTTAAAATAAATAAAATCGAAAATTTTATTTTATTTTAAAACTTTGCAGAAAAACTTATCCTTACAATCCATATGAAAACTTGTTGTTATCTATTCCTAAGCAATATCTCATAACTCCTAAGAAGTAGCTCAAGAATCCGATCTTCAAACTATGCGATACAAATCCATCTACGCGATCTGATTCATCATATTCTTTCTTTAAGTTTCTTCACTTTTCTTTGATTCTTAAAACATCACCATGTGACCCAGTCACATCATGTATCAAGAATCTCAGAGTACAAACTTAGCAGAGTTAGATAGTGGAATTTTTACGTGAAGTAGAGTCAAACTTAATGACTTTAACATCCTTAGGAAAATTTGTAGCTTCGAAACCAATGTCCCTTTCTTTGGCAATTCAACATATGGATGCTTTGGTAATGAAACATGGGACTATCACAGACTTAGCCTTTCTCTTTACCATTTGGTCAACCGAGTTGACTATGGTCGATCCTTTTCCACTAGGAAGAGAGAGATTTACTAGATATCCAATGTCATCATTGTCAATGTCCATAAAGTTTTAGGAAGTTGATCTTAGCAAATAGATAAGATGATTAAGGGTCTTGTCATAGTCTGTTTCATAGGTGTTCCAAAAGAACTCACTATGTGACATAGAAAGTAGTTGAACCACCAACATTCTTAAGACTTTGACACCCAACTCTCCCGGCTTGTCAATATGTGACTACATCTCCAAGATGTGATCACACCTAGACCTTGCCTTGCCAATGGGGCTTGAGTGACCTTGAACTTGTCAAGAACTTGTGGGTTAGGGAGAATAATTGGAGGAGGTGAAAGAAGTATGATTTCCAAAGGACATCATCTTCATTTAGGAAACCTTGTTTCAAGAGATTTGGGAAGATCACAGATGTCTAAACCAGACATCTTTTGGGAGATATTCAAGACAGTTGATCTAAAGTCCTTAATATGACACCCAATATGAAATATTAAGGCTGGTACCCAACAAACTATTTTATAACTTAGAAGAGGGATGTCGTAATCCAAGCTATAAAATATTTGAAGGTAGGTGAATGACGATTCACCAATTTCCACCAAGATAACCGAAATGTGTTATTAGGTTTTAATTGGTTTTGAAACTCCTAGATCATCGAGATTCATTGAATTGTTCAATGGCATGTTTCAATCTCAAGTGTGCCCTTCAGGCTTTGTGATTGGGATGCCTAGGAACACAAAACAAGGTGTGAAGTAACCATGAAAATTACTTGGTACCCTTCAGTGTTTACCCCTCAATCGATGTGCCGGTTAACCACACAAGCTCCATCGATACAATGATAAACATTAAGTTACCCTTTTCCTACCTTGTTAAATACGAGTTAGTGTGCCGGTTAACCACACACGCTCCACTAACCGACTTAAACAAAGTGCAAAGTGTAATTTCATGAATTAGCACGTTATTAACATTTTCCTAAGTAACTAAGATTGGGTATTTATTAAGAGTTTAGTTACTTAGTATTTATCATTAATACTTTTAATGAAGGGAGAATTATAGTCCTGTCAAACCCGTTCGGCTAACGACCCTCCACCGGTCAAGGAAGCGGTGGGTGAGAGTGGACACCCATTAAACTGTCATTTTATAGGCAGTAACCTTATACCTCCTCTTATAGACCGGCTTCGTGAATGTGGCCTACTAATGGTAAGACTGACTTTACTCTTATACATATATATATAAATATTATTAACTTATAATATTATAAAGTATAAGGGTTGAATTTTAACTTTTAAAATTCTAAGGGCTAACTTGGAATTAAAGTATTTATCAGAGAAAAATTTAGAAATTCCAAAACTTGAGGGCAATTTTTGAAACTATTCAAAACTAATTAATTCCATAACTTATGTGTTTAAAGTAGTTTTAATCCAAAAACTCTTCAAGTTCCATAACTTGAGGACAAGTTATGGAAGACATTAAACTAATAAAAGAATTAAATTTTCTTTATTTTATAACTTATAGAATTAATTAAGGTTACACCTTTTTTTATTTATTTATTATTTAATTAAGAGACTCTTGGTCCTCCATAACTTGAGGACAAGTTATGGAGTCATAAAACCATTTAATTAGAACTAGACTCTTCATTTTTTGTAACCTTTGCCAACTTTTATGAGTTTTATGAAACTTAAATGTGACTTTTCATATAACTTGAGGACAAGTTACAAAAACACATTTTAGAATCAACTCTTAGATTAATTTGGATTGAAAACAACTATTTCGCTCAACTTTTCTATTAATCTAAGCAACTCATAAGAACAAGATAATTCAAATCAAACTTTTTCATGTAATTAGTCTAAACCTTAAACTAATACAAAACATGAATCTATTGACAATTATATTTGAAATTGGATTAGCATGAACATTACCACATCAAAAACAAGTTTATAAGTCCAAAAACATCTTAGGGTAATGTTCCTAGTCCAATTCCAACCAAGAAAGTTGAATTTATGCTGTCTGGGATTCCAACTCGTCGAGTGCACGAACCAACTCAGTGAGTTGGATGCATTTTGCCTTGGACTCGGCGAGTCCATTCATGGACTCGGCGAGTCTGCTGGGCAGACAGCATCAAAACTCGATTTTTCAGCTACTTTTGCAAGTATAACAAGAAAACAAGCCTAGGCTCTGATACCACTGTAGATTTTTGAGCATTCTAACACTCCTAAGTGTACATGCAACCCTAAATACCTTGGACCTATGTTTTCTCTATTATGCATGGAAATATGAACATCCAAGGTATTATCCTAATCGAGCATACAAAACAACGACTAGTGCCTCAAGTGTGACACCTCAAATGGTTCACACAACATCAATTGCCATTGGAATAACCATGAGTGAAATGTGGAACACTTGAAATCGGCTAGCCCTTCTCTAGAATCATACTAGTGCCGATTTTGGTCAAGAATAAGATCTTTATATAGTGTTACAATTAGGGTAACCCCTAATTGTCATGACTTTCCATTTCCATGGATCCATGGGCTCAAATACACCATGAAGCATCCATGGAGCATCCTATGGGTTTTAGCCCAACTTGATAATCCATGGAGCATTACCCCACTATACAAGTATGGATGATTTACACAATCAACCTATATATTTATTTAGTATTCTTTTGATCACTTAATTAATTCTAAATTAATTATGGATCAACAATAATTAAATAATCCTATTAATATATTATAACTTATAATATATTAATAATTCTTAAGTTTTATTTCTCTCATAATAGTCTATCCAAATGCATGATGCCATGCAACCCAAATGGACCATGCCGGGTCGAGTCAAGTCTTACCAACTATAGTTATGGACTTAGACATTAATCCAACAATTAGGTGTACCTATGGTTAGGTACATTCTTAGTGTATTCCCTGCCTGCTTTGGTTTTATTTGACTCGGGGGCGAGTCAGTCTTTAGTGTCTCAAACTTTCAGTAGGGAGTTTGGTGTGCCAGTGGGCGAGCTAGAGTGTCGGTTGCGAGTCTCTATCGCTAACGAACATAGATTTCTTGCTTATTCGATCAATCGACGGAGCGAGTTGGAGATCTTCGGAGTGCCCTCTTCGATTGATTTGATACCGATTCCTGTAGGGGAAGTGTGTGTAATCGTACAGGTGGATTGGCTTAGCCATTTTGGTGCCATGATAGATTGCGAGGGTCAACGAGTTATAGTTCGAACCCCAAGTAGGGAGAACTAATTGTTTATCGCAAGGGCACCAGAGTGGGATCAGGGTTTTGTTCAGCTGCCAGGGCTCGGCAATACATTCAGCACGGGTGTGCGGGATTTTTAGTGTATGTGGTGGATACGCGGGTCAGGGATCAGACTTCAGTTTTAGAGGTTCCGGTGGTCAGGTTGTTTGCCAATGTGTTCCCTGAGGAGTTACCTGGAGTGCCTCTAGAGAGGAAATCCGAGTTCAGGATCGACTTAATGCCAGGTGCGGCCACTATCGCCAAGGCACCATACCGATTGGCACCACCAGAGATGCAAGAGTTGTCATCACAGCTGCAGGAGCTGCTGGGAAAGTTGTTCATTCGTCCGAGCAGTTCTCCATGGGGAGCGCCGATACTCTTCGTCAGGAAGAATGACGGTTCACATAGGATGTGCATTATTTATCGGGAATTGAACAAGTTAACGGTGAAGAACCGTTATCCACTTCCGAGGATAGATGATATTTTCGATCAATTGTAGGGCGTGTTATGGTTCTCCAAGATAGACTTGAGGTTTGTATATCATCAGGTCAAGGTCATAGAAGAGGACATGGAGAAGACCGCATTTCAGAATCGTTATGGTCATTACGATTTCGTGGTGGTGCCGTTTGGGCTCACCAATGCACCAACAGTATTCATGGACCTGATGAATAGGGTCTACAGATCGATATTGGATCGCTCGGTCATCGTGTTCATAGATGATATCTTGGTGTATTCCAGGACTCGAGAGCAGGACGAGAAGCATTTGTAGGAGTTATTGGGCGTTTTGAGGCGAGAGCGGATTTATGCCAAGTTCTCAAACTGCGAGTTTTGGTTACGAGAGGTCCAGTTCCTGGGACACCTCATTAACCAGGATGGGATTTTTGTCAACCCGGCCAAAATCAAGGCGGTCATGCAGTGGGAGGTTCCGAAATCTCCCTCAGACATCAGGAGCTTTTTAGGATTGGCAGGGTACCACCGGAGATTCATTTAGGAGTTCTCCAACATTGTGGTACCCCTCACTCGTCTGACGTGGAAGGGGGTGGATTTCTGGTGGGGCCCTGAGCGGCAGAGGGCGTTTAAGACCCTCCTGCAGCGATTGTGAGAGGCCCCGGTCCTGACCCTCCCGGAGGGAGTTGAGGATTTTGTAGTGTTCTGTGATGCATCCATCACAGGTTTGGCCGCGGTCCTCATGTAGAGAGGGCGAGTGATAGCTTATGCGTCGCGGCAGTTGAAGCCACATAAGACGAGATACCCTACACATGACTTGGAGTTGGGGGCGGTGGTGTTCGCCCTCAAGATATGGAGTCATTACCTTCATGGGGTCCGGTGTACCATATACACGGATCAAAAGAGCTTGAGGCATATCATGGATCAGCCGAACCTGAACATGAGGTAGCGCAGATGGCTAGATGTAGTCGATGACTGCGATTGTGAAATCCTTTACCACCCTGGTAAAGTGAATGTGGTAGCAGATGCCTTGAGCCGCAAATCAGCTGGGTCTTCCACCCCAGCGGTATGTATGAGGATAGAGGTGGATTTTCCACTGGTGAGTTTGATCAGAGATGCTCAGGTGGAGGGCATGCGACCTGAGAACTGGAAACTGGAGAGGATCAGGGGCGAGAACGCCCGGTTTGTGCAGGATAGCTGGGGCTTGTTGACCCGATGCAGTCGGGTATGGGTTTTGATATCTGGTGGAGTCAAACATACTGTCATCGAGGAGGCTCATAAGTCTCACTTCAGTATTCACTTGGGGGCCACTAAAATGTACAGGGATTTGAGTTTGAGCTACTGGTGGCCGTGCATGAAGTGAGAGATTGCTTGGTATGTCGAGAGGTGCTTTACATGTAGGATGGTTAAGGCCAAGAATCAGAGGTCGCATGGCAAGTTGCAGCCCCTGGAGATTCCCATGTGGAAATGGGAATAAATCACGATGGACTTTATTACCAAGTTGTCGAAGATGGTGCAGGGGTTAAATGCCATTTGGGTCGTCATGGAACGATTGACCAACAGTGCGTATTTCTTGGCTATACGGGAGAGTTCATCGACCGAGAAGTTGGCTGATGTGTACGTCTACGAGATCGTTTCTCGTCATGGGGTTCCGATCACCATGGTCTCCGACTGGGATGTTAGATTTACCTCCTGTTTCTGGCAGAAGTTCCACGAGGAACTGGGCACGCAATTCCACTTCAACACAACATTTCATCCCCAGGCAGATGGTCAGAGCAAGCGGGCCATTCAGACCCTCGAGGACATATTGAGGGCGTGTGTCATTGACTTCGGTGGGATAGGGCATAACCACCTACCGCTTGCAGAGTTCGCCTACAACAACAGATATCATGCTAGCATTGGCGCCCCACCATTCGAGATGTTTTATGAAAGGAAATGTCGCACACCAGTTGGTTGGGGTGAGGTCGGACACAGGGTGATGGGACGGAAAGTAGTCGTCCTGCAGACTACTGAGAAAATTCCGCAAATTAGGCAGCGATTGCAGACCGCTCAAAGTCGGAAGAAGAGTTACGCCGACAGACGTCGATCTGACTTAGAGTTTCAGGTGGATGACATGGTACTTCTGATAGTCTCACCTTGGAAGGGAGTTATTTGTTTTAGGAAGAGGGAAAAATTAGGTCCCCGCTTCATTGGGTCGTTCAGGGTCATTGCCAGGGTTGGCAACGTGGCTTACAGATTAGAGCTGTCGGAAGAGCTTAGTCGGATCCACATCACTTTCCACGTTTTGCAGCTGTGAAAGTGCATCATGGATCAGGAGTTGGTAGTATCACTGGATGATTTTCAGGTAGATGAGCGCCTGAATTACGTGGAGAGGCATGTGGCCATTCTGGAGAAGAAGAAGAAGATTTTGCGGAACAAAGAAATACCTTTGGTGAAGGTGCAATGGGAGCATCGGAGGGGGTCCGAATGGACATGGGAGCCAGAGGCGGAGATGCGTGAGCATTAACCGGAGTTATTCATTGCAGCAGACATCAAGGATGAAGTTAAGTTCAAGTGGGGGAGAATTTTAACGCCCCGATTCTTAGGTATTGATTAAATAAAACATTCTTTGGTTTTAAGTCCTACTCGACGAGTTGGTTGGCCTACTCGTCGAGTAGCAGCGGGGTGGGATCGCGTGTTTAGTGAACTACTGGCTGAGTCAATAAGGGGACTCAACGAGTAGGAGCTGGTAGATGAAACCCTAAATTTCAGGGTATTTCACCCTATTTTAAGGATCATTGGCCTTCCCCAGTGTCATAACTAGGAATTTTGATACATTGTAAACACTTAACAAAGAATGACATTCTAGCTAAAACATGTATGGTGTTTATTCAGTGACAACTAAATTATATCAAATATCCTATACAAACTTTCAAATATTCAACAAAAGTTGGAAACCCTAAAAATTTCGGTTTAAGTCCATTTTGGACTAGGATTCTCTTATTGGGCCTAATGGACCAATAAGCTCCCAATTTGACTATTTTGGGCATAGAACTCTTAAATGGACCCTAATTGGACCCATTTGCATGAAACTTAGCATTTTGGGACTCATGAGCGTAGAATGGACTTGTTTATCTCTAATGGGCCTTATTGGGCCATAACAAATCTAACTAGCACTAATCGGCCATAAAACTCATACTTTGATTTATATTGGGCCGTGAACCATCTCCAAATACCTATTGGGCCAAAAATCATCAAAATGGGCCCATAATATGGACTTAAGCACAAAAGGCCCAAACTCTCTTCTCTCTTCTCTAATTCTCGGTCCAAGTGCAAAATAAAAAAAAAATGAAAATCAAAGACATACGGAGGGTTAGCCACCTCCTTATTACATTATGGATCTCCATGCAAAACCTCACATGCCTCCATGCACCATCCCCTCACGTCTCTCTCTTCCCCTTTCTTCTTCTTAATTCTCAGCCAAAAGGAAAAACCCATACACAAAATTCACTTAAGCTTCTCTCAAGAACTCACAACAACTTCTTCATTTCTCCTTCAAAGTTTTCAAGAGTTAGGGGTTTTTCAAGAAGGTTATTCCACAATAATCATCATCATTGGTAAGTTATTGTTTAGATCCATAACCTAGTCTCTTTACTTCATTTAAACTTCTTCCTAACTCACACAATTTTCATGATCTACTCCTTAGAAGCATCTAAGTTCGAAAACTTCCTCAAGAAGTTGCTAGGACCGAAATCTTCTCTCAAATATTCATCAAAACCAAATCCAAACCTCAAGGTGAGTTCATACCCATCTATTTTCGGTTTCACATGTTTTATGGGGGAGAATACAAGTAAAAATGTGTAGATCTATGTGTCTTTGTGTGCTATGTGTGATTTTTTGTGTTAATATGGTATTTATGTGCCAAAAATGAAAGGGATTTCGAGATCTATAGTTCAAGAGGAAAAACATGTGATCTAGGATGTATTGCACATAACAAGTTAAGAAAATCTACCATAGAAGGGTTAAATTAAACAAGTTACAAGATAAGACTCATTATTGGGTTATTTTTGTCAACTAAGCAAAATTTGGGGAAAACTGTACAAATATATGTTTTTATGAATAACATACTCTTTAAAGGGCTAGAAATGTAGTTTGTAGCTTAATGGGCCAATTTTTGGGCTTTTCAGCCCATAGGCCCAAAAATTGCGAAAAAGCTGGTTTTCAAAGGATTGAAATGGTAAAATTCTCAAAACAAGGTGAAAAAGGGTAAACAAAACTAATTCAGGGATTGAAATGGTAAAATCATAAATGTAAACTTGTTGGATTTTTGGCCAAAATTTTAAAAGTTGTAAAAGTTTGGACTTTAACTGAAAAACACATTACTAGAAGGGCTAAAGCTACCAAGAGTAAATTTTGGGCTTGAATGTTCCTAATCATGCTTATTGGGCCTTTGTGACCCATTAACAAGACTTTTGGACACAAATGATAATAATAAATGTTTATTGGGCCTCCTGTGAACCAATTTCATATTTAAGGGACCCTCAATGGCTTTCAAGTGCTATTGGGCCTCAGTGGCCCATTAGCATTGCTAGTAAAGTCCTAATAAATCAAATGCGAAATGGGCCAACGTGCCCTTTGTATTCCCAATAGCCATAAATGATATGTCGGATTAGTGGGACTTTGTAATCCTCTTCTCCTCATTTGTTAGGCTTAACTTCAACTTAGTAAACATATACAGGTCGTTAATCAATGGTAATCAAATTCATGTTAGATTTAGGGAGTAATAACAGACGGCTCCTATGTGGGTCGTTTGTAGTCTTTAGTTATAATCAAAGTCTCCTGGAGGGAGAGCAAGAGTTTGTGTATGGATCTATATGGGGGTGACTCCCCCACACCTCAGCTGTTCGCTATAGTTAGACTCGACCAGTCTAAGGTGACAAAATCTTAAGATCAATTCTGGCGTTCGTAGAATGCCAAGACAGACGAACTAGGCATTATCATGCATGGTTATAACAAATCAAATAAAAAATCTAATACTATCCGAGTAATCAAGGAAAAATCATAATCATTCATTGTGACGGTATAACAATTTGAAACAATTATATTTTCTAATCGGAAAACATCGAGGTTTTCGAGGAAATCAACACCATTCATTTGTACTTTTCAATAACTATAATGAAAAACTTCTCATTTATACATGCTTTGAAATCATTCATGCATAAACCTATGGATCTTCACACTTTGGTATAAACAATTGTCTTTTTCAGAAGATATCAGATTTTCTGGGTTTTATAAACTACACAAAACATTTTCATAACAACCATGCTTATGAACTCACCAACATTCCATATGTTGACGTTTTTCAAAATAACTTGTATTCTCAGGTAACAGGTAAGCTGAGGAGTAATACAAAGTATGTTAGGGTAGTATGCTTTTAATAAACTATCAAACAATTTATGTTATGGATATGTAATATTTTAACAATGTACTTGATGTGAATAATGTCAGTTGTAATGTATTGATGCATGGTGATATTTATATGATGATTCATGTATATTCATTGTGATGATGTTCAATTTAAGTCACACGAGCCCTCAGTTCTTTCCGCCGTCAGGTTCAGGGGTGTGAAAGGTTGGTATCAGAGCTCCATTGATTGTGAACTGGCATATCTAACCACACATTGATATGCAACTATAAACCAAACAGGGACTAAAACAATTCTGAATAGAACAAAACAAATAAATCACAACGATAAAACACCTCTACTTTTACGATATAGGAAAATTAACCTAATGCCAAATCAAATAAGACGATGCTGACATCTCGGTTAAGTCGGGACTATTCTTAGTGGTAATAAGGGGTGAATGTAGTCTGGTCAATTACATTTCCTCTGAAGTACAACTATCGCATGCCCCGAGGAAATCGCAATGGTTGGTAAACCTAAAAATATACCCCTTTGTCACCAAGAAGAAAAGATCAACTCAATTTACATAATAATTAAAAAATCTTAGCAATAATAGTACATTTATACACTCTCGCAGACAGTATGGCCGACTTCCATCACCCCGGAGATATGTATTTCCCTAATCAGGGGAATAACGGATGGGTGGAGAAGGAAACTGATGAAGACCACGAGGTGGAGTCTGAAGAGGAACCTAAGGCGAAAGTCGAGGGCAGACCTGCTGAGCCAGTGGTGGACCTGGAAGAAGAGGAAATCGAAGAAGACCTTGAGGAGGAACCCAGCGATGACGATGACGGTGATTCATACACAGAGTCCGAAGTCATCAACCCCCTTACCCGATTCGGGTGCCCGCCCACCGGATGGGCACGACTGGCCCTACACCCCCCTAGGTATCGACATTTGGAGGTGGAGCGGGAAACAAGGACAACGACCCCCGTTTGGTATGGCACGCGAGTTTTATGACTTGAGGGAGGGAGGACTGGCTGTTCGCGCACTTCCAGTTGTGGTGAGACGATTGCGGGATACTGGTGATCTGGCTCAAAGCACCGCTGATCAAATGCACCAGATGCGCACCAGTGTTGAACTGGTGGAACAGGAGACACGAGAACTTCTCCGGGAATTCCATATGAGACAGGTAAGGTGGGAGGCCCGACTCCAGGACGCAGAGCGACATGTGGCCCACCTTCAGGGAGCATCCACTTCTTCAACACCACCCCCTGGCACATCCCACCATGGCTAGGATTAGTCGTACCCATCTTTAGTATTATTCTTTGTTGGGATTAAAACCCTAATTGTGATTTGATGAACAAGATGCAGAAAATAAGAACAAACACAATAATGAAGATTATGTCGAATGATCACTCGATTTATTGAAATATGAGGAATAAATTACACTTTCAGCACAGACTAAAGAATCTAACACTACATAAGAAACCTCACGTGGCGGCTACATTTTGCCACACTCTTAACCCTAATAATGAATAATACATGACTATTTATAGGGAAAAGACAAGTCTTGGGCTTTTAACCTAGAATTCATCAAAGGGGCCCATTGCCATCATCCATGGAGTGCTTTGAAACCCTACAATCTCCCCCTCAAAGTATGGAATGGATGACAATGCTTTAACTTCCAAAACAAGCATCTAGCAAATAAAAAGATCTGCAACGAGGAATATATGAAGCAATCCACGAATCTTGATTCTTCAATGGTCTTCAAACACGGGCTCTAGGATATATAAATCAAGCACTGAAGTAATGTCTTTAAACTTCATTTTCGAATGTAATGCCAAAGAATCTTCATGAAAACCAAACCCGCCATAAAACCCATCTCAGAACAAAGAAACTGAATCACTTCTTGTCTTTGAAGAGCTCCCCCTCCAAGTCACAACGATCTTCAAATAAGCTAATGATATAAGCCATCAAAAAATATCATGTAACAACCCAAACTTTAAGATTCATAACGCCACTTGATCGAGAAAATACAAGAAGTCGGAGATATAACAAGTCCTTAGCAGAGCTCGATGAAGAACTCTTGCTGTAAAGGATGCTTCTCTATAAAAACCTTAGTAGAGCTCGATGAAGAACTTCTGTAAAAAAGCTACCTTCATAATTCTCCCACAAGCTTTATCAAAAATCTTCAACTTTGAAAAGTCACAAATCCAATTTCGAATGGCCATACCAAATTCTCCCCCGATTTATAATCAAAAACATGATTATAAAGCCTTCAAATGGTCATGAGAATGATCTTGAATGGATAACAATTTACTATGCTCCCCCGCGACAAAAAGATATACACAAAAAAATCCGAAAAGATCGTGAAAACTTGACGTTAAAAAAAAACGACTTTCCGAACCGCCAAGACTTGATGGAATCTTTATTTTTCTGTTCACAAAAAAATATGAGCGTTAAAGAATCCAAAACTGTTCACCAGCCTTTAAAATTGCAAATTTTTCGAAAAATGGGCTGAAATAGTCACTTTGCTGAAAGATCCAGGACTGAAAAGGTAATTCTGCATCAAATGCCCCTTCATTTGTAACAAATTCTGGATATGGTCCATAATCGCCAAGCCATGAAAAATACAGGGACCGGAATTGACAAATCGTAGGTGTTGCAGGGACAAAAAAAGAAACGTTAAGTCATCTTCCCCAATTTAAAGAACACGACTGGAACATGATTTCAAGCGAACGCGAATTTGAGCCACTTTCGTTTCAAGCACAACCAACCGAACCAAGGTTCGTTTCAAGATCGCCATTTATTCACGCGAACCGAACGTTCGGTTCGTTTCTTATTCCAAATCAAGCTTCATCAGGCGAAACTCCTTTCGCTTTCGGTTCATCCTTCGATCGCTCCAACCATTAACAACCGAACCCAGCTTAAACACGCGAATCCAAGATCGAGGTTCGTTCCAATAGCTACCAAAGCGAATCTCCCCTCTTTCGTTCCAAGTGCTAACAAATGACCCCAAGATTATTTCCCCGTTCGTTTTGAGCACAGGCCTTCATACCGAGCCCTGAGTACTGAACACCAGGAATCTCACCCAAAGCGAACCAATTTCAAACACGAACCCAATCACAGGTTCACTTCCGAATCAAACGATCGTGGAAGAAGAACGAGCGCGAACACAGAATCACAATCACCGAACCCTTAATCTTTCTCTCATGTTCACCCGATTGAGTTACGATTCAGATCTCATACATTCTCAGGTAACGCCTTTTCTAACCAGTTTAGACTTGACAAAGCGAACTCAATTTCATTTGAACCAATCAATTAAGCCCCAAAGGTAAGACCCATTTGGCGATTAAGAACCTGATTCCAATTTGATTCCAGATCAACAACCCACAGTTCTTCGTTTGTATGAGTCGATTTTGACTTTTGAGGTTTGACTCACAAGAACATCTGCTCAATCCAATCAAGATTTTACCAACAGGGAATCGGTTTCTAGTTCCGAATGCTTCCAAAAGAAATACCGAATCAAGATCGACACTCGTTCGCATTCCAATTTTGACTTATTGCATAGGCCAATGTTCATCCCGATTAACACTCGTTCGCAGGTAAGGAATCCATTCACAAAATTGACTTTGCAGATTCGTTTTAACCTTTTGATCTGATTTTGACTTCCAGATTTAACTATTCAAATTGATCATCGACAAAAATCAAGATCAACATTTCTCATATCGATTTCAAGATCGTTTATCATCATCCGTTCTTGACTTCACAGAACGATAAAAGAATCGATATTTGATAAAAACTTGAATGAACAAATTGATTTGGTTCAAACACAAAATCAATTGATAGGATTAGAATCGATTTTGATAACAGGTGATTCGATTAGCGACAAACGATTTCATGGAATGATAGATCAATGAACAGAAATCGATCTTGGTTGGTCCAAAAACGCACAAACAGCGATCGAAACAATGGATTTAGGGAATGGATCATGAATAGTAATAGACCAATTATTTGGGCCAGATTAAAACAGTAGAATCGTTGTTGAAATTAGACGAATTAACAAACGGATCCAATCATGAATACAAACACTAAAACGAATCAGAGAAAAAAAAATACCAGATGAACCATGATAGATCTCCATGAACAGTAACATGAACAAAAATCTTGATTCCATACCGCCAAAACACCAATAATCTTCAATATATGTGCAGAAAATCACCAAATCAAGAACCGATACTTCAAAAATCAATAGATTTTCAAAGACCCGCTCTGATACCACTTGTTGGGATTAAAACCCTAATTGTGATTTGATGAACAAGATGCGGAAAATAAGAACAAACACAATAATGAAGATTATGTCGAATGATCACTCGATTTATTGAAATATGAGGAATAAATTACACTTTCAGCATAGACTAAAGAATCTAACACTACATAAGAAACCTTACGTGGCGGCTACATTTTGCCACACTCTTAACCCTAATAATGAATAATACATGACTATTTATAGGGAAAAGACAAGTCTTGGGCTTTTAACCTAGAATTCATCAAAGGGGCCCATTGCCATCATCCATGGAGTGCTTTGAAACCCTACATTCTTATATGATTTATGCTATGTACCATCGACTCTACGTTTAAGTGATTACACTACTCGTAGAGTTGTTACGCTGCCGATCTTGCACCACTTATGTATGCTCTTTCGAGCAAATTTTCATGTATCAATGTATGGATATTATTAGTGGGAAAATATATGTGTTCTATTGTGATGTTGATATCTATTATGTGTTATGCTTCCATGATTGTATGTTAATATATGAAACTACTTGATTACATGCTATAGACCTAGTCTATAGGACCACACACTCACAAAATTCTAGGCACTCAACATCTTTCCAATCCATGATAGAAAGATGCCACAATGACCTGCTCGTGGGAACCATGGGCCACCCCACCAGAAATCAACTCAACAGCATTTCAACCAGCTGTATCTGCGGCAGTCACAGCGGTGCTGGCGCAGATCAACAATGGGAACAATGGTGGAGCCAATGGACAAGGGGTTGGAAGTTCAAACAATGGAACAAATCAAGGACCTACCAAGACATGCTCTTACAAAGATTTCACCAAAGCCAAGCCGCGAACCTTTTATGGCACGGGTGGAACCTTACTGTCCGAAACTCCGACATTGATGTATACATATCAAGGTTTAGCGAATTGTCACTATTGTACCCTGGCATAATTACTTCAGAGGGAAAGAAAATCGAACGATTCATTTGGGGATTAACCTCCCCAATTCAAGGAAATGTGATAGCTGCAAATCCTGAAACATTTGACAGTGCCAAGAGGTTAGCTAAGAAACTGTACGACCATAACAACAAGAGAGGCGAGAAACAAGGGGAAACTGAAGGCAAGAAGGTGAGTGACAACAAGAAAGGAAAGAATAACAAGAGAAAGGGGAGACAAGGCTCAGAGTCGTCAAAGAAACAAGAAATAGTGACAGTCAATGTTGCAACCACCTAAGTTCCCTCCACACCACATGGTCTAGTCTCAGCTCCTCCAAGTGCCCCTAGGCAGTATTCCGGGAATCTCCCAAAGTGCAACAAGTGCAATCTCCATCACCATGGCGAATGTAGGGAGATGCATTGTACCAGTTGCAATTGAAAAGGTCACACGTCAAAATATTGCAGGACCTATCCTTCCCAGAACCAGCAGCAAGGAAACAACAACATCAACAACAACAACAACAACAAAAACCTCAACAACAACAACACCAACAACAGCAGCAACAATGTAGGACCAAGCCACACCTGTTATGGATGTGGAAAGAATGGACACTTCTGTCGAAACTGACCCAACAACAACAACCCTGGGAATGGAGGAACAGGAAGAGTGCTGACCATGGGTCAGGGAGAAGCGGTTTAGGATCCTGATGTTGTCACCGGTACGTTCCTCCTAAACCACACTCATGCATGCATCTTATTTGATACCGGAGTAGAAAGAAGCATTGTGAGTAATAGATTTAAGAACTTGTTAAAACAACAACCCCAGAAGTTTAATGAGACCTTTAAGGTTGAAATGCCTATTGGGAAAACAGAATCTACTGGGGAAATCTACATCGGATGTACCCTAACCTTGAACTAGCACACCTTTCAATTAAACCTAATGCATGTTTCCATTAGGAATTTCAATGTGATTATCGGCATGGACTGGTTAAGCCCCCACCAAGCTGAAATTATGTGTCACGAGAAGGCCATTCGCCTTCACCTTCCGAATTGCGAAACCCTATTTATATACGGAGACAAACCTAGCACGAACCTTCATCTTATCTTGTGCATTAAGGAACAAAAGTATCTACGAAAGAAAGATTTGACGTTTCTAGCTCATATAGTGGATAAGTCCAAGGGAGAGGTCAATATTCAAGACATTCCAGTGGCTTGCGATTTCCCAGACGTTTTTCCTGAAGATCTTTCGAGGATAACCCCAGAAAGATAAGTCGAGTTCCGGATCGATCTCGTGCCAGGAACTACACCCATCGCCAAATCGCCATATAGATTAGCTCTTGCAGAGATGCAAGAGTTGTCCAGCCAACTCAGTGAGCTTTTGAACAAAGTATTTATCCAGCCCACCTTCTCACCTTGGGGAGCTCCGGTTCTCTTTGTCAAGAAGAAAGACGGTTCCTTTAGGATGTTTATTGACTACAAGGAACTAAATTAGCTCACCATCAAAAATCGCTATCCACTTCCGCAAATCGACGATCTATTTGAAGAACTCCAAGGCGCAAGTTACTTCTCTAAGATAATTCTGCGATCCAGATCTCACCAACTCAAGGTCTGGGAAGAGGATATCCCTAAAACCGCTTTCCGAATTTGTTATGGACATTATGAATTTGTCGTAATGCCCTTCGGTCTAACGAATGCCTTTGCCACATTCATGGACCTAATGAATCGAATCTGCCGACCATTCCTTGACAACTTTGTCATTGTTTTCATTGACGACATTCTAGTCTATTCTCGAAGCGAAGAGGAGCATGGCCAACATCACTGGCCACTACTAGAAAACATACCTTTAATGACATGCTTTTTACGACACACACTGATTAATGATATGCAAAAGGACGTGCCCTGAAAATAATGTCAGATCTTTAGAAATTTAAAGAATTTTGGACGCGCATTTTTGCGTGCCTAGAATTAGTGTCTCACAAAAAAAACACGGAGGGCGCTTATCTTAAAGGCGTGCCATCTAGAAATGTCGCTTTATAATTTTATAAACGCGCTCTTCAGCAACTAGCAGCGGGAAAAAGGAAATAAAAAAAATTAGAAAACCCGCCTTCCTTCCTTGTTTCCCCTCAGTAGCTATGGGAGTGTTCTTTGACCACAAAAATCTTCTCCGGTCTTCCTCCGCCTCCCTACATCTAGTGTTGCTTGCTTCTTTCTCTTGCACTCTGACTGTCGCCATCGATTCTTCCCCATTCATTGACGTCGATCAAGGCTCATTTACTTCTACCCACTGGAACCACTATATCTCCCACTCGATGTTGAAATTGTCAGAAAAGGCCCTAATTCAGTATTATACTCTCAAGTCTCAATATTAGAATGCAAATATTGATTCTCGTTTGTTTCTTATTCCCCACAGATAAATCGAAAAAGGGGAATTAGAATGACGATGGTAGCGGGAGTTTTGGTCTGGTGGTCGTGGTTCATCTATCGAGAAAGGAAGATGGGAACGCAAGCAGCCATGGTGGCTCGATGATGGAAATCAATCGAGAAAGGGGAAGCACCTCTGGTGCGGGATCGATTTGACAAAAGGAGAAGGGAGAAGCAGCGACGCTTCTCTTGTCTACCGCAGCTTGGGGGGTTCTCCGGCGGTCTCCTTGGTTGTTCTTCCTTATCGCCAACAGATTACATGTAGGGAGGGGACTCAACTAGTTCGATGGAGCAGGGCAAGTAGCGACTGGTAGATCGGGACGATCGATCTATTCATGAGGAGGAGGATGAGGAAATTATCGGTTGCCGGTTAGCCTTCCTTGGCCTCTTAGACTCCGTCATCGGTAGAAATCGGGGTAAACGAGTCGGGTTCTTGTCTGATTTCGATGCAATAAATGGAGTGAGGAAAGGTTTGGGTGGAGGTCTGATCGATGAAAACAATGGGAGCATCTTGGTCTCGCCGGATGCTACTCCATCTCTAGTGGTCGTTGAGAACAAAGGGGAGGACCTCTTGGATAGATCGAAGGAAGAAGAATGAAGCTGTGGTGGTCTTTGGTGATTGAAGGTAAACGGATGGGGTTTTCTTGAACCTCACAGGTTGTATTCTATCGTAGATTTAATGCTTTCCATGAATCTTTTTTGCTTGCCCTGTTTGCACTTTAAATTAGGCTTTATGTAAAATTGCAATATTCGTTTATTTGTTGATGAGATTTAGGGTTTTAATTGTGTTGTTATTAGGGGTTGTTTTTACTTGTGTTATATGATCCCCTTTAACTAAGTCTAGAAAGTTTATTTTCAATCTTCAGATTCATGTTGTTTTAAAGAAAATTGAACTCTTCACCTTGTCTACGTAGGCTAAGCACACACGGAGATGTCCTGTATATATCTTAATTGTGTTGACTTCAGGGGTTATATGGTTTTTTTACTTGTATTATATGATTCCCATTAACTAAGTGTAGAGAGTTGATTATTCTTTCTTCAGATTCATGTTCCCTTAAAGAAAACAATGATCTGTTCACATTGTCCACTACTCTGCTTATGCTGAATAGGCATGTAGATGACCATGTATGGTCCAAATTCACTTCAATTCATGTTGAATTGCAAAGTTGATTTGTAGATGAGATTTAGGGTTTTAAGCTTGTTATTTTCAGGGGTTATCTGGATATTTTTACCTGTTATATGATCCCCTTTAAAAAGTGTAGAAAATTGATTGTGCATTCTATAGATTCATATTCCTTAAAAGAAAAATGATCTATTCACCTTGTCTCCTTAGGCTAAGCAGTAGTCAAGTCTATACATTTTCTTTAAATATACATTTATATTACATCTTGTCATTTGCAGGCCTTTGAAAAGTTTACCAGACCTATGCTTGGTAGGAAATAGCTGCTCAAGAACACGCTTAAAAAAGCTGCAAATGCATGGAAGTTGATTGTTAATCTTCGACTATCTGGTAATCTTTACTTTAATGAAGCAAAGCTGACTATTTTCTCATATAACACTTTCACCATTTTCGCTTGGCTATGCACTTTTCGTTAATCTCAAAAGAAGAAGCCAAATGGTTGCGATTTTATATTGATGAGCCTACTTATACTGATCTTCACTGGGTAATTTCTTGTCCTTCCCAACTCCCAAGTCTTAGTTATGAACATGCTTATGGATGTTTGTTTGGAGCTTTTCATTTTCTTATCAACCACAAGTGATAACTTTGCACATACAATGGAATGGATCAATGTCCCTTCTGAAACTATATAGATGATTACTTTTATCTTCAATGATTAACAAAAAGATTGTGCTCTATGATTTTCTAGGGATTGTTCATCCCGGCCATAGAAGGACAAGGCACTGAGGAACAAAAACAGAAATGGTTGCCATTGGTCCAAATGCAAATTATTGGTTGTTATGCACAAACATAACTTGGTCATGGATCCAA
This sequence comes from Lactuca serriola, assembly GCF_051521515.1. Taxonomy (NCBI): domain Eukaryota; kingdom Viridiplantae; phylum Streptophyta; class Magnoliopsida; order Asterales; family Asteraceae; genus Lactuca; species Lactuca serriola. The sequence goes on along the minus strand of NC_136409.1, from coordinate 1,249,312 downwards.
TGTTCAAGGTCTTGAAACAACTGCAACATTTGATCCCCAAATGGACGAGTTTGTCCTTCACAGTCCTACTTTAACTTCAAGCAAAGTAAGTAACATGAAATGGATTGTTCTTATATAAAGATCCCCCCTTTTCTCTTTGTTTTTCCACTTTTTGATATCTTTTCTTATTTTCTAATTCAACTTTGTTTCCACTCTCTTAATCTTTTCTTTCGTGGTGGCCTGGTGGATTGGGGAAAGTGTCAAGATCTCATCTACAACACCACTAATAATATTCAAAGGCTGACTATCCAATAATATTTTGTCCCTGGTGATAAGTTGCTTGTTCCATCTTTAGCTGTTGCAACAAGGGCAGGGAAATCAAAGGTAATCTGAAATTCGGCTATATTTTAATGAATCTTTATTTAATTAGAATTGATTTTAATTTTTACATTTTGTGTTTGATTTTTGGATCACAAGTTTATTATAGGGGATGGAACAAACATGTATGATTTCACTTATGTTGAGAATGTTGCACATGCTTATGTATGTGCTGAAAGAGCTCTACTTTAGATGGATTTCCATCAAAGGGAGCTACAGGAGAGGTAATTTAAATAAACCTTTTCAATTTCACTTGAGATAATATATGAAGTTTTTATTATTTTTTAATTTTTCAGGCTTACTTTATACCGAATATGGAACCAATACAATTTGGGGAGTTCATGTCACTTATTCTTGTAGGGCTTGGGTATGAAATATATATTCTTCTTATTGGTTTGTTTTCAGGGAAAGATTAAGCTCCACTTTTTGTCTTTTTTTCTTATTTTATGTAGTTTGCAGGCCAAGAATCAAGATTCATGCATCTGTGATGATGCCTATTTCAAAAATGGTGGAACGTACTTACTTTGTCTATTAAATCCAAAATCTGCCTCAGCACCACCATGTACATGTGTATAAAGGTAACTTAATTAGTTTTGTAAATTGTAATTCAACTTTATCTATCCTTCCTATAGATATAGACTTTTTATGATCATTTAGCTACATGGTCATTGTTTCTAGCATTTGACATGGTTTGATGTGTGATTTTGCCATTATGCAGCTTGTGAAGGGGCAGAATTGGTTTTCCATATGGTTGCACCTGATTCCTCCATTAATAAATACCAGCTGCATCATTCAATCAATGTTGAAGGTATAAAGAAAGATAATAAACAAAGTTAGTTAATTTCTAAGAGAGTATTAGCTTTCGTTTTTGGATTTACAGGTACTTAGAACATAATCGATGCTTGTACTAAACTTAATGTGAAGAGGTGTAACACCGAGAATTTCAAAATAATTTTTCGCATAATATAAAAACATATTCATTTAATTTTCATAAAAAAATTAATGTTTAAAACTCCAATCCATGTCATACTAAATCCCAAGATCACATATCATAAATATCCCATGCGTGTGTACTGATCAAGCCGGCGCCTTCCCACGGTCATCACTAGTACCTGAAACAAATAACACCAACACTGTAAGCATAAAGCTTAGTGAGTTCCCCAAAATACCACCCATAACACATATTAGCCCCTCGAGGCTATAACTCTGTGGGTCCGTAGACCCTACTCTGTGTACCCACTGGTTCTAACTCTGGGAACCTTCCGGTTCCAACTCTATAAACATGCACAACATAAATCATATAGAAATAATGCAGTACAACACATAACATACATATAGCATACAAATACTCTGTCACATAACTCTGATTACCTACTCAAGGTAAAGTATAGTGAGAAGACTCACCTTGCATATCTCGATAACTCGCAAATCCCGAAAATCACTCGCACTCGATCCTCTGAGCTATAATCCTCCTATAACACAATATATCTCTAATTAACACTTTCCCAACTAAGGTTGGCTACCCCTATCAAGTCAACACTGGTCAACTCTGGTCAACGTTCAACGGTCAACCTTGACCGGACTCGGCGAGTGCACTAGAGCGACTCGGCGAGTCTATACGTGTTCACTGACTCCCTAGGATCCTCTTTTGACACGTCGAGTACTTCCCTAACTCGACGAGTTCCACCTGGCATGAATCGCAGGGCCACCACGACTCAACTCGCCGAGTCTCAAGAACAACTCGACGAGTTCCAGCTCGACTCAGACCATCTGTCAACCCTCTCCAATGCTCCCTAACTTACTGAGTCAACCCCTTAACTCGGCAAGACCACTCGCTGAGTGGTTAAAGACAATCTTCATGCTACTCGTCGAGTCTATTCTTCAGACTCGGCGAGTCCATGCCATGCATCAACTCAAACTCGCTCCTAAGGTCAGAACCGTCCCATTAACTCATAGATCCAGTTCTTCCAAGCACATTCATCACGTAAAGTTACAATCTTGGCTACCATGCAACGCCTACAAGGCTCCTTTTGGCGAAATGACATCTAAACTGGTAACCTAAGTCCCCAACTCAAAAGGAAAGGCATAAAGCAGGGCATTTGGGACTCTCTGGACCTACTAAGGTCTAGATCTAGGTACCATTTCCCCATGGGACCTCTCACACTCCAATTAGAAGGCAAACAAGGCATGAAGAAACCCTAGATTTGACCATATCAATAAGAACACGAGAATAAGCTCTGAATATTACCTCAAATAGCTTCCTTTGACGTAATGGAAGTAGATCCAAGCTCCCCAACTCTCCTAGATTGGCCTTCCTCTTCCTTCCTTGAAAACACACACAAAAATGGTGAAAAATGGCCTCTTATCTCACTCACAAGGACTCTCAGATGCTCTGGTGCTCTCAAGGTCGAAGGTAGCCGCAATGAAGGGTTATAAGGTCCTTTAAATAGGGATCAGGGCCAGGAAATTAGGGTTTCATTAAACAGCGTGGACTCACAGAGTCCACTCTTGGACTCGCCGAGCCCAAACGCGAACCCGCGTCCAAATCCACGATGATACTCGGCGAGTCTAGGCTCCAACTCGCCGAGTCTCCTCACAAATTACCAAAATAATTAAATGAATAATACCTCGGAATCCGGGCTGCTACGATTCTCCCCCACTAGAAGTAGACTTTGCCCTCGAAGTCTCGCTCTGCAAATAACTCTCGATCCTGCTCACGCATCTCACGCTCCGGTTCCCAAGTCATCTCGAACCCCTTCCGATGCTGCCACTGAACCAAAACCAGGGGTACCTCCTTGTTCCTCAGAACCTTGATTTTCCAATCTCTGATTGCCACTGGCCTCTCTGCATAATTCAGGCTCACATACACCTGAATATCCTCTAATGGAACCACTGCCGACTCATCGGCTATACACTTCCTCAGCTGCGACACATGAAAAGTGTCGTGAATCTGCCCCAACTCTGCTGGCAAATCCAAACGATAGGCTACCCAGCCTACCCTCGCGATCACTCAGAAAGGACCAATATATCGGGGCCCCAACTTGCCCCTCTTCCTGAATCGAATCACTCCTTTCCAAGGAGAGACCTTCAGGAGTACAAGGTCGCCGACCTGAAACTCATGCTCGGACCGGCGTCTGTCTGCATAACTCTTCTGACGACTCTGAGCAGTCAACAACCTCTGTCTGACCTGCTGGATCTGCTCTGTCGTCTGAAGCATGATCTCTGTACTACCCATCACCCGTTGTCCAACCTCTCCCCAACAAATGAGGGTCCGACACCTCCTCCCATACAACAGGTTAAAGGGCGGCATACCAATGCTCGAATGATGGCTATTGTTGTAGGAAAACTCTGCCAAGGGAAAGTTCGTATCCCAACTCCCCCCGAAATCCAACACACATGCCCGGAGCATGTCCTCGAGCGTCTGAATCGTCCACTAACTCTATCCGTCTGTCTGGGGATGATATGCGGTACTAAAATGCAGCCTAGTACCCAACTCCTCATGAAACTTCTTCCATAATTTAGAAGTGAAACGCACATCACGGTCTGAAACAATCGAGATCGGCACCCCGTGCCGAGATATCACTTCCCTCACATACACCTCTGCCAATTTCTCTGCTGAAGAACTCTCGCTGATAGCAAGAAAATGAGCGCTCTATGTCAACCTGTCCACAATCACCCAAATTGCATCAACTCCTCTGGCAGTCCTTGGCAATTTGGTGATGAAATCCATGGTGATCTGTTCCCGCTTCCATTCGGGAACCTCCAATGGCTGCAACTTACCACGCGGTCTCTGGTGCTCGGCCTTAACCCTACGGCAGGTCAAGCACCTCCCAACAAACCACGCAACATCCCTTTTCATACAGGGCCACCAATACTCCTTTCTCAGGTCCAAATACATCTTAGTGGCACCGGGATGGATCGAAAATTTTGACCGATGGGCCTCTTCCATCAAAATGGTACGCGTTCCTCCCACAAACGGCACCCAGATACGCCCCTGAAATGTCATATGCCCCCGACCATCGGTAACGAACTCTAAAACCAAACCAACAACCCGCTCTTTCATCTGTATCTTAGGTTGCACAGCCTCGGCCTATGCCCCACGAATGGCATCCAACACTGGAGCTACCACGGTCAATCTCAAACATACATCCCGAAGCGGGGTGCTCTCCGCCCTACGGCTCAGTGCATTGGCTACAACATTAGCCTTGCCCGAGTGGTACAGGATCTCACAATCGTAATCCTTGATCATATGCAACCACCTTCTCTGTCGCATATTTCGGTGGGGCTGATCCATCAAATATTTCAAACTCTTATGGTCCGTGTATATCGTACACCGAACCCCATACAGGTAGTGACGCCAAATCTTGAGGGAGAACACCACTGCCCCCAACTCTAGATCATGGGTGGGGTATCTCATCTCATGAGGCTTCAGTTGCCTCGATGCATATGTTATCACATTCCCCCTCTGCATCAGCACCGCCCCCAACGCCAAAATCGATGTGTCACAGTATACCACAAAGTCCTCCATCCCTTCCGGGAGGGCTAACACCGGGGCTTCGCATAACCTTTGGTGAAGTGTCTCAAAGGAGGCTTGCTGCTCGGGGCCCCATGAAAAAGCAACACCCTTCCGGGTCAATCTGATGAGTGGCACTGCGATCTTAGAGAAATCCTTGATAAACCTCCGATAATACCCTGCCAAACCTAGGAAACTCCTGATCTCGGAGGGTGACCTCCGCACCTCCCAACTCATCACCACCTCAACCTTGGCCGGGTCGACCAATATCCCTTTCTGGTTAATGAGATGTCAAAAGAACTGGACCTCCCGCAACCAGAAATCACACTTGGAGAATTTGGCATAAAGCCTCTCCGATCTCAGAACTCCGAGAACCTCTTTCAAATGTTCCTCATGCTGCTCTCTAGATCTAGAATATACCAGAATATCGTCGATAAATACAATCAACGACTGTTCCAGCATCGGTCTGCACACTCGGTTCGTGAGATCCATGAACACTTTCGAGGCATTGGTGAGCCCGAAAGGCATCACCACAAACTCGTAATGTCCATAACGCGTCCTGAACGCTGTCTTCTGGACGTCCTCATCCCGCACCCTCACCTGATGATATCCAGACCTCAAATCGATCTTGGAGAACCAAGATGCTCCCTACAACTGATCGAACAAATCGTCGATCCTCGGCAACGGGTAATGGTTCTTGACCGTTAGCTAGTTCAACTCCTGGTAATCAATGCACATCCGGTGTGAACCATCCTTCTTCTTGACGAACAGGATAGGCGCTCCCCACAGCGAGCTGCTCGGCCGAATAAACCCCTTCCCCAGCAGCTCCTGAAGTTGCGAGGATAACTCTTGCATCTCTGGAGGTGCAAGGCGATAAGGCACCTTAGCGATAGGCGCGGCCCCCGGAACCAAATCGATACTGAACTCCACTTGCCTCACAGGAGGCACACCCGGCAACTCCTCGGGAAATACATCCGGGAACTCATGCACTACCGGAACCTCCTCAACTGACCTCGGTCTCTCGGAATCCACCCGTGTATCCATCACATACGCCACAAAACCCTTACAACCCTGTTGTAGACACTGCCTCGCCCTAGCGGCCGAACAAAACGCTGCTCCTGAATGTGTACCCTCGTTGTACACCGAAAGAACTCCCCCACTAGGGTCTGGTATGGTCACCAGCTGTCGCTCGCAGTCGATAACCGCACCGAATCTGCTCAACCAGTCCATGCACACAATGACACAGACATCACACATCGCAATAGGAACCAGATCAATCGGGAACTCAACACCGAAAATCTCGACTACGCACCCTCGGAGAACCTTTGTGGCATATATCACCCTCTGGTCAGCTATGGAAACTCTCAGAGGCTGACTCAACGCCACACGACTAACACTGATATGCTGACTAAAAGCCAAAGATACAAAAGACCGACTCGCACCCGAGTCAAATAACACCAAGGCAGGTACATAATTCACAAGAAAAGTACCTACGCATAACATAATATAAGTATAATATCTCATCATCAAAATAAATACACAAAAAAATACATACCAACCACGACATCGGGCGCTGCGTGGACCTCCTCCGCGGTCAGCTGAAAAGCTCTCCCTCGTGCCCTCAGCGCCTCGGCCTTCACTAGCCGACTCTCGGTAGCTCTGATGGCGAAGGGGCAGATCCCTGAGGTGCTCCCAGAGATGATCCTCGCAATTGCGGACAATCTGCCTTCCGGTGTCCGGTCTGGTTGCAGTGGAAACACACTGCAAACCCCTTGGGGCAGTCCTTGGCCATACGCCCCTCCTTGCCACACTTGTAGCAAGACCCCGCTCTACAGACTCCATCGTGACCCATGCCGCACTTCCCACAAGTGCAGCCCTTCTAGCTCCCTGGTTTGGGATCATCGGGCTTGACCTGCTTGGCTGCCGGCTGAGACTGCGCCGGTCGCCGATCTCTCCCATGAGACTCCGCCTCCTCCTTGGCCGTAGTCTCTAGCTCAATCTCCCTCTTCCGGGCATTTGCCTGAAGCTCGGCAAATGTTCGGTACGAGGAGTTTGCCGCGAACTCCTGAATGTCTCTCCTCAAAATACTCAGATATCGGCTCATACGTTCCTGCTCAGTGGACATGTGCTCAGGGCAGAACATCTCCCGCTCATGGAACATCCTGGTAATCACTGTAACAGACTCAGTACCCTGCTTGAGGGTCAGAAACTCCTGGGCCAAACGCTCCCTCTCCACCTGGGGAACATACTCATCTCGGAACATAGCAGTGAACCTCTCCCAGGTCACTGCCGCAAGCTCAGCAGGCGTAAAGTGCGCCGTCACAAACTTCCACCAGTCCTTCGCTCCCAAGCGAAGCGGGTTCAGCGCGAACCGAACCTTCAAATGCTCAGGAGTTGAGCAAGTGAAGAAACACCCCTCCATGTCAGAAATCCATCTCATAGTCGCCACCGGGTCCTGGGTCCCATCAAACTCTGGCTGTTTTGTGTTGTTGAACTCTCGGAACAGCAACGCATCACCACCCTGCGGCCTCGCGGCAGCAATAGCTGCGGTGGCCGCTGCAACAGTAGCCTCAGAAAGAGCGGCATAACGCTCGTCAAAGGTCTCAATCAGCGTGGTCTTAATAGACCCGAACATCTCTGGTATCTCTGCCCTGATGGCCGCAGCCACCTCCTCGTGGATGATCCGACGAATCTCCTCATCACTGGTCTCACTGCTATCAGGCATCAGACTTGTCCTCACCATGATCTACCTCTGAAATACAAGATACGATAAATTGGAATCCATTCGAGCATACTCACACTCGACAACTCATCCCTCCATGATCCTTGGTATTCCAAAGATTCTTACTTGGGCTGTACACCGCTCCGGTGCTTTCAGTAGTACAGGCCCAATAGTACTGTCTGCACCGTATCAGAATACACCCCAAGTCCTCCTCTTCGGATCCAAAATTCCAAGTACTCTATCATGCATAATCCACTCTCTAACAGATCTCTCATAAGCCCCTCGCTGCTACCTACTAACACTCAAGCATCTCATAGCAGCTCACCTCTCCCTAGGCTAAGGCATCACAAATCAGGCCACTCTAGTCCTAATCGGACTACCTAGCCTACTCTAGCGTAAGAATACTTCATATCAATATCAATACCACATAACATGAGGGTATTTTGGGAAATCACCGTTCGGGTGCGGACTGATCGTACACAACTCTGCTCTGTGTTTTTCCAAAAATCTTTTACTCTTTTTGAAAATACTTCTCAAATCCTCAGTTTGAGTTCAAATACGCCCGAAGGTGTACTCGAATCCCTCAAACCAAGGCTCTGATACCAACTTGTAACACCGAGAATTTCAAAATAATTTTTCGCATAATATAAAAACATATTCATTTAATTTTCATAAAAACATCAATGTTTAAAACTCCAATCCATGTCATACAAAATCCCAAGATCACATATCAAAAAAATCCCATGTGTGTGTACTGATCAAGCCGACGCTTTCCCACGGTCATCACTAGTACCTGAAACAAATAACACCAACACTGTAAGCATAAAGCTTATTGAGTTCCCCAAAATACCACACATAACACATATAAGCCACTTGAGGCTATAACTATGTGGGTCCGTAGACCCTAGTCTGTGAACCTACTAGTTCTAACTCTGGGAACCTTCCGGTTCCAACTCTATAAACATGCACACCATAAATCACATAGAAATAATGCAGTACAACACAGAACACACATATAGCATACAAATACTCTGTCACATAACTCTGATTACCTACTCAATGTAAAGTATAGTGAGAAGACTCGCCTCGCGTATCTCGATAACTCGCAAATCCCGAATATCACTCGTGCTCGATCCTCCGAGCTATAATCCTCCTATAACACAATATATCTCTAATTAACACTTTCTCAACTAAGGTTGACTACCCCTATCAAGTCAACACTGGTCAACTCTGGTCAACGGTCAACGGTCAACCTTGACCGGACCCGGCGAGTGCACTAGAGCGACTCAGCAAGTCTATACATGTTCACTGACTCCCTAGGATCCTCTTTTGACACGTCGAGTACTTCACTGACTCGACGAGTTCCACCTGGCATGAATCGCGGGGCCACCACGACTCAACTCACCGAGTCTTAAGAACAACTCGGCGAGTTCCAGCTCGACTCAGACCATCTGTCAACCCTCTCTAACTCTCCCTGACTCACTGAGTTAACCCCTTAACTCGGCAAGACCACTCGCTGAGTGGTTAAAGACAATCTTCATGCTACTCGCCAAGTCTGTTCTTCAGACTCGGCGAGTCCATGCCATGCATCAACTCAAACTCACTCCTGAGGTCAGATCCGTCCCTTTAACTCATAGATCCAGTCCTTCCAAGCACATTCATCACGTAAAGTTACAATCTTGGCTACCATGCAACGCCTACAAGGCTCCTTTTGGCGAAATGCCATCTAAAATGGTAACCTAAGTCCCCAACTCAAAAGGAAAGGCATAAAGCAGGGCATTTGGGACTCTCTTGACCTACTAAGGTCTAGATCTAGGTACCATTTCCCCATGGGACCTCTCACACTCCAATTACAAGGCAAACAAGGCATGAAGAAACCATAGATTTGACCATATCAATAAAAGCACGAGAATAAGCTCTGAGTATTACCTCAAATAGCTTCCTTTGATGAAATGGAAGTAGATCCAAGCTCCCCAACTCTCCTAGCTTGGCCTTCCTCTTCCTTTCTTGCAAACACACACAAAAATGGTGAATAATGGCCTCTTATCTCACTCATAAGGACTCTCAGATGCTCTGGTGCTCTCAAGTTCGAAGGCAGCCGCAATGAAGGGTTATAAGGTCCTTTAAATAGGGCTTAGGGCCGGGAAATTAGGGTTTCATTAAACAACGTGGTCTCGCCGAGTCCACTCTTGGACTTGCCGAGTCCGGACGCGAACCCACGTCCAAATCCATGATCATACTCGGCGAGTCTAGGCTCCAACTCGCCGAGTCTCCTCATAAATTACCAAAATAGTTAAACGAATAATACCTGGGAATCCGGGTTGTTACAAGAGGCTTATCCATATAAGTTCTCGTAGTGTGGTTTTTGATGGGATACATGAAATACATAATGGAGAAGAATCATTGCCATAACCTTCTAAGCATAATGATTCGTATTCTGAAACTAAAGCTGACGGAGAGGCACTAGTTATCAAGGCCAATGGGGTTTATGGTCTTTTAACATGTTGCATTCGTCCTAGTAGTATTTTTTGCCCTGGTGATAAGTTACTTGTTCCCTCTTTAGTTGTTGCAGCAAGGGCAGGAAAATCAAAGGTAATCTGAAATTAAATTATATAAGTTTTTAATGAATCTCTATTTAATAGAAATTGATTTTAAGTTTTACATTCTTTGGTTGATTTTTGGATTACCAGTTTATTATAGGGGATGGAACAAACATGTATGATTTCGCATATGTTGAGAATGTTGCACATGCTCATGTATGTGCTGAAAGACCTTAAAGAAGACCTTAATTATCAAGAAACGTAGGATGATATGACAATCAATGTATGTGCTATAATTCATATGGATAGTGATTTTACTTTTCATGTCATTATTATTTATTTCTTTTTTTATTTGCAGTTTCTTGCAGAAACTTTGGATGTTGTTCAAGACATTGATTGGGTCATTTCTCTTGGAAATGCTTTTGCAAAGCAGTATGAGCCTTATACATATGATGATGAGCATTATGCACTACTTCACAGGTATGAACTTATTATCATTATCATTACATTTTTTTAATTAAATTATCTTATTGAGAGTATTCTTCTCCTACAAATGTCTTGGTACACTTCTTCAAAAGTTGATAACATGACTTATGTTCGTGATAAAATCGTCTGGATGTACAAACAAGCAAATAATATAGATTTCAAGTATTCTAGCACCTTGATAATGATTACATTGCTATGTTTCACATTTAACCCTGTTTTCTAATATTGTTTTGGTTGAACATGTTAATCCTCAAATTTTAACAGATTCTTGAATTGTGACTCACCCATGTAGCTTTCTGAATGCATGCTTATTTTGGTGTTGGATTAAGTGGAGTTCTGGCTTGGTGTGTGCGAGTGGGAAGGAACCAACCCAGTGCCCCCGGAGTTCTGGCACCTTCCATCTTTACTTCCTATGTATCCAGGTTAATCTACTCATATTAATTCATGTCTCAAAGTGTGTATTCCAATATCAGGTATCATGATTTGTGCATTTATAAAATTTTGAAATAGGGTCTTGTTCAATGCTTTAGCTGTGTTTGCTCTAAGGGAGATCAACTTATCAAAAGTAAGTTACTTTCTCACCCTTTTATTTAATATTTTTGTGATTGAATGAAAGTCTTAATGAAAGTAATTGACAACCCTTTCTCTGTAAATGATGTTGTGATTGTGGGAGAGGTGTTGTGTTTTTCTCTGTTGCTAGGTAACCTTCTCAACAACAACATTCTACTTAAGTAGGTGAGTAATCAATATTAAAGGAGACTTATAATCATGTTTGGCATTCCTTTCCAGTAAGAAACAGAGTTATATGATTATTTGTTAGTTTAATAGGAATGTATAACCCATGTTAGCAATGTATTATTTTTGCTTAACATTTGAATGCTTCTTTGTATGACATCATAATTTGTGCAATTTATTTTATTTTTTGTGTATGAAATTTTATTTTATAATGGTATTTTATTTCTATTATGAGAAATTAAATGCAAATTTAATTTAAAAATTAATAAATATATAAATTTATTTTTTTTAAACATTTAAATTTACGATACGCAAAAATGTGTGTCATATTCATTTATGACATGGCCTTTCTTGACAGGGGCTTTCTTGATACACATTGCGTGTCATTAACACGCTCGCCATAAGGTTACGACATGCGAATGCATGTTGTCTTCCTTTATGACAGGGCCTTCCTTGATACGCATTTCGTGTCGTAAACGCGCGTCGTAATTGCGCGTCGTAAATGTGCGTCGTAAATGTGCGTCGTCTCTCTTTATGACAAGGCCTTCCTTGACACACATTTGCGCGTCGTCTGAGCCTTTTACGACGCACAATGAGCATCGTAAAAGGCTGTTTTTCTAGTAGTGGACAAATCTTGGAAACTCTGCGAACCAAAAAGCTATACACAAAACTCTCTAAGTGTGAGTTCTGGCTGTGTAGTGTGAAGTTTTTGGGTCATGTCGTTAGTCAAGAAGGGATACATGTGGATCCTTCTAAGGTCAAAGCCATTGAAGGATGGGCGATCCCAACGACACCCACAGAAATTTGTCAAGTGTATGTCTCGCAGGCTATTACAGGAGGTTCATCCAAAACTTCTCTAAAAAAGCCAAGCCACTTACCATGCTTACACAAATAGGCGTACCCTTTGAATGGACAAATAAGCAAGAAGTTGCATTCCGAACTCTGAAGCAAGCACTCTGCAGCGCACCAGTACTATCGCTACTAGAGGGAATAAAGGACTTCGTAGTTTACTACGATGCGTTGAATCGGGGTTTAGGTTGTGTACTTATGCAGCGTGGGAAGGTGATAGCTTATGCGTCCTGACAACTAAAGACACATGAGGTGAATTATACCACCCATGATCTCGAATTGGGAGCTGTGGTCTTCGCCTTGAAGATTTGGAGGCACTACCTTTACGGTACAAAGTGCACCATTTTCACTAACCACAAGAGTCTCCAACACATTTTAAATCAAAAAATGTTGAACATGAGGCAACGAAGATGGGTTGAACTGCTAAATGATTATGAGTGCGAAATCAAGTACCACCCGGGAAAGGCTAACGTGGTAACTAATGCCTTGAGTAGGAAAGTATACTCAAATCATCGTTGGAAAACTCTCTCCATAAGCATTCGATCCCACCTGACCATGCAAATTAAAACAACCCAGTTCGATGCTTTGAAGACAGAAAAAAGAACAAGCGAAGCGTTACGTGGAATGGAAAAGAATTTTGAAGTTAAGAAGGATGTGTTGGATTAGTGTCTAAGTCCATAACTATTTTGGTATGTACTTGACCCAATGGTGCAATATATTATGAGAATAATATATTAAAGGAGAAATCATATTGTTTAATTAATATTAGTCAAGAATTAATTGGTAATTAGTTTTTTGACTAAAAGAGATTAATTAAACTTAAGGGACTAGAATTGTAATTATAAGATAATTGCAATTTGGGCCATGGACTGCCTTATATTAACGGGTGGACGAATTCTATGGGGGAAGCCCATATGAAATCGTCCAAGGCCTTAAGGAAAGGGCTCCATGGGTTGCTTAGGGCTTAAGCATCCAAATTAGGGTTTCCTTGTTAGATAACCCTAATTGCCTCCTATATAAATAGATCCCTTAAGGACCAAAAATGTGGATAAGCAACCTTCTAGGGTTTCACATGATTTTGGGCAGCCTCCATCCTCTCTCCTCTTCATCCTCTTGCTTATGGTGTTTGTGAACCATTAGAGGAGTGACACTTGTGACTCTAAGCCTTCCAAAGTCAGTACAAGGAGATTTGGGATTGTTATTGCTACATAACAATCAAGGTAACTTTATAAACCTATTCTCATGTTAATATGATTATTTGAATGCTAGAACTAGGGTTTATAGTCTCGGATAACTTGCATGTACAATAGAGAAACCTAGATCCAAGAATTAGGGTTTATATGAGCACATAGGATGTCTTATGACCAAAACCCATCAGGATGGAGCCTATTATCTCATGAACCGCATTTAGATCCCTAAGCTTGGAGGATTTATAGAAGTAGTCATTAATGAAGCCCACAAGACAATACTCCATCCATCCAGGTTCTGATAAAATGAAGTTGGATATCAAGCAACATTATTGGCGGCCCAACATGCAGGTAGAGATTGCCACTTATGTTAGCAAATTCCTTACTTGCGCTAAAGTTAACGTGGAATATCAGAAGCCCTTGGGATTACCACAACAACCAGTAATTCCTGAGTAGAAATGGGAAAGGATTGCTATGGACTTTGTGACCAAATTACCCAAGTCAGTAGATGGATTGGATACCATATGGGTAATAGTCGACAAATTGACAAAGCTGCCCCATTTACCTAAGGGCATTGGAGACGAAGCTGCCCGATTTACCTAAGAGATCTAAAAGATGGGAGATTCAAAACGTATGGCTCTAATATAGGTAAAATCCATTAACTAACTTTTTTAAGCTTCTATTCTAGATTCTTAATACATAATGTGATAAGATTACAATTGTTGTTTTGTAGGATCGAAGAAAAGAAAGGAAGCTTAAGGGAAGAAGTGAGCAGAATCTAACCGTGAAAGAATGGTTTTCGATCGCATTTCTCGAAGATTAGATTTTTGAGCTACTACTTAGAGTTAGAATTAGACTGCTAAGAAAGATGTATTAGCATAGTTTTTCAATGAATTGCATTGTAAGGACAAAATTTTTCTGCAATAAAATAAATTTGGATTTTATAATATTTATTTATCCTTGCAATGGCGTATATAAAAAATTGATGTTTGAATATTAGCAATAATGGATTTGGTTCTTATTATGTTATTTATGGAAAGTCGAGAATTTACCAAATAGGGAGAGTTTCTCATCGCCCAAAGTTTCAATTGGACAGAAATTTGGAATCATGCAACTTGGTTGCACGATGAATGAGAAATCTCATATTTGATAATTAGACTAATTCATTGACAAAGTGTCAAGTGAAGGACTAGGAGATCAAGTACACAAAGTTGTGTATTGATCAAAGTACAACATAAGAGTAACAAAGTTATTCGTCATGATTTGCTAAAAGTTTAGTAAATATGATTATACTTATAAGATTAAGTGTAATTCGAAATTGATTAAAAGGGTTTAAATCAATAGCAAAACGAATAAGAAGAATCAAGTAGGCAGAAAGATAAAAGTTTCTCCATTCTAAGAAGAAGGGAGAGTACCTTTTATACTTTATGCTAGGTCTTAATGATTAAGAACCATATCTCAATTGATCCTCTAAGTGAGTCTTAGCACAATTGTATGTCTAATAAGAGGAATCAAGAATTGAAGAAATGGTTAAATCAAAAGGTCAATCGTACTTCATTCCAATAACAAGTCTTAAAGATAAGATTGTGACATCGAGTGAAAAAGTAACGTTTATAACATTCATCAAATGTGGAAAGTTGTGAAGTCTTGGATAAGACAAAGACCAACTAGGACCAATTTATGAAGTATTTTAATATAACCTACACTAACACTTGAATAATTGTTTGTCAAGAAATGGTTATTGACAAGAGAATCCTATATGTCAAGGAGTAAGTGGGAGTCATAATGGTCTTGAAAGGTTTCAAGAACAAATCAAATAAACCTTATCGATCATCACTAGCACACGAGTTGAGGTTTACAACCCATCGTGTTGACATTATTTTGTTTCTGTGCCAATCCAATCGAGTTAATTATGCACGTGAGTCATATGAGTTCTCATTTGAATGCATAAAAGGCAAGGACCTTGATGAATGAAAAGTACATTGATAAGAAAAGGTGAGTTGCTTAACTACTTGGAAGACGTGGTGGGAAGCTGTGCTACCATAAGGCAAGAAATCCAGATTAAGAAAGTTCGATCCATATGAGTTTGAATTTGTCGTAAACTTTGGTTTTGACAAATTCACATTGATAGGAACAAATACACCATTTTAATCTAAGTGTCATAAGATTTACTCCTTCATGAAAATGATTGTGAGGAAATGTTTTCACTAAGAAAGATTTTAAGAAGATAGTGATTGTAAAATTGCATTCTCGAATTCAATTATGGTTACGGTATCCCTTTCCATGATTTGAATTGTGAGGTTTGGCAATTAGTCTTAATTGTTTAGACACACATATGAACTATCTAAGGCAAAGGTGTATAAGTTCAAGAAGCCTTGATAAAAGATTATCAAAGCACTAAGTATTAGAAACATGAACTTAAGAAATTCAATAAGCATTATTTTTCTGAAAGTTAAGTTGTTTCTAAGTACATGTGAAAGCTAGTGGGAGCATAAGTGTTATGTTTATAATAATCATCATGATAGTGGGAGCATAAATGTTATGATTGAATGATTATTAAGGAAAGTATTGCAAGGTTAGCAATATTAATTATAGAAAACAAGAGTCATACTTTGCAAAGTTGTAAGAGTTGAAAGGTTTTTTTGCTATAATTAAGGGAGAGAATATTATGCTTCATTTCAAATCTAAAGGCTTAGGTTGATAAATGTTAATAAATTTAGTCAAAGGTACATAGTGTGTTCTTAAAATTTCGATTATGATTGCGGCATTCCTCTTCACAATTCGAATTTTGAGAACATAGCAAATAAAACATAATGCATTGTGTCCTATACGCTTCGGGTATAGGATCAATTGCAAATGCTTTAATATTTGACCATTCTAAATTTTTTTCCAAATGTCTAGCACATTTAGAGGGAAAAAGGACTAGAATCGGTTTTGACTAAAATAATTAAACAACTATCAAAGGACAATCCGAAGTTCGACGAGGATTGGTTGCTTGTGAGTAGTTGGAAGCATGGTATTGAATGGACCATATCGACATTATTATGAATAGAAAAGATTCTATTAAGAATGAGTTGTCATATGGAAAATATGGAAATGTTTCCATATTGGATGGACCGTATCGACATTATTATGAATAGATAAGATTCTATTAAGAATAAGTTGTCATATGGAAAATATGGAAATGTATCCATATTGGGAATTGAATATTGAAAAATCTATGACTAGATTAGAAACTTTTATGCAAAAGGATATTCAAAGGAATATACTTTGAGTGAGAGACATCATATCTAAGGAATTGTCTTGTAACAATCCCCGATAGAAGACATTGTAATATCATTGGCAATAGTCTTTGTGACTTTGGTGCAGTGACATTACGAAAGGATCGTTGCATAGAATATTAGAATCTAGCATATTCTATAAATAGCAAGAATTTGATATTCTTTCACTTATGAAAAAGGATTTGGAGTTGTGAAATGAGAATGGTTGGAAGTGTGTTCAATTTGATCTATTTCACAAAGTAAGAACCATAGGTAAACATTGTGTGCATGCTAGGAGCATGGGACAAGTGTAATAATTCAAGTAAGAAGTTGATTACCCGAAACGACAAATAATGAGTAATCGGTATGGTGATAAATAAAAGGAGTTTTATTTATACTCGAAGGTTTGAGGCCATATGGGATTAGTATTATTCTTGTGTTTCACTTTGCATGTTTTGACTTCCAGAATAATTGAGTTTATAAAGAATAATCGAATTATTCGAACGGGCCACAGTCGTTCAAATGTTGGAAGTAAGTATGAATGAAGACTGTCATGAATTGGTGTGTGGATTGTCTAAAAGAGTATTAGACATAAGCAAATGTTTGTTGCAATGTTCATGAGTGCTTATGAATAATATTTGAGCATTGGATTAAACCCACGCTCACTTGGATCACTCCATGAATTGTATCAAAGTGATTGGTGAGACGATAACATCTTATATTCTTGAAACCGAGATGTGTGAGTAGTATCTTGCAAATCAATTGCACATTGATAATATGTAAAAGCACCAGTAACTTGGTGTTATAAAACATGTTATTGTGTGTGATTCGGTGAGTAAGTGCAAGCGAGCATTGAATCAAAGTTTATCCGTTCCTTTTATTCAATGTATTGTAAAAGTGATATCTTTGGGCCCCTCGATGATTTGTGATGACAAACGTAAATGCTCGGCCGGGCTAGGGCTAATTTGATTTGTTCAATTAGTCAGTCGTCATAAATCGGAATTGAGATATAGTTCAAAGAGAATGATTTGAAATCATGTCTCATACGATATCTAGAATGGAGGAATATATGATCCCTTATCTAAGGACACGCGTATCTGATAGGATCAGAGTTGACAGCGGCTTTAGAAAGCTACGATTGCAGATCAGGATCTGAAGTCATACGCAGAATAGTTGTTAGACTTATCCAAGTGGGAGACTGTTGGATTAGTGTCTAAGTCCATAACTATTTAGGTATGTACTTGACCAGATGGTGGATGGTCCTTTTGGGTTGCCTTCACCAAAGCAACTTGATAGGATGAATTATGGAGAGAAAGGATTAAATATGATTTATTAATATATTATGAGAATAATATATTAAAGGAGAAATCATATTGTTTAATTAATATTAGTCAAGAATTAATTGGTAATTAGCTTTGTGACTAAAAGAGATTAATTAAACTTAAGGGACTGGAATTGTAATTATAAGATAATTGCAATTTGGGCCACGGATTGCCTTATATTAAGGAGTAGGTGAATTCTATGGGGGAAGCCCATATGAAATCGTCCAAGGCCTTAATGAAAGGGCTCCATGGGTTGCTTAGGGCTTAAGCATCCAAATTAGGGTTTCCTTGTTAGATAACCCTAATTGCCTCCTATATAAATAGATCCCTTAAGGACCAAAAACGTGGATAAGCAACCTTCTAGGGTTTCACACGATTTTGGGCAGCCTCCATCCTCTCTCCTCTTCATCCTCTTGCTTATGGTGTTTGTGAACCATTAGAGGAGTGGCACTTGTGACTCTAAGCCTTCCAAAGTCAATACAAGGAGATTTGGGATTGTTATTGCTACATAACAATCAAGGTAACTTTATAAACCTATTCTCATGTTAATATGATTATTTGAATGCTAGAACTAGGGTTTATAGTCTTGGATAACTTGCATGTACAATAGAGAAACCTAGATCCAAGCATTAGGGTTTGTATGAGCACATAGGATGTCTTATGACCAAAACCCATCAGGATGGAGCCTATTATCTCATGAACCGCATTTAGATCCCTAAGCTTGGAGGATTTATAGAAGTAGTCATTAATGAAGCCCACAAGACGATACTCCATCCATCCAGGTTCTGATAAAATGAACTTGGATATCAAGCAACATTATTGGTGGCCCAACATGCAGGTAGAGATTGCCACTTATGTTAGCAAATGCCTTACTTGCGCTAAAGTTAAGGAGGAATATCAGAATCCCTCAGGATTACTAAAACAACCAGTAATTCCCGAGTAGAAATGGGAAAGGATTACTATGGACTTTGTGACCAAATTACCCAAGTCAGCAGATGGATTGGATACCATATGGGTAATAGTCGACAGATAGACGAAATCCGCCCATTTCCTGCCAATAAAAGAATCCTACAAGATGGAGAGGTTGACCAGGATATACATCAAAGAAGTGGTAAGACTTCATGGAGTGCCAATATCTATCATCTCTGACCGAGATAGTAGATTCACTTTGCGTTTTTGGCAATCACTTCAAAAGGCTATGGGAACACATCTAGACATGAGCACTGCTTATCATCCACAAACGGATGGTCAAAGTGAGTGAACCCTTCAAACCCTTGAAGACATGCTTTGTGCGCGTGTGATAGACTTTGAAAAGTCGTGGGATACCCATTTTCCTTCGATCGAATTCTCATACAACAACTGTTATCACTCAAGCATCAAAGTTGCTCCTTTCGAAGCACTATAAGGGCGTAAATGCAGATCACCATTATGTTGGGCTGAGGTAGGTGATACTCAACTAGCAGGAGGACAGACATCAAGCAATACATTAACAGGACCGGATATCATATGCGAAACAACGGAGAAAATAATTCAAATCAGAGCTCGACTACAAGCATCACGAGACCGACAGAAGAGCTACGCTGATAAACGGCGAAAGCCCTTGGAATTTTAAGTTAGGGATCGGGTGTTGTTAAAAGTCTCTCGATGGAAAGGAGTGATTCGTTTTGGGAAACGGGGAAAACTAAACCCATCATACAATGGACCCTTCGAGATTCTTTCCCGAATCGGTCCAGTGGCTTATAGACTTCATCTCCCTGCCGAGCTCAGCAGTGTACACACCGTGTTCCATGTTTCTAATTTGAAAAAGTTTTTATCCGATGAAACCGTCGTCATTTAACTTGAAGAACTTGAAGTCAACGAAAATCTCTTGTTCGTCGATGAACCAGTCGAAATCATGGACACGGAGGTGAAGAGTACTAAGCAAAGTCGCATTCCGATTGTGAAAGTTCGGTGGAACGCGAAGCATGGACCAGAATACACATGGGAACGTAAACACCAGATGAAGCAAAAGTACCCTCACCTATTCTCGCATCCTTGAATCTAACGTCAAAAAGAATTTCGAGACAAAATTCCCTCTAACGGGGGGATAATGTCACAACTAGGACTTCTGATACATTGTAAACACTTAAAAAAAATGACATTGTAGCTAAAACATGTATGGTGTTTATTTAATGAAAACAAAATACCATCAAATACCCTATACAAACTTTCAAATAGTCAACAAAAGTTGGAAACCCTAAAAATCCCGGTTTAAGTCCATTTTGGACTAGGATTCTCTTATTGGGACTAATGGACAATTAAGCTTCCAATTTGACTATTTTGGGCTTAGAACTCTTTAATGGACCCTAATTGGACCCATTTGCATGAAACTTAGCATTTTGGGCCTCATGAACCTAGAATGGACTAGTTTATCTCTAATGGGCCTTATTGGGCCATAACAAATCTAACTAGCCCTAATGGGCAATAAAACTCATACTTTAATTTATACTGGGTCGTGAACCATCTCCAAAGACCTATTGGGCCGAAAATCATCAAAATGGGCCCATAATATGGACTTAAGCACAAAAGGCCCAAATTCTCCTCTCTCTTCTCTAATTCTCGGTCCAAGTGCAAAACAAAAAAAAAATGAAAATCAAAGACATAAGGAGGGTTAGCCACCTCCTTATTACATTATGGATCTCCATGCAAAACCTCACATGCCTCCATGCACCATCCCCTCACGTCTCTCTCTTCCCCTTTCTTCTTCTTAATTATCAGCCAAAAGGAAAAACCCATACACAAAATTCACTTAAGCTTCTCTCAAGAACTCACAACAACTTCTTCATTTCTCCTTCAAAGTTTTCAATAGTTAGGGGTTTTTCAAGAAGGTTATTCCATAATAATCATCATCATTGGTAAGTTATTGTTTAGATCCATAACCTAGTCTCTTTACTTCATCAAAACTTCTTCCTAACACACACAATTTTCATGATCTACTCCATAGAACCATCTAAGTTTAAAAACTTCCTCAAGAAGTTGCCAGGGCTGACATCTTCTCTCAAATCTTCATCAAAAACAAATGCAAATCTCAAGGTGAGTTCATACCCCTCTATTTTCGGTTTCACTTGTTTTATGGGGGAGAATGCAAGTAAAAATGTCTAGATCTTTGTGTGTTTGTGTGGTATGTGTGATTTTTTTGTGTTTATATGGTATTTATGTGCCTAAAATGAAAGGGATTTCGAGATCTATAGTTCACGAGGAAAAATATGTCATCTAGGATGTATTACACATAACAAGTTAACAAAATCTACCATATAACGGTTAAAATAAACAAGTTACAACATAAGACTCATTATTGGGTTATTTTTGTGAAATAAGCAAAAGTTTGGGGAAAGATTGTCATTCATGGTTTTATTAAGGACCAAAAGAGTCAAAACTATAAAAATATATGTTATGACTAACACACTCTTTAAAGGGCTAGAAATGTAATTTGTAGCTTAATAGGCCAATTTTTGGGCTTTTCGACCCATAGGCCCAAAAATTGCGAAGAAGGTGGTTTTCAAAGGATTGAAATGGTAAAATTCTCAAAAGAAGGGGAAATAGGGTAAACAAAACTAATTCAGGGCTTAAAATGATTTTTTTTACAAACAAGCATAAAAAATGTAAACTTTTTGTATTTTGGGCCAAAATTGTAAAAATTGCAAAAGTTTAGACTTTAACTGAAAAACAACTTACTAGAAGGGCTAAAACTGCCAAAGAGTAAATTTTGAGCTAAAAACATCACTTAAACAAGTCTATGGGTCAAAAGTGTCAAGAAAATGGTTTAAGGGCTTAAAATGTCTGTTTTTTAAAGGACTAAAATTGTCATCTTTACTAATGAATGGTTGTAAGGGGTCAAACCAAAATTTTTGAGTCGGTTATTTTATTCTTAAGATATTGAGTCAAAAGCACCAAATTACAACTTACGAAAATAGAAAGATGAATATACATATAATTCTAAATATCGTTATAAACAACCGACCAGCCTCGTGCCGTTACGAATCTAAAAACCAATCTTTGCGACAATTATACAATACCTAAAACAAAT
This sequence comes from Lactuca serriola, assembly GCF_051521515.1. Classification (NCBI taxonomy): domain Eukaryota; kingdom Viridiplantae; phylum Streptophyta; class Magnoliopsida; order Asterales; family Asteraceae; genus Lactuca; species Lactuca serriola. The sequence goes on along the minus strand of NC_136409.1, from coordinate 1,227,275 downwards.
AAATATTCAAATCTTTGGGCTTGAAAGTTCCTAATCATGCTTATTGGGCCTTTGTGACCCATTAACATGACTTTTGGAACCAAATTATAATAATATATGTTTATTGGGCCTCCTGTGACCCAATTTTAAATTTAAGGGACCCTCAATGGCTTTCAATTGCTATTGGACCTCAGTGGCCCATTGGCATTGCTAGTAAGGTCCAAATAAATCAAATGCGAAATGGGCCAACGTGCCCTTCGTATACCCAATAGCCATAAATAATAAATGGGATTTGTAGGACTTTGTAATCCTCTTTTCCTCATTTATTAGGTTTTCCTTCAATTTAGTAAACATATACAAGTCAATAATCAATGGTAATCAAATTCATGTTAGATTCAGTGAGTAATAACAGGCGGCACCTCTATGGGTCGTTTGTAGTCTGTAGTTATAAATAAAGTCTACTGGAGGGAGAGCAAGTGTTTGTGTATAGATCTATACGGGGATGACTCCCCCACACCTCAGTTGTTCGCTACAGTTAGACTCGGTCAGTCTAGGGTGAAAAAGTCTTAATATCAATTCCGGTGTTCGTAGAATGCGAAGATAGAAGAACTTGTTATTATCATGCATGGTTATAACGACTCACATAAACAAATCTAATACTATCTAAGTAATCAAGGAAAAATCATAATCATTCGTTATGACGTTATAACAATTTGAAACAATTATATTTTCTTATCAGAAAACATTGGGTGTTTCGAGGAAATCAACACCATTCATTTGTACTTTTAAATAACTATAATGTAAAACTTTTCATTTATACATGCTTTGAAATCATTCATGCATAAACCTATGGATCTTCAGACTTTGGTATAAACAATTGTCTTTTTCAGAAAATATAGGATTTTATCGGTTTTATAAACTACACAAAACTTTTTCATAACAACCATGATTATGAACTCACCAACATTCCTATATGTTGACATTTTTTGAAATAACTTGTATTCTCATGTAACAGGTAAGTTGAGGAGTAATACCAAGTATGTTAGGTTATTACGCTTTTGGAAAACTATCAAACAATTTATGTTATGGATATGTAATGTTTAAACAATGTACTTAATGTGAACAATGTCAGTTGTAATGTATTGATGTATGGTGATATTTATGTTACGATTCATGTATATTCATTGTGATGATATTCAATTTAAGTCACGCGAGCCCTCAGACATTTCCGCCGTCTGGTTCGGGGGTGTGACACCCAACCTCCACTTCATTGCTTCTTGTCCTGCTACAGCCCTAATCGCGTGCGTGTGCTTATTTTGTGCATTCTTAAGCTTTGAGGAGGATTTTCTTATTGAAAAGAGTTTGGGGATCAAGCATTCAGAAGCAAGGAGCTTGAAGGACCTGAAATCTATTGTATTTAGCATATTCTAGTAGGTATAAATCGTTACCTAAAGCTCATTTATTCTGCATCCTCTCTTTGGTCAAATTCTAGGGTTTTCATAGTATTATTGGAAGTTATTCTTCTTTGCAATCTCAGATCTGAAGTTGTAACTTTGAGAACTGAGCTCCTTTAGGCTTCTTCGTACATAAAAGTTCCAGGTTGTGCAAGAATAAGACTCTCCCAAGGTGTAAAGCTCCATTGGGTGCATAGATTGGTCATTTAGGGCCCTTAGAACCTTGCATGTGCGTAAATTTTGCAACTTAACATGATAATCATGCTTTAGAAGCTTGGATCTGTAATGTGGAGCCTTTCCATGGCTTCAAAAGCGTCTGCATGGAAGAAGGTCTGCGAGGACTCGGAGAGTTGAATGAACAACTCGGCGAGCCCGATGAAGATGGCCATCAACTCGACGAGTTGGATGAACAACTCGACGAGTCCGTTGAAGTTTGCCTTGAACTCGGCGATTCTTTAGAAGAATCGGCGAGTCGGCTGGGGTTTCTCCCAATTCTTGGAAACGTATGAACTCGGTGAGTTAAAGGAGAACTTGATGAGCCAATAAAGGATTTCACGACTCCTTGAGTTCAGGAAGGACTCGATGAGTAGGTGAACTGCATTCGACGAGTCGAGTCAACATGGACTGTTGACTTTGACTGTGGACTTTGATTTTGACAATGAGTTGACCAGTTGACTTCTGAGAGTATTCTGGTAATTTGGAGATTTATGAAAGAGGATTTTATGGTATCTATAGGTAGTAAAGTTGGTATTGGTGATCCAGGAGTTGAGTTTTCTAGTTCATATGACAGTTGCGAGGTGAGTTATCCTCACTATACTAAGGGGTCTAAGGCAGCAAGGCCGACCCATTGGATATGTTATTCTAGTAATGTTAAATGTTGAGTATGAGTTAGTGTTACATGCTAGTGGTTATGAAAGTTAGGTAGACCTGTAGGACTACCTGTGATGTTATATGATTATCGCATGCTCAGTAGTTATGTTATATGTTATGTGGGTTGGGTTGAGGTTGTACTGCTCCATGCGGTAGCCAACAAACCCAAGAGTATTCCAGATATGAGCTGAGGGCCCGGTAGGCATTCCAGACGCATACTGAGGACTCAGGAGCATTATAGATACGAGTTGAGGGCCCGATAGGTATTCTAGACTCGTACTGAGGGTTCGATGGCATTCCAGATACGAGCTGAGGGCCTGGTAGGCATTCTAGAGTCGTACTGAGGGCCCAGGGGGTAGGCCAGCTTGTAAAGTTGTGGACCATTACATGCTATTTCAGATTTTTATGATATGTTATTGTTGATATGGTTATGTGGACTGTATGTGTATCAGTATTTTCGGGGTAACTCACTAAGGTTTTTGGGCTTACAGTTTCAGTTTATTGTTTCAGGTACCTCAGGGGATCGCGGCAAGGTGAATGTGAGATCATACGGCTCCTCCTATTATGTTTATGTTTCTGGGAAAACTCTAATGATTAGTAATTTTGAAAACAAAGTTGTAATGTTTTGAACTTGACATATTTTTAAAAGTTTAAATTGGTTTCAAATTTTGGAATGTTACATCTTTAACGAAGCAGCCTGTAAAATGACCGTCATTGGGTATACACTCTTACCCACCGCACCCTTGACCGGTGGACGGTCGTTAGCCGAATGGGTAGGATAGGACACAAACATTCATTAATAAGTATAATGAAATAAAAGTAACTAAATGTTTTATAAATTCCAAATCTTAGTTACTTAGGAAAAATATGAATTTTGTGTTAATCCATGAAATCACACATTGCACCTTATTGGTTGTTAGTGGAGCGTGTGTGTTTAACCAGCACGCTAATATGGGACAAATGAAGGATGTAAATGGGTAGCTCGTAGGTTATCATAGATCAATGGAACGTGTCTAGTTAACCGGCACATTGATTAGGTGATAAATGACTTCGACAGTACTAAGCTAATTTGCATGGTTATTCACAGCTTGCTCGTGATCCTCGGTATCCCAGTCACAAACTTGAAGGGCATAATCGATATTAAACTTGCCATTGAAAAGTTCAATGAATCTCAAAAGATCTACTAATTTCATTTAAAACCTAATTCATCTAAAATTTCGTTTTCGTGGTGGAATTGGTAAATCGTCATTTACCTACCTTCAAATAATTTACAATTGGATTACGGCATCACTCTTCCGAATGTGAATTATTGTGTTGGATACTATCCTTAATATTTCATTTGGGTGTTATATTAAGGATTAAATCAAATTACTTGAATTTCTCCCCTGTAGATCTCAAGTGTTGACAACTATGGTCTTCCTTATCCTTTTGGAAAAAAAAGTTTACTCATGAATATGATATTCCACATGGCGATCAAGGTGAAAGATCAATCTCTTTGTCATATATTGGTGGAACTAAAAATCATACTTCACTTCCTTCACCTCCTCCAATAATTCTCCTTGACCCACAATGTTCGTTGACCTGAAAAGTTCAAGGTCACTCAAGCCCTACTGGCAAGCAAACATGAAGATGGAATGTCTGTATGTGCTCACGTCTTGGTGATGAAGTTTCATTTTGACAGGTTGGGAATGTTGGGTGTTGTTTTACCAAGAAAGTTGGCTATTGACTTGGTTCTTTAATAACTTCCCCAGTCGTATGGTTAGTTTGTTAAAGACTATTATATGACAGATCACGACGTGACCCTTATTGATCTTACACATTTGCTAATTGTTGCTGAATCAACAACGATTTGGCGCATTGGTCAAGCTAATTGGAAATTGAATTGCAATTCCGATTCTACAACTGAAAAAACAATATTATGTGAAAACTACATAGCTGAAAACCTCGATTTCAACCCATTCCAGCTTGATTTCTCTATGCGTTACATTCTTGAACTAACTATGGTTGGCCCGTTTTGATTTTTTGATGTGTAGATGCTAGCATGGGTTTGTGTTTTAGAGGAGGAGTTGTCGGGTGTTGACTTATGGAAATTCATAAAATAAATGGTAAACAATGAGGACCCAATAAGACACTAAACCAAAAATTAGACAAACTAGACAAGTGAATAAAACTTTTATTTTTTACTTTTCACAAAAGCATTGAAGTCGGAGGTTCACCCTTGAAATTGATTTGAATAACGAGAACTAGGATTTTGGGTTGATTGGATTTTGAGAGAAATGTGATAATAAAAACAAGAAACGTCGACATGTACAACCCATTTTGAGGCATTAGAAGTAGTAGGAGGTAGGGTTTCATTATTTTCGAATATGGTGGGTGATGGAATAAACGGTGACAATGGTGTTGCAGCACCCGTGGACAAAAATGGCGGAGAGTGAGAGATGGAATGAAGTTTGAAGCCTAAATCGACCAAAGAAGGGTTTTCTAATTTCTATCCTTTCCTAAATATGGTAGACGGGAGGTGGAGTGGGAGTCACTACTGGAGCAGGTCGTTGTAGATCACGTCTACATCTTCTTCACCTTCCTCTTTATCTCCTGTAAGAAAGAAAGAAAGTCCACACACAAATGGTGGTTCATTGGAACACCCCATTTTTGGTATGTAATTTAAATAAAGTACTTTCCGTTCTTAAGAGTTACTCGATGAGTTAGTAGCCCAACTCGTCGAGTAGAGGAAAGATTTGCACGTGTTTTTAGCGGGAGACTTGACGATCCCGTATTCCAGACTCGGCGAGTCTGCCTGTCCGGAAGGAATCCTAAATCCCAGGGTTTGTACCATATTTAAATGTCATTATAGCCTCCCATCCCAGCCTCCAGCACCTCTAGAGCATTTCTCTGTAACCCTAGTCTCCATTGTTGAGCTTGAATGTTTGTGCTAGTTTCAAAGTTGTAGAAGAGAAGCAAGGAAAGAAGGCCAATAGAAGAGAAAGGATATCTAGAATCTAGCTTCCATTTGCTATATATTCTGGTAATAAAGTGATCACCTTGCCCATTCTCCCATTTAACCCTCTTTTATGCTTGTTTATGTTTCTCTTGGAACTTTATATGATTCAAAATCAATATGTGAACTCTCCTTAGGATGGAAACCATAGATCTTGATGTTATTGAGCTCCAGGAGCTCAATGTAGCTACCTTTATGAAAATATAGCCTATTTCCAAACCCTAAGTGCTTATTGTTGGATGATTTTGGTGTTCTATCCCTATTCTCTTGTGCATGGATGTCGAGTTGGAAAATTTACATGTAAAACCTTCCCTAGAAGCCCTGATCTATGGATTGCATGCACTGAAATCGAATAGAATTGACTGTATACTAATGGCATGCATGAAACTCGACAAGTCGTCCTTTGGACTCGACAAGTCCAAGGTAATCTTCTTGCCTCAAGAACATACTAGACGATTTGTTCACACAACTCAGTGAGTCACAGACTGGACATGTTCATATGATGAAGGAGAACACGGAGTTGTTCATACAACTCGGCGAGTCGTATGAAGTTAGACTCGATGTTAGTATTGAAATAGAAATCGTCGAGTCTCTGCCAAACTCGACGAGTAGAAGCAGGTAGAGGATCAGAAAGAATGTTGGGGACTCGGCGAGTTGGCGGCCTAGCTCGACGAGTCTGGTCAACTGAAAGATGACTTTGACCAGGATGTTGACTAAGGGTAAAATAGTCTTTTTACCTTGAGATTAGTTATCAGTATTTGATTTAGTTTTTATGTGATTTGTAGCCAGGGAGTTCCGGCACAGCATTCAGAGACTTTCAGACTTAGCGATTCAGCAGCTAGCGTTACGAGGTGAGTTTTCCTTCCAGTAGGAATGGGTCTACGGCCACAATATTGGCCCGTTTAGTTAGAAATAGTTTTGAACTTTGGTTCGATGCAGTAACTTAGTGTGCTTGATGTCTTTGTGAGCATGTCTTTGTGTTATGTGTTCCGAACTTCGGTTCGATGCAGTACGCCTTATATGTGTTCATGCTAATAGTTATGTTATGCCACGCAATGTTCAGTCAGTTTCCGGAATTTGGTCTGATGCAGAGGGCAAGGCTGTGGTTAGTTCTGGTCTTTTGTCCGATACAGTTTCCGGACTTCGGTCCGATGCAGGGAGCAAGGCCCTGGTTAATTCCAGACTTTGGTCCGATGCAGTTTCCGGACTTCGGTCTGATGCAGAGGGAAGGCCCTGGTTAGTTCCAGACATCGGCCCGATGCAATTTCCGTACTTCGGTCCGATGCTGAGCGCAAACCCGTGGTTAGGTCCGGACTTTGGTTGGATGCTCTTTTCGGACTTTGGTCTGATGCAGTGGGCAAGGCCCAGTAGTTGCTTTGTGTGTTACTGTATGGTATGTGGTAGTTTTGGGGAGCTCACTAAGCTTCCTGCTTACAGATTTAATTTTTAATTTCAGGTACCTCAGCTAGCAAAGGGAAGGGATCGGGTTTATGGCATGGCACATACCACGGTTTAGCTTGGGAGATAGACTCTAATATTCTGATATGAGTTTGACACTAGTTTCGATTTAATAAATTTATTACGATATTTTGAGATACATGATTCATAGTTTTACCTTTTGGTAATTGATATTATCGTTTAGTAAAGTTTTCAAACAAAAATTTTTGGGTGGTATTATTGGGATGTTTCAAAATGGTATCAGAGCCTTGGTTTGAGGGATTCGGGCACACTCTAAGGAGTGTCTAAACTCAAACTAAGGAATTGGCATAAGGTTTTAAAAAGGAAAACATTTTCTAAAGAAAACTTTTGGAAAAGAAACTTAAAAAGAAAAGAGTTTTTGAAAAACTCAAAGAAAAAGGTGGGGTGCATGTTATCAACAAAGCTCAAGTAAGTACTCCCAAATTACCCATACAAGTTTATGTTATGATTATCGGTTATAGTTACAGTAGAAGAACATGCTAGAATAGGAATACAAATCTAGGAGCATGCCTTATGTGCCTGCTATTTGTGTTTCAACTTTATGAGAATTGCATCCTAGTATTGAGTAGACAGTAGTAGGATAGCCTGTTTAGGTTATGCCTAATAGTATAAGCTTAGCATTGTATCCTAGTACAGTCTCTTGTTGTGAGGATAGATTTGTTTGAGTAGTTTCCTTTGTCTGAATGTTGCTTGCTTTGTGTCTTGTGGGGCTTGGACTGATGGGAGTTAGCTATTAGGTGGATACATTAAGTCACATGCAATTAGGGTTGAATAATCTCATAGTGTTGGATTTAACCTATTGCACAGCTCTTGTTTGAGTCCTAACAGTTGTAGGGATGAGTCCCTTACTCGTTGGACTATCTGAGCCTCATTGCATGTGATGGTATCTATGTAGTAGCTAATTTGCATTACAATGAGGCCTTCAGCAGCTGAGGACTAGTTTTTGGGAGAGTCAGAGATTTCCCTAGAGCAAGCCTAGGATGAGAGTAACGCAGATCAGTGGAAGTAGAATTGACTTGGTAGAGTTAAGGCAGTTCTTGAGGAAAGTACGGATAAATGTGGAAGGGTGTATGGGCCCATACTACTGAAAGCAGAGGATCCGTACTTGAATCGAGGAAGGCTGAGATGAGACCAGGAAACTGTAGTAGTAGCGATCCCGCGAGATATATTTGTATTCTTGACATCTGTCATTATGTGTTTGGATGAGAAGACTAGGGAGTTTCTCTCCTCAGAGGTTACTCGCATGATACTCAAGCAGACTCCTATAATCTTCGGTTCGATCAAAGAGGGTATTTTGGAGCTAATGGATGAGAGGTTGAGCATATTCTGTGATGAGATGATGAGCCTGATGGGGTCACATACCCTCACATTCAGGTAGTTCAGATATTGTGGAGCTCCAGACTACCATGGGGTGCGGGACCCCATAGCGAGTACTAGGTGGTTGGCAGACGTTTTTGGAATAGTGTCTAAGGCTGCAACTATATTAGGCAAGTATTTGACCCGATTGTGCATGGTCCTTTTGGGTTGCCTTCACCATAGTAACTTGATAGGATGATTTATTATGAGAGAATAAATATTATTAATATATTATGAGAATAATATAAGGAATAATAATATTGTTCTTTGATTAATATAAGTCATAGAATTAATTAGAATTAATTTCGTGACTTAAAGAGATTAATTAAATAAGAGGGTATAAGCTGTCAATTGTTTGATAGTTACACTTTAGACTGTAAATCCTTATTGGATGAACGATGGACGGATTCTAGGGCTAGGGATAGCCTCAAATCATTCAAGGCTTATCTAAGGAAAGGATTTGGATTGCTTTAAGGAAAGATTATCCAACTAGGGTTTAAGGTGAAACCCTTAAGGAGTCTACAAGTATAAATAGACCCCATGAGCAAGGGAAATCGGTATCTCATAAAACATAGAGAACCCCTGGCCGACTTCCTCTCCTAACCTCTCTCTCAAATCATCCTCCTTGCTAGTTGGTGTTTGTAAGTCATTAGAGGAGTGACAATTGTGACTCTAAAGCTCCAAGACAACAAGATCAAAAAAGAGATTCAAAGGTAAACTTCTAGATCTGATTTTGTATTGGTTTTATACCTAATTAGTCATTAGAAGTCTTGGATTCAAAGCATGTTTAATTAGAAAGCCTAGATCCAAGCATTAGGGTTTTGCATGCGCACATAGGAAAGTTCTTATGGCTAAAACCCATCAGTGGTATCAGAGCCTAGCTTGGTTTCTATTAAATTGTTGCTTGTTTGTTTGAAACTTGTTTGCAGAATTCGATTTTTGTGTTTCTGAGTCATGGACTCGGCGAATTCCATAGTGGACTCGGCGAGTTGGCCTAACTCGGCGAGTCCCTTGGTGCACTCGGCGAGTCCAAGCGTCAGGAAAGGCCAAATTCGGGATTTTTTGATGATTATCTTATGGAAACTTACCTTAATCATATTAGATCAACCCTAATCCGATTTTTAGATATATATGACTATAATCTTGATCTAATTAAAAATATTTATCAACTAATAAAATATTTAATTTCCTTATATGATAATTAATTAATTATTTTGATTAAATTGGTAATTATCTTGCTAGAAATCTTGAATAAATCAAATATAGATAATTAGGGAATTAATTGTTAATTAAAATTATTTGTTATTTGATCCTCCATGTTTTAAATGTTTAAAACTTGTCCTCAAGTTTTGAAATTTATGTTTTGTGATTAAAGGTTTTAATTTAGACAATTTAAATTTCAAACCCTAGATTTTTAAAAGTTTAAAATACAACCCTATACTAATATAATATTACAAGATTAATATATATATATATATATATATATATATATATATATATATATATAACTAAAATGCTAGTCTTACCGTTAGTAGGCCTCATTCACGAAGCCGATCTATAAGGTGGATATAAGGTTGCGGCCTATAAAATGGCGCTTAATGGGTGTACACTCACACCCACCGCTTGCTTGATCGGTGGAGGGTCGTTAGCCAAACGGGTAGGATAGGGCAACCTCATCCTCTCATTAAAAGTATAATATGAAATACAAAGTAACAACATGTTTTATTTTAAATTTCCCAATCTTAGTTACTTTAGGAAAATTGAATTGATGCAATCCCATGAAATTACACTTTGCACCCTTGCTAAGAAGTTAGTGGAGCATGTGTGGTTTACCGGCACACTAATTGGTTCTAAGCAAAGGTGGCAAAGGGTGATTCATTGTTTATCATAGTTCGATGGAGCGTTTGTGGTTTACCGGCACATCGAATAGGTGATCGTTACAATGAAGGCACCATGTGAATTTGCATGGTAATTCACACCCGCTTTGTGATCCTCAGTATCCCAGTTACAAACAAGAGGGGCATATCAAGATTTAAACATGCCATTGAATAGTTTAAATGAATCTCATCCGAACCTAGGAATTCTCAATACATTTAGGACTTAAAGTTATGTTTTTTATGGTGGAGAATTAGTGAATCGTCATTCACTTACCTTCATATTATTTGCATGTTGGATTACGGTATCCCTTTTCTAATATGTAAATATTGTTGTTGGATCCTAGCCCTAATTTTTTTATTAGGTGATAATTAGGGATTCATATTCTAATCTATCTTTGTCCTTTCTATTTGTAGTTGTCGAATGCAAACAACGCTGCTGCTAGTTCTTTCACATTGATGAGCCTTTGTCAAAAGGTCACTTTCGATGGGACGAACATTAGCGAATGGATAAGATACATTCGCACCATTGCTCGCTATGAGGATAAGGAGTATGTCCTCGATGAGAAGCTCGAGAAAATCAACCCTGAAATCGCTACTCCAGCTGAAATGACCGCTTTTGAAACTCATGAGCGCGAAGCAATGAAGGTACATTGCATCATGATAGCTACCATGAACTCCGAATTCCAAAAGTCCTATGAGGACATGTACCCGTACGAGATGCATCAAGACCTATTGGAGAGATACCACCAAAACGCGAGACAAGAGCGTTATGAGATTTTCACTAACATGATTTCCAATAAGATCGGTCATGGAGAGTCTCTTACCGTGCACCTGCAAAAGATGCAAAGGTATGTCGACCGCCTTCGCAAGTTGAATGTTGACTTTGGGGAAGACTTGGCGATCGACATGGTGCTTCACTCTTTGCCTCCGAGCTACAATCAGTTTAGGATGACCTACCACATGAACAAAGAGGAGGTCACCCTAAGCAAACTCCAAGGTATCTTGAGGGTCGCTGAGAGCAACTTCAAGGACAGGTCTGTTGCACCAACTCCCAATCCACCCACTGCTCCTGTCTTGGCTATTGGACAAGGGAAGGGAAAGAAGAGGAAGGCTTCATCTAAGAACTATCGTAAGGTTAAAGCCCGAGATGGTGCCTCTTCAAGTGGGACCAAAGTTGATCCTGCTAAACCCTGCCCTAACCCAAAGGAGGCAGAGTGCCACCACTGCCATAAGATAGGACATTGGAAGAGAAGCTGCCCAGAGTACCTGAAAGCCATCAAGGAAGGAAAGATCAAGCCATCTTTCGTAGGTATATACACAATTAAATCTAACGATTCATCTCATGCTATTTCTTGGGTTCTTGATACCGGTTGTGGTTACCACATTTGTTCTAATGTGTAGGGACTAAGAAGAAATAGGGATGTGGAGGCTGGAAGAATAAATCTAATCATGGGGAACAGAAGATCGTCCCCTGTGACCATGATTGGAGTGTATTCTTTAGTTCTTAGGAATGGTTTAAGTTTAGATTTGAACAATTGTTGCTATTCGCCAGAAATGGCTAGAAACATCATTTCATTTCATGGTTTGTTTAGACAAGGCTTTAGATTTTCTTTTAATAACGAGAATGGTTCTATTTTGGCTTATCTAAATGGTGTCTTTTATTTTGAAGCTATACCATGTAATGGAATTTATGAAACTGTTATGACTGTTGATAAGTTAGGAAATGATGTTTTGAACATAGATTCTTCCAATAGTATGGATAGAGCATCCTTGTGGCATTGTCGTCTTGGACATGTCAACAAGAAACGCATAGCCTAACTCCAAAAGGATGGAGTGTTGGAGTCATTCGACCTTAGGGAAGATGACATGTGCGAGTCTTGTTTACTTGGAAAGATGACTAAGTCACCCTTCACAAGTACATGTGAAAGGGGTGAGGGTCTATTGGACCTAATACATACCGATGTATGTGGACCGTTTAGATCAACCACGAAGGATGAGAACCGCTTCTATGTGACTTTTACCGATGACTATAGTAGATATGGGTATATCTATTTAATCAAGCAAAAGTCAGAAACTTCTGAAAAGTTCAAAGAGTTCAAGAATGAAGTGGAGAATCAATTGGGCAGGAAAATCAAGATGCTTCGATCCAATCGAGGAGGAGAGTACCTAAGTCTTGAATTCGATGATTATCTCAAGGAGTGTGGAATAGTTTCACAATTGACGCCACCTAGGACACCACAATTGAATGGTGTGGCAGAAAGGCGTAATCGAACCTTATTTGATATGGTTCGCTCTATGATGAGTCGTGCTTCACTACCTATCTCTTTTTGGGGGTTTGCCTTAGAGACTGCCGCCCATATCCTTAACCGAGTCCCTACTAAGGTTCCCAAAACACCTCACGAGATTTGGACAGGGAAAGCTCCCTCGTTAGCACACATCAAGGTTTGGGGTTGCGAGGCTTTCGTAAGACGAGATACTCACGACAAGCTCGAACCTCGTAGTGAGCGATGTATTTTCATCGGCTACCCGCAGAATCCTTTGGATATCTCTTCTATAGACCGAAGGACAATGTTGTCTTCGTTGCAAGAAGAGGAGTTTTCCGAGAGCAAGAACTCATAAGCCAAGGAGACAGTGGGAGGCAAATCGAGCTTGAAGAGATTCAAGAGTCGATAGATGAAGGAACCTCTACCGCTAGCACTCAACCCGAGGAGGAAACTCCGGTTGAACCGATTGACGAGTCCTTACCTACTAGACGTTCCGATAGAGTTAGAGTTCAACCCCAGTTTTATGGTTTTCATATTACTACCGAAGGGGACACGTATATTAGTGATGGTACACTAATAAATCTTGATGAACCTAATAGCTATGAGGAAGCCATGGCAGGCCCGGAGTCTGCGAAATGGAAAGAGGCAATGGATAGCGAGATCCAATCCATGTATGACAATCAAGTTTGGAATTTGGTTGATAATCTGCCCGAACGTAAGACCATTGGGTGCAAATGGATCTTCAAGAAGAAGACCAACGTGGATGGAAACGTACACACATATAAAGCGCGATTGGTCGCGAAGGGCTTTACTCAAACTCCCGGAGTTGACTATGATGAGACCTTCTCACCAGTTGCGAAGATAAAATCTATTAGAGTGATGCTAGCGATTGCCGCATTTCATGATTATGAGATTTGGCAAATGGATGTCAAGACCGCTTTCCTTAATGGGAATTTGGCTGAGGATGTTTACATGGCTCAGCCAGAGGGGTTTGTGGATCCGAAGCATCCGAATAGAGTGTGTAAGCTTGAGAAGTCCATTTATGGACTTAAGCAAGCATCTCGCAGATGGAATCTTTGCTTCGATGAGAAAGTTAAAGAGTTTGGATTTGTACGAAGCGAAGATGAATCGCGTGTATATGTCAAAGCCAATGGGAGTATAGTAAGCTTCCTCGTTCTTTATGTCGATGACATATTACTCACAGGAAACGACATCCCAACTCTGCAGGAAGTTAAGTCCTGGCTCGGGAAGTGCTTCGCTATGAAGGACCTCAGAGAGGCTTCCTATATTTTGGGAATAAGGATAGTGAGAGAAAGAAGTAAGAGACTAATTGGACTTAGTCAGAACACTTACTTAGAGAAGGTACTAAAGCGTTTTAGTATGGAAAACTCGAAGAAGGGAGAATTACCAATACAAAGTAATGCCAAGTTGAGTAAGACTCAATGTCCGAGTACCGAAGTTGAAATAGCAGAAATGAGCCGAGTACCATACGCTTATGCAGTTGGCACAATCATGTACGCTATGACTTGTACTCGCCCTGAGGTTGCCTTTGCTTTGAGCATGGTTAGTAGATATCAAGGGAACCCTGGCAGAGCCCATTGGATTGCAGTGAAGAACATCCTTAAGTACCTTTGGAGGACGAAGGAATGGTTCTTGGTCCTCGGTGGGAGTGATGACTTAAAGGTGCGAGGGTATAGTGACTCCAGCTTTCAAACCGACAGGGAAAACTACCGTTCGCAGTCGGGTTGGGTCTTTACCTTGAATGGAGGAGCAGTAACTTGGAAAAGTTCAAAACAAGAAACCGTAGCTGATTCAACGTGCAAATCAGAGTACATTGCAGCGAGCGAAGCGTCGAAGGAGGCAATATGGATTAAGAACTTCATCGGTGATCTTGGAGTTGTACCTGCCATAAAGGAGCCCATGGAGATTTTTTGTGATAATGAAGGAGCGGTTGCCTTGACCAAGGAACCGAGAGATCATGGTAGATCACGACATATCGACAGAAAATATCATTTTATTAGACATTTGATGATTAAATAAAGGAGTTTTATTTATGAGTAATGTTACTGTCTTATGTTAATTGTTTAACTATTGTTTCACTTTGCATGTTTTGACTTCCAGAATAATTGAGTTTATTAAGAATAATCGAATTATTCAAATTGTCCACAATCGTTCATATGTTGGAAGTAGATATGAATGAGGATTATCATGAATCGGTGTGTAGATTGTCTAAATGGTATTAGACATAGCAAAAGGGTTGTTGTAACGTTCATGAGTGCTTATGAACTGGTTTTGAGCATTGGAACAAACCCGCGCTTGCTGGAATCACCATATGGAATATGATATAAAAGGGTGATCGCAAGACGATAATATCATATAGTCTTAAAACCTAGATATATGGTTTGTTATTTGTTAATTTCTTGTACATTGATAATGCGAAAACGCATCAGTAACTCAATGTTATAGAACACATTGTTGTGTATAGTTGATTAATGAATAAGTAAATGCATATAAGTCGAAGTTTATCTGTAACTTTCATCCTAAGAAGGTAAAAGCGATATCTCGACCGCTCGATGATTTGATTTGACTTATGTGTCGGGCCCGGTCAGAACTGAATTGATGTGTTCGATTAAGTTCTATGTCAAATAAATCAGAGATCGAGAAACCTAAATGCTTGACTGATCATTCCATAGAATTGTCAGCATGATATCTAACAGAGGACTGTACGATCCCTTATCTAAAGGACAAGATTGATTAGATCAGAGTTTGACAGTGTCTTTGAGAGCTTTGATTGCAAATCGGATTGTACTTGTGTATATAGCTACTAGACTTATCCAAGTGGGAGATTGTTGGAATAGTGTCTAAGGCTACAACTATATTAGGCAAGTATTTGACCCGATTGTGCATGGTCCTTTTGGGTTGCCTTCACCATAGCAAATTGATAGGATGATTTATTATGAGAGAATAAATATTATTAATATATTATGAGAATAATATAAGGAATAATAATATTGTTGTTTGATTAATATAAGTCATAGAATTAATTAGAATTAATTTCGTGACTTAAAGAGATTAATTAAATAAGAGGGTATAAACTGTCAGTTGTTTGATAGTTACACTTTAGACTGTAAATCCTTATTGGATGAAGGATGGACGGATTCTAGGGCTAGGGATAGCCTCAAATCGTCCAAGGCTTATCTAAGGAAAGGATTTGGAATGCTTTAAGGAAAGATTATCCAACTAGGGTTTAAGGTGAAACCCTTAAGGAGTCTACAAGTATAAATAGACCCCATGAGCAAGGGAAATCGGTATCTCATAAAAAGTAGAGAACCCCTGGCCGACTTCCTCTCCTAACCTCTCTCTCAAATCATCCTCCTTGCTAGTTGGTGTTTGTAAGCCATTAGAGGAGTGACAATTATGACTCTAGAGCTCCAAGAAAACAAGATCAAACAAGAGATTCAAAGGTAAACTTCTAGATCTGATTTTGTATTGTTTTTATACCTAATTAGTCATTAGAAGTCTTGGATTCAAAGCATGTTTAATTAGAAAGCCTAGATCCAAGCATTAGGGTTTTGCATGCGCACATAGGAAAGTTCTTATGGCTAAAACCCATCAGACGTTGCTAACGCATTCTGGACCAGCAGATGTCCCGAGGGGGACAAGGTCCGACTAGCATCCTGTCTTTTGAAGGACTGGGCACGCAAGTCATGGGAGGAGATCGGGCATATCATTGGGCATGACGCAGCTCTTGATGCGATGACATGGGATAATTTTACTACCAGGTTCAAAGCCGAGTTTGCACCAGTTATTGAGGTGCAGCAGTTACCTATAGAGTTTTAGGATCTCACTCAGAATATAGAGACAGTGGCAGAGATTATCGCCATGTTCAGGGAGAGGGCTCTTCTCGTTCCTCCGTATGCAGCTGATGAGGAAATCAAGAAGGCATGTTATCATGAGATGTTGCGGAGTGATATCTGTCAGTTTGTGACCCGATCCAGCTATAAGACGCTGGATGAGATGAGTGCGACGGCTCGTGAGAGGGAGATAGATCTGGAGATGGAGAGGAATAGGAAGTCAGAGGTGGCTACTGGTGCGGGGAGTTCGGGCAAAAGGCGCAAGGTATTGGATTATAGGTCCAGGGGACCGCAGATCCACAATCGGTGTGGAAAGTGTGGGAGATTACACGATGGGGTGTGCTAGGCAGGGAGTCCCGGTTGCTACAAGTGCGGCCAGACCGCGCATATGAGCAGAGATTGTATAGCTACTACCACCACCACCACAAAATCTGATCTGATTTGCTTCATTTGCAATCAGAGGGCACATAAAAAGGCCTAGTATCCGAGTTTGGCAGCTGCAGGGAAGGTGGCAGCACTTGCCCCTGCTACTTTGAGGATTACAGACAGCCGTCAGGGCTCGGGTGAGGCGCCAGTGGCGAAGAGTAGGGCTTTCCAGATAACAGCAGAGGAGGTGCGAGTGACTCCTGATGTGGTGGAGGGTATGTGTTTTCCTCTTATCTTTTTATTGATATTGATTGTTTCTCAAGGTTATATGTTCTTGTTTAGGGTCGTTCTTAGTGAATGACATTGCAGCTATAGTATTGTTTGACTTAGGGGCTACCCGATCATTTGTTTCACTTGCGCTTATCAATAGATTTAGCAGAGCTCCGGGGGAGTTGGATTGTCCACTTGAGGTTGAGATAGCAGATGACAGGACCATCAGGGTCGCGAGAGTACATAGGGGGTGTTCTCTACAGTTATTTGATTAAGGTTATATTGGGTATGCATTGGCTGAGCCCCAATGGGGCAATGATTGATTGTGAGTTGCAGTTAGTGAGGGTGCGCACTCCCAGTGGGAGAGAGTTAGTGATTCAGGCTGAGAGGCCGCAAAACAGACTAGTCCTTTGTTCAACAACGAGACCGAGACGCTACATTCAACCGGGTTGCGCAGGGTACGAAACCTATGTTATAGATGCCCAGGAGAAGGGTAAGGCATCAGTTGATGATGCACCAGTAGTGCGAGAGTATCCGGACGTTTTCCCAGAGGACTTACCTGGGATACCTCCGTAAAGACAGGTCGAGTTTCGGATTGACCTGGTTCTGGGTGTGGCTCCGATAGCCAAGGCACCATATCGGTTGGCTCCTCCAGAGACACAAGAGTTGTCTAGGCAGCTGCATGAGCTGCTAGACAAGGGTTTCATCAGGCCGAGTAGTTCACCGTGGGGAGCCCTGATCCTATTCATGAGGAAGAAGAATGGGTCGCACTGTATGTGCATATAATACAGGGAGCTGAACAAGATAACGGTGAAGAACCGTTACCCACTCCCGAGGATAGAAGACTTGTTTGACCAGCTTCAGGGAGCATCTTGGTTCTCCAAGATTAATCTACGGTCAGGATATCACCAAATGCCGGTCAAGGATATGGATGGGCAGAAGACCGCTTTTAGGACCCGCTATGGTCATTATGAGTTTATGGTGATGCCGTTCGGGCTCACCAACGTTCCAGCCGTGTTCATGGATCTCATGAACCGCGTATGCAGACCGATGGTGGATCGGTATGTGATAGTGTACATTGATGACATATTGGTTTATTTCAAGACATAGGAGCAGGATAAGGAGCACCTGAGAGAGGTGCTAGAGACGCTGAGGAGGGAGAGACTTTTCACGAAGTTCTCCAAGTGCGAGTTCTGGTTGCGCAAGGTGCAGTTCCTTGGACACCTCGTCAACTAGAAGGGTATACTAGTAGATCCAGCCAAGATAGAGGCCATGATGCAGTGGGAGGTCCCGAGGTCTCCAACTAAGATTTAGAGCTTCCTAGGATTCGCAGGGTAGTATAGGAGATTCTTCCAGGATTTCTCCAAGATAGCAATTCCGCTCACTCGACTGACCAAGAATTCGGTGGTGTTTCGTTAGGGGCCTGAGCAGCAGGCAGCATTTGAGACCCCCAGACAGCGATTGTGCAAGGCGCCGATTCTTACCATGCCAAAGGGAGTAGGGGATTTTGTAGTCTACTGTAACGCTTCGATCATAGGTATGGGAGCGGTTTTGATGCAGCGAGGTCATGTGATAGCTTATGCCTCTAGACTGTTGAAGCCTCACGAGGTTAACTATCTGAAACATGACTTAGAGTTGGGGGCAGTATTGTTTACCCTCAAGATTTGGCGACATTACCTCTATGGAGTCCGTTATACCATTAACACGGATCACAAGAGTTTGAGGTACCTCATGGATCAGCCGAATCTGAACATGAGGCAGCGCCGATGGTTAGACATAGTAAAGGATTATGACTGTGAGATCCTTTATCATCCGGCAAAGGCCAACGTAGTGGTCGATACCCTGAGCCGCAAGGAAGTAGCAGCCCCGATCATGGATATATGTCTGAGGATGACAGTGATTACCCCATTGTTGGATCGGATTAGAGAGGCATAGGTTGAGGGCCTAAAGGAGGAGATGCAGAAGTGTGGGAGGATTATGGAGCGAGTAGCTTCCTTTGACTGTGACAGTCGAGGATTATTGACCCTTCATGGGAGAGTTTGGTAACCCTACTGGGGTGGAGTATGGAAGGTGTTGACCGAAAAGGCTCACAAGTCTTGGCTCTCCATCCACCCAGGGGCGACAAAGATGTACAGGATCTTCGACCCGATTATTAGTGGCCCTGCATGAAGCGGGACGTAGCTTGGTACGTGGAGAGGTCAGGATGGTCCAGGCGGAGCATCAGAGACCCCATGGCAAGATGCAACCATTATACATTCCCGTGTGGAAATGGGAGGATATCACTATGGATTTCATCACTAAACTTCCCGAGACCGCATGTGGAATTGATTCGATTTGGGTCATACTGGATCGGCTGACCAAGAGGCGCACATTTCATACTGATTTAGGAGAGCATATCGGCCGAGAAGCTAGCCGATATTCATGTGTGCAAGGTAGTGGCACGACATGGAGTGCCTGTATCAGTAGTATCAAATCGACACGTCCAGTTCACTTCTAGGTTTTGGAAGCGGTTTCATGACGAGATGGGGACTCGTCTTCACTTCAGCACTGCTTTCCACCCTTGGACAGACGGGCAGAGCGAGAGGACAATTCGGAATCTTGAGGACATGCTTCAACCATGCGTCCTAGACTTCGGTGGCAGTTGGGATACGTATCTTCCATTAGCGAAATATTCGTAAAACAACAGTTACCACGCCAACATTGACCGCCCTCCCTTCGATATGCTCTACGGGACGAAGTGTAGGACCCCGATTTGTTGAGGCGAGGTCGGTCAGAGAGTCATCGTTAGTACTGAGGTGGTGCTCAAGACCACAGAGTTGATCCAGCATGTCTGTTGGAGACTGCAGATTGCGCAGAGTCGGCAGAAGAGTTACGCCGACAAGAGGTATTCAGAATTGGAGTTTTAGATGGGCGATATGGTACTCCTGAAAGTTTCACCCTGGAAGGGTGTCATTAGGTTCCGGAAAAGGGGCAAGATGGGCCCCAGGTTCATTGGTCCCTTTAGGGTTTTGTCTCAGGTGGCTCGAGTTGCTTACCATTTGGATCTTCTAGCAGAGCTTAGCCAAATCCAGAACAATTTCCACGTTTCTCAGTTACGGAAGTGTTTGGTGGATGAGTCAACGATGGTACCATTGGAAGATATTCAGGTTGATAGCAGCCTGAATTATATCGAGAGACCAATTGCGATCCTAGATCGGAAGACGAAGACCTTGAAGAACAAGGTGGTTCATTTAGTGAAGGTGTACTGGCAACACTGGAAGGGTTCAAAGTGGACATGGAAGACTGATGAGGAGATGAGGGAGCACTATCCGGAGTTATTTTCAACATCAGTAACAGCAAACTTCGAGGATGAAATCTAAGATAAGTGGGGGAGAATTGTAACACCCCATTTATGGTATGTAATTTAAATAAAGTATTTTCATTTCTTAAGAAGTACTCGACGAGTCGGTAGCCCAATTCGTCGAGTAGTGGCAAGATTTGCATGCGTTTTTAGTGGGCGACTCGATGAGTCCATATTCCGGACTCGACGAGTCCGCCTGTCTGGAAGATACCCTAAATCTCAGGGTTTGTACCCTATTTAAACGTCATTATAGCCTCCCATCCCAGCCTCAAGCACTTCTAGAGAATTTCTCTATAACCTAGTCTCCATTGTTGAGCTTGAATGTATTGTGCTAGTTTGAAAGTTATAGAAGAGAAGGAAGGAAAGAAGACCAATAAAAGAGAAAGGAGATCCAGAATCTAGCTTCCATTTGCTACATATTTTGGTAATAAAGTTATCACCTTGCCCATTCTCCCATTTAACCCTCTTTTATGCTTGTTTTTGTTTCTCTTGGAACTTTATATGATTAAAACTTGATATGTGAATTCTCCTTAGGATGGAAACCATATATCTGGATGTTATTGAGCTCTAGGAGCTCAATGTAGCTACCTTTATGGAAATATAGCCTTGTTCCAAACCCTAAGTGCATATTGTTGGATCATTTTGGTGTTCTAGGCCTATTCTCTTGTGCATGCACGTAATGTTGGAAACTTTACATGTAAAATCTGCCCTAGAAGCCCATATATATATGGATTGGATGCACTGAAATCGAATATAATCGACTGTATAGTAATGGCATGCATGAGACTCGACGAGTCGTCCTATATACTCAGCGAGTCCAAGTTAATTTTCTTGCCTCAAGAATAGACTTGACGAGTTGTTCATACAACTCGGTGAGTCATAGACTGGACGAGTTCATATGATGAAGGAGAACTCGACGAGTTGTTCATACAACTCGGCGAGTCGGATGAAGTTAGACTCGATGTTAGTACTAAAGAAGAACTCGTCGAGTCTTTGCTAAACTCGACGAGTAGAAGGGAGTAGAGGATCATAAACAATGCTGGGGACTTGATGAGTTGGCGGCCCAACTCGGCGAGTCCAGTCAACTGAAAGATGAATTTGACCAGGATGTTACCTTTGACTAGGGGTAAAATAGTCTTTTTACCCTGAGATTAGTTATCAGTATTTGATTTAGTGTTTATGGGATTTGTAGCCAGGGAGTTCCGGAGCAGCAGTCAGACAGTTTCAGACTTAGCAGCTCAGCAACCAGCGTTATGAGGTGAGTTATCCTTCCAGTAGGAATGGGTCTACGGCCACAATATCGGCCCGTTTAGTTAGCAGTAGATATGGACTTTGGTTCGATGTAGTGGCTTAGTCTTCTTGATGTCTTTGTGATTCAAATATGTCTTTATGGTATGTGTTCCGGCCTTCGGTCCGATGCAGTATGCCTTATATGTGTTTATGCTAGTAGTTATGTTAAGCCATGTTATGTTCAGTCACTTTCCGGACATTGGTCTGATACAGAGGGAAAGGCCCTGGTTAATTTCGGACTTTGGTCAGATGCAGTTTCCGGACGTGGGTCCGATGCAGAGGGCAAGGCCGTGGTTAGTTCCGGACTTCGGTCCGATGCAGTTTCCGGACTTCGTCCGATGCAGAGGGCAAGGCCCTGGTTAGTTACAGACTTCGGCCCGATGCTGTTTCCGGACATCGGTCCAATGCAGAAGGCAAGACCCTGGTTAGTTCCGGACTTCGGTCCGATGCAGTTTCTGGACTTTGGTCCGATGCAGTGGGCAAGGCCCAGTAGTTGCTTTATGTTTTATTGTATGGTATGTGTTAGTTTGCGGGAGCTCACTAAGCTTCATTCTTACAGTTTCAGTCTTTGATTTCAGGTACCTCAACTAGCAAAGGGAATGGCTCGGGTTAATGGCATGGCACACACCACTGTTTAGCCTGGAAGATAGACTCATATATTCTTATATGATTTTGACACTATTTTCGATTTGATAAATTTATTACGACATTTGAGATACATGATTCATGGTTTTATCTTTTGGTAATTGATATTATGGCTTAGTAAAGTTTTCAAACAAAAATTTTTGGGTGGTATTTTCGGAATATTTCATTCATAATCAACTTCACCTGGATAAAAATACTTCTATAGGGAAAGTAAAAGGGGCTTCTAGACCGGTGGAATGAAAGGAGTGGGGAAAAAGGCACGATTTTTAATTTTTTTGAGATTCCATTTCCCCTTAACTATTAAAGCATGAACAACACAAGTTTCAATAAAATTTTATAAATGGACATGCTTCTGCAACACACATTTTATTATAGCGCCCTCTGTGTTTGTATTAGCGGCATCTACAAGAATTAGCGGCGGCGATGCATGGTGACATATAGTATTAGCTGCAACAAATTGAGCATTTGCGATGAGGCAAAACGGGGACCCTTTTGCGCGGACAACTCGCCGCTAATAGCTTTATCGACAACAACCGCATTCTTTAGCGGCGATCCGTGTCGCCGCTAATGCTAATGTTTGTTGTAGTGAACCAGACTAAACCCGTATTGGAACCAGTGGTCCATTGGTTACAGGTTGTTATAAAATCGCAATAATTGTTCAGGTTATATATATATATATATATATATATATATATATATATATATATATATATATATAATGGTAATGGTTTTATTCATTTAGTTGTTATCAAATAAAATCAAGAAAAATACAAGCATTTACTACAAAATTTGAATAGTAAAACAAAAAGACAAAAATAAAGAAGAATTAAGAAATTAAAGAAAAAGAAAGACAACGTAACATTAAAAGTGGAATTGCACTTTATAGCTCTACTTGTACCTTTACTAACAACGAAAAACCGTGTGCAATATTTAATTTCCCATAAACATCGCCGCTGTATCCCTCATGCTTTCTTTCACAATCAATGTGTATAGTTGTATGTTTAATTAGTTTTAACACTTTGGTTATAATAACAACTTCTTAATTATGACCAGTTATTATTTAAAAAATCATAACGTTACGTAAAATGATACAATTATTTATCTTTTTTTTTGAAAATATGAAATGATTAGAGATAATCTTGACGTATTTCTTGAATGTTACTACTTAAATTAAACATATGATCCACAAAACTAAATACACATACATTTCCCTTTGACAAGGTCATAAGAGCACCCTCCTTTTATTACAATCACAAGCATTTGTGGATGGAGGAAAAAGTATCATTAGATATATAATAAAAACATAATAAATTAGTGGATATACATACATTTATCTTAAATATAATCTTAGATATATAAATTTATGATGAGATATTTTAACAAATAAAATAACTTTTGATTAATAGCACAAAATGGTGGTTAACATTGCAAGTACTTAGTTTTGGTTGTGGATTGTGACATTCTTCCCTCCACATATAAACTTAGAAAAGAATTTCCACGTTTATACTTGAAATGCCATGTCACAGAATTATAATTACAAAATTCTTTTATAATTGCGAAAATTGTTGTCAAATGACTTAGGTGTCTGTTGTGTCGGGGTCAAAAATGGCATCGACCAGGTTCGTGCAAGATGACCGTTTTGCCACAATCGAATGTCTGGTCCTAGAGGGCTGAATGCACTATATGTGTTAAGTTGCGACCTTTCTAACATCAATTGGTTTTAGATCAACTGATAGCGCTGATGTCCAATATTGATATCAGAGCAGGAGATAGTTTAATTAATTCGCTGTTTTTCTGTCGAGTATAGGTTTTTACGTTTATGTCAGATCTATTCTTGTTGTCTAAATCGTCTGAATCCATTATAGATTCTAGATTTAAATCTTTGGTTTATACCTTGAACTTGATTCACGTTTTAAACATCTGGTTTTATATTTGTTTTAGTGAATTCGTGATAATATGCCTAACGACGATCCTCAATCTCTTTCATTTAATCTATCTAGCAGCATTGGATCCACGACAAGGATACCAATTCTTTTTCCAAAGGACTATGAGGTTTGAGATCATCACTTTGAAGATTATGTTCTTGGAATTGAAGACCATGGTTCCACGATATGGCAAGCAATGACAAAGGAAACGATCATGCATATGGGCACTAGAAAGGTTATTAAAACTCTAAATGATTACAATGAACTTATTGTTGAACATGCTAATATTCCACAGGATGGGAAGGATAAGCTAATGTGCAATATAAAAGTGTAACGACGAGATTTTCAAAACCAAATTTTCATTTTTCAACAACCAAATTTTAAATATAAAACATTGTCAAAAAGTATTCCACAATAGTAATGAAATCAAACATAACCCAAGATCATAAATCTAATCTCCTCTCTGTGTGTACGGTTCACGCCGACGCCTTTCCACAATCATCGCTAGTACCTGAAAGACATAACACAACAACTGTAAGCATAAGTGCTTAGTGAGTTCCCCAATATACCACATACAACACATGCGCCACTCGAGGCTACTGTACGACCCTCCGGCCGATGTGTCCTAGCGGGACCCTCCAGTCCCGTAGCTCGTTGGACCCTTTGGTCCGGTCATAGCTCGTTGGGCCCTCTGGCCCGGTCTGAATCGTTGGACCCTCCGGTCGGGTCTATAGAATTATATATCATACTTACATCACATAGCACATAATCTCATACATGGCACACAATCTTATACATAGCACATAAGACCTTCCGGTCAACTCATAATACCACTCTAGGTAACGTATAGTGAGAAGACTCACCTCGTGTAACTCGGTAACTCGGAAATCTCGGACTCCATGAAATAGGATCTAGCCTCCGCCTCAGAACGAAGTCCCTAGCCTCTGAAATCTGCAAAATATCGCCCTCTTTAGTTCCCTCTTGCCTTGGCCACGTTCTTCTTGCAAAAACACCCACACAAAGATAAAAAATAACCTCTTCTTCCTCACAAACGCTCTGGATCTCTTAGCGTTCCTCTCAGGGGTCTGGTAGGCGCAATTGGTGGCTATAAGTGTTGGGTTTTGAGCATTCTAACACTCCTATGGTGTACATGCAACCCTATAAACCTTGGATCTATGTTTTCTCTATTATACATGCAAATAAGAACTTTCCAAGGCTTTAATCCTAACTAGCATATTATGATATTCTTAATCTACAAAGTACTAGTTAGAAGACATACCTTTTGATGTATCTTGATGTCTTCAAGCTTTAAGAGCTTAGCCCCAATAGTGTGGAAGCCTCAAGTGGAATCACAAATCACCAAGACACCTTGGAAGACTTTAGAGAATATGAATACTTAGTTCTCTCTTAGTGAAATCGGCTAGCCCTCTTAGTGTATCACCAACCAACCAAAGACATCTTTATATAGTATGGAGGATTAGGGTTAAACCCTAATACCCATGACCTTTCATTTCCTAGGATCCATGGGTTAAACACTCCATGGACTATCCATGAAAGCTTAGCCCAACCTAAATGAACTTGGCCCATTCCATATATATAAGAGTCCATATTTAATTAGTTCCTTTTGATCACTTAATTAATTATAAATTAATTCTTGATCAATACTAATTAAATAATATGATTCCATATTAATATATTAGAACTTATAATATATTAATATTAATCATAAACATACTATTCTCAAAAGATTATCCATATAAATTGTGTTGGTGAAGTGCAACCCAAATGGACCATGCCGGGTCGGGTCAAGTACATACCAAATATAGTTATGGACTTAGACATTAATCCAACAGTCTCCCACTTGGATAAGTCTAAAACTATTATTGCGTATGACTTCAAACCTAACTGGCAATTGTAGCTCTTAAAGCTGCTGTCGAACTCTGATCTTGTCAACGAACTTGTCCATTAGATAAGGGATCATATATTCCTCCATTCTAGATATCATATGGACTGAGACATGGATTATAATCATTCTCTCTGTCCATTTGTTGTTTCCCGATTTCCGATTTATGACGACTGACTGATTGAACAAATCAAATCAGTCCTGGCCCGGCCGAGCACTTCCATTTGTCATCATCAAATCATCGAGGGGCCCATAGATATCGCTTTTATCCCGAAGGTAAAAGGAATGGATAAACTTCGACTCATATGGCTTGTTCTACTACTTGTTGAATCATACACAAAGGCACGTTTTATAGCACCGAGTTACCAAATGCGTTTTCGTGCAATCAATGTACAACCAACTCATAGTAACAACTCATATCTCTAGGTTTGAAGAATATAAGATATTATCGTCTCATGATCACTCGTGATAAAATCAATGAAGTGATTCCAATGAGCGCGGGTTGAATCCAATACTCAGAACTTATGAGCACTCATGAGTGTTGTAGCCCTTTGTCCAACACCTTAGACCTCTACAAGCCAACCCATGACAGTCTTAATTCATATCTACTTCCAACATATGACCGACTGTGGATGGTTTGAATACCTTAGTCATTCCGGAAGAATAACCCAGTTTATTCGGGAAGTCAAAACATGCAAAGTGAAACACAATAATAATTGAATCCAATATGGTATCAAAACCTATGAACATAAATAAAACACCTTTTTTTTATCACCATATGATTGCACATTATTCATTGTATACTGTTTCAGCTATCAACTTTATTCTTGAATTTAAAACAATAGTTGTCCCATGCTCCAAGCATGTACACTATGTTTTTCTAAACACTAGTCATGCCACACACCAAGTATGCATACTATGTTTGTCTATGATCTTTACTCTGTGAACTAGATCAATTGAACATAACTTCAATTATTCTCTTTTCACACTCCTAAATCCTTACTGCAAATGCAAGAATTCCAAATTCATGCCATTTACTGAAATCTGTTAGATTCTAAACTTATATGCATTGAACCTCTTGTAATGATTATGCACAAAGTCAGAAGGACTTGACAACAACCATTACAGACCATTCCAAAGGAGATCAGCTCCTTCGGAACATCCTTCTTGCATTAAGTTTCCTAATCTTAAACAGATTGATAAATTCTAACTTTGAAACATTTCCAGATTCCATTTTGACTATCACTTCTGAACAAGATTTGCCTCCTTACAGATTATGTCAATATGGCCTTTCCAGAATTATCACTATACTTCCAACTGTCCTTGAGCAACCAATCTTTGGTAAACCTTAGATTGTCCTCGACAATTGTTTAATCATTTTAGTCATATCCAGTTCTAAACCTTTTCCCTTCTTAATGCCCCAGGCATTTGGAAAATTGTAGAAAGGATGAATATAGCACATGTAATCGATCCTATATCCGAAGTATATGGGAATCGATTCATGATGTCTCACATAAAGACTAAACCAGTCTTTTGCTATAACATTTCCATTTCAATTTGCCAAGTTCTCATAATTCAGATTATGAAAAGGGATGCCGTAATCATAATCGAATTTTAGAACGTAAATAATGGACACTCATATACAAACTTTCCTTATGTTGAGCCATTCCAACATGAAATTCATATATATCCTTGACTAAATGATTAAAACTTCACGATCTAAGCTTATAGATTTGAGATGAAGTATAATTTTCTCTCCCTTAATTATAGTAAAACAACTTTTTCCCAATTGAAACTTTTGTTTTCTATAATTAACATTGCTAACTTGCAATACTTATCATAATTATCATGCTCCCACTAACATGATGATTATTAGCATAACACTTATGCTCCCACTAGCTTTGACATGTACTCAGAAATCAGCTGACTTTCTTACCAAAGTTCATATTTCTGATACTAGATTGTTTTGATAAAACTTAATCAAAAGCATACACCTTCCCTTAGATATCACACTTGTGTGTCTAAACAATTATGAAGAGGGATGCCGTAATCATAATGGTTAGACCTTTTTGCTACTTCTCACAAGTCCAGGTTAGTGTGCCGTTAAACCACACACACTCCACTAACGACTTTGAGAATGCAAATATCACAATTGCTATCTAGCTAAAATCTACTTAGTGAAAGTGTTTCCTTTCCATCATTTTCATGAATCGGAGAGAAACCTTATGACACTTAGATTTAATGGTGTTTGTGTTCTTATCCATGTGAATTGTCAAAACCATAGACACAAGACAAGGATAATGACAAATACAAACACATATGGACTGAACTCAATCTTAATTTCTTGCCACCTGGCAGCTCAAGGGCCTGCCATTGCTTCCAAGAAGTTGTGCAACAAATTGAGAACTCTAAGAACTCATATGCAAAGCCAACTTTAACTGGAATGGCACAGAATATGTCAACACGATAGGTTATAAACCTCAAGTCGTGTGCTAGTGAAGAACTTCAGGTTTATTCTTGATTAGTTCTTGAGACTTTCAAGACCTTTAAGACTCCCACTGTCCTCTTGACATATAAGACTCCCTTGTCAAACATCCAAGAGATAGTGCGGATTCTAATCAAGACAAACACTTCACACAATTGGCCTTAGTTGGTCTTTGTTTTATCCAAAACATCACAACTTACCAATTTCAAATGTACAAGAGTTTTAAACCTTCTTTAAGACATATCACTCAAGTTACAATCTTAGAGTATAACTCTAAGAATTGTTTTTGGAACGAAGTATGAATCATCTTCTTGATTTAACCACTTCAACAATTCAAGTTCCTCTTCTTAGCTATAAGAAGGCTCTTAGAGGATGAATTGTGATAAGGTCTCTAAATCATTAAGATGATCACAAAACTGATACGAAAGTACTCTCCCATCTTTTCAAATTTGAGAAATTTTTATCCTTCTGCCTAATTTGATTCTTCTTATTCGCTCTGTCATACATTGGAACCTTTTTCTAATGTCTCAGAGTTACACTTAAGCTTGTAAGTATAATCATATTTACTGAGCTTTTGTAAATTATAACGAATAATCTTATCGATCTTTTTTGGTGGACTTGACCAGTGCACAAGACTATGTACTCGATCCCTTAGTCCATTACTTGACTCACACATCCATGTGAATAAGTAATTAGTCTTAATTTTCCAATACTTGAAAGTTCTCATTCATCATGCTATACAACTTCCATGATTCCAAGTTCCGGTCCACTTGAAACTTGGGTGATGAGAATCTTTCCTTATTTGGTAAATTTAGACATTACCACAAATGAAAGAATCAATTTCATATCTCTACTCTTGCTATTAATGGAATCATATAAGCAACAATTTTTCCTCAAATGGCATTGTAAGGATATTTTAAAATAAATAAAATCAAAAAATTTTCTTTTATTTTAAAACTTTGCGGAAAAACTTATCCTTACAATCCATATGAAAACTTATTGTTATCTATTCCTAAGCAATATCTCATAACTCCTAAGAAGTAGCTCAAGAATCCGATCTTCAAACTATGCGATAGAAATCCATCTACGCGATCAGATTCAACATATTCTTTCTTTAAGTTCCTTTACTTTTCTTTGATTCTTAAAACATCACCATGTGACCTAGTCACATCATGTATCAAGAATCTCGTAATAGAAACTTAACAAAGTTAGATAGTGGACTTTACCTGAAGTAGAGTCAAACTTATTGACTTTAACAGCCTAAGGTAAATTTGGCAGCTTCGCAACCAATGCCCCTTCCTTTGGCAATATAAACATATGGACCCTTTGATAATGGTACAAGGGACTATCACAGACTTAGCTTTTCTCTTTACCATTTGGTCAACCGAGTTGACTATGGCCGATTCCTTTACCATTGGGAAGAGAATGCTTTTCTGGATTTCCTGTGTCACTATTGTCAATGACCATCAAGTTTTAAGGAAGTTGATCTTAACAAATAGATAAGATCATTAAGGGTCTTGTCATAGTCTGTTTCATAGGTGTCCCAAAGGAACTCACTATGTGACTTAGAAAGTGATTGAACCACCAACTTTCTCAAGACTTTGACACCTAACTCTCCCGGCTTGTCAATATGTGACTACATCTCCAAGATGTGATCACACCTAGACCTTGCCTTGCCAATAGGGCTTGAGTGACCTTGAACTTGTGGGTTAGGGAGAATAATTGGAGGAGGTGAAAGAAGTATGATTTCCATGGGACATCATCTTCATTTAGGAAAGCTTGTTTCAAGAGATTTAGGAAGATCATAAATGTCTAAACCAGACATCTTTTGGGAGATATTCAAGATAGTTGATCTTAAGTCCTTAATATAACACCCAATATGAAATATTAAGGCTAGGACCCAACAAACTATTTTATAACTTAGAAGAGGGATGCCGTAATCCAAGCTATAAAATATTTGAAGGTAGGTGAATGACGATTCACCAATTTCCACCAGGATAAACGAAATGTATTATTAGGTTTTAATTGGTTTTGAAACTCCTAGATCTATTGAGATTCATTGAACTGTTCAATGGCATGTTTCAATCTCGAGTGTGCCCTTCAGGTTTTGTGACTGGGTTGCCGAGGATCACAAAACAAGGTGTGAAGTAACCATGCAAATTACTTGGTACCCTTAAGTGTTTACCCCTCAATCGATGTGCCGGTTAACCACACACGCTCCACCGATACTATGATAAACATTAAGTTACCCTTTTCCTACCTTGTTAAATACGAGTTAGTGTGCCGGTTTACCACACACGCTCCACTAACCGACTTAAACAAAGTGCAAAGTGTAATTTCATGGATTAGCACCTTATTCACATTTTCCTAAGTAACTAAGATTGGGTATTTATAAGTGCTTAGTTACTTAGTATTTATCATTAATACTTTTAATGAAGGGAGAATTATAGTCCTGTCAAACCCGTTCGGCTAACGACCTTCCACCAGTCAAGCAAGCGGTGGGTGAGAGTGGACACCCATTAAGTTGCCATTTTATAGGCAACAACCTTATACCCACCTTATAGACCGGCTTCGTGAATGAGGCGTACTAGCGGTAAGACTGACTTTACTCTTATACATATATATATTATTAACTTATAATATTATAAAGTATAAGGGTTGAATTTTAACTTTTAAAATTCTAAGGGCTAACTTGGAATTAAAGTATTCATAAGAGAAAACTTTACAAATTCCAAAACATGAGGGCAAGTTTTGAAACTATTCAAAACTAATTAATTCCATAACTTATGTGTTTAAAGTAGTTTTAATCCAAAAACTCTTCAAGTTCCATAACTTGAGGACAAGTTATGGAAGACTTTAGACTAATAAAAGAATTAACTTTTCTTTATTTTATAACTTATGGAATTAATTAAGGTCACACCTTTTTTTATTTTATTTTATTTTATTAAATGAAGAGACTCTTGGTCCTCCATAACTTGAGGACAAGTTATGGAGTCATAAAACCATTTAATTAGAACTAGACTCTTCATGTTTGTAACCTTTGCCAATTTTTATGAGTTTTATGATTCTTAAATGTGACTTTTCATATAACTTGAGGACAAGTTACAAAAACACATTTTAGAATCAATTCTTAGATTAATTTGGATTAAAACCAACTATCACATAATTTTATTCATTAATCTAAATTCACTCATAAAACAAGGTAACACAAAAAACTTTTGGTGATCCATAACTTATTCTTAAGTTATGGAATCCTTTAAAACATTAACACCAAATTTTGTAACTCCATAAAAACTTTGAATCAATTTTTTTTAAAACCTTTTCATATCCATAACTTATGGAGGTTTCAAAAAATAAAACTCTTTAGATCAAACTTTTAAAACTAATAAAATAATCATATTATTTTATCTTTTATTAAATTTGACCTAATTCAACTTATAAAGCAAATTATTCAAATTTTACAAATAATTAGTTTTTCACAAGAACAAGTAATTATCTTAAAAATTTGACAAACTTCATGTTTTTTTTTTCAACATTGAAAATAAAATATTTGCATCAATATAACAGAAAACAACCCGTGGCTCTGATACCACTGTTGGGTTTTGAGCATTCTAACACTCCTATGGTGTACATGCAACCCTATAAACCTTGGATCTATGTTTTCTCTATTATACATGCAAATAAGAACTTTCCAAGGCTTTAATCCTAACTAGCATATTATGATGTTCTTAATCTACAAAGTACTAGTTAGAAGACATACCTTTTGATGTAGCTTGATGTCTTCAAGCTTTAAGAGCTTAGCCCCAATAGTGTGGAAGCCTCAAGTGGAATCACAAATCACCAAGACACCTTGGAAGACTTTAGAGAATATGAATACTTAGTTCTCTCTTAGTGAAATCGGCTAGCCCTCTTAGTGTATCACCAACCAACCAAAGACATCTTTATATAGTATGGAGGATTAGGGTTAAACCCTAATACCCATGACCTTTCATTTCCGAGGATCCATGGGTTAAACACTCCATGGACTATCCATGAAAGCTTAGCCCAACCTAAATGAACTTGGCCCATTCCATATATATAAGAGTCCATATTTAATTAGTTCCTTTTGATCACTTAATTAATTATAAATTAATTCTTGATCAATACTAATTAAATAATATGATTCCATATTAATATATTAGAACTTATAATATATTAATATTAATCATAAACATACTATTCTCAAAAGATTATCCATATAAATTGCGTCGGTGAAGTGTAACCCAAATGGACCATGCCGGGTCGGGTCAAGTACATACCAAATATAGTTATGCACTTAGACATTAATCCAACAATAAGCCCCTTTAAATAGGTCCCAAAACCCGAGGATTAGGGTTTCATTAAACAGCGTGGACTCGCCGAGTCCATGAATGGACTCGCCGAGTCCGCCATTAAATCAGTCCGACCATCCGCGATCCTACTCGGCGAGTCTGAGCGCCTACTCGCGGAGTATCTCTCCAAAAACTAAACATAAATGTATGAAATAAGATACCTGGGAGTCCGGATGTTACAACTCTCCCCCACTAGAATCAGACTTCGCTCTCAAACTCTCATGTCGAGAACAACTCCGGATGCTGCTCCCGCATCTCCGACTCCGGCTCCCAAGTCTGCTCGGACCCTTTCCGATGTTGCCACTGCACCTGCACCAGGGGCACTTCTTTGCTCTTCATAACCTTGATCTTCCGATCCAAGATTGCGATCGGCTTCTCAGCATAATTCAGACTCGCGTCCACCTGGATATCCTCTAATGGCACCACTGCTGACTCGTCGGCTATACACTTCCTCAGCCGCGACACATGGAAGGTATCATGAATCTGGTCCAACTCCGCAGGTAACTCCAAGCGATATGCTACTCTGTCCGCCCTCGCGATCACCCTAAACGACCCAATATACCGGGGCCCCAGCTTGCTCCTCTTCCAAAAACGGATCACTCCTTTCCAAGGAGACACCTTCAGGAGCACAAGATCCCCGACCAGAAACTCGAGCTCCGATCAACACCTATCCGCGTAACTCTTCTGGCGACTCTGAGCGGTCAATAACCTCTGTCTGACCTGCTGTATCTGCTCTGTCATCTGAAGCACTATCTATGTACTACCCATCACACGTTTCCCTACCTCGCCCCAGCAAATGGGGGTCCGACACCTCCTTCCATACAACAGCTCAAAGGGTGGCATACCAGTGCTCGAATGGTGGCTGTTGTTATAGGAAAACTCAGCCAAGGGCAAATACGTGTCCCAACTCCCACCGAAATCCAGTACACATGCCCGAAGCATGTCCTCGAGCGTCTGAATCGTCCGTTCGCTCTGCCCGTCATTTTGTGGGTGGTATCTGTTAGGTTTTGAGCATTCTAACACTTCCTAAGTGTACATGCAACCCTAAATACCTTGGATCTATGTTTTCTCTATTATACATGCAAATAAGAACATCCAAGGTATTATCCTAATCTAGCATACAAAAACTATGAATGTAACAAGATAAAATACATACCTCTTGATGTAGCTTGATGTCTTCAAGCTTTAAGAGCTTAGCCCCAATAGTGTGGAAGCCTCAAGTGGAATCACAAATCACCAAGACACCTTGGAATACTTTAGAGAATATGATTACTTGGTTCTCTCTAGTGAAATTGGCTAGCCCTTCTTTAGTGTATCCACACTAGTGCCAATTTCACCAACCAAAGACATCTTTATATAGTATGGAGGATTAGGGTTAAACCCTAATACCCATGACCTTTCATTTCCTAGGATCCATGGGTTAAACACTCCATGGACTATCTATGAAAGCTTAGCCCAACCTAAATGAACTTGGCCCATTCCATATATATAAGAGTCCATATTTAATTAGTTCCTTTCGATCACTTAATTAACTATAAATTAATTCTTGATCAATACTAATTAAATAATATGATTCCATATTAATATATTAGAACTTATAATATATTAATATTAATCATAAACATACTATTCTCAAAAGATTATCCATATAAATTGTGTTGGTGAAGTGCAACCCAAATGGACCATGCCGGGTCGGGTCAAGTACATACCAAATATAGTTATGGACTTAGACATTAATCCAACAGTCTCCCACTTGGATAAGTCTAAAACTATTATTGCGTATGACTTCAAACCTAACTGGCAATCGTAGCTCTTAAAGTTGCTGTCGAACTCTGATCTTGTCAACGAACTTGTCCATTAGATAAGGGATCATATATTCCTCCATTCTAGATATGATATGGACTGAGACATGGATTATAATCATTCTCTCTATCCATTTGTTGTTTCCCGATTTCCGATTTATGACGACTGACTAATTGAACAAATCAAATCAGTCCTGGCCCGGCCGAGCACTTCCATTTGTCATCATCAAATCATCGAGGGGCCCACAGATATCGCTTTTATCCCGAAGGTAAAAGGAATGGATAAACTTCGACTCATATGGCTTGTTCTACTACTTGTTGAATCATACACAAAGGCACGTTTTATAGCACCGAGTTACCAAATGCGTTTTCGTGCAATCAATGTACAACCAACTCATAGTAACAACTCATATCTCTAGGTTTGAAGAATATAAGATATTATCGTCTCATGATCACTCGTGATAAAATCCATGAAGTGATTCCAATGAGCGCGGGTTGAATCCAATACTCAGAACTTATGAGCACTCATGAGTGTTGTAGCCCTTTGTCCAACACCTTAGACCTCTACAAGCCAACCCATGACAGTCTTAATTCATATCTACTTCCAACATACGACCGACTGTGGATGGTTTGAATAACTTAGTCATTCCGGAAGAATAACCCAGTTTATTCGGGAAGTCAAAACATGCAAAGTGAAACACAATAATAATTGAATCCAATATGGTATCAAATCTTTGAACATAAATAAAACACCTTTTATTTATCACCATATGATTACACATTATTCATTGTATACTGTTTCAGCTATCAACTTTATTCTTGAATTTAAAACAATAGTTGTCCCATGCTCCAAGCATGTACACTATGTTTTCTTAAACACTAGTCATGCCACACACCAAGAATACATACTATGTTTGTTTATGATCCTTACTTTGTGAACTAGATCAATTGAACATAACTTCAATGATTCTCTTTTCACACTCCCAAATCCTTACCGCAAATGCAAGAATTCCAAATTCATGCCATTTACTGAAATCTGTTAGATTCTAAACTTATATGCATTGATCCTCTCGTAATGATTATGCACAAAGTCATAAAGACTTGGCAACAATCATTACAGAGTATTCCAAAGGAGATCAACTCCTTGGAAATATCCTTCTTGCATTAAGTTTCCTTAATCTTACACAAATTGAAAATTCTAACTTTGAAACATTTCCAGATTCCATTTTGACTATCACTTCTGAACAAGAGTTGTCTCCTTACAGATTATGTCAATATGGTCCTTCCAGAATTATCACTATACTTTCAATTGTCCTTGAGTAACCAATCTTTGGTAAACCTTAGATTGTCCTCGACAATTGTTTAATCCTTTTAGTCATATCCAGTTCTAAACCTTTTCCCTTCTTAATGCCCCAGGCATTTGGAAAATTTTAGAACGGATGAATATAGCACATGTAATCGATCCTATATCCGAAGCATATGGGACACGATTCAGGATGTCTTACATAAAGACTAAACCAATCTTTTGCTATAATATTTCCATTTCAATTTGTCAAGTTCTCATAACTTTCCTTAATCTTACACAGATTGAAAATTCTAACTTTGAAACATTTCCAGATTCCATTTTGACTATCACTTCTGAACAAGAGTTGCCTCCTTAAAGATTATGTCAATATGGTCCTTCCAGAATTATCACTATACTTCCAATTGTCCTTGAGTAACCAATCTTTGGTAAACCTTAGAATGTCCTCGACAATTGTTTAATCCTTTTAGTCATATCCAGTTCTAAACCTGTTCCCTTCTTAATGCCCCAGGCATTTGGAAAATTTTAGAACGGATGAATATAGCACATGTAATCGATCCTATATCCGAAGCATATGGGACACGATTCATGATGTCTTACATAAAGACTAAACCAGTCTTTTGCTATAATATTTCCATTTCAATTTGCCAAGTTCTCATAATCCAGATTATGAAAAGGGATGCCGTAATCATAATCGAATTTTAGAACGCAAATAATGGACCCATATACAGAATTTCCTTATGTTGAGCCATTCCAACATGAAATTCATATATATCCTTGACTAAATGATTAAAACCTCACGATCTAAGCTTATAGATTTGAGATGAAGCATAATTTCCTCTCCCTTAATTATAGCAAAACAACTTTTTCCCAATTGAAACTTTTGTTTTCTATAATTAACATTGCTGACTTGCAATACTTATCATAATTATCATGCTCCCACTAACATGATGATTATTAGCATAACACTTATGCTCCAACTAGCTTTGACATGTACTCAAAAATCAGCTGGACAGTCTGAAATTTAGATTCATACACCCTTTCCGTAGATAGCTCACCTGTGTGTCTAAGCAATTTCAAGAACCATGAAAAGGGATACCGTAATCATGGTCTCAATTGCTTAGGCATTTGCCATTTCTCACAAGTCCATGTTAGTGTGCCGGTTAACCACACGCGCTCCACTAACGACTTTTGAAAATGCAAATAACACAATTGATATCTTCGTAAAATCTACTTAGTGAAAGCGTTTCCTCACCATCATTTTCATGAATCGGAGAGAAACCTTATGACACTTAGATTTATATGGTGTATGAGTTCCTACCCATATGAATTTGTCAAACCATAATCACAAGACAAAGATAATGACAAATCCAAAACCATATGGATTGAACTCAATCTTAACTTCTTGCCACCTGGCAGCTCAAGGGCCTGCCATTGCTTCCAAGTTGTTATGCAACAAACTGAGAACTCTAAGAACTCATATGCAAAGCCAACTTTAACTGGAATGGGCACAGATATGTCAACACGATAGGTTATAAACCTCAAGTCGTGTGCTAGTGAAGAACTTCAGGTTTTATTCTTGATTATTTCTTGAGACTTTCAAGACCTTTAAGACTCCCACTGTCCTCTTGACATATAAGACTCCCTTGTCAAACATCCAAGAGATAGTGCGGATTCTAATCAAGAAAAACACTTTACCCAATTGGCCTAAGTTGGTCTTTGTTTAATCCAAAACATCACAACTTACCAATTTCAAATGTACAAGAGTAGAAAACTTTTACTCTTACATTTGACAAGTGTTTTAAACCTTCTTTAAGACATGTCACTCAAATGACAATCTTGGAGTATGACTCTAAGACTTGTATTGGAACGAAGTATCACTCATCTTCTTGATTTAACCATTTCAACAATTCAAGTTCCTCTTCTTAGTCATAAGAATGCACTAAGATTTCCTTTGAGAACTAATTTTGATATGGTTTCTTAATCATTAAGATGATCACAAAACTGATACTAAAGTACTCTCCCATCTTTTCAGATATGAGAAACTTTTATCCTTCTGCCTAATTTGATTCTTCTTATTCGCCCGGCCATACATTGGAACCTTTTCCAATGTCTCAGAGTTACACTTAAGCTTGTAAGTATAATCATATTTACTGAGCTTTTGTAAATTATGACGAATAATCTTATCGATCTTTTGTGGTGGACTTAATCAGTGCACAAGACTGTGTACTCGATCCCTTAGTCCTTCACTTGACTCACACATCCATGTGAACAAGTAATTAGTCTTAATTTTCCAATACTTGAAAGTTCTCATTCATCATGCTATACAACTTGCATGATTCCAAGTTCCGGTCCAATTGAAACTTGGGTGATGAGAATATTTCCTTA
The DNA here is from genome assembly GCF_051521515.1 of Lactuca serriola. Lineage (NCBI taxonomy): Eukaryota > Viridiplantae > Streptophyta > Magnoliopsida > Asterales > Asteraceae > Lactuca > Lactuca serriola. The sequence continues at coordinate 1,189,060 of NC_136409.1, read as the reverse complement.
TTTGGTAAATTTAGACATTACCACAAATGAAAGTGTCAATTTCATATTTCCACTCTTGTTATTAATGGAATCTTATAAGCAACAATTTTTCCTCAAATGGCATTGTAAGGATATTTTAAAATAAATAAATCAAAAATTTTTCTTTTATTTTAAAACTTTGCGGAAAAACTTATCCTTACAATCCATATGAAAACTTGTTGTTATCTATTCCTAAGCAATATCTCATAACTCCTAAGAAGTTGCTCAAGAATCCGATCTTCAAACTATCCGATAGAAATCCATCTAAGCCATCAGATTCAGCATATTCTTTCTTTAAGTTTCTTCACTTTTCTTTGATTCTTAAAACATCACCATGTGACCCAGTCACATCATGTATCAGGAATCTCAGAATAGAAACTTAACAGAGTTAGATAGTGGTCTTTACCTGAAGTAGAGTCAAACTTATTGACTTTAACATCCTTAGGTAAATTTGGCAGCTTCGCAACCAATGCCCCTTCCCTTGGCAATATAAACATATGGACCCTTTGATAATGGTACACGAGACTATCACAGACTTAGCTTTTCTCTTTACAATTTGGTCAACCGAGTTGACTATGGCCGATCCCTTTCCATTGGGAAGAGAATGCTTTACTGGATATCCAATGTCATCATTGTCAATGTCCATAAAGTTTTAGGAAGTTGATCTTAGCAAATAGATAAGATCGTTAAGGGTCTTGTCATAGTCTATTTCATAGGTGTCCCAAAGGAACTCACTATGTGACTTAGAAAGTGATTAAACCACCAACTTTCTCAAGACTTTGACACCCAACTCTCCCGGCTTGTCAATATGTGACTACATCTCCAAGATGTGCTCACACCTAGACCTTGCCTTGCCAATAGGGCTTGAGTGACCTTAAACTTTTCAAGAACTTGTGGGTTGGGGAGAATAATTGGAGGAGGTGAAAGAAGTATGATTTCCAAAGGACATCATCTTCATTTAGGAAACCTTGTTTCACTAGATTTGGGAAGATCATAGGTGTCTATTACAGACATCTTTTGGGAGATATTCAAGATAGTTGATTTAAAGTCCTTAATATGACACCCAATATGAAATATTAAGGCTAGGACCCAACAAACTATTTTATAACTTAGAAGAGGTATGCCGTAATCCAAGCTATAAAATATTTGAAGGTAGGTGAATGACGATTCACCAATTTCCACCAAGATAAACGAAATGAATTATTAGGTTTTAATTGGTTTTGAAACTCCTAGATCTTTGAGATTCATTGAACTTTTCAAAGGCATGTTTCAATCTCGAGTGTGCCCTTCAGGTTTTGTGACTAGGATGCCGAGGATCACAAAACAAGGTGTGAAGTAACCATGCAAATCACTTGGTACCCTTAATAAATTACCCCTCAATCGATGTGCCGGTTAACCACACACGCTCCATCGATACTATGATAAATATTAAGTCACCCTTTACCTACCTTGTTAAGTCCAAGTTAGTGTGCCGGTTAACCACACACGCTCCACTAACGACTTAGACAAAGTGTAAAGTGTAATTTCATGGGTTAGCACCTTATTCACATTTTTCCTAAGTAACTAAAATTGGGTATTATTAAGAGTTTAGTTACTTAGTATTATCATTAATACTTTTAATGAAGGGAGAATTCTAGTCCTGTCAAACCCGTTCGGCTAACGACCCTCCACCAGTCAGGCAAGCGGTGGGTGAGAGTGGACACCCATTAAGTTGCCATTTTATAGGCAACAACCTTATACCCACCTTATAGACCGGCTTCGTGAATGAGGCGTACTAGCGGTAAGACTGACTTTACTCTTATACATATATATATATATATATATATATATATATATATATATATATATATATTATTAACTTATAATATTATAAAGTATAAGGGTTGAATTTTAACTTTTAAAATTCTAAGGGCTAACTTGGAATTAAAGTATTCATAAGTGAAAACTTTACAAATTCCAAAACTTGAGGGCAAGTTTTGAAACTATTCAAAACTAATTAATTTCATAACTTATGTGTTTAAAGTAGTTTTAATCCAAAAACTCTTCAAGTTCCATAACTTGAGGACAAGTTATGGAAGACTTTAAACTAATAAAAGAATTAACTTTTCTTTATTTTATAACTTATGGAATTAATTAAGGTTACACCTTTTTTTTATTTTATTTTATTTTATTAAATGAAGAGACTCTTGGTCCTCCATAACTTGAGGACAAGTTATGGAGTCATAAAACCATTTAATTAGAACTAGACTCTTCATTTTTGTAACCTTTGCCAATTTTTATGAGTTTTATGATTCTTAAATGTGACTTTTCATATAACTTGAGGACAAGTTATAAAAACACATTTTAGAATCAATTCTTAGATTAATTTGGATTAAAACCAACTATCACATAATTTTATTTATTAATCTAAATTCACTCATAAAACAAGGTAACACAAAAAACTTTTGGTGATCCATAACTTATTCTTAAGTTATGGAATCCTTTAAAACATTAACACCAAATTTTGTAACTCCATAAAAACTTTGAATCATTTTTTTTTAAAACCTTTTCATATCCATAACTTATGGAGGTTTCAAAAAATAAAACTCTTTAGATCAAACTTTTAAAACTAATAAAATAATCATATTATTTTATCTTTTATTAAATTTGACCTAATTCAACTCATAAAGCAAATTATTCAAATTTTACAAATAATTAGTTTTTCACAAGAACAAGTAATTATCTTAAAATTTGACGAACTTGATGTTTTTTTTTTCTTTTTTTTTCAACTTTGAAAATAAAATATTTGCATCAATATAACAGAAAACAACCCGTGGCTCTGATACCACTGTTAGGTTTTGAGCATTCTAACACTTCCTAAGTGTACATGCAACCCTAAATACCTTGGATCTATGTTTTCTCTATTATACATGCAAATAAGAACATCCAAGGTATTATCCTAATCTAGCATACAAAAACTATGAATGTAACAAGATAGAATACATACCTCTTGATGTAGCTTGATGTCTTCAAGCTTTAAGAGCTTAGCCCCAATAGTGTGGAAGCCTCAAGTGGAATCACAAATCACCAAGACACCTTGGAATACTTTAGAGAATATGATTACTTGGTTCTCTCTACTGAAATTGGCTAGCCCTTCTTTAGTGTATCCACACTAGTGCCAATTTCACCAACCAAAGACATCTTTATATAGTATGGAGGATTAGGGTTAAACCCTAATACCCATGACCTTTCATTTCCTAGGATCCATGGGTTAAACACTCCATGGACTATCCATGAAAGCTTAGCCCAACCTAAATGAACTTGGCCCATTCCATATATATAAGAGTCCATATTTAATTAGTTCCTTTTGATCACTTAATTAACTATAAATTAATTCTTGATCAATACTAATTAAATAATATGATTCCATATTAATATATTAGAACTTATAATATATTAATATTAATCATAAACATACTATTCTCAAAAGATTATCCATATAAATTGTGTTGGTGAAGTGCAACCCAAATGGACCATGCCGGGTCGGGTCAAGTACATACCAAATATAGTTATGGACTTAGACATTAATCCAACAGTATACAGTACTAAAATGCAACCTCGTACCCAATTCCTCATGAAATTTCTTCCAGAACCTGGAAGTGAAACGCACATCTCGATGTGAGACAATCGAGATCGGTACTCCATACCGCTATACCACCTCCCTAACGTACAAGTCTGCCAGCCTCTCCGCGAAAGAGCTCTCGCTCATGGCAAGGAAGTGAGCGCTCTTTGTCAACCTGTCCACAATCACCCAAATTGCATCGACACCCCTAGCAGTCCTCGGCAATTTGGTGACAAAATCCATGGTAATCTGTTCCCACTTCCGCTCAGGAATCTCTAATGGCTGCAACTTACCATGCGAACGTTGGTGCTCGGCCTTAACCTTGCAACAGGTCAAGCACCTCTCTATGAACCATGCAACATCCCTCTTCTTACAGGGTCACCAATACTCCTTCTTCAGGTCCAAATATATCTTAATGGCCCCAGGGTGGATCGAGAACTTCGATCTATGCGCCTCTTCCATCAAGATGGTACGCGTTCCTCCCATAAACGATACCCAAACTCACCCCAGAAACGTCATAAGTCCTCGACTATCGGTAACAAACTCTGACACCTGCCCGATCACTCGCTCCCTTTTGTGGTTCTCTGGTTTCACGGCCTCCGCCTGGGCCCCTCGAATGGTGTCCCACACCGGAGTCATCACTGTCAATCTCATGCAAACATCTCGTATAGGGGCGCCCTCCGCCCTACGAATCAGGGCATCAACTACAACATTAGCCTTGCCCGGGTGGTACAGGATCTCGCAGTCGTAATCCTTTACCACATCCAACCATCTCCGCTTGCGTATATTCAGGTTAGGCTGATCCATCAGTTACTTCAAGCTTTTGTAATCTGTGTATATGGTACACCGAACCCCATAGAGATAGTGACGCCAGATCTTGAGGGCGAGCACCACTGCCCCCAACTCCAGATCGTGGGTGGGATACCTCGACTCATGAGGTTTCAGCTGCCTTGATGCATATGCTATCACATGCCCCCTCTGCATAAGCACCGCTCCCAACCCTGATATCAATGCATCAAATGAGGTGTGCTGCTCCATACCCCATGAAAAAGCAACACCCTTCCGGGTCAACTTGGTGAGTGGCACGACGATCTTAGAGAAATCCCTGATAAATCTCCGATAATAACCAGCCAACCCAAGGGATTCTCGGTTTGCTTTCACTGCAACCAGACCAGCCATCGGAAGGCCGAGTGCCCGCAGCTTCTTTAGCGATCAACACAGGGATCTACACCTGCTGCTAGGGTTACCGAGGTTCGGCCGGTGAAGGCCGAGGCCCCGAGGACTCGTGGGAGAGCATTTCAGTTGACCGCGGAGGAGGTCCGCGCGGCGCCCGATGTAGTGGCTAGTATGTATTTTTTTTCATCTTTTATTTGAGTTAAGATGTTATGCTTATATGATGATATACGTAGGTACTTTTCTTGTAAGTTCTGTGCCTGCGTTGGTATTATTTGACTCAAGTGCGAGTCGGTCGTTTGTTTCCGTAGCATTTAGTCGGCATATAAGTGTCCGTCGAGAGGCATTGGATCGGCCTCTGCGAGTTTCCATAGCTGATGAGCAGCAGTGTATGCTTCGGATGTGATTCAAGGATGTGTCCTTGAGATCTTCGGGGAGGAGTTTCTGATAGATTTGATTCCGATTGCGATGGGGGATGTGTGTGTCATAGTGGGTATGGATTGGTTGAGCCGATATGGAGCTGTGATAGACTGCGAGCGTCAATTGGTGATGATTTGAGACCCTAGTGGGGGAGTTCTTACGGTGTACCGCGAGGGTACACGTACGGGGTCAGCATTTTGTTCGGCCGCCAGAGCGAGACAGAGTCTATAACAAGGCTGTAGGGGTTTTGTGGCATATGTGATGGATGCGAGGGTTGACACTAAGAGAACGAAGTCAGTTGATGAGGTCCCGATAGTGCGTGAGTTTCCGGATGTGTTTCCAGAGGACTTGCTGGGTGTGCCTCCGAAGAGGCAGGTAGAGTTTGATATTGAGTTGGTTCCAGGAGGTGCGCCTATCGCTAAGGCGCCGTATCGCCTTGCGCCTTAGGAGATGCAGGAGTTATCCTTGCAGCTTTAAGAGCTGCTGGGGAAGGGGTTCATCAGGCCGAGCAGTTCGCCTTGGGGAGCGCCTATCCTCATTGTTAAGAAGAAGGATGGCTTGCTCCGGATGTGCATCGATTATTGTGAGCTGAATAAGCTAACGGTCAAGAACCGTTACCCGTTGCCAAGGATCGATGATTTGTTTGATCAGTTGCAGGGAGCATCTTGGTTGTCCAAGATCGATTTGAGGTCTTGGTATCATCAGGTAAGGGTGCGGGAGGAGCACGTGCAGAAGACAGCCTTCCAGACTCGTTATGGGCATTATGAATTCATGGTGATGCCTTTTAGACTCACCAACGCACCAACGGTGTTCATGGATCTCATGATCAGGGTGTGCAGAACAATGTTGGACCGCTCGGTGATCGTGTTCAGCGACGACATTCTGGTGTATTCGAGATCCAGAGAGCAGCATGAGGAGCATTTGAGGGAGATCCTCGGAGTTCTAAGATTGGAGAGGTTTGATGCCAAGTTCTCCAAATGTGAGTTCTGGTTACGAGAGGTCCAATTTTTGGGGCATCTTGTTAACCAAAAGGGGATATTGGTCGACCCGGTCAAGATCGAGGCAGTTATGAGGTGGGAGGTGCCGAGATCAGGAGTTTTCTGGGATTGGCTGGCTATTATCAGAGATTTATTAAGAATTTCTATAAGATCGCTATGCCACTCACCAAGTTGACCCGGAAGGGTGTTGCATTTTCTTGGGGTCCGGAATAGCAGACCTCGTTCGAGACACTTTGAAGGAAGTTATGCGAAGCCCCAGTGTTAGCCCTTCCGGAAGGGATGGAGGATTTTGTGGTTTATTATGACACATCGATATCCGGATTAGGAGCAGTGCTTATGCAGAGGGGGCATGTGATAGCATATGCATTGAGGAAACTTAAGCTTCATGAGTTGAGATATCCCACTCACGATTTGGAGCTGGGAGTGGTAGTGTTCGCTCTCAAGATCTGGCGACACTACCTGTACGGGGTTCGGTGTACGATATACACGGACCACAAGAGCTTGAAGCATTTGATGGATCAGCCCAACCTAGATATGCGACAAAGGAGGTGGTTGGACATGGTCAAGGATTATGATTGTGAGATCCTGTACCACCCGGGCAAGGCTAATGTTGTAGCCGATGCACTGAGCCGTAGGGTGGAGAGCGCCCCATTGCGATATGTATGTTTGGATGCTATTCGTGGGGCCCAGGCCGAGGCTGTGCAGCCTGAGAGCCAGAAGAGGGAACGAGTTGTCGGACTGGTATCGGAGTTAGTTACCGATAGCCGGGGGCTTATGACATTACAGGGTCGGATTTGGGTACCGTCCGTGGGCGGGATGCATACCATTTTGATGGAGGAGGATCATCGATCGAAATTCTCGATCCATCCCGGGGCCACTAAGATGTTTTTGGACCTGAAAAAGGATTATTGGCGGCCTTGTATGAAGAGGGATGTCGCATGGTTTGTAGAGGGATGCTTGACCTGTTGCAGGGTTAAGGCCAAGCATCAGCGTCCACATGGTAAGTTGCAGCCATTGGAGATTCCCGAGTGGAAATGGGAAGAGATTGCCTTGGACTTCATCACCAAATTACCAAGAACCGCGAGGGGTGTCGATGCAATTTGGGTGATTGTGGATAGGTTGAAAAAGAGCGCTCACTTCCTGGCCATCAGTGAGAGCTCTTCCTCGGAGAAGTTGGCGGAGATGTACGTGAGAGAGGTGGTATCGCGACATGGAGTACCGATTTCGATTGTCTCAGATAGATATGTACGTTTCACTTCTAGATTCTGGAAGAAGTTTCATGAGGAATTGGGTACGAAACTACATTTTAGTACTGCATACCACCTACAGACCGGTGGGCAGAGTGAGTGGACGATTCAGACGCACGAGGACATGCCTGTGTTTTGGATTTCGGCGGAAGTTGGGACACGTATTTGCCCTTGGCATAGTTCTCTTACAACAAAAGCCATCATTCGAGCATTGGCATACCGCCTTTCGAGCTGTTGTATGGGTGGAAGTTTCCGACCCCTATTTGCTGGGGAGAGGTTGGGCAGCGTGTGATGGTATTACCGAGATTGTGCTTCAGATGACAGAGCAGATCCATTAGGTCAGACAGAGGTTGTTGACCGCTCAGAGTCGTCAGAAGAGTTATGCAAATAGACGCCGGTCCGAGCATGAGTTTTAGGTTGGCGACTTTGTGCTCCTGAAATTCTCTCCTTGGAAAGGAGTGATTCGATTCAGGAAGAGGGGCAAGTTGGGGCCCCGATATATTGGTCCTTTTAGGGTGATCGCGAGGGTAGGTAGGGTAGCCTATCGTTTGGAGTTGCCAGTAGAGTTCGGTCAGATTCACGACACTTTCCACGTGTCGTAGTTGCGAAAGTGCATAGCCGACGAGTCGGCAGTAGTGCCACTAGAAGATATTCAGGTGGATGTGAGCTTGAATTATGCTGAGAGACCAGTGGCGATCAGAGATCGGAAGATCAAGGTCCTGAGGAATAAAGAGGTGCCACTGGTGCAGGTCCAGTGGCAGCATCAGAAAGGGTCAGAGTTAATTTGGGAGCCGGAGCGTGAGATGCGTGAGCAACATCCAGAGTTATTTGCAGAGTGTTAAGTTAAAAACTAACTTGAAGATCGATTAGATCTATAAAATAGGTAAAGTAATAAATGAGTAAACAACAAGAACACAAGAATGGATCAAAGATGTCGAATAATTAATAAACAATCCTCAGAAGAGCTCGATAAAGAACTTCTACTGTAGAGGATTAGGGTTTACAAGAACGATGAAGGAAATCTGTAAAGCTATCAATCGTTACTCTATCAATCGATCGTTTTTCTAATATGCATGCAAGCACATTAATATATACTAAACCCTATAAACTCACGGTTGGACAGGCCCAAAACCGGAGTACAAAACATGGACTACAAACCGAGCCCAATAGACGCAATATACAACAAAGCTACGCTACCCAACAATCTCCCCCTTTGCGTCAATTGGAGGGAGATCACTTTGTCTTCTTACTTGGGCCAGCGGCAGCAGGAACCTTCTTCTTTACAGTCTCAAACAGACGAGAGATGAGTGCGAGGATTGTCTGTCTGAATCGGATGTACCACTGTATCATATCATCAAAATATTTGATATCATCCGCTGTATTTTCTTTGCACCTGTGGATGATCCCCAGCACATGCTCCAGACAAGCAGTGGTATAAAAATGTTTATCAGCTAAGGCAAAAAGACATTTCTGTCCTTCACTCCTAGTGAACATGACGGAGTTTCGCCTTGGGTCAATTTTTCCCATCTTCATCTGGTTCAGATCACTGGCCGAGCCAACAGGAGAGATCTTCGGTTTCTTCTTGAAGACAGTTACAATCTCCTGATCCGTCAGGGCTACCTCCATGATATAGCACACCAACATCCTTTTGAGATGGTCAATGATCGGACCATATTCAGCTTCATTAGTCAATAGGATGTTGTGCAGAACGATCCAGTCATGGGGGTTGAGGTTCGGTAGATCTGCTAAAGATATGGCATGTTTGGTTTTTGCAGACCCTCTGAGCACTTTGAACCGAAGATTGATAAATCTCCCTTCAGTGTATGGCTTCAGAACCCGAACGTTTATGATCTTCTGAGCACTGCAGGTTTGGTACTGGGGTTGAGCCGCCTTCAGATAGAACTCGATCAATTCCCGATCAACCTCCGGATGAGGATGAGGGAACTCAGCAACGTTGGCGAAGGCATGAAAGATGAACGCCTTTCGGGTTAAGGGCATGTCGAACTGAGAGTCGACGAAGTTGAAGTAGTTAAAGGAGATTACCGATTCAAGCCATATGATACTCAGAGTATCGATTGCCTCCTTTATCATCCTCTCGAGAGTCCAAGCAGGGAAAAGAGTCTTCCTGCTCTCGATAAGGTCGTGGGCTTCTTTTTGCTTGCGTTCAGCTTCTTCAGCTTCTCTCGCCACACGAACATTATCATCTTCAACATTGCGACGACTTTTGCATTTCAGCAAGTCGGCAATGGTTTCTTGATCATCTTCCTCTTCATCCTCTGCAAGTTTCTTGCCTTTGTCCTTCACACCCGAACCAAAGGCTTGGCCTGTAGGAGGAGGTTCGATTGTGTGAGTTGCCTTCGAGGAATGAGGTGGTTGCGATCCGGACTTCTTTTCTCCCCCTTGTTTCGGATTGGACACGAAACTAGGTAGCCCTTCAATTTTACTAAGCAGATCCAGGGCAGGAGCGAGTTTTTCTGCAAGGGTACGCCTCACAGAATGGTTCAAGATCGGATCGTGCGCTTCGAGGATGTTGGATATAGCGGAGTGTACATCCGAAACACACGTCTTGATGACCTCCCATTCGGATCGAAGAGCGTCAATTTGTTGTTGAAAATTGAAAAGTTGAGCACTCTTGACCTTTAGGGCGGTGGTCTTCCTAGCAAGAACGTCCATCAACGAGTTCTCAGCGGCCAGATCTTCTTGGAGTTTAGAGAGGCGCTCGTCAATAGATGCACGGAAGGCAGAGTTGTCGTCAGTCAGAGATTGACGAAGGGTGGCCAACTGTTGAACAATTGGTTCCAACGTTGTCTTCGTAGCAGTGGCACTCTCCTGTAAAGATTGTAACAAGGTAGAGGCGTCAGAGAATAGTTTATCGACTTTTTCGGTCGCAGCTTCACAAGCTTTCATCGAGGCGTCAATGGCAGCGGTGGCAGAAGCGACTGAATCTTGCTGAGCCCTAGAGAAGGCATCAACAATCTTCTGAAGAGCCGCTTCAGAGAGAGATGATTGTGAATTGGAGGAAGAAGCGATGAGCAAGTTGACCTTCTCATGTAGCTCCTTAAGGTGCTTCTTTGTTACCGGAGCATCCTCATCATCGTCGCTCTGCACTTGAAACGGACTGTAATAGACCGAATCAAATGTCATGGTTTTCCCGCCAAGGAAAGGGTTATCTCCGTCAGAGGCATGACCGGGAGATGGTGGTGGTGGTGAAGCTGGTGGCGTAGTGGTATGGGTGGGTTCGGGTTGAGTTTGGGTAGGGGTAGGTTCGGGTGGTGTTTGAGTAGGTGTAGGTTCGGTTGTATGTATGGGTTCGGTTGCTGGTGGTGGTTCGGTTGCATCGGTATGAACCCCCGTATCAGATACGTTAGTTGTAACCTTTGCTGTGGATGTTGTTGTAGCATCTGTGAAGATGGGTGATGGCATTGGGAATGAGGTTTTTGGTATGTGGGTAAAGGGGTTTATGGTGGGAATGGAAGTAGGAATGGTTTGAGTAGGAGAGGGAAGTGGAGAGGTATGGATTTCCATATCAGGGGTAGGTGATCTAGGTGGGGTGCTGCCTCTTGGAGGGTCGTCCGAATCCGAACTCTCACCTTCCGACTCACTGGAAGAAGAAGCGATAATGAGCTTTCGCTTGGGTTGAGTCTTTTGCCTCTTCTGCTGTGGGGACTGAGCAGCTTTGGTAGACTTCCTCTTCTTAGGAGAAGGGCCTTTAGCCCCTTTTGCCACTTGTTTTCCTTTATCTGCCTTTTTGCCTCTCGGAGCAGGCTTATCGGCATCATGAATGGACTTTAGCATCTCCGGCGTGAGATCCCTCGGACCAGACTTCTTGAACTCCTTGTAGGTCCGGATGATCCTGCTGTCAGCTGGAACATCAGCATACATGGTCTCCGGAATGGAACCATTGAAAGGGAATTTCGATGGATCGGAGACGATGATCTTCGTGGTATGGAATGTACCAATCGAAGACATCGGTGCGCCGGCGGCAGTGGGAATGTTGTACTTCTCCATAACCCACTTCGTTATGATGGTCCAAAACCTCGCGTACGACACCTCAGAATGCCGTGAAGAAGAAGATAAGCTTTGGATGAGTTTTTGCCAGAGAACCAACCCATAGTCGACGTTGACACCATTGTAAACTCTGTACAGAGTGGACAGGAATAGTCGACTGGAGCCATCTGAACCTAAGCTCTGTTCTGAAAGACCCTTGAAGAGCACAGTGAACATTCCGTTCCACTGTGGCGGTAAACAAGACTTTTTAAACTTTGCGACGGAGGTGAGCGCCTCCGTGTACCCCATATTATAGAACATATTGAAGAGATGCCCCATTGGAATAGTCTCCGGATTAACCCTTGAAGGGTCAGCTTCAAACCCTAGCAGTGAGGCAAATCGTTGCTTGGAAATAGAGGCTTTGTGATGAGCAACTTCAAAGAAAATCCAATTGACCACTTTATCGTAATGGGCCGTCGCGTAGATCTGCGACAGGAACTCCATTGGTACAGACTCCGCCCTTGAAAGTGCAGGTGCGATTGGCGAATACTTCAAACATTCGATGACTGGGACCATGTAGGAGTCATATGCGTGAGGGGTTAAGTCAATGATGAGACATTGCTGAGGGCGAATGGGCAGGATATGAGAGGTAGCATGAACGGAGGATGAATCTGTTGGGTTTTGAGCATTCTAACACTTCCTAAGTGTACATGCAACCCTAAATACCTTGGATCTATGTTTTCTCTATTATACATGCAAATAAGAACATCCAAGGTATTATCCTAATCTAGCATACAAAAACTATGAATGTAACAAGATAGAATACATACCTCTTGATGTAGCTTGATGTCTTCAAGCTTTAAGAGCTTAGCCCCAATAGTGTGGAAGCCTCAAGTGGAATCACAAATCACCAAGACACCTTGGAATACTTTAGAGAATATGATTACTTGGTTCTCTCTAGTGAAATTGGCTAGCCCTTCTTTAGTGTATCCACACTAATACCCATGACCTTTCATTTCCTAGGATTCATGGGTTAAACACTCCATGGACTATCCATGAAAGCTTAGCCCAACCTAAATGAACTTGGCCCATTCCATATATATAAGAGTCCATATTTAATTAGTTCCTTTTGATCACTTAATTAATTATATATTAATTCTTGATCAATACTAATTAAATAATATGATTCCATATTAATATATTAGAACTTATAATATATTAATATTAATCATAAACATAGTATTCTCAAAAGATTATCCATATAAATTGTGTCGGTGAAGTGCAACCCAAATGGACCATGCCGGGTCGGGTCAAGTACATACCAAATATAGTTATGGACTTAGACATTAATCCAACAGTCTCCCACTTGGATAAGTCTAAAACTATTATTGCGTATGACTTCAAACCTAACTGGCAATCGTAGCTCTTAAAGCTGTTGTCAAACTCTGATCTTGTCAACGAACTTGTCCATTAGATAAGGGATCATATATTCCTCCATTCTAGATATCATATGGACTGAGACATGGATTATAATCATTCTCTCTGTCCATTTGTCGTTTCCCGATTTCCGATTTATGACGACTGACTAATTGAACAAATCAAATCAGTCGTGGCCCGGCCGAGCACTTCGATTTGTCATCATCAAATCATCGAGGGGCCCACATATATCGCTTTTATCCCGAAGGTAAAAGGAACGGATAAACTTCGACTCATATGGCTTGTTCTACTACTTGTTGAATCATACACAAAGGCACGTTTTATAACACCGAGTTACCGTATGCGTTTACGTGCAATCAATGTACTATCAACTCATAGTAACAACTCATATCTCTAGGTTTGAAGAATATAAGATATTATCGTCTCATGATCACTCGTGATAAAATCCATGAAGTGATTCCAATGAGCGCGGGTTGAATCCAATACTCAGAACTTATGAGCACTCATGATTGTTGTAGCCTTGTCCAACACCTTAGACCTCTACAACCCATCATGACAGTCTTAATTCATATCTACTTCCAACATATGACCGACTGTGGATGGTTTGAATAACTTAGTCATTCCGGAAGAATAACCCAGTTTATTCGGGAAGTCAAAACATGCAAAATGAAACACAATAATAATTGAATCCAATATGGTATCAACTCTTTGAACATAAATAAAACACCTTTTATTTATCACCATATGATTACACATTATTCATTGTATACTGTTTCAGCTATCAACTTTATTCTTGAATTTAAAACAATAGTTGTCCCATGCTCCAAGCATGTACACTATGTTTTCTTAAACACTAGTCATGCCACACACCAAGTATGCATACTATGTTTGTCTATGATCCTTACTTTGTGAACTAGATCAATTGAACATAACTTCAATGATTCTCTTTTCACACTCCCAAATCCCTACCGCAAATGCAAGAATTCCAAATTCATGCCATTTACTGAAATCTGTTAGATTCTAAACTTATATGCATTGATCCTCTCGTAATGATTATGCACAAAGTCATAAAGACTTGGCAACAATCATTACAGAGTATTCCAAAGGAGATCAACTCCTTGGAAATATCCTTCTTGCATTAAGTTTCCTTAATCTTACACAGATTGAAAATTCTAACTTTGAAACATTTCCAGATTCCATTTTGACTATCACTTCTGAACAAGAGTTGCCTCCTTACAGATTATGTCAATATGGTCCTTCCAGAATTATCACTATACTTCCAATTGTCCTTGAGTAACCAATCTTTGGTAAACCTTAGTTTGTCCTCGACAATTGTTTAATCCTTTTAGTCATATCCAGTTCTAAACCTTTTCCCTTCTTAATGCCCCAGGCATTTGGAAAATTTTAGAACGGATGAATATAGCACATGTAATCGATCCTATATCCGAAGCATATGGGAGACGATTCATGATGTCTTACATAAAGACTAAACCAGTCTTTTGCTATAATATTTCCATTTCAATTTGCCAAGTTCTCATAATTCAGATTATGAAAAGGGATGCCGTAATCATAATCGAATTTTAGAACGCAAATAATGGACCCATATACAGAATTTCCTTATGTTGAGCCATTCCAACATGAAATTCATATATATCCTTGACTAAATGATTAAAACCTCACGATCTAAGCTTATAGATTTGAGATGAAGCATAATTTCCTCTCCCTTAATTATAGCAAAACAACTCTTTCCCAATTGAAACTTTTGTTTTTCTATAATTAACATTGCTAACTTGCAATACTTATCATAATTATCATGCTCCCACTAACATGATGATTATTAGCATAACACTTATGCTCCCACTAGCTTTGACATGTACCCAGAAATCAGCTGGACTTCTAGAAATCAATACTTCATTGACTTTCTTACCAAAGTTCAGATTTCTGATACTAGATTGTTTTGATAAGACTTTATCAAAATCATACACCTTCCCTTAGATAGCACACTTGTGAGTCTAAACAATTATGAAGAGGTATGCCGTAATCATAATGGTTAGACCTTTTTGCCACTTCTCACAAGTCCAGGTTAGTGTGCCGGTAAACCACACACGCTCCACTAACGACTTTGAGAATGCAAATATCACAATTGCTATCTAGCTAAAATCTACTTAGTGAAAGTGTTTCCTCACCATCATTTTCATGAATCGGAGAGAAACCTTATGACACTTAGATTTAATGGTGTATGTGTTCTTATCCATGTGAATTGTCAAAATCATAGTCACAAGACAAGGATAATGACAAATCCAAACTCATATGGACTGAACTCAATCTTGATTTCTTGCCACCTGGCAGCTCAAGGGCCTGCCATTGCTTCCAAGTTGTTATGCAACAAACTGAGAACTCTAAGAACTCATATGCAAAGCCAACTTTAACTGGAATGGGCACAGATATGTCAACACGATAGGTTATAAACCTCAAGTCGTGTGCTAGTGAATAACTTCAGGTTTTATTCTTGATTATTTCTTGAGACTTTCAAGACCTTTAAGACTCCTACTGTCCTCTTGACATATAAGACTCCCTTGTCAAACATCCAAGAGATAGTGTGGATTCTAATCAAGAAAAACACTTTACCCAATTGGCCTAAGTTGGTCTTTGTTTTATCCAAAACATCACAACTTACCAATTTCAAATGTACAAGAGTAGAAAACTTTTACTCTTACATTTGACAAGTGTTTTAAACCTTCTTTAAGACATGTCACTCAAATTACAATCTTGGAGTATGACTCTAAGACTTGCAGTATGAATCATCTTCTTGATTTAACCATTTCAACAATTCAAGATCCCTCTTCTTAGTCATAAGAATGCACTAAGACTTCCTTAGAGAACTAATTGTGCTATGGTTTCTTAATCATTAAGATGATCACAAAAACTGATACTAAAGTACTCTCCCATCTTTTCAGATTTGAGAAGCTTTTATCCTTCTGCCTAATTTGATTCTTCTTATTCGCTCTGCCTTACATTGGAACCCTTTTATAATGTCTCAGAATTACACTTAAGCTTGTAAGTATAATCATATTTACTGTGCTTTAGTAAACTATGACGAATAGTTTTATCAATCTTTTTGTGGTGGACTTGACCAGTGCACAAGAATGTGTACTCGATCCCTTAGTCCTTTACTTGACTCACACATCCATGTGAACAAGTAATTAGTCTTAATTTTCCAAAACTTGAAAGTTCTCATTCATCATGCTATACAACTTGCATGATTCCAAGTTTCGGTCCAAATGAAACTTGGGTGATGAGAATCTTTCCTTATTTGGTAAATATAGACATTACCACAAATGAAAGAATCAACTTCATATTTCCAGTCTTGCTCTTAATGGAATCACATAAGCAACAATTTTTCCTCAAATGCCATTGTAAGGATATCTTAAAATAAATAAAATCAAAAATTTCCTTTTATTTTAAAACATTGTGGAAAAACTAATCCTTACAATCCATGTGAAAACTTGTTGTTATCTATTCCTAAGCAAAAATATCATAACTCCTAAGAAGTAGCTCAAGAATCCGATTTTCAAGCTATGCGATAGAAATCCATCTACGCGATCAGATTCAGCATATTCTTTCTTTAAGTTTCTCCACTTTTCTTTGATTCTTAAACATCACCATGTGACCCAGTCACATCATGTATCAAGAATCTCAGAATAGAAACTTAACAGAGTTAGATAGTGGACTTTACCTGAAGTAGAGTCAAACTTATTGACTTTAACATCCTTAGGTAAATTTGGCAGCTTCACAATCAATGCCCCTTCCTTTGGCAATATAAACATATGGACCCTTTGATAATGGTACACGAGACTATCATAGACTTAGCTTTTCTCTTTACCATTTGGTCAACCGAGTTGACTATGGCCGATCCCTTTCCACTGGGAAGAGAGAGCTTTACTAGATATCCAATGTCATCATTGTAAATGTCCATAAAGTTTTAGGAAGTTGATCTTAGCAAATAGATAAGATCATTAAGGGTCTTGTCATAGTCTGTTTCATAGGTGTTCCAAAAGAACTCACTATGTGACTTAGAAAGTAGTTGAACCACCAACTTTCTCAAGACTTTGACACCCAACTCTCCCGGCTTGTCAATATGTGACTACATCTCCAAGATGTGATCACACCTAGACCTTGCCTTGCCAATAGGGCTTGAGTGACCTTAAACTTTTCAAGAACTTGTGGGTTAGGGAGAATAATTGGAGGAGTAGAAAGAAGTATGATATCCATGGGACATCATCCTCATTAGGAAACCTTGTTTCAAGAGATTTGGGAAGATCATAGGTGTCTAAACCAGACATCTTTTGGGAGATATTCAAGATAGTTGATTTAAAGTCCTTAATATGACACCCAATATGAAATATTAAGGCTAGGACCCAACAAACTATTTTATAACTTAGAAGAGGTATGCCGTAATCCAAGCTATAAAATATTTGAAGGTAGGTGAATGACGATTCACCAATTTCCACCAAGATAAACGAAATGTATTATTAGGTTTTAATTGGTTTTGAAACTCCTAAATCTTTGAGATTCATTGAACTGTTCAAAGGCATGTTTCAATCTCGAGTGTGCCCTTCAGGTTTTGTGACTGGGATGCCGAGGATCACAAAACAAGGTGTGAAGTAACCATGCAAATCACTTGGTACCCTTAATAAATTACCCCTCAATCGATGTGCCGGTTAACCACACACGCTCCATCGATACTATGATAAATATTAAGTCACCCTTTACCTACCTTGTTAAGTCCAAGTTAGTGTGCCGGTTAACCACACACGCTCCACTAACGACTTAGACAAAGTGTAAAGTGTAATTTCATGGGTTAGCACCTTATTCACATTTTTCCTAAGTAACTAAGATTGGGTATTATTAAGAGTTTAGTTACTTAGTATTATCATTAATACTTTTAATGAAGGAGAATAATAGTCTTGTCAAACCCATTCGGCTAACGACCCTCCACCGGTCAAGCAAGCGGTGGGTGAGAGTGGACACCCATTAAGTTGCCATTTTATAGGCAACAACCTTATACCCACCTTATAGACCGGCTTCGTGAATGAGGCGTACTAGCGGTAAGACTGACTTTACTCTTATACATATATATATATTATTAACTTATAATATTATAAAGTATAAGGGTTGAATTTTAACTTTTAAAATTCTAAGGGCTAACTTGGAATTAAAGTATTCATAAGTGAAAACTTTACAAATTCCAAAACTTGAGGGCAAGTTTTGAAACTATTCAAAACTAATTAATTCCATAACTTATGTGTTTAAAGTAGTTTTAATCCAAAAACTCTTCAAGTTCCATAACTTGAGAACAAGTTATGGAAGACTTTAAACTAATAAAAGAATTAACTTTTCTTTATTTTATAACTTATGGAATTAATTAAGCTTACACCTTTTTTTTTATTTTATTTTATTTTATTAAATGAAGAGACTCTTGGTCCTCCATAACTTGAGGACAAGTTATGGAGTCATAAAACCATTTAATTAGAAATAGACTCTTCATTTTTGTAACCTTTGCCAATTTTTATGAGTTTTATGATTCTTAAATGTGACTTTTCATATAACTTGAGGACAAGTTACAAAAACACATTTTACAATCAATTCTTAGATTAATTTGGATTAAAACCAACTATCACATAATTTTATTCATTAATCTAAATTCACTCATAAAACAAGGTAACACAAAAAACTTTTGGTGATCCATAACTTATTCTTAAGTTATGGAATCCTTTAAAACATTAACACCAAATTTTGTAACTCCATAAAAACTTTGAATCAATTTTTTTTAAAACCTTTTCATATTCATAACTTATGGAGGTTTCAAAAAATAAAACTCTTTAGATCAAACTTTTAAAACTAATAAAATAATCATATTATTTTATCTTTTATTAAATTCGACCTAATTCAACTCATAAAGCAAATTATTCAAATTTTATAAATAATTAGTTTTTCACAAGAACAAATAATTATCCTAAAATTTGACAAACTTCATGTTTTTTTTTCTTTTTTTTTCAACTTTGAAAATAAAATATTTGCATCAATATAACAGAAAACAACCCGTGGCTCTGATACCACTGTTGGGTTTTGAGCATTCTAACACTTCCTAAGTGTACATGCAACCCTAAATACCTTGGATCTATGTTTTCTCTATTATACATGCAAATAAGAACATCCAAGGTATTATCCTAATCTAGCATACAAAAACTATGAATGTAACAAGATAGAATACATACCTCTTGATGTAGCTTGATGTCTTCAAGCTTTAAGAGCTTAGCCCCAATAGTGTGGAAGCCTCAAGTGGAATCACAAATCACCAAGACACCTTGGAATACTTTAGAGAATATGATTACTTGGTTCTCTCTAGTGAAATTGGCTAGCCCTTCTTTAGTGTATCCACACTAGTGCCAATTTCACCAACCAAATACATCTTTATATAGTATGGAGGATTAGGGTTAAACCCTAATACCCATGACCTTTCATTTCCTAGGATCCATGGGTTAAACACTCCATGGACTATCCATGAAAGCTTAGCCCAACCTAAATGAACTTGGCCCATTCCATATATATAAGAGTCCATATTTAATTAGTTCCTTTTGATCACTTAAGTAATTATATATTAATTCTTGATCAATACTAATTAAATAATATGATTCCATATTAATATATTAGAACTTATAATATATTAATATTAATCATAAACATACTATTCTCAAAAGATTATCCATATAAATTGTGTCGGTGAAGTGCAACCCAAATGGACCATGCCGGGTCGGGTCAAGTACATACCAAATATAGTTATGGACTTAGACATTAATCCAACAGAATCTGCCATTGTTGAAGAGAGGGAAGAAGATGATGAACAGTTAGGGTTCAAGGAATTCTTTTGCTCTAGGGATTTTGATTGCAATAAAGAGGTAAATGGTAGATGCTAACGCCTTTTTATACTGGGGTTTAAGGAGAGAGAGAAGGATCTTCCCAAATCTTCTATCGAAATACCAAGAGTTTTTCGGAGTGACTGATGCGTGATAGTTGTGGAACCGATGATCACGCATGAGAGAGAGTGTCAGATTCCGAAGAACTCGTCTCCCATCAAGGAGAGAGAGAAGGATCTTCCCAAATCTTCTATTGAAATACCAAGAGTTTTTCGGAGTGACTGATGCGTGACAGTTGTGGAACCGATGATCACGCATGAGAGAGAGTGTCAGATTCCGAAGAACACGTCTCCCATCAAGCGTCGTTTCTGCTAAACTGTTTCAAATTCACACGCGCCTTTCTATGCCAGAGAGGAACCGTTTCAAATTTGCACACGCGTCTGCGACGTCAGATAGAAATTAGACGCTTCAAATTCGCACGCTTTCTCTGTTCCGCCATTTGAAATCAAATCAATTAATCTCCCGCCTGAGTCAGCAACGCTTCATCTTATCCCTTTAATGTGTAACGACATCTTTTTGAATAACACGCCCACGTGGATTAATTTTGACCACATCTTAAAATTAATTACCAATCCAAAGAAAAAGCCTGTAATTATTAGTACCAGAATTATGGAAAATCAAGGATTTTCGTGCTAAGGGTGTAAAAAGAAAAGAAATAAAGCAAATCTTTTTAGGAATAATGGTGATGTCAATAAAGACACGAAACAAATGATCCCGGGCACGAATCTCTTCCTTCAAAGTCAAGAGAGACTTTAAAGTGGTAGTGTGGTTTCCCGTTGAATAACGATCAAACACTTATTAAGAAGTGTCGAAAGGCTTCTTTTAATTTGGCTTCCTAGGGTGGCTTTAGCTTTGATTCAACAGTTCTAATCTTGAAAAAAGATAGAAAGTGAACAAAGTACTTGTGAGACCGGTGTAGTCTGTTGAACAAGTAGGTAGGAAATGATTTTAAAGTGGCTTGGAAAATATAAAATCTCAAAAAAATAAAAACTGGATCCCAAGGGAAGAAATGTTATGGTGTTTAACAATTTCATAGGAATCACACAAAATAACAACTTGAGATTTCATGAGGATACGTCCGTCAATTCGTTAGTGAAAGCTTGAGCAAATTAATTGTTCACCGTCAATTCAGATTTGGTATTGAATTTTGGGTTTCACTCAGCTCGTAGTGGCACGAAACTAAGATCATAAACACAGTTTTTGAGTAACCATAAACCTCAGTGGTAATGGCTGAGAGTCTCAAGGGTTACGTTGATGAAACGAATTTAATGGAGAAATGTAATAGAGATGGTGTAAGAAATCAAAGTACCTCTGCTGCGAAAAGAGGGACCAAGCAGAAAACTCTTATCTCATGTGAGAAGAGAGTTAGGTAACTCACGATTAGAATAAGTGTGGTAGCCTAATTGGGAAGACAAGGTTTGTGTATACCAAGTCATTAAGGCTATTATTCAGAATCTGATGAGGCTTTGGGCACATACAGCAGCATGCTTCTAGGGACACTTAACTAATTTTACAAATCCCCAGAAACGAACGAACACACAAATAAAAATTAATGACAAAAAATAAATAGAGAACAAATTTTTTTTTTTTTTTTTTGGAGTTTTTGATAGTAGAACAAAATATTTTTGGTGTTTTTGATATATAAAAAAATTAAATTAAATAAATAAAAAAATAAAATAAAAAAAATAAGACTGAGAAAGAAACTAAAAAAAAACTTTGGAAAACTTTGGAACCGAACCCGAGCGTTCGGTTGATTTCGGGTGAGAAAAATTTTGAAAAACCGAACCCGAGCGTTCGGTTGGTTTCGGTTTTGAAAAAATTTGAAAAACCGAACCCGAACCTTCGGTTGGTTTCGGTTTTGAAAATTTTTGGAAAACTGAACCCGAGCGTTCGGATGGTTTCGGTTTTGAAAAATTTTGAAAAACCGAACCCGAACCTTCGGTTGGTTTCGGTTTTGAAAAATTTTGGAAAACCGAACCCGAACGTTCGGTTTATTTCGGTTCTTGTTAGTGGGGAATCTCTTCTTGATGAACCTCTTGGGGTTCGATACCATCATAGCAAAGTTCTCAGAAGTGAGGTCATAGTCCTCCAAGTTGAGGTCTTCTTCATCCATCACAACTTTACTTTTGGACAGGAGGGCCAACGAACCTAGGCTTGAAACCACACTTTTCTCCTGTAGCATGATCTTTTCCTGAGATTTTAGGATGCCCACCAGTTTCGCCAAAGAATAGGATTTAAATTGCTCGTGGGCTTTAACTGTGGACACAACTGCTCTCCACTCTGATCTGAGACTGTTCAAAAATGTAACCTTCTGCTCAATAAGCTTCCTTTCGATGTCGTGTTTGATCATCTTGCTAAGAAGATGACTGAAGCGAACGAACGTTTGAGTCACAGTTTCTTCGGCTCCTTGCTTGAATTCACCAAACTCGGACAAGAGTAAGGATTGAATGGAGTGTTCAAGATCTTCATCTGTAGAGTACAATTCTCGTAACCTGTGCCATATTTCTTTTGCCGTCGTGCATGAACTCACCAGCCTGAAAGTATCGGACTGAAGGGCGAATCTGATCAATCTTAACGCTTTGATATTGCACTGAAATTTATCTTTTTCGTCTTGCGCAATATCTTTAACATCTTTCAGAAGATCATTATACTCCTTTTGAGTTTTAATAATCCTTGAAGTTGCTGAATGAGAAAAGGGTCCAGAAACGATTGCTTCCCAGATGAGGTATCCATTATCCTCAGATCCTATAACATAATCTTCAAAGTGATGCGCCCAGACTTCATAATCATGGGTGTACAGGATGGGAATCTTCGTTGTTGATCCAATGTTGTTCGAAATATTAATAGGATTGGATTGCGACTCGTCCATAATTGATCGAATAACCTGTTCAAAGATCAGACTTGTAATATATCAAATTAGGGCAAATCAATAAATATCAAGATATGTCAATTATGAGATGACGGCTCAATAAATATTAATAAATGCGGAATAACCCTAATCGAAACCTTTTTCACAGAAAAGAAGTGTATCGATTACACAGCCTCCTGCTCTGATACCAATTGTTAAGTTAAAAACTAACTTGAAGATCGATTGATAGAGTAACGATTGATGGCTTTACAGATTTCCTTCATCGTTCTTGTAATCCCTAATCCTCTACAGTAGAAGTTCTTTATCGAGCTCTTCTGAGGATTGTTTATTAATCATTCGACATCTTTGATCCATTCTTGTGTTCTTGCTGTTTACTCGTTTATTACTTTACCTGTTTTATAGATCTAATCGATCTTCAAGTTAGTTTTTAACTGAACACAGAGTGACACTTCGAGGGTGAAGTCTGATTCTAGTGGTGGAGAATTGTAACATCCGGATTCCCAAGTATTATTTTTATTCTTTTATTTTTGGGTGTTATGAGGAGACTCGGCGAGTTGGGGTCTAAACTCGCCGAGTAGGATCGTGGTTTGCACGCGGGTTCGCGTCTGGACTCGGCGAGTCCATACTGTTTAATGAAAACCTAATTTCCAGGGTTTGATACTTATTTAAAGGGGCTTATGGCCGTCATTTGCGGCCACCAACCCCAGAGAGAAACCCTAAAGAGATTTTGAGCGTTTTGGGAGAGAGAAGAGGCCATTGTTAACCTTTAAAGCATTGGTTGGCAAGGAAAAGGAGATTCTAGCTAATAGGAAGCAAGGGAGGTGGACATTCTTTGAATTTGCAGCTCAGATTACCACTTTGGAGGTAAAATTTTGGATCCCTTTCTGTTGTTATGATGAACATGGAGGTTTAGGGTTTCTTGACCTCTTTGTTGGTTAGATTTGATATCCATTTTGTCCCTATTTGTGATGAGGCATGGAATAGGATCCATAGAGGTCCAAATAAGCTTTATTCCTCAAGATTTTTGAGGATTCATGAGAGTTTTGACCATGGGTTATGAAATATGGGGCTAAAACATCATATAGGAGCAAATAGATGTTGTTTGAGCATCAAGGTTTGGACTTTACGTGATTATCATGATTGGGGAGGCCAGAACTATGATTGTATGGAATAGATCTGACCTCAGAAGTGGTTTTGAGTTTATGCATGGCATGAACTCGCCGAGTCTGAAGAACAGACTCGACGAGTAGTATGAAGTTTGCCCGTAATCACTCAGTGAGTGGACTTGTCGAGTTGAGTGAACGACTCAGTGAGTCAGGGTGAGTCAGGGGGACTGAGTTCAACTCGGAACTCGCCGAGTTGTTCTTGAGAATCGGAGAGTTGAGTCGTGGTGGCCCCGCGATTCATGCCAAGTGGAACTTGTCGAGTCAGGGAGGTACTCGGCGTGTCAAGAGAGGATCTAAGAGAGTCAATGAACACGTGTAGACTCGTCGAGTCGTCCTAGTGCACTCGCCGAGTCCGGTTAAAGTTGACCGTTGACCTTGTTTACTTTTAGGGATGAGTACAATTGTATTTATGAGTGTATTAATTTGTGTGATTAGGCAGAGGCTAGATCACATTTATTCCGAGTCAGATATTTACCGAGACATCGAGGTGAGTCTTCTCACTATACATTACCTAGAGTGGTATATTGTGTAGACCAGAGGGTCTTATGTGTTATGTATGAGATTATGTGCTATGTGTTATGTGTATGTTGTATGATGACATAGACCAGATCGGAGGGTCCAACGAGCTATGACCGGACCAGAGGGTCCAACAAGCTATAGGACTTGAGGGTCCCGCTGAGATACATCGACTGAAAGGTCGTATTATAGCCTCGAGTGGCGTATGTGCTGTATGTGGTATTTTGGGGAACTCACTAAGCATTTATGCTTACAGTTGTTGTGTTATGTGTTTCAGGTACTAGTGATGAGCGCGGGAAGGCGCCGACATGATTCGTACACACATGTATTGGAGTTTTTGTAGAGATTCTGGGGAGATGTTTTGTGACAATAACATTTGATACAATGTGTTTGACATTATTTTATGAATGAATGAATGTTTTAAAAATGAAAAAAAATTATTTTGGAAATTTACGTTGTTACATTGGAGCCACTGGATGGCTTAAAAGAGTCTGTATGGTTAAGGACTGAAGGAACTCGGCGAGTCATATGAAGATAGGCCTGGACCCGATGAGTTGGATGAACAACTCGGCGAGTTCGATGAAGATTTCCATAGAACTATACGAGTTGTACGAACAACTCGACGAGTCGGTTGAGGCTTCCCTAATTTATGTATGTGTGTGTGACCGTCGAGTTGCAAGAAGGAAACTTGACGAGTGGCCTTAGAGGTCGATTTCAAACCAAAGGAACTCGACGAGTCACTCCGTGACTTGGCGTGTGGGAAAGTACTTCAAGGAACTCGACGAGTAGCCAAGGGTAGTCGGAGAGTTAGGGTCAGCATGGACTGTTGACCTTGACTGATGACTTTGATTTTGACCAGGGTTTGATTACTTGGCTTTTGGGGTACCTTGAAAGGTTGGGAACTTACGGGTATAATTATGTTATGGTAATAGGTGGTGGAGTTTTTGTTAGTGATCCGAGAGTTGGAGTTCATCTACCGAGTCGACATCTGCAAGGTGAGTTATCCTCACTATATCGATAGGGTCTATGGCACGAAGGCCATCCCTTAAGTTGTTATTGTTATGGTGTGCTACATGTGGTTATGATCTGTTAGATTGGAATCAGGATAGACAGTATATTATGCTCTTATGATCCGTAGGGATTGGTATGTTAGTGACCTGCTAGGTCGGTACTCCAGTTATGAGAGATTTCTATGATTGATGATCAGTGAGTCAGATATGTTTGATGTTTGTATATGCCAATATATGATAGTTATGCGTACATGGTTATTTTCTTGTTGGTTGGGTTGAGGTGGTCCTACTTTGTGCTAAAGGCCAACATACCCTATGAGCGGTCCGAGGAGACTACAGGCCCACATGGCGGTCCAGTCATGCTGAAGGCTCTGGATAGGATCGGATAGACTGATGGCCATGCAGGGCGGTCGAGTCAGGCTGATGGCCTAGTATGCATGTTATTGATTGTCTGTTACTGATATGGTATTATCAGCGTGGTATTTGTATTTTGGGGGTAGCTCACTAAGCCCTGGGGCTTACAGTTTTTAGTTTATTGTTTCGGGTACTTCAGCAGATCATGGCAGGAGAAGGCGTGACCATACCGCTCCTCATCCTTTCGATCTAGTTATTGGGACACTCTGATTAACAATGATCTAAAAACATTTTGTAAACATATACTACTTGGTTTTATTTATGATTGGAAATGTTTAAATGTGGTGTAAAATTTTTGGATGTGACAAGTTGGTATTAGAGCCCCAGTTTTAGAGAATTGGAGGAACGCTCGTATGAATCCAGTCTTAAATTAAGGGAATTGTAACACCGTAAATTTTCAAAACAATTTTTCATTTTTAAAACATACATTTACTCATAAAGTAATGTCAAAACACAATGTATCAATTGTTATCATCACAAAACATTTCCCCAGAATCTCAAACATTAACTCCCCACGTGTGTACAGATCATGTCGGCGCCTTCCCGCGATCCTTACTAGGACCTGAAACACATAACACAACAACTGTAAGCACGAAGCTTAGTGAGTTCCCCAAAATACCATACACAATACATATTAGCCACTCAAGGCTATAACTCTGTGGGCCCTTGGTCCCTAACTCTGTGTAGCCTCTGGTCCAAGCTTTGTGAACCTTCCGGTTCTAACTCTGATATATTCTGATATACACACAACATAAATCACATAGAAATAATGTAGTGCAACACATCACATAAATAGCATACAATAACTCTGTCACATAACTCTAATTACCACTAAAGTTAAAGTATAGCGAGAAGACTCACCTCATATATTTCGGATAATATCTCGCTCGCGTATACACTGATCTAATCTCTGCCTAAAAACATGAACAATTATCTCAATTAATAACGGCTCTCCATACTAGGTTAGACTCTCTCTCACGTCCTCTAATAAGGTTAAAAGAGCATTTTACCCTTCAAACGGTCCACAAGTCCAATTGTTGGCAAATCCCTAAAAGTCAACAAAAGTCAAAGGTCAAACTTTGACCAGACTCGCCGACTGCACTCGTGTGACTCGGCAAGTCCATGCATGTCCTCTTCACTCCTCGTCCTCACACTACTCGCTGAGTCACTCCTCAACTCACCGGGTCATCACTTGGAGTCAGACCCCGGGACAACCCGGTCCGCCTCGTCGAGTCTACATATGGACTCGGCGAGTTTCCTCCTTGGACTTGCTCAAACAACCTCCTTAGCTCAAATATGCCTAGCCAATTCATAGATATAACCCTTAAACACTCAAAAGTCACGTAAAGGTGCAACCTTTACGTGCATGCAACCCATATCAAGCCTCAAATGGAGAAATAATACTAGAAATGGCAACCTAGTCTCCAATTCCTTATTTGCTTGCAAAAAGCTGGAAGTTCATGGCTCTAGGGACTACTGATGGTCCAGATATGATGTTATTCATACCAAGGGGACCTCATACTCACTAGATCTCATAAAATTGTGAGGATAAACCCTAAAACTATGGATTCTATCATATGAACGTGAAATGGAAAGAATTTTACCTCCAAAAACAATATCTCATGACGATTTGCTCCAGTCCAGGCTCCCTTCACGCTCTAGATGGACCCTCTCTTCTTCCTCGAGCAAAACCCCACAAAAGATGAAGAAATAGCCTCCTCTTACCCTCAAACTCACTATCTCTGCTCTCTAGGGTTTCTCTGGAACAAGGTGGCCGCAATTAAAGGCCATAAAGGTCCTTAAATAGGCTCCCAAGGCTGGGGATTAGGGTTTCTCTGCCCAGTTCCTACTCAGCGAGTCCCTCCTCGGACTCGTCGAGTCCACTCATTAAACCCGCATGAGAATCCGACTCGACTCGGTGTGTTGGACCCTCAACTCGTCGAGTCTCTTCTTTAATTACAAGATTAACTTACACAATAACAACCCTGAAAATCCGGATGTTACATGAATTTTCAGAATAACCAACAAAATGGTTTTCAAAATAAAGGATGGAGGATGCAAATGGTACGATCTGTCGGAGCCTGTAAGTAACCCCCAAAATTGTAACATCCCAAAAATACGAGCCAAAAATTTCATTTTTAAAACGTATACTTAGTAAAGAATTTAGAAATAAAAGCATTCACCGATCATAACATTTCATAAAAGATATCACATGTCTGGAAAACATTTTCATAAACATAATAATGTCAGAGTACAAATCCCCAGGAAGATCTCATAGTGCGAAATACGAGGCATGTGTGTGATGGGCCGCTACCGCGCCAGCTCCATCCCTTTCGAGGAAGAGGTATCTGAAACCAAAACTGAAAACTGTAAGCACGAAGCTTAGTGAGTTCCCCCATAATACCTCATATCATACGAACATACAAACATACGATGAACAACTAGGAGATACAGGACTCGCCCACACTCATGAAGATACGGGCCTCGCCTACACTCCCTTATCTGAGAGATACGGGCCTCGCCTACACTCCACTATCAGAGAGATACGGGCCTCGCCCACACTCAGCTAGTAATCCATAACATACAAGTATCACACAGACAACGAGTACAGGAAAATGTATCATACTGGCATATATCATCATCAAACTCAACCATGAGATACGGGCTCTGCCCACACTCCAATACTAGCACATCATCTATACGGGCCGGCCTTGGTGCCTTACACCCGTTAGTACTGGAAGGAAACTCACCTCGAAGAGTAGCTACTGAAAGTCTGACTGCTTGGCGTCTGGCTGCTGCACCGGAAATCCTCCGGCTACAAACCCATAAACATAGATTAGCCACTCATAAATATCCCTAAGTAAATTGACTGACCCATCCCTGGTCCAAGGTCAACTCCTTGGTCAAAGTCAACTTCTAGTTGACTGGACTCGCCGAGTCATGGCACCGACTCGTCGAGCCCTCCTCCTACTAACCTGGTCCTACTCGCCAAAGCTCTCTTTCCACTCACTAAGTCACCATTGACTCACTACTCGGGACTATGGAACCGACTTGTGATCCGATTCGTGATCCGACTCGCCGAGTTCGACGAGCAGATCTCCTATTCACTTCCAATCTTCACCAGAACATCCCGCAAGAGGATTTGGGGTTTTGGGACGATGTTACGCTGCTAATCCCGCGTGCAGACACGAAGGGGTGGACCATCGACACTTAAACCCCTCTTACTCAGTGAAAGTTCATATGACTCGCCGAGTTTGAAGAACAACTCGGCGAGCTCCAGGCAATCTTCATAGGACTCGCCGAGTTGTTCATCCAACTCGCCGAGTCTAAGACCATCTTCATAGAACTCGTCGAGTCCCTACGAACCACTTCCCATACAGACTAAACTGGGACATGCAACGCCTCTAACCCATAGATCTATGCTCCTAGGGCATCATTATCATGTAAATCTGCAAACTTTACGTGCATGCATGGCCCTATGAGCTCAAAAAGGCAAATCCAAGCCCTTTAAGGAATCATACACCCAATATGGACCTCAATAACCCCAACCACAGAGACTTTATACTTCTAAGATGTCCATAACATCCCAATCTGACGTCCTTTCAGAACTTAAAGCATAAATACATGAAATTTGAGGTTTTAGTGATTGAAACCACTAATTTGGGACAAAAAGGAGTTCTAATGGACTAATGATCAAGGTAAGAACTTTTCTACCTGAATGGGAGCTTCTCATAGTGTAGATTTAGGATCTACCTCCCCTCCTTGCACACTTCAACCTTCTCTTCCTTCCTCTAAGCTCCAAACCTTCTATACAAAGCCAAAATTTCCCTCAAGGACAATATGGGGGATAGAGTTTCTTTCTACAGTTCTCTGGAAGTGTTAGGGACTAAGGAGGCCAAGTTAGAGCATTTAAATAGGGTGTAATCGCCCAGATTAGGGTTTATGTCCAAACAGGGTCTACTCGTTGAGTCCGGGGACCGACTCGCCGAGTACAAAGTTCAAACCCCACGCCTTATCCCGCTCGTACTCAGCGAGTCGGTCCTTCAACTCGCCGAGTCCAAGGAAAAAATGCATAAAATTAAAATATTAATCACAAGGAATACGTACCAGGAACCAGGTGCAACAAATCTTCCCCACTTATTTCAGACTTCGTCCTCGAAGTCTGCTGCTCGATCCTGAAACAGCTCGAGGTAATGCTCCATCATCTCTTCCACCGGCTCCCAAGTCGACTCTGATCCCTTTCGGTGTTGCCATTGCACCTTCACGAGTTCCACCCTCTTGTTCCTTAGATCCTTCGACTTCCTGTCGAGGATCGCCACAGGCCGCTCGATGTAATTCAGGCTGTCATCGACCTGAATATCCTCCAAAGGCACCACTGTAGAGTCGTCTACCAAACACTTCCGTAATTGAGAGACGTGGAAAGTGTTGTGGATCTGGCTGAGTTTGGCTGGCAGATCCAACCTATATGCCAGCTTTCCCACCCGGGCTACAATCCTGAATGGCCCGATGAACCTTGGGCCTAACTTGCCTCACTTCCTGAATCGGATGACGCCTTTCCACGGTGACACCTTCAGGAGAACCATATCCCCGGCTAGGAATTCCAATTCTGAACGACGCTTGTCGGCATAAATCTTCTGTCGACTCTGGGCAGTCTGGAGCCTACTCCGGACCTGCTGGATCTTCTCTGTCGTCTGGAGCACCAGTTCGGTGCTTCCCATGACCCTCTGGCCAACTTCTCCCCAACATATCGGGGTCTTGCACCTCCTTCCATAGAACATCTCGAAGGGAGGATGGTCGATGCTCGCATGATAGCTATTATTATATGAGAACTCCGCCAATGGGAGGTAGGTATCCCAACTACCTCCGAAATCCAGAACACATGCTGGCAACATATCCTCCAAGTTTAGATGGTCCGCTCGCTCTAACCATCCGTCTGCGGGTGGAAAGCGGTGTTGAAATGCAGACGAGTACCCAACTCGTCATGGAACTTCTTCCTAAACCTGGAAGTAAATCTCACATCTCTGTCTGAAATCACTGATACGGGCACCCCGTGTCGTGCCACTACCTCCCTGATATAGATATCGGCCAACTTCTCGACCGAGATGCTCTTCGGAATTAGAATAAAATGGGCGCTCTTGGTCAATCGGTCCACGATGACCCATATAGAATCCACTCCCCGCATGGTCCTGGGTAGTTTCGTGATAAAGTCCATCGTAACATCTTCCCATTTCCATAATGGGATATCCAACGGCTGTATCTTGCCATGCGGTCTCTAATGCTCGGCCTTGACCTTTGTGCATGTCAAGCACCGCTCGACGTACCAAGCCACATCCCAATTCATGCAGGGCCACCAATAGTCCAAACGAAGATCCCTATACATCTTCGTTGCCCTGGGATGAATGGAGAATCGATATTTGTGCGCCTCCTCCATCAAGACCTGGCGCACGCCTTCGAGGTACGACACCCACACCCTGCGGTGTAATGACAATAGTCCCCTGCTATCATAGTCGAAGGAGGAAACCTGACCCACTATGCGCTCACTCTTCTGATGTTCCTCCTTCATGGCCTCCCGAATCCACTCCAAAAGTGGGGTCATCACTGTCATCCGCATGCAAACATCCCTAATCGGTGCCGCCTTGCGGCTAAGCACATCGACCAATACATTGGCCTTCCCCGGGTGGTAAAGGATCTCACAATCATAATCCTTTACCACATCGAGCCACCGACGCTGCCTCATGTTCAGATTCGGCTGATCCATGAGGTACCTCAAACTCCTGTGGTCTGTATAAATGGTACTCCGAACCCCATAGTGGTAATGTCGCCAAATCTTGAGAGCGAAGACCACCGCCCCCAACTCTATATCGTGCGTCGGGTAGTTTGCCTCGTGAGGCTTCAGCTGCCTTGAAGCGTAGGCAATGACATGACCTCTTTGCATCAGTACCGCGCTCAACCCTGAAATGACGCATCGCAATATACCACATAGTCCTCTACGCCCTCTGGCAGGGCTAAGATTGGTGCCTCACACAATCTCTGTCTCAGAACCTCGAATGCCGCCTGCAGCTCAGGCCCCCATCGAAAGACCACGGCTTTCTTAGTCAGCCGTGTCAGGGGTACGGCTATCTTGGAGAAGTCCTGAATGAATCTCTGATAGTAGCCCGCTAATCCTAGGAAACTCCGAATCTCGAATGGAGACTTCGGGACCTCCCATCTCATCACGGCCTCCACCTTGACCGGGTTTACTGAAATTTCGTTCTGGTTGACGAGTTGTCCAAGAAACTGCACCTCGCGCAACCAAAACTCAAATTTGGAAAACTTGGCGTACAAGTTCTCCCTCCTCAAGGTCTCCAAAACCTCTCTTAGATGATCCTCGTGCTCCTCCTGCTTCTTGGAATAAACCAAGATGTCATCAATGAAAACTATCACAGAACGATCCAGCATCGGTCTACATACGCGGTTCATGAGGTCCATGAACACGGCAGGAGCATTGGTGAGCGCAAACGGCATCACCACGAACTCATAATGGCCGTAACGCATCCGAAACACGGTCTTCTGCACATCCTCCTCTCGGACCTTCATCTGATGATACCCCGAACGCAATTCAATCTTGGAGAACCAAGATGCTCCCTGTAACTGATCAAAGAGATCTACAATCCTCGGGAGTGGGTAACGGTTCTTCACTATTACCTTATTCAGCTCCCGGTAATCAATACACATCCGATGCGACCCGTCCTTCTTTTTCACAAACAGGATCGGGGCTCCCCAGGGTGAACTGCTTGGTTGAATAAATCCCTTGTCTAGCAACTCCTGCAGCTGCGTAGACAACTCCTGCATCTCGGGAGGAGCCAACCGATAGGGTGCCTTGGCTATCGGAGCCGCACCTGGAACTAGGTCGATCCTGAACTCTACCTGACGCTCCGGAGGTATTCCAGGAAGCTCCTCTGGGAACACATCAGCGTAGTCTCGCACCACCGGAACCTCGCTCACCGTCGCCTTACCCGCATCTCGGGTATCCATAACGGACGCGACATATCCCGCGCAACCCTGCTGAAGGTAGCGCCTAGCCCTTGCTGCTAAACATACTGTGGGTCCATGCTGTGGCCTCTCGCCGTGGATCACCAACTCTCCCCCACTCGAGGTCCTGATCCGCACCAGCTGCTGTGCGCAATCTATCACCGCCCCATTAGGGCTCAACCAATCCATGCCTATAATCACCTTGTTCCCATGCAACAGAATGGGAATCAAATCCACCAAGTAGCACTCCTCAAACAACCGTAGAACACAATCCCTGAACACTGCTGATGCTCGCACTGATCGATCATCGGAAATCTCTACCTCTAAAGGGCAATCCAACGTGCCCGAAGACTCTAGAAACTTCTTGCTAAGCGCAAGAGATACAAATGATCGGGTAGCCCCCGAATCAAACAACACCTGAACTGGAATACCGTTCACATGGAACAATTCTATATACAGAGCACATATCAATATCATAACATCATAAAAAAAGGATAGGGGAAAGAATCATAACTGTCACCACATCGGGTGCGGCGAATGCCTCCTCTGTCGTTAGCTGAAACGCTTGAATCCTCACCACTGGAGCCTCTTCCTTGACCTGCCGGCCATCTGTGATCCTCAGAGTCGTTGGAGTTGGCGCCTTCATTGGCGTTGATGCTGTTGTCAACTGAGGGCAATTGGCCCTCTTTTGGCCCCTCTGGTTGCAGTGGAAACACAACAACTCAGATGTCTGAACAACCGAGACAGAGGCAGTGCAATCCCTGCTAAAGTGCCCCGCCTTGCCACACTTGTAGTAGCCTGCTGATCACAACCTACATGCTCCCTCATGCGACCTGCCGCATTTTCCAGCGGCTCGGCACCCCTTGGCTTTTCGGCCCACCATCGGATCCCTTGGGCTTCTTCCCCGAAGCCCCAACCACCTGCCCTATCTCTGCCTTTCTTTTTCGAATGTGCTCCAAATCAATATCCCTTTCCCTCGCCCTAGAAATCATGGACTCCAGGGTAGGGCACGTTGAAAAGCTAACATGCTCCCAGATATCAACCCGTAGCATGTCATGATAGCGGGTCCTCCTCATATCCTCATCTCCCGCATATTGGGGCACCAGTAATGCTCTCTCCCGGAACTTGGCGGTGATCTCCGCCACAGTATCCGTAGTCTGCGTCATGTCTAAAAACTCTCTGGCCAGCTATTGAAGCTTGACAGCCGGCGCAAACTTTGCCCTGAACCTGGTCACGAAGTCCGACCAGGTCATAGCCTCAATAGCCGAGGCTCCCAACGTGTCACCGACGGACTCCCACCAATCCCTAGCTCGTTCCCGTAAACACCCTGCTGTGAACCTCACCTTCGACCCCTCAGGGAAGATGCTAATCATCTGTGTAGACTCAATGTCTGCAATCCATCGTCTGGCACCAATGGGGTCCTTTTCCCCGAGAAAATCTGGCGCAGCACTGCCCCTGAAGTCCTTAAAGGACAGTGTGCGAGATCCTGACTGGCCATATGCGATGTCGCTCCTGAACGCCCTGAGGTGGTCCTCCATCAGCTCAACTATCCCTTCCTTGATCGACCCGAAAATAATGGGAGTCGATTCAAGGATGCCTCTGGTGATCTCTGACGCGATGAACTCGCGTAGCCCCTCATCTACTGGCTCGGAACCTGATCCCGAACCCGATCCCTCTCCTGTACTGCCAACTGCGGGCCTCGAGCATAGTACCACCATTCTGAAATACATAAATAATAATTGTTAGCGATACTGATATCTCTGGAGGGATCACACGTACTACAAGTTCCCTGGTCTTATCTTGGCCTTCCTCGGTTAGAGTACGAATCCTCTTCTTTTAGTAGTACGGGCCCATACTACCTTCTACATCTATCTGCACCTTCTCCAAGGACTGCCTTGACTCCTCCAGGTCCCTTTCACTACTGCTAATCATTGCTATACTCATCCTAGGCTTGCCCCAGGAAAATCTCTAACTCCACTCTACCCGGTCCTCAGCTGCCGAAGGCCTCCTTGTAATGTCAATTAGTCATTACCTGAATACCATCACATGTGGTGAGGCTCAATTAATCCTTCGAGTAACAGAATCGGCCCTTCAGCGGTTAGACTCAGACAAGAGCTGTGCAATAGGGCCAAATCCAGCACTCTAAGATTATTCAAACCTGATCACATGTGATGTGACGTATTCACCTAATGTCTAAATCCCATCACTCGGAGTCGCACGAAGCACAAAGCAAGCAACATTCGGACAAAAAGGGAACAATCTTAAGCAAATCTATCCTCATAGAGAAAAGCTAAACTAGCATACCATAGTAATATCATATTATCAGGCATAACTCCCAACAGACTACCCTACTGTTGTCTACTCATTTCTAGCATGCAATTTTCATACACTAAAACACATAAAGCAGGCACATAAGGCATCACTGCTAGACCCTTAGTCCTATTCTAGCATGCTGTTCTACTGAAATTGATAAACATAACATAAGCTGGTATGGGTACTTTGGGGAATACTTACTTGAGCTCGGCCGCTCGCGCACATCACACACTTCGTTCCTTCTTAAAACTCTTTACTTAGCTTTTTAGAAAAAAAATTCTTCTTTAAAAATCTTTTAATCCCTCGATTTGAGTTCAGACACCCCCGAAAGCGTGTCTGAATCCCTCAAACCAGGGCTCTGATACCAACTTGTAACATCCTAAAAATACGAGCCAAAAATTTCATTTTTAAAACGTATACTTAGTAAAGCATTTAGAAATAAAAGCGTTCACCGATCATAACATTTCATAAAAGATATCACATGTCTGGAACATAAACATAATAATGTTAGAGTACAAATCCCCAGGAAGATCTCATAGTGCGGAATACGAGGCATGTGTATGATAGGCCGCTACCATGCCAGCTCCTTCCCTTTCGAGGAAGAGGTGCCTGAAACCAAAACTGAAAACTGTAAGCACGAAGCTTAGTGAGTTCCCCCATAATACCTCATATCATACGAACATACAAACATACAATGAACAGCTAGGAGATACGGGCCTCGCCCACACTCATGAAGATACGGGCCTTGCCCACACTCCGCTAGCTGGGAGATACGGGCCTCGCCCACACTCCCTTATCTGAGAGATACGGGCCTCGCCCACACTCCACTATCAGAGAGATACGGGCCTCACCCACACTCAACTGCTAATCCATAACATACAAGTATCAAACAAACAACGAGTACAGGCAAATCTACCATACTGGCATATATCATCATCAAACTCAACCATGAGATACGGGCTCTGCCCACACTCCAATACTAGCACATTGTCTATACGGGCCGGCCTTCGTGCGTTAGACCCGTTATTACGGGAAGGAAACTCACCTCGAAGAGTAGCTACCGAAAGTCTGACTGCTTGACGTCTGGCTGCTGCACCAGAAATCCTCCGGGTACAAACCCATAAACATAGATTAGCCACTCATAAATACCCCTAGGTAAATTGACTGACCCATCCCTAGTCCAAGGTCAACTCTATTGGGATTAAAACACTAATTGAGATTTGATGAACAAGATGCGGAAAATAAGAAACAAACACAAATACGAAGATTATGTCGAATGATCACTCGATTTATTCAATTATGAGGAATAAATTACACTTTCATCATAGACTAAAGAATCTAACACTACATAAGAAACCTCACGTGGCGGCTTCATTTTGCCTCACTCTTAACCCTAATTATGAATAATACATGACTATTTATAGGGAAAAGATAAGTCTTGGGCTTTTAACCTAGAATTCATCAAAGGGGCCCATTGCCATCATCCATGGAGTGCTTTGAAACCCTACAATCTCCCCCTCAAAGTATGGAATGGATGACAATGATTTAAATTCCAAAACAAGCATCTAGCAAATAAAAAGATCTGCAACGAGGAATATATGAAGCAATCCACGAATCTTGATTCTTCAATAGTCTTCAAACACGGGCTCTAGGATATATAAACCAAGCACTGAAGTAATGTCTTTAAACTTCATTTTCGAATGTAATCCCAAAGAATCTTCATGAAAACCAAACCCGCCATAAAAACCCATTTCAAAATAAAGAAACCGAATCACTTCTTGTCTTTGAAGAGCTCCCCCTCCAAGTCACAATAATCTTCAAATACGCTAATGATATAAGCCATCAAAAAAATATCATGTAACAACCCAAACTTTAAGATTCGTAACGCCACTTGATCGAGAAAATACTAGAAGTCGGAGATATAACAAGTCCTTAGCTGAGCTCGATGAAGAACTTCTATTGTAAAGGATACTTCTCTGTAAAAGCTTTAGCAGAGCTCGATGAAGAACTTCCACTGTAAAAGCTACCTTCATAATTCTACCACAAGCTTTATCAAAAATCTTCAAATTTGAAAAGTTACAAATCCAATTTCGAATGGCCATACCAAATTCTCCCTCGATTTATAATAAAAAACGTGATTATAAATCCTTCTTATGGTCATGAGAATGATCTTGAATGGATAAAAATTACTGTGCTCCCCTGTGACAAAATGATATATACAATGAAGTATAAAATCCGAAAAACTCGTGAAAATTTGTCGTTATCAGTAAAAACGACTTTCCGAACCGGCAAGACTTGATGGAATCTTTATTTTTCTGTTCACAAAAAAATATGTGCGTTAAAGAATTCAAAACTGTTCACCAGCCCTTAAAATTGTAAACTTTTTCGAAAAATGGGCTGAAATTGTCACTTGCTGAAATTCAGGGACTGAAATTGTAATTCTGCATCAATACTCCCCTTTATTTGTGACAAAATCTGGAAATGGTCCATAATCACCAAGCTATGTGAACAACGGGGGCCAAAAGGGTCAAATCACTTAAGTTGAAAGGACCAAAAATATAACATGAGTCATCTTTCCCAATTTAACGTCGAATGATCACTCGATCTGATGAACAAGATGCAGAAAATAAGAAACAAACACAAATACGAAGATTATGTCGAATGATCACTCGATCTATTCAAATATGAGGAATAAATTACACTTTCAACATAGACTAAAGAATCTAACACTACATAAGAAACCTCACGTGGCGGCTACATTTTGCCTCACTCTTAACCCTAATTATGAATAATACATGACTATTTATAGGGAAAAGATAAGTCTTGGACTTTTAACCAAGAATTCATTAAAGGGGCCCATTGCCATCATCCATGGAGTGCTTTGAAACCCTACAAACTCCTTGGTCAAAGTCAACTTCCAGTTGACTGGACTGGCCGAGTCGTGGCACCGACTCGCCGAGTCCTCCTCCTACTAACCCGGTCCTACTCGCCAAACCTCTTGATATGTGCATAATTAGTTCATATTAAGTATACATTTTTATTCAGTTATTAGCTAATTTATTGCATTTTATGGACAAAAGGTACTTAAAAGTGTTTGAATTATGTTTTCAGTCCAAAAATGAAGCTCGAAAGCGAAAGGAAGCGGGATAAACAGTTAGAAGTTCGAGAATGGAACAAAGAAGAAAAACATTGAAAAAAGCTCCTACTCGGCAAGTAAGGCCGACTACCCGGTGAGTCCGATCGAAGAATCGATAAGATAAAGACTCGGGTTCCCAGAGAGTTATCACAATACATGGAATGTGAGATGGACTCGACGAGTCGCCACCTGACTCGATGAGTCGACTCATATATATAAAGATAACTTCACAGAACGATATAAAGGAATTCTGGGACGATTCAGAAGAGCTTTACTGCGAATAAGAAGTCAGAAAAACCCTAGAAGACGAAGTCATAAGCTAGAATTCAATCTCGAAGGAGAATTGAGGCAAATTTCATCATTCTACTTAATCTTTCGTTTTATCATTATGGTTAAACAATTTGATTCTGTTTGTTTGCTGTTTATTACATCAGTTATGAGCTAAAACCTTTAGACTTCTGTTTGGGGATACAAAGTGGACAATATGGTTTGATTGATTGGTAGGATTAATTCTAAAGTTGGTGAATTTTTGTTATTTTAGCTTGCTAAAGAACCTTGTGTGTGAATAATAATTAATTTTCTGTTAATAGCAAGATAATTGATTAGCATGAACATCGATTGATTATTAACCTCATATGCTATGTGATCACTATGCCATATGTCTAGGATTAATGAATATGAAACTAGAATTAATAAGAAAATTGAGTAAATTCATGTGCAAGCTTGTGAGATGACCATCAAACAAGAAGTTAATTAAAAGAATGAATTAGTTAACTATTGCAAGTCTAACTTAACCCGAATAATTAATCTAGTAAATTTAATTAAATTAGACAACTGACCACTGTTTAAGTTAGTTTATTTGCTAAGGATTAGTGTAGTGAATGCGAATCTAATCACTTGAATCGGTAACCAACGAAACAGTTAATCAATTGCACCATTACCTTGAAATCAACCATAGAATCAACTAAGTTGAACTAAACAGAAGTTCCCTTCCATTTACTGAATCTAGTTAGTATTTTGTTTTCTAGTTTTTAAGTAAGTAATACTTAGTAAGTTTCTAGTCTTGTAAAACTAGATAAAACCCCTACTTATTAATTAACTTAGATAAAATTAGTTTTTAGTTTTAATTTGCCGTTCCCTGTGATCGATACCCTGCTTACTTAACTATACCACAATTGATAGGTTCACTTCCTTTTTTGTGTTATTTGATAATTAAAAGTAGGTTTAAAACTAAGTGAGTTTACACATATCAAGTTTTTGGTGCCGTTGCCGGGGAACGGTTCTAAAATTAGCATTAACTTCCAGTTTAATCGGTCCTTTGTGTGAGATTTATCTTGCACAAAGTTATTTAAAAAGTAATTCAGTAAGTAGAATTAGTTTCAATAAAATTCCATTTTTAGAATTAGCATTAATTTTTTTTTTGTTTTTGCCTTGAACTCGCCAAGTGCATTCGGGCAAACTCGGTGAGTACATCGGTATTTCAGCTTTTATTTTTTATTTCGTTTTTTGTTCTTTTTATGCGTTTTTTGTTCTGTTTACAGTTGTTTCATGATCCGAGGATCTGATACACCTCTGGTCCCTCCTTTTGAAGACCCGGAATCTGCACTAAGAAGCAGCAAAGGCAAAACCGTTGGAGAATCCACTTCTTCAAAGAACTCACCATTCAAAATCTTAAATTCCCTTTTCAGCAAGAAGAGGCGCAACAAAACAGGATCATCTAGTGCCTCGTTGACAATTGAAGCCCCATTTCAAGAAGATATCGAGTACGAGACCGAGGAAGAAGAAGAACCCACATACGAGCACGACTCCGGATTGGAAGATGATTTAGCTATCACTATGGCTAATATAGATGATATCCCCATGGGGGAATGGAAGAAGAGGATGCGTGATGACACCGGGCCGGGACTTGTGTAGCCCGCAATTCCCGCGA
The DNA here is from genome assembly GCF_051521515.1 of Lactuca serriola. Lineage (NCBI taxonomy): Eukaryota > Viridiplantae > Streptophyta > Magnoliopsida > Asterales > Asteraceae > Lactuca > Lactuca serriola. Next base: position 1,148,837 of record NC_136409.1, on the reverse strand, counting down.
CCGCTACTTTCGAGCTAAAAGGCCATATTCTCGCTCAACTCAAGGAAATTCCTTTTTACGGGAAGGATCACGAAGACTCCTACAAGCACTTGGACGAAGTAAATGATGTGGCCGACTACCTCAATGTACCGAATGCTCCACGCGAGACCCAACTTCTTCGCATGCTTCCAGTCATGTTTAAAGGGGCTGCAAAAGATTGGCTAAAGTCACTTCCTCCCGGATCGGTCACCAAATGGGCCAAAATGAAAGAAGAATTCATAGACCATTTTTTCCCGCCCTCCAAAATAGCCAAGCTAAAGAAAGCCATTGCCAACTTCGAGCAACAACCCAGAGAATCTCTTTATGAAGCTTGGGAAAGGTACAAGAGCTTGCTTAAAAATTGCCCACACCATGACCTTAATAGCCAACAAGAGGTCTCCATTTTCTATGATGGAGTCAATGTAACGACAAGGCAGTTGCTCGATTCCCAAGGCCCGCTCACGAAGAAGGCGCCCCCGGTAATTTAGGAGTTAATCGAAGAATTCTCTAAGCACTCTAGAGAATACCACAATCCAAGAAACGAAGTAAGTCGGGGAGTAGTGAATTCGGCAAATAATAGCATGGCGGCGGTGATAGCTAAGCTTGATAGTCTTGATAGAAGAATGACAAAAATGGATCAAACAATCCATGCTATTAGGGTGGGATGTGAAAATTGTAGAGGGCCCCATCTCACAAAGGATTGTGATTTGGATGAGAATGGAAATAAGAAAGCTCAAGTCTTGTATTTAAGTGGTGATCGATACGACGAAAATTGGCGAAAACCTAAGAAGGAATGGCTCCCATACGAAGACTATAAGAAGGGTAAGGAGGAAAAATACAAGCAGAAGGAGAGGGGACTATATCAAAAGGAAGAACCAGTAGAAAAGAAACCTGATTTAGAAGAATTATTCACTAGATTCATAGCCGCATCCGAAAAGAGACACAATGATCACGATGCTGCAATACACGAGACCAGAAATATGCTAAGGAATCAGCAGGCATCCATTCTTAACATTGAGAAACAGCCGGGTCAACTTCCAAGTAACACCGAACCCAATCCAAGAATGGAGAATGTTAGTGCAATAACCTCCAGCAAGGACGAAATATTCACAGATGCACTGAGAATCTCCAAGAGGAAGGCAGAAAAGGTAGAAGAAGCGGCTCCATAAAAACCTGATCCAACTCGCCGAGTCACTCCATTGGACTCGACGAGTCCAAGCGTAATTGACAAAACTGTCAGTCCTTTAAAGCCATATAATCCTCCTCTGCCATACCCAATCAAAGCCATGCCTGCGGAAAAAGTTGAAGCATATAGATCCTTCATGAATCATGTTAAAGCCCTACAAGTTAATGTGCCATTTGTGGAAACAATGCTCCAGACACCCAAATACTTCAACTTGCTAAATGGTCTTCTTGCTGCTAGGAAAGATTTGGCTGAAGTCGCGGAGATACTATTGAGTGAGCTACCCGAAAAGAAGGGCGATCCGGGGAATATTATAATTCCGTGCCAGTTTGGTAATGAAGTTGTCACTCAAGCATTGACCGACTCGAGAGTAAGCATCAATCTGATGCCTTTCTCTTTCTTTAAGAGGTTGAATTTACCGGAGCCAAGACCGGTAAATATGAAGATCCATTTGGTAGACAAGACAATAATTCATCCACAAGGCGTTTGTGAGGATCTCCTTATTAAAGTCGACAAGTTTATATTTCCGGTAGACTTCTTGGTTGTTCATATGGAAGAAGACCCCGAAATTCCAATTATTTTGGGGAGGTCATTTTTAAACACCGCTTGTGCTTTAAATGATGTATGTGAGTCTACATTAACGTTGAGGGTGGGTGACGAGTCCATAATATTTAAAGCTATACCAGAAGCCAAGCAAGAAGAGGAAAGACAAGAAAAGATCTCACTTATCCATTTGGATGACGAGATATTACAAAAAGAACTTGCAATTTTGCAAAAAGAAGATCCAAGCAAGTTTCTGCTATATTCTGGAGAGGATGGAGATGTTAACAAGGACTTGGAGGAGTTAGAAAAGCTACTGGAAGGAGCCGACTCAGAAAACACCCAAGAAATGGTGGAATTCAATACGACTCGCCGAGTCACTTTACTGGACTCGACGAGTCCAGTCAAATTTGATAACAACTTGGACGATTTAGATCTGCTTGTTGCTAGTTCTCTGCATATTTTGGATTTGGATATTTTTCATGATTCTTTAGAAGAACAAACAGCAGAGGAGAAATGGAAACGGAAGTTCAACACGCCAATGTAGCATGTCTTGATGCAATCCCGCTTGAAGATAGGGTGAGCACAGAAAAAGAGGAGGAGGCAAAGGAAAGGAAGGTGGAAGCTGATCACCCATTCATTACCAAACCTATTGCACAAACTTTCACAAAATACGAAGTAATTAAGTTTAAAGAAAAGCAGGTGCAAGAGAAGGTGAAAAAGAATGGGGTAAAGAAGAACAAGAGAAAAAGGGAAGCCCAAGCAGCTGAGGATGATGCTGTGAAAAAGAAGAGAGATGAATTAAAAAGGGATTATAAGAAGAAAATTCACACTTACAAGACAAAGTACAAACCACAAAAGATTAGGCCTGCATTCCCGATACTGGAAGATGACGAGACGTAGATGGGAAGGAGTCCAGCTAACGACTCCTTAAAAAGAAGCGCTTGGCGGGAGGCAACCTGTTATTTAGAGTTTGCTTTCTTTTACCTTTATAGTTTTGTTTGGATTTTTTTTTTCGTTTTTAGAATTTTAATCTTCCAATTCGTCGGACATGTCTGCTTCAGAGTGTGCATGGACTAAGTGTGGGGTGAAATAATTATTTTTAAAATAAATGACAAAATTTAATAAAAAAAAAATTGAATTGTTTGGAAGAGACTCGCTGAGTCTGACCATGACTCGACGAGTCCATATAGATTTCAGAAAAAAAAATGGCATCGCGACCAGACTCGCCGAGTCTGACCCTGACTCGACGAGTCGGTATTATTCACAGAAAAAAATAATAATAAGAATTACTTTTACAACCGGTAACTAGAGTTTTAACCCTAATGAATCAGTTTCTTTTTCAAAACACACTCGTCGTGCGTATCTCTCCAACCTTTTCTCTCAAGCATTCAAGTGTTCTTTCATTGTTCTTCAAATTTCTCAAGTTTCATCACGAAAGGTAACAAATTTCTTCTTCTTTTCTGTTAAAAGCATGCTTCTAAGATTATCCGTGATGGAAATTACATAGAAAAACCCGATTTTGAAAAATGGTAGATTTCTAGGGTTTCGATTTTTCATGAATTATGCTGTTTTGCATGCGTATTCTTGCCTAATATCGTATAAAAATGTGCCTAGACAAAACCCTTGAAGTAATTTTAAGATTTTATGGTCCAATTTAGACCGACCCGCCGACTAACTCGTGCAGTTCTTGCGACTCGCCGAGTCGTTCAAGGACTCGACAAGTCGAGTCGGGGAACACGTGCATGACTACTTTTAATCTATGTTTCTGAATTTTGTATCTTTGTTTTGCAGAAATAATGTTTAATAGGGGCCAAAGTTCTAGTGGACACCAGGGGAACTTTCCTTTGTTGAATTTCCCACAAATTGAGTCCGCTTCAACGATGCGGAAGTGGAAGAAGAAGTTGGCCGACATTAGGAAGAAAGAGATTTACGTGCCCAATAGGATAGATTGGGATTGGTTGCAAAATGTACGCTATTAAGAGGAGTTAGCTCCTTATCTTTTAAAGGAGTTTACCCACGAAGGAGAAACGATGATTTGTGAGGGGTGGAGCCGGGTCTTTCGAATTCAAGAGCCGGTGTACTTGGAGCTATGCCTAGAGTTCTTCTCCATGGTATCTCTCACGGGGGGAGTGGATTGTTATCACCCAACAAGTTTTAGTTTCTGCCTTGGGGGTGAATTTCATCAATGTTTTGTGCTCGACCTTGCCTGTCGATTGGGAATTTATGACCAGCCCTTGGTCTCAACAGCTATCTTTCGGGCCTTTGTGGAGCAATGCCACATGGTGTTTCCTGATGGAGTGACGAGCACGGGTTGGTGGAACACAATTGGCAACAAAGTTTATATCCCGAAATTGGCATAAGAGGGGAGAATTCGATTGCCTACACAACGCCTTATTCATCGTCTCATTTCATCCACTATTAACCAAAGGAAGGATGATGACAAGGTTTCTAACCTTGATGTCTTCTATTTATGGAGCATTATCACACCCGACATTTTTTGCAATATTCCTTGGTGTTTGGCTTCATATCTATCGGAGGGTGCGGTCAAGGATCGCAAAACTTCGCGAATTAATGGCGGTATGTTTGTCACCCGGCTAGCCAACTCGTTTGGGTTGATGACCCGTGGTGCATGGAACTTTATGACGATGATTCCTACACCTCCATTCAATCCAATTCTTTTCTGGCGGGCCAAGATTATTGAAGACTATGGTGGTGGTCATTATGCTATTTCGCATGATGATCCGGTAGTTGGTCCCAAAGCACCGGTAAGGAGGGTCCGATCGAGGAGGGAGCGGGATGTGGAGGACGAACCGCCGGTGATTCCGGTTGATAATGAAGAAGTACCAATGGATTGGTACAATGTGGAGATGAGGCGGTTACAAGATCAAATGGCGCGGGGCATCAATTTTAGTAATCAATCACATATCCGGCTTTTCGACCACTTCAACATTCCGCATATCGATGGTGGTAACTTTCCGTATATTCCATCGTAGGAAGAGGTGATTAATGCAAGAAGGAGTGGCGCGGGAGGAAGTGGAGCAGCGCTGGATCATGACGAGGAGGAGGATTAATTTCTTTGCGTTTTTATTGAACAATTTTTAATTTTTATTGTTTGTTTTTAATTGGTTTGTTTGAATGTGTTAAGACTTTTTACTGTTTTGCTTAATGTGTGACTGCCTTGATTATTTTTTAGAATTGAATTAGGAATGCTTGCATAGGAGGGGTAGAGTATAGAGTCAAGAGGGTTATAAGAGTGATAGAGAGTCAACAAAAGGAAGCATTAGAGTCAAAGTATCGAGTCCGGTCCTTAGGGACATGAGCAAGAGAGTTCAAAAGTGAGGAAAAATTTTGAAGATTTATTAGAGGCTGGAACAAATGCAGAATGTCATTTTTTTCGTCCAACGGTCTACTCGTCGAGTGCAATAAACTGACTCGACGACTCGCTATGTAATCTCACATATTCGAAGATGTCCGTGATGCTACTCGACGAGTCGTTCAGTTTGATACCAAAAGGGCTGCTGATTTGATGTTGATAAGAGTACCACTTGACCATTTATTCTTTCCTTATTGATTCTTGAAGATCTTACACTGTTTTCCCCGTATTTGGAGCGACCCACACGAGATTTGACACCCAAGACATGGATGAGCTGTTCCCATGTCTAAAGTCAATTGAAGTTGGAGCTAAAATGAAAGTGATCAACCTATCGACTGCTATCCCAGGGGAGTTTGTTCCAATTCCCTCTTTATTTTCTTTTTATGTTTTTATCATGCATAATATGCAATGAGGGCATTGCATAAAATAAGTGTGGGGTAGGGGGTTAGTCACATATTAGAAAATTTAGAATCTTAATTTAGGCTAATTTTAAAAAATTGTTGCATACCAAAAATATTACTTAGGGACTTAATTTAGAAAATTTTGGTAAAAGCAAATTACGATTCCATATTAGAATTGTGTTGATAATTGCATGAAAACCCAAATGTTTAGTTGGGCCTATATACGTTCTAGTGCATTTGTGGTTTCCTTATTCCATTCAAATCATGGGACAAAAACACGACCTCGCTCAGCCTGAGGGATGCAATATGTTTAGCAGCCTAAACCTGAAATGTATCCATGAAGATTGTTATCGTTAGCCAATAAAGGTTGAGATTGAGCGCCCCTGCTTAAGCATGTAGGGATTTGAGTGAAAAAAAAAAGTGAGGTACATGTAAAAAGAAAAAAGAGAGAATTACAAGAAAAGTTGAAGAATTTTGGAGCAATCAAAGTGAAGATCAAAAGATCAAAATTCCGAAGAAATTCAAAAAGTTGAAGATACCAAAAATCGAACAATAAAGGTGGTGAATTCAAAGAAATCAAAGATCAAATTATTAAGGAAGTAAAGAATTCAAGAGAGCTCCATAGTGGTATCGAAAAGCTGTAATTCTAGATTATATATGCTTGGGTTGCTCAATTAAAAATACCTTGAGGGTAAAAGGTTTTCCGAGGATGGATTCGGAGGGTTGCATAAAATGAGCATAGTTCGGGGTGAGTGGGCGAATGTTTATGAGGATTGTGAGTATTTGGAATATGAGGGGTACTTAGGACAATTTTAGACACAAATGCATGCGTTGGGGTCTTGGGATAATGGCTGGGTTAGATTGGAATTGTCATATGTAATTCTAATGTGTTTAAAATTCAGTTTTACCTGGGGGCAAGCAAAAGACAAGTGTGGGGTATTTTGATATGTGCATAATTAGTTCATATTAAGTATACATTTTATTCAGTTATTAGCTAAATTATTGCATTTTATGGACAAAAGGTACTTAAAAGTGTTTGAATTATGTTTTCAGTCCAAAAATGAAGCTCGGAAGCGAAAGGAAGCGGGAGAAACAGTTAGAAGTTCGAGAATGGAACAAAGAAGAAAAACATTGAAAAAAGCTCCTACTCGGCAAGTAAGGCCGACTACTCGGCGAGTCCGATCGAAGAATCGAGAAGATAAAGACTCAGGATCCCAGAGGGTTATCACAATACGTGGAATGTGAGATGGACTTGACGAGTCGCCACCTGACTCGACGAGTCGATTCATATATATAAAGATAACTTCACAGAACGATATAAAGGAATTCTGGGACGATTCAGAAGAGCTTTGCTGCGAATAAGAAGTCAGAAAAACCCTAGAAGACGAAGTCATAAGCTAGAATTCAATCCCGATGGAGAATTGAGGCAAATTTCATCATTCTACTTAATCTTTCGTTTTATGATTATGGTTAAACAATTTGATTCTGTTTGTTTGCTGTTTTTTACTTCAATTATGAGCTAAAACCTTTAGACTTTTGTTTGGGGATACAAAGTGGACAATATGGTTTGATTGATTGGTAGGATTAATTCTAAAGTTGGTGAGTTTTTGTTATTTTAGCTTGCTAAAGAACCTTGTGTGTGAATAATAATTAATTTTCTGTTAATAGCAAGATAATTGATTAGCATGAACATCGATTGATTATTAACCTCATATGCTATGTGATCACTATTCCATATGTCTAGGATTAATGAATATGAAACTAGAATTAATAAGAAAATTGAGTAAATTCATGTGCAAGCTTGTGAGATGACCATCAAACAAGAAGTTAATTAAAAGAATAAATTAGTTAACTATTGCAAGTCTAACTTAACCCGAATAATTAATCTAGTAAATTTAATTAAATTAGACAACTGACCACTGTTTAAGTTAGTTTATTTGTTAAGGATTAGTGTAGTGAATGCGAATCTAATCACTTGAATCGGTAACCAACGAAACAGTTAATCCATTGCACCATTACCTTGAAATCAACCATGGAATCAACTAAGTTGAATTAAACAGAAGTTCCCTTCCATTTACTGAATCTAGTTAGTATTTTGTTTTCTAGTTTTTAAGTAAGTAATAGTTAGTAAGTTTCTAGTCTTGTAAAACTAGATAAAACCCCTACTTATTAATTAACTTAGATAAAATTAGTTTTTAGTTTTAATTTGTCGTTCCCTGTGATCGATACCCTGCTTACTTAACTATACCACAATTGATAGGTTCACTGCCTTTTGTGTGTTATTTGATAATTAAAAGTAGGTTTAAAACTAAGTGATTTTGCACACATCACCTCTCTTTCCACTCATTGAGTCACCTTTGACTCACTACTCGGGACTATGGAACCAACTCGTGATCCGACTCGCCGAGTCCGAGAACAACTTGCCAAGTTCCACGAGCAGATCTCCTACTTACTTTTAACCTTCACCAGAACATCCCGCAAGAGGATTTCGGGTTTTGGGACGACGTTACCCTGCTAATCCCGCATGCAGACACGAAGGGTTGGACCATCGACACTTAAACCCCTCTTACTCAGTGAAAGTTCATATGACTCGCCGAGTTTGAAGAGCAACTCGGCGAGCTCCAGGTAATCTTCATAGGACTCGCCGAGTTGTTCATCCAACTCGCCGAGTCTAAGACCATATTCATAGAACTCGCCGAGTCCCTACAAACCACTTCTCATACAGACTAAAACTTGGACATGCAACGCCTCTAACCCATAGATTTATGCTCTTAGGGCATGCTTATCACGTAAAGTTGCAAACTTTAAGTGTATGCATGGCCCTATGAGCTCAAAAAGGAAAATCCAAGCCCTTTAAGGGTTCATACACCCAATAGGGACCTCAATAACCCCAACCACAAAGGCTTTATACTTCTAGGATGTCCATAAGATCCCAATCTGAAGTCCTTTCAGAACTTAAAGCATAAATACATGAAATTTGAGGTTTTAGGGCTTGAAACCACTAATTTGGGACAAAAAGGGGATCTAATGGACTAATGATCAAGTAAGAACATTTCTACCTGAATGGGAGCTTCTTATAGTGTAGATTTCAGATCTACCTCCCCTCCTTGCACACTTCAACCTTCTCTTCCTTCCTCTAAGCTCCAAACCTTCTCTACAAAGCCAAAATCACCCTCAAGGACAATATGGGGGCTAGGGTTTCTTTCTACAGTTCTCTGGAAGTGTTAGGGACTAAGGAGGCCAAGTTGGAGCGTTTAAATAGGGTGCAAACACCCGGATTAGGGTTTATCTCCAAACAGGGTCTACTCGTCGGGTCCGGGCACCGACTCGCCGAGTACAAAGTTCAAACCCCGCGCCTTATCCTACTCCTACTCGGCGAGTCGGTCCTTCAACTCGACGAGTCCAAGCAAAAAATACATAAAGTTAGAATATTAATCACAAGGAGTACGTACCAGGAACCAGGTGCTACAAAAATACCTTACAGTTATTTGATATTATGATATGATAAAACAGCATGCTAGTGCTAGGCTAGGAGTCTTCAGGAATCGCATGATAAAGATTTTCCTGATTTTATGATTCCTACTAGGCTAGGGTTTCTTGTATATGGAATTGACATCATAATTGTAGATTTTTAGTGTATGCATGACGTCTATGTATAATCAAGACCTTATAGCCTGAGAATGTCCGATTCGACCCTAGTGTAGGATTGGATATTCGAAAGTTCATCAGGTCCAACATTATGTATGGCTAGCATACACTAGTGTCGCAGGGTTGGTGAAAGTTCCATGGATGTGTAAGTTGTGAGAAGCTATGAGATCAGTTGCGAGATAGTCGATATTCTCCTAGAAGTGAGGGTTGAGCGCATATTATGTTGATGATAGGGTTAGGGCGTTGTGATGATACTTGAGAAAAATATGGGTACGTTTGGAAGGTAGAATGGGCCCGTACTACTGAAAGCACAGGACCCATACGTTTAGCAAGGAAGTCACAACCCCTACGGTTGTGGGAATTCGTCTTCTGATATCATGTCCTTATTTGACGTCTTGGTTATATTTTTCTGTATGGTGGTGACGAGATGTTTGACTACTGGATCAGATTCAAGGTCATGATCAGGATTAGGATCGAGAGAGGGAGGGTCGGAGGTGCCGGTAGCACCTGAGTCCGTGGTACAGATAGGGACAGAGGAGTTGGATGCCAGGATCTGGGAGATTCTACATGACGAGATTGTTATGGCGTTCCGAGCGTAGTTTCCAGAGATTTTTGGGTCGATCAAGACCGCGATGGTTGAGTACTTTGGTGAGAGGTATGGAGCTCTAGCAGAGACATCTGCCGCTGCAGCCGCGACAGGGGTTGGAGGAGGAGCCGATGGGACATTCCAGTACCGGGACTTCGATAACACGAAGCCCCCGACGTTTGATGGTACACAGGATGCGATCAGGGCTATGAGGTGGTTATCTGACGTGGAGGGCTGTTTCTTCATGTGTTCATGTCTTGCTGACCAGAAGGATATGTGTGCCCTGAACCTGCTGAGGCTTGGGGCAAAGGACTGGTGGAGATTGACGACAGGGTCGTACACTCATGATCAGTGGGCTACTGTTACTTGGGAGCAGTTCCGGGATATGTTCCGCACCCGCTATGTTGCATAGGTTGAGCGGGAGCGGCTTGCTCAAGAGTTTTTGACATTGAGGCATGATGGGAGTCAATGATCGAGATCACTCGTATGTTCACGGAGAGGGCTATGTTTTGCCCGGAGTTTGCTTTAGAGCATTCACAGATAAGTCGTTATATGAGTATGCTAACATTATTTTGTGTTAACGTCATAAAAGCTCTTAAGTTTGGAACATTTTTTCTGTTTACCTAAGTCGTTTGTTTTTCTATTAATGTGTGATACTTACAAAGTTTTTTTCATATATACCTTTTAAGAAGTCAAACCGGTAACACCTGCCACATGCTTGCCTCGTTGGTAGTGATCTAGCTTAAGACTAACGTGACATTCCCATGTCAACATGTTTTACTTTAATTAAAGAACAAAGGCTTTTAGAGAAAGAAAAGGATGGGAGCAAATATCAAAAGAGTGATCTCCAACACAACAACCAAGCCTTTTGAGAAAATCATTTTTACATTAGTGAAGCGGTTTATACTTGAATACTTAATATTTAAAGTATTATCTTGACGTAATTGTATATATTTGTAAGAATATATAAATGAAAACTTAACAAAAACATTTATATTAAACATGAATGACAGACAATTAGAAAATGATGGGGGAGGCCGGTCGATCATTACGTGGTGAGTTAAGAAAATAAAATGAATATATGGTTTTTAAAATAGAAGTGGGAAATGGAAACTCACACATTAGTAAAGTATGGACCGAAGTAGCCCTGTCGAAAATACCCAATACCCGAATTCTCTGCCCGATTTTTTCGGAAATCGAGTAAATTTTTCCGGGTAATTGGGTTGCCCGATTTTTTTTTTTCGGGTCGGGTAAATGGTACATTTTTTGGGTTTCGAATATACCCGAATTACCCGAATTATTTTAAAAATTCCGTTTTTTTGTAGAGCTTGTACTATATAACAGGTATTTGATCACGCTTAAACTAACTATCATTATTGTAAAACATAAATATATTTATTATGACAATACGACACTAACAATATTAAAACTTAACTGTTTTCTAGATTATAGTTTTTATTGCAACTAACAAACTCATTATCTTGACGAAACTTCAGAACATGGAAAAACTTATGGGTACATTTATCTTAAATATTTTAAACTTTTAAATTAAGATCTTTAGGTATTTGTTTTTTTTTAATCTTATTAGATTAGATTAAGTTGTTAAAAAATTACTTGATATCTCACGTATTATTGACTAAAAAATCTCAATGTTCAAAGCTTGAGTAACTTTGTTTTTGTCTCGTTTGTTTATATAAACAAGACTAATAAAGCACGACGTATTTATTTTATTAAATTTATTTTCAAATGAAATTCGAAAAAGAAATTATATATTTCCGGTAATACCCGAATTACTCAAACCCGACCTGATACCCGAATTACCCAAACCTGAATTACCCGAATTTAGTTTGGGTAGGGTAACGGGTAATTTTTCTAAAATGAAAAACCCGAATTACCCGACCCGAATTACTCGAAACCCGAAAAAATTACCCGTTCAACACCCTTAGACCGAAGATGACACATCAAAAATTTTATGAGCCGCACCTTAATATATATATATATATATATATATATATATATATATATATAGGGTTAGGTTCATATGAGACAATAGTATTTTGTGATACAGGGGGACCAAATTTTGACCACTCATCTTGAATAATCTAAGGCTATAATTAAATCAGATTACACCACAAGGAAGCATAAGGAGGCGGTGTAATTCTTGCAATTAAATGGAACTTCAGGATTAGAATAAGGGCGCGGAGGGGCAGTAAGGGGATTTTACTGTCTGTTTCATCCAGGTCGCAAAAAACACTCGGTATTCTTCTAAATCTTATTCATTCTTATTGACAAAACCCTAATCTCGATACGAACAATAAAACCTGTCTGATTCAATCTCGATCATCAACATCTTTTGTTTCCTTCAGATTTAGATTTAAACACTCTGATTTTATCAACCTTTCATTATGATTTTGATTATGAAATCGCATGAGCATCAATTGATCCTAAATCAAACGCAATCAATATTTCTTATTCCAACAAATAGATACATAATTCGATTCAGATTAATTCATTCCAGGTAACGTATAATATTACTATTTATCTGCATCATGATTCAAACCTTTCTTCTTTTTTCTCACATACAAAACCCTCCACCTCAATGAACACTAAAAATCCTTTTTTCCCGATCTACAGTTCAACTGAAGAACTGTTAAATCGAGATTAAGTTTTTATTTCAACAATTAGATTCCTGTCATGCTTAAACATTGTGATTACTCCCATTCTAATTACAGGAGAGATTTGCAATTGAAGAACCCTAAAAATCCTCTTTTTCACTATGAATCATATTTACAACTTTGTGATTCTGATTGTTTTCCCTAATCAAGCTTTCAATCACATAGCATTACAGAATCAAAGAAATCGGATCAAGATCTCAAGAATACCTGGTTTAACATAATCAGATTCCGGTTCAACATAATCAGATTCAGGTTCTAATTCTCATATAAAATCTCTTTTTTTAATTCACTTTATATCTACTCTAAATAACTTTTTTTGTGTCAAAGAAGTCAAAGGAATAGCGAATAAACCATTATATATCTATTTTTGATATAACTTTCTTTACATTTTGAAATTCGAATGTCTAATATTCTACGGATTTTATGAATTTTTAATGAGAATGCATAATATTCTATATATTTTAGTAGCATGTTATACATATTTGCACCAATTAAATACCTTTAAATTCTACATAAACCTTGCATTCCATGAAGCGCACTATGCCAGATATTTTAAATTATGAGTATGTGATATTCTAATTATTTTATAAATTGTAATGTTGAACGGATAGTATTCTCCATATGCTAATATAATATTCTATATATTCTGTATATTTTTTGTGGTATGTGCAATATTCTGCATATGTTAGTATAATATTCTATATATTCTAAATACGTATTCTTGTTATTTAACTCTTTCACCCAATTTGTCATGTACATCACAATCCTTTGCTAAACATATTGCGAACTGATAATTAATTTCTAAAATCTTCATTGAATTGAATGTGTGATATCATATTCTACATATTTTCACCAGTTAAAGACCTTGCACTTCTATATAAACCTTGAACTTCCATGCAATATAGAATCCTATATATTTCAAAATATGAATTGTTATTACTTGATAGTTTGATAAGTTATATGGTACTTCTTAATTTGATCCATACGTTACTTTGTTTGATTATTCTGATGATCGATTACGTAACACCCCGTTCCTGGTACGCATTTAAAACATTATTTTTCTTTTTATTTTAGAAGCTACTCATCGAGTCAGTGTCCCTAACTTGTCGAGTAGCAGCGGGTCAGCACGTGAAGTTGGCGTGGGGACTCGACGAGTCCATATTACTGACTTGGCGAGTCCGCCAGTCTAAATGAAGCCCTAATTTTCAGGGTGCGTCGCTATGTAAACATCATTATAGCCCCAAACCAGGATCCTTCACCTCTCAGAGACTTATTCCCAAAACCCTAGCCTCCTTGAAGTGTGGGTGAGTGATCTTTGCCCTTGTGAAGGAATTTTTGGTGCATTGTTGTGCAAGAAGAAGAAGGAGAAGGTAGAGTAACTCAAGGAAGAAGAAGTAGATCCAGATTATGTTCCTCTTTGGCCATCCTTTTTGGTAATAAAGCTTTCATCTTGATTATTGTACTACTAGATCTCGTTTGTCCCCAAATTGATGGTTTTGAGCTCAAAAACCCCAAATCCCTAGTGATGAAGCTTTGTAATCGATCCATATCTTGGATCTAGCCTCTATTGAGCTCCAGGAGCTAAAAAATGCCACCTTTTGACAGCCATGGTCTCGTTTTAGTCAAATAACCCCCATAATAGCCGAATTTGAGTGCTATTTCTTCATTCCATCATAGATACACGTAAAGTTAGCAACTTTACATGTTTAGAAAGTCCCAAAAACTCAGATCTATCAATTGGATGCACTAAAGTTGATTAGAATCAACTGAATAGAAACTGAATGCCAAAGACTCGGCGAGTCAGGTCGCGAGTCTTAGATCCCCGGTTCAGTAGTAGCGAGTCTATTTAGTGATTAGAGTAAGGATTCGTTGAGTTAAGACATTGATCTGAGTGTAGAGGGACTCGACGAGTCTACGCCCTTACTCGGCGAGTCCAAGGCAATCTCCTTACCCGTAAGAACAGACTCAACGAGTTGTTCATATAACTCAGCGAGTCACAGACTGGGCGTGTTCTTATGTTGAAGGTGAACTCGACGAGTTGATCATACAACTCGGCAAGTTGAATGAAATTTGGCACGATGTCAATAAGGAAGGGGAACTCTTTGAGTTGTGGCTAAACTTGGCAAGTAGAGTCGGGTAAGGAAACATAAGGAAAGATAGGGACTCGACGAGTTGACGGCCTAACTCGGAGAGTCAGGTCAACAGGTTGTTGACTTTGACCAGGGGGTAAAATAGTCATATTACCCTAAGATTAGTTATCAATATTTGATTAAGTGTCTTTTGGGAATTATAGTTGGGGAGTTACCGGAGCAACAGTCAGACAGTTCCTGATCAGCTTTTCAACAGACAGCCTTATGAGGTGAGTTTTCCTTCCAGTAAGAACGAGTCTACGGGCTATGGTCTTTGTGATACAAGAATGTTATGTGTTATGTGTTCTGTACTATGGTCCGATGAAGTATGCAGTATATATGCTTATGTTACATGCTATGATTATGTTATGCTATGCTCAGTCAGTTCCAGACTTCGGTCTGATGCAGTTCCGGACTTCGGTCTGATGCAGTGGGCAAGGCCCTAACTAGTTCCTGACTTCGGTCCAATGCAGTTCCAGACTTCGGTCTGATGCAGTGGGCATGGCCCTAGTCAGTTCCAGACTCCGGTCCGATGTAGTGGGCAAGGCTGTAGTTAGTTCCGGACTTCGGTCCGATGCAGTGGGCAAGGCCCAGTATGTGCTTATTATATTATTGTATGGTATGGGGTAGTTTTGGGGAGCTCACTAAGCTTCGTGCTTACAGTTTCAGTTTTGGTTTCAGGTACTTCAGCTAGCAAAGGGAAAGGCTCGGGATGATGGCATGGCACACACCATAGTATAGCCTGGGAGTTAGACTCTGATATTTTGATATGACCTTGACACTAGTTTCGATTGGATAAATTTATTATAACATTTTGAGGTACGCGATTCATGGTTTTTATCTTTTGATATTTGAAATTATGGTTTAGTAATGCTTTGAAACAAAAAAAAAAAATTGGGTTGTATTTTTAGGATGTTACAAGTTGGTATCAGAGCCGTGGTTTGAGGGATTCGGGCACACTCTCGGGTGTGTCTGAACTCAAACTAAGGAAATGGTATAAGGTTTTTTAAAAGAAAAACATTTTCGAAAAGAATTTTGAAAAAGAAACTTAAAAAGAAGAAATGAGCTTTGGAAAGAGAAAAGGGTGTGGTGCATGCGATCAACCAAGCTCAAGTAAGTACTCTCAAATTACCCATACAAGTTTGTGTGACGATTGTTAGTTTCTGTAGAACAGCATGCTAGAATAGGACTAAGGATCTAGGAGGATGCCTTATGTGCCTGTTATATGTGTTTTAGCTTTACGAGAATTGCATGCTAGTATCAAGTAGTAGGATAGCCTGTTTAGGTTATGCCTGATAGTAGGAGCTTAGCATCATATGCTAGTACAGTTTATTGTTATGTGGACAGAACTTGCTTAAGTTAGTTTCCTTTGTCTAAATGTTGCTTGCTTTTTGCTTTGTGGGACTCAGAGTGATGGGAGTTAGCTATTAGGTGGATATGTTAAGTCACATGCAATCAGGGTTGAATAATCTCATAGTGTTGGATTTGACCCTATTGCGTAGCTCTTGTCTAATTCCTAACCGTTGTAAGGATGAGTCCCTTACTCAAAGGATTATCTGAGCCTCGTTGCATGTGATGGTATCCATATGGTTGCTAATTAGCATTACAGGGAGGCTTTCAGCAGCTGAGGACCGGGTTGGGTGGAGTCCGAGATCTCCTTAGGGCAAGCCTAGGATGAGAGTAGCAGAGATCAGTAGCAGTAGAAGGGACTTGGTGAAGTCAAGGCAGTTCTTAAGGAAAGTACAAATATATCTGGAAGGTAGTATGGCCCCGTACTACTAAAAGCAGAGGATCTGTACTTGAATCAAGGAAGGCTGAGACGAGACCATGAAACTTGTAGTAGTAGCGATCCCTCGAGATATATCAGTATTCCTGACATTTGTCATTATGCGTTTTCAAAATGGTGGTTTTACGCCCTAGACCAACAGTCGGCAGTTCAGGTGCCAGTGGGGGATCGGGATCAGGCTCGGGGGCCAAGCATTTGGATGAGTAGACTTGGGAGTTTCTCTCCTCAGAGGATACTCGCATCATACTCGAGCACACTCTTGTGATCTTCAGTTAGATAAAGTAGGGTATTTTGGAGCTGATGGACGAGAGGTTGAGCACATTCCGTGCTGAGGTGGCAGCCATGATGGGGTCGCACACCCTCACTTTCAGGGAGTTTAGAGCATGTGGGGCTCCTGACTACCATGGGGTGCGGGATCCCATTGCTAGTACCAGGTGGTGGGCGGATGTCGCCAATGCATTCTGCACCTGCAGATGTCTCGAGGGGGACAAGGTCAAACTAGCATCTTGTCTCCTGAAGTACAGGGCACGAGATTGGTGGGAGGAGATCCGAAATGTCATGGGAGACGACGCAACCCTCGATACGATGACCTAGACCGATTTCACTACTAGGCTCAGAGCCGAGTTTTCACCGGTTATCGAGGTGCAGCAGTTAGCGAGGGAGTTTCAGGATCTTACTCAGACTACTGAGACTGTGGCGGAGATTACCACCAAGTTCAGGGAGAGGCCTCTTCTCGTTCCTCGGTATGCGGCTGATGAGGAGATGAAGAAGGCCCATTATCATGTGATGCTGAGGAGTGATATCAGACAGTTTATGAGCCGGTCCAGCTGTAAAATGGTAGATGACATGATTGTGAGGGCTCGTGAGAGAGAGATAGATATGGAGATGGAGTAGAAGAGGAAACCAGAGGCGGCAGCTGGCACAGGGAGTTCGGGAAAAAAGTCCAAGGTATTGGGTTATAGATCAAGAGGACATCAGAGCCATAATCAGTGTGGCAAGTGTGGGATATTGCACGATGGGGGTGTGCAAGGCAGGTATCTCCGGCTGCTATAAGTGCGGTCGGACCGGTCATATGAGTAGGGATTGTATAGCCACTACCACCACCACAGCAGCTGATCTGATTTGCTTCCATTGCAATCAGAGGGACATAAAAAGTCCCAGTTCCCGAGTTTAGCAGCAGCAGCGAAGGTGGTAAGACCTGCCCCTGCTACCTTGAGGATTACAGACGGGCGTCAGGGTCGGGTGGAGTCGCCAGTAGTGAAGAGTAGAGCTTTCCAGATGACAGCAAAGGAGGCGTGGGCGACTCCTCATGTGGTGAGGGGTATGTACTTTCCTCTTATCTCTGTGTTTAGTATTGATTATTTCTCATGGTTATGTGTTTGTATATAGGGTCATTCTTAGTAAATGACATTTCAGCTACAGTATTATTTGATTTGGGGGCCACCTGATCATTTGTCTCGCTTGCGCTTAGTAAGCAGTTTAGAAGAGCTCCGAGGGAGATGGATTATCCACTTGAGGTTGAGATAGTTGATGAGAGGACCGTCAGGGTCGCAAGGGTACATAGGTTGTGTTCGCTACGTTTATTTGATGAGCAATTTTTAGTAGACCTGGTCCCTATTCCCCTGCGAAGGAATCAGGTCATAGTGGGTATGGATTAGCTGAGCCCCAATGGGGCAGTGATTGATTGTGGGCTGCAGTTAGTGAGCATTCGCACTGCTAGTGAGGGAGCGTTAGTGATTCAGGGTGAGAGGTGACAACGCGGACCGATTCGTTGTTCAGCAGCAAGAGCAAGGCGTTACTTTCAGCAGGGTTGCGCGGGGTACGTCGCCTATGTTTTAGACGCCCAGGAGAAGAGAAAGGCAACAGTTGACGATGTACCAGTAGTACGAGAGTGCCCGGATGTATTTCCAGAGGATTTGCCTGTGATACCTTGTGAGAGACAGGTTGAGTTCAGGATTGACCTGGTTACTGGTGCGGCTCCAATAGCCAAGGCACCATGTTAGTTGGCTCCTCCCGAGATGTAGGAGATGTCTACGTAGCTACAGGAGCTAGTAGACACGAGTTTTATCAGACCTAGTAGTTCACCATGGGGAGCCCCGATCCTGTTTGTGAAGAAGAAGGACGGGTCGCACCGTATGTGTATAGATTACTGGCAGTTGAACAAGGTGACGGTGAAAAACCGTTACCCACTTCCAAGGATAGATGACTTGTTTGATCAGCTTCACGGAGCATATTGCTTCTCCAAGATTGATTTGCGCTCCGGTTATCATCAGATGTGAGGATGTACAGAAGACCGCTTTTAGGACCCTCTATGGTCATCATGAGATCGTGGTGATGCCATTTGGGCTCACCAACACATCAGCCGTGTTCATGGATCTCATTAACCGCATATGCAGACTGATGTTAGATCGGTCTGTGATAATGTTCATCGACGACAGCTTGGTCTATTCCTAGACTCAGGAGCAACATGAGGAGAGGTGTTAGAGACACTGAGGAGGGAGAAACTTTTTGCGAAGTTCTCCAAGTGTGAGTTCTGGTTACGGGAGGTGCAGTTCCTTAGACACCTTGTCAACTAGAAGGGTATATTCGTATATCCGACTAAGATAAAGGCCGTGATGCAGTGGGAGGCCCCGAGGTCTCCATCTGAGATTCGGATCTTCCTAGGTATAGCAGGGTACTATAGGAGATTCATCCAGGATTTCTCCAAGGTAGCAGTTCCGCTCACTCAACTGACCAAGAAGTCGATGGCATTTGCTAGGGGCCTGAGCATCAGGAAGCATTTGAGAACCTCAGACAGAGATTGTGTGAGGCACCAATTCTTACCCTGCTAGAGGGAGTGGATGACTTCGTAGTCTACTATGATGCTTCAATCACAGGTTTGGGAGCAGTGTTTATGCAGCAAGGCCATGTGATAGCTTATGCCTCTAGACAGTTGAAGCCTCACGAGGCGAACTATCCGACATTTGATTTAGAGCTGGGGGTTGTGGTGTTCGCCCTTAAGATTTGGAGACATTACCTCCATGGGGTCCGTTGTACCATTTACACGGATCACAAGAGTTTGAGGTACTTCATGGATCAACCGAATCTAAACATGAGGCAGCGTCTGTGGTTAGATGTGGTTAAGGACTATGATTGTGAGATCCTTTATCATCCGGGCAAGTCCAACGTAGTGGCCGACGCCCTGAGCCGCAAGGCGATGGTGGCCCCGATCAGGGATATATGTCTGAGAATGACAGTGATTACTCCATTGTTGGAGCAGATTAGAGAGGCATAGGTTGAGGGCCTAAAGGAGGAGAGACAGAAGTGTGAGAGGATCATAGGTCGAGTAGCTTCTTTCGATTATGACAGTCTAGGATTGTTGACCCTTCATGGGAGAGTTTGGGTGCCGTACTGGGGAGGAGTACGATAGGTGTTGATGGATGAGCCCCAAAAGTCTCAGTTCTCCATCCACCCAGGGGCGACGAAGATGTATAGAGATCTTTGACCTGATTATTGGTGGCTCTGCATGAAGTGGTACGTGGCTTGGTACGTATAGAGATGCCTGACCTGTAGGAAGGTCAAGGCAGAGCACTACAGACCCGACGGCAGGATTCAGCCATTAGACATTCCCATGAGGAAATGGGAGGATATTACCATGGATTTCGTTACTAAGCTTCCCAAGACTGCACGTGGAGTTGATTCGTTACCGTGGATTTCGTTACCAAGAGCGCACATTTCGTACCGATCTAGGAGAGCATATCGGCCGAGAAGTTAGCTGATATTTATGTGCGAGAGGTTGCGGAACGTCATGGAGTGCCTGTTTCGGTAGTATCAGATCGAGATGACCGGTTCACTTTGAGGTTTTTGAAGCAGTTCCATGACGAGATGGGGACTTGTCTCCTTTTCAACACCTCTTTCCATGCTAAGATGGACGGTCAGAGTGAGAGGACGATTCAGACTCTCGAGGACATGCTTCGGGCATGTGTCCAAGATTTTGTGGCTATTTGGATACGTACCTTCCATCAGCGGAATTCTTGTATAACAATAGTTTTCACTATAGTATAGACCGGCCTGCCTTTGAAATGCTCTATGGGAGGAAGTGTAGGACCCCAATCTGTTGGGACGAGGTCGGTCAGAGAGTCATCGGGAGCACTGAGGTGGTGCTTAAGACCAGAGAGATGATACAGCAGGTTCGTAGATGGCTCCAGACTGCTCAAAGTCGGTAAAAGAGTTACGTCGATATGAGGCGTTCCGATTTGGAGTTTCAGGTAGGCGATATGGTCCTCCTGAAAGTATCACCCTGGAAGGGTGTCATCAGGTTCCGGAAGAGGGGCAAGCTAGGCCCCAGGTTCATTGGACGCTTTAGAGTTTTGGCCTGGGTGGTTGGGGTTGCTTATTGGTTAGATCTTCCGGCAGAGCTTAGCCAGATCCATAACACTTTCCATGTGTCTCAGTTATGAAAGTGTTTTGTGGATGAGTCAGCAGTTGTATCGTTGGAGGATATCCAGGTTGTGTCACACCCCCGAACTAGACGGCGGAAACGTCCGACGACTCACGTGACTTAAATTGAATATCATCACAATGAATATACATGAAAAATAGCATAAACATCATCATGCATTAATACATTACAACTGACATTGTTCACATCAAGTACATTGTCTAAATATTACATTTCCATAGCATAAATATTACATTTCCATAGCAATTGTTTATACAAAAAGTGTGAAGATCCATAGGTTTATGCATGAATGATTTCAAAACGTGTATATATATGAGAAGTTTGTTGTTGTAGTTATTGAAAGTACAAGTGATTAATTATGATTACCCCGGAAAACCCGATGTTTTCTGATAAAAAGTATAATCGTTTTGAATTATTATATCGTTACAACTAATGATTACGAATTCCCTTGATTACTCAGATGGTATTGGATGTATTTATGTGAGTAGTTATAACCATGCATGATAATGACTAGTTCGTTTGTCTTGGCATTCTAGCGAACGCCGGAATTGATCTTAAAATTTTGTCACCCTAGACTGGCGAGTCTAACTATAGCGAACAACTGAGGTGTGGGGGAGTCACCCCCGTATAGATCTATACATAAACTCTCGCTCTCCTTCCAGGAGACTTTGATTATAACTAGAGACTACGACCGACACTTATTGGTGTCGCCCGTTTTATAAAAAAATGACAATCTTAGTCCTTTTTATAAAAAAAAATGACATTTTAGGCCCTTAAACTATTTTCTTGACATTTTTGGCCCATAGACTTATTTAAATAATGTTTTAGCCCAAAATTTATTCTTTGGCAGTTTCATCCCCTTTTGTAAAGGATTTTCATTTAAAGTCCAAACTTCTCGCAAATTTTACAATTTTTACCCAAAATCCAAAAACTTTGCAATTTTGATCCTTTTTGGCAAAAAGGATCATTTTAACATCTGAAATAGATTTATTTACTCTTTTTACCTATGGTTTTGGAAAATTTACCATTTTAGCCCCTTAAAACTCATTTTTTCGAAATTTTGGGCCTATGGGCCAAAAAGCCCAAGGGTTGGCCCAAGTGACTACAATTTTCATTTCTAGTCCATTGAAAAGCATATTATTCATAAAAGCTTCTATTTTAACTGTTTTGACTCTTTTGATCTATATAAAAACCGTAAATGACAATTTTTACCCAACTTTTGCTTATTTGACAAAAATAGCCTAATAATGAGTTTTATGTTGTAACTTGTTTATTTTAACCCTTATATGGTAGATTTTCCTAACTTGTTAAGTGTAATACATCCTAGATCACAAATTTTTCCTCCTTGAACTATAGATCTAGAAAATCCCTTTTATTTTGGCACATAAATACCACATAAACATAAAAATCACACATAGCACACAAACACACATGGATCTACACATTTTACTTGTATTCTCCCCCATAAAACATGTGAAAACCAAAAATAGAGTGGTATGAACTCGCCTTTGCTTGTTGTTTTCGGTTTAAAGAAAGAAATGGAAGAGTGTGATGCTATTTTTGGCTCTAGAAAACTTTCTTGGCTGGATCTCGAACATAGTATGTTTCTAGGAGTATGATCACCAAAAACTTACTTAGAGTGAGTGATCTAACATGAAAATGAAGTTATACAACTTAAGTGTGGTAGGACTTATCAAGAATTGATGATTTTTGATGATCAAACTCTTCTTGAAGATGTTTAATTTCTCAAAAATGAGAGAGAAAATGTAAGAGTGTTCTTGTGAGTGTTTGAGAGAATTTGGAAGAGTGTGAGTGTGTGTGATGGGTTCTCGGCCGAAGACAAGGAGAAGAAGAGGGAAGAGAGAGATAAGGATGTGATGGATGCATGGATACCCATTAGGCCCAATAAGGAAATCCTAGTCCATAATGGACTTAAACCAGGATTTCTAGGGTTTCCTACCTTTTGTTGACTATTTGAATGTTTGTATACAGTGTTTGATGGAATTTTTGTTGTCATTGAATAAACATCATATATGCTTTCAAGTTTTAATCACAATGTTATCATTGTTTAATGTTTACAAAGCATCAGAATTCCTAGTAGTGACATCATCCCCCCCAAGCGGGAATTTTGTCCTGAAATTCTTATTGAAGCTAGACTTGAGGATGCGAGAATAGGTTAGGGTACTTCTGCTTCATCTGGTCTTCACGTTCCCATGTGAATTCCATTCCATGTTTCACGTTCCACCGAACTTTCACAATCGGAATGTGACTTTGTTTAGTACTCTTCACTTCCTTGTCCATGATTTCGATTGGTTCCTCAATGAACAAGAGATTCTCGTTGATTTTGATTTCTTCCAATGGGATGACGAGAGTTTTATCGAATAAGCACTTCTTCAAATTTGAAACATGGAACACTGGGTGCACACTGTTGAGCTCGGCAGGTAGCTGTAGTCTATAAGCCACTGGACCGATTCAGGAAAGAATCTTGAAGGGTCCAATGTATCGTGGGTTTAGTTTTCCCTGTTTCCCAAAATGGATCACCCGATCCTCGACTTGAAATTCCAAGGGCTTTAGCCGTTTATCAGCGTAGCTCTTTTGTCGGTCTCGTGATGCTTGTAATCGGGCTTTGATTTGAATTATTTTCTCCGTCATTTCTCGTACGATCTCCGGTCCTGTTAATGCATTGCTTGATGTTTGTCCTCCTGCTAGCCGAGTGTCACCAAACTCAGCCCAACACAACGGTGATCTACATTTACACCTAGATAGTGCTTTGAAAGGAGAAACTTTGATGCTTGAGTGATAACTGTTGTTGTACGAGAACCCGATTAAAGGAAAGTGGGTATCCCACGACCTTCTAAAATGTATCACACATGCACGAAGCATATCTTCAAGTGTTTTAATGGTTCGTTCGCTTTGACCATCCATTTTTGGGTGGTAAGCAGTTCTCATGTCAACTTGTGTTCCCATAGCTTTCTGAAGCGATTGCCAAAAGCGTAATGATAGGATTAAAAAAATAACTTTTAATCTATGAAGATCGATTAGATCTTGAACAAGTATATGAATATGAAACAGCAAGAACACAATATTAATAACAAGGCAGAACGCAATAATAAGAACAAACAGCTTGAATCAAACGTGTCGAATGATTAAATAAAATCCTTAGAAGAGCTCGATTAAGAACATCAACTGTAAATGATTGGTAGATTACAAGAACGATTACTGGAATATATTGTTCTCTTGATAAATCGCTATGTCGATAATCTCTAGAATCTTAACCTAATATGCATGCAAGCATTAACTTAAATACTATACATAAAAGGCTCTCGGTTGGACAGGCCCAAACCGGAGAATAAAAAGGCTAATCTAACGAGCTCAAAAGACGCAACATCAAAACTCTTTTCAGCCCAACAATCTCCCCCTTTGCGTCAATTTGGAGCGAGACCTTCACTTCCTACTTGGGCCGGCGGCTGAAGCTAGTACCTTCTTCTTCACGGTACTAAACAGACACTTGGTTATGGAAAGGATGGTCTGTCTAAACCGAACGTACCAATTGATCATATCATTGAAGTACTTGATATCATCAGCCGAATTGTCTTTACACTGCTTGATGATGAATAAGATGTGCTCCAAGCAAGTTATAGTGTAAAGATGTTTGTCAGCTAAAGCGAAGAGACATTTCTGTCCTTCGGCTCTAGTGAACATCACAGAGTTTCGCCTCGGATCTATCTTGCACATTTGCATTTGATTTAGATCACTGGCCGATCCCACAGGTTTGACTTTCGGTTTCTTCTTAAAAACTGTGGCAACCTCCTGATCCATTAGGGCCACCTCCATGATATAGCATGCCAGCATCCTTTTGACATGGTCTAAGAGGGGATCATATTCGGCTTCGTTTGTCAGCAGGATATTGTACAAGACTATCCAATCATGAGGGTTCAGATTGGGCAGATCCGCCAGGGTGATCATGTGAGCAGTTCTTGCAGATCCTCGGATGAGCTTGAACTTTACGTTAGTGAATCTCCCCACGGCATAAGGCTTCATCACCCGAACATTGACAATCTCCTGGGCGCTCCATGTAAGGTATTGAGGGCGAGCGGCCTCCAGGTAGAAGTCAATGAGCTCCCTGTCAAGCTCATCGTTCGGATGCGGGACTTCAAAGATGTTGGAGAAGGCGTGGAAGATGAACGCCTTTCGAGTCAGTGGCATATCGAACTGCGAATCGATGGTGTTGTTGCAGTCGAACGATATCACCGGCTCGAGCCATAGTATGCTTGGAGTCTCTATGGCCTCTTTTATCAAACGATCCCTGGTCCAGGCAGGGAAGAGCAACTTTCGGCTCTCAAGGAGATCGTTGGCTTCTTTTTGTTTACGTTCGGCTTCTTCAGCTTCACGTGCCACACGACTGACATCGTCATCAGTATTGCGACTGTTCTTTCTCTTTAACAAGTCCGCAATAGTCTCCTTGTCTTCATCTTCATCTTCATCCTCTGCTATGTGTTTGCCTTTGTTCTTCACACCCGAACCCGAGGCATGACCAGTTGGGGGTGGTTCGGTTGTGTGAGTAGCTTTGGAGGACGGAGGTGGTTTCGATCCTTTCTTCTCATCTCCCCCTTGTTTCGGAATGGACACGAAACTCGGAAGGCCTTGAATTTTGCTTAAGAGGTCCATGGCCGGGGAGTGTTTTTCAGCGAGGGTGCGCCTCACCGAATGATTAAGGATGGGGTCGTGTGCTTCCAGGATGTTGGATAGAGCGGCGTGGACATCCGAAACACACGTCTTTATGACTTCCCTCTCGGATCGAAGAGCTTCCAATTGTTCTTGAGAGTTGGAAAGCTGTGTGCTCTTGACCCTTAGGGCAGTTGTTTTACTCGCCAGAACGTCCATCAGAGAGTTCTCTGCCGCAAGATCCTCTTGTAGTTTTGCCAGACGGGCATCGATGGAGGCACGGAGTGCCGAGTTGTCGTCGCTGAGGTTTTGTCAGAGGGTAGCGAACGAAGTCAACTCCGTCGAGACGAACTTGGCCAATTGTTGAACAATCGGTTCCAGAGTTGTCTTTGTGGCACTGGCGCTTTCCTGCATAGACTTTAGCAGGTCAGAAGCGTCGGAGAATAGTTTTTCGACTTTTTCGGTCGCTGCCTCACAGGCTCGGGTGGAAGCGTCTATCGCAGCAGTGGCTGAGGCTACTGAGTCATGTTGAGCCCTGGAGAAGGCATCAACTATCCTCTGAAGGGCAACTTCAGATAAGGATGACTGTTGGCTGGAAGAGGAGGCGAGAAGTTGATCAACCTTCTCGTTCAGCTCGCGGAGATGCTTCTTTGTCACTGGAGCATCATCCTCCTCATCACTTTGAACTTGAAACGGACTATAGTAGACCGAATCAAAGTTCAGGTGATCACCACCAAGGTATTGATCATCGCCATCGGAGGCGTCTTCTGGAGACTGAGGTGGTGGTGAAGCTGGGGGTGTTATGGGTTTGGTTGGTTCAGGTTGAGTGGGTGGGGGGTTAGTTTCGGGTGGTGGTTGTGTATGGGTTTCGGTTTGTGGAGGTTCGGTTACGGGAGGGGTTTCGGTTACAGGTGGTGTTTCGGTTGATGTGGTGAATATGGGTGGAGGAATAGGAATAGAGGTTGGGGGAATTGTGGGGTTTATGGTGGGAATGGAAATAGGGATTGTGGGTGGAGGGGAAGGAACTGGGGATTGGTGAAGTTCCATCTCCGGGGTTGGTGAGCGAGGGGGTGTGTTACCTCGCTGAGGAGATTCGTCTCCTTGGGATCCCTCAGAGTCCGAACTCCCACCTTCGGATTCACTGGAGGAGGAGGGAAGGACGAGCTTTCGCTTTGGTTGGGTCTTCCTCCTTTTCGGTTGTGGGGAAGAAGCAGCCTTCGGTTGTTTGCGCTTCTTGGGAGTAGGTTTTGGGGCTTTGGATGGTTTCTTCCCCTTGTCTGCCTTCTTACCCCTGGCCACCGGTTTGTCGGCATCATGAATCGATCGCAACATGTCCAGTGTCAGTTCCCTCGGACCAGATGGCCCTAACTCCTTGATCGCCTTGATCATACTGCTGTCTGAAGGCACACTTCCATACATAGTCTCCGGGATGGAGCCAATGAAGGAGAATT
This sequence comes from Lactuca serriola, assembly GCF_051521515.1. Classification (NCBI taxonomy): domain Eukaryota; kingdom Viridiplantae; phylum Streptophyta; class Magnoliopsida; order Asterales; family Asteraceae; genus Lactuca; species Lactuca serriola. The sequence continues at coordinate 1,121,938 of NC_136409.1, read as the reverse complement.
TTGATGCATCCGAGACGATGATCTTCTTGGTATGGAATGTACCAATAGAAGACATTGGTGCACCGTCAGCAGTTGGGACATCAAACCTGTCCATAGCCCATCTTGTGATCAAGATCCAGAACCGGGCTAGTGACACCTCGGAGTGTCGGGAAGAGGAAGAGAGGCTCTGAATCAGTTGTTGCCAAAGGACAAAACCATAGTCCAGATTGATCCCGTTGTACACCGCATACATAATCGACAGGAAAAGACGACTGGCCCCGTCCGATCCTGAGCTCCGTTCTGACAGTCCCTTGAAGAGAACTGTAAATAACCCATTCCACTGGGGCGGTAGGCATGACTTCTTGAATCTGGCGACGAAGGTGAGAACTTCCGTGTAGCCCATGTTGTAGAACATGTTGTAGAGCATACCAACCGGAATCGTCTCCGGGTGAACACGCGATGGGTCAGCAGCAAACCCAAGCATGGTGCAGAAGCGGGGACAAGAAATCGACGTCTTGTGTTCCGCCACTTCGAAAAAGACCCTGTCGACGGCCTTGTCGTAATAAGCCGTTGCGTAGACCTGAGATAGGGCCACCATTGGCACCGTTTCAATCCGTGACAGTGCCGGAGCAAGTTGGGAGTATTTGAGACACTCGATGACCGGCGACATGTAGGGATCATAGGCCAGTGGGTTCAGATCAATCACGAGGCATTGCTGAGGACGGATTGGAAGAATCTGAGAAGTAGCATGGACGGAAGAGGATTCAGCCATTGTTGTAGGTTGGAGAAGAAGATAACCGGGAGAGAGTTTGGAAGTAGGTTTGCTTTGGAAATTATGGGGCAGTAAAGAGGTAAAAGGTGGTGTTGATGGGTTTTTATAGTAGGTGATAAGAGAGAGAAAAATCGTTTCAAATCTCTTATGGAAATACGGAAGGGTTTTTGAGTGACTGATTGGTGACAGTTGGGACGTGCGATGATCACGTAGGTGAGAGAGTGTCAGATTCCTAGGATCACGCCGCCCAATAAGCGCCGGTTCAGAGAGAGGAACCGTTTCCATTTCCACACGCGCCATTAATGCCAGATGGATGACGCTTCAATACTGCACACGCGTCCAAAAGTGTCAGAAAAAGCGCGGCCGCTTCAAATTCACGCGCCCTCCTTTTGTACCGTCGTTTGAATTTCTATCCTTTGAACTTCCGCCGCGTCAACAACTTTTTGTCTTTTCCCCTTTTTAATCAGCTGTATTCAATTTAGGACCCACGTGGCTAATTTTTGGCCACAACTGAAAATTAGTAATCCCTCAGTAATAAACCAGCCTGTAAAACAATTAGTAACGAAATTTTTGAAAATCTAGGATTTTCGTGCAAAGAGTGCAAAAGATAAGGAAATAAAGCAACTCTTTTTAGGATTATCTGTGATGTCAATTATGACACGAAACTGATGATCCCGGGCACGAATCTCTTCCTTCAAGATCAAGAGAGACCTCAAAGTGTTAGTGTGGAATCCCTTTGAATTACGATCAAACATTTCTGAATAAGTGTTGAAAGGCTTCTTTTAATAAGGCTAAGTAAGGGTGGTTTCGCTTTGAGTCAACAATTCAATTCTTGATATAAGAACGAATGTGAACAAAGTACTTGTGAGACCGGTGTAGTCTGTTGAACAAGTAGGTTAGAGTTGATTTTTAAGTGACTTGGATAAGTATAAAATCTCAGATAAAAAAAATTATAACTGGATCCCATGGGAAGAAATGTTATGGTGTGTAACAATTTCATTGGAATCAGAAAAAAATTGAGATTTCATGAAGGTACATTCGTCAATTCATTGGTGAAAACTTGATCAAATTAATTTGTCACCGTCAATTCTTTGGTGTTGAATTTTGGGTTTCACTCAGCTCGTAGTGGCACGAAACTAAGATCATAAACACAGATGTTGTGTAACCATAAACCTCAGTGGTAGTTTCTGAGAGTCTCAAGGGTTACAGTGATGAAACGAATGTTATGGAGAAGTGTAATGGGGATGGTGAAAGAAGATATAGTACCTCTGCTGCGAAAAAAAGGACCAAGCAGGAGACTCTTAACTCATGTGAGAAGAGTGTGAGGTAGCTCACGATTAGAATAAATAAGTTAGCCTTATTGGGAAGACAAGGTTTGTGTATACCAGGTCGTGAAGGCAATTATTCAAAATCTTATGAGGCTTGGGACACATACAGCAGCATTCTTCTAGGGACACTTAAGTAATTTATCAAATATATCCTCATGAACAAACGAACACAAAAAGAAAAATGAAAGAAAATATTTTTGGAGTTTTTGAAATTAATATAAAAAAATAAAAATAAATAATAATAAAAATATTAAAAATAAGATTGAAAAACCGAACCCGAGTGTTCGGTTGGTTTCGGTTCAGGAATATTTTGAAAAACCGAACCCGAACCTTCGGTTGGTTTCGGTTCTACAAAATGTTGAAAAACCGAACCCGAACCTTCGGTTGGTTTCGGTTCCACAAAATTTTGAAAAATCAAACCCGAACCTTCGGTTGGTTTCGGTTCCACAAAATTTTGAAAAACCGAACCCGAACCTTCGGTTGGTTCCGGTTTTGGAAAATTTTGAGAAACTAAGAAAGTGAGATACAAAATAAATACTTTAAATATAGAGAAAACCAAAATGGTACAAGAAATATACAACAAAGAAAAACTACCTTTGAGGTGATGAGTGAGTCAGATGATTGAACCGAACCCGAACGTTCGGTTGGTTTCGCTTCTTACGGTTGAGTTTGAGAGGTAGTGTGAGGTACTGACTCTGATTCCATCATACCTAGCCCTTGCAAATTTTTATTGAATGATGCTTCAGGAAGAGCTTTGGTAAAGACATCAGCCAGTTGATCAGTGGTTCTTACGAAGTGAACTTTGACATTTCCATCTTCCACATGATCTTTGATGAAGTGATACCTCAGTGCTATATGTTTGGTTTTAGAGTGTTGCACTGGTTTATGACAGATCCTAATTGCACTTTCAGAGTCACAATATAGTGGGATCTTCTTCATATTGAGTCCATAGTCTCGAAGTTGACTCTGGATCCAAATCACTTGTGATGTGCAGGATGCAACGGCAATGTAATTCGCTTCAGCAGTAGACAGCGACACACATGTTTGTTTCTTGGATTGCCAGCTGACCAACTTCCCATCAAGAAATTGACAGCCACCAGTTGTGCTTTTGCGGTCGAGTCCACATCCTCCAAGGTCAGCATCAGAATAGGCTTGAACGAAGAAGCCTGAATTGGATGGATACCATAGACCTAAGGAGGCGGTTCGCTTGAGATAGCGTAGGATGTTCTTCACTGCCAGCATGTGAGGTTCGCGTGGGTTAGCCTGAAATCGAGCACAATAACACACAGAAAACATGATATCAGGCCTGCTAGCAGTTAGATACATCAATGAGCCTATCATTTGACGATAGAGCGTGATGTCAACAGCCGGTTTATCTAGTGAAGGGGTCAGCTTGGTGCCGAATGCCATTGGGACTTTGACTTTTGAGTCTCCCATTATTCCAAACTTCGCTAGGAGAGTCTTTGTGTAAGCTTCCTGATTGATAAAGATGCCTTCGGGTCCCTGTCTCATGTTTAAACCAAGGAAAAAGTTAATAGGACCCATTGAGCTCATTTCAAACTTAGTCTCCATCAACTTTCTGAATTCAGCTGTTAAGCTGGGATTCGTGGAGCCAAAGATGATGTCATCGACATAAATTTGAACTATCATAAGGTGGTTACCTTCCTTTTTGCGAAAGAAGGTTGGGTCAACCGAACCTTGTTTGAATTTGGACATCTTTAAAAATTTTGTAAGCGTTTCATACCAGGCTCTCGGAGCTTGTTTGAGGCCGTACACAGCTTTATCCAGAATGTAGCAGTGATTTGGATGCTTTTCATTCACGAACCCAGGAGGTTGCTCCACATACACAGTTTCTTCAAGTTCTCCATTGAGAAACGCACATTTGACATCCATTTGGAAAACCTCAAAGTTTTTGTGAGCAGCATAAGCTAGAAATATTCTAACAGATTCTAGCCTAGCTACTGGAGCGAACGTCTCTTCGTAATCTATTCCTTCCTCCTGACAGTATCCCTTGACCACCAGACGAGCCTTGTTCCTTATGACATTACCTTCCTTGTCCATTTTATTTCTGAAAACCCATTTAAGACCAACAACTGAAGCATCTGGAGGCGTTGGAATGAGACGCCAGACTTTGTTCCTTTCAAACTCGTTCAGTTCGTCTTGCATTGCTTGAACCCAATCAGAGTGATCGAGGGCAGTATTCACTGTCTTCGGTTCAACTTTTGATACGAATGAGTTAAACATACAAAACTCAACCTTTGAAAATAAGGATGTCTGTTTTGCCTTCAGTTGAGATCGGGTCAGAACCTTTTCAGATGCATCACCAACTATTTGAGAGATGGGATGATCTCTGGTCCATTTGGTAAGAGAAGGGTAATTTGGATCGAAGGTTGGATCTAGTTCGGCGTTGATCATCTCTTCTGGCTCAGATTGGCTTTCGAAATCAAGCGTCATATCATCATGCTCCCCCTCAATTGATGAGTCTTGAGAAACATGAGGTTCAGGGGTTTCTTGTGGTGCTGGATTTTCAGGCGTTGAAGCACCTTCGCTTGGAGAGGGATCTTCGGTAGGAGAGGTACCTTCGGTTGTTGAAGGACCTTCGGTTGAAGTAGTAGAGCTTGGCTCCCCCTGGACTTGTGAGCTTGGCTCCCCCTCGACTTGAGTACTTGGCTCCCCCTCGACTGATGCATTGTTGGTTGGAGATTCATCAGTGGGCGATTCTCCTTCATGCATTCTTCTTGCAGCATCTTCGACTATCTGCTTCATATTATCTATTTTGTTGTCGGCGGCCCCTGCTTCTGAGAGAGAAGCTTTTTCCGGCTCGTCAAAGAGATCCAGAAAGTTCTCGTACATATTGGCGATTGAGACTGTGACTTGACCAGTTTGAGGAAATATTTCCCTGGCAGTGTCATCTATGGCCTGTAGCTTCTTGACATAGCTATCGTCGAAGGTCACATAGTATGTCTCTTCAATCCTTCTTGATCGTTTGTTTAGGACCCTGTACGCCTTTGAAGTGAGTGAGTAACCCAGAAAGATTCCCTCGTCAGCTTTGACATCAAACTTGTTGCGGTGTTCTTTAGAGTTAAAGATGAAACACCTTGAGCCAAACACATGGAAAAATTTCACGTTGGGTTTTCTGTTATTTATTATCTCATATGGTGTGAGCGTGAATCGCTTATTGAGATAGGACTTGTTCTGTGTATAACAAGCAGCAGAAATAGCATCAGCCCAAAAATAAAGAGGTAAGGAAGCGAAACTTAACATAGTTCGGGCAGCTTCACACAAGGATCGGTTTCGTCTTTCGACTATTCCGTTCTGTTGTGGTGTGTAGGGAGCTGAGAAATTATGACTGATTCCCTTTTCTATAAGAAACTCTTCAAACTCTTTGTTCTTGAATTCGAGACCATTGTCGCTCCTGATGTTACGAACGACCTTCTTGAGCTGGACTTCAATCTGCTTGATAAACACTTTCAGCTTTTGAGTCGCTTCAGATTTGAGCTTTAGAAAGAACACCCATGTAAATCGTGAGAAGTCATCTACAATAACAAAAATATACTTGCTACCACCGATGCTTTCGATAGATGAAGGACCACACAAATCGATATGAAGCAATTCGAGTGGTTCAACAACTTTTGTGTTAATTACGGATGGGTGACTTTGACGACTCTGCTTTCCCATTTCGCATGCAGCACACAAATGCTCTCTGTCAAACTTTAGCAGTGGAAGGCCCTTAACATGACCTCCAGTGACAAGTCGGTTGATATCTTTGAAATTGAGATGAGAGAGTCTTCGGTGCCACAACCAGCTTTCGTCGGATTGAGCTTTTGATAGCAGACACATGGCTGGGTTTCCTTTGATGGGTTTCATGTTCAGAGGAAACATTTCACCCTTTCGCTCTGACTTCAGAATCACTTTCTTTGTCTTTTTCTCTATGATTTCAGAACCTTCATCATCGAATGAAACTTTGAGACCTATACCTCCAACAAGCTGAGATACACTGATGAGGTTGTGTTGAAGTCCTTCCACATAGGCCACCTTCCTTATTGTAAAGTCACCATTCGTTATCATACCGTATCCCTTTATGGTGCCGAAAGAGTTATTTCCAAACTTGACGTTGCCACCATTTGCAAGAGATCTGTATTCCCTGAGCTCCTCTTTCCTCCCTGTCATGTGACGCGAGCAGCCACTGTCAATGTACCATTCTTCGTCAAACTGCTCGTCACTCATAACCTGCAAAAATTAAGCAGACTCAGGAACCCAAAGTTTCTTGGGTCCATGTGAGTTTTTCATGGGAACAGGAATAGTAAGAGAGATGTCAACTAGATATGTTCGTTTTATTAGAGTTGTTTCATCTTTCTTTTTAATGGTGAAGACTTTTATTTTGTTAGGATTGGGTTTGTTCGCTTTGGACTCAGGTTTGGATTCATCGACCTTCTGCTTTCCCTTTTGTTCAGCAGATGGACGAGGTTTTTGAGAACCAACGGAATTAGCGTTAGAGCAAGATGGAGATGAACGAGAAGAATTGGGAAGAGAGGATTTTGATTTGGATGGAGATGTCTTCCTTGCTGATGACTCTAGGTGACCCTTTTGCTTTTGATCGTTGGTGGGGTTAACCTTTGAGTCTTGTTCTCGTCTGACTTCAGAGCCGAACCTCTGAGTTCGGTTGGAGTTGTTCTTGGAACCGAACCTTTGGTTTCGGTTGAAATCCTTTTCAGAACCGAACCTTTGCTTTCGGTTGGTATTTTCATGCGAACCGAACCTTGGCTTTCGGTTGTTGGAATTATCAGGCTTTCTTATGGGATTATTTTCATACTTCATATTCTTGTCCTTGTGTGAATAGTATGCATTATGGGAGTGCTAGAATTGTTTCCTTTCAGAAAGGTTTTTCCTGTATCTTAGGTTCCTTTCTATCTTTTTATCCCTCATCTGTTTAGGTTGATGATGAACGTTCGCTTTCGCTTTTGATGTCACCTTGGCTGGTTCCTTTTGAACTTTAGGAGTTTTTCTTTGAGCCGAGGGAGCAGAGGGAATATCTGAAGAAGATTCAGTTTCCCCTGAGGAAGTGGAAGGAGTATCTGATGAAGTTTCACTTCGAGCTGTTGGCGTTGAAGGAATGTCTTCTTTTGCTGAACGATCAACCTCTTGAGGAGTATCTTTTGTACCACTCGTGCTTGGTTCACTGAAATTATCAGGCTTATTCAAGGGTTCAGGTATGTATCTCCCTTTCTTCATCCAGGAGGTTCTTTCAGACAGGCCGATGGTTTCGTTTCCATTATCAATAGGAGCTTCCCAGAAATACTCATCACAGCCATCAGCATTGTCTTCGTTAACAATAGCTGTGAGTTCAGCTGTTTGATGTTCGGTTACTCCAGTGACTTTGTATACCTGATTTGGAGTGGTCCTGACCTTTTGATATACGACAGCTTTTTCTATTAATTTCGGGGACTTTTGTTGGGACAATCTAGCGAATTCCACAGAATTTTCAGAAATAAGATTTTTGTGGTTTTCAGTTTCGCTTTTAACAAATTCTGAGCAGTCAACCGTATCCTCTATAGAAATTTCACTCATGTTTTCGTCCTCGTTAAGCTCAGATGTATTTTCAACATCGATTTTGTTTTCTGAGCTTACTTTGGCGTTAAGAGAGTCAAACTTTTGTATGGTTTCGGTTCTTAGTTTAAGTCTGTCATTTTCATCCAAAAGGTTTTTGAGCATGTCCTTGTGGTCTTTGGACTTAATGAAGGACTCAATTTTGTCCAGTCCAATTTTATAAGTTGGGTTGACATCATCAGACGATATCACACTCTCACAATTGTAAGCTTCGACATCGATTTCATCCTCCTTAAATTCTAGGAAGGGCAAAATCATGCGATGGATCTTTTGGCCTATCTCACAATCCAAGTGAAGTTGAGTAATATTGGAATATAAACGTTTAGCAATTAAACAAAAAACATTTCGTTTTTTTAACAATTTCAAATTGTCTCTCTGCAAATAAATGTTTTCGTCTTTAACTTTAATTAATTCCGACTCTTTTAACTCAATCCACATTCGCCGCTCCTCACTCTTCGACGCCACCCTGCTTAATTGATCAGTCAGGTTAGAATTGGTGACTCGAGTTTGAGTTAAGCTACTATCTAAATGAGAAATTCTTGTATTAACATTTTTTAGTTCTTTCTCATATGAGGATGATGGTACTTTAGATGAAATAAAAACAGATTGTACCTTCTTTATCAGTTCATCGAGCTCATTGAACTGTTGGCTGAGTGGTTTGGCCGTAAAGCACATATCCTCCTGCACCTTCGGTCCATTGCTTCCTCCATCGGTGTTGTATCCCCTCATTTGAGACACTTCAGTCACCATGAAGCATTTTCCACCACTGCTTTCCTCCTTAGCCACATATGCCTTTCCATGAGTAGGCTTCCTCACTTCTTCGTCTTCTGAGTCAGTAGACCAAACTTCGGTGCTACCGAACTCATCGTCATTGACCGAACCCTGCACAATAAGAGCATTAATAGAAGGGTTAGCGGTAGACTTCTTCTTTCTCAACTCATCCAATCTCCTCTGCAGCACAGCTTCCTCATCATTTCCATTGTCCTTTTCAGCCATCTTCTTAAGAACACAGTCCTTAGCGTAGTGGTTCTTGCCACCACAATAGAAACAGCTTACTCCGGAATCGCCATCTGCTTTCGGTTCCTTTTTGGGCTGCTCAGCTTTCGGTTCATTGTTTGCTTTTTCTGAGCTGTAACTCCCCTGCCAGTTTCTATTTTTGTTGCTGGGGAATCTCTTCTTTATGAACCTCTTAGGATTGGATACCATCATGGCATAATCCTCAGTTGTGAGGTCATATTCTTCCAATTTGAGCTCTTCATCCTCCACCACAGCTTTACTTTTAGATAGGAGGGCCAACGAACCAAGACTGGAGACAACATTCTTCTCTTGAACCACAATCTTCTCTTGGGACTTTAGAATACCCACCAGTTTCGCCAAAGAATATGATTTAAACTGTTCATGGGCTTTGACTGTGGAAACAACTGCTCTCCATTCAGATCGCAGTCCGTTCAAGAAAGTAACCTTTTGTTCGATGAGCTTCCTTTCAATGTCGTGTTTGATCATCTTGCTGAGAAGATGATTGAAGCGATCAAACGTCTGGGTCACAGTTTCTTCGGCCCCTTGCCTGAATTCACCAAATTCAGATAGAAGCAAGGTTTGGATGGAATGTTCAAGATCTTCGTCTGTGGAATACAGTTCGCGAAGCCTATCCCACACTTCCTTCGCCGTAGTGCATGAGCTGACCAGTCTGAATGTGTCGGACTGAAGGGCGTATCTGATCAACCTTAGTGCCTTAATATTGCACTGGAATTTGTCTTTTTCATCTTGCGCAATATTCGTCACGTCCTTAAGCAGATCGTTGTACTCTTTTTGCGTCTTAATAACTCTGGATGTCGCGGAATGAGAAAACGGTCCCATATGAGAAAACCATATGAGAAAACCATTGTCTTCCGATCCAATCACATAGTCTTCAAAATGATGTGCCCATACTTCATAGTCATGGGTGTACAAGATTGGAATCTTTGTCGTCGAACCGATGCTGTTGGAAATATTAATAGGGTTTGATTGCGTTGCGTCCATAATGATCGTAAAAACCTGTTCAAAGATCAGACTTGTAATAAAGCAGATTAGGGCAAAACAATAAATACTAAGATACGTCAATTAAGATGACGGCTCAATAAATATCGATGATTGCGGAAAACCCTAATGGAAATCTTTTTCACAGAAAAGATGTGTATCGATTACACAGCCTCCTGCTCTGATACCAAATGATAGGATTAAAAAAATAACTTTTAATCTATGAAGATCGATTAGATCTTGAACAAGTATATGAATATGAAACAGCAAGAACACAATATTAATAACAAGGCAGAACGCAATAATAAGAACAAACAGCTTGAATCAAACGTGTCGAATGATTAAATAAAATCCTTAGAAGAGCTCGATTAAGAACATCAACTGTAAAGGATTGGTAGATTACAAGAACGATTACTGGAATATATTGTTCTCTTGATAAATCGCTATGTCGATAATCTCTAGAATCTTAACCTAATATGCATGCAAGCATTAACTTAAATACTATACATAAAAGGCTCTCGGTTGGACAGGCCCAAACCGGAGAATAAAAAGGCTAATCTAACGAGCTCAAAAGACGCAACATCAAAACTCTTTTCAGCCCAACACGTAAAGTAAACCTAATATCCCTATCTGAGATGATAGATGTTGGTACTCCATGGAGTCTCATGATTTTCTTGATATAGGTTCTTGTCAGTCTTTCCTTTTTTTATGTCTTTTTAACTGGCAGGAAATGAGCGGTTTTTGTCAATCTGTCGACTATAACCCATATGGTATCCAAGCCATCAATTGTCTTGGGTAGTTTCGTCACAAAGTCCATAACAATCCTTTCCCATTTCCACACGGGTATAACTAGTTGTTGTAATAATCTTGAGGGCTTCTGATATTCTACATTTACTTTAGCACAGGTGAGGCACTTGTTAACGTAAATGGCAATTTCTGCCTTCATGTTAAGCCGCCAATAATGTTGCATGATGTCTAAGTACATTTTATCTGAACCCGGATGGATGGAGTATCGTGTGTTGTGGGCTTCATTCATGACTAGTTCTCTGAATCCCCCAAGTTTAGGGATCCAAATTCGGTTCATAAAATAATATGCTTTGTCCTCCTTAACTTCGAAATTCTTTTCCATCGCATGTATTGCTTTGCCTGTTCTGTTTTCTATCTTCATAGCATCGAACTGGGCTGCCTTGATTTGCGAGGACAAATGGGATTGAATGGTTATTGAAATAATTTTTACACGACGATTTGAGTATTCTTTCCGACTCAAGGCATCAGCTACCACGTTATCCTTGCCTAGGTGGTACTTGATTTCGCACTCATAGTCGTTTAGCAGCTTAACCCATCTTCGCTGCCTCATGTTTAACTCCTTTTGATTTAAAATGTGGAGGAGACTCATGTGGTCAGTGAAAATGGTGCACTTTGTACGATAAAGGTAGTGCCTCCAAATCTTCAAGGTGAAGACCACTGTTCCGAATTCAAGATCATGGGTGGTATAATTTACCTCATGTGTCTTTAGTTGTTGGGATGCATAAGTTATCACCTTCCCACGCTGCATGAGTACACAACCTAAACCTTGATTTGAAGCATCGCAGCAAACTACGAAGTCCTCTGTTCCCTCTAGTAGTGATAGTACCACTGCACTGCAGAGTGCTTGCTTCAGAGTTCGGAATGCAACTTCTTGCTTCACTGAGTTGGCTGGACAATTCTTGCATCTCCACAGAAGCCAACGTATAGGGTAATTTGGCAATGGGTGTAGCTCTCGGCACAAAGTCAATTCGGAACCCGACTTGTCTTTCTGGGGGTATTCCTCGGATATCTTTAGGAAAAACATATGGGAAATCGCAAGCCACTGGGATATCCCGAATATCGACCTCCTCCTTGGACTTATCCATTACGTGAGCCAGAAATGTTAAGTCTTTCTTTCGTAGATACTTTTGTGCATTAATGCACGAGATAAGGCAAGGTTCGTACATCCCTTGTCTCCGTATATAATTAGGGTTTGTGATTAGGGACGTGAAGGCGAATGGCCTTCTCATGGTAGATAATTTCAGCATGGTGGTTCTTAACTAGTCCTTGCTGATAATCACGTCAAAACTCCTAATAGTTACAGGCATCAAGTTTATTTAAAAGACGTGGTGCTTTAAGGTTAGGGTACATCCCAAGTAAATTTTCCCAGTTGATTCTTTTTCTCCATTAGCCATTTCCACCGTGAAGGTTTCATTAAGCTTATGGGGTTGTTTTTTAACATGTGTTTGAATTTATTACTTATAAAGCTTCGTTCTGCCCCGGTATCATATAGGATGCATGCATATGTGTGGTTTAGGAGAAACGTAGCAGTGAAAATAGCGGGATCCTGAACCGTTTCTCCTTGACCCATGGTTAGCACTCTCCTTGCTCCTCCATTCCCGGGGTTGTTGACATTGGGGCAGTTTCGACGGAAATGGACAGTCTTTCCACATCCATAATAGGTGTGGCTTGCCCCAACGTTGTTGTTGTTGTTGGTGTTGTTGTTGTTGTAGTTGCGATTGTTGTTGCTGTTGTTTCCCTGTTGTTGATTATGGGGAGGATAGGTTCTGTAGCATTTTCCCGTGTGGCCTTTTTTGTTGCAACCGGTACAGTGCATCTCTCTGCATATTCCATGATGATGGAAACTGCATTTGTTGTATTTTGGAAGACTTTCAGCATACATTCTTCCTAGTGTTGGTGTAGTAGTTGTCATGGCAGCATTGATAGCAATAACATGTTGTTTCTTCGGGGATCCTTGAGTTGGCAGTCCCATTCTCTTATTCCCTGTCTCTCGCTTACTGCTCTTAAGCTTGGGGTTTGGAGTGCCTTTATATGTGATCACTTCTTGGTTTACGTGGTCGTTACTTCGACTGGTGTTGTCGACGCTATTTCCTCCTATGTTGGTGTTGTTTGCATTGAGTTGTGCCATAGCAGCAGTTACGGCAGTGGTGACAACAACTTGGAATGTAGTAAAGTCCATTTGCAAGAGTGGTGCTTCACGGGTGGGCTTGTTATTTCTGTGGAATGACATCTTCTGCTGCATGATGATAAGTAGGGTCGTAAGTAACGATGGCCGTTTCTGGTGGTGCTCTGTAATTTTCGTGTTTTGTCGTGTGGTTCACAATGTTTCGATCCATATATCCCTATGTTATGTTTATGATAGTAGGAAAATTTTAAACTTGTCATGAATATTAAGTCTTATTCATGGAGTTCATTGGTTATTTTAGCTTCAAGGTTCTTGAGTATCTAACGGTTTTGATGGTTTGTTTGTGCACATAAGTGAAACCCCATATTAAAACATATAACATTTCTGCTAGTAATATCCATTTTTAATACAGGAACATTTGCCTAAACGACAAACATTTCATAGGAAAACGTACGGTCCGACAGTATTACGACATAATATCCATAGAAACAACACTAGTAGAAGGTACGACTGGTTCTACATACTGTAGAACCTATAATAGCAAGTAGTAGAGTACGTCCTATCAATTATGATGACGATGACACTCAATCGTCTAGTTGGTGTGTCAGGAGTTCAGCTAGTTCGTTCACCTCCTGGGTGATTATTTCTTCCTTTTGCTCGGCTCGAACGGCTCTAGCTCCGACCGCAAAGCGTTGATGCTTCAGATTAGCTATTTCTTTCTCAAGAGAGTGTATGTAGTCTGTATCACTTTCCTGAATCGTGTGTGGGCTTGATAGGGGTTTCGATGGGTGGGGTTTACTAGGTGTCTCCTTAACGTCCTTTCCTTCATCTGACTCTTGGTCACAATCGCCGTATTCATAATCAGTTTCCACGTACTCTTCTAGTTCCATTCCGGGTCCCACTTCCTGACCCAATGCAAGGCCTTCTTTAGGGTTTTCTTCAGGTTGTCATCTAGACCAGCCTCAATCTCCCCATAGACTACTAGAGCTTGATACTAAGGGTCGTCTTGTTGTATTCCTGCCATATCACCTGCGTGGGAGGTGTAGGTGTGAGAAGTGTGCGCATTGGGGTGTATAAACTACTATTATTCCTAAGATGTTTTTAATTGTTATGTGAATCGAGTTTGATTTTTTTCTTCTTGGTAACAAAGGGTATGTATTAAGCTTATTGACCATCACGATTTCCCCAGGACATGTGATAGTTGTATTCCGGAGGAAATGTAGTTGATCAAGCTACATTCACCCCTAATACAATTGTGTATAGTCCGACTTAACCGAGATGCCAGGATTATCTTATTTCATTTGGTATTATGTTCTTCTTCCTATATCGCACAAGTAAGAGTGTTTATTAGTATATTTTATTTGTTTTGTTCAGAGTTATTTAGTCTCTCTTTGGTTTATAGTTGCCTATCAATGTGTGGTTAGATATGTCAGTTCACTATAAACAATGCTCTGATACCAATCTGTCACACCCCCGAACCAGACGGCGGAGACGTCCGAGGGCTCGTGTGACTTAAATTGAATATCATCACAATGAATATACATGAAACATAACATAAACATCACCATGCATTAATACAATACAACTGACATTGTTCACATCAAGTATATTGTCTAAATATTACATTTCTATAGCATAAATTGTGTAACATCCGGATTCCCAGGTATCTCATTTTAAGTATTTATATTGAATATTAGAGAGGGACTCGGCGAGTAGGTGCTCATACTCGCCGAGTGGGATCGCGCATGTGTTGGTCTGATTTAATGGAGGACTCGGCAAGTCCATACGTGGACTCGGCGAGTCCATGTTGTTTAATGAAACCCTAATTTATCAGGTTTGGGGCCTATTTAAGGACCCTTATAGGCACCATTTGCGGCTACCGGACCATTGAGAGAAACCCTTGCAGTGCCTAAGCGTTTGTGAGGGCGAAGAAGCCATTATTAGACCTTTGTGTGTTTGTTTTGCAAGAAGAAGTTGATTCCAGCTTAGAGGAGAACAAGGAGGTTGCTTATTTATGGATTGCAAGCAAAGGACATCATTCTTGAGGTAGCATATCGATCCTTTTTCTATTTTGTTAAAGAATCCATGGATCTAGGGTTTTCTATACCCTTTATTGAGTTGATTTGTTGGGAATATGGTCCCTTATCGTGTTTAGACATCAGATCTGGATCCATAGTGGTCCAGAGAACCTATTCCATCTTGCTTTATGAGGAGTTATGGAAGAAATGGACTTAGGATGTTGTATTTGGGGCTAAATCATCAAGTAGTGTCATTTGGACATTGCATCAGCATCAAGTTCGAACCTTTACGTGATTATTGAGCTTGGGAAGACTAGATCTATGAATTAGAGGAACAGATCTGACCTCAAAAGGTCATTTGAGTGTGAGCATTGAACGAACTCGCCGAGTCCATGAGCAGACTCGACTAGTCGAGTCGGCGTTGCCCCTCGATTCGTGACAGGTGTAACTTGTCGAGTGGAAGAATGACTCGACGAGTCAAGAGAGTCTGAAAGGATTCAGAGGACCTGCATGGACTCGCCGAGTCACCTTTCTGCACTCGACGAGTCGGGTCACAGTTGATCGTTGACTTTCGTTGACTTTAGGGTTCTCGTCAAGACTGATACAAGAGAGTTCAGGGAAGGGTAGAATGGCCTTTCTACCCAGTCTGTATAGATGAGATCATGGGGGAGTATTGACCGGGAATGTTATTTGAAAAATAGGAGGAGGCTAGGTCGGGAGATTGAGCATGAGAGTTTATGCGACTTCATTGAGGCGAGTCTTCTCACTATGCCTTACCCGATGGGGTGCTTATGTGTGACCAGAAGGTCTTATGTGTATGATAAAAATGTGATGCATGTTGTATATGTAATATGTTATGATATGAATATGATGATATGGACCGGAAGGTCAACAGAGCATGGACCGGAAGGTCAACAGAGTTATGGGATGGAAATCCCCTAAGACACCTGGATCGGAAGATCCCATAGAGCTATGGCCTAGAAAGGCATATGTGTTGTACGTGGTATTTTGGGGAAACTCAGTAAGCATTATTGCTTACTGTTTGCGTGTTATGTGTTTCTGGTACCAGTGATGATCACGGGAAGGCGCCGGCATGATTACTACACACTTATGGTGGAGATGTTTTTAGATTCTGGGGATTTTGATTTATTATGTGAAAACAAATGATACATGTTTTTCAGAATTGTGATTAGAGTATTTTTATTAAATTAAAATAAAAAATTGTTTTGAAATTTCATGGTGTTACAAATTTTTTGAAGGTTTTCAAAACATAACATCCTAACATACTTGGTTTTACTCTTCAGCTTACTTGTTATATGAGAATACAAGTTATTTTGAAGACGTCAACATATGGAATGTTGGTGACTTCATAAGCAGGTTTGGTACGAAAATGCTATGTACAGTTTATAAAACCCAGAAAATCCGATATTTTCTGAAACCGCAATTGTTTATACAAAAAGTGTGAAGATCCATAGGTTTATGCATGAATGATTTCAAAATGTGTATATATATGAGAAGTTTGGCATTGTAGTTATTGAAAGTACAAGTGATTAATGTTGATTACCCCGGAAAACCCGATGTTTTCTGATAAAAAAGTATGATCGTTTTGAATTATTATACTGTCACAAATAATGATAACAAATTCCCTTGATTACTCGGATGGTATTGGATTTATTTATGTGAGTCGTTATAACCATGCATGATAATGACTAGTTTGTTTGTCTTGGCATTCTAGCGAACATCGGAATCGATCTTAAGATTTTGTCATTCTAGACTGGCCAAGTCTAACAGTAGCGAACAGCTGAGGTGTAGGGGAGTCACCCTCATATAGATCTATACACAAACTCTCGCTCTCCCTCCAGGAGAGTTTGATTATAACTAGAGACTACGACCGACAATTATTGGTGTCTCCCATTATTACTCACTTAATCCAAATGAATTTGATTAACCCTGATTAGCGATCTGATTTTTGTTTATTTGAATAGTTGGTAAGCCTAACAGAGGAGGAGAAGAGGACCACGAGGTCCTACTAATCATGTTTGTTATATAAGGCTATCGAGTATACGAAGGACGCGTTGGCCCATTTCGCATATCATTTACTTGGACCTTCCTAGAAATGCTACTGGGCCACTGTCACACCCCAAAACCGAGAACGATGGAAACGTTCTGCGGCGTAGGACATCAGGTAATGTATCACCACAATGCAAAGTAGTAAACAAGCAACAACATCATCCATTGCATTAGTAGTATAATTTTAAATACATGTGTGTTCTTTCATAGTACAAAACAACCTAATGAATGTTGAAAATAAAAGACGAGTCTTGACTGCTTTGTCTTCACAAAACCTGGTCGTCGTACCTGTCTATTTGTGACCTGAGAATATAAGTTATTTTGAAAGCGAGTATCAACAATAAAGCTGGTGAATTCATAAGTATTAATGTGTCTTTGATTTGTAAAAATGTAAAGAAAGACTTGTAAATGTTTGAAGAAAAAGTTTGTATCGATGAACATGTTTGTAAGTAATTTAAAGCGTTTGACAACCCTAGAAAATGATGGGTTTTGGTCATAAGACATCCTATGTGCTCATACAAACCCAAATGCTTGGATCTAGGTTTCTCTATTATACATGCTTTGAATCCAAGACTATAAACCCTAATTCTAGCATATGGAAATCAATAATAACATATAATTAGGTTTATGATATTACCTTGATTGTTATGTAGCAATAACAATCCCAATTCCTCCTTGAATTGACTTTGGAAGGCTTAGAGTCACAAGTGTCACTCCTCTAATGGCTTACAAACACCAAGAGCAAATGGAGAAGATATGAGGAGAGAAGGGAGGTATTGAATTCTTCCTTAGGACTTCTAGCGAAGGCTTGGACGAATTCATGAGCCTTAGGAGTCTTTATATAGGGTTGGGATTAGGGTTTCAGTCCTTATCCTTATCTAGTTACTTGCCCATCAAGAAACCATAAGATAAGCCTTGAAAAACCCTTATCTCTTAGGCCTTGAACGATTTCAAGGATATCCTTATCCTTGAATTCGTCCATCCATTAACAAGGATAACCATTGCCCTATTTTGCAACTATCACATAATTACAATTCAGCCCCTCTAGTTTAATTAATTATATTTGATCACAAAATTAATTCTTAATTAATTATTGACCAATATTAATTAAACAAATATGATTTCTCCTTTAATATATTATTCTTATAACATATTAATAAATCATAATAACCTCTCTCTTTATTTATTTCTCCAATCAAGTTGCTTTGGTAAAGGCAACCCAAAAGGACCATGCACCATCGGGTCAAGTACATACCAAAATAGTTATGGACTTAGACACTAATCCAACAGTCTCCCACTTGGATAAGTCTAACAACTATTCTGCGTATGACTTCGGATCCCGATATGCAATCGTAGCTTTCCAAAGCCGCTGTGAACTCTGATCATATCAAATACGCGTGTCCTTAGATAAGGGATCATATATTCCTCCATTCTAGATATCATATGAGATATGATTTCAAATCATTCTCTTTGTACTACTTCTCTATTTCTTATTTATGACGACTGACTAATTGAACAAATCAAATTAGCCCTAGCCCGGCCGAGCATTTATGTTTGTCATCACTAAACCATTGAGGGGCCCAAAGATATCGCTTTTATCCTACTTTGAATAAAAGGAATGGATAAACTTTGATACAATGCTCGCTTGCACTCACTAACCAAATCACACATAACAATATGTTTTATAACACCAAGTTACTAGTGCGTTTACATATTATCAATGTGCAACCGATTCGCAAGATACAACTCACACATCTCGGTTTCAAGAATATAAGATGTTATCGTCTCACTAATTACTCGTGATACAATTCATGGAGTGATCCAAGTGAGCGTGGGTTTAATCCAATGCTCAAATTCATATTCATAAGCACTCATGAACGTTGCAGCAAACATTTGCTTATGTCTAATGCTCTTTAGACAATCCACACACCAATTCATGACAGTCTTCATTCATATCTACTTCCAACATATGAACGACTGTGGCCCGTTTGAATAATTCGATTATTCTTAATAAACTCAATTATTCTGGAAGTCAAAACATGCAAATGTGAAACACAAGAATAATACTAATCCCATATGGCCTCAAACCTTTGAGTATAAATAAAACACCTTTTATTTATCACCATATTGATTACTCATTATTTGTCGTTTCGGGTAATCAACTTCGTACTTGAATTATTACACTTGTCCCATGCTCCTAGCATGCACACAATGTTTACCTATGGTTCTTACTTCGTGAAATAGATCATATTGAACACATTTCCAATCATTCTCATTTCACAACTCCAAATCCATTTTTCATAAGTTTAAGAATTTCAAATTCTTGCCACTTATAGAATATGCTAGATCTTAACATTTTATACAACTTACCCTTTCGTAATGCCAATGCACCAAAGTCACAAAGACTATTGCCAATGATATTACAAAGTCTTCTATCGGAGATTGTTACAAGACAATTCGTTAGATATGATGTCTCTCACTCAAAGTACATTCCTTTGAACATCCTTTTGCTTAAAAGTTTCTAATCTAGTCATATATTTTTTAATATTCAATTCCCAATATGGATACATTTCCATATTTTCCATATGACAACTCAATCTTAATAGAATCTCATCTATTCGTAATGATGTCGATATGGTCCATCCAATATGGACACATTTTCCATATTTTCCATATGACAACTCATTCTTAATAGAATCTTTTCTATTCATAATAATGTCAATATGGTCCATCCAACACCATGCTTCCAACTACTCACAAGCAACCAATCCTCGTCGAACTTTGGATTGACCTTCGATAGCTGTTTAATTATTTTAGTCAAAACCGGTTCTAGTCCTTTTTCCCTCTAAATGCGCTAGACATTTGGAAAAATTTAGAATGGTCAAACACTAAATCATTTGCAATCGATCCTATACCCGAAGCGTATGGGACACGACGCATAATGTTTTATTTGCTATGTTCTCAAAATTGGAATTGTGACGAGGAATGCCGTAATCATAATCGAAATTTTAAGAACACACTATGTACCCTTGACTAAGTTTATTAACATTTCTCAACCTAATCCTTTAGATTTGAAATGAAGCATAATATTCTCTCCCTTAATTATAGCAAAACAACCTTTCAACTCTTACAACTTTGCAAAGTATGACTCTTGTTTTCTATAATTAATATTGCCAACTTTGAAATACGTGCCTTAATAATCATACAATCATAACATTTATTCTCCCACTATCATGATGATTATTATAAAACATAACACTTATGCTCCCACTAGCTTCGATATGTGTTCATAAACATCTTAACTTTCAAAAATCAATACTTATTGAATTTTTAAGTTCATGTTTCTAATACTTAATGCTTTGATAATCTTTTACCAAGGCTTTTTGAACTTATACACCTTTGCCTTCGATAGTTTCTATGTGTGTCTAAACACTTAAGACTAATTGATAAACCTCACAATTCAAATTATGGAAAGGGATACCGTAACCATAATTGAATTCGAGAATGCAATTTTACAATCACTATCTTCTTAAAATCTTTCTTAGTGAAAGCATTTCCTCACAATCATTTTCATGAAGGAGGAAATCTTATGACACTTAGATTTAAATGGCGTATGTGTTCCTATCCATGTGAATTTGTTAAAACCAAGGTTTACGATAAATTCAAACTCATATGGACCGAACTTTCTTAATCTTGATTTCTTGCCTTATGGTAGCACAGCTGCCCACCATGTCTTCCAAGTAGTTAAGCAGCTCGCTCTTTCCTATCAATGTACCTTTCATTGATTAAGGTGCTTTGCCTTTTATGCGTTCAAAATGAGAAGTCATAGAACTCACATGCATAATTAACTCGATTGGATTGGCACATAAACCAAATAATGTCATTACGATAGGTTGTAAACCTCAACTCGTGTGCTAGTGATGATCGATATGGTTTATTTGATTTGTTCTTGAAACTTTTCAAGACTATAAAGACTCCCACTGACTCCTTGACATATACGATTCTCTTGTCAAAACATTTCTTGACAAACAAATATTCAAGAGTTAGTGTAGCTTTTATCAAAACAAAACACTTCATAATTTTGGTCTTAGTTGTTCTTTGTCTTATCCAAGACATCACAACTTTCCACAATTGATGAATGTTATAAACCTTCTTAATACTTTTCACTCAATGTCATAATCTTAACTCTAAGACTTGATTTGGAACGAAGTATGATTGACTTTTTGATTTAACCATTTCTTCAATTCTTGATTCCTCTTCTTAGACATACAATTGTACTAAGAGTCACTTAGAGGATCAATTGAGATATGGTTCTTAATCATTAAGACCTATCATAAAGCATAAAAGGTACTCTCCCTTCTTCTTAGAATGGAGAAACTTTTTATCTTTCTGCCTACTTGATTCTTGTTATTCGTTCTACTATTGATTTAAACTTTTTCAATAAATTCAGAATTACACTTAATTTTATATGTATAATCATATTTACTAAACCTTTAGTAAATCATGACGAATATTTTGTTACTCTTATGGTGGAGTTTGATCAACACACAACTTTGTGTACTTGATCTCCTAGTCCTTCATTTGACGCTTTGTCAATGAATTAGTCTAATTTCCAAATACGAAATTTCTCATTCATCGTGCATCCACGGTGCATGATTCCAAGTTTCTGTCCAATTGAAACTTGGGCGATGAGAAACTCTCCCTATTTGGTAAATTCTCGACTTTTCCATAAACACCATAAATAAGAATCATATCCATTTGTTTTAGAAATATGCAAACACCAATTTTCATAACGATTTCATTGCAAAGAAATAAACAAATAAATAAATAAATCAAACGAAAATTTATTTTATTTATAAAAGCAACGGAAAATATTTGTCCTTACAATGCAAAATCCATTGAAAACTATGTATTTCAAAAGAAAAATTTCTAACAACTCTATCATAACTATCTAAGATCAAAATCTAATCTTCAAGTCCATGAGATCAAGATCCATTCCTTGTGATTAGATTCATCTTGCTCTTTCACCTAGCTTCCTTTCTTTTCACCGATCCTGTAAAACATTCAAATGCATTAAGAATTAATGAATTAAGAATTAATGAGATCAAGATCCATTCCTTGTTATTACATTATGTATTAAGAATTAATGAATAGGAACTTAATGGAGTTAGATAGTGGATTTTACCTGAAGCGCAGCCATACTCTTTGACTCTCCCATCTTCTGGACTCTTCAGGCTCTTTGGGCAGACTTGTATCCAACACCCTTTCTTTTGGCAGTAAACGCAGGTCGGTTCTCCTAGAACGTCCTCGGAAGCATGGTCGGTTGACTTTTCCAACAAATACGCTCCATTGCTTCGCCAAATCATTTCTGATTCAACAGCAATGAGCATGTAAGTTAGGTCAATGAGGTTGTCGTCATGATTCATCATATAATACTTTCTTTTGAACTCATTATATGATTCAGGAAGTGACTGCAAAACCCAATTCACAGCCAACTCATCCGGGAATAACACACCCAACATTATCAACCTATCAATGTGTGATTTCATTCCTAGAACGTGGGCACACACGGGCTTACCATCTTCATGTTTCATTTCCAATAGGGCTTTAGTGATATTGAACCTTTCAATTCTTCGATCTTGTGGGTTGGGGAGAACAATAGGAGGAGGAGGAGGAAGTGAAGCATGATTTCTCGTTCCTCGATTGAATCGTGGAATACCATCTTCATGTGGAATGCTTGTTCCACGGGATTTGGGAAGACCATAGTTGTCAAACTTTGACATCTACAAAACGGGAGAAAAACAAATTCAAGTTAGTTGATAGATTGAGTCCTTAGTAAATCACCCAAATGAAATACTAAGGCTAGGACCCAACACAATATTCTACAACTCGGGAAAGGGATGCCGTAACCCTAATTGCAGAATATTTGAAGGTAAGTGAATGACAATTCACTAATTTCCACCACGAAAAACAAAAAAAAAGAAATTTATGTTTTAAATCTATGAAAACTCCTAGATCCTTTGAGATTCATTGAACTTTCAATGGCATGTTTAAATCTCGATATGCCCCTCTTGTTTGTGACTGGGATGCCGAGGATCACAAAGCGGGTGTGAATAACCATGCAAACTTACATGGTTCCCTCACATGTTACAGTCACCTATTCGATGTGCCGGTAAACCACACACGCTCCACCAAACTATGACAAACATTGAGTCACCCTTTGCTACCTTTGCTTAGAACCATTTAGTGTGTCGGTTAACCACACACGCTCCACTAACGTCTTCGCAAGGGCACAAAGTGTAATTTCATGGAATTGCATCAATTCACTTTTTCCTAAGTAACTAAGATTGGGAATTTTATGAAAACATTTAGTTACTTTTATACTTCATTATACTTATAATGGAAGGTTTTGTCCTATCCTACCCGTTCGGCTAACGACCCTCCACTAGTCAAGAGTGCGGTGGGTAAGAGTGGATACCCATTCAATCGCCATTTTATAGGCAATTTCCTTAAACACCCCTTGTAGACTAGCTTCGTGAATGAGGCCTACTAACGGTAAGACTGACTTTTACTCATACATATATATAATGTTAGACTTTAGATGTTGTATATAGTATAGGGTGTATTTTATACTTTCAAAATACTAGGTGGTCTAATTTAACAATTATACTTTTAATTCAATTAAATTGTAAACCTAAACTTTTATGGATTTATTAAACTTCCTTTAATTATACACCTTAATTAATTAATAAAACCATAAGGGTGTGATTTGAACTTTTTCAAAACTATACTAGAGTTTTAGAAATTAACATTCCTAATTAAAATTTTAATCAACTTTTAAATTCCAAAACTTGAGGGCAAGTTTTGAAACATTTCAACACATTAGGGTTTCAACTATTTAAATTTCAAAACTACAAAACTATTGGGTTCAAATTTAAACTATAAAACCTAAAGGGCAAAATATGAAACTTTTCATAACAACAAGGATCAAATAACAAATAATCTAAACTAGCATTTAATTACATAATTATCCATATTTGATTTGTTTAATGATTTCTTGCAAAACAATTTATCAATTTACTCAAAATAATTAATCAATTATCTTATAAGGAAACAATTATCTTATTAATTGATAAATATCTTCAATTAGATCAAAAATATAGTCAAATATATCATATAATTGGATTAATATTGATCTAACATGATAAGGTAACTATCCCAATGCAAAAACAGCAAGAAATCCCAAGATAAGCTCTATCTGACGAGTTGACTCGTCGAGTCAAGCCTGGACTCGGCGAGTTCAGCTATGGACTCGGCGCGTCCAGCCTCCAAAACACCAAAAACCGAATTTTTCAGATATATCAAGCATCAATACAATAGAAACCAATCAAGGCTCTGATACCACTGATGGGTTTTGGTCATAAGAAATCCTATGTGCTCATACAAACCCTAATGCTTGGATCTAGGTTTCTCTATTATACATGCTTTGAATCCATGACTATAAACCCTAATTCTAGCATATGGAAATCAATAATAACATATAATTAGGTTTATGATATTACCTTGATTGTTATGTAGCAATAACAATCCCAATTCCTCCTTGAATTGACTTTCGAAGGCTTAGAGTCACAAGTGTCACTCCTCTAATGGCTTACAAACACCAAGAGCAAATGGAGAAGATATGAGGAGAGAAGGGAGGTATTGAATTCGTCCTTAGGACTTCTAGGGAAGGCTTGGACGGATTCATGAGCCTTAGGAGTCTTTATATAGGGTTGGGATTAGGGTTTCAGTCCTTATCCTTATCTAGTTACTTACCCATCAAGCAACCATAAGATAAGCCTTGAAAAACCCTTATCTCTTAGGACTTGAACGATTTCAAGGATATCCTTATCCTTGAATTCATCCATCCTTTAACAAGGATAACCATTGCCCTATTTTGCAACTATCACATAATTACAATTCAGCCCCTCTAGTTTAATTAATTACATTTGATCACAAAATTAATTCTTAATTAATTATTGACCAATATTAATTAAACAAATATGATTTCTCCTTTAATATATTATTCTTATAACATATTAATAAATCATAATAACCTCTCTCTTTATTTATTTCTCCAATCAAGTTGCTTTGGTGAAGGCAACCCAAAAGGACCATGCACCATCGGGTCAAGTACATACCAAAATAGTTATGGACTTAGACACTAATCCAACAGAAAATCCCATATTTCCTACTAGTATAAAAAGTAGTCTTCTACCAAGACCCAACTGTTTTAAAAGTAGCCTTCTACCAAGACCCGACTATTTTGAAAGTAGCCTTCTACCAAGACCCGACTATTTTGAAAGTAAGCATCACTATAAAAGTGAGAGTTTTCCCCTGTATAACTATTATTATAAAACTATAGTCTACCTTTTTGTTTACGTGTATGTGTCACAATATAAAGGTAATAAGGAAAATAGTCTATCTATATCAAATATATTCTACCTCGTCGTTCATGTGAATGTGTCACAAAGTAAAGGTAAGAAGGAATATAATATAATAACTAAAATTATATCCTTTTGTACTAGGATATTCACGGTGTGATAACTCACCGAACAGTACAACTGTAGACACCCGTCGATGAGCATTTTCCCTACTTTAGCTAAGAGCCTTGGGTGTGGAATGCTAAGTCCCGAAACGTATGTAATAGTGTCTATGTAAACCTATCTATGTAAACGTATTTATGTAAACGTATCTATGTAAATGTATCTCTTCACATAGTATGTAATGTATTAGTATATAATCATGAATGAACTGACTCTTGTGTGATTCCTTGTACTTGGAATAGTAAGTAGTATCTCCTAACTATACCTATTATAGTTACTATTAATGTACGTGTATAACTGAAAGTATGCCTTTGCTACCTAAAGGGACTGAACTGGCTGATGGAAATTTTATGTCTATATATGTATACATGATATATAACTAATATTTAGACGCCATTCGGACGAGTAACTGATGCCCTAAGGCCACATCCCAACGAGGAAAAAGAAATAAAGCGAGCTAGCCGTCCTAAGTCCTTTAAACATTACTTATATAACTATACATATCTAGGCATGCATTTGACAATATAAAAGTATAAAATAAGTTTTGTAAAACCTTTGAAAAGTTTAATAACTAGAAATGATGACTTGATGTCAGTCTATAAAACGATTTGAAACTAGTTTGTTTGATAAGACAGTTTTAAGTATAAGGAAAACCTTTGTTTGAAACACAGTTGTAACAGCGATTGAAAGGAAACATACAGTATGTAAGATAGTTTGAAAAAGAGTTTTAAAATGTAAAAACATTTGAGAAGTCAATTGAAGTAATATGTTTGGTAAAACATCTAAACATGTAGTAACTCCATTTGTATGCTAGTTATTAATCACATGTGATTGATATAATAACTAGCATGGTTTAACATGTATTCCCCTCCCCCCCATAAGAGCATTTATAAACATTTAAAAACATTTAACAGGTTAATTAAGGGGTATGAACTAACCTGTAGTGAGTGGATCGTATGGAAGTGTCAGACAAGTGCTTGGTGTCAAGTGAAGACTTAATCACACACAATGATCCTAATAACATATAAAGACATATGTATATATACAATTAGTGATTATAACACTAATTAGACAAGTTTAAACATTCTAAGGCATAAAAAAGACTTTGGTTAAAGTGTTAGGAGGCCCTTGGGTTGCAACAAAGGAGTGCAAGGCATTGTAAGTGAGTTTATGTCAATGGACCATACTTATTGGAGTTTACGGCCCAGGGGAGTTTACTCTTGGCTGTAAACGCTCAAATGGGTCTCCAATTGAGGCTTAAACTTATGAGGTCTTAAGTGGTTAAGTGTTCCAAGGCTTAAACAGGAGGCTAGGTGACTTTAAGGTCCAAGAATGACCTTATCTTGAGTTTACGGCCTGGGGACCACTTCCTCATGAGTTTACGGCCGTAAACTCATGGTATGATGTACCATTTCGTTTCTTGAAGTCCCTAGTTCAATGGTGTATGGTTCTAGGCTAAGTTCCAAGGCTTGGTAAGGGGTTAGGGTGCATTTTGCCCCACTTATACGGGTTTACGGCCCAAGAACATGTCTTGGCCATAAACTCCTTGGATAATGTGTTTCTTTATGATTTCTGGGCTCAAAAAATGTTAAACCTAGTGTACAACGAGTTAGAACAAGAGTACTAACGTTCTAGGAGATTGAATGGACGTTTTTGGCCAAGAACACTAGTGTGTGTTCTTGGTGAAACTAAGAACACTTGAAGATCAACACAACTAGAATGATTTCATGGATGGAATTGTGTGAGATTACAAGATTAATTAAGATATCAACTAGTTAGGACAAGAATCTTACGAGTTTTGAAGATCGGGCACAAAGATCGGGATGATACTTGAGAGGACTTGGGAGGAAATCCGCCAAGGGAAAAAAGGAAATGAACAAATGGCCACATTGTTGGATTAATGTCTAAGTCCATAACTATATTTGGTAAGACTTGACCCGACCCGGCATGGTCTATTTGGGTTGCATACCATCATGCACTTGAATGAGAGAAATAAGACACTTATGGTTATTAATATATTATAAGTTCTAGTATATTAATAATAAGAATAATAAGATTATTTAATTAGTATTGATCAAGAATTAATCTAGGATTAATTAAGTGATCAAAAGAAGACTAATTAAATATATGGGTTGATTGTGTAAATCATCCATACTTGTATAGTGGGCTAATGCTCCATGGATAATCAAGTTGGGCTAAAACCCATAGGATGGTCCATGGATGCTCCATGGTGTATTTGAACCCATGGATCCAAGGAAATGGAAAGTCATGACAATTAGGGTTTTCACTAATTGTATAACTATATAAGCATCTTATTATTGAGGAAAAATCGGCCACTAGAGATAGTGAAGAAAGGGCTAGCCGATTTTGAAGAGTGCAGAATTCTCTCAAATCATTCCAAGTGTTTTGATGATTGTGATTCCATTTGAGGTGTCACACTTGGGGCACTAGGCACTCAAGCTTCATGAAGACTTTCTACATCAAAGAGGTATGTATTCTATCTTGCTATAGTCATTGTTTTGTATGCTAGATTAGGATAATACCTTGGAAGTTCTTATTTGCATGTATAATAGAGAAAACATAGATCCAAGGTATTTAGGGTTGCATGTACACTTAGGAGTGTTAGAATGCTCAAAACCCAACAGTGGTATCAGAGCCACGGGTTGTTTTCTGTTATATTGATGCAAATATTTTATTTTCAAAGTTGAAAAAAAAAGAAAAAAAAACATGAAGTTCGTCAAATTTTAAGATAATTACTTGTTCTTGTGAAAAACTAATTATTTGTAAAATTTGAATAATTTGCTTTATGAGTTGAATTAGGTCAAAATTTAATAAAAGATAAAATAATATGATTATTTTATTAGTTTTAAAAGTTTGATCTAAAGAGTTTTATTTTTTGAAACCTCCATAAGTTATGGATATGAAAAGGTTTTAAAAAAAAAATTGATTCAAAGTTTTTTGGAGTTACAAAATTTGGTGTTAATGTTTTAAAGGATTCCATAACTAAAGAATAAGTTATGGATCACCAAAAGTTTTTGTGTTACCTTGTTTTATGAATGAATTTAGATTAATGAATAAAATTATGTGATAGTTGGTTTTAATCCAAATTAATCTAAGAATTGATTCTAAAATGTGTTTTTGTAACTTGTCCTCAAGTTATATGAAAAGTCACATTTAAGAATCATAAAAACTCATAAAAATTGGCAAAGGTTACAAAAATGAAGAGTCTAGTTCTAATTAAATGGTTTTATGACTCCATAACTTGTCCTCAAGTTATGGAGGACCAAGAGTCTCTTCATTTAATAAAATAAAATAAAATAAAAAAAGGTGTAACCTTAATTAATTCCATAAGTTATAAAATAAAGAAAAGTTAATTCTTTTATTAGTTTAAAGTCTTCCATAACTTGTCCTCAAGTTATGGAACTTGAAGAGTTTTTGGATTAAAACTACTTTAAACACATAAGTTATGGAATTAATTAGTTTTGAATAGTTTCAAAACTTGCCCTCAAGTTTTGGAATTTGTAAAGTTTTCACTTATGAATACTTTAATTCCAAGTTAGCCCTTAGAATTTTAAAAGTTAAAATTCAACCCTTATACTTTATAATATTATAAGTTAATAATATATATATGTATAAGAGTAAAGTCAGTCTTACCGCTAGTACGCCTCATTCACGAAGCCGGTCTATAAGGTGGGTATAAGGTTGTTGCCTATAAAATGGCAACTTAATGGGTGTCCACTCTCACCCACCGCTTGCTTGACCGGTGGAGGGTCGTTAGCCGAACGGGTTTGACAGGACTATAATTCTCCCTTCATTAAAAGTATTAATGAAAATACTAAGTAACTAAACTTTTAATAATGCCCAATCTTAGTTACTTAGAAAAATGTGAATAAGGTGCTAATCCATGAAATTACACTTTACACTTTGTCTAAGTCGTTAGTGGAGCGTGTGTGGTTAACCGGCACACTAACTTGGACTTAACAAGGTAGGTAAAGGGTGACTTAATATTTATCATAGTATCGATGGAGCGTGTGTGGTTAACCGGCACATCGATTGAGGGGTAATTTATTAAGGGTACCAAGTGATTTGCATGGTTACTTCACACCTTGTTTTGTGATCCTCGGCATCCCAGTCACAAAACCTGAAGGGCACACTCGAGATTGAAACATGCCTTTGAACAGTTCAATGAATCTCAAAGATCTAGGAGTTTCAAAACCAATTAAAACCTAATAATACATTTCGTTTATCTTGGTGGAAATTGGTGAATCGTCATTCACCTACCTTCAAATATTTTATAGCTTGGATTACGGCATCCCTCTTCTAAGTTATAAAATAGTTTGTTGGGTCCTAGCCTTAATATTTCATATTGGGTGTCATATTAAGGACTTTAAATCAATTATCTTGAATCTCTCCCAAAAGATGTCTGTAATAGACACCTATGATCTTCCCAAATCTAGTGAAACAAGGTTTCCTAAATGAAGATGATGTCCTTTGGAAATCATACTTCTTTCACCTCCTCCAATTCTTCTCCCCAACCCACAAGTTCTTGAAAAGTTTAAGGTCACTCAAGCCCTATTGGCAAGGCAAGGTCTAGGTGTGGACACATCTTGGAGATGTAGTCACATATTGAGAAGCCGGGAGAGTTGGGTGTCAAAGTCTTGAGAAAGTTGGTGGTTCAACTACTTTCTAAGTCACATAGTGAGTTCTTTTGGAACACCTATGAAACAGACTATTACAGGACCCTTAATGATCTTATCTATTTGTTAAGATCAACTTCTTTAAAACTTGATGGACATTGACAATAGTGACACAGGAAATCCAGAAAAGCATTCTCTTCCCAATGGTAAAGGGATCGGCTATAGTCAACTCGGTTGACCAAATGGTAAAGAGAAAAGCTAAGTCTGTGATAGTCCTGTGTACCATTATCAAAGGGTCCATATGTTTGTATTACCAAAGAAAGGGCATTAGTTGCGAAGCTGCCAAATTTACCTAAGGATGTTAAAGTCAATAAGTTTGACTCTACTTCAGGTAAAATCCACTATCTAACTCTATTAAGTTTCTATTCTGAGATTCTTGATACATGATGTGACCGGGTCGCATGGTGATGGTTTAAGAATCAAAGGAAAGTGAAGAAACTTAAAGGAAGAATATGCTGAATCTGATCGCATAGATGGATTTCTATCGCATAGTTTGAAAAATCGGATTCTTGAGCTACTTCTTAGGAGTTATGAGATATTGCTTAGGAATAGATAACAACAAGTTTTCATATGGATTGTAAGGATAGTTTTTCCGCAAAGTTTTAAAATAAAAGGAAATTTTTGATTTTATTTATTTTAAAATATCCTTACAATGGCATCTGTGGAAATTTTTGTTGCTTATAAGATTCCATTAGTAGCAAGAGTGGAAGTATGAAATTGATTCTTTCATTTGTGGTAATGTCTAAATTTACCAAATAAGGAAAGATTCTCATCACCCAAGTTTCAATTGGACCGGAACCTGGAATCATGCAAGTTGTATAGCATGATGAATGAGAACTTTCAAGTTTTGGAAAATTAAGACTAATTACTTGTTCACATGGATGTGTGAGTCAAGTAAAGGACTTAGGGATCGAGTACACATTCTTGTGCACTGATTAAGTCCACCACTAAAGATCGTTAAGAAGAATCAAATTAGGCAGAAGGATAAAAGTTTCTCATATCTAAAAAGATGGGAGAGTACTTTAGTATCAGTTTTGAGATCATCTTAATGATTAAGAAACCATATCAAAATTAGTTCTCTAAGGAAATCTTAGTGCATTCTTATGACTAAGAAGAGGAACTTGAATTGTTGAAATGGTTAAATCAAGAAGATGAGTCATACTTCGTTCCAATACAAGTCTTAGAGTCATACTCCAAGATTGTCATTTGAGTGACATGTCTTAAAGAAGGTTTAAAACACTTGTCAAATGTAAGAGTAAAAGTTTTCTACTCTTGTACATTTGAAATTGGTAAGTTGTGATGTTTTGGATAAAACAAAGACCAACTTAGGCCAATTGTGTGAAGTGTTTGTCTTGATTAGAATCCACACTATCTCTTGGATATTTGACAAGGGAGTCTTATAGGTCAAGAGGTCAGTGGGAGTCTTAAAAGTCTTGAAAGTCTCAAGAACTAATCAAGAATAAAACCTAAAGTTCTTCACTAGCACACAACTTGAGGTTCATAACCTATCGTGTTGACATATTCTGTGCCCATTCCAGTTAAAGTTGGCTTTGCATATGAGTTCTTAGAGTTCTCAATTTGTTGCACAACAACTTGGAAGCAATGGTAGGCCCTTGAGCTGCCAGGTGGCAAGAAATTAAGATTGAGTTCAGTCCATATGAGTTTGGATTTGTCATTATCCTTTTCTTGTGACTATGATTTTGACAATTCACATGGATAAGAACACATACACCATTAAATCTAAGTGTCATAAGGTTTCTCTCTGATTCATGAAAATGATGGTGAGGAAACACTTCCACTAAGTAGATTTTAGCTAGATAGCAATTGTGATATTTGCATTCTCAAAGTCGTTAGTGGAGCGCGTGTGGTTAACCGGCACACTAATTTGGACTTGTGAGAAGTGGCAAAAAGGTCTAAACATTATGATTACGGAATCCCTCTTCATAATTGTTTAGATACACAAGTGTGCTATCTAAGGGAAGGTGTATGATTTTGATACAGCTTTATCAAAACATCAGAAATCTGAACTTTGGTAAGAAAGTCAATGAAGTATTGATTTCTAGAAGTCCAGCTGATTTCTGAGTACATGTCAAAGCTAGTGGGAGCATAAGTGTTATGCTAATAATCATCATGTTAGTGGGAGCATGATAATTATGATAAGCATTGCAAGATTAGCAATGTTAATTAGAGAAAACAAAAGGTTTCAATTGGGAAAAGTTGTTTTGCTCTAATTAAGGGAGAGGAAATTATACTTCATCTCAAATCTATAAGCTTAGATCGTGAGGTTTTAATCATTTAGTCAAGGATATATATATGAATTTCATGTTGGAATGGCTCAACATAAGGAAATTTTGTATATGGGTCCATTATTTGCGTTCTAAAATTCGATTATGATTACGGCATCCCTTTTCATAATCTGAATTATGAGAACTTGGCAAATTGAAATGGAAATATTATAGCAAAAGACTGGTTTAGTCTTTATGTAAGACATCATGAATCGTGTCCCATATGCTTCGGATATAGGATCGATTACATGTGCTATATTCATCCGTTCTAAAATTTTCCAAATGCCTGGGGCATTAAGAAGGGAAAAGGTTTAGAACTGGATATGACTAAAAGGATTAAACAATTGTCGAGGACAATCTAAGGTTTACCAAAGATTGGTTGCTCAAGGACAATTGGAAGTATAGTGATAATTCTGGAAGGACCATATTGACATAGTCTGTAAGGAGGCAACTCTTGTTCAGAAGTGATAGTCAAAATGGAATCTGGAAATGTTTCAAAGTTAGAATTTTCAATCTGTTTAAGATTAGGAAACTTAATGCAAGAAGGATGTTTCCAAGGAGTTGATCTCCTTTGGAATACTCTGTAATGGTTGTTGTCAAGTCTTTATGACTTTGTACATAATCATTACAAGAGGATCAATGCATATAAGTTTAGAATCTAACAGATTTCAGTAAATGGCATGAATTTGGAATTCTTGCATTTGCAGTAAGGATTTGGGGGTGTGAAAAGAGAATCATTGAAGTTATGTTCAATTGATCTAGTTCACAAAGTAAAGATCATAGAAAAACATAGTATGCATACTTGGTGTGTGGCATGACTAGTGTTTTGAAAAAAAAAACATAGTGTACATGCTTGGAGCATGGGACAACTATTGTTTTAAATTCAAGAATAAAGTTGATAGCTGAAACAGTGTACAATGAATAATGTGTAATCATATGGTGATAAATAAAAGGTGTTTTATTTATGTTCAAAGGGTTGATACCATATTGGATTCAATTATTATTGTGTTTCACTTTGCATGTTTTGACTTCCCGAATAAACTGGGTTATTCTTCCGGAATGACTAAGTTATTCAAACCATCCACAGTCGGTCATATTTTGGAAGTAGATATGAATTAAGACTGTCATGATGGGTTGTAGAGGTCTAAGGTGTTGGACAAGGCTACAACAATCATGAGTGCTCATAAGTTCTGAGTATTGGATTCAACCCGCGCTCATTGGAATCACTTCATGGATTTTATCACGAGTGATCATGAGACGATAATATCTTATATTCTTCAAACCTAGAGATATGAGTTGTTACTATGAGTTGATAGTACATTGATTGCACGAAACCGCATTTGGTAACTCTGTGCTATAAAACGTGCCTTTGTGTATGATTCAACAAGTAGTAGAACAAGCCATATGAGTCGAAGTTTATCCGTTCCTTTTACCTTCGGGATAAAAGCAATATCTGTGGGCCCCTTGATGATTTGATGATGACAAATGGAAGTGCTCGGCCGGGCCAGGACTGATTTGATTTGTTCAATTAGTCAGTCGTCATAAATCGGAAATCGGGAAACAACAAATGGACAGAGAGAATGATTATAATCCATGTCTCAGTCCATATGATATCTAGAATGGAGGAATATATGATCCCTTATCTAATGGACAAGTCATTGACAAAGGTCAGAGTTCATCGACAAGGTCAGAGTTCGACAGAAGCTTTTGAGAGCTACGATTGCCGGTTGGTTCCTGAAGTCATACGCAATAATAGTTTTAGACTTATCCAAGTGGGAGACTGTTGGATTAATGTCTAAGTCCATAACTATATTTGGTAAGACTTGACCTGACCCGGCATGGTCCATTTGGGTTGCATACCATCATGCACTTGAATGAGAGAAATAAGACACTTATGGTTATTAATATATTATAAGTTCTAGTATATTAATAATAAGAATAATAAGATTATTTAATTAGTATTGATCAAGAATTAATCTAGGATTAATTAAGTGATCAAAAGAAGACTAATTAAATATATGGGTTGATTGTGTAAATCATCCATACTTGTATAGTGGGCTAATGCTCCATGGATAATCAAGTTGGGCTAAAACCCATAGGATGGTCCATGGATGCTCCATGGTGTATTTGAACCCATGGATCCAAGGAAATGGAAAGTCATGACAATTAGGGTTTTCACTAATTGTATAACTATATAAGCATCTTATTATTGAGGAAAAATCGGCCACTAGAGATAGTGAAGAAAGGGCTAGCCGATTTTGAAGAGTGCAGAATTCTCTCAAATCATTCCAAGTGTTTTGATGATTGTGATTCCATTTGAGGTGTCACACTTGGGGCACTAGGCACTCAAGCTTCATGAAGACTTTCTACATCAAAGAGGTATGTATTCTATCTTGCTATAGTCATTGTTTTGTATGCTAGATTAGGATAATACCTTGGAAGTTCTTATTTGCATGTATAATAGAGAAAACATAGATCCAAGGTATTTAGGGTTGCATGTACACTTAGGAGTGTTAGAATGCTCAAAACCCAACACACATATCATCATATAAGGGTGGGGTTTACGGCCAACATGGAGTTTACGGCCATAAACTCCCATGTGGTGGCTGTGAACTCCTTGTAAAGGTGTTTAAGGCTGGTTCTTTGAGCTATAATATCAACAGATAAATGCCGACACTTATCCCTTAAGTGTACAAGGATCAGAATGCTAAAAAAGACTCCAAATTATGCTAAATGATAGCAGAAATGAGTTTGACTTTCAATGAAGTGTTTGACTGTACAGGATAGAAAATTTCAGGTTGTCACATCATCCCCCGTTAGAGGGAATTTCGTCCCAAAATTAGAATTTAGGTAAAGGAGTAGGTATGAATAATCGAGCAAGGAGGTGAAGATACTTCCTATTTGATTGATTCTCGTGCTCCCAAGTGAATTAAGGTCCTCGATTGGCATTCCAGTGAACCTTCACTAATGGGAAGCGGCTTTGCTTTGTTCGTCTGACCTCTCGGTCCATGGTCACTAAGGTTCTTTCACGAAGGTGAGGTTCTTGTTGATCTCGATCTCGACGAGTGGGATTACAAGAGTCCTGACGGAAAGGTACGCTTTCAAGTTCAAGGTGTGGAGGGTAAAATGTACGTTACTGATTCGCGGGGTAGGTTAAGTCGTGATTGTTTCTTTTCTCTTTCTTACTACGTGAGTAGATAAGTAGGTCATCTATAAGGAGGATTACGAATTGATCCAAATAATAATGGCGTAGCCTATTCATTAAGTTCATGAATACTACGGGCGTATTAGTCCTATCCGAGGGGTATCATTACGGACTCATAGTGTCCGTGTCGAGTTTGGAAGATTGTCCTCGGGACATCCTTCACTAACACTCGTAACTGGTGATATTTGGATCTCAGGTCTATTTCTGAAAGGTAAATAGTTCCTTGCGGTTGGTCAACCAATTCTTCTATGCGAGACAGCGGGTAATGATTTCTAATGGGAATCTTGTCGAGGTCTCTGAAGTCGATGGACCTACGAAATAATTCTTCTTTCTTCTTGAAGAGCAAGACTGGATCTCTCCAGGGTGAGAAGCTTGGTCTCTCCATTCCATTGCTGAGTAGTTCGTTAAGTTGTCCGGATGGTTCTTGTATCTCCGTGGGTGTGAGACTGTAGGGTGGTGTGGTTACAGGAGTCGTATTCAGTTCTAAGTTTGTTCGCATGATGATGTGATTACTCGTATTCTTCAAGATTCTCCATCCTGAAGTTCATATTAGACGTAATACATCGTTCATCAATCACCGTCTCGTGTATACGAGTCGTATATAATTAAAAATGAAAAGGTAGTCGAATAAATAATTCTTGTTTAAGCTCACATCCCAACGAGGAAAAGAAGTTAAAGTGGAATCATCAATTCTAAACCTATAGAACCTTGATTATATACCACCCCTGTGTATAAATTCTTCAGCGATAGATCAACCGTAAAGGTCCTTGGTTTGAACTTGACGTACTGTACGAGTGGTACTTCACGGAGGTTTGCTGAGTTTTCTTCGGAAAGGATAAGAAACATGAGGTACTCTGCGCATGAGTACTTCAGAGTTATGGAATGACGTCTTCGCTATAAAGGCGATTTCGGAGAAAGAGGTTTACGCACGAAACTGGTATTGTGAGGATTGAATTGACTCAAGTTGAAAGATAATATCGGACTCACTTGGAAGTAAAGACATTAGATTTGATCATAAAGGCGTTACAAACAAGACACAACAGTGCAACTTTTAACAGAGTTACAGTACTTTAGAGTAACTACAGGAATACTGCTGCGAACAAAGTATAATAAAAAAGGCAAGTATACGCAGCACGAGGGTCCCTTTACTCACGGGATCTCGCAAAAGATAAGACTCGAGTTGCACTAGTTTTAAACATGTTTAAAAGCATACATAATACTGACGATTGGAAGGGAACCTATGTTATAGTATGGCCCTTCATTGCCTTTTTCCATTCTGAGGTCAAACTCCTCCTGTTCCACCGTCATTCTTCTCTGTTGGGCAGTCCATCCTGAAGTGTCGCATTACGCCACAGAGATGGCATATCTGAGAGATTTCGACATTGGTGGTTGAAGTAATGTGTTGAATCCGAGTCCTGCAAAAGCGGGTAGTATGTCCATTCTTGTTGCAGTTATAGCAGTGTAACTGATGACAACTACCTAGATGATGGAGCTGCACTTATTGCACTTCGGTAGGTTTCCAGCATACTGTCTGGCTGGGTTAGGGGCAATTGGGATACCAGAAGGGATGATAGTAGGAGGTACATATGTCGTGGCTGCGAAGGTTGCCACATGTTGTTGTCTTTTGCTCGCCCCTTGGGGTGATTTGCCTTTAGCTTTAGCCCAGAACCTTCGTTTGTTATTCTTGGGCTTGTGATTCGGAGTGTCGTGGTAGTTCGTTACTTGTTGAGGTATTTGATTGTTACTTGGATTTGAATTACTGCTAACAATCCCGCTAGCATTTGCGTTGTTAGCATTAAGGTGAGTCAGAACAGTTGTCACGGCAGCTGAGACTGTAGCTTCGATGGTAGCTGCATCAATTTGAAGAGTTGGTGTTTGGTTGAAGGGTTGATCACTTTTCTTTGGTGACATGATTCTATTACGCGGAAATAAAATGAATTCGTGAGCGAGTATGGTTGAACCTAGATGTAGTTCGATTGTTCATGTAAATAATAGAAATATGTTCTCGTGGGTTCGACCTAAATCCCTATGATGCAGTCCACATAAAGAGTAGAAGTAAGTTCGTAAAATGGTCTCAAGATGTTTGTCGTTCAAGCCGGGGTATTATTGGTTGGTGGATAATATGATCCAACCTTTGAAAGAGACTTGGAAATGATTCCGGAGTTAAATTACCCTAGTCCAATAACTTGACTAGAGTGGGTTTCAGATAGACTCCAACGATAGTATGATGAAAGTATTTGAACAAAGAGTGACACGAAAGTTAGCTGACTATCAATATCATTAACGTTTAAGATGTAATACGTTCTGGAAAATTGACCTTGTAGTAGGTCTTACATCATATTTGGAGTAGAAAAGTCTTTGACATCATAAAGACCTAACTAAAAGTACTTACAGTACAAGGTAGTCACATAGAAAAGTGTTACACAGAACATAGCCAGGAACACAGTTCTTTAAAACAAAGAAGGAAAGTAAAGCATCTCTTATTGGCGACGGTCACCCCTATGGTGAACCCTTAGTTCAGCTAGTTGACGTCCCATATCAAGCAGGTATGTTTCGTACACCCTCTGGCGTACTCGGAGCTCTATGACTTCGGCTCAAGTTTCAGCTAGGGCTTGCAGCAGGGTCTCATGGTTTCTCTCAAATCTTTCACGAGTATTTTCAAGACGATTGGTGTGGATGGTATGCATTCTTGCATCGGCATTAACCTCTTCGATACGATGGAGAGCCGCCATGCCATGAATTTCATTTTGAGCAACTCTACGGTTCAGGATTGGTAGAAATTTGTCTGCTGAGCTCCTTTCGTTTACGTTGTAGAAGCTTCGGTCTCCATTAAAAAACATAGGTTGATCTTGATCTGCGCTCCATGTTTCCAAGCATTCTACCCAAGGAGGCGTCGGGTAATGAAAAGCCAGACAAGGGTTAGGATTTGGAATGGGAACTACCGGAGGTAGGTTATTAACCTCGGATTTGGAGTTATCATCAACCGAAAGGTCTTCGGCATGGTGATCATTCAAAGGGATTGGATGATCATTCTCGGGTTCTTCTCCAAACCATCCAGCATTGCCTTCATTCGAAAGGTACGGATTGTCGTGGGGATGGAGCCCATCCATGTTATCTACACGAGAATTGGGGTAAGAAAATAATTACTAAATGAACTATCTAGATAATTATTAGATAATCTTCATTTGTTGCATCACTATTTGTAAAGTACATACCAGTTATATGTAATCAAAACAGGACAAGCCTTCCAATAAGTGACCTTAAATCCAAATTCACAAGGAACAGGGTTAATGCAAAAATTTGCAGATTCTAAGTCTATGACATCCTAGTTACATATAACCCTAGTGGATCCACTTAGTAACTATCAACTTAGTAATGAAGATCCTTTTTAGTTCTCAAGTAAGTAATTATAGTACCACAAAATACTCCTATAGTATTTTTAGACTTATCAACTGTTATAATGCTCTCAGTGTGGTAGTGTTGGTAAGTTTTTAGACTTGTTGCCACACCACAACCATTCTTGGGCATGTGCTAATCACTCCTCGAACCAGCATAGTTGATCAGGCTATGCCACTCCCAAGACTGACCATAGTTGATCAGCATAGTGATATTCAACAATCGTAATACTTTGTTCTTGTCATTGTGACACGGATTTTAGCATGAATACAGGTATGTATACTTAGTTAAATGTTTTATTATTTAAAAGTATAAACTCTTGGTCAGAGTATTTTTAATCCCATTGTATTTATAGTTAGTATATTTTTTATGGGTTGATATACTCAATTCACTATAAACAACGCTCCGATACCATCCTGTCACACCCCAAAACCGAGAATGGCGGAAACGTTCGGGGGCGGATGACGTCATGTAATGTATCACAACAATGCAAAGTAGTAAACAAGCAACAACATCATCCATTGCATTAATAGTATAATTGTCAATATATGTGTGTTCTTTCATAGTATAAAACTGTTGTATAAGGTGTCTAAGTCAATAACTATTTCTGGTAAATAATTGACCCGACCCGGCATGGTCCATTTGGGTTACATGGCACCATGCAATTGGATAAACTTAAATGAGAGAAATAACACGTATGGTTTATTAATATATTATATGTTCTAATATATTAATAATATTATTTAATTAGTTTTGATCAAGAATTAATTTAGAATAAATGAAGTGATCAAAAGAATAACTAATTAAATATATGGGTAGATTATGTAAATCTTCCATATCTTATATAGTGGGCTAAAAGGCTCCATGGATTATCAAGTTGGGTTCCACCCATAGGATGCTCCATGGATGCTCCATGGAGTTAACCCATGGATTGAGAAATGAAGAGTCATGTTACATTAGGGTTTTACCTAATGCAACAACTATATACGGACCATGCCTCTCCCCAAAATCGGCTACACTAGAAAAACAAGATGGCTTCGCCGATTTTGAGTGTGTTAGAGTATTCTCTCAAGTTTATACTTTTCATTTGGTGTTTTGTGGAGCATTTGAGGCATCACATTTGAGGTGCTAGGCTCACAAGGTTTCAAGGAATACTTACAACAACAAGGTATGTAGTTCTATCTATTATTCAAGTTAAAATTGTTCCCCATGTATGCTAGATAGGATCATAGCCTTGGAAATCCACTTTGCATGATAATTAGACAAACATAGATCCAAGGTTATTAGGGTTGCATGTACACTTAGGAAGTGTTAGAACGCTCAAAACCCAACAATGGTATCAGAGCCTAGGCTTGTTTGTTTGTTATTTGTGCTAAATAGTCGAAAAAAGTCGATATTTTTGCAATCTAACTGATGAACTCGCCGAGTCCATGGGGGGACTCGCCGAGTTCATGTGAATCTTCAACCTACTCGCCGAGTAGGTTCATGCACTCGGCGAGTAAGAGCCTCAGAATGCAGATTTTCGACTTGAGTTGCTGGAAATGGACTAGAAACATTACCCTAAACTGTTTTGGTACTTGAAAACCTATTTTAGATGGTGTAATGTCTTTGCTAATCCATTTACAACAACAAGTTATCAAAATTACAAAGTTTCAAATGTAATCTTTGATTCATGAAAGTGTTCATATTCATGTTCTTGATCTTATGATGTTTAGATGATCATAGGAATTATTTGTAACCTATGTGGTAGATTAATTCAAGATCATTATGTGTTTTAATGGAGTCCATAACTTGTCCTCAAGTTATGGAAAACCAAAAGTCACTTTGTTTAAAAACCATTAAAAGAACACATGGGTTATAAAATGAAGAGTCTTCATTTTAATACCCTAATAAACTCATTAGTTACAAGAAATGAAAAGTTTTGAAAATTTACAAAACTTGCCCTCAAGTTTTGGAACAAGTAAAGTCTTGATTAAAACTTTAGTTCCAACCCTTAGAATTTTAAAAGTTAAAATTCAACCCTTATACTTATAATATTATAAGTTAATAATATATATATATATATATATATATATATATATATATATATATATATATATATATATGTATGTATAAGATCAAAGTCGTCTTACCGCTAGTACGCCTCATTTACGAAGTCGGTCTATAAGGTGGGTATAAGGTTGTTGCCTATAAAATGGCAACTTAATGGGTGTCCACTCTCACCCACCGCTTGCTTGACTGGTGGAGGGTCGTTAGCCGAACGGGTAAGACATGGACTTATAAATTCTCATTAAAAGTATGATGAATATTATAAAGTAACTAAATGTTTTATTAAATTCCCAATCTTAGTTACTTTAGGAAAAATGTGAATAAGGTGCTAATCCATGAAATTACACTTTACACTTTTTCTAAGTCGTTAGGGGAGCGTGTGTGGTTAACCGACACACTAACTTGGACTTAACAAGGTAGGTAAAGGGTGACATAATATTTATCATAGTATCGATGGAGCGTGTGTGGTTAACCGGCACATCGATTGAGGGGTAATTTATTAAGGGTACCAAGTAATTTGCATGGTTACTTCACACCTCGTTTTGTGATCCTCGGCATCCCAGTCACAAAACTTGGAGGGCACACTTGAGATTGAAACATGCCTTTTAAAATTTCATTGAATCTCAAAAGAATCTAGGCGTTTCTAAGAACCAAATTAAATATTTTTAATATTTCGACTTTGGTGCAAATTGGTGAATCGTCATTCACCTACCTTTCAAATATGTTATTACCTACATTACGACATACCTCTTCTAATTATAATATATTGTGATTGGGTCCTAGCCTTAATACTACATTTGGGTGTTTTATTAAGGACTATCTCTATTTCTAAACTAAACTTTTCTTCTTTTCAGATGTTTGCAAACACTACTGCTTCTGGCTCTAATCCTAATGGCTCCTTTTCTCTTATTAACTTGTGTGAGAAAGTCACTTTTGATGGATCCAACTTTAATGAATGGATCAGAAACATCCGAATGATTACCCGCTACGAGGACAAAGAATATGTCCTCGATAAGGAGCTTAAGGAGATTGATGAGACAGTTGCTACTCCTTAAGAGATCGCTGACTTTAGGGCACATGAAAGGGATGCCACCAAGGTGGCATGCATCATGATGGCCACTATGACAGTTGATCTCCAAAAGTCCTATGAGGACTACTACCCTTTTGAAATGCACAAAGATTTGATGGAAATATACCATCAAAGTGCACGACAAGAGAGGTATGAAATCATCTCTTCCATGATAACAACCCGGATGAAGGATGGAGAACCCATCACGGGCCACATGCAGAAAATGCAAAGATTTGTGGACCGCTTGCTGAAGCTTAATGTGAACTTCCCCAAGGAGCTAGCAATAGATATTATTTTGCACTCCTTACCTTCATGTTATGATCAATTCCACATGACATACCACATGAACAAGGAAGAGGTCACTCTCAGCAAACTTCAAGGACTCTTAAAGACCGCGGAAAGCGGTCTTAAGGGTAAGGTAGTTGTTACTACTCCTACTCCTACCAAATCCGCCCCTATCTTGGCAATCAGGAAAGGACGAGGGAAGAAGAGAAAGAGTTCTTCGAAGGGTACCAAGGTCAGGACCCTTGATGGCTCTTCTTCAAGTGGAACCAAGAAAGGTTTCATCACTACTTCTTCTGACCCAAAAGAGGCTGAATGCTTCTATTGCCATGAAAAGGCACATTGGAAGCGAAACTTCCCAAAGTACCAGCAAGATGTGAAGGTTGGGAAAGCTAAACCCAACCATGCAGGTATTTACACTATCTTATCTAATAACTCACCCCATTCTAACTCATGGGTCCTTGATACCGGTTATGGTATTCATATCTGTTCTCATTTGCAGGGACTAAGAAGGAGTGAGAATATGGAGCAAGGAAGGATAAACTTGATCATGGGAAAAAGGAAAGCTTCACCTTTCACCAAGATTGGAGTTTATACTTTATCGCTAAGTAGTGGGTTTAGTTTAGATTTGAATAAATGTTGTTATTCGCCAGAAATGGCAAGAAATATTATTTCCTTTCATGCATTGTATAAACAAGATTTCACTTTTTCATTTGATAATGAAGTTGGCTCGATTAATGCTTTCTTTAATAATTTTCTTTATTTTAAAGCATTACCTTGTAATGGTGTGTATGAAACTGTATATGTGGTTGATAACTTAGGAAATAATGTATTGTGTGTTGATTATGTAAATAATAATAACTTGGATAAAGCATCACTATGGCATTGTCT
Organism: Lactuca serriola; assembly: GCF_051521515.1. Lineage (NCBI taxonomy): Eukaryota > Viridiplantae > Streptophyta > Magnoliopsida > Asterales > Asteraceae > Lactuca > Lactuca serriola. Next base: position 1,078,757 of record NC_136409.1, on the reverse strand, counting down.
TCTTGCACATATAAGCAAGAAACGCATAAGCCAACTCCAAAAGGATGGATTCTTGAAGTCATTTGACCTAAAGTCTGATGATAGTTGCGAATCATGCTTACTTGGAAAAATGACAAAGTCACCCTTCACAGGTTCTTGTGAGAAGGGTGAAGGTTTGTTGGACCTTGTACACACGGATGTGTGTGGATGATTCCAACATGCCACAAGGGATCCTAATCATTATTATTTGACTTTTAATGATGATTATAGTAGATATGGATATGTCTACTTAATCAAGCATAAGTCAGAGACTTTCGAAAGGTCTAAGGAATTTAAACCGGAAGTCGAGAATCAATTGGGCAGGAACGTTAAGATGCTTCGATCCAATCGAGGTGGTGAGTATCTTAGTTCAGAGTTCCTCGACAATCTTAGGGAATGTGGGATTGTTTCACAATTGACACCTCCCAGGATACCGCAGTTGAATGGTGTGGCTGAGAGGCGCAATCGAAACTTGTTGGATATGGTTTGTTCCATGATGAGTCAAGCTTCGCTACCAATCTCATTCTGGGGGTATGCCTTAGAGACTGTCGCCCATATTCTTAATCTAGTCCCTACAAAGAGAGTTGCCAAAACTCCTCACGAGATGTGGACTGGTAAAGTACCTAAACTAGACCACATCAAGATTTGGGGTTGCGAGGCTTTTATGAGGCGCGAGTCTCATGATAAGCTAGAACCCCAAAGCGAGAGGTGTATTTTCATCGGCTACCCACAAAGATCCTTTGGTTACCTCTTCAACAGACCTAGTGATAATGTGGTCTTTGTAGCAAGAAGAGGAGTCGAGAGAGAGAGAGAGAGAGAGAGAGAGAGAATTTATAAGCCAATGAGACAGTGGGAGGCAAATTGACCTTGAAGAACTTCAAGAGTCAAGTTGTGAACGAACTTCAAACCCTAGCCCTCAACTTGAGGAGGAAATTCCTGTTGAGCCAATTGATGAGTCTGTACCTCTGAGGCGTTCCACGAGAGTTAGGAATGCACCTGAGCATTACTATGGTTTCCATATTACTGCAGAAGGTGAGACACTTATTAGTGATGAGACACTAGTAGGTCTGGATGAACCTAACAGCTCCACGGAAGCCATGGCAGGCCCTGAGTCTGCTAAATGGAAAGAGGCTATGGATAGCGAGATACAATCCATGTATAACAATCAAGTTTGGAACTTGGTTGAGAATGTACCAGGTCGTAAGACTGTAGGGTGCAAATGGATCTTCAAGAAGAAGACCAACATGGATGGTAATGTACACACTTATAAGGCTCGATTGGTTGCAAAGGGCATCTCTCAAATTCCTGGAGTGGATTATGATGAGACTTTTTCTCCAGTAGCCAAGATTAAGTCTATTAGGTTTATGTTAGGCATAGTTGCATTTCATGGCTATGAAATTTGGCAAATGGATGTCAAAACCGCTTTCCTTAATGGAAAGTTGACTGAAGATGTTTACATGAGTCAGCCAGAAGTTTTTGTCAACAACGAGTACCCTAATAGAGTATGTAAGCTTGAGAAATCCATTTATGGATTAAAGCAAGCACCTCGCAGATGGAATCTTTGCTTTGATGAAAAGGTCAAGGAATTTGGATTTTCTAGGAGTGAAGATGAATCTTGTGTTTATGTCAAGGCTAGTGGGATTATAGTTAGCTTTTTTGGTATTGTATGTGGATGACATACTACTCATAGGAAATGACATCCCAACTCTGCAGGAAGTTAAGTCCTGGCTTGGGAAGTGTTTCTCTATGAAGGACCTAGGAGAAGCTGCCTATATTCTAGGGATAAGGATTTAGAAAAACCGGAGTAAAAGACTAATTGGACATAGTCAAAGTACATACTTGGACAAGGTGGTGAAGAGATTCAGCATGCAGAACACCAAGAAAGGAGAGTTACCCATCTAGAGTAATGCCATATTGAGTAAGACACAAAGCCCAAGTACCGAGGCTGAGATAGCAGAAATGAGTCAAGTACCTTATGCTTCAGCAATAGGCTCGATCATGTATGCTATGACGTGTACTCGACGTGATGTATCCTTTGCCTTGAGCATGGTTAGCAGGTATCAGGGAACCCTAGCAAGGCTCACTGGACTGCGGTAAAGAATATCCTCAAGTACCTACGGAGGACTAAGGACTGCGTCCTTACCCTCGACGGGAGTGATGACTTGAGAGTTGTAGGGTATAGTGATGCTAGCTTCCAGACTGATAGGAATAATTTCCGCTCTTAGTCGGGCTGGGTCTTTACCTTAAATGGAGGATCAATCACTTGGAAGAGTTCCAAGTAGGAGACATTGGCTGATTCCACTTGTGAATCAGAGTATATAGCAGCGAGCGAGGCAGCAAAGGAGGCAATATGGCTAAAGAAATTCATTGGAGACCTTGGAGTTGTACCAGCTATAAAAGAGCCCATGGAAATTTTCTATGATAGTGAAAGTGCTGTTGTCTTAGCCAAAGAACCAAGGGATCATGGGTGATCCACACACATCGACAGAAAATATCATTTTATCAGACATCGCATAGAAGAAGGAATCCTCGTGGCAAAGAGGGTATCATCGGATGAGAACCCAGCAAATCCCGTCACGAAGGGACTGAGTAGGGTTAAGCATCTCCAGCATGCTCGGAGCATAGGGCTGAACGATAATATAAGTTTTAGTAGTTAGATAAATTATGAAATTTGTAAAGTGTAATTGACATTTGATGATGAATAAAAGTGGTGTTTATTTATGAGTAAAGTGTTAATATCTTTTGTCAATCATTTATTATAATTTCTTTTGCATGTTTTGACTTCCAGAATAGTATGTTGTGGTTTCACGTATTATTCAAACTTTCCACAGTCAGTCATATGTTGGAAGTAGATATGAAGTAAGACTGTCATGAAGTTGGTTGTAGGTGTCAGGATATAAGACAACACTTCATGAGTGCTCATAAGTTCTGAGTATTGGAATCAACCCACGCTCACTGGAATCACTTCATGGAATTTTATCTCGAGTGATCGTGAGACTGTAATATCATATAAGTCTTCAAACCTAGAGATATGATTTGTTACTTACGAGTTGGTTATGCATTGATTGTACGAAAACGTATTGCTAACTCGATGTTATAAAACGTGCTTTTGTGTGTAATTCAATGAGTGGTAGAACAAACATGTGGGTCGAAGTTTATCTGTTCCTTCTTGGATTAGAAGCTGATATCTGGGCCCCTCGATGATTTTGTTTTGACCTATGTACCGGGCCCGGTCAGAACTAAGTTGATGTGACAATTAAGATCTTTGTCAAACAAATCGGAAATCGGGAAACAAACTGCTGGACAATAAGTAAGACATTGTTCCATGTATTTGTCCGGCTGATATCTAGAACATAGGATTATATGATCACTTATCTAATATGGCGTATCAACATCATCTCTGTTCCGAGAGACCTTGAAAGAGCTACGATTGCCGATCGGTTCTTGAAGTATTGCAGTTATGGTTATTAGACTTATCCAAGTGGGAGACTATTGGATAAGGTGTCTAAGTCCATAACTATTTCTGGTAAATACTTGACCCGACCTGGCATGGTCCATTTGGGTTGCATGGCACCATGCAATTGGATAAACTTAAATAAGAGAAATAACATATATGGTTTATTAATATATTATAAGTTCTAATATATTGATAATATTATTTAATTAGTTTTAATCAAGAAATAATTTAGAATTAATTAAGTGATCAACAGAATAACTAGTTAAATATATGGGTAGATTATGTAAATCTTCCATATCTTATATAGTGGGCTAAAAGGCTCCATGGATTATCAAGTTGGGTTCCACCCATAGGATGCTCCATGGAGTTAACCCATGGATTGAGAAATGAAGAGTCATGTTACATTAGGGTTTTCCCTAATGCAACACACTATATAAGGACCATGTCTCTCCCCAAAATCGGCTACACTAGAAAAACAAGAGGGCTTGGCCGATTTTGAGTGTGTTAGAGTATTCTCTCAAGTTTATACTTTACATTTGGTGTTGTGTGAAGTATTTGAGGCATTACACTTGATGTGCTAGGCTATTAGGGTTGCATGTACACTTAGGAAGTGTTAGAAGGCTCAAAACTCAACAAAAACAACATAATGAATGTTGAAGATAAAAGACGAGTCTTGACTGCTCCGTCTTAACAAAACCTGGTCGTCGTACCTGTCTATTTGTGACCTGAGAATATAAGTTATTTTGAAAGCGAGTATCAACAATAAAGCTGGTGAATTCATAAGTATTAATGTGTCTTTGATTTGTAAAAATGTAAAGAAAGACTTGTAAATGTTTGAAGAAAAAGTTTGTATCGATGAACATGTTTGTAAGTAATTTAAAGCGTTTGACAACCCTAGAAAATCCCATATTTCCTACTAGTATAAAAAGTAGTCTTCTACCAAGACCCAACTGTTTTCAAAGTAGCCTTCTACCAAGACCCGACTGTTTTGAATGTAGCCTTCTACCAAGACCCGACTGTTTTGAAAGTAGCGTTCTACCAAGACCCGACTGTTTTGAAAGTAGGCATCTGTGTAAAAGTGACGGTTTTTCCCCTGTATAAATATTATTATAAAACTATAGTCTACCTCGTCGTTTATGTGTATGTTTCACAATATAAAGGTAATAAGGAATATAGTCTATCAATATCAAATTTATTCTACCTCATCGTTCATATGAATGTGTCACAAAGTAAAGGTAAGAAGGAAAATAATATATTAAATAAAATTGTATCCTTTAGTATTAGGATATTCATGGCGTGCTAACTCACAGAACAGTACAACTGTAGACACCCGTCGATGAGCATTTTTCCTACTATAGCTAACAGCCTTGGGTGTGGAATGGTAAGTCCCAAAACATATGTAATAGATTCTATGTAATAGTATCTATGTAAACGTATCTATGTAAACGTATTTATGTAAACGTATTCATGTAAACGTATCTATGTAAATATATCTCTGTAAACGTATCTCTGTAAACGTATCTATGTAAACGTATTTATTTAAACGTATCTATGTAAACGTATCTCTTCATATAGTATGTAATGTATTAGTATAGACTCATGAATGAACTGACTCTTGTGTGATTCCTTTTACTTGGAATAGTAAGTAGTATCTCCTAACTAAACCTATTATAGTTACTATTAATGTACGTGTATAACCGAAAGTATGCCTTTGCTACCCAAAGGTACCGCACTGACTGATGGAACTTTTATGTCTATATATGTATACAAGATATACAACTAATATTTAGACTACATTCGGACGAGTAACCGATGCCCTAAGGCCACATCCCAACGAGGAAAAGGAAATAAAGTGAGCTAGCTATCCTAAGTCCTTTAACCATTACTTATATAACTATACATATCTGGGCATGCATTTGACACTATACTAATGACTTGATGTCAGTTTATAAAACGATTTGAAAGTAGTTTGTTTGATAAGACAGTTTTAAGTATAAGGAAAATCTTTGTTTGAAACACAATTGTAACAGAGTTTGAAAGGAAACATACAGTCTGTAAGACAGTTTGATAAATAGTTTTAACATGTAAAAACGTTTGAGAAGTCAATTGAAATAATATGTTTGGTAAAATAGCTAAACGTGTAGTAAATCCATTTGTATGCTAGTTATTAATCACATGTGATTGATATAATAACTAGCATGTTTTAAATTGTATTCCCCCCCCCCCCTAAATGCGTTTATAAACATTTAAAAACATTTAAAAGGTTAATTAAGGGGTATGAACTCACCTGTAGTGAGTGGATCGTATGGAAGTGTCAGACAAGTGCTTGGTGTCAAGTGAAGACTTAATCACACACAATTCTCCTAATAACATATAAAGACATATGTATATATACAATTAGTGATTATAACACTAATTAGACAAGTATCAACATTCTAAGGCACGGAAGACACTTTGGTTAAAGTGTTAGGAGGCCATTGGGTTGCAACAAAGGAGTGCAAGGCATTGTAAGTGAGTTTATGGTCAATGGACCATACTTATTGGAGTTTAAGGCCATGGGAGTTTACTCCTTACCGTAAACTCTCAAATGGGTCTCCTATTGAGGCTTAAAGCTATGATGTCTTAAGTTGTAACGACCCAATTTTCAAGGCCAAAATTTTCATATTTGAATTAACGCATTTAACAAACATTTTACCAAAACATTGTCAATAAAAGATCCATTACAAAATCATAATGTTGTATTTCAAACCATAACATCATAAGTATTGAAAATCAGAGTACAGTCCCAAAAAAACTTCTTGCGGAAACATGTGTGTGTGTGATGCGCTGCTACACCGCCGGCTCTTTCCCCTTCGACGAAGAGGTACCTAAAACCAAAACCAAAACTTTAAGCACAAGGCTTAGTGAGTTCCCCCATCATACCACATACCATACAATATCGTCAGTATCTTTCAACCGGTAACCTTCATCCGTATCTTTCAACTGGTAACCTTCATCAGTATCTTTCAACCGATAACCTTCATCAGTATCTTTCAACCGGTAACCTTCATCGGTATCTTTCAACTGGTAAATGGGGACTATTTCATCCCTACTACTACCATACAATCAACATATATAAGCATACAGTCAGGCATATTTGTGTACTGACCTACCCTTGGGTCCTAAGGACCACTGTCAACGAAACTAATCCCTACCATACACATACTATACTACACAGATAAACCTCATAACAAACTCATAACCAGACCAAGATAATTATCGCAAATACCATTATCTTCTAAATACCCCTTTTTGGTGGGCCAGCATTGTGGCTTTAGACCCACCCTACTAAAAGGTAACATACCTCAATTTCGTGTAGTGTCTGAACTATACTCGGTGTACAAGTTGAGTCCCTACGACTCCTCGATCCCTACACGACAAACTTCAAGTCAACACACATACAACTCTAAACAGGGTCAGTGCAAGTTCAGCCAAAGTCAACATTCAGTTGACCTGACTCGCCGAGTTGGCCTACCAACTCGTCGAGTCCATGCTTATCTAATCCCACACAAAACCCCGGCTCCACTCATCGAGTCTAGCAAAAACTTGACGGGTAGTCCTTCAATCTTAACATTGGGACCATCTTCATCCGACTCGCCGAGTTCCTTCTGGAACTCGTCGAGTTCATCTCCACCTTAAGAACCTGTCCAGTCTATGACTCGCCGAGTTGTTTGAACAACACGTCGAGTCGATCTTCAAATATTGGGAGATTGCTATGGACTCGCCGAGTCTGCTCATACCACTCGCCGAGTCCCATGGCTCCAAGGTCCCTTTTCACGTCTAAACCCACAAGGGACTTCCTTCCTAACATTTTCCCATTCATAGAAAAGGGTTTTGTGCATAATGGTCACCGACTCGTCGAGTTCCAAGAACAACTCGCCGAGTCCAACCTTGACCACTTTCATACAGTCGATTTAAATGAGGTCTAACACACCAAAACCATAGATCTGGCCTCCTAATGTACATTTTATATGTAAAGTTCCAAAGTTGATGCACATGCATGGGGTTTTTAGCTCAAAAAACCATATAAAGTGTCCTACAATGTGCATGGGGCTCTCATGGCCCTAAAGTTGGCACCTTTATGCGATGAGACCCCTCTTAAGGCCTAGATCTGAAGTCAAAACCCACTCAACACTTCCAAATCCAAAAAATGACATAGAAATTCATAGAGATCCAAAGTTAAAGATGAATAAACACATTGATGAGCCAAGACAGGGGCATTATAGCTTGAAGCTGCTGAAAATGAAGAAAGATCTCTGGATCTACAAGCCCTAACTCGATTTCCAAGCTCCTTTCTTCCTTCCAAGCTTTACAATCAGGACAAGAACACCAAAAATGGCCGCAACTCACACACAAGCATCTAGGGTTCGATATGAAGCTTTCAAGAGAGTGTTAGGGACAAGGGAGGATGAGTTATGTTGTTTATATAGGGTGCAAACCCTCAGATTTAGGGTTTCACTTATCCAACACCTACACTTTGAGTCAGTCTCCCGACTCGTCGCGTTGATCACTTAAAATCTCCGCAGCCACGTCCCTACTCGACGAGTTGATCCTCCAACTCGTCAAGTCGTAGTGAAAAATACATATACTGAGGAAAAAATACCAGGTGTTACAAATCTCCCCCACTTATATTAAACTTCGTCCTTGAAGTCTGCCGCTTGATCCCTGATTTCGTGCTCCGGCTCCCAGGTCCATTCCAAGCCCTTTCGATGGTGCCACTGAACCTTTACCAGATCCAACCTCTTGTTCCGCAGATCCTTTGACTTACTGTCAAGAATCACCACCGGTCTCTCGATAAAGTTCAGGTTGTCGTCAACCTGAATATCCTCCAAGGGTACCACCTCTGATTCGTCCACCAAACATTTCTGTAACTGGGAGACGTGAAAAGTGCTATGAATCTGACTAAGTTCGGCTGGCAAATCCAGCCTATACATAACCTTGACCACTCGGGCTATAACCCTGAATGGTCTGATATACCTAGGGCCCAGCTTGCCCCGCTTCCTGAATCGGATGACACCTTTCCAAACTTACACCTTCAGGAGAACCATATCCCCGACTTGGAATTCCATGTCTGATCGGCGCTTGTCGGCATAACTTTTCTACCGACTCTGAGCAGTCTGGAGCCTGCTGGATCCTCTCTGTAGTCTTGAGTACCATTTCGGTACTCCCAATAACCCTTTGACCAACCTCACCCCAACATATCAGGGTGCTGCACTTCCTCCCGTACAACATCTCGAAGGGAGGAAGGTCAATACTCGCATCATAGTTGTTGTTGTACGAGAACTCAGCGAAAGGAAGGTAAGTATCCCAACCACCTCCGAAGTCTAAGACACACGCCCGCAACATATCCTCCAAGGTCCGGATGGTTCGCTCACTCTGTCCATCAGTTTGCGGGTGAAAAGCGGTGCTAAGATGCAGATGAGTTCCCAGCTCATCATGGAACTTCTTCCAGAACCTAGAAGTAAACCGAACGTCTTTGTCTGAAATCACCGATACTATCACCCCGTTCCGCGCCACCACCTTCCTGTTATAAATGTTGGCCAACTTTTCGGCCGTAATACTCTCCTGAATCGGGATAAAATGGGAGCTCTTGGTCAATCGATCGACGATGACCCAGATCGAATCTGCTCCCCGCACGGTCCTGGGAAGCTTTGTCATAAAATCCATCGTGATGTCTTCCCGTTTCCACAGCGGAATATCCAACGGATGCATCCTGCCATGAGGTCCCTGATGCTCGGCCTCGACCTTCCTGCAGGTCAAGCACCGCTCTACGTACCATGCCACATCCCGCTTCATGCAGGGCCACCAATAGTCTAGACGAAGATCCCTATACATCTTCGTTGCCCCGGGGTGAATGGAGAATCAAGATTTGTGCGCCTCTTCCATTAATACCTGGCGCACACCCCCATGATATGGGACCCACACCCTACGGTGTAGAGTCAACAACCCCCGACTGTCATAGTCAAAGGAGGAAGCCTGACCCACAACCCGCTTACTCTTCCGATGTTCCTCCTTCATGGCCTCCTGCTGGGCCTCCCGAATCCGGTCCAACAGCAGAGTCACCATCGTCATTCTCATACAGACATCCCTGATCGGCGCTGCCTTTCAGCTAAGTGCGTCAGCCACAACATTGGCCTTCCCCGGGTGTTAAAGGATCTCGCAATCGTAGTCCTTTACCACGTCCATCCATTGACGTTGCCTCGTGCTCAGATTCGATTGCTCCATAAGGTACCTCAAACTCTTGTGGTCCGTATAGATAGTACAGCGAACCCCATAGAGGTAATAACACCAAATCTTGAGGGTGAACACAACAGCCCCCCTGCTCCAAATCATGTGTCGGGTAATTTGTTTCGTGAGGCTTCAGCTGCCTCGACGCGTAGGCGATGACATGCCCTCTCTGCATCATAACTATGCCCAAACATGAGATGGACGCATCGCAATATACAACAAAATCCCCCATGCCCTCTGGCAGGGCTAAGATTAGCGACGCGCACAATCTCTATCTCAGAGTCTCGAATGCGGCCTGCAGCTCAGGCTCCCAATGAAAGACCACGGGTTTCCTTGTTAGCCTGTTCAGGGATACGGCTATCTTGGAGAAATCCTGGATGATTCTCTGATAGTAGCCGACTAATCCGAGGAAACTTCGAATCTCAGATGGAGACTTCGGAACTTCCCATCTCATCACGACCTCCACTTTGGCCGGATCCACTGAAATCCCATCATGGTTGACGAGGTGCCCAAGGAATTGCATCTCGTGCAACCAGAACTCACACTTGGAGAACTTAGCATACAAGTTCTCCCTCCTCAAAGTCTCCATAACCTCCTGTAGATGCTCCTCCTGCGTCTTGCAGTAAACCAAGATGTCATCAAAAAACACTATCACAGACCGGTCTAACATCGGTCTACACACGCGGTTCATGAGGTCCATGAACGCGGCAGGAGCATTGGTGAGCCCGAAGGGCATCACTATAAACTCGTAGTGACTATAGCGCGTCCGAAAGGCAGTCTTCTGCACATCCTCCTCTCTGACCCTCATCTGATGGTATCATGAACGCAGATCAATCTTGGAAAACCAAGATACTCCCTGAAACTGGTCAAAGAGGTCATCAATCCTTGGTAGTGGGTAACAGTTCTTCACCGTTACCTTGTTTAGCTCCCAATAATCTATACACATCCGATGCGACTCGTCCTTCTTCTTCACAAATAGAATCGGGGCTCCCCAGGGAGAACTACTCGGTCTAATGAATCCTTTTTCTAACAGCTCCTACATCTGTATAGACAACTCCTGCATCTCAGGAGGAGCCAGCCGATAGGGTGCCTTGGCTATCGGAGCCGCACTGGCGACTAGGTCGATCCCGAATTCCACCTGCCTCTCCGAAGGTATCCCAGGCAACTCCTCGGGGAATACGTCCATAAACTCATGCACCACGGGCACATCGCCCACCGTCGCCTTACGCGCCTCCCGGGTGTCCATAACATAACCGACATATCCTGCGCAACCTTGCTGAAGGTAATGCCTAGCTCTTGTTGCTGAACATACCGTTGGTCCTTGTTGCGGCCTCTCACCCTGAACTACCAACTCTCCCCCACTTGGGATTCTTATCCGAACCAGCTGATGCGCGCAATCTATCACTGCCCCACTGGGGCTCAACCAATATGTAACAGCCCGAAATTCAGGTTCAACCATTTAACCCTTCATCTTTTCCAAGTTGTCATATTGGGCCCTTTGTGTTGAGTGTTAAGCTTGTGAGTACGCTGGGCATACAAGGAGTACGCTGCGCGTACTCGCGCGCTTATTTTGTACGCGGTTGCATCCGGGTACGCGGGGCGTACCTAAGGCTACGCCGGGCGTAACCGGCCTAGACTCAAAACCCTAATATGACTTGAGGGCTATAAAAGGAATGAGATGGTCTTGTCCCTCAGCCACCATCTTTCAGAAAGAAACCCTAAGAGAGCATTTCCTTCGTTTTTAGCTTGGCTTTTAGTATTCTAAGCTTCAAACTGCCATTTCAAGGTGGTGAAAGAGAAGAGGAGACCATTGTGGAGGCTAGAAGTTGGTGGACAAGTGTGGATCTGAGGACTACAAATGTTGGAGCTTCTTCCTGAGGTAAAAAGTTCACATCTTGCCTTGTAGTTTGTGTGGTGTGCCTCTTGGACCAATTTCTAGGGTTTTTGGTCCCAAGATGGAGACTCTATGATAAAATAGTCTCCATTGGCCTAGATCTATCATATTCTAGGACTATATGAGTTGTATGTTCATAAAAATGCAATCTTGGACGTGAATGTTGAGCCATGCATGAGATCTAGACTTTTGGTGAAGAAAGGAAAGGTGTTAGAAGGTGTGGGGAACCTTTATAGCCGTGAAAAGGCTTAAAGGATTCGACTTTATGGATTAAGAAGTATTAAAATGGCCAGATCCAGAATATGGGGTTATGTCTTATTCGTTTAACACATTAGAATGGGAATGTAAGAAACTGGGATGTACGCTTGGCGTAATCCCAATACGCGCCGCGTAGTGGGTCGCGTCCCCCGTTTCTGGAATGCAAGGGTACGTCCCGCGTACAAGAGCTGATACGCCCCACATACTGCTTGCTGTTGACTTTTGTTGACTTTTAGGGTTTTGGTCAACATGTGGACTTTCGAGTCAGGGAGGGGTGAAATGGTCTTTTACCCTTTTGTGGCATAGTGGAAAAGAATGTAGCATAGCCTTGGAAGCCGATAATAATTAGAATGATTATTTGTTGTGATTAGGTGGGGCTAGGTCGTTGATTCGAGATTCAAAGATATCGAGCACGTGAGATTCTAGACATCATACAAGGTGAGTCTTATCACTATACTGTACTTGGAAAGGTACCTATGTGTGACCGGAAGGTCTTGTATGCTATGAGTTGCATGTTTTGTATGCTATGCATTGCATGTTCTGTATGCGTTATGTATGTGATATGTATGCTATGTATGATATGGGCCGGAAGGCATTATGACGTGGACCGGAAGGTCAGGGAGTCATGAATTGGAAGAACGATACGAGTAGGACCGGAAGGTCTATTGGGACTGGGACGGAAGTCCCCTGATACACATGGACCGGAAGGTCGTGTAGAGTATGGCTTGGAAAGGCATATGTTTGTAAGGGTATTTTGGGGAGCTCACTAAGCATTTATGATTACAATTGTTGTGTTATGTGTTTCAGGTACTAGAGAGGACCGTGGAAAGGCGCCGGCATGACTCGTACACACTAGAGAGAGGATTTGATTTTTGTGATCTTGGGATACGATATGTTTTGATAACTATTGTCGGATATTTTACAAAATATTTTATGTGAAAATGGTTGTGACAAAATGAAATTTTTGTTTTGAAAATTACGTTGTTAGAAGTTGGTATCAGAGCCTTGGTTTGAGGGATTCGGATGCACCTTCGGGTGTAACTAAACTCAAACCTAGGATTTGAAAAAAATTTCGAATGATAAAAGCATTAATTTTCTTTACAAGAGGTTTTGAGAAAACCAGAGCAGAGCCGTGTGTACGATCAGCCAGCGCTCGAATGGTGAATTCCAAAAAGTAGCCTCACATTATGTGTTATAAGATATGTTATGCTACATTATGCATGCTAGAGTAGGCTAGGTTTACATATTAGGACTAGAGTGGCCTGATTTGTGATGCCTTAGCGTAGGAGATTTCTGCTGCTGAGATGCTTTGAGAGCGAGTAGATTGCAGTTAGGAGCTCATGAGAGTAGAGTACTCGTAATCCAGGATCCAAGGAGGAGGACTTGGAGTGAATACTGATGCGGTGTGGTCAGTAGTATTGGGCCCGTACTACTGAAGACACCGGATCAGTGGGCATTCCATGTAAGAATCTTTTGGACAATGGAGGACGAGTAGGGTTGCGTCATCGAGTATGATTATGCTCGATCGAGTCTCTGATAAATTTTGTTGTATTTCAGAGGCATCATGGTTGGGACACGCCACAGACCTGAGGCGAGTGGTGTGAGTGACGAGGAGCTTCATCAGATAATCCACGATGAGGTGGCTGCGGCGATCAGGGCCGAGATTCCAGAGATGTTTGGGTCTATCAAGACCACACTGTTGGAGACTTTTGATGAGTGGTACGCTGCGGTGATTGTGGCCGCAGCCGCTGCAGCTACAACAGCTGTGGCTACTGCCAGACCTCAGGGAGGTGACTCGTTGTTCTTCCGGGAGTTCAGCAACACGAAGCCACCCGAGTTTGATGGGACGCAGGATCCGATCGCTGCAATGATATGGATTGCTGACATTGAGGGATGCTTCTATACCTGTTCATGTCCGGAGCATTTGAGGGTACGGTTCGCTTTGAACTAGCTTCGCTTGGGAGCGAAGGATTGGTGGAAGTTCGTGACAACGAACTTCACTCTTGCAGAGATTTCAGCGGTGACCTGGGAGAGGTTCACCACCATGTTCAGAGACAAGTATGTTCCCCCGATGGAGAGTGAACGGCCGGTTCAGGAGTTCTTGACCCTCATGTAGGGTAATGATTCGGTTACTGTGGTCACCCAGAAGTTTCATGAGAGGGTGATGTTCTGCCCTGAGCAGGCACAGATGAGCCAGTATTTGGGTGTTCTGAGGAAGGACATTCGGGAGTTCGTGTCGAATTCGACATACCGTACATTTGTTGAGCTCTAGGCAAATGCCCAGAAGAGGGAGACTGAGTTGGAGACTCAGGCCAGAGACGAGGCTGAGTCTCAGAGGATGGATCGGCGGCCGGCTCAGTCTCAGCCAGCAACCAAGCGGACCAAGTCCACTGATTCGAGGAGTAGAGGCTAGAAGGGCCGCACTTGCGGGAAGTGCGGCAAGGGTCACGAGGGGACCTGTCGATCAGGTGCTTGCTACAAATGTGGCAAGGAGGGGCATATCGCCAGGGATTGCCCCAAGGGATTTATGGTTTGCTTCCATTGCAACCAGACCGGCCATCGGAAGGTCGAGTGCCTTCAGCTACACTAGGGATCAACACAGGGATCTGCGCCTGCTGCCAGGGTTACCGAGGTTCGGCCGGTGATGGCCGAGGCTCCGAAGGCTCGTGGGAGAGCTTTTTAGTTGACTGCGGAGGAGGTCTGCGCGGCGCCCAATGTTGTGGCTGGTATGTATTCTGTATTTTTTTTTGTGATATTGTGCTTATATGATGATATGCGTACGAACTTTTCTTGTGAGTTCTGTACCTGATTTGGTATTATTTGACTCGGGTGCGAGTCGGTCATTTGTTTCCTTGGCATTTAGTCAGCACATTAGTATTCTTCGAGAGGCATTGGATCGACCTCTGCAAGTTTCTATAGGTGATGAGCGAGCAGTGTATGCTTCAGATGTGATTCGAGGATGTGTTCTTGAGATCTTCGGTGTGGAGTTTCCAATAGATCTGGTTTCAATCGCGATGGGGGACGTGTGTGTTATAGTGGGTATGGATTGGTTGAGCCGATATAAAGCTGTGATAGACTGTGAGCATCAATTGGTGACAATTCGAGACCCTAGTGGGGGAGTCCTTACGGTGTACGGCGAGGGTACACATACGGGTTCAGCATTTTGCTCGGCCGCCAGAGCAAGACAGAGTCTACAGCAGGGCTGTAAGTGATTTGTGACATATGTGATGGATGCGAGGGTTGATTCAGTGAGACCGAGGTCAGTTGATGAGGTCTCGATCGTGCGTGAGTTTCCGGATGTGTTTCCAGAGGAGTTGTCGGGTGTGCCTCCGGAGAGACAAGTAGAGTTTGGTATTGAATTGGTTCCGACAGATGCGCCTATAGCCAAGGCGCCTTATCGCCTTGCGCCTCCAGAGATGCAGGAGTTATCCTCGCAGCTCCAGGAGCTGCTGGGGAAGGGGTTTATTCGCCCGAGTAGTTCGCCATGGGGAGCGCCTATTCTTTTTGTCAAGAAGAAGGATGGTTCACACCGGATGTGCATTGATTACCGGGAGTTGAACAAGCTAACAGTCAAGAACCGTTACCCATTGCCGTGGATCGATGATTTGTTTGATCAGTTGCAGGGAGCATCTTGGTTCTCCAAGATGAATTTGACGTTTGGGTATCATCAGGTGAGGGTGCGGGAGGAGGACGTCCAGAAGACAACATTTTGGGCTCGTTGTGGGCATTATGAGTTCGTGGTGATGCCCTTCGGACTCACCAACGCACCGGCGGTGTTCATGGATCTCATGAATAGAGTGTGCAGACCGATGTTGGATCACTCAGTGATCGTGTTCATCGACGACATTTTGGTGTATTGGAGATCCAGAGAGCAGCATGAGGAGCATTTGAGGGAGATCCTCAGAGTTCTGAGATCAGAGAGGCTTTATGCCAACTTCTCCAAGTGCGATTTCTGGTTACGAGAGGTCCAGTTCCTAGGACACCTTGTCAACCAGAATGGGATATTGGTCGATCCGGCCAAGATTGAGGTAGTCATGAGGTGGGAGGTGCCGAGATCACCAACCGAGATCAGGAGCTTTTCGGGATTGGCTGGCTATTATTTGAGATTTATTAAGGATTTCTACAAGATCGATGTGCCACTCACCAAGTTGACCCGGAAGGGTGCTGCGTTTTCTTGGAGTCCGGAGCAGCAGACCTCGTTCGAGACACTTCGCCGGAAATTATGCGAGGCCCCAATATTAGCCCTTCCGGAAGGGATGGAGGATTTTATGGTATATTGTGATGCATCGATATCCGAATTGGGAGCGGTGCTTATGCAGAGGGGGCATGTGATAGCGTATGCATCGAGGTAGCTTAAGCCTCATGAGTCGAGATATCCCACTCATGATTTGGAACTGGGAGCGATAGTATTTACCCTCAACATCTGGCAACATTATATGTATGGGGTTCGGTGTACGATATACACGGACCACAAGAGCTTGAAGTATTTGATGGATCAGGCCAACCTGAATATGCGCCAGAGGAGGTGGTTGGATGTGGTCAAGGATTATGATTGTGAGATCCTGTACCACCCGAGCAAGGCTAATGTTGTAGCCGATGCACTGACCCGAAGGACGGACCGCACCCCATTGCGGGATGTTTGTTTGAGAGTGACAGCGATGACCCCGGTGTTGGATGCTATCCGTGGGGCCCAGGCTGAGGCTGTAAGGCCAGAAAGCCAGAAAAGAGAGCGAGTTGTCGGGCTGGTATCAGAATTTGTTACCGATAGCTAGGGGCTTATGACTTTTCAGGGTCAGATATGGGTACCGTCCATGGGCGGAACGTGTACCATTTTGTTGGCAGAGGCTCATCGATCGAAATTCTCGATCCATCTCGGGGCCACTAAGATGTATTTGGACCTGAAAAAGGAATATTGGTGGCTCTGTATGAAGAGGGATGTCGCATTGTTTGTAGAGAGATGCTTGACCTGTCGCAGGGTTAAGGCCGAACACCAACGTCCACATGGTAAGCTGAAGCCATTAGAGATTCCCGAGTGGAAATGGGAACATATTACCATGAATTTCATCACCAAATTGCCAAGGACCGCGAGGGGTGTCGATGCAATTTGGGTGACTGTGGACATGGTGACAAAGAGTGCTTACTTTCTTGCTATCAGTGAGAGCTCTTCTACGGAGAGGCTGGCAGAGTTGTATGTGAGGGAGGTGGTATCGCGTCATGGAGTTCCGATCTCATTTGTTTTAGATCGAGATGTGTTATTTACTTCCACGTTTTGGAAGAAGTTTTACGAGGAGTTGGGTACGAGGCTGCATTTCAGTACCGCATACCACCCACAGACTGACGGGCAGAGTGAGCGGACGATTCAAACGCTCGAGGATATGCTTCGGGCACGTGTATTGGATTTCGGAGGGAGTTGGGACACGTATTTGCCCTTGGCTGAGATTTCCTACAACAACAGTTATCACTCGAGCATTGGTATGCCACCTTTTGAGCTGTTGTATGGGAGGAGGTGTCAGACCCCCATATGCTGGGGAGAAGTAGGGCAATGTGTGATGGGTAGTAGGAAGATTGTGCTTCAGACGATAGAGCAGATTCAGCAAGTCCGATAGAGGTTGTTGACCGCTCAGAGTCGCCAGAAGACTTATGCGGATAGGCGACGGTCTGAGTTCGAGTTCCAGATTGGTAATTTCGTGCTCCTGAAGGTATCTCCTTGTAAATGAGTGATCCGATTCAGGAAGAGGGGCAAGCTGGGGCCCCGGTATATTGGGCAGTTTAGAGTGATTGCGAGAGTAGGCAGAGTAGCATATCGTCTGGAGCTACATGCGGAGTTGTGCAAGATCCATGATACCTTCCACATGTCTTAGTTGAGGAAGTGTATAGCCGACGAGTCGGCGGTAGTGCCTCTGGAGGATATTCAGGTGGATGCGGGCCTAAATTATGCCGAGAGACCAATCGCAATTCGGGATCAGAAGATCAAGGTTTTGAGGAACAAGCATGTGCCATTGGTACAGGTTCAGTGGCAGCATCGGAAGGGGTCCGAGCTGACGTGGGAGTCCGAGTCGGAGATGCGACAGCAACATCCGTAGTTGTTTTCGGTATAATACTTCGGGGACGAAGTCTGCTTCTAGTGGGGGAGAATTATAACAGCCCGAAATTCAGGTTCAACCATTTAACCCATCATCTTTTCCAAGTTGTCATATTGGGTCCTTTGTGCTGAGTGTTAAGCTTGTGAGTACGTTTGGCGTATAAGGAGTACGCTGCGCGTACTCACGTGCTTATTTTGTATGTGATTCCATCCGGGTACGCGGGGCGTACCTAAGGTTACGCCGGGCATAACCGGCCTAGACTCAAAACCCTAATATGACTTGAGGGCTATAAAAGGAATGAGATGGTCTTGTCCCTCAGCCACCATCTTTTAGAAAGAAACCCTAAGAGAGCATTTCCTTCATTTTTAGCTTGGGTGTGGGTGTTCTAAGCTTCAAAGTGCCATTTCAAGGTGGTGAAAGAGAAG
The DNA here is from genome assembly GCF_051521515.1 of Lactuca serriola. Classification (NCBI taxonomy): domain Eukaryota; kingdom Viridiplantae; phylum Streptophyta; class Magnoliopsida; order Asterales; family Asteraceae; genus Lactuca; species Lactuca serriola. The sequence goes on along the minus strand of NC_136409.1, from coordinate 1,060,355 downwards.
AGGAGACCATTGTGCAGGCTAGAAGTTGGTGGCCAAGTGTGGATCTGAGGACTACAAAGGTTGGAGCTTCTTCCTGAGGTAAAAAGTTTAGATCTTGCCTTTGTGTGGTCTGCCTCTTGGACCAATTTATAGTGTTTTTGGTCCCAAGATGGAGACTTTATGAGCAAATAGTCTCCATTGGCCTAGATCTATCATATTCCAGGACTATATGAGTTGTATGTTCATAAAAATGCAATCTTGGACATGAATGTTGAGCCATGCATGAGATCTAGACTTTTGGTGGAGAAAGGAAAGGTGTTAGAAGGTGTGGGGAACCTTTATAGCCTTGCAAAGGCTTAATGAAAGACCCCAACTTTCGTATTTATGAAAGACCCAAACTTTCATACTATTCCAACATTATTCTTTAAGTTACTTCCTCAAAACATGCTACATGCATATTTATAAAACAATATTTTATATTGACAAAGTGATTACAAAGGATTGGATACAAACCGACTAAGTTTTATTACATTTCATATCTACCCAGGAATCTACTATTCATATACATACATGAACATTAAAATACATAGAAATAGTATTAACTATTCTAAATCTTTCAGCATTATAAAACTATATTGGATACTCATCACCTGCAATTGTTAAATATTGAGAGGGATAAGCGATAACGCTTAGTGAATTCAATAAATAGATACAATATAATCTTATGCCTTATATATATATATATATATATATATATATATATATATATATATATATATCAATATGACAGAAGCAAAAGGGAACAAGTACAACAATAGCATATGCGTATCATATGCCAGGCTTTCAATATCAACTCAAGATTTGATTCAATGATTTACGATCAATGAGACATAATGATTTCAATACTTGATATGCATCAATAAAGCTTTGGCCCAAATGGCACAGAAGACATATAATTTCTGATTAACATTTTGGTAGATTTCAGGCTTATAGCCCTGTCTAACCATTTGCCAATACCATAGAATAGAGTTCATTCTCTTATAGAGTCATCCTCTACATGGTCAGAGGCTACATACCATTCCTATCTAACCTTCTGCCAATGCCATAGAATAGAAGTCATTCACTTACGAGACATGTTCTACATGGCCAGAGGCTACATACCAGTACCACTGTGAATCTAAGTCCTTTTACTAATCACATGGTCGAAGGTATAACTTTGCTATTAAAAATAGCGAATAAAAATAACACGGGAAAATAACTCGGAATAATAACACTGAAAAGCACATAGCACATATAACACATAACATACAATTGTTCCTATATATTGAACTCACCCTAAAATAATCGGGTGTTAAAATAGTAATTTGAGCAGCATATCGGCTCCAAATACGGCTTTATTTGTTGAAAACTGGGAGAATTAGCTAAAAAAACCAGACTCTAAAAAGGTAGAGCTTCAAAACCGAAAAGATAAATTTTTCGGGCTTCACGACACTTCGGGGCGTGTTTTGGGTGTTAAAATTGACACCGGGGCTTTGGGGGATGTCAAAATCGTCAAAATATGGAAAAGGGGGCCAAAAATTGCAATTTTCTAAAATTCCTCGGCAAGGCTCGCAGGGTTCGCTGATCAGAAGAAGGAGTCACCGAGTGACTAAGCAACTTCGGACGACTCATCGCGACACAAATGGAGGGTTCGCTGATCAGAAGGAGGAGTCAGCGAGACAGATGGCAGCTCGCGAGAGGACCAGATGGCGCGCATGCGAGGGCTCTTGGTGGTTCGCTTCGGACGCAACAGGCGTCTTCGGATGCGAGGAGGCACCGGGTGACTAAGCAGCTTCGGACGACTCATCGCGTCACGCGTCGGATCCGGGCGAGGGTGAGTCACGATGTCGGAAACAAGGCAGACACGACATCGGACCAATCAGAAGGTTCCAGCGAGGCTGCGGTCCAATCAGAAATTGCCACGTGGATCAACACTATTCATGCGAAAATTAAATAAAAAATGTGTCAAATCTTGTAAAATCCATAACTTTTGCATACGAGCTCCGTTTTTGACGTTCTTTATATGCACGCGTAGCTAAAATTATGCTCTACAACTTTCGTTTAGACTTTGTCGGCAAATTTTGAGTTTAATTTTTTTTATTATTATTTTTAACAGACCCGTACAGGATAATCCATTAAAAATTCATAAATTCTTCATCCGACATCCGTTTTCATCAGACATTTTACCGTTGTACTACAAATGACGAGACCTTCAATTCTTGTTTAGGTTGTGTCGGCTAAAAATGACTTGATCTAAAATTCGAGTTTTTAGCTGTCTACTGCTAAGCTGAAACTTCAAAAAATCATAACTTCCCCATACCAAGTCAGATTTTGGCGTTGTTTTTATCGAACTTCTCGGTTTAACGAATAATACAACTTTCACTTAGATTACTAAGGCTAAAAAGTAGTTTATCAAAAACTCACTTTTTACGTCATTCGGCGTCGTGCCGGTTTTATCGCGGATCTTCGATTGGTCATAACTTCTTCGTTATAACTCGGATTTTGACGAGGTTTTCGCCTAAATGTTTCTAACAAGATTATCTACAACTTTCAATAATAAAATTTTACTTATTTCAAATTATATATTTTCGCTAAATTTTCATTATTTGGCTATTAATTGGAATCTCATAAGACTTCCAATATTTTATGAGTGATTCTAAACATAGTTTTACTTCATTTCTAGTAAAAACTATCTGTTAGAACTCAACACTCAATTTTATTTACTTTTAATAATAACAATACACAATTTTAGAATGTGTATGTTACACATAAAGGTTTCGACTTTATGGATTAAGAAGTATTAAAATGGCCAAATCTGGAATATGGGCTTATGTCTTAATCGTTTAAGACATTAGAATGGGAAAGTAAGAAACTGGGATCTACGTTGGGCGTAATCCTAGTATGCGCCGCATAGTGGGTCGCGTCCCCCGTTTCTAGAATACAAGGGTACGCCCCGCGTACTGCTTGCTGTTGACTTTTTTTGACTTTTAGTGTTTTGGTCAACATGTGGACTTTCAAGTCAGGGAGGGGTGAAATGGTCATTTACCCTTCTGTGGAATAGTGGAAAAGAATGTAGCATAGCCTTGGAAGCCGATAATAATTAGAATGATTATTTGTTGTGATTAGGTGGGGCTATGTCGTTGTTTCAAGATTCAGAGATATCGAGCACGTGAGATTCTAGACATTATACGAGGTGAGTCTTATCACTATACTGTACTTGGAAAGGTACCTATGTGTGACCGGAAGGTCTTGTATGCTATGAGTTGCATGTTTTGTATGCTATGCATTGCATGTTCTGTATGCGTTATGTATGTGATATGTATGCTATGTATGATATGGGCCGGAAGGCATTATGACGTGGACCGGAAGGTCAGGGAGTCATGAATTGGAAGAACGATACGAGTAGGACCGGAAGGTCTATTGGGACTGGGACGGAAGTCCCCTGATACACATGGACCGGAAGGTCGTGTAGAGTATGGCTTGGAAAGGCATATGTTTGTAAGGGTATTTTGGGGAACTCACTAAGCATTTATGCTTACCATTGTTGTGTTATATGTTTCAAGTATTAGCGAGGACCGTGGAAAGGTGTCGGCGTGACTCGTACACACTAGAGAGAGGATTTGATTTTTGTGATCTTGGGATACGATATGTTTTGATAACTATTGTTGGATATTTTACAAAATATTTTATGTGAAAATGGTTTTGACAAAATGAAATTTTTGTGTTGAAAATTACGTTTTTACACAATCCATGCATGTAATCACCTTGTTCCCCCTCAACGGAATAGAAACCAGGTCCACCAGGTAACGCTACTCGAACAGCCTCAAAACACAGTCCCGATAGACCTCCGATGCTCGTACCGACCGGTCGTCCGCAATCTCAACCTCTAGAGGGAAATCCAACATGCCTGAAGACTTCGGAAACTTTTTGCTAAGCGCAAGGGAGACAAATGATCAGGTGGCACCGGAATCAAACAACACCAGAACTAGGATTCCGTTCACATGGAACGATCCTAAACAAGGCACATGATATATCAAAATCATAGCATCATACTATAAAAGCATAAGGATAAGAAACCATACCCGTCACCACATCGGGTGCAGCGTGTGTCTCCTCGGCTGTCAGCTAAAACGCTCCGATCTGAACCACTAGAGCCTCCAACTTGACCTCCGGCCATCCACAACCCATCCTGTCGCTGTAGTCGGTGCAACTGTCAGCGCCGCTGCTGCTGCCAATCTAGAGCAATTGGCCTTTTTATGGCCCTTCTGATTGCAATGAAAGCAAATCTGGGCTGTCATCTGTATCGTCGGAGTAGGGCAGTACAATCATTTCCAAAATGCCCAACCATGTCGGACTTATAGCAGCCTGAACCCGGCCGAGTGCGACAAGCTCCCTCCTGTGACCGACCGCATTTTCCACAGCGGTCCCGCCCTGACTAGCCTTTCGGCCTACCATCGAATCCGTTGGGATTCTTCCCTGAAGCCCCCGCTGTCTGCCCCTCCTCTGTTTTCCTCCTCCGGATGTGCTCCAAACAAATCTCCCTCTCCCTAGCCCTAGCAATCATCGAATCGAGGGAAGGGCAAGCTGAAAAACTAACATTCTCCCGGATGTCAGCTCATAGCATTTCATGGTAGCGGGTCCTCTTTAGGTCCTCATCACCCGCATACTGGGGCACCGACAAAGCACTCTCCTGGAACTTGGCGATAATCTCCGCCCTAGTCTCCGTAGTCTGTCTCATATCCAAGAATTCCCTGATCAGATGTTGAAGCTCTACAGCTGGCACAAACTCTGCTTTGAACCGGGTCACAAAATCTGACCATGTTATAGCCTCAATAGCCGAGGCTCCCAGAGAGTCACCAACCGACTCCCACCAGTCCCTAGCCCGGTCCCTCAAACACCCTGTTGCAAATCATACCTTAGAACCCTTCGGGCAGAAGTTGGTCAGCTGTGCAGACTCAATGTCCGCAATCCATCGTCTATCAACAATGGGGTCCTTCGCCTCGTTGAAATCTGGCACACCACTCCCTCTGTAGTCCTTAGAGGACAGTGTGCGTGGTCCTGACTGGCTAGTCGTCGTGTCACTCCGGAACGCCCTGAGGAGATCCTTCATTAGCTCAATGATCCCCTCCTTGATCGACCCGAAGATAACCGACATCGCATCAAGGATACCCCTCGTGATCTCGGACGTAATGAACTCGCGTAACCCATCATCCACATGCTCGGATCCTGCCCCCGAGCCTGATCCTGACTCGGATCCTGAACCTCCTGCTCCATGTCACGTGACAACCATTCTGAAACAATAATCATATGAATGTCAGGGTCACATATACTTTCTGGGGGTCATACACACTTTCCATGTTTCCTGGTTCCATTTAGGCCCTCTTTGGTTCGAGTACGGATCCTCTGCTTTCAGTAGTACGTGCCCATACTACCTTCCACATCTATCCGTACTTTCCTCAAGAATTGCTTCGACTCACCAATTCCCTTTACCCGATACCCTTTCCACTGACCTCATCCTAGGCTTCCCTAGGACACTCTCCGCCCTACTCTGCACCATCATCTGCACTAGGAGTCCCCACCACCTCCCCTAAGTTAGTTGAAGCTGGTCAGAACCCCCATAGCACAAAGCAAGCAACATTTGTGCCTTATGTAACCAAATCAGGCATAACCTACACAGTCCATCCTACTGCTGACTAAACAGTCCTAGCATACAGCTTATACAACAGGCACATAAGGCATCCTTACCAGATCCTTAGCCCTACCTAGCATGCAATTCTCATAATCATATATCAGGCACACACGACATCCTCCTAGATCCTTAGTCCTATTCTAGCATGCAGTTCTTTGAATCAAAACCATATAACATAACATAACAAGTATGGGTATCTTTGGGAAAACTTACTTGAGCCCAGTCGGTCGCACGCATCACACACTTTGTCTTTCTTAAAATTCCTCAACTTAGACTTTAGAAAACCATTTTTCCATGAAAGATTTTTAGTCCCTCGGTTTGAGTCCAGACATCCCCGAGGGTGTGTCCGAATCCCTCAAATCAGGGCTCTGATACCAACTTGTAACGACCCAATTTTCAAGGCCAAAAATTTCATTTTTGAATTAACGCATTTAGCAAACATTTTGCCAAAACATTCTCAATAAAACATCCATTACAAAATAATAATGTTGTATTTCAAACCATAACATCATAAGTATTGAAAATCAGAGTTCAGTCCAAAAAAAACTTCTTGCGGAAACATGTGTGTGTGTATGATGTGCTGCTACATCGTCGGCTCTTTCCCCTTCGACGAAGAGGTACCTAAAACCAAAACCAAAATTGTATGCACAAAGCTTAATGAGTTCCCCCATCATACCACACACCATGCAATATCGTCGGTATCTTTCAACCAGTAACCTTCATCGGTATCTTTCAACCGGTAACCTTCATCGGTATCATTCAACCTGTAACCATCATTAGCATCTTTCAACCGGTAATCAACATCGGTATCTTTCAATCGGTAATTGGGGACTATTTCACCCCCTACTACTAGCATACAACCAACAGATATAAGCATACAGTCAGGCATATCTGGGTAGTAACCTACCCTTGGGTCCTAAGTGTTGGGTTTTGAGCATTCTAACACTTCCTAAGTGTACATGCAACCCTAAATACCTTGGATCTATGTTTTCTCTATTATACATGCAAATAAGAACTTCCAAGGTATTATCCTAATCTAGCATACAAAACAATAACTATAGCAAGATAGAATACATACCTCTTTGATGTAGAAAGTCTTCATGAAGCTTGAGTGCCTAGTGCCCCAAGTGTGACACCTCAAATGGTTCACACAACACCAAATACACATGGAATGACTTGAGAGAAAACCCACACTTCATGAAATCGGCTAGCCCTTCTAGTATACCCACTAGTGCCGATTTTGGTGAATAATATGATGCTTATATAGTGTTACAATTAGGGCAAACCCTAATTGTCATGACTTTCCATTTCCTTGGATCCATGGGTACAAATACACCATGGAGCATCCATGGACCATCCTATGGGTTTTAGCCCAACTTGATTATCCATGGAGCATTAGCCCACTATACAAGTATGGATGATTTACACAATCAACCCATATATTTAATTAGTCTTCTTTTGATCACTTAATTAATCCTAGATTAATTCTTGATCAATACTAATTAAATAATCTCATTATTCTTATTATTAATATACTAGAACTTATAATATATTAATAACCATAAGTGTCTTATTTCTCTCATTTAGTCTATCCAAGTGCATGATGCCATGCAACCCAAATGGACCATGCCGGGTCGGGTCAAGTCTTACCAAATATAGTTATGGACTTAGACATTAATCCAACAGTCTCCCACTTGGATAAGTCTAAAACTATTATTGCGTATGACTTCAGGAACCAACCGGCAATCGTAGCTCTCAAAAGCTTCTGTCGAACTCTGACCTTGTCGATGAACTCTGACCTTTGTCAGTGACTTGTCCATTAGATAAGGGATCATATATTCCTCCATTCTAGATATCATATGGACTGAGACATGGATTATAATCATTCTCTCTGTCCATTTGTTGTTTCCCGATTTCCGATTTATGACAACTGACTAATTGAACAAATCAAATCAGTCCTGGCCCGGCCGAGCACTTCCATTTGTCATCATCAAATCATCGAGGGGCCCACAGATATCACTTTTATCCCGAAGGTAAAAGGAACGGATAAACTTCGACTCATATGGCTTGTTCTACTACTTGTTGAATCATACACAAAGGCACGTTTTATAGCACCGAGTTACCAAATGCGGTTTCGTGCAATCAATGTACTATCAACTCATAGTAACAACTCATATCTCTAGGTTTAAAGAATATAAGATATTATCGTCTCATGATCACTCGTGATAAAATCCATGAAGTGATTCCAATGAGCGCGGGTTGAATCCAATACTCAGAACTTATGAGCACTCATGATTGTTGTAGCCTTGTCCAACACCTTAGACCTCTACAACCCATCATGACATTCTTAATTCATATCTACTTCCAAAATACGACCGACTGTGGATGGTTTGAATAACTTAGTCATTCCGAAAGAATAACCCAGTTTATTCGGGAAGTCAAAACATGTAAAGTGAAACACAATAATAATTGAATCCAATATGGTCTCAGAACTTATGAATATAAATAAAACACCTTTTATTTATCACCATATGATTACACATTATTCATTGTATACTGTTTCAGCTATCAACTTTAATCTTGAATTTAAAACAATAGTTGTCCCATGCTCCAAGCATGTACACTATGTTTTTCTCAAACACTGGTCATGCCATACACCAAGTATGCATACTATGTTTGTCTATGATCTTTACTTTGTGAACTAGATCAATTGAACATTACTTCAATGATTCTCTTTTCACACTCCCAAATCCTTACCGCAAATGCAAGAATTCCAAATTCATGCCATTTACTAAAATCTGTTAGATTCTAAACTTATATGCATTGATCCTCTCGTAATGATTATGCACAAAGTCATAAAGACTTGGCAACAATCATTACAGAGTATTCCAAAGGAGATCAACTCCTTGGAAATATCCTTCTTGCATTAAGTTTCCTTAATCTTACACAGATTGAAATTTCTAACTTTGAAACATTTCCAGATTCCATTCTGACTTATCACTTCTGAACAGGAGTTGCCTCCTTGCAGATTATGTCAATATGGTCCTTCCAGAATTATCACTATACTTCCAATTGTCCTTGAGCAACCAATCTTTGGTAAACCTTAGATTGTCCTCGACAATTGTTTAATCCTTTTAGTCATATCCAGTTCTAAACCTTTTCCCTTCTTAATGCCCCAGGCATTTGGAAAATTTTAGAACGGATGATTATAGCACATGTAATCGATCCTATATCCGAAGCATATGGGACACGATTCATGATGTCTCACATAAAGACTAAACCAGTCTTTTGCTATAACATTTCCATTTCAATTTGCCAAGTTCTCATAATTCAGATTATGAAAAGGGATGCCGTAATCATAATCGAATTTTAGAACGCAAATAATGGACCCATATACAGAATTTCCTTATGTTGAGCCATTCCAACATGAAATTCATATATATCCTTGACTAAATGATTAAAACCTCACGATCTAAGCTTATAGATTTCAGATGAAGTATAATTTCCTCTCCCTTAATTATAGCAAAACAACTTTTTCCCAATTGAAACTTTTGTTTTCTATAATTAACATTGCTAGCTTGCAATACTTATCATAATTATCATGCTCCCACTAACATGATGATTATTAGCATAACACTTATGCTCCCACTAGCTTTGACATGTACCCAGAAATTAGCTGGACTTCTAGAAATCAATACTTCATTGACTTTCTTACCAAAGTTCAGATTTCTGATGCTAGATTGTTTTGATAAAGCTGTATCAAAATCATACACCTTCTCTTAGATAGCACACTTGTGTATCTAAACAATTATGAAGAGGGATGCCGTAATCATAATGTTTAGACCTTTTTGCCACTTCTCACAAGTCCAGGTTAGTGTGCCGGTTAACCACACGCGCTCCACTAACGACTTTGAGAATGCAAATATCACAATTGCTATCTAGATAAAATCTACTTAGTGAAAGTGTTTCCTCACCATCATTTTCATGAATCGGAGAGAAACCTTATGACACTTAGATTTAATGGTGTATGTGTTCTTATCCATGTGAATTGTCAAAATCATAGTCACAAGACAAGGATAATGACAAATCCAAACTCATATGGACTGAACTCAATCTTAATTTCTTGCCACCTAGCAGCTCAAGGGCCTACCATTGCTTCCAAGTTGTTGTGCAACCAATTGAGAACTCTAAGAACTCATATGCAAAGCCAACTTTAACTGGAATGGGCACAGAATTTGTCAACACGATAGGTTATAAACCTCAAGTCGTGTGCTAGTGAAGAACTTCAGATTTTATTCTTGATTAGTTCTTGAGACTTTCAAGACCTTTAAGACTCCCACTGTCCTCTTGACCTATAAGACTCCCTTGTCAAACATCCAAGAGATAGTGCGGATTCTAATCAAGAAAAACACTTCACACAATTGGCCTAAGTTGGTCTTAGTTTTATCCAAAACATCACAACTTACCAATTTCAAATGTACAAGAGTAGAAAACTTTTACTCTTACATTTGACAAGTGTTTTAAACCTTCTTTAAGACATGTCACTCAAATTACAATCTTGGAGTATGACTCTAAGACTTGTATTGGAACGAAGTATGACTCATCTTCTTGATTTAACCATTTCAACAATTCAAGATCCCTCTTCTTAGTCATAAGAATGCACTAAGATTTCCTTAGAGAACTAATTGTGCTATGGTTTCTTGATCATTAAGATGATCACAAAACGGATACTAAAGTACTCTCCCATCTTTTCAGATTTGAGAAACTTTTATCCTTCTGCCTAAATTGATTCTTCTTATTCGCTCTGCCATACATTGGAACCTTTTTCCAATGTCTCAGAGTTACACTTAAGCTTGTAAGTATAATCATATTTACTGAGCTTTAGTAAACTATGACGAATAGTCTTACCAATCTTTTGTGGTGGACTAAATCAGTGCACAAAACTATGTACTCGATCCTTTAGTCCTTTACTTGACTCACACATCCATGTGAACAAGTAATTAGTCTTAATTTTTCCAAAACTTGAAAGTTCTCATTCATCATGCTATACAACTTGCATGATTCCAAGTTCCGGTCCAATTGAAACTCGGGTGATGAGAATCTTTCCTTATTTGGTAAATTTAGACATTACCACAAATGAAAGAATCAATTTCATATTTCCACTCTTGCTCTTAACGGAATCATATAAGCAACAATTTTTCCTCAAATGCCATTGTAAGGATATTTTAAAATAAATAAAATCAAAAATTTTCTTTTATTTTAAAACTTTGCGGAAAAAAACTTATCCTTACAATCCATATGAAAACTTGTTGTTATCTATTCCTAAGCAATATCTCATAACTCCTGAGAAGTAGCTCAAGAATCCGATCTTCAAACTACGCGATAGAAATCCATCTATGCGATCAGATTCAACATATTCTTTCTTTAAGTTTCTTCACCTTTTTCTTTGATTCTTAAAACATCACCATGTGACCCAGTCACATCATGTATCAAGCATCTCAGAATAGAAACTTAACAGAGTTTGATAGTGGAATCTACCTGAAGTAGAGTCAAACTTATTGACTTTAACATCCTTAGGTAAATTTGGCAGCTTTGCAACCAATGCCCCTTCCTTTGGCAATATAAACATATGGACCCTTTGATAATGGTACACGGGACTATCACAGACTTAGCTTTTCTCTTTACCATTTGGTCAACCGAGTTGACTATGGCCGATCCCTTTCCATTGGGAAGAGAATGCTTTACTGGATATCCAATGTCATCATTGTCAATGTCCATAAAGTTTTAGGAAGTTGATCTTAGCAAAGATCATTAAGGGTCTTGTCATAGTCTGTTTCATAGGTGTTCCAAAAGAACTTACTATGTGACTTAGAAAGTAGTTGAACCACCAACTTTCTCAAGACTTTGACACCCAACTCTCCCGGCTTGTCAATATGTGACTACATCTCCAAGATGTGACCACACCTAGACCTTGCCTTGCCAATAGGGCCTGAGTGACCTTAAACTTTTCAAGAACTTGTGGGTTGGGGAGAATAATTGGAGGAGGAGAAAGAAGTATGATATCCATGGGATATCATCTTCATTTAGGAAAGCTTGTTTCAAGAGATTTGGGAAGACCATAGGTGTCTATTACAGACATCTTTTGGGAGATATTCAAGATAGTTGATCTTAAGTCCTTAATATGACACCCAATATGAAATATTAAGGCTAGGACCCAACAAACTATTTTATAACTTAGAAGAGGTATGCCGTAATCCAAGCGATAAAATATTTGAAGGTAGGTGAATGACGATTCACCAATTTCCACCAAGATAAACGAAATGTATTATTAGGTTTTAATTGGTTTTGAAACTCCTAGATCTTTGAGATTCATTGAACTGTTCAATGGCATGTTTCAATCTCGAGTGTGCCCTTCAGGTTTTGTGACTGGGATGCCGAGGATCACAAAACAAGGTGTGAAGTAACCATGCAAATCACTTGGTACCCTTAATAAATTACCCCTCAATCGATGTGCCGGTTAACCACACACGCTCCATCGATGCTATGATAAATATTAAGTCACCCTTTACCTACCTTGTTAAGTCCAAGTTAGTGTGCCGGTTAACCACACACGCTCCACTAACGACTTAGACAAAGTGTAAAGTGTAATTTCATGGATTAGCACCTTATTCACATTTTTTCCTAAGTAACTAAGATTGGGTATTATTAAAAGTTTAGTTACTTAGTATTTTCATTAATACTTTTAATGAAGGGAGAATTCTAGTCCTGTCAAACCCGTTCGGCTAACGACCCTCCACCGGTCAAGCAAGCGGTGGGTGAGAGTGGACACCCATTAAGTTGCCATTTTATAGGCAACAACCTTATACCCACCTTATAGACCGGCTTCGTGAATGAGGCGTACTAGCGGTAAGACTGACTTTACTCTTATACATATATATATATTATTAACTTATAATATTATAAAGTATAAGGGTTGAATTTTAACTTTTAAAATTCTAAGGGCTAACTTGGAATTAAAGTATTCATACTTGAAAACTTTTCAAATTCCAAAACTTGAGGGCAAGTTTTGAAACTATTCAAAACTAATTAATTCCATAACTTATGTGTTTAAAGTAGTTTTAATCCAAAAACTCTTCAAGTTCCATAACTTGAGGACAAGTTATGGAAGACTTTAAACTAATAAAAGAACTAACTTTTTCTTTATTTTATAACTTATGGATTTAATTATGGTTACATATTTTTCTTTTAATGAAGTGACTCTTGAACTTCCATAACTTGAGGACAAGTTATGGAGTCATAAAAAATTATTCAATGACACAAGACTCTTCATTTTGTAACCATTGCCAACTCTTATGAATTTTATGAGTCTTTAATGTGACTCTTCATGTAACTTGAGGACAAGTTACACAAACACATTTTATACTCAACTCTTAGATTAAAATGGATTGAAAACAACTATTTCACTCAACATTTCTATTAATCTAAGCAACTCATAAGAACAAGATAATTCAAATCAAACTTTTTCATGTAATTAGTCTAAACCTTAAACTAATACAAAACATGAATCTATTGACAATTATCTTTGAAAATGGATTAGCATGAACATTACCACACCAAAAACAAGTTTATAAGTTCAAAAACAACTTAGGGTAATGTTCCTAGTCCATTTCTAGCCAAAAACCTCGAATATATGCTGTCTGGGGCTCCTACTCGGCGAGTGGCATCAACCTACTCGGCGAGTAGGATGATTTTACTCATGTACTCGGCGAGTTCATCAGTGGACTCGGCGAGTACAGTGCCCAGAAAGCCAGAAAATCGAGTTTTTCAGCATTTTTCAGCAATTTGCATCAAGTATAAGAGAAAGCAAGCCTAGGCTCTGATACCACTGTTGGGTTTTGAGCATTCTAACACTTCCTAAGTGTACATGCAACCCTAAATACCTTGGATCTATGTTTTCTCTATTATACATGCAAATAAGAACTTCCAAGGTATTATCCTAATCTAGCATACAAAACAATAACTATAGCAAGATAGAATACATACCTCTTTGATGTAGAAAGTCTTCATGAAGCTTGAGTGCCTAGTGCCCCAAGTGTGACACCTCAAATGGTTCACACAACACCAAATACACATGGAATGACTTGAGAGAAAACCCACACTTCATGAAATCGGCTAGCCCTTCTAGTATACCCACTAGTGCCGATTTTGGTGAATAATATGATGCTTATATAGTGTTACAATTAGGGCAAACCCTAATTGTCATGACTTTCCATTTCCTTGGATCCATGGGTACAAATACACCATGGAGCATCCATGGACCATCCTATGGGTTTTAGCCCAACTTGATTATCCATGGAGCATTAGCCCACTATACAAGTATGGATGATTTACACAATCAACCCATATATTTAATTAGTCTTCTTTTGATCACTTAATTAATCCTAGATTAATTCTTGATCAATACTAATTAAATAATCTCATTATTCTTATTATTAATATACTAGAACTTATAATATATTAATAACCATAAGTGTCTTATTTCTCTCATTTAGTCTATCCAAGTGCATGATGCCATGCAACCCAAATGGACCATGCCGGGTCGGGTCAAGTCTTACCAAATATAGTTATGGACTTAGACATTAATCCAACACTAAGGACCACTGTCAGGGAAACTAATCCCTACCATACACATAACATACTACCCAGATGAACCTCATAACCAACACATAACCAGACCAAGATAATTATCACAAAGACCATTATCTTCTAAATACCCCTTTTTGGTGGGTCGGCATTGTGGCCTTAGACCCACCCCTACTTAAAGGTAACCCACCTTAATTTCGTGCAGTGTCTGAACTATCCTCGGCGCAAAAGTCAACTCCCTACGACTTCTTGATCCCTACACAACAACCTTCAAGCCAACACACATCATATATAACCCTAAATAGGGTCAGTCCAAGTTCAGTCAAAGTCAACATTGGTCAAAGTCAACATCCAGTTGACCTGACTCGCTGAGTTGGCCTACCAACTTGTCGATTCCATGCTTCTCTAATCCCACACAAAACCCCAGCTCCACTCATCGAGTCTATAAAAAACTCGACGGGTTGTCCTTCAATCATAACATCGGGACCATCTTCATCCGACTCTTCGAGTTCCTTCTTGAACTCATCGAGTTCATCTCCAACTTAAGCACTTGACCAATCTATCACTCGCCGAGTTGTATGAACAACTTTTCGATTCCATCTTCAAAGGTTGGGAGATTGCAATGGACTCGTCGAGTCTGCTCATACCACTCGTCGAGTCCCATGGCTCCCAGGTCCCTTTTCACGTCTAAACCCATAAGGGACTTCCTTCCTAACACTTACCCATTCACAGAAAATGGTTTAGTGCACAATGGTCACTGGCTCGTCGAGTGCCAAGAACAACTCGCCGAGTCTAACCTTGACCACTTCCATACAGTCGATTTAAATGAGGTCTAACACACCAAAACCATAGATCTGCCTCCTAATGTCCATTTTATACGTAAAGTTCCAAACTTCATGCACATGCATGGGGTTTTCAGCTCAAAAATCCATATAAAGTTTCCTACAATGTGCATGGGCCTCTCATAGCCCCAAAGTTGGCACCTATATGCCATGAGACCCCTCTTAAGGCCCATATCTGAAGTCAAAACCCACTCAACACTTTCAAATCCGAAAAATGACTTAGAAATCCATAAAGATCCCAAGTTAAAGATGAATAAACACATAGATGAGTCAAGAAAGGGGTATTATACCTTGAAGCTACTGAAAATGAAGAAAGATCTCTAGATCTACAAGCCCCAACTCGATTTCCAAGCTCCTTTCTTCCTTCCAAGCTTTACAATCCACACAAGAACACCAAAAATGGCCTCAACTCACACACAAGCAGCTAGGGTTCGATATGAAGCTTTCAAGAGAGTGTTAGGGACAAGGTAGGCTGAGTTAAGTTATTTATATAGGGTGGAAACCCTCAGATTTAGGGTTTCACTTATTCAGCACCTACTCGCCAAGTTAGTCTCACGACTCATCGAGTCGGTCACTTAAAATGCCCGCAGCCACGTCCCTACTCAACGACTTGATCCTCCAACTCGTCGAGTCCCAGAGAAAAATACTTCGACTGAGGAAAACATACCAGGTGTTACATAAGTGTTTAAGTATTCCAAGGCTTAAACAAGAGGCTAGGTGAGTTTAAGGTCCAAGAATGACTTTATCTTGAGTTTATGTCCTGGGGACCACTTCCGCATGAGTTTACGGTCGTAAACTCATGGTATGAAGTACCATTTCGTTTCTTGAAGGCCCTAGTTCAATGGTGTATGGTTCTAGACTAAGTTCCAAGGCTTAGTAAGGGGTTAGGATGCATTTTGCCACACTTATAGGGGTTTATGGCCCAAGAACATGTCTTGGCCGTAAAATCTTTGGATCATGTGTTTCTTTATGATTTCTAGGCTCTAAACATGTTAAACCTAGTGTACAACGAGTTAGAACAAGAGTACTTACGATCTAGGAGCTTGAATGGTCGTTTTTGGCTAAGAACACACATGTGTGTGTACTTGGTGTTTTGGTGAAACTAAGAACACTTGAAGATCAATACTTCTGGAATGATTTCATGGATGGAATCGTGTAAGATCACTAGATTAATTAAGATATCAACTAGTTAGGACAATAAACTTACGTGTTTTGAAGATCGGGGATGAAGATCAGGATGATACTTGAGTGGATTTGGGCGGAAATCAGCAAAAGGGAAAGAAGGAAATGAACTAATGGCCACATATCGTCATATAAGGGTGGGGTTTACGGCCCACATGGAGTGTACGGCCGTAAACTACCATGTGGTGGCCGTGAACTCCTTGTAAAGGTGTTTAAGGCTGGTTTTTTGAGCTATAACTTCAACAGATAAACTCCAACACTTATCCCTTAAGTGTACCAGGCTCAACACGCTCAAACAGACTCCAAATTGTGCTAAATGATAGCAGAAATGAGTTTAACTTTCAATGAAGTGCTTGACTGTACAGGATAAAAAATTTCGGGTTGTCACAGCCACTGAGGCCCAATAGCATGTAAAAGCCATTGAGCATCCCTTAAGGATGTAATTGGGTCACAGGATGCTCAATAAATATTTAATATTATTTTTCGGCCCAAAAGTCATGTTAATGGGCCATGAAGGCCCAATAAGCATGATTAGAATCTTCAAGCCCAACAATTTGAATATTTACTTGTTTTATGTATAGTATAATTGTCGGAAGTTTGATTGAACAATTATTAAATCGCAAAGGCACAAAGCTTGTCGATTGTTTATAACGATATTTGAAAATATATGTATATTATTAATTCTATTTTCATAAGTTATAACTTGGTATTTTGACCCAAATATCTTAGTAATAAAGTAATTGACTCAAAAATATTGGTTTGACCTATTTAGCCCTTCTTTAATAAAAATGACAATCTTAGTCCCTTTTTATAAAAAAATGACATTTTAGGCCCTTAAACTATTTTGTAGACATTTTTGGCCCATAGACTTATTTAAATAATGTTTTTAGCCCAAAATTTATTCTTTGGCAGTTACAGTTCCTTTTGTAAAGGATTTTCATTTAAAGTCCAAACTTTTCGCAAATTTTACAATTTTTACCCAAAATCCAAAAACTTTGCATTTTTGATCCTTTTTGGCAAAAAGGATCATTTTAACCACTAAAATAGATTTATTTACACTTTTTACCCATGCTTTTGGAAAACTTACCATTTTAGCCCCATAAAACTAATTTTTTCGCAATTTTGGGCCTATGGGCCAAATAGCCCAAACTTTGGCCCCATTGACTACAATTTTCATTTCTAGTCCTTTGAAAAGCATATTATTCATAAAAGCTTCTATTTTAACTGCTTTGAATCTTTTGGTCTTTATAAAAACCGTAAATGACAAGTTTTCCCTAAACTTTTGCTTATTTGACAAAAATAGCTCAATAATGAGTTTTATGTTGTAACTTATTTATTTTAACCCTTATATGGTAGATTTTCTTAACTTGTTAGGTGTAATACATCTTAGATCATATATTTTTCCTCCTTGAACTATAGATCTCGAAAATTCCTTTTATTTTGGCACATAAATAACACATAAACACAAAAATCACACATAGCACACAAAAACACATAGATCTACACATTTTACTTGTATTCTCCCCCATAAAACATGTGATAACCAAAAATAGTGCGGTATGAACTCACATTTGCTTTTTTTTGGGTTTGAAGAAAGAAATGGAAGAGTTAGATGCTATTTTCGGCCCTAGAAAGCTTTCTAGGGTGGATCTCGAACTTAGTATGTTTCTAGGAGTATGATCACCAAAAACTTACTTAGAATGAGTGATCTAACATGAGAATGAAGTTATACAACTTTAGTGTGGTAGGACTTACCAATAATTGATGATTTTTGATGATGAAACTCTTCTTGAAGATGTTGAAATTCTCGAAAATTAGAGAGAAAATGTAAGAGTGTTCTTGTGAGTGTTTGATAGAATTTGGAAGAGTGTGGGTGTGTGTGATGGGTTTTCGGCTGAAGACAAGGAGAAGAAGAGGGAAGAGAGAGATAAGGATGTGAAGCATGCATAGATACATGCACTCTTTCAGGGATACCCATTAAATAATTATCAGGTGTCTTACTCCCACCAATCCACATTTTTCCTTTACTTTTCTTTTTCTTTTCTTCATTGGGCTGATAATTTGGGCTTCAGATGGATGAAGTTGGATTAGTTTGTCCCACTCTTGGTTTTGCTCGATTTTGTGAAGCCCAATAAATGTATTTCGTCCCATTGAGCTTTTGGGATGGCTCAGGGCCCAACTAGTATAAAAGAATGGTTCTGATGGCCCATTAAAGCCTATTAGATTAATTATGGCCCAATAAGGTCCATTAAGATGAATCAATTCATTTTTGGATACATCATGGCCCAAAATGTTAAGTTTCATGAAAGTGGATCCAATTAGGGCCCATTTAACGATCCTAAGCCCAAAATGGTCAAACTGGAAGCGTATTGGTCCATTAGGCCCAATAAGGAAATTACATCAAGAGACCCGTTGCGATCCTGGATCGAAAGACTACGACCTTGAGGAACAAGGTGGTCAGCTAGTGAAGGGGTAGTGGTAGCACCGAAAGGGTTCAGAGTGGACATAGGAAACCGAGGAGGAGATGAGGGAGCATTACCCAGAGTTATTTTTTGATTCAGTAGCAGTAGACTTCGTGGACGAAGTCTAAGTTAAGTGGGGGAGAGTTGTAACACCCCATTCCTGGTACGCATTTAAAACATTAGTTTTCTTCTTATTTTGGAAGCTACTCGACGAGTCAGTAACCCTAACTCGTCGAGTGGCAGCGATTCAGCACGTGAAGTTGGCGCGGCGACTCAACGAGTGCATATTCCTAACTCAGCGAGTCCGCCAGTCTGGATGAAGCCCTAATTTTCAGGGTGTGTAACCTTTTCAAACATCATTATAGCCCAAACCAGCCTTCTTCACTTCTCAAAGACTTATTCCTGAAACCTTAGCCTCCTTGAAGTGTGTGTGAGTGATCTTTGCCCTTGTGAAGGAATTTTTGGTGCATTGTTGAGCAAGAAGAAGAAGGGGAATTTAGAAGAACTCCAGGAAGAAGAAGTAGATCCCGATTATACTCCTCTTTGGCCATCCTTACTGGTAATAAAGCTTTCATCTTGATTATTGTACTACTAGATCTAGTTTGTCCCCAAATAGATGGTTTTGAGCTCAAAAACCCCAAATCCCTAGTGATGAAGCTTTGTAATCGAGCCATATCTCGGATCTAGCCTCTCTTGAGCTCCAGGAGCTCAAGAAGGTCACCTTTTGACAGCCATGGTCTTGTTTTAGTCAAATAACCCCCATAATAGCTGAGTTTTAGTGTTATTGGTTCATTTCAACATAAATAAACATAATGTTAGCAACTTTACGTGTTCAGATAGTCCTAGAAACTCAGATCTATGAATTGGATGCAATAAAGCTGATTCGAATCGAGTGAATAGAAACTGCATGCCAAGGACTCGACGAGTCGTTCTTCTTACACTGCGAGTCAGTTCGAGAGTCTTAGATCCCCGGTTCAATAGTAGCAAGTCTGTTTATTGAGTGGAGTAAGGATTTAGTGAGTTAATACATCGATCTGAGTGTAGAGGGACTCGGCGAGTCTATGCCCTGACTCGATGAGTCCAAGGTAATCTCTTTACCCATAAGAACAGACTCGACAAGTTGGTCATACAAATCGGCGAGTCATAGACTGGAGGTGTTATTATGTTGAAGGTAAACTCGACGATTTGATGATACAACTCGGCGACTCGGATGAAGGTTGGCACGATGTGAATAAGGAAGGGAAACTCATCGAATTGTGGATAAACTTGGTGAGTAGAGTCGGGTAAGGAAACAGAAGGAAAGACAGGGACTCAACGAGTCGACGGCCCAACTCGGTGAGTCAGTTTAACAGGTTGTTGACTTTGACCAGGGGTAAAATAGTCATTTTACCCTAAGATTAGTTATCAGTTTTTAATTAAGTGTCTTTTGGGAATTGTAGTTGGGGAGTTACCAGAGCAGCAGTTAGATAGTTCCCGATCAGCATTTTAGCAGACAGCCTTATGAAGGAGATTTTTCCTTCCAGTAGCAACGGGTCTATGGCCACAATGTTGGCCCGTTTAGATAGCAGTAGTTCCGGACTGTATTTTGATGCAGTAGTTCAGTATGCTTGATGTCTTTGTGATACAAGCATGTTATGTTTTATGTGTTCCGGTCTATAGTCCGATGCAGTATGCAGTATATGTGCTTATGTTACATGCTATGATTATGTTATGCTGTGTTCAGTCAGTGCCGGACTTCGGTCTGATGCAGTGGGTGAGGCCCTAGTCAGTTCCGGACTTCGCTCTGATGCAGTGGGCAAGGCCCTAGCCAGTTATGTACTTCAGTCTGATGAAGTGGGTAAGGCCCTAGTCAGTTCCGGATATCGTCCGATGCAGTTTCGGACTGCGGTCCGATGTAGTAGGCAAGGCCCTGGTTAGTTCCGGACTTCGGTCTGATGCAGTGGGCAAGGCCCAGTATGTGCTTATTATATTATTGTATGGTATGGGGTAGTTTGGCGGAGCTCACTAAGCTTCATGTTTACAGTTTCAGTTTTGGTTTCATGTACTTCAGCTAGCAAAGGGAAGGGCTCAGGATGATGGCATGGTACACACCACTGTTTAGCCTGGGAGTTAGACTCTGATATTTTGATATGACCTTGACACTAGTTTCGATTGGATAAATTTATTATAACATTTTAAGATACATGATTCATGGTTTTTATGTTTTGATATTTGGTATTATGGTTTAGTAATGTTTTCAAACAAAAAAGTTTTGGGTTGTATTTTTGGGATGTTACAAATTAAAATATGAGTAAAATTGTCACACCCCGAAACCGAAGGCGGAAACGTCTCGGGGCGGAGGTGACTTCATGGGAATATCATAACCAATGTACATAGTAAGCGAAGTAAAACACAAAGCATTACATTACATAGTTTTTATTACATTTGTTCAAAAGTAGAGTAATAGAAGTTTTATAGATACATAAGTTAATCAAAAGAAAGATGTGACTCCATATGCTTTGTCTTCTGCAAAAGAACGTGGGATACCTGTCTAAGGAGAACCTGAGAATACAAGCAGCTTAAAAATCAGCATAAAGCTGGTGAGTTCATAAGCGGTTTGTTTTGTGAAAAGAACGAGTTCCTTTAGTTTCCTGAAAAAGTGGTTAACCAAGAAAATCCCATATTTCTTAAATACAAGACCGATTGAATATCATAGAGTATAGTTTAATACACAAAACTATATATTGAGAATCATGGGATTACTATCCCGAATTAGATATAAAATAATTTGATATACGTGAATTGTGGATGGAAAGTAGTTTGAAAACCATGGGACTAACATCCCGTACTAGATACAAGATAGTTTGATATACATGAAAATATAGATTGAATACCATGATTGTTCTTGTGAATTGTAAAGTTTAGATATCTAAATTGTTACCTGTTTCTGGTTACATACTATTGTTACCCAGGAAAATCCTATATTTTCCTACTTATGTGTGTGTGTGAATTGTCTCCTGAAACTCTGATTATCCTTAAATGTACATTAGTTTTGTTACGTACATAAAACTAATAATTGAGTGCAAAGTATTCCTAATCTTGATTGCGAGTCCTTAACCATACTTCAGACTAGATATGACTCGGGCCAGGGCCAGTATCCTTTTTATGACTTTCGTCACCCTTGAACCTTTCGGTTTGGCTGTAGCTAGCAGCCAGGTGCGGGACTGTCAGTCCCGTATAGATCTATACACTCAAGTCACATTCTCCCTCCTGGAGATTCTAGTTACAGGGTTAGTCCTCCACTTTCTCGTGCCAAGGAAGTGTTACAGAGGACGTGTCTCGAATCTTAAGATTACTCATTACTTCTCGTGCCTAAGGGAAGTAGTATCTATGACTAACTAAGTTCTAATGGTGCCTGTCCTTTACACTCGAGCCTAGGTGTTTTATTAAGGACATTACAAATGTTTTATGTTTTCTAATGGTGTCTGTCTTTTACACTCGAT
This sequence comes from Lactuca serriola, assembly GCF_051521515.1. Classification (NCBI taxonomy): domain Eukaryota; kingdom Viridiplantae; phylum Streptophyta; class Magnoliopsida; order Asterales; family Asteraceae; genus Lactuca; species Lactuca serriola. The sequence goes on along the minus strand of NC_136409.1, from coordinate 1,038,037 downwards.
CCTAGGTGTTTTATTACAGACAGTACAAATGTTTTGTGATCTATATCATTATAAGTGTGAACAATCAATTATGAAATGTACAACATAACAATATATAATAAGAATTGAAAATCGGTTTGAACAAACACTCTACAAGTTAAAACAGTTTGTTAATAGGTTTTCAATTCTTAAAAAGGTAGGATTATAAAACCATTTAAATGAAATAATGTATTTAAGTACAAGATATTCTTGTACTTTTGCTTGTATTCTCCCCTGAAAACATTTAAAAACCATTGAAAAAGGGTAGGGGTATGAACTCACCGAACGCTGAATGTGTCGAATGGGATGCTAAACGTCGAATCGAGGCTTGAATACGAGCGAGGTTTCTATGTAATATTAAATAATACACAAATATATCTAATTAGATTTAAATTCACTAATTAGATACAATTAAACATTCCAAGACGCGAAAACACTCCATATCGAGTGTTTGGAGTGACCCGGGTGACGTTTCTGGACATGAATGGCTAGGATATGGAGTTTACTCTTCAAGAGTAAATTCTAAGGAGTGTTCATGGCCATATACACCCATCCCCATGAGTTTATGGCCGTAAACTCATGGTGGGTGTTCTTATGAGCTAAATGGCCTTAAATCAAATGAGGGGTGTTGCTAGGTTTGGTTCTAGGGCATTTGAAAGGGGCTAAATCAAATATATGGACTAATAGATGAGTTTACGGCAGTAAACTAAGTGTTTACGGCCGTAAACTCTCACCCACATCATTCTTAAGTGTTTTGAAGGCCAATGATTTATCACAAATGATTCTACTCAATTTTACAAGCCAAGGGGTTAGTTTAGGGCATCAAATGACACATATTTAGGAGTTTATGGCCCCGGAGCATAAGCTATGGCCGTAAACTCTCAAATGGAGGGTTTTTGTTATGTTGAAGGCCCCCAAATAATTTTTGGTTGGTTCTAGGATTTATTCCAAGGCTTATGAGGTGTGTAAGTTGCATTTTAACACCCAAAAAGGAGTTTACTCCCCATGAAATGGTGTTTACGGCCCAAGCTTGTTCTTGGGCAGTAAACTCATGTTTACTCCTCAAATGTTGAGTTTAAGGTGTCCTAAGTCCAATCTAATAAGTCCTTAAGGCATATCTAAGCTCCAATGGTGATTTGGACGGGTTTTAAGGCTCAAAAACCCCATTTACATGTGTTCACGGCCTAAGGCTGTTCCAGTGCCGTAAACACATGTTTATGTTCTTATTCCATGATTTGAACACGAAAATGAAGGTTAAGGATGTTATACTCGGAGCTAGGATGATTACCTTGGTGTTTTGAGGCTTGAAATGGATGATTTTGGATCAACAAGTTGGATTTGAAGAGATAGGTTAGAGAGAGAGTGAAAAGACTCCAAATGAGTCTTAATTCACTTTAAATATGGTTTGAATTTGATACAAGGTGGAATTCTACCCGATACCGACGTTAACTGATGCTTTGGGTCGCACCCGACTAAGTTGTCGTTACCTGATATGGTCGAAACTAAAATTTTTCTAATTACTAGTTTGAGACGTTTTCACATGTTTCCAACATGTTTGGATACTTACAAGGTCAAAATAAAAGTTTTAACTTAATTGACCTAGTTCGAAGACAGAATCGGAACAACTCGCTTAAGACGAGTTTTATTAACGAAACGGTTACGGTGAGGGAACAAAATTTCGGGTTGTTACAAAAATAGTGTTCGGTAACATAATATTCTAGGTATTCTGGTTTGTTAATTTAGGTGTTACTTCATAATTTGGTTTCGGGTGTTATTTTATCGATTAATCAGATGTTATTATTTACTTTGATAAATCAGAGCTAATTCATACACTTATGACTTTAATGTGTAAAGTTAATGTCTTTATGTAGCACATTCTAACATTCTATATTTTCTTTTATCACAACTTGATGTATTATTCAAAGAACTGTTCTTTATACTTTATTAGGAGAATGTATGATATTTATTATTATTGAAATGAAGTATATGATTAATAATTTTAATATTATAATATTCTAGATTTTATTTTATCATAACTTAATGTACAATTCAAAGAAAAGTTCTTTATATTTTATTTGGAGAGTCTATGATGTTGATTATTATTAGAATGTAGTTTACGCTTTATAATAGCAATATTCCAGTTTTTTGTCAAGTGTTTAATAGACAAATTCACATATTATTTTGATTTATGGTATTTAGTGTGGATATTCTAGTATTTTGTTTTAAAAGAAGCATGATGTATGTTTTTATGCAGATCAAGTGACAAGAATGACTAAATCAAGAGCAAAATATGTTGTTGATATTAAAACTAAGAAAACAATGATCATTCAATTGATTGATCATTATCAGAATAAGAAATAAAGGGCAAGGTAAAACATTAAACACATTAATGTATATGGATATTTGATATAAATACTCTAAGTTAACATATTATTAAGTGTTATACTCTTCTTTTCACTATATTGATTATTCTTAGAATGTACATATTTTTATATTTTATTTTTATTTGGTTATGAAATGATGCATCTGTTTTAGTTTTTTTGTGTTAATAAAGTTATGATATATGTTTTGATGTATTTGAAAATCTTGATTAAGAAACTTGGTACATAATGAAGGGAAGAGATCGATTGAAAAAGAAAGCATACGGTATCCAAAAATAGAATTGATGGAAGTTTGGAGATGTGTGGTGGTGAATGAAATTCATAAAATGTTACAAAACGTTTGATTTTTGTTACTACTTGACTGTAGTTTGTATATTCTAGGTATTTTGTTCTGGTAAATATTTGTTTACATTGATTCTACTTTTCATGATGCAGCCAAATTGACTGATCACCTAAACTAATTGAAGAAGCTAAGGAATTTGCAAAATCTAACCAACTAAAGCATCTTAACTTGGTGCAGGAAGCGATGCAGTGAAATGAAGATTCTTGATCTAACTGATAAAATATTTGCAGGAATATAATGGTTAATGAATTTAGAGCCTTTTCTCTTTGAATATTGGCTATGTTTTCTGTATTTGAATAACATGTATTGTTGAATGTTTGGTAAACAATAGTTATGGTTTGAAGGTTTGAAGATTGGTGAATATATAATAAAACAATATTGTGGTTGAACAATAGTTATGATTTAAATGATAATACATGTAATCTTTCAGATATTAGACGAGTTTAAAAGTAAAGTCTTTATGTAAAATATTCTATCAGAATAATATTTTACGTTTTATGTTATAATAACTATATTTATAATATTCTAATATGATAATTTCATGTGTTGTTCGTTATCGTTAATTGATGTTTATGTCTTTTTTAGAATTAATAGTTTATGTCGTGTAATGGTAGTAATATCTTTCACATGTTAGAAGAGTTTAAAATTAAATTCTCTATGTAAAATATTTTATAAGAATAATATTGTATGTTTTATATAATAATAAGTATATGTATAAAATTCTAATAGAATAATTTTATGTGTTGCTTGTTATCATCAATTAATGTCTATGTATTTTTTTAGAATTTAAGTCACTATTCAAGGTAACTTTTATAAGTAGAGTGTATGTTGTTTAAAATCATTAGAATGTTCTAGTTTATGATGTATAATGTTTATAATATAATAAAATAAAGTTCTAGGCTTTTTTAAATAAGTTCATTTATTTGCATGAAAATAATATGTATATATAGAATATTCTAATACAATTATGTTATATGTTATCAGTTTTCATACATTTAATATATATATATATATATATATATATATATATATATATATATATGTACATGTATTTATATATATAGTATTCTAATAGAATAATGTTATAGGTTATCCTTTGAATAAGTAGATTTATTAAATGAAAATAGTATATATATATATATATATATATATATATATATATATATATATATGTGTGTGTGTGTGTGTGTGTATAATATTCTAATAGAATAATATTATATGTTGTATGTTTTTATAATCTATATGTAGAATATTTTAATAGAATAATATTCTATGACATTGTAAGTTATAAACAAAATATTCTAATACAATAATGCCTAATTAAATTTTGGCTTTTTTAATATTCAATGATATGATGTTAATCTAGCTATTCAAAATATTCAATATTTTTATAATGTGTTTTTAATATGCAATATTAGCAAATTATATGTAATATTATGAAATTTAAGGGTAGTATTCTAAAATTATGATGTATGGAATATTTTGATATTAAAGTGTAATATTCTAAATTGTGTTATAACATATAAAATGAACTTATATTACATAATATTCTAATATTATACGTAATATTCTGAATTTACATAACATTCTATAAGAATAATTTAATTAGGTTGTCTATATTCAAGTTACAAATCTTATAGAATAATGTTATAGGTTGTCTGTATCTGTAGAACATTCTAAATAGAATGTAATACAAAATGATTATATGAACATCAAATATCGAACTAGAATATAACAATACATATCTAAGATATTAAAATAATGCACAATTTATTTGTAAATACCAATGTAAAAATAAAACTTAGAATATAGTGTTATCATTTTATTAAATTACCTCAAATACATCACTTGAAACCAAACAAAGCAAAATATAAACAAATTTACAACATCCCACTACATAAAATGAAACTCTCCAAGAAATTATTTTATTGCCACATTGTCTACAATTCCATTCAAGGCTTACCTAAAAATTTGTAACGACAGAAAACATGAAAGTTTTAGTTAATTTCATAACTGTATGTACCACTTTACAGTATGAAAGAGACCTGTTGGGTATTGGGATACATATCTAATGCAATAACTATGTTTAAAGTTGCACAAATATGGAGAACAATTTCATCAAGAAAGAAATAAGGAGAGTGTATGGAGTAAATTAAACCAACATCCTCATTATAGATTTCGATTCCAAAGATGAACCAAGTCCTCATCATCCATAAACTACTTAGTCATTTTAACTCTTTATGGAACAAGCACCATTGAAACCAACATGTCAATATACTTCTTGAAGTTCTCATCATTAATTAATTGTGGCAAGATATGGATGATATGCTTCTTCCAACATGTGCGGTGAACATTTGCATCGATAAACAATTATATGTCCTTCACTCACTGACAAAAAGTAGAAGTAAACCAGTCATCACTAAGTTAATAAAAAATCATCTTGGAATTTGGGGTCAATATCATTAAATAGTAACAATGTTTAAGGGTGGAAAGGAAGGAATGATATATTTGACTCTACATCAGACTCTTTATTCATTCATGACTTTCATCAAACAGCTAGAGTACATGTATAATGTATGAGAATTGGCTCAATAACAATAATAGTACATACCTAATTGATTTTAAAGAATGAGGACAATATAACTCGAAGATACGTTGTTTTTGCTTGCTTCTCTTCAATAGCAGAAAAAACCAAAAGCATGAAATTGATAATCATTGACTGAAATCAAATAACTCAAATCATCAATCAGATGGAAATCGATATCAGTTGATGATCGATTACCAATATTGATGAATGGTTTACAGTTTGAAAGATCGATAGTAATTTTTGAAGATGAAGATTAGTAGAAATCGTCTGAACACTTGAACCTCTAGCTTGGATGAAATTGATGATCATAGAGCTAAAATCGATAACAATATTGTAATTAGTTGTTGGTGTCGATAGATGAACATGAACCTCAATCAATCAGATTATCAATTGGGGATGTAGAAAATGAAGAATGGACGAATTAAGGAGACAGAAGATCGATCAGATTGAACTGGAGAACAAGGAATATTGATCTAGTAAATATCTTGGTAGAAGAATTGAATCAGATGATTTCTTGTTGAAGTAAATGACATTAACATTATATTTGATCATCTTAATTTTAACCTAGAGACTAATCTACCACTAATTAACTAATCAATTAGATTAATTAGTGTTAATCACGCTTTTTATGAGCCACAATATTAGTTTTGATCAAAGGAAAAGATTTGGTCCCCGTGGCTCACAAAATATAGGTGGTCTCAAATGTGTGTATATATATATATATATATATATATATATATATATATATATATATATATATATATATATATATATATATAGAGAGAGAGAGAGAGAGAAAGAGAGAAAGACAGGGATAGTTAGTTTCGAATGTTTGTAGCCACTATTGTGTGCATGTGTGCACCAACGAGAATTGAGGAAATTATAAAAAAATTAAATAAATTAGTTAAGGGTATTATAGTTGTCACACCCCGGCCGTCGGTGGAAACACCGGGTAGTGTAACGTCATTTTTCGTATCACAGTTATATAACATACATTGAACAATACTTAAATAAAATACATACCTTTATTGATGATTGAAAGTTACATTATTGTTTCTCCTAGTATTTATTACATAATATCCGACTATGACATACTTCTTAAAGAACAGAAAGATACTAGTAAAACTTCTCCTGTTCGAATACATACCCGTTTTTCAAGTTCCTGAAAACACATGCATTTTAAAATACGTCAACATAAAGTTGGTGAGTCCACAGGTTTTGACTCCATAAAATAATACATTTTTACACATTCAAAAGCATAGTTTTTAAAGTATCATTTTGACTCTCCAACATTAGGTATAATTTTATACTTATCAATTAAGTGTTATACCTAAACATTTCTTAATCTTAAGGTATAAGTAGGGGAAAACTTATACTTAACCTTAATACGTGTATACGACAAGGTATAATGTTTTTAACAATTCGCTACCATGAGCCTGTAACCGCTGCAATGACATAATACCTCTGATAGAACAATACAGTCATGATTTACCATGAGAAACAACACCATACGCTTCAAAGATGCTGTCAAACTCTGATCTTATCAGTCCTGTCCTTCAGATAACGGATCGTACAGTCCTCTGTTCAGATATCATGTGGACACAATCACAGGCCATCATTTAGTTTCTCGATCTTAGATTTATTCGACATAGAACTCAATTGAACACATAAATTCACTTCTGACTGGGCCTGGCACATAAGTCAAATCAAATCATCGAGTGGCCGAGATATCGCTTTTACCCTCTTAGGATAAAAGTAACATATAAACTTCGACTTATATGCATTTACTTATTCTCCAATCAATCATACTCAACAATGCGTTTTATAACATCAATTTACTGATGCGGTTTCGCATCATTAATGTACAACCAATTAACAAATAACAAACCATATATCTAGGTTTTAAGACCATATGATATTATCATCTTGCGATCACTTATAATATATATGTATGTATATATATATATATATATATATATATATATATATATACCGTAAAGTGATTCCAGGAGACACGGGTTTGTTCCAATGCTCAAAACTAGTTCATAGGAACTCATGAACGTTGTAGCAACCTCTTGCTATGTCCAATACCATTCAGACAATCTACATACCAATTCATGACAATCTTCTTTCATATCTACTTCCAACATATGAACGATTGTGGACCATTTGAATAATTCGATTATTCTTAATAACTTAATTATTTAGGAAGTCAAAACATGCAAAATGAAACAATAGTTAAACAATTAACACAATACAGTAACTTTACTCATAAATAATACTCCTTTATTTAATCATCAAATGTCAATTACATTTATCTATTATAAGTTTCTAAAACTATCTAATCTAAACTAATGTCATCCTTCAGCCCAATACTCCTAGCATGCTGTATGTGCTTAACCCTACTCAGTCCCTTCGTAAGCGGATCTGCTGGGTTATCTTCTGATGATATCCTCTTAACCACGAGATATCCTTCTTCTACTCGATGTCTAAACAAGTGATATTTTCTGTCGATATGATGAGACCTACCATGATCCCTCGGTTCCTTGGTCAAGGCAACCGCTCCTTCATTATCACAGAAAATTTCCATAGGCTCCTTTATGGCAGGTACAACTCCAAGATCACTGATGAAGTTCTTTAACCATATTGCCTCCTTCGATTCTTCGCTCGCTGCAATGTACTCTGATTCGCACGTCGAATAAGCTATAGTTTCCTACTTGGAACTTTTCCAAGTTACTGCTCCTCCATTCAGGGTAAAGACCCAGCCCGACTGCGAACGGTAGTTGTCCCTGTCGGTCTAAAAGCTAGCGTCACTATACCCTCGCACCTTGAAGTCATCATTCCCTCCGAGGACTAAGAACCATTCCTTCGTCCTCCAAAGGTACTTAAGGATATTCTTGACCGCAATCCAATGGGCTCTGCCAAGGTTCCCTTGATATCTGCTAACCATGCTCAAAGCAAAGGCTACATCAGGGCGAGTACAAGTCATAGCATACATGATTGAGCCAACTGCGGAAGCGTATGGTACTCGGCTCATTTCTACTATTTCAGCTTCGGTACTCGGACTTTGAGTCTTACTCAACTTGGCATTACTTTGTATTGGTAATTCTCCCTTCTTCGAGTTTTCCATACTAAAACGTTTTAGTACCTTATCTAAGTAAGTGTTCTGACTAAGTCCTATTAGTCTCTTACTTCTTTCTCTCGCTATACTTATTCACAAAATATAGGAAGCCTCTCCGAGGTCCTTCATAGCGAAGCACTTCCCGAGCCAGGACTTAACCTCCTGCAGAGTTGGGACGTCGTTTCCTATGAGTAGTATGTCGTCGACATACAGAACGAGGAAGCTTACTATACTCCCACTGGCTTTGACATATACATATGATTCATCTTCGCTTCGTACAAATCCAAACTCTTTAACTTTCTCGTCGAAGAAAAGATTCCATCTACGAGACGCTTGCTTAAGTCCATAAATGTATGTATATATATATATATATATATATATATATATATATATATACCGTAAAGTGATTCCAGGAGACACGGGTTTGTTCCAATGCTCAAAACTAGTTCATAGGAACTCATGAACGTTGTAGCAACCTCTTGCTATGTCCAATACCATTCAGACAATCTACATACCAATTCATGACAATCTTCTTTCATATCTACTTCCAACATATGAACGATTGTGGACCATTTGAATAATTCGATTATTCTTAATAACTTAATTATTTAGGAAGTCAAAACATGCAAAATGAAACAATAGTTAAACAATTAACACAATACAGTAACTTTACTCATAAATAATACTCCTTTATTTAATCATCAAATGTCAATTACATTTATCTATTATAAGTTTCTAAAACTATCTAATCTAAACTAATGTCATCCTTCAGCCCAATACTCCTAGCATGCTGTATGTGCTTAACCCTACTCAGTCCCTTCGTAAGCGGATCTGCTGGGTTATCTTCTGATGATATCCTCTTAACCACGAGATGTCCTTCTTCTACTCGATGTCTAAACAAGTGATATTTTCTGTCGATATGATGAGACCTACCATGATCCCTCGGTTCCTTGGTCAAGGCAACCGCTCCTTCATTATCACAGAAAATTTCCATAGGCTCCTTTATGGCAGGTACAACTCCAAGATCACCAATGAAGTTCTTCAACCATATTGCCTCCTTCGATGCTTCGCTTGCTGCAATGTACTCTGATTCGCACTTTGAATCAGCTACGGTTTCCTTCTTGGAACTTTTCCAAGTTACTGCTCCTCCATTAAGGGAAAGACCCAGCCCGACTGCGAGCGGTAGTTGTCCCTGTCGGTCTGAAAGTTGGCATCACTATACCCTCACACCTTTAAGTCATCACTCCCTCCGAGGATTAAAACCATTCCTTGGTCCTCCGAAAGTACTTAAGGATATTCTTGACCGCAATCCAATGGGCTCTGCCAGGGTTCCCTTGATATCTACTAACAGGCTCAAAGCAAAGGCTAGATCAGGGCGAGTATAAGTCATAGCATACATGATTGAGCCAACTGCGGAAGCGTAAGGGTACTCGGCTCATCTCTGCTATCTCGGCTTCGGTACTCGGACTTTGAGTCTTACTCAACTTGGCATTACTTTGTATCGGTAATTCACTCTTCTTCGAATTCTCCATACTAAAACGTTTCAGTACTTTATCTAAGTAAGTGTTCTGACTAAGTCCTATTCGTCTCTTACTTCATTCTCTCACTATCCTTATTCCCAAGATATAGGAAGCCTATCCGAGGTCCTTCATAGCGGAGCACTTCCCGAGCCAGGACTTAACCTCCTGCAGTGTCGGGACGTCGTTTCCTATGAGCAGTATGTCATCGACATACAAAACGAGGAAGCTGACTATACTCCCACTGGCTTTGAAATATACATATGATTCATCTTCGCTTCGTACAAATCCAAACTCTTTGAGTTTCTCATTAAAGCAAAGATTCCATCTGCGAGACGCTTGCTTAAGCCCATAAATGGACTTCCCAAGCTTGCACACTCTATTTGGATGCTTTGTATTGACAAATCCCTCTGGCTGAGCCATGTAAACATCCTCAGCCAACTTCCCATTAAGGAAAGCAGTCTTGACATCCATTTGCCATATCTCATAATCATGAAAAGCGGCTATGGCTAGCATCACCCTAATAGACTTTATTTTCGCAACTGGTGAGAAGGTCTCATCATAGTCAACTCCGGGAGTTTGAGTAAAGCCCCTCGCAACCAATCGTGTCTTTTATGTGTGTACATTCCCATCCACATCGGTCTTCTTCTTGAAGATCCATTTACACCCAACGGTCTTACGTTCGGGCACATTATCAACCAAATTCCAAACTTGTTTGTCATACATGGATTGAATCTCGCTGTCCATTGCCTCTTTCCATTTAACAAACTCCGGGCCTACCATGGCTTCGTTATAGCTATTAGGTTCATCTAGATTTATTAGTGTACCATCCTTAATATACGTGTCCTCTTCGGTAGTAATATGAAAACCATAAAACTGAGGTTGAACTCTAACTCTTTTAGAACGTCTAAGAGGTAAGGACTCGTTAATTAGTTCAACCGGAGTTTCCTCCTCGGGTTGAGCGCCAGCGGAAAGAGGTTCCTTCATCACTCGATTCTTGAATCTCTTCAAGTTCGATCTGCCGACCACTGTCTCCTTGGCTTATGAGTTCTCACTCTCGGAAAACCCCTCTCCTCGCAACGAAGACAACATTGTCATTCGGTCTATAGAAGATATATCCAAAGGATTTCTGCAGGTAGCCGATGAAAATACATCGCCCACTACGAGGTTCGAGCTTGTCGTGAGTATTTCATCTTACGAAAGCCTCGCAACCCCAAACCTTGATATGTGCTAACGAGGGAGCTTTCCCTGTTTACATCTCGTGAGGTGTTTTGGCAACCTTCTTAGTAGGGACTCGGTTAAGTATATGGGAGGCAGTCTCTAAGGCATACCCCCAGAATGAGATAGGTAGTGAAGCATGACTCATCATAGAACGAACCATGTCTAACAAGGATCTATTACGCCTTTCTACCACACCATTCAACTGCGGTGTCTGAGGTGGCGTCAATTGCGAAACTATTCCGCATTCTTTGAGATAGTTGTGGAATTCAAGACTTCGGTACTCTCCTCCTTGATCGGATCGAAGCATCTTGATTTTCCTGCCCAATTGATTCTCCACTTCATGTTTGAATTCTTTGAACTTTTCAAATGTTTCTAACTTGTGCTTGATTAAGTAAATATACCCATATCTACTATAATCATCGGTGAAAGTCACATAGAAGCGGTTCGCATCCTTTGTGGTGGATCTAAAGGGTACACATACATCGGTATGTATGAGATCCAATAAACCCTCACCCCTCTCACAAGTACCAGTGAAGGGTGAGTTGGTCATCTTTCCAAGCAAATAAGATTCACATGTGTCATCTTCCCTAAGGTCGAATGACTCCAACACTCCATCCTTTTGGAGTTGCGCTATGCGCTTCTTGTTGACATGTCCAAGACGACAATGCCACAAACATGCTTTATCCATACCATTGGAAGAATCCATGCATAAAACATCATTTCCTAAGTGATCTGCAATCATAACAGTCTCATAAATTCCATTACAAGGCATTGCTTCAAAATATAAAACACCATTTAGATAAGCATAAATCGAACCATTCTCATTATTAAACAAATATCTAAATCCTTGTCTAAAGAAACCATGAAAAGAAATGATGTTTCTTGCCATATCTGGCGAGTAGCAACAATTATTTAAATCTAAAATTAATCCATTACTAAGCACTAAAGAATACACTCCAATCTTGGTGACAGGCGACGATCTTCTGTTTCCCATGATTAGATTTATTCTTCCATGCTCCACATCCCTATTTCTTCTTAGTACCTGCAGTTCAGAACAAATGTGGTAACCACACCCGGTATCAAGAACCCAAGAAATAGCATGAGATGAATCATTAGATTTAATTGTGTAAATACCTACGAAAGACTGCTTGATCTTTCCATCCTTGATGGCTTGCAAATATTCTAGGCAGCTTCTCTTCCAATGCCCTATTTTGTGGCAATGTTGGCACTCTGCCTCCTTTGGGTTAGGGTTCGGTTTAGCAGGATCAACCTTGGTCCCACTAGAAGAAGAACCATCTCGGGACTTTCCCTTGCGGTGGCTCTTTGATGGAGCCTTCCTTTTTTTTTCCCCTTCCCTGCCCTATAGCCAAAACAGGAGCAGTGGATGGATTGGGAGTTTGTGCAACAGACTTGTCCTTAAGGTTGCTCTCAGCAACCCTTAGGAGCCCTGGAAGCTTGCTTAGGGTGACGTCTTCCTTGTTCATGTGGTAGGTCATCCTAAATTTGTTGTAACATGGAGGCAAGGAGTGAAGGACCATGTCGATAGCCAAGTCTTCCCCAAAGTCGACATTCAACTTGCGAAGACGATCGACATACCTTTGCATCTTTTGCAAGTGAACGGTTAGAGATTCTCCATTACCCATTTTAGTAGTGATCATGTTAGCGAAGATCTCATAACGTTCCAGCCTCGTGTTTTGATGGTATCTCTCCAATAAGTCTTGATGCATCTCGTACGGATACATGTCCTCATAAGACTTTTGGAATTCGGCGTTCATTGTGGGTATCATGATGCAATGAACCTTCGTTGCATCATACTCATGAGTCTCAAAAGCAGTCATTTCAGCCGAAGTAGCGATTTATGGATTGATCTTTTCGAGCTTCTCATCAAGGACATACTCCTTGTCCTCGTAGCGAGCAATCGTGCGAATGTATCTTATCCATTCGCTAAATTTCGTTCCATCGAAAGTCACCTTTTGGCAAAGGCTCATTAACGTGAACGAGCTAGCAGCAACATTGTTTGCGTTCGACATCTACAAGTAGAAAAGAAAAAGTTTTGATTAGAATTGAATCCCTAATTATCACCCAATATGAAAAATTAGTGCTAGGATCCAACAACATTATTTACATATTAGAAAAGGGATGCCGTAATCCAACATGCAAACAATTTGAAGGTAAGTGAATGACGATTCACTAAGTCTCCACCACAAAACATAACCTTAAGTTTTATTTAGAATTCCTAGATTTCGATGAGATTCATTGAACTTTTCAATGGCATGTTTAAATCTCGAGATGTCCCTCTCGTTTGTGGTTGGGATGCCGAGGATCACAAAGTGGGTGTGAATAACCATCCAAATCTACATGGTGCCTTCATTGTTACAATCACCTATTCGATGTGCCGGTAAACTACACACGCTCCACCGAACTATGATAAACAATGAATCACCCTTTGCCACCTTTGCTTAGAACCAATTAGTGTGCCGGTAAACCACACACGCTCCACTAACTTCTTAGCAAGGGTGCAAAGTGTAATTTCATGGGTTTGCATCAATTCACTTTTCCTAAAGTAACTAGGATTAGGAATTTGAAAAACATGTAGTTACTTTCTTTTTCAATATTATACTTTTAATGAGGAAATAGTATTGCTCTATCCTACCCCTTCGGCTAACGACCTCCACCGATCAAGAAAGCGGTGGGTGTGAGTGTACACCCATTAAGCGCCATTTTATAGGCAGCAACCTTATACCCACCTTATAGACCGACTTCGTGAATGAGGTCTACTAATGGTAAGACTAACATTTTAATTATACATATATATATATATACATATATATATATATATATATATATATATATATATATATATATATTAAGCTTGTAATTATATAGTAGTATAGGGTTGAATTTTAAACTTGTAAAATTCTAGGGTTTGAAATTTAAATTGTCTAAATTAAACTTTTAATCACAAAACTTAAATTTCAAAACTTGAGGACAAGTTTTAAACTTTTCAAAACATAAGGGATCAAATAACAAATAATTTAAATTAACCATTTAATCTCATAATTATCCATATTTGATTTATTTAAATGTTTCTTGCAAAACAATTTACCAATTTAATTAACATATTCAATTAATATCATATAAGGAAATTATTATTCAACTAATTGGTAAATATCTTTTGTTAGGTCAAGAATATACTCACATATATGTTAAAATTTGAATTTTATTGACCCATAAAGGTTAAGGCAGGTTTCCTTAAGAAAAACAACAAGAAATCCCGAAACTAGCTCCTTCTGACGCTCGAACTCGCCGAGTACCATAATGGACTCGCCGAGTTGAGGCCTACTTGCCGAGACCACTATGGAACTTGCCGAGTTCATCAGGCAGAGGGACAAAATCGAATTTGGCAATCAACAAGCAATCAATTAATGCATCAGTTCAATAGAAACCAATCAAGGCTCTGATACCACTGATGGGTTTGAGCCATAAGAACTTTCCTATGTGCACATGCAAACCCTAATGCTTGGATCTAGGTTTCTCTAATTGAACATGCAATGTATCCAAGACTTATATTGATAGATCTAGTGTAAACATTCAAATCATAACATATGAAATCAGATCTAAAGGAATACCTTGAATTGCTTGCTTGAATCTTCTTGTCTTTGGAACTTAGAGTCACAATTGTCACTCCTCTAATGGCTTACAAACACCAACTAGCAAGAGGATGATAATAGAGAGAGAGGAGGGTGAGAAAATTGGTTCTAGGGTTTATTGGGATGCAAGAGTGCCGATTTCCTCCACCCTAAGGGTCTATATATACTATTGGCTACTAGGGTTACACCTTAAACCCTAATTGAATAACTTAGGCCCTAAGCAATCCAATAATCCCTATGGACTAGGCCTTGGACGATTTCTAGGTTTCTCTAAACCCTAAAATCGTCCACCCTCTTATCCTTAGAGATTCATAGCCTAAAATACAACTATCACACATTTGACAGTTTATGCCCTTTTATTCAATTAACCTCTTTAAGTCACCAAATTAATTCCTAATTAATTTATGACTTATATTAATCAAATAACAATATTATTATTCCTTATATTATTGTCATAATATATTAATAATATTTTTTCTCTCATAATAAATCATCCTGTCAAGTTGCTATGGTGAAGGCAAGCCAAAAGCACCATGCTCAACCGGGTCAAATACTTGCCAAATATAGTTACAGCCTTAGTCACTATTCCAACAAAAACTTGGTCTGATAAAGCCTTTGTCAAGAAGTTCTTGTAGTTTGCTAGATATTTCTTGCATTTTGGATGGAGCCAACCGATAAGGAGATTTCGCTACTGGTGTTGCTCCTATAATTAAGTCGATTCGAAACTCAACTTGTCGAACGGGAGGTATTCCAGGTAGATCTTCAGGAAACACATCAGGGAAATCACATAGTTGAGGTATGTCCTTGATTTCTTTTATCTTTCTTCTCTTATCTACAATGTGGGCTAAGAATGCGCTACATTTCTAATGTAGATATTTCTGGGTCTTTGAATAAGAAATGACTTTGAGGTTCTTCCCAGATTTATCACCATAGATAATCAGGGCTTCGTCGTTTGGTAAGGGTAGTCGTATGGCTTTCTCATGACATAAAATTTCGGCGCGGTGTGAAGATAACCAATCCATGCCATTATGACATCAAAACTACCGATAGGCATTGACATGAGGTTGACGTGAAAAAGGTACTTAATAAGAGTTAATAGACAATTTTCTAGGGTTTCATATGTTTTCTCAAATTTTCCGTTAGAGATTTCTACTTCGTAGATTTCTTTTAATTTTCTAGACTTATGACTTAACAATTTTCTAAATGTCGGAGTTATAAAACTTCGATCTGCTCCAGAGTCGAAGAGTATGCTAGCGTATAAATTATCTATGAGAAACGTACCAGATACAACTGAAGGGTCCTGGATAGCCTCTCCGCTTCTGATCACAAATGCCCTGCCACGTCCTATGCCTCCTTGACTCCTTAACTTTGGACATTCTTTCTTGATATGTCCAACTTCTCCACACTCATAACACTTTCTTTCTTCACCACGACCTGTTCTAGTATTTGTTTGCTGATTGACTGTTGCAAGTGTTGTGCTCCTGCAGTAACTAGCAGTGTGCCCCTTCTTTTTGCATTTCGTGCAAACAAAACAGTCACCTGGGTGATGACGGTTCCAGTGGTTGCACCATGCAGACTTTGGTTGAGTAGGTACTGCTATTGTGGCTGCGTAGTTGGTTGCCACTTCTTGTCTTTTCTCAGATGATTATTTGGGATTCTTCTTATTAAACTTGCACTTGTTTGTTCTAGCTTTGGGAGACTCGGCCTTTGAGACCACTTTTGTTCCTTGGATATCTGTGAGGGTTAGCTGATGAGCTATCCTCTTGGTGTTGTCATAAGTCATAGGCTTTGATGCGATCACCATGCCTTTGATTTGCGATACTAAACCTCATATATATCGCTCAATCTTCTTTTATTCAGGAGTTACAAGTGTTGGACACATTACTGCAAGGTCATTGAACCTAGCAGTATAAGCTTTTATCTTTGAACCCTTCATGGTTAGGGTCCACAATTCTTGTTCCAGCTTATGTATTTCCTCCCTAGGACAATACTCCTCTACTAGCATTATTTTTAGCTCTTCCCATTTCATGGAATTTGCGGTATCAATCCCCGTTGTATTGACATGGCTATTCCACCATGTAAGTGTTGCATCAATGAAAGTACATGCTGCAAATTGTACTTTACAATTGTCTGGACAAAAGCTTATTTGAAAGACGGACGCTGTCTTTTCTATCCACCTCGTCAAATTAACTACCCCTTCATTTCCATGAAAGATTTTTGGCCTACAATTCATAAAATCTTTGTAGGTACATCTTCTAGCGGTCCCTACATGGCCTTCATTTCTAACTCCATCTCTTGTGACATTAGATAGATTCAAACAAATTCTTTGAGCTATGATTTCTTCCAGTTGCACTGTACTTATTTAGGGGTTTATTTCTGGCAGTGGTTATGGTTGTTGTTGTGGTGCTGATGGTCGGTTATGGTTTAGCCGATTACTCCTTCCAGGCATTTTGTTTTAGTTCCTATTATAAATAATTAAAAAAAAACATTTATGAGTTTTGTTGATCATTTACTACACGAGTACTAAATACTCTAGTTATTATTCATAGCGTAAAACATAATAGACAACATAATGATTACTATAACATATGCTTCATATTATTGCCAGTGGTTACATCAGTTTATTTAGGCATATAGGAGAAAACATTCTATAAACATTACAAAATTTGCCTTAACTAGTCTGATTTTCTGTATTTACATCCTTGCTATAAACTTTTACTCTTCTTGCCTTAACTAGTCTGATTTTCTGTATTTACACAACCACTAGTTTTAGCTTATCTACCAGAAACCCAAGTGATGACCCAACACGTCAGTGACATTAACCACTTGCTCTTCAAGTGCTTGAGTTCTCTGCTCAATACCTCCTGTGCGCTCCTCGTTTCTCGTGGTTTGATTGTATAGCTCTAACTCTGCAATCCTTGCATCATGAGTAATCATATCGTTATAAGCAAAATTTATATGATGATGAACATCCATCACCGATTCCTGATCTCGTGTCCTTTGTCCTTCTAGCCTTTGCACTCTTCCAGAGAGATGAGTGGCCCTTCTTTCGACAATTTCCATCTTATCTTCAATCTTTGCACTTTTCTCAAACAATTGTGATAAGGCGTTCACTTCGGAAGAATGTGGGGGATGTGGTCGAAATGATTGACCAGTCTCATACATCTTAGCAGCTCTTTCTTCTACTACCCACCTATCGACGGTTTGGGCTATCCGTGCAGGTTCATCTTGAACTCTATGACCTCTTGAAGATGCCGTTTTCTGATTCTTCTTAATGTTTTTCCATATTGGTATGGATTTACGTGTTGTTCTTTTCATCTTTGCTCCTCTTGGAACTGGACGATAAAGAGTGTTTAGTGGTGGTAGAGATGATGCCACCGATTCTGTCTCCTCCATTGGTTCACTTTCTTCTATTGGTTCACTCTCTTCCCATTCTTTGGAAGGTAAAGGTGCTCCATCGTCAGAAGGTAATGGATGAAAGGTGGTTGGATTTATAGGGTAGTAAGGACCGCCTACCATCCAGGGAAATGAGACTTTCTCTTCTTCATTCGTATCCTCGATGATTATCCATTCTCGTGAATGTGCCATGTCGAATTCCTATACATTTTGGATCACCAAGAGTTTAGTCTATCAAATATTTCTCCCAAATTAAATAGTTCATATGATCTGATCATAATAAAATGTAGTTGCACGCCTACACCTAGTTATGATAGGATCTATGCACATATAAACTTTAGTTGGAATATTTAATCTAAATCCTTGAGATCAAAAGCATTCCGGGTATTAAGGTGTATTCTCATTGTGGGTCTGAGTCTTTATATATGACTCTATATTCTTATTTACTGTATTCACGCTTTTACGATTGTTAGTTACTTCAGATCTATCTGATAAGGCTCCGGCCAGTCAGGACTGTCGAAAGGGAAGGATCATTTTAGCATATAGCCGTTCTGAAATCCAGCAACCCAAATCGACATGTCTATCCATGTCACCGCTCGCGTAAGTAGTCCTTCAGTAGTATAATTTATAATACTTTTTATCGTAGGCTAAGAGATATATCTAATCCTAATAGAGTAAGCCCTAAACTATAGACGTGCTTTCCTAAGAAAGTACTAGTTCACTATAGTTAATAGCTCTGAGACCAATCTGTCACACGCCGGCCGTTGGCGAAAACACCGGGTAGTGTAACGTCCTTTTTTGTATCACAGTTATATAACATACATTGAACAATACCTAAAGAAAATACATACCTTTATTCATGATTGAAAGTTACATTATTGTTTTTCCTAGTATTTATTACATAATATCCGACTATGACATACTTCTTAAAGAAAGATACTAGTAAAACTTCTCCTATTCGAATACATACCCGCTTTATAAGTTTATACCTAAACATTTCTTAATCATAAGGTATAAGTAGGGGAAGACTTATACTTAACATTAATACTTGTATACAAAAAGGTATAATGTTTCTATGAATTTGCTACCATGAGCCTGTAACCACTGCTATGACATAATACCTCTGCTAGAACAATACACTCATGATTTACCATGAGAACAAATACACTCATGATTTAACATGAGAAACAACACCGTACGCTTCATCGATGCCGGAACAATAACAAATAAAAGGATAGTTCATCACTTGTCTTTGGTTGACTGTAGCTAACAGTCACAAGTGGGGTGGTCAGCCCGTACACTAATTATACGCGACTTCCTCGCTCACACGGGATTAACGGTTATAGTTCAGAGGATTTCCGCTAAGATCCCCAATCTTAATTGATGAATACAATTACTCATGTAGACTTTGACGGATTCCTATAGCGCTAACAACAAAGGCATCTTCATGTCTAAAACCTTAAGTTACTATACTTTGCTTTTAAACATTACTCCTAACTTCATAATATTTAGGCAGTATAACAGCTATATCTTGAAGTAAAAACCAGGTTTTATCTTGACCTAAAACCAATAATAACAACATATAACGTTTCTAGTTTTATCTTGACATAAAAATAACAATAACAACATATCCAGTTTTATCTTGAGATAAAACTAATAATAACAACATATAACATATGTACTTTTATCTTGACATAAAACTCTTAATTGCAACATACTATATAACTTAACATATAAAACTTCCGAATATAACTTCGGAACTATATCACACACAAAATATATATATATAGAATCCTAAGTATAACTCAAGATCTACATTAATATATTACTATAACAATAACATGTTAACAACGTTACGATAATTGTATATTTTCAGATACGAAATAACTATATCCCGTTTATTATAACTATCTATGTTGATACTAATATACTATCATATAGACATAATAATAACATATATACAATGACTAGCATGCGTTTTCCCTCGAAATATTAGAAAGTGGGGCCATGAAACTCACCTTAGTAACGTGATTTTTTGTAATCTAAGCAGAAACGGTCAACGTACAAGGTCGTCGGGGCTCGCGATGCAAGAGGGCTTCAGCAAATGAGAGAGGAGAAAGGAGATCAGGTGTAAGAATGGTTGGGTTGATCTTGCTATTTATGACGTGAGTGTCATAAGGCTCACGCCGTGAGTCTGCATGATTCACTCCGTAGACTTGCCATTTACGTCCCTAGCTTCGGAAGGTGGCCATGACTCCTCACGTCATGAGTGTCATAAAGCTCACATCGTGAATTTTGGATCCTATCCTCTCGCAGCTTCTAGATTCCGAATTATGACAGAATGACTCCTCACGTCGTGAGTGTCATAAAACTCACGTCGTGAATTTTGGATCCTATCCTCTCAGGGTTTTTAAAAACTAAATCTTCGGAAGGCCATAACTTTTGCATATGAACTCCGTTTTTTACGTTCTTTATATGCACGCGTAGGTATTTACGAGTACTACAACTATATTTTAGAGTTAAATAGCTAATTCTAAGTTTATTTTAAATTTCTCTTTATATAGAGATTTATAGTGTTCGGTTATCATAACTTCTTCATGCGAAGTCAGATTTAGATGTTCTCTATATTTTTGGAATCGTATGGACGTATACTTTGAGTTGTATCATAAAGAAATTTCATATTTGTATTAGAATTTATCATGAACTACATAACATTCTTACCACCTTACTAGGTTAACATAATCACATTACATGATTGGCATAATCACATGTGATTGTCTATTGACCTATTTTGACTAGTGTTACAATAGTAATCTTTGCATGTTTAATTATGGTAATTCATGCACTTCCTAAAACCTAGTCTTCTCCCCTCTTTATCTTCAAACATTTGGCCTCAAAAATTTGTAACCTAATCTTAAAATCATCGACAATCCTCAATCCTCATCGTCTCCAGCCCTATTTGATGAATACTCCTCTTCTCCTTCATTGATTCTCGCTTTGTTCAAGAATCCGCGACTCTTTATCAACAAATATTGTGTACATTTTTTTATCAGGAAGAGATAATAAAATGTATCGGAACTGAATGCCACACAGATCATGATACAAGCTCTGCACACCGTTCATCTAATGATTTGATCAACCGATTGCCTTCATAGCCAACTAGTATCATCCTCCTGGATTCAAATTTTGAACAAATCTAAAAACCCTAACGTAGGTCACGTTGCCTCCATGATTTGATGTGATCCTTTATCAGTCTTATTCTTCAGTAAGTATCGACTATTTCAAAGAAATAAAAATTCTCATGGCTACAAGCTTCAACCAAATATCATCGTTTTACCATTCAATGGTCTTTGGTCCAAAATCGTAGCACCAAGTAAATATTTTGAAAAGAACAACTTAATTTTTTTAATTTTTGTTGTTATTTGCATTTGAAATGAAGTATGATGATCATTTATTCTTGATGTTTTTAGTTTCATTCTGTGAATTATTGATGTACATCTTTGATGAACAGGGTTGTTGTGTAGTCCTTCCAGAATATCATCTAGATAAGCTTATATTTGAAATCCATGGAGCAAGTCCCTCCAGATCAAAACTTTTGTGATATTTTGATGGAAAACAACATGGGAATGTTCTTTCCAAACTTCTAAATTGATGTCTGATGTTATCCTCAATCTGGTACAACTTTTGAATTAAGAATTTGATGCAAATTTGTGATTGAATTATTTTATTTGGATATTTTTTACAGTTTTTATTCTCTGAGAAACCGAACACAGGAGGTATACCCTCCTGTGTGACTCATTTACTTTGCAAACTTTATTAATTAAAATGAACCCTCATCTATGAAATTTTAATCAAATTGCTTTTTGATTTTGCTTTCGAAACACAATCATCAGTTTTTTAACCAACAAATAAGTATATATGTTGACCGTTTTATGTATCCTGCTATTTCAATTTCATAGTTTTTTTTTTCTATTTAGATTGTTAGTTTTTTTAATGCATCTTAATGTCAATCATTCTGCTATATTGGAATTTCAAATACTGATTTTTTCCGAATAGAATCTTGAATTCCTTATCACCTTAAGCTGTGAATTACCGTAACCAATTCTATCAGAATAAAATTGGTTTCTATTCTTGTTATTGGTCTTGATTCTTATAGAATGACATCATAAATAATGAAACATTACATTCTTTCAAAATAATATAGATCGCAAGTTACAGATGATTGTTAACGTTGGTTTGTACAAATTATAGTTATATTCTATTTGAATGTATATCACATTCTGTAACATCCGGATTTCCAGGTATTATATTTTATCATTTATTTTTGGAGTTAAGAGAGGGACTCGACGAGTTGACGCCTAGACTCGTCGAGTAGGATCGTGTATTGTTGAATGATAAATGAGGGACTCGACGAGTCGGTAAGGGTGGACTCGACGAGTTTGTGCTGACGACTGAAACCTTAAATCCCTGTGCATGTGCCCTATTTAAAGAACCTTATAGACCTCTTGTGCAGCTACCTGTCCAGAGAGAGTGCCCCTTGAGAGCTTGAGCGAGTTGAGACAGAGATAAGGCTATATTGATCAATTTTGGTGTGAGTTAGCAAAGGAGAAGTTGTTTCCAGCAAGAGGAGGTCAAAGGAGCTGTGGATCCAGGGTTTTTAAGTTCAGATCTACACTTTTGAGGTATCAAATCGAACTTCCTTTCTAGTTTGTGTTAAGATCCATGATCCAGGGTTTTCTATAGCCTTATTAGAGTTTGATAAGTGGAGTTTATGGTCCTTTGCTATGTTAGAGCTCATATCTGGACCCATAGAGGTCCAAGGAGCCTTCCCCATTTTTCTTTATGTTGGTTTATGGAGGAAAAGAGACTAGGTTGCCATGTTAGAAGGAATTTCACCAAAATAAGACTTGGGTGCAATGCATGTGTAGCAAGATTCGACCTTTACATGGTTATTGGTTATGGGGAAGTCAGATCTATGGATTAGGGAAGCATATCTGACCTCAGAAGGTCAGATGGTTATTGTCATGGGAGCAACTCGCCGAGTTCATGAGTGGACTCGACGAGTCGAGTCGGGGTTGCCCCGCGATTTGTTATAGAGTAACCCGGTGAGTGGAGAGGGGACTCGTTGTGCCAAGTGAGGATTGGAAGGATTCAAAGCACTAGTGTGGACTCATCGAGGTTCCCGAGTGCAATCGACGAGTCTGGTCCAAGTTTGACCGTTGACTTCGTTGACTTTTAGGGTTTAGTCAATGTTTGGACTTATGAGCAATTAGAGGCGTAGAATGGCCTCTTACCCTTCTTAGAGAACATATAGTGAGGAGTTAGCCTAGCCTTTAGAAGTTATATTAATTAGAGTAATTATTATGTGATTAGGCGGAGGCTAGTGCAGAATTTCAGAGTTCGAGGTTTACCGAGTTATCCGGGGTGAGTCTTCTCACTATGCTTTACCTTGAGTGGTAATTAGAGTTATGTGATAGAGTATCTTGTATGATATTTATGTGATGTGTTGCATAACATTATTTCTATGTGATTTATGTTGTGTGAATGTCATAGTTCATAGAGTTAGGACAAGAGGGTCCATAGAGTTAGATCCAGAGGGCTCATAGAGTTATAGCCTCGAGTGGCTATTATGTGTTAAATGTGGTATTTTGGGGAACTCACTAATCATTTATGCTTACAGTGTTTTGTGTTATGTGTTTCAGGTACCAGTGAGGATCGCGGGAAGGCGCCGGTATGATCAGTACACACTATTGGAGTTTTTATACATTCTGATCTTGGGATGTGTTTTTATGGATTTGATATGTGATACAATGAGATATGATAATGTTTATGAATTAAAATTATAAATTTTAAAAGTGAAAAATTGTTTTGAAATTTACGTTGTTACAAGTTGGTATCAGAGCCTTGGTTTAAGGGATTCGGATGCACCTTCGAGCACATTTGAACTCAAACTGAAGATTTGAGGAATTTCTCGAAGTAAAACAAAAATTTTCTAAAAGAGTAAAAAGGTTTTGAAAAGAGCAGAGCAGAGCAGTGTGTACGATCAGCCTGCGCCCGAACGGTGATTTCCCAAAATACCCTTATATTATGTGTTATGAGATAGGAGATCATATGTTATGCATGCTAGAGTAGGCTAGGTATTCTTATTAGGACTAGAGTGGCCTGATTTTTGATGCCTTAGATTAGGGGTTTTGCTCCTAGGAGATGCTTGAGAGTGAGTAGATAGCAGCGAGAAGCTTATGAGAGATCTGGTAAAGAGTAGACTATGCATAGTGAGAGTAATGTACTTGGGATTTGGGATCCTAGGAGGGGATTTTGGGTGAATATTGATGCAGTGTGGACGGTAGTATTGGGCCCATGCTACTGAAGACACCGGATCAGCATGTAGTCCAAGTAAGAATCCTTAGGGTACTAGAGATCAAGTAGGGTTGAGTTATCGAGTGCGAGTATGCTCGTGAGAATCTCTTATATTTTTATGTTGTATTTTAGAGACATCATGGTTGGGACACACCACAGACTAGAGACCAGTGGGGTGAGTGATGAGGAGCTCCGCCAGATGATCCATGAGGAGGTCGCTGTGGCTATCTGTGTAGAGATTCCGGAGATGTTCGGGTCTATTAAGACCACGTTGATTGAGACTTTCGATGAGAGATACGTAGCGGTTACTGAGGTTGCAGCCGCTGCAGCTACCCCAGCTGTTGCTGCTGCCATACCTCAGGGTGGTGATTCGTTGCTGTTCCGGGAGTTCAACAACACGAAGCCACCAGAGTTTGATGGGACATAGGATCCAATTGCTAAGATGTGATGGGTTTCCGATATTGAAGGATGCTTCTATACGTGTTCATGTACAGAGCATTTGAGGGTTTGGTTCGTGCTGAACCAGCTTCGCTTGCGAGCGACGGACTGGTGGATGTTTGTGTTGGCGCACTTTTCGTCTGCTGAGCTTGCTGCGGTGACCTGGGAGAGGTTCACTGCTATGTTTCATGATGAGTATGTTCCCTCGGTGGAGAAGGAACGTTTAGCCCAGGAGTTTCTAACCCTCAGGCAGGGTACTGAGTCTGTTACGGTGATCTCCAGGATGTTCCATGAGAGGGCGATGTTCTGCCCTGAGCACGTGTCTACCGAGCAGGCACGTATGAGTCGGTACTTGTGTATTTTGAGGAGATACACACGAGACTTCGTGGAGAACTTGTCATACTAGAAATTTTCCGAGCTCCAGGAAAATGCTCGGAAGAGGGAGATAGAGCTGGAGACTCAGAACAGGGAGGAGGCGGAGTCTTAGGGGAGAGATTAGCGACCGGCCCAGTCCCAGCCGGCAGCCAAGCGGGCCAAGCCCGCCGATTCGAGATCAGGGAACCAGAAGGGCTGTACTTGTGTCAAGTGCGGCAAGGGTCATGAGGGAGTGTGTAGAGTAGGGTCTTGCTACAAGTGTGTCAAAGAGGGGCATATGGCCAAGGATTGCCCCAAGGGATTTGCATTTTGTTTTCACTACAACCAGACCGGACACCGGAAGGCCAAGTGTCCGCAATTGTGGGGATCAGCACAGGGAGCATCACAGGGATTTACCCCTGCTGGCATTCGAGCTACCGAGAGTCATCCAGTGAAGGTTGAGGCACTGAAGGCACGAGGGATAGCCTTCCAGTTGACCGCGAAGGAGGTCCGCACAGCGCCCGATGTTGTGGCTGGTATGTATTCTTTCATGTATTTACTATGATGTTTGAGATTTTGTGTTTATATTATGGTATGCATATGTACTTTCCTTGTGTGTTTTGTGCCTGTCTTGGTGTTATTTGACTCGGGTGCGAGCCAATCTTTTGTGTCATTAGCCTTTAGTCAACACATCAGTATTCGTCGAGAGGCGTTGAGTCGACCTCTGCGAGTTTCCATAGCTGATGATCGCGTGGTGTATGCCACCAATGTGATTCGGGGATTTGTACTTGAGATCTTCGGAGTGGAGTTTCCGATTGATTTGGTTCCGATTGCGATTGGGGATGTCTGTGTCATCGTAGGCATGGACTGGTTGAGCAAATTTTGTGATATCCCTAAAATCACGGCCAGAAAAGACCGATTTGTTTATGCTTTGTTTGAAAATCAGAGTAACATTTTAAATAAAAGTGTTACGGAATTTGTCCTAAAAAGAATATGTTAAAGATTTATCAAAAGCATTTCCAAAGAAATGCATTTCATTAAAATACTTGGGATGTAATGTTCGATACATATCAAGAGCACAAACAATACAATATAATCCTTACTACATTATTTCATATCTACAGGCCTATATCCGTAATCCCTCATCCAAAAAATCACATCTATGCTCGAGCACCACTACCTATAATACATGAAACTGAGTAGGATAGGCTTGTGAGCCTGGTGAGCACATAGTGTTTTCAACCCACAATAAATAAGTTTATTAATTTCATCAATCAACAATAACCGGCTTACCAGTTCCTATTATCCTCACTTTACGTCCCTAAACACCTATCATAAGGGACCTAGCCTAAGGATCATCATCGGGATGGACACTACTGCTAAGGGGGTTCCTCAGCAATCAATGTCCTAAAGGCAACCATGAGGGGGATGGAGTACACCAGTGAAAAAATCGTTCACAAACACCTACAGGGTGCGAGCCTGTTAGAGTTCCACTGGACTGTCTAGAAGAGTTCGTGGTGGTCATCCATACTCCGCTAGATGACAGAATCAACAACAACAACATCGAGGCCTCCCATCATTTTATCACACATCGTATAATACATCTACCCATGTTTTTCCCCAACATTTTTGAAGATATAAAATACATATACAGATTAACTCATATAAAACTTGTATAAAATTGTTCATCCAACATAGATAGCAAGTATACAGAGAATATGCACACATAGCACGTAGTTTATAGAAAATACTTCATATCTCTGTGTAACATGAAAGGGACCATGCACTCACCTGAGAAGGTGGTGACTCGGCGCTTGGACAACACTTCGTTTCTCTTAACACAATTTTCCTTCGGCAAAACCTAGTATCATTACCACTAGGGTTTAGTCTAATATTCACCGAGACTAATTAATAGTCTAGCTATTATTAATATTATATAAGTGTTAAACAATACTTGTAAAACCCATAATAATAGCCCAAGTACTCATTATAAGGTCCTAATAAAATTATTATATTAAAACATAAGCTATACTAAAGATAGGTTAGGCGTAGCTCACTTACAGCTGGTTTTTCTCAAAACCGGGCTTCGCTGGGGCAGCATTTCCGAGCCGAAAGGCTCTTCTTCTTGGGGCCATCGGGCACTCCAGGACTTCCGCCTCGTGCTAGGGGGTTCCCTAGGCTTTTCGGGGGGTTTCAGGGCTTACCGAGAGAGTATAGAGAGAGGAATGAAGGGTTAAGGTGTGAGGAATAAAGGTGAGGGGCATCTCTACTTATAGGAGAATAAAGAGGCTCCCACGTCATGGCCATTTGATGCCCACGTTGTAGCCAGCTGGGTACAGCCAGGCACAGCCTGGTGCTGACACATGGCATCGCACACAGGGTGGAAATCAGCCGATTTTCAAAAATTCATAACTTTCACATACAAACTCCATTTTTGACGTTCTTTGTATCCACACGTAGGTACAAACAAGATCTACAACTTTCATTTAGGGTCCATCGGCTAATTCTTGACCGGTCTTAAATTTAACAGTAGGCGGAGATTAAACTACTAAATGACCACGAAGAATTCGTAACTCCTTCATACGGAGTCCATTTTCGTCTGTCTTTTTACCATTGAGTTGCTACTAATGAGCACTTAAACTAAAATTCGAGTTTCGGGCTGTACACTCCTAAGCCGAAACTTTGAAAAATCCTAAGTTCATCATACGAAGTCAGATTTGGGCGTTCTTTTTACGGATTTTCTCGGTTTAACATACTCTATGACTTTGGTTTAGATTACTAGGGCTAAAAAGTATTCTATCATAAATTCACTTTTTACGCTTCCCGGTGTCGTGCCAGTTCCGTCGCGAAAATTCGACGGGTCATAACTTGTTCGTTATAAATCAGATTTCGGCATTCTTTATATCCTTGGAATCCTTGTTTCGACCACTACAGCATTATGTAAAAATATAGGACTTGTATCTCACTTTAATTTTGACACTTATTTTTATTCTTTATTAATTATATCTTTATAATTAAGTAATAAGCACACAAATACACATAATTCACATAGAATTCAAATATTTCATTTTTATTACATCAAAAAGAGTTACAATAGTTGACCTAGACTATTACATCGCCCAAAAATGCTTAGCCCTAAAACCTGGGTGTTACGATTCTCTCCCCCATAGGATGATTCCGTCCCGGAATCATGCATCAACAAACAGATGTGGATAGCGACTCATCATGTAACTCTCTGTTTCCCAAGTGAGATTCAGCTCATTTGAATGTTTCCATCGGACTAGCTCTAAGTCGACCATCTTGCGTCCTAACTTCTTAGTCTTACGGTCAATAATTGCATCGGGCTCTTCGACTAGCCTCTTATTCTCATCCATTCTTAACCTCAATATTGGAATTATGTCGGGAACTTCTCCTATGAATTTCCTCAACTAACACACATGAAATGTGTTGTGAATACCATCGAGTTCTTCGAGTAATTCCAGCTTGTAAGCTTGGTTCCCAATCTTCTGAAGAACTTTAAATGGTCCAATAAACCTTGGACTTAGCTTTCCTCATTTCCTGAATCGTATAAGTCCCTTCCACAGTGAGACTTTAAGCAAAAACGAATCCCCAACTTCGAAGGTCGTCGGTCGTCTTTTCTTGTCAGCATAGCTCTTCTGACGATCCTGAGCTGCTAACATTCTCTCCCTAATCACCTTTAACTTTTCAGTAGTCTCATGGACTATCTCGGGGCCCATAAACTTCTTTTCTATAGCTTCAAGTCAACAAGAAGACGTACGACACTTCTGTCCATACAACGCTTGATAGGATGCCATCTTGATGCTCGAGTGGGAACTATTGTTGTAGAAAAATTCTACCAGAGGTAAGTGCTCATCCCAGCTCCCCTGGAAATCGAGTTTGTGCTCTCAGCATATCTTCTAGTGTCTGAATCGTTCTTTCACTCTGACCATCAGTCTGCAGATGGTAAGCTATACTCAAACACAACTTCGTACCTTACTCCTCCTATAGACTTCTCCAGAACCTTGACATGAAATGACTATCACGATCTGACACAACTGTTAGAGGAACACTGTGAAGTCTTGCAATTTCCTTCATGTACGCATTTGTGAGCTTATCCATAGACCACTTCTCGTTGACTGCTATGAAGTGTGCACTCTTGGTGAAACGATCCACGACTACCAAATCATGTCGTGACCGTTCTTTGTCCTGGGCAGTTTAGTCACTAAATCCACGGTGATGTCTTCGCGTTTACCTATGGGTATAGACAAAGGTTCCAAACTCCCATATGGTTTCTGATGGTGTGCCTTAACTCTTGCACAAGTCACGCACTGGGCCACATACTTCGCAACATCGAGTTTCATCGTAGGCCACCAGTAGTAGGGTTTTAGGTCCCTATACATTTTAGAGTTATCGGGATGAATCGAGTACATGGTCTTGTGTGCTTCTTCCACCAGAGGATCTCTTATTCCGCCCGTCTTTGGCACCCGAATCCGATCTTGGAATACCTTCAGTCCTTGACGGTTTCTACCTAACACTAATGGTTTGCCCAAACGTTCTTCCTTTCAGTCATTCTTCTCTAAAGCTTCTTCTTGAGCTTTCCTAATACTTTCCACAAACGTCAAGACAACTTCTATCCTCAACGCTCTTGGCCTTTTTCTTTCAAGATTGACTTTCCGGCTGAGAGCATCAGCGACAACATTTTCTTTACCCAGGTGGTAAATTATCTCATAGTCGTAGTCCTTGAGTATTTCTAGCCAGCGTCGTTGCCTCATGTTTAACTCCTTCTGATTAAAGAGATACTGGAGACTCTTATGATCAGTGAACAACTTGCACTTCGTGCCGTAGAAGTAATGCCTCCGTATCTTTAGAGAAAATACTACCGTCGCCAACTCCAACTCGTGAGTGGGGTAGTTCTTTTCGTGCTCTTTCAATTTTTGAGATGCGTATGCTATCACCTTTTCTCTTTGGGTTACAACACAACCCAACCCGACTTCAGATGCGTCATTATAGACCGCGAAGTCTTCAACTCCATCGGGTAGAGAAAGAATCAGTGCTTCAGATAACTTCTTCTTTAACTTCTTGAATGCTTCTTCATGTTTCTCACTCCACGTATAATTAGCTTTTTTTGGGGTCAAAGCAGTTAATGGAGCAGCTATCGATGAAAAGCCTAGGATAAATCGTTGGTAATATCTGGCTAATCCCAGAAAGCTTCGAATCTCTGTGGGACTTTTTGGTCGTTCCCACTTCATTACTGCTTCGATCTTTTCTGGGTCAACCATTATACTTTCTTGGTTAACCACATGACCCAAGAACTGGACTTCTTGTATCCAAAAATCGCATTTGGAGAACGTAGCGTAAAGTTTCTCCTGCTTCAGTACTTCTAAGACTTCTCGCAAGTGTCTGCCATGCTCCTCCTGACTTCTTGAGTAAACCAGGATGTCTTCATTGAATACTATGACGGATTTATCAAGGAATGGTTTACAAACCCTGTTCATTAAATCCATGAATGATGTAGGATCATTGGTTAGTCCAAATGACATAACCAAGAACTCGTAGTGTCCATATCTAGTTCTGAATGCATTCTTCTCACTATCCTGCTCTCTCACCTTCAGCTGACGATATCCTGACCTAAGATCGATCTTTGAAAAGTAACTCGGACCTTGTAGCTGATCGAATAGGTCATCAATCCTTGGCAATAGATACTTGTTCTTCACCGTTTCCTTGTTCAGCTCTCGATAGTCTATACACATCCTCATGCTTCTGTTTTTCTTTTTCACGAATAACACCGGAGCTCCCCAGGGTGATGAACTAGGTCGAATGAAACCGTTGTCCAACAGCTCCTGAAGTTGCGTCATAAGCTTCTTCATCTCTGTCGGTGCTAATCGGTATGGTGCTTTCGCTATTGGTGTCGTCCCTGGTAACAAGTCTATTCGGAACTCTACTTGTCTATCAGGTGGTAATCCGGGAAGATCTTTGGGAAAAATATCTGAAAAATCACACACTACTGGTATATTCTGCACCTCCTTCTTTTCCTTTTGAGCATCGATTACGAATGCCAAGTATGATGCACATCCCTTGGATAAACATTTTCTGGCTTTCATCAGGGAGATGATTCCAGAATTTACTCGGCCTTTGTCCTCGTGCACCATAAATGACTCTTTTTTGGGTGGGTTTACCCTTACTATCTTCTTTCGGAATTGAATCTTACCATCGTTGGCGCTAAGCCAATCCATACCCAAAACGATGTCGAAACCATTTAACTCTATGGGTAATAGCTCCTCGTGGAATTCGTTTCCGTTTAGGTCGATGACAATGTTCCTAATACGATCACTAACAGGTACAAATTTGCCACTAGAAACTTCTACAATAAGGGCATTATCAAGTTTTTCTATAGGCAATGCTAATTTCCCACCAAATTTATGTGACACAAAGGAGTAGTTGGCTCCGGAATCAAATAGTATATTTGCAGGCAAACCATTTAGAAGAAAGGTACCTGAAGCGACGTCTGCTACCTCCTTCGCAGCCTTAAGCGTCATCTGGAAGGCTCTTGCCTTCGTCTTCGGTGGAATGTTGGGTCTTTCTGCTTCCTTCTTCTTCGGGCAGTCCCTCGAAATGTGCCCATCCTCGTTGCACTCATAACAGACCTTCTTAGTGAATGTGCATTCGTTGGCATAGTGCCCAGGCTTTCCACATTTGAAACAAGTGACTCCTCCATCACATTTCCCTTGGTGCTTCTTCTTGCATTTTTCGCACCATATTGCTTCGGCTCCTCCTCCTCTCGAACCAGACTTCGAGAATTTACTCTTCTTACTGGACCTCAAGGATCCGTCAAATTTGCTTTTCTCTCCCACCACCACTCTCTCCAGACCATTCTCTCATATATGGGTCTCCACATTCTTAGCAGCCCAGATGGTGGCTTTCAGAGTGGTAGTTTGCTTGACCATTGGACCAAATTCCGCTGGTAATCCAAGGGAAAATTTCTTAACCTTGAAAGTGATGGGTTTTAGCCATATGAGCATTCCTATGTGCACATGCAACCCTAATGCTTGGATCTAGGTTTCTCTAATTGAACATACATTGAACCCAAGACTTCTAATGGCTAATATACAATAACAATAATATGAAATCAGAGATTAGAAGTTTACCTTCAATCACTTTCTTGATCTTGTTGTCCTTGAGGCTTTAGAGTCACAATTGTCACTCCTCTAATGGCTTACAAACACCAATTAGCAAGGAGAATGGTTTAAGAGAGAGGAGGGAAGAGAAATTCGGCCAGGGTTTCTTCTCTAAGCACAAGTCCCAAAATCTCTTAGCCCTTGGGGTCTATTTATACTTGTAAGGCTCCTAAGGTTTGACCCTTAAACCCTAATTGGATAACTTAAGCCCTAAGCAATCCAAATCCCTTCCATGATAAGCCTTGGACGATTTTATGGCTACCCTTAGCCCTAGAAATTGTCCATCCCTTATCCATAAAGGATATATAGCCCAAAGTGCAACTATCAAACAATTGACAGTTTGTACCCCTTTATTTAATTAATCTCTTTAAGTCACCAAATTAATACCTAATTAATTTATGACTTATATTAATCAAATAATAATATTATTCCTTATATTATTCTTATAATATATTAATAATATTCCTTCTCTCATTATAAATCATCCTGTCAAGTTGCTATGGTGAAGGCAACCCAAATGGACCATGCTCAACTGGGTCAAATACTTGCCTAATATAGTTGTAGCCTTAGACACTATTCCTACAGTCTCCCACTTGGATAAGTCTAGTAACTATATATACAAGTATATTCCGATTAGCAATCGTAGCTCTCAAAGACGCTGTCAAATTCTGATCTAATCAATCTTGTCCTTTAGATAAGGGATCGTACAGTCCTCTGTTTAGACATAATGCTGACAATTCTATGGAACAATTTGTCTAGCATTTTGTTTCTCGATCTCCGATTCATTTGAAATAGAACTTAATCGAACACATCAATTCAGTTCTGACCGGGCACGGCACATAAGTCAAATCAAATCATCGAGCGGCCGAGATATCGCTTTTACCCTCTTAGGATAAAACTAACAGATAAACTTCGACTTATATGCATTTACTTATTCATTAATCAGCCATACACAACAATGTGTTTTATAACATCAAGTTACTGATCTGGTTTCGCAGTATCAATGTACAACCAATCAACAAATAACAAACCATATATCTTGGTTTTAAGACTATATGATATTATCGTCTTGCGATCACCCCTTTTATCACATTCCATAAAGTGATTCCAGCAAGCACGGGTTTGTTCCAATGCTCAAAACTAGTTCATAAGCACTCACGAACGTTGCAGCAAACTTTAGCTATGTCTAATACCATTTAGAAAATCTACACACCAATTCATGACAATCTTCATTCATATCTACTTCCAACATATGAACGATTGTGGACAATTTGAACAATTCGATTTTTCTTAACAAACTCAATTATTCTGGAAGTCAAAACATGCAAAATGAAACAATAGTTAAACAATTAACATAAGACAGTAACATTACTCATATATCATACTCTTTTATTTAATCATCAAATGTTAATTACATTTATCTATTACACGTTTCTACTACTATCTAATCTATACTAATATCATCCTTCAGCCCAATACTCCTAGCATGCTGCAAGTGCTTAACCCTACTCAGTCCCTTCGTAAGCGGATCTGCTGGGTTATCTTCTGATTATATCCTCTTCACTACGAGTTGTCCTTCTTCTACATGATGCCTAATAAAGTAATATTTTATGTCGATATGTCTAGATCTACCATGATCCCTCGGTTCGTTGGTCAAGGCAACCGCTCCTTCATTATCACAGAAAATCTCCATGGGCTCCTTTATGGCGGGTACAACTCCAAGATCACTGATGAAGTTCTTTAACCATATTGCCTCCTTCGATTCTTCGCTCGCTGCAATGTACTCTGATTCGCACGTCGAATAAGCTATAGTTTCCTACTTGGAACTTTTCCAAGTTACTGCTCCTCCATTCAGGGTAAAGACCCAGCTCGACTGCGAACGGTAGTTGTCCCTGTCGGTCTAAAAGCTGGCGTCACTATACCCTCGCACCTTCAAGTCATCATTCCCTCCGAGGACTAAGAACCATTCCTTCGTCCTCCAAAGGTACTTAAGGATATTCTTGACCGCAATCCAATGGGCTCTGCCAGGGTTCCCTTGATATCTGCTAACCATGCTCAAAGCAAAGGCTACATCAGGGCGAGTACAAGTCATATGATACATGATTGAGCCAACTGCGGAAGCGTATGGTACTCGGCTCATTTCTACTATTTCAGCTTCGGTACTCGGACTTTGAGTCTTACTCAACTTGGCATTACTTTGTATTGGTAATTCTCCCTTCTTCAAGTTTTCCATACTAAAACGTTTTAGTACCTTATCTAAGTAAGTGTTCTGACTAAGTCCTATTAGTCTCTTACTTCTTTCTCTCGCTATACTTATTCCCAAAATTTAGGAAGCCTCTCCGAGGTCCTTCATAGCGAAGCACTTCCCGAGCCAGGACTTAACCTCCTGCAGAGTTGGGACGTCGTTTCCTATGAGTAGTATGTCGTCGACATACAGAACGAGGAAGCTTACTATACTCCCACTGGCTTTGACATATACACATGATTCATCTTCGCTTCGTACAAATCCAAACTCTTTAACTTTCTCGTCGAAGCAAAGATTCCATCTACGAGACGCTTGCTTAAGTCCATAAATGGACTTCTCAAGCTTACTCACTCTATTCGGATGCTTCGGATCGACAAAACCTTCTGGCTGAGCCATGTAAACATCCTCAGCCAACTTCCCATTAAGGAAAGCGGTTTTGACATCCATTTGCCAAATCTCATAATCATGAAATGCAGCAATAGCTAGCATCACTCTAATAGACTTAATCTTAGCTACTGGTGAGAAGGTCTCATCATAGTCAACTCCGGGAGTTTGAGTAAAGCCCTTCGCAACCAATCGTGCCTTATATGTGTGTACGTTTCCATCCACATCGGTCTTCTTCTTGAAGATCCATTAGCAGCCTACGATCTTACGTCCGGTCACATTATCAACTAAATTCCAAACTTGGTTGTCATACATGTACTGGATCTCGTTGTCCATCGCCTCTTTCCATTTTACAGACTTCGGGCCTGCCATGGCTTCCTTATAGCTATTAGGTTCATCTAGATTTATTAGTGTACCATCACCAATATGCGTGTCCCCTTCGGTAGTAATATGAAAACCATAAAACTAGGGTTGAACTCTAAATTTTTCGGAACGTCTGAGAGGTAAGGACTCGTCAATCGGTTCAACCGGAGTTTCCTCCTCGGGTTGAGTGCCAGCGGTAGAGGTTCCTTCATCTATCGATTATTGAATCTCTTCAAGCTCGATTTGCCTCCCACTATCTCCTTGGCTTATGAGTTCTCGCTCTCGGAAAACTCCTCTCCTCGCAACAAAGACAACATTGTCCTTCGGTCTATAGAAGAGATATCCAAAGGATTTCTGCGGGTAGCCGATGAAAATACATCGCTCACTACGAGGTTCGAGCTTGTCGTGAGTATCTCGTCTTAGGAAAGGCTCGCAACCCCAAACCTTGATATGTGCCAACGAGGGAGCTTTCCTTGTCCACATCTCGTGAGGTCTTTTGACAACCTTCTTAGTAGGGACTCGGTTAAGGATATGGGCGGCAGTCTATAAGGCATACCCCCAAAAAGAGACAGGTAGTGAAGCACGACTCATCATAGAGTGAACCATGTCTAACAAGGTTCGATTATGCCTTTCTGCCACACCATTCAACTGCGGTGTCCTAGGTGGCGTCAATTGTGAAACTATTCCACACTCCTTGAGATAATCGTGGAATTCAAGACTTAGGTACTCTCCTCCTCGATCGGATCGAAGCATCTTGATTTTCCTGCCCAATTGATTCTCCACTTCATTTTTGAACTCTTTGAGGTTTTCAAAAGTTTTGGACTTTTGCTTGATTAAGTAAATATACCCATATCTACTATAGTCATCGGTAAAAGTCACATAGAAGCAGTTTCCATCCTTCGTGGTTGATCTAAACGGTCCACATACATCGGTATGTATTAGGTCCAATAGACCCTCACCCCTTTCACATGTACTTGTGAAGGGTGACTTAGTCATCTTTCCAAGTAAACAAGACTCGCATGTGTCATCTTCCCTAAGGTCGAATGACTCCAACACTCCATCCTTTTGGAGTTGGGCTATGCGCTTCTTGTTGACATGTCCAAGACGACAATGCCACAAGGACACTCTATCCACACCATTGGAAGAATCCATGCATAAAACATCATTTCCTAAGTTATCTACAATCATAACAGTTTCATAAATTCCATTACATGGTATAACTTCAAAATATAAGACACCATTTAGATAAGCAAGAATAGAACCATTCTCATTATTAAAAGAAAATCTAAAACCTTGTCTAAACAAACCATGAAATGAAATCATGTTTCTAGCCATTTCTAGTGAATAGCAACAATTGTTCAAATATAAAGACAAACCATTCCTAAGCACTAAAGAATACACTCCAATCTTGGTTACAGGCGACGATCTTTTGTTCCCCATGATTAGATTTATTCTTCCATGCTCCACATCCCTATTTCTTCTTAGTCCCTGCAATTCAGAACAAATATGGTAACCTCAACCGGTATCAAGGACCCTAGAAATAGCATGAGATGAATTGTTAGATTTAATTGTATAAATACCTGCAAAAGATGGCTTGATCTTTCCTTCCCTTATGGCTTGCAGGTAGTCTGGGCAGCTTCTCTTCCAGTGCCCTATTTTATGGCGTTGATGGCACTCTGCCTCCTTAGGGTTAGGAAAGGGTTGAGCAGGATCAACTTTGGTCCCACTAGAAGATGAACCATCTCGGGACTTTCCCTTGCGGTGGCTCTTAGACGGAGCCTTCCTCTTCTTGCCTCTTCCTTGCCCAATGGTCGAAACAGGAGCAGCGGGTGGATTGGGAGTGGGTGCAACAGACTTGTCCTTTAGGTTGCTTTCAGCAACCCTAAGGAGACCTTGGAGCTTGTTTAGGGTGACCTCTTCCTTGTTCATGTGGTAGGTCATCCTAAATTGATTGTAACATGGAGGCAAAGAGTGAAGCACCATGTCGATCGCCAAGTCTTCCCCAAAGTCAACATTCAACTTGCAAAGACGATCGACATACCTTTGCATTTTTGCAGGTGCACGGTAAGAGATTCTCCATGACCCATTTTAGCGGAAATCATGTTAGTGAAAATCTCGTAACACTTTTGCCTCGCGTTCTGGTGGTATCTCTCCAACAAGTCTTGGTGCATTTCATACGGATACATGTCCTCATAGGAATTTTTGAATTCGGCATTCATGGTGGCTATCATGATGCAATGTACCTTCGTTGCATCACGCTCGTGAGTTTCAAAAGTAGTCATTTCAGCCGGAGTAGCGATTTCTAGGTTGATTTTCTCGAGCTTCTCATCTAGGACATACTCCTTGTCCTCATAGCGAGCAATCGTGCGAATATATCTTATCCATTCGCTAAAGTTCGTCCCATCGAACGTAACATTTTGACAAAGGCTCATCAATGTGAATGAACTAGCAGCATCGTTATTTGCGTTCGACATCTACAAATAGAAAGGACAAAGATAGATTAGAATATGAATCCCTAATTATCAACCAATAAGAAAAATTAGCGCTAGGATCCAACAACAATGTTTACATATTAGAAAACGGATGTCGTAATCTAACATGCAAACAATTTGAGGGTAGGTGAATGACGATTCACTAATTCTCCACCACATAACTTTAAGTTCTAAATGTATTGAGAATTCCTAGGTTTGGATGAGATACATTGAAAACTTTTCAATGGCATGTTTAAATCTCGATATGCCCCTCTCGTTTGTGACTGGGATACCGAGGATCACAAAGTGGGTGTGAATTACCATGCAAATTTACATAGTGCCTTCATTGTAACGAATACCTATTCGATGTGCCAGTTAACCACACACACTCCACCTAAATATGATAAACAATGAATCACCCTTTGCCACCTTTACTTAGAACCAATTAGTGTGCCGGTAAACCACACACGCTCCACTAACTTCTTAGCAAGGGTGCAAAGTGTAATTTCATGGGATTGCATCAATTCACTTTTCCTAAAGTAACTAAGATTGGGAAAATTTTGAAAAACATGTAGTTACTTTGTATTTTATATTATACTTTTAATGAAGAGATGAGGTTGCCCTATCCTACCCGTTCGGCTAACGACCATCCACCGATCAAGCAAGCGGTGGGTGTGAGTGTACACCCATTAAGCGCCATTTTATAGGCAGCAACCTTATACCCACCTTATAGATCGGCTTCGTGAATGAGGCCTACTAACGGTAAGACTAGCATTTTAATTATACATATATATATATATATATATATCTATACATATATATATATATATATATACATATATATATTTATATATCTATACATATATATATATATATATATATATATATATATATATATATATATATATATATATATTAATCTTGTAATATTATATTAGTATACGATTGGATTTTAAACTTGTAAAATTCTAGGGTTTGAAATTTAAATTGTCTAAATTAAACTTTTAATCACAAAACATAAATTTCAAAACTTGAGGGAAAGTTTTAAACTTTTAAAAACATAGAGGATCAAATAACAAATAATCTTAATTAACAATTAATTCCATAATTATCCATATTTGATTTATTTAATGATTTCTTGCAAAACAATTTACCAATTTAATAAAATAGTTAATCAATTATCACATAAGGAAACAAATATTTTATTAATTGATAAATATCTTCAATTAGGTCAAGAATATACTCATATATATATATATATATATATATATATATATATATATATATATATATATATATAT
Organism: Lactuca serriola; assembly: GCF_051521515.1. Lineage (NCBI taxonomy): Eukaryota > Viridiplantae > Streptophyta > Magnoliopsida > Asterales > Asteraceae > Lactuca > Lactuca serriola. Next base: position 998,715 of record NC_136409.1, on the reverse strand, counting down.
ATCATAAAATCGGATTTATATTGATCTAATATGATTAAGGCAAGTATCTCAAAGATAAACAACAAGAAATCCCGAAGTTTCCTTTTTCTGACGCTCGAAGTCGCCGAGTACCCAGATGGACTCGCCGAGTTGAGCCTACTCGCCAAGTACCACCAAGGGTCTCGCCGAGTTCATCAGCCAGAGGACAAAAAAAAAGTTTCAGCAACAAACAAGCAATCAAAGTATGAATTCAATAGAAACCAACTTAGGCTCTGATACCTCTGATGGGTTTTAGCCATATGAACATTCCTATGAGCACATGCAACCCTAATGCTTGGATCTAGGTTTCTCTAATTGAACATACATTGAATCCAAGACTTCTAATGGCTAATATACAATAACAATAATATGAAATCAGAGATTAGAAGTTTACCTTGAATCACTTGCTTGATCTTGTTGTCCTTGAGGCTTTAGAGTCACAATTGTCACTCCTCTAATGGCTTACAAACACCAACTAGCAAGGAGAATGATTTAAGAGAGAGGAGGGAAGAGAAATTCGGCCAGGGTTTCTTCTCTAAGCACAAGTCCCGAAATCCCTTAGCCCTTGGGGTCTATTTATACTTGTAAGGCTCCTAGGGTTTCACCCTTAACCCCTAATTGGATAACTTAAGCCCTAAGCAATCCAAATCCCTTCCATGATAAGCCTTGGACGATTTTATGGCTACCCTTAGCCCTAGAAATCGTCCATCCCTTATCCATAAAGGATATATAGCCCAAAGTGCAACTATCAAACAATTGATAGTTTATACCCCTTTATTTAATTAATCTCTTTAAGTCACCAAATTAATACCTAATTAATTTATGACTTATATTAATCAAATAATAATATTATTCCTTATATTATTCTTATAATATATTAATAATATTCCTTCTCTCATTATAAATCATCCTGTCAAGTTGCTATGGTGAGGGCAACCCAAAAGGACCATGCTCAACCGGGTCAAATACTTGCCTAATATAGTTGTAGCCTTAGACACTATTCCAACAGTCTCTGACTTGCCCTCAAGTTTTGGAATTTAAAAGTTGATTAAAAGTTTAATTAGGAATGTTAAATTCTAAAACTCTAGTATAGTTTTGAAAAAGTTCAAATCACACCCTTATGGTTTTATTAATTAATTAAGGTGTATAATTAAAAGAGATTTAATAAATCCATAAAAGTTTAGGTTTACAATTTAATTAAATTAAAAGTATAATTGTTAAATTAGACCACCTAATATTTTAAAAGTATAAAATACACCCTATACTATATATATAACATTCAAAGTCTAACATTATATATATGTATGAGTAAAAGTCAGTCTTACCGTTAGTAGGCCTCATTCACGAAGCTAGTCTATAAGGGGTGTTTAAGGAAGTTGCTTATAAAATGGCGATTGAATGGGTATCCACTCTTACCCACCGCACTCTTGACTAGTGGAGGGTCGTTAGCCGAACGGGTAGGATAGGACGAAACCTTCCATTATAAGTATAATGAATTACTAAAGTAACTAAATGTTTTCATAAAATTCCCAATCTTAGTTACTTAGGAAAAAGTGAATTGATGCAATTCAATGGAATTACACTTTGTGCCCTTGCAAAGACGTTAGTGGAGCGTGTGTGGTTAACCGGCACACTAAATGGGTCTAAGCAAAGGTAGCAAAGGGTGACTCAATGTTTGTCATAGTTCGGTGGAGCGTGTGTAGTTTACCGGCACATCGAATAGGTGACTGTAACATGTGAGGGCACCATGTAGTTTGCATGGTTATTCACACCCGCTTTGTGATCCTCGGCATCCCAGTCACAAACAAGAGGGGCATATCGAGATATAAACATGCCATTGAAAGTTCAATGTATCTCAAAGGATCTAGGAGTTTTCATAGATTTAAAACTTAAATTTCTTTTTCGTTTTTCATGGTGGAAATTAGTGAATCGTCATTCACTTACCTTCAAATATTCTGCAACTAGATTACGGCATCCCTTTTCTAGGTTGTAGCGTATTGTGTTGGGTCCTAGCCTTAGTATCTCATTTGGGTGACTTGCTAAGGACTCAATCTATCAACTAACTTGAATTCATTTTTCTCCCGTTTCGTAGATGTCAAAGTTTGACAACTATGGTCTTCCCAAATCCCGTGGAACAAGCATTCCACATGAAGTTGATATTCCACGATTCGATCGAGGAACAAGAGATCATACTTCACTTCCTCCACATCCTCAAATTATTCTCCCTAACCCACAAGTTCAAAGGCTTGAAAAGTTCAAGATCACTCAAGCCCTTTTGGAAATTAAACATAAAGAAGGAAAGTCTGTGTGTGCACACGTCCTAGGGATGAAGTCACACATTGATAGGTTAAGAATGTTGGGATGCGTTGTTTGTGAGGAAATGGCTGTTGATTGGGTTCTTCAGTCACTTCCTAACTCATATAGTGAGTTCGTAAGAGAGTACTATATGATGAACTACGACGTGACCCTTATAGATCTCACCTATATGCTTATTGCTGCTGAATCTGCAATGATATGGTGCAATAGAAAAGCAAAGTTGATTGGTGAATCTACCTTCGAGACCTTTATGGATATAGACAATGGCAACGAAAGACATGCTATGATCGAAAAGTTTGATCATAAGAGAAAGGCGATGTCTGAAGTAGTTCCATGTCCGAAAGAGTCGATTTGCTTTTATTGCCAAGAGAAGGGGCATTGGAGACGAAGCTGCCTTATTTACCTAAGAGATCTAAGAGATGGGAGAGTCGAAACGTATGGCTCTAATTTAGGTAAAATCCATTGACTAACTCTTTTAAGCTTCATTCTAGATTCTGAATACATAATGTGATAAGATTACAATTGATGTTTTTGTAGGATCGAAGAAAAGAAAGGAAGCTTAAGAGAAGAAGTGAGCAGAATCTAACCGTGAAGGAATGGATTTCGATCGCGTTTCTCGAAGATTAGATTCTTGAGCTACTACTTAGAGTTAGAATTAGACTGCTAAGAAAGATGTATTAGCATAAGTTTTTCAATGAGTTGCATTGTAAGGACAAATTTTTCCGCAATAAAATAAATTTTGACTTTAAATTTTATTTATTTATCCCTACAATGGCGTGTATGAAAAATTGATGTTAAAATGTTTCTATTATTAGCAATAATGGATTTGGTTCATATTATGAATTTACCAAATAGGGAGAGTTTCTCATCGCCCAAGTTTCAATTGGACAGAAACTTGGAATCATGCAACATGGATGCACGATGAATGAGAAATTTCGTATTTGGAAATTAGACTCATTCATTGACAAAGTGTCAAGTGAAGGACTAGGAGATCGAGTACACAAAGTTGTGTGTTGATCAAAGTCCACCATAAGAGTAACGAGATATTCGTCATGATTTACTAAAGGTTTAGTAAATATGATTATACTTATAAGATTAAGTGTAATTCTGAATTGATTGAAAAAGGTTAAATCAATAGTAGAACGAATAACAAGAATCAAGTAGGCGGAGAGATAAAAGTTTCTCCATTCTAAGAAGAAGGGAGAGTACCTTTTATGCTTTATGATAGGTCTTAATGATTAAGAACCATATCTCAATTGATCCTCTAAGTGAGTCTTGGTACAATTGTATGTCCATGAAGAGAAATCAAGGATTGAAGAAATGGTTAAATCAAGAAGTCAATCATACTTCGTCCCAATAACAAGTCTTAGAGTTAAGATTGTGACAATGAGTGAAAAGTATTAAGAAGGTTTAAAACATTCATTAAATGTGGTAAGTTATGATGTCTTAGATAAGACAAAGACCAACTAGGACCAATTTATGAAGAGTTTTGATAAAAGCTACACTAACTCTTGAATATTTGTTTGTCAAGAAATGTTTATTGACAAGAGAATCTTACATGTCAAGGAGTCAGTAGGAGTCTTAATGGTCTTGAAAGGTTTCAAGAACAAATCAAATAAACCTTATCGATCATCACTAGCACACGAGTTGAGGTTTACAACCTATCGTGTTGACATTATTTTGATTCTGTGCCAATCCAATCGAGTTAATTATGCATGTGAGTTCTATGAGTTCTCATTTTGAACGCATAAAAGGCAAAAGCACCTTAATCAATGAAAGGTACATTGATAGGAAAGGGTGAGCTGCTTAACTACTTGGAAGACATGGTGGGCAGCTGTGCTACCATAAAGGCAAGAAATCGAGATCAAGAAAGTTCGATCCATAAGAGTTTGAATTTGTCGTAGACTTTGGTTTTGACAAATTCACATGGATAGGAACACATACACCACTCAAATCTAAGTGTCATAAGATTTCCTCCTTCATGAAAATGATTGTGAGGAAATGCTTTCACTAAGAAAGATTTAAGAAGATAGTGATTGTAAAATTGCATTCTCGAATTCGATTATGGTTACGGTATCCCTTTCCATAATTTGAATTGTAAGGTTTGGCAATTAGTCTTAATTGTTTAGACACACATATGAACTATCGAAGGCAAAGGTGTATAAGTTCAAGAAGCATTGATAAAGGATTATCAAAGCACTAAGTATTAGAAACATGAACTTAAGAAATTCAAAAAGTATTGTTTTCTGAAAGTTAAGATGTTTATGAATACATGTTGAAGCTAGTGGGAGCATAAGTGTTATGTTTTATAATAATCATCATGATAGTGGGAGCATAAATGTTATGATTGTATGATTATTAAGGAAAGTATTGCAAGGTTAGCAATATTAATTATAGAAAACAAGAGTCATACTTTGCAAAGTCGTAAGAGTTGAAAGGTTGTTTTGCTATAATTAAGGGAGAGAATATTATGCTTCATTTCAAATCTAAAGGATTAGGTTGAGAAATGTTAATAAGTTTAGTCAAAGGTACATAGTGTGTTATTAAAATTTCGATTATGATTACGGCATCCCTCTTCACAATTCGAATTTTGAGAACATAGCAAATAAAACATTATACGTCGTGTCCCATACGCTTCGAGCATAGGATCGATTGCAAATGCTTTAATGTTTGACCATTCTAAAATTTTCTAAATGTCGAGTGCATTTAGAGGGAATAGGGACTAGAATTGGTTTTGACTAAACAGCTATCAAAGGACAATCCAAGTTCGACGAGGATTGGTCGCTTGTGAGTAGTTGGAAGTATAGTATTGGAAAATATGGAAATGTTTCCATATTGGATGGACCATATCGACATCATTACGAATAGATAAGATTCTATTAAGAATGAGTTGTCATATGGAACATATGGAAGTGTGTCCATATTGGGAATTGAATATTGAGAAATCTATGATTAGATTAGAAACTTCTATGCAAAAGGATGTTCAAAGAATGTACATTGAGTGAGAGACATCACGTCTATGGAATTGTCTTGTAACAATCTCCGATAGAGGACTTTGTAATATCATTGGCAATAGTCTTTGTGACTTTGGTGCAGTGACATTACGAAAGGATAATTTGCATAGAATGATAGAATCTAGCATATTCAATAAGTAGCAAGAATTTGATATTCTTTAACTTATGGAAAAGGATTTGGAGTTGAGAAATGAGAATGATTGGAAATGTGTTCAATATGATCTATTTCACAAAGTAAGAACCATAGGTAAACATTGCGTGCATGCTAGGAGCATGGGAAAAGTGTTGTAATTCAAGTAAGAAGTTGATTACCCGAAACGACAAATAATGAGTAATCAATATGGTGATAAATAAAAGGCGTTTTATTTATACTCAAAGGTTTGAGGCCATATGGGATTAGTATTATTCTTGTGTTTCACATATGCATGTTTTGACTTCCAGAATAATTGAGTTTATTAAGAATAATCAAATTATTCAAACGGGCCACAGTCGTTCATATATTGGAAGTAGATATGAATGAAGACTGTCGTGAATTGGTGTGTGGATTGTCTAAAAGAGTATTAGACATAAGCAAATGATTGCTGCAACGTTCATGAGTGCTTATGAATATGATTTGAGCATTGGATTAAACCCACACTCACTTGGATCACTCCATGAATTGTATCACGAGTGATTGGTGAGACGATAACATCTCATATTCTTGAAACCGAGATGTGTGAGTTGTATCTTGCGAATCGGTTGCACATTGATAATATGTAAACGCACTAGTAACTTGGTGTTATAAAACATATCTCATACGATATCTAGAATGGAGGAATATATGATCCCTTATCTAAGGACACGCGTATCTGATATGATCAGAGTTGACAGCGGCTTTGGAAAGCTACGATTGCAGATCGGGATCCGAAGTCATACGCAGAATAGTTATTAGACTTATCCAAGTGGGAGACTGTTGGATTAGTGTCTAAGTCCATAACTATTTTGGTATGTACTTGACCCGATGGTGCATGGTCCTTTTGGGTTGCCTTCACCAAAGCAACTTGATTGGAGAAATAAATAAAGAGAGAGAGGTTATTATGATTTATTAATATGTTATAAGAATAATATATTAAAGGAGAAATCATATTTGTTTAATTAATATTGGTCAATAATTAATTAAGAATTAATTTTGTGATCAAGTGTAATTAATTAAACTAGAGGGGCTGAATTGTAATTATGTGATAGTTACAAAATAAGGTAAGGATTATCTTATATATATGGTGAACGAATTTGAGGTGTAAATCCCTTAGAATTCGAGTATGATAAGGATTCAAGGATTATCTTATTGGTTGCTTGGTGGATAAGCAACTAGATAAGGATAATGACTGAAACCCTATCTCTACACCTATATAAACACCCCTAGGGTCATGAATTCGTGTATCCCTTCCCAAGAAGTCTTAGAGACGAATTCTAACCTCCCTCCTCTCTCTTTATACCTTCTCGATTTGCTCTTGGTGTTTGTAAGCCATTAGAGGAGTGACACTTGTGACTCTAAGCATTCCAAAGTCAATTCAAGGAGGAATTGGGATTGTTATTGCTACATAACCATCAAGGTACTATCTTAAACCTAATTCTATGTTAATATTGATTTCCATATGCTAGAATTAGGGTTTATAGTCTTGGATTCAAAGCATGTACAATAGAGAAACCTAGATCCAAGCATTAGGGTTTGTATAAGCACATAGGATGTCTTATGACCAAAACCCATCAGTGGTATCAGAGCCTTGATTGGTTTCTATTGTATTGATGCATATTTGATCCAAATAGGCACTGAAAATCGATTTTTTTGAGTTTCTGAATGTTTGACTCGCCTAGTCACTTGGTGAACTCGCCGAGTCAGCTGTACTCGACGAGTCCAGGTCCAGACTCGACGAGTCAAAGGGTCTGACAGCTCAGATTCGCGATTTTCTTCCTGTTTTGCCTTTGGATAATTACCATAAACATGTTTTTGTGATAAAATCCGAATTTTTTCATTATTATGTGATTATCCTTACCTAAATAGAAGATAATTGTTAAAATTTAGATAATCACTTGTTTTATTAGATAAAGTTTGATTATTTGTAATTTAGATTTGAATTATCTTGTGAAATAGTTTCATATTTAGCCCTTTAGGTTATATAGTTTAAATTTGAACCCAAAAGTTTTGTTGTTTTGAAATTTAAATAGTTAAAACCCTAATGTTTTGAAAAAGGTTTCAAAACTTGCCCTCAAGTTTTGGAATTTAAATTTTGATTAAATAGTTTAATTTTGATGCATATTTAAATTCTAAACCCTAATGTGTTGAAATGTTTCAAAACTTGCCCTCAAGTTTTGGAATTTAAAAGTTGATTAAAAGTTTAATTAGGAATGTTAAATTCTAAAACTCTAGTATAGTTTTGAAAAAGTTCAAATCACACCCTTATGATTTTATTAATTAATTAAGGTGTATAATTAAAAGAGATTTAATAAATCCATAAAAGTTTAGGTTTACAATTTAATTAAATTAAAAGTATAATTGTTAAATTAGACCACCTAATATTTTAAAAGTATAAAATACACCCTATACTATATATATATATATATAACATTAAAAGTCTAACATTATAAATATGTATGAGTAAAAGTCAGTCTCGTTAGTAGGCCTCATTCACGAAGCTAGTCTATAAGGGGTGTTTAAGGAAATTGCCTATAAAATGGCGATTGAATGGGTATCCACTCTTACCCACCGCACTCTTGACTAGTGGAGGGTCGTTAGCCGAACGGGTAGGATAGGACGAAACCTTCCATTATAAGTATAATGAATTACTAAAGTAACTAAATGTTTTCATAAAATTCCCAATCTTAGTTACTTAGGCAAAAGTGAATTGATGCAATTCAATGAAATTACACTTTGTGCCCTTGCGAAGACGTTAGTGGAGCGTGTGTGGTTAACCGGCACACTAAATGGGTCTAAGCAAAGGTAGCAAAGGGTGACTCAATGTTTGTCATAGTTCGGTGGAGCGTGTGTGGTTTACCGGCACATCGAATAGGTGACTGTAACATGTGAGGGTACCATGTAGTTTGCAAGGTTATTCACACCCGCTTTGTGATCCTCGGCATCCCAGTCACAAACAAGAGGGGCATATCGAGATATAAACATGCCATTGAAAGTTCAATGTATCTCAAAGGATCTAGGAGTTTTCATAGATTTAAAACTTAAATTTCTTTTTCGTTTTTCATGGTGGAAATTAGTGAATCGTCATTCACTTACCTTCAAATATTCTGCAACTAGATTACGACATCCCTTTTCTAGGTTGTAGCGTATTGTGTTGGGTCCTAGCCTTAGTATCTCATTTGGGTGACTTGCTAAGGACTCAATCTATCAACTAACTTGAATTCATTTTTCTCCCGTTTCGTAGATGTCAAAGTTTGACAACTATGGTCTTCCCAAATCCCGTGGAACAAGCATTCCACATGAAGATGATATTCCACGATTCGATCGACGAACAAGAGATCATACTTCACTTCCTCCACATCCTCAAATTATTCTCGCTAACCCACAAGTTCAAAGGCTTGAAAAGTTCAAGATCACTCAAGCCCTTTTGGCAATTAAACATAAAGAAGGAAAGTCCGTGTGTGCACACGTCCTAGGGATGAAGTCACACAGTGATAGGTTAAGAATGTTGGGATGCGTTGTCTGTGAGGAAATGGCTGTTGATTGGGTTCTTCAGTCACTTGCCAACTCATATAGTGAGTTCGTAAGAGAGTACTATATGATGAACTACGACGTGACCCTTATAGATCTCACATATATGCTTATTGCTGCAGAATCTGCAATGATATGGCGTAATAGAAAAGCAAAGTTGATTGGTGAATCTACCTTCGAGACCTTTATGGATATAGACAATGGAAACGAAAGACATGCTATGATCGAAAAGTTTGATCATAAGAGAAAGGCGATGTCTGAAGTAGTTCCATGTCCGAAAGAGTCGATTTGCTTTTATTGCCAAGAGAAGGGGCATTGGAGACGAAGCTGCCTTATTTACCTAAGAGATCTAAGAGATGGGAGAGTCGAAACGTATGGCTCTAATTTAGGTAAAATCCATTGACTAACTCTTTTAAGCTTCATTCTAGATTCTGAATACATAATGTGATAAGATTACAATTGATGTTTTTGTAGGATCGAAGAAAAGAAAGGAAGCTTAAGAGAAGAAGTGAGCAGAATCTAACCGTGAAGGAATGGATTTCGATCGCGTTTCTCGAAGATTAGATTCTTGAGCTGCTACTTAGAGTTAGAATTAGACTGCTAAGAAAGATGTATTAGCATAAGTTTTTCAATGAGTTGCATTGTAAGGACAAATTTTTCCGCAATAAAATAAATTTTGACTTTAAATTTTATTTATTTATCCCTACAATGGCGTGTATGAAAAATTGATGTTAAAATGTTTCTATTATTAGCAATAATGGATTTGGTTCATATTATGAATTTACCAAATAGGGAGAGTTTCTCATCGCCCAAGTTTCAATTGGACAGAAACTTGGAATCATGCAACATGGATGCACGATGAATGAGAAATTTCGTATTTGGAAATTAGACTCATTCATTGACAAAGTGTCAAGTGAAGGACTAGGAGATCGAGTACACAAAGTTGTGTGTTGATCAAAGTCCACCATAAGAGTAACGAGATATTCGTCATGATTTACTAAAGGTTTAGTAAATATGATTATACTTATAAGATTAAGTGTAATTCTGAATTGATTGAAAAAGGTTAAATCAATAGTAGAACGAATAACAAGAATCAAGTAGGCGGAGAGATAAAAGTTTCTCCATTCTAAGAAGAAGGGAGAGTACCTTTTATGCTTTATGATAGGTCTTAATGATTAAGAACCATATCTCAATTGATCCTCTAAGTGAGTCTTGGTACAATTGTATGTCCATGAAGAGAAATCAAGGATTGAAGAAATGGTTAAATCAAGAAGTCAATCATACTTCGTCCCAATAACAAGTCTTAGAGTTAAGATTGTGACAATGAGTGAAAAGTATTAAGAAGGTTTAAAACATTCATTAAATGTGGTAAGTTATGATGTCTTAGATAAGAAAAAGACCAACTAGGACCAATTTATGAAGAGTTTTGATAAAAGCTACACTAACTCTTGAATATTTGTTTGTCAAGAAATGTTTATTGACAAGAGAATCTTACATGTCAAGGAGTCAGTAGGAGTCTTAATGGTCTTGAAAGGTTTCAAGAACAAATCAAATAAACCTTATCGATCATCACTAGCACACGAGTTGAGGTTTACAACCTATCGTGTTGACATTATTTTGATTCTGTGCCAATCCAATCGAGTTAATTATGCATGTGAGTTCTATGAGTTCTCATTTTGAACGCATAAAAGGCAAAAGCACCTTAATCAATGAAAGGTACATTGATAGGAAAGGGTGAGCTGCTTAACTACTTGGAAGACATGGTGGGCAGCTGTGCTACCATAAAGGCAAGAAATCGAGATCAAGAAAGTTCGATCCATAAGAGTTTGAATTTGTCGTAGACTTTGGTTTTGACAAATTCACATGGATAGGAACACATACACCACTCAAATCTAAGTGTCATAAGATTTCCTCCTTCATGAAAATGATTGTGAGGAAATGCTTTCACTAAGAAAGATTTAAGAAGATAGTGATTGTAAAATTGCATTCTCGAATTCGATTATGGTTACGGTATCCCTTTCCATAATTTGAATTGTAAGGTTTGGCAATTAGTCTTAATTGTTTAGACACACATATGAACTATCAAAGGCAAAGGTGTATAAGTTCAAGAAGCATTGATAAAGGATTATCAAAGCACTAAGTATTAGAAACATGAACTTAAGAAATTCAAAAAGTATTGTTTTCTGAAAGTTAAGATGTTTATGAATACATGTTGAAGCTAGTGGGAGCATAAGTGTTATGTTTTATAATAATCATCATGATAGTGGGAGCATAAATGTTATGATTGTATGATTATTAAGGAAAGTATTGCAAGGTTAGCAATATTAATTATAGAAAACAAGAGTCATACTTTGCAAAGTCGTAAGAGTTGAAAGGTTGTTTTGCTATAATTAAGGGAGAGAATATTATGCTTCATTTCAAATCTAAAGGATTAGGTTGAGAAATGTTAATAAGTTTAGTCAAAGGTACATAGTGTGTTCTTAAAATTTCGATTATGATTACGGCATCCCTCTTCACAATTCGAATTTTGAGAACATAGCAAATAAAACATTATACGTCGTGTCCCATACGCTTCGAGCATAGGATCGATTGCAAATGCTTTCATGTTTGACCATTCTAAAATTTTCCAAATGTCGAGTGCATTTAGAGGGAAAAGGGACTAGAATTGGTTTTGACTAAACAGCTATCAAAGGACAATCCAAGTTCGACGAGGATTGGTCGCTTGTGAGTAGTTGGAAGTATAGTATTGGAAAATATGGAAATGTTTCCATATTGGATGGACCCTATCGACATCATTACGAATAGATAAGATTCTATTAAGAATGAGTTGTCATATGGAACATATGGAAGTGTGTCCATATTGGGAATTGAATATTGAGAAATCTATGATTAGATTAGAAACTTCTATGCAAAAGGATGTTCAAAGAATGTACATTGAGTGAGAGACATCACGTCTATGGAATTGTCTTGTAACAATCTCCGATAGAGGACTTTGTAATATCATTGGCAATAGTCTTTGTGACTTTGGTGCAGTGACATTACGAAAGGCTAATTTGCATAGAATGTTAGAATCTAGCATATTCAATAAGTAGCAAGAATTTGATATTCTTTAACTTATGGAAAAGGATTTGGAGTTGAGAAATGAGAATGATTGGAAATGTGTTCAATATGATCTATTTCACAAAGTAAGAACCATAGGTAAACATTGCGTGCATGCTAGGAGCATGGGAAAAGTGTTGTAATTCAAGTAAGAAGTTGATTACCCGAAACGACAAATAATGAGTAATCAATATGGTGATAAATAAAAGGCGTTTTATTTATACTCAAAGGTTTGAGGCCATATGGGATTAGTATTATTCTTGTGTTTCACATATGCATGTTTTGACTTCCAGAATAATTGAGTTTATTAAGAATAATCAAATTATTCAAACGGGCCACAGTCGTTCATATGTTGGAAGTAGATATGAATGAAGACTGTCGTGAATTGGTGTGTGGATTGTCTAAAAGAGTATTAGACATAAGCAAATGATTGCTGCAACCTTCATGAGTGCTTATGAATATGATTTGAGCATTGGATTAAACCCACACTCAATTGGATCACTCCATGAATTGTATCACGAGTGATTGGTGAGACGATAACATCTCATATTCTTGAAACCGAGATGTGTGAGTTGTATCTTGCGAATCGGTTGCACATTGATAATATGTAAACGCACTAGTAACTTGGTGTTATAAAACATATCTCATACGATATCTAGAATGGAGGAATATATGATCCCTTATCTAAGGACACGCGTATCTGATATGATCAGAGTTGACAGCGGCTTTGGAAAGCTACGATTGCAGATCGGGATCCGAAGTCATACGCAGAATAGTTATTAGACTTATCCAAGTGGGAGACTGTTGGATTAGTGTCTAAGTCCATAACTATTTTGGTATGTACTTGACCCGATGGTGCATGGTCCTTTTGGGTTGCCTTCACCAAAGCAACTTGATTGGAGAAATAAATAAAGAGAGAGAGGTTATTATGATTTATTAATATGTTATAAGAATAATATATTAAAGGAGAAATCATATTTGTTTAATTAATATTGGTCAATAATTAATTAAGAATTAATTTTGTGATCAAGTGTAATTAATTAAACTAGAGGGGCTGAATTGTAATTATGTGATAGTTACAAAATAAGGTAAGGATTATCTTATATATATGGTGAACGAATTTGAGGTGTAAATCCCTTAGAATTCGAGTATGATAAGGATTCAAGGATTATCTTATTGGTTGCTTGGTGGATAAGCAACTAGATAAGGATAATGACTGAAACCCTATCTCTACACCTATATAAACACCCCTAGGGTCATGAATTCGTGTATCCCTTCCCAAGAAGTCTTAGAGACGAATTCTAACCTCCCTCCTCTCTCTTTATACCTTCTCGATTTGCTCTTGGTGTTTGTAAGCCATTAGAGGAGTGACACTTGTGACTCTAAGCATTCCAAAGTCAATTCAAGGAGGAATTGGGATTGTTATTGCTACATAACCATCAAGGTACTATCTTAAACCTAATTCTATGTTAATATTGATTTCCATATGCTAGAATTAGGGTTTATAGTCTTGGATTCAAAGCATGTACAATAGAGAAACCTAGATCCAAGCATTAGGGTTTGTATAAGCACATAGGATGTCTTATGACCAAAACCCATCAGTGGTATCAGAGCCTTGATTGGTTTCTATTGTATTGATGCATATTTGATCCAAATAGGCACTGAAAATCGATTTTTTTGAGTTTCTGAATGTTTGACTCGCCTAGTCACTTGGTGAACTCGCCGAGTCAGCTGTACTCGACGAGTCCAGGTCCAGACTCGACGAGTCAAAGGGTCTGACAGCTCAGATTCGCGATTTTCTTCCTGTTTTGCCTTTGGATAATTACCATAAACATGTTTTTGTGATAAAATCCGAATTTTTTCATTATTATGTGATTATCCTTACCTAAATAGAAGATAATTGTTAAAATTTAGATAATCACTTGTTTTATTAGATAAAGTTTGATTATTTGTAATTTAGATTTGAATTATCTTGTGAAATAGTTTCATATTTAGCCCTTTAGGTTATATAGTTTAAATTTGAACCCAAAAGTTTTGTTGTTTTGAAATTTAAATAGTTAAAACCCTAATGTTTTGAAAAAGGTTTCAAAACTTGCCCTCAAGTTTTGGAATTTAAATTTTGATTAAATAGTTTAATTTTGATGCATATTTAAATTCTAAACCCTAATGTGTTGAAATGTTTCAAAACTTGCCCTCAAGTTTTGGAATTTAAAAGTTGATTAAAAGTTTAATTAGGAATGTTAAATTCTAAAACTCTAGTATAGTTTTGAAAAAGTTCAAATCACACCCTTATGATTTTATTAATTAATTAAGGTGTATAATTAAAAGAGATTTAATAAATCCATAAAAGTTTAGGTTTACAATTTAATTAAATTAAAAGTATAATTGTTAAATTAGACCACCTAATATTTTAAAAGTATAAAATACACCCTATACTATATATATATATATATAACATTAAAAGTCTAACATTATAAATATGTATGAGTAAAAGTCAGTCTCGTTAGTAGGCCTCATTCACGAAGCTAGTCTATAAGGGGTGTTTAAGGAAATTGCCTATAAAATGGCGATTGAATGGGTATCCACTCTTACCCACCGCACTCTTGACTAGTGGAGGGTCGTTAGCCGAACGGGTAGGATAGGACGAAACCTTCCATTATAAGTATAATGAATTACTAAAGTAACTAAATGTTTTCATAAAATTCCCAATCTTAGTTACTTAGGCAAAAGTGAATTGATGCAATTCAATGAAATTACACTTTGTGCCCTTGCGAAGACGTTAGTGGAGCGTGTGTGGTTAACCGGCACACTAAATGGGTCTAAGCAAAGGTAGCAAAGGGTGACTCAATGTTTGTCATAGTTCGGTGGAGCGTGTGTGGTTTACCGGCACATCGAATAGGTGACTGTAACATGTGAGGGTACCATGTAGTTTGCAAGGTTATTCACACCCGCTTTGTGATCCTCGGCATCCCAGTCACAAACAAGAGGGGCATATCGAGATATAAACATGCCATTGAAAGTTCAATGTATCTCAAAGGATCTAGGAGTTTTCATAGATTTAAAACTTAAATTTCTTTTTCGTTTTTCATGGTGGAAATTAGTGAATCGTCATTCACTTACCTTCAAATATTCTGCAACTAGATTACGACATCCCTTTTCTAGGTTGTAGCGTATTGTGTTGGGTCCTAGCCTTAGTATCTCATTTGGGTGACTTGCTAAGGACTCAATCTATCAACTAACTTGAATTCATTTTTCTCCCGTTTCGTAGATGTCAAAGTTTGACAACTATGGTCTTCCCAAATCCCGTGGAACAAGCATTCCACATGAAGATGATATTCCACGATTCGATCGACGAACAAGAGATCATACTTCACTTCCTCCACATCCTCAAATTATTCTCGCTAACCCACAAGTTCAAAGGCTTGAAAAGTTCAAGATCACTCAAGCCCTTTTGGCAATTAAACATAAAGAAGGAAAGTCCGTGTGTGCACACGTCCTAGGGATGAAGTCACACAGTGATAGGTTAAGAATGTTGGGATGCGTTGTCTGTGAGGAAATGGCTGTTGATTGGGTTCTTCAGTCACTTGCCAACTCATATAGTGAGTTCGTAAGAGAGTACTATATGATGAACTACGACGTGACCCTTATAGATCTCACATATATGCTTATTGCTGCAGAATCTGCAATGATATGGCGTAATAGAAAAGCAAAGTTGATTGGTGAATCTACCTTCGAGACCTTTATGGATATAGACAATGGAAACGAAAGACATGCTATGATCGAAAAGTTTGATCATAAGAGAAAGGCGATGTCTGAAGTAGTTCCATGTCCGAAAGAGTCGATTTGCTTTTATTGCCAAGAGAAGGGGCATTGGAGACGAAGCTGCCTTATTTACCTAAGAGATCTAAGAGATGGGAGAGTCGAAACGTATGGCTCTAATTTAGGTAAAATCCATTGACTAACTCTTTTAAGCTTCATTCTAGATTCTGAATACATAATGTGATAAGATTACAATTGATGTTTTTGTAGGATCGAAGAAAAGAAAGGAAGCTTAAGAGAAGAAGTGAGCAGAATCTAACCGTGAAGGAATGGATTTCGATCGCGTTTCTCGAAGATTAGATTCTTGAGCTGCTACTTAGAGTTAGAATTAGACTGCTAAGAAAGATGTATTAGCATAAGTTTTTCAATGAGTTGCATTGTAAGGACAAATTTTTCCGCAATAAAATAAATTTTGACTTTAAATTTTATTTATTTATCCCTACAATGGCGTGTATGAAAAATTGATGTTAAAATGTTTCTATTATTAGCAATAATGGATTTGGTTCATATTATGAATTTACCAAATAGGGAGAGTTTCTCATCGCCCAAGTTTCAATTGGACAGAAACTTGGAATCATGCAACATGGATGCACGATGAATGAGAAATTTCGTATTTGGAAATTAGACTCATTCATTGACAAAGTGTCAAGTGAAGGACTAGGAGATCGAGTACACAAAGTTGTGTGTTGATCAAAGTCCACCATAAGAGTAACGAGATATTCGTCATGATTTACTAAAGGTTTAGTAAATATGATTATACTTATAAGATTAAGTGTAATTCTGAATTGATTGAAAAAGGTTAAATCAATAGTAGAACGAATAACAAGAATCAAGTAGGCGGAGAGATAAAAGTTTCTCCATTCTAAGAAGAAGGGAGAGTACCTTTTATGCTTTATGATAGGTCTTAATGATTAAGAACCATATCTCAATTGATCCTCTAAGTGAGTCTTGGTACAATTGTATGTCCATGAAGAGAAATCAAGGATTGAAGAAATGGTTAAATCAAGAAGTCAATCATACTTCGTCCCAATAACAAGTCTTAGAGTTAAGATTGTGACAATGAGTGAAAAGTATTAAGAAGGTTTAAAACATTCATTAAATGTGGTAAGTTATGATGTCTTAGATAAGAAAAAGACCAACTAGGACCAATTTATGAAGAGTTTTGATAAAAGCTACACTAACTCTTGAATATTTGTTTGTCAAGAAATGTTTATTGACAAGAGAATCTTACATGTCAAGGAGTCAGTAGGAGTCTTAATGGTCTTGAAACGTTTCAAGAACAAATCAAATAAACCTTATCGATCATCACTAGCACACGAGTTGAGGTTTACAACCTATCGTGTTGACATTATTTTGATTCTGTGCCAATCCAATCGAGTTAATTATGCATGTGAGTTCTATGAGTTCTCATTTTGAACGCATAAAAGGCAAAAGCACCTTAATCAATGAAAGGTACATTGATAGGAAAGGGTGAGCTGCTTAACTACTTGGAAGACATGGTGGGCAGCTGTGCTACCATAAAGGCAAGAAATCGAGATCAAGAAAGTTCGATCCATAAGAGTTTGAATTTGTCGTAGACTTTGGTTTTGACAAATTCACATGGATAGGAACACATACACCACTCAAATCTAAGTGTCATAAGATTTCCTCCTTCATGAAAATGATTGTGAGGAAATGCTTTCACTAAGAAAGATTTAAGAAGATAGTGATTGTAAAATTACATTCTCGAATTCGATTATGGTTACGGTATCCCTTTCCATAATTTGAATTGTAAGGTTTGGCAATTAGTCTTAATTGTTTAGACACACATATGAACTATCGAAGGCAAAGGTGTATAAGTTCAAGAAGCATTGATAAAGGATTATCAAAGCACTAAGTATTAGAAACATGAACTTAAGAAATTCAAAAAGTATTGTTTTCTGAAAGTTAAGATGTTTATGAATACATGTTGAAGCTAGTGGGAGCATAAGTGTTATGTTTTATAATAATCATCATGATAGTGGGAGCATAAATGTTATGATTGTATGATTATTAAGGAAAGTATTGCAAGGTTAGCAATATTAATTATAGAAAACAAGAGTCATACTTTGCAAAGTCGTAAGAGTTGAAAGGTTGTTTTGCTATAATTAAGGGAGAGAATATTATGCTTCATTTCAAATCTAAAGGATTAGGTTGAGAAATGTTAATAAGTTTAGTCAAAGGTACATAGTGTGTTCTTAAAATTTCGATTATGATTACGGCATCCCTCTTCACAATTCGAATTTTGAGAACATAGCAAATAAAACATTATACGTCGTGTCCCATACGCTTCGAGCATAGGATCGATTGCAAATGCTTTAATGTTTGACCATTCTAAAATTTTCCAAATGTCGAGTGCATTTAGAGGGAAAAGGGACTAGAATTGGTTTTGACTAAACAGCTATCAAAGGACAATCCAAGTTCGACGAGGATTGGTCGCTTGTGAGTAGTTGGAAGTATAGTATTGGAAAATATGGAAATGTTTCCATATTGGATGGACCATATCGACATCATTACGAATAGATAAGATTCTATTAAGAATGAGTTGTCATATGGAACATATGGAAGTGTGTCCATATTGGGAATTGAATATTGAGAAATCTATGATTAGATTAGAAACTTCTATGCAAAAGGATGTTCAAAGAATGTACATTGAGTGAGAGACATCACCTCTATGGAATTGTCTTGTAACAATCTCCGATAGAGGACTTTGTAATATCATTGGCAATAGTCTTTGTGACTTTGGTGCAGTGACATTACGAAAGGATAATTTGCATAGAATGTTAGAATCTAGCATATTCAATAAGTAGCAAGAATTTGATATTCTTTAACTTATGGAAAAGGATTTGGAGTTGAGAAATGAGAATGATTGGAAATGTGTTCAATATGATCTATTTCACAAAGTAAGAACCATAGGTAAACATTGCGTGCATGCTAGGAGCATGGGAAAAGTGTTGTAATTCAAGTAAGAAGTTGATTACCCGAAACGACAAATAATGAGTAATCAATATGGTGATAAATAAAAGGCGTTTTATTTATACTCAAAGGTTTGAGGCCATATGGGATTAGTATTATTCTTGTGTTTCACATATGCATGTTTTGACTTCCAGAATAATTGAGTTTATTAAGAATAATCAAATTATTCAAACGGGCCACAGTCGTTCATATGTTGGAAGTAGATATGAATGAAGACTGTCGTGAATTGGTGTGTGGATTGTCTAAAAGAGTATTAGACATAAGCAAATGATTGCTGCAACGTTCATGAGTGCTTATGAATATGATTTGAGCATTGGATTAAACCCACACTCACTTGGATCACTCCATGAATTGTATCACGAGTGATTGGTGAGACGATAACATCTCATATTCTTGAAACCGAGATCTGTGAGTTGTATCTTGCGAATCGGTTGCACATTGATAATATGTAAACGCACTAGTAACTTGGTGTTATAAAACATATTGTTGTGTGTGATTCGGTGCGTGAGTGCAAGCAAGCATTGTATCAAAGTTTATCCGTTCCTTTTATTCAAAGTAGGATAAAAGCGATATCTTTGGGCCCCTCGATGGTTTAGTGATGACAAACATAAACGCTCGGCCGGGCTAGGGCTAATTTGATTTCTTCAATTAGTCAGTCGTCATAAATCGGGAATCGAGATATAGTACAAAGAGAATGATTTGAAATCACATCTCATACGATATCTAGAATGGAGGAATATATGATCCCTTATCTAAGGACACGCGTATCTGATATGATCAGAGTTGATAGTGGCTTTGGAAAGCTACGATTGCAGATCGGGATCCGAAGTCATACGCAGAATAGTTATTAGACTTATCCAAGTGGGAGACTGTTGGATTAGTGTCTAAGTCCATAACTATTTTGGTATGTATGTGACCCGATGGTGCATGGTCCTTTTGGGTTGCCTTCACCAAAGCAACTTGATTGGAGAAATAAATAAAGAGAGAGAGGTTATTATGATTTATTAATATGTTATAAGAATAATATATTAAAGGAGAAATCATATTTGTTTAATTAATATTGGTCAATAATTAATTAAGAATTAATTTTGTGATCAAGTGTAATTAATTAAACTAGAGGGGCTGAATTGTAATTATGTGATAGTTACAAAAGAAGGTAAGGATTATCTTATATATATGGTGAACGAATTTGAGGTGTAAATCCTTTAGAATTCGAGTATGATAAGGATTCAAGGATTATCTTATTGGTTGCTTGGTGGATAAGCAACTAGATAAGGATAATGACTAAAACCCTATCTCTACACCTATATAAACACCCCTAGGGTCATGAATTCGTCTATCCCTTCCCAAGAAGTCTTAGAGACGAATTCTAACCTCCCTCCTCTCTCTTTATACCTTCTCCATTTGCTCTTGGTGTTTGTAAGCCATTAGAGGAGTGACACTTGTGACTCTAAGCATTCCAAAGTCAATTCAAGGAGGAATTGGGATTCCTATTGCTACATAACAATCAAGGTACTATCTTAAACCTAATTATATGTTAATATTGATTTCCATATGCTAGAATTAGGGTTTATAGTCTTGGATTCAAAGCATGTACAATAGAGAAACCTAGATCCAAGCATTAGGGTTTGTATGAGCACATAGGATGTCTTATGACCAAAACCCATCAGAAAGTACTAACATTTCTACTTCTCCTGCAGATCAATCCTTGAATCAGTCAAAGCACGAAGTTGAAGGATCTGTTTATGAAAATAAAATCGAGTCTAAACTTGAGGTTTTAGTTTTGAATAAAGACAATATTTTTTCTGATGTTTCAAATGACAATGTTTTGAAGGGTTTGAAAGTTTCTGCTTTGAACAATTTAGTTGACAATTCTGATGTGTGTGATAATAATTTTAAAGAACCACCAGTTTCACAACTTTCCCCATCTAATGCACCCTCACTTGCCTCACAACCTAATTCTCATTCATGTTCTTGTGAGAGAAGCAAGGGTGTTGAGATGGAAAACAAATCTGATCAATGTAGTACAAGTTATAACAATAACAAACTGATTTGTTTCAATTGTGGAGTTGGTGGGCATATAGCTAGAAATTGTCAAAATCGTATTTTGTACACTTCAAATTTCCAAGAGGAGAAAAAGAATTCAGAGGAAGGTCTTTAACTAGAAAGTCCTCTAGAAATCATTCCAGGAATGATGATTGGAAAGATGATCGGAGTAGAAAAAGGGGCGTTTTTCAAAAACATAAAAAGGTTTTTCATTACAAAGTCCCAGGCAGTTTGCCGAAATCAAGCATGGGTAAGCCAAGGTCGGTTTCGTCAACAAGCAGCAGTGAGTCTTCAACCAACTCTGGTAGAAAATCCACATGCTTCAAGCAAACTGATAAACATTCAAAATAACCCGGGACTATTAGAAAACCAAATTATCAATGGTTGCCCAAACTAGCTTCCAATTCATCTTCTGTGTCCTCTGAAAAATCCAAAAATTATCAATTTGAAAAGGCATCGGGGCCACCCAGGAAAATAATGACCTGGGTTCCCAAATCTAATTAAACCCGCAAATTTTGCAGGGACAATTAAGGGGGAATGTCGTCAGACCCTAGTTTGTCGACAGCGGCTGTTCCTGGCATATGACGGGAGATCTCGCCTAATTGCATAACATTCAATCATTTAATGGGGGATACATCTCATTTGCGGGTGGAGAAGGTGGCAAGATCACTCAAAGAGGAACTGTCACAAACGGGGTTTTAAGTTTCGAGAATGTTAATTTTGCTCCCGAACTAAAGCATAGCCTATTAAGTGTATCTCAGATTTGTGACAAGGGCAATTCGATGTATTTCACTGATAAGGAATGCATGATTCTCAAGCCAGGCTTCGTCATCCCAGAAGAGTGGATTCTCGTAAAATCTACAAGGGATGGGAATGCCTACATCAATGATATGAATAGCAATCTTCCAGAACAAGTTACGTGCCTTTTCTCCAAGATCTCCGAACAAACTGCAATGTTGTGGCACAGAAGACTAGGTCATGCGAATGCCAAGAACTTGAATCGTCTTGCGAAAAATGAGATGGTCCGTGGATTGCCTATCAAAGACTTCATTACATTCGAAAAGTGTTTGTCATGTGCACAAGGAAAGCATCATAGAAAACCACACATTCCAAAACAGGTCAACTCAATTAGCCAGGTGCTTCAATTGCTACATATGGATTTGTTTGAACCAGTAAATGTTCTCAGCATCAACAGAAATTCTTACTACCTAGTTATGATTGATGATTTCTCTCGGTTTACGTGGGTCTTCTTTCTATCCAACAAAGCTGGAGTTGCTGATTTGATTAAGAAATTCATTGTATTAATTGAGAACGAAACTAACAATCGAGTGAAGGCGCTTCGTACTGACAACGGAACAAAGTTCAAGAATTCTATTCGTTCATTTTTACACAAAAAAGTGTATGATGCGTCAATACAGCTCTGCTCACACACCCCAACAAAATGGTGTTACTGAAAGGAGAAACAGAACGTTGAAAGACGCTGCAAGGACGATGCTGTGTGATTCAAAGCTACCAGTCTTCTTTTGGGCCGAGGCGATAAACACTACCCGCTATGTTCAGAATCGTGTGTGGATCAACAAAGCACAGATGAAGACCCCGTATGAGATTTTATATAATCACAAGTCATCAGTCAGTCATTTCTGTGTATTTGGCTATCGTTGCACCCTTCTTCACTTAGATACCAACCCGAAGTTTAATGCCAAGGCTGATGACTGTGCTCCATAGGGTATGCTGCTCGCACTGCTTATAGAGTCTACAATAAGAAGACAAAACAAATTGTGGAATCCTATGACGTGCGTTGGCTGGAAGAAAATGAGACAGACGCTAGAGTGGGTCCGGATTGGCTATTTGATTACACGTCGCTGTTCAAATCAATAAATGTGTCGTCGAGTGGCTCGTCTGGATCTGTTTCTGGTTTGAAGAAGACTTCTGAAGATGAAGTCGAAGAATTTGTGTACAGACCTCCATCTGCATCCACTTCTTCATCCAAGGGGAAGTCCCCAGTTTCGTTTGAGGGGGAGTCATCTGCTATACCTGAGGGGGAGTCCTCTGCTATACCAGAGGGGGAGTCATCTATACAACATGATAGTCAAAATGATACTTCTAATGCTGAAGCTACGCCATCTACTTCTATGGAAAGAGAATTCATGTCTAATGACGCTTCCGCAGCCTCTTCAACCTTTATGGAACTACTCTTTCCTGAACTTATCTCAGATGAGTTTGTCGCAGAATCTTCTAGAGTGGCTCAATCAGCAAATGAAGGAGGTATCAACATTCACACTCTTCTTGTCTCTCTCAATGACATCAGCCAAGAGATACCTTCAAGAATTCAACGCGATCATCCGATCGATAACATCATTGGTCAGCTGGTGGACGGTGTTAAAACAAGAAGTCAGAGTGGATATGTTAATACTTGTCTCTACTCTTTCTTTATCTCTCAAATAGAGCTCAAGAATGTTGAAATGGCTCTGAATGAGCCCAGCTAGGTAGATGCAATGCATGAGGAACTGCATCAATTTGAAAAACTCGGTGTTTGGAAGTTAGTTTAGTTACCAAATGGCAAGAAGTCTCTTGACACAATATGGGTTTATCGCAATAAGCAGGACGATTCAGGGTTCACAGTGCGAAATAAAGCTCGATTGGTGGTTCGTGGGTTTCGACAAGTCGAGGGTCTTGATTACACTAAAGTTTATGCTCCAGTAGCTCGCCTGGAGGCTATTCGTATCTTTCTAGCATATGCTTCTTACATGAACTTTATTGTGTATCAAATGGACGTCAAGACTGCCTTCTTGTATGGCAAGGTGAAGGAAGAAATCTATGTTGATCAACCTCCTGGGTTTGTTGACTCAAAATTTCCTAGTCATGTCTACAAGTTGGACAAGGCATTGTATGGGTTGCATCAAGATTTTCGAGCGTGGTATAGAACTCTAACAAAGCATTTGCTCGAGCATGGTTACTCTCGTGTCACTATCGATTAGACTTTGTTTATCAAGCATGTCGTCAATGATCAAATTCTTGTGCAAATCTATGTTGGCGACATTATCTTTGGGTCGACTAGTCCGCAGCTTTACAAAGAATTCGAAGGTGTAATGAAGAAGCGGTTAGAAATGAGTTCGTTGGGAGCAATGACCATGTTTTGAGGCTTCAAGTTAAACATAATTCAACCGGAATCCTGCTACATCAAGCCAAGTATGTGGAGGATATTCTTGAGAAGTTTGGGTTTCACGATGCTAAATCTGCTTCAACACCAACGGTTGATCGACCTCTCCTGCAAGCTGATGATCAGATCGCCGATGTATCTTACTGCAAGCCGACCTGACATCATGTTTGTAGTGTGTCAATGCGCACGTTATCAGGCTAATCCTAAGCTTTCACATCTTATTGCTGTCAAAAGAGTTTTTTAGTGTATCAAAGGGAGCCCCAAATTGGGTCTTTGGTATCCGAAGAATTCTGAATTTGATCTTTATACTTTTACTAATAGTAATTATGGAGGCTGTGAGCTTGATAGGAAATCAACCTCAGGAGGATGTCAATACCTAGGTGACAGACTAGTTTCGTGGCAATGCAAGAAGCAACACACTGTCTCAACTTCCACAGCGGAGGCGGAATATGTTGCTACATTGGCCTGCTGTTCTCAAGTCATCTAGATCCAACATCAGCTGTTGGATTACGGTTTGAATTATTTAGAAACCCCTATTTACTGTGATAATGAGGCCGCTATTCAAATTTCCAAAAATCCAGTCCAACACTCTAAAACCAAGCACATCGACATTAAAACTCACTTTATCAGAGACTGTTACGAACAGGTCCCTACTGCTAATAATGTGGCGGATCTGTTCACAAAGCCAATTAACAAAGCTCGCTTCGATGTGCTTGTGGGTTTTCTGAAAATGATTCGTTTTGAGGACTAAGTTTTTTATTTTTTTTTTCTTTTTCTTAATTCTTCAATTTTTAATTTTTTTATATTTTAATTTTTATTTTTTTAGGATAGATTAAATTTGCGCATGTTAATTTTATTTTTATTTTATTCTCACCCATGCACAAATTTAGGGGGAGAAATAATCAAAAATCCAAAAACAATAAAAAATAATCAAAAATCCAAAAGCAATAAAAAATAATAAATATCCAAAAACATTAAAAATCCGAAAATTAAAAATGTTGATGTTTGTCTTGTTTGTAGGTGTTGTACTGAGAAATGAAATTAGCAAGTGATAAAAGGCAATTTGAATCTGCGTAACATACCTAATTTGAATCGTCTACGCTCTGTGCTTGATGCGCGGGTAGGCACGAAAAATTTTAAATGGACTTGACTAGGGAAAGTTGAACCTAATGAATTTAAGGAGCTGACAAACTGTGACCTAGTTAGATCCGTTTAGCCTGACATCACGATGCTCGGATAGGTTGAGCAGGGAGATATACAAGGGAATCTACTGCTCTCATTAAATAACCCGTATCTAGAACTGTGGATTCAGTTTTTCTCGATGTGTGGACTCTGTCCTTAATTCTGGTTGGATGGGGTGACTGGGAAATTCCGATAAACTAAGTCTGTAGAAGGTTATTTTATTTCTTTCTGTATGTTAGTCATATTTTGCCTCCTCTGCGTGATCGAGAGATCCGACCTGGACTGTAGCATATGCAACTCTATTTCTCTGAATCTTCTATCTATGCAATTCTTTCCATCTGTTAGCTATATAATGTCTCCTTTGCGTGACTCAAAATCCGACCTGGTACACAGTATATGCAACGTTCTCTTCTCAATCCCGCTGAAACTTTAGTTAGTCATATGTTTCATCCTTTGCGTGATTGGAAGAGATCCGACCTAGATGTAAAGCATATGCATTCTAAATCTATCTTCTCTCTTAATAATTGTCTGCTCACCTAGTGTAAGGAGTATTTTGGAAGTCCTTGATGGCTGGGGCATGCCAGGAAGTGGGAAACACGTTCTAGTACAATTAAAACTGAACATGTTGGGTCGTATTTTGTATAATATGTTGCGTCTATTGGGCTCGTTAGCTAGTCCATTTTTGTATCTCCGGTATGGGCTGTCCATCCGTGAGTTTAGTAGGGTTGAATATAAATATAGGTGCTTGCATGCATCTTAGGTTAACGATAGAATAGAACGATCAGAGCATTATTCAGAAGTTTATCATTATCGTTCTTGTAACCCTAAATCCTCTACAGCGCAAGTTCTTAGTCGAGCTCTGCTGAGGATTGATTGATCTAATCATTCGACTTGATCCACTCTTGTCTTATTTATTGTTTTCTGTTCATCGCAATACCTGTTACAAAGATCTAATCGATCTTCTCGTTTGTTTTATAACTTATCAATTGGTATCAGAGCAGGAGGCTGTGTAATTCATAAACATCTTTTCTGTGAAAAAGATTGCGATTAGGGTTATTCCGCATTAACTAATATTTCTTGAGCCGTCATCCCGTAATTGACGTAACTCAGCATTTATTCGTTTTGCCCTAATTGAATTTATTACAAGTCTGATCTTTTAAACAGGTTATTCGATCTAGCATGGACGAGTCACAATCAAATCCCATTAACATCTCAAACAGCATTGGATCAATGACGAAAATTCCCATCCTTTACACCCATGATTATGAAGTCTGGGCACATCACTTTGAAGATTATGTCATTGGATCTGAGGACAACGAATATCTTATTTGGGAAGCAATAGTGTCTGGATCATTCGCTCACTCAGCAACATTGAGAATCATTAAAACTCAGAAAGAGTATAATGATTTTTTGAAAGACGTAAAAGATATTTCCCAAGACGAAAAAGATAAATTTCAGTGCAATATTAAAGCATTGAGACTAATCAGATTCGCTCTTTAATCTGATACTTTCAGGCTACTGAGTTCGTGCAGCACTGCTAAAGAAATATGGGATAGGCTGCGAGAGTTATATTCCACAGACGAAGATCTCGAGCATTCCATTCAAACCTTACTTTTGTCCGAGTTTGGTGAATTCAAGCAGAGTCCTGAAGAAACTGTAATTCAGACGTTCGATCGCTTCAATCATCTTCTTAGTAAGATGACTAAACATGATATTGAAAGGAAGTTGATTGAACAAAAGGTTACGTTTTTAAATGGTCTTAGATCTGAGTGGAGAGCGGTTGTGTCCACAGTTAAAGCACATGAGCAATTCAAATCTTACTCATTGGCAAAGCTGGTAGGGATTTTGAAATCCCAAGAAAAGATTGTCTTGCAGGAGAAAAATGTGGTTTCTAGCTTGGGTTCATTGGCCCTTCTGTCCAAAAGCAAAGGCGTGATGGAAGATGAAGACCTTAACTTAGAGGACTATGACCTTACCTCTGAAGACTATGCAATGATGGTGTCAAACCGGAAGAGGTTCATCAAGAAAAGGTTTCCTACCAATAAGAACCGAAATTGGCAGGGAAGTTATAGGTCCGAAAAGGTCAGGGAAGAACCAAAGGCAGAAGAACCAAAGAAGGAACCGAAAGTTGAAGGAGATTTGAGTGTGAACTGCTACTATTGTGGAGGAAAGAACCAATATGCCAAAGATTGTGTCCTCAAGAAAATTGCAGAAAAGGATGAGGAGAAAGACGAAGAAGCTATGTTAATGAAAAAGCTGGAAGAGATCAAAAAAAGAAAGTTGTCACTAACCCTTCAATGAATGCTTTAATTGTGCAGGGTTCGGTTGCAGATGATGAGTTCGGTGGCGTGGAGGTCTGGTCAACCGAATCTGAGGATGATGAAGTATGGAAGCCATCTCATGGAAAGGCTTATGTTGCGAAAGATGAAGGAAGCGGTGGAAAGTGCTTGATGGTGTCGAATGTATCTCAAATGAGGGGATACAACACAGATGGTGGGAATGAAGACACAACGGAGCGAGAGGACTTGTGCTTCATAGCAAAACCTCTCAGCGTGCAGTTTAACGAGCTTGATGAATTAATCAAGAAGGTACAATCCATTTTTGTTTCATTCAAAGTCCCACAAAGTTCATATAAAAAAGAATTAAAAAATGTAAATTCAAGAATCTCTCATCTCGACAGTAGTTTAACTCAAACACGGGTCTCCAATTCTAACCTAACTGACCAAATAAGCAGGGTGTCTTCAAAGAGTGAGGAACGGAGTATGTGGATCGAGCTGAAGGAGTCAGAGTTAATCAAATCCAACGACGAAAACATTTATTTACAAAGAGACAATTTGAAACTTTTAAAATAGAGAAATGTCTTTTGTTTAATTGCTAAGCGTCTTTACACTAATATCACTCAACTTCATTTGAACTGTGAAATAGGGCAGAAAATTCATCGCATGATTTTTCCCTTCCTTGAGTTTAAGGAGGATGAAATCGATGCTGAAGCATATAATTGTGAAAGTGTAGTTTCGTCTGAGGATGTAAATCCGACATATATGTATGGTCTAGACAAAATCGAATCTTTCATAAAGTCCAAGGACCGTAAGGACATGCTGAAAAATCTTTTGGATGAAAATGATAAACTAAAACTAAGGACCGAAACCGTACAAAAGTTTGACTCATTGAGTGCCAACTTGAGCTCAGAAAATAAAATTGATGTTGAAAACGCATCTGAGCGTAATGAGGACGATCATATGAGTGAAATTTCTGTAGAGGATTTAGTTGACTGTTCTGAGTTTGTCAAGAGCGAACCCAAAAACCACAAGAATCTTATTTCAGAAAATTCTCTGGAGTTTGCTCGTCTGTCCCATCAAAAGTTCCCGATCCTTGAAGAAAACGCTGTAGTATACCAAAAGGTAAGGACGACTCCAAATCAGGTGTATAAGGTCACAGGTGTAACCGAACATTAGACAGCCGAACTCACAGCCATTGTAAATGAAGATAATGCTGATGGTTGTGATGAGTTCTTCTGGTCCGCTCCTATCGACAATGCTGACGAAACCGTTGTTCTATCAGAAAGGACGTCATGGAAAACCAAAGGCAGATATGTGCCAGAGCCTTTGAACAAGCCTGATAGCTTCGACGTGCCAAGTACTAGTGGTACAAAAGATGTTCCTGAAGAAAAAGGAGTTTCTGCAAAAGAAGTCACTCCTTCAAGCGAAACATCATCAGTTCAAAATGAACCAGCTGACAGAAAGCAAAAAGAAAAAGCGAATATCCATCGTCAGCCGAAGCAGGTGAAAAATCAAAAACAGCAAAGGAATCAGAGATACAAGAAGAATCTCTCTGAACGAAAACAGTTTTGGCAATCTCAAAACGCCCATTTCTCTTATCATGACAGAAATTCAAAGTCAGAGAAAAGCACTTTTAGATCGCAAGAAAATAACAACAACCGAAGGGAGAGGTTCGGTTCTGAGGATCATAACAACCGAAAGGATACGTTCGGTTCTGAAAATTATGACAACCGAAGGCAAAGGTTCGGTTCAGAAAACACAAGCTACCGAAAGCATAAGTTCGGTTCTGAGAGCAAAAGCATCCAAAGTTCTAGGTTCGGTCCCACTAATGATCAAAAACAAAAGGGTCACTTAGAACCTCAAGTAAAGAAAACATCTCAGTCTAAATTCTCTCGTTCTAATTCTTCTAATTCCTCTCAACCGCATTCTAAATTCAATTCTGTTCGCACTCAAAAACCTAAATCTTCAACAGATCTGAAAGGAAAATCGAAGGTTTCATCAGTCGAAACAAATCAAAATCATCCCAAAGTCCAAATACCTAAACCAGAATCCAAACCGAAAGCAACAAATCCTAATAAAATTAAGGTTTTCACCATTAAAAAGAAAGATGAAACAACGTTAATAAAAAGAACATATCTTGTTGACATCTCTCTTACTATTCATGTTCCTGTGAAACACTCACGTGGACCCAAGAAACTTTGGGTTCCTAAATCTGCTTAATTTTTGCAGGTTATCAGTGACGAGCAGTTTGACAAAGAATGGTATATTAACAGTGGCTGCTCGCGTCACATGACAGGAAGGAAGGAAGAGCTGGGGGAATTTCGGTCTCTTTCAAACGGTGGAAATGTCAAGTTCGGGAACAACTCATTCGGCACAATAAAAGGCTATGGAATGATAACAAATGGTGATTTTACGATTAGGAAGGTCGCATACGTTGAAGGACTACAACACAACCTCATCAGTGTATCTCAGCTTGTTGGAGGTACCGGTCTCAAGGTCTCATTCGATAATGAGGGTTCGGAAATAATTGAAAAGAAAACGAAAAGAGTAATTCTCAAATCGGAGCGCAAAGGCGAAATGTTTCCCCTGAACCCCAAACCCATCAAAGGGAATCCAGCTATCTGCCTGTTATCCAAAGCACAATCTGACGAAAGCTGGCTGTGGCACCGAAGGCTCTCTCATCTCAACTTTAAGGATATCAACAAACTTGTCACTGGAGGTCATGTTCGAGGTCTTCCATTGCTCAAGTTCAATCGAGAACATTTCGGTGCTGCATGTGAAATGGGGAAGCAGAGTCGTCAAAGTCACCCATCAATTGTAAACACTGAAGTTGTTGAACCACTAGAGTTAATTCACGTTGATTTGTGTGGTCCATGATCTATCGAAAGCATCGGCGGTAGCAAGTATATTCTTGTCATTGTTGATGACTTTTCGCGTTTTACATGGGTGTTCTTTCTGAAGCACAAATCTGAAGCGACTCTAAAGCTAAAGATGTTTATCAAGCAAGTTGAAGTACACCTGAAGAAAGTCGTTCGCAACATCAGGAGCGACAATGGTCTGGAGTTCAAAAATAAAGAATTCGAAGAATTCATGGCTGAAAAAGGAACCAGTCACAACTTCTCAACTCCCTACACCCCTCAACAAAACGGGATTGTTGAAAGACGAAACCGATCTTTGTGTGAGGCGGCCCGAACAATGCTAAGTTTTGCTTCTTTACCTTTATATTTTTGGGCTGATGCTGTTGCTGCAGCATGTTTTACACAGAACAGGTCATATCTTAATAAGCGATTCACTCTCACTCCTTATGAGATCATCAACAACAGGAAGCCAAATGTCAAATTTTTCCATGTATTCGGCTCACGGTGCTTCATCTTCAATTCTAAAGAACGTCGTAACAAGTTCGATGTCAAAGCCGATGAAGGGATATTTTTGGGCTATTCTCTCACTTCGAAAGCCTACAGGGTATTAAACAAGCGCTCGAGGAAAATAGAAGAAACTTATTATGTGACTTTTGATGATAGCTACGTCAAAAAGCTAAAGGCCAATGAAGACACAGTTGGAGAAATATTTTCTCAAACAGGCCAAGTCACAGCCTCGATCGCAAACCTATTTGAGAAGTTTATCGAGTTATTTGATGAACCAGAGAAGGCTACTCTCTCAGAAGCCAGTGCAGCAGACAACAAAGTAGATCATCTGAAGCAACTTATCGAAGATGCTTCCAAGCAAATGAATGAAGGAGGATCAAGTTCCAACGAACCTCCACAGCACGATGCTTCAGTTGAGGGGGAGGACCCATCTTCTTCATCACAGCCGAGCTCACATGTTGAGGGGGAGAACAGTTGTCAAGCTACTCCCGAACGCACAGCAACACCTGAAGGTGCGTTAACACCCGAAAGTGCTACAACACCCGAAGATGCGTCAACACCCGAAAGCTCGACACCACCTGAAACCCCTGTAGCTCCGGAAACTCAAGACACACCTGAAAGCTTATCTGTCAAGGGGGAGAATGTTGGTATGCTTTATGAGGATGACAGTCAATTTGAACTAGAAGAGATGGTAAACGCTGAATTGGATCCATCTTATGATCCAAATTACCCTCCTCTTATCAAATGGACCAGAGATCATCCTGTTTACCAGGTTGTCGGTAATGTCTCTGTAAAGGTCCTGACCCGATCACAACTAAAGGCAAAACAAACTTCCTTATTTTCAAAAGTAGAATTATGTATGTTTAACTCCTTCGTCTCAAAAGTTGAACCAAAGACAGTTAACACTGCTCTTGATCAC
This sequence comes from Lactuca serriola, assembly GCF_051521515.1. NCBI lineage: Eukaryota > Viridiplantae > Streptophyta > Magnoliopsida > Asterales > Asteraceae > Lactuca > Lactuca serriola. The sequence goes on along the minus strand of NC_136409.1, from coordinate 966,801 downwards.
TCCGATTGGGTTCAAGCCATGCAAGACGAACTGAATGAATTCGAAAGGAATAAAGTTTGGCGCCGCATTCCAACTCCTCAAGATGCCTCAGTTGTTGGTCTCAAATGGGTCTTCAGAAATAAGATGGACAAGGAAGGCAACGTGATACGAAACAAAGCCCGTCTGGTGGTGAAGGGATACTGTCAGGAGGAAGGAATCGACTATGAACAAACTTTTGCTCCTGTAGCTAGGCTAGAATCCGTTAGAATATTTCTTGCCTATGCTGCACACAAAAACTTTGAGGTCTACCAAATGGATGTCAAGTGTGCATTTCTAAATGGAGAACTTGAAGAAACGGTGTACGTGGAGCAACCTCCTGGATTCGTCAATGAAAGGTACCCCAATCACTGTTACATTTTGGACAAAGCCGTATATGGACTGAAACAAGCTCTGAGGGCCTGGTATGAAATGCTAACCAAATTTTTAAAGATGTCCGAATTCAAACAAGGTTCGGTTGACCCAACCTTCTTTCGTAAGAAGGAAGGTAACCACCTTATGATTGTTCAAATTTATGTCGATGATATCATCTTTGGCTCAACAAATCCTAGCTTAACGACTGAATTCAGAAAGCTGATGGAGACTAAATTTGAAATGAGCTTAATGGGTCCGATTAACTTTTTCCTTGGTTTAAACATTAGACAGGGACCCGAAGGTATCTTTATTAATCAGGAAGCTTACACGAAGTCTCTCCTTGCAAAATTTGGCATGATGGGAGATTCAAAGGTTAAAGTTCCAATGGCGTTCGGCACCAAGCTTACTCCATCCTTGGATAAGCCAGCAGCTGATATTACGCTATATCGCCAGATGATCGGTTCTCTGATGTATCTTACTACTAGCAGGCCTGATATAATGTTCTCTGTTTGTTACTGTGCTAGATTTCAGGCGAATCCACGTGAACCTCATATGCTTGCAGTGAAGAACCTACTCCGTTATCTCAAGCGAACTACCTCTTTAGGCCTATGGTATCCATCCAATTCAGGCTTCTTCGTTCAAGCCTACTCAGATGCAGACCTTGGAGGTTGTGGACTAGACAGGAAAAGCACCACGGGCGGCTGCCAATTCCTTGACGGGAAGTTAGTTAGCTGGCAATCAAAGAAACAGACTTGTGTGTCTTTGTCTACAGCTAAAGCAGAATACATTGCAGCTGCCTCCTGTACTTCTCAAGTGATTTGGATCCAAAGTCAACTCCGAGACTATGGACTCAATATGAAAAAAATCTCACTATATTGTGACTCTGAAAGTGCAATTAGGATCTGTCATAACCCAGTGCATCACTCCAAGACTAAGCACATAGCACTGAGGTATCACTTCATTAAGGATCATGTGGCAGATGGGAATGTCGAAATTCATTTTGTTCGAACCACTGATCAACTGGCTGACATCTTCAACAAAGCTCTTCCTGAAGCGTCATCCAACAAAATTCTACAAGGGCTAGGTATGATGGAATCAGATTCAGTACCAAAAATTACCTCTCAAACTCAAAAGTAAAAAGCGAAATAGACCGAACGTTTGGGTTCGGGTCTTGTACTAATGTACCGAAATGAACCGAATGCTCGGGTCCGGTTGAATAATCTGCTTTTCGCTCATCAATCAAAGGTAGTTTTCTTGGTTGTAGATCTTATGTATAATTGTTCCAAATGCATTTATCTTATTGTTAAAGTTATTCTCTTTTTAAAACCCTATTTTCTTTGGCAACTGAAATATACCGAACGTTCGGGTTCGGTTCCAAAAATTTTCTCACCCGAAATAGACCGAACGCTCGAGTTCGGTTCCAAAGTTTTTCTCAACCGAAATAAACCGAACGCTCGGGTTCGGTTCCAATTTTTTTTCTCTGTATTATTTTTTTATGTCTTATTTTTTATTTCATTTTATTTTTTTTATTATTATCAAAAATTCCAAAAAATATTTTTTTAATTTATTCAAAAACTCCAAAAATATTTTGTTCTTTATTTTCTTTTTGGCTATAATTTTATTTGTGTGTTCGTTTATGGAGAAATTGTTGAGTTAGCTAAGTGTCCCTAGAAGCATGCTGTTGTATGTGTCCAAAGCCTTACCTGATTCTGAATAATAGCCTTAATGACTTGGTATACACAAACCTTGTCTTCCCAATTAGGCTATCATATTTATTCTAATCATGAGCTACCTAACTCTCTTCTCACATGAGATAAGAGTTTTCTGCTTGGTCCTATTTCTCACAGCAGAGGTACTTTGATTTCTTACACCATCTAAATTGCATTTCTCCATCACATTCATTTCACAAACGTAACCTTTGAGACTCTCAGAAATTACCACTGAGGTTTATGGTTACACAATTACTGTGTTCATGATCTTAGTTTCGTGTCGCTACGAGCTAAGTGAAACCCAAAATTCAATACCCAATACGAATTGACGATGAACAATTAATTTGCTCTAGTTTTCACTAATGCATTGACGGACATACCTCCATGAAATCTCAAATTTTTCTTTTGTGTGATTCCTATGAAATTGTTAAAACCAATAACATTTCTTCCCTTGGGATCCAGTTTTAAATTTTTGTTGAGATTTTATATATATATTTCCTAGCCAAATTAAATTATCTCCAACCTACTTGTTCAATAGACTACATCGGTCTCACAAGTACTTCGTTCGTTTTCTATCTTATATCAAGATTAGGAATTTTGAATCGAAGCGAAAGCCACCCTAATAAGCCTAGTTAAAAGAAGCCTTTCAACACTTCTTAATAAGTGTTTGATCGTTATTCAACGGGAAACAACACAAACACTTTAAGGTCTCTCTTGACTTTGAAGGAAGAGATTCGTGCCCGGGATCATTTGTTTCGTGTCTTTATTGACATCACATATTTTCCCAAAAATATTGCTTTATTTCTTTTCTTTTACACCCTAAGCATGCAAATCTTTGATTTTCCTAAATTCAGGTTCTATTAATTACAAGACATTTTACTTGGATTGGCGGTTGATTAAAGGCTGTGGTTGATTTTAATCTACATGGGAGCATTTTTCAAAAGATGTCATTTCAATTCAAAGGGATCAGATGACGACATGCTGACTCAGGCGGGAGTCTAATCGATTTGATTTCAAACGGCGCTAAAAGGGAAAGCGTGCGAATCGGAACCGTTTCATCTCCAAACGGCGCAAGAGGGGCGCGTGTGAATCTGAACCGTCTCGTCTCCAAACGGCGCCTGATGGGAAGGCGTGTTATTAGGGGCCTGACATTCTCTCTCATCCGTGATCATCGGCAACCCCAACTGTCACGCATCAGTCAACTCCGAAAAATCCTTCAATTTTCAATCGAAGATTTGGGAAGATCTTTCTCTCTCCTTAACCCCCAGTATAAAAGGTAACATAATCCTTCGTTTACCTCTTTACTGCAACTAAAATTCCTAGAGAGCAAAAATTCCTTAATCCTTCCCTGTTCATCATCTTCTCCACTTTCTTCAAGCAATGGCAGATTCATCTTCCGTTCACGCAACATCCCACATTTTGCCCATTCGCCCACAACAAAGCCTAATCATCGATTTAACCCCTCATGCTTACGACGCCTTCATGTTCCCCATCATCGAGTGTCTGAAGTTTTCTCCGATCGCTCCTGCACTTACCACGGCTGAAACTGTTTCGGTAGAGTTCTTGTCACAGATCTTTGCAACTGCTCACTACGACAAGGTCGTTGACAGAATCTTTTTTGATGTCTTTGAGCACAAGGCGTCAATTTCAAAGCAAAGGTTTTGCTCACTGTTAGGGTTTGAACCTGATTCATCAAAGGTTAACCCTGAAACGATTCCAATGGGTCACTTGTTCAACATGTTCTATAACATGGGTTATACGGAGGTGCTTACTACGGTCACGAAGTTCAAGAAGTCGTGCCTACCTCCACAGTGGAATGGGATGTTTACTGTTCTCTTCAAGGGGTTATCCGAAATAAGTGCTGGATCTGATGGTGCCAGCCGTTTATTTCTCTCCATAATGTATGGTATCTACAATGGCACCAACATGGATTATGGGTCTGTTCTATGGGAACAACTCATCCAGAGTCTCTCCTCTACTTCCAGGCATCCAGAGATTTCGTATGCTAGGTTCTGGACTCTTATCACGAAATGGGTGATGGACAAGTACCACGTCCCCATTGTCGCTGGTGCTCCAATGTCTTCGATTGGTACCTTCCATACCACGAAGATCATTGTGTCGGACGCTTCAAAGTTTCCGTTCAGCAGTTTTATTCCGGAAACCATGTATGGGGATGTTCCTGCTGACAACCGGATTATCCAAACGTACAAAGGGTTCAAGCGTTCTGGTCCGAGGGTTCTTACTCCGGAGATGTTGAAGTCAATACATGACGCCGACAAGCCTGCTCCAAGAGGCAAAAAGGCTGATAAGGGGAAACAGGTGTCAAAAGGAGCAAAAGGCCCATCTCCAAAGAAGAGGAAACCCACCAAGCCTGCTTAGTCTCCACAACAGAAGCGAAGAAAAACTCAGCCGAGGCGAAAGCTGATTATCGCTTCCTCCTCAAGCGAGTCTGAGGGTGAGAGTTCAGATTCTGATGACTCTCCACGTGGCAACACTCCACCCATATCTCCTACCCTAGAAGTTCATGCATCTACTTCTCCAATTTCCTCTCCACATAAAACCATTCCTATTTCTATTCCCCCCATAACTTCCACTACCTCAATCCCACTCACTTCCATCCCAATACCAACACCAATATTCACCGACGCAACCACAACATCCACTGCAGATGTTAGAGCCAATGTATCTGATACGGGGGTTCATACTGATGCACCCGAAACCACAAAAGCATCCGAACCTACACCAACACCCGAAACAACCCAACCCGAACCTACCCATACTACTGTACCACCAGCTTCACCACCACCACCTTCTCCTGGTCATACTTCAGAGGGAAAAGAACCACTCCTTGGCGGGGAGAATATGACGTTTGACTCGGTCTACTATAGTTCGTTTCAAGTTCAGAGTGATGATGATGACGACACTCCTGTCACAAAAAGACATCTCAAGGAGCTCCATGACAAGATTCACTTGCTCATCGCCTCCTCTTCCACTTCTCAGTCATCCCTTTCTGAAGATGCAGTTCAGAAGCTTGTTGACGCTTTCTCCAGAGCTCAGCAAGATTCGATTGCTTATACAACCTCCGCCATAGATGCCTCAACAAAAGCCTGTCAGGCTGCGACCTAAAAAGTCGATAAACTATTTTCTGATGCCTCTACCCTGTTAAAGTCTTTACAGGAGAGTGCCACTGCTGCCAAAACTACGCTGGAACCTATTGTTCAACAGCTGGCTACTTCAGTCTCAACTGAGTTGAAGTCCTTCGCTTCATTTCGTCAAACGCTTTCAGACGACAACTCAGCCTTTCGCACAACCATTGACGAGCGTCTCTCGAAGCTACAGGAAGATTTGGCTGCCGAGAACTCTCTCATGGATGTTCTAGCCAAGAAGACCACCGCTATGAAGGTCAAGAATGTTCAACTCTCCAACTCTCAGTAGGAGATTGACTCTCTTCGGTCTGAAAGGGAGGTGATCAAGTCATGTGTTTCGGATGTCCACTCTACCATCTCCAACATCCTCGAAGCACATGATACCATTCTAAACTACACTGTGAGGCGTGACCTTGCAGAGAAGCTCGCTCCCGCCCTTGCCCTGCTCAGCAAAATTGAAGGGCTACTTGATTTTGTGTCAATTCCGAAACAAGGGGGAGAGAAGGAATCAATGTCTCAACCACCTCCTTCCTCAAAGGCAACTCACACAACCGAACCTCGTCCAGTAGGCCAAGCCTCCGGTTCCGGTGTGAAAGATAAAGGCAAAAACATTGTTGAGGAGGATGAAGATGAAGATAGAGAGACAATCGCTGAATTGTTGAAGCGAAAAAGTCAAAACGATGAGGCTGATATCAGTGCTCGTGTTGCTAGAGAGGCTGAAGAAGCAGAACGAAAACAGAAGGAAGCCCACGACCTTCTTGAGAGTAGGAAAACTCTTTTTCCTACCTGGACTCTCGAGAGGATGATAAAAGAATCTATTGACACACCGAGTATCTTGTGGCTGGAACCTGTAATCTCTCTAGATTGTTCCAACACTGTCGACTCACAGTTCGACATGCCACTGACCCGAAAGGCGTTCATTTTTCATGCCTTCTCCAACGTTGTAGAAATCCCTCATCCTCATCCACAGGTTGATCGGGATTTGATCAATTTCTATATGAAGGCTGCTCAACCCCAATATCAGACTTGGAACGCTCAGAAAATTGTCAACGTTCGGGTCTTGAAGCCGTATAGTGAAGGGAACTTCATCAACATTCGGTTCAAGGTACTTCGGGGATCTGCCAAAACCGAACATGCTATTTCCCTTGCAGATCTTCCAAACCTTAATCCCCATGATTGGATTATCTTGCACAACATCCTACTCACCAACGAAGCTGAAACGGTCCGATCATCGACCATTTCAAGAGGATGCTCGAGTGCTACATCATGGAAGTTGCACTGATGGATCAAGAGATTGCGAGCGTATTTAAGAAGAAACCAACAATATCTCTTGTTGGCTCTGCCAGTGATCTCAACCAAATGCAGATGGGTAAAATTGACACAAGGAGGAATTCGGTCATGTTTACTAGGAACGAAGGACAGAAATGTCTTTTCGCCTTGGCTGACAAACACCTCTACACCACTGCCTGCTTAGAGCACGTTTTGGGGATCATCCACAGATGCAAACATAACACAGCGGATGATGTCAAGTACTTCAATGACATGATTCAATGGTGCATTCGGTTCAGACAGACTATTCTCGTGCTAATCTCTCGTTTGTTTGATACTACGAAGAAAGTTCCCGCTGCTGGCCCAAGCAAGAAGAAGAAGTAGTCTCGCTCCAATTTGACGCAAAGGGGGAGATTGTTGGGTCGTATTTTGTATAATATGTTGCGTCTATTGGGCTCGTTAGCTAGTCCATTTTTGTATCTCCGGTATGGACCTGTCCATCCGTGAGTTTAGTAGGGTTGAATATAAATATAGGTGCTTGCATGCATCTTAGGTTAACGATAGAATAGAACGATCAGAGCATTATTCAGAAGTTTATCATTATCGTTCTTGTAACCCTAAATCCTCTACAGCGGAAGTTCTTAGACGAGCTCTGCTGAGGATTGATTGATCTGAAAGATCAAGCCTTGAAATATGATAATGTTTAAAACAGACTCAGCGTCAGCGTATGTCTCAGCGTCAGCACCAGCGAATCAGCAGTTCAGTTTGTAATAGTTTAGTGTATTCAGTACGTTGTAACAAATCTTGTATTTATCGTGTTTCCTTAGTTATCTTGAATTATTAGCTAGCGTATCCCTGAATTGTAGGGATCGTCTAGAATAGCAGTATATATTATCTTGTATAGGTTTGTGAATGGTTACGCCTTTCACAAACCCTAATCGTCGCTTTGTGCACATGATAATCTCTTTGTGAGATTATCTCTCTTAGTGAAAGTTTTTCTTCGTGAATCTCTCTTGTTCTTATTCATAGTCATTGTTTGATATTTCGATTGATCCAAAGGCATCTTCAATTGGTATCAGAGCAGGTTTCTTTTATCAAACAAATGGCTTTATCTTCTTCTTCATCAAACTCGTCAAATCATCCTTCTGCTAAAATCCCTCCCTTCGATGAAACAAACTTTGCTATGTGGAAAATAAAGGCTCTGTAGGCCTTGGAGTCTGTTGATGAAGACATGCTGGACATCGTTCAAAAAGGTCCTTATGTTCCGATGTATCAGCCTCTTAAAAACAATGTTCCTGATGGCACTATGAAGAAAACTCCAAAAGAAAACTGGACGGCAGACGACAAGAGAAAACATGGTTTGGATGTTCGTGCTCGTGCCGCTATCAGCTACTCATTGCCATACAACATCTTTGGGCTAGTTCAAAATTGCATCTCTGCAAAAGAGATGATGGATACGTTGACTGTATCTTTTGAAGGAACTGAAGAAGTCAAGGCTACTCAAATAAATGATCTTAACCGAAGGTATGAACATTTTTTTGCTAAGAAAGGTGAAACCTTGACTCAAACTTTTAACAGATTCAATACTCTTGTTAACGATCTTCGGAGACTAGATCAGTTGAAGCATAGAACTGTTCTAGTGCAAAAGTTTTTGGACTCTCTAGGTGCAGGTTGGGAGAATCATGTTGATGTGCTGAAAAACAGTGAGAAGATCAACTCTATGGACTTACAAAGTCTCTATGGGAATCTTCGATACTATGAAGAATCCAAGCTTCAAAGAAAGGAACTGATGAAGGATTCTCAGCATGAATCTTCTGTAGCCTTGTTCTCCAACAAAAAGCTAGTGGCTGACTCAGACACTGAAAGTGATTCAGACACTGATTCATCTAAAACTGACACTGATGATCTTGAAAAGGTTGTTGTAGTGCATCCTTGATTGTGAAAACTTTTGAAAAATCAGGTCGAAACTTTTCAAAGTTTCAAAAGAAGATTGGTGGAAAGTTCTCAAAAGGGTCAGGAGTTGATAAAAGGCATGGTGCTGATAAGAAAGAGAAGGCTCAGTGCTTTAACTGTGGGAGCACTGATCATTTTGCAAAGGATTGTAAACAAAAGAAACAAGGCTCAGATGAATACTGGAAGCAGAAGTACAACAAGCTGATTGAGAAGTTGAAAGCTGAAAATTTGGAACATAAAGTGCTTGTAGCTGAAGAAGAAAAATGGAAAACTGATGAAGAGTCATCAGATGATGAAGTCAAGTGTCTCATGGTCAAAATAGAGGACCCGGATTTTCCCGATAAAGACAAAAGTACTTTTGACACTGATATGTCTGATGCCGAAAATTCCAGGAAGCACAACATTGACTCTTCTTCAATGTACCAGGTTAAAAACTTTGTTTCCTATTCAATGAATGAAAAAATCAAAATGTTTGAGTATTTGGGTGTCATTAATTCTAAGAAGAATCAAACCATAAGAAATTTGCAAAATCAAATTGATCTTCTTGAAACTGATATATCCATAAAAAATAGCATTATTGAGTCCACTCAGGAAAATCTTAGAGTTACTAGATTGTCAAATTCATCCTTGTCTGCTGAAATTGACGATGTGAAAAGTCTTTTGGTCAAAGAACAAACTGTGCTTCACACTTGGGCAAAATCTCATAAGAATGCCAATTATATTATTTCAGCTCAAATTCCACATTCTTGTGAAAAATTTCTTGGGGGTAATTTTGCAGAAGCTGAAAAAGTTTTCAAATCACAAGAAAAGGAATCTGAGGTCTATTCCATGAATGAGATGAAAACTAATTTCAAAAATAAGTTTGTCAGTAACTCTTTTATTAATCAAAGTTTAATTGATGAATATTGTACTATTAATTCTGATGGTATCACTGAGTGTAATGTTAAAATTACCGGAATTGATCCTACCTCTTATCCTGCGCATCTTGTTAGACCAACCCCTCTAACTGAGAATATTATTGCTTTTCCTATCTCTAATGGAGTGTTTCATGTTGTTCATGAACAACTCAAGCACTTCCCTGACTGCAACCCATCTATGAATGAGTCAAAATCAGATACTGATAGTTCATCTCCTAACACTGATCAATTTCCTTCTGACACTGAACTCAGTAGTGATTTAGTGATGAACAAAAGGACACAAGGCTCTATTGGTGAATCTTACGTATCAAAATGTGTTAAATCAAAAAATTTGCTCACCAAGAAGAACTTTGGAACTAGAGTATGTTACAGATGTGGTGACTCCTCTCACAAGATCAGTGAATGTTCTTTTGATAAATCATCCTCAAGAGCTGAAAATATTAAAGTTAGAACTGAAAAATGGACTCTTAAGTTAAACTCTTTAAACTGTCTTCCTAAGGAGTGTTATAATTTATTATCAAATAACTTTCTGAATGACCCATCTTCGAATGGGTCAGTGTGTTCTAACTAGTTTCTCAGCACTGCAGGGTCAGGAGCATCTTTGGTACTTAGACAGTGGTTGCTCAAGGCATATGACAGGATCAAAGTCTCTCCTGGAAGATTATGTTAAGAAAACTGGTCCTGCAGTTACTTATGGAGACAATGGAAAGGGGTTCACTAAGGGATATGGAAACATCAAATGCAATAAGGTGGTTTTCCAAAACGTTTCATATGTTAAGGGTCTCAAACACAACCTTATTTCCATCAGTCAATTGTGTGATGCTGACTATGAAGTTCACTTTACAAAGAAAGAAGGCAGAGTTGTAAACACTGACAAGAACATCGTACTCTCAGCAAGTTGAAAAGATGATATATATGTTCTTGACATGTTCTCAAGTGACAAGGAACTGATGCAGTGTTTCTTTACAATGTCTCAGACGAATCTTAGCTGGATTTGGCACAAAAGGTTTTCTCATATGAACTTCAAGAATCTATCCAAGATATCCAATCAAGACCTTGTTAGAGGGCTCCCAAAATTCAGCGTTGTGAAAGACAAGATGTGTTCAGCGTGTGAACAAGGAAAACAAACCAAGTCCTCCTTCAAACCCAAGTCATGTTCCAGTATATCAGTCACTCTTCATCTACTCCACATGGACTTGTTTGGACCTATTCCTGTTCGTTCTCTTGGTGGAAATAAGTATACTCTAGTAGTCGTTGATGAGTTCACTCGATTTACATGGGTAGTTTTCTTGAAGAAGAAAAGTCATGTTGCACAGGAAATCATCTCACTAATTAGTAAAAATGAGACACTGACAGGTCTTAAAGTTGAGCAACTAAGAAGTGATCATGGCACTGAGTTCCGAAACTCAACTCTTGAAGAATTTTGTGATCATAAAGGAATTGGACAAAACTTCTCAGCTCCACGTACTCCTCAGCAAAATGGTGTTGCTGAATGAAGAAATAGAACACTGATTGAGGCAGGAAGGACCTTGATGATCCATGCTGGTCTTCCTATGACATTTTGGGCTGAAGCTGTCAATACAGCATGTTTTACTCAGAATCGATCTCTAATTCACAAGATTCACAAGAAGACTCCCTATGAAATGCTGAAAGATCGAAAACGAGACGTATCTTTTTTTCATGTGTTCGGATGTGTTTGCTATATTCTAAATCAGCGTGACCCAAGATCCAAGTTTGAACCTAAGGCTGATAAAGGTATTTTTGTTGGGTACTCATCTATTTCAAAGGTTTTTCGTGTTTTTCATGTAAATAGGCAATGTGTTGAAGAATCCATTCATGTGAAGTTTGATGAGGAATCATACACTGATGAAAAAGTCACTTATTCTCCTTCTATCTTTCAAGAGCTTCTCTCTTGTCCATTCGATGAATCACCTTGTGCTGAGGAGAAGTCCGATTCTTCTGACCCTATCATTCCAGTTCCTTGTCCCCTGAATCAAGATACTGCAGCCACATCAGCAGATATCTCATTAGATGCTGATGAAACCCTTGAAGCTGAAAACTCTCCTGAAACTGATAATGTGTCAGTATCTATCTCTCCAGAATCATCATCAGTCATTGAACATCGAGATCATCCTGTTGATCGAATTATAGGGAATATTCATGATGGTGTCCGAACCAGATCTAGTGTACTTAATAACTTTTGCATGTATGTTAACTTTGTTTCAATGATCTTACCTGATAAGGTACACACAGCTCTTCAAGATGTTGATTGGATCAAAGCCATGCAAGAAGAACTGAATGAGTTTGAAAGGCACAAAGTTTGGACTCTTGTCCCAAGACCATCCGGAAAGACTATCACTGGAACTCGCTGGGTCTATCGTAACAAGGTTGATAAAGATTGAATCATCACTCGCAACAAGGCAAGGCTTGTAGCCCAAGGGTTTACTCAAATTGAATCCATCGACTACGGGGAAACTTTTGCCCCAGTTGCTCGCATTGAAGCTATCAGGTTGTTTCTCGCATACGCATCCTACATGAACTTCATTGTCTATCAGATGGATGTGAAAACAGCATTCCTTCATGGTGTGTTAGAGGAAGAAGTGTTCCTAAATCAGCCCCCAGGCTTTGTGGACAAAGATCATCCTGATTACGTGTACCGGTTAGATAAAGCTGTTTATGGACTGAAGCAAGCTCCCAGGGATTGGTATGAGACGCTGACATCGTATCTGCTTGAAAATGGATACAGACGAGGAGCAATCGACAACACTCTCTTCATCAAAAACAAAGGCTCGGATATGGTTCTTGTTCAAACTTATGTCGATGACATTATTTTTGGCTCTCCAAATGAGACACTGAGCAAGGAATTTGCAGAGATCATGTCTCAAAGGTTCGAAATGAGCATGATGGGAAAGATGACCTTTTTCTTAGGTCTTGAGGTTCAGCAACAAAAGACAGGTATTTCCATTTGTCAAAGTAAATATATTTCTGACCTGCTTGTTAAGTATTCTCTCAGTGACTGCAAACCAGCCTCTACCCCAGTATCTAAGACTGATAAGCTACACGCTGATCCAACTGGAACTGATGTCAATCACTCTCTGTATCGAGGAATGATTGGATCTCTATTATATCTCATAGCAAGTCGTCCTGATATCATGTTTGGAGCCATTCTATATGCTCGATTCCAAGCTAATCCCAAGGAATCTCACCTCATTGTTGTCAAATGTATTTTTCGATACTTAAAGGGAACTCAAAACCTTGCACTGTGGTATCCTCGCGACTCAGCATTTGAACTTTATGGATACACTAACTCAGATTATACAGGATGCAATTTAGACAAAAAGAGTACATCTGGTGGATGTCACTTCCTTGGCAACCGTCTCATAAGCTGGTCTAGCAAGAAGCAAACATCAGTTGCTATCTCAACTACAGAAGCTGAGTATGTTGTCGCTGGGAGATGTTGTGCTCAGCTCTTATGGATTCAAAATCAGCTTCTTGACTATGGGTTCAAGTTCTCAAAGACTCCCATTTATTGTGACAACACCAGTGCCATTCAGATCACACAAAATCCTGTTCAGCACTCAAAGACAAAGCATATCGAGATCAGACATCACTTCATCAGAGATAACGTTGAAAAAGGAAAAGTTGTTCTTGAACATGTCAAGACTTCGGAGCAACTTGCTGATATCTTCACAAAGGCACTGGATTCTCAATCAACTGCTTACATTATTGGAGAGCTGGGAATGATTTCCTTGTAATTAATTTTGATGTTTAATTGTACTAATGTTTGATTTTGTCTTATAAGCTGATGCACATTGTGCTGATGATGACATACTGATGATATTTTCTACTGCGCACCTTGGTTTGATTTTTTTATCTCTATCTCTTCCTCAAATCTTCTAAATAAAAGTTGCATGATTCACTGTATTAAACCATACACTGATAACAACTTGAATCTCTTTGCCGATGGTTAGATCAAAACACCAAGATCTATCACACGCAACTACCCCTTCTTACCAATCTTACACTGACTCTGTGATTCAGTATGCCAAAACACACACTGATGAGAATCTAAAAATCTTTGCCGATGGTTAGATCAAAACACCAAGATCTATCACACGCAACTATCCCTTCTTACCAATCTTACACTGATTCTGTGATTCAGTGTGCAACAAACACACGCTGATGAGAGTCTAAAAATCTTTGACGATGGTTAGACCAAAACACCAAGGTTTATCACACGCAACAATCCATTCTTTACCCTCCTCTTATTCAGTGTCTAATGATTCAGTAAGTTAACCCACTCACTGATGAAGTCACAAAACTCTGTGCCGATGGTTAGATAATGTAACTAGTATCTATCACACGCACCACTCTCCTTGCTAGCCCTAAATAAGCAAGCTGTACCTTGAATTGACGGAGAAATATCCTCAGCATGTAACTTTTGTGACACTGAGCTCAGCGCTTCCGCAAACACTGATTGACATTTCACCTTCAGACAACGGCTCTTTTATCGAACGGCTATATTCTACTCTGACAGGTTGTTACAATGCGCCGTTATCCTTAATGACGATAATCAAGCAGGTCAGAAGATAATCATCACCTTTTAATAAAGATAATCATTACCTTTTAAAAACCCCCTTTTTCATTCCATATTTAAATCTCTTTCTCCTTTGGTTTAATTTTTCCTTCCAAAACCTTGAACTTCTCTCAAAAACCCTAGAATTCTCAAATACTCTCCAATGGCGGCATCTCTGTTCACATACTCCTCAACCTCTCGAAGAGTCATTCCTGCCCCAAACTCTCCCCCACTTCCAATTCACATCAAGGCAACCAATGTCGTCTTCAACCCTGACATTCCAAAGGTTCATCGAGGTCTTGGACTCGATGATTTCGTCAATTTCTTGGCCTCTTGCCGCCTTCGATACGCAATCAATGATGTACCATCCGAGTTCTTCCCAGAAAAAGTGTGTGAGTTCTACTATACTGCAACAGTTAATGAAGAAAACAATGCCATCACCGGAACCATTGGCCATGGCAGACACTCTGTCTTCATCACCCCATAATTACTCAGTGCTGCGTTAAGGTTACCGATTTTCGAACCCTTTTCTGAACCTCCTACCATTGAAAGATGTAAACGCATGTTTGATCAACTGGGCTATGATCATTCAAAGGCTGGAACTCGCTCAGCTCTTATTTTGCGTCTTGCATGACCCCAGGCTGGAAGTTTTTCACTGGTGCCTTATGCAAGTGTGTGGGTCACAAGTCTCGCAGTGGTGATCAACTGAGCAATTATGAGCAACAAGTTGTCTGCTCTCTTCTTCTCAACAAAAGGCTGGATTATGGGGCACTATTCTTTGATCAGCTTGTTCAGCTTCTACGTGCAAATGTACATGCTGATCATGTTCCCTTTCCACGCTAGATTGCCCTGGTATTCGACAAGTTTTTCGCTGCTGACTACTTTTCTCACTCTGGGAATCCAATCCAATGTCCTCGAATGTCAGTTCGTATGTATCAGGATGATCCTTTAGATACCGACATTGGAATCTCCGATCGGATGAAAGAATGGATTGCCAATCCATACACTGTGCCTTCTCTCACCGCTGACACTGATGACGGAGGTGCTGATGGTACTCATACGGATCATGCTGATCAAGAGGTGGAGCATCATGATGGGGATCATTTCTCCCCTCAACTGTCTCATCACATCATCTCGGACTCTGGCAAAGCCTCCTCAGCACCACAGGATTCGATGCCTCAGGGGGAGCAGCCATCTCAGGGGGAGCATCCCTCACAGGGGGAGCATCAGTCTCAGGGGGAGCATCAATCACCGGCCACTCACCATTTCTCTCCAAGGATGCCTCCTAGATCTCCAGTTGCACCAAGTACCTCAATGGTTCAAATTCCCGCTTCAGCATTTTCTGAACTGATGTCACTGACTCGGGACATGAGTCAGCGTCTGCTTCGAATTGAGGCTGATGTTCAACAAATCAAGGAGGTTCTCTTACTTACTCCTCCCGCTAGTCCCAACTCTGATGATGTTCAAAAATGGGGAGATACTGATGATGATGCTGACGCTGATGATCATGCTGATGGTGAACCAAACGCTCATGCTGATGGTGAACCAAATGAGAAAGACATTGAACCTGCTGCTGACAACACTATCATTCAGCATGAATCTCCCAACCCCGTTCCCGTTCGTGAATCTGATTCTGCGGGGCATAATAGTCCAACAGCTACTGAAAAGTTGTTTGAAGATAGTGAGCATGATGAAGAGCATGATGAACCTGATGACGAATGTCAAATTCTTGACATGAACTTCATTGATCCTCTCATTCAAGTTCAGCATGAAAGCTCAGATGACCTTGAAGAATCTCATCCGATACTAGCTGATGATATTGTTGATCCCATCATTCCGGTCCAAGGAGAGGATTCGGACGTTGCCAGTGAAGAATCTCATCCATTGTCTCGAAAGCGGAAGGTAGCAGATACTGACTTGGACCATTCTCAAACTGATACTTCTTCAACTGTGAAGAAACCCAAGTCCATTGTCAGTATTTCAAACCTTGCCACTGAATGGAACATGTCCCCTGACCAAGTCAAACAAATTCTTGATGAAGCCAATCGAGCTCAGCTTCTAAAGAACATTGCTCAAGCTGATGAATCCCTTATTCAGCACAAACTTCAGGCCAAGGGATCGTTTGAAGCTCAGATGCAGAAGTTCCTGGAATTTCAGTCCAAGGCTCAGTCTTCTCAACCTCCTATTGTCCCTAGTAAGCCTAAGGCTGACAGTGTTCTTGACCGGATTGATCGAAAGAGATTTGAAGATGTTTTCGATCGGCGAATGTGTGGTGACAAGATCATCAAGGTCAAAGCTTCCAAACCTCGAAACGAGAAAATCCTTACGTTGCTGATTACTCGTCAAGGTCCTCAGCATTCATATTCTGAAGTTGTCAAAAGATATGAACTGATCAGATATGGGTATTCGGAATGGATGGAACTGCTCGATCTATCATCCAAGCAAACCTCAGCTCACTCTTCCGAACTGATTTGTGCTCTTCATCTACTGATCAAGAAGGTTCAGCATTTAGATCTTGTTCCTAAAGAACGAGCTCAGCATCAAGGCCAAAGGTCGTCAGTTCCTAGATCTCGAAGGACCAAGTTTCATGTTGATGGTGAAGAAGTACTGCTTTTAGACTTTGGTGCTGATGTGATTAATAATTCTCTTCCTCTCGATGTTGATCCAGTTCAACATCAATTCATCTCAGCTCCTGAACACGGAATGTTCTACCTCGATAAAAACAGGAGGATGTGCTTTCAGCGTACTTTTGAGAGCCCAAAAGCTCCCACCACTCACCTTGTTGGCTTAAGGAAAATGTGCATGAGTCATCAAGATCTATCAGGAGAATTTCACATTCTTATCGCAATGGAGCTGCTGAACAGAAGACAGGAGTTGCTGGACAGTCCTTACTGGCCAGTTAAAATTGAAGCTGAAGCTGAGTATGAAGAATTCCTTTCCAGAGGTGTCTTAATTTAGTTTGTTTTGAACATCATCATATTGGGGGAGATTGAAAGGTCAAGCCTTGAAATATGATAATGTTTAAAACAGACTCAGTGTCAGCGTATGTCTCAGCGTCAGCACCAGCGAATCAGCAGTTCAGTTTGTAATAGTTTAGTGTATTCAGTACGTTGTAACAAATCTTGTATTTATCCTGTTTCCTTAGTTATCTTGAATTATTAGCTAGCGTATCCCTGAATTGTAGGGATCGTCTAGAATAGCACTATATATTATCTTGTATAGGTTTGTGAATGGTTACGCCTTTCACAAACCCTAATCGTCGCTTTGCGCACACGATAATCTCTTTGTGAGATTATCTCTCTTAGTGAAAGTTTTTCTTCGTGAATCTCTCTTGTTCTTATTCATAGTCATTGTTTGATATTTCGATTGATCCAAAGGCATCTTCATGATCCAATCACTCGACATATTTTGATCCACTCTTGTCTTATTTATTGTTTTGTGTTCATCGCAATACCTGTTACAAAGATCTAATCGATCTTCTCGTTTGTTTTATAACTTATCAGAACATATACAGATTGTCTGTAGATCTCGCTGCTCAATTTAGGTGGACAACAATATCCCTAGTTGTAGTCAGTTAAATGGTCATAAGAAAATTTTATTTAAGAATTAGGGCCAATCATGATAATAAAATTATAATCATCTATATGAATGTGTCATGTCATTGGTAAATTGTCCTAAAATTGTCATGAATTTTTCGTGTTTAAGTGAACCACAATATTGGCGATCGATCAGACGAAGATGTGAAGATAAGGGTACCGCCAAGTGCAATGAGGCTGTCCAACAACTTTGATCCAAGCGTCACAAATACATTATCAATAATTAAATTTTAAGATGTGCATTTTAGTTGGAGATAAATTATTTTATTTTAAATTTTATTTTATTTTTATTTTTATTTTTATTTTATTAACTGTTTAAGAAATTTTAATTTTTAAATTTGGCAAAGTTAATTTATTTTATTTTATTTTATTTTATTTTTAATTTTAGTTTTTATGTTAATCCTCAAAAAGATTTTTTTTTAATTTTTGGACTGTGCTGCACCCTGCCTTATACTGTGTGGCTGCCAGGTAAATGCAAAATGGGTATATATAAGAGTTTACCGCCGGAATTTCCATCACTTTTCTGATTTCGGCCGCAAACTCCTCTCCAACCTCTCTCTCTTCAAAAAAAAAATCGTCAGATCTTGCAAATCTAATCCGATAGTCTCGAAGGTAATGAGTTTTGGACCAGGAATGTGTATCTTATGGCATGATTCATCGCGTTTTTCAGGCAGAAATCGAGAAAGAAGAGTCGTCGGAGTTTGCGGCCCAAGCCTACGGGCCAAGCTTATGGTCGTAAACTGCTTGCGACAGTAAACTCCGTAGATGGTCGATAGTTTACTGGAAAGGGGTTTACGGCCGTGAACCCCTGTTGACCGCAAATCCCAATGTTGACCGCAAACTCAAAATCTGACTTAAAATTTGATTTTGATCTAATTTAAAATTGTTATTTTTTTTTTTATCAAAATTAAATTTAAACCTTTGTTATTCGTTTGGTTCTTTCTGTCTTACTTGGTATGGGTAGTGAAGATTAATGGCGAACCTCAAATTTGCGGACATGCATAATCTGGCTATCGTTTTGGCGGATCCTCCAGCTGTTCACTCGGACCTCAATTCGATGATTCACAGACTCAAGGAATCTTGTCTGTCATCAACTATCACTGTGAATCCAGTTGTATATCAAAATTTGATCAAAGAGTTCTGGGCGACTGCTAAAATGGAAATGGATGATGCTGGAGTTGTCATCATTAAAGCTACTGTATAAAGACGCGAGATAGTGATCACTGAGGGTTTTATCAGAGATACGTTGCTGATTGACGATTAACCTAATTTCCCATGGAAATTGGGATT
Organism: Lactuca serriola; assembly: GCF_051521515.1. Classification (NCBI taxonomy): domain Eukaryota; kingdom Viridiplantae; phylum Streptophyta; class Magnoliopsida; order Asterales; family Asteraceae; genus Lactuca; species Lactuca serriola. The sequence goes on along the minus strand of NC_136409.1, from coordinate 947,955 downwards.
GAGGATGCTCAGAGAATTCTTAGGAGGATGGGATATGAAGGCACTTCACCTCCAACTTTAAAGAAGCTCTTACCTCCGTATTGGAGATTTTGGCGCATGTCTTCGTTAGCTGCATTTCGGGAAGAACATCAGGAGCTGATGAAATTTCAATGAGGAATACTAGAGCGATCGTTTCCCTTTCTGCCAGAATAAAATTCAATTTTTCTAGATTTATCTTGGATGAGTTTACAGTAAACATCAGGGCTTCAACCCGGGATACTTTCTTATTGTATCCTAGGTTCGTTCAATTGTTTATTGACACTCAGTTTCCAGATATGGTAAAGGAAGGTGATACTCTTGATATGAAATCACTGGGTCCTCATATTGTAGGGCTCATCAAGCAGAACTAGAAAGGAAAATTAATTTTCAAAGCAAAGTATCCTCTAGAGAAGTTTGGTAAGTTCGCCGAATTGAATGAATCCTCAGAATCTTACAAATCTTCTGACAAGGTGTCTTCTGAGCCTGCATCTTCTGAGAACTCATCTCCAAACAACGTTGTTATTACTGTATCTGATGATGAAAATACTGAAAAGGAAGATACTCCTACTCCTGAAGCTCATGTGGCATAAGAACATGGTTTCATATCTCCTCGTGATCAAAGTAATATTGAGGGAATGAATGTGGAGTCTGAGATGGATGTTGAGGGAGATAAAAATGATTCGTTTGATGCTCTTGATCTTACTGGATTTGATCATGATGATATTGCTGCTTCTCTTGCTAGTAGTGCTAATTTTGTTATGAACGAGAACCTTGACACAATTTTTAACAATGTCGATGAAGTTGTTCCTCCAACAACAGAGACAAGGGAGTCTAATGAAGTTCTTGAAACTGAACCTCTTACTTCCAACAAAATGGCAAATACTTCCACTCTAATGGAGACGGTTATAGGATTTCCTCCTCCTGTTTCTGTTTCTCCTATTATAGAGCCATTTGTGAGTGATCTAACATCAACACAGACCGGTGAACCCCCATCGAAAAGAAGAAGAAGGGATCCAAGGCAAAGTGATTTAATTGCAGATCTTGTTAGTGTTGTACAACCTACCACTACTCACAATCTTTCTACAACCAAGTTGTTTACTGTGGGCCCCGACACCACTTTTGAAGTTGGTGGATCTTCCATTCCACCAGGGCTCCTCCTCGATCTACTCACGATGAAGCTTCTGTAAGATTAGCCATGCATTTGGCTGAGGAGCAATTTTTGATGCCTCCCCCACGCGGTAATGGTATTTCTATTGGGGATGGCGGTTCTGGAGGAGACAATCTTACTATCCCTGGGTTATAGAAGGAGATATCAGTGCTTAGTCAGAAGAACATTGAGCTTGACATCCGCGTTTAGGATCTTCAAGTTGAAAATTCAAAGCTTACTGTTCAAGTGTTTGAACTTCAATCTGACAATTCAAAGCTCGATGTACAAGTAGCTGATCTTTGTAAGGACAATGCTTTAAAGTCGAAGCAGATTTCTGATCTTCAGGATCATTTCAATCTTTTGACTTCATGCAATTTTGAGCTAAAGAAGAAGCTTGAGGAAGACCTTGGTGATAGGTATCAAACGTCTGCTGATGAATACAAAATCGATCTTCATGTTCAAGCCTTTCCTGTTTCCATGCCATCTGGTCAGACATCAGGGGTTGTTGATCATGTTGAAGATGAGCCTCCCCAAGCCCCTCATGTCTCAGCAATAACTCGTGATCCACAGGAGGAAGCAGCTAAGAAGGGGCAACTGCTATTTAAACGAAACCCTAACCAGAATGCTTCTTGGGATGAACCTGCAACTACAGTGACTAATCTTGAGGTTGTTTGATTCAGAGATACATTTGGCGATATATCGGAAATTGTTTCTTGGGGATTTCATGATCCACTTAATATGTGGATAGTGCTTAAAAAGAGTGGCAACTCTGAGCTTTATAGAGATAGTCATGATTTCAACTCATGGACTAGGGTCGATCTGACGGAATTGTCACGAGCTCCTTTTTCAAATCTCACAAACTATCCACATGCGACCCAGTTTAAGCATTTCCTTGAAGATCAGGTTAAAAAGGGGGTTTCCTGCCATGAAAACTGATGAATCTGTTATGTTGGAGCATCCTGACATTATAGATCCTAAAACTGACAAACCTCTGCAAGTTATGATGTGGCCTGCAACCAAGCAGGTTAAACAGTTCCCTGTGCTTCAAAATTATCAAGACGGATCTTTAGGCTCAATGGAGTGTTGGGTTTTCGATGAGATTACTTCAGCAGTTGTAATCAAGCTCAAGAATGGATGTATCCGAACTCTATGACCGAAGAGATTTGTTACAATTTCGAAAGTGGGACATTCATCACCTAAGAAACTTTCAGATATTGGTTGCGGAGGAGATTTTTAAGGATGCTGCGAAGGTATATACGGCCATGGTTGCTGAGATTCTGAATAAGCGTATGTGGAACGGGGCGATGGCGCAAGCGGATGTTATGGTAGTCAACAGGGGTTAACTTCTAGCTAGCACCAAACCAAGGGGGAGATTGAAAGGCCCAATTAGTGGTTTGGTCTAGGCTTTGCATTGTAATAGTGGTTGTGTATAGATAGAGTATTTTGGTGGGCTTAATAGTGTTTATGGTTTTGTAGTGAGTTTACGGCCGTAAACACCTTACGGCTGTAAACTCCTTACGGTCGTAGTTCCCTATAAATAGCGGGTTAGTCAGTCGTGTTTAGTTGTTGATGCCTAGTTATTCACGGTCGTATATCGAGTTGTACCAGACGTTTTTCCGCAATAGAACGTGTGCAAGCTTGATTTCTTTTCCTTCTTCTATTATTCTTATTTCTATGATTGTGTTTGCTTTTGATCACTGGTAAGATCCGTTTTAGGACATTACAGTGGGTCGGCTTGACCAACAGTCCCACTGTAGTTTCCTCCTTCTGACTGCCCATCATTCAGCTCTGGTTGTTCAATTGGTAGTATAAGTTCTTCTTGGTTCTGTTGAAGTAAACGCCTTGTTTCCTCCATTTGGCGATCCAACATCATCTGGATCATTGCTTGCACTCCGGCCATCGTCATTGGCTTAGGTGCCACATCTAAGGCACAAAGCATATAACAGCATATAAGGCACATCCGGTCAGCAACAGACCATAGATCCGAACAAATAACAGCATATAAGGCACAAAGCATTTACCACATAAAAGCATTTTAGGCATAATTCTTAAAATAAGCTAGTTGTCACACCCCAAAACCATGAACGGCAGAAACATTCTGGGGCGGAGGACGTCATGTACAGTATCACAATAATGAAAAGTAGTAAACAAGCAACAACATCATCCATTGCATTAATAATATAATTTTAATACAAGTGTGTTCTGTCAAATTATGATAAACACTAAAGTATAAATCAAAAATGAAAGATGAGTCTTGAACGAGCACCATCTTCTCTAAACCTTGCATCGGTACCTGTCTATTGTTGACCTGAGGATACAAGTTATTTTGAAAGAGAGTATCAGCTTTAAAGCTGGTGAGATCATACGTATTTTAGTGACTTAATTTGTATGTAAGTATTTGTACGTATATGAAGATGTAAGTATTTGTATGTATATAAAGATGTAAGTATTTGTATGTATATGAACTGTAAGTATGAAAACGTTTTGAACATCCTAGAAAACCATATGTTTCCTACTAAAAGTATCCTTCCACCAAGGCATGTAGTATCTGTGTGTGTGTCTCTTGTAAGAATGTGTATTTTCCCAAATCCGACTATCATTAATCAAAATATAGCTTCTACATTACCTTGCATCGTGTGAATGTTCACGAAGTGAATGTAATGGGAAAATGAAATACTACTATGGTGTAGTATCAAATAACTACAACCGTACTAACTACCTTAAGTCTATTGTAATTTCATAAGTACTATAATATTTGTAATAAGTGACTACTTCTGTATTAATATTGCCTTTTTGAGGGATAAGGCATAATGTGATGGCTGGATCCCAGGCTAGACGCTCCCCTGTCCAAGAGATTTTGGGACCCATACACGACCCCTACATGTTTGCAAGCCATGAACATCCACATCACTATGATTGTGTATACCCAATATAACTATCACAATGCGTTGTTATTCATTGGTATAGTTAGATCCTGAAATCGTTCCATGATATAGCACCTAGTGATGTTTGTCCTATTATCGTATATGTAAACGCACTCATGTAAATGTATCTATGTAAACGTACTCATGTAAGCGTAATCATCTAAACGTAATCATGTAAACATAATCATGTAATAGTATAGTAGTGTACTATAATGTTTTGCATGTGCTAGCTGTAACGTGTGTTCTCTCTCTGTCTAGCATGTATAGTAATGTACAGTGTGTACTAACTGTAATGTGTGTTCCCTCTCTATCTAGCATGTATAGACTCATGAATGAACTAACTCGTGGTATGATTCCGCATTCTAGTAAATGTACTAGTATCTTCCTAAACAACCCATATGGTAGCTTACTAGTAATATAACTGGTACGTATGAACATGGAAGTTTACCCTTGCTACCCAAGGGTATTGAACTGACTGGAAGAACCTTTATGACTATATTTGTACACATGATACATAACTAATATTTAAACGACCTTCGGACGGATACCCGGTACGTTACCAGACCCCATCCTAACATGGAAAAGGACATAAAGCGGCTAGCCTTCCTAAGTCCTTTAAACATTTCTTATATAACTATACATACATAGGTAGGAAATTGACAATATAAAAGCATAAAATAAGTTTTGTAACACATTTGAACATGATTACTATCTAAGAAAAGGTCGACCTGATGTCAGCCTATAAAACGGGTTGAAAGTATTTGTTTGATAAAACAGCTTAAGTATAAAGAAACATTTATTTGAAACACAATTGTAAATGAGTTTGAAATGAAACATACAGTGTATAACGAACAGTTTAATAAGGAGTTTTAAACACATAAAATGTTTATGAAAATCATTTGAAGAAAACTATTTCGTAAAACAGCTAATGAGTAGTAAATCAATTGAATGTTGCTTATTAATCACATGTGATTGATATAATAACTAGCATGATTCTACTTGTATCCCCCCACCATAAAAACATTTAAAAACATTTAAAACATTGATTAAGGGGAATGAACTCACATGTAGCAAGTGGTTCGGATGAACGGACTGAAATAGGATGCTAGGTGTCAAGTGAAGACTTGTACACACTCTATGATCCTATATAACATATAATATCACATATGTGTACCCAATTAGTCTCTAAACAACTAATAAACAAAGGTAAGACATCCTAGGGCATGATAAACACTTTGTATAAGTGTTATAAGTGCTAAGGAGTGCATCTAATTGTTGTAGGGCAAGGCTATTGGGTTTTAGGGTTCAAGGGAACCCCTAATATGAGTTTACTCCCCATAGACCATATCCCATTGAGTTTACGGTCGTAAACTCTTGAGTTTACGGCCGTAAGCTCATAACCTGTCGACCATTTGTTGGTATGAAGTCTTCTAAGCCATTCCAAGCATTGCTACTTCATGTTTAGGCCTTAGGAAATGTTTTGTGGCATCAATACACTCCAAAATGGAGTTTACGGTCCATGGACCATTTCTCCATGAGTTTACTACCGTAAACTCATATGGACTAAGGTATTTTGATGTTTTCAAATCCCAAGCATAACAAGGAATAAACCTAGACTAGTTTCCTAAGCTTGTGAAGGGACTAGGGCCATTTTTACACCTCTTTGGGGTGTTTACGGTTTTGGGAGACCCCCAAACCGTAAAAACATATAAATGAGGGATTTTGGTGGTTTTCATGTGCTAAACACATCAAAGAAGGATTCTAAGTTAAGACCTAAGGCTTAGGATAAGATAAAGCACACTTTGGCACCCTAAATAGGGTTTACGGTCCAAGGTGTTCTTGGACCGTAAACACCTTTGATCTTGGTGTTCTTGGATGATTTCTTGAGGTAAAGAAGTGTAACAAAGCTTGTAAGACTCTAGGATAGAAGCACTTACAAGTTAGAAGCTCGAAAAGGTCCAAAAGGCCAAGAAGACAAGTGTGTGTTCTTGGTGTTCTTGGAGTAAATTGAAGATTAACCCTTTTGGAAGGATTTCACGGTTAGAAGTGTGTTAAAACACTAGATTAAGTCATATAACAACTTAAGAAATCTAGAAACACTTACTAGATTGAAGATTTCAAAGAAAAACCGGGATGCTACTTGAGAGAGTTTGGGAGTTTACTCTTGGGATTGCAAGAAACAAATGAGGCACTTTGGGGAGTAAACTCATGCTTAAGGAATGAGTTTACGGTTTTGGAGAAATTTTTGGCCAAAACATAAAAGTTTGGCCATGAATTTCTTAACTACGTGATATTTGCGGTTTTGAAATTTCAAGACCCAAGACGGAATTTCCTTTCACCCGTTCGTTTAAAGATTAATTATTAAAATAATCAAACGAACTTTAAATTTTCAAAAAACAAATAAAAGTGAACTTCACTTATAATTTGAAATGATTGACTCTAGGGTTTTACCGAATGAAGATTTCGGGTTGTCACATCATGCCCCTGTAAGGAAGTAGGCATGAATTATCAAGCCAAGAAGTGGGGATACTTGCTAATCGATCGATTTTCGTCCTCCCAAGTGAATTCGGGTCCCTGGTTGGCATCTCAACAAACCTTCACTAAAAGGGAAATGACTATGAATCATTTGCACGACCTCTTGGTCCATGGTCACTATAGTTCTTCCACGTAGGAGAGGATCTCGTTAATCTCGATCTCATCGAGTGGACTTACGAGAGTCCTAACAGAAAGGTACGGTTTCAAGATCGAGACACGAAGGGTAAAATGTATGTTACTACGCTCTTGGAGTAGGTCTAGTTTGTGAGATACAGGACCGATTCTGATAAGAATCTCGGAGGTCTTGATTGTCTTGGATTTAGCTTTCCACGCGTTATGAAGCGTATTAGGCCATTCCCAGAGTGAGATTTCCAAATGAATTTGGTCTCTCACTTGGAATTTCAAGGGTTTTTCTCTCTTGCTTCTCTTCCCCGTCAAGGGCCACTCCCTCCTAGGTCAAAGTCGTAAGAAGTTCCGTAATTTGTGAGGAGTTCTAAATGGACTACTATAGTAGGTCTTCAAGACCTACAATTTGACGAATTCCCGACGGCGTCTTTGGTGCTAACAAATTCTCAACGGTTTTGATAAATTGCAAGGGTCCTCAAGAATTTCCACATTACTAATAGTGTGTCTTAGGAAATTTTGACTCTTCAATTCCAAAAATCGTATTTAGAGAACTTTGTGTAATGCTTCTCGGATTGTATTGGTCCCACGGTTTGTTGTAGGTGCTCTTTATGATTTCCTTCTTACCACGAGGGTAGATAAGTAAGTCATTTACAAGGAGAATGACGAACTGATCCAAGTAAGAATGGCGTACCCTACCCCTTAAGCTCATGAATTCTATGGGTGTATTGCTCCTATCCGAGGGGTATCACTACGGACTTGAAGTGTCCGCATCGAGTTTGGAAGGTAGTCTTTGGGACATCCTTCGCTAACACTCGAAACTGTTGATATTCGGATCTCGGTCCATTTCTGAAAGGTAATTCGTTCCTTGCGTTTGCTAAACCAATTCCTCTATGCGAGGCAGAGATAATGATTTCTAATGGAAATCTTGACGAGGTCTCTGAAGATGGAGGACTTACGAAGCAATCCGTCTATCTTCTTGACGAATAAGACCGAAGTTCTCTAGGATGAGAAACTTGGTCTTTTTATTCTAGTGCTGAGTAGTCTTTAAACTGTCCGGATGGTTCTTCTGTCTCCATGTGCGTTAGACCGTAGGGCGATCTGTTTATAGAAGTCGTACTGGGTTCTAATTTTGTTCACATGACGATGCGATTACTCGTAGTCTTGGGCAGTCTCCGCCCTAAAGTTCATATTAGAAGTCATACACGGTTCATCAATCGCAGTCTTGTGTATACGAGTCGTATAAAATTAAGTTTGAAAAGGTATTCGAATAACTGATTCTTCTTTAAGCTCACTTCCCAACGAGGAAAAGAAGTTAAAGTGGAATCATCAATTCTAAACCTGTAGGACCTTGATTATATATCACCCCTATGTATACACTCTTCAGTGATAGATCAATTGTATGGATCTTTGGATTGAACTTGACGTACTGTACGAGTGGTACTTCGGGATTTCTTCGGAAGGGCAAGAACTATGAGGTACTCCATGCACGAGTACTTCGGTGTTCTGCTATGACGGCTTCCCTGGAAAGGCGATTTCGAAGAAACAGATGTACGTATGAAGTTGGTATTGTGTGGATCAAATTGAATCTAGTCGTATGGTATTCTCGGAATCATATGGAAACTAAAAACATTAGAATTGAACATAAAGCATTACAGACAAAACAAAACCGTGCAACCTTCATCAGAGTTAAAGTACTTTAGGCTTACTACAAGACTATTGCTGCGAATAAGGCATACTACAAAAGACAAGTATACGCAGCACGAGCATCCCTATACCGACGGGATATCGCAAAAGGTAAGACTCTAGTCGCACTAGTTTTGGATGGTTTATAAGTCTGTTACAACGAAACGCCTTAATTACATTAACGTGGGCATGGAGTAGGTTCTCCTGTAGCTGTGATCCTAAGAATCTTCCCATCTATGCCCGAGTTCTTTGTTATTGGACAGTCCTTCTTGAGATGTCCCATCTCTCCACATAAACGACATATCTGGCTAGTGCCAGCATCGGTAGTGGAAGTGAAGTGTTGAGTAGGAGTTAAGGGGACACTGGTTCTTTCCTTGATCTCCCTTTTTGGGCAATTGCTTTTATAGTGCCCAAACTCACTACAATAATAGCAAACCTGGCTGGCTCTAGTGGCGGTGGTTCCACATAAACGGGCAATGTGTCCCAGTCTATTACAATTGATACATTTCAATACCCGGCAGGCTCCATTAAGATGATAGCTACACCTGCTACACTTTAGAAGCGTTCCCTTGTATTGCTTGCATCCCTTTTGGGCTTGACGCTTCCGTTTCTTGAATTCTGAGTTATGGCTTCGCGAGCCTGCGACTGTTATCGTTTGTTGGCTTATTGGATTGATACCATGATCGGGATTTTCAACCCCATCGTCAGTATTGCTTGCGTTGATAGCGTTACAGTTTGCAAGGACAGCTGTTACGGTAGCCATCACGGTAGTTGTAACTGCGGTTTGGAAAGTAGCTGCGTCCATAGGAAAGGCAGGGGTTTCATTGCTCGGCTAATTGTTTCCGGATGACGACATGATTCTGTTAACATGAAAGATAAGGATTTTGTGAGCGAATTTTGGTCGACCCTAGATGCACTTCGATTGCTCAAGCAAAAAGTAAGAGTATGTTCTCAAAAGTTTGACCTACATCCCTATGATGCAGTCCTAGTACGGATTGGGAGTATGTTAGCAAGGTTCGACCTACATCCCCATGATGCAGTCCTAGTACTGAGTGGAAGTAAGTTCGTAGAACGGTCTCAAGACGTTTGTCGTTCTAGCCGAGGTATCGTTGGTTGGTGAATAACATGATCCAACCACTAAAAGAGACTTGGAAATGTCTCCGGAGTTAAATTATTATAGTCCAATGTCTTGGCTAAAGCATGTTTTAGATAGACTCCAATGAAAGTATGATGAGTGTAATTGAATAAAGAATGACACAGAAGTTAGCCGACTGTCAATATCTTTGATATTCATGACGTAAAAGTTCGTGAAAATGACCTTGTAACAGGTCTTACATCATATCCAGAGAAGATAGTTCTTGACAACATAAAGGCCTAACTATAGTACTTACGGTACAATATAGTTTCATAGAAAATGCCACATCGGGCATAGACAGAAAAACGATTCTTTTTAACAAGGAAAATAAAGTAAGGCATCTACTATTGGCGATGGTCATCCCTCTGGTGAACTCTTAGCTCAGCCAGTTGACGTTCCATATCAAGTAGTTGCCTTTGCGTACACCTTCTGACATACTCGGTGTTCTATGACTTCGACTCGTGATTCAGCCAGTGCTTGAAGCAGGGTTTCATGGTCTCTCTCAGATCTCTCACGAGCATCTTCCAGACGAATGGTGCGGAGGGTATGCATTCTCGCATTGGCGACAACTTCTGTGATCTGATGTAGTGTTGTCCTGCCTTGAATCTCATTTCGAGCCACTCAACGGACCAGGATTGGCAAGATTCTGTATGCTGAGCCCCCAATACTCAGGTCATAAAAGCTTCGGTCACCATTAAATGGCATGGGCTGATCTTGTCCTTGGCTCCATGTTTCCAAGCATTCCACCCACTGAGGCGTTGAGCCATGAAAAGCCGGACGAGGGTTAGGATTTGGAAAGGGAGCTGTCTGGGGTAGGCTCTCAACCTCGGGTTCGGAGTTAGCATCATCCGAAAGGTCTTCACCATGGTGATCATTTAAAGGGATCGGATGATCATTCTCTGGTTCTTCTCCAAACCATCCAGCAATGACTTCGTTAGAAGGTACGGATTGTCGTGGGGATGGAGTCCAGCCATGTTATCTATGCGAGAATTGGGGTAAGAAAATAATTATTAGACGAACTATCTAGATAATTATTTAGAAAATCTTCATTATTTACATCACTATTTGTGAAGTGCATACCAGTTATATGTAATCGAAACAGGATAGGCCTTCGAATAAGTGACCTTAACTCCAAATTCACAAAGAATAGGGATAAAGCAAAATTTTCACAGATTCTAAGTCTATCAAATCCTAGTTACATATAGCCTTAGTGTATCCACTTAGCAACTATCAACTTAGTAATGAAGGTCCTGTTTTAGTTCTCAAGTATGAAGTACTTACAGTAACACCAAATACCCCTATAGTATTTTAGGTTTTATGTTCTATTGTTCTCATTGTGGTATTGTTGGTAAGATTTTAGACTTGTTGCAACTACACAGCTACACTTAGGCACATGCTAGTCAACCCTCGGATAATATGGTTGATCAGGCTATATCTTCTTATTTTTGACTATATGTCTCTAAGTCCGCCTGGGTTGCCCAACAATCGTAATTCTTTTGTACTGTCCTAGTGACACTGATTTTAGTATGAATAAAGGCACGTATACTTAATTAAATACTTTATTATTTAAATTATAAACTCTTGATCAGAGTATTTTAATCCCATTGTATTTATAGTTTGTATATCTTTTATGGGTTGATATACTTAATTGTGACAACCCGAAATTTCCATTTGTATGAACAATATCTATTCAATAGAAGCCAAACCAATTTCAGTTATTTTCGGACTTTTCTGAACAAGTTGTGTACATTAGGGTTTACACTTTAGGAGATATCAGGAGAGTGGATACTCCTGAGTTTGTGAAATTTGGACATTTCAAGTTTCATAAAGTTACAGTCCTAATTCCAGAATAAAAATATTTTCTGCCAAAATATTTCAGGACTATAAATAGTTTTCTGAATTAAATTAATTCATTATTCACAATCCCAGCTAGAGAAAAGCCATTTTCTCTCTGACAGATCTTCGGGTTTTTATCCCAGATTGTGAGTAACTCTTTCTAGTAGTGTTAGAATACGTATTAGATACTTAAAACATGATTTAGATGGCTAAATCATTAGATCTAGGAATTTACTCCCCAAGGTGTTCTTGGGCGGTAAACTCCCGAAACAAAGCCAAAACTGACATTGGTGCTAGGATAAGGCCTTAGAACATTAGGTATACATGTTAGGGACATGAAAACACACACAAAACCACCCAAGATTGGGAGTTTACGGCCCAGAACTCTCTTAGGCCGTAAACTCCATTTCATAGCCCTAAATGGTGATTTAAGGACTTAAAGACCTTAAGGCTTGCATCTAGGTTATTTTCCCAAGTAGCTTAAGGTCTTAAACACATCAAAGGACACAAATGAAAGTGAGTTTACAGCCCAGAACTCTCCTAGGCCGTAAACTCCATGTAAATGGTCACAAAGGGTGTTTTCATGACACCTAAGGGCCTAGACCTTTACAAGAAAATGTACCCACTAAATGGAAGGACCAAACCACACCAAAATCACCTAACCAAGTGAGTTTATGGCCAAGAAATGGTTCTTGGGCCGTAAACTCCTAAAAAGGGCACTAAGGTGTGCCTAATGCCTTCACATGCTAGGATTAAAAGTCTAGAACACATCCCACCAGTACAAGAGGCTTGAAAACAACAAAGGAAACACCCCAAGGGAGTTTATGGCCGTAAACTCCAAGGGGAAATGTCCTTGAGGCCGTAAACTCCTATTTGGAGTACATCTATGCCTTAAACCCTTCCAAGAACATAGCCACTAGGTTAGAATAATTCTAGAAAGCATTTTGGACTTCAAAACACACCAAACACACATGTTTGGGAGATTACGGCCGTAAACTCCATGTGTGATGGTTTAAGGAGAGTAAACTCTCATATAGGGTCCTTTGGAAACCCTAAACACAAGTACCCTGTCCCACAATTGCTTAGATGAAGTCCTTACGGCTTAAAACACTTATATAAAGTGTTATCTATGTCTAGGATGTCTTAAACATTATCAATTAGTCTTTTAAGTCTAGTTTAGTGCATATATGTGTGATTATATGTTCATTAGGATCATAGTGTGTGCACCAGTCCTCACTTGACACCTAGCAATCCGATACCGTTCAGATCATTCCAATCACCAACTACAGGTGAGTTCATACCCCTAATCAATGTTTTAAAGGATTTTAAATGCTTTAATGGGGGGCAATACAAGTACAAACAAACATGTTATTAAATCATTGATATGTATTTTTATAACTGTGTTTGTCATTTAACAGATTTCACATGCTACAAAATGTGATGCATGAAATGGTTTTACATCCTAAAAAGCACATTGTTACCAAATGTTTTAATTTTGAAATGTTTATTTAAATGACATCAATTCATTGTTATTTATTGTTCAAAACTCATAAGATGTCTTACAAAACCATTTTTCATTCTTGAACTTAACTATGCCTATACACTTATATTCTTATATATGTATTGATGTTATAGTTTGCATCTTTCATTTAGTTTCTCACACCTTGAGTAGTAAGTGTGTGTAAACTTACATGATCAACTAGTTATATTATAGTATATTATCATGGGGATAATGGGAAGATATCAAACCTTACTTCTATTACAAGGAGTCACACAAGAGTCAGTTCATTCATGAGTCTATACTAGTACATTGCCTGATACATGAGTACTTACAGATGTTTACTTGATACATGAATATGGTTACATATACTTACCTGTTACATGGACACACATACATGAATACCATTCAGGAACACTTTCACATAGGTGCATTATCCTATATTCACTTACCTGGATACTTGTACTTAGGACTACGAGGATGATTTATTAATACTTACTGTGTAAATTGTCTTCCTTATCTCGATACAATGGGATAGCTAGGCGGGACTTACCATTCCGAATCCCATCTGATTAACACCAGTGGTCGATGACCATCTACGGAGGTCTAAGGTTATTACTTATAATTGGTAGATCGATAAGTAGGCGGGACTTACCATTCCGAACCCCGCTGATTAGCACCAGTGGTCGATGATCATCTTCGGAGGTCTAAGGTTACTACTTATATTAGGAAATCGATTTAGGACTAACCCTTCCACCCACCTGCTGCTGCTACAGAGGACAATTGGACAATCTTCGGATGTTCATTAGGTTGTACAGTTCGCTTAATGCGATGTTGTGTTGGTCCTAGTACCCAGTGACAACACTCACAATATTATGTTTTTCCTGCTTACCTTATTTTGTGACACATTCACATAAACGATGAGTTAGACTAAGCACTTTTAGTACTAGTCTACGCAAAGGAAAAACTATCATTTTACAAACAGAACATTCGAGTCTTGGTAGAAGACTACACTTCATACTTATATAAAATAAGGGTTTTTCTAGGGATTTCATACTTACCTCAACATTTTCACTTAAAGTTTTACATGGCATTCATAGCAGATTTTCACAAACAAAGAAATGACACTTATATACTTACGAATTCACCAGCTTTAAAGCTGATACTCTCTTTCAAAATAACTTGTATTCTCAGGTCACCAGTAGACAGGTACGGAGGCCAGTTTTTGAGAAGACGAAGCAGTCAAGTCTCTTCTTTTATTTTGATTGTATATTTTTGGTGTCTTATTACAATGAAAGAACACACATGTATAAAACTTTACTTATAATGCAATGGATGATGTTGTTGCTTGTTTATTATATTACACTGTTGTGATATTGTACATGACGTCCTCCACCCCTGAACGTTTCCGCCGTTCATGGTTTTGGGGTGTGACAGATTGGTATCAGAGCATTGTTTATAGTGAATATAGTATATCAACCCATAAAAGATATACTAACTATAAATACATGGGATTAAAACACTCTGTCTCAGAGTTATACTTTTAAATAATAAAATATTTAAGTAAGTATACGTGCCTGCATTCATACTAAAATCAGTGTCACAACGACAAGAACAAAAGTATTACGATTGTTGAATATCACAAGTAAGCCTGGGGATATATAGTCAGTCTTGGGAATGGCATAGCCTGGTCAACTATGCTAGTCCGAGGAGTGATTAGAATACGCCCGAGAATGGTTGTGATATGGCAACAAGTCTAAAAACTTACCAACACAACCATAAAGAAATACCATATGGGTATTTGATCTTACTATAAGTACCTTAGTCAGTCGTCTATTTTAGCTATTCCATGTGTTGTTCGACTATGGGGATTAGTCCATGAGACACATTCGTTAATCATTTATTCTTATCCATGTCGTCATCTTTTAAACGTATAGTTAAAGATGCCACCACGTAGGAATCTAAGGAGGACCCCAAACAACGCAGCACCAATACCACCACCTCCACCACCACCTGTACCTCTTCAACCACCTAATCCTTTTGATGCCACTATGTTCCAGGCAGCTTTCACAACAGCGGTCGCAGCTGCTGTGTCAGCAATCAACGCTCCTGCCCCCAGTGGGTCAGGAACAGGTGCACCACCCTCAAACCACGGCGAAAGCCATGGACATCCTCGGGAATGCACCTACAAGGACTTTACTAACGCCAAACCCCGCAACTTCAATGGGACTGGGGGTGTTATGGTGTTGAGGCAATGGATTGAAAAGATGGAATCCGTTTTTGAAATCTGTGCTTGTCAAGAGGGCAGCAAGGTCAAGTTTGCAGCTTGTACCTTCTCTGACCGAGCACTAACATGGTGGAACAGCCATGTTAACTATCTAACTCTGGTGGTGGCGTATTCCATCGGCTGGGAAAAGTTGAAAGAAATGCTGATGAAGGAATACTGTCCTCGAGGTGAAATACAAAAGCTCGAGCAAGAATTCTGGGGTCTACAAATGGTTGGATCTGACATCACTACCTACACAAATAGGTTTTGTGATTTGGCAAACTTATGCCCTGACATGGTTGCTCTCCAGAGCAAAAAGATCGAGAGATATATCTGGGGACTGTCGCCCCAGATCCAGTCAAGTGTGATCGCTTCCAGGCCTATTACTTTTGATAGTGCCAAGGAACTAGCACAATCTCTTATCGATCACCGGAAACCCCAGAACGCAACAACCCCTACACCCGTACCCCAAGAGTCCATCCCTGGAAACAACCAGAAAGGGTGGTCTAAGAGGAAAAAGGGGGCTTCGCAAGGATCCTCAAAGAGACAACAACTTGTGGCAATCAATGCTGCCACAGTGACTCCGGCTGTCCCTGCGAACCCCTTACCAGCAAAAACTTATGCTGGGTCTCTCCCGAAGTGCACCAAGTGCAACTTCCACCACCGCGGGCCTTGCAGGGAGATGCAATGCACCAACTGCAACCGGAAGGGGCACACCGCCTGTTTCTACCAGACTCCAACAGCTCAAGCCGCCCAGGCTCCTAACGCTGGTATGGGCCAAACTTGCTACAGTTGTGGCGAAGTGGGCCACTACAAGAGGAACTGCCCTAAAGCAGGGATGGCTGGAGGAGTGGGAAGAGTTATGGCCCTAGGCCACGAGGAAGCAGTAGTTGATCCTACGATAGTTACTGGTACGTTCCTCCTAGATAACTCTTATGCTTGCATACTTTTCGATAGTGGAGCCGAGAAAAGTTTTGTAAGTCACAAATTTGCACACCCACTTAAACAAAAACCATGTGCATTAGATAGTTCATTCATAGTAGAAATGGCTAACAGGAAAACAGAGAGTACAAACTGCATATACCTAGGTTGTACTTTAACTTTAGATAGCCATACTTTCAAGATAGATCTCATGCCAGTTACCATTAAATGTTTCGACATTATCATCGGTATGGATTGGTTGAGTCTTCTGCGTGCCGACATTATGTGCTTCGAAAAAGCAGTTCGTCTTAACCTTCCTAACAACGAAACTTTAATTATCTACGACGACAAACCTAGTACGAGCCTTCGCATCATTCTATGCATTCAAGCACAAAAGTGTTTGCGGAAGGAGTACCATGCATTTCTCGCACACGTCGTCGATACCAGCCAAGAACAGAAAGACATCCAGAAAATTCCAGAAGTACGCGACTTTCCCGACATATTCCCAGAAGAACTTCCCGGTTACCACCACAACGCCAAGTCGAGTTCAGAATCGACTTAGTGCCAGGGGCTACCCCCGTAGCCAAATCTCCTTATCGTCTTGCACCGGGTGAAATGCAGGAACTTTCCAGTCAACTTAACGAACTTCTCAAGAAGGGATTCATTCGACCAAGCTTCTCACCATGGGGAGCACCGGTCTTGTTCGTCAAGAAGAAAGATGGATCGTTTCGCATGTGCATCGACTATAGAGAACTCAACAAACTTACCATTAAAAATCGTTATCCCTTGCCCCACATTGACGATTTGTTTGATCAACTTCAAGGAGCCAACTACTTCTCGATGATCGATCTGCGATCCGGATACCACCAACTACGAGTGTTAGAGGAAGATGTTCCCAAGACAGCCTTCCGAACTCGTTATGGGCACTATGAGTTTGTAGTGATGCCATTCGGATTAACGAACGCGCCCGCAGTATTCATGGATCTGATGAATAGGGTGTGTCGTCCTTACTTGGATCAGTTCGTCATCTTCTTCATTGATGACATACTCATCTACTCTCGAAGTAAGGAGGAGCATGGTCAACATCTCCGTAAAATCTTAGAAACATTGCGAGCGGAGAAGCTCTACGCAAAGTTCTCGAAGTGCGAATTTTGGATTCGGCGAGTCGAATTTTTGGGCCATGTGGTTAGCGAAGAAGGTATACACGTGGACCCTTCCAAAATTAAGGCCATCGAGAACTGGTTAGCATCAAAGACACCTACTGAAATTCGTCAATTTCTAGGTCTAGCTGCCTACTATCGCAGGTTCATTCAGAACTTCTCCAGCATAGCGAAACCTCTTACAACCCTGACCCAAAATGGCGTGGCCTTCGACTAGGAAGAAAAACAGGAAAAAGCGTTCCAAAACGCTCAAACGAGCCTTGTGCACCGCCCCGATACTATCCCTTCCCGAAGGAATAGAAGACTTCATTGTCTATTGCGATGCATCCAATCAAGGACTCGGGTGTGTTCTGATGCAGCGAGGTAAAGTCATAGCCTATGCCTCGAGACAGCTGAAGACACACGAGGTTAACTACACAACCCACGATCTCGAGCTAGCAGCAGTGGTGTTTGCTCTGAAGATCTGGCGCCATTACCTATACGGTACCAAAAGCACGATCTTTACAGACCATAAGAGTCTACAACACATTTTCGACCAGAAAGAGCTCAACATGAGACAACGACGGTGGGTCGAGCTACTTAGTGATTACGAATGCGAGATTCGTTATCATCCGGGTAAAGCCAATGTAGTAGCCGACGCCCTAAGTCGGAAAGAATATACTGGTCGTAGAGTCAAATCTTTGACTCTAACCATCCATTCGCACTTGTCCACACAAATAAAGGAGGCTCGGCTCGACGCTTTGAAACCTGAAAACGTGGCGGGTGAATCCCTTAGAGGGATGGATAAGAACTTGGGAGTCAAGGGTGGCGGAGCCTTATACCTCATGGATCGGATCTGGACACCAAAACACGGTGGCTTCAGAGACTTGGTCATGACTGAAGCTCACAACACTCGTTATTCCGTCCACCCGGGTTCAGATAAGATGTATCTGGATCTTAAAAAGTTATACTGGTGGCCTAACATGAAAGCAGATATCGCTACCTTCGTGAGTAAATGCCTTACTTGCGCAAAGGTCAAGGTCGAATACCAGAAACCCTCCGGTCTTCTACAACAACCGGAGATACCAGAATGGAAGTGGGAGCGGATCACTATGGACTTCATAACCAAGTTGCCCAAGACGACGGGTGGACTTGATTCCATATGGGTCATCATCTATAGACTGACCAAGTCTGCACACTTCCTACCGATCAAGGAAACAGACAAGATGGAGAAACTTACCAGAACTTACATTAGGGAGATTGTAAGACTGCACGGTGTTCCTTTATCTATCTTCTCAAACCGAGATAGTAGATTCACTTCGAGGTTCTGGCAGTCATTATAAAGTTCCCTAGGAACTAGGTTGGACATAAGTACAACCTACCATCCACAGACCGACGGGCAAAGTGAGAGAACTATCCAAACCTTAGAAGATATGTTGCGCGCCTGTGTGATAGACTTTGGAAAAGCTTGGGATACTCATTTACCCCTTGTTGAATTTTCCTACAACAACAGTTATCACACGAGCATCAAGGCAGCTCCATTCGAGGCCCTCTATGGCCGAAAGTGCAGATCCCCTCTATGTTGGGCTGAAGTGGGTGATACCCAGTTAGCTAAGGGACGAGTTCCCGAAAGCACACTCACGGGTCCGGAGATCATTCGGGAAACGACAGAGAAGATCGTCCAAATTCGTGAACGACTAAAAGCCTCTAGAGACCGACAGAAAAGCTACGCCGACAAGCGTAGGAAACCATTGGAGTTCCAGGTGGGCGACCGAGTCCTACTGAAAGTCTCACCCCGGAAGGGCTTGATACGCTTTGGAAAGCGTGGGAAGCTCAATCTAAGATACATAGGGCCTTTCGAGATTCTTGCAAGAATCAGCCCTGTAGCTTTCAAGCTCAATCTACCGAAAGAACTCAGTAACGTGCATCCTACCTTCCACGTGTCAAACTTGAAAAAGTGCCTATCCGACGAGACTCTTGTTATTCCACTCGACGAGATCGAGATCAACGAGAGCCTCAACTTCATGGAAGAACAAGTAGAGATCATGGACCGAGAGGTTAAGCAAACAAAGCAGAGTCGTATCCCGATAGTGAAGGTGCGCTGGAACGCAAAGCGTGGACCGGAATTCACTTGGGAACGTGAGGATCAGATGAAACTGAAATACCCTCACCTTTTTGCTTAGTTATTTGTAATTTCTTACTTGCTTAAATTCTAATTTCGGGACGAAATTCCTTCTAACGGGGGGATGATGTGACAACCCGAAATTTCCCTTTGTATGAACAATATCTATTCAATAGAAGCCAAACCAATTTCAGTTATTTTCGGACTTTTCTGAACAAGTTGTGTACATTAGGGTTTACACTTTAGGAGATATCAGGAAAGTGGATACTCCTGAGTTTGTGAAATTTTGACATTTCAAGTTTCATAAAGTTACAGTCCTAATTCCAGAATAAAAATATTTTCTGCCAAAATATTTCAGGACTATAAATAGTTTTCTGAATTAAATTAATTCATTATTCACAATCCCAGCTAGAGAAAAGCCATTTTCTCTCTGACAGATCTTCGGGTTTTTATCCCAGATTGTGAGTAACTCTTTCTAGTAGTGTTAGAATACATATTAGATACTTAAAACATGATTTAGATGGCTAAATCATTAGATCTAGGAGTTTACTCCCCAAGGTTTTCTTGGGCGGTAAACTCCCGAAACAAAGCCAAAACTGACATTGGTGCTAGGATAAGGCCTTAAAACATTAGGTATACATGTTAGGGACATGAAAACACACACAAAACCACCCAAGATTGGGATTTTACGGCCCAGAACTCTCTTAGGCCGTAAACTCCATTTCATAGCCCTAAATGGTGATTTAAGGACTTAAGGACCTTAAGGCTTGCATCTAGGTTATTTTCCCAAGTAGCTTAAGGTCTTAAACACATCAAAGGACACAAATGAAAGTGAGTTTACGGCCCAGAACTCTCCTAGGCCGTAAACTCCATGTAAATGGTCACAAAGGGTGTTTTCATGACACCTAAGGGCCTAGACCTTTACAAGAAAATGTACCCACTAAATGGAAGGACCAAACCACACCAAAATCACCTAACCAAGTGATTTTACGGCCAAGACATGGTTCTTGGGCCGTAAACTCCTAAAAAGGGCACTAAGGTGTGCCTAATGCCTTCACATGCTAGGATTAAAAGTCTAGAACACATCCCACTAGTACAAGAGGCTTGAAAACAACAAAGGAAACACCCCAAGGGAGTTTACAGCCGTAAACTCCAAGGGGAAATGTCCTTAAGGCCGTAAACTCCTATTTGGAGTACATCTAGGCCTTAAACCCTTCCAAGAACATAGCCACTAGGTTAGAATAATTCTAGAAAGCATTTTGGACTTCAAAACACACCAAACACACATGTTTTGTAGTTTATGGCCGTAAACTTAAGAGTTTACAACCGTAAACTCCATGTGTGATGGTTTAAGGAGAGTAAACTCTCATATAGGGTCCTTTGGAAACCCTAAACACAAGTACCCTGTCCCACAATTGCTTAGATGAAGTCCTTATGGCTTAAAACACTTATATAAAGTGTTATCTATGTCTAGGATGTCTTAAACATTATCAATTAGTCTTTTAAGTCTAAGTGAGTGCATATATGTGTGATTATATGTTCATTAGGATCGTAGTGTGTGCACCAGTCCTCGCTTGACACCTAGCAATCCGATACCGTTCAGATCATTCCAATCACCAACTACAGGTGAGTTCATACCCCTAATCAATGTTTTAAAGGATTTTAAATGCTTTAATGGGGGGGGGGGGGAATACAAGTACAAACAAACATGTTATTAAATCATTGATATGTATTTTTATAACTGTGTTTGTCATTTAACAGATTTCACATGCTACAAAATGTGATGCATGAAATGGTTTTACATCCTAAAAAGCACATTGTTACCAAATGTTTTACTTTTGAAATGTTTATTTAAATGACATCAAGTCATTGTTATTTATTGTTCAACACTCATAAGATGTCTTACAAAACCATTTTTCATTCTTGAACTTAACTATGCCTATACACTTATATTCTTATATATGTATTGATGTTATAGTTTGCATCTTTCATTTAGTTTCTCACACCTTGAGTAGTTAGAGTGTGTAAACTTACATGATCAACTAGTTATATTACAGTATATTATCATGGGGATAATGGGAAGATATCAAACATTACTTCTATTACAAGGAGTCACACAAGAGTCAGTTCATTCATGAGTCTATACTAGTACATTGCCTGATACATGAGTACTTACAAATGTTTACTTGATACATGAATATGTTTACATATACTTACCTGTTACATGGACACACATACATGAATACCATTCAGGAACACATTCACATAGGTGCATTATCCTGTATTCACTTACCTGGATACTTGTACTTAGGACTACGAGGATGATTTATTAATACTTACTGTGTAAATTGTCTTCCCTATCTCGGTACAATGGGATAGCTAGGCGGGACTTACCATTCCGAATCCCATCTGATTAACACCAGTGGTCGATGACCATCTACGGAGGTCTAAGGTTATTACTTATACTAGGTAGATCGAAAACTAGGCGGGACTTACCATTCCGAACCCCGCTGATTAGCACCAGTGGCCGATGATCATCTTCGGAGGTCTAAGGTTACTACTTATATTAGGAAATCGATTTGGGACTAACCCTTCCACCCACCTGCTGCTGCTACAGAGGACAATTGGACAATCTTCGGATGTTCATTAGGTTGTACAGTTCGCTTAATGCGATGTTGTGTTGGTCCTAGTACCCAGTGACAACACTTACAATATTATGTTTTTCTTGCTTACCTTATTTTGTGACACATTCACAAAAACGATGAGTTAGACTAAGCACTTTTAGTACTAGTCTACGCAAAGGAAAAACTATCATTTTACAAACAGAACATTCGAGTCTTGGTAGAAGACTACACTTCATACTTATAGAAAATAAGGGTTTTTCTAGGGATTTCATACTTACCTCAACATTTTCACTTAAAGTTTTACATGGCATTCATAGCAGATTTTCACAAACAAAGCAATGACACTTATATACTTATGAATTCACCAGCTTTAAAGCTGATACTCTCTTTCAAAATAACTTGTATTCTCAGGTCACCAGTAGACAGGTACGGAGGCCAGTTTTTGAGAAGACGGAGCAGTCAAGTCTCGTCTTTTATTTTGATTGTATATTTTTGGTGTCTTATTACAATGAAAGAACACACATGTATAAAACTTTACTTATAATGCAATGGATGATGTTGTTGCTTGTTTATTATATTACACTGTTGTGATACTGTACATGACGTCCTCCACCCCTGAACGTTTCTGTCATTCGTGGTTTTGGGTTGTGACATTAATTCACTATGAACAATGCTCTGATACCAATCTGTCACACCCCAAAACCATAAATGGCGGAAACGTTCTGGGGCGGAGGACGTCATGTATAGTATCACAACAATGAAAAGTAGTAAACAAGCAACAACATCATCCATTGCATTAATAATATAATTTTAATACAAGTGTGTTCTATCAAATTATGATAAACACTAACGTATAAATCAAAAATGAAAGATGAGTCTTGAACGAGCACCATATTCTCTAAACCTTGCATCGGTACCTGTCTACTGTTGACCTGAGGATACAAGTTATTTTGAAAGAGAGTATCAGCTTTAAAGCTGGTGAGATCATAAGTAATTTAGTTTCTTAATTTGTATGTAATTATTTGTACGTATATGAAGATGTAAGTATTTGTATGTATATGAAGATGTACGTATTTGTATGTATATGAACTTAAATATGAAAACGTTTTGAACATCCTAGAAAACCATATGTTTCCAACTAAAAGTATCCTTCTACCAAGGCATCTAGTATCTGTGTGTGTGTCTCTTGTAAGAGTGTGTATTTTCCCAAATCGGACTATCATTAATCAAAATATAGCTTCTACATTACCATGCATCGTGTGAATGTTCACGTAGTGAATGTAATGGGAAAATGAAATAGTACTATGGTGTAATATCAAATAACTACAACCATACTAACTACCTTAAGTCTATTGTAATTTCATAAGTACTGTAGTATTTGTAATAAGTGACTACTTTTGCACTAATATTGCCTTATTTGAGGGATAAGGCAAAAGGTGATGGCTAGATCCCAGGCTAGACGCTCCCTTGTCCAAGAGATTTTGGGACCCATACACGACCCCTGCATGTTTGCAAGCCGTGAACATCCACATTACTATGATCATGTATACCCAATATAACTATCACAATGCGTTATGATTCATTGGTATAGTTAGATCTTGAAATCGTTTCATGATATAGCACCTAGTGATGTTTGTCCTATTATCGTATATGTAAAAGCACTCATGTAAACGTATCTATGTAAACGTACTCATGTAAGCGTAATCATATAAACGTAATCATGTAAATGTAATCATGTAACAGTATAGTAGTGTACTGTAATGTTCTGCGTGTGCTAGTTGTAACGTGTGTTATTTCTCTATCAAGCATGTATAGTAATGTACGAAGTGTACTAGCTGTAATGTGTGTTCTCTCTCTATCTAGCATGTATAGACTCACGAATGAATTGACTCGTGGTATGATTCCGCATTCTAGTAAACGTATTAGTATCTTCCTAAACTACCCATATGGTAGCTTACTAGTAATATAACTGGTACGTATGAACATGGAAGTATACCCTTGCTACCTAAGGGTATTGAACTGACTGGAAGAAACTTTATGACTATATATGTACACATGATACATAACTAATATTTAAACGACCTTTGGACGGATACCCAATACCTTACCAGACCACATCCCAACGGGGAAAAGGAAATAAAGCGGCTAGCCTTCCTAAGTCCTTTAAACATTTCTTATATAACTATACATACATAGGCATGAAATTGACAATATAAAATCATAAAATAAGTTTTGTAACACCTTTGAACATGATTACTATCTAAGAAAAGGCCGACTTGATGTCAGCCTATAAAATGGGTTGAAAGTATTAGTTTGATAAAACATCTTAAGTATGAAGAAACATTTGCTTGAAACATAATTGTAAACGAGTTTGATATGAAACATACAGTGTATAATGAACAGTTTAATAAGGAGTCTTAAACATATGAAACGTTTATGAAAATCATTTGAAGAAAACCGTTTGGTAAAACAGCTAATGAGTAGTAAATCATTTGAATGCTACTTATTAATCACATGTGATTGATAAAATAACTAGCATGATTCTACTTGTATCCCCCCCCCCCCAGAAAAACATTTAAAAACATTTAAAACATTGATTAAGGGGTATGAACTCACCTGTAGCAAGTGGTTGGGATGAACAGACTGAAATAGGATGCTAGGTGTCAAGTGAAGACTTGTACACACTTTATGTTCCTAGATCACATATAATATCACATTTGTTTACCCAATTAGTCTCTAAACAACTAATAAACAAAGGTAAGACATCCTAGGGCATGATAAACACTTTGTATAACTGTTATAAGTGCTAACAAGTGCATCTAATTGTTGTAGGGCAAGGCTATTGGGTTTTAGGGTTCAAGGGAACCCCTAATATGAGTTTACTCCCCATAGACCATATCCCATTGAGTTTATGGTCGTAAACTCTTGAGTTTACAGCCGTAAGCTCATAACCTTTCGACCATTTGTTGGTTTGAAGTCTTCTAAGCCATTCCAAGCATTGCTACTTCATGTTTAGGCCTTAGGAAATGTTTTGTGGCATCAATACACTCCTAAATGGAGTTTACGGTCCATGGACCATTTCTCCATGAGTTTACTACCATAAACTCATATGGACTAAGGTATTTTGATGTTTTCAAGTCCCAAGCATAACAAGGAATAAACCTAGACTAGTTTCCTAAGCTTGTGAAGGGACTAGGGCCATTTTTACACCTCTTTGGGGTGTTTACCGTTTTGGGAGATCTCCAAACCGTAAACACATATAAATGAGGGATTTTGGTGGTTTTCATGTGCTAAACACATCAAAGAAGGATTCTAAGTTAATACTCAAGGCTTAGGATAAGATAAAGGACACTTTGGCACCCTAAATAGGGTTTACGGTCCAAGGTGTTCTTCGACCGTAAACACCTTTGAACTTGGTGTTATTGGATGATTTCTTGAGGTAAATAAGTGTAACAAAGCTTGTAAGACTCTGGGATAGAAGCACTTACCAGTTAGAAGCTCGAAAAGGTCCAAAAGGCCAAGAACACAAGTGTGTGTTCTTGGTGTTCTTGGTGTAAATTGAAGATTAACCCTTGTGGAAGGATTTTTACGGTTAAAAGTGTGTTAAAACACTAGATTAAGTCATATAACAACTTAAGAAAGCTAGAAACACTTACTAGATTGAAGATTTCGAAGAAAAACCAGGATGCTACTTGAGAGAGTTTGGGAGTTTACTCTTGGGATTGCAAGAAAGAAATGAGGCACTTTGGGGAGTAAACTCATGCTTTAGGCATGAGTTTACGGTTTTGGAGAAATTTTTGGCCCAAACATAAACGTTTGGCCGTGAATTTCTTAACTACGTGATACTTGCGGTTTTGAAATTTCAAGACCCAAGACGGAATTTCCATTCACCCGTTCGTTTAAAGATTAATTATTAAAATAATCAAACGAACTTTAAATTTTCAAAAAACAAATAAAAGTGAACTTGACTTATAATTTGAAATGATTGACTCTAGGGTTTTACTGAATGAAGATTTCGGGTTGTCACACTAGAGCTCACACCTCACAATCATCGCTTAGCGTTCTAAGTTTAAGTCTAGAAATCCTACAAATTCCTAGTTCGCTTAAACTAATGTTTTGATACCAACTGTGACATCCAAAAATCATGACCACAAAACACCGATTTTGTTTATGCTTTGTTTGAAAATCAGAGTAACATTTTAAATAAAAGTGTTGCGGAATTTGTCCCAAAACAAAATATGATAAAGATTTATCAAAATAATTTCCAAATAAATGTGTTTCATTAAAAGACTTGGGATTTCATGTTCGATACAGATCAAAAGCATAACAGTACAATATAAGCCTTACTACATTATTTCATATCTACAGGCCTATATCTGTAATCCCTCATCCAAAACATCACATCTATGCTCTAGCACCACTACCTGTAATAAATGAAAATGAGTGGGTCGAGCTTAGAAGCCTGGTGAGCACATAGGGTTTTCAACCCACAATAAATAAGTTTATTAATTTCATCAATCAACAATAACCCAATTACTCGTTCCCGTTATCCTCACTTTAAGTCCCTAAACACCTATCATAAGGGACCTAGCCTAAGGATCATCATTGGGATAGACACTACTGCTAAGGGGTTCCTCAGCAATAAATGTCCTAAAGGAAACCATGAGGGGGATGGAGTACACCGGTGAACACATCGTTCACAAACACCTACAGGTTGCGAGCCTACTAGCGTTCCACTGGACTGTCTAGAAGAGTCCGTGGTCGTCATTCATACTCCGCTAAATTATAGAATCAACAACAACAACATCGAGGTCTCTCATCATTTTATCACACATCGTGTAATACATCTACCCATGTTTTGCCCCAACATTTTTGTAGATATCAAAAATACATATACAGTATAAATCATATAAAACCTGTATAAAATCGTGCAACATCGTAAATTCCAAAATAATTTTTCGCATAATATGAAAACATATTCATTTAATTTTCATAAAACATCAATGTTTGAAACTCCAATCCATGTCATACAAAGAATCCCAAGATCACGTATCATAAAAATCCCATTTGTGTGTACTGATCAAGCCGGCACCTTCCCACGGTCATCACTAGTATCTGAAACAAATAACACCAACACTGTAAGCATAAAGCTTAGTGAGTTCCCCAAAATACCACGCGTAACACATATTAGCCACTCGAGGCTATAACTCTGTGGGTCCGTAGACCCTACTCTATGAACCCTCTGGTTCTAACTCTGGGAACCTTCCGGTTCCAACTCTATAAACATGCACAACATAAATCACATAGAAATAATGCAGTACAACACATAACATACATATAGCATACAAATACTCTGTCACATAACTCTGATTACCTACTCAAGGTAAAGTATAGTGAGAAGACTCACCTCGCGTATCTCAATAACCCGCAAATCCCGGAAATCACTCGCGCTCGATCCTCCGAGGTATAATCCTCCTATAACACAATATATATCTCTAATTAACACTTTCACAACTAAGGTTGACTACCCCTATCAAGTCAATACTGGTCAACTCTGGTCAACGGTCAACAGTCAACTTTGACTGGACTTGGCGAGTGCACTAGGGCGACTCGGCAAGTCTATACGTGTTCACTGACTCCCTAAGATCCTCTCTTGACACGTCGAGTACTTCCCTGACTCGACGAGTTCCACCTGGCATGAATCGCGGGGCCACAACGAATCAACTTGCCGAGTCTCAAGAACAACTCGACAAGTTCCAGCTTGACTCAATCCACCTGTCAACCTTCTCTGACTCTCTCTGACTCACTGAGTCAACCGCTTATCTCGGCAAGACCATTCGCTGAGTGGTTATGGACAATCTTCATGCTACTCCCCGAGTCTGTTCTTTGGACTCAGCGAGTCTAAGCCATGCATGAACTCAAACTCACTCCTGAGGTCAGATCCGTTCCAGTAACTCATAGATCCAGTCCTTCCAAGCACATTCATCACGTAAAGTTACAATCTTGGTGCTCATGCAAAGGTCCAAAGGCCTTTTTTGATGATATGGTCTCTAGAATGCTATTCTAAGCTCATAGCCTCCATTAACACTCATAAAGCTTGAGGGAAAAGAGTCTCTGGACCTCTTTGGGTCCAGATCTAAAGCATCAACACAAAAAGAGGCCAATTACTCCATGAATCATTCCACAAAGAAGACCTAACTCTAAGATTTACACCAAGGGCTGAGAAAGGAACGAATGGTTACCTCAAATGAAGTCTCTGGACTCAGGAATCACTGGATTAGCACCTCCTTTGGTCTCCTCTTGCCTTGATCCTCTTCTATATGCAAAATCATCCACAAATAGTCAAGGATCTACCTCTTCTCTCTCAT
Organism: Lactuca serriola; assembly: GCF_051521515.1. Taxonomy (NCBI): domain Eukaryota; kingdom Viridiplantae; phylum Streptophyta; class Magnoliopsida; order Asterales; family Asteraceae; genus Lactuca; species Lactuca serriola. The sequence continues at coordinate 919,613 of NC_136409.1, read as the reverse complement.
AAAACGCTCAAGGACTCTTTTAGGGTTCTCTCTGGGGTTGGTGGCCGCAAATGACGGCCATAAGCCCCTTTAAATAGGTCTCATAGCCTGAAATTTAGGGTTTCATTAAACAGCGTGGACTCGCCGAGTCCAGACGCGAACCCTTTCCTAAAGCGCGATCATACTCGGCGAGTATGAGCTCCAACTCGCCGAGTCTCCTCACAAAACACCAAAAATTAGAAGAACAAATAACACCTGGGAATCCAGGCTGTTACAATTCTCCCCCACTAGAACTAGACTTCGCCCTCGAAGTCTTGCTCTGCAAATAACTCCGGATGCTGCCCACGCATCTCATGCTCCGGCTCCCAAGTCATCTCAAACCCCTTACGATGCTGCCACTAAACCAATACCAAGGGTATCTCCTTGTTCCTCAGAACCTTGATTTTCCGATATCGGATTGCTACAGGTTTCTCAGCATAATTCAGGCTCGCATCCACCTGAATATCCTCTAAAGGAACCACTGCCAACTCATCGGCTATACACTTTCGCAGTTGCGACACATGGAAAGTGTCGTGAATCTGCCCCAACTTTGATGGAAAATCCAAACGATAGGCTACCCGACCTACCCTCGCGATCACTCGAAAGGGACCAATATATCAGGGCCCCAACTTGCCCCTCTTCCTGAATCGAATCACTCCTTTCCAAGGAGAGACCTTCAGGAGTACAAGGTCGCCGACCTGAAACTCAAGCTCGGACCGGCGTCTGTCTGCATAGCTTTTCTGACGACTCTGAGCGGTCAACAACCTCTGTCTGACTTGTTGGATCTGTTATGTCGTCTGAAGCACGATCTCTGTACTGCCCATCACACACTGTCCAACCTCTCCCCAACAAATGGGGGTCCGACACCTCCTCCCATACAACAACTCAAAGGGCGGCATACCAATGCTCGAATGATGGCTGTTGTTGTAGGAAAACTCTGCCAAGGGCAAATACACATCCCAACTTCCCCCGAAATCCAACACACATGCCCGGAGCATGTCCTCGAGCGTCTGAATCATCCGCTCACTCTAACCGTCTGTCTGGGGATGATATGCGGTACTAAAATGCAGCCTAGTAAACAACTCCTCATGAAACTTCTTCCAGAATCTAGAAGTGAAACGCACATCACGGTCTGAAACAATCGAGATCGGCACCCCATGCCGAGATACCACTTCCCTCACGTACACCTCTGCCAATTTCTTTGTTAAAGAACTCTCGCTGATAGCAAGAAAGTGAGCGCTCTTCGTCAACCTGTCCACAATCACCCAAATTGCATCAACTCCCCTGGCAGTCCTTGGCAATTTGGTGATAAAGTTCATGGTGATCTGTTCCCACTTCCATTCAGGAACCTCCAACGGCTGCAACTTACCATGTGGCCTCTAGTGCTCGGCCTTAACCCTACGGCAGGTCAAGCACCTCTCAACAAACCACGCAACATCCTTCTTCATACAGGGCCACCAATACTCCTTTCTCAGGTCCAAATACATCTTAGTGGCCCTAGGATGGATCGAGAATTTCGACCGATGAGCCTCTTCCATCAAAATGGTATGCGTTCCTCCCACAAACGGCATCCAGATACGCCCCTGAAATATCATAAGCCCCTGACCATCGGTAACGAACTCTGAAATCAAACCAACAACCCGCTCTTTCTTCTGCATCTCAGGTTGCACAGCCTCGGCCTGTGCCCCACGAATGGTGTCCAACACTGGAGCTGTCACGGTCAATCTCAAACATACATCCCGCAGCGGGGTGCTCTCCGCCCTGCGGCTCAGTGCATCGGCTACAACATTAGCCTTTCCTGGGTGGTACAGGATCTCACAATCATAATCCTTGACCACATCCAACCACCTTCTCTGTCGCATATTTAGGTTGGGCTGAACCATCAAATATCTCAAACTCTTATGGTCCGTGTATATCGTACACCGAACCCCATACAAGTAGTGACGCCAAATCTTGAGGGAGAACACCACTGTCCCCAACTCTAGATCATGGGTGGGATATCTCATCTCATGAGGCTTTAGTTGCCTCGATGCATATGCTATCACATGCCCTCTCTGAATCAGCACCGCCCCAACCCCAAAATCGATGCATCACAGTATACCACAAAGTCCTCCATCCCTTCCGAGAGGGCTAACACCGGGGCTGCGCATAACCTTTGGCGAAGAGTCTCAAAGCAGGCCTGCTGCTCGGGGCCCCATGAAAAAGCAACACCCTTTCGGGTCAACCTAGTGAGTGGCACTGCGATTTTAGAGAAATCCTTGATAAATCTCCGATAATACCCTGCCGACCCTAGGAAACTCCTGATCTCGGAGGGTGACCTCAGCACCTCCCAACTCATCACCGCCTTAACTTTGGCCGGGTCGACCAATATCCCTTTCAGGTTAACGAGATGTCCTAAGAACTGGACCTACCGCAACCAGAAATCACACTTGGAGAATTTGGCATAAAGCCTCTCCGATCATAGAACTCCAAGAACCTCTCTCAAATGCTCCTCATGCTACACTCTAGACCTCGAATATACCAAAATGTCGTCGATAAATACAATCACCGACCGATACAGCACCGGCCTGCACACTCGGTTCATGAGATCCATGAACACTGTCGGGGCATTGGTGAGCCCAAAAGGCATCACCACAAACTCGTCATGCCCATAACGTGTCCTGAACGCTGTCTTCGGGACGTCCTCATCTCCGCACCCTCACCTGATGATATCCAGACCTCAAATCGATCTTGGAGAACCAAGACGCTCCCTGCAACTGATCGAATAAATCGTCGATCCTCGGCAACGGGTAACAGTTCTTGACCGTCAGCTTGTTCAACTCCCGGTAATCAATGCACATCCGGTGAGAACCATCCTTCTTCTTGACGAACAGGATAGGCGCTCCCCATGGCGAGCTGCTCGGCCGAATAAACCCCTTTCCCAGCAGCTCCTAAAGCTGTGAGGATAACTCTTGCATCTCTGGAGGTGCAAGGTGATAAGGCACCTTAGCGATAGGTGCGGCCCCCGGAACCAAATCGATACTGAACTCCACTTGCCTCACAGGAGGCACACCCGGCAACTCCTCAGAAAATACATCAGGGAACTCACGCACTATCGGAACCTCCTCAACAGACCTCGGTCTCTTGGAATCCACCCGCGTATCCATCACATACGCCACAAAACCCTTACAGCCCTGCTGTAGACACTGCCTTGCCCTAGCGGCCGAACAAAACGCTGATCTAGAACGTGTACCCTCACTGTACACCGTAAGATCTCCCCCACTAGGGTCTCGTATGGTCACCAGCTGTCGCTCGCAGTCGATAACCGCACCGAATCTGCTCAACCAGTCCATGCCCACAATGACACAGACATCACCCATCGCAATAGGAACCAGATCAATCGAGAACTCAACACCGAAAATCTCGACTACCCACCCTCGGAGAACCTCCGTGGCATATATCACCCTCTCGTCAGTTATGGAAACTCTCAGAGGCTGACTCAACGCCTCACGACTAACACTGATATGCTGACTAAAAGCCAGAGATACAAAAGAACGACTCACACCCGAGTCAAACAACACCAAGGCAGGTACAGAATTCACAAGAAAAGTACCTACGCACCACATAATATAAGCATAATATCTCAACATCAAAATAAATACATGAAAGAATAAATACCAGCCATGACATCGGGTGCTGTGCGGACCTCCTCCGCGGTCAACTGAAAAGCTCTCCCTCGTGCCCTCGGCGCCTTGGCCTTCACTGGCCGACTCTTGGTAGCTCTGATGGCGGCAGGGGCAGATCCCTGAGGTGCTCCCTGAGATGATCCTCGCAATTGCGGACACTCTGCCTTCCGGTGTCCGGTCTAGTTGCAGTGGAAACACACCGCAAACCCTTTGGGGCAGTCCTTGGCCATATGCCCCTCCTTGCCACACTTGTAGCAAGATCCCGCTCTACAGACTCCATCAAGACCCTTGCTGCACTTCCCACAAGTGCGGCCCTTCTGGCTCCCTGGTTTGGGATCAGCGGGCTTGGCCCGCTTGGCTACCGGCTGAGACTACGCCGGTCGTCGATCCCTCCCCTGAGACTCCGCCTCCTCCCTGGCCTGAGTCTCTAGCTCCCTCTTCCGAGCATTTTCCTGAAGCTCGGCAAATGTCCGGTACGAGGAGTTCGCCGTGAACTCCCGAATGTCTCGCCTCAAGATACTCAAATATCGGCTCATACGTGCCTGCTCAGTGGACACGTGCTCAGGGCAGAACATCGCCCTCTCATGGAACATCCTGGTAATCACCGTAACAGACTCAGTACCCTGCTTGAGGGTCAAAAACTCCTGGACCAAACGCTCCCTCTCCACCTGGGGAATGTACTCATCTCGAAACATGGCAGTGAACCTCTCCAAGGTCACTGCCTCAGGCTCAGCAGGCGTAAAGTGCGCCGTCACAAACTTCCACCAGTCCTTCGCGCCCAAGCGAAGCTGGTTCAGCGCGAACCGAACCTTCAAATGCTCAGGAGATGAGCAAGTGAAGAAACACCCCTCTATGTCAGAAATCCATCTCATAGCCGCCACCGGGTCCTGGGTCCCATCAAACTCTGGCGGTTTTGTGTTGCTGAACTCTCGGAACAGCAACGCATCACCACCCTGCGGCCTCATGGCAGGAATAGCTGCGGTGGCTGCAGCAACAGAAGCCTCAGAAAGAGCGGCATAACGCTTGTCGAAGGTATCAATCAACATGGTCTTAATAGACCCAAACATCTCTGGTACCTCTGCCCTGATGTCCGCAGCCACCTCCTCATGGATGATCCGGCGGATCTCCTCATCACTGGCCCCACTGCTCTCCGGCATCAGACGTGTCCTCACCATGATCTACCTCTGAAATACAACATACGATAAATTAGAATCCATTCGAGCATACTCACACTCACCAACTCATTCCTCCTTGATCCTTGGCATTCCAAAGATTCCTACTTGGGCTGTACACCGCTCCGGTGCTTTCAGTAGTACGGGCCCAATACTACTGTTCGCACCGTATCAGAATACACCCCAAGTCCTCCTCTTCGGATCCCAAATTCCAAGTACTATATCTTGCATAATCCACTCTAACAAATCTCTCCTAAGCCCCTCGCTGCTACCTACTCACTCTCAAGCATCTCATAGCAGCTCACCTCTCCCTAGGCTAAGGCATCACAAATCATCCCACTCTAGTCCTAATAGGAGTACCTAGCCTACTCTAGCATGAGAATACATCATATGAATATCAATATCACATAACATGAGGGTATTTTGGGAAATCACCATTCGGGCGCGGACTGATCGTACACACAACTCTGCTCTTCATTCTTCCAAAAATCTTTTACTATTTTTGAAAATACTTCTCAAATCCTCAGTTTGAGTTCAAATACGCCCGAAGGTGTACTCGAATCCCTCAAACCAAGGCTCTGATACCAACTTGTAACACCGTAAATTCCAAAATAATTTTTCGCATAATATAAAAACATATTCATTTAATTTTCATAAAACATCAATGCTTGAAACTCCAATCCATGTCATACAAAGAATCCCAAGATCACATATCATAAAAATCCCATGTGTGTGTACTGATCAAGCCGGCGGCTTCCCACGGTCATCACTAGTACCTGAAACAAATAACACCAACACTGTAAGCATAAAGCTTAGTGAGTTCCCCAAAATACCACGCATAACACATATTACCCACTCGAGGCTATAACTCTGTGGGTCCATAGACCCTACTCTGTGAACCCTCTGGTTCTAACTCTGGGAACCTTCCGGTTCCAACTCTATAAACATGCACAGCATAAATCACATAGAAATAATGCAGTACAACACATAACATACATATAGCATACAAATACTCTGTCACATAACTCTGATTACCTACTCAAGGTAAAGTATAGTGAGAAGACTCATCTTGTGTATCTCGATAACTCGCAAATCCCGGAAATCACTCGCGCTCAATCCTCCGAGCTATAATCCTCCTATAACACAATATATCTCTAATTAACACTTTCACAACTAAGGTTGACTACCCCTATCAAGTCAACACTGGTCAACTCTGGTCAACGGTCAACTTTGACCGAACTCGGCGAGTGCACTAGGGCGACTCGGCGAGTCTATAGGTGTTCACTGACTCCCTAAGATCCTCTCTAGACACATCGAGTACTTCCCTGACTCGACGAGTTCCACTTGGAATGAATCGCGTGGCCACCACGACTCAAATCGTCCAGTCTCAAGAACAACTCGGCGAGTTCCAACTTGACTCAGTCCACCTGTCAACCCTCTCTGACTCTCCCTGACTCACTGAGTCAACCCCTTATCTCGGCAAGACCACTCGCTGAGTGGTTATGGACAATCTTCATGCTACTCGCCAAGTCTGTTCTTCGGACTCGGCGAGTCTAAGCCATGCATGAACTCAAACTCACTCCTGAGGTCAGATCCGTTCCAGTAACTCATAGATCCAGTCCTTCCAAGCACATTCATCACGTAAAGTTACAATCTTGGTGCTCATGCAAAGGTCCAAAGGCCTTATTTGATGATATGGTCTCTAGAATGCTATTCTAAGCTCATGGCCTCCATTAACACTCATAAAGCTTGAGGGAAAAGAGTCTCTGGACATCTTTGGGTCCAGATCTAAAGCATCAACACAAAAATAGGCCAATTACTCCACGAATCATTCCACAAAGAAGCCCTAACTCTAAGATTTACACCAAGGGCTGAGAAAGGAACGAATGGTTACCTTAAATGAAGTCTCTGGACTCAGGAATCACTAGATTAGCACCTCCTTTGGTCTTCTCTTGCCTTGATCCTCTTCTATATGCAAAATCACCCACAAATAATCAAGGATCTTCCTCTTCTCTCTCACAAAACGTTCAAGGACTCTTTTAGGGTTCTCTCTGGGGTTGGTGGCCGCAAATGACAGCCATAAGCCCCTTTAAATAGGTCTCATACCTTGAAATTTAGGGTTTCATTAAACAGCATGGACTCGCCGAGTCCACCTTTTGGACTCGCCGAGTCCGGATGCGAACCCTTTCCCAAACCGTGATCATACTCGGCGAGTTTGAGCTTCAACTTGCCGAGTCTCCTCACAAAACACCAAAAATTAGAAGAATAAATAATACCTGGGAATCCGGGCTGTTACAAATCGTTCATCCTGCATAGATAGCAAGTATACAGATAATATGCACACATAGCATGTATTTTATAGAAAATACTTCATATCTATGTGTAAGATGAAAGGGACCATGGACTCACCTGAGAAGGTGGTCACTCGGCGCTTGCACAACTATTCGTTACTCTGAACACAATTTTCCTTCGGTAAAACCTAGTATCATTACCACTAGGGTTTAGTCTAATATTCACCCAGACTAATTAATAGTCTAGCTATTATTACTATTATATAAGCGTTAAACTATACTTATATAACCCATAATAATAGCCCAAGTACTTATTATAAGGTCCTAAAAACATTATTATATTAAAACATAAGCTATACTAAAGATAGGTTAGGCGTAGCTCACTTACAACGGGTTTTTCTCAAAATCGGGCTTCGCTAGAGCAGCGTTTCCGAGCCCAAAGGCTCTTCTTTTTGGGGCCGTCGGGCACTCCGGGGCTTCCGCGTCGTGCTAGGGGGTTCCCTAGGCTTTTCGGGGGGTTTCGGGGCTTAGAGAGAGAGTATAGAGAGAGGAATGAAGGGTTAAGGTGTGAGGGATGAAGGAGAGGGGTGTATCTATATATAGGAGCGTGAAGAGGCTCCCACGTCGCGGCCATTTGATGCCCACGTCGTGGCCAGCTGGGTACAGCCAGACACAGCCTGGTGCTGACACGTGGCATCGCACATAGGGTGGAAATCAGCCGATTTTCAAAAATTCATAACTTTCACATACAAACTCCATTTTTGACGTTCTTTATATCCACGCATAGGTACAAACAGGATCTACATCTTCATTTAGGGTCCATCGGCTAATTCTTGACCGATCTTAAATTTAACAGTAGGAGGAGATTAGACTGCTAAATGAGCGTGAAGAATTCGTAACTCCTTCATACGGACTCCGTTTTCATCTGTCTTTTTACCATTGAGTACCTACTAATGAGATCTTCAACTCTCATTTAGGTCGCGTAAGCCAAAAACCGCTCGAACTAAAATTCGAGTTGCGGGCTGTACACTGCTAAGCCGAAACTTTGAAAAATCATAACTTCCTCATACGAAGTCAGATTTGGGCGTTCTTTTTATGGATTTTCTCGGTTTAACACACTCTATGACTTTGGATTATATTACTAAGGCTAAAAAGTCTTCTATCATAAATTCACTTTTTACGCTTCCCGGTGCCGTGTCGGTTCTGTCGCGAAACTTCGATGGGTCATAGTTTGTTCGTTATAAATCGGATTTCGGCGTTCTTTATATCCCTGGAATCCTTGTTTCGACCACTACAAATTTATGTAAAAATATAGGCCTTGTCTCTCACTTTAATTTTGACGCTTATTTTTATTCTTTATGAATTATATCTTTATAATTAAGTAATAACCACACAAATACACATATTTCACATAGAATTCAAATATTTCATTTTTATTACATCAAAAAGAGTTACAATAGTTGACCTAGACTCTTACATCGCCCAAAAATACTTAGCCCTGAAATCCAGGTGTTACAGATTTGGAGCGGTTATCGACTGTGAGCGGAAGCTGGTGACCATACGAGACCCTAGTGGGGGAGTTCTTACAGTGTATGGCGAGGGTACCTGTCTTGGGTCAGCATTTTTTTCGGCCGCTAGAGCGAGGCAGAGCCTACAGCAGGGCTGAAGTAGATTTATGGCGTATGTGGTGGATACGAGAGTAGATGCAGAGAGGCCAAGGTCGGTCGATGAGGTCCCGATAGTGCGTGAGTTCCCGGATGTTTTCCCCGAGGAGTTTTTGGGTGTGCCTCCCGAGAGGCAAGTAGAGTTCCGTATCGATTTGGTTCTGGGGGCAGCACCTATCGCTAAGGCACCCTATCGCCTTGCGCCTCCATAGATGCATGAGTTATCCTCACAGCTTCAGGAGCTGTCGGGGAAGGGATTTATTCTACCGAGTAGCTCGCTGTGGGGAGTGCCGATCCTTTTTGTTAAGAAAAAGGATGGTTCGCACCGGATGCGTATCGATTACCGGGAGTTGAACAAGTTGGCGGTCAAGAACTGTTACCCTTTGCTGAGGATCGACGATTTGTTTGATCAGTTGCAGGGAGCATCTTGGTTCTCCAAGATTGATCTGAAATCTAGATAACATTAGATGAGAGTACGCGATGAGGATATCCAGAAGACAGTATTCAGGACTCGTTGTGGGCATTACGAGTTTGTGGTGATGCCTTTCGGGCACACCAATGCACCGATGGCATTCATGGACCTCATGAACAGAGTGTGCAGGCTGATGCTGGATCGCTCATTGATCGTCTTCATCAATGATATATTGGTATATTCGAGATCTAGAGAGCAGCATGAAGAGCATTTGAGGGAGATCCTCGGAGTTTAGAGATCGGAGAGGCTTTACTCCAAACTCTCCAAGTGCGATTTCTGGTTACGAGAGGTCAGGTTCCTGGGGTATCTCGTTAACTAGAGTGGGATTTGTTGGAAGAGTGTCTAAAGCTGCAACTATATTAGGCAAGTATTTGACCCGATTGTGCATGGTCCTTTTGGGTTGCCTTCACCATAGCAACTTGATAGGATGATTTATTATGAGAGAATAAATATTATTAATATATTATGAGAATAATATAAGGAATAATAATATTGTTGTTTAATTGATATAAGTCATGGAATTAATTAGAATTAATTTGGTGACTTAAAGAGATTAATTAAATAAGAGGGTATAAACTGTCAATTGTTTGATAGTTATACTTTAGACTGTAAATCCTTATTGGATGAAGGATGGACGGATTCTAGGGCTAGGAATAGCCTCAAATCGTCCAAGGCTTATCTAAGGAAAGGATTCGGATTGCTTTAAGGAAAGATTATCCAACTAGGGTTTAAGGTGAAACCCTTAAGGAGTCTACAAGTATAAATAGACCCCATGAGCAAGGGAAATCGGAATCTCGTCAAAAGTAGAGAACCCCTGGCCGACTTCCTCTCCTAACCTCTCTCTCAAATCATCCTCCTTGCTAGTTGGTGTTTGTAAGCCATTAGAGGAGTGACAATTGTGACTCTAGACCTCCAAGACAACAAGATCAAACAAGAGATTCAAAGGTAAACTTCTAGATCTGATTTTGTATTGTTTTATACCTAATTAGTCATAAGAAGTCTTGGATTCAAAGCATGTTTAATTAGAAAGCCTAGATCCAAGCATTAGGGTTTTGCATGCGCACATAGGAAAGTTCTTATGGCTAAAACCCATCAGTGGTATCAAAGCCTAGCTTGGTTTCTATTAAATTGTTGCTTGCTTGTTTGAAACTTGTTTGCAAAAGTCGATTTTGTGTTTCTGAGTCATGGACTCGGCGAGTTCCATAGTGGACTCGGCGAGTTGGCCTGACTCGGCGAGTCCCTTGGTGCACTCGGCGAGTCCAAGCGTCAGGAAAGGCCAGATTCGGGATTTTTTGATAATTATCTTATGGAAACTTACCTTAATCATATTAGATCGACCCTAATCCGATTTTTTGATATATATGACTATAATCTTGATCTAATTAACGATATTTATAAACTAATAAAATATTTAATTTCCTTATATGATAATTAATTAATTATTTTGATTAAATTGGTAATTATCTTGCAAAAAATTTGAATAAATCAAATATAGATAATTAGGGAATTAATTGTTAATTAAAATTATTTGTTATTTGATCCTCCATGTTTTAAATGTTTAAAACTTGTCCTCAAGTTTTGAAATGTATGTTTTGTGATTAAAAGTTTTAATTTATACAATTTAAATTTCAAACTCTTTTTTTTAAAGTTTAAAATACAACCCTATACTAATATAATATTACAAGATTAATATATATATATATATATATATATATATATATATATATATATATATGTATGTATAACTAAAATGCTAGTCTTACCGTTAGTAGGCCTCCTTCACGAAGCCGATCTATAAGGTAGGTATAAGGTTGCGGCCAATAAAATGGCACTTAATGGGTGTACACTCACACCCACCGCTTGATTGATCGGTGGAGGGTCGTTAGCCGAACGGGTAGGATAGGGCAACCTCATCCTCTCATTAAAAGTATAATATGAAATACAAAGTAACTACATGTTTTTTTTTTAAATTTCCCAATTCTTAGTTACTTTAGGAAAAGTGAATTGTTGCAATCCCATGAAATTACACTTTGCACCCTTGCTAAGAAGTTAGTGGAGCGTGTGTGGTTTACCGGCACACTAATTGGTTCTAAGAAAAGGTGGCAAAGGGTGATTCATTGTTTATCATAGTTCGATGGAGCGTGTGTGGTTTACCATCACATCGAATAGGTGATCGTTACAATGAAGGCACCATGTGAATTTTCATGGTAATTCACACCCGCTTTGTGATCCTCGGTATCCCAGTCACAAACAAGAGGGGCATATCGAGATTTAAACATGCCATTGAATAGTTTCAATGAATCTCATCTGAACCTAGGAATTCTCAATACATTTAGGACTTAAAGTTATGTTTTTTTATGGTGGAGAATTAGTGAATCGTCATTCACTTACCTTCATATTATTTGCATGTTGGATTACGGCATCCCTTTTCTAATAGGTAAATATTGTTGTTGGATCCTAGCCCTAATTTTTTTTTATTGGGTGATAATTAGGGATTCATATTCTAATCTATCTTTGTCCTTTCTATTTGTAGATGTTGAACACAAACAACACTGCTGCTAGTTCTTTCACATTGATGAGCCTTTGTCAAAAGGTCACTTTCGATGGGACAAACTTTAGCGAATGGATAAGATACATTCGCACCATTGCTCGCTATGAGGATAAGGAGTATGTCCTCGATGAGAACCTCAAGAAAATCAACCCTGAAATCGCTACTCCGGCTGAAATGACCGCTTTTGAAACTCATGAGCGCGATGCAACGAAGGTACATTGCATCATCATAGCCACCATGAACTCTGAATTCCAAAAGTCCTATGAGGACATGTACCCGTACGAGATGCATCAAGACCTATTGGAGAGATACCACCAAAACACGAGACAAGAGCATTATGAGATTTTCACTAACATGATTTCCGATAAGATGGGTCATGGAGAGTCTCTTACCGTGCACCTGCAAAAGATGCAAAGGTATGTCGACCACCTTCGCAAGTTGAATGTTGACTTTGGGGAAGACTTGGAGATCGACATGGTGCTTCACTCTTTGCCTCCGAGCTACAATCAATTTAGGATGACCTACCAAATGAACAAAGAGGAGGTCACCCTAAGCAAACTCCAAGGTCTCTTGAGGGTCGCTGAGAGCAACTTCAAGGACAAGTCTGTTGCACCAACTCCCAATCCACCCGCTGCTCCTGTCTTGGCTATTGGACAAGGGAAGGGAAAGAAGAGGAAGGCTTCGTCTAAGAACTATCGTAAGGTTAAAGCCCGAGATGGTGCCTCTTCAAGTGGGACCAAAGTTGATCCTGCTAAACCCTGTCCTCACCCAAAGGAGGCAGAGTGCCACCACTTCCACAAGATAGGACATTGGAAGAGAAGCTGACCAGAATACCTGCAAGCCATCAAGGAAGGAAAGATCAAGCCATCTTTCGCAGGTATATACACAATTAAATCTAAAGATTCATCTCATGCTATTTCTTGGGTTCTTGATACCGGTTGTGGTTACCATATTTGTTCTAATGTGCAGGGACTAAGACGAAATAGGGATGTGGAGGCTGGAAGAATAAATCTAATCATGGGGAACAGAAGATCGTCGCCTGTGACCAAGATTGAAGTGTATTCTTTAGTGCTTAGGAATGGTTTAAGTTTAGAATTGAACAATTGTTGCTATTCGCCAGAAATGGCCAGAAACATCATTTCATTTCATGGTTTGTTTAGACAAGGTTTTAGATTTTCTATTAATAATGAGAATGGTTCTATTTTGGCTTATCGAAATGGTGTCTTTTATTTTGAAGCTATACCATGTAATGGAATTTATAAAACTTTTATGACTGTTGATAACTTAGGAAATGATGTTTTGAATATAGATTCTTCCAATAGTATGGATAAGGCATCCTTGTGGCTCTGTCGTCTTGGACATGTCAACAAGAAACGCATAGCCCAACTCCAAAAGTATGGAGTGTTGGAGTCATTCGACCTTAGGGAAGATGACACGTGCGATTCTTGGAAAGATGACTAAGTCACCCTTCACAAGTACGTGTGAAAGGGGTGAGGGTCTATTGGACCTAATACGTACCGATGTATGTGGACCGTTTAGATCAACCACAAAGGATGGGAACCTCTTCTACGTGACTTTTACCGATGACTATAGTAGATATGGGTATATCTATTTAATCAAGCAAAAGTCAGAAACTTTTGAAAAGTTCAAAGAGTTCAAGAATGAAGTGGAGAATCAATTGGGCAGGAAAATCAAGATGCTTCGATCCGATCGAGGAGGAGAGTACCTAAGTCTTGAATTCCATGATTAGTGTGGAATAGTTTCACAATTGACGCCACTTAGGACACCACAATTGAATGGTGTGGCAGAAAGGCGTAATCGAACCTTATTGGATATGGTTCGCTCTATGATAAGTTGTGCTTCACTACCTATCTCTTTTTGGGGGTATGCCTTAGAGATTGCCGCCCATATCCTTAACCGAGTCCCTACTAAGAAGGTTGCCAAAACACCTCACGAGATGTGGACAGGGAAAGCTTCCTCGTTAGCACACATCAAGGTTTGGGGTTGCGAGGCTTTCGTAAGACGAGATACTCACGACAAGCTCGAACCTCGTAGTGAGCGATGTATTTTCATCGGCTACCCGTAGAAATCCTTTGCATATCTCTTCTATAAACCGAAGGACAATGTTGTCTTCATTGCGAGAAGAGGAGTTTTCCGAGAGCGAGAACTCATAAGCCAAGGAGACACTGGGAGGCAAATCGAGCTTGAAGAGATTCAAGAGTCGATAGATGAAGGAACCTCTATCGCTGGCACTCAACCCGAGGAGGAAACTCTGGTTGAACCAACGGACGAGTCCTTACCTCTTAGACGTTCCGATAGAGTTAGAGTTCAACCCTAGTTTTATGTTTTCATATTACTACCGAAGGGGACACGTATATTAGTGATGGTACACTAATAAATCTTGATGAACCTAATAGCTATAGGGAAGCCATGGCAGGCCCGGAGTCTGCGAAATGGAAAGAGGCAATGGATAGCGAGATCCAATCCATGTATGATAATCAAGTTTGGAATTTGGTTGATAATGTGCCCGGACGTAAGACCGTTGGGTGCAAATGGATCTTCAAGAAGAAGACCGACGTGGATGCAAACGTACACACATATAAAGCGTGATTGGTCGCGAAGGGCTTTACTCAAACTCCCAGAGTTGACTATGATGAGACCTTCTCACCAGTTGCGAAGATAAAATCTATTAGAGTGATGCTAGCGATTGCCGCATTTCATGATTATGAGATTTGGAAAATGGATGTCAAGACCGCTTTCCTTAATGGGAAGTTGGCTGAGGATGTTTACATGGCTTACCTAGAGGGGTTTGTGGATCCGAAGCATCCGAATAGAGTGTGTAAGCTTGAGAAGTTCATTTATGGACTTAAGCAAGCATCTTGCAGATGGAATCTTTGCTTCGATGAGAAAGTCAAAGAGTTTGGATTGGTACGAAGCGAAGATGAATCATGTATATATGTCAAAGCCAGTCGGAGTATAGTAAGCTTCCTCGTTCTATATGTCGATGACATATTACTCATAGGAAACGACATCCCGACTCTGCAGGAAGTTAAGTCCTGGCTCGGGAAGTGCTTCGCTATGAAGGACCTCGGAGAGGCTTCCTATATTTTGGGAATAAGGATAGTGAGAGAAAGAAGTAAGAGACTAATAGGACTTAGTCAGAACACTTACTTACAAAAGGTACTAAAAGGTTTTAGTATGGAAAACTCGAAGAAGGGAGAATTACCGATACAAAGTAATGCCAAGTTGAGTAAGACTCAATGTCCGAGTACCGAAGCTGAAATAGCAGAAACGAGCCAAGTACCATACGCTTCCGCAGTTGGCTCAATCATGTACGCTATGACTTGTACTCGCCCTGATGTAGCCTTTGCTTTGAGCATGGTTAGTAGATATCAAGGGAACCCTGGCAGAGCCCATTGGATTGCGGTGAAGAATATCCTTAAGTACCTTCGGAGGACGAAGGAATGGTTCTTAGTCTTTGGAGGGAGTGATGACTTGAAGGTGCGGGGGTATAGTGACGCCAGCTTTCAAACCGACAGGGACAACTACCGTTCGCAGTCGGGCTGGGTCTTTACCTTGAATGAAGGAGCAGTAACTTGGAAAAGTTCAAAACAAGAAACCGTAGCTGATTCAACGTGCGAATCAGAGTACTGTGCAGCGAGCGAAGCGTCGAAGGAGGCAATATGGCTGAAGAACATCGGTGATCTTGGAGTTGTACCTGCCATAAAGGAGCCCATGGAGATTTTATGTGATAATGAAGAAGCGGTTGCCTTGACCAAGGAATCGAGAGATCATGGTAGATCACGACATATCGACAGAAAATATCATTTTATTAGACATCATGTAGAAGAAGGACAACTCGTAGTAAAGAGGATATCATCGGAAGATAACCCAGCAGATCCGCTTACGAAGGGACTGAGTAGGGTTAAGCACTTGCAGCATGCTAGGAGTATTGGGCTGAAGGATGATATTAGCGTAGATTAGATAGATAGTATTAGAAACGTGTAATAGATAAATGTAATTAACATTTGATAATTAAATAAAGGAGTTTTATTTATGCGTAATGTTATTGTCTTATGTTAATTGTTTAACTATTGTTTCACTTTGCATGTTTTGACTTCCAGAATAATTGAGTTTATTAAGAATAATCGAATTATTCAAATTGTCCACAATCGTTCATATGTTGGAAGTAGATATGAATGAAGATTGTCATGAATCGGTGTGTAGATTGTCTAAATGGTATTAGACATAGCAAAAGGGTTTCTGCAACGTTCATGAGTGCTTATGAACTGGTTTTCAGCATTGGAACAAACCTGCGCTTGCTGGAATCACCATATGGAATATGATATAAAAGGGTGATCGCAAGACGATAATATCATATAGTCTTAAAACCTAGATATATAGTTTGTTATTTGTTAATTGATTGTACATTCATAATGCGAAAACGCATCAGTAACTCGATGTTATAAAACGCATTGTTGTGTATAGTTGATTAATGAATAAGTAAATGCATATAAGTCGAAGTTTATCTATAACTTTTATCCTAAGAAGGTAAAAGCGATATCTCGGCCGCTCGATGATTTGATTTGACTTATGTGCCGGGCCCAGTCAGAACTGAATTGATGTGTTCGATTAAGTTCTATGTCAAATAAATCAGATATCGAGAAACCTAAATGCTTGACTGATCATTCCATAGAATTGTCAGCATGATATCTAACAGAGGGCTGTACGATCCCTTATCTAAAGGACAAGATTGATTAGATCAGAGTTTGACAGCATCTTTGAGAGCTATGATTGCAAATCGGATTGTACTTGTGTATATAGTTACTAGACTTATCCAAGTGGGAGACTGTTGGAATAGTGTCTAAGGCTGCAACTATATTAGGCAAGTATTTGACCCGATTGTGCATGGTCCTTTTGGGTTGCCTTCACCATAGCAACTTGATAGGATGATTTATTATGAGAGAATAAATATTATTAATATATTATGAGAATAATATAAGGAATAATAATATTGTTGTTTGATTAATATAAGTCATAGAGTTAATTAGAATTAATTTGGTGACTTAAAGAGATTAATTAAATAAGAGGGTATAAACTGTCAATTGTTTGATAGTTACACTTTAGACTATAAATCCTTATTGGATGAAGGATGGACGGATTCTAGGGCTAGGGATAGCCTCAAATCGTCCAAGGCATATCTAAGGAAAGGATTCAGATTGCTTTAAGGAAAGATTATCCAACTAGGGTTTAAGGTGAAACTCTTAAGGAGTCTACAAGTATAAATAGACCCCATGAGCAAGGGAAATCGGAATCTCATCAAAAGTAGAGAACCCCTGGCCGACTTCCTCTCCTAACCTCTCTCTCTCAAATCATCCTCCTTGCTAGTTGGTGTTTGTAAGCCATTAGAGGAGTGACAATTGTGACTCTAGACCTCCAAGACAACAAGATCAAACAAGAGATTCAAAGGTAAACTTCTAGATCTGATTTTGTATTGTTTTATACCTAATTAGTCATAAGAAGTCTTGGATTCAAAGCATGTTTAATTAGAAAGCCTAGATCCAAGCATTAGGGTTTTGCATGCGCACATAGGAAAGTTCTTATGGCTAAAACCCATCAGTGGTATCAGAGCCTAGCTTGGTTTCTATTAAATTGTTGCTTGCTTGTTTGAAACTTGTTTGCAAAAGTCGATTTTGTGTTTCTGAGTCATGGACTCGGCGAGTTCCATAGTGGACTCGGCGAGTTGGCCTGACTCGGCGAGTCCCTTGGTGCACTCGGCGAGTCCAAGCGTCAGGAAAGGCCAGATTCGGGATTTTTTGATAATTATCTTATGGAAACTAACCTTAATCATATTAGATCGACCCTAATCCGATTTTTTGATATATATGACTATAATCTTGATCTAATTAACGATATTTATCAACTAATAAAATATTTAATTTCCTTATATGATAATTAATTAATTATTTTGATTAAATTGGTAATTATCTTGCAAAAAATTTGAATAAATCAAATATAGATAATTAGGGAATTAATTGTTAATTAAAATTATTTGTTATTTGATCCTCCATCTTTTAAATGTTTAAAACTTGTCCTCAAGTTTTGAAATGTATGTTTTGTGATTAAAAGTTTTAATTTATACAATTTAAATTTCAAACTCTTTTTTTTAAAGTTTAAAATACAACCCTATACTAATATAATATTACAAGATTAATATATAGATATATATATATATATATATATATATATATATATATATATATATATATATATATATATATATATATATATATATATATGTATAACTAAAATGCTAGTCTTACCGTTAGTAGGCCTCCTTCACGAAGCCGATCTATAAGGTGGGTATAAGGTTGCGGCCAATAAAATGGCGCTTAATGGGTGTACACTCACACCCACCGCTTGCTTGATCGATGGAGGGTCGTTAGCCGAACGGGTAGGATAGGGCAACCTCATCCTCTCATTAAAAGTATAATATGAAATACAAAGTAACTACATGTTTTTTTTTAATTTTCCCAATTCTTAGTTACTTTGTTGCAATCCCATGAAATTACACCTTGCACCCTTGCTAAGAAGGTAGTGGAGCGTGTGTGGTTTACCGGCACACTAATTGGTTCTAAGAAAAGGTGGCAAAGGGTGATTCATTGTTTATCATAGTTCGATGGAGCATGTGTGGTTTACCGGCACATCGAATAGGTGATCGTTACAATGTAGGCACCATGTGAATTTTCATGGTAATTCACACCCGCTTTGTGATCCTCGGTATCCCAGTCACAAACAAGAGGGGCATATCGAGATTTAAACATGCCATTGAATAGTTTCAATGAATCTCATCTAAGCCTAGGAATTCTCAATACATTTAGGACTTAAAGTTATGTTTTTTTATGGTGGAGAATTAGTGAATCGTCATTCACTTACCTTCATTTATTTGCATGTTGGATTACGGCATCCCTTTTCTAATAGGTAAATATTTTTGTTGGATCCTAGCCCTAATTTTTTTTATTGGGTGATAATTAGGGATTCATATTCTAATCTATCTTTGTCCTTTCTATTTGTAGATGTCGAACACAAACAACACTGCTGCTAGTTCTTTCACATTGATGAGCCTTTGTCAAAAGGTCTCTTTCGATGGGACAAACTTTAGCGAATGGATAAGATACATTCGCACCATTACTCGCTATGAGGATAAGGAGTATGTCCTCGATGAGAAGCTCGAGAAAATCAACCCTGAAATCGCTACTCTGGCTGAAATGACCGCTTTTGAAACTCATGAGCACGATGCAACGAAGGTACATTGCATCATGATAGCCACCATGAACTCCGAATTCCAAAAGTCCTATGAGGACATGTACCCGTACGAGATGCATCAAGACCTATTGGAGAGATTCCACCAAAACACGAGACAAGAGCATTATGAGATTTTCACTAACATGATTTCCGATAAGATGGGTCATGGAGAGTCTCCTACCGTGCACCTGCAAAAGATGCAAAGGTATGTCGACCGCCTTCGCAAGTTGAATGTTGACTTTGGGGAAGACTTGGCGATCGACATGGTGCTTCACTCTTTGCCTCCGAGCTACAATCAATTTAGGATGACCTACCAAATGAACAAAGAGGAGGTCACCCTAAGCAAACTCCAAGGTCTCTTGAGGGTCACTGAGAGGAACTTCAAGGACAAGTCTGTTGCACCAACTCCCAATCCACCCGCTGCTCCTGTCTTGGCTATCTGACAAGGGAAGGGAAAGAAGAGGAACGCTTCGTCTAAGAACTATCGTAAGGTTAAAGCCCGAGATGGTGCCCCTTCAAGTGGGACCAAATTTGATCCAGCTAAACCCTGTCCTCACCCAAAGGACGCAGAGTGCCGCCACTTCCACAAGATAGGACATTGGAAGAGAAGCTGCCCAGAATACCTGCAAGCCATCAACGAAGGAAAGATCAAGCCATCTTTCGCAGGTATATACAAAATTAAATCTAAAGATTCATCTCATGCTATTTCTTGGGTTCTTGATACCGGTTGTGGTTACCACATTTGTTCTAATGTGCAGGGACTAAGACGAAATAGGGATGTGGAGGCTGGAAGAATAAATCTAATCATGGGGAACAGAAGATCGTCGCCTGTGACCAAGATTGAAGTGTATTCTTTAGTGCTTAGGAATGGTTTAAGTTTAGAATTGAACAATTGTTGCTATTCGCCAGAAATGGCCAGAAACATCATTTCATTTCATGGTTTGTTTAGACAAGGTTTTAGATTTTCTATTAATAATGAGAATGGTTCTATTTTGGCTTATCGAAATGGTGTCTTTTATTTTGAAGCTATACCATGTAATGGAATTTATGAAACTTTTATGACTGTTGATAACTTAGGAAATGATGTTTTGAATATAGATTCTTCCAATAGTATGGATAAGGCATCCTTGTGGCATTGTCGTCTTGGACATGTCAACAAGAAATGCATGGCCCAACTCCAAAAGGATGGAGTGTTGGAGTCATTCGACCTTAGTGAAGATGACACGTGCGAGTCTTGGAAAGATGACTAAGTCACCCTTCACAAGTACGTGTGAAAGGGGTGAGGGTCTATTGGACCTAATACGTACCGATGTATGTGGACCGTTTAGATCAACCACGAATGATGGGAACCGCTTCTACGTGACTTTTACCAATGACTATAGTAGATATGGGTATATCTATTTAATCAAGCAAAAGTCAGAAACTTTTGAAAAGTTCAAAGAGTTCAAGAATGAAGTGGAGAACCAATTGGGCAGGAAAATCAAGATGCTTTGATCCGATCAAGGAGGAGAGTACCTAAGTCTTGAATTCCATGATTATCTCAAGGAGTGTGGAATAGTTTCACAATTGACGCCACCTAGGACACCATAATTGAATGGTGTGGCAGAAAGGCGTAATCGAACCTTATTGGATATGGTTCGCTCTATGATGAGTTGTGCTTCACTACCTATCTCTTTTTGGGGGTATGCCTTAGAGATTGCCGCCCATATCCTTAACCGAGTCCCTACTAAGAAGGTTGCCAAAACACCTCACGAGATGTGGACAGGGAAAGCTTCCTCGTTAGCACACATCAAGGTTTGTGGTTGCGAGGCTTTCGTAAGACGAGATACTCACGACAAGCTCGAACCTCGTAGTGAGCGATGTATTTTCATCGGCTACCCGCAGAAATCCTTTGCATATCTCTTCTATAGACCGAAGGACAATGTTGTCTTCATTGCGAGAAGAGGAGTTTTCCGAGAGCGAGAACTCATAAGCCAAGGAGACACTGGGAGGCAAATCGAGCTTGAAGAGATTCAAGAGTCGATAGATGAAGGAACCTCTACCGCTGGCACTCAACCCGAGGAGGAAACTCCGGTTGAACCAACGGACGAGTCCTTACCTCTTAGACGTTCCGATAGAGTTAGAGTTCAACCCCAGTTTTATGTTTTCATATTACTACCGAAGGGGACACGTATATTAGTGATGGTACACTAATAAATCTTGATGAACCTAATAGCTATAAGGAAGCCATGGCAGGCCCGGAGTCTGCGAAATGGAAAGAGGCAATGGATAGCGAGATCCAATCCATGTATGATAATCAAGTTTGGAATTTTGTTGATAATGTGCCCGGACGTAAGACCGTTGGGTGCAAATGGATCTTCAAGAAGAAGACCGACGTGGATGGAAACGTACACACATATAAAGCACGATTGGTTGCGAAGGGCTTTACTCAAACTCCCAGAGTTGACTATGACGACACCTTCTCACCAGTTGCGAAGATAAAATCTATTAGAGTGATGCTAGCGATTGCCGCATTTCATGATTATGAGATTTGGCAAATGGATGTCAAGACCGCTTTCCGTAAAGGGAAGTTGGCTGAGGATGTTTACATGGCTCAGCCAGAGGGGTTTGTGGATCCGAAGCATCCGAATAGAGTGTGTAAGGTTGAGAAGTCCATTGATGGACTTAAGCAAGCATCTCGCAGATGGAATCTTTGCTTTGATGAGAAAGTCAAAGAGTTTGGATTGGTATGAAGCGAAGATGAATCATGTATATATGTGAAAGCCAGTAGGAGTATAGTAAGCTTCCTCGTTCTATATGTCGATGACATATTACTCATAGGAAACGACATCCCGACTCTGCAGGAAGTTAAGTCCTGGCTCGGGAAGTGCTTCGCTATGAAGGACCTCGGAGAGGCTTCCTATATTTTGGGAATAAGGATACTGAGAGAAAGAAGTAAGAGACTAATAGGACTTAGTCAGAACACTTACTTACAAAAGGTACTAAAAGGTTTTAGTATGGAAAAGTCGAAGAAGGGAGAATTACCGATACAAAGTAATGCCAAGTTGAGTAAGACTCAATGTCCGAGTACCGAAGCTGAAATAGCAGAAACGAGCCAAGTACCATACGCTTCCGCAGTTGGCTCAATCATGTACGCAATGACTTGTACTCGCCCTGATGTAGCCTTTGCTTTGAGCATGGTTAGTAGATATCAAGGGAACCCTGGCAGAGCCCATTGGATTGCGGTGAAGAATATCCTTAAGTACCTTCGGAGGACGAAGGAATGGTTCTTAGTCTTCGGAGGGAGTGATGACTTGAAGGTGTGGGGGTATAGTGACGCTAGCTTTCAGACCGATAGGGACAACTACCGTTCGCAGTCGGGTTGGGTCTTTACCTTGAATGGAGGAGCAGTAACTTGGAAAAGTTCAAAACAAGAAACCGTAGCTGATTCAACGTGCGAATCAGAGTACTGTGCAGTGAGCGAAGCGTCGAAGGAGGCAATATGGCTGAAGAACATCGGTGATCTTGGAGTTGTACCTGCCATAAAGGAGCCCATGGAGATTTTATGTGATAATGAAGGAGCGATTGCCTTGACCAAGGAACCAAGAGATCATGGTAGATCACGACATATCGACAGAAAATATCATTTTATTAAACATCTTGTAGAAGAAGGACAACTCGTAGTAAAGAGGATATCATCGGAAGATAACCCAGCAGATCTGCTTACGAAGGGACTGAGTAGGGTTAAGCACTTGCAACATGCTAGGAGTATTGGGCTGAAGGATGATATTAGCGTAGATTAGATAGATAGCATTAGAAACGTGTAATAGATAAATGTAATTAACATTTGATGATTAAATAAAGGAGTTTTATTTATGAGTAATGTTACTGTCTTATGTTAATTGTTTAACTATTGTTTCACTTTGCATGTTTTGACATCCAGAATAATTGAGTTTATTAAGAATAATCGAATTATTCAAATTGTCCACAATCATTCATATGTTGGAAGTAGATATGAATGAAGATTGTCATGAATCGGTGTGTAGATTGTCTAAATGGTATTAGACATAGCCAAAGGGTTGCTGCAACGTTCATGAGTGCTTATGAACTGGTTTTCAGCATTGGAACAAACCCGCGCTTTCTGGAATCACCATATGGAATATGATATAAAAGGGTGATCGCAAGACGATAATATCATATAGTCTTAAAACCTAGATATATGGTTTGTTATTTGTTAATTGATTGTACATTCATAATGCGAAAACGCATCAGTAACTCGATGTTATAAAACACATTGTTGTGTATAGTTGATTAATGAATAAGTAAATGCATATAAGTCGAAGTTTATCTATAACTTTTATCCTAAGAAGGTAAAAGCGATATCTCGGCCGCTCGATGATTTGATTTGACTTATGTGCCGGGCCCGGTCAGAACTGAATTGATGTGTTCGATTAAGTTCTATGTCAAATAAATCAGAGATCGAGAAACCTAAATGCTTGACTGATCATTCCATAGAATTGTCAGCATGATATCTAACAGAGGACTGTACGATCCCTTATCTAAAGGACAAGATTGATTAGATCAGAGTTTGACAGCATCTTTGAGAGCTATGATTGCAAATCGGATTGTACTTGTGTATATAGTTACTAGACTTATCCAAGTGGGAGACTGTTGGAATAGTGTCTAAGGCTGCAACTATATTAGGCAAGTATTTGACCCGATTGTGCATGGTCCTTTTGGGTTGCCTTCACCATAGCAACTTGATAGGATGATTTATTATGAGAGAATAAATATTATTAATATATTATGAGAATAATATAAGGAATAATAATATTTTTGTTTGATTAATTTAAGTCATAGAATTAATTAGAATTAATTTGGTGACTTAAAGAGATTAATTAAATAAGAGGGTATAAACTGTCAATTGTTTGATAGTTACACTTTAGACTGTAAATCCTTATTGGATGAAGGATGGACGGATTCTAGGGCTAGGGATAGCCTCAAATCGTCCAAGGCTTATCTAAGGAAAGGATTCAGATTGCTTTAAGGAAAGATTATCCAACTAGGGCTTAAGGTGAAACCCTTAAGGAGTCTACAAGTATAAATAGACCCCATGAGCAAGTAGAGAACCCCTGGCCGACTTCCTCTCCTAACCTCTCTCTCAAATCATCCTCCTTGCTAGTTGGTGTTAGTAAGCCATTAGAGGAGTGACAATTGTGACTCTAGAGCTCCAAGACAACAAGATCAAACAAGAGATTCAAAGGTAAACTTCTAGATCTGATTTTGTATTGATTTATACCTAATTAGTCATTAGAATTCTTGGATTCAAAGCAAGTTTAATTAGAAAGCCTAGATCCAAGCATTAGGGTTTTGCATGCGCACATAGGAAAGTTCTTATGGCTAAAACCCATCAGGATATTGGTCGATCCGGCCAGGATTGAGGCGGTGATGAGTTGGGAGGTGTCGAGATCCCCCTCAGAGATCAGGAGTTTTCTAGGGTTGTCCAGCTATTATTGGATAGTTATCAAATATTTCTCCAAGAATGCGGTTTCTCTCACCAGGTTGACCCGGAAGGGCGTAGCATTCAGTTAGGGCCAATAGCAGCAGGCCTCATTCGAGACACTTCATTAGAGATTATGCGAAGCCCTGGTATTGGCCCTTCCGGAGGGGATGGAGGATTTGGTGGTATATTGTGACACATCGATATCAGAATTGGGTGCACTATTGATGCAGAGAGTTCATGTGATAGCATACACATCGAGGCAGTTGAAGCCTCATGAGACGAGATATCCCACTCACGATCTGGAGTTGGGGGCTGTGGTGTTCGCCCTCAAGATCTAGCGTCACTATTTGTATGGGGTCCGGTGTACCATATACACGGATCACAAGAGCTTGAAGTATCTGATGGATCAGCCCAACTTGAATATGCGCCAGAGGAGATGGTTGGATTTCTTAAAGGATTATGAGTGTGAGATGATGTACCACCCGGGCAAGGCTAATGTTGTAGCCAATGCCCTAAGTCACAGGGCGGAGAGTGCCCCGATACGAGATGTTTGTTTGAGATTGTCAGTGATGACTCCGGTGTTGGACACCATTCGGGAGGCCCAGGTAGAGGCCATGAGACCTAAGAACTGCAAAAGAGAGAGGGAGATCGGACAGATATCTGAGTTCGTTGCCGATAGTTGTGGGCTTATGACCTTTCATGCTCGGATTTGGGTGTCGTTTGAAGGAGGCGCATAGGTCGAAGTTCTCGATCCATCCCGGGGCCACTAAGATGTATTTGGACCTAAAGAAGGAGTATTGGTGGCCCTGTATGAAGAGGGATGTTGCGTGGTTTGTAGAGAGGTTGTAATGACCCAAAATACGACCCAAAAGGTTTTGTTTAAATAATATTAAGGTTATCAACGATTTATAATATATCATGAAATTGTACGTCATAAATAACAAAAGGTTATAATAGATGTGTCATAACAAAAGAATTGAAACAACATAACATAGTATCTGAAATAAACTCCTACGACAAATGCTGAAGCTGTGGTGTGTGTAATGTCATCATCCCGAGCTCTTCCCTTTTCTTGTGGAAGTACCTGAAACCAAAACTGAAACTACAAGCACAAACCTTAGTGAGCTCCCCCAAACTACCTCATACCATACAATAACATATAAAGCACATACTAGGCCTTGCCCACTGCATCGGACCGAAGTCCGGAAACTGCATCAGACCAAAGTCCGGAAACTAACCAGGGCCTTGCCCTCTGCATCGGACCGAAGTCCGGAAACTACATCGGACCGAAGTCCGGAAGTAACTGGGACCTTGTCCCCTGCATCGGACCGAAGTCTAGAACTAACTGTATTGGACCGAAGTCCAGAACTGACTGGAACCTTGTCCCCTACATTGGACCGAAGTCCGGAACTGACTGAACATATCATAGCATAAACACATATCAGCTAGCATAAACATATATACTGCATACAGCATGTACCGAAGTCCGGAACATATAACACAAACACATGCTTGAATCACAAAGACATCAAGCAATCTAAGTACTGCATTGGACCAAGGTCCCAAACTACTACTAACTCAACGAGCCGGCATTGTGGCTGTAGACCCGTTCCTACTAGAGGGAAAACTCAGCTCGTAGTGCTCGCTATTGAGATGCTAACTCTAAAAGTGGCTGACTGCTCTTCCAGAACTATCTGGCTACAAATTCCAAAAGCACTAGATCAGTTACTGGTAAATGCGCTCAGGGTAAAATGACTATTTTACCCCTAGCCAAAGTCAACTCCCTGGTTAAAGTTAATTTCCAGTTGACCAGACTCGCCGAGTCAGGGCGCAGACTCGTCGAGTCCCTTCTTTACTAACTCTAACTTTAACTCACCGATTCCTCTTTCAACTCACTGATTCACCCTGAACTCACAAACCGAAGAAAGACGTGGACTCGCGATTCGACTCGTCGAGTCCAAAGAACAAATCGTCGAGTCCTGTCGTGCAGATTCCATACAATCGAATTCTAATCCATTCCACAACATCTAACTCGTAGATCTGAGCCCCTGGAACCACATGAACACGTAAAGTTGCTAACTTTACGTGTAACTAAGAAGGAATGAAGCTATTTCACTCAAACACTACTTTTCTCGGGAAAACTCATCCGACTCTCCGAGTTGTTCAAACAACTTGTCGAGTCTAAGGCAATCTTGATTGGACTCGCTGAGTTGGTCATCCAACTCGTCGACTCCACGACTATCTTCATATGACTCGCCGAGTCAAGCTTGCGACTCGTCGAGTCCATTTACTCCCGTTTCCATACAGACCTGATTTGAGCCATGCAACGGCTCCAAATCACATATCCAAGCTTCTAAGGCATACTTATCACGTAAACTTGCAAACTTTACGTGAATACATGGCTTTTAAGGCTTCAAATGTCAAAACTAAGCTCTTAATGGGGTTCTAAGATCAAGAGGGACCTCAATCACGATTTTGACTGAAACTTTACACTTCTAGAATACAATGAGGGTCCAGATCTGAAGTTTCCATAAAAAAGGGAGTCCATATCTCAAGTTTGAATCATAAGAGGCTCCAAAGTAGGCATAACAAGCATTTAAGTGGAGGAATGCACAAGATCAACTCTTCATTACCTGAATGAGAAATAGATGGAAGCTAACTCATGGATCTCCCTTCTCTTCTATGGACCTTCTTTTCTTCTTTCTCTTCCCAAGGCTTCCAAGCTAGCACAAACACACTCAAACTCAACAATGGGGCTAGGGTTTACAGGAGAAATGTTCTGAGAGTGATAGAGGCAAGGTTGTGGGCGTATAAGTGTGTTTAAATAGGGTGCAAACCCTTAAAATTAGGGCTTCATCCAGACAGGCGGACTCGCGGAGTCCCAGAGTATGGACTCGTGGAGTAGCCAGCTTAAATCGCATGATCATCCTGTCTCTACTCGACGAGTCAGGCTACAGACTCGTCGTGTACCCCTCAAGAAAAGAAGATACTTTATTTAAATCACATACCAGAAATGGGGCGTTACAACTTTCCCCCACTTATTTTAGACTTCATCCTCGAAGTCTGTAGCTGCTGCTGTATCTGAAAATAACTCTAGATAATGCTCCCTCATCTCCCCCTCAGACTCCCACGTCCACTCTAAACCCTTCCAGTCCTGCCACTGCACCTTCACTAATGGAACCACCTTGTTCCTCAAGGTCTTCGTGTTTTGATCTAAGATCACCACTCGTCCATGGATATAATTCAGGCTGCTATCAACCTGAATATCTGTTGGATATAGTGTCTAAGTCCATAACTATATTTGGTATGTACTTGACCCGACCCGGCATGGTCCATTTGGGTTGCACTTCACCCGAACAATTTATGGATAATATTTGAGAATAGTACAAGTTATGATTTATTAATATATTATAAGTTCTAATATATTAATATAAGATCATATTATTTAATTAGTAGTGATCTATAATTAATCTAGGATTAATTTAGTGACAAAGATATTACTAATTAAATATGGGCTTCTATATTTATATAGTGTGGGCTTATGCTTATTTGGAATGGGCTAGGCTTGGATGGAGAAGTCCATGGATACTCCATGGAGCTTTAACCCATGGATCTCATGGAAATGAAGAGACATGGGTATTAGGGTTTACATGGATGTAACCCTAATCCACCACACTATATAAAGGAGGCTTTGGCTCTTGAAATCAAACTAGTTGATACTATTTGACACATGTTGAGGTGAGGGCCGATTTCAAGAGAAGTGTGACTATTCTCTCAAAGTTCCAAGTTTTTGGTGATTTGTGACTTTCATTTGAGGCATCCACATTATTGGTGCTAGGCTCTAAAATTCCAAGGAATCAACTACAACTACAAGGTAAGTGTTTCTACTAGCTTTATTTGATTCAAGTTCCCCATGACATGCTAGTTAGGATATAAGCCTTGGAAAAATAATTATTTGCATGTATCTTAGACAAACATAGATCCAAGGTTTATTAGGGTTGCATGTACACTTAGGAAGTGTTAGAATGCTCAAAACCCATCAGTGGTATCACAGCCTAGGCTTGTTTGTTTGATACTTGTTGCAATATGCTTGAAAAAAGTCGAAAACTTGTTGTCTGACTGCTGAACTCGCCAAGTCCATGGGGGGACTCGCCGAGTTCACTTGTATCTTCAACCTACTCGCCGAGTAGGTTCATGCACTCGCCGAGTAGGGACGACAGAGTGCAGATTTTCGACTTTAGTTGCTGGAAATGGATTAGAAACATTACCCTAAACTGTTTTGGTACTTGAAAACTTGTTTTAGATGGTGTAATGTCTTTTCTAACTCACTTACAACAACTAGTTATCAAAATTACAAAGATTAAGTGTGATTTTGATATATGAAAGTGTTCATGTTCATGATCTTGTTCTTATGATGTTTAGATGATCATAGGAATTATTTGTAACCTATGTGGTAGATTAATTCTTGATCATAATGTGATTTAATGGAGTCCATAACTTGTCCTCAAGTTATGGAAAACCAAAAGTCTCTTGGATTGAAAACCATTAAAAGAACACAAGAGTTAGAAAAGTGAATAGTCTTCATTTTATTACTCTATTAAACTCATAAGTTACAAGAAATAAAAAGTTTTGAAAGTTTACAAAACTTGCCCTCAAGTTTTGGAACAAGTAAAGTGAAGATTAAACTTTAGTTCCAACCCTTAGAATTTTAAAAGTTAAAATTCAACCCTTATACTTATATTATTATGATTTAATAATTATATATATATATATATATATATATGTATGTATAAGAACAAAGTCGTCTTACCGCTAGTACGCCTCATTCATGAAGCCGGTCTATAAGGTGGGTATAAGGTTGTTGCCTATAAAATGGTGACTTAATGGGTGTCCACTCTCACCCACCGCTTGCTTGACCGGTGGAGGGTCGTTAGCCGAACGGGTAAGACAAGGACTTATAAATTCTCATTCAAAGTATGATGAATATTATAAAGTAACTAAATGTTTTATTAAATTCCCAATCTTAGTTACTTTAGGAAAAATGTGAATAAGGTGCTAATCCATGAAATTACACTTTACACTTTGTTTAAGTCGTTGGTGGAGCGTGTGTGGTTAACCGGCACACTAACTTGGACTTAACAAGGTAGGTAAAGGGTGACTTAGGGTTTATTATAGTATCGATGGAGCGTGTGTGGTTTACCGGCACATCGATTGAGTGATAAACCGTAAGGGTACGAAGTGATTTGCATGGTTACTTCACACCTCGTTCTGTGATCCTCGGCATCCCAGTCACAAAACTTGGAGGGCACACTCGAGATTGAAACATGCCTTTGAAAAGTTCATTGAATCTCAAAGAATCTAGGAATTTCTAAGAACCAATCAAAAACCTAATATTTAAACATTTCGGTTTTCGTGGTGGAAATTGGTGAATCGTCATTCACCTACCTTTCAAATATGGTATAGCTTAGATTACAGCATACCTCTTCTAAGTTATATTATATTGTGATTGGATCCTAGCCTTAATATTACATTTGGGTGTTTTATTAAGGACTCTCTTATATCTAAACTAATCTTGTTCTCTTCTTTTCAGATGTCTTCAAACAATGCTTTTGGCTCTAATCCTAATGGCTCCTTTACCCTTATGAACTTGTGTGGGAAAGTCACCTTTGATGGATCCAACTTCAATGAGTGGATCAGAAACATTAGGATGATTACCCGCTACGAGGACAAAGAATATGTCCTTGACAAGGAGCTTAAGGAGATTGATGAGACCACTGCAACTCCTCAGGAGATCGCTGACTTTCGGGCACATGAAAGGGATGCTATGAAAGTGGCTTGCATCATGATGGCCACGATGACAGCGGAACTCCAAAAGTCTTATCAGGATTTCTACCCTTATGAAATGCACCAAGATTTGATGGAAAGATACCATCAAAGTGCAAGACAAGAGAGGTATGAAATCATCTGCTCCATGATAACAACCATGATGAAGGACGGGGAATCCGTCACGAGCCACATGCAGAAAATGCAAAGGTATGTGGATCGTTTGCTGAAGCTTAATGTGAACTTCCCTGAGGATCTTGCAATAGATATCATTTTGCACTCCTTACCATCGTGCTATGATCAATTACGCATGACATATCATATGAATAAGGAAGAGGTCACACTCAGCAAACTTCAGGGACTTCTCAAGACCGCAGAATCAGGTCTTAAGGGGAAGTCGGTTGCTATCACTCCTACTCCAAACTCAACTCCGGTTTTGGCAATTGGGAAAAATCGATGGAGGAAGAGAAAGAGGTCCTCGAAGGGTACCAAGGCTCGGACCCTTGATGGCTCTTCTTCAAGTGGAACCAAGAAAGGTTTCGTCACTCCTTCTTTTGACCCAAAAGAGGCTGAATGCTTCTATTGCCATGAAAAATCTCATTGGAAGCGGAACTGCCCAAAGTACCAGCAGGATGTGAAGGATGGGAAAGTCAAACCCAACCATGCAGGTACTTACACTATCATTTCTAATAACTCACCCCATTCTAAATCTTGGGTCCTTGATACCGGTTGTGGTATTCATATTTGTTGTGACTTGCAGGGACTAAGAAGAAGTGAGAATGTGGAGCAAGGAAGAATAACTTGATCATGGGGAATAGGAAAGCTTTACCTGTTACCAAGATTGGAGTTTATACTTTATCGCTAAGTAGTGGGTTTAATTTAGATTTGAATAAATGTTGTTATTCGTCAGGAATGGCAAGAAATATTATTTCCTTTCATGCTTTGTACAAACAAGGGTTTACCTTTTCATTTAATAATGAAGTTGGTTCTATAGATGTTTTCTATAATAATGTTTTTTATTTTAAAGCATTACCTTGTAATGGTGTGTATGAAGCTGTATTTGTTGTAGATAACTTAGGAAATAATGTTTTGTGTATTGATTCTACTAATAATAATAACTTGGATAAAGCATCATTATGGCATTGTCGTCTTGGACATATACGCAAGAAACGCATAGGCCAACTCCAAAAGGATGGAGTCTTGGAGTCCTTTGACCTAAAGTCAGATGATAGTTGCGAATCATGCTTACTTGGAAAAATGACAAAGTCACCCTTCACAGGTTCGTGTGAGAGGGGTGAAGGTTTGTTGGACCTTATACACACGGATGTGTGTGGACCATTCAAACATGCCACAAGGGATGCTAATCGTTATTATTTGAGTTTTACTAATGATTACAGTAGATATGGATATGTCTACTTAATCAAGCATAAGTCAGAGACTTTCGAGAGGTTTAAGGAATTTAAACAGGAAGTCGAGAATCAATTGGGCAGGAACATTAAGATGCTTCGATCCGATCGAGGAGGTGAGTATTTTAGTTCAGAGTTCCTCGACTATCTTAGGGAATGTGGGATTGTCTCACAATTGACACCTCCCAGGACACCACAGTTGAATGGTGTGGCTGAGAGGCGTAATCGAACCTTGTTGGATATGGTTCGTTCCATGATGAGTCCAGCTACGCTACCAATCTCATTCTGGGGTTATGCCTTAAAGACTGCCGCCCATATTCTTAATCTTGTCCCTACAAAGAAAGTTGCCAAAACTCCTCACGAGATGTGGACTGGCAAAGCACCTAAGCTAGACCACATCAAGATTTGGGGTTGTGAGGCTTTCGTGAGACGCGAGACTCATGATAAGCTCGAACCTCGAAGCGAGAGGTGTATTTTTCATCGGCTACCCACAGCAATCCTTTGGTTACCTCTTCTACAGACCTAGTGACAATGTGGTCTTTGTAGCAAGAAGAGGAGTCTTTCGAGAGAGAGAATTTATAAGCCAAGGAGACAGTGGGAGGCAAATTGATCTTGAAGAAATTCAAGAATCAAGCGGTGAAGGAACTTCAAACACTAGCCCTCAACTTGAGGAGGAAACTCCTGTTGAGCCAGTTGATGAGCCTGTACCTCTGAGGCGTTCCACGAGAGTTAGGAATGCACCTGAGCATTACTATGGTTTCCATATTACTGCGGAAGGTGAGACACTTATTAGTGATGAGACACTAGTAGGTCTGGATGAACCTAACAGCTACACGGAAGCCATGGCAGGCCCTGAGGCTGCTAAATGGAAAGAGGCCATGGATAGCGAGATACAATCCATGTATGACAATCAAGTTTGGAACTTGGTTGAGAATGTACCTGGTCGTAAGACTATAGGGTGCATGTTGGGCTGAAAAGAGTTTTGATGTTGCGTCTTTTGGGCTCGTTAGATTAGCCTTTTTATTCTCCGGTTTGGGCCTGTCCAACCGAGAGCCTTTTATGTATAGTATTTAAGTTAATGCTTGCATGCATATTAGGTTAAGATTCTAGAGATTATCGACATAGCGATTTATCAAGAGAACAATATATTCCAGTAATCGTTCTTGTAATCTACCAATCCTTTACAGTTGATGTTCTTAATCGAGCTCTTCTAAGAATTTTATTTAATCATTCGACACGTTTGATTCAAGCTGTTTGTTCTTATTATTGCGTTCTGCCTTGTTATTAATATTGTGTTCTTGCTGTTTCATATTCATATACTTGTTCAAGATCTAATCGATCTTCATAGATTAAAAGTTATTTTTTTAATCCTATCATTTGGTATCAGAGCAGGAGGCTGTGTAGTCGATACACATCTTTTCTGTGAAAAAGATTTCCATTAGGGTTTTCCGCAATCATCGATATTTATTGAGCCGTCATCTTAATTGACGTATCTTAGTATTTATTGTTTTGCCCTAATCTGCTTTATTACAAGTCTGATCTTTGAACAGGTTTTACGATCATTATGGACGCAACGCAATCAAACCCTATTAATATTTCCAACAGCATCGGTTCGACGACAAAGATTCCAATCTTGTACACCCATGACTATGAAGTATGGGCACATCATTTTGAAGACTATGTGATTGGATCGGAAGACAATGGTTTTCTCATATGGGAAGCTATCATCAACGGACCGTTTTCTCATTCCGCGACATCCAGAGTTATTAAGACGCAAAAAGAGTACAACGATCTGCTTAAGGACGTGACGAATATTGCACAAGATGAAAAAGACAAATTCCAGTGCAATATTAAGGCACTAAGGTTGATCAGATTCGCCCTTCAGTCCGACACATTCAGACTGGTCAGCTCATGCACTACGGCGAAAGAAGTGTGGGATAGGCTTCGCGAACTGTATTCCACAGACGAAGATCTTGAACATTCCATCCAAACCTTGCTTCTATCTGAATTTGGTGAATTCAGGCAAGGGGCCGAAGAAACTGTGACCCAGACGTTTGATCGCTTCAATCATCTTCTCAGCAAGATGATCAAACACGACATTGAAAGGAAGCTCATCGAACAAAAGGTTACTTTCTTGAACGGACTGCGATCTGAATGGAGAGCAGTTGTTTCCACAGTCAAAGCCCATGAACAGTTTAAATCATATTCTTTGGCGAAACTGGTGGGTATTCTAAAGTCCCAAGAGAAGATTGTGGTTCAAGAGAAGAATGTTGTCTCCAGTCTTGGTTCGTTGGCCCTCCTATCTAAAAGTAAAGCTGTGGTGGAGGATGAAGAGCTCAACTTGGAAGAATATGACCTCACAACTGAGGATTATGCCATGATGGTATCCAATCCTAAGAGGTTCATAAAGAAGAGATTCCCCAGCAACAAAAACAGAAACTGGCAGGGGAGTTATAGCTTAGAAAAAGCAAACAATGAACCGAAAGCTGAGGAGCCCAAAAAGGAACCGAAAGCAGATGGCGATTCCGGAGTAAGTTGTTTCTATTGTGGTGGCAAGAACCACTACGCTAAGGACTGTGTTCTTAAGAAGATGGCTGAAAAGGACAATGGAAATGATGAGGAAGCTGTGCTGCAGAGGAGATTGGATGAGTTGATAAAGAAGAAGTCTACCGCTAACCCTTCTATTAATGCTCTTATTGTGCAGGGTTCGGTCAATGACGATGAGTTCGGTAGCACCGAAGTTTGGTCTACTGACTCAGAAGACGAAGAAGTGAGGAAGCCTACTCATGGAAAGGCATATGTGGCTAAGGAGGAAAGGAGTGGTGTAAAATGCTTCATGGTGACTGAAGTGTCTCAAATGAGGGGATACAACACCGATGGAGGAAGCAATGGATCGAAGGTGCAGGAGGATATGTGCTTTACGGCCAAACCACTCAGCCAACAGTTCAATGAGCTCGATGAACTGATAAAGAAGGTACAATCTGTTTTTATTTCATCTAAAGTACCATCATCCTCATATGAGAAAGAACTAAAAAATGTTAATACAAGAATTTCTCATTTAGATAGTAGCTTAACTCAAACTCGAGTCACCAATTCTAACCTGACTGATCAATTAAGCAGGGTGGCGTCGAAGAGTGAGGAGCGGCGAATGTGGATTGAGTTAAAAGAGTCGGAATTAATTAAAGTTAAAGACGAAAACATTTATTTGCAGAGAGACAATTTGAAATTGTTAAAACAACGAAATGTTTTTTGTTTAATTGCTAAACGTTTATATTCCAATATTACTCAACTTCACTTGGATTGTGAGATAGGCCAAAAGATCCATCGCATGATTTTGCCCTTCCTAGAATTTAAGGAGGATGAAATCGATGCCGAAGCTTACAATTGTGAGAGTGTGATATCGTCTGATGATGTCAACCCAACTTATAAAATTGGACTGGACAAAATTGAGTCCTTCATTAAGTCCAAAGACCACAAGGACATGCTCAAAAACCTTTTGGATGAAAATGACAGACTTAAACTGAGAACCGAAACCATACAAAAGTTTGACTCTCTTAACGCCAAAGTAAGCTCAGAAAATAAAATCGATGTTGAACATACATCTGAGCTTAACGAGGACGAAAACATGAGTGAAATTTCTATAGAGGATACGGTTGACTGCTCAGAATTTGTTAAAAGCGAAACTGAAAACCACAAAAATCTTATTTCTGAAAATTCTGTGGAATTCGCTAGATTGTCCCAACAAAAGTCCCCGAAATTAATAGAAAAAGCTGTCGTATATCAAAAGGTCAGGACCACTCCAAATCAGGTATACAAGGTCACTGGAGTAACCGAACATCAAACAGCTGAACTCACAGCTATTGTTAACGAAGACAATGCTGATGGTTGTGATGAGTATTTCTGGGAAGCTCCTATTGATAATGGAAACGAAACCATCGGCCTGTCTGAAAGAACCTCCTAGATGAAGAAAGGGAGATACATACCTGAACCCTTGAACAAGCCTGATAATTTCAGTGAACCAAGCACAAGTGGTACAAAAGATACTCCTCAAGAGGTTGATCGTTCAGCAAAAGAAGACATCCCTTCAACGCCAACAGCTCGAAGTGAAACTTCATCAGATACTCCTTCCACTTCCTCAGGGGAAACTGAATCTTCTTCAGATATTCCCTCTGCTCCCTGGGCTCAAAGAAAAACTCCTAAAGTTCAAAAGGAACCAGCCAAGGTGACATCAAAAGCGAAAGCGAACGTTCATCATCAACCTAAACAGATGAGGGATAAAAAGATAGAAAGGAACCTAAGATACAGGAAAAACCTTTCTGAAAGGAAACAATTCTGGCACTCCCAGAATGCATACTATTCACACAAGGACAAGAATCTGAAGTATGAAAATAATCCCATAAGAAAGCCTGATAATTCCAACAACCGAAAGCCAAGGTTCGGTTCTGCAAAGGATTTCAACCGAAACCAAAGGTTCGGTTCCAAGAACAACTCCAACCGAACTCAGAGGTTCGGCTCTGAAGTCAGACGAGAACAAGACTCAAAGGTTAACCCCACCAACGATCAAAAGCAAAAGGGTCACCTAGAGTCATCAGCAAGGAAGACATCTCCATCCAAATCAAAATCCTCTCTTCCTAATTCTTCTCGTTCATCTCCATCTTGCTCTAACGCTAATTCCGTTGGTTCTCAAAAACCTCGTCCATCTGCTGAACAGAAGGAAAAGCAGAAGGTCGATGAATCCAAACCTGAGTCCAAAGCGAACCAACCCAATCCTAACAAAATAAAAGTCTTCACCATTAAAAAGAAAGATGAAACAACTCTAATAAAACGAACATATCTAGTTGACATCTCTCTTACTATTCCTGTTCCCATGAAAAACTCACATGGACCCAAGAAACTTTGGGTTCCTAAATCTGCTTAATTTTTGCAGGTTATAAGTGACGAGCAGTTTGACGAAGAATGGTACATCGACAGTGGCTGCTCGCGTCACATGACTGGGAGGAAAGAGGAGCTTAGGGAATACAGATCTCTTGCAAATGGTGGCAATGTTAAGTTTGGAACTAACTCTTTCGGCACCATAAAGGGATATGGGATGATAACTAATGGTGATTTTACCATAAGGAAGGTGGCCTATGTGGAAGGACTTCAACACAACCTCATCAATGTATCTCAGCTTGTTGGAGGTACAGGTCTCAAAGTTTCATTCGATGATGAAGGTTCTGAAATCATAGAGAAAAAGACAAAGAAAGTGATTCTGAAATCAGAGCGAAAGGGTGAAATGTTTCCTCTAAACATGAAACCCATCAAAGGAAACCCAGCCATATGTCTGCTATCAAAAGCTCAATCCGATGAAAGCTGGTTGTGGCACCGAAGACTCTCTCATCTCAATTTCAAAGATATCAACCGACTCGTCACTGGAGGTCATGTTAGGGGCCTTCCACTGCTAAAGTTTGACAGAGAGCATTTGTGTGCTGCATGCGAAATGGGAAAAGCAGAGTCGTCAAAGTCATCCATCCATAATTAACACAAAAGTTGTTGAACCACTCGAATTGCTTCATATCGATTTGTGTGGTCCTTCATCTATCGAAAGCATCGGTGGTAGCAAGTATATTCTTGTTATCGTTGATGACTTCTCACGATTTACATGGTGTTCTTTCTAAAGCTCAAATCTGAAGCGACTCAAAAGCTGAAGGTGTTTATCAAGCAAATTGAAGTCCAGCTCAAAAAGGTCGTTCGAAACATCAGGAGCGACAATGGTCTCGAATTCAAGAACAAAGAGTTTAAAGAGTTTCTTACAGAAAAGGGAATCAGTCATAATTTCTCAGCTCCCTACACACCACAACAGAATGGAATAGTCGAAAGACGAAACCGATCCTTGTGTGAAGCTGCCCGAACTATGTTAAGTTTCGCTTGCTTACCTCTTTATTTTTGGGCAGATGCTATTTCTGCTGCTTGTTATACACAGAACAGGTCCTATCTCAATAAGCGATTCACGCTCACACCATATGAGATAATAAATAACAGAAAACCCAACGTGAAATTTTTCCATGTGTTTGGCTCAAGGTGTTTCATCTTTAACTCTAAAGAACACCGCAACAAGTTTGATGTCAAAGCTGACGAGGGAATCTTTCTGGGTTACTCACTCACTTCAAAGGCGTACAGGGTCCTAAACAAACGATCAAGAAGGATTAAAGAGACATACTATGTGACCTTCGATGATAGCTATGTCAAGAAGCTACAGGCCATAGATGACACTGCCAGGGAAATCTTTCCTCAAACTGGTCAAGTCACTGTCTCAATCGCCAACATGTACGATAATTTTCTGGATCTCTTTGACGAACCGGAAAAAGCTTCTCTCTCAGAAGCAGGTGCAGCCGACAACAAAATAGATCATATGAAGCAGATGGTCGAAGATGCTGCAAGAAGAATGCATGAAGGAGAATCGCCCACTGATGAATCTCCAACCAACAATGCTTCAGTCGAGGGGGAGCCAAGTACTCAAGTCGAGGGGGAGCCAAGCTCACAAGTCCAGGGGAAGCCAAGCTCTACTACTTCAACCGAAGGTCCTTTAACAACCGAAGGTACCTCTCCAACCGAAGATCCCTCTACAAACGAAGGTGCTTCAACATCTGAAAATCCAGCACCACAACAAAATCCTGAGCCTCATGTTTCTCAAGACTAATTATTTGAGGGGGAGCATGATGATATGACGCTTGATGACGATAGCCAATCTGAGCCCGAAGAGATGATCAACGCTGAACTAGATCCAACCTTCGATCCAAATTACCCTCCTCTTACCAAATGGACCAGAGATCATCCCATCTCTCAAGTAGTTGGTGATGTATCTGAAAAGGTTCTGACCCGATCTCAACTGAAGGCAAAACAGACATCTTTATTCTCAAAGGTAGAGTTTTGTATGTTTAACTCATTCGTATCAAAAGTTGAACCGAAGACAGTGAATACTGCCCTCGATCACTCTGATTGGGTTCAAGCAATGCAAGACGAACTGAACGAGTTTGAAAGGAACAAAGTCTGGCGCCTCATTCCAACGCCTTCAGATGCTTCGGTTGTTGGTCTTAAATGGGTTTTTAGAAATAAAATGGACAAGGAAGGTAATGTCATAAGGAACAAGGCTCGTCTGGTGGTCAAGGGATACTGTCAGGAGGAAGGAATAGATTACGAAGAGACGTTCGCTCCAGTAGCTAGGCTAGAATCTGTTAGAATATTTCTGGCTTATGCTGCTCACAAAAACTTTGAGGTTTTCCAAATGGACGTCAAATGTGCGTTTCTCAATGGAGAACTTGAAGAAACTGTGTATGTGGAGCAACCTCCTGGGTTCGTGAATGAAAAGCATCCAAATCATTGCTACATTCTGGATAAAGCTGTGTACGGCCTCAAACAAGCTCCGAGAGCCTGGTATGAAACGCTTACAAAATTTTTAAAGATGTCCAAATTCAAACAAGGTTCGGTTGACCCAACCTTCTTTCGCAAAAAGGAAGGTAACCACCTTATGATAGTTCAAATTTATGTCGATGACATCATCTTTGGCTCCACGAATCCCAGCTTAACAGCTGAATTCAGAAAGTTGATGGAGACTAAGTTTGAAATGAACTCAATGGGTCCTATTAACTTTTTCCTTGGTTTAAACATGAGACATGGACCCGAAGGCATCTTTATCAATCAGGAAGCTTACACAAAGACTCTCCTAGCGAAGTTTGGAATGATGGGAGACTCAAAAGTCAAAGTCCCAATGGCATTCGGCACCAAGCTGACCCCTTCACTAGATAAACCGGCTGTTGACATCACGCTCTATCGTCAAATGATAGGCTCATTGATGTATCTAACTGCTAGCAGGCCTGATATCATGTTTTCTGTGTGTTATTGTGCTCGATTTCAGGCTAACCCACGCGAACCTCACATGCTGGCAGTGAAGAACATCCTACGCTATCTCAAGCGAACCGCCTCCTTAGGTCTATGGTATCCATCCAATTCAGGCTTCTTCGTTCAAGCCTATTCTGATGCTGACCTTGGAGGATGTGGACTCGAACGCAAAAGCACAACTGGTGGCTGTCAATTTCTTGATGGGAAGTTGGTCAGCTGGCAATCCAAGAAACAAACATGTGTGTCGCTGTCTACTGCTGAAGCGGAATACATTGCCGCTGCATCCTGCACATCACAAGTGATTTGGATCCAGAGTCAACTTCGAGACTATGGACTCAATATGAAGAAGATCCCACTATATTGTGACTCTGAAAGTGCAATTAGGATCTGTCATAACCCAGTGCAACACTCTAAAACCAAACATATAGCACTGAGGTATCACTTCATCAAAGATCATGTGGAAGATGGAAATGTCGAAGTTCACTTCGTAAGAACCATTGATCAACTGGCTGATGTCTTTACCAAAGCTCTTCCTGAAGCATCATTCAATAAAATTTTGCAAGGGCTAGGTATGATGGAATCAGAGTCAGTACCTCACACTACCTCTCAAACTCAACCGTAAGAAGCGAAACCAACCGAACGTTCGGGTTCGGTTCAATCATCTGACTCGCTCATCACCTCAAAGGTAGTTTTTCTTTGTTGTATATTTCTTGTACCATTTTGGTTTTCTCTATATTTAAAGTATTTATTTTGTATCTCACTTTCTTAGTTTCTCAAAATTTTCCAAAACCGGAACCAACCGAAGGTTCGGGTTCGGTTTTTCAAAATTTTGTGGAACCGAAACCAACCGAAGGTTCGGGTTCGATTTTTCAAAATTTTGTGGAACCGAAACCAACCGAAGGTTCGGGTTCGGTTTTTCAACATTTTGTAGAACCGAAACCAACCGAAGGTTCGGGTTCGGTTTTTCAAAATATTCCTGAACCGAAACCAACCGAACGCTCGGGTTCGGTTTTTCAATCTTATTTTTAATTTTTTCATTATTATTTATTTTTATTTGTTATATTAATTTCAAAAACTCCAAAAATATTTTCTTTCATTTTTCTTTTTGTGTTCGTTTGTTCATGAGGATATATTTGATAAATTACTTAAGTGTCCCTAGAAGAATGCTGCTGTATGTGTCCCAAGCCTCATAAGATTTTGAATAATTGCCTTCACGACCTGGTATACACAAACCTTGTCTTCCCAATAAGGCTAACTTATTTATTCTAATCGTGAGCTACCTCACACTCTTCTCACATGAGTTAAGAGTCTCCTGCTTGGTCCTTTTTTTCGCAGCAGAGGTACTATATCTTCTTTCACCATCCCCATTACACTTCTCCATAACATTCGTTTCATCACGGTAACCCTTGAGACTCTCAGAAACTACCACTGAGGTTTATGGTTACACAACATCTGTGTTTATGATCTTAGTTTCGTGCCACTACGAGCTGAGTGAAACCCAAAATTCAACACCAAAGAATTGACGGTGACAAATTAATTTGATCAAGTTTTCACCAATGAATTGACGAATGTACCTTCATGAAATCTCAATTTTTTTCTGATTCCAATGAAATTGTTACACACCATAACATTTCTTCCCATGGGATCCAGTTATAATTTTTTTTTATCTGAGATTTTATACTTATCCAAGTCACTTAAAAATCAACTCTAACCTACTTGTTCAACAGACTACACCGGTCTCACAAGTACTTTGTTCACATTCGTTCTTATATCAAGAATTGAATTGTTGACTCAAAGCGAAACCACCCTTACTTAGCCTTATTAAAAGAAGCCTTTCAACATTTATTCATAAATGTTTGATCGTAATTCAACGGGATTCCACACTAACAC
This sequence comes from Lactuca serriola, assembly GCF_051521515.1. Lineage (NCBI taxonomy): Eukaryota > Viridiplantae > Streptophyta > Magnoliopsida > Asterales > Asteraceae > Lactuca > Lactuca serriola. Next base: position 877,996 of record NC_136409.1, on the reverse strand, counting down.
TTTGAGGTCTCTCTTGATCTTGAAGGAAGAGATTCGTGCCCGGGATCATCAGTTTCGTGTCATAATTGACATCACAGATAATCCTAAAAAGAGTTGCTTTATTTCCTTATCTTTTACACTCTTTGCACGAAAATCCTAGATTTTCAAAAATTTCGTTACTAATTGTTTTACAGGCTGGTTTATTACTGAGGGATTACTAATTCAGTTGTGGCCAAAAATTAGCCACGTGGGTCCTAAATTGAATACAGCTGATTAAAAAGGGGAAAAGACAAAAAGTTGCTGACGCGGCGGAAGTTCAAAGGATAGAAATTCAAACGACGGTACAAAAGGAGGGCGCGTGAATTTGAAGCGGCCGCGCTTTTTCTGACACTTTTGGATGCGTGTGCAGTATTGAAGCGTCATCCATCTGGCATTAATGGCGCGTGTGGAAATGGAAACGGTTCCTCTCTCTGAACCGGCGCTTATTGGGCGGCGTGATCCTAGGAATCTGACACTCTCTCACCTACGTGATCATCGCACGTCCCAACTGTCACCAATCAGTCACTCAAAAACCCTTCCGTATTTCCATAAGAGATTTGAAACGATTTTTCTCTCTCTTATCACCTACTATAAAAACCCATCAACACCACCTTTTACCTCTTTACTGCCCCATAATTTCCAAAGCAAACCTACTTCCAAACTCTCTCCCGGTTATCTTCTTCTCCAACCTGCAACAATGGCTGAATCCTCTTACGTCCATGCTACTTCTCAGATTCTTCCAATCCGTCCTCAGCAATGCCTCGTGATTGATCTGAACCCACTGGCCTATGATCCCTACATGTCGTCGGTCATCGAGTGTCTCAAATACTCCCAGCTTGCTCCGGCACTGTCACGGATTGAAACGGTGCCAATGGTGGCCCTATCTCAGGTCTACGCAACGGCTTATTACGACAAGGCCGTCGACAGGGTCTTTTTCGAAGTGGCGGAACACAAGACGTCGATTTCTTGTCCCCGCTTCTGCACCATGCTTGGGTTTGCTGCTGACCCATCGCGTGTTCACCCGGAGATGATTCCGGTTGGTATGCTCTACAACATGTTCTACAACATGGGCTACACGGAAGTTCTCACCTCCGTCGCCAGATTCAAGAAGTCATGCCTACCGCCCCAGTGGAATGGGTTATTTACAGTTCTCTTCAAGGGACTATCAGAACGGAGCTCAGGATCGGACGGGGCCAGTCGTCTTTTCCTGTCGATTATGTATGCGGTGTACAACAGGATCAATCTGGACTATGGTTTTGTCCTTTGGCAACAACTGATTCAGAGCCTCTCTTCCTCTTCCCGACACTCCGAGGTGTCACTAGCCCGGTTCTGGATCTTGATCACAAGATGGGCTATGGACAGGTTTGATGTCCCAACTGCTGACGGTGCACCGATGTCTTCTATTGGTACGTTCCATACCAAGAAGATCATCGTCTCGGATGCATCAAAATTCTCCTTCATTGGCTCCATCCCGGAGACTATGTATGGAAGTGTGCCTTCAGACAGCAGTATGATCAAGGCGATCAAGGAGTTAGGGCCATCTGGTCCGAGGGAACTGACACCGGACATGTTGCGATCGATTCATGATGCCGACAAACCGGTGGCCAGGGGTAAGAAGGCAGACAAGGGGAAGAAACCATCCAAAGCCCCAAAACCTACTCCCAAGAAGCGCAAACAACCGAAGGCTGCTTCTTCCCCACAACCGAAAAGGAGGAAGACCCAACCAAATCGAAAGCTCGTCCTTCCCTCCTCCTCCAGTGAATCCGAAGGTGGGAGTTTGGACTCTGAGGGATCCCAAGGAGACGAATCTCCTCAGCGAGGTAACACACCCCCTCGCTCACCAACCCCGGAGATGGAACTTCACCAATCCCCAGTTCCTTCCCCTCCACCCACAATCCCTATTTCCATTCCCACCATAAACCCCACAATTCCCCCAACCTCTATTCCTATTCCTCCACCCATATTCACCACATCAACCGAAACACCACCTGTAACCGAAACCCCTCCCGTAACCGAACCTCCACAAACCGAAACCCATACACAACCACCACCCGAAACTAACCCCCCACCCACTCAACCTGAACCAACCAAACCCATAACACCCCCAGCTTCACCACCACCTCAGTCTCCAGAAGACGCCTCTGATGGCGATGATCAATACCTTGGTGGTGATCACCTGAACTTTGATTCGGTCTACTATAGTCCGTTTCAAGTTCAAAGTGATGAGGAGGATGATGCTCCAGTGACAAAGAAGCATCTCCGCGAGCTGAACGAGAAGGTTGATCAACTTCTCGCCTCCTCTTCCAGCCAGCAGTCATCCTTATCTGAAGCTACCCTTCAGAGGATAGTTGATGCCTTCTCCAGGGCTCAACATGACTCAGTAGCCTCAGCCACTGCTGCGATAGACGCTTCCACCCGAGCCTATGAGGCAGCGACCGAAAAAGTCGAAAAACTATTCTCCGACGCTTCTGACCTGCTAAAGTCTATGCAGGAAAGTGCCAATGCCACAAAGACAACTCTGGAACCGATTGTTCAACAATTGGCCAAGTTCGTCTCGACGGAGTTGACTTCGTTCGCTACCCTCCGACAAAACCTTAGCGACGACAACTCGGCACTCCGTGCCTCCATCGATGCCCGTCTGGCAAAACTACAAGAGGATCTTGCGGCAGAGAACTCTCTGATGGACGTTCTGGCGAGTAAAACAACTGCCCTAAGGGTCAAGAGCACACAGCTTTCCAACTCTCAAGAACAATTGGAAGCTCTTCGATCCGAGAGGGAAGTCATAAAGACGTGTGTTTCGGATGTCCACGCCGCTCTATCCAACATCCTGGAAGCACACGACCCCATCCTTAATCATTCGGTGAGGCGCACCCTCGCTGAAAAACTCTCCCCGGCCATGGACCTCTTAAGCAAAATTGAAGGCCTTCCGAGTTTCGTGTCCATTCCGAAACAAGGGGGAGATGAGAAGAAAGGATCAAAACCACCTCCGTCCTCCAAAGCTACTCACACAACCGAACCACCCCCAACTGGTCATGCCTCGGGTTCGGGTGTGAAGAACAAAGGCAAACACATAGCAGAGGATGGAGATGAAGATGAAGATGAAGACAAGGAGACTATTGCGGACTTGTTAAAGAGAAAGAACAGTCGCAATACTGATGACGATGTCAGTCGTGTGGCACGAGAAGCTGAAGAAGCCGAACGTAAACAAAAAGAAGCCAACGATCTCCTTGAGAGCCGAAAGTTGCTCTTCCCTGCCTGGACCAGGGATCGTTTGATAAAAGAGGCCATAGAGACTCCAAGCATACTATGGCTCGAGCCGGTAATATCGTTCGACTGCAACAACACCATCGATTCGCAGTTCGATATGCCACTGACTCGAAAGGCGTTCATCTTCCACGCCTTCTCCAACATCTTTGAAGTCCCGCATCCGAACGATGAGCTTGACAGGGAGCTCATTGACTTCTACCTGGAGGCCGCTCGCCCTAATACCTTACATGGAGCGCCCAGAAGATTGTCAATGTTCGGGTGATGAAGCCTTATGCCGTGGGGAGATTCACTAACGTAAAGTTCAAGCTCATCCGAGGATCTGCAAGAACTGCTCACATGATCACCCTGGCGGATCTGCCCAATCTGAACCCTCATGATTGGATAGTCTTGTACAATATCCTGCTGACAAACGAAGCCGAATATGGTCCCCTCTTAGACCATGTCAAAAGGATGCTGGCATGCTATATCATGGAGGTGGCCCTAATGGATCAGGAGGTTGCCACAGTTTTTAAGAAGAAACCGAAAGTCAAACCTGTGGGATCGGCCAGTGATCTAAATCAAATGCAAATGGGCAAGATAGATTCGAGGCGAAACTCTGTGATGTTCACTAGAGCCGAAGGACAGAAATGTCTCTTCGCTTTAGCTGACAAACATCTTTACACCACAACTTGCTTGGAGCACGTCCTATCAATCGTCAAGCGGTGTAAAGACAATTCGGCTGATGATATCAAGTACTTCGATGATATGATCAATTGGTACATCCGGTTTAGACAGACCATCCTTTCCATAACCAAGTGTCTGTTTAGTACCGTGAAGAAGAAGGTACCAGCTTCAGCCGCCGGTCCAAGTAGGAAGTGAAGGTCTCGCTCCAAATTGACGCAAAGGGGGAGATTGTTGGGCTGAAAAGAGTTTTGATGTTGCGTCTTTTGGGCTCGTTAGATTAGCCTTTTTGTTCTCCGGTTTGGGCCTGTCCAACCGAGAGCCTTTTATGTATAGTATTTAAGTTAATGCTTGCATGCATATTAGGTTAAGATTCTAGAGATTATCGACATAGCGATTTATCAAGAGAACAATATATTCCAGTAATCGTTCTTGTAATCTACCAATCCTTTACAGTTGATGTTCTTAATCGAGCTCTTCTAAGGATTTTATTTAATCATTCGACACGTTTGATTCAAGCTGTTTGTTCTTATTATTGCGTTCTGCCTTGTTATTAATATTGTGTTCTTGCTGTTTCATATTCATATACTTGTTCAAGATCTAATCGATCTTCATAGATTAAAAGTTATTTTTTTAATCCTATCAGTGCAAATGGGTCTTCAAGAAGAAGATCGACATGGATGGTAAAGTACACACTTATAAGGCTAGACTAGTTGCAAAGGGCTTCTCTCAAATTCCTGGAGTGGACTATGACGAGACCTTTTCTCCAGTAGCCAAGATTAAGTCTATTCGGGTTCTATTGGCCATAGCTGCATTTCATGACTATGAAATATGGCAAATGGATGTCAAAACCGCTTTCCTTAATGGAAAGTTGGCTGAAGATGTTTACATGAGTCATCCAGAGGGTTTTGTCAGCAACGAGTACCCGAATAGAGTGTGTAAGCTCGAGAAATCCATTTATGGATTGAAACATGCACCTCGCAGATGGAATCTTTGCTTTGATGAGAAAGTCAAGGAATTTGGCTTTTCGAGGAGTGAAGATGAATCTTGCGTCTATATCAAGGCTAGTGGGAGCATAGTCAGTTTTTTGGTACTGTATGTGGATGACATACTACTCATAGGAAATGACATCCCAACCCTGCAGGAAGTAAAGTCCTGGCTTGGGAAGTGTTTCGCTATGAAGGACCTTGGTGAAGCTGCCTATATCCTAGGGATAAAGATTTTGAGAAACAGGAGTAAAAGACTAATTGGACTTAGTCAAAGTACCTACTTGGACAAAGTGTTGAAAAGATTCAACATGCATAACTCCAAGAAAGGTGAGTTACCCATTCAGTGTAACGCCAGATTGAGTAAGACACAAAGCCCTAGTAGTGAGGTTGAGATAGCAGAAATGAGTCGATTTCCTTATGCTTCAACTATAGGATCGATCATGTATGCCATGACGTGTACTCGACCTGATGTAGCCTTTGCTTTGAGCATGGTTAGCAGGTATCAGGCGAACCCTGGCAAGGAACACTAGACCGCGGTAAAGAATATCCTCAAGTACCTGCGAAGGACTAAGGGTTGGGTCCTTACCTTCGGTGGGAGTGATGACTTGAGAGTTGTAGGGTATAGTGATGCTAGCTTCCAGATTGATAGGGATAATTTCCGCTCTCAGTCAGGCTGGGTCTTTACCCTAAACGGAGGAGCAATTTCTTGGAAGAGTTCCAAGCAGGAGACAGTGGCTGATTCCACTTGTGAATCAGAGTATATAGCAGCGAGCGAGGCAGCAAAGGAGGCGATATGGCTAAAGAACTTCATCGGAGACCTTGGAGTTGTACCAGCTATAAAAGAGCCAATGGAAATTTTCTGTGACAGCAATAGTGCAGTTGCCTTAGCCAAGGAACCAAGGGATCACGGGAGATCCAGACACATCGACAGAAAATACCATTTTATCAGACATCGAATTGAAGAAGGACTCCTCATGGCGAAGAGGGTATCATCGGATGAGAACCCGGCAGATTCCCTCACGAAGTGACTGAGTAGGGTTAAGCATCTCTAGCATGCTCGGAGCATAGGGCTGAAGGATGATATAAGTTTTAGTAGTTAGATAACCCAGAAATTTGTAAAATGTAATTGACATTAGATGATGAATAAAAGGTGTTTTATTTATGAGTAAAGTGTTGATATCTCTTGTCAATCTTTTACTATATTTCTTTTGCATGTTTTGACTTCCAGAATAATTATGTTTGGTATATCATATTATTCAAACCTCCACAGTCAGTCATATGTCGGAAGTAGGTATGAATCAAGACTGTCATGATTGGTTGCAGAGGTCTAAGGTGTTAGACATGGCTACAACAATCATGAGTGCTCATAAGTTCTGAGCATTGGACTCAACCCACGCTCACTGGAATCACTTCATGGAATTTTATCTCGAGTGATCGTGAGACGGTAATATCATATAAGTCTTCAAACCTAGAGATATGATTTGTTACTTACGAGTTGGTTATGCATTGATTGTGCGTAAACGCATTGGTAATTCGATGTTATAAAACGTGCTTTTGTGTGTAATTCAATGAGTGGTAGAACAAACATATGAGTCGAAGTTTATCTGTTCCTTCTTGGATTAGAAACTGATATCTGGGCCCCTCGATGATTTTGTTTTGACCTATGTACCGGGCCCGGTCAGAACTAAATTGATGTGTTCAGTTGAGTTCTATGTCAAACAAATCGGAAATCGGGAAACAAATGCTGGACAATAAGCAAGACAATGTTCCATGTATTTGTCCGGCTGATATCTAGAACAGAGGATTATATGATCACTTATCTAAATGGCACGTTCTAGTTCAACAGAGTTTAAAGAGCTACGATTGCTGATCGGTTCCTGAAGTTATACTTGCAAATATAATTACTAGACTTATCCAAGTGGGAGACTGTTGGATATAGTGTCTAAGTCCATAACTATATTTGGTATGTACTTGACCCGACCCGGCATGGTCCATTTGGGTTGCACTTCACCCGAACAATTTATGGATAATATTTGAGAATAGTACAAGTTATGATTTATTAATATATTATAAGTTCTAATATATTAATATAAGATCATATTATTTAATTAGTAGTGATCTATAATTAATCTAGGATTAATTTAGTGATCAAAGATATTACTAATTAAATATGGGCTTCTATATTTATATAGTGTGGGCTTATGCTTATTTGGAATGGGCTAGGCTTGGATGGAGAAGTCCATGGATACTCCATGGAGCTTTAACCCATGGATCTCATGGAAATGAAGAGACATGGGTATTAGGGTTTACATGGATGTAACCCTAATCCACCACACTATATAAAGGAGGCTTTGGCTCTTGAAATCAAACTAGTTGATACTAGTTGACACATGTTGAGGTGAGGGCCGATTTCAAGAGAAGTGTGACTATTCTCTCAAAGTTCCAAGTTTTTGGTGATTTGTGACTTTCATTTGAGGCATCCACATTATTGGTGCTAGGCTCTAAAATTCCAAGGAATCAACTACAACTACAAGGTAAGTGTTTCTACTAGCTTTATTTGATTCAAGTTCCCCATGCCATGCTAGTTAGGATATAAGCCTTGGAAAAATAATTATTTGCATGTATCTTAGACAAACATAGGTCCAAGGTTTATTAGGGTTGCATGTACACTTAGGAAGTGTTAGAATGCTCAAAACCCATCAATATCCTCCAAGGGTACAACTGCTAACTCATCCACCAAACACTTTCTCAACTGAGAAACTTGGAAAGTGTTGTGGATCTGGCTAAGCTCTGCCGGACGATCCAACCGATAAGCAACCCGACCCACCCGAGCCAAAACCCTAAAAGGACCAATGAACCTGGGGCCCAACTTGCCCCTCTTCCGAAACCTGATAACACCCTTCTAGGGTAATACCTTCAGAACGACCACATCGCCCACCTGAAACTCCAAATCTGAACACCTCCTGTCGGCATAAATCTTCTGCCTACTCTGCACAGTCCGCAGTCTGCTATGAACCTGCTGGATCAACTCTGTGGTCTTGAGCACCACCTCGGTGCTCCCGATGACTCGCTGACTGACCTTGCCCCAACAAATCAGGGTCCTGCACTCCTTTCCTAGCGTGGTAACTGTTGTTATACGAAAATTCCGCCAGTGGAAGATATGTATCCCAACTACCACATAATTCTAGAACACATGCCCGGAGCATGTCCTCAAGAATCTGAATCGTCCTTTCGCTCTGCCTGTCCGTCTGGGGGTGGAAAGTGGTGCTAAATTGAAGACGAGTCCCCATCTCGTCATGGAACCGCTTCCAAAATCTGGAAGTAAAACGGACGTCTCGGTCTGACACCACCGAAACAGGCACTCCATGTCGTGCCACTACCTCGCGCACATAGATGTCGGCTAGCTTCTCAACCGATATGCTCTCCTGGATCGGTATAAAATGTGCGCTCTTGGTCAGCCGATCCACTATGACCCAAATTGAGTCCACTCCCTGTGCGGTCCTGGGAAACTTAGTGATAAAATCCATGGTAATGTCCTCCCATTTCCATACGGGAATGTCTAACGGCTGCATCTTGTCGGGGGGTCTCTGGTGCTCTGCCTTGACCTTCCTGCAGGTCAGGCATCTCTCCACATACCAGGTGACATCTCGCTTCATGCAGGTCCACCAATAGTCGGGTCGAAGATCTCTGTACATCTTTGTCGCCCCTGGGTGGATGGAAAATCGAGACTTATGGGCCTCGTCCATCAACACCTGCCTTACTCCGCCCCAGTATTGTACCCATAGTCTCCCATGAAGGGTCAACAATCCCCAACTGCCATAATCAAAAGAAGCTACTCGGCCCACGATCCTCTTACACTTCTGCCTCTCTTTCTTGAGGCCCTCGACCTGTGCCTCCTTGATCTGCTCCAACAATGGAGTAATCAATGTCATCCTCAGGCATATATCCCTGATCGGGGCTGCTGCCGCCTTGCGGCTCAGGGCATCGGCCACTACGTTGGCCTTCCCTGGGTGATAAAGGATCTCGCAAATGTAATCCTTTACTACATCTAACCACCAACGCTGCCTCATGTTAAGATTCGGCTGGTCCATGAGGTATCTCGGACTCTTGTGATCCGTGTAGACGGTACAACGGACCCCATAGAGGTAGTGTCTCCAAATCTTGAGGGTGAACACCACTGCCCCCAACTCTAAATCGTGCGTCGGATAGTTAGCCTCGTGAGGCTTCAACTGTCTAGAGGCATAAGCTATCACATGCCCACATTGCATCAACATTGCTCCCATACCTGTGATCAAGGCATCACAGTAGACTACAAAATCATCCACTCCCTCTAGCAGTGTTAGAATCGGTGCCTCGCACAATCGTTGTCTGAGAGTCTCCAATGCCACCTGCTGCTCAGGCTCCCAACGAAACACCACCGACTTCTTGGTTAGTCGAGTGAGTGGAACTGCTATCTTGGAGAAATCCTGGATGAATCTCTTGTAATACCCTACTAATCCTAGGGAGCTCCGAATCTCAGATGGAGACCTTGGGACCTCCCACTGCATCATGGCCTCTAGAATACCTTTCTGGTTGATTAGGTGACCAAGGAACTACACCTCGTGGAACCAGAACTCGCACTTGGAGAACTTCGCAACAAGTCTCTCCTTCCTCAGTGTCTCTAGCACTTCTCTTAGGTGCTCCTCTTGCTGCTCCTGGGTTTTGGAGTAAACCAAGATGACGTCGATGAATACTATCACAGATTGATCCAACATCGGCCTGCATACGTGGTTCATGAGGTCCATGAACGCGGCTGGAGCGTTGGTGAGTCCAAACAGCATCACCACAAACTCATAATGACCATAACGGGTCTTAAAAGCTATCTTCTGAACATCCTCACTCTTGACACACATTTGATGATAACCGGAGCACAGATCAATCTTGGAAAACCAAGATGCTCCCTGAAGTTGATTGAACAAGTCATTTATCCTCAGGAGTGGGTAATGGTTCTTCACCGTTACCTTGTTCAACTCCCGGTAGTCTATGCACATACGGTGCAACCGATCCTTCTTCACAAAAAGGATCGGGGCTCCCCAAGGTGAACTACATGGTCTGATGAAACCCTTGTCTAGAAGCTCCTGCAGCTGCGTAGAGAACTCCTGCATCTCTGGAGGAGCCAACCGATACGGTGCCTTAGCTATCGGAGCCGCACCAGGAACCAGATCAATTCTGAACTCAACCTGTCTCTCTGGAGATATCCTAGGAAATTCCTCTGGGAATACGTCCGGGTACTCTCGCACCACTACTACATCATCTACTGCCGTCTTACCCTTATCCCGGGTGTCCATCACATATGCGACATAACTTGCGCAACCCTGCTGGATGTAGCGCCTCGCTCTCGCTGCTGAACAAAGAATCGGTCCGCGTTGTGGCCTCTCGCCCTGAATCATTAACTCTCCCCCACTGGGAGTGCAAACCCTCACTAGCTGCAACTCGTAATCAATCACCGTCCCATTTAGGCTCAGCCAATCCATTCCTACTATGACCTTGTTCCCTCGCAAAGGAATAGGGACCAGGTTTACCAAAAACTGCTCATCGAATAACTGTAGCAAGCATGCCTAATGCACTCTCGTGACCCTGATGGTCCTTTCATCGGCTATCTCCACCTCGAGTGGACAATCCAGCTCCCCTGGAGCTCTGCTAAACCGCTTGCTAAGCGCAAGAGAGACAAACCATCGGGTAGCCCCCGAATCAAATAACACTGTAGCTGAAATGCCTTTCACTAAGAATGACCCTATATGCATACATATAACATTAGAAACAATCAATAATAAATGCAGAGACGAAAGGAAAATACATACCCGCCACCACGTCAGGAGTCGCCCGCTCCTCCTCTGTTGTCATCTGAAAAGCTCTACTCTTCGCCACTGGCACCTCGGCCCGGCCCTGACGACCATCCGTAATCCTCAATGTAGCAGGGGCAGGTGCCGAGACCTTCTCTGCTGTGGCTAAGTTCAGGCACTGGGAATTTTTATGTCCCCTCTGATTGCAATGGAAGCAAATCAGATCTGATGTTGCGGTGGCAGTGGTAGAAGCTGTACAATCTCTGCTCATATGCCCCGTCCGAATGCACTTGTAACATCCGGAACTCCCTACCTTGCACGCCCCCATCATGCAATCTCCCATATTTGCCACACCGACTGTGGCTCTGCTGACCTCTAGACCTATGATCCGAAACCTTGGGCATCTTGCCCGAAATCCCTGTACCCGAAGCCACCTCCGTCTTCCTCTTCTTCTCCATCTCAAGATCAATCTCCCTTTCTTGAGCCCTCGCAATCATATCATCCAGCGTCGTACAGGTGGATCGTCTCACAAACTAGAGGATATCACTCCGCAACATCTCATGATAACGGGCCTTCTTCATTTCCTCATTAGTTGTGTACTGAGGAACAAGAAGAGCCCTCTCTCTGAACTTGGCGGTAATCTCTGTCATCGTCTCTGTATTCTGAGTAGGGTCCTGAAACTCTTTGGCTAACTGTTGCACCTCAATGACCGGTGCAAACTCGGCTCTGAACTTGGTAGTAAAATCAGCCCAAGTCATTGCATCAAGTGTTGCGTCATCCCCGATGATATGCCCAACCTCCTCCCACCAATCTCGTGTCATGTCCTTCAGAAGATAGGATCCTAATCTGACCTTGTCCCCCTCAGAACATATGCTGGTGCAGAACACGTTGGCAACATCTGCCAACCACGTAATACTCGCAATGGGGTCCCGCGCCCCATAGTAGTCTGGAGCTCCACAAGCTCTGAACTCCCTAAAGGTGAGTGTGCGCGACCCCATCATAGTCGCTACCTTAGCACGAAACGTGGTCAACTTCTCCTCCATCAACTCCAGAATACCCTCCTTGATCCAACCAAAGATCACAGGAGTCTGCTCAAGTATGATACGGGTAACCTCTTAAGTGAAAAACTCCCTAGTCTGCTCATCCAAATGCACGGCCCCCGAGCCTGATCCTGATCCCTCCCCGGCATCTGAACTACCGCCTGCTGGTCTAGGACGTAGAGCTACCATTCTAAAAACACATCATGATAAACGTCAGATACACTAATATATCTTGAGGGATCGCTACTACTACGGGTTTCCTGGTCTCGCCTCGGCCTTCCTTGATTCGAGTATAGATCCTCTGCCTCTAGTAGTATGGGCCCTACTACCTTCCACATCTATCCGTACTTTCCTCAAGAACTACCTCGACTCCACCAAGTCACTGCTACTGCTACTGATCTCTGCTACTTTCATCCTAGGCTCACCCTAGGGAAATCTCTGCTCAACCAAAAACCAGTCCTCAGCTACTGAAGGCGTCCTTGTAATGCCAATTAGTCATCACCTGAATACCACCACATGTGACGAGGCTCAGATAATCCTTCGAGTAAAAGACTCATTCTTACAACGGTTGGAGTCAAACAAGAGCTGTGCAATAGGGATAAATCCAACACTCTGAGATTATCCAATCCTGATCACATGTGATGTGACGTATTCACCTAATGGCTAACTCCCATCACTTGGAGTCCCACAAAGCACAAAGCAAGCAGCATTCGGACACAGGAACTAATCAAGCAACTCTATTCTCGTAACAAGAAATTGTACTAGCATACAATGCTAAGCTCACAATATCAGGCATAACCTAATCAGGCTATCCTACTACTGTCTACTCAATTCTATCATGCACTTCTAATAAAGCTGAAACACATATAGCAGGCACATAAGGTATTCTCCTAGATCCTTAGTCCTATTCTAGCATGTTGTTCTACTGAAACTGAAACAGATAATCATAATATAAACTTGTATGGGTAATTTGGGAGTACTTACTTGAGCTCGGCTGATCGCATGCACCACACCCTTTTCTTTTAAGAAAACTTCTTTTCTTTCTAAGTTCTTTTTCAAAATTCTCTTCAAATATGTTTCTCTTTTGAAAATCTTTTACCATTCCCTTAGTTTCAGTTCAGTCACACCCGTAAGTGTGCCTAAATCCCTCAAACCAAGACTCTGATACCAACTTGTAACGACCCAAAATACGACCCAATTTTTTTTAAATAATACTAAGGTTATCAACGATTTATAATATATCATGAAATCATACGTCATAAATCCCAAAGAGTTATAATAGATGTGTCATAACAGAAGAATTGTAACAGCATAACATAGTATTTGAAACAAACTCCCAGGACAAAAGCTGAACCTGTGGTGTGTGCAATGCCATCATCCCGAGCTCTTCCCTTTGCTTGCGGAAGTACATGAAACCAAAACGGAAGCTGTAAGCACAAAGCTTAGTGATGTAACATTAGGATTTCTAGGTATATTATTTTATTCATTTATTTTGAGTTTGGGCGGAACTCGGCGAGTTGATGCTTAGACTTGCCGAGTAGGACCGCGGGTTCTTATCCAGATTGGTGACCGGACTCGACGAGTCGACTCGTAGACTCGGCGAGTCCACGCTGTTAAGTGAAACCCTAATTTCTCGGGTTTGGAATCAATTTAAAGGCTCTTATATCCTTCAGTTGCGGCTACCCGACCCTTGAGAGAAACCCTAAGAGAGCTAGAACGTTTGTGAGGAAGGAGAGTCCATTTTTGATCCTTGTGTTGGTGTTCTTGCAAGAAGAAGGTGACCAAGGCAAGAGGGAGCTGAAGAGGGTGTTATTCTATACATTTCAGAGCCCAGGGATTTCATATTTGAGGTATAGATTCGATCCTTCTTTAGTTTTGGTGTTAACCTTTGGAGTTAGGGTTTTCTAGACCCTTTAGAGGCTTGATTGGATAAGCATTTGGTCCCTTCTCGTATTGAGGATTTGGATCTGGATCCAAATAGGTCCAGTGACCTTAACCCTTTGATCTTTATGAGTGGTATTAGTAGACATGAGCTTAGGATGTCATATTTGAGGTTATTTCTCCAAGTAGAGCCTTTGGGCCTTTGCATGAACATCAAGATCTGAACTTTACGTAACTATCATGCTTGGGAAGGTCAGATCTATGGATTAGAGGAACAGATCTGACCTCAGGAGGTCATTTGAGTTTAAGCATGGCATGAACTCGCCGAGCCCAAGAAGAGACTCGACGAGTAGGATTAGTTTTCCCCATGAATCACACAGTTGGTGACTTTCTGAGTTAGGGAAATGACTCGGTGAGTCAGAGGGGGTTTGGAGGACGTGATTTCATGACTGAACTCGCTGAGTCAAGATCCTGACTCGACGAGTTGGGTCAGGTTGTTCCGCAACTCACAGCCAGAGATAACTACGAAGAGTGGAGGGCTGCCCTAGTGAGTCAAGTGAGGACCAGGGGTGAGGAGGACACGCATGGACTCGCCGAGTCACATTTGTGCACTCGACGCGTCTGGTCAAAGGTTTGACTGTTGACTTTTAGGGTTTGGTCAACAATTGGACTTGTGGACTGTTTGAAGGGTAAAATGGTCTTTTATCCTTCTTAGAGAACATGTGAGGATCTAGTCTAGCCTGGAGGGCCGTTCTTGATTGAGATGATTGTTTATGTGCTTAGGCAGAGGCTGGATCAGTGTTTACGCAAGCGAGATATTACCGAGACATCCGAGGTAAGTCTTATCACTATACTTTACCATGAGTGGTAATTAGAGTTATATGACAGAGTTATTGTATGCTATTTATGTGATGTGTTGCACTGCATTATTTCTATGTGATTTATGCCGTGTGTATATCAGAGTTAGAACCGGAAGGTTCACAGAGTTAGGACCAGAAGGTCCATAGAGTTAGGGCCCAAAGGCCCATAGAGTTATAGCCTCGAGTGGCTAGTATGTGTTATGTGCGGTATTCTGGGGAACTCACTATGCTTCGTGCTTACAGTGTTTTGTGTTATGTGTTTCAGGTACTAGTGAGGATCGCGGGAAGGCGATGGCATGATCAGTACACATACACGCGGAGTTTTATTTATATGTTATGATCTTGGGATTTTTTACTAATGTTTGAATATATGAAACAATGTGTTTTAATATTGTGAATTAAATTGTTCTTAAAATGTGAAAAATTTGTTTGAAAAATATACGGTGTTACTGTTGGATTAATGTCTAAGTTCATAACTATAATTGGTAAGACTTGACCCGACCCGGCATGGTCCATTTGGGTTGCATACCATCATGCACTTGGATGAGAGAAATAAGACACTTATGGTTATTAATATATTATAAGTTCTAGTATATTAATAATAAGAATAATGAGATTATTTAATTAGTATTGATCAAGAATTAATCTAGGATTAATTAAGTGATCAAAAGAAGACTAATTAAATATATGGGTTGATTGTGTAAATCATCCATACTTGTATAGTGGGCTAATGCTCCATGGATAATCAAGTTGGGCTAAAACCCATAGGATGGTCCATGGATGCTCCATGGTGTATTTGAACCCATGGATCCAAGGAAATGGAAATTCATGACAATTAGGGTTTGCCCTAATTGTAACACTATATAAGGATATTATTCTTGGCAAAATTGGACTAGTATGATTCTAGAGAGGGCTAGCCGATTTTGATGAGTGTAGAATTCTCTCAAGTCATTCCAAGTGTTTTGATGATTGTGATTCCATTTGAGGTGTCACACTTGGGGCACTAGGCACTCAAGCTTCATGAAGACTTTCTACATCAAAGAGGTATGTATTCTATCTTGCTATAGTTATTGTTTTGTATGCTAGATTAGGATGATACCTTGGAAGTTCTTATTTGCATGTATAATAGAGAAAACATAGATCCAAGGTATTTAGGGTTGCATGTACACTTAGGAGTGTTAGAATGCTCAAAACCCAACAGTGGTATCAGAGACTAGGCTTGCTTTCTCTTATACTTGTAATTAAAAGTTGGAAAAAGTCGAAAACTTGCTTTCTGACGAATGGACTCGGCGAGTCCATGGGGGGGACTCGGCGAGTTCATGTGTATTTTCAACCTACCCGGCGAGTAGGTTCATGCAACTCGGCGAGTAGGGTCGACAGAGTGCAGATTTTCGATTTTAGTTGCTGGAAATGGATTGGAAACATTACCCTAAACTGTTTTGGTACTTGAAAACTTGTTTTAGTTGGTGTAATGTTTTTGCTAATTCATTTACAACAACTAGTTATCAAAATTACAAAGTTTAATGTGATTTTGATTCTTGAAAGTGTTCATATTCATGTTCTTGTTCATATGAAGTTTAGATGATCATAGGAATTATTTGTAACCTATATGGTAGTTTAATTCTTGATCATAATGTGTTTTAATGGAGTCCATAACTTGTCCTCAAGTTATGGAAAACCAAAAGTCTCTTGGATTAAAAAAAACCATTAAACTCATAAGTTACAAGAAATGAAAAGTTTTGAATAGTTTCAAAACTTGCCCTCAAGTTTTGGAATTTGAAAAGTTTTCACTTATGAATACTTTAATTCCAAGTTAGCCCTTAGAATTTTAAAAGTTAAAATTCAACCCTTATACTTTATAATATTATAAGTTAATAATATATATATATGTATAAGAGTAAAGTCAGTCTTACCGCTAGTACGCCTCATTCACGAAGCCGGTCTATAAGGTGGGTATAAGGTTGTTGCCTATAAAATGGCAACTTAATGGGTGTCCACTCTCACCCACCGCTTGCTTGACTGGTGGAAGGTCGTTAGCCAAACGGGT
Source organism: Lactuca serriola (assembly GCF_051521515.1). Classification (NCBI taxonomy): domain Eukaryota; kingdom Viridiplantae; phylum Streptophyta; class Magnoliopsida; order Asterales; family Asteraceae; genus Lactuca; species Lactuca serriola. The sequence continues at coordinate 861,412 of NC_136409.1, read as the reverse complement.
TTGACAGGACTAGAATTCTCCCTTCATTAAAAGTATTAATGAAAAATACTAAGTAACTAAACTCTTAATAATACCCAATCTTAGTTACTTAGGAAAAATGTGAATAAGGTGCTAATCCATGAAATTACACTTTACACTTTGTCTAAGTCGTTAGTGGAGCGTGTGTGGTTAACCGGCACACTAACTTGGACTTAACAAGGTAGGTAAAGGGTGACTTAATATTTATCATAGTATCGATGGAGCGTGTGTGGTTAACCGGCACATCGATTGAGGGGTAATTTATTAAGGGTACCAAGTGATTTGCATGGTTACTTCACACCTCGTTTTGTGATCCTCAGCATCCCAGTCACAAAACTTGGAGGGCACACTCGAGATTGAAACATGCCATTGAACAGTTCAATGAATCTCAAAGATCTAGGAGTTTCAAAACCAATTAAAACCTAATAATACATTTCGTTTATCTTGGTGGAAATTGGTGAATCGTCATTCACCTACCTTCAAATATTTTATAGCTTGGATTACGGCATACCTCTTCTAAGTTATAAAATAGTTTGTTGGGTCCTAGCCTTAATATTTCATATTGGGTGTCATATTAAGGACTTAAAATCAACTATCTTGAATATCTCCCAAAAGATGTCTGTAATAAACATCTATGATCTTCCCAAATCTCTTGAAACAAGGTTTCCTAATGAGGATGATGTCCCATGGATATCATACTTCTTTCTCCTCCTCCAATTATTCTCCCTAACCCACAAGTTCTTGAAAAGTTTAAGGTCACTCAAGCCCTATTGGCAAGGCAAGGTCTAGGTGTGATCACATCTTGGAGATGTAGTCACATATTGACAAGCCGAGAGAGTTGGGTGTCAAAGTCTTGAGAAAGTTGGTGGTTCAATCACTTTCTAAGTCACATAGTGAGTTCCTTTGGGACACCTATGTAACAAACTATGACAAGACCCTTAATGATCTTATCTATTTGTTAAGATCAACTTCCTTAAAACATGATGGACATTGACAATAGTGACACAGGAAATCCAGAAAAGCTCTCTCTTCCCAATGGAAAGGGATCGGCCATAGTCAACTCGGTTGACCAAATGGTAAAGAGAAAAGCTAAGTCTGTGATAGTCTCGTGTACCATTATCAAAGGGTCCATATGTTTATATTGCCAAAGAAAGGGGCATTGGTTGCGAAGCTGCCAAAATTTACCTAAGGATGTTAAAGTCAATAAGTTTGACTCTACTTCAGGTAAATTCCACTATCTAACTCTGTTAAGTTTCTATTCTGAGATTCTTGATACATGATGTGACTGGGTCACATGGTGATGTTTTAAGAATGAAAGAAAGGTGAAGAAACTTAAAGAAAGAATATGTTGAATCTGATCGCATAGATGGATTTCTATCGCGTAGTTTGAAGATCGGATTCTTGAGCTACTTCTCAGGAGTTATGAGATATTGCTTAGGAATAGATAACAACAAGTTTTCATATGGATTGTAAGGATAAGTTTTTCCGCAAAGTTTTAAAATAAAAGAAAAGTTTTTTTTTTGATTTTATTTATTTTAAAATATCCTTACAATGGCTTTTGAGGAAAAATTGTTGCTTATATGATTCCATTAAAAGCAAGAGTGGAAATATGAAATTGATTCTTTCATTTGTGGTAATGTCTAGATTTACCAAATAAGGAAAGATTCTCATCATCCAAGTTTCAATTGGACCGGAACTTGGAATCATGCAAGTTGTATAGCATGATGAATGAGAACTGTCAAGTTTTGGAAAAATTAAGACTAATTACTCGGCCACATGGATGTGTGAGTCAAGTAAAGGACTAAGGGATCGAGTACACATTCTTGTGCACTGATTAAGTCCACCACAAAAGATTGATAAGAATATTCGTCATAGTTTACTAAAGCTCAGTAATTATGATTATACTTACAAGCTTAAGTGTAACTCTGAGACATTGGAAAAAGGTTCCAATGTATGGCAGGGCGAATAAGAAGAATCAAATTAGGCAGAAGGATAAAAGTTTCTCATATCTGAAAAGATGGGAGAGTACTTTAGTATCAGCTTTTGTGATCATCTTAATGATTAAGAAACCATAGCACAATTAGTTCTCTAAGAAAATCTTAGTGCATTCTTATGACTAAGAAGAGGAACTTGAATTGTTGAAGTGGTTAAATCAAGAAGATGAGTCATACTTCGTTCCAATACAAGTCTTAGAGTCATACTCCAAGATTGTAACTTGAGTGACATGTCTTAAAGAAGGTTTAAAACACTTGTCAAATGTGAGAGTAAAAGTTTTCTACTCTTTTACATTTGAAATTGGTAAGTTGTGATGTTTTGGATAAAACAAAGACCAACTTAGGCCAATTGTGTGAAGTGTTTGTCTTGATTAGAATCCACACTATCTCTTGGATATTTGACAAGGGAGTCTTATAGGTCAAGAGGACAGTGGGAGTCTTAAAGGTCTTGAAAGTCTCAAGAACTAATCAAGAATAAAACCTGAAGTTCTTCACTAGCACACGACTTGAGGTTTTTAACCTATCGTGTTGACTTATTATGTGCCCATTCCAGTTAAAGTTGGCTTTGCATATGAGTTCTTAGAGTTCTCAATTGGTTGCACAACAACTTGGAAGCAATGGTAGGCCCTTGAGCTGCCAAGCGGCAAGAAGTTAAGATTGAGTTCAGTACTTATGAGTTTGGATTTGTCATTATCCTTGTCTTGTGGCTATGGTTTTGACAATTCACATGGATAAGAACACATACACCATTAAATCTAAGTGTCATAAGGTTTCTCTCCGATTCATGAAAATGATGGTGAGGAAACACTTTCACTAAGTAGATTTTAGCTAGATAGCAATTGTGATATTTGCATTCTCAAAGTCGTTAGTGGAGCGTGTGTGGTTTATCGGCACACTAACCTGGACTTGTGAGAAGTGGAAAAAAGGTCTAACCATTATGATTACGGCATACCTCTTCATAATTGTTTAGACACACAAGTGTGCTATCTAAGGGAAGGTGTATGATTTTGATAAAGTTTTATCAAAACAATCTAGCATCAGAAATCTGAACTTTGGTAAGAAAGTCAATGAAGTATTGATTTCTAGAAGTCCAGGTGATTTCTGAGAACATGTCAAAGCTAGTGGGAGCATAAGTGTTATGCTAATAATCATCATGTTAGTGGGAGCATGATAATTATGATAAATATTGCAAGTTAGCAATGTTAATTATAGAAAACAAAAGGCTTCAATTGGGAAAAGTTGTTTTGCTATAATTAAGGGAGAGGAAATTATACTTCATCTCAAATCTATAAGCTTAGATTGTGAGGTTTTAATCATTTAGTCAAGGATATATATATGAATTTCATGTTGGAATGGCTCAACATAAGGAAATTCTGTATATGAGTCCATTATTTGCGTTCTAAAATTCGATTATGATTATGGCATCCCTTTCATAATCTGAATTATGAGAACTTGGCAAATTGAAATGGAAATGTTATAGCAAAGGACTGGTTTAGTCTTTATGTGAGACATCATGAATCGATTCCCATATGCTTCGTATATAGGATCGATTACATGTGCTATATTCATTCGTTCTAAAATTTTCCAAATGCCTGAGGCATTAAGAAGGGAAAAGGTTTAGAACTGGATATAACTAAAAGGATTAAACAATTGTCGAGGACAATCTAAGGTTTACCAAAGATTGGTTGCTCAAGGACAGTTGGAAGTATAGTGATAATTCTGGAAGGACCATATTGACATAGTCTGTAAGGAGGCAACTCTTGTTCAGAAGTGATAGTCAAAATGGAATCTGGAAATGTTTCAAAGTTAGAATTTTCAATCTGTGTAAGATTAAGGAAACTTAATGCAAGAAGGATATTTACAAGGAGTTGATCTCCTTTGGAATACTCTGTAATGATTGTTGTCAAGTCTTTCTGACTTTGTGCATAATCATTACAAGAGGATCAGTGCATATAAGTTTAGAATCTAACAGATTTCAGTAAATGGCATGAATTTGGAATTCTTGCATTTGCAGTAAGGATTTGGGAGTGTGAAAAGAGAATCATTGAAGTTATGTTCAATTGATCTAGTTCACAAAGTAAAGATCATAGACAAACATAGTATTCATACTTGGTGTATGGCATGACTAGTGTTTAGAAAGCATAGTGTACATGCTTGGAGCATGGGACAACTATTGTTTTAAATTCAAGAATAAAGTTGATAGCTGAAACAGTATACAATGAATAATGTGTAATCATATGGTGATAGGTTTTGATACCATATTGGATTCTATTATTATTGTGTTTCACTTTGCATGTTTTGACTTCCCGAATAAACTGGGTTATTCTTCTGGAATGACTAAGTTATTCAAACTATCCACAGTCGGTCATATGTTGGAAGTAGATATGAATTAAGACTGTCATGATGGGTTGTAGAGGTCTAAGGTGTTGGACAAGGCTACAACAATCATGAGTGCTCATAAGTTCTGAGTATTGGATTCAACCCGCGCTCATTGGAATCACTTCATGAATTTTATCACGAGTGATCATGAGACGATAATATCTTATATTCTTCAAACCTAGAGATATGAGTTGTTACTATGAGTTGATAGTACATTGATTGCACGAAACCGCATTTGGTAACTCTGTGCTATAAAACGTGCCTTTGTGTATGATTCAACAAGTAGTAGAACAAGCCATATGAGTCGAAGTTTATCCATTCCTTTTACCTTCGGGATAAAAGCGATATCTGTGGGCCCCTCGATGATTTGATGATGACAAATGGAAGTGCTCGGCCGGGCCAGGACTGATTTGATTTGTTCAATTAGTCAGTCATCATAAATCGGAAATCGGGAAACAACAAATGGACAGAGAGAATGATTATAATCCATGTCTCAGTCCATATGATATCTAGAATGGAGGAATATATGATCCCTTATCTAATGGACAAGTCACTGACAAAGGTCAGAGTTCATCGACAAGGTCAGAGTTCGACAGAAGCTTTTGAGAGCTACGATTGCCAGTTGGTTCTTGAAGTCATACGCAATAATAGTTTTAGACTTATCCAAGTGGGAGACTGTTGGATTAATGTCTAAGTCCATAACTATAATTGGTAAGACTTGACCCGACCCGGCATGGTCCATTTGGGTTGCATACCATCATGCACTTGGATGAGAGAAATAAGACACTTATGGTTATTAATATATTATAAGTTCTAGTATATTAATAATAAGAATAATGAGATTATTTAATTAGTATTGATCAAGAATTAATCTAGGATTAATTAAGTGATCAAAAGAAGACTAATTAAATATATGGGTTGATTGTGTAAATCATCCATACTTGTATAGTGGGCTAATGCTCCATGGATAATCAAGTTGGGCTAAAACCCATAGGATGGTCCATGGATGCTCCATGGTGTATTTGAACCCATGGATCCAAGGAAATGGAAAGTCATGACAATTAGGGTTTGCCCTAATTGTAACACTATATAAGGATATTATTCTTGGCAAAATTGGACTAGTATGATTCTAGAGAGGGCTAGCCGATTTTGATGAGTGTAGAATTCTCTCAAGTCATTCCAAGTGTTTTGATGATTGTGATTCCATTTGAGGTGTCACACTTGGGGCACTAGGCACTCAAGCTTCATGAAGACTTTCTACATCAAAGAGGTATGTATTCTATCTTGCTATAGTTATTGTTTTGTATGCTAGATTAGGATAATACCTTGGAAGTTCTTATTTGCATGTATAATAGAGAAAACATAGATCCAAGGTATTTAGGGTTGCATGTACACTTAGGAGTGTTAGAATGCTCAAAACCCAACAGTTACAAGTTGGTATCAGAGCCTTGGTTTGAGGGATTCGGGTACACCTTCGGGCGTATCTGAACTCAAATTGAGGATTTTAGAGACATCTTTTCAAAAGTGAAACAATGTTTTCTAAAAGAGTAAAAGAATTTGAAAAGAGCATAGCAGAGCCGTGTATACTGATGCGGTGTGGACAATAGTATTGGGCCCGTACTACTGAAGACACCGGAGCGGTGCACAATCCATGTAAGAATCCTTGGGGCACCAGAGATCAAGTAGGGTAGAGTTATCGAGTGCGAGTATACTCGAGCGAGTCCCTGATATTTTCTTATGTTGTATTTCAGAGACATCATGGTCAGGACACGCCTTACACCAGAGAGCAGTAGTGGTAGCGATGAGGAGATCCGTAGGATGATCCATGAGGAGGTGGCTGCTACCATCAGAGCAGAGATATCGGAGATGTTTGGGTCTATCAAGACCACCCTATTTGAGACATTTGATGAGCGATACGCTGCTCTTTCTGATGCTGTTGTTGCTGCGGCCACAGCAGTCGTCGCTGCTGCCATGCCACAAGGGGGTGACTCGTTGCTGTACCGGGAGTTCAGAAACACGAAGCCACCAGAGTTCGATGGGACACATAATCCTATTGCAGCGATGAGTTGGATTTCGGACATCGAGGGGTGTTTCTACACATGTTCGTGTCCAGAGCATTTGAGGGTCAGGTTCGCGCTGAACCAGCTCCACTTGGGAGCGAAGGACTGGTGGAAGTTTGTGACGGCGCACTTTTTTTTGCTGAGCTTGCTGCGGTGACCTGGGAGAAGTTCACCGCTATGTTCCATGATGAGTACGTTCCCCCGGTAGAGAGGGAGCGTTTGGCACAGGAGTTTCTAACCCTCAAGCAGGGTACTGAGTCTGTTACAGTGATCACCAGGATGTTCCATGAGAAGGCGACGTTCTGCCCGGAGCACGTGTCTTCCAACCAGGCACGTATGAGTCGCTATCTGAGTATTTTGAGGAGGGATTTACGGGAGTTCATGGCGAACTCCTCATACCAGACATTTTCCGAGCTTCAGGCAAATGCTCGGAAGAGGGAGATAGAGCTGGAGACTCAGGTCAGGGAGGAGGCGGAGTCTCAAGGGAGGGATCGGCGACCGGCATAATCCCAGCCGGCAGCCATGCGGGCCAAGCCCACCGATTCCAGATCAGGGAGCTAGAAGAGCCGCACTTGTGGCAAGTGCAGCAAGGTTCACGATGGGGTTTGCAGAGTAGGGTCTTGCTACAAGTGTGGCAAGGAGGGGCATATGGCAAAGGATTTCCCCAAGGGGTTCACAGCCTGTTTCCACTACAACTAGACCGGACACCGGAAGGCAGAGTGTCCACAGCTGTAGGGGTCAGCGCAGGGAGCATCTCATGGATCTACCCCTGATACTGTCAGAGCTATAGAGAGCCAGTCGGTGAAGGTCGAGGCACCGAAGGCACGAGGGGAGAGCCTTCCAGTTGACCGCGGAGGAGGTCCGCACAGCACCCGACGTTGTGGCTGGTATGTATACTTTCATGTAAATATTTTTAATGTTGATGTATTGTGCTTATATTATGATATGCGTAGGTACTTTTCTTGTGAATTCGGTACCTGCCTTGGTGTTATTTGACTCGGGTGCTAGTCGGTCTTTTGTATCTTTAGCTTTTAGTCAGCAACATCAGTATTAGTCGAGAGACGTTGAGTCGACCTCTGAGAGTTTCCATAGCTAACGAGAGAGCGGTGTATGCCACTGAGGTGATTCAAGGATGCGTACTCAGGATCTTCGGCGTTGCGTTTCCTATTGATTTGGTCCCGATTGCGATGGGGGACGTCTGTGTTATCGTGGGCATGGACTGGTTGAGCAGGTTCAGAGCGGTTATTGACTGCGAGCGACAGCTGGTGACCATACGAGACCCTAGTAGGGGATTTCTTACAGTGTATGGCGAGGGTACCCATACTGGTTCAGCGTTTTGTTCAGCTGCTAGAGCGAGGCAGAGTCTACAGTAGGGCTGTAGTGGCTTTGTGGCTTACGTGATGGATACGAGAGTTGATTCAGAGAGACCGAGGTCAGTCGATGAGGTACCGATAGTGCGCGAGTTCCCAGATGTTTTCCCCGAGGAGTTACCGGGTGTGCCTCCCAAGAGGCAGGTAGAGTTTCGCATTGATTTGATTCTGGGGGCAGCACTATCGCCAAGGCACCCTATCGCCTTGCACCTCTAGAGATGCAGGAGTTATCCTCGCAGCTTCAGGAGCTGCTGGGAAAGGGGTTTATTCGGCAGAGCAGCTTGCCGTGGGGAGCTCCGATCCTTTTTGTCAAGAAAAAGGATGGTTCACACTGGATGTGCATTGACTACCGGGAGTTGAACAAGTTGACGGTCAAGAACCGCTACCCCTTGCCGAGCATCGACGATTTGTTCGATCAGTTACAGGGAGCGTCTTGGTTCTCCAAGATCGATCTGAGGTCTGGATATCATCAGGTGAGAGTGCATGATGATGATATTCAGAAGACGGCATTCAGGACTCATTATGGGCATTACGAGTTCGTGGTGATGCCTTTCGGGCTCACCAATGCACCAGCAGCGTTCATGGATCTCATGAACAGAGTGTGCAGGCCGATGTTGGATCGTTCGGTGATCGTGTTCATTGACGACATGTTGGTGTACTTAAAATCCAGAAGGCAACATGAGGAGCATTTGAGTGAGATCCTTAGAGTTCTGAGATCAGAGAGGCTTTATGCCAAATTCTCTAAGTGTGATTTCTGGTTATGAGAGGTTCAGTTCCTAGGACACCTCGTTAACCAGAATGGGATATTGGTCGATCAGGCCAAGATTGAGGCAGTGATGAGTTGGGAGGTGCCGAGATCCCCCACTGAGATCAGGAGTTTCCTAGGGTTGGCCGGCTACTATAGCAGATTCATCAGGGATTTCTCCAAGATTGTCGTGCCTCTCACCAGGTTGACCCGAAAGGGCGTTGCTTTTACGTGGGGTCTAGAGCAGCAGACCTCGTTTGAGACTCTTCACCAGAGATTGTGTGAAGCTCCGGTGTTAGCCCTTCCGGAGGGGATGGAGGATTTCGTGGTGTATTGTGACACGTCGATATCGGGATTGGGTGCAGTGCTGATGCATAGAGGGCATGTGATCACATACGCATTGAGGCAACTGAAGCCTCATCAGATGAGGTATCCCACCCACGATCTAGAGTTGGGGGCTGTAGTGTTCACCCTCAAGATCTGGCATCACTATTTATATGGGGTTCAGTGTACTATATACACGGACCACAAGAGTTTGAAGTACCTGATGGATCAACCCAACCTGAATATGCGCCAAAGAAGATGGTTGGATGTGGTAAAGGATTACGACTGCGAGATCCTGTACCACCCAGGCAAGGCTAATGTTGTAGCCGATGCCCTGAGTCGTAGGGCGGAGAGTGCCCCGATGCGAGACATTTGCATGAGATTGACAGTGATGACTCCAGTGTTGGACACCATTCGATAGGCCTAGGTTGAGGCCGGGAGACCAGAGAACCGCAAGAGAGAGCGGGTAGTCGGGCAGGTGACCGAGTTTGTCGCCGATAGTCGAGGGCTTTTGACCTTTCAAGGTCAGATTTAGGTGCTGTTTGAGGGTGGGGCACGCACCATTCTGATAGACGAGGCGCATAGGTCGTGGTTCTCAATCCATCCCGGGGCCACTAAGATGTACTTGGACCTGAAGAGAGAATATTGGTGGCCCTGTATGAAGAGGGATGTCGCATGGTTCGTAGAGAGGTGATTAACATATTGCAGAGTCAAGGCTGAGCATCAGCGTCTGCATGGCAAGTTGCAGCCATTAAAGATTCCTGAGTGGAAGTGGGAACAGATTTCCATGGATTTTATCACCAAATTGCCGAGGACTGCGAGAGGCGTCGATGCAATTTGGGTGATCGTTGATCGGTTGACGAAGAGCGCTCACTTACTTGCTATCAGTAAGAGCTCTTCTGCTGAGAGGGTGGCGGAGTTGTACGTAAGGGAGGTGGTATCGCGGCATGGAGTGCCGGTCTCGATTGTTTCAGATCGAGATGTGTGTTTCGCTTCCAGATTTTGGAAGAAATTCCATGAGGAGTTGGGTACGAGGCAACATTTTAATACCGCATACCACCCACAGACGGACAGTCAGATTGAGCGGACGATTCAGACGCTCGAGGATATGCTTCGGGCATGTGTGTTGGACTTCAGGGGAAGTTGGGACACGTATCTACCTTTGGCTGAGTTTTCATATAACAACAGCCATCATTCGAGCATTGGTATGCCTCCCTTAGATTTATTATATGGGAGGAGGTGTTTGACCCCGATTTTTTGGGGAGAGGTCGGGCAGCGTGTGATGGGTAGCACAGAGATAGTGCTTCAGACGACTGAGCAGATTCAACAAGTCAGGCAGAGATTGCTGACAGCTTAGAGTCTTCAGAAGAGTTATGCGGATAGGCGTCGTTCGGAGCTTGAGTTTCAAGTTGGTGACTTCGTACTCCTGAAGGTATCTCCTTGGAAAGGAGTGATCCGATTCAGGAAGAGGGGCAACTTAGGGCCCCGATATATTGGTCCATTCAGGGTGATCGCAAGAGTAGGTAGGGTAGCATACCGGTTGGAGCTACCTGCAGAGTTAGGTCAGATTCATGACACCTTTCACGTATCGCAGTTGAGGAAGTGTGTGGCCGATGAGTCGGCGGTGGTACCATTAGAGGATATCCAGGTGGATGCGAGCCTGAACTACATTGAGACACCGGTTGCGATTATGGATCGAAAGATCAAGGTTCTGAGGAACAAGGAAGTGCCCCTGGTGTAGGTCCGGTGGCAACATCGGAGAGGGTCCGAGCTGACTTGGGAGCCAGAGCGAGAGATGCGTGAGTAGCATCCAGAGTTGTTTACGGAGTGAGACTTCGAGGACGAAGTCTGATTCTGGTGGGGGAGAATTGTAACATCCGGATTTCCAGGTATATTATTTTATTCATTTATTTTGAGTTTGGGAGGAACTCGGCGAGTTGATGCTTAGACTCGCCGAGTAGGACCGTGGGTTCTTATCCAGATTGGTGACCGGACTCGACAAGTCGACTCGTGGACTAGGCAAGTCCATGTTATTAAGTGAAACCCTAATTTCTCGGGTTTGGGATCTATTTAAAGGCTCTTATAGCCTTCAATTGTCGCTACCAGACCCTTGAGAGAAACCCTAAGAGAGCTAGAACGTTTGTGAGGAAGGAGAGGCCATTTTTGATCCTTGTGTTGGTGTTCTTGCAAGAAAAAGGTGACAAAAGCAAGAGGGACCTGAAGAGGGTGCTATTCTGTAGATTTCAGAGCCTAGGGATTTCATATTTGAGGTATAGATTCGATCCTTCTTCAGTTTTGGTGTTAACCTTTGGAGTTAGGGTTTTCTAGACCCTTTAGAGGCTTGATTGGATGAGCATTTGGTCCCTTCTCGTATTGAGGCTTTGGATCTGGATCCAAAGAGGTCCAGAGACCTTAACCCTTTGATCTTTATGAGTAGTATTAGTAGACATGAGCTTAGGATGTCATATTTGAGGTTATTTCTCCAAATAGAGCCTTTGGGCCTTTGCATGAGCATCAAGATCTGAACTTTACGTAGTTATCATGCTTGGGAAGGTCAGATCTATGGATTAGAGGAACAGATCTGAGCTCAGGAGGTCATTTGAGTTTATGTAAGTCCCTAATTTGCCTGTGTATCAGTCAGATCCGTTTGATGGTGCGGAATCCCAATCAAACGGATGATGTCAGATCAAATAGAAGAGAAGAAGAAGAGGTAGATGATGAATCTCAATGTATTAATAATATGAATTAAATTCCTTACACAAGAGATTCACACACACTAACATACAATAGTTCTTCTGTCTCTCTGGCCGTAAACTCTCTAGGGTTCATCAATCTCTACTCCTCACCCTCACACCTATATTTATACTTGGAGAAGATGGGCCGGATAACATGGGTCGTAAATGGGTTTACGGCCGTAAGGTGTTTACGGCCGTAAACTCAACCGTAAACATGACCGTAAACTCCAAAAATATTATAGAAAAATACATTTGCCCAGAAAGGCAAAGTATAAACCATATTTTGACCCAATAATCTCCCCCTTGGTTTATAGCTTTCTTTTCTTAATGACCCAACAAGCTCCCCCTAAAAAGTAGCTGGCGCTTCTTGTCAATCTTCAATGGGAGCTTGGCTTCAGCTTTAACCTTCGATTTCTTCACAGAATCATGATGAACATATGAATCTTCAATGAATGACTTCATCTTGAGCAATTGAGGTTTTCTTTAGAATTTGGCATCAAACGCACATTGGGTGAGGAGGCTTGACATACTGATTCTTGAAAGATGGCGCTTTCAGCTTGAGTATCTTCAGAGAGAACTTCAGAGAGAAATAATTTTCTGGATCACTTCAGCAGGTTCATAGATAGCAGCAGACTGATTGAGGAGGCTTCAATGCAATCCGTCACATAATCTTCAATTTCAGCTTCACCTTGCTTCTGGGGTTGAAAGATCGAATTTGAAAGAATAATCTTCATTTCTTGCACCTTCGAATGAGAATTCTTCAATGCTCACGGATGAAGCTTTTGGCTCAGAAATCTTCGATACAAACTCCATGAATTTCATCTTCACCTGAAATCACTTATCAAGACAAAACAAAACTAAAAGAAAACTTAGCATACAAATTAAAACAAAAACAAAAATATTTTTGAATTTTTTTTTTATATTTTCTAAAAAAGAAATAAAACAGAAGCAAAAAAATATTTTTGGAATTTTGATTTTTCTGATCAAGAAATAAAACAGAAATAACACTATTTTTGGATTTTTAATTTTTCTGATTTTTCTTTGATTTTTGAATTTTTCTGATTTTTTTTAATTATCCCCTAATATTTAAATTAAAAGAAACTATGACAAATTTAACAAAAATAAAAATGATATCTAACTTTAAGAGTGATTTTGGATCAAAGTTTTTAGACAGCCTTTATCCACTTGTCGGTACCTTTCATATTCACATCTTTGTCTGGTCGATCGTCGGTATTGTTGTCCACTTAAACACGAAAAATTGTGACAAATTTAGGACATACTATTTGTTACAAGACAGGTGAACTTTAGTTCCTAGATATTATATCTGATCCTAAGTTCCTAGATACTATATCTTAAGGACCATTCATCTGACGACGACCAGGGATATTGTGGTCCACCTAAATTGAGCAGCGAGATCTATAGACAATCTGTATGTGTTCAATTTTAAGTGTACTAGAACGTGTTTCCCGCTTCCTGATATGCCCCAGCCATCAAGAACTTCTAGAGTACTCCTTACACCGGGTGAGCAGACAACCATTCAGAGAGAGGATAGATTCGAAATTATATTACTTATTACTTCAGAGGGGTTGAGAAGTAGAAGGTTGCATATGTTGTGTACCAGGTCGGATTAGAAGTCACGCAAAGGAGACAACATATGGCTAACAGATAAGAAGTATTTCACATATATAACATGCAGAGAAATAGAGTTGCATATGTTGTGTACCAAGTCGGATTGGAAGTCATGCAAATGAGACAACATATGACTAACAGACGGAAAGAAAGAAAATGATATTCTACAGACCTAATTTATCTGAATTTACCAGTCGCCCCATCCAACCGGAATTAAGGACAGAATCCGCACATCGAGGAAGAGTTAAACCATAGTTCCAAGTACGGGTTCATTTAATGTGACGAGTGGATTCCCATATATATCTCCCTGCTCAACCTATCTGAGCGTCGTATTGTCAGGCTGAATGGATCTAACTAGGTCAAGATTTGTCAAGTCTATAAATTTCCTAAGTTCAACGCTGCCTAGTCAAGTCCATTTAGAATCTTTCGTGCCTACCGACGCATCAAACCAGAGCATAGACCCTTCAACTTTGGGTACATTACGCAGACTCAGGTTGCCAGTTATAACTTGATAATATCACTTCCCAAAAAAAATCTCCCTCAAGCACACTTCATACCAACATTTTTTTTTTGATTTTTTTAATGTTTTTTTTTTTGAAAATTTTCTAATTTTTGTTTTGTTTTTATTTCTCCCCCTAAATTTGTGCATAGGAGATAAACAAAAGTAAATGCGCAAATTTAAACTATCCTATAACAAAAATTATTCTTTGAAGCGAATCAGCTTAAGAAAAACTCAGGAGTATAGAGAAGAAAACGCAAACCGTAATTCACCGATTGAATCTACATTCAGAAGGTCTAAGAACAGCATGCGTAATCTCAGAACAGATCAGAAAATTCTTTACGTCATTAAGAACTAACCCCATGAGTGATCCCTTCCTTTCTTCCCTTCCCGTAAAGGACACATACTCTCAAATAATGTTCTGAGTGTTGTACAGTTGAGAGATGTCCTCAATCATATGTCAGGAGCAGCCACTACCAACAAACCGAAGTCTGATGATATGCTTCCATAGCTGCTCCGACACAGAGCGGGATCAGTTGGTCTTTGGAACCCAGTCCATTTTGAAACTAGGTCGACCTATGTCATCAACGCACGATACTCTCTCCCATGACATATCCTGCTTATCACAAACAGAAGATGTAGAAACGTTAGAAGCATTAGGAGTTTTGGAGTTCTCACCTTTGGTACCCATCTATATTCGGGTTTAACCCATTTCTTGTTCGATCCGATGGGTGCCTCGGCACTTGCTTTGGAACTTGAAGTCGATCTTCGAGATGACTTTGACTTAGCCGGTCTTTGTTTCACTGGAGCATCTCTTAGATTTGGCTTTTTGGCAGGAATTTCCTTCTTGCCATTGGGATTCGGATTCTTTGCCTTGTGGGTTTGATTCTTGGCCTTCTGCGCATTCCGGTCACCATTGTCTGAACATGACCTGGAAGGGTTTCTTTTGAAGTATCTCCCACTTGGTGTGTTTTTCCATCCTTGTGCGTAGTAGGGAACGTATGCGCGATTTGGACAGTTTCTGGCAATGTGTCTAGGTGTTCCACAGTGAAAACAAGTCTTTTCTTCACTGTGAAGTTATTTATTCCTGCCCCTGGTGGCGTATCCTTGCCTTGTCTCTTATTGATCCCAGATGCACACTTGCAATAGGCACTCTTTTGGGCTGGAATTGGAGGCCTATATTTCTCAACGGCAGGTTTGTTAGGAGTAACAGAATTCGAAGCAACAGATTCTGAGTTCAAAGAGTCATTGGTTTGTTCAATAGTGCTCTCCTTGTTCTCATCTTCTACTACTTTACCATATTAAAGATGTGCCTCCCTTTCAGTTTCGTCTTGTGTCATAGGGATGGATGTGTAGTTATGATTATAAGGAGGAGGTACACTATCATACCCTAGACCGTTGTTTTGATTTTCTTTGAATTTTAATTGGGTTTCATATAAGGACTCGACTGTCTGACTTGACGCAATATAATTTTTGAAACTGACATCAGTTTTTCCACACTTAATTTTTAAAGCGTCAAGTTCTTCAGTTACAGCAGCAAGTTGGCTCTTAACATAATCATAATTTTCACACTTGTTGCTATACTCTTCCTGAAGTTTCCTGAAGTCCTTGGTTTTTGCTTCTAACTCAGCCTTCAGGGGTTTCTGTCCTTTCCTGAGTTGATATCCTTCATATCTCAGGTCTTCAACTTCTCTTTTAAATAAATCAATTTGTTCCCGAAGAAATTTAATCGTGGCTTCACAAGCTGGAGTACATGTAAGGGTCTGATCGATCCTATTTTTTCTTTATTTGATGTAAGGTAAGGGTCAATTTTATTGTAGAGCCGTATGCAATGCATAATGCCCGTACGGTTGTTCGATTCTATCTTTTTTTCTTGTTATTATTTTATCTTTGTTTTCTCTTCCCTTTATCATGCGAAATAAAGAAACCTTTTATTTTCTTATATCATCAGGGTAATGATCCATCAACCTGTTGGTTCTTTTTCTGATTCAGTGACCGGAATGTTTTCAGAACTCATTGCTTCTCTACACTTCAATGCATCAAGTTCTTGAATAACATCAGCAAGACTAAGATGATTGAGATATTTTGTCTTCTTGATGATGGCCACGTTCATATCCCACGATTTTGGAAGTGAATTCAATAGCTTTTTGTTTATCTCAGATTTGGACAAGAAGATCCCAGTTATATTCATCTCAATAAAGAGTGTGGTAAATCGTTGCAACTGAACTTCCAGGGTTTCTCCAAGAATATAATCGAACATGTTGAAATTTTGTCTTAACATCTCATGACGACTCTCTTTCATGTTTTTCAATTCCCTCGTAAAGCACAACTACAAGTCAAACTTAAATTTAAAAATGCCCTTTGACTATAAATCTCAAAAATCAACCTTAAAAGTCAAATTTAAAAAGTCAAACTTGAAAAGGTCAAACTAGAAAAAAGTCAAACTTGAAAGTCAAACCGAAAAGCTAAATTTGAAAATTTAAAAGTTAATCGAAAAAGTCAAATTTTAAAATCAAAGGTCAAACCTGAAAATCAAAATCAAAATTTTAAATAAAAATCAAAAATAAAAGTTAAAAAATAATTTTTTTAATTATTTTATTATTATTATTTATTTATTTATTTAGTTTTGGATGAAAAAGGAATTTAAAATTAAAAGAAATTGAGTTTTTGGGTTAAAATTGTCAAAATTCGAAATTGGGTGCAAAAAGGAATCTTTATGAATTAAAATCGGAAGGGATAAATCAAGAAGTAGACTAGAAGATTTGGTAAGACACGTGGACTAGTAGGGAGGAGACCTAGGTTCGATCCCTGGCACCTCCACCTTCGCTTGCTATTTTTTATATGCGAAGGGTTGCTGCTGCTGCGAGGCCGAGGCCGCAAACCTCGGGCTACAAACTCCGGGCCGTGAACCTCCGGCGACTGTGAACAGTTTCCGGCCGCAAACTCCGGCCGTGAACTCCGAAACTCTAGCCGCCGGCCGCAAACTGCGACCAAAAACACCGATTTTTTGACTTTGAAGCTCCAAAACTCGATCAAAAACCTTTTTTTATGAAAAACACGAAGAACAAACCCCCCCTTATTTTTTCGAGATCTATCCAAAAACGCAAAAATATTTCAAATATAAGATCAAATAATGCCCCAAATCTGACAAAATTGACTGATACAACTTGGCTCTGATACCAATTATAAGTCCCTAATTTGCCTGTGTATCAGTCAGATCCATTTGATGGTGCGAAATCCCAATCAAACGGTTGATGTCAGATCAAATAGAAGAGAAGAAGAAGAGGTAGATGATGAATTTCAATGTATTAATAATATGAATTAAATTCCTTACACAAGAGATTCACACACACTAACACACAATAGTTCTTCTGTCTCTCTGGCCGTAAACTCTCTAGGGTTCATCAATCTCTACTCCTCACCCTCACACCTATATTTATACTTGGAGAAGATGGGCCGGATAACATGGGTCGTAAATGGGTTTACGGGCGTAAGGTGTTAACGGCCGTAAACTCCAAAAATATTACAGAAAAATACATTTGCCCAGAAAAGAAAAGTATAAACCATATTTTGACCTAACAGTTTAAGCATGGCATGAACTCGCCGAGTCCAAGAACAGACTCGACGAGTAGGATTAGTTTTCTCCATGAATCACACAGTTGGTGACTTGCTGAGTTAGGGAAATGACTCGGTGAGTCAGAGGGGATTTAGAGGACCTGAGTTCATGACTGAACTCCCCGATTCAAGAGCCTGACTCGACGAGTTGGGTCAGGTTGTCCCGCAACTCACAACCAGAGATGACTTCGAATAGTGGAGGGTTGCCCCAGTGAGTCAAGTGAGGACCAGGGGTGAGGAGGACACGCATGGACTCACCGAGTCACATTTGTGCACTCGATGAGTCTGGTCAAAGGATTGACCGTTGACTTTTGTTGACTTTTAGGGTTTGGTCAACAATTGGACTTGTGGACTGTTTGAAGGGGAAAATGGTCTTTTAGCTTTCTTAGAGGAGATTCGAGGATCTAGTCTAGCCTGGAGAGCCGTTATTGATTGAGATGATTGTTTATGTGCTTAGGCAGAGGCTACATTAGTGTTTACGCAAGCGAGATATTACCGAGACATCCGATGTGAGTCTTCTCACTATACTTTACCATGAGTGGTAATTAGAGTTATATGACAGAGTTATTGTATGCTATTTATGTGATGTGTTGCACTGCATTATTTCTATGTGATGTATGTCGTGTGTATATCAGAGTTAGAACCGGAAGGTTCATAGAGTTAGGACCAGAAGGTCCACACAATTATGACCCACAGGCCCATAGAGTTATAACCTCGAGTGGCTAGTATGTGTTATGTGTGGTATTATGGGGAACTCACTAAGCTTCGTTCTTACAGTGTTTTGTGTTATGTGTTTCAGGTACTAGTGAGGATCGCGGGAAGGCGCCGGCATGATCAGTACACACACGCGGAGTTTTATTTACATGTTATGAACTTGGGATTTTTTTACTTATGTTTGAATATATGAAACAATGTGTTTTAATATTGTGAATTAAATTGTTCTTAAAATGTGAAAAATTTGTTTGAAAAATTTATGGTGTTACAAGTGAGTTCCCCCAAACTATCGCATACCATACAATAACATATAAAGCACATACTGGGCCTTGCCCACTACATCAGACCGAAGTCCGGAAACTAACCAGGGCCTTGCCCTCTGCATCGGACCGAAGTCCGGAAGTAACTGGGACCTTGTCCCTTACATCGGACCGAAGTCCGGAACTAACTGCATCGGACCGAAGTCCGGAACTGACTGAACATATCATAGCATAAACACATATCAGCTAGCATAAAAACATATGCTACTTACAGCATCGGACCGAAGTCCGGAACATATAACACAAAGATATGCTTGAATCACAAAGATAAGTAGTGCATCGGACCGAGGTCTAGAACTACTGCTAACTAAACGGGTCGGCATTGTGGCCATAGACCTGTTCCTACTAGAGGGAAAACTGACCTCGTAGTGCTGGCTGCTAAGATGCTAACTCTAAAAGTGGCTGACTGCTGCTCCGGAACTGTCCGGCTACAAATTCCAAAAGCACTAGATCAGTTACTGGTAAATGCTCTCAGGGTAAAATGACTATTTTACCCATAGCCAAAGTCAATTCCCTGGTCAAAGTCAACTTCCAGTTGACCAGACTCGCCGAGTCAGGGCGCAGATAATCATGTATAGTAGAGGTGTGAAAAAAACGAAGCGAAAAAAACGACGTTTGATGCCCGAAAAATCAAAAATAAGAAAAATCTGTAGCTAATCCGTAGCTACTTAGCTACGAATTAGCTACGGAATTCTAACGGAAAACATACTCCGTAGCTAATCCGTAGGTAAATAATATTTATAGGTATCTCGTAGCCATTCTGTAGCTAATTAGCTACGGAATAGCTACGGATTTGCATTTGTAGCTATTCTGTAGCTAATTAGCTACGGACTGACGTCTGTAGCTATTCCGTAACTATTTTGTTACTAAATTAATGCATCCCATTCTGTAGCTGATCCGTAGCGATTCCATAGCTAATTAGCTACGAAAATTTTCCGTACGAAAACCCCATGTTTTCAAGTAGTGAGGCTTCATACATGACCAAGGTGACCTGCAAAACCTAAAAGCTACAAACCTTTTTTTTTTTTTTCTTTTACAAATATAAGACATGGACACAAAAATCTATTTAAGATAAAATTAACAAAATATTATGACTTTCATTATTATTTATAATAAAATGATTATTATAAAAAGTATATAATAACCAACAAGATGATAACGATATATATGGCGTGACACGGCTAGGAAAGTTGGAAAGCAGTAACTTGGTGACCAAGCTTCACGTGTTGTATTTCACGCGTCATCGCTTATTAAGCATCTATGTAATAAAACCTATCCATTTTCCTATTTATATTTTAATACACAAAATAATTAGTCAATTCCACAATCAGCGACTATTAAGCCTCTCCACTCGCCACCCTTCTTTATATATACCCTTTCCATCCACTCACCTCTCCATTTTCCTCCATACACACACATCAAAACCCCCATTTCCAATCTCTCTCCCTCTAAACATCTTCATCTCCAAAACTTTCTCTTCAAGACTCAAAAACGGTGTTAAATGGGTGCTTGTATGTCTTCCGGTGGCGATTCCGTTACAAATAGATCCAATTCCGCTCTCGTCATCTCGCCTAAGGGTGAATTACGACGTTATTCTTCTCCTGTTTTTGTTTCCGACGTTCTTCAATTGGAAACTGACGGAGCTGCTTCTTCTTTCTTCGTGTGTAACTCCGACAATTTGTCTTACGATGAGCATATCAGAGCTTTGGATTTAGAAGACGAACTAGATGCTGGTCAGATTTATTTCGTTTTACCTGTTTCCAAACTTAGGGAGCGTTTGAGTGCTTCTGAGATGGCGGCAATGGCAGTCAAGGCTAGCGTCGCGCTTAATGCGAAAGCGACTTATAAAACGATAACGCGTAGTGGATCGCTTTCTAGATCTAAAGCTATGAATAGTCAGAAAAGGAAGAACAAATCTAAGATTTCTCCTTTTGTGGTGATGGAAACGAGTAAGATCAATGTGATTGTTGATCAGGAAGAGCAGAATAAGCGATTGGTTGATAGTAATTATAAGCAACAGGCTTCGAGTTTAGGAGTGTCCAGATCGGGATCGATACGGAAATTGCAGAGATATTCGTCTAGGAAAGCTCGATTGGCTGTTCGATCTTTTAGGCTTCGTCTGTCTACCATATACGAAAGTGAATCTTCTGATCATTCTCACAAATACTATTGAACAGTCGATTCGATGCTTTATAAATTTTTATTATCTTTTTTTGTTGGCATAATGAAATCCATTTATATGTATATATACTTAGACTGAGGATTGAATCCATGCATGATTAATTTAAGTTTATTGGCATAATTTTTTTGCATCAAAAATAAAAATTTGAAATTGTTATTGATCTCATGTAGTGAAACGTGAAAGTTACAAACTTTCTTTGTGAAGATATGTCTTTTGCATCAGATATAAAATTGATCCAAGCTACACGTGTTGTATTTTATGTATACTCACTCATCTGAGGTAAAAAACGGAAGAAGGATTAGGGTTTATGTTTGTTTGGATTAACCTTTTCTCCTTTCAGATCCAATGTAAATAAAACGAATGAAGAAAGTTCACAACATAAAATTCATATAATAAAGATAAAAAAATATGCAAATACCATCAACTTAACACACTAAGAGACAAAGTAATATCATTGACATATGTAGTTAAAGAATAAACTTTAATTTACTTTTAGTGGATTATTATTAGAAATGACTCCAATAAGAAAGTTTTCAAACTGTTTAAAAAACTATAATTATTTTTTGTCTATTCAAGAAAAAACCCAACGAACTTAATAGTTTTTTTCTAAAAACTCCAACTAACTTACACTTTTGTTCAATTCTCATTAGCGTAAACCGACCAATGAAAGTCAACGTGTGACATGTCTTATGACGTGGAATTAAATATCGGGAAAATGACTTGTAAGACCAACGAAGTTTTAAAACCATTCAAAAAACCTCAATTATGTTTTGTCTGTTTTAAAAAACTCAAAATACTTATGCTTTTGTCTAACGAACCTAATGAAACTTACGTTTTTGTTCAATTCTCATTAGAGACAACCATATTCAATAGGTATATAATCAGTTGACAAATGACATGGCATTATATTTAATGACATTGAATAAACATATTAGAATTTCCCTTTATAT
This sequence comes from Lactuca serriola, assembly GCF_051521515.1. Lineage (NCBI taxonomy): Eukaryota > Viridiplantae > Streptophyta > Magnoliopsida > Asterales > Asteraceae > Lactuca > Lactuca serriola. The sequence continues at coordinate 839,878 of NC_136409.1, read as the reverse complement.
ATCAATTTAGGCCTTGGATAAGAGAAAAAATGAATGCTTTTTGTGTTCGATATCTTGTAATGGCTACTTTTTCTTCTTCCTCTCAATCGTTGATGTCCAACTCAAGATTTAAAAAGAAGATATTTGATGATGCAAACCCTTGTAGATGTGGACGCCCTTCTCGAATTTGGACATCTAAAATGGAGGATCATCCAGAGAAAAAGTCCAGGGCTTCTTCGAACATATGGATAATTGTAATTGAAGATTTTATCATCTACATCTAAATAAGTTCTTGTGTTTAAGGGAACCAAAAAAATAGATAGAAGATGGACATGATAAAAGATTTCAATTACACTTACCCATTTGTTCGAACAAGTCCTGAACTTTTTCTCTGGGTGACCTTCGATGTCCAAATCCGAGAAGGGCGTCAACATCGACAAGGGTTTACATCATAAAGTATCTTCTTGGCAGATATTGAGTTGGACATCAAAGATGAGAGGAAAAAGAAGTAGTCATTACAAGAGAACGAATACAGACGTCGTTCATTTTTCTCTTCTCCGATCCCTAACTCGATATATAAAGGGAAATTCTAATCTATTTATTCTATGTCATTAAATATAATACCATGTCATTTGCCAACTTATTGTATACCTAATGAATCTGGTTGCCTCTAATGAGAATTGAACAAAAGCGTAAGTTCGTTGGGTTTTTGTGAACAGACAAACCATGATTGGGGTTTTTTGAACGGTTTCAAAACTCCGTTGGTCTTAAAAGTCATTTCCCCAATATTTAATTCCACATAATAAGTCATGTCTTTCGTTGACTTTCATTAGTTGGTTGATCCTAATTAGAATTGAACAAAAGTTTAAGTTAGTTAGGGTTTTTTAGGCAAAAAATTAAGTTCCTTAGGTTTCTTGAACAAACAAAACATAACTAAGGTTTTCTGAATAGTTTGGAAACTTTGTTGGGCTTATAAGTCCTTTTCCCTTCTTCATACACAACATTTTGATGTTATGTTCTTTATATTATACAATGGTTATAAGGTCACAAAATATTAATGTATTTTTTTATTTGTACGTTTTTTTTTCCTGATAAAAAATTGAATGGATTTCAACAAACCTTTTACATAATAACTCAATCTCTTGGATTTATTTATCATCGTACAACAAGTGAGATGACATATGGGCAATAAGCTGCGCCGCTAAGCCTTTTTGTATAGCAAAGCTCAATCTTTTAAAGACTACATTCATAGAACTAGGGGATATATCATTGCAATGCATAATCCGTTGTACTCTATTAAGAAGCTCTAACGCATCTGGTGCGAGGAAACCAAATGTATCAAACGCAAATGGTATGAACACGTGTTGATTTTTCATGCACGATTTCTCATGTTTGTCGACTTTGCCGGTAGTAGCTTTTAAAGCAGTCAGTCCTGCCGTGAAACCCCCCGCCCTCAAGCCCACTAGAGGGGATACCCCTGTAAAGTCCACACATGTATGTTTCCCTCCGACCCATTCAAAAATCAAAATGTCAGCCGGTCTAAGGGTTGACCTTCCTTCTGTCGGGTCAGTCAAGAAATTCACAGATGCCTAACTTTCTTTCATACAACATTGGTTAAAATCATTGCATAAAAATCACTCGATCATTTTGGACTAGTTATTATGTTGATATAGTATTGACCCGACACGATCCTAGTCATTGCTTTCCTCAACATGGTCTTCAATATTAGGTTTTGAAGTGATCAAAATTGGAACTATTTCCGAAAAATGAGCATGTTAACCAAAAAGCAAGACAAGCTAGCTTTAATAAACTATTATCGCGATTATCTATAGCAAAAACAAGTTGACACAAGGCTTTTATTACTTTCAAAACACATAACATAACATTAAAGTAAGAAACCGGTTTTAGTCCCGCAAAAAGAGTTGGGAAATAAAATTCTAAAGTGAGGTCCCTTAATCAAATATGAGCATATTTTGTTGGAATATGTGCATACAACATAAATGTTGATATTAATTAGTACACGTTATATAAACTTGTTGGGTCACATAAGTAGGCGAGTAGTAAACAATTTCATTTCTCCCAATAATCACTTAAACATTATACTATGCATTGTGATATCGCTAAAACCATATGTAGAATTCATCCCTATGTCAATTGGAGTGCATCTCGATATAAGTATATTAAGAAAATACCATGTGATGTTAGAAATTAAGGGATCAAGATAACAATAAATACAAACTTTGGATATATTTAAGGATCGTGTTTATCAAACACTTTTCGAAATTTGTAATTCGTTTATTTCTCGGGGATACACGAATTCAAAAGTAGGATAATCCAAAAATAAACCAATCTAAATTTCAAACCTAATTCATAATGAGAAACACAAAATACCAAGTGATTTTTGCGGGAAAATGGTTGGAGTCATACCCAAGGTAAAAATCCATTTAGGTCAGCGGAACCACCGTGAAAGGCGCTGCCCCTTGGACCCCGCTAGGGGTGCATCTACAGTTAAGGCACTGCCCCGGACCCCCCGTATTCCTGAGTTCATATTTATCACTTCAAGTATGCACCCAACAACTCCTATCTCGGTTAGTAAATGGAGTTTGACCTACCTTATTATTAATAATAATTATAATATATGCTTGTGATTAAATATCTTATTGTCTTATGGATGATCTTGTTCGTTCAATTTTGAGTTTTCCTTCGACAAATTGTTTAAAATTGTTATGATCGACTTGTATCCCTAAATGCTAGTTGATGTTATTTAAAATCTAAAAAGTAGAAATCATTTTACTCATGGTAGTTATTAGGGCTGACAAATATGTACCATAGAGAACCAACCAACATGTTACCAACCGAACCAATTGAATTGGTAGCAAACATGTTCGGTAGCCAATACGTTTGTTCGGTATTACCATACCAATTAAGTAAACTTGGTACGGTAACGGTATAAAAGTTTGAATACCACGGTTGTACCGTACCAACCAATTTATATATATATATATATATATATATATATATATATATATATATATATATATCAATTAATACATATGAAGATATATTAATTATCACATTTTTATGTTTCAATTAAGAGCAGCAAGTTTGATATTACGTATACATTATTCGATTACTTGTATATTACTCAAAACAAGAAAACAAAAAACAATTAACTAATCACTTCTTAGACTAGTATATGTTTTTTTGTTAATTCTTTATATATAATGTTTACAATTAAGACGGTGAGACAGCGGTAGAGTTAATATATAACAACGTCATATTTGAATACATTTACTTTGTATTGTGCATGATAGTTATTTTATTTTATATGCATATAAAAGGTACTAAACATCAATGATAATTTTTTTTGTTTAATTTGTTTCCGATTATGGAAAATTTTCTAACCGTTGGGTTGGATAATGATTACAATGTGAAGTCTAATATAGTTAATCATGTGTCAAACTCTTCAAATATAAAAATCAGTTAAAGCATTTGGTATATACCAGTACCAATATGTACCAACCAAATTTTTTGGTAGCCAAATAAACCGGTACCAAGTATAGTTGGTATGGTACTGGTAGTTAAATTCTCCTACCAAGTATAGTTGGTACGGTACGCGGTTTGAAGAAAAAAAAGTCGGTACCGTACCAATTCCACCCCTAGTAGTTATATAAACAAATATAAATATGTGTTCATTTGTAAATATGCCGATATTTAGTTATTTACTATAAATGATTACAAGTAATAATAATTAAAATAAACATGTAATCATTACAAATAAGTGAACTATGATTAAATTAAAATATTTTTCCTTGACAATGGCATATAGTGGTAACCGAAATACTTTTCTTTTTATATATATATATATATATATATATATATATATATATATATATATATATATATATATATATATATATATATATATATATATATATATATATATATATACTATTAGTTTTTTATATATATTAGTTGCACACTGAAAACATATTTTGTGCCATTTTACAAAATAAAAAAAATAAAAATAAAAACACTTTTAGTAATCATTACAAATAATTGTGACTAAAAGTATTTATATGCTTTGCAGAAAGATTAAGAAAAAGCACATTAATAATCAAAAGTGATAAATTACCGTGATTATAAAATCCTAGATTTTTTTTTTTTTTTTGGTATAAAGTACAAAACTTTTTATTAAAAAACTATTGGTTTTAGAATACTTGTAAATCTAAAAAGAAGTTCGGACAGGATTCAATCATGGCCGGGTACCAATAACATATGTGGATGTGTAGTTTGACTTTTAGCGGTGTTGCATATTATGTTCACATGTAACCTGTAATTTGTATTCATTCATGAACCTTGGTCAATATTTATATAACGGCCCGTGTTTTGAAATGAAAAGTCAACTCGTTTTTCCTCTTTCCTTTTCTGGTTTAAAATTAGGAAAAAGTAATTTGAAATTAAGGTTTTCAAAACTATCTTCATCAGCAAATTAGATTTCATTCAACTCAATTATCTATTAAAAAATCAACCTAATTATATATTAAAATTTTAATTTCTGTTTGTTATATCTACAACTCAATTAAACACAATCTTTTTACACGCATTAACAAAACAAAATTACAAGATTGATCCATGTGGTATTCAAAAAACTTTAGATTGAATCCAAATTTTTTTCAACTTACATAAAATTTCAAAATCAAAGTTATTCCGTGTTTTTAGTTCCTAGACAACTTGAAAAGTTACAATTTTTAATTTTTTTTTATTTTTTAAATCTATATTAATACATTTACAATTTAAAAATTAAAAAAAAATATCTACGCACCCGTAAACCCTTCACCCCTCTCTCTTTTTGATTTTTTCCTCTCTCTCTCTCTCTCTCTCTCTCTCTCTCTCTCTCTCTCCCCCACCACACCACCATTGTTGTCTTTATCTCTTCTCTGCACTGCAACCTGCAAAACTCACCCCCGTTCCAAATGTGTGAGAATGAGAGACCATTCAAATTGAAGCCAAAATCAAACAAACAAAATAAACCCAGAACCAAGTTCATGTTCTTCACAACCACTGATCAAATATAAAAAAATAATAATAAATAAATAAACACTTCGTACATAGATACACATACGTGCAACTAAAAAATAGCTGCAAGTCTAAAAAACAAAACCTACCTTCCCTTGTACCACTTTTATGCAAACGAAAGACATATAACAATATTCATCTTTATTGGATAATCGAAAATTACAAAAACAAATACATCAATAGCCCTTTCATAACCATGAACAGTAACACAAATGAAAAATCATACATTCGAAAACTCCATTCTACTAATTTGCATTACCTTCCCATTTCAAAACTCACAAGAATTGATAAACAAAATTCTCATTCATCAACACAAAAAATTTCAGATAAAAATTTGGGCATTTATAGCTCTTACATAGCTGATGCAAAAAAAAAATCAAAATGAATTTAATGGGAAAATCTTAAAATTGATCCATTTGAAGATTCAGATGAAGAAGAAGATACGCTATTGAAGAGGATTTCAAGACCCAGAACTGCATCACAAATGAAAGATCATACCCTATATCTCTCTTATAAACGAACCAATACCTAGAACCCATCAAATTTCAATAAAAAATCCATCTTTATCCCTAGCCTTCTTCATAGATTTCTAGATAAACAACAACCATCTATCTCCAAGAGACCAATCAGGTTGAATATCAAAAACCAAGAAGTGGTTGTAAGGCAACCACCGGGCTGAAATCTTATTTTCTGATTAGATAAACACCAACAATGGGGTTCTTGATTAGATGTGATTATTGCTGAGGTTTTATCCCATTCGGTTCCAATTCCTTCCTGGTTCTTCTTACTACACTTCAAATTGAAATAACCTATCACCGAAGCACAATCTTTGAATTGTAGCTATATTTCCTCTTGGCTTTACCGGTAACTGTTCTTGAACATGAAGATGGTTTTCTTTTCTACATAGCTAGTATCGATTTTCAGCAGAATTCGATTTTTAACAACCAGTATCAATTACAATAGATTTTGTTTACTTAGTAAGCAAGCGGTTGTATTGAACCATCGATTTCAGGAATCATTCGATTCTCACAAGAAATCGGTTCATGAAAGAAGAAAACTTAAACGATGGCAAATAATCAATCGATCCTTAGCAGCTAAATTGATTCATACCAACGATGAGAGAGAGAGAGAACGGTGGGCAGGGCGGGGGATAATTTTTTTCTTATTTATTTATTTTTTAATTAAATAGTATTAAAATAATTATAAAAAAATACCAAAAAAGAAAACTGTGACACCAATCAAATTTTGGTCAAAAATAAATTGATCAATAATCGTAATTGGGATGAACCAAGTGGTAGATTTTGTAACAAGGTTTCCAAAAACATAAAGAACACTAAAATCCGACTTATAACAAAGAAGTTATGACTAATCGAAAATCCGCGATAAAACCGACAAAATACTGTTCAGTGTAAAAAGTGAATTTTCGATAAAAGACTTTTTTAGCCTTAACAATCTAAATGAAAATTGTAGAATATGTTAAACCGAGAACGTTCATAAAAAGAACGTAAAAATCTAACTTCGTATGAGGAAGTTATGATTTTTCAAAGTTTCGGTTTAGCAGTAGACAGCTAAAAATCCGAAATATAAATCAATCGATCTTTAGCCCATGCAACTTAAACGAGAATTGAAGGTCTTGTCAAAAGTAGCACAACGGTAAAAAGATAGACGAAAACAGACGTCGGATGAAGAAGTTATGAATTTTTAACGGATTTCCTGTCCCGGTCTGTTAAAAATAATGATATTAAAAATAAAGTCAAAGTCAGCCGACGAAGTCTAAACAAAAGTCGTAGAGTATGATTTTACCTACGCGTGCATATAAAGAACGTCAAAAACGAAGCTCGTATGCGAAAGTTATGATTTTCACAAGTTTTTGCACAAAAATCAAGAAAATGTTGAAAACCGGGAAATTTCGCATGTCATCCTCGTACACGTCATCCCTCGCATGCTGTAACATCCCGATATCCAGGTAAAGCTATTATATCCTTCCATTTTGTGAAGTGGTCGAGATTGGTCCTTTGAGAGAATTCTTGTAGCAAATGAGTACGTGGGACGTACTAGGGAGTACGCTGCGCATACTCATGCGCTTAATTTGGCCGCGGACTCGCCTGGGTACGCTGGGCATAATGGGTCCAAATGCAAACCCTAATATTTGAATTGTGCACTATATAATGGATGCTAAGGCTCATTTCTCAGCCTCCATATCAGTGAGTGAAACCCTAAGAGAGCCTCCCTTTGTCCTTAGCTTGAGAGTGAGTGTTTTGGATCTAAAAGTGCCTTGGTGTGTTAGTGAAGAAGAAGGAGAGGAGCTTGTGGAGGCTAGAACTTCAAGTGCAAGTTTGGATCTGAGATCTACAGAGGAAAGAGGAAGGAGCTGCATTTGGAGGTATAAAGTTCAAAACTTTCCTCTTCATTTTGGTTTGATGTTTCATGGACCATTTTAGGGTTAAAAGTCCCAAAGGTGGAGACTTTATGAGTGTAATGTGCTCCATGGACCTAGATCTGTCCCATTTCAGTGGTATTTGTGTTATAGATCCATAAAGTTCCCATCTTGGTCATGGACATGAGGTCATGCTTGAGTATTGAGCTTTCTAGTGTTAGGAAATGGAGTATTATGGGTGTTAGTGACTTGTCCAGCCATGCAAAAGCTTAAAGTCTTAGACTTTATGGATTAAGAGGGTTATAAATGGTTAGATCTAAAAGTTGGGCGTGGGTCTTAAGAGGGTTATAAATGGTCATTTGAGAGAATTATTGTAGAAAATGGGTACGTTGGTCGTATTGGGGAGTACGCTGCACGTACTCATGGGCTTAATTTGGACGCGGACTCGCCTGGGTACGCTGGCGTACTTGGTCTAGATGAGAACCCTAATATTTGACTTGTGCACTATATAATGGATGCTAAGGCTCATTTCTCAGCCTCCATATCAGTGAGTGAAACCCTAAGAGAGCCTCCCTTCGTCCTTAGCTTGAGAGTGAGTGTTTTGGAGCTAAAAGTGCCTTGGTGTGTTAGTGAAGAAGAAGGAGAGGAGCTTGTGGGGGCTAGAGCTTGAAGTGCAAGTTTGGATCTGAGATCTACATAGGAAGGAGGAAGGAGCTGCATTTGGAGGTATAAAGTTCAAAACTTTCCTCATCATTTTAGTTTGATGTTTCATGGACCATTTTAGGGTTAAAAGTCCCAAAGGTGGAGACTTTATGAGTGTAATGTGCTCCATAGACCTAGATCTGTCCCATTTCAGTGGTATTTGTGTTATAGATCCATAAAGTTCCCATCTTGGTCGTGGATATGAGGTCATGCTTGAGTATTGAACTTTCTAGTGTTAGGAAATAGAGAATTATGGTTGTTAGTGACTTGTCCAGCCATGCAAAGGCTTAATGTCACAGAGTTTATGGATTAAGAGGGTTATAAATGGTCAGATCTAGAAGTTGGGCGTGGGTCTTAAGAGGGTTATAAATGGTCCTTTGAGAGAATTCTTGTAGCAAATGAGTATGTTGGGCGTAGTGGGGAGTACGCTGCACGTACTCATGCGCTTAATTTGGACGCGGACTCGCCTGGGTACGCTGGGCGTAATGGGTCCAAATGCAAACCGTTATATTTGACTTATGCACTATATAATGGATGCTAAGCCTCACTTGTCAGCCTCCATATCAGTGAGTGAAACCCTAAGAGAGCCTCCCTTCGTCCTTAGCTTGAGAGTAAGTATTTTGGAGCTAAAAGTGCCTTGGTGTGTTAGTGAAGAAGCAGGAGAGGAGCTTGTTGAGGCTAGAGCTTGAAGTGCAAGTTTGGATCTGAGATCTACAGAGGAAGGAGGAAGGGGCTGAATTTGGAGTTATAAAGTTCAAAACTTCCCTCATCATTTTAGTTTGATGTTTCATGGACCATTTTAGGGTTAAAAGTCCCAAAGGTGGAAACTTTATGAGTGTAATGTGCTCCATGGACCTAGATCTGTCCCATTTCAGTGGTATTTGTTTTATAGATCCATAAAGTTCCCATCTTGGTCGTGGATATGAGGTCATGCTTGAGTATTGAGCTTTCTAGTGTTAGGAAATGGAGTATTATGGGTGTTAGTGACTTGTCCAGCCATGCAAAAGCTTAAAGTCTTAGACTTTATGGATTAAGAGGGTTATAAATGGTTAGATCTAAAAGTTGGGCGTGGGTCTTAAGAGGGTTATAAATGGTCATTTGAGAGAATTATTGTAGAAAATGGGTACGTTGGTCGTACTGGGGAGTACGCTGGGCGTACTCATGCGCTTAATTTGGATGTGGACTCGCCTAGGTACGCTGGGCGTAATGGGTCGAGATGCAAACCCTAATATTTGACTTGTGCACTATATAATGGATGCTAAGGCTCATTTCTCAGCATCCATATCAGTGAGTGAAATCCTAAGAGAGCCTCCCTTCGTCCTTAGCTTAAGAGTGAGTGTTTTGGAGCTAAAAGTGCCTTGGTGTGTTAGTGAAGAAGAAGGAGCGGAGCTTGTGGAGGCTACAACTTGAAGTGCAAGTTTGGATCTGAGATCTACAGAAGAAGGAGGAAGGAGCTGCATTTAGAGGTATAAAGTTCAAAACTTTCCTCTTCATTTTGGTTTGATGTTTCATGGACCATTTTAGGGTTAAAAGTCCCAAAGGTGGAGACTTTATGAGTGTAATGTGCTCCATGGACCTAGATCTGTCCCATTTCAGTGGTATTTGTGTTATGGATCCATAAAGTTCCCATCTTGGTCGTGGATATGAGGTCATGCTAGAGTATTGAGCTTTCTAGTGTTAGGAAATGGAGTATTATGGGTGTTAGTAACTTGTCCAGCCATGCAAAGGCTTAAAGTCACAGACTTTATGGATTAAGCGGGTTATAAATGGTCAGATCTAGAAGTTGGGCGTGGGTATTAAGAGGGTTATAAATGGTCCTTTGAGAGAATTCTTGTAGCAAATGAGTACGTTGGGCGTACTGGGGAGTACGCTACGCGTACTCATGCGCTTTGTAACGCCCGCAAATCCGGGCTAGTCAATTTAGAGGCAATAGGGGTCGAAAACGATTTTTCGACAAAAGATTATTTAGAATAAATAATCTTAACCAAGTTGTAGAATATGTCACAAGGTTTCCGTACATATAAAGAACGCCTAAATCCGAGTTATAACGAAGAAGTTATGACCCGTCGAAGTTTCGCGACGGAACGGGCACGAACCCAGGAAGCGTAAATAGTGAATTTACGATAGAGCGAGATTTAGCCTTAGCGATCTAAACGAAAGTCGTAGAATATTTTAAACTAAGAACATTGATAAAAAGAACGCCGAAATCTGACTTCGTATGAAGAAGTTATGATTTTTCGAATTTTCGGACTAGCAGTGGACAGCCTGAAGTTTGAATATTAGATCGAGCTGTTTTTGGCCGACACGACCTAAACGGGAATCGAAGATCTCGTTAACAGTAGCGTAACGACAAAAAGATGGGAGAAAACGGACGTCGGATGAAGAAGTTATGAGAATTTAACGGACCAATCCTGTCCCGGCCTGTTAATAATATAAAATTTAAAATCGAGCCAAAATTAGCCGACGAAGTCTAAACGAAAGTTGTAAAGTATGTTCCCACCTTTACGTGGATATAAAGAACGTCAAAAATGGAGCTCGTATGCGAAAGTTATGATTTTTAGAATTCAGAGTATGAATTTGCGAAATCTGTTGCGAGGTGGTGACGTGGCTCAATCAGGGCCGTTGCTTGCTGAGCACGAAGTCGCTTCGGATGATGACACGTCGCCTCGCATCTACACCCCGCGTCCGTGGCCGGGTACGCCCAACGTACTTCGGTTCTTATCCCTTCCGAATGCGAGACAGTTGGAGGCTCATTGGCACCCTTATCCGAGCATTACGCCCAGCGTAGCTAAGTCCGAACGCCCAGCGTAACCGAGGAGCTGAGCCCTATAAATAGATGTGCGAGGCTGCCATTGTTCTTCACTCCAAAACCTATTCTTTCTCTCACTAATTTCTCTCTCTAGAGTTCCAAACCCCCCCTAAGCCCTAGGAAAAATACCTAGCACATAAAGGAAGCCCCGAGGCTCCCGGAGTCCCGAGAAAAGGAGCCTTTCGGTTTTGAAACGCTGCTCCAATTAAGTTCCGGTTTTCGATAAAATTCCCTGTAAGTGTGCTGCGCTTACGAAATTTTTAATATAGCTTTCAAATAATTATAGGAATGTTATTAGGTCCTTAAAATAATTATTTTGGCTATTATTATGAGTTATATTGAGTGTTATTAACGCTTAATAATAGTCAGACTAATTAATTTGTCGCGGTTATCGTTAGACTAAACCCTAATGGTATTGGTACTAGGTTTTATTGAAGGAAAATCGTTTTGAGAGTATCGAAGCGCTGTCCAAGTGCTGAGTCATCACCTTTCAGGTGAGTGCATAGTCCCTTTCATCTTACACATAGATATGAAGTATTTTATATAAACTACGTGCTATGTGTGCTTATTGTCTGAATACTTGCTGTCTATGCTGGATGAACGTTTTATACATGTTTTAAATGATTTAAACTGTATACATATTTTATATATATGAATATGTTGGGTATGACATGGGTAGATGAATGATGAGAGATATAAGATGATAAGAGTATACATTGGCAGCTATAGACTTAATGCCTATAGGACGAACACCGGTAGCTATGGACTTAGTACCTGTTAGACGGTGGTAGCTATGGATTTAGTACCTATTAGGAATTGGTAGCTATGGACTTATACCTATTAGTCAGACGCTGGTAGCTATGGATTTAGTACCTGTTAGGAATTGGTAGCTATGGACTTAGTACCTATTAGTTAGACGCTGGTAGCAATGGATTTAGTACCTATTAGGAATTGGTAGCTATGGACTTAGTACCTATGAGTTAGACGCTGGTAGCTATGGATTTAGTACCTATTAGGAATTGGTAGCTATGGACTTAGTACCTATTAGTTAGACGCTGGTAGCTATGGATTTAGTACCTGTTAGGAACTGGTAGCTATTGACTTAGTACCTGTTAGGAATTGGTAGTTATGGACTTAGTGTTGGAATAGTGTCTAAGGATGCAACTATATTAGGCAAGTATTTGACCCGGTTGTGCATGGTCCTTTTGGGTTGCCTTCACCATAGCAACTTGATAGGATGATTTATTAAGAGAGAATAAATATTATTAATATATTATGAGAATGATATAAAGAATAATAATATTGTTATTTGATTAATATAAGTCATAGAATTAATTAGAATTAATTTGGTGACTTAAAGAGATTAATTAAATAAGAGGGTATAAACTGTCAATTGTTTGATAGTTAAACTTTAGACTGTAAATCCATATTGATAGGGATTGGACGGATTCTAGAAGCTAGGGATAGCTTCAAATCGTCTAAGGCTATCTAAGGAATGGATTTGGATAGCTTTAAGAGAAGATTATCCAATTAGGGTTAAGGTTGTAACCCTTAAGGAGTCTACAAGTATAAATAGACCCTATGGCAAAGGGAAATCGACACTTCATAAAAAGTATAGAACCCCTAGCCGATTTCCTCCCCTCTCCTCTCTCCCAAATCATCCTCCTTGCTATTTGGTGTTTGTAAGCCATTAGAGGAGTGACAATTGTGACTCTAGAAGCTCCAAGAAAACAAGATCAAACACGAGATTCAAAGGTATGATTCTAGATCTGTTTTAACATTGTTCTTATTCCTAATTAGACATTAGAAGTCTTGGATTCAAAGCATGTTTAATTAGAAAGCCTAGATCCAAGCATTAGGGTTTTGCATGCGCACATAGGAAAGTTCTTAAGGCTAAAACCCATCAGTGGTATTAGAGCCTAGCTTGGTTTTCATTAAATTGTTGCTTATTTGTTTGAAACTTAATTGCAAAATTCGATTTTTGTGTTTCTGAGTCATGGAATCGGCGAGTTCCATAGTGGACTCGGCGAGTTGGCCTGACTCGGCGAGTCACTTGGTGCACTCGGCGAGTCCAAGCGTCAGGAATGGCCAGATTCGGGATTTCTTCATGATTATCTTATGGAAACTTACCTTAATCATATTAGATCAACCCTAATCCGATTTTTTGATATATATGACTATAATCTTGATCTAATTAAAGATATTTATCAACTAATAAAATATTTAATTTCCTTATATGATAATTAATTAATTATTTTGATTATTTTGGTAATTATCTTGAAAGAAATCTTGAATAAATCAAATATAGATAATTAGGAAATTAATTGTTAATTGAAATTATTTGTTATTTGATCCTCCATGTTTTAAATGTTTAAAACTTGTCCTCAAGTTTTGAAATTTATATTTTGTGATTAAAAGTTTTAATTTAGACAATTTAAATTTCAAACCCTAGTTTTTAAAAGGTTTAAAATACAACCCTATACTAATATAATATTACAAGAATAATATATATATATATATATATATATATATATATATATATATATGTATAACTAAAATGCTAGTCTTACCGTTAGTAGGCCTCATTCACGAAGCCGATCTATAAGGTGGGTATAAGGTTGCGGCCTATAAAATGGCGCTTAATGGGTGTACACTCACACCCACCGCTTGCTTGATCGGTGGAGGGTCGTTAGCCGAACGGGTAGGATAGGGCAACCTCATCCTCTCATTAAAAGTATAATAAGTAATACAAAGTAACTACACATTTTTTAAAATTTCCTAATCTTAGTTACTTTAGGAAAAGTGAATTGATGCAATCCCATGAAATTACACTTTGCACCCTTACTAAGAAGTTAGTGGAGCGTGTGTGGTTTATCGGCACACTAATTGCTTCTAAGCAAAGGTGGCAAAGGGTGATTCATTGTATATCATAGTTCGATGGAGCATGTGTGGTTTACCGGCACATCGAATAGGTGATCGTTACAATGAAGGCACCATGTGAATTTGCATGGTAATTCACACCCGCTTTGTGATCCTCGGTATCCCAGTCACAAACAAGAGGGGCATATCGAGATTTAAACATGCCATTGAATAGTTTCAATGAATCTCATCCGATCCTAGGAATTCTCAATACATTTAGGACTAATGGTTAGGTTTTATGGTGGAGATTTAGTGAATCGTCATTCACTTACCTTCAATTTATTTGCATGTTAGATTACGACATCCCTTTTCTAATATGTAAATGTTGTTGTTGGATCCTAGCCCTAATTTTTTCTTATTGGGTGATAATTAGGGATTCATATTCTAATCTATCTTTGTCCTTTTCTATTTGTAGATGTCGAACGCAAACAACGCTGCTGGTAGTTCTTTCACGTTGATGAGCCTTTGCCAAAAGGTCACCTTCGATGGAACGAACTTTAGCGAATGGATAAGATACATTCGCACCATTGCTCGCTATGAGGATAAGGAGTATGTCCTCGATGAGAAGCTCGAGAAGATCAACCCTGAAATCGCTACTCTGGCTGAAATTACTGCTTTTGAAACTCATGAGCGAGATGCAACGAAGGTACATTGCATCATGATAGCCACCATGAACTTCGAATTCCAAAAGTCCTACGAGGACATGTACCCGTACGAGATGCATCAAGACTTATTGGAGAGATACCACCAGAATGCGAGACAAGAGCGTTATGAGATTTTCACTAACATGATTTCCGCTAAGATGGGTCATGGAGAATCTCTTACCGTGCACATACAAAAGATGCAAAGGTATGTCGACCGCCTTCGCAAGTTAAATGTTGACTTTAGGGAAGACTTGGCGATCGACATGGTGCTTCACTCTTTGCCTCCGATGTACAATCAATTTAGGATGACCTACCACATGAACAAAGAGGAGGTCACCCTAAGTAAACTCCAAGGTCTCTTGAGGGTCGCTGAGAGCAACTTCAAAGACAAGTCTGTTGCACCAACTCCCAATCCACCCGCTGCTCCTGTCTTGGCTATTGGTCAAGGAAAGGGAAAGAAGAGGAAGGCCTCTTCTAAGAACTATCGCAAGGTTAAAGCCCGAGATGGTGCCTCTTCTAGTGGGACCAAAGTTGATCCCGCTAAGCCCTGCCCTAACCCGAAGGAGGCAGAGTACCACCACTGCCACAAGATAGGACATTGGAAGAGAAGCTGCCCAGAGTACCTGCAAGCCATCAAGGAAGGAAAGATCAAGCCATCTTTCGCAGGTATATACACAATTAAATCTAACAATTCTAATCATGCTATTTCTTGGGTTCTTGATACCAGTTGTGGTTACCACATTTGTTCTTATGTGCAGGGACTAAGAAGAAGTAGGGATGTGGAACAAGGAAGGATCAATCTAATCATAGGGAACAGAAGATCGTCGCCTGTAACCAAGATTGGAGTGTATTCTTTAGTGCTTAGGAATAATTTATGTTTAGATTTGAACAATTGTTGCTATTCGCCAGAAATGGCTAGAAACATCATTTCATTTCATGGTTTGTTTAGACAAGGTTTTAGATTTTCTTTTAATAATGAGAATGGTTCTATTTTGGCTTATCTAAATGGTGTCTTTTACTTTGAAGCTATACCATGTAACGGAATTTATGAAACTGTTATGATTGTTGATAACTTAGGAAATGATGTTTTAAACATAGATTCTTCCACTAGCATGGATAAAGCATCCTTGTGGCATTGTCGTCTTGGACATGTCAACAAGAAACGCATAGCCCAACTCCAAATGGATGGAGTGTTGGAGTCATTCGACCTTAGGGAAGATGACACGTGCGAGTCTTGTTTGCTTGGAAAGATGACTAAATCACCCTTCACGAGTACGTGTGAAAGGGGTGAGAGTCTATTGGACCTAATACGTACCGATGTATGCGGACCATTTAGATCAACCACGAAGGATGGGAACCGCTTCTACGTGACCTTTCCCGATGATTATAGTAGATATGGGTATATCTATTTAATCAAGCAAAAGTCAGAAACCTTTGAAAAGTTCAAAGAGTTCAAGAATGAAGTGGAGAATCAATTGGGCAGGAAAATCAAGATGCTTCTATCCGATCGAGGAGGAGAGTACCTAAGTCTTGAATTCCACGATTATCTCAAGGAGTGTGGAATTGTTTCACAATTGACGCCTCCTAGGACACCGCAGTTGAATGGTGTGGCAGAAAGGCGTAATCGAACCTTATTGGATATGGTTCGCTCTATGATGAGTCGTGCTTCACTACCTATCTCTTCTTGGGGGTATGCCTTAGAGACTGCCGCCCATATCCTTAACCGAGTCCCTACTAAGAAGGTTGCCAAAACACCTCACAAGATGTGGACAGGGAAAGCTCCCTCGTTGGCACATATCAAGGTTTGGGGTTGCGAGGCTTTCGTAATACGAGATACTCACGACAAGCTTGAACCTCGAAGTGAGCGATGTATTTTCATCGGCTACCCACAGACATCCTTTGGATATCTCTTCTATAGACCGAAGGACAATTTTGTCTTCGTTGCGAGGAGAGGAGTTTTCCGAGAGCAAGAACTCATAGGCCAAGGAGACAGTGGGAGGCAAATCGAGCTTGAATAAATTCAAGAGTCGATAGATGAAGGAACCTCTACTGCTGACGTTCAACCCGAGGAGGAAACTCTGGTTGAACCGATTGACGAGTCCTTACCTCTTAGACGTTCCGATAGATTTAGAGTTCATCCCCAGTTTTATGGTTTTCATACTACTACCGAAGGGGACACGTATATTAGTGATAGTACACTAATAAATCTTGATGAACCTAATAGCTATAAGGAAGCCATGGTAGGCCCGGAGTCTGCGAAATGGAAAGAGGCAATGGATAGCGAGATCCAATCCATGTATGATAACCAAGTTTGGAATTTGGTTGATAATGTGCCCGGACGTAAGACCGTTGGGTGCAAATGGATCTTCAAGAAGAAGACCGACGTGGATGGAAACGTACACATATATAAAGCGCGATTGGTTGCGAAGGGCTTTACTCAAACTCCCAGTGTTGACTATGATGACACCTTCTCACCAGTTGCGAAGATAAAATCTATTAGAGTGATGCTAGCGATTGCCGCATTTCATGATTATGAGATTTGGGAAATGGATGTCAAGACCGTTTTCCGTAAAGGGAAGTTGGCTGAGGATGTTTACATGGCTCAGCCAGAGGGGTTTGTGGATCCGAAGCATCTGAATAGAGTGTGTAAGCTTGAGAAGTCCATTTATGGACTTAAGCAAGCGTCTCGCAGATGGAATCTTTGCTTCGATGAAAAAGTCAAAGATTTTGGATTTGTACGAAGTGAAGATGAATCATGTGTATATGTCAAAGCCAGTGGGAGTATAGTTAGCTTCCTCGTTCTATATGTCGATGACATATTACTCATAGGAAACGACATCCCGACTCTGCAGGAAGTTAAGTCCTGGCTCGGGAAGTGCTTCGCTATGAAGGACCTCGGAGAGGCTTCTTACATTTTGGGAATAAGGATAGTAAGAGAAAGAAGTAAGAAACTAATTGGACTTAGTCAGAACACTTACTTAGAGAAGGTACTAAAACGTTTTAGTATGGAAAACTCGAAGAAGGGAGAATTACCGATACAAAGTAATGCCAAGTTGAGTAAGACTCAAAGTCCGAGTACCGAAGATGAAATAGCAGAAATGAGCCGAGTACCATACGCTTCCGCAGTTGGCTCAATCATGTACGCTATGACTTGTACTCGCCCTGATGTAGCCTTCGCTTTGAGCATGGTTAGCAGATATCAAGGGAATCCTGGCAGAGCACATTGGATTGCGGTGAAGAATATCCTTAAGTACCTTTGGAGGATGAAGCAATGGTTCTTAGTCCTCGGAGGGAGTGATGACTTGAAGGTGCGAGGGTATAGTGACGCCAGTTTTCAGACCGACAGGGACAACTACCGTTCGCAGTCGGGCTGGGTCTTTACCCTACATAGAGGAGCAGTGACATGGAAAAGTTCCAAGCAGGAAACCGTAGCTGATTCAACGTGCGAATCAGAGTACATTGCAGCGAGCGAAGCGTCGAAGGAGGCAATATGGCTGAAGAACTTCATCGGTGATCTTGGAGTTGTACCCGCCATAAAGGAGCCCATGGAGATTTTCTGTGATAACGAAGGAGCGGTTGCCTTGACCATGGAACCGAGGGATCATGGTAGATCACGACATATCGACAGAAAATATCACATCATTAGACATCGTGTAGAAGAAGGACAACTCGTAGTGAAGAGGATATCATCAGAAGATAACCCAGCAGATTCACTTACGAAGGGACTGAGTAGGGTTAAGCACTTGCAGCATGCTAGGAGTATTGGGTTGAAGGATGATATTAGCATAGATTAGATAGTATTAGAAACGTGTAATAGATAAATGTAACTAACATTTGATGATTAAATAAAGGAGTTTTATTTATGAGTATTGTTACTATCTTATGTTAATTGTTTAACTATTGTTTCATTTTGCATGTTTTGACTTCCAGAATAATTGAGTTTGTTAAGAAAAATCGAATTGTTCAAATTGTCCACAATCGTTCATATGTTGGAAGTAGATATGAATGAAGATTGTCATGAATTGGTGTGTAGATTTTCTAAATGGTATTAGACATAGCTAAAGTTTGCTGCAACGTTCGTGAGTGCTTATGAACTAGTTTTGAGCATTGGAACAAACCCGCGCTTGCTGGAATCACTTTATGGAATGTGATAAAAGGGGTGATCGCAAGACGATAATATCATATAGTCTTAAAACCAAGATATATGGTTTGTTATTTGTTAATTGATTGTACATTGATAATGCGAAAACACATCAGTAACTCGGTGTTATAAAACGCATTGTTGTGTATAGTTGGTTGATGAATAAGTAAATGCATATAAGTCGAAGTTTATCTGTAACTTTTATCCTAAGAAGGTAAAAGCGATATCTCGGCCGCTCGATGATTTGATTTGACTTATGTGTCGGGCCCGGTCAGAACTGAATTGATGTGTTCGATTAAGTTCTATGTCGAATAAATCAGAGATCGAGAAACCTAAATGCTTGACTAACCGTTCCATAGGATTGTCAGCATGATATCTAACAGAGGACTGTACGATCCCTTATCTAAAGGACAAGATTGATGAGATCAGAGTTTGACAGCATCTTTGAGAGCTACGATTGCAAACCGAATTGTACTTGTGCATATAGTTAGTAGACTTATCCAAGTGGGAGACTGTTGGAATAGTGTCTAAGGCTGCAACTATATTAGGCAAGTATTTGACCCGGTTGTGCATGGTCCTTTTGGGTTGCCTTCACCATAGCAACTTGATAGGATGATTTATTAAGAGAGAATAAATATTATTAATATATTATGAGAATGATATAAAGAATAATAATATTGTTATTTGATTAATATAAGTCATAGAATTAATTAGAATTAATTTGGTGACTTAAAGAGATTAATTAAATAAGATGGTATAAACTGTCAGTTGTTTGATAGTTAAACTTTAGACTGTAAATCCATATTGATAGGGATTGGACGGATTCTAGAAGCTAGGGATAGCTTCAAATCGTCCAAGGATATCTAAGGAATGGATTTGGATAGCTTTAAGAGAAGATTATCCAATTAGGGTTAAGGTTGTAACCCTTAAGGAGTCTACAAGTATAAATAGACCCTATGGCAAAGGGAAATCGACACTTCATAAAAAGTATAGAATCCCTGGCCGATTTCCTCCCCTCGCCTCTCTCCCAAATCATCCTCCTTGCTATTTGGTGTTTGTAAGCCATTAGAGGAGTGACAATTGTGACTCTAGAAGCTCCAAGACAACAGGATTAAACAAGAGATTCAAAGGTATGATTCTAGATCTGTTTTAACATTTTTCTTATTCCTAATTAGACATTAGAAGTCTTGGATTCAAAGCATGTGTAATTAGAAAGCCTAGATCCAAGCATTAGGGTTTTGAATGCGTACATAGGAAAGTTCTTATGGCTGAAACCCATCACTTAGTACCTATTAGATAAACACTGGTAGCTATGGATTTAGTACCCGATGAGTAGACTATAGCAGCTATGGATTTAGTGCCAGTCCTATAACCTTGGAAGTAAGGGACTTCGGAATAAATGAATGCAGGATAGATGACTCTTAGGTTAAATCGTTAAGAGTAAAGAAGATAATGGGGATGGGTAATTGGGTTGATTGTTTAAACATAATAATTATATTATTGTGGGTTGAAAACCCTATGTACTCACCAGGTTTCCCAACCTGACCCACTCAGTTTATTTATATCACAGGTGTTGATATGAAGTCACATTACACTGAGAGATTAAAGAGATGTAGATCACTAGTGTAAATAAATGTAAGTTTTGTTTATGCTTATGTTTCTGTATTGACAATGACATCCCAAATATTTTAAAATGAATAAAATACGTTTCTTCGGAAATGTTTTAATAACGTATTTATCGTGTTTTTCTAGGAACAAATTCCGCAACATTGATATGAAAAGAAGTACTCTGATTTTTATAAAGCATAAACAAAATCGGTCTTTTCTGGCCATGAAAATTGGGGATGTCACAGTTGGTATCAGAGCATTAATTTAAGCGAACTAGGAAGATGAATTTATTTCTAGACTTAAACTTAGAATGCTAAGCAATGATTGTGAGGAGCGTGTCTAAAATATGTTAGGTAGTACACCTAAATTGACACAAGCACTAGTTTATTTTAGGAATGATGCCTAAAATGCTTTTATGTGCTAAATGTTTTGTGTGATAGCTATATTGATGCTATTATTTGTTCGGATCTATGGTCTGTTGCCGACCGGATCTGGAAACCTTATGTGTTTAGGATTCTAAGCGTATGAATACGATATTAGAACTAGCATGTAAACGTTTCGGGGTGATAAGGATATTTATACGTTTATCGTGATTAATGCTTTCTTATCTTAAATTCTCGCTTGGTACACCGAACGTCTGCTCGGGTGTACGAAAGGTCACGGTGAAGACATGTAGGGAATTAAGTAAATGGAAGAAATGAAAAGGCTTATGATAGTGAATGACACCTATCGGAAGATATAGTAAGAGTGGTATCTTGCCTTTTGAAAGTCTTATAAGATAACAATACATTTAGAGGAGTACGGTACGTCTGAAGTACACCTTCGATTGGCAGGATGATGGAACGATTGGTGAAATCCTTGAAGTTGTCTCATCGTCTGGTATTTCCATCACCAATCGAGTTGAAGTAGAGTTGATGATTAAAGATTGAGCAATGAAGAAATCCTAGTAGAGTCTAGGGAAATTGTTTATGATTATTTGGACACATTCGTATGTGTTAAATTGTTTTGTGATTTTCTTGTATGGTGACTTGGTCGATTACGGGACAATACTTGGGACGAGTATGAGTATGTGTGAAAGGTAGTAGATGCATATACTACCGAAAGCACATGACTCACGCTTGGATCAGGGAAAGTCACAAGGTTACCAAGAAGCTAGTAAATGATTTCGTTTTATTCAAGTATGTCGTTACCATTGTTTTGGTAATGACTAAGAATATTGTTGATATTCTGACCCTAGTGGTCATATCGAATCGAGTCCGACTACAATAAGTATGTTACGTGGTTTAGAGAACCAAGTTCGATGTAGCACTCAACTTAAACCAAACGATTGAAATCAAATCGATCAATAGAAGTATCGCGCTCATTGTAAAAGAAGTTGGTAGCTAGAAATACCTAATGTTAAAGTGTGATTATATCACATTAGAACATGAAGGAAGGCATAGTCTGTTTTAGAATTTAACTCTAAAAGACCTGAGTCTAAGCGTTGCAACATACGATGATAGGTCATTAGAATATGACACATCGATCCATAGTAGTAATAAAAGAACACATCTCAAGTCCGTACCAAGTAAGGATCGAGATTGTGACTTGAAGGTCATAATTGGGAGTCTAGCCTGAGGTAGAGAGCAGGTGTACGATCAAGTACTGCTTACAGTCAATAAGTCTAAGAGATAGACTTGAAGGAATATAGAAGTTATAATTATTACCTAGGATGAAGAGATGACGTATGGAGTCATTATATGAGCCCTGTTTCGTTGATGATTCCGGGACGTAATCATCCTAAGGGGGAGATAATTGTAACGCCTGCAAATCCGGGCTAGTCAATTTAGAGGCAAAAGGGGTCGAAAACGATTTTTCGACAAAAGATTATTTAGAATAAACAATCTTAACCAAGTTGTATAATATGTCACAAGGTTTCCGTACATATAAAGAACGCCAAAATCCGAGTTATAACGAAGAAGTTATGACCTGTCGAAGTTTCGCGACGGAAACGACACAGCACTGGGAAGCGTAAATAGTGAATTTACGATAGAGCGAGATTTAGCCTTAGCGATCTAAACGAAAGTCGTAGAATATGTTAAACTAAGAACATCGATAAAAAGAATGCCCAAATCTGACTTCGTATGAAGAAGTTATGATTTTTAGAAGTTTCGGACTAACAGTGTACTGCCCGAAGTTCGAATACTAGATCGAGCGGTTTTTGGCCGACACGACCTAAACGGGAATCGAAGATCTCGTTAAGAGTAGCGTAACGAGAAAAAGATGGGCGAAAACGGACATCAGATGAAGAAGTTATGAGAATTTAACGGACCAATCCTGTCCCGGTCTGTTAATAATATAAAATTTAAAATCGAGCCAAAATTAGCCGACGGAGTGTTGGGCTGAAGTTTTGTTGAAGATTGCGTTATTTGGGCTCGGCTGTTTATTTATTTAGTTTATATTCCGGTTTGGGCCTGCCCAACCGTGAGTCCTTTTTGTTTATTATATAAGTATATGCTTGCATGCATATTAGGTTAATGATTGGAACGATAGATCAGAGCATAACGATAGAATTTATAGATTTCTTTAATCGTTCTTGTAACCTACCAATCCTCTACAGTTGATGTTCTTGATCGAGCTCTTCTGAGGATTTTGTTTTAATCATTCGACACGATTGATTCACTCTTGCCTTGTTCTTATTTTCGTGTTCTTGCTGTTTTTATAATTAATTACCTGTTTAAGATCTAATCGATCTTCATAGATTAAAGTTTTAATCTCATCACGGAGTCTAAACGAAAGTTGTAGAGTACGTTCCCGTCTTTACGTGGAAATAAACAACGTCAAAAATGGAGCTCGTATGCGGAAGTTATGATTTTTAGAATTCGGAGTATGAATTTGCGAAATCTGTTGCGAGGTGGTGATGTGGCTCAATCAGGGTCGTTGCTTGCTGAGCACGGAGTCGCTTCACATGATAACACGTCGCCTCGCATCAACGCCCCGCGTCCGTGGCCGGGTATGCCCAGCGTACTTCGGTTCTTATCCCTTCCGAATGCGAGACAGCTGGAGGCTCGCTGGCACGCTTATCCGAGCAGTACGCCCAGCGTAGCTGAGTCTGAACGCCCAGCGTAACCGAGGAGCTGAGCCTTATAAATGGATGTGCGAGGCTGCCATTGTTCTTCACTCCAAAACCTCTTCTTTCTCTCACTAATTTCCCTCTCTAGAGTTCCAAACCCCCCCTAAGCCCTAGGAAAAATACCTAGCACCTAAAGGAAGCCCCGAGGCTCCCGGAGTCCCGAGAAAAAGAGCCTTTCGGTTTCGAAACGCTGCTCCAATTAAGTTCCGGTTTTCGATAAAATTCGCTGTAAGTGTGCTGTGCTTACGCAATTTTTAATATAGCTTTCAAATAATTATATGAATGTTATTAGGTCGTTAAAATAATTATTTGGGATATTATTATGAGTTATATTGAGTGTCATTAACGCTTAATAATAGTCAGACTAATTAATTTGTCGCGGTTATCGTTAGACTAAACCCTAATGGTATTGGTACTAGGTTTTATCGAAGGAAAATCGTTTTGAGAGTATCGCAGCGCTGTCCAAGTGCTGAGTCATCACCTTTCAGGTGAGTGCATAGTCCCTTTCATCTTACACATAGATATGAAGTATTTTATATAAACTACGTGCTATGTGTGCTTATTGTCTGAATACTTGCTGTCTATGCTGGATGAACGTTTTATACATGTTTTAAATGACTTAAACTGTATACGTATTTTATATATACGAATATGTTGGGTATGACATGGGTAGATGAATGATGAGAGATATAAGATGATGAGAGTATACATTGGCAGCTATAGACTTAGTGCCTATGGGACGAACACCGGTAGCTATGGACTTAGTACCTGTTAGACGTTGGTAGCTATGGATTTAGTACCTATTAGGAATTGGTAGCTATGGACTTAGTACCTATTAGTCAGACGCTGGTAGCTATGGATTTAGTACCTGTTAGGAATTGGTAGCTATGGACTTAGTACCTATTAGTTAGACGCTGGTAGCTATGGATTTAGTACCTATTAGGAATTGGTAGCTATGGACTTAGTACCTATTAGTTAGACGCTCGTAGCTATGGATTTAGTACCTATTAGGAATTGGTAGCTATGGACTTAGTACATATTAGTTAGACGCTGGTAGCTACGGATTTAGTACCTGTTAGGAACTGGTAGCTATGGACTTAGTACTTGTTAGGAATTGGTAGTTATGGACTTAGTATCTATTAGATAAACACTGATAGCTATGGATTTAGTACCCGATGAGTAGACTATAGCAGCTATGGATTTAGTGCCAGTCCTATAACCCTGGAAGTAAGGGACTTAGGAATAAACGAATGCAGGATAGATAACTCTTTGGTTAAATCCTTAAGAGTAAAGAAGATAATGGGGATGGGTAATTGGGTTGATGGTTTAAACATAATAATTATATTATTGTGGGTTGAAAACCCTATGTACTCACCAGGTTTCCCAACCTAACCCACTCAGTTTATTTATATCACAGGTGTTGATATGAAGTCACATTACACTGAGAGATTAAAGAGATGTAGATCACTAGTGTAAATAAATGTAAGTTCTGTTTATGCTTATTTTCTGTATTGACAATGACATCCCAAATGTTTTAAAATGAATAAAATACGTTTCTTCGAAAATGTTTTAATAACGTATTTATCGTGTTTTTCTGGGAACAAATTCCGCAACATTTTTATGAAAAGAAGTACTCTAATTTTTATAAAGCATAAACAAAATCGGTCTTTTCTGGCCGTGAAAATTGGGGATGTCACATGCTTAATTTGGACACGGACTCGCCTGGGTACGCTAGGCGTAATGGGTCCAGATGCAAACCCTAATATTTGACTTGCGCACTATATAATGGATGCTAAGGCTCATTTCTCAGCATCCATATCAGTGAGTGAAACCCTAAGAGAGCCTCCCTTTGTCCTTAGCTTGAGAGTGAGTGTTTTGGAGCTAAAAGTGCCTTGGTGTTTTAGTGAAGAAGAAGGAGAGGAGCTTGTGGAGGCTAGAGCTTGAAGTGTAAGTTTGGCTCTAAGATCTACAGAGGAAGGAGGAAGGAGCTACATTTGGAGGTATAAAGTTCAAAACTTTCCTCTTCATTTTGGTTTGATGTTTCATGGACCATTTTAGGGTTAAAAGTCCCAAAGGTGGAGACTTTATGAGTGTAATGTGCTCCATGGACCTAGATCTGTCCCATTTCAGTGGTATTTGTGTTATAGATCCATAAAGTTACCATCTTGGTCGTGGATATGAGGTCATGCTTGAGTATTGAGCTTTCTAGTGTTAGGAAATAGAGTATTATGGGTGTTAGTGACTTGTCCATCCATGCAAAGGCTTAAAGTCACCGACTTTATGGATTAAGAGGGTTATAAATGGTCAGATCTAGAAGTTGGATTTGGGTCTTAACTGATTAAGACCCCAAAATGCTTAGAGTCTGAAACTGGGAGTTACGCAGGGCGTAATCCCAGTACGCGCGACGTAAGGGGTCGCACACCCTATTTTCTATGAAAACACCGGGTATGCCCAGCGTACATGTGTGGTACGCACAATGTAACTCGGGGAGTTGACTTTTGTTGACTTTTAGGGTTTGGTCAACTTTAGGGCCTTTGAGCCATGAGAGGGGTAAAATGGTCTTTTACCCTTCTGAGAGTGCTACGAGAGGGAATAGCATAGCGTTAAGGGATGTACTGATTTTGAGTGTTTAATTCTTTTGATTAGATGGAGGCTAGATCTGATTTTACAGAGTTCGAGATTTTACCGAGTTACCCGAGGTGAGTCTTCTCATTATACTTTACCTGGAGTGGTAATTAGAGTTATGTGACAGAGTATTTGTATGTTTTTGCATGATGTGATTGCTATGTGCCTTATGCTATGTATGTTATACAGTTTACAGAGTTAGGACCGGAAAGTCCATAGAGTTAGGGCTAGAGGGCCCACAGAGTTATGGGACTGGAGGGTCCCACTGAGACACATTGACCAGAGGGTCAAGCAGAGGTATAGCCTCGAGTGGCTAATATGTGTTGTGTGTGGTACTTTGGGGAACTCACTAAGCATTTATGCTTATAGTGTTGTGCTTTGTGTTTCAGGTACCAGTGAGGATCGTGTGACAACCCGAAATTTCCATTTTGTACGAACATTATCTATTCAATAGAAGCTAGTCCAGTTTCAGTGAATTTCATACTTTTCCGAATAAGTTTGTGTACATTAGGGTCTACATTTAAGGAGTTATCAGGGGAGTGGATGCTCATGGGTTTGTGAAAATTGAGCCTTTCAAAACTTCATAATGTTAGAATCAAATTCCGGAATAAAAATATTTTCTGCCAAAATATTTCAGGACTATAAATAGATTTCTGAATTAAATTAATTCATTATTCACATTTCGAACTAGAGAAAAGCCATTTTCTCTCTCACGGATCTTCGGGTTTTCATCCCAAATCATGAGTCTGCTTTCCTAGATGTGTTTTAATACTAGTTATATGCTTGATAACATTATTTACATGTCTAAAATGCAAGATCCAGGAGTTTACCGCCCAAGAACGTTCTTAGGGAGTAAACTCCAAAACGAAGCCTAAAAGCTATCTAGTACCTTTTCCTTGTTAGATAACTAGTTAAGGACTTTATGTATGAACATTTGAGGCTAAAACACAATCAAGATCACCTAGTTTTAGGAGTTTACGGCCAAGGATATGCTCTTGGGCCGTAAACACCTTTTTCAAGGGCTTAGAGTGCCCTAAACACCCCTAAGGCTTTAAGACAATTACCCTCTAATACTTGTGACTTGAATGGGGAGTAAATTACATCAAAATCATCCCTTAAAGGGAGTTTACGGCCAAGGAACATCTCTTGGGCCGTAAACTCCAAGTAAAGGCACAAAGGTGTGCCTTTAGTCCCCTTTAGCCTTAAACAATAACCTAGAAGCTATCCTTTATGTGCATGTGGCTTAAAAGAATTAAAACAAACACCCCATAGGATTTTACGGCCGTAAACTCTAGGGGTTATGGTCTTTAGGCCGTAAACTCCTCAAAGGAGCATTCTAAGGCCTTAAACTACCTAAAGGATTAAACCAACAATGCTAGGCTTATTCTAGAATTCATTTAACACTTCAAAACACCCAAAACCACCAAGTCAAGAGTTCACGGCCGTAAACTCAAGGGTTTACGACCGTAAACTCCAAAGGTGGGGTTTGTTGGGTGGTAAACTCTTATTCAAGGTCTTTTGGTACATTAAACCCTTTTGCCTTGTCCCGTATCGACTTAGATGCAACCCTTAGGACCTATAACACTTATACAAAGTGTTTACATGTTCCTGAGTGTCCCAACTTATTTCATTAAGTTATTATTTGGCTAATTAGTTATATATATGCTCATTATATGATAACTAGGCTCGTGCGTGTAAACAAGTCTGAGTTTGCCACCTAGCACGGTATCCGACACTACAATCCAATCAGCTCACCACAAGTGAGTTCATACCCCTTTAAATTAACCTTTGAAATACTTTAAATGTTTTAAATACTTTATGGGGGGGGGGGGAATACAAGTTCAATACTTATAGTTATTGCTTCAATCACATGTGATTGCATTAAATCACATGTGATTAATAACTAGAAAACCAATGATTTTATCACTGTTCAAACTGTTTATCAAACTGCTTTACTTTGAAATGTTTTACAAACTCTTTTAATTACCAAATACTTTTATTTAAACTTTGTTATACTTCTTATAAATTGCATGCCAATATATGTATAGATATATAAGAAATGTTTCAAGGGTTTAGGAAGGCCATCTGCCCTATTTCCTTTTTCTCGATTTGGATGTGGTCTGGTGGGATTTCGGGTGACCATCCGAAGGTCGTTTCAATATTAGTTATATATCAATTATACATATATAGACATAAAAGTACTTCCATATTCATGCGTACTATACACATTACTAGTAAGTTACCATCAGGGTAACACAGGATCATACTACTACAACTGTTAGATCAATGAGTCAGTTCATTCATGCGTCTATACATTACATATACAACAATACTAGGAGGAGAACATATACAACTATACTAGGAGGAGAACATATACAACTATACTAGGAAGAGAACATATACAACTATACTAGGAGGAGAACATATACAACTATACTAGAACGAGAAACATTACATTACATATACTAGAATACTTAAATTACTGTGATTTAAATTGGAGCATGACTTAAATGTCATAACTCGAGTTGTGGCCAGAGTCTCTTGGAGGGAGAGCGTGAGTTTACATATAGATCTATGCTGGATTGACAATCCTACACCTTGCTGCTAGCTACAGCCGGACCTGCAGGTCTGTGGGTGCCAAACGTCATTTCGTTATTACGACCGTTCATTATGTCGTTGTTACTAGTCGATAGTATGGTGCAATTTATCACATAATGCCTTAATATAAAATCTGGTTTAAGGTAGTTAGTACAGCAGTAGTTCCTATAATACAAAACTACAGTACTACAATGATTTACCCTTTACATATTTTTAGTGATAACCTCACTTAAACATTAATGTACAAACTATATTTTATTAAACGATAGTTACACTTGGGAAATTACACACTTTTACAACAAACGAGCATACAAAACAGTTAAGCCTTTGTAGAAGGCTACTTTAATAGAAAATATAGGTTTTTCTGAGAGATTCAAACTTTTACAAACACTTACATACATTTTACAAACTTATACTTGAGACACGTTCAAAAGTTTTTGATAACAAACACCGACACTAAAATACTTATGAACTCACCAACTTAATGCTGATAAACTCTTTCAAAATAACTTGTATTCTTAGGTCATCAGTAGATAGGTACCGATGCCAGCTTTTGAGAAGGTGGAGCGCATTCAAGACTCATCATATTATTTTGATTTACATTATATTTTTGGTGTCTAAGACTATACAGAACACGCTTGTATTAAAATTATATATTTAATGCAATGGATGATGTTGTTTGCTTATTTACATTTACTGTGTTGTGATACTTTACATGACGTCCTCCGCCCCAGAACGTTTCCGCCGTTCTTGGTTTTGGGGTGTGACAGATCGCGGGAAGGCGCCGGCTTGATCAGTACACACACGAGGAGTTTTTATATTATGATCTTGGGATGTGATGTTATGATTTAACTATGTGATACAATGGTGTTTTTATAACAATTATGAATGAAAAGACGTTTTATAGAATGTGAAAAATTATTTGAAAATTTCGGTGTTACAATTTGGGATCAGAGCCTTGGTTTGAGGGATTCGGGTACACCTGCGGGCGTATCAGAACTCAAACTGAGGATTTGAGAGATTTTCAAAATAAAATTTAGAAAGTTTTCTCAAGAGTAGAAAGTTTTTGAAAGAGCAGAGCAGAGCAGTGTGTACGATCATCCGGTGTCCAAACTGTGATTACCCAAAATACCCATACATTATGAGTTATGAGATATGTTATGATATGATATGCATGCTAGAATAGGCTAGGTATTCTTATTAGAACTAGAGTGGCCTGATTTGTGGTGCCTTAGCCTAGGGATTTTGCTGCTAGGAGATGCTTGAGAGTGAATAGATAGCAGCGAGGAGCTTTTGAGAGATCTGCTAGAGAGTAGACTATGCATAGAGAGAGAATAGAGTACTTGGGATTTGGACTCCTAGGAGGAAGGCTTGGGGTGAATATTGGTGCGGTGTGGACGGTAGTATTGGGCCCGTACTACCGAAGAGATCGGATAAGTGCGCAACCCAAGTAAGAATCCTTAGGGTACCAGAGACCAAGTAGGATTGGGATATCGAGTGTGTGTACACTCGAGTGAGTCTCTGATATCTTGTGTTGTATTTCAGAGAGACATCATGGTGCGGACACACCACAGGCCAGGGACTAGTGACGGGGGTGTGAGCGATGAGGAGCTTCGCCAGATGATTCATGATGAGGTGGCTGCTGCCATCCGCACTGAGATTCCAGAGATGTTCAGGTCTATCAAGAGCACCCTGAGCGAGACTTTTGATGAGCATTATGCTGCTCTTACTGATGCTGCTGTTGCTGCAGCCATTGAGGCCGTTGCTGCTGCCAGGCCGCAGGGGGGTGACGCGTTGCTGTACCGGGAGTTCAACAACACGAAGCCACCAGAGTTTGATGGGACTCAGGATCCGATAGCCGCGATGAGGTGGATCTCCGACATTAAGGGGTGCTTCTACACATGTTCATGTCCGGAGCATCAGAGAGTTCGGTTCGTGCTGAACCAGCTCTGCTTGGGGATGAAGGATTTGTGGAAGTTTATCACAGCGCACTATTCTTCTGCAAAGCTTGCTGCGGTCACCTGGGAGAGGTTCACCTCTATGTTTCGTGAGGAGTACGTTCCCCTGGTGTAAAGGGAGCGTTTGGCCCAGGAGTTCTTGACCCTCAAGTAGGGTACTGAGTCTGTTACTGTGATCACCAGGATGTTTCATGAGAAGACGATGTTTTGCCCTAAGCACGTGTCTCTTGGAGGGAGAGCATGAGTTTGCGTATAGATCTATGCTGGATTGACAATCCTACACCTTGCTGCTAGCTACAGCCGGACCTGCAGGTCTACGGGTGCCAAACGTCATTTCGTTATTACGACCATTCATTATGTCGTTGTTACTAGTCGATAGTATGGTGCAATTTATCACATAATGCCTTAATATAAAATCTGGTTTAAGGTAGTTAGTACAACAGTAGTTCCTATAATACAAAACTACAGTACTACAATGATTTACCCTTTACATATTTTTAGTGATAACCTCACTTGAACATTAATGTACAAACTATATTTTATTAAACGATAGTTACACTTGGGAAATTACACACTTTTACAACAAACGAGCATACAAAACAGTTAAGCCTTGGGTAGAAGGATACTTTAATAGAAAATATAGGTTTTTCTGAGAGATTCAAACTTTTACAAACACTTACATACATTTTACAAACTTATACTTGAGACACGTTCAAACGTTTTTGATAACAAACACCGACACTAAAATATTTATGAACTCACCAGCTTAATGCTGATAAACTCTTTCAAAATAACTTGTATTCTCAGGTCATCAGTAGACAGGTACCGATGCCAGCTTTTGAGAAGGTGGAGCGCATTCAAGACTCATCATATTATTTTTATTTACATTATATTTTTGGTGTCTAAGACTGTACAGAACACGCTTGTATTAAAATTATATATTTAATGCAATGGATGATGTTGTTTGCTTATTTACATTTACTGTGTTGTGATACTTTACATGACGTCCTCCGCCCCAGAACGTTTCCGCCGTTCTTGGTTTTGGGGTGTGACAGATTGGTATCAGAGCATTGTTTATAGTGAATCAAGTATATCAACCCATAAAAGATATACTAAACTATAAACCCATTAGGGATTAAAACACTCTGACCAAGAGTCTATACTTTAAATATTAAAATATTTAATTAAGTATACTAGTCTGCATTCATACAAAAATCAGTGTCACAATGACAAGAACAAAAGTATTACGATTGTTAAATATCACAAGTGAGCTCGGGGATGTATGGTCAGTCCTGGGAATTGCATAGCCTGATCAACTATGCTGGTCCAAGGAGTGATTAGCATATGCCCTAGAATGATTGTGATGTGTTGACAAGTCTAAAAACTTACCAACAATACCACAAGAAGATCAGTAGAACTTAAACTTAAAATACTATAGGTGTATTTTGTACTACTAGTTACATGTATACTATATTCTTATACCTCTCTTCTCACATAGATTTAAATGGTTGGATTCCATCACGGCGACCCGTACTTCCCAAATGAAGGCAATGCCGGGTGGATCGATGAAGAGCCCGAAGATGAGCATCCAATCCCTTTGGATGATCACCTCGCAGAAGGCTTTTCTGATGGATCTGACTCCGAGCCTGAAGTCAACAACCTACCGCGAGTAGGTCAAGCCCCGAACAACAACCCCTGACCAGCTTTTCCAGGTCCTACTCCCTTGTGGGCAAACAACTTGAATCGCTGGAGTGATGAACAGGGTCAACCCTTACCATACTTTGGGGACCGAAGTTTTTATAACGTCAGCGAAGGTGGCTCTGCTGACCGAGCTCTGCCTGTCATTATCCGCAGAATAGCTCGTAATGTTGAGCAACGTTGAGCAGCCATCGACCGGGTCATGGAGATTGATGCCAACTCAGGTGTCAACACAGTCCGCATCCGCCGTCTTGAAGAAGACATGGAACGGACCCGGAGAACCAATGAAACCCTGCAGCAACAGTTGGCTGCCTCACGAGCTGAAGTCTTGGAACTTCGAGCCCGCCAGAGGGCTCAGGATCGACACCTTCAAGAGGTGTTTCGTCAAGTGTCAGACCTCAGGGCTCGCCCGAGGAATTCCCATCGCCGTTAGATGATGTCTAGTGCATCTCTGTCTTTTGGTTAAGGAATAGCCTTTAACATCTGTGCTCTAAGAAGCACTTGTCTGTAAAATATTCCTAACTTTCAGTACTCTAATTAGGAATCTAAGAACTGTCAAACTTATCTGTTTGGTATGATGTAAGACCTACTGTTAGGTCGATTTTCCATGAACTTATTACATCAATAATACCAGTATTATTGAAATCTATCTAATCTATGGGAAAAATCTGTACACTTGTTCTTTCCTACTAATATTCCTTATTGTGCTTTCAAACACTCATTCAATTGTTGGGCTATGGTTAGTTAGTCCATGTGTCACTCTCGCATTGCTTACAAATTGATTCTTACCATTTTTCTTATCTTTATAAACTTATAGCTGAAAGATGCCTCCTCGCAAATCTTCCAGGAATAACCCTGCACCACCACCTCCTCCGCCTCCGGTCATTGATACTGCAGCCCTGAATGCTGCCGTAGCTGCAGCAGTGGCGACTGCCATGGCTCAGTATCACTCCTCTGATGCCAGGAGAGGTGGAACTCCTATGGAATCAACCCCGGTTGAAACCCCTGTGCGCTCGAGAGAGTGCTCCTACAAGGATTTCACCAATTGCAAGCCGAAGCCTTTCTATGGCACCGGCGGAGTCATTGCCCTCTCGCAATGGTTCGAGAAGACTGAATTAGTCTTCGAAATCTGTTCATGCCCTGCTGCGAGCAAAGTCAAATATGCCGCATGCACCTTTGAGGGAAAGGCCCTGATGTGGTGGAACAGCCACGTGAAAGCTCTAACCCTCGTCATAGCCAACGACATAGGCTGGGAAACGATGAAAGACCTCATGATGGAGGAATACTGCCCGAGGGGCGAAGTCCAGAAATTGGAACAGGAACTTTGGAACCTGACTATGAAGGGCACCAACGTGGTCGCTTATACTGCCCGATTTAGCGAACTGGTGGCCCTCTACCCCAACTTGGTTCCCACTGAAGGGAAAAAGATCGAGAAGTACATATGGGGGCTAGTGCCTCCGTATCAGGGGAATGTCCTAGCATCGAACCCCGCTACCTTCGAAAGTGCCAAGCGATTGGCACAACGACTCATTGACCATGGAGTCAAAACCCCTGCAACCACAACAACCCTAGCCATCCCGGAACCCTCCAAACCTGCTGACAATAAGCGGAAATAATGGGATGAAAGGAAGAAGCAGCAAGCTGCCAAAAAGCAGCAAATCGTGGCAGTGCATGCCGCGGTAACCCCTACTGCTGCTACTGCTCCGGGGAAGCAGTATGCTGGAAGTTTGCCTAAGTGCAACAAATGCAACTTCCACCACAACGGCCCCTGCCGTGAAATGCAGTGCTCTAATTGCAACAGGAAAGGACACACCGTCTGTTTCTGTAAATTCCTGGGACAATCGATCACCCAAGTCCCTAGCTCTGGCGCGAGCCTGACCTGCTATGGATGTGGCGAAGCAGGCCACTTTAAGAGGGACTGCCCCAAAGCGAGGAATGCTGGAGGAGCAGGGAGGGTACTAGCTATAGGCCATGGGGAAGCAGTTGCTGACCCGACAGTGGTGACTGGTACGTTCCTCCTCGATAACTCCTATGCATGCATTCTGTTCGATAGTGGAGCGGAGCGAAGCTTCGTAAACCATAAATTTGCTCGCATGCTTAAACAACAACCACACACACTTAAGGAACTATTCACAGTAGAAATGGCTAATGGGAAAACTGAAAGTACGAATAGCATATACTTAGGTTGTACCCTAACTCTAGATAACCATTCATTCCCAATCGACCTCATGCCGGTCTCAATAAAAAGTTTCGACGTTATCATTGGCATGGATTGGTTAAGTCTTCATCGTGCCGACATCATGTGCTACGAGAAAGCAGTCCGTCTAAACCTTCCGTCTAACGAAACTCTTATAGTCTATGGCGACAAACCCGGTGCAAGTCTTCGTATTATATCAAGTATTCAAGCACAAAAGTACCTGCGTAAGGAATACCATGCATTCCTTGCTCACATCGTCGACACGAGCCTCGAAACGAAAGATCTAAAGAACATCCCAGTAGTGAGCGACTTCCCCGACATTTTCCCAGAAGAACTACCTGGGTTACCTCCGCAACGACAGGTCGAGTTCAGAATCGACTTAGTACCAGGAGCTACCCCAGTAGCCAAGTCGTCCTACCGCTTAGCACCAGCTGAGATGCAGGAACTCTCTGGTCAACTTAACGAACTGCTCAGCAAGGGCTTTATAAGACCAAGTTTCTCACCTTGGGGAGCACCGGTCTTGTTCGTTAAGAAGAAAGACAGTCTTTCCGTATGTGTATTGACTACAGAGAACTCAACAAACTGACGGTCAAAAATCGTTACCCTCTGCCTCGCATAGACGATTTATTTGACCAACTGCAAGGGGCGAACTACTTTTCCAAAATTGATCTGAGATCCGGATATCACCAGTTACGAGTACTAGAGGAGGATGTGCCAAAGATAGCCTTCCAAACTCGTTACGAGTTCGTGGTGATGCCATTCGGATTGACCAATGCACCTGCAGTCTTCATGGATCTTATGAATAGAGTATGTCGACCTTACTTGGATCAGTTCGTCATCGTTTTCGTTGACGACATCCTGATCTACTCCCGAAGTAAGGAAGAGCATGGCGATCACCTGCGACAAGTGTTAGGGACATTACGAAGGGAAAAACTATATGCGAAGTTCTCGAAATGTGAATTTTGGATCCGAAGAATCAAATTCTTAGGACACGTGGTAAGCGAAGAGGGAATCCACGTGGACCCATCCAAAATTAAGGCCATTGAGAACTGGTCAGCACCGAAGACGCCTACTGAAATTCGTCAATTTCTAGGCCTCGCTGGCTACTACCGCAGATTTATACAGAACTTCTCCCGAATAGCGAAACCTCTTACAACCCTGACCCAGAAAGGCGTGGCCTTTGACTGGGAAGAGAAACAAGAGATAGCGTTCCAAACGCTCAAACGAGCCTTGTGCACCGCGCCAATACTATCCCTCCCCGAAGGGATAGAAGACTTCATAGTCTATTGCGATGCATCGAATCAAGGGCTCGGATGTGTTCTGATGCAACGAGGTAAGGTCATCGCCTACGTCTCGAGACAGTTGAAGACACACGAGGTTAACTACACGACCCATGATCTTGAACTAGGAGCAGTGGTGTTTGCTCTGAAGATCTGGAGACATTACTTGTACGGAACGAAAAGCACTATCTTTACCGAACACAAGAGTTTACAACACATTTTCGATCAGAAGGAGTTAAACATGAGACAACGACGGTGGGTCGAGCTACTCAGTGACTACGAATGAGATATTCGTTATCATCCGGGTAAAGCCAACGTAGTAGCAGACGCCCTAAGTCGGAAGGAATATTCTGGTCGCAAAGTCAAGTCATTGTCAATAACCATCCATTCACACTTGTCTAAGCAAATTCAGGCGGCCCAACTTGAAGCCATGAAACCTGAAAATGTGACGAGTGAATCCCTTAGAGGAATGGACAAGAATTTAGAAGCCAAGGGTGACGGAGCCTTATATTTCATGAACCGGATCTGGACACCGAAACATGGTGGTTTCCGAGACTTGGTCATGACCGAGGCGCACAACACTCGGTATTCCGTCCACCCAGGTTCAGATAAGATGTATCTGGATCTTAAAAAGCTATACTGGTGGCCTAATATGAAAGCAGAGATTGCTACCTTCGTAAGTAAATGCCTTACTTGCGCAAAGGTTAAGGTCGAGTACTAGAAGCCCTTTGGTTTATTGCAACAACCAGAGATTCCAGAATGGAAGTGGGAGCGGATCACTATGGATTTCATAACCAAGTTGCCCAAGAAAACGGGTGGACTTGATACCATATGGGTCATCGTCGACAGATTGACCAATTCTGCACACTTCCTGCCTATCAAAGAAACTGACAAGATGGAGAAACTTACGAGAACATACATTAGGGAAATCGTATGGCTACATGGTGTACCTATGTCCATTATCTCCGATAGAGATAGTAGGTTCACCTCAAGATTCTGGAAATCACTACAACATTCCCTAGGAACAAGGCTGGACATGAGCACCGCTTATCATCCACAAACAGAAGGACAGAGTGAGAGGACCATCCAAACACTGGAAGATATGTTGCGAGCCTGCGTGATTGACTTTGGGAAGGCATGGGATACTCATTTACCCCTTGTCGAGTTTTCCTATATAACAGTTATCACACCAGCATCAAGGCTGCTCCATTTGAAGCTCTCTACGGCCGAAAGTGCAGATCTCCTATGTGCTGGGCTGAGGTGGGTGATACCCAATTAGCCAGGGGGCAAGCTTCCGACAGTACTCTCACCGGTCCGGAGATCATTCAGGAAACGACAGAGAAAATCATTCAGATCCGTGAACGATTGAAAGCCTCTAGAGACCGACAAAAGAGCTACGCTGATAAACGAAGAAAACCTTTAGAATTTCAGGTGGGAGATCGAGTCCTTCTCAAAGTCTCACCCTGGAATGGCTTGATACGCTTCGGAAAGCGTGGGAAGCTAAATCCAAGGTACATAGGGCCTTTCGAGATTCTTGCAAGAGTCGGCCCCGTAGCTTACAAACTCGACCTACCCGACGCACTTCGTAACGTACATTCTACATTCCACGTATCTAACTTGAAAAAGTGTCTGTCCGACGAGACTCTTGTAATCCCACTCGACGAGATCGAGATCAACGAGATACTCAACTTCGTGGAAGAACCTGTAGAGATCATGGACCGTGAGGTCAAGCAGACAAAGCAAAGCCTTATCCCCATCGTGAAGGTTTGCTGGAACGCCAAGCGAGGACCGGAATTCACTTGGGAACGCGAGGACCAAATGAAACTGAAATACCCTCGTCTTTTCACTTAATTGTTTGTAACTTCTTATTTGCTTAAATTCTAATTTCGGGACGAAATTCCTTCTAACGGGGGGATGATGTGACAACCCGAAACTTCCATTTTGTACAAACATTATCTATTCAATAGAAGCTAGTCCAGTTTTAGTGAATTTCATACTTTTCCAAGTAAGTTTGTGTACAATAGGGTCTACATTTAAGGAGTTATCAGGAGAGTGGATGCTCATGGGTTTGTGAAACTTGAGCCTTTCAAAACTTCATAATGTTAGAATCAAATTCCGGAATAAAAATATTTTTTGCCAAAATATTTCAGGACTATAAATAGATTTCTGAATTAAATTAATTCATTATTGACATTTCCAACTAGAGAAAAGCCGTTTTCTCTCTCACGGATCTTCGGGTTTTCATCCCAAATCGTGAGTCTACTTTCCTAGATGTGTTTTAATACTAGTTATATGCTTGATAACATTATTTACATGTCTAAAATGCAAGATCCGGGAGTTTACCGCCCAAGAACGTTCTTGGGGAGTAAACTCCAAAACGAAGCCTAAAAGCTATCTAGTCCCTTTTCCTTGTTAGATAACTAGTTAAGGACTTTATGTATGAACATTTGAGGCTAAAACACAATCAATATCACCTAGTTTTAGGAGTTTACGGCCAAGGATATGCTCTTGGGCCATAAACACCTGTTTCAAGGGCTTAGAGTGCCCTAAACACCCCTAAGGCTTTAAGACAATTACCCTCTAATACTTGTGACTTGAATGGGGAGTAAATTACATCAAAATCATCCCTTAAAGGGAGTTTACGGGTGCCAAACGTCATTTCGTTATTATGACCATTCATTATGTCGTTGTTACTAGTCGATAGTATGGTGCAATTTATCACATAATGCCTTATTATAAAATCCGGTTTAAGGTAGTTAGTACAGCAGTAGTTCCTACAATACAAAACTACAGTACTACAATGATTTACCCTTTACATATTTTTAGTGATAACCTCACTTAAACATTAATGTACAAACTATATTTTATTAAATGATAGTTACACTTGGGAAATTACACACTTTTACAACAAACGAGCATACAAAACAGTTAAGCCTTGGTAGAAGGCTACTTTAATAGAAAATATAGGTTTTTCTGAGAGACTCAAACTTTTACAAACACTTACATACATTTTACAAACTTATACTTGAGACACGTTCAAAAGTTTTTGATAACAAACACCGACACTAAAATACTTATGAACTCACCAGCTTAATGCTGATAAACTCTTTCAAAATAACTTGTATTCTCAGGTCACCAGTAGACAGGTACCGATGCCAGCTTTTGAGAAGGTGGAGCGCATTCAAGACTCATCATATTATTTTGATTTACATTATATTTTTGGTGTCTAAGACTGTACAGAACACGCTTGTATTAAAATTATATATTTAATGCAATGGATGATGTTGTTTGCTTATTTACATTTACTGTGTTGTGATACTTTACATGACGTCCTCCGCCCCAGAACGTTTCCGCCGTTCTTGGTTTTGGGGTGTGACAGATCGCGGGAAGGCGCCGGCTTGATCAGTACACACACGAGGAGTTTTTATATTATGATCTTGGGATGTGATGTTATGATTTAACTATGTGATACAATGGTGTTTTTATAACAATTATGAATGAAAAGACGTTTTATAGAATGTGAAAAATTATTTGAAAATTTGGGTGTTACAATTTGGGATCAGAGCCTTGGTTTGAGGGATTCGGGTACACCTGCGGGCATATCAGAACTCAAACTGAGGATTTGAGAGATTTTCAAAATAAAATTTAGAAAGTTTTCTCAAGAGTAGAAAGTTTTTGAAAGAGCAGAGCAGAGCAGTGTGTACGATCATCCGATGTCCAAACGGTGATTACCCAAAATACCCATACATTATGAGTTTTGAGATATGTTATGATATGATATGCATGCTAGAGTAGGCTAGGTATTCTTATTAGGACTAGAGTGGCCTGATTTGTGGTGCCTTAGCCTAGGGATTTTGGTGCTAGGAGATGCTTGAGAGTGAATAGATAGCAGTAAGGAGCTTTTGAGAGATCTGCTAGAGAGTAGACTATGCATAGAGAGAGAATAGAGTACTTGGGATTTGGACTCCTAGGAGGAAGACTTGGGGTGAATATTGGTGCGATGTGGACGGTAGTATTGGGCCCGTACTACCGCAGACATCGGATAAGTGCGCAACCCAAGTAAGAATCCTTAGGGTACCAGGGATCAAGTAGGATTGGGATATCGAGTGTGTGTACACTCGAGTGAGTCTTTGATATCTTGTGTTGTATTTCAGAGAGACATCATGGTGCGGACACACCACAGGCCAGGGACTAGTGACGGGGGTGTGAGCGATGAGGAGCTCCGCCAGATGATTCATGATGTGGTGGCTGCTGCCATCCGCGCTGAGATTCCAGAGATGTTCAGGTCTATCAAGAGCACCCTGATCGAGACTTTTGATGAGCATTATGCTGCACTTACTGATGTTGCTGTTGCTGCAGCCATTGAGGCCGTTGCTGCTGCCAGGCCGCAGGGGGGTGACGCGTTCCTGTACCGGGAGTTCAACAACACGAAGCCACCAGAGTTTGATGGGACTCAGGATCCGATAGCCGTGATGAGGTGGATCTCCGACATTGAGGGGTGCTTCTACACATGTTTATGTCCGGAGCATCTGAGAGTTCGGTTCGTGCTGAACCAGCTCCGCTTGGGGACGAAGGATTGGTGGAAGTTTATCACAGCGCACTATTCTTCTGCAAAGCATGCTGCGGTTACCTGGGAGAGGTTCACTGCTATGTTTCGTGAGGAGTACGTTCCCCTGGTGTAAAGGGAGCGTTTGGCCCAGGAGTTCTTGACCCTCAAGTAGGGTACTGAGTCTGTTACTGTGATCACCAGGATGTTTCATGAGAGGACGATGTTTTTCCCTAAGCACGTGTCTTTTGAGCAGGCACGTATGATTCGGTATTTGAGCATTTTGAGGAGAGACATCCACGAGTTCATAGCGAAGTTGACGTACCGGAAATTTGTCGAGCTTTAGGCAAATGCCCGAAAGAGGGAGATTGAGCTAGAGACTCAGGCCAGGGAGGAGGCGGAGTCTCAAGGGAGGGATCGGCGACCAGCATAGTCCCAGCCAGCTTCCAAGCGGGCTAAGCCCGCCGATTCGAGATCTGGGAACCAGAGGGGCCGCACTTGTGGCAAGTGCGGCAAGAGTCATGAGGGGGTGTGCAGAGTAGGGTCTTGCTACAAGTGTGGCAAGGAGGTGCATATGGCTAAGGATTGCCCCAAGGGGTTTGCAGTTTGTTTTCACTGCACCCAGACTGGACACTAGAAGGCCGAGTGTCCACAGTTACGAGGGTCAACTCAGGGAGCTTCACAAGGGTCTTTCCCTGCTGCTGTTCGAGCTTCAGAGAGTCAGCCGGTGAAGGCCGAGGCGCCGAAGGCTCGCAGGAGAGCCTTCCACTTGACAGCGGAGGAGGTCCACGTAGCACCCGATGTTGTGGCTGGTATGTATTCTTTCATATGTTTATTCTGAATTTGTGGTGTTATGCTTATATTCTGATATGGTACATTTCTTGTGTATTTTGTGCCTACTTTGGTGTTATTTGACTCGGGTGCGAGTCGGTATTTTGTGTCGTTAGCCTTTACTCAGCACATCAGTATCCGTCGTGAGGCGTTGAGTCGACCTTTGCGAGTTTCCATAGCTGACGAGAGAGCAGTTTATGCCACTGATGTGATTCGAGGATGTGTAATAGAGATATTCGGCGTTGAGTTTCTGATTAATTTAGTCCCAATTCCTATGGAAGATGTCAGTGTCATTGTGGGCATGGACTGGTTGAGCAGATTTGGAGCGATTATCGACTGCGAGCGACAGCTGGTGACCATACGAGACCCTAGTGGGGGAGTTCTTACGGTTTATAGCGAGGGTACCTATTCTAGGTCGGCATTTTGTTTAGCCGTGAAAGCGAGGCAGAGTCTACAGCAGGGCTGTAGTGGGTTTGTGGCTTATGTGGTGGATACAAGGGTAGGTGCAGAGAGACCGAGGTCGGTTGATGAGGTCCCAATAGTGCGTGAGTTCCCGGATGTTTTCCCCGAGGAGTTGCTGGGTGTGCCTCCCGAGAGGCAGGTGGAGTTCCGTATCGATTTTGTTCTGGGGGCAGCCCCTATCGCCAAGGCGCCCTATCGCCTTGCACCTCCAGAGATGCAAGATTTATCCTCGTAGCTTCAGGAGCTGCTGGGGAAGGGGTTTATTTGGCCTGGTAGCTCGCCGTGGGGAGCGCCGATCCTTTTTGTCAAGAAAAAGGATGGTCCACCCCAGATGTGCA
Source organism: Lactuca serriola (assembly GCF_051521515.1). NCBI lineage: Eukaryota > Viridiplantae > Streptophyta > Magnoliopsida > Asterales > Asteraceae > Lactuca > Lactuca serriola. The sequence continues at coordinate 797,975 of NC_136409.1, read as the reverse complement.
TTGATTACCGAGAGTTGAACAAGCTGACGGTCAAGAATCGTTACCCCTTACCGAGGATTGACGATTTGTTCGATTAGTTGCAGGGAGCATCTTGGTTTTCCAAGATTTATTTGAGGTCTGGATATCATTAGATGAGGGTGCGTGATTAGGATATCCAGAAGACAGCGTTCAGGATTTGTTACGGGCATTACGAGTTCGTGGTGATGCCTTTTGGGCTCACCAATGAACCGGCAGCGTTCATGGATCGCATGAACAGGGTGTGCAGGACGATGTTGGATCTTTCGGTGATCATGTTCATTGATGATATATTGGTGTGTTCGAGGTCCAGAGAGCAGAATGAGGAGCATTTGAGGGAGATCCTCAGAGTTCTGAGATCGGAGAGGCTTTACGCCAAATTCTCCAAGTGTGATTTCTGGTTATGGGAGGTCCAATTTCTAGGGAACCTCGTCAACCAGAATGGGATATTGGTCGATCTGGCCAAAATTGAGGCGGTGATGAGTTGGGAGGTGCTGAGATCCCCTTCAGAGATCAGGAGTTTCCTGGGGTTGGCCGGATATTATCGGAGATTCATTCAGGATTTCTCAAGTATTGCGATTCCTCTCACCAGGCCAACCCGAAAGGCCGTGGCTTTCAGTTAGGGCCCGGAGCAACAGGCCTCATTCGAGATACTTCGCCAGAGATTGTGCGAAGCCCCAGTGTTGGCCCTTCCGGAGGGAATGGAGGACTTTGTGGTATATTGTGACGCATCGACATCGGGACTGGGTGCGTTGCTAATGCAGAGAGGGCATGTGATAGCATATGCATCGAGGCAGCTGAAGCCTCATGAAACGAGGTATCCTACGCACGATCTAGATTTGGGGGCTGTGGTGTTCGCCCTCAAGATATGGCGTCACTATTTGTATGGGGTTCGGTGTGCCATATACACGGACCATAAGAGCTTGAAGTATCTGATGGATTAGCCCAACCTGAATATCCATCAGAGGAGATGGTTTGACGTGGTAAAGGATTATGAGTGTGAGATCCTGTACCACCTGTGCAAGCCTAACATGGTAGCCGATGCTTTGAATCGCAGGGCAGAGAGTGCCCCTTTGCGAGATGTTTGTATGAGGTTGACATTGATGACTCCGATGTTGGACACCATTCGGTAGGCCCAGGTGGAGGCCATGAGACCGGAGAACCGCAAGCGAGAGCGGGTGATTGGACAGATATCAGAGTTCATTGCCGATAGCCGGGGGCTTATGACCTTCTAAGGCCGGATTTGGGTGCCATTTGAGGGTGGGGCACATGCTATTTTGATGGAGGAGGCGCATAGGTCAAGGTTTTCGATCCATCCCAAGGCCACTAAGATGTATTTGGACCTGAAAAGAGATTATTGGTGGCCATGTATGAAGAGGGATGTGGCTTGGTTTGTAGAGAGGTGCTTGATGTGTTGCAGGGTTAAGGCTGAGCACCAGTGTCCGCATGGCAAGTTGCAGCAGCTTGAGGTCCCCTAGTGGAAGTGGGCACAGATTTCCATGGATTTTATCACCAAATTGTCGAGGACTGCGAGAGGCGTCGATGCAATTCGGGTGATCGTCGACCGGCTAACGAAGAGCGCTCATTTTCTTGCTATCAGTGAGAGCTCTTCCGCAGAGAGGATGACAGAAGTGTATGTGAGAGAGGTGGTATCGCAACATGGTGTGCCAGTCTCGATTGTGTCAGATCGAGATGTGTGTTTCACTTCTAGGTTCTGGAAGAAGTTCCATGAGGAGTTGGGTACTAGGTTGCATTTCAGTACTACTTACCACCCACAGACGGACAGACAAAGTGAGCGGACAATTCCGACGCTCGAGGACATGCTTCGGGCATGTGTGTTGGACTTCGGAGGGAGTTGGGACACGTATCTGCCTTTTGCTGAGTTTTCTTATAACAACAACCATCATTCGAGCATTGGTATGCCTGCCTTTTAGTTATTATATGGGAGGAGGTGTCAGACTCCCATTTGTTGGGTAGAGGTAGGACAACGAGTGATGGGTAGCATTGAGATAGTGCTTCAGACGACAGAGGAGATACATCAGGTTAGACGGAGATTGCTGATGGCCCAGAGTCACCAGAAGAGTTACACGGATAGGCGTCGATTCGAGCTCGAGTTCCAGGCTGCAGATTTTGTACTCCTGAAAGTGTCTCCTTGGAAAGGATTGATCCGATTCAGGAAAAGGGGCAAGTTGGGGCCCCAGTACATTGGACCGTTCAGGGTTATTACGAGGGTGGGAAAGTTGCCAGATTCATGATACCTTCCACGTGTCTCAGTTAAGGAAGTGTATAGGCGACGAGTCGGAAGTGGTACCATTGGAGGATATACAGGTGGACGCGGGTCTGAATTATGTTGACAGACCGATCGTGATCTTTGACCGGAAGGTAAAGGTTCTGAGGAACAAGGAGGAGCCACTGGTTCAGGTCCAGTGGTAGCATCGGAAAGGGTCCGAGCTGACTTGGGAGCCGGAGTCAGAGATACAGGAGCAGTATCCGGAGTTGTTTTCGGCATGAGACTTCGAGGGAGAAATCTGGTTCTAGTGGGGGAGAGTTGTAACATCCAGATATCCAAGTAAAGCTATTATATCCTTCCATTTTGTCAAGCGGTCGAGATTAGTCCCTTGAGAGAATTCTTGTAGCAAATGAGTACGCTGGGCGTACTGGGGAGTACGCTGCGCGTACTCATGCGCTTAATTTGGATGCGGACTCGCCTGGGTATGCTGGGCGTACCTAGGCTTACGCTGGGTGTAATGGGTCCAGATGCAAACCCTAATATTCGACTTGTGCACTATATAATGGATGATCAGGCTCATTTCTCAGCCTCCATATTAGTGAGTGAAACCCTAAGAGAGCCTCCCTTCGTCCTTAGCTTGAGAGTGTATGTTTTGGAGCTAAAAGTGCCTTGGTGTGTTAGTGAAGAAGAAGGAGAGGAGCTTGTGGAGGCTAGAGCTTGAAGTGCAAGTTTGGATATGAGATCTATAGAGGAAGGAGTTGCATTTTGTAACGACCCAATTTTTACCAAGAAATTTTTCATTTTTAATTAATCATACAAATCCCATAATCCATGAATTTCCAAACCATTTGTTTTCCAATTCACAATTATTACAATTTCATTGTACTTTTTGAAAACATCAGAGAGTCCCAAACACACAAAAAGAGAGGTAGAGTGCACGCCACGTCATCACGTCTTGCCTTTTCCCTTAGGCTCTGAAGTACCTGAAACAATCAACAACCTGTAAGCGAAATGCTTAGTGAGTTTCCCAGAGCATACCACACATACAATCCACATATCACATATCCTGTTAGCTATAAAAGCTACACACATATTGCATAAGCCATGCATACATGAAACCTGTGAGAATGCCATGGGCTACCCCACATGGTCTTCAACTAGGACCGCCATGGGCTCCCCCACATGGCCTTACATCCAATGCCATGGGCTACCCCACATGGTCTTCACCTAGAACTGCCATGGACTACCCCACATGGTCTTACATCCAATGCCACGGGCTTCCCCCGGGGTTTCACACAAAACATGCAATCACATAACAAAACACTCAATGTTTAACACATATATCATATTCACATAATGGGTCGGCCTTGGTGCCTTAGACCCATAGGTATGGTGAGAAGACTCACCTGTCACGAATGCTGAACTGACACTTTGCGTCCAAATATACCCCATGAGCTGCCCCAATCAACTGCCTAAAAAGTGTCATACAATATCCAGTCATTTCCCCAAGGTCCATCCTGGTCAACTACAACCAAGATTAAGTCAACAGTCCATGTTGACCCTAACTCGCCAAGAACAACTAGTGACTCGTCGAGTTTCCCGGGATAACGTCTACTCGCCGAGTCATCGATGTGACTCGTCGAGTTCATACGGTCTTGATTGATAATCTAAGGTCATTCGTCGAGTTTCCTTTCTTGCCACTCGACACATCTACGAACATCCAACAGTTGGGGGAATCTTACTCGACTCGCCGAGTTGTTCCTTAAACTCGTCGAGTTTATGACAATATTCATCGGGCTCGCCGAGTTGTTCATCCAACTCGTCAAGTTCATGCCTGCCTTCATATGACTCGCCGAGTCACCCCCTGAGATTCGCCAACTCCTTACAGATCTCAGGCCATACAGACTCTTTTGAGCCATGCAATGCTTCCAAATTACAGATCTAAGCTTCTAAAGCATGCTTTCCACGTAAAGTTGCAAACTTTACGTGCATGCAAGGCTTTAAGGCCCTAAAATAACAAATCTATGCTTGGAATGGAGTCATACTGTAACATCTCGGAATTCAGGTTCGACCATTTAACCCTTCTTCTTTTACAAGTTGTCATGTTAAGTCCCTTGAGAGAATGTTAGGCTTGTGAGTACGCTGGGCGTACTAAGGAGTACGCTGCGTGTACTCGCACGCTTAATTTGTATGCGGGTTCATCCGGGTACGCTGGGCGTACCCAAGGTTACACCGGGCGTAACCGGCCCAGATGCAAAACCCTAATTTCTGGCTTTTTCACTATAAAAGGAACATGTAGTCCTTTACACTAGCCACCATATCCCCTTGAGTGAGTCCTTAGAGATCTGAGACCCGTGCTTTAGCTTGTGTGTGTGTTTTGAGCTTGAAGTTATCTTTTCAAGGTGAAGAAGGAGAAGAAGGAGCCATTGTTGGAGCTAGAAGTTGAAGAACAAGTGTACATCCGAGTTCTATATTAGTTGGAGATCCCTTCTGAGGTAAAAAGCTCAAAGCTTTCCTTGTTCTTCATAAGTTTTGCTTTTTGGACCATTTCTAGGGTTTTTGGTTCAAAGTTGGAGACTTTGTGTGCAAGGAGTCTCCATGAGCTTAGATCTAACCTTTTCTAGTGTATATTGTGTTGAGGATTCATAAAAATCTAGTCTTGGACGTGGATCTTGTGTCATTTATGAGTTATACTCTCATTATGGAAAGAAGAAAGGTGTTTTAAGCACAAAGTCACCTTTACAGCCATGCAAAGGTTTAAAGGTTTCCACTTTATGGATTAAGTCATATTAGAGGAGTCAGATCTGAAGTTTGGATGCCAGTCTTAACCAATTAAGACCTGAATGAGATGGATAAGGAAACTGGGCATTACGCTGGGCGTAATCCCAGTAAGCGCCACGTAGGGGGTCGCGTTCCCCGTTTCTGGAGTGCAAGGGTACGCCCTGCATATAGGAGTTGGTACGCCCCGCGTACTGCTTGCTGTTGACTTTTGTTGAATTTTAGGGTTTTAGTCAACATGTGGACCTTTGAGTCAGGGAGGGGTAAAATGGTCTTTTACCCTTCTGTGTAATTATAGAAAGGAATATAGTATAGCCTTAAGAGCCGTTAATGAATTGGAATAATTACTTGATGTGATTAGGCGAGGCTAGGTCGTTGTTGTGAGATTCAGATATATCGAGCATGTGAGACACTAGACATCATACGAGGTGAGTCTTCTCACTATACTGTACCTGGAAGGGTACCTATGTGTGACCGGAAGGTCTGGTATGCTATAAGATATATGCATTATATGTTATTAGTTGCCTGTTTTGTATGTGTTATGTATGCTATGCTTGATATGGGCCGGAAGGCATTATGATGTAGACCGGAAGGTCAAAAGTTATTGACCGGAAGGTCGACATGGGTCGGACCGGAAGGTTTACCGGGTTGGGACGGAAGTCCCTTGAGACACATAGACCGGAAGGTCATGGCCTAGAAGGGCGTATGTGTGTAGGTGGTATATTGGGGAACTCAATAAGCATTTATGCTTATAGTTGTTGTGTTATGTGTTTCAGGTACTAGCGAGGACTGTGGGAAGGCGCTGGCATGACTCGTACACACACCCACAGGCGGATTTGGATATAGTTGATCTTGGGATTTGACATGTTTTGTATTATGACTATATTACATTGGATTTTTATGGTTTGTCTTGAATGAAATTATGTTTTGAAAAAAATGAAAAATTGTTTTGAAAATTTACGTTGTTACAAGTTGGTATTAGAGCCTTGGTTTGAGGGACTCAGATGCACCTTTGGGCGTATCTGAACTCAACCTGAGGATTTGGGAAATTTTCAACAATAAAAACTAAATTTTCTAAAAGAGCAAGGAGTTTTGAAACAATCAGAGCAGAGCAGTGTGTACGGTCAACCATCGGCCTAACGGTGAATCCCCAAAATACCCTTACATTATGTGTTATGAGATATGATATGTTATGTTATGCATGCTAGAGTAGGCTAGGTATTCATATTAGGACTAGAGTGGCCTGATTTGTGATGCCTTAGCCTAGGAGATTTCTGCTGCTATGAGATGCCTTGTGAGCGAGTAGGTAGCCAATGCATAGCGAGAATAGAGTACTTGCGATCTGGGATCCAAGGAGGAGGACTTGGGGTGAATGCTGATACTGTGTGGTCAGTAGTATAGGGCCCGTACTACTAAAGACACCGGATCAGTAAGCAGCCCAAGTAAGAATCCTTTGGGTATTGGAGGACGAGTAGGGTTGCTTTACTGAGTGCGAGTATATCGATCGAGTCTCTGAAATTTTTATGTTGTATTTCAGAGGCATCATGGTTGGGACACGACACACACCTGAGAGCAGTGAGGTCAGTGATGAGGAGATCCGTCGATTGATTCATGAGGAGGTGGCTGCTGCCATCCGGGCTGAGATTCCAGAGATGTTTGGAGACATCAAGACCACACTGATTGAGACCTTTGACGAGCGGTATGCAACGGTGACTGAGGCTGCAGCTGCTGTAGCTATTGCTGCTGCTAGACCTCAAGGAGGTGACTCGTTGTTGTTTCGGGAGTTCAGCAACACGAAGCCACCAGAGTTTGATGGGACGCAGGACCCGATTGCTGTGATGAGATGGATCTCTGACATTGAGGGATGTTTCTATACGTGTTCTTGTTCAAAACACTTGAGGGTGCGGTTCGCTCTGAACCAGCTCCGCCTGGGAGCGAAGGATTGGTGGAAGTTCGTGACGGCGAGCTTCACTCTGGCAGAGATTTCCGAGGTGAACTGGGAGAGGTTCATCGCAATGTTCAGGGATGAGTATGTTCCCTCGGTGGAGAGGGAACGGTTGGTTCAGGAGTTCCTGACCCTTAACCAGGGTAATGATTCGGTTACTGTGGTTACCCTAAAGTTTCATGAGAGGGTGATGTTCTGCCCTGAACAGGTGTCTACTGAGCAGGCACGGATGAGCCGGTATTTGGGCATTTTGAGGAGGGACATTCGAGAGTTCGTGTCGAACTCAACATACCATATATTTGTTGAGCTTCAGGCAAATGCCCGGAAGCAGGAGATTGAGTTGGAGACTCAGGCCAGGGAGGAGGCCGAGTCTTAGAGGATGGATCGGTGGCCAGCTCAGTCTCAGCCGGCAGACAAGCGGGCCAAGCCCGCTGATTCGAGAAATGGAGGCTAGAAGGGTCGCACTTGCGGGAAGTGCAGCAAGGGGCATGGGGGGCTTGTTGATCGGGTGCTTGCTACCAATGTGGCAAGGAGGGGCATATCGCCAAGGATTGCCCCAAGGGATTTATGGTTTGCTTCCATTGCAACCAGACTGGCCATCGGAAGGCCGAGTGTCCACAGTTGCATCAGGGGTCAGCGCCAGGATCTACACCTGCTGTTAGGGTTACCAAGGTTCGATCAGTGAAGGCCGAGGCTCCGAAGGCTCGTGGGAGAGCTTTCCAGTTGATAGTGGAGGAGGTCCGCACAGTACCCGACGTTGTGGCCGGTATGTATTCTTTTCTCTATTTATTTAAGTCTGAGATATTATGCTTATATTATGTTATGCGTAGGTACTTTTCTTGTGAATTCTGTACCTGCCTTAGTGTTATTTGACTCGGGAGCGAGTCGATCTTTTGTGTCATTAGCCTTCAGTCGTTATATCAGTATTTGTCGAGAGGCCATAAGTCGACCTCTGCGAGTTTCTATAGCTAATGAGTGAGCAGTGTATGCCACAGATGTGATTCGAGGATGTATCCTTGAGATCTTCGGTGTGGAGTTCCCGATAGATCTGGTCCCGATTGCGATGGGGGACGTGTGTGTTATAGTGGACATGGATTGGTTGAGCCGATTTGGAGCTGTTATAGACTGCGAGCGTCAGTTGGTGACGATACGAGACCCTAGTGGGGGAGTACTTACGGTGTACGGTGAGGGTACCCGTCTTGAGTCAGCATTTTGTTCGGCTGCTAGGGCGAGACAGAGTTTACATCAGGGCTGTAGAGGATTTGTGGCCTATGTGATGGACACGCGAGTGGTCGCTGGGAGGCCAAGTTCAATTGATGAGGTCCCAATTGTGCGGGAGTTCCCTGACGTTATCCCCGAGGAGTTGCCGGGTGTGCCTCCCAAGAGGCAGGTGGAGTTTCGTATCAACTTGGTGCAAGGAGCGGCACCTATTGCCAAGGTACCCTATCGCCTTGCACCGTCCGAGATGCAGGAGTTATCCTTGCATCTTCAGGAGCTGTTGGGAAAGGGGTTTATTAGACCGAGTAGCTCACCCTGGGGAGCGTCGATCCTTTTTGTCAAGAAGAAGGATGGTTCACACCGGATGTGTATTGATTACCGGGAGTAGAACAAGCTGACGGTCAAGAACCGTTATCTGTTACCGAGGATCGACGATTTGTTCGATTAGTTGCAGGGAGCATCTTGGTTCTCCAAGATAGACTTGAGGTCGGGTTATCATAAGATGAGGGTTCGGGATGAAGATATCCAGAAGATAGCGTTCAGAACTCGTTCTGGGCGTTACGAGTTCGTGGTGATGCCTTTTGGGCTCACCAATGCACCAGCCGTGTTCATGGATCTCATGAACAGGGTGTGCAGACCAATGCTGGATCGATCGGTGATTGTTTTCATCGATGATATATTGGTATATTCGAAATCTAGAGAGCGGCATGAGGAGAATTTGAGGGAAATCCTCGGAGTTCTGAGATCGGAGAGGCTTTACGCCAAATTCTCCAAGTGTGATTTTTGGTTATGGGAGGTCCAGTTCCTAGGACATCTCGTTAACCAGCAGGGGATATTGGTCGATCAGGCCAAGATTCAGGCTGTGATGAGTTAGGAGGTGCCGAGGTCACCTTTTGAGATCAGGAGTCTCTTAGGGTTGGCAGGCTTTTATCAAAGATTTATCAGGGATTTCTCCAAGATCGCCATGCCACTCAGCAAGTTGACCCGAAAGGGTGTTGCATTTTCTTGGGGTCCAGAGCAGCAGAACTCATTCGAGACACTTCGTCAGAGATTATGCGAAGCGCCGGTGTTGGCCCTTCAGGAAGGGATGGAGGATTTCGTGGTATATTGTGATGCATCTATATCAGGGTTAGGGGCGGTACTTATGCAAAGGGTGTTGGAATAGTGTCTAAGGCTGCAACTATATTAGGCAAGTATTTGACCCGATTGTGCATGGTCCTTTTGGGTTGCCTTCACCATAGCAACTTGATAGGATGATTTATTAAGAGAGAATAAATATTATTAATATATTACGAGAATAATACAAAGAATAATAATATTGTTATTTGATTAATATAAGTCATAGAATTAGTTAGAATTAATTTGGTGACTTAAAGAGATTAATTAAATAAGAGGGTATAAACTGTCAATTGTTTGATAGTTAAACTTTAGACTGTAAATCCATATTGATAGGGATTGGACGGATTCTAGAAGCTAGGGATAGCTTCAAATCGTCCAAGGCTATCTAAGGAATGGATTTGGATAGCTTTAAGAGAAGATTATCCAATTAGGGTTAAGGTTGTAACCCTTAAGGAGTCTACAAGTATAAATAGACCCTATGGCAAAGGGAAATCAACACTTGATAAAAAGTATAGAACCCCTGGCTGATTTCCTCCCCTCTCCTCTCTCCCAAATCATCCTCCTTGCTATTTGGTGTTTGTAATCCATTAGAGGAGTGACAATTATGACTCTAGAAGCTCCAAGACAACAAGATCAAACAAGAGATTCAAAGGTATGATTCTAGATCTGTTTTAACATTGTTCTTATTCCTAATTAGACATTAGAAGTCTTGGATTCAAAGCATGTTTAATTAGAAAGCCTAGATCCAAGCATTAGGGTTTTGCATGCGCACATAGGAAAGTTCTTATGGCTAAAACCCATCAGTGGTATCAGAGCCTAGCTTGGTTTTCATTAAATTGTTGCTTATTTGTTTGAAACTTAACTACAAAATTTGATTTTTGTGTTTCTGAGTCATGGACTCGGCGAGTTCCATAGTGGACTCGGCGAGTTGGCTTGACTCGGCGAGTCCCTTGGTGCACTCGGCGAGTCCAAGCGTCAGGAATGGCCAGATTCGGGATTTCTTCATGATTATCTTATGGAAACTTACCTTAATCATATTAGATCAACCCTAATCCAATTTTTTGATATATATGACTATTATCTTGATCAATTAAAGATATTTATCAACCAATAAAATATTTAATTTCCTTATATGATAATTAATTAATTATTTTGATTATTTTGGTAATTATCTTTAAAGAAATATTGAATAAATTAAATATAGATAATTAGGGAATTAATTGTTAATTGAAATTATTTGTTATTTGATCCTCCATGTTTTAAATGTTTAAAACTTGTCCTCAAGTTCTGAAATTTATATTTTGTGATTAAAAGTTTTAATTTAGACAATTTAAATTTCAAACCCTAGATTTTAAAAAAGTTTAAAATACAACCCTATACTAATATAATATTAGAAGAATAATATATATATGTATAACTAAAATGCTAGTTTTACCGTTAGTAGGCCTCATTTACGAAGCCGATCTATAAGGTGGGTATAAGGTTGCGGCCTATAAAATGGCGCTTAATGGGTGTACACTCACACCCACCGCTTGCTTGATCGGTGGAGGGTCGTTAGCCGAATGGGTAGGATAGGGCAACATCATCCTCTCATTAAAAGTATAATAAGTAATACAAAGTAACTACACATTTTTTTAAAATTTCCCAATCTTAGTTACTTTAGGAAAAGTGAATTGATGCAATCCCATGAAATTACACTTTGCACCCTTGCTAAGAAGTTAGTGGAGCGTGTGTGGTTTACCGGCACACTAATTGGTTCTAAGCAAAAGTGGAAAAGGGTGATTCATTGTTTATCATAGTTCGATGGAGCGTGTGTGGTTTACCGGCACATCGAATAGGTGATCGTTATAATGAAGGCACCATGTGAATTTGCATGGTAATTCACACCCGCTTTGTGATCCTCGGTATCCCAGTCACAAACAAGAGGGGCATATCGAGATTTAAACATGCCATTGAATAGTTTCAATGAATCTCATCCGATCCTAGGAATTCTCAATACATTTAGGACTAATAGTTAGGTTTTATGGTGGAGAATTAGTGAATCGTCATTCACTTACCTTCAATTTATTTGCATGTTAGATTACGGCATCCCTTTTCTAATATGTAAATGTTGTTGTTGGATCCTAGCCCTAATTTTTTCTTATTGGGTGATAATTAGGGATTCATATTCTAATCTATCTTTGTCCTTTTCTATTTGTAGATGTCGAACGCAAACAACGCTGCTGCTAGTTCATTCACGTTGATGAGCCTTTGCCAAAAGGTCACCTTCGATGGAACGAACTTTAGCGAATGGATAAGATACATTCGCACCATTGCTCGCTATGAGGATAAGGAGTATGTCCTCGATGAGAAGCTCGAGAAGATCATCCCTGAAATCGCTACTCCTGCCGAAATTACCGCTTTTGAAACTCATGAGCAAGATGCAACGAAGGTACATTGCATCATGATAGCCACCATGAACTCCGAATTCCAAAAGTCCTACGAGGACATGTACCCGTACGAGATGCATCAAGACTTATTGGAGAGATACCACCAGAACGCGAGACAAGAGCGTTATGAGATTTTCACTAACATGATTTCCGCTAAGATGGGTCATGGAGAATCTCTTACCGTGCACCTGTAAAAGATGCAAAGGTATGTCGACCGCCTTCGCAAGTTAATTGTTGACTTTGGGGAAGATTTGGCGATCGACATGGTGCTTCACTCTTTGCCTCCGATGTACAATCAATTTAGGATGACCAACCACATGAACAAAAAGGAGGTCACCCTAAGTAAATTCCAAGGTATCTTGAGGGTCGCTGAGAGCAACTTCAAAGACAAGTCTGTTGCACCAACTCCCAATCCACCTGCTGCTCCTGTCTTGGCTATTGGTCAAGGAAAGGGAAAGAAGAGGAAGGCCTCATCTAAGAACTATCGCAAGGTTAAAGCCCGAGATGGTGCCTCTTCTAGTGGGACCAAAGTTGATCCCGCTAAGCCCTGCCCTAACCCGAAGGAGGCAGAGTGTCACCACTGCCACAAGATAGGACATTGGAAGAGAAGCTGCCCAGAGTACCTGCAAGCCATCAAGGAAGGAAAGATCAAGCCATCTTTCGCAGGTATATACACAATTAAATCTAACGATTCTAATCATGCTATTTCTTGGGTTCTTGATACCGGTTGTGGTTACCACATTTGTTCTAATGTGCAGGGACTAAGAAGAAGTAGGGATGTGGAGCAAGGAAGGGTCAATCTAATCATGGGGAATAGAAGATCGTCGCCTGTGACCAAGATTGGAGTGTATTCTTTAGTGCTTAGGAATAATTTATGTTTAGATTTGAACAATTGTTGCTATTCGCCAGAAATGGCTAGAAACATCATTTCATTTCATGGTTTGTTTAGACAAGGTTTTAGATTTTCTTTTAATAATGAGAATGGTTCTATTTTGGCTTATCTAAATGGTGTCTTTTACTTTGAAGATATACCATGTAATGGAATTTATGAAACTGTTATGATTTTTGATAACTTAGGAAATGATGTTTTAAAGATAGATTCTTCCACTAGCATGGATAAAGCATCCTTGTGGCATTATCGTCTTGGACATTTCAACAAGAAACGCATAGCCCAACTCCAAATGGATGGAGTGTTGGAGTCATTCGACCTTAGGAAAGATGACACGTGCGAGTCTTGTTTGCTTGGAAAGATGACTAAATCACCCTTCACGAGTACGTGTGAAAGGGGTGAGAGTCTATTGGACCTAATACGTACCGATGTATGCGGACCATTTAGATCAACCACGAAGGATGGGAACCGCTTCTACGTGACCTTTCCCGATGATTATAGTAGATATGGGTATATCTATTTAATCAAGCAAAAGTCAGAAACCTTTGAAAAGTTCAAAGAGTTCAAGAATGAAGTGGAGAATCAATTGGGCAGGAAAATCAAGATGCTTCGATCCGATCGAGGAGGAGAGTACCTAAGTCTTGAATTCCACGATTATCTCAAGGAGTGTGGAATAGTTTCACAATTGACGCCTCCTAGGGCACTGCAGTTGAATGGTGTGGTAGAAAGGCGTAATCGAACCTTATTGGATATGGTTCGCTCTATGATGAGCCGTGCTTCACTACCTATCTCTTTTTGGGGGTATGCCTTAGAGAGTGCCGCCCATATCCTTAACCGAGTCCCTACTAAGAAGGTTGCCAAAACACCTCACGAGATGTGGACAGGGAAAGCTCCCTCGTTGGCACATATCAAGGTTTGGGGTTGCGAGGCTTTCGTAAGACAAGATACTCACGACAAGCTTGAACCTCGAAGTGAGCGATCTATTTTCATCGGCTACCCGCAGACATCCTTTGGATATCTCTTCTATAGACCGAAGGACAATGTTGTCTTCGTTGCGAGGAGAGGAGTTTTCCGAGAGAAAGAACTCATAGGCCAAGGAAACAGTGGGAGGCAAATCGAGATTGAAGAAATTCAAGAGTCGATAGATGAAGGAACCTCTACCGCTGGCGCTCAACCCGAGGAGGAAACTCCGGTTGAACCGATTGACGAGTCCTTACCTCTTAGACGTTCCGATAGAGTTAGAGTTCATCCCCAGTTTTATGGTTTTCATATTACTACCGAAGGGGACACGTATATTAGTGATGGTACACTAATAAATCTTGATGAGCCTAATAGCTATAAGGAAGCCATGGCAGACCTGGAGTCTGCGAAATGGAAAGAGGCAATGGATAGCGAGATCCAATCCATGTATGATAACCAAGTTTGGAATTTGGTTGATAATGTGCCCGGACGTAAGACCGTTGGGTGCAAATGGATCTTCAAGAAGAAGACCAACATGGATGGAAACGTACACACCTATAAAGCACGATTTGTTGCGAAGGGCTTTACTCAAACTCCCGGAGTTGACTATGATGAGACCTTCTCACCAGTTGCGAAGATAAAATCTATTAGAGTGATGCTAGCGATTGCCGCATTTCATGATTATGAGATTTGGAAAATGGATGTCAAGATCGCTTTCCTTAACGGAAAGTTGGCTGAGGATGTTTACATGGCTCAGCCAGAGGGGTTTGTGGATCCGAAGAATCCGAATAGAGTGTGTAAGCTTGAGAAGTCCATTTATGGACTTAAGCAAGCGTCTCGCAGATGGAATCTTTGCTTCAACTAGAGAAAGTCAAAGAGTTTGGATTTGTACGAAGCGAAGATGAATCATGTGTATATATGTCAAAGCCAGTGGGAGTGTAGTAAGCTTTCTCGTTCTATATGTCGATGACATATTACTCATAGGAAACGAAATCCCGACTTTGCAGGATGTTAAGTCCTGGCTCGGGAAGTGCTTCGCTATGAAGGACCTCGGAGAGGCTTCTTACATTTTGGGAATAAGGATAGTAAGAGAAAGAAGTAAGAAACTAACTGGACTTTGTCAGAACACTTACTTAGAGAAGGTACTAAAACGTTTTAGTATGGAAAACTCGAAGAAGGGAGAATTACCGATACAAAGTAATGCCAAGTTATGTAAGACTCAAAGTCCGAGTACCGAAGCTGAAATAGCAGAAATGAGCCGAGTACCATACGCTTCCGCAGTTGGCTCAATCATGTACGCTATGACTTGTACTCGCCCTGATGTAGCCTTCGCTTTGAGCATGGTTAGCAGATATCAAGGGAATCCTGGCAGAGCCCATTGGATTGCGGTGAAGAATATCCTTAAGTACCTTCGGAGGACGAAGGAATGGTTCTTAGTCCTCGGAGGGAGTGATGACTTGAAGGTGCGAGGGTATAGTGACGCCAGTTTTCAGACCGACAGGGACAACTACCGTTCGCAGTCGGGTTGGGTCTTTACCCTGAATGGAGGAGCAGTGACATGGAAAAGTTCCAAGCAGGAAACTGTAGTTGATTCCGAATCAGAGTACATTGCAGCGAGCGAAGCGTCGAAGGAGGCAATATGGCTGAAGAACTTCATCGGTGATCTTGGAGTTGTACCCACCACAAAGGAGCCCATGGAGATTTTCTATGATAACGAAGGAGCGGTTGCCTTGACCAAGGAACCGAGGGATCATGGTAGATCACGACATATCGACAGAAAATATCACTTCATTAGACATCGTGTAGAAGAAGGACAACTCGTAGTGAAGAGGATATCATCAGAAGATAACCCAGCAGATCCGCTTACGAAGGGACTGAGTAGGGTTAAGCACTTGCAGCATGCTAGGAGTATTGGGCTGAAGGATGATATTAGCGTAGATTAGATAGATAGTATTAGAAACGTGTAATAGATAAATGTAATTAACATTTGATGATTAAATAAAGGAGTTTTATTTATGAGTAATGTTACTGTCTTATGTTAATTGTTTAACTATTGTTTCACTTTGCATGTTTTGGCTTCCTGAATAATTGAGTTTATTAAGAATAATCGAATTATTCAAATTGTCCACAATCGTTCATATGTTGGAAGTAGATATGAATGAAGATTGTCATGAATCGGTGTGTAGACTGTCTAAATGGTTGCTCCAACGTTCATGAGTGCTTATGAACTAGTTTTGAGCATTGGAACAAACCCACGCTTGCTAGAATCACCTTATGGAATATGATATAAAACGGTGATCGCAAGACGATAATATCATATAGTCTTAAAACCTAGATATATGGTTTGTTATTTGTTAATTGATTGTACACTGATAATGCGAAAACCCATCAGTAACTCGGTGTTATAAAACGCATTGTTGTGTATAGTTGGTTGATGAATAAGTAAATGCATATAAGTCCAAGTTTATCTGTAACTTTTATCCTAAGAAGGTAAAAGCGATATCTCAGCCGCTCGATGATTTGATTTGACTTATGTGCCGGGCCCGGTCAGAACTGAATTGATGTGTTCAATTAAGTTCTATGTCGAATAAATCAGAGATCGAGAAGCCTAAATGCTTGACTAACCGTTCCATAGGATTGCCAGCATGATATCTAACAGAGGACTTTACGATCCCTTATCTAAAGGACAAGATTGATTAGATCAGATTTTGACAGCGTCTTTGAGAGCTACGATTGCAAACCAAATTGTACTTGTGCATATAGTTACTAGACTTATCCAAGTGGGAGACTGTTGGAATAGTGTCTAAGGCTGCAACTATATTAGGCACGTATTTGACCCGATTGTGCATGGTCCTTTTGGGTTGCCTTCACCATAGCAACTTGATAGGATGATTTATTAAGAGAGAATAAATATTATTAATATATTATGAGAATAATATAAAGAATAATAATATTGTTATTTGATTAATATAAGTCATAGAATTAATTTGCTGACTTAAAGAGATTAATTAAATAAGAGGGTATAAACTGTCGATTGTTTGAAAGTTAAACTTTATACTGTAAATCCATACTGATAGGGATTGGACGGATTCTAGAAGCTAGGGATAGCTTCAAATCATCCAAGGCTATCTAAGGAATGGATTTGGATAGCTTTAAGAGAAGATTATCCAATTAGGGTTAAGGTTGTAACCCTTAAGGAGTCTACAAGTATAAATAGACCCTATGGCAAAGGGAAATCGACACTTCATAAAAAGTATAGAACCCCTGGCCGATTTCCTCCCCTCTCCTCTCTCCCAAATCATCCTCCTTGCTATTTGGTGTTTGTAAGCCATTAGAGGAGTGACAATTGTGACTCTAGAAGCTCCAAGACAACACGATCAAACAAGAGATTCAAAGGTATGATTCTAGATCTGTTTTAACATTGTTCTTATTCCTAATTAGACATTAGAAGTCTTGGATTCAAAGCATGTTTAAGTAGAAAGCCTAATCCAAGCATTAGGATTTTGCATGCGCACATAGGAAAGTTCTTATGGCTAAAACCCATCAAAGGGGGCATGTGATAGCATATGCATCGAGACAGCTAAAGCCTCATGAGTCGAGGTATCCCACTCATGATCTGGAATTGGGGGCTGTAGTGTTCGCCCTTAAGATCTAGTGTCACTATTTGTATGGGGTTCGGTGTACGATATACACGTACCACAAGAGCTTGAAGTATTTGATGGATCCACCCAACCTGAATATGCGCCAGAGGGGATGTTCGGATGTAGAAGAGGATTATGATTGTGAGATCATGTACCACCCAGGCAAGGCTAATGTTGTAGCCGATGCCCTGAGCTGTAGGGCGGAGGGCGCCCCGATTCGAGATATTTACATGAGATTGACAGTGATCACTCTGGTATGGGACGCCATTCGAGGGGACCAGGCGGAGGCCGTAAGACCGGAGAACCACAAGAGAGAGCGAGTGATCGGCAGGTATCGGAGTTTGTTACCGATAATTGAGGACTTATGACCTTCCAGGGTCGGGTTTGGGTACTGTTTTTAGGCGGAATGTGTACCGTCATGATGGAGGAGGCGCATAGATTGAAGTTGTCAATCCACCCCGGGGCCACTAAGATGTATTTGGACCTGAAAAAGGAGTATTGGTGGCCCTGTATGAAGAGGGATGTTGCATGGTTCGTAGAGAGGTGCTTGACTTGTCGCAAGGTTAAGGCCGAGCACCAGCATCCGCATGGTAAGTTGTAGCCGTTAGAGATTCCCGAGTAGAAGTGGGAACAGATCACCATGGATTTTATCACCAAATTGCCGAGGACTGCCAGGGGTGTCGATGTGATTTGGGTAATTGTGGACAGGTTGACGAAGAGTGCTCACTTTCTTTCACGTGAGGGAGGTAGTATCGCAACATGGAGTTCCGATCTCGATTGTTTCAGATCGAGATGTGCATTTTACTTCCAGATTTTGGAAGAAGTTTCACGAGGAGTTGGGTATGAGGCTGTATTTCAGTACCGCATACCACCCACAGACAGACGGACAGAGTGAGCGGACGATTCAGACGCTCGAGAACATGCTCTGGGCATGTGTACTGGATTTCGGCGGGAGTTGGGACACGTATTTTCCCTTGGCCGAGTTTTCCTATAACAACAGTCATCACTCGAGCATTGGTATGCCACCTTTTGAGTTGTTGTATGGGAGGAGGTGTCGGACCCCCATTTGCTGGGGTGAGGTAGGGCAACGTGTGATGGGTAGTACGGAGATAATGCTTCGGATGACAGAGTCGATACAGCAGGTTAGACAGAGGTTGTTGACCGCTCAGAGTCGCCAGAAAAGTTATGCAGATAGGCGACGATCTGAGATCGATTTTCAGGTTGGGGATTTTGTACTCCTGAAGGTGTCTCCTTGGAAAGGAGTTATTCGATTAAGGAGGAGGGTCAAACTGGGGCCCCGGTATATTGAGCCGTTTCAAGTGATTGCGAGGTTAGCAGAGTAGCGTATCGATTGGAGCTACCAGCGGAGTTGAGCCAGATTCATGATACCTTCCACGTGTCTCAGTTGAGGAAGTGTATAGCCGACGAGTCGGCGGTAGTGCCACTGGAGGATATTCAGGTGGATGCGGGCCTGAATTATGCCGAGAGGCGAATTGCAATTCGGGATTGGAAGATAAAGGTTCTGAGGAACAAGGAGGTACCATTGGTGTAGGTTCAGTGGCAACATCGGAAGGGGTCCGAGCTGATGTGTGATTCAGAGTCACAGATGTGGGAGCAGCATCCGGAGTTGTTCTCGGTATAAGACTTCGAGGGTGAAGTCTGGTTCTAGTGGGGGAGAATTGTAACATCCCGGAATTCAGGTTCGACCATTTAACCCTTCTTCATTTCCAAGTTGTCATGTTAAGTCCCTTGAGAGAATGTAGAGTACGCTGCGCATACTCGCGCACTTAATTTGTACGCGGGTTCATCCGGGTACGCTGGGCGTACCCAAGGTTACGCCGGGCGTAACCGACCCAGATGGAAAACCCTAATTTCTGGCTTTTGCACTATAAAAGGAACATGTAGTCCTTTGCACTTCCTACCATATCCCCTTGAGTGAGTCCTTAGAGAGCTGAGACCCGTGCTTTAGCTTGTGTGTGTGTGTTTTGAGCTTGAAGTTATCTTTTCAATGTGAAGGAGGAGAAGAAGGAGCCATTGTTGGAGCTAGAAGTTGAGGAACAAGTGTAGATCCGAGTTCTATAGTAGTTGGAGATCCCTTCTAAGGTAAAAAGCTCAAAGCTTTCCTTGTTCTTCATAAGTTTTGCTTTTTGGAGCATTTCTAGGGTTTTTGGTTCAAAGTTGGAGACTTTGTGTGCAAGGAGTCTCCATGAGCTTAGATCTGACCTTTTCTAGTGTATATTGTGTTGAGGATTCATAAAAATCTAGTCTTGGACGTGGATCTTGTGTCATGCATGAGTTATAGTCTCATTATGGAAAGAGGAAAGGTGTTTTGAGCACAAAGTGACCTTTACAGCCATGCAAAAGCTTAAACGTTTCAACTTTATGGATTGAGTCATATTAGAGGAGTCAGATCTGAAGTTTGGATGCAAGTCTTAACCGATTAAGACCTGAATGAAATGGATAAGGAAACTGGGCATTACGCTGGGCGTAATCCCAGTAAGCGCCGCGTAGGGGTCGCGTTCCCCGTTTCTGGAGTGCAAGGGTACGCCCTGCATATAGGAGTTGGTACGCCCCGCGTACTGCTTGCTGTTGACTTTTGTTGAATTTTAGGGTTTTAGTCAACATATGGACCTTTGAGTCAGGGTGGGGTAAAATGGTCTTTTACCCTTCTGTGTAATTGTAGAAAGGAATATAGTATAGCCTTGAGAGCCGTTAATGATTTGGAATAATTACTTGATGTGATTAGGCGAGGCTAGGTCTTTGTTGCGAGATTCAGATATATCGAGCACGTGAGACACTAGACATCATACGAGGTGAGTCTTCTCACTATACTGTACCTGGAAGGGTACCTATGTGTGACCAGAAGGTCCGGTATGCTATAAGATATATGAATTGTATGTTATTAGTTGCCTGTTTTGTATGCGTTACGTATGCTATGCTTGATATGGGCCGGAAGGCATTATGATACGAGCAGGAAGGCATTATGATGTAGACCGGAAGGTCAGGGAGTTATGGACCGGAAGGTCGACACGGGTAGGACCGGAAGGTTTACCGGGTTGGGACGGAAGTCCCCTGAGATACATGGACCGGAAGGTCATGGCCTGGAAGGGCGTATGTGTGTAGGTGGTATATTGGGGAACTCACTAAGCATTTATGCTTACAATTGTTGTGTTATGTGTTTTAGGTACTAGCGAGGATCGTGGAAGGCGTCGGCATGACTCGTACACACACCAAGATGCGGATTTGGATATAGTTGGTCTTGGGATTTGACATGTTTTGTATTATGACTACGTTACATTGGATTTTTATGGTTTGTCTTGAATGAAATTATTTTATAAAAAAAATGAAAATTTGTTTTGAAAATTTACGTTGTTACAAATACACTTGAGGGGAGGCACATGCTAGGCTCAACTGATAACTTTATGCATCTAAAGGCCAAAAGGAGTCCAGATCTGAAGTTACAACTTCAGATCTTGGCTTCAACACAAAAGCCCTTTCTTATAATCCATGCACAAGAGGGTTTTGGGTGGAAATGAGCCAAGGAATAGCTTAATACCTTCAGGGAATGCTCCACAGAATTAGATCTTGAATCCCCACGAGTCCTTTGCATCCTCTAGCTTGTTTCCTCAAGTGTTTGCTTCACCAAATCCCTCTTTCAAGCTTAAAATTACCAAGAAACACACTCACACTCGAGATAGGGTTTTTGGGAGGTAAAGAGTTGTAAAGGGGAGGCTATTGGAGGCTAATGACCCTTTAAGTAGGGTGCAAGTCCCCGAAATCTACGATTTCATCTGCCAGCATCTCCTCGTCGAGTCCCATATTGAACTCACCGAGTAGGTCATTAAACTTCGCTGACAAACCCGCTACTACTCGACGAGTAGGGAGGCCAACTCGTCAAGTTGGTTCTTAAAAATTCCAAACCAAAATATCATTATTAATACCTGAGGATCAGGGTGTTACAACCCTCCCTCACTTGAATTAGGCTTCGTCCTCAAAGCCTGTTGGTCCAAACAACTCCGGATAGAAATCTTGCATTTCATCTTCTGATTCCCAGGTCCATTCGGAACCCTTTCGGTGCTGCCATTGCACCTTTACCAACTTCACTTCTTTATTACGGAGCTTCTTCATCTTCCTGTCTAGGATCGCAACTAGTCTCTCGACATAATTCAGGCTCCCATCCAACTGAATGTCGTCCAAGGATATGACTGAAGACTCGTCGGCAACACACTTCTAGAGCGGAGACACATGGAAGGTGTTGTGAATCCGACTAAGCTCCTTCGGGAGCTCTAAACGATATGCCACCTTGCCCAACAAGTTTAGGACCTTTTCTTTCTTCTCTTTGTAGTTCCTTAGCTTCAACATTCTCCTTGTCAAAAATTGGTGGTTTCAAAGACTTGGTTAACTTTTTCTTCTTCATCACTTAACACCAAAATTTCTTCACTCTCCTCACTAACTAAAGAAATTGGAGTTTTGTAAGCAAAGACTTCAAAAAAACATTGGAATCGATGCTCTAGGCTTTGTAATCTTGACTTCTTTAATTGCTTGAATTTCTTTTTCAATTAAATTCTCCAACTCTTCAAGCTCTTTTTCTTCATCTGTATTGAATACTTCATTTTGAGTACAATCATTCTTGAATATGTCTTCAACTCCAAAAGTCATTTCTTCATCTCCTACTTGTTGTAATGCCCTGACTCTCAGGTATTAAGTTTACAGCATTATTTTTTTCATATTGAAAGTTCTACTCGACGAGTTGGGTGCCCCAACTCGCCGAGCAGGAACGTTTGGGGCCACATGTTTAAATGATTAACTCGCCGAGTCAGAGTCATGACTTGACGAGTTGGAGCTGGAGGATTAAACCCTAATTTTCAGGGTTTTGCACCCTATTTAAAGGGTCATTAGCCTCCCTCACAGCCCCTTGTGAGTCTATAAACCCTAAATCGCCGTTTTTCTCTCTTTTTATATGATATTAAGCCTTGTAGTGGGTTGTGGAAGGAAGATCTTGAAGTACTCAAGCTTGGAACAAAAGGAAGGTTGTGGTTTCGAGTTCTAATTCATCTTAGCATTGTTTGGAGGTAACACGTTGTTACCTTGACCACTTTCTATCTAGATCTATGCATGTATGAGATTAGGGCCATTTTAGCAATGTTGATATTTTATTTTGGGTATTAGGTGCGATCTGAAGTTGCAACTTCAGATCTAGGCTTATCTTGGTCTGTAAGATCATAAAGTTTCAGCATTTAGTGAGTTAATACCTTCTTCATCCCATAGAACCTTTCTTTAGCTTGATTTAGGCCATTATCACCTTGCATGTACGTAAAGTTTGCAACTTTACGTAAGAAGTATGCCTTAGGAGCTTAGATCTGCATTATGGAGCTTTAAAGTGGCTTAAAATCGTCTGGATGGAGAAAGGACTGAAGGGAATCGATGAGTTGCATGGCCAACTCGACGAGTCCGATGAAGATTATCGTGTAAGGATTTCTGCATGGACTCGGCGAGTCAGCTAGGGTTTTTCCCGACATTTGGACATGCATGAACTCAGCGAGTTGTAGGGAAACTCGACGAGTCATTGGGGGATTTCCCGCTACTCGAGTTCTGGAAGGACTCGACGAGTCAGTGAACTACACTTGACGAGCCGGGTCAACATGGACTGCTGACCTTGACCATTCACTTTTACATTGAACAAGGATTGACTAGTTGACTTCTGGGGTATTTTAGTAAAATGGAAATTTATGGAAATGATCTTATGGTAAATATAGGCGGTGGAGTTCATGGTCGTGGTTCGAGAGTTTGAGTTCATCACTTCGATTCGACAGTTGAGAGGTGAGTTATCCTCACTATACTAAGGGGTCGAAGGCACCAATACCGGCCTATTGGATATGTTATCCTAGCAGTTGATAGTATGTTGAGTATGAGTCAGTTTTCCATGCGACTTGATATGCCTGTTTGGTAGATCTATAAGACTACCTATGTTATTATCTGATTATCTGTATGTGCATTAGTTATGTTATATGTTGACATATTATGTGGGTTGGGATGAGGTAGTACTGCTCCGTGCGGTAGCCAACAAAACCTAGAGTATTCTAGATATGAATTGAGGGTCGGGTGGAGCATGTCAGACTCGTATTGTGGGCTTGGAGGCAATCCAGTCTTACACCGTGGGCCTAGGGGTAATCCAGTCTATAAAGTTATGGACCCAGTATATGCTGTTATTTGTATATGTGTTATTTGCAGAGTATCAGTATTTTAGGGGAACTCACTAAACTTCGGGCTTACAGTTTCAGTTTTATTTCAGGTACCTCGGATGATTGCAGGAAGGAAAATGCGTGATCATACAACTCCTCACATTTATGACTTTGTTTCTGGGATACATTGATATTATACTATTTTGAAAACAAGTTTTGTAATGATTAATGGTTTTTGAATGTTTTTAAAAGTTTAAATTTGGCATGATTTTTATGGGTGTTACAAGTTGGTATTAGAGCCTGGTTTGAGTGAATTGGAGGAACACTTGTGTGAATCTAGTCTCAAACTAAGGAAAGATTTTCAAAATATCAAAGGAGGATACAGGGTGTACGATCAGCTGGATCCAGTAAGTAGACCCCTAAAATACCATACGTTATTTGATATTGTGATATGTTAGAACAACATGCTAATACTAGGCTAGGGATATTCAGGAATTGCATGGTAGAATTGCCTGATTAGATGATGCTTGATAGCTTAGGGTTTTCTTATATAAAATTGACATCATTACTGTAGTTGCTTGTGTATGCATCGCGGCTGTATATAATTAAGATCTTATAGCCTGAGAATGTTTGGTTTGGCCTTATTTCATGTTCTTGTTTGATGAAGGGATTAGGGTAGGATCAGATATTCGAAAGTCTATAAGGTCCAGCATTATGTATGGCTAGCGTACATGAGTACTGAAGGGTTGGTGGATGTTTCATGGGTGGGTTTTGTGAGGCTGGTAGGTCAGTTATGAAATAGTTAGCTTTCCTATAGGAGTGAGGAATGAGCGACCACCATGCATATGTATATTGTTAGGGTGTTGTGATGATACTTGAGACAAATATGGGTAGGTGTGGAAGGTAGTATGGGCCCGTACTACTGAAAGCATAGGACCCATACGCGTAGCAAGGAAGTCACAACCCCTAGGGTTTAGTTGGGAGTTGGTTCCCTATTATTATGCGGATTATCTAATATTTTCCTGGTATGTTTTCATAATGGTGGTTACGAGACTCTTTATGGATGGATCCGGATCAGGGTCAGGATTAGGATTAGGATCAAGATCAAGATCAGGAGATGGCGGCTAGGAGGGGCTGGCAGCACCCAAGGTTGCGGTACAGATAGGGGCAGATGAGTTAGACGCCATGATTCGAGAGATCCCGCATGATGAGGTTGCCTCTTTGTTCGGAGAACAACTGCCAGAGATGTTTGTGTCTATTAAGAACGTCATGGTCAGGTATTTTGATGAGCGTTACGTAGCCCTTGCAGAGACAGCAGCCACAATAGCTGTATTGGCTGTAACGTTGGTAGGGGAGGAGCCATTTGGGCTTTTCAGTATAGGGACTTCGATAACACAAAACCCCCCACTTTTGATGGTACTCAGGACCCCATCGAAGCCATGAGGTAGGTTTCTGACGTGGAGGGGTGTTTCTTTACATGCTTGTGTCCTACTAACCAGAAGGTCAGATGTGCCTTGAATCTGCTGAGGTCCGGGGCCAAGGACTGGTGGAGATTGATGACTGGATAGTACACTGATGATTAGAGAGCTACTGTTACTTGGGAGTAGTTCAGGGATATGTTCATCGCTCTTTACATTCCACGGGTTGATCGGGAACGATTGGATAAGGAGTTTTTGGGATTCAAACAGGATGGGGAGTCAGTGACGTAGATCGCTCGTATGTTCACTGAGAGGTCGATGTTATGCCTGGTGTTTGCTTCCGAGCAGGCTTAGATAACACTTTATCTGAGTATGCTCAAGACTGACATCCGCTAGTTTGTGTCTACTCAACGATGTCATATCCTACTGGAGTTGCACGAGGCCACTAGGTGGCATGAGTTGGAGATAGAGTTGCAGTTGAGGGAGCAGCGAAAGGGCCCAGCATCGTCGCAGCCGGCACCAAAGTGGTCCAAGACCACTGATTCTAGGATCGGGGGCAGCTGAGCCACACTTGTGGAAAGTGCAGAAATGGTCATTCTAGGTTTTGTCGAGTTGGTAGCGGGTGCTACAGGTGTGGCACGGAGGGCATTATTCGAAGGATAGCTGCCAGCCCGCCTCAGTCCCACGTATGAGATCATGCTACCACTGTGATCAGGTTGGCCACTTGAAGGCCAGTTGTCTGTTACTTGCTGCCAAGCCGACACAGGCTCCCGCACCAGCTTCACTGAGTATTACGGGCGGGAGGCTAGGTAGAGCAGAGCCCCTGAAGGCTTAGGGATGCACCTTCCAGCTCACAGCAAAGGAGCCCAGGACAGCACCAGATGTGGTTGATGGTATGTTTCTATCCCTTATCTTATTGATTGTATATGTTTTATTCTCATCTGTTTATACCTGTGATCAGGTACGGTTTTAGTGAACTCCTTTCCTGTATTGGTATTATTTGACTCAGGGGCGAGTCGGTTGTTTGTATCTCAGATGTTTAGTAGGGAGTTTAGTGTGCCAGTAGGAGAGCTAGAGTGTCCGTTGCGAGTCTCTATCGCTAACGAACACGGGGTTTCCGCTTCTTCGGTCTACTGGGGATGCGAGTTAGAGATTTTCGGGGTATCTTTTTCGATCGACTTGATTTTGATCCCCATGAGGGATGTGTGTGTGTGTGTGTGATTGTGGGTATGGACTGGCTTAGTCAATTCGGTGCCATGATCGACTACGACGGTCAGCGGGTAGTGGTTCGAACCCCAAGTGGGGGAGAGTTTATTGTTTATGGCGAGGGTACCAGAATGGGATCAAGGTTTTGTTCAGCTGCCAGGGCCCGACGGTATATTCAGCATGGGTGTGCAAGTTATCTAGCGTATGTGGTGGATATGCGGGTCAGGGATCACGGCTCAGTATCAGAGGTTCCAGTGGTCAGGGAATTTTCTAACATATTTCTGCAGGAGTTGCCCGGAGTGCCTCCGAGAAGGCAGGTCGAGTTTAGGATCGACCTAGTGCCAGGTGCGGCCCCTATCGCCAAGGTGCCATACAGGTTTGCACTACCAGAGATGCTGGAGGCTTCCGGAACTACTAGGTAAGAAGTTCATTCATCCGAGCAGTTTTCCATGGGGAGCACTGATCCTCTTCATTAGGAAGAAGGATGGTTCACACCGGATGTGCATTGATTACCGAGAGTTGAACAAGCTGAGGACGAAAAACCATTATCCACTCCCGAGGATAGATGATCTCATTGATCAGTTTCAGGGAGCATCTTCATTCTCCAAGATAGACTTGAGGTCCGGGTACCATCATGTCAGGGTTAGAGAGGAGGACATTTAGAAGACCACATTTCGTACTCGTTATGGACACTACGAGTTCATTTTGATGCCGTTTGGGCTCACCAACACCCCAAAAATATTCATGGACCTGATGAATCGGGTCTGCAGACCGATGCTTGATCGCTTGATCATCGTGTTCATAGATGATATCTTGGTATATTCCAAGACCCGAGAGCAACATGAGGAGCACCTTCAGGAGTTATTGGGAGTCCTGAGGGGGGAACGGATTTATGCCAAGTTTTCGAAGTGCAAGTTTTGGTTATGAGAGATTTAGTTCCTTGGACACCTCGTTAACTAGGAGGGGATTTTTGTCGATCCGGCCAAGGCCGAGGCGGTTATGCAATGGGAGGTTCTAAAATCTTCTTCGGATACCAGGAGTTTTTTGGGATTGGCAGGGTACTATCGGAGATTCATACAGGATTTCTTCAAGATTGCAGTAACCGTCACTAGTTTAACGAGGAAGGGGGTGGATTTCCGATAGGGCCCTGAGCAACAGAGGGCATTTGAGACCCTCTAACAGTGACTATGCAAGGCTCCAGTCTTGACTCTCCCAGAGGGAGTTGAGGAATTTATGGTGTTTCGTGATGCATCCATCAAGGGACTAGGGGCGGTCCTCATGCAGAGAGGACGAGTGATAGCCTACGCATCACGACAGCTGAAGCCGCATGTGACGAGATACCCTACTCATGATCTGGAGTTCAGAGCGGTGGTATTATCTCTCGAGATTTGGAGACATTACCTCTATGGGGTCCTCTATACCATATACACGGATCACAAAAGCCTGAGACACATTGTAACGCCCGCAGATCAGGGCTAGTCAATTTAGAGACAAGGAACATCAAAAACGACTTTTTGATAGAAGACTATTTAGGAGGATTAGTCTTAACTAAGTTGTAGAATATGTTACATGGATTCCGTACATATAAAGAACGTTGAAATCCGAGTTATAACAAAGAAGTTATGACCTGTCAAAGTTTCGCGACAGAACCGGTACGACATAGCGCAACATAAAAAGTGAATTTACGTTAGAGCGATATTTAACCTTAGTGATGTAAATGAAAGTTGTAGAGCATATTCTCACCTACACGTGGATATAAATAACGTCAAAAACGGAGCTCGTATGAGGAAGATATGAATTTATGAAGTTTTTAAATAATTAAAATATATTTATAAAATTATAAATTCGGATAATAACCGAAGCCACGACACGTCCGATCCTATCCACCCGATACGCCCAGCGTACTCCGGTCTTGTGTGGTCTGAGAGACAGCCATGTATCCCCACTGAGACTTCGCCACCTGGTAGCCCCATTCGAACTACGCCCCACGTAGATCTTCGTACGCCCAACGTACGCATGAAAGAGGCGTTATGCCCCGCATACATGGAAGTTACGCCCAACGTAACCCGATGACCAACACCATATAAATAGAAGACGAGGGCTGCCGATGTTGTTTGCTAATTTTCATTTCTCTCCCATTTTTCTTTCTTCTTCTTGGAAATTTATACCCCCGAAGTCCCGATATCAATCCGGACACCCGAAGCAAGTCCCGAAACCCCGAAGATCCCGAGAAATATAGTTTTCGTGCCGAAACTCTTCCCGCGTGAAGCCCGATTATGGAGAAAACATCCCGGTTTCAGTGAAGAATATTATTTTAAGAGACGAGGAGCTGTCAGATCATCGTCTTATCAAGTGAGTGTATAGTCCCTCTCATAAACACGATTTTAATACAAGTATTGTTTGAATGTATTAAGTATATGTTTTGGGTGAGTGTGTAGTCACTCTCTTCTAACACATAAATATGAAGTATTTGCTATGAAATACGTGCTATGTGTTTATATATTGTTGTTTATTTAAGATGAGTGCGGAATTGATGTTTTTATATAGTTTTAAATGAGTTAAACTGTATATGTTATTTATATCTACAAATATGTTGGGTAGAACATGGGTAGATGAGATAGCTGGTGTGTGATAAAAGATGAGTTGGGTAATGAGATCAAGAGGTTAGTTTTAGATCCGGGAGTATGGATCAGGTAAAGAGATAAACTTGTTATTAGTCAGGGAGTATGGATTAAGACTAAGTTAATTGTCCCTAGTCCGGGAGTATGGATAGGGCACAGTTATTGATCCAGGAGTATGGATCAGATCAGGAGATTAGTTTTAGATCTGGGAGTATGGATCAGGGGAAGAGATTAGTTTTAGATCCGGGAGTATGGATCAGGTGAAGAGATTAGTTCTAGATCTATGAGTAGGGATCAGGTAAAGAGGAAGGTTTTAGATAGACAAAACTGTAAAATTGGTCCCTGTGGTTTTCTAAAAACTTTGGATAGGGTCCAAAAAGTTTTCAAGTTGCATGGAAGGTCCAAAATCAGAAACTTTCTTTGGTTTTAGTCCCTAAAAGACTTGAAATGACTTTTATGTCCTTTTAATTTCTTTTTAAAATTTTCTTTATTTATTTTAATTATTTTATAACAATAAAAAATGGGCCCTACAAGCTACAATACCCCGACTCATTTCTTTCTCCCTCTCTCACTCATCAAAAAGTCATTGGTGTCAAAATTTCTCTCCATTCTCACTCACCTTTCTCGTCGAGAAGCCCTAACGTCGCCGCCCTAATGTCGTCGTCGACCGCCCGGATTTCTCGCCGCCCTTCATCGCCGGTAAGTATCTTACTTCTCATCGCCTCTATTCCCCCTCTCCTTCTTGAACCAATGGATTCACGTCTTGATGATTGAAACCTACCATCACGAAACCTCGATGGTAAAACCCCATTGTCATACATCTACAAGTTTTCTGTCATTTCATCTTCAAGAATCTACCTCCCAACCCATTGTTGGCATCCTCCTGTCAATTGTGCAGCCACCTGACGAGTGAACGCCACTGCAGGTTTCCTAAACACGGCTCCGATGAAACCCCCTTCCCCTTCAGGAGGTCAAATTAAACTTTGAACTATGTATCGCCTTTCTGAAGAGGTTTTTTAGGTTCGATGAAAATCTAATTTGCATAGAGAACTGGGATGATCACATTGGATCAAAAGAAAAATAAATTTGATGTGTGTAACAGAGAAAAAGAGGTAAGTTTCGATTTGAAATTGAATACAATGTGTTTTGGGTTTTGCGGATTACAATTTTGGAACTATAAAATAGATTCCAGGTAGGGTGATTGAACGGTGGGGAGAGATGGAAGCTAAGATCAGGTTGGTCAATGGTGCTCAAGTTTTTAGGAGTTACCAATGGTGGGTTATGTTCACTGGTGTCAAAAACCACCAACCATTGTATTCTAATACCACACAAGTCAACTGAGTAGAGTTTATGGAGTTAATGTTCCTTCATTCTTTTGCTGATAAGGGAGGGATTAGGATGAGACCAGATGCAAGATTACTAGAGAAACCTCGAGTTTTGAGGAGTTACCAACGGTGCGTATGTATGTGTAATTTTCAAGCTTTAGATTAAAATTTGAAACTGGGTTTTATATACAATCACAAATATAAAAAAAAACGAAGAAACTAGTGTCTGTGTGTGAAATATGTTTGTGGGTTTTGAAGAGAAAGGGAGGGGTGAACGATAACATACATCGGAGGATGGGATACATCGGAGATATTCTAGCATTTGGGGTTCGGTCGCCTGTGAGTATGTGTTTGTGTGTGTGAGAGAGAGACGTAAGATAGAGAGAAGGAGAGTTTTACCTATTTTCTTTTTTTTATTATTAATATTATTGTTATTGAAATGTTAAAAAAATGTAAAAGTAAATAAATAAGGGTATAACCGTCTTTTCAAGTTTTTTTGGACTAAAATCGCAGAAATTTCTTGATTTTGGACATTCCATGCAAGTTAAAAACTTTTTGGACCCTGTTCAAAGTTTTTTACAAACCACAACGACCAATTTTACAGTTTTGTCTTCTAGATACAAGTGTTTAGATCGTGTCGTTGTGAGGATCGATGGGGTGGGATAAGAGTTGTTTTTATATGGTGAAATTATATAAGTTTGTGAGTTCTAATATATATATATATATATATATATATATATATATATATATATATATATATATATATACATTGTGGGATGAAAACCCTATATGCTCACCAGGCTCCCAAGCTTGACCCACTTAGTTTTCTTTGTATTACAGGTTATGACAGGAGAGCATAAGTTGGCTGACATAATGAGAGATATTGGATTATAGCCCAATAGTTATGAATAACTGTTGTAAGGTCTATTTTGTTCTGTTTATGCTTTTGGTCCGTATTGAACATGACATCCCGAGATTTTGTTATATAATGAAAATACATTTCTTTAAAGAAATGATCTGATAAATTCTTATCATATTTTGTTTTGGGAAAAAATTCCGCAACTGTTTTCTGTAAAAGACTACTCTTATTTTAAAAACAAAGCATAAACAAATCGGTCTTTTTTGGCCGTGAAATTGGGGATGTCATAGTTGGTATCAGAGCATTAGTTTAAGCGAACTAGGAATTTCTAGGATTTCTAGACTTAAACTTAGAATGCTAAGTGATGATTGTGAGATGAGTGTCTACCATATTTTAGACACGAGCACTAGTATATTTTAGGAAAGATGCCTAAAATGCTTTTATGTGCTAAATGCTATATGTTTTCCATATACGAAATTGTTTGTTCGGATCTATGGTCTGTTGCCGATCGGATCTGGAAACCTTATGTGTTTAAGATTCTAAGCGTACTACTACGTTATTGGAACTAGCATGTAAACGTTTCAGAGTGATAAGGATGATTTAAGTACCTATTGTGATTGGCAATCTGAATTCACCGTATTCGGTGTGTAGATCAAAAATGGTAAGAACCAGAAGTGGAGTTGCAAACATGAACGAAGACAGGAATCTACCACCTATGAATTAGCGAGTACCTGTTGTAGCGGCAGCACCCAAGCCAATAACAATGGCTGGTGTACAATTGATGATTCAGACGATGTTGGATTGTCAAATGGATGAAACTATACGTCTGCTTTGGCAGAATCATGAAGAACTTTCAATGCCGATTGAACAGCCCGAGTTGAATGAAGGGCATTCGGAAGGAGGTAACTTTAGTGTGATTGTTGGTCAAGCCAACCCATCGTTGGTCAGACAAAACAAACAAGAGGGAGGAATTGATGGACTTGCATGCAAGTACAAAGACTTTTTGACTTGCAAACCATCGACCTTCACTGGAAAAGAGGATCCAATCGGAGTGATGGATTGGATCTCAGAAATGGCGCTAGCCTTCATGACGTGTGGTTGCAGAGGCAAGTTGCAGACCACATTCGCAGTACGTCAGTTCAGAAGTGGCACTGTTCATTGGTGGAACACTCTGGGGAAGACCCTAATCCCTAATGAGCCACTGCAACTGACTTGGGCAGAGTTCTTGGTGCAATTCAAGTGCAAGTTCTGCTCGGCCCAAAATCTGCTAGAATTGGAGAACAAGTTTATGACATTGACAAAAGGCAGCATGTCAGTTGATGAATACACTAATGCCTTCACAGACAATATGGAGTTTTCTTTGTGCATCGTCCCAGACGAGCTGACTAAAGTTGACCGGTACGCAAAGAGACTCCCATGGGAGTATGCGGTGCCAGTGCGTCAGGCACTTACTCTAGAGGCAGCTATCTGTGTTGCCAAGTCTGTTGAAGATATGATTAAGGGAAGAACCACCAGCAAGGTTGAAGTTCGGAAGAAAAGAAAGTTTGAAGGATCCTTAAGGTCCGATGAGAAGAGAAAGTTTTCGAAGTCTGGTTCGAAGAAGTTCGAAGAAGTAGCATAATGGTGTGCGATGAGAGGTCATTAAAGCACGACCCATCGGTCTGTTACAATAGATAAAGGAAAGTATTTATCTTAAGAAGAAGAAGGAGTCCACCTTAAGGACTTATTTTGTAACTTGAGGGTTATGATTGAAATTCCAACATAGTACGAAAAGCAGATACAAGATTGAGCATCGTTTGTAGTCAAGAAGCCCTAGAGTTAAATACTCTTTCGAGGAAACATAAAAGTTACGATTAGTACTTACTATGAAGAGATAACATATGGAATCATTATCCAAGCCCTATTTCGTTGATGATTCCGGGACGTAATCATCCTAAGGGGGAGATAATTGTAACCCATTTAGATCAGGGCTAGTCAATTTAGAGAAAAGGAACATCAAAAATGGCTTTTTGATAGAGGATTATTTAGGAGGATTAGTCTTAACTAAGTTGTAGTATATGTTACAAGGATTCCGTACATATAAAGAACGTTGAAATCCGAGTTATAATGAAGAAGTTATGACTTGTCGAAGTTTCGCGACAGAACTGGCACGACACAGCGCGACGTAAGAAGTGAATTTACATTAGAGCGATATTTAGCCTTAGTGATCTAAACGAAAGTTGTAGAGCATAGTCTCGCCTATGCGTGGATATAAAGAATGTCAAAAACGGAGCTCGTATGAGGAAGATATGATTTTCCGAAGTTTTTAAATAATTAGAATATATTTATAAAATTATAAATTCGGATAATATCCGAATCCATGACACGTCCGATCCTATCCACCCGGTAAGCCCAGCGTACCAGGAGTATGCCTAGCGTACCATGTCTTGTGTGGTCCGAGAGAAGGCCATGTATCCCCACCGAGACTTCGCCACCTAGCAGCCCCATCCGAACTACGCCCCGCGTAGATCTTCGTATGCCCAACATACGCACGAAAGAGGCGTTACACCCCGCGTACATGGAAGTCACGCCCAGCGTAACCCGATGACCAGCACCATATAAATAGAAGACGAGGGCTGCCGATCTTGTTTGCTAATTTTCATTTCTCTCCCCTTTTTCTTTCTTCTTCTTGGCAATTTATACCCCCGAAGCCCCGATATCAATCCGGACACCCGAAGCCCCGAAGATCCCAAGAAATATAGTTTTCGTGCTTAAACTCTGCCCGCGTGAAGCCCGGTTTTGGAGAAAACATCCCCGTTTCAGCGAAGAATATTATTTTAAGAGACGAGGTGTTGTCAGATCATCATCTTATCAGGTGAGTGTATAGTCCCTTTCATAAACACGATTTTAATACAAGTATTGTTTGATGTAATAAGTATATGTTTTGGGTGAGTGTGTAGTCACTCTCCTCTAGCACATAAATATGAAGTATTTGCTATGAAATACGTGCTATGTGTTTATATATTGTTGTTTATTTAAGATGAGTAAGGAATGGATGTTTTATATAGATTTATATGAGTTAAACTGTATATATGTATTTTATATCTACAAATATGTTGGGTAGAACATTGGTAGATGAGATAGTTGGTGTGTGATAAAAGAAGAGTTGGGTAATGAGATCAAGAGGTTAGTTTTAGATTCGGGAGTATGGATCAAGTAAAGAGATAAACTTGTTATTAGTCAGGGAGTATGGATTAAGACTAAGTTAATTGTCCCTAGTCCAGGAGTATGGATAGGGCACAATTATTGATCCAGGAGTATGGATCAGATCAGGAGATTAGTTTTAGATCCGGGAGTAAGGATCAGGTGAAGCGATTAGTTTTAGATTCGGGAGCATGGATCAGGTGAAGAGATTAGTTTTAGATCCGTGAGTAGGGATCAGGTAAAGAGGAAGGTTTTAGATATGAGAGTTTAGATCATGTCATTGTGAGGATCGATGGGTGGGATAAGATTTGCTTTTATATGGTGAAATTATATAAGTTTGTGAGTTCTAATATATATATATATATATATATATATATATATATATATATCATTGTGGGATGAAAAACCTATATGCTCACCAGGCTCCCAAGCCTGACCTACTCAGTTTTCTTTGTATTACAGGTTATGGCACGAGAGCATAAGTTGGCTGACATAACGAGAGATTTTGGATTATAGGCCAGTAGTTATGAATAACTGTTGTAAGGTCTATTTTAATTTGTTTATGCTTTTGGTCTGTATTGAACATGACATCCCGAGATTTTGTTATATAATGAAAATACATTTCTTTAAAGAAATGATTTGATAAATTCTTATCATATTTTGTTTTGGGAACAAATTCCGCAACTGTTTTCTGTAAAAGATTATTCTGATTTTAAAAACAAAACATAAACAAATCGGTTCTGGCCGTGAAATTGGGGATGTCACACACATCATGGATCAACCGAACCTAATTATGAGACAGCATAGGTGGCTAGATGTAGTCATGGACTACGACTGTGAGATCCTTTACCACCCAGGTAAAGCAAACATGGT
Organism: Lactuca serriola; assembly: GCF_051521515.1. Classification (NCBI taxonomy): domain Eukaryota; kingdom Viridiplantae; phylum Streptophyta; class Magnoliopsida; order Asterales; family Asteraceae; genus Lactuca; species Lactuca serriola. Next base: position 763,084 of record NC_136409.1, on the reverse strand, counting down.
GGTGGACACTCTAAGCTGCAAGTAAGCTGGGTCTTCCACACCAGCAACATCTATAAGGATTTTGGTGGATTCTCCACTCATGGGTTTGATTAGATATGCTCAGGCTGAGGGAATACGACCAGAGAACTGGAAACTGGAGAGGATCAACAGCGAGTGTTGAGTCAAGAAAGTGAACCTCTTGAACCTCAATCCGAAGTCTTACTCACTACCGCAATGACGTTTTTATTACCTCAATGCGAAGAGATGAAGTCATCCGTAGCGACCTCATTTGGAACAAAGACTTAGTTTTTAACTTATGTATTTACAATGTATTGTCCAGTGTGCCTTGCATTGACACTTCTTTTTAATTATAGTCTTTATTTATTTCTATTGTATGTTCTCGGAACTCTATAAATAGAGTATTCCGCTTCAAATGAAAACATATCTTGCATCTCTTATCACATATCTCCTCTCATTACTTACTCTCTATTAAAGATCTTTCTAAACTTATATTTATATATTCACGATCTAACTTTCAAACTCTCCTTCGGATCAAGTCCTTGTGACTTCAATCACTTTAAACTGATCGCATCTACTAACTTGTGTTTGATTGCAAACCTTGTTAAGAAACATTTTAGTGTTTCTGCAATATAGAACTTGTTCTAACATTTGTTCAAGTGTGTTTCTCAAAAGTTTTTCTCTCAACAACTGGTATCAGAGCCAAAGTGGTTGCTTTTTAAACAAAACTCTGATTTTGAAAAGCCTTCTATACCACTGAAGCTCACCTCTTTCTTAAAAATATTTCTCAAAAAACAAGGAAATATGGCACAAGCATTATCACTTAACGTTTGCAACAGTGTTGGAGGTTCGAATAGAGCTCCAATACTGGTGGCAAATGAGTATCATCACTGGTACCAAAGGATGGAGAGATATCTAAGAAGACTTGGATGAGATGTGTGGAGATCTGTAGAAGAAGGACCTCATGTCCCCATTCTTACTCCAGTTCAAGCCGACGGTTCTCAAGCTAGACTAGGAGAAGGTCAACCTGCCATAAATCGTCCCACTAAGGATGATCTATATAAAATGGAAAATGATGCAATTGCCTTTTATAAAATATCTTGCGGAGTTGTTCCTAACAACTTCGACATTATCATCAATTGCAAGTCAGCCAAAGAGATCTAGGATGTTCTCAAGAACCTGTATGAAGGTATTGAGCATGCACAAGATAAGAAGCTCACCACCACACTCAACGAGTTCAATAACTTCAAATCTCATGCTGGTGAAAGTCTCGAGGACTCCTTCAAAAGATTCAACCTCATTGTTACCAAGTTATCTAATGTTCGTAATGTCCGAAGCAATCATGAAACCAATCTTTAGTTTCTTAATGGTTTGGGAAAACACTGGACTACCGCAAAAATGATGGTCCAAGGTGATAGGAAGATTCACTCACTCTCTCTTTTCAAACTGTATGGAGAACTCTAAGCACAAGAGTCAACCATACTCAAGGATTATGTTGACTTCGTAGGGTCACTCGCTCTCATGGCTCAGACTCTGCAAAGCATAACTCCTCAACCTTACTCTCTCTCCTATGACAACCCACCGCAGTCTTACGAAGCTGAAATAGATTATGATGATGAAGAGGAATTCCAGAACACTATTGCTCTTGTTTGTAAACAGTTCAATCAATTACCTCCAATCTCCTTTTGCAAAAATCAGCAGTTCACTAAACCTCCCTTTAACCGAAATTGCAACCCTCAAAACAATCAACCTCGATATTGTAACGACGTAAATTTTCAAAACAATTTTTCATTTTTCAAACATAACATATCTCATAAAGTAATCTCAAAACTCAAATCTATCAAATGTTATCTCAGTAAAACATATCCCAGAATTTAAAATACGTAATACTTTATCAGTGTGTACAGATCATGTCGGTGCCTTCCCGCGATACTCGCTAATACCCAAAACACATATCACATAACACGGTAAACATAAATGCTTAGTGAGTTCCCTAAAATACCACATACAACACATAAGCCACTCGAGGCTATAACTCGGTATGACCCTCTGGTCAATGTGTCTCAGCGGGACCGTCCAGTCCCTTAGCTCGTTGGACCCTCCGGTCCAGTCTAAACCGTTGGACCCTCTGGTCCGGTCTGATCGAGGACCCTTTGGCCTCATGAGTCGTTGGACCCTCTGGTCCAGTCTACATAACACATAGCATACATATAACACAATGCACATAAATCTCAAACATACACATACACATAAGACCCTCTGGTCTGCACATAGATACCACTCTAGGTAATGTAAAGTGAGAGGACTCACCTCGGGTGATCTTGGAAAGTCTCAAACTCGAAATACTGATCTAGCCTCCGCCTAATCACATAAATTAATTTACCTCTAATTAACAACGATCTTCAAAGGCTAGACTAATCCTGTCCTTTAATCTCTCAGAAGGGGAAAAGACCATTTTACCCTTCCAATGGTCCAAATGTCCAATTGTTGAACAAAACCCTAAAAGTCAACGAAAGTCAACAGAGGGCAGTACATGGGGCATACCCTGGCTATCCAAAATCGAGGATCTCAACTCCTACGTGGCACGTTCTGAGATTTATGCCTAGCGTAAGTCTCAGTTTCATGCTCTTAATGTTTTTGGTTTGAATCGATTAAGATGCAAGCTCATATTCCAGATCTAGTCCTTCTAATGCCTCTTAACCCATAAAGTCGAAGCCTTTAAGCCTTTCCATGGCTATAAAGGTCACCAATCACTCCAAACTCTTACCCCTTTCTCCTCATTAAGTTCTTAACTCATGCATGACTCAATACTAACGATCAAGATCGGATTTTTATGGATCTACAACACATTTTATACTGAAATGGGGCAGATCAAGGCTTATGGAGACCATTTACTCATAAAGCCTCCATCTTGGGACAAAAACCCTAAAAATTGGTCCATAAAGCACAAATCCAAAATGATGAAGAAAGCTTTGAGCTTTTTACCTCCAAGTGGTGCCCCAACCTCTGTAAAGTTCAGATCCAAAGCTTGCACTCCAACTCCAGCTTCCACAATGGCCCTCTCTTCTTCTTTACAAGCACATAATGATACTTTCTAGCTCAAAACATACACACAGGCTTAGAAAGAAGGTTTGTCTCTCTTAGGGTTTCACTCTTTGTAAAATGGTGGTTGGGATGGGAGCTATAGCATTCCTTTTATAGTGCTCATGTTTCATTTAGGGTTTTGAATATGGGCCCATTACGCCCAGCGTACCTGGGTAGAGTCCGCGACAAAGGCACACCCATGGTTACGCGCAGCGTACTCTTCAGTACGCCCAGCATACCCACTCTTCACCATCTTCTATTTTGGGCTAATTTTGATAACTTGGAAAAGAAGAAGGATTAAAGAGATATACCAAAATTTCAGGATGTTACAATTCTCCCCCACTTGAATTAGATTTTGCCCTTGAAATCGCTCCTTATTAACACATAGATCGAACCGATAATCTGAAAAGCACCACCAAAAGGACCTCTAATCATACGACAATCTCTTCCAAAGACACCTGATCCCAACAGGAACTCCCGACCCCAAAGAAGGACAGACCCAACTGTCGTTGCGGTACTCTATCTGGCTCTTTCCGAACTTGAAAACTCCAGTGGTCTGTCTCCCTGTCAGACGACCCTCGCAAAACATCATGTTAATCTCTCATCAATTAATAGACTCTAAGAACACTCTATCAACTCTGATTCTCTAATCAATCCCGACCGAACTCAAGAGGAATGGAAAGGTCATAACCCACAATGACCCACCGCCTGAACAACTATCAGAACTTATCGGAAAGAATAAATCCCAAAAATCTGACCTCAAACACAAGAAAAGACCACACTCACTTGGAAGTATCCTCTGACTCCCATAGACATAATTGTTGGGTTTTTAGCATTCTAACACTCCTAAGTGTACATGCAACCCTAAATACCTTGGATCTGTGTTTTCTCTATTATACATGCAAATATGAACTTTCCAAGGTATTCATCCTAACTAGCATAATATCATTGATTCATATGAATATATTAAGTTAGAATTACATACCTCTTTGATGTAGAATGTCTTCATGAAGCTTGAGTGCCTAGTGCCCCAAGTGTGACACCTCAAATGGCTCACACAACACTAAATGCACATGGAATGACTTGATAGAAATTCACACTTCATAAAAATTGGCTAGCCCTTTCACATATATTCTAGTGGCCAATTTTGTCACCAATAAGATTTTTATATAGTGTCACAATTAGGGTAAACCTTAATCGTCATGGCTTTCCATTTCCTTGGATCCATGGGTTCAAATACACCATGGAGCATCCTATGGGTTTTAGCCCAACTTGATAATCCATGAAGACTTAGCCCACTATACAAGTATGGATGATTTACACAATCAACCCATATATTTAATTGGTCTTCTTTTGATCACTTAATTAATTCCAAATTAATTCTTGATCAACACTAATTAAATAACCTTATTAATATATTAGAACTTATAATATATTAATAAACCTTAAGTGTTATTTCTCTCATTTTAGTCTATCCAAATGCATGATGCCATGCAACCCAAATGGACCATGTCGGGTCAGGTCAAGTCTTACCAATTATAGTTATGGACTTAGACATTAATCCAACAATAATCCCCAACTTCCTCTCAGATTTCCCTTTCAATACTGAGCAACAGGTCAGCTCCCGACCCAAAAGATGAACCTCCAACGGTTACTCATTGCAAACCAAAACGTCTCACCAACTTCCTTCTCACGATGACTAACTCGGCTCATCGCGACACACGAGTCACAAAGTTCGCTTTATCCCAAGAGAATGCTACAACTCATCTGAAATCATCTTGCTTCCATCCCTTGGTCATGTTCCACCTACTGGTTCCATGTGCCTTGCGACTATTCTCATACCAACGAAACTGACCCATTCTGATCAAATAAATTAGATGGAGATCAATATCCCTCAAAATAAAACCCATCTACAAAACTGAAACCTCATCTCGCCTACTCAACACACGAACGAATCCAGACTCAAGCTCGAGAGTCTGATTCAACACCAGGCTTGGAATCACTCAATTCCAATCTGGTACTCCACTCATGACCCAAGATTCGTGAATTTAAGCGCACACCTTCTCCCTAATTCCTTTCGATTACGACAATCCCCACTCAACCTGGGATATATCAATTCCCAACTGACACGGAGACCCCCGTCTCGCCCCTGGTTCGGCAACCAGGCTCCCAAAGACACAAACGGTAAGGCTACCCAAGCCTAAGAACTCCTCTGCGCCATATTCTAACTAGTGAATACTATGGCTCCCCGTAGCATCGCAACACCTTCTTGCTGACTAGTGAGTACTACGGATCCCCGTAGCATCACGACACCCTTTTGGTGACTAGTGAGTACTACGGCTCCCCGTAGCATCACAACACCCTTTAGCTGACTAGTGAGTACTACGTCTCCCCGTAGCATCACAACACCCTCTTGTCGACGCCATACTCTGCATCCTTTAACCCATGTTCTGCGGCCCAACATAAATAGATGCACACACCATCCAAAAGTAAATATCACTACTCCTGACGGCAACCGTCATGACAGAGTTCCTTTTCTCATTGCAATTCTCATTCTTAAATAATCTATTTTGACATCAATCAGTCGAAGAGCTCCCGCTGGAACCATAGATACTTGCTATACCGCTTGCCATCTCTTAACTCAGAACTCAAAATAATTTGGAATTAAGGACATCATAATCGGATACCTCGATACACTATCACAAAATCTCATGATGTTTTACCCAAACCACAGATCTCATACTTACGGCACCATACTCGGATACCGCATTGCTGTTACAGAATCTCACAACCGATCTTCCTCTCACACTACTCGAATCTCAGATTATTCCATCTCCCAATTAGAAACACAGAGGCATCGTTAATGGCTCAGAACACGTTGACAAAAACCCGAAGCTCCCCCTCTTTTAATCACTACCCATACGAAACTACTCATATCGAAATTGATCGCACTCGAACTCAACATATTCCAACCCCGAAAATTCCAGGTCACAATGAATTCTCCAATCCACGGCCACCTGCCATGGATCCACTCATCCTTTCTTAAACACAAACTCATACATCTTCCCGTCTGGAACCTCGCCTCATCCTCCACTAACTCAGGGCTCATGCGTCCGCACCGTAGATTTCCATAACTATTTCTCTGACCACCCATGAATGGATCATGGATCCCCTTACTGGAAAACTAGTTTTCCCCCACTCAGGGTTCAAACAATCACCAATTGGCACATCCACAATCCACTTAGTAGATTGTCTCACCAGTCATGTCACTCTTGACTCTTAAATGTATTACAAAATCATCCTAGGGCCTTACCAAAGGGAACCAAACAATCTCCAAATATCCCGTCCCTGACAAAATCTCGGAATCCTCCCCACGTGACTGCCTTTGGTCACCTTGAGCCCTCAGACTGACACACTGCCGGAAACCCCACTTTTCTGAATCCAATCTGTCTCTAACCTGCAAATAGTGCCCTTTCACGCACTTCGAATCTAACCCCTCGACCCTCCTCCCAAATCAAGAATAATCATAAAAGCACAGACCTCATTCTCATTGTCGATACACCACATAGACCACGAGGGCCACCGCCCCGATATACTCCTTTTATCCACCGGAAACTGCTAATAAAAGTACTTTTCCCCCAACAAGGCACCTCCTTGTTCTCACCCATCTTAGTCCCACTAATGACTCCTTCTTGGTAAAATAATACCTCACATCAAACATACTGCCCAATTACTCTAGTAAAAAGGTCACCACTCTTGCTACCCCCACAGGGTTTACCTCCAAGTAAGAAACGCATATCCCTTCGGCTCTTCACGGAAAAAAGTACACTGCGTTCACAGGAAGGCGCATCCCCACTATCGGCCGACTGCGTAGCTCAACCCGTAATCCTCCACGAAGCACCACCTCTACTCATTCCCAATTCTTGCGACTCCAGTTGTCATCTCATCTAACTTTCACGGAAACCAACTCGATTCCCCCCTCAAAGTGTGCTCCTTTGAAACTCGTTCAACATGGCCCTGTGGCCCCACACTCTATCACATCTGATCTCAATCTAATTAATACAACAGAATAAATGATAACACCAAAATCACTAACCGCCATGAATCATGGTACTCGAACCACGTTATCACCCCTCATCTACTACTGATCATGGTACGCGAACCATGTGGTCACCTCTCATCTGCTACAAACCATGGTACTCGGACCATGACATCACCTATCAATCTGCTACAACCCATGGTACTTGAACCATGACATCACCCCTCAATCTGCTACAACCCATGGTACTCGAACCATGACATCACCTCTCATCTGCTACAACCCATGGTACTCGAACCATGACATCACCCCTCAATCTGCTACAACCCATGGTACTCAAACCATGACATCACCTCCCATCTGCTACAACCCATGGTACTCGAACCATGACATCACCCCTCAATCTGCTACAACCCATGGTACTCAAACCATGACATCACCTCTCATCTGCTACAACCCATGGTACTCGAACCATGACATCACCTCTCAATCTGCTACAACCCATGGTACTCGAACCATGACATCACCTCTCATCTGCTACAACCCATGGTACTCGAACCATGACATCACCTCTCAATCTGCTACTTAGATCCTCTGGAATACTCCCTGCATCGAGTATAGGTCCTCTGTTTTTAGTATTATGGGCCCATACTACCTGCCACATCTCCCATACTCTCTACACGAACCACCCCAGAGTCTCTAAGTAGCTGCTCAACCTTCTCAAACACTAAGCCACACGCGTGCTCGCTTCCCAGCGAAATGCTCTACTCTGGCAGCGTACTCACCTAACTAAGGTCACTTCCTAGGCTCTTCCTAGGTCCTCACACTTCTCCGCCATCAGCTGCTGAGAAACTCCATATGATGCCAGTCATCTACCTCCTAAATATCGTCACATTCATTTGGTAGCTGACTCCCATCATCGGGAGTTCCACAAAGCATGAAGCAAGAAGCATTCGGGCATCGAATAAACACGTAAAACCCACTCTAGGTGATAACTCCACTTGCTCTACTCATACTCAAAAGGTATCACCGAACTCAAGCAACTTCACCCCTCACGGGTATCTGACTACTCTCTCAATAGGCTCCTTAATTCTCATCTAGCTATCTCTCCTAGATTACTCCTCTACTCAACTCCCTCTCTAAAGGATACCTACTGGAGATTCTCTCTCAACACATACTCGAAAGTACTTCACAGATAACAGCAACTCCTAGGCTAAGGTATCACAAATCAGGCCACCCTAGTCCTAAAATATGAAATACCTATCCTACCTCTAGCATGCATAATATCTCATAACACAAAACAAAGGGTATTTTAGGAAATCACCGTTCGGGCGCTAGCTAATTGTACACACTGCTCATTTCCTCTTTCTTTTAAAATTATCTTACTCATTTTTAGAAAAACCGTTCCTTTTGAAAACTTTTCTCAAATCCTCATTTTGAGTACAGACATTCCTGAAGGTGTATCCGAATCCCTCAAACCAAGGCTCTGATACCAACTTGTAATGACGCAAATATTCAAAACAATTTTTCATTTTTCAAACATAACATATCTCATAAAGTAATCTCAAAACTCAAATGTATCAAATGTTATCTCAATAAAACATATCCAAGAATCTCAAATACATAATACTTTATCACTGTGTACAGATCATGCTGGCGCCTTCCCGCGATCCTCGCTAGTACTTGCAACACATATCACATAACATGGTAAGCATAAATGCTTAGTGAGTTCCCCAAAATACCACATACAGCACATAAGCCACTCGAGGCTATAACTTGGTAGGACCCTCTGGTCAATGTGTCTCAGCGGGACCCTCCAATCCCGTAGCTTGTTGGACCCATCGGTCCGGTCTAAACCGTTGGACCCTCCGGTCCGGTCTGATCGAGGACCCTTTGGCCTCATGAGTCGTTGGACCCTCTGGTCCGGTCTACATAACACATAGCATACATAAAACACAATGCTCATAAATCTCAAACATACACATACACATAAGACCCTCCGGTCTGCATATAGATACCACTCTAGGTAATGTATAGTGAGAAGACTCACCTCTGGTGATCTCGAAAAGTCTCAAACTCGAAACACTGATCTAGCATCCACCTAATCACATAAAGTAATTTACCTCTAATTAACAACGATCTTCAGAGGCTAGACCGATCCCGTCCTATAATCTCTCAGAAGGGGAAAAGACCATTTTACCCCTCCAATGGTCCAAATGTCCAATTATTGACCAAACCCTAGAAGTCAACAAAAGTCAACAGATGGCAATACACGGGGCGTACCAACTCTGTACACGGGGCGTACCCCGGCTATCCAGAATTAGGGATCTCAACCCCTACGTGGCGCATTCTGAGATTTACGCCCAACATAAGTCTCAGTTTCATGCTCTTAATGCTTTTGGTTTGAATCAATTAAGATACAAGCTCATATTCCATATCTAGTCCTTCTAATGCCTCTTAACCCATAAATTCGAAGCCTTTAAGCCTTTGCATGGCTGTAAAGGTCACCAATCACTCCAAACTCTTACCCCTTTCTCCTCATTAAGTTCTTAACTCATGCATGACTCAATACTAACGATCAAGATTGGATAAATCCAAAATGATGAAGAAAGCTTTGAGCTTTTTACCTCCAAGTGGTGCCCCAACCTCTGTAAAGCTCAGATCCAAAGCTTGCACTCCAACTCCAGCTTCCACAATGACCCTCTCTTCTTCTTCACAAGCACACAATGATACTTTCAAGCTCAAAACATACACACAAGCTTAGAACGAAGGTTTGGCCATTTTAGGGTTTCACTCTCTATAAAATGGTGGCTGGGATGGGGGCTATAGCATTCCTTTTATAGTGCTCATGTTTCATTTAGGGTTTTGAATCTAGGCCCATTACACCCAGCGTAAGCTAAGGTATGCCAGCATACCTAGGTAGAGTCCGCGACAAAGGCATGCCCATGGGTACGCACAGCGTACTCTTCAGTACACCCTGCGTACCCACTCGTCACTATTTTCTATTTTGGGCTAATTTTGACAACTTGGAATAGAAGAAGGATTAAAGAGATATACCTAAATTTCATGATGTTACAGATACCTCAAACACCCTCACCAATCTCCACAACCTCTAAACACAAATCAAGCCAATGAGGTACCGCAGTCTGCCAAGCCAACTGACTCTGGTCCCTCGACCAAAGTTAAAGATGATGTTGTCATTTGTCATAAATGCAACAAAGAGAATCAATTTGCTAGAGAGTGTAAAGAAAATGTAGTGAAGGACAAAGCCTTTTATCTCAGAATGGCACATGAGATGGATGAAAAGGAAAAGGGAAGGGCATATATGGCCCAAGTAAAAAGAGATCATCAAGTATGGTCGTCAGGGGATGAGGATGAAGACTTCAACATCAAGGGCAATGGTAAAATTTGCATGTTGGCAATTGCTGATGAAGATGGTTCGACAAAGCTGGAAAAGAACTATTTTTTCATGGCCAAATACGAAACCTTAAGCATTGTCAAGCAGGTAAAACTCATGATTCAAACTCTTTATTATAGCATGCATGATTGTCAACCCTTCTTAGACAGCCTTAATGACACTTGTGTTGCCATCCTTTCAGACTATAACAAAGCCCTAGATTAGAAGAACATAGCGTCCCAGGAAATGCTCCATGTAAGAGGATGACTTGAAGACAAAAGACTCAAAGTGGCCATGTTAGAAAGAGACTTAGTGTTAGAAAAGGATGCAAGAATGTTATGTGAAACCCAATTAGGAATAGCTTTATATCAGAGGGATTTAGCATGAAAAGAAATTGTACGTTTGAATTTGTTAATAGAAAATTTGTTTATTGAAAGCCAAGCCAGTGAAAATATTATTAATAATGGAACTATAGACAATACGTACAATTGGGGTTGGTCCAATGGGTACTCCACCGCAAAGGACTCCTCACCCCGGTTTAACAAAGACTGTCCCTATATCCCTCCGGATCGAGAGTTTCACTTCCTAGTAAATGACAAAACATTTCTCGAAGACATCAGAGCCCACTTTGGTAGACCTCACAATCTGAGTAATAATTGTGTCATCAAGGAAATTCTTCCTGAAACCTCGAATCATCCACGTGATCAAATACCCATCATTGGCATAATTTATCCCAACTCTCAGGCTTCATCAGTTATCGATGAGGAAATCCTTGTGGAAGGATCTCGAGTTCTAGTGAACTGTCTAATTTTTCCCTCAGACCGCAGTCCCTCAAACTGCAGTCTCGAACCATAATTACCATCCATAAGGTGTCCCACTAAAGAACTAACCTTGACTTACTATGCGGTTGTCCAGTCCTCTTTACCGCAGACCGCAGGCAAGAGCACTGTGACCATTCATCCAATTCTTCATGAATTTCCCATAGAAAATTTTGAATATGGTAATGTTCTCAAAGTCCTGTATCTTCTAGTTCAAATTAATTGTAACGACCATAAAAATTCAACCAATTTTAACTTTTCAAAAACAACCCATTTTCTTGATATTATTACAAAAAGGTTTTCAATACTGTTGGGCTGAAGTTCTGTTTTGTATTGCGTCTTTTGGGCTCGTAGATTAGCCTAGTATTCTCCGGTTTGGGCCTGTCCAACCGAGAGCCTTTTATGTATAGTATATAAGTTATCGCTTGCATGCATATTAGGTTAAGATTCAAGATTCAAGATTCAAGATTGCTGTTTAAGCGTTTCAGAGTTTACGATATTATTCTCTTGTAATCTTCCAATCCTTTACAGTTGATGTTCTTAATCGAGCTCTTCTAAGGATTTTGTTTAATCATTCAACCCGTTTGATTCAAGCTGTTTGTTCTTTTTATTGCGTTCTGCCTTGTTATTTATATTGTGTTCTTGCAGTTTCATATTCATATACCTGTTCTCGATCTAATCGATCTTTATAGATTAAAAGTTATTGTTTTTAATCCCATCAATTGGTATCAGAGCAGGAGGCTGTGTAATCGATACACTTCTTTTCTGTGAAAAAGATTTTCATTAGGGTTTTCCGCAATCATCGATATTTATTGAGCCGTCATCTTAATTGACGTATCCTAGTATTTATTGTTTTGCCCTAATCTGCTTTATTACAAGTCTGATCTTTGAACAGGTTATTTCGATCATTATGGACGCAACGCAATCAAACCCTATTAACATTTCCAACAGCATTGGTTCGACGACAAAGATTCCAATCTTATACACCCATGACTATGAAGTGTGGGCACATCATTTTGAAGATTACGTGATTGGATCGGAGGACAATGGTTTTCTCATATGGGAAGCCATTATCAATGGACCGTTTTCTCATTCCGCGACATCCAGAGTTATTAAGACGCAAAAAGATTACAACGATTTGCTCAAGGACGTGACGAATATTGCGCAGGATGAGAAAGATAAATTCCAGTGCAATATTAAGGCACTGAGGTTGATCAGATTCGCCCTTCAGTCCGACACATTCAGACTAGTCAGCTCATGCACTACGGCGAAGGAAGTGTGGGATAGACTTCGCGAACTGTATTCAACAGACGAAGATCTTGAACACTCCATCCAAACCTTACTTCTATCTGAGTTTGGAGAATTCAGGCAAGGGGCCGAAGAAACCGTGACCCAGACGTTTGATCGCTTCAATCATCTTCTCAGCAAGATGATCAAACACGACATTGAAAGGAAGCTCATCGAACAAAAGGTTACTTTCTTGAACGGACTGAGATCGGAATGGAGAGCAGTAGTGTCTACAGTCAAAGCCCATGAACAGTTTAAATCATACTCTTTGGCGAAACTGGTGGGTATTCTAAAGTCCCAAGAGAAGATTGTTGTTCAAGAGAAGAACGTTGTGTCCAGTCTTGGTTCGTTGGCCCTCCTATCTAAAAGTAAAGCCGTGATGGAGGATGAAGAGCTCAACTTGGAAGAATATGACCTCACAACTGAGGATTATGCCATGATGGTATCCAATCCTAAGAGGTTCATAAAGAAGAGATTCCCCAGCAACAAAAACCGAAATTGGCAGGGGAGTTATAGCTCTGAAAAGGCAAACAGTGAACCGAAGGCTGATGAGTCCAAGAAGGAACCGAAGGCAGATGGCGATTCCGGAGTAAGCTGCTTCTACTGTGGTGGCAAGAACCACTATGCTAAGGACTGTGTTCTTAAGAAGATGACTGAAAAGGACGATGGAAAGGATGAGGAAGCTGTGCTGCAGAAGAGATTGGATGAGTTGAGGAAGAAAAAGTCTACCGGTAACCCTTCTATTAATGCTCTTATTGTGCAGGGTTCGGTTAATAACGATGAGTTCGGTAGCACCGAAGTTTGGTCTACTGACTCAGAAGACGAAGAAGTGAGGAAGCCTACTCATGGAAAGGCTTATGTGGCTAAGGAGGAAAGCAGTGGTGGAAAATGCTTCATGGTGTCAAGCGCATCTCAAATGAGGGGATACAATACCGATGGAGGAAGCAATGGACCGAAAGCGCAAGAAGATATGTGCTTCACAGCCAAACCACTCAGCCAACAGTTCAATGAGCTTGATGAACTGATAAAGAAGGTACAATCTGTTTTTATTTCATCTAAAGTACCATCATCCTCATATGAGAAAGAACTAAAAAACGTTAACACAAGAATTTCTCATTTAGATAGTAGCTTAACTCAAACTAGAGTCACCAATTCTAACCTGACTGATCAATTAAGCAGGGTGGCGTCGAAGAGTGAGGAGCGGCGTATGTGGATTGAATTAAAAGAGTCGGAATTAATTAAAGTCAAAGACGAAAACATTTATTTGCAGAGAGACAATTTGAAATTGTTAAAACAACGAAATGTTTTTTGTTTAATAGCTAAACGTTTATATTCCAATATTACTCAACTGCATTTGGACTGTGAGATAGGCAAAAAGATTCACAGTATGATTTTACCATTCCTAGAATTTAAGGAGGATGAAATCGATGCCGAAGCTTACAATTGTGAGAGTGTGATTTCGTCTGATGATGTCAACCCAACTTATCAAATCGGACTGGACAAAATTGAGTCCTTCATTAAATCCAAAGACCATAAGGACATGCTCAAAAATCTGTTGGACGAAAATGACAGACTTAAACTGAGAACCGAGACCATACAAAAATTTGACTCTCTAAATGCCAAAGTAAGCTCAGAAAATAAAATTGATGTTGAAAATGCATCTGAGCTTAACGAGGACGAAAACATGAGTGAAATTTCTGTAGAGGATACGGTTGACTGCTCAGAATTTGTGAAAAGCGAAACTGAAAACCACAAAAATCTTATTTCTGAAAATTCTGTGGAATTCGCTAGATTGTCCCAACATAAGTCCCCGAAATTAGTAGAAAAGGCTGTTGTCTATCAAAAGGTCAGAACCACTCCGAATCAGGTATACAAAGTGACAGGAGTAACCGAACATCAGACAGCTGAACTCACGGCTATTGTTAACGAAGACAATGCTGATGGCTGTGATGAGTTCTTCTGGGAAGCTCCTATTGACAATGGAAACGAAACCGTTGGCCTATCTGAAAGAACCTCTTGGATGAAGAAAGGGAGATACATACCTGAACCCTTGAACAAGCCTGATAATTTCAGTGAACCAAGCATAAGTGGTACCAAAGACACTCCTCAAGAGGTTGATCATTCAGTAAAAGAAGACATTCCTTCAACGCCAACAGCTCGAAGTGAAACTTCATCAGATACTCCTTCCACTTCCTCAGGACAAACTGAATCTTCTTCAGATATTCCCTCTGCTCCCTCGCTTCAAAGCAAAACTCCTAAAGTTCAAAAGGAATCAGCAAAGGATACATCAAAAGCGAAAGCGAACGTTCATCATCAACCTAAACAGATGAGGGATAAAAAGATAGAAAGGAACCTAAGATACAGGAAAAACCTTTCTGAAAGGAAACAATTCTGGCACTCCCAAAATGCATACTATTCACACAAGGACAAGAATCTGAGGTATGAAAATAATGATAATTCCAACAACCGAAAGCCAAGGTTCGGTTCGCAAGAAGATACCAACCGAAAGCCAAGGTTCGGTTCGCAAGAAGACAACAACCGAAAGCCAAGGTTCGGTTCGCAAGAAAATTCTAACCGAAAGCAAAGGTTCGGTTCTGAAAAGGAGTTCAACCGAAACCAAAGGTTCGGTTCCAAGAACAACTCCAACCGAACGCAGAGGTTCGGTTCTGAAGTCAGAAGAGAACAAGACTCAAAAGTTGAACCCACCAACGATCAAAAGCAAAAGGGTCACCTAGAGTCATCAGCAAGGAAGACACCTCAATCCAAATCCAAATCCTCTATTCCTAATTCTTCTTGTACATCTCCATCTTGCACTAACTCTAATTCCATGGGTTCTCAAAAAACACGTCCATCCGCTGAACAGAAGGAAAAGCAGAAAGTCGGTGAATTCAAACCTGAGTCTAAAGCGAACAAATCCAATCCTACCAAAATAAAAGTTTTCACCATTAAAAAGAAAGATGAAACAACTTTAATTAAAAGAACATATCTTGTTGATATCTCTCTAACTATTCCTGTTCCCATGAAAACCTCACATGGACCCAAGAAACTTTGGGTTCCTAAATCTGCTTAATCTTTGCAGGTTATAAGTGACGAGCAGTTTGACGAAGAATGGTACATTGACAGTGGCTGCTCGCGTCACATGACAGGGAGGAAGGAGGAACTCAGGGAATACAGATCTCTTGCAAATGGTGGCAACGTTAAGTTTGGAAATAACTCTTTCGGCACTATAAAGGGATATGGGATGATAACGAATGGTGATTTTACCATAAGAAAGGTGGCTTATGTGGAAGGACTTCAGCACAACCTCATCAGTGTATCTCAGCTTGTTGGAGGTACAGGTCTCAAAGTTTCATTCGATGATGAAGGTTCTGAAATCATAGAGAAAACAACAAAGAAGGTGATTCTAAAGTCAGAGCGAAAGGGTGAAATGTTTCCGTTGAACATGAAACCCTTCAAAGGAAACCCAGCTATTTGTCTGCTATCAAAGGCTCAATCCGACGAAAGCTGGTTGTGGCACAGAAGACTCTCTCATCTCAATTTCAAAGATATCAACCGGCTTGTCACTGGAGGTCATGTTAGGGGTCTTCCATTGCTCAAGTTTGACAGAGAGCATTTATGTGCTGCATGTGAAATGGGAAAGCAGAGTCGTCAAAGTCACCCATCCATTGTTAACACAAAAGTTGTTGAACCACTCGAATTGCTTCATATCGATTTATGTGGTCCTTCATCTATTGAAAGCATCGGTGGTAGCAAGTACATTCTTGTTGTCGTTGATGACTTCTCTAGATTTACATGGGTGTTCTTTCTAAAGCTCAAATCTGAAGCGACTCAAAAGCTGAAAGTGTTTATCAAGCAAATTGAAGTCCAGCTCAAGAAGGTCGTTCGCAACATCAGGAGCGACAATGGTCTCGAATTCAAGAACAGGGAATTTGAAGAGTTTCTTGCAGAAAAGGGAATTAGCCATAATTTCTCAGCTCCCTACACACCACAGCAGAACGGGATAGTCGAAAGACGAAACCGATCTCTGTGTGAAGCTGCTCGAACTATGTTAAGTTTCGCTTCCTTACCTCTTTATTTTTGGGCTGATGCTATTTCTGCTGCTTGTTATACACAAAACAGGTCCTATCTCAACAAGCGATTCATGCTCACACCATATGAGATACTAAACAACAGGAAGCCCAATGTAAAATTTTTCCACGTTTTTGGCTCAAGGTGTTTCGTCTTTAACTCTAAAGAACACCGCAACAAGTTTGATGTCAAAGCCGACGAGGGAATCTTTCTGGGTTACTCACTCACTTCAAAGGCGTACAGGGTCCTAAATAAACGATCAAGAAGGATTGAAGAAACATACTATGTGACCTTCGACGATAGCTATGTCAAGAAGCTACAGGCCATAGATGACACTGCCAGGGAAATCTTTCCTCAAACTGGTCAAGTCACAGTCTCAATCTCCAATATGTACGAGAATTTTCTGGATCTCTTTGACGAACCGGAAAAAGCTTCTCTCTCAGAAGCAGATGCAGCCGAAAACAAAATAGATCATATGAAGCAGATTGTCGAAGATGCTGCAAGAAGAATGCATGAAGGAGAATCGCCTACTGATGAATCTCCAACCAACAATGCTTCAGTCGAGGGGGAGCCAAATTCTCCTGTCGAGGGGGAGCCTAGCTCGCAAGTCCAGGGGGAGCCAAGCTCTACTACTTCAACCGAAGGTCCTTCATCAAGCGAAGGTAACTCTCCAACTGAAGATGCCCCTCCAAACGAAGGTGCTTCAATGGCTGAACATCCAGCACCACAAGAAACCCCTGAACCTCATGCTTATCAAGACTCATCAATTGAGGGGGAGCATGATGATATGACGCTTGATTTTGATAGCCAATCTGAACCTGAAGAGATGATCAACGCTGAACTAGATCCATCCTTTGATCCGAATTACCCTCCTCTTACAAAATGGACCAGAGATCATCCCATCTCTCAAGTAGTCGGTGATGTATCTGAAAAGGTTATGACCCGATCTCAACTGAAGGCAAAACAGACATCCTTATTCTCAAAAGTTGAGTTTTGTATGTTTAACTCATTTGTATCAAAAGTCGAACCGAAGACAGTGAACACTGCCCTCGATCACTCTGATTGGGTTCAAGCGATGCTAGACGAACTGAATGAGTTTGAAAGGAACAAAGTCTGGCGCCTCATACCAACTCCTCCAGATGCTTCGGTTGTTGGTCTTAAATGGGTCTTTCGAAACAAAATGGACAAGGAAGGTAATGTCATTAGAAACAAGGCTCGCCTGGTTGTCAAAGGATACTGTCAGGAGGAAGGGATAGATTACGAAGAGACGTTCGCTCCCGTAGCCAGGCTAGAATCGGTTAGAATATTTCTGGCCTATGCTGCTCACAAAAACTTTGAGGTCTTCCAAATGGACGTCAAGTGCGCATTTCTCAATGGAGAACTTGAAGAAACGGTGTATGTGGAGCAACCTCCTGGGTTCGTGAATGAAAAGTATCCAAATCATTGCTACATTCTGGACAAAGCTGTGTACGGCCTCAAACAAGCTCCGAGAGCCTGGTATGAAACGCTTACAAAATTTTTAAAGATGTCCAAATTCAAACAAGGCTCGGTTGACCCAACCTTCTTTCGCAAAAAGGAAGGTAACCACCTTATGATAGTTCAAATTTATGTCGATGACATCATCTTTGGCTCTACGAATCCCAGCTTAACAGCTGAATTCAGAAAGTTGATGGAGACTAAGTTTGAAATGAGCTCAATGGGTCCAAATATATATTTTTTTTATGATTCGTTTACTTATGGGGATATATTTGCTGACTTACTTAAGTGTCCCTAGAAGCATGCTGCTGTATGTGTCCCAAGCCTCATAAGATTTTGAATAATTGCCTTCATGACTTGGTATACACAGACCTTGTCTTCCCAATAAGGCTAACTTATTTATTCTAATCGTGAGCTACCTCACACTCTTCTCACATGAGTTAAGAGTCTCCTGCTTGGTCCTTTCTTTCACAGCAGAGGTACTATGTCTTCTTTCACCATCCCCATTACACTTCTCCATAACATTCGTTTCATCATTGTAACCCTAGAGACTCTCAGAAACTACCACTGAGGTTTATGGTTACGCAACATCTGTGTTTATGATCTTAGTTTCGTGCCACTACGAGCTGAGTGAAACCCAAAATTCAACACCAAAGAATTGACGGTGACAAATTAATTTGATCAAGTTTTTCCCAATGCATTGACGAATGTACCTTCATGAAATCTCAATTTCTTTTCTTTTTGCGTGGTTCCAATGAAATTGTTACACACCATAACATTTCTTCCCAAGGGATCCAGTTTTAATTTTTTTTTCTCTGAGATTTCATATTCATCCAAGTCACTTAAAAATCAACTCCAACCTACTTGTTCAACAGACTACACTGGTCTCACAAGTACTTTGTTCACATTCGTTCTTATATCAAGAATTGAATTCACGAATCAAAGCGAAACCACCCTTATTTTTATCTTATTAAAAGAAGCCTTTCAACATTTATTAATAAATGTTTGATCGTACTTCAACGGGATTCCACACTAACACTTTAAGGTCTCTCTTGATCTTGAAGGAAGAGATTCGTGCCCGGGATCATCAGTTTCGTGTCATAATTGACATCACAGATTATTCCAAAAAGAGTTGCTTTATTTCCTTATCTGAAGAAGCCCTTCAGCGGATAGTTGATGCCTTCTCTAGGGCTCAACATGACTCAGTGGCCTCTGCTACTGCTGCAATAGACGCCTCCACCCGAGCTTGTGAGGCAGCGACCGAAAAAGTCGATAAACTATTCCATGACGCTACAATCCTGCTGCAGTCTATGCAGGAAAGCGCCGACGCCACCAAAACAACACTGGAACCACTTATTCATCAATTGGCCCAGTTTGTGAAGACGGAGTTATCCTCGTTCGCTACCCTCAGACAAAACCTTAGCGACGACAACTCGACACTCCGTGCCTCCATTGAAGCCCGCTTGGCAAAGCTACAAGAGGATCTTGCAGCCGAAAATAAACTGATGGACGTCCTGGCGAGTAAGACTACTGCCCTCAAGGTCAAGAGCACCCAACTTTCCAACTCCGAACAACAATTGGAGGCTCTTCGATCCGAAAGGGAAATAATCAAGACGTGTGTTTCAGATGTCCACGCCGCTCTGTCAAACATCCTGGAAGCACACGACCCCATTCTGAACCACTCGGTGAGGCGTACCCTTGCTGAGAAACTCTCTCCGGCCATGGCTCTCTTGAGTAAAATTGAAGGCCTACCCAGTTTCGTGTCCATTCCGAAACAAGGGGGAGATGAGAAGAAAGGATCGAAACCACCTCCTTCCTCAAATGCAACTCACACAACCGAACCAACCCCAACTGGTCATGCCTCGGGTTCGGGTGTGAAGGACAAGGGCAAAAACATTGCAGAGGGAGGAGATGAAGATGAAGATGAAGACAAGGAGACTATTGCGGACATGTTAAAGAGAAAGAACAGTCGCAATACTGATGACGATGTCAGTCGTGTGGCACGTGAAGCTGAAGAAGCCGAACGTAAACAAAAAGAAGCCAACGATCTCCTTGAGAGCCGAAAGCTGCTCTTCCCTGCCTGGACCAGGGATCGACTGATAAAGGAGGCCATAGAGACTCCAAGCATACTATGGCTCGAGCCGGTGATATCATTCGACTGCAACAACTCGGTCGATTCTCAATTTGATATGCCGCTGACTCGAAAGGCGTTCATCTTCCACGCCTTCTCCAACATTTTCGAAGTCCCGCATCCGAACGATGAGCTTGACAGGGAGCTCATTGACTTTTATCTGGAGGCCGCTCGTCCTCAATTCCTTACATGGAGCGCCCAGAAGATAGTCAATGTTCGGGTGATGAAGCCGTTTGCCGTGGGGAGATTCACGAACGTCAAGTTCAAGCTAATCCGAGGATCTGCAAGAACTGCTCACATGATCTCTCTGGCGGATCTGCCCAATCTGAACCCTCATGATTGGATAGTCTTGTACAACATCTTGCTGACAAACGAAGCTGAATATGGTCCCATCTTAGACCATGTCAAAAGGATGCTGGCATGCTACATCATGGAGGTGGCCCTAATGGATCAGGAGGTTGCCACAGTGTTTAAGAAGAAACCGAAAGTCAAGCCTGTGGGATCGGCCAGTGATCTAAACACGATGAAAATGGGCAAGATAGATTCGAGGCGAAACTCTGTGATGTTCACCAGAGCCGAAGGACAGAAATGTCTGTTTGCGTTAGCTGACAAGCACCTCTACACCACTCCCTGCTTGGAACACGTTCTATCTATCGTCAAGCGGTGTAAGGACAATTCGGCTGATGACATCAAATATTTTGAAGATATGATCAACTGGTACATCCGGTTTAGACAGACCATCCTTTCCATAACCAAGTGTCTGTTTAGTACCGTGAAGAAGAAGGTACCAGCTTCAGCTGCCGGCCCAAGTACGAAGTGATGGTCTCGCTCCAAATCGACGCAAAGGGGGAGATTGTTGGGCTGAAGTTCTGTTTTGTATTGCGTCTTTTGGGCTCGTAGATTAGCCTAGTATTCTCCGGTTTGGGCCTGTCCAACCGAGAGCCTTTTATGTATAGTATATAAGTTATCGCTTGCATGCATATTAGGTTAAGATTCAAGATTCAAGATTCAAGATTGCTGTTTAAGCGTTTCAGAGTTTACGATATTATTCTCTTGTAATCTTCCAATCCTTTACAGTTGATGTTCTTAATCGAGCTCTTCTAAGGATTTTGTTTAATCATTCAACCCGTTTGATTCAAGCTGTTTGTTCTTTTTATTGCGTTCTGCCTTGTTATTTATATTGTGTTCTTGCAGTTTCATATTCATATACCTGTTCTCGATCTAATCGATCTTTATAGATTAAAAGTTATTGTTTTTAATCCCATCAAATACAATTATTATCAGAGTCTTCCCAGAATCACATCATAAACCATAATCATGAGGAGCGGTACGATCACGCCTTTGCCTTGCCACGATCTCTTGAAGAACCTGAAAAACAATAAAACCACAACTGTAAGCCCGAAAGCTTAGTGAGATACCCCCAAAATACCAAACACGCATAACATGCCATATCATATCCGATCACAGAACAGCCATGCACTTCGGGTCTACTGTGTGACTGGTCCGCCGCACCGGCCAACAGTCCACCTGGTCCACCCTCCGAGTCTAGCCATATACATCGAGTCTGCAGTGTTATTGGTCCGCCCGCACCGATTCTTCAACCCACTTGGTCCACTCTCTGAGTCTACAGTATAACTGGTCCGCCAACATCGGGCCTTCAGTCGGCCTGGTCCACTCTCCAAGCCTCGGCACGTCTGGTCCGCCCTCTTGGGGCCTACAGCCTATCCGGACCGCTCGCTGGGCCTTCGGGACAACCGGTCCGCCCTGGGTATCATGGCCTACAACACAAAGCAGGACCCGCCTCAACGCAACCCCAGTCCAACAGCCATGTGCACAAAAACATACAATCATATAAGAATTCACAGTCAACAAGCCGATCTAACAGATCACATAACATATCATCAACCTAAACAGGATACCGACCTAACCGGTCACTAGCATAGCATCACCCTACATAACAAGATACCGACCTTAACCAGGTCTCTAACATATACCATCCTAACTACCAGGATGCAAACATCTCAAAGCCATATCATAACAACAAACACCCAGATCTCAATCCGATAAAGGGCCGGCCTTGGTGCCTTAGACCCTGTTGATATAGTGAGGATAACTCACCTCGTAACTGTCGACTAAATAGATAAACCCGAGCTGCTCTGACCACTGATATGATCTCCACCACTGGCCAACCACCAAAACACTGAACTCAAAACAATATCCAACAATTACCAAAATGCCCCTGGAAGATTACCGGACCACCCTTGGTCAAAGACAAGTCAAATTCAACCCCTGACTGACTCTACTCGCCGAGTCAACCCGATGACTCGCCGAGTCCCCATGCTCAGAATATCCCCCAATCCGTGACTCAAATCGCCGAGTCACCCCGAGACTCGCCGAGTCCAACAACTCTGACTCCTTCCTCACTCGACTCACCGAGTCATCCCTTGACTCACTGATACACATCTCACCCTGAAGAAAGATTAGGACCTCACGACCAGACTCGCCGAGTCCAAGAACAGACTCGCCGAGTCCAAGGCTATCTTCAACCTTCTCGCCAAGTTGTTCTTCCAACTCGCCGAGTTCCAGCCCATCTTCAAGCAACTCGCCGAGTACACCTTTGTGACTCGACGAGTGCCTCTAGATCCCATCCCATACATAAACCTTCCAGGCCATGCAATTGATCCAAAACATAGATCTACCCTCCTATTACCCATCCATCACGTAAAGTGGCAAACTTTACGTGAATCCAAAGAGATCTAGGCATTTTACACTCTAGGGATAGGGTTTGGGACAAGATGGCTTCACCAAACACTCAAGAACAGGGACTTTAATGCACTCTAAACCTCCTCCACTCCAGATCTGAGGTAGCAACCTCAGATATATCCTTCAAACTCAAGATACCACAAGCTAAACCTCCCACACATTCCAAGAATGATGAATCTAGAAGAATAACAGCCCAAGAACGAGATAATACCTCAAAAGGAAGCCCCAACAGCAAAGAAATCTGAATCTTAGCAAAGCCCCTTGCTCCAAGCCTCCTAACTCTCCAAGATCTTCCTCCAAATCTCTTTTCGAAGGCTCAAATGCACTCAAATCCTTCACAATCACGTTTCTAGGGTCTTCTGGACTTCAAGGGAGGGTAGAGAGGCTAGGGAGAGGGTATAATGTACTTTATATAGGGCTCATCCTCCGAAATTAGGGTTTTCTCCACCCAGCACCAACTCGCCGAGCCCAGCTGCCGACTCGCCGAGTTGGCCACTTAACACGTGACCAAAGTCGCAACCCTACTCGCCGAGTCCACTGGTGGACTCGCCGAGTTTCCCTTTCCCAAATACACTTTTAGCCCTTCAACTTTACTCTTGATATTCCGGGATGTTACGTTACTCAAGTCAAAAACCCAAACCCAAACCCAACTTTCTCTCTCTTTGTTTCTCACTCTTCTCTGGCGATTTCTCGTTTTTTTCCTTCATTTTTCCGGCACCGATCGTTATTCCGGCAGTGTTTGATCGTGATTTTGGTCTCATTTTTATCGTCTCTTCATTCTCTATCTATTGATATCAGTGATTTGGGTTCATGGAAGGTGTTCCACCGGACATAGAACCTGATGTTATAATGTCAAAAAAAGGGAAAGGTGCGAAATCGAGAAATAAGTTGAAATCCAATTATGGTGATGTTCCTAAGGTGTTGATTGATCCTTCGAAAGCTAAATCGGTCTCAAATCTCGTTAACAAGTTTGAATCGGAAGTGAATTTGCCTAGTTTCAAAGGTTTGAATGAAGTGAGCAATCCTGATAATGATCGATCTGGTTCGAAGTTATCTGACTCTTCTTCTAGGGAGGGAATTGGCGCGATGCTCTCTGATAATAAGGAACCGATTGAAGATGGGTTGATCGATTTTGCTAAAATTGGATCGGAATCTTCTTCTTCTCATTCTGTTGCTGATTTTAATGGTTCGTATGTGTTTCCAATTTCTAATAGCCAATCGATTAAGAAGGAAGATGGATCTATCAGCGATTTGAGTTCTCCGGTGCTTGAATTTGAGAAAGACATTGCGCTTTTCTGCAGTCCAGGTGAGAAGAATTCTATGATGATTTTTTGGAATAGCTTATTTGTTAAAGAGAAAGAAGGATTTTTTCATGGTCTAAGGTTTACAAAGAAGAAGTATAATGTTGAAAATGCTCAATCTGATGTTGTTGATGATTCGATTGACAATATTAAGAAATTTTCTTCGGTTAGCCAAAGGAATGATTATCTTATGAACTGGAAAGATCTAAGTCAAAAGAAGAAAGAGCAGGTGTTCCATAAGCTCTATACAAGTAAAGTTAGAAAGCAAGTTGAAGCTAAATTTGGTAAAGCTCGTATCCCTCTTAAGCCTTCTTCTTCTTTGTTCCATGTGGCGATTGATATGAAGAAGACTTCTGACCTTGAAGCTTCGGATGGATTACAGAAAGTTTGTGAAACAGTCCTGAATCTTATCCCTGAAGGAGTCCCTGTTTCGAACTATAATGAACTTGTGGTTGTTGATCTTCAGAAACTTTGTTCTATGCAATCACAGGTTAAGGAGAAGAAGGCTAAAAAAAAGATTGAAATTGATGAGATGGTTAGTCAGCAACTTGAACAAGTTTGTAATGAAATTCTCTATCATTTTCCAAGCAAGTTTAGTCATATTGAAATTGCTAATGAAGGGGAATTCAAATTCAAGTATGATGATGCTGATGAGAAGGATTTCAATGCTCAAATGGTTATTGATGGAAAGGAAGATATTAGCACTAATGTTCGTAATAGCAATGGAGGTCTTCTTATAACTGAGGGTATGCTGGAGCAAATGAAGTCAAGAAATTTAAAGAGTAAAGAGGAGAAACCAATTCCTATACCTTCATCTGTGAAAGTGAAAAATAATGCTCAAGTTACTTATGCTGAGAAAGTTAGTGGGAAGAAACTCAATGCAGCAAATCTTATTTCTAAAATTAAAAAAAAATATTGATCTTCCTAATGGTGTAGTGGAAATGCCCTTAAGTGATATTCTTAAAGGTTGCAGCCCCTTTAAGACCACTCTTTATGGGTATTTTATTGATAAGCATGTCAATTTTTTTAATGTCAATAAATTTGCTTATAATCTGTGGAAAAAGCATGGATTGGAAGAGGTTGTGGTAAATGATGAAGGGATATATTTTTTCAGATTTAGTTTGGAACAGGGAATGTTATCTGTTTTGGAAGGGGGTGTTTGGATGATCTTTGATAGTGCCCTTATTGTTAGGAGATGGACTACAGGAGTGAGTTCTGTAAAAGGTCAACATGATAAAATTCCTGTATGGGTGAAAATTTTTAATGTTCCTCTTGAATACTGGAATGGAACAGGTCTCAGACATATTGCTTGGGAAATAGGGAAGCCTCTTGATGTGGTGGCCATACTGCTAGCATGTGTCAAAATCACTGGGGCAGACCTGCCTTTATCAGGATTCTGATTGAGATGTCTGCCTCAAAAGATTGGCTTAATGAAAATCATGTCTATTCCGCGGACTAGACTACAGGTGAGAGAATTCTATCGAAATGCAGGGTCGAGTATGCTTGGAATCCTTCCAAATGTTCTCATTGCAAAGTTTATGGGCATAAAGATTCTAATTGTGGTATTTTGCTAGCTAAACAAGCCAATGAATTTGATAGTAATAGTAAGGATGATAATAATAAAGAGAAAAGTAAGGTTAATTTTATGGAAATCTTAATGGCTAGCATCAAAAAAGTTGACGTGGATGAAGAAGGATTTCAATCTGTTGTGAAGAATAACAAAGGAAAAGTTTCAGGGGAAAATCCTAAGGAAGAACCTGGAAAGAAGAAGCATTCGGAGGCTCAAGGGTATTATGGGAATTCTCAAAGTAATGGGAAGAAGTGGGTGGGAACGAACTATGGGAATCAAAGGCAGAATGGAAATAAATTTGTTAATTCTGGAACGCATTATGGAGGCAAACAGGGAGATAAAGGCAAAGGGCAACAGGGGCATAATGGGAATATTTAGTCCATGTCTGGTAATTCTAAAGATTTAAAAATTGATTAGGGGCAAAATAGTAAAAGTAACAAGGTTAAGGGGAAAAGTAATGTTGGGGGGGCTGTTTCGGAAGTTAAGGCATCTGTGGGGAATATTTTTTTGAGTTCCGCTGGGCAGGAAGCAAAAAAGATAGAAGATGTGGGGAAAATTGGAGGTAACAGGTAGAGTTATATTCCGAATTCTAGGGCTGATTTTAAAGTTTCTTCAAATTTTGATATGGACAACAATTCTATGAAAGGTTTTGAAGCTGAGAAATTTTCTTCTAATAATAAATTGGAAGTTTTAAAGATTTGGAAGATGAGATTCCTTTTGTTTTCTCAAACGGAGGTGTTGATGAGGTTGACCTTGCCTATTTGGATATTGTGGATCAAATGGATGTTCTTGGAGGTGTCCCTGTGAATGACACTAACATGGAAGCTGATTCCAATGATGATTAATTTTGGTGATTGGATTTTTAGGGGATGGGTTCTATCTCCTAAGTATTTTTGTTTAAAAATTGTGTTCAAGTTGTTTAATTTGAGTTTTTTAGCCAATTTCTTTTCTTTGGCTTGGTGGAGGATTAAGAGCTATATAAAGATTGAAGATTTTGAAGCTTTTTTGAGTTGGAAGTTTTTTGGGATTGACCACATTGATCATTTTTTTAAGAGTTATGTTTGGTTTCACTATCTTCAGTAGAATTGGATTTGGGAGTGGATTGGTTGGAATCTCTTTGTTAGTTTTCTGTAATTTCTTTAGTTGTATTTTTAGTTTTTTGTTTTCTTCTTTGTAGTTAGTTTTTATGGGGCGGTTGCCCTCCTTTCTTTGTAATGGTTTCTTTATTTTAATATATTTACCAAGGGGTTTTTCTCCCCTTTTATCCAAAAAAAAAATTACTCAAGTCATCGTTTTCAAAAAGAGTCAAAATTTTCTAGAAAAACGCAATAAAACCTCACTGACTGTGGTTCCCCAAAAACTCAGGCAAAACAAGCATTCAAAGAGGAACTTAAATCTTGTGGGAAAAAGTGGGAAATTCTTTCAAAAAACAAAACAAAAATCTCAAAACAAATGGGTCCTGAAAAACATGTTATCCCAAATCAGTTTTCAAAACACACTCCAATCGAGAAAACAGACAAAAATGAATGTACAGTTCTAATAGTTTTTTCAAAGTCTCCTGACAAGTCCCTAAAGAGTGTCAAGTCTTTTCACATATATCATTTTCAAAACTATTCCTCATATGACTCAAAATGGAAAGGAATTTTGCCAACTCCTACACTTTTAAAGTCATGTCAGTTTGACAAAAGATCAAAACCTAGGAGGAAGTCCAATGCCCAAACTGTTTCAAATCCCAAGGGAAACTCAGTCAAATCTCATTCTCAGACTAGTCACAAGCCTCACACCACACCCTCTGGACCGCTGACCAGGTACGGTGTCTGGCTAAATGAGAAAAATCTTACCTTTGGATATTATCATCAGAAAAGGCCAAATGAAGTCCAACCTCGTAACTCTCAAAAACCTCATAACTCTCAGAAACCTCATAACTTTCAAAAAGCTCATAACTCTCAAAAGACCTCAAAACACCCAGCTCTAGGTCTTAAAGTTGATACGAAACCTGTCCCCACAATCCCTGTTCATGCATCTAGCAAGAATTCACTTATAACCCCAGGCTCCAAACTTGTTTGGGTGCCCAAACTAACCGTGTAATTTCCAGGCTTTGTATAAGGAGGAACAAGAAGAGGAGTGACCGATCGATAGTGTCTGCTCCTTGCACATCACCGGAAGGTTAGAATACCTTTGGGATTTCAAGCCAATAGGTAATGGAGGACATGACACCTTTGGTAACAACGCAAATGGTATCATCTGAGGTTACTGTGTATTAACAACATGGAACTCCTCAATAAAAAAGGTTGCTTACGTAAAAGGACTCAAGCATAATCTCATCAGTGCAGGCCAACTATGCAAAGCAGGTCATCGGGTTGATGATAGGTGCATTTTATGCACCTATTTTACATGTTTATTTCCGTCATTTCATAGCATTCTACTTAATAATTCTTGCATTTAGTTAATTATTTAGGCAACTTCATGTTTCATTAAGAATGTCTGGTATTTCATTATTTTTTTGATTTATTTTGCATATAATATGGAGCATGGAGTTTGGAGCTTAGAATCATGAAACTTCGAGCATGGAGCTTTGGAGAATGAAAAGAAGATGAATCGGCCATTCCATGGAGGAAAGCATGAAGACATAACCCTAGTCAGTGTTACATTGTCATCATAGCAAAGGACTACATTTGAAACACGGTTCTTGTCGCACCGAAACAGGTCGTGTTTGTCCTTTATCATCTCATAGTTGAGCAACATGACTCATGGTAAAGTTTGACCGAAGATGGAGCCAACAGTGAAGACTTATTTGTGTTTTAGCAAAAAGCATGGGCCATGCCAAAAACACATGGTCAAGACAAATGGTCATGCCAAAAACACATGGGCAAAAGGCATGGCCATGCCAAAAATGCATGG
Source organism: Lactuca serriola (assembly GCF_051521515.1). NCBI lineage: Eukaryota > Viridiplantae > Streptophyta > Magnoliopsida > Asterales > Asteraceae > Lactuca > Lactuca serriola. Next base: position 734,252 of record NC_136409.1, on the reverse strand, counting down.
CCTCATGGAATGCACATGAACATTAATTAAAACAGGAGGAGACGTCATTTTCCGAGGGCAGACGGTTTTTGGAGCAGTTTTGGGCGATTTTGGGTGATTTTGGGAGAATTCTTGGAGGTTTTGAGAAGACCTAATCATTGCAAATACTTTCGATTTCATTTTTGTAAGTATTAAACATTCCAATTCCATCTTTATTGATGTTTGATTTGTTCTCAGCCATGTGTGGCTAAGAAACCCTAGTTGCTAGTTCTTGTTCAAAACATGTTGATTGCTTGACTTGAAACATATGATTTGATGTTTGATTTGTGATTCTGTTCTAGTGATTATGTTTTTGTTTAAACTAGAACCCTTAAATTTGATTTGTGTTTGATTGGACACTTTCATGAATTGAATTTTTGTGCAGTTAATTAACTTTTAGGGTACCTAATCATTCTATTAAGTTAATAATTGGTAACAAGCAATAAGTTTTCTTATTGTAAAACATATATCACATGTTTTCACACTTCCGATCGTATGAGAAGAAATGAACATTGTTGGGAAGCTTGTACAAAACTTAATGCAGGTTTTCAATACAATCTAAGAGCGTGTTTAGGTTGAATTAGTGAAGCCAGGTCTAGTCAAAGAGCGTATTTTGGTTAGATAATTTGGCAAACGAGAGGTATTAGAGCGTGTTAATATGTTTTAGTACCAACTTAGAATAGCAATCTTGAATTACATCAAGTCATAATCAAGTTGAACAACTACATTGAGAACTAGAACTGGAAGCACTTTTACAACTTGTTTACAAATCTATTTCATTTTCTGCATGTTCCAAAGTTGATTTTTATTTTATTATTTCAATTTTGCAAACAAATCCCCCTTCTTGTGATCAAAGTACATTGTGTAAAGAGGTATAGACTTTTGTCCCGTGTCTCTGTGGTTCGACCCTGCTTGCCTTGTACTACTTTTAGTGCAATAAAGCAGTGTATTTGGAGTCTATTGTACCCCTTTATTTGTTGGGTTTGACACGCCTAACAATTGAGTTTGATAATCAATACTGCTACACCATGACAAGTGATAGAAGCACTTGTTTGATCAAAGCAATGTCCGAAGGGACCATGTATCCTTTGGATGTCTCATTGATCATTGGGAAACCGCATTAAATATCCCAAAAATACAAGCCAAAAATTTCGTTTTTAGAATCGTTAAACAAACATAATGTTATCACTATAAGATAAAATCATCAAACATGTATCTCAAAATCTCATAAAACTGTCTATAATAAACGGTCTCATATAAAATTATCAGAGTGAGCTCCCAGGCTGGTTGGGAAAACCCTAGCCGACTCGCCGAGTCATCGACTGACTCGCCGAGCCCAAGGCAATCTTCATTAGACTCGCCGAGTTGTTCATCAACTCGTCGAGTTCATTCCCATCTTCATATGACTCGCTGAGTCTCTTCAATCCTTCATCCATACATATGCTTTTTAATCCATGTTAAGGCTCCATATTGTAGATCCAGCTTCCCAAGGCATGTTTATCACGTAAAGTTGCAAACTTTATGTGCATGCAAGGCTCTAAATGACAAATATAAGATTATAATTGAGTTTTACACTAAAGGAAGGCTTCATACATGACCAAGCTTGAAACTTTATGAACCTACAACCCAAGAAGGGTCCAGATCTGAAGTTGCAACTTCAAATCTAGATCATACTCCACAATATCATCATAACCAAGCCAAAAATAACCCTAAACTTCACCCAAAAGAGATCTAGAAAGAAATGAGGTAAAGGTGATGACTTGATACCTTCAAATGATGCTAAATGAGGTAGATTTCTGATCCCTACAAGTTCCTGGCTTCTAGCCACTTGTTTCTCCAAGCTTTCATCACTAAGATTCATCTTCCAAAACATATAACACACAAAATGAAGCACACACACGAATTAGGGTTGGTTTGATTATTAAAAGACTGCAAGGGGGATAAAGGGAGGTTGTTGATCCTTTAAATAGGCTGCAAAACCCCGAGATTTAGGGTTTCTTCTGCCAGCTCCGACTCGTCGAGTCCCTTCTTGGACTTGGCGAGTAGTTCATTAAAACGCGTGGACTAACCCGTTGCTACTCGACAAGTAGGGAAACCAACTCGTCGAGTAGCCCTTGAAATCATGAAACATTATATTAAATCAATACCTGAAAATCGGGGCGTTACACCTTTTCAATGTCTTAATACATAAAGTCACTGACTTGGTGACTTTGTATGACCCTAATAAGCCTAAACTCCAAAATAGCATTCCATTCTCATAGAAACGATCTTAACTAATGCATGAATCCAATAAGACATTCAAGATGGCAACTTTCTTCCTTAGGGACTCATTTCGAACTAAGAGTGGCAACTACAAGTCTAGAAATCGGATTTGAATCAAAAAGTCGTATACTTGGGACCAAAATGACTTCAAAATAAAACCACACTAGATCTAAGCATTCTTGAGGAAAGTTATGAACTTTATACCACCTAAGAGTCTCAAATGATGATGTTATTCCAGACCTATGAGCTCAAACTTCCCAAGTCCTTCCTTGTCAATTTCTTCTTTCCTCTTCCAAGCTTAAAAGTCACCAAGATGGGCTTCTCAAGGGTAAAATCACACAAGAATGAAGGGATGAGATGTTCTCAGGGTTTTTTGAGGTTGGGGAGGCTGATAAGGGGCTAGGGTTCAAGTCCTCATGTTCTTTATATATTGCTTGGCCCTAAAATTAGCGTTTAGTGTCACTGAGCGTACGATAGGGTACATCTCGTACGCTGGGCATACATCTCGAAAAACCCGCGACCATTTAACCTTCTACGCCGGGCGTACCTTAACTTATGTTGGGCGTACTCTCCTAGCTGCCACCTTTGCATGCATGATCCTTTCTTGCCACTTCCTTCCAACCAAGGGCCAGAAATGACATAATTAAAATCCAAGGGATGAATTGGAAGTTACTTGAAAATTGGGATGTTACATTATCCTTCAGATCTACACCCTACACTCCATATCTAGGCTAGAAATGCCTCTATAAGGGTAAAGTTTCCAACTTTACCCATTAATACCCTTCCTAATGAGATTGAGCTCAAACCCTAACCCAAAAAGGCCAAAATTTTCATCCAAAGACCACGAAAACTACAAGATAGACCAGGAGGTCATAGATCTGGACTCTAGGGACTGAAATATCATGTAAAGTCCCAGCTTTCTCTACATGCATGGCCATCAGAAGCTCCAAAATGCCAAAATGATGGTCTAAAGGTTGCATGGGACTTCCATGGCCATAAAGTTTGCACCTCTGTGCAATGAAAAACCCTTAAGACCCTAGATCTGAAGTGTTAACCCATTTGGGACGTCGAACTCCCAATGTAACACCTTGAGATTCAGGTATATTTATTCCACCCTTATTCTTTGTCAATTTGTCATGATTGGTCCTTGAGTGGAAGAAGCCTTGCAAGTGAGTACGTTGGATGTACCAAAGGGGTACGTTGTGCGTACTCATGCGCATATTTTGGACGCGGAGTCGCTAAGGTACGTTGGGCGTACCCATAGTTACGCTGGGCGTACCCGGCCCAGATGCAAAACCTTAATAAGACTTGTGCACTATTAAAAGGATGCTAAGGCTCATTTCTCAGCCTCCATATCAGTGAGTAAAACCCTAAGAGAGAGCCTTCCATCATCCTTAGTGAGTGTGTGTGTTCATGGAGCTAATAGTGCCTTGGTGTGTTAGTGAAGAAGGAAGAAAGGAGCTCCATTTAGAGGTATAAAGTTCAAAACATTCCTTTTCTTTTTGGTTTGTTGTTGCATGTGCCATTTCTAAGGTTAAAAACCCTAAAGGTGGAGACTTTAAGAGTGTAAGGTGCTCCAGGGTCCGAGATCTATCCATTTTCAGTAGTATTTGTGGTCTAGATCCATAAAGTTTCCATCTTGGTCGTTGATAGGAGGTCATACTTGAGTATTATGCTTTCTAGGGTTAGAGAATGGAATGTTTTGGGTGCTAGTGACTTATTCAGCCATGCAAAGGCTTAAAGTCATCGAATTTATGGTTTAAGAGGCTTAGAAATGGTCAGATCTAAAAGTTGGACGTGGGTCTTAACTGTTTAAGACCTCAAGAGCTGAAGGGCTGAAACTGGGTATTACGCCGGGCGTAATTTCAATACGCGCAGCGTAGGGGGTGGCGCACCCCGATTCTCTGAAGGCACCCGGTACGCCTAGCGTACATGTTTGGTACGCGCAGCTTAACCGAAAGGTTTGACTTTTGTTGACTTTTAGGGTTTGGTCAACTTTAGGGTATTTGAGCCATGTGAGGGGTAAAATGGTCTTTTACCCTCATGAGAGTATTAAGAGAAGGGATGGTCTAGCCTTAGGAAATGTGTTGATGCCGAGTGTTTATTTCATATGATTAGGCGGAGGCTAGATCTTATCCCATGGAGTCCGAGATTTCCGAGATTTATGAGTTACCGAGCTACACGAGGTGACTCTTTTCACTATACGTTACCTAGAGTGGTATTTATGTGGACCGGAGGGTCTTATGTGCTATGTATGAGATTATGTGAATTTATGTGCTATGTGATATTTGTATGTTATATGATTGTATAGACCAGACCGGAGGGTCCAACGATATAGACCGGACCAGAGGGTCCAACGATTCAGACCGGGCCAGAGGGCCCAACGAGCTATGACCGGACCAGAGGGTCCAACGAGCTACGGGACTGGAGGGTCCCGCTGAGACACATCGACCGGAAGGTCGAATTGTAGCCTCGTGAGGCGTATGTATTGTATGCGGTATTTTGGAGAACTCACTAAGCTTTTATGCTTACAGTTGTTGTGTTTTGTGTCTCAGGTACTAGCGACGACCGTGGAAAGGCGCCGGCGTGATCCGTACACATTAGAGAAAGGATTTGATTCTTGTGATCTTGGGATATGTTATGTTTTGATAACTATTGTTGAATACTTTTGAGAATATTTTTACATAAATTTGGTTGTTGAAAAATGAAAAAATTGTTTTGAAAATCTCATCGTTACAAGTTGGTATCAGAGCCTTGATTTGAGGGATTCGGATGCACCTTCGGGCGTATTTGAACTCAAACTGAGGATTTTAGAGATTTTTTTAAATAAAACAACTTTTTTAAAAGAGTAAAAGGTTTATAAAGAGAAGAGTAGAGCAATGTGTACGGTCAGCCAGCGCCCGAACGGTGAATCCCCAAAATACCTGTAACAACGTAAATTTTCAAAACAATTTTTCATTTCTTTTAAACATAATTTCATTCATGACAAACCATAAAATCCAATGTAACATGATCATAATACAAAATATATCAAATCCCAAGATCAAATATATCCAAATCCGCCTGCGTGTGTGTGTACGAGTCATGTCGGCGCCTTCCAACGGTCCTCGTTAGTACCTGAAACACATAACACAACAAATGTAAGCATAAATGCTTAGTAAGTTCCCCAATATACCACTAACACACATACGCCTTTCCATGCCATACTCCACATGACCTTCCGGTCCATGTGTCTCAGGGGACTCCCGTCCCAACCCGGTAAACCTTCCGGTCTTACCCGTGTCGACCTTCCGGTCTACATCATAATGCCTTCCGGCCCATATCAAGCATAGCATACATATCACATACAAAACAGACAACTCATAGCATACAATGCATATATCTTATAGCATACCAGACCTTACGGTCACACATAGGTACCCTTCCAAATACAGTATAGTGAGAAGACTCACCTCGTATGATGTCTAGTGTCTCACGTGCTCGATATCTCTGAATCTCGCAACAACGACCTAGCCTCGCCTAATCACATCAAGTAATCATTCCAAATCATTAACGGCTCTCAAGGCTATACTACATTCCTTCTACAATTCCACAGAAGGGTAAAAGACCATTTTACCCCTCCCTGACTCAAAAGTCCACATGTTGACTAAAACCCTAAAATTCAATAAAAGTCAACAGCAAGCAGTATGCGAGGCGTACCCTTGCACTCCATAAACGGGGAACGCAGTGCGTACTGGGATTACGCCCAGCGTAAATCCCAGTTTCTTACTTTCTTCATTTTAGTGTCTTAAACAGTTAAGACACAATCTCGCATTCCAGATCTGGCCATTCTAATACCTCTTATTCCATAAATTCGAAACCTTTAAGCCTTTGGATGGTTATAAAGGTTTCCACACCTTCTAACACCTTTCCTTTCTCCACCAAAAGTCTAGATCCCATGCATGGTCCAACATTTAGGTCCAAGATTGCATTTTTATGAACATACAACTCATATAGTCCTGGAATATGATAGATCTAGGCCAATGGGGACTATTTGCTCATAAAGTCTCCATCTTGGGACCTTAAACCCTAGAATTTGGTCCAAGAAGCACACAACACAAATAACAAGGCAAGTTCTGAACTTTATACCTCAGGAAGAAGCTCCAACCTCTGTAAACCTCAGATCTACTCTTATCCACCAACTTCTAGCTCCTACAATGGCCTCCTCTTCTCTTTCACCACCTTGAAATGGCACTTTGAAGCTTAGAACACTCACACACAAGCTAAGGATGAAGGGAAAACTCTCTTAGGGTTTCTTTCTGTGAGATGGTGGTTGAGAGACCAGACCATCTCATTCCTTTTATAGCCCTCAAGTCATATTAGGGTTTTGCATCTGGGCCGGTTACGCCCGGCGTAACCTTGGGTACGCCCAGCGTACCCGGATGAATCCACGTACAAATTAAGCGCGCGAGTACGCGCAGCGTACTCCTTAGTACGCCCAGTGTACTCACAAGCTTAGCATTCTCACAAGGGACCTAACATGACAACTTGGAAAAGAAGAAGGGTTAAATGGTTGAACCTGAATTCCGGGATGTTACAATACCCTTACATTATGTGTTATATGATATATTATGTTATGCATGCTAGAGTGGGCCAGGTATTCATATTAGGACTAGAGTGGCCTGATTTGTGATGCCTTAGCCTAGGAGATTACTGCTGCTATGAGATGCATTGAGAGTGAGTAGGTAGCAGTTAGGAGCTCACGAGAGGTCTATTGGAGGGTAGCCAATGCATAGCGAGAGTAGAGTACTTGCAATCCGGGATCCAAGGAGGAGGACTTGGGGTGAATGTTGATGCGGTGTGGTCAGTAGTATAAGGCCCGTACTACTGAAGACACTGGATCAGTGAGCAGTCCAAGTAAGAATCCTTTGGATATTCGAGGACGAGTAGGGTTGCGTTATCGAGTGCGAGTATGCTCGATCGAGTCTTTGATATTTTTATGTTGTTTTTCAAAGGCATCATGGTTGGGACACGACACACACCTTGGAGCAATGGTGTCAGCGACGAGGAGATCCGTCGATTGATTCATGAGGAGGTGGCTGCTGCCATCCGGGCTGAGATTCCAGAGATGTTCGGGGACATCAAGACCATAGTGATTGAGACCTTTGACAAGCGGTATGCAGCGGTGACTGAGGCTGCGGCTGTTGCAGCTACTACTGCTGTTGCTGCTGCCAGACCTCAGGGAGGTGACTCGTTGTTGTTTTGGGAGTTCAGCAACACGAAGCCACCAGAGTTCGATGGGACGCAGGACCCGATTGCTGCGATGAGATGGATCTATGACCTCGAGGGGTGTTTCTATATGTGTTCTTGTCCAGAACACTTGAGGGTACGGTTCACTCTGAACCAGCTCCGCTTGGGAGTGAAGGATTGGTGGAAGTTCGTGACGGTGAGCTTCACTCTGGCAGAGATTTCTGAGGTGACCTGGGAGAGGTTCACCACCATGTTCAGAGACAGGTATGTTCCCCCGGTGGAGAGGGAACGGTTGATTCAGGAGCTCTTGACCCTCAAGCAGGTTACTGATTCTGTTACAGTTGTTACCAGGAAGTTTCATGAGAGGGCGATGTTTTTACCCTAAGCAGGTGTCTACTGAGCAGGCTCGCATGAGCCGGTATCTGAGTGTTTTGAGGAGAGATATTCGGGAGTTCATGGCGAACTCAACTTACCGGACATTTACTGAGCTCCAGGCAAATGCCCAGAAGAGGGAGATTGAGTTTGAGACTCAGGCCAGGGAGGAGGCCGAGTCACAGAGGATGGATCGGCGGCCGGCTCAGTCTCAGCCGGCAGCCAAGCAGGCCAGACCCGCTGATTCGAGATCTAGGAGCGCGAAGGGCCGCACTTGTGGGAAGTGCGGAAAGAGTCACGAGGGGTCGTGCCGGGTAGGAGTGTGCTACAAGTGCGGGAAGGAGGGGCATATCGCGAGGGATTGCCCCAAGGGATTTTTAGTTTGCTTTCATTGCAACCAGACTGGCCATCGGAAGGCCGAGTGCCCTCAGCTACTTCAAGGAACAACACAGGGATCTGCGCCTGCTGCTAGAGCTACCGAGATTCGACCAGCAAAGGTCGAGGCGCCGAAGGCTCGCGGAAGAGCCTTCCAGTTGACAGCGGAGGAGGTCCGTGCAGTACCCGACGTTGTGGTCGGTATGTACTCTTCTCTCTATTTATTTGAGTCTAGGATATTATGTTTATATTATGTTATGCGTAGGTACCTTTCTTGTCAATTATGTGCCTGCCTTAGTGCTATTTGACTCAGGAGCAAGTCCATCTTTTGTGTCGTTAGCTTTTAGTCGTCATATCAGTATTTTTCGAGAGGCCTTGAGTCGACCTCTGCGAGTTTCTATAGCTAACGAGCGAGCAGTGTATGCCACAGAGGTGATTCGAGGATGTAGACTTGAGATCTTCGGTGTGAGGTTCCCGATCGATCTAATCCCAATTGCGATGGGAAACGTATGTTTCATAGTGGGCATGGATTGGTTGAGCCAATTTGGAGCTATTATAGACTGCGAGCGTCAGTTGGTGACAATTCGAGACCCTAGTGGGGGAGTACTTACGGTGTGCGGTGAGGGTACCCGTCCTGAGTCAGCATTTTGTTTAGCTGCTAGGGCGAGGCAGAGTTTACAACAGCGCTGTAGAGGATTTGTGGCATATGTGATGGACACGCGAGTGGCCGCTGGGAGGCCAAGTTTGATTGATGAGGTCCCCAGTGTGCAGGAGTTCCCTGATGTTTCCCCGAGGAGTTGCCGGGTGTGCCTCCCGAGAGGTAGGTGGAGTTTCGTATCGACTTGGTACCGGGGGCGGCACCTATTGCAAAGGCGCCCTATCACCTTGCGTCGCCTGAGATGCAGGAGTTATCCTCGCAGCTTCAAGAGCTGCTGGGAAAGGGGCTTATTAGACCGAGTAGCTCACCTTGGGGAGCGCCGATCCTTTTTGTCAAGAAAAAGGATGGTTCACACCGGATGTGCATCGATTACCGGGAGTTAAACAAGTTGACGGTCAAGAACTGTTATCCGTTACCAAGGATCGACGATCTGTTCGATCAGTTGCAGGGGCGTCTTGGTTCTCCAAGATAGACTTGAGGTCGGGATATCACCAGATGAGGGTTCGGGATGAGGATATCCAGAAGACAGCGTTCAGAACTCGTTATGGGCATTACGAGTTCGTGGTGATGCCATTCGGGCTCACTAATGCACCAGCAGTGTTCATGGATCTCATGAACCGGGTGTGCAGGCCGATGTTGGATCGTTCGGTGATTATTTTCATCGATGATATCTTGGTATATTCGAAATCCAGAGAGCAGCATGAGGAGCATTTGATGGAAATCCTTGGAGTTCTGAGATCGGAGAGGCTTTACGCCAAATTCTCCAAGTGTGATTTTTGGTTACGAGAGGTCCAGCTCCTAGGGCATCTCGTTAACAAGCAGGGGATATTGGTCGATCCGGCCAAGATCGAGGTTGTGATGAGTTGGGAGGTGCCGAGGTCACCTACTGAGATCATGAGTTTCTTAGGGTTGACAGACTATTATCGGAGATTTATCAGGGATTTCTCCAAGATCGTCGTGCCACTCACCAAGTTGACCCGGAAGGGTGTTGCTTTTTCTTGGGGTCCGGAGCAGTAGACCTCGTTCAAGATACTTCGCCAAATATTATGCGAAGCCCCGGTGTTGGCCCTTCCGGAAGGGATGGAGGATTTCATGGTATATTGTGATGCATCGATATCGGGGTTGGGAGCGGTAGTGTTTGCCCTCAAGATCTGGCGTCACTATTTGTATGGGGTTCGGTGTACGATATATACAGACCACAAGAGCTTGAAGTATTTGATGGATCAGCCCAATTTGAATATACGCCAGAGGAGATGGTTGGACGTGGTAAAGGATTACGATTGTGAGATCCTGTACCACCCGGGCAACGCTAATGTTGTAGCCGATGACTTGAGCCGTAGGGCGGAGGGAGCCCCAATACGAGATGTTTGCATGAGATTGACAGTGATGACTCTGTTGTGGGACACCATTCGTGGGGCCCAGGCGGAGGCCGTAAGACCGGAGGACCGAAAAAGTGAGCGAGTGATCGGACATGTATCGAAGTTTGTTAACGATATTCGAGGACTTATAACCTTCCAAGGTCGGGTTTGGGTACCGTTTGTAGGTGGAACGCGTACCATCTTGATGGAGGAGGTGCACAGATCGAAGTTCTCAATCCATCCCGGGGCCACTAAGATGTATTTGGACCTGAAATAGGAGTATTAGTGGCCCTGTATGAAGAGGGATGTTGCATGGTTCGTAGAGAGGTGATTGACCTGTCACAAGGTTAAGGCCGAGCACCAGCGTTTGCATGGTAAGTTGCAGCCATTAGAGATTCCCAAGTGGAAGTGGGAACAAATTACCATGGATTTTATCACCAAATAGCCGAGGACTGCTAGGGGTGTCGATACAATTTGGGTGATTGTGGACAGATTGACGAAGAGCGCCCACTTCCTTGCCATCGGTGAGAGCTCTTCTGCTGAGAGGTTAGCGGAGTTGTATGTGAGGGAGGTGGTATCACGGCATGGAGTACCAATCTCGATCGTCTCAGATCGAGATGTGCGTTTCACTTCCAGATTTTGGAAGAAATTTCATGAGGAATTGGGTACGAGGCTGCATTTTAGTACCGCATACCACCCACAGACTGATGGTCAGAGCGAACGGACGATCCAGATGCTTGAGGACATGCTTCAGGCATGTGTATTGGATTTCGGAGGGAGTTGGGATACGTTTTTTTCCCTTGGATGAGTTTTCCTATAACAACAGCCATCACTCTAGCATTGGTATGCCACCCTTTGAGCTGTTGTATGGGAGAAGGTATCAGACCCCCATTTACTGGGGTGAGGTAGGGCAACGTGTAATGGGTTATACAGAGATAGTGCTTCAGACGACAGAATAGATAGAACATGTTAGACAGAGGTTGTTGATCGCTCAGAGTCGCAGAAGAGTTATGCGGATAGGAGACGATCCGAGGTTGAGTTCCAGGTCGGTGATTTTGTGCTCTTGAAGGTATCTCCATGGAAAGGAGTGATTCGATTAAGGAAGAGGGGCAAGCTGGGGCCCCGGTATATTGGGCCGTTTAGAGTGATCGCGAGGGTGGGCAGGGTAGCACATCGCTTGGAGCTACCTGCGGAGTTGAATTAGATTCATGATACTTTCCACGTGTCACAACTAAGGAAGTGTATAGCCGATGAGTCGGCAGTGGTTCCACTAGAAGATATCCAAGTGGACGCGAGTCTGAATTATGTCGAGAGACCAGTTGCGATAGTGGATCGGAAGATCAAGGTTCTGAGGAATAAGGAGGTGCCTCTGGTGCAGGTTCAGTGGCAACATCGGAGGGGGTCCGAGATTACTTGGGAGTCAGAGTCGGAGATGCGGGGGCAACATCAAGATTTGTTAGCATACTTCGGGGTCGAATTCTGGTTCTAGCAGGGGAGAATTGTAACACCCCGAGATTCAGGTATATTTATTCCACCCTTATTCTTTGTCAATTTGTCATGATTGGTCCTTGAGTGGAAGAAGCCTTGCAAGTAAGTACGCTGGATGTACCAAAGGGGTACGTTGTGCGTACTCATGCCCTTATTTTGGACGCGGAGTCGCTAAGGTACGTTGTGTTGGGTTTTGAGCATTCTAACACTCCTAAGTGTACATGCAACCCTAAATACCTTGGATCTATGTTTTCTCTATTATACATGCAAATAAGAACTTCCAAGGTATAATCCTAATCTAGCATACAAAACAATGACTATAGCAAGATAGAATACATACCTCTTTGGTGTAGAAAGTCTTCATGAAGCTTGAGAGCCTAGCCCCAATAGTGTGGAAGCCTCAAATGGAATCACAATCACCAAAACACTTAGAATAACTTGAGAGAATTCTACAACTCATGAAATCGGCTAGCCCTTTTACTTCACACTCTAGTGGCCGATTTGGTCAAGAATAAGATGCTTATATAGTTAGGGTTACACCATGTAAACCCTAATTGACATGGCCTTTCATTTCCATGATCCATGGGTACAAATACACCATGGAGCATCCATGGACCATCCTATGGGTTTTAGCCCAACTTGATTATCCATGGAGCCTTAGCCCACTATACAAGTATGGATGATTTACACAATCAACCCATATATTTAATTAGTCTTCTTTTGATCACTTAATTAATCCTAGATTAATTCTTGATCAATACTAATTAAATAATCTTATTATTCTTATTATTAATATACTAGAACTTATAATATATTAATAACCATAAGTGTCTTATTTCTCTCATTATAGTCTACCCAAGTGCATGATGGTATGCAACCCAAATGGACCATGCCGGGTCGGGTCAAGTCTTACCAATTATAGTTATGGACTTAGACATTAATCCAACAGTCTCCCACTTGGATAAGTCTAAAACTATTATTGCGTATGACTTCAGGAACCAACTGGCAATCGTAGCTCTCAAAAGCTTCTGTCGAACTCTGACCTTGTAGATGAACTCTGACCTTTGTCAATGACTTGTGCATTAGATAAGGGATCATATATTCCTCCATTCTAGATATCATATGGACTGAGACATGGATTATAATCATTCTCTCTGTCCATTTGTTGTTTCCCGATTTGCGATTTATGACGACTGACTAATTGAACAAATCAAATCAGTCCTGGCCCGGCCGAGCACTTCCATTTGTCATCATCAAATCATCGAGGGGCCCACAGATATCGCTTTTATCCCGAAGGTAAAAGGAATGGATAAACTTCGACTCATATGGCTTGTTCTACTACTTGTTGAATCATACACAAAGGCACGTTTTATAACACCGAGTTACCGTATGCGTTTTCGTGCAATCAATGTACAACCAACTCATAGTAACAACTCATATCTCTAGGTTTGAAGAATATAAGATATTATCGTCTCATGATCACTTGTGATAAAATCCATGAAGTGATTCCAATGAGCGCGGGTTGAATCCAATACTCAGAACTTATGAGCACTCATGAGTGTTGTAGCCCTTTGTCCAACACCTTAGACCTCTACAAGCCAACCCATGACAGTCTTAATTCATATCTACTTCCAACATATGACCGACTGTGGATGGTTTGAATAACTTAGTCATTCCGGAAGAATAACCTAGTTTATTCGGGAAGTCAAAACATGCAAAGTGAACACAATAATAATTGAATCCAATATGGTATCAACCCTTTGAACATAAATAAAACACCTTTTATTTATCACCATATGATTACACATTATTCATTGTATACTGTTTCAGCTATCAACTTTATTCTTGAATTTAAAACAATAGTTGTCCCATGCTCCAAGCATGTACACTATGTTTTCTTAAACACTAGTCATGCCATACACCAAGTATGCATACTATGTTTGTCTATGATCTTTACTTTGTGAACTAGATCAATTGAACATAACTTCAATGATTCTCTTTTCACACTCCCAAACCCTTACTGCAAATACAAGAATTCCAAATTCATGTCATTTACTAGAATCTGTTAGATTCTAAACTTATATGCATTGATCCTCTTGTAATGATTATGCACAAAGTCAGAAAGACTTGACAACAATCATTACAGAGTATTCCAAAGGAGATCAGCTCCTTGGAAACATCCTTCTTGCATTAAGTTTCCTAATCTTAAACAGATTGAAAATTCTAACTTTGAAACATTTCCAGATTCCATTTTGACTATCACTTCTGAACAAGAGTTGCCTCCTTCCAGATTATGTCAATATGGTCCTTCCAGAATTATCACTATACTTCTAACTGTCCTTGAGCAACCAATCTTTGGTAAACCTTAGATTGTCCTCGACAATTGTTTAATCCTTTTAGTCATATCCAGTTCTAAACCTTTTCCCTTCTTAATGCCCCAGGCATTTCGAAAATTTTAGAACGGATGATTATAGCACATGTAATCGATCCTATATCCAAAGCATATAGGACACGATTCATGATGTCTCACATAAAGACTAAACCAGTCTTTTGCTATAACATTTCCATTTTTATTTGCCAAGTTCTCATAATTCAGATTATGAAAAGGGATGCCGTAATCATAATCGAATTTTAGAACGCAAATAATGGACCCATATACAGAATTTCCTTATGTTGAGCCATTCCAACATGAAATTCATATATATATCCTTGACTAAATGATTAAAACCTCACGATCTAAGCTTATAGATTTGAGATGAAGTATAATTTCCTCTCCCTTAATTATAGCAAAACAACTTTTCCCAATTGAAACCTTTTGTTTTCTATAATTAACATTGCTAACTTGCAATACTTATCATAATTATCATGCTCCCACTAGCTTTGACATGTACTCAGAAATCAACTGACTTCCTTACCAAAGTTCATATTTCTGATACTAGATTGTTTTGATAAAACTTTATCAAAATCATACACCTTCCCTTAGATGGCACACTTGTGTGTCTAAACAATTATGAAGAAGTATGCCGTAATCATAATGGTTAGACCTTTTTGCCATTTCTCACAAGTCCAGGTTAGTGTGCCGGTAAACCACACACGCTCCACTAATGACTTTGAGAATGCAAATATCACAATTGCTATCTAGATAAAATCTACTTAGTGAAAGTGTTTCCTCACCATCATTTTCATGAATCGGAGAGAAACCTTATGACACTTAGATTTAATGGTGTATGTGTTCTTATCCATGTGAATTGTCAAAACCATAGTCACAAGACAGGGATAATGACAAATCCAAAACCATGTGGATTGAACTCAATCTTAATTTCTTGCCACCTGGCAGCTCAAGGGCCTGCCATTGCTTCCAAGTTGTTGTGCAACCAATTGAGAATTCTAAGAACTCATATGCAAAACCAACTTTAACTGAAATGGGCACAGAATATGTCAACATGATAGGTTATAAACCTCAAATTGTGTGCTAGAGAAGAACTTTAGGTTTTATTCTTGATTAGTTCTTGAGACTTTCAAGACCTTTAAGACTCCCACTGTCCTCTTGACATATAAGACTCCCTTTTCAAACATCCAAGAGATAGTGCGGATTCTAATCAAGACAAACACTTCACACAATTGGCCTTAGTTGGTCTTTGTTTTATCCAAAACATCACAACTTACCAATTTCAAATGTACAAGAGTAGAAAACTTTTACTCTTAAATTTGACAAGTGTTTTAAACCTTCTTTAAGACATGTCACTCAAGTTACAATCTTGGAGTATGACTCTAAGACTTGTATTGGAACGAAGTATGACTCATCTTCTTTATTTAACCACTTCAACAATTCAAGTTCCTCTTCTTAGTCATAAGAATGCACTAAGATTTCCTTAGAGAACTAATTGTGCTATGGTTTCTTAATCATTAAGATGATCACAAAACTGATACTAAAGTACTCTCCCATCTTTTCAGATTTGAGAAACTTTTATCTTTCTGCCTAAGTTGATTCATCTTATTCGCTCTGCCTTACATTGGAACCATTTTCCAATGTCTCAGAGTTACACTTAAGCTTGTAAGTATAATCATATTTACTGAGCTTTAGTAAACTATGAGGAATAGTCTTATCAATCTTATGTGGTGGACTTAATCAGTGCACAAGAATGTGTACTCGATCCCTTAGTCCTTCACTTGACTCACACATCCATGTGAACAAGTAATTAGCCTTAATTTTCCAAAACTTGAAAGTTCTCATTCATCATGCTATACAACTTGCATGATTCCAAGTCCCGGTCCAATTGAAACTTGGGTGATGAGAATCTTTCCTTATTTGGTAAATTTTGACATTACCACAAATGAGAGAATCAATTTCATATTTCCACTCTTGCTATTAATGGAATCATATAAGCAACAATTTTTCCCTCAAATGCCATTGTAAGGATATTTTGAAATAAATAAAATAATTTTTCTTTTATTTTAAACTTTGCGGAAAACTTATCCTTACAATCCATATGAAAACTTGTTGTTACCTATTCCTAAGCAATATCTCATAACTCCTAAGAAGTAGCTCAAGAATCCGATCTTCAAACTATGCGATAGAAATCCATCTACGCCATCAGATTCAGCATATTCTTTCTTTAAGTTTCTTCACTTTTCTTTGATTCTTAAAACATCACCATGTGACCCAGTCACATCATGTATCAAGAATCTCAGAATAGAAACTTAACAGAGTTAGATAGTGGACTTTACCTGAAGTAGAGTCAAACTTATTGACTTTAACATCCTTAGGTAAATTTTGGCAGCTTCGCAACCAATGCCCCTTTCTTTGGCAATATAAACATATGAACCCTTTGATAATGGTACACGGGACTATCACAGACTTAGCTTTTCTCTTTACCATTTGGTCAACCGAGTTGACTATGGCCGATCCCTTTCCATTGGGAAGAGAATGCTTTCAGGGATTTCCTGTGTCACTATTGTCAATGTCCATCAAGTTTTAAGGAAGTTGATCTTAACAAATAGATAAGATCATTAAGGGTCCTGTCATAGTCTGTTTCATAGGTGTCCCAAAGGAACTCACTATGTGACTTAGAAAGTGGTTGAACCACCAACTTTCTCAAGACTTTGACACCCAACTCTCCCGGCTTGTCAATATGTGACTACATCTCCAAGATGTGATCACACCTAGACCTTGCCTTGCCAATAGGACCTGAGTGACCTTAAACTTTTCAAGAACTTGTGGGTTAGGGAGATTAGTTGGAGGAGGATAAAGAAGTATGATATCCATGGGACATCATCTTCATTAGGAAACCTTGTTTCAAGAGATTTGGGAAGATCATAGGTATCTAAACCAGACATCTTTTGGGAGATATTCAAGATAGTTGATTTAAAGTCCTTAATATGACACCCAACATGAAATATTAAGGCTAGGACCCAACAAACTATTTTATAACTTAGAAGAGGTATGTCGTAATCCAAGCTATAGAATATTTGAAGGTAGGTGAATGACGATTCACCAATTTCCACCAAGATAAACGAAATGTATTATTAGGTTTTAATTGGTTTTGAAACTCCTAGATCTTTGAGATTCATTGAACTGTTCAAAGGCATGTTTCAATCTCGAGTGTGCCCTTCAGGTTTTGTGACTGGGATGCCGAGGATCACAAAACAAGGTGTGAAGTAACCATGCAAATCACTTGGTACCCTTAATAAATTACCCCTCAATCGATGTGCCGGTTAACCACACACGCTCCATCGATACTATGATAAATATTAAGTCACCCTTTACCTACCTTGTTAAGTCCAAGTTAGTGTGCCGGTTAACCACACACGCTCCACTAACGACTTAGACAAAGTGTAAAGTGTAATTTCATGGATTAGCACCTTATTCACATTTTTCCTAAGTAACTAAGATTGGGTATTATTAAGAGTTTAGTTACTTAGTATTTATCATTAATACTTTTAATGAAAGGAGAATTATAGTCCTGTCAAACCCGTTCGGCTAACGACCCTCCACCAGTCAAGCAAGCGGTGGGTGAGAGTGGACACCCATTAAGTTGCCATTTTATAGGCAACAACCTTATACCCACCTTATAGACCGGCTTCGTGAATGAGGCGTACTAGCGGTAAGACTGACTTTACTCTTATACATATATATATATATATATATATATATATATATATATATTATTAACTTATAATATTATAAAGTATAAGGGTTGAATTTTAACTTTTAAAATTCTAAGGGCTAACTTGGAATTAAAGTATTCATAAGTGAAAACTTTTCAAATTCCAAAACTTGAGGGCAAGTTTTGAAACTATTCAAAACTAATTAATTCCATAACTTATGTGTTTAAAGTAGTTTTAATCCAAAACTCTTCAAGTTCCATAACTTGAGGACAAGTTATGGAAGACTTTAAACTAATAAAAGAACTAACTTTTTCTTTATTTTATAACTTATGGATTTAATTATGGTTACATATTTTTCTTTAATGAAGTGACTCTTGAACTTCCATAACTTGAGGACAAGTTATGGAGTCATAAAAAAAATATTCAATGACACAAGACTCTTCATTTTGTAACCATTGCCAACTTTTATGAATTTTATGAGTCTTTAATGTGACTCTTCATGTAACTTGAGGACAAGTTACACAAACACATTTTATACTCAACTCTTAGATTAAAATGGATTGAAAACAACTATTTCAATTAACTTTTCTATTAATCTAAGCAACTCATAAGAACAAGATAATTCAAATCAAACTTTTTCATGTAATTAGTCTAAACCTTAAACTAATACAAAACATGAATCTATTGACAATTATCTTTGAAAATGGATTAGCATGAACATTACCACATCAAAAAAAAACAAGTTTATAAGTTCAAAAACAACTTAGGGTAATGTTCCTAGTCCATTTCTAGCCAAAAACGTCGAATATATGCTGTCTGGGGCTCCTACTCGGCGAGTGCATGAACCTACTCGGCGAGTAGGATGATTTTACTCATGGACTCGGCGAGTTCATCAGTGGACTCGGCGAGTACAGTGCCCAGAAAGCCAGAAAATCGAGTTTTTCAGCATTTTTCAACAATTTGCATCAAGTATAAGAGAAAGCAAGCCTAGGCTCTGATACCACTGTTGGGTTTTGAGCATTCTAACACTCCTAAGTGTACATGCAACCCTAAATACCTTGGATCTATGTTTTCTCTATTATACATGCAAATAAGAACTTCCAAGGTATAATCCTAATCTAGCATACAAAACAATGACTATAGCAAGATAGAATACATACCTCTTTGGTGTAGAAAGTCTTCATGAAGCTTGAGAGCCTAGCCCCAATAGTGTGGAAGCCTCAAATGGAATCACAATCACCAAAACACTTAGAATAACTTGAGAGAATTCTACAACTCATGAAATCGGCTAGCCCTTTTACTTCACACTCTAGTGGCCGATTTGGTCAAGAATAAGATGCTTATATAGTTAGGGTTACACCATGTAAACCCTAATTGACATGGCCTTTCATTTCCATGATCCATGGGTACAAATACACCATGGAGCATCCATGGACCATCCTATGGGTTTTAGCCCAACTTGATTATCCATGGAGCCTTAGCCCACTATACAAGTATGGATGATTTACACAATCAACCCATATATTTAATTAGTCTTCTTTTGATCACTTAATTAATCCTAGATTAATTCTTGATCAATACTAATTAAATAATCTTATTATTCTTATTATTAATATACTAGAACTTATAATATATTAATAACCATAAGTGTCTTATTTCTCTCATTATAGTCTACCCAAGTGCATGATGGTATGCAACCCAAATGGACCATGCCGGGTCGGGTCAAGTCTTACCAATTATAGTTATGGACTTAGACATTAATCCAACACGTTGGGCGTACCCATAGTTACGTCGGGCGTACCCGGCCCAGATGCAAAACCCTAATAAGACTTGTGCACTATTTAAAGGATGCTAAGGCTCATTTCTCAGTCTCCATATTAGTGAGTAAAACCCTAAAAGAGAGCCTTCCATCATCCTTAGTGAGTGTGTGTGTGTGTTCTTGGAGCTAATAGTGCCTTGGTGTGTTAGTGAACAAGGAAGAAAGGAGCTTGTGGAGACTAAAAGCTTGAAGTGCAAGTTTGGATCTGAGATCTACAGAGAAAGGAGCTGCATTTAGAGGTATAAAGTTCAAAACATTCCTTTTCTTTTTGGTTTGTTGTTGCATGTGCCATTTCTAGGGTTAAAAACCCCAAAGGTGGAGACTTTATGAGTGTAAGGTGCTCCATGGTCCGAGATTTGTCCCTTTTTAGTAGTATTTGTGGTCTAGATCCATAAAGTTCCCATCTTGGTCGTTGATAGGAGGTCATGCTTGAGTATTATGCTTTCTAGGATTAGAGAATGGAATGTTTTGGGTGCTAGTGACTTATTCAGCCATGCAAAGGCTTAAAGTCATCGAATTTATGGTTTAAGAGGCTTAGAAATGGTCAGATCTAAAAGTTGGACGTGGGTCTTAACTGTTTAAGACCTCAAGAGCTGAAGGGCTGAAACTGGGTATTACGCCGGGCGTAATTTCAATACGCGCAGCGTAGGGGGTGGCGCACCTCGATTCTCTGAAGGCACCCGGTACGCCTAGCGTACATGTTTGGTACGCGCAGCGTAACCCGAAGGTTTGACTTTTGTTGACTTTTAGGGTTTGGTCAACTTTAGGGTATTTGAGCCATGTGAGGGGTAAAATGGTCTTTTACCCTCATTAGAGTATTAAAAGAAGGGATGGTCTAGCCTTGGGAAATGTGTTGATGCTAAGTGCTTATTTCATATGATTAGGCAGAGGCTAGATCTTATCCCACGGAGTCCGAGATTTCCGAGATTTATGAGTCACCGAGCTACACGAGGTGAGTCTTTTCAATATACGTTACCTAGAGTGGTATTTTTGTGGACTGGAGGGTCTTATGTGCTATGTATGAGATTATGTGAATTTATGTGCTATGTCATATTTGTATGTTATATGATTCTATAGACCGGACCGGAGGGTCCAACGATATAGACCGGACCGAAGGGTCCAACGATTCAGACCGGGCCAGAGGGCCCAACGAGCTATGACCGGACCAGAGGGTCCAACGAGCTACGGAACTGGAGGGTCCCACTGAGACACATCGACCGAAAGGTCGAATTGTAGCCTCAAGAGGCATATGTGTTGTATGCGGTATTTTAGGGAACTCACTAAGCTTTTATGCTTACAGTTGTTGTGTTTTGTGTCTCAAGTACTAGCGAGGACCGTGGAAAGGCACCAGCATAACCCATACACATTAGAGAAAGGATTTGATTCTTGTGATCTTGGGATATGTTATGTTTTGATAACTATTGTTGAATACTTTTGAGAGTATTTTTACATAAATTTGGTTGTTGAAAAATGAAAATTTTGTTTTGAAAATCTCATTGTTACACCCAAGGACCATGATATTGAACCAAAACCAAGCAAAATAACCCCAAAGGAATATCTAAACAACTATAAGGCAAGGTTCAAGCTTTATACCTAAAAAGTGTCGTGGATGAGGCAAGGATTCTGGATCTATAAGCTCTTTCTTGAGTCTTCAAGCTTTTCCTTCTTCCAATGGCTCAACACACACCAAAAACACCCAAAATGGCTCACAATCACTCAAAGTAGCTTTAGGGTTTCGAGATTTAGGGTTAGGACAGTGGAGGCTGGAAAATGAGGCCAGCATTAAAGGTTTAAGGTGTTTAAATAAGGTGAAAAACTCCGAAATTAGGGTTTCATTTTACCCAGCCAACTCGTCGAGTTTATATCTCCCAACTCGCCAAGTTGGTCAGCAAAATGTGTGGTCCACAATCATCCCGCTTGACGAGTCTGGGGCCTCCAACTCGTCGAGTTTCTCTATAGAAATGAATAATTTATAAATTAAATACATACCATGAATGAGGCGTTACAGAATCAGGCACTAAGCGACTGTTCTTCTTCATCTATGTCATCCGATTTCATTCTTCATCCATAGCAGAAACCATTACAACTACTAGTCTAATTCTGATTATCGGTTCTTTCTTCTTGGCTCAGAAAGGCTGAATTCTAAAAGGTTAAAAGGTATGTTCTTCTTCGGTTCTTCCTTTGATGCTCTATTTCTCCATAACTGATAATTCTCCATTTTTGAATGTTGATTATCTATTATTGTGAATTTGTGTCTTCTGAATTGTGATAATCTTATAATCTATGATAAATTTTGTTATTTTGATTAATCGTTAAGTTGATTTTGTTTAAACTTTGATGTAGAAAGTAGAACAATCTTGACTAATTCTTCTTTCTTGATGAAGGTTAAATTTTTTATCAGATTTTTTGTATTATGAATTTATATTAAATTTTTTAGTTATGTTTTCTGAATAGTTTGGATTATTGCTCTTATTTTGACAACGAAAAAAGAAAATCAATGGATTTATTTGAAAGAGACAAATCTTCTCAACTTTGAAAGCTAAAATCATAAATGTTCCCCATTTCCCCGTATTCTTTAACCATTTGACATAACTTTTGATACATAGTGATGTTAGGGTTAACTTTATTCCTTAAATATATTCACAAAAAACATACACATAAAAAATTAACTACGTCATTTAAACTTTTTAGTTTATTATTGTCAGTCTCAATCCCGGATAAAATATGAGGGTTTATAACACTAAATATAGTAAGTACAAAAGGGACCCAAATTTTTTATTTGCTTAGAGTCCCAAAAGTGATTGAGTTGTCACTCTTAATCCTGTCACGTATATACTAGCATATGTTATGACTAACATTACTAAATTTACTATCATCCTATCTAGAAATGGTTTTCACATTGGTGGAACATTTATTACCCATTTCACAATGTACGATGTTAGATAAGACCTTTACTCATCCAATTAAATATATACTAGGCGTAACCTCGCGCGTTGCGCAAAAATGCATCTAAGTGGTTAAAATAATTATAGAAAAAAAAATATAAATATGTTGAAATTTAAGTTTTTAGTCATGTTTTGTGCATTAACCGAATTATCAAATAACATAAAAATTCATCAACTTATATTTTGATACTATCTAATATAGTTCATACCTTATAAACTTTACTTTTACTTTTATAATATCCAATATATATTACAAGTTTTTGTATAACATTAAAATAATCTACTTTTCTTATGTCCGATAATATTTTTTGGATAAAATAAGAAATAAGTTGTTTTGAATGAGCTATTAATAAACCATACTGAACTAATAAACTTTGTATTACACTATTTATATTACACCAAAACATCGAAGGTTTCATATGTGAACTTTCAAATATTAAACAATGAAATTAAGAATAAAGTCATACAAAATATACCATTATACATAAATGTCATCAAGTGTTTTAAAATAAGTCAATTAGTAAATATGATATTTAATTTTAATTACATATTTTGCAAGGCGTACGTTTGACTTTATGTTGGTGTGCCGATAATCATCTTCCTTAATTTGTACCTAAAAATTAAGGTGAATATGAATATAAAATAGATATTACTAAGCATTAATATAAATAATTAAAAAGGGTATGTGGATCTCGTACCACCAGTTAAAGACAACATACCTCTCTAGTGGTATCGATTCCTATGTGAAATTGAAGTAGTCATTCTATATACACCTTGTTTTCTAATTACATAAACAAATATGAGTAACCAAACATAAAAATGTTATCTTTATGTAGAAAAAATATTTTAGTTAACTAATAAATTAAATAATATAAGTATAAGAGTTAGGAGGTTCAAAAAATTAATATTTTTATTAATCAATCAATTAAGTAAGACATGTTGAAATTTTTACAATCATTATTAAAAAGCATTTGAAATATTAGATTTTAAATGAATTTTTGTTGAAGTGTTTTGACCTCTATTATAATATATATATATATATATATATATATATATATATATATATATATATATATATATATAGAGAGAGAGAGAGAGAGAGAGAAGAGAGAGAGAGAGAGAGAGAGAGAGAGAGAGAAAGAGATGGAGAGTATAATATATGTATAAGTTTTAATTAATTATCTTTTTGAAACGGTACAATTACAAAACAAAACAAAAAACATATTTAAAATATTTAATTAAATATTTTTGACATCACCCTATATAACATATGATAAATATATTAACGATTAAACCACAATAGACAACGACTGTATTACAATAATCCAAAAACGAAAAAAAATATAAAAACGAATTAGTATAACAAACTTAAAAATTAAAAGCTCCAATATAATAGCATATCTCCAAAAGTGGTCATAAGACCTCAACCCAACACAATAACTTTTAAGTTTGTTTTCTTTCTAAAATTTATATAGGATTTGTATGCATGTCTTCCCAAAAGATTGGTCTTTTTATAGTAAATTTTTCATTAAATGTTAATTAAACATAATATAAGTTATAAAATTTTTGAGTGTTAAATCATAATTAAGAAAACTTTTGAGTTGCATTAGTTAAAAAAAAGGGTTTCAAATGAATGTGGTTTGACGAAGTTAAAAACGGAGGTTTCAAATGCATGAGATTCAAGAAAAAATGCTAGCTTTATAAGTATATATGATATATTAAATCCTATGGGATGTTTGAACAGTAAATTTTTAACATTCATATTTTGACCCCATACTTTTCTTTCCTTCACATATTTGCCATAGGAGTTTAGGACTTTTGGTTTCTACCTCTACTTTTTAGGGGGTTTCACAGTTTTCATCCTTTAACTTTTAGAGTTGCAATCTCCATCCACAAAAGTATGTTTAATTGTTAATTTAGTCTCTGTCTTTTCCAATATTGTTATATTTCGATACCTTTTCCAACATTATTTTATCGATGTTACATGTTTTTTTAAACTATCACTTCGAGTCATTTTTTAGAAAATTCTAAATTCTTTTCAATTCATGCAAAGCATGAGCTCTTTCCTAGTTTAGATAGTATTAAGATTAACCATCAACACGTCACATTTATTACTTTAATGAATTTCACTAAAGCAAAAATTGTATTTGGGTTTGGAGAGTCTTGTAACGATACCATCTAGACCAACATGATGCATATTTATAAGCTCTCCATACCGGAAAGTTCACAAGTGTAGAAAACGATTTGTCTTGCCGGCATTTTCACCCATCGGAATTTTGGCCGTGGGTATCCCTAGATACCATTCACCTACTATTTAATTTATAGGCTATGGTATTGTTGTTGTGGGTTATCTAATCACAAAATATTAATTTAACCAAAATCTTTTGTTTTACCATCCACTCTTCCCTACCCAACATTATTGCGTCGGTCTCTCTCTCCACTGCCACTATAACCTGATTTTTGTTATCGATCAACCATCATTGTATTCTAATACGTCATCGGCCCTACCTGTCCCCTCGGCAATCCCCAATATCTCTCTCTACCTTGTATCTATTCATTCATCATATCCATCATGGGTCGGGTGGCCTTCCTCCCCAATTTGTCGCTTTCTTTTTCAACCCCTTCCTCATTTCCCTTCTTCCTCCTTTGAATTTTCTTTTAACAGCAGTCAACCCAGTCTTCATATTAAGGATACCCATTTCTGTCACTTTCTGCATATACCGCTATAAATTATACAAGATACTGTCGGTGACTATCATCTTCTTCGCCTTCCCCTTCTCCTGCGTCTGAACTCATCAAAACCATGCCCAGACTCAATTCCGATTCGACTCGCAAAGGGTAACTTCACTTTTTGTTCGTGATTCAGTTTTTTGTGTCTAAAGTTTAAGCATTTATTCTTTTCTCTTATTGACTGATAACTGTTTGCTTCTGTTTTAAACAATGTGGGTATGCTTGATTCAACCATATATTCTGAAAAAAGTATAAAGGATGCATGTTGATTCCAACAGTTGTTACATTCGGACTTCGTTTTGTGGACATTCTCCTGTTTCGTTTTCTAAAATCTGCTAAGTTTTCACAGGATTTTTGTTGAAAAACCGATTTCTCTTTCTAATTTATTTCAAAATCGATTGACCCCGTTTTGGTAAATGGGTCCTCTCTCTTTTGCTTTGTTGATAAGATTTGTATGCGATTTTATTTATGTTGCAGTGATTCTGGGAATTATGGGCAGAATTTTAATGACCAACAGGATGTACTAAATATGTCGCCGACGCCTTCATCTTGCAGCTTATCTCCAGTTAGTTTTTCTCTTTTATACATGGCATGGCATGGGTTTTGCATTAAAATACCTTGAAATCGATTTGAATGGTTTAAGATTTCAGAAAATTTTCACAAACACTTCAAATTCCAATCACCCGATTTGAATTTTTTTTGTTTGTTGTATTTGTATGTAGTCATATGTGGAATTGGTTGAAGAGATAACCTCCATTGAAACAGAAATACTTCATTTAGAACGGCATCTGCTTTCACTCTATCGCACAGCTTTTAAGCCACCACATCGTCACAATACAGACGAAACGCCGGAATCACATTTTCCACCCATTTCCGATCAGTCATGTGACAAATTGAAGACAAATGATCAAATTCCAAAATCATCATCTAGAAGAAAAAGTGGTCATCGTAGCCTCGGTGATCACCTTGGAACTCCTTGTACCGATTTTGTCCTTCCTGATAGACTTTCTGAAGACATGGTGAAATGTATATCATCTATCTACTGCAAACTTGGGGTTGGGGACCCAAATCAATTTCATCAAGGACCTTCTGATTCCTCTGATTCATCATTATCCTCTTCGAGTACAATATCTACCAAAAATCTTTCTGATACTTGGAGTACATATTGTAATCAGGAAAGAGGGCCATATGGGGATATGATACAAGTCTTGAAAATAGGCTTAGATGATGATACTTTCAATTATGCTGCAAAGATGCTAATACATTTCAGGTAAATGATTTTATTTTTGTATCTTTAGATTTGGTTTTCCGAAAGGGTTTTTTTTTTTTTTTTTTTAAATATTTTTGAACTTTTGTAGAACATTGGTAAAGAAACTTGAGGACATTGATGTTGGGAAAATGAAGCGGGAACAAAAGCTTGCGTTTTGGATCAACATTCATAATGCTTTGGTGATGCATGTAAGTCATTTAACTTCACCCTCCAAACATTTTTCGTGCATTATTGAAACTAGAGTAAGTTACATTTTTGGTCCCTGAGTTTAGCTATTTTTCCCAGTTTTGGCTCCAAAGAGTTTTTTTCTCTGGCAAGTTTGCCCTTATTTGAGATTCTTGTAATGTTTTTGGTCCCCATTCCATGTAAAATTTCTAATTTTTTGGATTCCGAGTGTAGTTGATTTTTGCAATATTGGTCCTAAATTTTGTAAAAGGGACCAAAAATGTTACAAAAACCTGAATATAGACTAAAATTGCAAGAGCTACCAAAATTGAAGTTTTCAACTACACTCAGGGACCACAAATGTAATTTACTCTAGAAAGATTTTTTTAACCCTATCTGATTTTATTTTTTTGTTTTTTTGCAGGCACATCTAGCATATGGAACTCATAGCAATTCAAGAACCAATTCCATCTTAAAGGTAAAACTTATACCATTCTATATTTTGGGTAAATTACAATTTTCGTTCCTGTAGTTAGCAGATTTTTACAGATATGATCCGGTTTTTTCATTTTAACCTATTTCGTCACTCTTTTAGTACCTGAAGTGGGCACCTTTAATAGATGAGCGTTAAATGCATGTAAAATGACCATTTTGCCCCCTTGATTCAGGCAACTTATAACGTGGGAGGACACTGTATAAATGCGTATATCATACAAAGTTCTATATTAGGAATCAGATCACACTTTAGAGCCTCGGTTTGCTTCTTATCTTTATCTCACCATCTTTTAAAATTATGAATTTTTAACTCATTTTTAATAGCAACTTACTTTGTGAACAGTGGCTACACTCATTGTTATCCCCAGGGAGAAAATCGGCAACAGTGCCTCAACATCATGTTTATGCGATTGAATACCCTGAGCCTCTTGTCCATTTTGCACTCTCTTTAGGAACATTCTCTGATCCAGCGGTATGTACATTGACAAAACTACCCATGGGGTTGTTTAATGTTTTTTTCCCCATGTATGGGTAAAGTGGTTGAATGGATAAAGTTTTTCTATACATAACGTTTGATCATTTGACCCTTAAAAGCCAAAAAAAGTTTGAACAATATTCATCAAATTTGACAGAGTATTAATCAAATATTAATGTAGGTTCGAGTGTACAAGGCGAAAAATATATTTGGGGATCTTAGAGTTGCTAAAGAAGAGTTTATAAGATCAAATGTCCATATGCATAAAGAATATTCAAAGGTATCTGTACCTAAGATCTTGTACTACTTTGCAAAGGATATGGCGTTGACTGTACCTGGACTTTTGGAGATGGTCAATGATTGCCAACCAGAAAGTCAACGGAGAGTAATTGAAAAAAATGTTAGAGGGAAAACTGACAAGTATGTTTGTTGGTTATCACAAAGTTCCATATTTGGTTATGTGATTCATAGAGATGCTATTGAAGGAAGAGTGTTTGTTTGATATGTATTTTGCTGTTTCTTGCCATATTGTGGTACATATGAATATGATGCGATATAGGAGGAAAGAGGTGTACAGAGTTTTCAAGGATCTTGATGTCTGTTGTTTCATCTTCTGATGGGGTTTCTTCTTTTTCTTAAACACCCTTATTAATTATTACGTGTATTTTTTTTCGTGTGTCAAAATGACATGGAACGCAATACTTTCTTAGTCTTGAGAGTGTGACACTTGTTTTTAGTGGTTGTTCCGTTCTATCATATAAATAATAATAAAAAAATAGGTGGTAGAGTTTAAGGTGAACTGAATCTTGTTTGTATTTTGTTGGCTTTTAGTGGAATAGAATTGCAATATAATTTCTCATGTTTTTTCTTTTTCTTTTTTTTGGATTGTAAATAACAATAGTCTGAAACTCCAAATTATGCTTAATTTATTTTCTTTGTAGTTTCTTCATTCGTGTTTAGTTTAAAAAGAAAATATTTGAATGAAGATAATATAAAGTACTAATAAAGTAATAATGATAGTAATGATAACAATAAAAGGGGAAAAAATGCAGATATAATTATAAATAATATAAATGATACTACAAGACTGATAAGAAAAATACGATAACAGTAAATAATAAATAGTTATAATGAAAAAAATTAGTTGCAAATGTTCTACTATAGCAATTGGTAATAATAATAATAAATATCAATAAAAAGAAACGAACATATAAAGAAAATAAAATAATTTGCACCCTAAGATGAATGCAGTTTCCTTCAAGCGGTGTATTCTCAGATTTCAAGGGAATTCAGTTCCTTGATATTTTCAATCAGAAAATGATATGAAATTTGGTTAAATGAAAAACATCTTCCTATTGGATTTAATCGAATCCCATCAAATCTAACATGCTCTTGCTTTTAACATGGGGCCTCTAATCATGCCAAACGGAAACACACTCAAGTGGAAGAAAAAAAAAAAGTAGTTCAAATGAATATCTCAGGAAACCTGTTCCACAAAATAGTTGGATTTGACAATTCTAAGATTCAAAATCTTTGCTCTCATAAAATAGTCTCACGCACTAAAAGATTGTGATTTGACAAATCTTAGTTCTTACCCAACGTATATTTCAGCTTTTTGAGAAATTGCCATGATTTTGAAAACATGTCAAATATATCTTCTTATTTTTCTAAAAGCCAAGAATTACGATGAAACAACAAAATCCATCCAAATTACTAAAAGTAAAACCGACATAGCCTATGTCATATTCAGCTTGTGACAGAAAAAGAAAAAGAAAAAAAGAATAAACCGGATTTGATTAATTTGTTATAAACATATAAACTTAGACTCTATGTATTATATTCTAAATAAATCACCAAAAAGCATCTACAAAATTTCAGTGAGTCAAGTCAATCAAGCTTGCACTTCCGCAGGCATTTAACCATCAACGAAATCACCACGTACAAACCTCCTACCTGCACCACAATCAGCACTACAACAAAAAAAAATAAAAAAATAAAAATAAAAATAAAATAAAATAATAAATTTAAATAAAAAGTCAACACTTCACACCACCTCCACTTTCTCAATTTTCATTACGCTTTGTGTTTGGTTTGCAGATTCTGATGGATTCCAATGGAATGCAAGATTCCGTTCCATAGTATTTGTTTGGTTGCCAAAGAGATGGAATTGAAAATCTTTTTTTTTTTTTTTTTAATTTCATGTTTGATGGATTTCACCATTTCTTCTATGGGAGGGTGGAAGGAAAGGTATTCAATTCCTTTCTTCCTAAAACACCACTATACCCCCCTTATATAAAAGACTAAATTACAAATTTCGTTCCAGTGTTTTCTGTTTTCCTTTTCTTTTTGGTTCAAGTCCACAGATGAAACAGTGATATAAGAAGAAAATTTTCAAAAAGTTTCATTTTTGGGCCTATAAACAAAAAAAGCACAGGGCCCAAATTTGCAAATTTCTCTAAATATATATATATATATATATATATATATATATATATATATATATATATATATATATATATATATATATATATATATATTGAAGTATAAATAAAGTTTCAACCAACCAGCTGTGCCTTCCTTTTTTTTTTTTTTATAAAAAAAAGAAAAAGGTAAGGGTAGAATCGTAATTGAAAATATAATAACATACCGGTTACAAAAAAGGAGAATAAGATAGCCAAGCGATGTCTTGTAAGCCATGGTAAATCAACTTCAAGAAAACAGTGTTGTTGGGGTAATTGCGTCTTTTTGGTTTTGGTTTGAAGGTCAAGCAATGATGTAGTCACACTATTAACAACCTCACCACTTACGCCTCTCACTTCAAATCTCAAACTCACGGGTTTTGCCTCCCAATCTACTTGTATAACTCCAAAATTAGGTTGTCCTATACATTATACATTATACATTATAAATTATAATTTAAAAATTATATATAATGGATTAAATAGGAAGAAAAACGGTGACAGACCGTAAGTGCATGATTTGTATTTGCAGTTGTTGTTGATAACTCTCATGGTGGTAGGTGTAACCCATGCCAAGAATCTCAGCCCAAAATGTAGAAATGAAGGGATCACCTTCTCAACAGCTTGGGTAAGACCACTTGAGGTGATGTCATACAACGGATACGTGGTCCCACAATCGAATCTTGTTATTTCTCCAAAATGTACATCTCCACTTATGAATACAACCCCATCTCTCTGTTATATTAATAAATAAAAATTAAAACTCTCAAATCTCAATAAGAATAAAAATATAAATACCTTGCTATCTGATATCATGTTAAAAAGACGTTTTCTGTCGCTTGGAAAACGTCCCCAGCTCTCCATGTAGAATAAAGGACCCGTACATGCTGAAAGATTTGATACAACCTGAAATTTAGGCATCCATTAAACCTCTAATTGTATTCTTTGTGATTGTATTTGGCATAAATGATAAACTGATGATTATTTGTGAAATAAGAAAGTTATATACCTGAATAGATGAACCAATTATTGTTATTGCTGAAGGTTGACCGTTCAACTCCTTTTCTAACCACTTCCATTGTGCAGTTCCCAAAATAGTTCCATCACTGCGTAGGGGGTCTCTGTGGTATCTAGTATCCAAAAGAATCACCTAAACCCAAATAAGTCAGATACACATACACTACGCATCTATATATTGATAAGAAAAAAAAAACAAATCCAGTAATATATAACAAATAATACCTTGATCTGTCTACCCTCAGGACCAAATGTGTAAGATGCATAAACACCAGCCTGTTTACGTCTACAAAAGCAAGCATCCCCATTTGAGTAATTATCAACAATAACATGGAAAGTGGAAACTGTTTTTTTTTTTAAGCAGTATTTACCTTGGACTATCATGGGGTTCATCCAAGAAATCCAGCATAAGCTTTTGATTGGTATCTTTCCCTTTAAATTCTTTCCCAGCATCATTCAATCCATAATCATGATCATCCCAAGTGCCAATCACCTACAATGTACTTGCACCATGAAACAATACCAAAACTCAGTGTTAATGAAGCCCAAAAGTTGTTTAGGAAGTAAAGAAGCACCTTAGCAATCTCACGGAGACGGGAATAACCATGATTCTTCTTTGCAATCTTGTATTTCTCTTGCATTTCATCCACTGAAGAAGGAACAAACCTAGGAACGTTCTTCCATGGCCCAATGGTTCTCTCATTCCCAAACAATTTAAAAGGCCTCCTGATATCTCCATATATATTATCCCCAAGCCAAATGAAAACTTGGGGTTTGAAATTTACTATAGCGTCCCATATAGGCTGCAAATAAGAGATTAAAATTCGTATTAGCCCTATACCCTAAAAAAATACCCCTTTCTTTTTTCAAAAATACAAGCTCTACCTTCATTTTCAACTTCAAAACAGGTAGTTATGTATAGATCATTTTATTTGCAGTATCTATTATAGCATACAGTTTTTGCAGTCGGCAATTGATGATTGAAAAGCTTTTGTATTCACGTTCAATTTCCATATCAAAACTAAACGTTTGACATTAAAATCAAAATCGTTTGACATCAAAAAATCAAACTGCACTTCTTTTTGTTCTTCCTCGGGCTAGTAATACACTAATTTTGTCATGAGAACAACGGAATTCTACCTGTGGAGAGGTCTGATTAGCGCAAGAACCAAATGCAATTCGAGAGATGAGAGCTTCTTCAGGAGCAGCAACACTGAAACTAAATGCCGTTGCTATCACCATCCACGTCAGTACCGTTGCCATTTGTTCAAGTTTCTACAACTACTGTTATGGAATACGATCAAGAAATTTAATTGGTTTGAGTTTTATGGGAAAGGGGGGTTTTGTGATCGACGTCGATTGTAGGCGGTTTATATAATGATGAGAAACACAAAATGCACTGCAATGCAAAACATCAATTCACCACCTTGTGTACTCTGAAAACGGAAAAAAGGAAAGTGCAAAAGCAAAGCCCTTGGGTAATTGGGTTAGATCTCCTTTCTAGGATCTTTACCCTGGTTTGTTTTGGTGCGTTTTCCCATTTTATATTTCAAGCAATTTTTTTTAGCACGGAAAATTATATTCAAGTCTTAAACTTGTAAAAAAAATGTTTTATCGTAACTTCATTTTTATATATAGATTGAAATATGTTTATATAAATTCAACATTTATTGTATGGTGTAGAATTGTAGAAACCAATTAGAATTAAAAAAATAGATAAATCATTAATTAAATAAATAAGATGATTTGGTAATTTCATTTAAAGATAATTTCCAAACAAAATTGCAAAAAACAGTCCTTGTGGTATATATTTTTTTAAGAAAAATATTCAAACACTAAATTTTTAGATTGATGGTACTTTTCAATATTTGTATTTAGTTTTGGTCTTGTCCAAATTGAAAAAACTATTAGTATATCATTTTTTCTTAATTTTAAAGATCTTTTAAAGTATTTAATAAATCTTAAGAGGAAATGGTCCATTTCTCTTTCTCCTACCCAAATCTATGTGTTTATTTGTAAAAACTCAAGAACACATACATACACGCTTTATATTTTCTAGGATTCCTAAAAAAACACACAAAACACAAATACACTCTTAAATCTGATTGTGTTTATGTTTCACTATCAGAGGAGATTGCTACAATCAGTCGTCTATGATGAATACTCATATACAAATCGATTTTTGGGGATGAAAACCTACACACAAATTTATTTCTAGAAATGAAAAAACACACATATATACATAATGAGTTCTATAAACTAAAACATGCAAAATGATATACAACATCCTGTATCGAAAGTTTTTTATTTCGAGATTTTGGACAATAAATGGATTAAGTAAAGGCTTTGGGCTTCAAGAGAATAAGGTTTAGACCCTATTGGATGTTGATAATATTGGTTATACAATTCGAGCCCTTGGTTTGTTTTTTGGAGTCGAAGGGTAAAACGGGAAAAGTGATGTTTCAAACTTCTTTCTTGGAATAAGGATTTTAGTTTGGTATGTTTTAAATTAAAAGTAATTAGATAGGATTGTGGGGCTCTTCAATACATTTATGCGCATATAAAGATTGTTACATTTGAATGTTGGTAAGCTTTCCTTTTTGTCCTTTATGCAAAAAACTTTACATTTTGTGTAACAGCCCAAAAATCATGAACAAAAATTTCATTTTTAAATCAATACTCAATCCATAATTATAAAATCATTCATTCATAAATAAAGTCATTATATCAAATCCGAGTATCATTTCAAAACATATTCATTTTATCAGAGTAAAACATCCCAGGCTAATCCTCTTGGTGTGTGTCATGCGATCATCCCGAGCTCTTCCCTCCGCTACCAGAAGTACCTAAAACCAAAACTAAAAGCCATAAGCACAAAGCTTAGTAAGTTCCCTAACCTACCACATACCATACACGTAATCACATACTAGGCCCCTGCCCGCCGCATCGGGACTTGCCCGACATCGGACTTGCTCCGGCATCGGGCCTCGCCCGACATCAGGCCCCGTGTGGCATCGAGCCCCGCTCGGTATACATATATGTTTCTATTATGACCCGCCTGTCTCTGGGCCCCGCCCGCTAAGCATATGCAAACACATAAGATAACACATAACACATACATTAGTCATACGCTACTGAATTCCTGTTCTAAGGCCTCGCCTGTCTTGGGCCCCGCTCCTTTCCTGCTACTGGTGAGTCATGGAACCCCGTCCATACTCCTACTGATAATGAGATACGGGACCTCTCCCACACTCACCTCCCTACTAGGCACATACAGGTATCACACAGACAACAAGTATAATCTAATCATGCAAACATTCCTCGGGCTGCCGCCCGGCATCGGACCTTGGTCTGGAATATCATACTAGCATACAGTGCCAAGGGCTAACCCCTGGGTCTTCATACTCATTACTACATGGATCAGCATTGTGGCCTTAGACCCATTCACACAGTGAAGAGACTCACCTCGCACTGCTAAATCCCTTAATGCTACTCTTTCGGCTACTAACTGGTAATTCTCGAACTGTCGATCATTCGGTTCCCTGAGCTACCAAAACCAAAATAACACGTAGACCCAAAATGTCCTCAGAAATCAAACTAGGTCAACCTTGGACAAAGTCAAAGTCAACACTGAAATTCTGAACCCATTCTTCGAGTCAGCCCCTGACTTACCGAGTTCCCTGACTTATCAGACTCAAGCTAAACCTAGTCAATTCGTCTAGTCATTCCACTGACTCGCCGAGTTCTATCGCGAACCAACTCAGACCAAACCACTCCAACTTGTCGAGTCCTTCCATGGACTCGTCGAGTTCCCTAGTCTGTTGGGCTATCTTAATGGATTAAGCCCTTCCATTCCAAATCCAAAACCAAAACTCTGAATACAAGCTGGAAATGACCTTATAAGGGTAAAGTTTCCAACTTTACCCACTCTCAATCCTTCTTAATAGGTTTAGACAAAAACCTAGCTCATTAAGACATAACTCTATGGTCCAAAAACCCTTATCACTCCAAACCAAAATAGGGAAACCAAGATCTAGGCTCTAGACATCCAATAACCACGTAAAGTCCTGGACTTTACATCCTTGCATGGCCTTTAGGGCTCCAAAAGGCCATAATAATCCCTTTAAACTTGCATGGGACTTCCTAATGGCATAAATCTTGCACCTTTATGCCTTAACCACGCCCAAATACTTCTAGATCTGAAAGGATCTTGCTTGGGGACGTCCAAAACCCAAAAACAACCATTCTTGGATCAAAAACCTTCAAAAGGGACTATAAAGAGATCTAATAAACGAAAAGCCAAGATGAAGACTTGATTTCCAAGAAATACAGCAAATGGAGTGTATCTTCTAGATCTACTTCCTCCTTCTTAAACCTCCAACCTTCTTTTTTTTCTCGTTCCTCTTCAAGAGTACATAAATCACTCAAAGATGGATCAAACACTCACAAGATACTCTAGGGTTTCGTGGGTGAGGGTTGGGTTTGCGGGCTGAAGATGAGGCTGAGGGAATGAGAATATGATGCTTAAATAGGGCACAAGGACTCGGATTTAGGGTTTCCTATCCCATACCAGACTTGCCGAGTCGGCCACTTAACTCATGACACGGAACTCGCTCCGACTCGTCGAGTTCTTCCTTGGACTCGACGATTTGACTCATTGACTTAGAGTTTTTCCTTTCCAAACTTGGCCTCCTGGATTCTAGGTGTTACAACTCTCCCCCACTTAAACTGGACTTCGTCCTTGAAGTCCGCTATAGCCAACTTCCTTACCATCCGCTTAAAGCTTCCCCATACGATACACACTTCACCCACTCGGTCTAAACCTCGGAGGATCTCTTCCAATGATTTTCTGCTCGGTCATTTAGTCAAAACTAATCCTTGAATATAAATACCTCGAGAGCACTCTAATTACCAACAATCCTGAGAACATGGCTCTTATCCAACCGTCAATCCCTTTGGTACTCCTCGAGTACTCATGCTGGACATCCTAGGGGTTCACCCCTTTTTCTTGCACGTTACAAGGCCTGCCTTTAATGAAATCCATAACTTGTCCTCAAGTTATGTAAAATGAAAAGTCTTTCTTTTAAAAGTCATTAAACTCATAGGTTATGTAAATGAAAAATTTTTGAAGAGTTCAAAACTTGCCCTCAAGTTTTGGAATTTGTAAAGTCTCACTTATGAACACTTTAATTGCAAACCCTAGAATTTTAAAAGTTAAAATTCAACCCTTATACTATTATAATATTAAAAGTTAATACTTATATATATATATATATATATATATATATATATATATATATATATATATATATATATATATATATATATATATAAGAACAAAGTCAGTCTTATCGTTAGTAGGTCTCATTCACAAAACCAATCTAAAGGGGGGTATAAGGTTACTGCCTATAAATTGGCAGTTTAATAGGTTTCCGTTCTCACCCACCGCTTCCTTGATTGGTGGAGGGTTGTTAGCCGAACGGGTAGGATATGATAATAATTCTCTTTAAATTATAACGATTATTATAAAGTAACTAATTGTTTTATAAATTCTCAATCTTAGTTACTTTAGGAAAAATGTGAAATTGATGCTAATCCATGAAATTACACTTTGAACCTTACCAAGTCATTAGTGGAGTGTGTGTGGTTAACCGGCACACTAACATGGACTAGTAAGGGTGGCAAAGGGTGGCTTGATGTTTATCAAAGATCAATGGAGCGTGTGTGGTTAACCGACACATTGATTAGGTGATATATGACATTAAGAGTACCAAGTTAATTTTCATGGTTATTCACACCTTGTTTGTGATCCTCGGTATCTCAGTCATAAACTTGAAGGGCATAATTGAGATTTAAACATGCCATTGAAAAGTTCAATGAATCTTAAAAGAATCTAGTAATTTCAATTCATGTAAAACTTAATAATCGATTTCATTTTTCATGGTAGAAATTGGTAAATCGTTATTTACCTAACTTCAAATATTTTGCAATTGCATTACAACATCCCTCTTCTAAGTTGTAAAATGTTGTGTTGGGTCCTAGCCTTAATTTTTCTTTTTAGGTGTTATATTAAGGATTATTATCTAATCTAAAACTTTGTCTTTCTTTTTCAGATGTCCATATCTCTTATTCCTCGACGGTATTTCCCACGAGGTTTCCCCACAATACATGTCAATGGGTTTTCCATACAGCTTATGAGCATACTAAGGGGTTTTCCCCAGTGTAGGGTTTCAAAGCACTCCATGGATGATGGCAATGGGCCCCTTTGATGAAGTGTAGGTTAAAAACCAAGACTTATCTTTTCCCTATAAAGAGTCATGTATTATTCATAATTAGGGTTAAGAGTGAGGCAAAATGTAGCCGCCACGTGAGGTTTCTTATGTAGTGTTAGATTCTTTAGTCTATGCTGAAAGTGTAATTTATTCCTCTTGTTTGAATAAATCGAGTGTTCATTCGACCTAATCTTCATATTTGTGTTTGTTCTTATTTTTCGCATCTTGTTCATCAAATCACAATTGGGGTTTTCATCCCAACAAGTGGTATCAGAACGGGTCTTTGAAGATCTGTTGATTTTTGAAGTATCGGTTCTTGATTTGATGATTTTCTACACAAGTTATTGAAGATTATTGATGTTTTGGCGTTTGGAATCAAGATTTTTGTTCTATCTACTGTTCATGGAGGCTTATGTATTCATCTACTGTTCATTGGGTAATTTTTGTTTCATCCGATTCGTATTTTGTTCTTATTTTCTGAATTGGATCTAATCATTTTTTTTATACAAAATTGATTCATAAAATATCTTTTGATCTGGCCCAATGATTTGTTGCTCATTACTGTTCACTGATCCGATTGTTCAAGCCCAAGTTTTTTTTCTTCACTTCCTAGTTCCAATTACTTGTTTTTATTATCCATCGTCGACAATATTATCTTCCAATCCGGGTTTCTCATTCATGTTTCGATCAATTGATTTGTGTTTGAGATTCGATTTTTCATTGAGATTCATATGTTTTCTTTAATTTCTGATTTAATGTTTGATGACCGAATCTAAAAATCAATGGTGATCTTTTGGACATTCGAAAGTTCTTATTTGCAAATCTAATCACATTGATCTTGCGTATACTTAAAGTCGAACCACCTGGAAAAGCTTTTCTGTTCCAAAGTGTTTCAATGATGAATATGTCGATTATGATTCGTGTTTTTTTTGTGATTATTGATTCTTTTGAATGACGACATTAGTATGTACGATGAAGAACCGGTGAAGTATTGTCATGAATTGATGGAGTTACTACTGATCTTTGATTGAAGGTGATGTTTTATCTGGGAATCGACCTGCTTGATCTGGAAATCGTGTTAAAAACTTGATTTTACCGCTTGGCGTTAATTGATGTCGATGGTCAATGCAAGAAGTTGAGTTCGGCTAAATGGGTCTTGCAATTTGGTGCTTCACGTTTTTCAAGTTCGCTGGTGTTATGGGTATTGGAATCGTAGATTATGTCAAAATCGGATGTGTGATGCGAACTATGAAATCGGAAATTGGGGCTCAATCAGAATGATTCGGGGACTCAATTGGGATGAACGACAGTCAAAACGAAAAGTCAAAATTGCCTTTAAAGTCCTTCCTATGAACATTCGCTAAAGGGAATAATCAACGAAATTGGAAACGAAACTCACAAGAAGCAAACTTGGGTTAGTGTCCAAAAATTGGAACCGAATGGAACTTAACGTTTGGTTGGGTTCGCTTTGGGAGTGTAATTGACGGATTCGGAACAAACCTGAGATTCACTTTCGGTATGTGTCCATTTGAAATCGGAGCGAAAGGAACGAATCTGGATTCATTTTGGGCTGTATTCGACCGAATCGGAAGTGAACCTATGATTGGGTTCGTTTTTTAGCACTTGGAACGAAAGTAAATGGGAGATCAGATTCGTGTTCTTCAAGATACGTATACGAGTTTGTGTCACCGTTCAGTTCCTTTAATCAGGAGTATATTAGGGAAGAAGACTTAATGTTTCATATTTTGTCCCTGAAACTTCAATGATTTGATACTTTTGGTCCCTGATGTTTTCACAGCTTGGCAGTTTTGGATCAAATTCAAAAATTGTTACAAATCAAAGAGAAATTGATGTAGAATTTCTATTTAGTCCTCTGACATTCAGTAATGTGACAGTTTCAGCCCATTTTTTGGAAAGTTTGCAAATTTGAGGGCTGGTGAACAGTTTTGAATTTTTTAACGCACATATTTTTTCGTGAATAGAAAAATAAAGATTCCATCAAGTATTGGCGGTTCGGAAAGTCGTTTTTCGTGATAACGTCAAATTTTCACGACTTTTTCGGATTTTACACTTCATTGTATATATCATTTTGTCGAGGGGGAGCACAGTAATTTTTATCCATTCAAGATCATTCTCATGACCATAAGAAGGCTTTATAATCACGTTTTCGATTATAAATTAGGGGAGAATTTGGTATGGCCATTCGAAATTGGATTTGTGACTTTTCAAAGTTAAAGATTTTTGATAAAGCTTGTGGTAGAATTATGAAGGTAGCTTTTACAGTGGAAGTTCTTCATCGAGCTCTGCTAAAGCTTTTACAAAGAAGTATCCTTTACAACGGAAGTTCTTCATCGAGCTCTGCTAAGGACTTGTTATATCTCCGACTTCTAGTATTTTCTCAATCAAGTGGCATTATGACTCTTAAATTTTGGGTTATTACATGATATTTTTTGATGGCTTATATCATTAGATTATTTGAAGATCATTGTGACTTGGAGGGGGAGCTCTTCAAAGACAAGAAGTGATTCAGTTTCTTTGTTCTGAAATGGGTTTTTATGGAGGGTTTGGTTTTCATGAAGATTTTTTGGGATTACATTCGAAAATGAAGTTTAATGACATTACTTCAGTGCTTGATTTATATATCCTAGAGCTCGTGTTTGAAGACTATTGAAGAATCAAGATTCATGGATTGCTTCATCTATTCCTCATTGCAAGATCTTTTTATTAGCTAGATGCTTGTTTTGGAAGTTAAAGCATTGTCATCCATTCCATACTTTGAGGGGGGGATTGTAGGGTTTCAAAGCACTCCATGGATGATGGCAATGGGCCCCTTTAATGAAGTGTAGGTTAAAAACCAAGACTTATCTTTTCCCTATAAATAGTCATGTATTATTCATAATTAGGGTTAAGAGTGAGGAAAAATGTAGCCGCCATGTGAGGTTTCTTATGTAGTGTTAGATTCTTTATTCTATGTTGAAAGTGTTGATGGGATTAAAACAACTTTTAATCTATGAAGATCGATTAGATCTTGAACAAGTATATGAATTTAAAACAGTAAAAACGCAATAATAAGAACAAAACAGCTTGAATCAAACGAGTCGAATGATTAAATAAAATCCTCAGAAGAGCTCGATTAAGAACATCAACTGTAGAGGATTAGAAGATTACAAGAACGATTACAGAAAAATATATTACTCTTGATCAATCGCTGTATCGATAATCTCTGGAATCTTAACCTAATATGCATGCAAGCATTAAACTTATATACAATACATAAAAGGCTCTCGGTTGGACAGGCCCAAACCGGAGAATACAAGGCTAATCAACGAGCCCAAAAGACGCAACATTAAAACTATCTTCAGCTCAACAATCTCCCCCTTTGCGTCAATTTGGAGCGAGACCTTCACTTCTTACTTGGGCCGGCAGCTGAAGCTGGTACCTTCTTCTTCACGGTGCTAAACAGACACTTGGTTATGGAGAGAATGGTCTGTCTAAAACGGATGTACCAATTGATCATATCATTGAAGTACTTGATGTCATCAGCCGAATTCACCTTACACTGCTTGATAATGAATAAGATGTGTTCCAAGCAAGTTGTGGTGTAAAGGTGCTTGTCAGCTAAAGCGAACAAACATTTCGGTCCTTCGGCTCTAGTGAACATGACTGAGTTTCACTTCGGATCAATCCTGCCCATCTGCATCTGGTTGAGATCACTGGCCGATCCCACAGGAGCTATCTTCGGTTTCTTCTTGAAGACTGTGGCGACCTCCTGATCCATTAGGGCAACCTCCATGATATAGCAAGCCAACATCCTTTTGACATGGTCTATGATGGGACCATATTCGGTTTCATTTGTCAGCAGGATATTGTACAAGACTATCCAGTCATGAGGGTTCAGATTCGACAGATCAGCTAGGGAGATGATGTGGGCAGTTCTTGCAGATCCTCGGATGAGCTTGAACTTTACGTTTGTGAATCTCCCCACGGCATAAGGCTTCAGTACCCGAACATTAACAATCTTCTGGGCGCTCCATGTAAGGTATTGAGGACGAGCGGCCTCCAGGTAGAAGTCAATGAGCTCCCTGTCAAGCTCATCGTTCGGATGCGGGACTTCAAAAATGTTAGAGAAGGCGTGGAAGATGAACGCCTTTCGAGTCAGCGGCATATCAAACTGCGAATCGATAGAGTTGTTGCAGTCGAATGATATCACCGGCTCGAGCCACAGTATGCTTGGAGTCTCTATGGCCTCTTTTATCAAACGATCCCTGGTCCAGGCAGGGAAGAGCAACTTTCGGCTCTCAAGGAGATCGTGGGCTTCTTTTTGCTTTCGTTCGGCTTCTTCAGCCTCACGCGCCACACGACTGGCATCGTCTTCAGCATTGCGACTGTTCTTTCTTTTTAACATGTCCGCAATGGTCTCCCTGTCTTCATCTTCATCTTCATCTTCATCTCCTCCCTCAGCTATGTTTTTGCCCTTATTCTTCACACCCGAACCCGTAGCATGACCAGTTGAGGGTGGTTCGGTAGTGTAAGTAGCTTTGGAGGAAGGAGGTGGTTTCGATCCTTTCTTCTCATCTCCCCCTTGTTTCGGAATGGACACGAAACTCGGTAGGCCTTCAATTTTGCTTAAAAGGTCCATGGCCGGAGAGAGTTTCTCAGCGAGGGTACGCCTCACTGAGTGATTAAGGATGGGGTCGTGTGCTTCCAGGATGTTTGAAAGAGCTGCGTGGACATCCGAAACACACGCCTTTATGACCTCCCTCTCGGATCGAAGAGCTTCCAATTGTTGTTCGGAGTTGGAAAGCTGCGTGCTCTTGACCTTTAGGGCGGTAGTCTTGCTCGCCAAGACGTCCATCAGAGAATTTTCAGCTGCAAGATCCTCTTGTAGCTTTGCCAGGCGGGCATCGACGGAAGCACGAAGTGCCGAGTTGTCGTCGCTAATATGTTGTCTGAGAGTAGCGAGCGAAGACAGCTCCGTCGAGACAAACTTGGCCAATTGTTGAACAACTGGTTCCAAAGTCGTCTTCATGGCGTCGGCGCTTTCCTGCAAAGACTTTAGCAGGACAGAAGCGTCAGTGAATAGTTTATCGACTTTTTCGGTCGCAGCCTCACAGGCTCGGGTGGATGCGTCGATAGCAGCAGTTGCTGAGGCCACGGAATCTTGTTGAGCCCTGGAGAAGGCATCAACGATCTTCTGAAGGGCAGCTTCAGACAAAGATGACTGCTGGTTGGAAGAGGAGGCGAGAAGCTGATCAACCTTCTCGTTAAGCTCGCGAAGATGCTTCTTTGTCACTGGAGCATCATCCTCCTCATCACTCTGAACTTGAAACGGACTATAGTAGACCGAATCGAAGTTCATGTGTTCACCACCAAGGTATTGATCACCGCCATCGGAGGCGTCTTCCGGAGATTGTGGTGGTGGTGAAGCTGGGGGTGTTATGGGTTTGGTTGGTTCGGGTTGAGTGGGTGGGGGGTTAGTTTCGGGTGGTGGTGGTGTATGGGTTTCGGTTTGTGGAGGTTCGGTTACTGGAGGGGTTTCGGTGACAGGTGGTGTTTCGGTTGATGTGGTGAATATGGGTGGAGGTATAGGGATAGAGTTTGGGGGAATTGTGGGGTTTATGGTGGGAATGGAAATAGGTATTGTGGGTGGAGGTGAAGGAACTGGGGATTGATGAAGTTCCATCTCTGGGGTTGGGGACCGAGGAGGTGTGTTGCCTCGTTGAGGAGATGCGTCTCCTTGTGATCCCTCAGAGTCCGAACTCCCACCTTCGGATTCGGTTGAAGAGGAGGAAATAACGAGCTTTCGCTTCGGTTGCATCTTCCTCCTTTTTGGTTGTGGGGATGAAGCAGCCTTCGGTTGTTTTCGCTTTTTGGGAGAAGGTCCCTTTGGTGCTTTGGACACTTGCTTC
The DNA here is from genome assembly GCF_051521515.1 of Lactuca serriola. NCBI lineage: Eukaryota > Viridiplantae > Streptophyta > Magnoliopsida > Asterales > Asteraceae > Lactuca > Lactuca serriola. The sequence goes on along the minus strand of NC_136409.1, from coordinate 690,828 downwards.
CCCTTCTCTGCCTTTTTGCCTCTGGCCACCGGTTTATCGGCGTCATGAATCGATCGTAGCATGTCCGGTGTCAGTTCCCTCGGACCAGTTGGCCTAAACTCCTTGATCGTCCTGATCAGTCTGCTATCGGCTGGCACATCAGCATACATCGACTCCGGGATAGAGCCAATGAAGGAAAATTTAGAAGCATCGGAAACGATGATCTTCTTGGTATGAAACGTACCAATAGATGACATCGATGCGCCGTCGGCAGTTGGAACATTGTACTTGTCCATGGCCCATCTTGTGATCAAGATCCAGAACCGGGCCAGTGACACCTCAGAGTGTCGGGAAGAAGAAGATAGGCTCTGAATCAGCTGTTTCCATAGGACAAACCCATAGTCCAGGTTGATCCCATTGTACACCCCATACATTATTGAAAGGAAAAGACGACTTGCACCATCAGATCCTGAGCTCCTCTCTGACAGACCCTTAAAAAGGACTATAAATAAGCCATTCCACATTGGCGGTAAGCAAGACTTTTTGAACTTGGGGACGGAGGAGAGAAGTTCTGTATATCCCATGTTGTAAAACATAGTAAACAGCATCCCCACCGGAATTGTCTCCGGGTGAACTCGCGATGGGTCAGCAGCAAACCCTAACATAATGCAGAAACGGGGGCGAGAAATTGAAGTCTTGTGTTCACCCACTTCAAAGAATACCCGGTCGACGGTCTTGTCATAGTAAGCCGTCGCATAGACCTGAGATAAGGCCACCATTGGCACCGTTTCAATCCGTGACAGTGCAGGAGCGAGCTGGGAGTACTTGAGGCATTCGATGACCGGCAACATGTAGGAATCATACGCCAGTGGGTTCAGATCAATGACAAGGCATTGTTGGGGTCGGATGGGAAGAATCTGGGAAGTTGCATGAACAGATGAAGATTCAGCCATTGTTGCAGGTTTGGAGAAGAAAAAGAACGGGAGAGTGTTTGGGAGTATTTTTGCTTTGGGAATTATGGGGGCAGTAAAGAGGTAAAAGGTGGTGTTGATGGCTTTTTATAGTTGGTGAGGAGAGAGAAAAATCGTTTCAAATCTCTTATGGAAATATGAAACGGGTTTTTTTGAGTGACTGATTGGTGACAGTTGGGGCGTGCGATGATCACGTAGGAGAGAGAGTGTCAGATTCCGAGGATGACGCCGCCCAATAAGCGCCGGTTCAGAGAAAGAAACCGTTTCCATTTCCACACGCGCCTGTAACTCCAGAGGTATGACGCTTCGATATTGCACACGCGTCCTCAAATGTCAGAAAAAGCGCGGCCGTTTCAAATTCACGCGCCCTCCTTTTTACCGTCGTTTGAATTTCTATCCATTTAACTCCCGCCGAGTCAGCAACATTTTGTCTTTTCCCTTTTTTTTTTTTTTTTTTTTTGTTAACAGCTGTATCCAATTAATGACCCACGTGGCTAATTTTTGGCCACAACTTCATTAGTAACCCTTCAGTAATAATCCAGCCTGTAAAATAATTAGTAACGGAATTTTTGAAAATCTAGGATTTTCGTGCAAAGAGTGTAAAAGAAAAAGAAATAAAGCAACTCTTTTTAGGATAATCTGTGATGTCCATAAGACACGAAACTGATGATCCCGGGCACGAATCTCTTCCTTCAAGGTCAAGAGAGACCTCAATGTGTTAGTGTGGAATCCCGTTGAATTACGATCAAACATTTATTAAGAAATGTTGAAAGGCTTCTTTTAATTAGGCTAATTAAGGGTGGTTTCGCTTTGATTCAACAATTTAATTCTTGATATAAGAACGAATGTGAACAAAGTACTTGTGAGACCGGTGTAGTCTGTTGAACAAGTAGGTTGAAGTTGATTTTGTAGTGCGTTGGATTAATATGAAATCTTAGATAAAAAATTTAAAACTGGATCCCTTGGGAAGAAATGTTATGGTGTGTAACAATTTCATTGGAATCATGCAAAGAAAAAAAATTGAGATTCCATGAAGGTACAGTCGTCAATTCATTGGTGAAAACTTGATCAAGTTAATTGGTCACCGTCAATTCGTTGGTGTTGGATTTGGGGTTTCACTCAGCTCGTAGTGGCACGAAACTAAGATCATAAACACAGATGTTGTGCAACCATAAACCTCAGTGGTAGTTACTGAGAGTCTCAAGGGTTACAATGATGAAACGAATGTAATGGAGAAATGCAATGGGGAAGGTGAAAGAAAACATAGTACCTCTGCTGCGAAAATAAGGACCAAGCAGGAGACTCTTAACTCATGTGAGAAGAGTGTGAGGTAGCTCACGATTAGAATAAATGAGTTAGCCTTATTGGGAAGACAAGGTTTGTGTATACCAGGTCATGAAGGCTATTATTCAAAATCTTATGAGGCTTGGGACACATACAGCAGCATGCTTCTAAGGACACTTAAGTAATTTATCAAATATATCCCCATGAACGAACGATCACACAAAGAAAAATTAAATAAAATATTTTTGGAGTTTTTGAAATTTATAAAAAAAAATTAAAATTAAAGAATAAAAAATTAGAGTTAAAATAAAAATAAAAATAAAAATAAGATCTAAAAAATATAAGAAAGTTAAAAAAAAATACGATTAAAAAGAAACTTGGAAAAAGATTGAAAAACCGAACCCGAACGTTCGGTTGGTTTCGGTTCAGGAAAATTTTGAAAAACCGAACCCGAACCTTCGGTTGGTTTCGGTTCCACAAAATTTTGAAAACCGAACCCGAACCTTCGGTTGGTTTCGGTTTTTGGAAAATTTTGAGAAACTAAGAAATTTAGATATACAAGAAATAAATACTTTTAACATAGAGAAAAACCAAAATAGTACAAGAAATATACAACACAGAAAAACTACCTTTGAAGTGATGAGCGAGTCAGATGATTGAACCGAACCCGAACGTTCGGTTGGTTTCGCTTCTTACGTTTGAGGTTGAGAGGTAGTGTGAGGTACTGACTCTGATTCCATCATTCCTAGCCCTTGCAATATTTTGTTGAATGATGATTCTGGAAGAGCTTTGGTAAAGACGTCAGCCAGTTGATCAGTGGTTCTTACGAAGTGAACTTCTACATTTCCATCTTCCACATGATCTTTGATGAAGTGATACCTCAGTGCTATGTGTTTGGTTTTAGAGTGTTGCACTGGGTTATGATAGATCCTAATTGCACTTTCAGAGTCACAATATAGTGGGATCTTCTTCATATTGAGTCCATAGTCTCGAAGTTGACTCTGGATCCAAATCACTTGGGATGTGCAGGATGCAGCGGCAATGTATTCCGCTTCGGCAGTAGACAGCGACACACACGTTTGTTTCTTGGATTGCCAGCTGACCAATTTCCCATCAAGAAATTGACAGCCGCCAGTTGTGCTTTTACGGTCGAGTCCACATCCTCCAAGGTCAGCATCAGAATAGGCTTGAACGAAGAAGCCGGAATTGGATGGATACCATAGACCTAAGGAGGTGGTTCGCTTGAGATAGCATAAGATGTTCTTCACTGCAAGCATGTGAGGTTCGCGTGGGTTTGCCTGAAATCGAGCACAATAACATACAGAAAACATGATATCAGGCCTGCTAGCAGTTAGATACATCAATGAGCCTATCATTTGACGATAGAGCGTGATGTCGACAGCCAGTTTGTCAAGAGATGGGGTAAGCTTGGTGCCGAATGCCATTGGGACTTTGACTTTTGAGTCGCCCATCATGCCAAACTTTGCTAGGAGAGTCTTTGTGTAAGCTTCCTGATTAATAAAGATGCCTTCGGGTCCCTGTCTTATGTTTAAACCAAGGAAAAAGTTAATAGGACCCATTGAGCTCATTTCAAACTTAGTCTCCATCAACTTTCTGAATTCAGCTGTTAAGCTGGGATTCGTGGAGCCAAAGATGATGTCATCGACATAAATTTGAACTATCATAAGGTGGTTACCTTCCTTTTTGCGAAAGAAGGTTGGGTCAACCGAACCTTGTTTAAATTTAGACATCTTTAAAAATTTAGTAAGCGTTTCATACCAGGCTCTCGGAGCTTGTTTGAGACCGTACACAGCTTTATCCAGAATATAGCAATGATTTGGATGCTTTTCGTTCACGAACCCAGGAGGTTGCTCCACATACACAGTTTCTTCGAGTTCTCCATTGAGAAATGCACACTTGACGTCCATTTGGAAAACCTCAAAGTTTTTGTGAGCAGCATAGGCCAGAAATATTCTAACAGATTCTAGCCTAGCTACTGGAGCGAACGTTTCTTCGTAATCTATTCCTTCCTCCTGACAGTATCCCTTGACTACCAGACGAGCCTTGTTTCTTATGACATTACCTTCCTTGTCCATTTTGTTTCTAAAAACCCATTTAAGACCAACAACCGAAGCATCTGGAGGAGTTGGAATGAGGCGCCAGACTTTGTTCCTTTCAAACTCGTTCAGTTCGTCTTGCATTGCTTGAACCCAATCAGAGTGATCGAGGGCAGTGTTCACTGTCTTCGGTTCAACTTTTGATACGAATGAGTTAAACATACAAAACTCTACCTTTGAGAATAAGGATGTATGTTTTGCCTTCAGTTGAGATCGGGTCAAAACCTTCTCAGATACATCACCAACTACTTGAGAGATAGGATGATCTCTGGTCCATTTGGTAAGAGGAGGGTAATTCGGATCGAAGGTTGGATCTAGTTCAGCGTTGATCATCTCTTTGGGCTCAGATTGGCTATCGTCATCAAGCGTCATATCATCATGCTCCCCCTCAAATGATGAGTCTTGAGAAACATGAGGTTCAGGGTTTTGTTGTGGTGCTGGATTTTCAGGCATTGAAGCACCTTCGTTTGGAGGGGCATCTTCGGTTGGAGAGGCACCTTCGGTTGGTGAAGGACCTTCGGTTGAAGTAGTAGAGCTTGGCTCCCCCTGGACTTGTGAGCTAGGCTCCCCCTCAACATGAGAACTTGTCTCCCCTTCGACTGAAGCAATGTTGGTTGGAGATTCATCAGTGGGCGATTCTCCTTCATGCATTCTTTTTGCAGCATCTTCGACAATTTGCTTCATATGATCAATTTTGTTGTCAGCTGCACCTGCTTCTGAGAGAGAAGCTTTTTCCGGTTCGTCAAAGAGTTCCAGAAAATTCTCGTACAAATTGGCAATCGAGACTGTGACTTGGCCAGTTTGAGGAAAGATTTCCCCGGCAGTGTCATCTATTGCCTGTAGCTTCTTGACATAGCTATCGTTGAAGGTCACATAGTATGTCTCTTCAATCCTTCTTGATCGTTTGTTTAGGACCCTGTACGCCTTGGATGTGAGTGAGTAACCCAGAAAGATTACCTCGTCGGCTTTGACATCAAACTTGTTGCGGTGTTCTTTAGAGTTAAAGATGAAACACCTTGAGCCAAACACATGGAAAAATTTCACATTGGGCTTTCTGTTGTTTATAATCTCATATGGTGTGAGCGTGAATCGCTTATTGAGATAGGACCTGTTCTGTGTATAACAAGCAGCAGAAATAGCGTCAGTCCAAAAGTAAAGAGGTAAGGAAGCGAAACTTAACATAGTTTGGACAGCTTCACACAAGGATCGGTTTCGTCTTTCGACTATTCCGTTCTGTTGTGGTGTGTAGGGAGCTGAGAGATTATGACTAATTCCCTTTTCTGCAAGAAACTCTTCAAACTCCTTGTTCTTGAATTCGAGACCATTGTCGCTCCTGATGTTTCGAACGACCTTCTTGAGCTGGACTTCAATCTGCTTGATAAACACTTTCAGCTTTTGATTCGCTTCAGATTTGAGCTTTAGAAAGAACACCCATGTAAATCGTGAGAAGTCATCTACGATAACAAGAATATACTTGCTACCACCGATGCTTTCGATAGATGAAGGACCACACAAATCGATATGAAGCAATTCGAGTGGTTCAACAACTTTTGTGTTAATTACGGATGGGTGACTTTGACGACTCTGCTTTCCCATTTCGCATGCAGCACACAAATGCTCTCGGTCAAACTTGAGCAATGGAAGAACCCTAACATGACCTCCAGTGACAAGTCGGTTGATATCTTTGAAATTGAGATGAGAGAGTCTTCTGTGCCACAACCAGCTTTCGTCGGATTGAGCTTTTGATAGCAGACATATGGCTGGGTTTCCTTTGATGGGTTTCATGTTCAGAGGAAACATTTCACCCTTTCGCTCTGACTTCAGAATCACCTTCTTTGTCTTTTTCTCTATGATTTCAGAACCTTCATCATCGAATGAAACTTTGAGACCTGTACCTCCAACAAGCTGAGATACACTGATGAGGTTGTGTTGAAGTCCTTCCACATAGGCCACCTTCCTTATTGTAAAGTCACCATTCGTTATCATCCCGTATCCCTTTATGGTGCCGAAAGAGTTATTTCCAAACTTGACGTTGCCACCATTAGCAAGAGATCTGTATTCCCTGAGCTCCTCTTTCCTCCCTGTCATGTGACGCGAGCAACCACTGTCAATGTACCATTCTTCGTCAAACTGCTCGTCACTTATAACCTGCAAAAATTAAGCAGATTTAGGAACCCAAAGTTTCTTGGGTCCATGTGAGCTTTTCATGGGAACGGGAATAGCAAGAGAGATGTCAACTAGATATGTTCTTTTAATTAGAGTTGTTTCATCTTTCTTTTTAATGGTAAAGACTTTTATTTTGTTAGGATTGGGTTTGTTCGCTTTGGACTCAGGTTTGGATTCATCGACCTTCTGCTTTCCTTTCTGTTCAGCTGATGGATGAGGTTTTTGACAACATGTGGGATTAGCTTTAGAGCAAGATGGAGATGAATGAGTGGAAGTAGAAGAACGAGAAGAATTAGAATGAGAGGATTTGGATGGAGATGTCTTCCTGGCTGATGACTCTAGGTGACCCTTTTGCTTTTGATCGTTGGCGGGGCTGACCTTCGAGTCTTGTTCTCTTTTGGCTTTAGAGCCGAACCTCTGTGTTCGGTTGGAGTTGTTCTTGGAACCAAACCTTTGGTTTCGGTCGAATTCCTTTTCAGAACCGAGCCCTTGCTTTCGGTTGGTGTTTTCTTGCAAACCGAACCTTGGCTTTCGGTTGGTGTTTTCTTGTGAACCAAACCTTGGCTTTCGGTTGGTGGAACTGTCAGGCTTTCTTACAGGATTGTTTTCATACTTCAGATTCTTGTCCTTGTGTGAATAGTATGCATTCTGGGAGTGCCAGAATTGTTTCCTTTCAGAAAGGTTTTTCCTGTATCTTTGGTTCCTTTCTATCTTCTTATCCCTCATCTGCTTGGGTTGATGATGAACGTTCGCTTTCGTTTTTGTTGTCACCTTGGCTGGTTCCTTTTGAACTTCAGGAGTTTTTCTTTGAGCCGAGGGAGCAGATGGAATATCTGAAGAAGATTCAGTTTGCCCTGAGGAAGTGGATGGAGTATCTGATGAAGTTTCACTACGAGCTGTTGGAGTAGAGGGTATGTCTTCTTTTGCTGAACAATCATCCTCTTGAGGAATATCTTTCGTACCACTGGTGCTTGGTTCACTGAAATTATCAGGCTTATTCAATGGTTCAGGGATGTATCTTCCTTTGCTCATCCAGGAGGTTCTTTCAGACAGGCCAACGATTTCGTTTGCATTATCAATAGGAGCTTCCCAGAAATACTCATCACAGCCATCCGCATTGTCTTCATTAACAATAGCTGTGAGTTCAGCTGTTTGATGTTCGGTTACTCCAGTCACCTTGTATACCTGATTCGGAGTGGTCCTGACCTTTTGATACACGACAGCTTTTTCTACTAGTTTCGGGGACTTTTGTTGGGACAGTCTAGCGAATTCCACAGAATTTTCAGAGATAAGATTTTTGTGGTTTTTAGTTTCGCTTTTAACGAATTCTGAGCAGTCAACCGTATCCTCTATAGAAATTTCACTCATGTTTTCGTCCTCGTTAAGCTCAGATGCATTTTCAACATCGATTTTATTTTCTGAGCTTACGTTGGCGTTTAAAGAGTCAAATTTTTGCATGGTTTCGGTTCTCAGTTTAAGTCGGTCGTTTTCGTCCAAAAGATTTTTGAGCATGTCCTTGTGGTCTTTGGACTTAATGAAGGACTCAATTTTGTCCAGTCCATACATGTAGGTCGGATTGACATCATCAGACGATATCACACTCTCACATTTGTAGGCTTTGGCATCGATTTCATCCTCCTTAAATTCTAGAAAGGGCAAAATCATGCGATGGATCTTTTGGCCTATCTCACAATCCAAGTGAAGTTGAGTAATATTGGAATATAAATGTTTAGCTATTAAACAAAAAACATTTCGTTGTTTTAACAATTTCAAATTGTCTCTCTGCAAATAAATGTTTTCGTCTTTAACTTTAACTAATTCCGACTCTTTTAACTCAATCCACATTCGCCGTTCCTCACTCTTCGACGCCGCCCTGCTTAATTGATCAGTCAGGTTAGAATTGGTGACACGAGTTTGAGTTAGGCTACTATCTAAATGAGAAATTCTTGTATTAATATTTTTTTAGTTCTTTCTCATATGAGGATGGTGGTACTTTAGATGAAATAAAAACAGATTGTACCTTCTTTATCAGTTCATCAAGCTCATTGAACTGCTGGCTGAGTGGTTTTGCCGTAAAGCACATATCCTCCTGCACCTTCGGTCCATTGCTTCCTCCATCGGTATTGTATCCCCTCATCTGAGATACGTCAGTCACCATGAAGCATTTTCCTCCACTGCTTTCCTTCTTAGCCACATAAGCCTTTCCATGAGTAGGCTTCCTCACTTCTTCGTCTTCTGAGTCAGTAGACCAAACTTCTGTACTACCGAACTCATCGTCATTAACCGAACCCTGCACAATAAGAGCATTAATAGAAGGGTTAGCGGTAGATTTCTTCTTTCTCAACTCATCCAATCTCTTCTGCAGCACGGCTTCCTCATCCTTTCCGTCGTCCTTTTCAGCCATCTTCTTAAGAACACAGTCCTTAGCATAGTGGTTCTTGCCACCACAATAGAAACAGCTTACTCCGGAATCGCCATCTGCTTTCGGTTCCTTCTTGGGCTCCTCAGCCTTCGGTTCATTGTTCACTTTTTCCGTGCTGTAACTCCCCTGCCAGTTTTGGTTTTTATTGCTGGGGAATCTCTTCTTTATGAACCTCTTAGGATTGGATACCATCATGGCATAATCCTTAGTTGTGAGGTCATATTCTTCCAAGTTGAGCTCTTCATCCTCCATCACAGCTTTACTTTTAGATAGGAGGGCCAACGAACCAAGACTAGAGACAACATTCTTCTCTTGAACTATAATCTTCTCTTGCGACTTTAGAATACCCACCAGTTTCGCCAAAGAGTAAGATTTAAACTGTTCATGGGCTTTGACTGTGGAAACAACTGCTCTCCATTCAGATCTCAGTCCGTTCAAGAAAGTAACCTTTTGTTCGATAAGCTTCCTTTCAATGTCGTGTTTGATCATCTTGCTGAGAAGATGATTGAAGCGATCAAACGTCTGGGTCACTGATTCTTCGGCCCCTTGCCTGAATTCACCAAACTCAGATAGAAGCAAGGTTTGGATGGAATGTTCAAGATCTTCGTCTGTGGAATACAGTTCGCGAAGTCTATCCCATACTTCCTTCGCCGTAGTGCATGAGCTGACTAGTCTGAATGTGTCGGACTGAAGGGCGAATCTGATCAACCTTAGCGCCTTAATATTGCACTGGAATTTGTCTTTTTCATCTTGCGCAATGTTCGTCACGTCCTTAAGCAGATCATTATACTCTTTTTGCGTCTTAATGATTCTGGACATCGCAGAATGAGAAAACGGTCCATTGATGATGGCTTCCCATATGAGATAACCATTTTCCTCTGATCCAATCACGTAATCTTCAAAATGATGCGCCCATACTTCATAGTCATGGGTGTATAAGATTGGAATTTTTGTCGTCGAACCGATGCTGTTGGAAATATTAATAGGGTTTGATTGCGTCGTGTCCATTATGATCGTAAAAACCTGTTCAAAGATCAGACCTGTAATAAAGCAGATTAGGGCAAAACAATAAATATTAAGATACGTCAATTAAGATGACGACTCAATAAATATCGATGATTGCGGAAAACCCTAATGGAAATCTTTTTCACAGAAAAGATGTGTATCGATTACACAGCCTCCTGCTTTGATACCAATTGATGGGATTAAAACAACTTTTAATCTATGAAGATCGATTAGATCTTGAACAAGTATATGAATTTAAAACAGTAAAAACGCAATAATAAGAACAAAACAGCTTGAATCAAACGAGTCGAATGATTAAATAAAATCCTCAGAAGAGCTCGATTAAGAACATCAACTGTAGAGGATTAGAAGATTACAAGAACGATTACAGAAAAATATATTACTCTTGATCAATCGCTGTATCGATAATATCTGGAATCTTAACCTAATATGCATGCAAGCATTAAACTTATATACAATACATAAAAGGCTCTCGGTTGGACAGGCCCAAACCGGAGAATACAAGGCTAATCAACGAGCCCAAAAGACGCAATATTAAAACTATCTTCAGCTCAACAAGTGTAATTTACTCCTCTTGTTTGAATAAATCGAGTGTTCATTCGACCTAATCTTCATATTTGTGTTTGTTCTTATTTTCCGCATCTTGTTCATCAAATCACAATTGGGGTTTTAATCCCAACACCCAGCCTTACTTGCCCTAAAGGCACTCATGAGGGGAATAGAGTACAGCGAATGAACACTTAAGTCCATTAACACCTACAGGTTACGAGCATGCTAGTGTTCCACAGGCCATCAAAACAGTCCATGGTTGTCATCCATACTCTGCTGAATGATGGGGGTTTTAGAGTACAACGAATGAACACTTAAGTCCATTAACACCTACAGGTTACGAGCCTGCTAGTGTTCCACAGACCATCAAAACTGTCCATGGTTGTCATCCCTACTCTGCTGAATGATGGGGGTCAACGTTGGGTAAGGGCTTTTCTCACATTGCATCACTCACGCTAACATCTAGGTAAAATCTTTTCCCATATTTCACCACTCACTTTCAACTCATGATCTATATCACTGATCATCTCATCTATCCAACTCACTTTTCATCACACACCCACTATTTAACTCATGATCTATATCACTAACTCATGAAGCTTGTCCAATCACTTCATAAAAGAACAAAGACTCCAAAGTTCTTCCAAATAAAAGTATAGGGAAAATACTGATAAAGTACTCCCGTACCCCGACATGTAATAGTATGAAAAGGAAGAACTAATGGATGAACACATAGTTCAAAAATACCTAATGAACATATAGTTCAAACATACGTACCGTTTACTAGTCTACTAACGTTCCACTGGGCTATCTAAAATAGTCTGTGGCCATTGTCTATACTCTGCTAGATGACTAGATCATCTTAAACATCGATACCTTTCATCACTTTTATTTCATCACACATCATCTAATTCATCTACCCATGTTTTATCCAACATATTTGTAGATAAATATATATATATATATATATATATATATATATATATATATATATACAGTTTAAAACTTGTATAAAATATCAATTCAACAGTCACTTCAAATAAACAATTAATATATTTACACATAGCACGTATTTTAAGGTAAATACTTCATATCTATGTGTAAGGTGAAAGCGACTATACACTCACCTGATTTAATGAAAATCAGGCAACAATTCGTTTCCTAAAACGATCGTTTCTAATAAAACCGGGAGTTTTATTGAGAAACCGGGCTCTGCGAAAGGTCGGGCTTCAAAACCGAAAAAATAATTTTTCCGGGCCTTCAGGCACTCCGGGACGTGTTCCGGGCGTTGGAAATGATCTCGGTGCATCGGGGGAAGCGAAAATGGCTAAAATATTGAAAAAGGGGTGAAAAATGCCCATTTTCCAAAAGTAGCCGGAAGATCTCGCAAGCCCTCTATTTATAGGGTGAGATCCGAAGTCGGCTTAGAAGAGGAGTCATCAGGCGAGACATGTGGCAGCAGGAGCTTCAGACACGTGATCGGATCCGGAGAAGGACACGTATGCGAGGGTTCGGACACGCGTAGGGCATGTGGCGCCTTCGGATTAGGCCAGCGAGGCTCGGATGATGAGTCAGAAACGAGGCATCGGAAGATCATTGGACCGCACCCTCGGTCCAATCAGCAAGCGACACGCGTGTTGCGCACGGGCTATGCATGCGAGGATCACGTGGCCAGCACCATTCCTTGCGAATTTTCCCGAAAATTGTGCCCATTCTTGTAAAATCCATAACTTTCTCATACGAGCTCCGTTTTTGACGTTCTTTATATGCACGCATAGGTAAAATTATGCTCTACAACTTTTGTTTAGATTTTGTCGGCTAATTTTGAATTTAATTTTTAAATTATTATTTTTAACAGACCGGGACAGGAAATCCGTTAAAAATTCATAACTTCTTCATCCGACGTCTGTTTTCGTCAGACTTTTTACCATTGTGCTATAAATGACGAGACCTTCGATTCTCCTTTAGGTTGTGTCGGCTAAAAATCACTCAATCTAAAATTTGAGTTTTTAGCTGTCTACTGCTAAGCTGAGACTTCGAAAAATCATAACTTCCTCATACGAAGTCAGATTTGGGCGTTCTTTTTATCGAACTTCTTGGGTTAACGAATACTACGAATTTCGTTTAGATCACTAAGGCTAAAAAGTAGTTTATCAAAAACTCACTTTTTATGACATTCAGCACCGTGCCGGTTTTGTCGCGAAACTTCGACAAGTCATAACTTCTTCGTTATAACTCGGATTTTGGTATTCTTTATATCCTCGAAATCCTTGTTTCGACCACTACAACTTTATGTAAAGATATACGACTTATCTCACACTTTAATTTTGACGCTTATTTTTATTCTTAATTAATTAAATCCTAATAATTAAGCATAAAACACATAATTCGCATAATATTCACATAATTCCTTTTCATTTCTTCTAAATGAGTTACAATGGTTAACCTAGACCATTATGTCAATATTAATTCCTAGCCTAGAAACACGGGCGTTACAACTCTCTCCCCCTTAGGATGATTCCGTCCCCAGAATCACACAACGACAAACAACTACGGGTAGCGAGTCACCATGTCACTCTCCGTTTACCAGGTGGGATTTGGCCCATTTATATGTTTCCAACGCACAACACTAAATTGACTACCTTACGTTACAACTTATTAGTCTTACGGTCAACGATTGCCTCAGGTTCTCCAATTAACCTCTTGTTGTCGTACAACCTTAATTCAGAAATGGGAATTATCTCGGGCACACCTCCCGTGAACTTTCTCAAATAACACACATGAAAGGTGTTATGAATACTCTCTAGTTCTTCCGGTAATTCTAGCTTGTAAGCTTTATTCCCGATTCTCAGAAGAACTTTAAATGGTCCAATAAACCTTGGACTCAACTTTCCCTTCTACCAAATCTTATAAGTCCCTTTCATGGCGAGACTTTAAGTAAAACCGAATCTCCAACTTCAAATGATATCGGTTGTCTTTTCTTGTTAGCATAGCTCTCTTGAGTAGCTAACATCCTTTCCCTAATCACTTTCAACTTTTCAGCAGTCTGATGGACTATTTCAAGTCCCATAAACTGCTTTTCCCAACTCCCAGTCAACATGACAGCATTCGACACTTTTCCCCATACAAAGCATGATAAGGTTCCATCTTGATGCTTGAGTGGAAACTATTACTATGGGAAAATTCTACTAGAGGTAAGTGTTTACCTCAGTTACCTTGGAATTCCAGGGTACATTCTCTCAACATATCCTCTAATGTTTGAATTGTTTGCTCGCTCTGACCATCGGTTTGTGGATGGTAAGCTGTATTCAAACACGACTTGGTACCCAATTCCGCTTATAGACTCCTCCAAAAACCTTGAGGTAAAACGGTTGTCACGATCGGATACGATCGTTAACAAAACAACATGAAGCCTTGCACTTTCCTTCACATAAGAATTCGCAAGTTTACCCATAGACCATTTCTCGTTGGCTGCTATGAAATGCGCACTCTTAGTGAAGCGATCAAAGACCACCCAAATCATGTCGTGACCGTTCCTTGTTCTAGGCAGTTTAGTCACAGAATCCATAGTGATACCTTCCCATTTACCCATGGGTACAGGTAAAGGATCTAAACTCCCAAATGGTTTTTGATGTTGTGCCTGAACCCTAGCATAAGTTAAACACTCAGCCACATACTTTAGCAACTTCAAGCTTCATCGTCGGCTACCAGTAATAGGGTTTTAGATCCCTATACATTTTCGTATTTCCGGGATGAATCGAGTACATGGTCTTGTGAGCTTCTTCCATCAGAAGACCTCTTACTCCTCCCATCCTAGGTACCCAAATCCTATCTTTGAATACCTTCAGTCTTTGACCGTTTGTATCAAACACCAAGGTTTTATCCCAAATGTTCCTTTTTTCGGTCATTTTTCTCTAAAGCTTCCTCCTGAGCTTTCTTTTATACTTCCCACAATTGTAGAGACAACTTCAATTCTCAACACTCTTGGCCTTTTCTTTTCAAGATTCACCTTCCGACTGAGAGCATTAGCAGCAATACTTGAATTACCAGGGTGGTAAAGTATCTCACAGTCGTAGTCCTTGAGTAACTCTAGCCAGCGCCGTTGCCTCATGTTCAATTCCTTCTGATAAAAGAGATATTGAAGACTCTTATAATCAGTGAAAAGTTTGCATTTAGTACCATAAAGATAGTGCCTCCCTATCTTTAGGGCGAATACTACCACTGCCAACTCCCGATCATGAGTGGGGTAGTTCTTTTCATGCTCCTTTAATTGCCTCAATGAATACGCTATTACTTCATCCCTTTGGGTTAGAATACAACCTAACCCAACTTCTTTAACAACGAACGCGATACTTCTATTGATCGCTTTGATCATCCTTTACTTCGATTTGACTTAAGTCAACTACTACATCGAACTTGGTTCTCTGAACCACGTAACAAACTTATCGTAGTCGGACTCAATTTGAGATGACCACTAGGGTCAGAATAAAAATCATCTTCTTAGTCATTACCGAAACGATGGTAACGACAGACTAGAATAAGACGGAATCAATTACGAGTTCCTTGGTAACCTTGGGACTTTCCCTGATCCAAGTGTGAGTCCTGTGCTTCCAGTAGTATAGATATTCACTACTATTCACACCTACTCATACTCGTCCCAAGTACGGTCTCGCAGTCCCCAAGTCCTAAAATCACAAAACAATTTAACACATACAAATGTGTCCAATTAATCATAAAATTTTCCTAGACTCTACTAGGACTTCTTCCATGCATATCTTTAGTCATCAATTCTATTCAACTTGGTTGGTGATGGAAATTCCAAATGATGGGACAACTTCAGGAATTACACCAATCATTCCATCATCCTACCGATCGAAGGTGTACTTCAGACGTACCATACTCCTCTAAACGTTTCATTATTTTATCAAACATATTCTAAGACAAGATACCACTCTTACGATATCTTCTGATAGGTATCATTCACTATCATAAGCTTTTCATTTCTTCCATCTACTCAATTCTCTATGAGTCTTCACCATAACGTTTTGTACACCCAAGCAGACGTTCGGTGTACCAGGCAAGAATTGAAGATAGGAAATTAAAGCTTTATTTACGATAAACGTATAAATCTCCTTATCACTTCGAAATGTTTACATGTTAGTTCTAATCTCATAATCATATGCTTAGAATCCTACACACATAAGGTTTTCCAGATCCGGTCGGCAACAGACCATAGATCCGAACAAATAATAGCATCATTATAACTATAACACAAAACATTTAGAACATAAAAGCATTTTAGGCATCCTTCCTAAAATAAACTAGTGCTCGTGTCAATTTAGGTGTACTACCTAAAATATAATAGACACACTCAACTCACAATCATCACTTAACATTCTAAGTTTAAGTCTAGAAATCCAACAATTTCGTAGTTCGTTTAAACTAATGCTCTGATACCAGTTGTGACATCCTCAATTTCACGGTCAGAAAAGACCGATTTAATTTATGCTTTTAAAATAATTTTAGAGTAATCATTTGATTAAAAGTGTTGCGGAATTTGTTCCCAGATAAACATGATAACTATGTTATCAAATCATTTCTGAAGAAATGTATTTTATTCACTTAAACCATTGGGATGTCATTGTCAATACAAAAACATAAGCATAAACAAAACTTACATTCATTTACACTAGTGATCTACTTCTCTTTTAATCTCTCAGTGTAAAGCAACTTCGTATCGATACTTGTGATACAAACAAACTGAGTGGGTCAGGCTTGGGAGCCTGGTAAGCATATAAGGTTTTCAACCCACAATAAATAATAAACTTATTAAGTTCTCAATCAACAATAAATTTATTAATTTCATCAACCAAAATAACCCTAATTTCCCATTCCCATTATCCTCACTTTACGTCCCTAAAACAACTATCATAAGGGACCTAGCCTAAGGATTATCACTAGGGGTGACAACATTGCTTTGGGGGTTTCTCAACAAGTTATGTCAAATAAAACAAACATCGGAGTGACAACATTGCTTTCCCACAACAAGTTATGTCAAACAAGACATCCTAACATAAAACAACCAACAAGGTGACAACATTGCTTTCCTTCAGCAATTTATGTCAAATAGGCACGAAGTCACATCGTCGTTATGTGCTAGTCCATAGCTCTTATTCATTGACGGTATTTCCCCCGGATGTTTTCCCCGCAATACATGTCAATGGGTTTTCCATATACTAAGTCGATAGCTCTTATTCCTCGACGGTATTTCCCACGGGGTTTCCCCGCAATACATGTCAATGGGTTTTCCATACAGCTGATGATCATACTAAGGGGTTTTCCCCAGCCTTACTTGCCCTAAAGGCACTCATGAGGGGAATAGAGTACAGCATATGAACACTTAATTCCAGTAACACCTACAGGTTACGATCCTGCTAGTGTTCCACAGACCATCAAAACAGTCCATGGTTGTCATCCATACTCTGCTGAATGACGGGGGTTTTAGAGTACAACGAATGGACACTTAAGTCCATTAACACCTACATGTTACAAGCCTGCTAGTGTTCCACAGACCATCAAAACTGTCCATGGTTGTCACCCCTACTCTGTTGAATGACGGGGGTCAACGTTGGGTAAGGGCTTTTCTCATATTGCACCACTCACGCCAACATCTAGGTAAAATCTTTTCCCATATTTCACCTCTCACTTTCAACTCATGATCTATATCACTGATCATCTCATCTATTCAACTCACTTTTCATCACACACCCACTATTTAACTCATGATCTATATCACTAACTCATGAAGCTTGTCCAATCACTTCATAAAAGAACAAAGACTCCAAAGTTCTTCCAAATAAAAGTATAGGGGAAAATACTTATAAAGTACTCCCGTACGCTCCCATACCCCGACACATAATAGTGTGAAAAGGAAGAACTAATGGATGAACACATAGTTCAAAAATACCTAATGAACATATAGTTCAAACATACGTACCGTTTACTAGTCTACTAACGTTCCACTGGGCTATCTAAAATAGTCTGTGACCGTTGTCTATACTCTGCTAGATGACTAGATCATCTTAAACATCGATACCTCTCATCACTTTTATTTCATCACACATCATCTAATTCATCTACCCATGTTTTACCCAACATATTTGTAGATATATATATATATATATATATATATATATATATATATATATATATATAGTTTAAAACTTATATAAAATATCAATTCAACAGTCACTTCAAATAAACAATTAATATATTTACACATAGCACGTATTTTAAGGGAAATACTTCATATCTATGTGTAAGGTGAAAGCGACTATACACTCACCTGATTTAATGAAAATCGGGCAGTAATTTGTTTCCTAAAACGATCGTTTCTAATAAAACCGGGAGTTTTATTGAGAAACCGGACTCTACGAAAGGTCGGGCTTCAAAACCGAAAAAATAATTTTTCCGGGCCTTCGGGCACTCCGGGACGTGTTCCGGGCGTTGGAAATGATCTCGGGGCATCGGGGGAAGCGAAAATGGCTAAAATATTGAAAAAGGGGTGAAAAATGCCCATTTTCCAAAAGTAGCCGGAAGATCTCGCAAGCCCTCTATTTATAGGGTGAGATCCGAAGTCGGCTTAGAATAGGAGTCATTAGGCAAGACATGCGGCAGCAGGAGCTTCAGACACGTGATCGGATCCGGAGGAGGACACGTATGCGAGGGTTCGGACACGCGTAGGGCATGTGGCTCCTTCGGATTAGGCCAGCGAGGCTCGGATGATGAGTCAGAAACGAGGCATCGGAAGATCATTGGACCGCACCCTCAGTCCAATCAGCAAGCGACACGCGTGTTGCGCACGGGCTATGCATGCGAGGATCACGTGGCCAACAACATTCCTTGTGAATTTTCTCGAAAATTGTGCCCATTCTTGTAAAATCCATAACTTTCTCATACGGGCTCCATTTTTGACGTTCTTTATATGCACGCGTAGGTAAAATTACGCTCTACTACTTTCGTTTAGACTTCGTCGACTAATTTTAACTTTAATTTTTAAATTATTATTTTTAACAGATTGGGACAGGAAATCCGTTAAACATTCATAACGTCTTCATCCGACCTCCATCTTCGTCAGACTTTTTACCATTGTGCTATAAATGATGAGACCTTAGATTCTCGTTTAGGTTGTGTCGGCTAAAAATCACTCGATCTAAAATTCGAGTTTTTAGTTGTCTATTGCTAAGCTGAAACTTCGAAAAATCATAACTTCCTCATACGAAGTCAGATTTGGGCGTTCTTTTTATCGGACTTCTCGGTTTAACAAATACTAAGACTTTCGTTTAGATCACTAAGGCTAAAAAGTATTTTATCAAAAACTCACTTTTTATGACATTTAGCACCGTGTCGGTTTTGTCTCGAAACTTCGATAGGTCATAACTTCTTCGTTATAACTCGGATTTTGGTATTCTTTATATCCTCTAAATCCTTGTTTCGACCACTACAACTTTATGTAAAGATATACGGCTTATCTCACACTTTAATTTTGACGCTTATTTTTATTCTTAATTAATTAAATCCTAATAATTAAGCATAAAACACATAATTCGCATAATATTCACATAATTCCTTTTCATTTCTTCTAAATGAGTTACAATGGTTAACCTAGACCATTATGTCAATATTAATTCCTAGCCTAGAAACACGGGCGTTTCATATATCATGTTAGCTACTATGACAGCTAAACTCCAAAATTCCTATGAGGACTTCTACCCTTTTGAGATGCACCAAGACCTGATGGAAAGATACCATTAGAGTGCTCTTCAAGAGATGTATGAAATAATTGCCTCCATTATAATAAATAAGATGAAGGATGGAGAGGCCATCACAGGCCACTTGCAGAAAATGCAAAGGTTTGTGGACTGTTTGCTAAAGTTGAATGTCAACTTTGATGAAGAGTTGTATTATTCAACACTCTTTGCCTCCCTGTTATGATCATTTCCACATGACCTATCATACGAACATGGAGGAAGTCACTCTTAGCAAACTTCAAGGACTTTTGAGGACTGTTGAAAGTAGTTTCAAAGGTAAATCTGTTGTTACTACTCCTACTACTGCCATTGTCCTGGCAATGGGGCATGGGAAAGGGAAGAAGAGGAAGACCCCTACCAAGGGTCACATGGGAAAGTCTCTTGATGGATCCTCTTCAAGTGGAACCAAATGTGGTTCTGCTACTCCTTCGACCAACCCAAAGGAAGCAGAGTGCATCTATTTCCATGAAAAGGGGCACTGGAAGTGAAGCTGCCCTACGTACTTGTGGGATGTAAAGGATGGGAAGGTTAAACCCACCCATGTAGGTATTTATACTATTCTATCTAAAAACTAATCACGTGCTAATTCTTGGGTTCTTGATACAGGGTGTGGATTTCACATTTGTTCTAATATGCAGGGCCTAAAAGGAAGCAAAGATGTGGAGCACGGGAAGATAAACTTGATCATGGGGAATAGGAAAGTTTCACTTGTCACAAAGATTGGAGTTTACTCTTTATTGCTTAGTAGTGAGTTAGAAATAGATTTGAATAATTGTTGCTACTCATCTGAAATGGTGAGGGATATTATTTCCTTTCATGGTTTGTACAAACAAGGTTTTAGTTTTTCATTTGATAATGAAATTTGTGCTATTAATGCTTTTTATAATGGTGTATTTTATTTTAAAGCATTGCCTTGTAATGGTGTATATGAAATGGTGATGGTTGTAGACAACTTAGGAAATAATGTGTTGCACATAGATTCTTCCAATAATTTGGATAAGGCATCCTTGTGGCATTGTCGTCTTGGACATGTCAACAAGAAGCACATAGGCCAACTCCAAAAGGCTGGAGTTTAGAGTCATTAGACATAAATTCAGATGACACTTGCGAGTCTTGTTTGCTTGGAAATACGACAAAGTCACACTTCACCGGTACTTGTGAAAGGGGGAGGGTTTGTTGGATCTCATACATACCGATGTGTGTGAACCCTTCAGAACCGCCACAAGGGATGTAACCACTTCTATGTGACTTTTATTGATGATTACAATAGATATGGCTATATCTACTTAATCAAGCATATGTCAGAAACCTTTGAAATGTTCAAAGAGTTTAAACAAGAAGTTGAGAATCAGTTGGGAAGGAAGATAAAGATACTCCGATCCGATCAGGGTGGTGAGTATCTTAGTATCGAGTTCCTTGGGTATCTTAAGGAATATGGAAATGTTTCACAGTTGACGCCACCTAGGGTGCCATAGCTTAATGGTGTGGATGAGAGGCACAATCGAACCTTGTTGGACATGGTTCGTTCCATGATGAGTTGAGCTTCGTTACCTATCGCATTTTGGGGGTATGCCTTAGAAAATGTCGCCCATATGCTTAATCTAGTCCTAACTAAAAAGGTTGCCAAAACACCTCACGAGATATGGATAGGGAAAGCCCCCTCGTTTGCACACATAAAGGTTTGGGGTTGCGAGGCTTTCGTGAGACGTGAGACTCACGATAAGCTCAAACCCGCAATGAGAATTGTATTTTCATCGGCTACCTGTAGAAGTCCTTTGGATATCTCTTCTACAGACCGACTGACAATGTTGTCTTCGTTGTGAGGGGAGGAGTCTTTTGTGAGAGAGAGCTCATATGCCAAGGGGACAGTGGGAGGCAAATTGACCTTGAAGAGCTTCAAGAGTCAAGTGAGGAGGAAACTCCTGTTGAGCCGATTGACAAGTCCATACCTCTGAGACGTTCCAGTAGAGTTAGTGTTCCACCTGTGTTATATGGTTTCCATATAACATCTGAGGGTGATACATTTATCAGTGATAGCACACTGGTAAACTTGGATGAACCTAACAACTACAAGGAAGCCATGGCAGGCCCTGAGTCTACTAAATGGAAAGAGGCAATGGACAGTAAGATTCGGTCCATGTATGGCAATCAAGTTTGGAACTTGGTTGACAATGTACCTGATCGAAATAAATTCAGGTGTAAATTGATCTTTAAGAAGAAGACCGAGATGGATGGGAAAGTACACACTTATAAGGCACGACTGGTTGCGAAGGGCTTTACTCAAACTCATGGAGTTGACTATGATGAGATCTTCTCACCAGTAGCAAAGAGTAAATCCATTAGGTTTATGCTAGCCATAGCTGCATTTTCATGATTATGAAATATGGAAAATGAATGTCAAACTGCTTTCCTCAATGGAAAGTTGGCTGAGGATGTTTACATGAGTCAGCCAGAGGGTTTTGTCAAGGCAAAGTACCCTAATATAGTGTGTAAGCTTGAGAAATCCATTTATGGATTAAAACAAGCATCTCATAGATGGAATCTTTGTTTCGATGAGAAAGTCAAAGAGTTTGGATTTTCGAGAAGCGAGGGTGAGTCTTGTGTGTATGTCAAGGCTAGTAGGAGTATAGTTAGCTTTCTGGTGTTGTATGTGGATGACATACTTCTCATAGGAAGACATCCCAACCTTGCAGGAGGTTAAGTCCTGGCTTGGGAAGTGTTTCGCTATGAAGGACCTTGGAGAAGTTGCCTATATTCTTGGGATAAAGATGTTGAGGGATAGGAGTAAGAGAATAATTGGACTTAGTCAAAGTACCTACTTGGAAAAGTTGTTGAAAAGGTTCAACATGATGGATTCCAAGAAAGGTGACTTACCGATCCAAAGCAATACCAAACTGAGTAAGACTCAGAGTCCTTGTATAGAGGCTGAGATAGCTGAGATATTTTGAGTACCATATGCTTTCACAGTTGGCTAGATCATGTATGCTATGACTTGTACTCGCCCTGATGTGGCTTTTGCTTTGAGAATGGTCAGTAGATATCAAGGGAATCCTGGTAAGGCTCACTAGACTGCGGTAAAGAACATTCTCAAGTACCTGTGGAGGACAAAGGACTGGGTCCTTGCCCTCAGTGGGAGTGTTGACTTGAGAGTGGCAGGGTATAGTGACGCCAGCTTTTAGACCGACAAAGATAATTTCATCTCTCAGTAGAGATTGGTATTTACCATGAATGGAGGAGCAATTACTTGGAAAAGGTCCAAGCAGGAGACTGTAGTTGATTCAACGTGCAAATCAGAGTACATAGCAGCAAGTGAAGCGACGAAGGAGGCGATATGGCTGAAGAACTTCATCGGAGACCTTGGAGTTGTACCAGCTATAAAGGAGCCTATGGAGATTTTCCGTGACAACAAGAGTGCGGTTTCCTTGGCTAAGGAACCAAGGGATCATGGAAAATCCATGTACATCGACAGAAAATATCACTTCTTAAGACACCGGATAAAAGAAGTTCTCTTCGTAGCAAAGAGGGTATCTTCAAAGGAGAACCCAACAGATCCTCTCATTAAGGGATTGAGTAGGGTTCAACATTTACAGCATGCGAGACGCATCGGGCTAAAGGACGATATTATTTTTAATGATTAGATAGCTGTTTTGAAACTTGTAATAGATAAAATGTAATTAACATTTGATGATTAAATAAAAGGTTTTATTTATTTATGAGTAAAGTTACTATCTTATGTCAGTTGTTTACTATTGTTTCATTTTGCATGTTTTAACTTCTAGAATAATAAGATTATTCAAATTATCCACAGTCGGTCATACTTTGGAAGTAGGTATTGAGGCAAGACTATCATGAATTTGGCTTGTAGATGTGTGAAGTGTTTAGACATAGTAGAAGGTTGCTACAACATTCATGAGTGCTCATAAGGTCTGAGTATTGGATTAAACCCACGCTCACATGAATCACTTCATGGAATTTTAACGAGTGATTGTGAGATGATAATTGATGGGTTTTAGCCATAAGAACTTTCCTATGTGCGCATGCAAAACCCTAATGCTTGGATCTACGCTTTCTAATTAAACATGCTTTGAATCCAAGACTTCTAATGACTATTTAGGTATAAGAACAATGTTAAAACAGATCTAGAATCATACCTTTGAATCTCTTGTTTGATCTTGTTGTCTTGGAGCTCTAGAGTCACAATTGTCACTCCTCTAATGGCTTACAAACACCAAATAGCAAGGAGGATGATTTGGGAGAGAGGAGAGGGGAGGAAATCAGCCAGGGGTTCTCTAATTTAGATGAAGTGCCGATTTCCCTTTGCCATAGGGTCTATTTATACTTGTAGACTCCTTAAGGGTTACAGCTTAAACCCTAATTGGATAATCTTCTCTTAAAGCAATCTAAATCCATTCCTTAGATAACCCTTTGGACGATTTGAAGCTATCCATAGCTTCTAGAATCCGTCCACCTCTATCTAATATGGATTTACAGTCTAAAGTTTAACTATTAAACAATTGACAGTTTATACCCTCTTATTTAATTAATCTCTTTAAGTCACCAAATTAACTCCAATTAATTCTATGACTTATATTAATCAAATAACAATATTATTATTCTTTATATTATTCTCATAATATATTAATAATATTTATTCTCTCTTAATAAATCATCCTATCAAGTTGCTATGGTGAAGGCAACCCAAAAGGACCATGCACAACCGAGTCAAATACTTGCCTAATATAGTTGCAGCCTTAGACACTATTCCAACAGTCTCCCACTTGGATAAGTCTAGTAACTATATGCACAAATACAATTCGGTTTGCAATCGTAGCTCTCGAAGACGCTGTCAAACTCTGATCTAATCAATCTTGTCCTTTAGATAAGGGATCGTAAAGTCCTCTGTTAGATATCATGTTGACAATCCTATGGAATGGTTAGTCAAGCATTTAGGTTTCTCGATCTCTGATTTATTTGACATAGAACTTAATCGAACACATCAATTCAGTTCTGACCGGGCCTGGCACATAAGTCAAATCAAATCATCGAGCGGCCGAGATATTGCTTTTACCTTCTTAAATAAAAGTTACAGATAAACTTCGACTTATATGCATTTACTTATTCATTAACCAACTATACACAACAATTCGTTTTATAACACCGAGTTACTGATGCGTTTTCGCATTATCAATGTACAATCAATTAACAAATAACAAACCATATATCTATTTTTTAAGACTATATGATATTATCGTCTTGCGATCACCCTTTTATATCATATTCCATAAGGTGATTCCAGCAAGCGCGGGTTTGTTCCAATGCTCAAAACTAGTTCATAAGCACTCATGAACGTTGCAGCAACCCTTTGCTATGTCTAACACCATTTAGACAATCTACACACCAATTCATGACAATCTTCATTCATATCTACTTCCAACATATGAACGATTATGGACAATTTGAATAATTCGATTATTCCTAATAAACTCAATTATTCTGGAAGTCAAAACATGCAAAGTGAAACAATAGTTAAACAATTAACATAAGATAGTAACATTACTCATAAATAAAACTCCTTTATTTAATCATCAAATGTTAATTACATTTATCTATTACACGTTTCTAATACTATCTAATCTATGCTAATATCATCCTTCAGCCCAATACTCCTAGCATGTTGCAAGTGCTTAACCCTACTCAGTCCCTTCGTAAGCGGATCTGCTGGGTTATCTTCTGATGATATCCTCTTCACTATGAGTTGTCCTTCTTCTACACGATGTCTAATAAAGTGATATTTTCTGTCGATATGTCGTGATCTACCATGATCCCTCGGTTCCTTGGTCAAGGAAACCGCTCCTTCGTTATCACAGAAAATCTCCATAGGCTCCTTTATGGCAGGTACAACTCCAAGATCGCCGATGAAGTTCTTCAGCCATATTGCCTCCTTCGACGCTTCGCTCGCTGCAATGTACTCTGATTTGCACGTTGAATCAGCTACGATTTTTTGCTTGGAACTCTTCCATGTCACTGCTCCTCCATTTAGGGTAAAGACCCAGCCCGACTGCGAACGGTAGTTGTCCCTGTCGGTCTGAAAACTGGCATCACTATACCCTTGCACCTTCAATTCATCACTCCCTCCGAGGACTAAGAATCATTCCTTCGTCCTCCGAAGGTACTTAAGGATATTCTTCACCGCAATCCAATGTGCTCTGCCAGGATTCCCTTGATATCTGCTAACCATGCTCAAAGTGAAGGCTACATCAGGGCGAGTACAAGTCATAGCGTACATGATTGAGCCAACTACGAAAGCATATGGTACTTGGCTCATTTATGCTATTTCAGCTTCGGTACTCGGACTTTGAGTCTTACTCAATTTGGCATTACTTTGTATCGGTAATTCTCCCTTCTTCGAGTTTTCCATACTAAAACGTTTTAGTACCTTCTCCAAGTAAGTGTTCTGACTAAGTCCTATTAGTTTCTTACTTCTTTCTCTTACTATCCTTATTCCCAAGATGTAAGAAGCCTCTCCGAGGTCCTTCATAGCGAAGCACTTCCCCAGCCAGGACTTAACCTCCTGCAGAGTCGGGATATCGTTTCTTATGAGTAATATGCCATCGACATATAGAACGAGGAAGCTTACTATACTCCCACTAGCTTTGACATATACACATGATTCATCTTCGCTTCGTACAAATCTAAACTCTTTGACTTTCTCATCGAAGCAAAGATTCCATCTGTGAGACGCTTGCTTAAGTCCATAAATGGGCTTCTCAAGCTTACACACTCTATTCGGATGCTTCGGATCCACAAACCCCTCTGGTTGAGCCATGTAAACATCCTCAGCCAACTTTCCGTTAAGGAAAGCGGTCTTGACATCCATTTGCCAAATCTCATAATCATGAAATGTGGCAATAGCTAGCATCACTCTAACAGATTTTATCTTCGCAACTGGTGAGAAGGTCTCATCATAGTAAACTCCGGGAGTTTGAGTAAAGCCCTTCGCAACCAATCGCGCTTTATAGGTGTGTATGTTTCCATCCACGTCGGTCTTCTTCTTGAAGATCCATTTGCACCCAACAGTCTTATGTCTGGGCACATTATCAACCAAATTCCAAACTTGGTTATCATACATGGATTGGATCTCGCTATCCATTGCCTCTTTCCATTTCGCAGGCTCCGGGCCTGCCATGGCTTCCTTATAGCTATTAGGTTCATCAAGATTTATTAGTGTACCATCACTAATATACGTGTCCCCTTGGGTAGTAATATGTAAACCATAAAACTGGGGATGAACTCTAACTCTATCGAAATGTCTAAGAGGTAAGGACTCGTCAATCGGTTCAACCGGAGTTTCCTCCTCGGGTTGAGTACCAGTGGTAGAGGTTCCTTCATCTATCGACTCTTGAATCTCTTCAAGCTCGATTTGCCTCCCACTGTTTCCTTGGCCTATGAGTTCTCGCTCTCAGAAAACTCCTCTCCTCGCAATAAAGACAACATTGTCCTTCGGTCTATAGAAGAGATATCCAAAGGATTTCTGTGGGTAGCCGATGAAAATACATCGCTCACTTCAAGGTT
This sequence comes from Lactuca serriola, assembly GCF_051521515.1. NCBI lineage: Eukaryota > Viridiplantae > Streptophyta > Magnoliopsida > Asterales > Asteraceae > Lactuca > Lactuca serriola. The sequence continues at coordinate 663,932 of NC_136409.1, read as the reverse complement.
CGAGCTTGTCATGAGTATCTCGTCTTACGAAAACCTCGCAACCCCAAACCTTGATATGTGCCAACGAGGGAGCTTTCCCTGTCCACATCTCGTGAGGTGTTTTGGCAACCTTCTTAGTAGGGACTCGGTTAAGGATATGGGCGGCAGTCTCTAAGGCATACCCCCAAAAAGAGATAGGTAGTGAAGCACGACTCATCATAGAGCGAACCATATCCAATAGGGTTCGATTACGCCTTTTTGCCACACCATTCAACCGCGGTGTCCTAGGAGGCGTCAATTGTGAAACTATTCCACACTCCTTGAGATAATTGTGGAATTCAAGACTTAGGTACTCTCCTCCTCGATCGGATCGAAGCATCTTGATTTTCCTGCCCAATTGATTCTCAACTTCATTCTTGAACTCTGTAAACTTTTCAAAAGTTTCTGACTTTTGTTTGATTAAATAGATATACCCATATCTACTATAATCATCGGTAAAAGTCACTTAGAAGCGGTTCCCATCCTTGGTGGTTGATCTAAATGGTCCACATACATCGGTATGTATTAGGTCCAATAGACCCTCACCCCTTTCACACGTATTCGTGAAGGGTGATTTAGTCATATTTCCAAGCAAATAAGATTCGCACGTGTCATCTTCCCTAAGGTCGAATGACTCCAACACTCCATCCTTTTGGAGTTGGGCTATGCGTTTCTTGTTGACATGTCCAAGACGACAATGCCACAAGGATGCTTTATCCATACTAGTGGAAGAATCTATGTTCAAAACATCATTTCCTAAGTTATCAACAATCATAACAGTTTCATAAATTCCATTACATGGTATAGCTTCAAAGTAAAAGACACCATTTAGATAAGCCAAAATAGAACCATTCTCATTATTAAAAGAAAATCTAAAACCTTGTCTAAACAAACCATGAAATGAAATGATGTTTCTAGCCATTTCTGGCGAATAGCAACAATTGTTCAAATCTAAACATAAATTATTCCTAAGCACTAAAGAATACACTCCAATCTTGGTCACATGCGACGATCTTCTGTTCCCCATGATTAGATTGATCCTTCCTTGCTCCACATCCCTACTTCTTCTTAGTCCCTGCACATTAGAACAAATGTGGTAACCACAATCGGTATCAAGAACCCAAGAAATAGCATGATTAGAATTGTTAGATTTAATTATGTATATACCTGCGAAAGATGGCTTGATCTTTCCTTCCTTGATAGCTTGCAGGTACTCTGGGCAGCTTCTCTTCCAATGTCCTATCTTGTGGTAGTGGTGGCACTCTGCCTCCTTAGGGTTAGGGCAGGGCTTAGCAGGATCAAATTTGGTCCCACTAGAAGAGGCACCATCTCGGGCTTTAACCTTGCGATAGTTCTTAGACGAAGCCTTCCTCTTCTTTCCCTTTCCTTGACCAATAGCCAAGACAGGAGCAGCGGGTGGATTGGGAGTTGGTGCAACAGACTTGTCTTTGAAGTTGCTCTCAGTGACCCTCAAGAGACCTTGGAGTTTGCTTAGGGTGACCTCCTCTTTGTTCATGTGGTAGGTCATCCTAAATTGATTGTACATCGAAGGCAAAGAGTGAAGCACCATGTCGATCGCCAAGTCTTCCCCAAAGTCAACATTTAACATGTGAAGGCGGTCGACATACCTTTGCATCTTTTGCAGGTGCACGGTAAGAGATTCTCCATGACCCATCTTAGCGGAAATCATGTTAGTGAAAATCTCATAACGCTCTTGTCTCGCGTTCTGGTGGTATCTCTCCAATAAGTCTTGATGCATCTCGTACGGGTACATGTCCTCGTAGGACTTTTGGAATTCGGAGTTCATGGTGGCTATCATGATGCAATGTACCTTCGTTGCATCTCGCTCATGAGTTTCAAAAGCGGTAATTTCAGCCGGAGTAGCGATTTCAAGGTTGATTTTCTCGAGCTTCTCATCGAGGACATACTCCTTATCCTCATAGCGAGCAATGGTGCGAATGTATCTTATCCATTCACTAAAGTTCGTTCCATCAAAGGTGACCTTTTGGCAAAGGCTCATCAACGTGAAAGAACTAGCAGCAGCGTTGTTTGCGTTCGACATCTACAAAAAGAAAGGACAAAGATAGATTAGAATATGAATCCCTAATTATCACCCAATAAGAAAAATTAGGGCTAGGATCCAACAACAACATTTACATATTAGAAAAGGGATGCCGTAATCTAACATGCAAATAAATTGAAGGTAAGTGAATGACGATTCACTAATTCTCCACCATAAAAACTATAAGTCCTAAATGTATTGAGAATTCCTAGGTTCGGATGAGATTCATTGAAACTATTCAATGGCATGTTTAAATCTCGATATGCCCTTCTTGTTTGTGACTGGGATACCGAGGATCACAAAGCGGGTGTGAATTACCATGCAAATTCACATGGTGCCTTCATTGTAACGATCACCTATTCGATGTGCCGGTAAACCACACACGCTCCATCGAACTATGATAAACAATGAATCACCCTTTTCCACCTTTGATTGGAACCAATTAGTGTGCCGGTAAACCACACACGCTCCACTAACTTCTTAGCAAGGGTGCAAAGTGTAATTTCATGGGATTGCATCAATTCACTTTTCCTAAAGTAACTAAGATTGGGAAATTTTTAACAAAATGTGTAGTTACTTTGTATTACTTATTATACTTTTAATGAGAGGATGAGGTTGCCCTATCCTACCCGTTCGGCTAACGACCCTCCACCGATCAAGCAAGCGGTGGGTGTGAGTGTACACCCATTAAGCGCCATTTTATAGGCCGCAACCTTATACCCACCTTATAGATCGGCTTCGTGAATGAGGCCTACTAACGGTAAGACTAGCATTTTAGTTATATATATATATATATATATATATATATATATATATATTATTCTTGTAATATTATATTAGTATAGGGTTGTATTTTAAACCTTTTAAAATCTAGGGTTTGAAATTTAAATTGTCTAAATTAAAACTTTTAATCACAAAATATAAATTTCAAAACTTGAGGACAAGTTTTAAACATTTAAAACATGCATGGAGGATCAAATAACAAATAATTTCAATTAATAGGTAATTTCCTAATTATCTATATTTGATTTATTCAAGATTTTTTTCAAGATAATTACCAAAATAATCAAAACAATTAATTAATTATCATATTAGGAAATTAAATATTTTATTAGTTGATAAATATCTTTAATTAGATCAAGATAATAGTCATATATATATATATATATATATCAAAAAATCGGATTAGGGATGATCTAATATGATTAAGGTAAGTTTCCATAAGATAATGATGAAGAAATCCCGAATTTGGCCATTCCTGACGCTTGGACTCGCCGAGTGCATCAGGGGACTCGCCGAGTCAGGCCAACTCGCCGAGTCCATGACTCAGAAACACAAAATTCGAATTTTGCAGTTAAGTTTCAAACAAACAAGCAACAATTTAATGAAAACCAAGCTAGGCTCTGATACCACTGATGGGTTTTAGCCATAAGAACTTTCCTATGTGCGCAAGCAAAACCCTAATGCTTGGATCTAGGCTTTCTAATTAAACATGCTTTGAATCCAAGACTTCTAATGACTATGTAGGTATAAGAACAATGTTAAAACAGATCTAGAATCATACCTTTGAATCTCTTGTTTGATCTTGTTGTCTTGGAGCTCTAGAGTCACAATTGTCACTCCTCTAATGGCTTACAAACACCAAATAGCAAGGAGGATGCTTTGGGAGAGACGAGAGGGGAGGAAATCGGCCAGGGGTTTGTTGGGTTTTGAGCATTCTAACACTCCTAAGTGTACATGCAACCCTAAATACCTTGGATCTATGTTTTCTCTATTATACATGCAAATAAGAACTTCCAAGGTATTATCCTAATCTAGCATACAAAAACAATGAATGTAACAAGATAGAATACATACCTCTTTGATGTAGAAAGTCTTCATGAAGCTTGAGTGCCTAGCCCCAATAGTGTGGAAGCCTCAAATGGAATCACAATCACCAAAACACTTAGAATAGCTTGAGAGAATTCTACAACTCATGAAATCGGCTAGCCCTTTCACTTCACACACTAGTGTCCGATTTTGGTCAAGAATAAGAAGCTTATATAGTTAGGGTTACACCATGTAAACCCTAATTGACATGGCCTTTCATTTCCATGATCCATGGGTACAAATACACCATGGAGCATCCATGGACCATCCTATGGGTTTTAGCCCAACTTGATTATCCATGGAGCCTTAGCCCACTATACAAGTATGGATGATTTACACAATCAACCCATATATTTAATTAGTCTTCTTTTGATCACTTAATTAATCCTAGATTAATTCTTGATCAATACTAATTAAATAATCTTATTATTCTTATTATTAATATACTAGAACTTATAATATATTAATAACCATAAGTGTCTTATTTCTCTCATTATAGTCTACCCAAGTGCATGATGGTATGCAACCCAAATGGACCATGCCGGGTCGGGTCAAGTCTTACCAATTATAGTTATGGACTTAGACATTAATCCAACAGTCTCCCACTTGGATAAGTCTAAAACTATTATTGCGTATGACTTCAGGAACCAACTGGCAATCGTAGCTCTCAAAAGCTTATGTCGAACTCTGACCTTGTAGATGAACTCTGACCTTTGTCAGTGACTTGTCCATTAGATAAGGGATCATATATTCCTCCATTCTAGATATCATATGGACTGAGACATGGATTATAATCATTCTCTCTGTCCATTTGTTGTTTCCCGATTTGCGATTTATGACGACTGACTAATTGAACAAATCAAATCAGTCCTGGCCCGGCCGAGCACTTCCATTTGTCATCATCAAATCATTGAGGGGCCCACAGATATCGCTTTTATCCCGAAGGTAAAAGGAATGGATAAACTTCGACTCATATGGCTTGTTCTACTACTTGTTGAATCATACACAAAGGCACGTTTTATAACACCGAGTTACCGTATGCGTTTTCGTGCAATCAATGTACAACCAACTCATAGTAACAACTCATATCTCTAGGTTTGAAGAATATAAGATATTATCATCTCATGATCACTTGTGATAAAATCCCTGAAGTGATTCCAATGAGCGCGGGTTGAATCCAATACTCAGAACTTATGAGCACTCATGAGTGTTGTAGCCCTTTGTCCAACACCTTAGACCTCTACAAGCCAACCCATGACAGTCTTAATTCATATCTACTTCCAACATATGACCGACTGTGGATGGTTTGAATAACTTAGTCATTCCGGAAGAATAACCTAGTTTATTCGGGAAGTCAAAACATGCAAAGTGAAACACAATAATAATTGAATCCAATATGGTATCAACCCTTTGAACATAAATAAAACACCTTTTATTTATCACCATATGATTACACATTATTCATTGTATACTGTTTCAGCTATCAACTTTATTCTTGAATTTAAAACAATAGTTGTCCCATGCTCCAAGCATGTACACTATGTTTTCTTAAACACTAGTCATGCCATACACCAAGTATGCATACTATGTTTGCCTATGATCTTTACTTTGTGAACTAGATCAATTGAACATAACTTCAATGATTCTCTTTTCACACTCCCAAACCCTTACTGCAAATACAAGAATTCCAAATTCATGTCATTTACTAGAATCTGTTAGATTCTAAACTTATATGCATTGATCCTCTTGTAATGATTATGCACAAAGTCAGAAAGACTTGACAACAATCATTACAGAGTATTCCAAAGGAGATCAGCTCCTTGGAAACATCCTTCTTGCATTAAGTTTCCTAATCTTAAACAGATTGAAAATTCTAACTTTGAAACATTTCCAGATTCCATTTTGACTATCACTTCTGAACAAGAGTTGCCTCCTTCCAGATTATGTCAATATGGTCCTTCCAGAATTATCACTATACTTCCAACTGTCCTTGAGCAACCAATCTTTGGTAAACCTTAGATTGTCCTCGACAATTGTTTAATCCTTTTAGTCATATCCAGTTCTAAACCTTTTCCCTTCTTAATGCCCCAGGCATTTGGAAAATTTTAGAACGGATGATTATAGCACATGTAATCGATCCTATATCCGAAGCATATGGGACACGATTCATGATGTCTCACATAAAGACTAAACCAGTCTTTTGCTATAACATTTCCATTTTTATTTGCCAAGTTCTCATAATTCAGATTATGAAAAGGGATGCCGTAATCATAATCGAATTTTAGAACGCAAATAATGAACCCATATACAGAATTTCCTTATGTTGAGCCATTCCAACATGAAATTCATATATATATATCCTTGACTAAATGATTAAAACCTCACGATCTAAGCTTATAGATTTGAGATGAAGTATAATTTCCTCTCCCATAATTATAGCAAAACAACTTTTCCCAATTGAAACCTTTTGTTTTCTATAATTAACATTGCTAACTTGCAATACTTATCATAATTATCATGCTCCCACTAACATGATGATTATTAGCATAACACTTATGCTCCCACTAGCTTTGACATGTACTCAGAAATCAACTGACTTCCTTACCAAAGTTCATATTTCTGATACTAGATTGTTTTGATAAAACTTTATCAAAATCATACACCTTCCCTTAGATGGCACACTTGTGTGTCTAAACAATTATGAAGAGGTATGCCGTAATCATAATGGTTAGACCTTTTTGCCATTTCTCACAAGTCCAGGTTAGTGTGCCGGTAAACCACACACGCTCCACTAACGACTTTGAGAATGCAAATATCACAATTGCTATCTAGATAAAATCTACTTAGTGAAAGTGTTTCCTCACCATCATTTTCATGAATCGGAGAGAAACCTTATGACACTTAGATTTAATGGTGTATGTGTTCTTATCCATGTGAATTGTCAAAACCATAGTCACAAGACAGGGATAATGACAAATCCAAAACCATGTGGATTGAACTCAATCTTAATTTCTTGCCACCTGGCAGCTCAAGGGCCTGCCATTGCTTCCAAGTTGTTGTGCAACCAATTGAGAACTCTAAGAACTCATATGCAAAACCAACTTTAACTGAAATGGGCCCAGAATATGTCAACACAATAGGTTATAAACCGCAAGTCGTGTGCTAGTGAAGAACTTCAGGTTCTATTCTTGATTAGGACTTGAGACTTTCAAGACTTTTAAGACTCCCACTGTCCTCTTGACCTATAAGACTCCCTTGTCAAATATCCAAGAGATAGTGTGGATTCTAATCAAGACAAACATTTCACATAATTGGCCTAAGTTGGTCTTTGTTTTATCCAAAACATCACAACTTACCAATTTCAAATGTACTAGAGTAGAAAACTTTTACTCTTACATTTGACAAGTGTTTTAAACCTTCTTTAAGACATGTCACCCAAATTACAATCTTGGAGTATGACTCTAAGACTTGTATTGGCACGAAGTATGACTCATCTTCTTGATTTAACCATTTCAACAATTCAAGATCCCTCTGCTTAGTCATAAGAATGCACTAAGACTTCCTTAGAGAACTAATTGTGCTATGGTTTCTTAATCATTAAGATGATCACAAAACTGATACTAAAGTACTCTCCCATCTTTTCAGATTTGAGAAACTTTTATCTTTCTGCCTAAGTTGATTCATCTTATTCGCTCTGCCTTACATTGGAACCATTTTCCAATGTCTCAGAGTTACACTTAAGCTTGTAAGTATAATCATATTTACTGAGATTTAGTAAACTATGACGAATAGTCTTATCGATCTTATGTGGTGGACTTAATCAGTGCACAAGAATGTGTACTCGATCCCTTAGTCCTTCACTTGACTCACACATCCATGTGAACAAGTAATTAGCCTTAATTTTCCAAAACTTGAAAGTTCTCATTCATCATGCTATACAACTTGCATGATTCCAAGTCCCGGTCCAATTGAAACTTGGGTGATGAGAATCTTTCCTTATTTGGTAAATTTTGACATTACCACAAATGAGAGAATCAATTTCATATTTCCACTCTTGCTATTAATGGAATCATATAAGCAACAATTTTTCCCTCAAATGCCATTGTAAGGATATTTTGAAATAAATAAAATAATTTTTCTTTTATTTTAAACTTTGCGGAAAACTTATCCTTACAATCCATATGAAAACTTGTTGTTACCTATTCCTAAGCAATATCTCATAACTCCTAAGAAGTAGCTCAAGAATCCGATCTTCAAACTATGCGATAGAAATCCATCTACGCCATCAGATTCAACATATTCTTTCTTTAAGTTTCTTCACTTTTCTTTGATTCTTAAAACATCACCATGTGACCCAGTCACATCATGTATCAAGAATCTCAGAATAGAAACTTAACAGAGTTAGATAGTGGACTTTACCTAAAGTAGAGTCAAACTTATTGACTTTAACATCCTTAGGTAAATTTTGGCAGCTTCGCAACCAATGCCCCTTTCTTTGGCAATATAAACATATGGACCCTTTGATAATGGTACACGGGACTATCACAGACTTAGCTTTTCTCTTTACCATTTGGTCAACCGAGTTGACTATGGCCGATCCCTTTCCATTGGGAAGAGAATGCTTTCAGGGATTTCCTGTGTCACTATTGTCAATGTCCATCAAGTTTTAAGGAAGTTGATCTTAACAAATAGATAAGATCATTAAGGGTCCTGTCATAGTCTGTTTCATAGGTGTCCCAAAGGAACTCACTATGTGACTTAGAAAGTGGTTGAACCACCAACTTTCTCAAGACTTTGACACCCAACTCTCCCGGCTTGTCAATATGTGACTACATCTCCAAGATGTGATCACACCTAGACCTTGCCTTGCCAATAGGACCTGAGTGACCTTAAACTTTTCAAGAACTTGTGGGTTAGGGAGAATGGATGGAGGAGGAGAAAGAAGTATGATATCCATGGGACATCATCTTCATTAGGAAACCTTGTTTCAAGAGATTTGGGAAGATCATAGGTGTCTAAACTAGACATCTTTTGGGAGATATTCAAGATAGTTGATTTAAAGTCCTTAATATGACACCCAATATGAAATATTAAGGCTAGGACCCAACAAACTATTTTATAACTTAGAAGAGGTATGCCGTAATCCAAGCTATAAAATATTTGAAGGTAGGTGAATGACGATTCACCAATTTCCACCAAGATAAACGAAATGTATTATTAGGTTTTAATTGGTTTTGAAACTCCTAGATCTTTGAGATTCATTGAACTGTTCAAAGGCATGTTTCAATCTCGAGTGTGCCCTTCGGTTTTGTGACTGGGATGCCGAGGATCACAAAACAAGGTGTGAAGTAACCATGCAAATCACTTGGTACCCTTAATAAATTACCCCTCAATCGATGTGCCGGTTAACCACACACGCTCCATCGATACTATGATAAATATTAAGTCACCCTTTACCTACCTTGTTAAGTCCAAGTTAGTGTGCCGGTTAACCACACACGCTCCACTAACGACTTAGACAAAGTGTAAAGTGTAATTTCATGGATTAGCACCTTATTCACATTTTTCCTAAGTAACTAAGATTGGGTATTATTAAGAGTTTAGTTACTTAGTATTATCATTAATACTTTTAATGAAGGGAGAATTCTAGTCTTGTCAAACCCGTTCGGCTAACGACCCTCCACCAGTCAAGCAAGCGGTGGATGAGAGTGGACACCCATTAAGTTGCCATTTTATAGGCAACAACCTTATACCCACCTTATAAACCGGCTTCGTGAATGAGGCGTACTAGCGGTAAGACTGACTTTACTCTTATACATATATATATTATTAACTTATAATATTATAAAGTATAAGGGTTGAATTTTAACTTTTAAAATTCTAAGGGCTAACTTGGAATTAAAGTATTCATAAGTGAAAACTTTTTCAAATTCCAAAACTTGAGGGAAAGTTTTGAAACTATTCAAAACTAATTAATTCCATAACTTATGTGTTTAAAGTAGTTTTAATCCAAAAACTCTTCAAGTTCCATAACTTGAGGACAAGTTATGGAAGACTTTAAACTAATAAAAGAGGTAACTTTTTCTTTATTTTATAACTTATGGATTTAATTATGGTTACATATTTTTCTTTAATGAAGTGACTCTTGAACTTCCATAACTTGAGGACAAGTTATGGAGTCATAAAAAATTATTCAATGACACAAGACTCTTCATTTTGTAACCATTGCCAACTTTTATGAATTTTATGAGTCTTTAATGTGACTCTTCATGTAACTTGAGGGCAAGTTACACAAACACATTTTATACTCAACTCTTAGATTAAAATGGATTGAAAACAACTATTTCAATTAACTTTTCTATTAATCTAAGCAACTCATAAGAACAAGATAATTCAAATCAAACTTTTTCATGTAATTAGTCTAAACCTTAAACTAATACAAAACATGAATCTATTGACAATTATCTTTGAAAATGGATTAGCATGAACATTACCACATCAAAAAACAAGTTTATAAGTTCAAAAACAACTTAGGGTAATGTTCCTAGTCCATTTCTAGCCAAAAACGTCGAATATATGCTGTCTGGGGCTCCTACTCGGCGAGGGCATGAACCTACTCGGCGAGTAGGATGATTTTACTCATGGACTCGGCGAGTTCATCAGTGGACTCGGCGAGTCCAGTGCCCAGAAAGCCAGAAAATCGAGTTTTTCAGCATTTTTCTGCAATTTGCATCAAGTATAAGAGAAAGCAAGCCTAGGCTCTGATACCACTGTTGGGTTTTGAGCATTCTAACACTCCTAAGTGTACATGCAACCCTAAATACCTTGGATCTATGTTTTCTCTATTATACATGCAAATAAGAACTTCCAAGGTATTATCCTAATCTAGCATACAAAAACAATGAATGTAACAAGATAGAATACATACCTCTTTGATGTAGAAAGTCTTCATGAAGCTTGAGTGCCTAGCCCCAATAGTGTGGAAGCCTCAAATGGAATCACAATCACCAAAACACTTAGAATAGCTTGAGAGAATTCTACAACTCATGAAATCGGCTAGCCCTTTCACTTCACACACTAGTGTCCGATTTTGGTCAAGAATAAGAAGCTTATATAGTTAGGGTTACACCATGTAAACCCTAATTGACATGGCCTTTCATTTCCATGATCCATGGGTACAAATACACCATGGAGCATCCATGGACCATCCTATGGGTTTTAGCCCAACTTGATTATCCATGGAGCCTTAGCCCACTATACAAGTATGGATGATTTACACAATCAACCCATATATTTAATTAGTCTTCTTTTGATCACTTAATTAATCCTAGATTAATTCTTGATCAATACTAATTAAATAATCTTATTATTCTTATTATTAATATACTAGAACTTATAATATATTAATAACCATAAGTGTCTTATTTCTCTCATTATAGTCTACCCAAGTGCATGATGGTATGCAACCCAAATGGACCATGCCGGGTCGGGTCAAGTCTTACCAATTATAGTTATGGACTTAGACATTAATCCAACAGGGTTATCTACTTTAGATGAAGTGCCGATTTCCCTTTGCCATAGGGTCTATTTATACTTGTAGACTCCTTAAGGGTTACAGTTTAAACCCTAATTGGATAATCTTCTCTTAAAGCAATCCAAATCCATTCCTTAGATAACCCTTTGGAGGATTTGAAGCTATCCATAGCTTCTAGAATCCGTCCACCTCTATCTAATATGGATTTACAGTCTAAAGTTTAACTATCAAACAACTGACAGTTTATACCCTCTTATTTAATTAATCTCTTTAAGTCACCAAATTAATTCCAATTAATTCTATGACTTATATTAATCAAATAACAATATTATTATTCTTTATATTATTCTCATAATATATTAATAATATTTATTCTCTCTTAATAAATCATCCTATCAAGTTGCTATGGTGAAGGCAACCCAAAAGGACCATGCACAACCGGGTCAAATACTTGCCTAATATAGTTGCAGCCTTAGACACTATTCCAACAATAATATCATATAGTCTTCAAACCAAGAGATATGAGTTGTTGACTATGAGTTGGTTATACATTGATAGAGCGAAACCACATCAGTAACTTGATGTTATAGAACGTGCTATTGTGTATAATTTAACGAGTAGTTAGTACAAGCATATGAGTCATATTTTATCTGTTCCTTTTAGTCCTTGGAGGATTAAAAGCGATATCTTGGGCCCCTCGATGACTTTGTTTTGAATTATGTGTCGGGCCCAGTCAGAACTCAATTGATGTGTTCGATTAAGTTCTATGTCAAACAAATCGGAAATGGGGAAACAAATGCTGGACAATAAGAATGACTATGTTCCATGTATTTTCCGGATGATATCTTGAGAACAGAGGAATATATGATCCCTTATCTAAATGGCGTGTCAGAGTTCGACATAGGCTTTTAAGAGGTATGATTACTAGTCAGTTCCTGAAGTTGTACTTGTAGCTATAGTTATTAGAGTTATCCAAGTGGGAGACTGTTGGATAAGGTGTCTAAGTCAATAACTATAATTGGTATGTACTTGACCCGAAAACAACATGGTCCATTAGGGTTGCATTTCACCGGAACAATTTGAAAGGATGGATTTTTGAGAAGAGGTTATTTATGATTTATTAATATATTATAAGTTCTAATATATTAATATGAAATCATATTATCGATCAAGATTTAATTTGGAATTAATTTAGTGATCAAAAGAGACTAATTTAATGTACGGGGATTGATTTGGTAAATCAATGATTCTTATAGTCTGGGCCTATGGTTATTTAGGATGGGCTAAACCAATATGGTAGTCCATCGATAGACCATTGAGGTTTAACCCATGGAGCCTAAGTAATGTGAAAGGTCATGGGCATTAGGTTTTGCATGGATATAACCCTAGTTTTACCATACTATATAAGAAGCCCCTTAGCATCCAAAATCGGCCCCAAGTAATCTTTAGAAGAGTTATAGCCAATTTTGTGATAAGAAAGTCTCTCTTAAGTCCTCCATTGTTGGTGGTGTTTTGTGAAGCATTTGAGGCATCACATTTGGGGTGCTAGGCTCTTAAAGGTTCAAGTTAACAAACTACAACAAGAGGTAAGTAATCTAACTAGTTTCTTGTTGTTCAATTACCTATGCTTTGTATGCTAGTTAGGATGAATTCTTTGGAAAATAAATTGCATGTATAATTAGAGAAATCTTAGATCCAAAGCATCTAGGGTTGTATGTGCACCTTAAGGTTGTTAGAGTGCTCAATACCCTTCAGCTCTAATACCACTAATGAGTTTTAAGCATATCTACATTCCTATGTGATCATGCAACCCTAATTGCTTTGGATCTAAGTTTTTCACTAATTGAACATGAAAATTGAATACCAAAACAATAACCCTAGTTCAAGCATACAATGTTTGAAATTCATATACAAATTAGGGTTAGAAGATTACCTCACTTGTTATATAGTGATAACAAGAACACCATGACGATACTTGACTCTTGAAAGCTTAGTGCCTCAAATGTTGCACCTCTAATGGTTCACAAACGCCCAATGCAAGAGGATGAGAGGAGAGACACTAGAAAAATCGGCTAGGGTTGAAACCATATGCATAGGCCGAAATTCTAATGACTTGGGGGGTTTATATATGGGTAGGTTGCTTAATCATGAAGTTGGACTTGAATAAGGAAAACCATCCAAAACCCTAAGAAACCCATGGACCTCTGTTAGAAGCCCTTGGATGAAATCTTATAGGGCCTCCTATTAATTTCGTCCACTCCATTCCATGGAGTCCTAAGCTTAGTTTCACAATTATCAATGATTTGCAAAATAGTCCCTTCGTTATTAATCAGTTCCTTTAATCCCAAAATTAATATCAAATTAATTTCTGATTAATTACTAATTAATAATATGATTTTCGAATAATATATTAATCTTGTAATATATTAATAAAATCATTTTGAGTACCAATTTATTATTTCAAATAATAAATTCTACTCTTTCTCAACTAGTCATCCAGTCAAGTTTCATGAGTGAAGGCAACCCAAAAGGACCATGCTACTATCAAATCAAGTACATACCAATTATAGTTATGGGTTTAGACACCTAATCCAACTCATTGAAGTATAGACATGGTTGCAGAAAGCTTATGTGTTATCATTTGATGATGAAAATTGAATATGAAGGGATAACTGAGGTCACTTAGGGGAGATCGATAGTTCAAGAAAAGTGATCCTTAGGCTATCCTAGCATAATTTTGATCCAAGGTAGTGTCATTTCGAATTGATATGTCCATCTAAAGTCCCTTTTCAACCAAAGTAATTTCCATCCGAATGGAAGTTGAATCGAAGAATAATTTGTTTTAATTTGTCTTATATTTTGTCTAAACTTTAGGAAATGAGATCATACAGAATACGTTGTCAGTGTATGATTATGTTTGTTATGATGTAATCAGTTGGACTTTGTTTGTTTCTTAGTTTCTTGTCTTGGACTATATAAATTCAAGTCAATTACATGATTAGATATACCTTTTCTGATCACTTCTTCTAAGATAAAAATGACCCAAACCACTTCTGAAACATTCTCATTGTACTTACATTTATTTCTCTAAGTTGTTTTCTTTTTCACTTTCTTATTTACATTGAATACAACTTGGTTTAACATACTCAAGGCTTGATTGGATTTACTATGGGGTTGGCTAGAACTTATTAAGTGCATGCATTAGTTGTTGTTTAGTCATGGTACATATTATTATACCTTGTACATATATTATCTGGGGTATTTATTCTTATTATATCATTTTGAAGGCAATATTATCCGCCAAACATGAGAGTATCGATAAAATTAATGATTTGTGACAACCGTCAAAATTCGAGGCGGTTCTAGATTTGACTAAACTTAGTTGCACATATAGGCACGACACATACTAGACTTAGTAATTAGAAGCTAAGTTATAATCTACTAGAAACTTGGAAACAATTAGAAACAATGGATAATACACATAGATTTCACATTGATATGTGAATTCTACAACTACTTAACTGTAGAGACTATCCATATTCAGGTCACTCTTTGACTCGAACACCTTTTCATTAATCATATATAGACATCATGCACTTGACCTAGTGGAATAAATTAGGTCCGAGTCTCGTAGGAACTTAAGTTAAAGTTGAAAACTAGGACTTGTATACTTGATTCCTCAATTTCGCTTGAATC
The DNA here is from genome assembly GCF_051521515.1 of Lactuca serriola. Taxonomy (NCBI): domain Eukaryota; kingdom Viridiplantae; phylum Streptophyta; class Magnoliopsida; order Asterales; family Asteraceae; genus Lactuca; species Lactuca serriola. The sequence continues at coordinate 648,753 of NC_136409.1, read as the reverse complement.
TCGGAATCACTACATAGAATGCCAATAAACCGATAAAATAAGTTACACACATTATTTATAACTATAAAAGAGTTATAATACCATAAGCTAATTTGATGTCTCAAAGATTCTATTTATTTTGATATCCAAAGATTTACAAACTCTCAAAAACCCTAAATGCCCTAAAAACCTAAATTTATAAAATTTGACCTCTAAAATTCAATTAAAATAATTAGGAACCTTACAATATCAATTTAAAATATTTAAATTAAGGGATTATAATCAAGAAAAATATAATTTAAAGTATCACCATATATCCCTAATTATTAATCTAAAATCGAAAGTTTTATGCAAAAAAACTTGGTTAAGTTGCATCATTTATAAATATTTGATATTTTTATAAAAAAATTTAAATTTTATAAAAACAAATGAAAGATATTATTCTTATTATTAATATACTAGAACTTATAATATATTAATAACCATAAAGTGTCTTATTTCTCTCATTATAGTCTACCCAAGTGCATGATGGTATGCAACCCAAATGGACCATGCCGGGTCGGGTCAAGTCTTACCAATTATAGTTATGGACTTAGACATTAATCCAACATTTTCAACCTAAGCATTCAAGAAAGAAACCCTAGCCGAAATCCTTCTCTCCTAAGTCATCCTCCTTGCATTGGGTGTTTGTGACTCATTAGAGGTGCAACACTTGGGGCACTAGGCTTTCAGAAGTCAAGATCAAGAAGGACTAAACTTGTTATTGCTACATAACAAGAGAGGTAAAGATTCTAACCCTAATCATATGTGATTTTCGAAATATGTATGCTAGTCATAGGATTATTGCTTTGGTATTCATAGTTGTATGTTCAAATTAGAAAAACCTAGATCCAAATCAATTAGGGTTTCATGTACACCATATGATTGTTGTTATGCTCAAAACCCAACATTTACCTCCTCACTACCTTCGCTTAAAAGTTAAATTCAAAGTAATACTGTTATAAGATATCGACACATAAAATGGATTCTGTAATGGAACCAGATTGATATGCGAAAGTTTTCAGCATAATGCCTTTAATGCAGAATTAGATGTGGGTCAACATGCTACCAAGAGGGTATTTTTGCTAAATATTCATCTATGTTCGTTTGAAGATGACATGTTCACATTCAAGTTGATGAGAAAAAAAAAATTCATATTCGACTATGTTTTGCTATGACAATCAATAAAGCTCAAGGAAAAACAATTCCGAATTTAGGTATATATCTACCATAATCGGTATTCTCCCATGAACAAATGTATGTTGCATTGTCCAGAGGGACATTACGTGGCAATACAAATGTATTAGTGATTCCTAAAAAAAAATTCAATGATGTCGAAGACTATACCTCAAATGTGGTGTATAAATAAGTGTTGTGTGATTAATAATGTATATCCAACATTAGTAATTACATGTAAGTTGTTTTGAGTTTGTCTCCTTTTATTTATTACAATATGATAATTAAAAGTTTACAAAGTTGTTATTGAAAATATTAATAAGTTTTAGACAAAATTATATAAATGGTCCATGTGGTTTCCTAAATTCCTGGTTTTCATCTCGATTTTTTCATTACCTATATGGTCTAGATGGTTTTCGTCTAGAAAAGAAATTAATTGCAAAACAAACTATTTGTTGCTCGTCGTATTGCGCAGGTAGATGACTAGTGTGTGTCTATGTGTGTGTGTGTGTGTATATATATATATGTGTGTGTATGTGTGTGTGTGCGTGCATGTGTGTGTGGTTAAGTTATTGCAAGAACTCAATAGCTCCTAATACACTTATGATTTTTTTAAAACCAAGACCACCATTGGACTCCTAGAGCTGCGTCTAAGAGAGATCCATGCGTCTAAGAGAGATTCATGCTTAAAAAGAAGATTTGACGATATTTTTTTGAAATGTGCATATATGCACATTTGAATGTTCGTATATGTGCATGTATATACATTTAATGTTTTTAAAACCAACACAACAATGAGACTCTAATACCAACGACTGAGAGAATTGCAACTTGAAAACGTCAAAAAAAACATAGAAAACATAAATGTGCATATATGCACATTTCAAAAAAACTTCATCAAATCTTTTTTTGGATCATAGATCTCTCTTGGACGCGACTTTAGGAGCCTAATAGTGGTTTTTTTTTTTTAAAAATGATTAACGAATTAGGAGTTCTTGAGTTATCACAAATCTTTAAGTTTTCAAAGAACTTAGCTCACTCACTCACTCTCTCTCTCTCTCTCTCTCTCTCTCTTTCTATATATATATATATATATATATATATATATATATATATATAATAACGCCTATTTCATCCACATATTATGGGTGTTATCTTATTATTTTATGCTATGTTTTGATATTATTTGGAAGAAAATGTACTTATAAAACTTTGAATTAATATCTTACAGATATAATATGTTGCTAGAGCAAAAGGGAAGCAAATGACATGGAAAACAAAGCTAGAATGTGAAGATAAGGATTAATGTTGAAATAAGCTCATACGTTCAGCGTAGCAAGGTATCCTATGCTCGATGTAGCTAGGTTCCCCCGTAGAATACGCGCATTTAATGACCAACGCTCAATGTAGCATAAATTACGCTGGACGTAGGGTGTCGGCTGAAATTGCTATAAATAGTCATTTATCGTTAACCTAAATGTAAAACCCCGTTTATGTATTAAATAAATAAATAAATTGATGGATGTATAGTAGCCCTAAAATCAATAATTATATGCAGGGTGTTGGTTTCGAGGAGTAATTGGCATAATTTGGAAGTCGAGGGTTAAAAGTAGAATTTTTTTTGGACTCGGTTTATAATTATTTATAAAGATAGGGTCTCCGTGGTAATTATTCGGATTTAATTTAAAAGGAAATAAGGTGGAAGGGCTGATTATGTCATAATTAAGATCTTAGGGGCTGTTTGGTCATTTATGGGACTTAATTTGAAAGGGACTTCCATGGATTGGGTTGAAAGGGAAAATATGGGATTTAATTTGAAAAGATGTCATGGGGAGGGGGCTGATATGTAAAATGTGTGTAAATTTGTTTGGAGCCGGACTTGAACCCGACTCCCTTCCCCATTGCCCCGATAGCCATATATGTATATATTCTTATTAACCGCATGCAACCCCAAAAACCCTAAACCTAATCCATGCTCGGTTCTAGCCGCCACCCTCTCCACCTTCAACCTTCAACTGCCACCTTCTAGCTGCCATGACGCTGCTGTGACCACCGGAGATGTATCCCTGATGAGGGCCGACGAACCCGAGACACGCTGAAGAACCGATCGACTGGCTCTTAACCTCACCGGAAGCAACGAAGCTACAACCGCCGCCACCACTCTTTTTCATCTGTTTTCCGATCAGCCGAGACCGTGAAGTGGTTACATTCGTCTATGCGAGTCGTGAGTGGAAAAGAGCTCACGGTAAGGTCCGGTGCCGCCACCTACACCTTCTTCTTCATCCTTTCTGCGACCAGACATCGTGTACGTCGACGGGAACCGATGGTGGGCGTTGGTCGCCGTGGGGAAAGTATCGCTCTTCAGATCGTGATTTCGAAGTGTGTGCTTGGGTTTTCTCGGTTGGCAATCAAGAGAACCGCCACCACCATGAGGTGGTGGCTGTCATCGCCGCCTTCCTGTTTCTACCGCCGCTGTCGCCGCCTTGAGCCACCAGGCGGGTGGCTGGAGTGTTGTTTGCAGTCTAGGATTATGTGTGTGTTTGTCAAGCCGGAAAGCCTAAGACCACCACTGCCACCACCGTGAGGTGGTGGGTGCCGCCTGTGTGTGTGTGTGATTAGTTTGTTTAGTGTGTTTATTTTGGGATTAGAGTTGCAAAATGTAATCATAAATTGGAATAATAAAAAAGGAACCCTAACCACCACCGTGAGGTGGTGGCTGCCGCCACCGGCCGCCGTGTCGGGTGGCGGTGTGCTTGTCTTGTGAGTTGACTCGATTGGGGATGCTTGAAACCCTAATGGGCCTGGTTAGCCTAATGGGCCTAATGAAGCCAAATGGGCTTAGTGAAAACCCTAATGAGTCTAATGGACTCTAATTGACCCAATAAAGCCCTAAGGGGCTTGATGACATTCTAGTGGGCTTGATAGGCCCAATAAAGCCCTAAATAACCTAAAAGTCCAACAAATTAATAAATGGGCTAATATTTAGGTTGGAAAACCCTAATGCAATCAAAACCCGAATTTTGGGGAAGTTAATCGGGACACATGGGAATTATTTAATAACTTGAGATATTAAATAATAATCATTGGCAAAGATTAATCTAAGCAATATTGGAGTTGATGGATTAAGTCCTTAGTGGATGAAACCCTTAATGGGTTAAGTAGGAAACTTAACCCTCGCCATCATTTTATGAGAAACCCTAGTTTCACTTGGGCTTAATATTGGGCCTTTCTATTGGGCCTTGATGATTGGGTTATTAATGGGCCGTCCAAGATCGAGCAATTGGACTAGAATAATTTAATGGGCCTAGGGTAAGGCCCATGTAAGGGGCTTGGGCTTAATTTGGAAAATTAGGCCATAGATGGGCCATATGTTGCGCCTTGATTCCTAGTTGGACTTTGGGCCTATGGATTGGACCTTGGGCTTGAATAAAGTCAAACTTGGGGTAATGTAGTAATTAAACAAGTATGAATTAATGGATATGTGTTGTGACCCAATTATTAATTGGGTGTTATTTTGGTGTTGACAGTTTGGGAATCTGTCATCCAGCAGCTGGGGTTGAAGTCTGCGGGACTACAGCAGTGTGGGATTGTGTCTACGAGACTTCAGCAGTGTGGGGTGAGTTACCTTCCAGTAGGGGTGGGTCTAAGGCCACAATGCCGGCCCACCAATAGGGGTAGTTGGTAGATAATTGTCTTTGTGATAATTATCTTGGTATGCTTATGTGACATGCTTATGAGATATTCTTATGCGATATGCTATGTGTGTTAGTGGTAGTAGCAGGCAATAGTTCTTCCCTGACTCGGTCGTTAGGATCGAAGGGTAGGTCAGTACCCCAGAAATTCCTGACTGTATGATTATATCATGATATTATATGATAGTGGTAGGGGTGAAATAGTCCCCTGTTACCGGTTGAAAGATACCGATGGCGGATACCGGTTGAAAGATACCGATGGTAGATACCGGTTGAAAGATACCGATGGTAGTTACCGGTTAAAAGATACCAAAGGGGTATACAGAACCCATGCAATGCTTATCTGTATGTTTATGATATGTTAGTATGTGCTTAGTATGTTTATGATATGTTAGTATGTGATCAGTATGCTTATGATATGTTAGTATGTGATCAGCATGTTTATGATGTTAGTACGTGATCATTATGTTTATGACATATTATTATGTGATAGTGGTAAGAGTGAAATAGTCCACGGTTACCGGTTGAAAGATACCGATGGCAGTTACTGGTTGAGAGATACCGATGGTGTTATGTGGTATGTGGTATGATAGGGGAACTCACTAAGCTTTGTGCTTATGGTTTACAGTTTTGGTTTCGGGTACTGTGTTTCAAAGGAAAGAGTCGGCTTGGTCACAGCGCATCACACTATGTTTTCCGCACACAAGATCCTTGGGACTATTCTCTGATATGGTTTCATAATAATATATTTTAATTATTCACACTTTGGTTTTGTGTAATAACCTAATTAAAAATGAAATTTTTGGCCTTGAATTTTGGGATGTTACAAGTTGGTATCAGAGCCTTGGTTTGAGGGATTCGGGCACACTCCCGGGTGTGTCTGAACTCAAAATAAGGACTTGGTATGAAATTTTTCAAAAATAAAAATCATTTTATAAAAAGAAGTTTTAAAAGGGAAGAGAACTTTGAAAAGAACAAGGTGTGTGATGCATGCAATCAGCCGAGCTCAAGTAAGTTTTCCCCAAGATACCCATACATGTTATGATATGATATGATTACGAGAATTGCATGCTAGATTAGGGCTAAGGATCTAGGAGGATTCCTTATATGCCTACTGTATGTGCTTGTAGACTTGCTTGCTAGTGCTGATAAGTCAGTGATAGGATAGCCTATTTAGGTTATGCCTGATTGTGTTGGGTCAAAATATGGTTTATACTTTGCTTTTCTGGGCAATTATATTTTTATGTAATATTTTATGAGCTTACAGTCTAGTTTACGGCCAGGTGGGGTTTACGGTTGAGTTTACGGTCGTAAACAGGTTTACGGCCATAAACCCATTTACGGCCCATGTCCACCAAGCCCATGTTCCCCTTGTATAAATATAGCTGTTAGGGTGTGAGGAACGGATTGATGAAACACAAGGAGTGTACGGCCAAGAGAGAAACTGGAGAGAAGTTTTGTGTGTGTGAATCTTTTGTATCCAAAACTTCATTCTAATCAATTCAAACAAGATTCATATTATTCTTCTTCTCCTTCTCTTCTATTTGATCTGACATCATCCGTTTGATTGGGATTCCGCACCATCAAATGGATCTGATTGATACACAGGCAAATTAGGGACTTACAATTGGTATCAGAGCTTGGTTGTATCAGTCAGATTTGGAGCATAATTTGATCTTATTTTCAAAATATTCTTGCGTTTTTGGATAGATCTCTGAAAAATAAGGGGGGGGGTTGTTCTTCGTGTTTTTCATAAAAAAGGGTTTTTGATCGAGTTTTGGAGCTTCAAAGTCGAAAAATTGGTGTTTTTGGTCGAAATCTGCGAGGGTGTAGCGAGTTTGCGGCTGGCGGCTAGGGTTTTGGAGTTCACGGCCCGAGGTTCACGGTCCGGAGTTTGCGGCCCGAGGTTCATGGTCCGGAGTTTGCTGCCCGAAGTTCACGGTCCGAGCTTACGGCCTCGGAGTTTACGACCGGCTTCGGTTTGCGGTCCTCGGTGGTTTACGGCCTCGTCCTCGTATAGCTTCTCGCCTCGCATCAAAATAAGATGCGCTTTAGAGGTGCTGGGGATCGAACCCGTGACCTCCAGCTCACAAACATAGCGCCTTACCATCTCAGCTAGCAAGCTCTTTGTGTCATTCCTCCGAATTTTAAAACATAACCCGTCTTTCTCGCAGCAAGTTTTGCTATTTTGACACTTTTAACCCAATATTCAATTCCTTTTAATTTTAAATTCCTTTTTCATCCAAAATAAAAAAAAAACTTAAATTAATAATAATAATAATAATATAATAAAAGATAATAAAAAAAATTATTTTTTGACTTTTATTTTTTGACTTTTTATTTTAAAATTTTGACTGACTTTCAGGTTTGACCTTTGATTTTAAACTTTGACTTTCTCGTTTGACTTTTAAATTTTCAAACTTAGCTTTTCAGTTTGACTTTTAAGTTTGATTTTTTCAAGTTTGACTTTTTAAATTTGACTTTTAAGGTTGACTTTTGAGAAAAAGGGCATTTTTAAATTTGACGTTTAAGTTTTATCTTAGCTTCTAGTTGTGCTTTTTAATTGATTTAAAGGTCTACGAGGGAGTTGAAAACATGAAAGAGAGTCATTAGGATATGTTAAGACAAAATTTCAATATTTTCAATTATATTCCTGGAGAAACCCTCGAAACTCAGTTGCAGCGATTTACTACACTTACTACTGAGATGAATATAATTGGGATCTTCTTGTCTCAGTTTGAGATAAACAAAAAGCTGCTAAATTCACTTCCGAAATCGTGGGATGTGAATGTGGCTATCATCAAGAATACAAAAGATCTCAATCATCTTAGTATTGCCGATGTAATTGAAGAACTTGATGGTTTGAAGTGTAGAAAAACAATGAGTTCTGAAAACATTCCGGTCACTGAAGTTACATGTACTCTAGTTTGTGAAACTACGATTAAATTTCTTTGGGAACAAATTGATTTATTAAAAAGAGAAGTTGAGGACCTGAGATATGAAGGATATCAACTCAGGAAAGGACAGAAATCCCTGAAGGCTGAATTAGAAGCAAAAACCAAAGACTTTAGGAAGCTTCAGGAAGAGTATAGCAACAAGTGTGAAAATTATGACTATGTTAAGAGACAACTTGCTGCTGTAACTGAAGAGCTTGACACATTGAAAATTAAGTGTGGAAAAACAGATGTCAGTTTCAAAAATTATACTGCGTCAAGTCAGACAGTCGAGTCCTTATTTGAAACCCAATTAAAATTTAAAGATAATCAAAACAAGGGTCTAGGGTATGATAGTGTTCCTCCACCTTTCAATCATAACTACACATCCATCCCTATGACACAGGAAGAAATTGCCAGGGAGGCACATCTTCAAGGCAAACGAGTTGTATTTATGTCGGGAGGAGTTATTAATATTGAAAACACTAATGTTTTTACTTCATGTGTAGGTAAAGTAGCAGAAGATGAGAACAAGGAGAGCACTACCGAACAAACCAATGACACCTTGAACTCATAATCTGTTGCTTCGAATTCTGTTACACCTAACAAACCTACCGTTGAGAAATACAGGCCTCCAATGCCAGCACAACAGAGTTCTTGTTGCAAGTGTGCATGTGGTATCAACAAGAAACGAGGTAAGGACACGCCACCAGGGGCAGGAAGAAACAACTTCACAGTGAAGAAAATGACTTGTTTTCACTGTAGAACACCTGGACACATTGCCAGAAATTTTCCTAATCGCCCATACGTTCCCTACTATGTACAAGGCTGGCAAAACGCGCCAAGAGGGAGATTTTTCAAAAGAAACCCCTCAAGGTCATGTTCAGACAATGCCGACTGGAATGCCATGAAGGACAAGAATTCAACTCCCAAGGCCAAGCATCCAACTCCCAAGGCCAAGCATCAAAATCCCAAGGGCAGGAAGGGAATGTCGGCCCAGAAGTCTAGTTCAAGAGGTGCTCCTGTGAAGCCAAGACCGGTTAGGTCAAAGTCATCTAGGCGGACGGCTTCAAGTTCGAAATCAAGTCCTGAGGCATCCATCGGATCGAACAAGAAATGGGTTAAACCCGAATATAGATGGGTACCAAAGGTGAAAACTCCCAAATCTTCTAATGACTCTAACAGTTCATCGTCTTCTGTTTGTGATAAGCAGGATATGTCATAGGAGAGATTATCGTGCGTTGATGACAAAGGCCAACCCAGTTTCAAAATGGACTAGGTTCCAAAGACCAACTTATCCTGCTCTGTGTCGGAGCAGCTATGGAGGCACATCATCAGACTTCGGTTTGTTGGTAATGGCTGTTCCAGGCACATGATAGGAGGCATCTCTCAACTGTACAACACTCAGAACATTATTTGAGAGTATGTGTCCTTTGCGGGAAGGGAAGAAAGGAAGGGATCACTCATGGAGTTAGTGCTTAACGATGTGAAGAATTTTTGGATTTGTTCTGAGATTACGCGCGCTGTTCTCAGACCTTCTGAATGCAGATTCAATCGGTGACTTACGGTTTGAATTTTCTTCTCTATATTCTTGAGTTTTTCTTAAGCTGATTCGCTTTAAAGACTAATTTTTGTTTTAGGATAGTTTAAACTTGCGCATTTACTTTCGTTTCTCTCATATGAAAAAATTTATGGGGAGAAATAAAAACAAAACAAAAATTAGAAAATTTTAAAAAATCCAAAAACATTACAAAATCAGAAAATCAAAAAGAAAAAAATATGGTGTTAATGAAATGTGCTTGAGGGATATGTTTTGGGGAGTGATATAATCATGTGATAACAGGCAATCTGAATCTGTGTAAGGGACTGAATTTGAATTGTCTAGGCTGTGTGTTCGATGCGCTGGTAGGCACGAGAAATTAAAATGGACTTGACTAGGCATAGATGAACTTAAGGAATCTAGAGACTTGAAAAATCTTGACCTAGTTAGATCCGTTTAGCCTGACAATACGACGCTCGGATAGGTTGAGCAGGGAGATATACATGAGAATCTACCGGTCACACTAATGAACCTGTATCTGGAACTGTGGATTCACTTTTCTTCGATGTGGGGATTATGTCCTTAATTTCAGTTGGATGGGGTAACTGGGGAATTCCGATAAATTAGGTATGTAGAAGGTTATTTTCTTTCTTTCTGTCTGTTAGTCATATGTTGCCTCCTCTGCATGATCGAGAGATCCGACCTGGACTGTAACATATGCAACTCTATCTCTCTGCATCTTCCATCTATGCAATTCTTTCTATCTGTTAGCCATATACTGTCTCCTTTGTGTGACTCATAATCCGACCTGGTACACAGTATATGCACCATTCTCTTCTCAATCGCTCTAAAAACCTCAGTTAGTCATATGTTTCATCCTTTGCGTGATTGGAAGAGATCCGACCTGGATGTACATCATATGCATTCTAAATCTATCTTCTCTCTTAATAATTGTCTGCTCACCCGGTGTAAGGAGTATTCTGGAAGTCCTTGATGGCTGGAGCATGCCTGGAAGCGGGAAACACGTTCTAGTACAATTAAAATTGAACACATACAGTTTGTCTGTAGATCTCGTTGCTCAATTTAGGTAGACAACAATATCTTTGGTCGTCGTCAGCTGAATGGTCCTTAAGAAATATTATCTAAGAATGTAAGATCACATTGTCTTGTCAATTATAGTATGTCCTAATTTTTTCACAATCTCTCGTGTTTAAGTGGACCACAATACCAGCGATTGACCAGATCTATTCATGAACGGAGAGGTACTGATAAACGGATAAAGGCTGTCTAAAAACTTTGATCCAAAATCACTCTTAAAGTTAGCTATTATTTTTGTTTTTGTTAAGTTTGTTCATAGTGTTCTTCTAATTTAAATTTAAGGGGGGAGAATTAAAAACACAAACAAAAATAAAAAAATAAAAATAAATAAAAAATAAAAAATAAAAATTCAAAAATAGTGTTGTTTTTGTTTTGTTTTTGTTTTAATTTGTGTGCTAAGTTTTCTTTTAGTTTTGTTTTGTCTTGAAAAGTGATTTCAGGTATAGATAAGACTCATAGAGTTTGTGTCGAAGATTTCTGAGCCAAGGCTTCGTCTGTGAGCATTGAAGAATTCTCATTCGAAGGAGCAAGAAATGAAGATTATTCTTTCAACATTCAATCCTTCAACCCCAGAAACAAGGTGAAGCAGAAATTAAAGATTATGTGACGAATTGCATTGAAGCTTCCTCAATCAGTCTGCTGCTATCTATGAACCTGCTGAAGTGATCTAGAAGATTTGTTCTCTCTGATCTTCTCTCTGAAGATTCTCAAGCTGAAAGCTCTATCTTTCAAGAATCAGTATGTCAAGCCTCCTCACCCAATGGGCGTTCAATGTCAAATTCTGAAGAAAAGCCCAACTGCTCAAGATGAATTCATTTATTGAAGATTCATCAAGTTCATCTTGAAGCTGTGAAGTCATCGAAGATAAACGCTGAAGCCAAGCTCCCATTGAAGATTGACAAGAAAAGCCAGCTGCTTTTTAGGGGGAGCTTGTTGGGTTAAATAAGAAAAGAAAGCTATAAACCAAGGGGGAGATTGTTGGGTCAAAATATGGTTTATACTTTGCTTTTCTGGGCAATTATATTTTTATGTAATATTTTATGAGCTTATAGTCTAGTTTACGGCCAGGTGGGGTTTACGGTTGAGTTTACGGCCGTAAAACCATTTACGGCCCATGTCCACCAAGCCTACGTTCCCCTTGTATAAATATAGGTGTTAGGGTGTGAGGAACGGATTGATGAACAAAAGAGAGTGTACGGTAGAGAGAAGAACAAGTGTGTGTTATGTGTGAATCTTGTAAGGGAACTTCATTCTAATCAATTCAAACAAGATTCATATGATTCTTCTTCTCCTTCTCTTCTATTTGATCTGACATCATCCGTTTGATTGGGATTCCGCAGCATCAAACGGATCTGGTTGATACACAGGCAAATTAAGGACTTACAGATTGTATGAATCTTTGAATTGCATGTACAGACTCCTGAGTAAAGGATAGAATGGTTTGATTGGAATATGATGGTTAGATTTTCCATTGTCTGAATGCTGCTTGCTCTGTGCTTTGTGGGACTCTTAGTAATATGAGCTAGCTATATTCATGAAATAGCTAGTTGACATTACAGGGAATCTTTCAGCAGCTGAGGACCGGGTGAGTTTGGGAACCTAGGACAGCCTAGGAGATGTTTCAGTGGGTTAATAGTGAGGTTCAGTGAGACTTGGGTGTACTAGTTTGGGGAAGTGCATGAATTGGAGGATTCAAAAGCATTGCTGAGGAAAGTATGGATAGGTATGGAAGGTAGTATTAGGCCCGTATTACTGAAAGCATAGGATCCATACTCGAATCGATGAGAGTTTTGAAGAATCTGAGAAGCTTCAGCAAAGAGTTAGTGACCCGGTTTGGGGGCATAGGATGTTTCAGTTGTTGCAGCTTATCCATTGGCAAGTGAGTTGGTGAGCGTGACAGGATGTTAGTCCCTGAAGGATATGAATTCCAAGAGGTTTCAGATGCGAGATCGATTTAGAGCCCTAAGAAGAGAGGGTCGTTCTAGTTGTGTATAGTAGAGGGTCCCGGGAAGAGACCCATGACTTATGATCGTCGGGTGAAAGGCCAGCAGGTCTGAAGTCAGTGCAACCCGTACGAGAAAGTGCATGAGGGATTTTGTCACTCCAAGGGTTTAGGCTGCTATAGGTGTGGTAGGGTTGATCATGACAGTTGAGGTTGATCAGTATTCCTCCAGATATTGCGGGTATGTCATCTTCTTCTGCTGCTAGATGGATGTTGGGAATGCGTATCGCTTTGGAATTGTGAGCGAGTTGGATAAGTCAAATTTCAGGTCGGTTTTATGTTGGTGTCTGGGTTATCAAGGATCCTATATGCCACCCTGCATGCCGAGAGGCCCTTGATGAACCCACAGAGGGATGTACCTTACGGAGTGGGTTCCGTATGTACCGTTATCATTCCGGATCTTTGTCGAGATCTGTGCAAGAGTATTGTTTGGAAGACCTTCGGTCAAGGTTGGAGTGATAGTTCTCCAGTGAAGTCAGCATTCAGGGGTTCTATCATTATTCAGTTGTGGTCAACAATTGTCTAGGGATGAACTTTGGAGTTCAAGGCACTACCGTTTCTAGGACAAAACTGGTAACCTGAAGAGGGTAGTGTCAGTTACGGGTGTTAGATTTATAAGTGGTTGGTCATCGGATGTTCAAGAGAATGGTATTTTCACATAGAAGATGGATTGAGGTGTCAGACTGGACCAGATTTCAAGAGTACTCTTCAAGATTTCAGAGGATGGGTAATCTTAAGGTTTGACCGGTAATTGATCATCAGCATTGGTAAGCTCAGATTATCATCAATGGATTATTGGAAAGAAAGAAGGACTAGGGATCCTTCAATTTCCACGTGCCATGAAGAGTTAGTCGAATCTAAGTGGGGGAGAGACTTTTTTAAAGTTCTCCAAATGCACGTTCTGGTTGCGCGAGGTGCAATCTCTTGGGCACCTTGTCAACCAGAAGGGTATTCTAGTCAATCCGGCCAAGATAGAGGCCATGATGCAGTAGGAGATTCCGAGGTCTCCATCTGATATTTGGTGTTCCCTAGGTCTAGCAGGTTATTACCAGAGATTTATACAGGACTTGTCTGAGATTGCGGTTCCTTTGGACCGAATGACCAAGAAATCGGTGGCCCTTCGCTAAGGGCCTGAGTAGTAGGCAGCCTTCGAGACTCTCAGACAGCGGTTGTGCAAGGCACCGATTCTCACCCTGCCAGAGGGTGTAGATGATTTTGTGGTTTACTGTGATGCTTTGATCACGTGCATGGGTACGATACTGATACAGTGGGGTCACGTGATAGCAGGTTTCGGGAACTAGGTTAGAGTCCCGATTAGGACTCAAGTTCAGTGGTGTGTTAGGTCGAGTGTGTGTCCGACCCGGTTTGGAAAGTGTTGTAAGACTACGGGGGTAGCCGTAGCATTCACTAGTGGTCAGTTAGTACGAAAAGTGTTGTAAGACTACGAGGGTAGCCGTAGCATTCACTAGTGGTCAGTTAGCATGGAAAGTGTGGTAAGACTGCGGGGGGTATCCGTAGCATTCACTAGTGGTCAGTTAGCATGGGAAGTGTTATAAGACTGCGGGGGTAGCCGTACCAATCACTAGCGGTCAAATAGTGATAGAGTGTCATGAGACTGAAGGTGTAGCCGTAGCATTCACTAGGATGGTAGATGGCATGAGCATGTTGTTGGAATGCAAAAGGAATAGTAGTACCCATGTAACACCGTGAATTTCAAAATAATTTTTCACAAATTATAAAAACATTTCTCATTTAATTTTCATAAAACATTAAGTTTAAAATCCCAATTCACATCATATATATATATATATATATATATATATATATATATATATATATATATATATATATATATATAAAATCCCATGCGTGTGTACAGATCAAGCCGGTGCCTTCCCACGGTCATCGCTAGTACCTGAAACAACAACACTAATACTGTAAGCACAAAGCTTAGTGAGTTCCCCAAAATACCACACATAACACATATTAGCCACTCGAGGCTATAACTCTATGGGTCCGTGCACCCAAACTCTGTGAACCCTCGGGTTCTAACTCTGTGAACCTTCCGGTTCCAACTCTATAAACATGCACAGCATAAATCACATAGAAATAATGCAGTACAACACATCACATACATATAGCATACAAATACTCTGTCACATAACTCTGATTACCTACTCAAGGTAAAGTATAGTGAGAAGACTCACCTTGTGTATCTCGATAACTCGCGAATCCTGGAAATCACTCGTGCTCGATCCTCCGAGCTATAATCCTCTTATAACATCATATGTCTCTAATTAACACTTTTACCACTAAGGTTGACTACCCCTATCAAGTCAACACTGGTCAACGGTCAACGGTCAACTTTGATCGGACTCGGGGAGTGCACTAGGGCGACTCGGCGAGTCTAAGCGTTTTCACCAACTCTCTAGGATTCCCTTTTTGACACGTCGAGTACTCCCCTGACTCGACGAGTTCCACCTGGCATGAATCGCGGGGCTACCACGACTCAACTCGTCGAGTCTCAAGAACAACTCGGCGAGTTCCAGTTCGACTCAGACCACCTGTCAACCCTCTCTAACTCTCCCTGACTCACTGAGTTAACCCATAACTCGGCAGGACCACTCGCTGAGTGGTTAAGGGCAATCTTCATGCTACTCGCCGAGTTTGTTCTTCGGACTCGGCGAGTCCATGCCATGCATCAACTCAAACTTGCTTCTGAGGTCAGATCCGCTCCAACAACTCATAGATCTGGCCCTCCTAAGCTCATTCATCACGTAAAGTTCATATCTTGGTGCTCATAACACACCCCATGACTCATAAATGGTGTTTTGACCTCAAGCACAAAGACTCCAATCCAAAACCTCCATGGATTCATAAAAAGCTTGGACAAAGGGACACTCTGGACCTCCAAGGGTCCAGATCCAGAACCTAACTCACTTAAGGGACCAAGGAAGCACTAGATCTAGCCACAAAAGGGCTCAATAAGCCCTAAATCAACATAAACATCAACATAACAGAGAATGGCTCGAAGATAGTACCTCAAATGTGATGTTCTGGACCTCAAATCTTCAGGAAGTGGCTCCTCTTGTTTCCCCTTGGCTGTTGCTTCCTTTCCCTTGCTAGTTAACACCTCCAAGGTCAATAATGGCTCCTTGATTTACTTCAAACACTCAAGCTCGCTAGGGTTTCACTCAGGGGACTGGTGAGCACAAATGACGACCTTAAGGCCCTTTAAATAGGTCCCAAACCCGAGAAATTAGGGTTTCATTAAACAGCACGGACTCGCCGAGTCCATTCCTTGGACTTGCCGAGTCCAGGCGCGAACCCGCGTCCAGAACCGCGATCCTACTCGGCGAGTTTGAGCTCCAACTCGCCGAGTCCCCTCACAAAACACCAAAAATATATGCATAAAAGATACTTGGAAATACGGGCTGTTATAACTCTCCCCCACTAGAACTAGACTTTGCCCTCGAAGTCTCGCTCTGAAAATAGCTCCGGATGCTGCTCACGCATCTCACGCTCCGGCTCCCAGGTCATCTCTGATCCCTTTCGATGTTGCCACTGAACCAACACTAGGGGTACCTCCTTGTTCCTCAGAACCTTGATTTTCCGATCTCTGATGGCCACTGGTCTCTCGGCATAATTCAGGCTCGCATCCACCTGTATATCCTCTAATGAAACCACTGCCGACTCATCGGCTATACACTTCCTCAGCTGCGACACATGAAAAATGTCATGAATCTGCCCCAACTCTGCTGGCAAATCCAAACGATAGGCTACCCGGCCTACCCTCGCGATCACACGGAAAGGACCAATATATCGGGGCCCCAACTTGCCCCTCTTCCTGAATCGAATCACTCCTTTCCAAGGAGAGACCTTCAGGAGAACAAAATCGCCGACCTGAAACTCAAGCTTGGACCGGCGCCTGTCTGCATAACTCTTCTGTCGGCTCTGAGCGGTCAACAACCTCTGTCTGACCTGCTGAATCTGCTCTGTCGTCTGAAGTACGATCTTTGTACTGCCCATCACCCTCTGCCCAACCTCTCCCCAACAAATGGGGGTCCGACACCTCCTCCTATACAACAGCTCAAAAGGCGGCATACCAATGCTTGAATGATGGCTGTTGTTGTAGGAAAACTCTACCAAGGGTAAATACGCATCCTAGCTACCCCCGAAATCCAACACACATTCTCGGAGCATGTCCTCAAGCGTCTGAATCGTCCGCTCACTCTGACCGTCTGTCTGGGGATGATATGCGGTACTAAAATGCAGTCTATTACCCAACTCCTCATGAAACTTCTTCCAGAATCTGGAAGTGAAGCGCACATCACGGTCTGAAACAATCGAGATCGGCACCCCATGTCGAGATACCACTTCCGTCACATACACCTCCGCCAATTTCTCTGCTGAAGAACGCTCACTGATGACAAGGAAGTGAGTGCTCTTCGTCAACCTGAATCACCCAAATTGCATCAACTACTCTGGCGGTCCTCGACAATTTGGTGATGAAATCCATAGTGATCTGTTCCGACTTCCACTCGGGAACCTCCAATGGCTGCAACTTGCCATGCGGCCTCTGGTGCTCGGCCTTAACCCTACGGCAGGTCAAGCACCTCTCAACAAACCACGCAACATCCCTCTTCATACAGGGCCACCAATACTCCTTTCTCAAATCCAAATACATCTTAGTGGCCCCCGGATGGATCGAAAATTTCAACCGATGAGCCTCCTCCATCAAAATGGTACGCGTTCCTCCCACAAACGGCACCCAAATACGCCCCTGAAAAGTCATAAGCCCCCGACCATCGGTAACAAACTCTGAAACCAAACCAACAACCCGTTCCCTCTTCTGCATCTTAGGTTGCACAGCCTCGGCCTGTGCCCCACGAATGGCGTCCAATACCGGAGCTATCACAGTCAATCTCAAACATACATCCCGCAGTGGAGTGCTCTCCGCCCTGCGGCTCAACGCATCAACTACCACATTAGCTTTGCCTGGGTGGTACAGGATCTCACAATCATAATCCTTGACCACATCCAACCACCTTCTCTGGCGCATATTTAGGTTGGGTTGATCCATCAAGTACCTCAAACTCTTATGGTCCGTGTATATCGTACACCGAACCCCATACAAGTAGTGACACCAAATCTTGAGGGCGAACACCACTGCCCCCAACTCTAGATCATGGGTGGGATATCTCGTCTCATGAGGCTTCAGCTGCCTCGATGCATATGCTATCACATGCCCTCTCTGCATCAGCACCGCTCCCAGCCCCACAATCGATGCATCACAATATACCACAAAGTCCTCCATCCTTTCCGGGAGAGCTAACACCGGGGCTTCGCACAACCTTTAGCGAAGTGTCTCAAAGGAGGCCTGCTGCTCGGGGCCCCATGAGAAAGCAACACCCTTCCGGGTCAATCTGCTGAGTGGCACTGCGATCTTAGAGAAATCCATGATAAACCTCCGATAATACCCTGCCAATCCTAGGAAACTCCTGATCTCGGAGGGTGACTTCGGCACCTCCCAACTCATCACCGCTCAACCTTGGCCAGATCGACCAATATCCCTTCCTGGTTAACGAGATGTCCTAAGAACTGGACCTCCCACAACCAGAAATCACACTTGGAGAATTTGGCATAAAGCCTCTCCGATCACAGAACTCCGAGAACCTCTCTCAAATGCTCCTCATGCTGCTCTCTAGATCTCGAATATACCAGAATATCATCGATAAATACAATCACCGACCGATCCAGCATCGGCCTACACACTCGGTTCATGAGATCAATGAATACTGTCGGGGCATTGGTGAGCCCGAAAGGCCTCACCACAAACTCGTAATGCCCATAACGCGTCCTAAACGTTGTCTTTTGGACGTCCTCATCCCACACCCTCACCTGATGATATCTAGACCTCCAATCGATCTTGGAGAACCAAGACGCTCCTGCAACTGATCGAACAAATCTTCGATCCTCGGCAACGGGTAACGGTTCTTGACCGTCAGCTTGTTCAACTCCCGGTAATCAATGCACATCCGGTGTGAACCATCCTTCTTCTTGACGAACAGGATAGGCGCTCCCCACGGCGAGCTGCTCCGCCGAATAAACCCCTTCCCCAGCAGCTCCTGAAGCTATGAGGATAACTCTTGCATCTCTGGAGGTGCAAGGCGATAAGGCACCTTAGCGATAGGCGCGGCCCCCGGAACCAAATCGATACTAAACTCAACTTGCCTCACAGGAGGCACTCCCGGCAACTCCTCGGGAAATACATCTGGGAACTCATGCACCACCGGAACCTTCTCAACTGAACTCGGCCTCTCGGAAACCACCCGCGTATCCATCACATACGCCACAAAACCCTTACAGCCTTGCTGTAGACACTGCCTTGCCCTAGCGGCCGAACAAAACGCTGATCTTGAACGTGTACCCTCGCCGTACACCGAAAGAACTCCCCCACTAGGGTCTCGTATGGTCACCAGCTGACGCTCGCAGTCGATAACTGCACCAAATCTGCTCAACCAGTCTATGCCCACAATGACACAGACATCACCCATCGTAATAGGAACCAGATCAATCGGGAACTCAACACCGAAAATCTCGACTACGCAACCTCGTAGAACCTTCGTGGCATATATCACCCTCTCATCAGATATGGAAACTCTCAGAGGCCGACTCAACGCCTCACGACTAATACTGATATGCTGACAAAAAGCCAAAGATACAAAAGACCGACTCGCACCCGAGTCAAATAACACCAAGGCAGGTACATAATTCACAAGAAAAGTACCTACGCATAACATAACATAAGCATAATATCTCAACATCAACATAAATACATGAAAGAATACATACTAGCCACGACATCGGGCGCTGCGCAGACCTCCTCCGCGGTCAGCTGAAAATCTCTCCCTCGTGCCCTCGGCGCCTCGGCCTTCACTGGCCGACTCTCTGTAGCTCTGATGGCGGCAGGGGCGGATCCCTGAGGTGCTCCCTGAGCTGATCCCCGCAACTGCGGACACTCCGCCTTCCAGTGTCTGGTCTGGTTGCAGTGAAAACACACCGCAAACCCCTTGGGGCAGTCCTTGGCCATATGCCCCTCCTTGCCACACTTGTAGCAAGATCCCGCTCTGTAGACTCCATCATGATCCTTGCCACACTTCCCACAAGTGCGGCCCTTCTGGCTCCGTGGTTTGGGATCAGCGGGCTTCGCCCGCTTGGCTGCCGGCTGAGAATGTGCCGGTCACCGATCCCTCCCCTGAGACTCCGCCTCCTCCCTGGCCTGAGTCTCTAGCTCAATCTCCCTCTTCCGGGCATTTGCCTGAAGCTCAGCAAATGTCCGGTACGAGGAGTTCGCCGCGAACTCCCAAATATCTCGCCTCAGAATACTCAAATATCGGCTCATACATGTCGGCTCAGTGGACACGTGCTCAGGGCAGAACATCGCCCTCTCATGGAACATCCTAGTGATCGCTGTAACTGACTCAGTACCCTGCTTGAGGGTCAGAAACTCCTGGGCCAAACACTCCCTCTCCACCTGGGGAACGTACTCATCTCGGAACATGGCAGTGAACCTCTCCCAGGTCACTGCCGCAAGCTCAGCAGACGTAAAATGCGCCGTTACAAACTTCCACCAGTCCTTCGCTCCCAAGCGCAGCTGGTTCAGCGCGAACCGAACCTTCAAATGCTCAAGAGATGAGCAAGTGAAGAAACACCCCTCTATATCATAAATCCACCTCATACTTGCCACCAGATCCTAGGTCCCATCAAACTCTGGTGGTTTTGTGTTGCTGAACTCCCGGAACAGCAACGCATCACCACCTTGCGGCCTCGCGGCAGCAATAGCTGCGGTAGCCGCTGCAACAGCAGCCTCAGAAAGAGCGGCATAACGCTCGTCAAAGGTCTCAATCAGCATGGTCTTAATAGACCCAAACATCTCCGGTATCTCTGCCCTGATAGCCGCAGCCACCTCCTCATGGATGATCCGGCGGATCTCCTCATCACTGGTACCACTGCTCTCAGGCATCAAACGTGTCCTCACCATGATCTACCTCTGAAATACAACATACGATAAATTAGAACCCATTCGAGCATACTCACACTCGTCAACTCTTTCCTCCTTGATTCTTGGTATTCCAAAGATTCTTACTTGGGCTGTACACCGCTCCGGTGCTTTCAGTAGTACGGGCCCAATACTACTGTCCGCACCGTATCAGAATACACCCCAAGTCCTCCTCTTCGGATCCCAAATTCCAAGTACTCTATCATGCATAGACCACTCTCTAATAGATCTCTCATAAGCCCCTCGCTTCTACCTACTCACTCTCTAGCATCTCATAGCAGCTCACCTCTTCCTAGGCTAAGCCATCGCAAATCAGGCCACTCTAGTCCTAACAGGAATACCTAGCCTACTCTAGCATGCGAATACATCATATCAACATCAATATCACATAACATAAAGGTATTTTGGGAAATCACCGTTCGGGGGCGGACTGATCGTACACACAACTCTACTCTGCGTTTTTCAAAAATCTTTTACTCTTTTTGAAAATAATTCTCAAATCCTCAGTTTGAGTTCAAATACGCCCGAAGGTGTACTCGAATCCCTCAAACCAAGGCTATGATACCAACTTGTAACACCGTGAATTTCAAAATAATTTTTCACAAATTATAAAAACATTTCTCATTTAATTTTCATAAAACATTAAGTTTAAAATCCCAATTCACATCATACAAAATCCCAAGATCATATATATATATATATATATATATATATATATATATATATATATATATATATATATATATATCAAAAATCCCATGCGTGTGTACAGATTAAGCCGGGGCCTTCCCACGGTCATCGCTAGTACCTGAAACAACAACACTAATACTGTAAGCACAAAGCTTAGTGAGTTCCCCAAAATACCACACATAACACATATTAGCCACTCGAGGCTATAACTCTATGGGTCTGTGCACCCAAACTCTGTGAACCCTCGGGTTCTAACTCTGTGAACCTTCCGGTTCCAACTCTATAAACATGCACAGCATAAATCACATAGAAATAATGCAGTACAACACATCACATACATATAGCATACAAATACTCTGTCACATAACTCTGATTACCTACTCAAGGTAAAGTATAGTGAGAAGACTCACCTCGTGTATCTCGATAACTCGCGAATCCTGGAAATCACTCGTGCTCGATCCTCCGAGCTATAATCTTCCTATAACATCATATGTCTCTAATTAAAACTTTTACCAATAAGGTTGACTACCCCTATCAAGTCAACACTGGTCAACAGTCAACAGTCAATGGTCAACGGTCAACGGTCAACTTTGACCGGACTCGGCGAGTGCACTAGGGCGACTCGGCGAGTCAAAGCGTTTTCACCAACTCTCTAGGATTCCCTTTTTGACACGTCGAGTACTCCCCTGACTCGACGAGTTCCACCTGGCATGAATCGCGGGGCTACCACGACTCAACTCGTCGAGTCTCAAGAACAACTCGGCGAGTTCCAGTTCGACTCAGACCACCTGTCAACCCTCTCTAACTCTCCCTGACTCACTGAGTTAACCCATAACTCGGCAGGACCACTTGCTGAGTGGTTAAGGGCAATCTTCATGCTACTCACCGAGTTTGTTCTTCGGACTCGGCGAGTCCATGCCATGCATCAACTCAAACTTGCTTCTGAGGTCAGATCCGCTCCAACAACTCATAGATCTTGCCCTCCTAAGCTCATTCATCACGTAAAGTTCATATCTTAGTGCTCATAACACACCCCATGACTCATAAATGGTGTTTTGACCTCAAGCACAAAGACTCCAATCCAAAACCCCCATGGATTCATAAAAAGCTTGGACAAAGGGACACTCTGGACCTCCAAGGGTCCAGATCCAGAACCTAACTCGCTTAAGGGACCAAGGAAGCACTAGATCTAGCCACGAAAGGGCTCAATAAGCCCTAAATCAACATAAACATCAACATAACAAAGAATGGCTCGAAGATAGTACCTCAAATGTGATGTTCTGGACCTCAAATCTTCAGGAAGTGGCTCCTCTTGTTTGCCCTTGGCTATTGCTTCCTTTCCCTTGCTAGTTAACACCTCCAAGGTCAATAATGGCTCCTTGATTTACTCCAAACACTCAAGCTCGCTAGGGTTTCACTCAGCGGACTGGTGAGCACAAATGACGGCCTTAAGGCCCTTTAAATAGGTCCCAAACCCGAGAAATTAGGGTTTCATTAAACAGCACGGACTCGTCGAGTCCAGGCACGAACCCGCGTCCAGAACCGCGATCCTACTCGGCGAGTTTGAGCTCCAACTCGCCGAGTCCCCTCACAAAACACCAAAAATATATGCATAAAAGATACCTGGAAATCCGGGTTGTTACAACCCATCAGGTCGGGTGCAATAGTGAGGGTATGGAAATCCACGGATTGGATTTTGGGATTACCCAATTGAATTAGATCTGGTTGAGCAAATGATACGACAGTCGGAACGTCACTACAGTTATGAGATCAGGGAAGCAATGGATTGCTTAGGTTCATGTATGATATAAGGCTACCGTTGGTCGTAGAGCCATCACTTTTAGCCTTGGGTTTGGTGACATTGGGATTTGACGCATGGACCCAATCATTTAATATTAGAGGCTCAGTGACATGATAACTAGTGGCAACTAGTTCCTGAGAAGGATTTCGTTCAGAAGTCGTGTGAGACGACTATGTGAGAGCCCTTTTAGCTCAGTAACCTGGCTGGAACCCGGTAAATTCAGATGACTGACAAATGAATTGAGACCAGGAAGGTCTCGATAGATTTTGGAAAGCAACTATGTAGCAACATACCGCTTCAGGTAGTTCAGTGTTTAAGCAGTTTCAACATTGGGCAGTGTTAGCATTTGTGTTTCAGGTTACGGGTATGGACGGAACAGGTAGATGATTTGGGGAGTGACAAGTCACTCAAAGTGGGAGTATTTGAGCCTTGGCCAAGCAGTAGTGGTCTGCAAGGATAATTGAATCTGTGACCATGTTTTAGAGTGGGAACCTCAAGCTATCAGAAGTTGAATAGCCTGTTGAGGGATAAACGGATTGGGTTCAACGATAATGATTGTAACACCAAAAGTTTTGAAGGCCAAGAGGAAAGAAAAAAACCCTAATTTCAAGGGGAGACTCGGCGAGTCCAAGGAGGAACTCGACGAGTCCGAGCGGGATCCGGGTCGAGGAGTAAGTGACCGACTCGGCGAGTCGGCCAAGGAGACTCGGCGAGTCTAGTCTGTGCGAGGAAAACCCTAATTCCGGGAGTTGTATCCTATATAAAGGGTGTTATGTCCCTCCCTCAGCCTCTATATCATCCTAGAGAACCTGTAAACCCTAGATCTCGTGTGAGCTTCCATCATTTGAGAGAAATAGCTTTGGAGGAAGGAAATTTTGGAAAGGAACTTGAAGATCAAGAAGGTTGCTTCAAAGGAGAGGTGTATATCCGAGATCTACTTCAGTTTGTGTTCATCTTGGAGGTATTAAGCTGCCATTTTCCCTTCTTTGCATCTAGATCTACTTTTGTTATGAGATTTGGGGCTTTATGGTTGATTGAGACCCAATTCGAGTTAGGGGCTTAGATATGTTGTTGCCACTTCAGATCTAGTGTTGGGATGGTCCAATATGCCATAAAGCATAAGAAGATGAGTAGTTGGTGAAGCCCTTTTGTCCTTAAACCAAACCCTAGTATGTTTTGAACCTAGATCTCTTTAGTTATACGTAAAGTTTGCAACTTTACGTAGGGATTGAGTTTTGGAAGTATGGATCTATGGTTTGGAGTCCCTGCATGACACAAAAGTCCTCTGCATGTTTGGAGATCTGAATGGACTCGACGAGTCCTTTGAGTGGACTCGGCGAGTAGCATGAAGACGAGGAGGAACTCGACGAGTGGGATGAACAGCTCGTTGGGTCAGATGAAGTTAGGCAGGAACTCGGCGAGTTGGATGAACAACTCGGCGAGTCTATTGAAGGTTGTCTTGGACTCAGCGATTCAAGTCGCAAAACCCCAAACCCTACGAGTTGAGACTCGAATCAGTGAGTAGAATGGAGACTCGGTGAGTTGGACAGGTCAGGACTCGGAAATCGGTAGACTCGGCGAGTCATGGACTGACTCAGCAAGTCGAGTCGCAAAGAGAAAGACTATGAACATATGAACTCGGCGAGTAGGGTTGACCAGGAAGGTTGACTTTGACCAAGACTTTGACTTTGACCAGAGTTGACTTAGTTGTCTTTCGGGGGTCAGTTAGACTCAGTGTTGCTTTGACATTGGTAGCTTGGGGAGCGAGTGGAGCAGGAGTTCAGAGAGTTGCCGGGCAGCAGCTAGTGGGTTCATCAGCCAGTGCAGGTGAGTTTCCCTTTGTATGAATGGGTCTATGGCCACAATGTCGGACCATGTAGTTATGAGTAGAAGACCCGGGGGTTAGCCCTAGGCACAGTATGCTAGTATGATATTCAGGACGAGGTCTAATGATAGAGGGCGGGTGCCCAAGGAATGGTTTATGTGATAGTTTATACTTGTTGTCTGTATGATACTTGTATGTGCCTGGTAGGGAGGTGAGTGTGGGCGAGGTCCCGTATCTCACCAATAGCAGAGTGTGTATGGTGTTCCACATCTCAGTAGCAGCAGAGCAGGGGCGAGGCCCAAGTTAGGGAAGGAGTGAGGGTGGGTTGGGACCGTACCTCACTATCAGCAGGAGTATGGACGGGGTTCCATGACTCATCAGTAGCAGGACAAGGGCAGGGCCCAGAGATAGGCGAGGCCTTAGGACAAGATCCGTTAGTATGTGTTTAGATTATGTGATGTGATGTGATATGTTTACGTGCTATTATATGTTAGTGGGCGAGGCCCTGTGACAGGCGAGGCCTAAGTGAAACAGATCTGTATCCGAGCGGGGCTCGAAGCCAGGCGGGGCCTGGAGCGGCGGGGCCGTTGTAGCGGGCGATGCCTGAGGTAGGAGCGATGCCCAGGATAGCGGGCGTGGCCCAGTATGTGCAGTATGTGGTTATGCATGGTATGTGTTAGGGTGGGGAACTCACTAAGCTTCGTGCTTACGGTTTTCAGTTTTGGTTTCAGGTACTTCCGGTAGCGGAGGGAAGAGCTCGGGGTGATCGCATGGCACACACCATAGTTTAGACAGCCTGGGAATGTTACTCTGATAACGAACATGTATTTTGGAAACTAATACTCTGTTTATGTTTTGAAATGATGAATTTGCTTAAAGTAATGTTTTATTAAAAGAAATTTTTAGTCTTGAATTTTGGGACGTTACAAGTTGGTATCAGAGCCTTGGTTTGAGGGATTCGGACATGCTCTCGGGTGTGTCTGAACTCAAACCGAGGAATTGGTATAGAAGTTTTCAAAATAAAAAGACAGTTTTGTAAAAAGAGAGTTTTGGGAAAGAAACCAGTTTTAGAAAAGCAAAAATAATTCAGAAAGAAAAGAACTTTGAAAAGAGAAAAAGGGTGTGGTGCATGCAATCAACGGAGCTCAAGTAAGTACCCCAAAATACCCATACAAGTTTATGTTATGATTATCAGTTGATAGAACAGCATGCTAGATTAGGACTAAGGATCTAGGGATGATGCCTTATGTGCCTATTATATGTGTTTTGAGCTGCATGATAGGTGTTGATTAGACAGTAGTTGGATGGCCTGTTTAGGTTATGCCGGAGTTTATGAGTTTGTGTGGGTCTATGAGTTTGTGTTGCATGCTAGTTCAGTTTCTAGCTATGTGGATATGATTGCTTGAGTATGTTGTGGTTAGATTTTCCCTTGTCTGAATGTTGCTTGCTTTGTGCATTATGGGATTCTGAGTGATGGAAGTTAGCCATTAGGTGGATATGACACGTCACATGTGATCACGGTTGAATAATCTCAGAGTGTTGGATTTGGCCCTATTGCGCAGCTCTCATTTGAGTCTAACCGTTGTAGGGACGAGTCTTTTACTTGAAGGATTATCTGAGCCTTGTCACATGTGATGGTATCTAGGTGATGGCTAATTGGCATTGCGAGGAGGCCTTCAGCAACTGAGGACTGGTTTGAGTTGAGTCAGAGGTTTCCCTAGGGTCAGCCTAGGATGAGGTAGTGCTGGGAGCAGAAGTAGTAGAAAGGGACCTGGTGGAGTCAAGGCAGTTCTTGAGGAAAGTACAGATAGATGTGGAAGGTAGTATGGGCCCGTACTACTGAAAGCAGAGGATCCATACTTGATTCGGGAAGGGCCGAGACAAGACCGGGAACCTGGTAGGGTGTGTTTGGTCTCGCATCAGTGATGAGTATTCTGATAGTGGTTGTGGTATACTTTCAGCATGGTGACGTTGCGAGAAAGACCAGTGGGCGGATCAGGCGCCAGAGAGGGATCAGGCTCGGGTTCAGGGGCCGAGCAGCTCGAGGAGCGAATGAGGGAGTTGATATCCACCGAGGTTATGCGCAGTATTTTGAATCAGACTCCTGTGATCTTTGGCACGGTCAAGGAGGGTATATTGGAGATTTTGGATGAGAGGCTGGGAGCCTTCCGTGATGAGATGATGGCTTTGATGGGAGCGCGTACCTTGACATTTCAGGAGTTCAGGGCTTGCGGAACACCAGATTATCATGGGGCTAGGGACCCCATCGCTAGCAGCAGATGGTTGGCTGATGTTGCCAACACATTCCGTACGAGCCGGTGCCCCGAGGGGGACAAGGTCGGACTCGCTTCCTGTCTTCTGAAGGACAGAGAGAGGGATTGGTGGGAGGAGATTGGTCATGCTTTGGGGGATGATGCCACGTTGGACGCAATGACCTGGAGCGATTTCTCGGCCAGGTTCAGGGCGGAGTTTTCGCCGATTATTGAGGTGCAGCAATTGGCACGAGAGTTTCAGGATTTGACGCAGACCACCGAGACTGTGGCGGAGATCACCGCCAAGTTCCGGGAGAGGGATCTTCTTGTACCGCAGTATGTCACGGATGAGGAGATGAAGAAGGCCCGATACCATGAGATGTTGAGGGATGACATCAGGGAGTTCGTGAGCAGATCCAGCTGTAAGACGCTGGAAGATATGATTTCTCGGGCTAGAGAGAGGGAAATCGATTTGGAGCAGATCCGGAAGAGGAAGCCGGATGAGGTTCAGGTAGCTGCAGGTTCGGGCAAACGGCCCAAGGGATCAGATTCGAGGTCGAGGGATTATCAGGACCGCAGCCGGTGCGGGAAGTGTGGCAGGGCGCACGAGGGCGCGTGCAGGAGTGGTAGCGGTGGTGAGTCTGGCTGTTTCAAGTGCAATCGAACTGGTCATTTCAGCAGGGATTGTACTGTTACCATCACGCAGGGATCAGACTTGTTATGTTTTCACTGCAATCAGCGGGGCCACAAGAAGGCCCAGTTCCCCAGTTTGTTTTCAGCAGGACGGGTGATGGCACCTGCCCTTGCAACTTTAAGGATCATAGACGGCCGTCAGGGCCGTGCAGAGGCGCCTGCGATAGGACGCAGAGCTCTTCAGATGACTACCTTAGAGGCGCGATCAGCACCGGACGTTGCATGTATGCAATTTCCGTTTTCAGTTATTTTATTTGTGCATGATTATCTTGTTATGGTTCTGCATCATTATCGGTATGAGTATTTTATTTTTGGAGCGGTTTATTGTGATCGAGTTATATGCCATCTGCATACCTTGGATATCCGAATGGTAGTGAGGGGATGTGCCCTATTGGAGAAGGTTGCAT
The DNA here is from genome assembly GCF_051521515.1 of Lactuca serriola. Classification (NCBI taxonomy): domain Eukaryota; kingdom Viridiplantae; phylum Streptophyta; class Magnoliopsida; order Asterales; family Asteraceae; genus Lactuca; species Lactuca serriola. The sequence continues at coordinate 620,564 of NC_136409.1, read as the reverse complement.
AGGATGCAATAACTGTAGCATGCTTGGGAGGGACTTGGTATGTCTCGCTAGATCAGAGTTGTATAGTGTTAGAAATGGATTGGTTAGATCCCTAGCTATGGTAAGCTTGGGTTCCTCAGCAGATTGATTATGGAATGGTGGCAAGGTTTTCTTTTGAGTATTGAGCAACAAGGGGTAAGCAGGATCGAAGTGGGGGAGAATCCTTCGAGAAGGAAAAGAAGTGGTTCAACGCTTGATGGATCGAGGATTTCAGGTTTGGGAGTTTGAGAAACTCCCCATCAGCTAGTGCGTGTGATGGTAATGATTTATGTGGTTGGGAATTCAGTTTGTGGATTGCCCGTAGGACTCGAAGGAGTCGGAATGAGGATCTTGAGAGCTAATGGCACATGGGCGCCCTCGTAGTAGCAGTCAGTGGTAGAAAGTGATGTAAGACTACGGGGCAGCCGTAGCATTCACTAGCAGTCAGCAATGGATGGTGATGTAAGACTACGGGTAAGCCGTAGCATTCCTTAGTAGCTTCGTTAGCGGAGTTGGGGCGAGGCCCTTATCTCCTAGTGATCAGATAGGGATCAGGAATGGGTAGTGGATGAGAATGATAGGGAGTTTGCCTGTATAGCCCTAGAGAGGTGAGACCTTGGGGGAGGCCGCTCCAGGATATAGTTGGGTGAGACCCGTGGGCGAGGCCCGTATGAGATTAGCAGTGTAGATGAGACCTGAGAGCAGGGTTGCTCAGTAGTATGGTTGGGTGAGACCCGTGGGCGAGACCCGAGCGAGAGTGATTAGACTAGTAAGACTAGAAGGATAAAGGCGGGTGGGACCCATGGGCGAGGCCCGTGAGTTTTAGCAGCGTAGGTGGGACCTGGTAGGGACCTTAGTGTCAAGCTAGGGGATCGGGGATCCCAGGTTTGTAGTGCCTGAATAGCATAATAGATTGAGCAGTTATAGGTGGTCGAAGTTTCTTCGGAAGTCGCTGGGAGCGACTAGTGGTGGTGTTGGGACTAGCTACCGGTGGGAGCCGGTAATCCAGGCATTGATAGGTTGGTAGGGACCAGGGTGGTCTCAGTTCATCCGGAAGGCAGACAAGGAATAGCAGAATTTTCAGTCAGTAGTACTGCAGGTAAGCAGTGTATGGTGGGATTCAGTTAGTTGAATCGAGGGGTGCATGGCACCAAGTTTTGGCAGGGAAGAGTGTCAGTGGTTACTGACGGTGATGACCCGTACTGGGATTAGCGGGGGTGATGGAGTTGATGAAGGATAGGGCCTTCACAGTGACAGAAGAAATAGTTGGTTATGGAGCTTTGCCTTGGGAAGGCAAGGAATTGTGCAAGGAAAGAAGGGGTGAACCCCTATAGGTTCATTGCAGTACTCGGTGAGTACCAGAATGATTGTCGGTAAGTAAGTTGTGTTTCCAGGATGTTCAGGGTCAGGGTGACCCGAGTCTATTATTCGCAAGGATTTGTGTTAGCCGGAATGACCGAGCGGGAGGCCATCGAAAGTAGGCAGCTGGAGTTGGATTAATTGGTGAGTTATTGGAGGCAGATCGCAGGCGGTGGGCCATAGCAAACTTCGAGGATGAAGTTTAGTTTAAGTGGGTGAGAGTTGTAACACCCAAAGTTTTGAAGGCCAAGAAAGGAAAGAAAAAAACCCTAATTTCAAGGGGAGACTCGGCGAGTCCAAGGAGGAACTCGACGAGTCCGAGCGGGATCTGGGTCGAGGAGTAAGTGACCGACTCGGCGAGTCGGCCAAGGAGACTCGGCGAGTCTGGTCTGTGCGAGGAAAACCCTAATTTCGGGAGTTGTATCCTATATAAAGGGTGTTATGTCCCTCCTTCAGCCTCCATATCATCCTATAGAACCTGTAAACCCTAGATCTCGTGTGAGCTTCCATCATTTGAGAGAAATAGCTTTGGAGGAAGGAAATTTTGGAAAGGAACTTGAAGATCAAGAGGGTTGCTTCAAAGGAGAGGTGTATATTCGAGATCTACTTCAGTTTGTGTTCATCTTGGAGGTATTAAGCTGCCATTTTCCCTTCTTTGCATCTAGATCTATTTTTGTTATGAGATTTGGGGCTTTATGGTTGATTGAGACCCAATTCGAGTTAGGGGCTTAGATATGTTGTTGCCACTTCAGATATAGTGTTGGGATGGTCCAGTATGTCATAAAGCATCAGAAGATGAGTAGTTGGTGAAGCCCTTTTGTCCTTAAACCAAACCCTAGTATGTTTTGAACCTAGATCTCTTTAGTTATACGTAAAGTTTGCAACTTTACGTAGGGATTGAGTTTTGGAAGTATGGATCTATGGTTTGGAGTCCCTGCGTGACACAAAAGTCCTCTGCATGTTTGGAGATCTGAATGGACTCGGTGAGTCCTTTGAGTGGACTCGGCGAGTAGCATGAAGACGAGGAGGAACTCGACAAGTGGGATGAATAACTCGTCGAGTCAGATAAAGTTGGGCAGGAACTCGGCGAGTTGGATGAACAACTCGGCGAGTCTATTGAAGGTTTTCTTGGACTCGGCGAGTCAGGTTGCAAAACCCCAAACCCTTCGAGTTGAGACTCGAATAAGTGAGTCGAATGGAGACTTGGTGAGTTGGACAGGTCAGGACTCGGAAATCGGTAGACTCGGCGAGTCATGGACTGACTCGGCGAGTCGAGTCGCAAAGAGAAGGACTCTAAACATATGAACTCGGCGAGTCAATAGGGTGACTCGGCGAGTAGGGTTGACCTGGAAGGTTGACTTTGACCAGGACTTTGACTTTGACCAGAGTTGACTTGGTTGTCTTTCGGGGGTCAGTTAGACTCAGTGTTGCTTTGACATTGGTAGCTCGGGCAGCAACTAGTGGGTTCATCAGCCAGTTCAGCCAATGCAGGTGAGTTTCCCTTTGTATGAATGGGTCTATGGCCACAATGTCGGCCCATGTAGTTATGAGTAGAAGACCCGGGGTTAGCCCTAGGCACAGTATGCTAGTATGATATTCAGGACAAGGTCCAATGATAGATGGCGGGTGCCCAAGGAATGGTTTATGTGATAGTTTATACTTGTTGTCTGTGTGATACTTGTATGTGCCTGGTAGGGAGGTGAGTGTGGGCGAGGTCCCGTATCTCACCAATAGCAGAGTGTGGATGGTGTTCCACATCTCAGTAGCAGCAGAGCAGGGGCGAGGCCCAAGTTAGGGAAGGAGTGAGGATGGGTTGGGCCCGTACCTCACTATCAGCAGGAGTATGGACGGGGTTCCATGACTCATCAGTAGCAGGACAAGGGCGGGGCCCAAAGATAAGCGAGGCCTTAGGACAAGATCCGTTAGTATGTGTTTAGATTATGTGATGTGATGTGATATGTTTATGTTCTATTATATGTTAGTGGGCGAGGCCCTGTGACAGGCGAGGCCAAAGTGAAACAGATCTGTATCCGAGCGGGGCTCGAAGCCAGGCGGGGCCTGGAGCAGCGGGGCCGTTGTAGCGGGCGAGGCTCGAGGTAGGGGGCGAGGCCCAGGATAGCGGGCGTGGCCGAGTATGTGCAGTATGTGGTTATGCATGGTATGTGGTAGGGTGGGGAACTCACTAAGCTTCATGCTTACGGTTTTCAGTTTTGGTTTCAGGTACTTCCGGTAGCGGAGGGAAGAGCTCGGGGTGATCGCATGGCACACACCATAGTTTAGACAGCCTGGGAATGTTACTCTGATAACGAACATGTATTTTGGAAACTAATACTCTGTTTATGTTTTGAAATGATGAATTTGCTTAAAGTAATGTTTTATTAAAATAAATTTTTAGTCTTGAATTTTCGGACGTTACAATGATTCAGTATAAGCGGTCTGTCAGGGATTCGGACCATCTCAAGACAACAGATTGCAGACCGAGTAGATGCTATCTTGTTACGAGGAAGTCGTTCACCTACGGATTTTGGGCTTTTGCTAAGATTGGTCACGGCTACCCTAGGAGGGCTAGGGTGTGCCTAGGATGGTGCCCATGTTAATAGAAATGGTTGGTTGTGTAAGGAAAGATTTCGAGGACGAAATCTACTTTAAGTAGGGAGAGTTGTAAAACCCCATTTATTTATTAAATAAATAAATAAATTGATGGATGTATAGTAGCCCTAAAATCAATAATTATATGCAGGGTGTTGGTTTCGAGGAGTTAATTGGCATAATTTGGAAGTCGAGGGTTAAAAGTATAATTTTTTTTGGACTCGGTTTATAATTATTTATAAAGACAGGGTCTCCGTGGTAATTATTTGGATTTAATTTAAAAGGAAATGAGGTGGAAGGGCTGATTATGTCATAATTAAGATATTAGGGGCTTTTTGGTCATTTATGGGACTTAATTTGTAAAGGACTTCCATGGATTGGGTTGAAAGGGAAAATATGGGCTTTAATTTGAAAAGATGTCATGGGGAGGGGGCTGATATGTAAAATGTGTGTAAATTTGTTTGGATCCGGACTTGAACCCGGCTCCCTTCCCCATTGCCCCGATAGCCATATATGTATATATTCTTATTAACCGTATGCAACACCAAAAACCCTAAACCTAATTCTTCAGCCGCCATGCTCGGTTCTAGCCGCCACCCTCTTCACCTTCAACCTTCGACTGCCACCTTCTAGCTGACGTGACACTGCTGTTGTTGGATTAGTGTCTAAGGTTGTAACTATATTTGGTAAGTACTTGACCCGATTGTGCATGGTCCTTTTGGGTTGCCTTCACCATAGCAACTTGACAAGATGATTTATATAAAGAGAAGAGATATTATTATTATTAATGTATTATAAGAATAATATGTTAAAGGAATTAATTTGATGACTTAAAGAGATTAATTGTACAAAGGGGCATAAACTGTCAAATGCGTGACAGTTGTATTTTGGGCTAAGAATCCTTATGGATATAGGGTTGGACGATTTTAGGGATATGGATCACCTAGAAATCGTCCAAGGGATTATCTAGAGGGATTATTGGATTGCTTTGAGGCTAAGTTATCCAATTAGGGTTTAAGGTGAAATCCTAGGAGCTCGTAGTATAAATAGATGCATAGGGTGAGGGAAATCGGCATTCATGCAAGGCAAGGAACCCTAGGGCCAATTTCTCACCCTCCTCTCTCTCTCTCTCTCAAATCATCTTCTAGCTAGTTGGTGTTTGTAAGCCATTAGAGATGTGACATTTGTGACTCTAAGTTCCAAGAAGAAGAAGTTTTCAAGCAAATAACTCAAGGTATTCTTCTAGATCTGTTCTTACATGTTTTGATTGTTTGTTTACATTAGATCTAGCCATGAAAGTCTTGGATATATTGCATGTTCAATTAGAGAAACCTAGACCCAAGCTTTAGGGTTTGTATGTGCACATAGGAAAGTTTTTATGGCTCAAACCCATCAGTGGTATCAGAGCCTTGATTGGTTTCAATTGAATGTGATGCTTAACTGTTTTGCTTGTTGAAAGTCGTCTTTCTTGCCTTCTGCCTGATCCAACTCGGCGAGTCAATGTCTGGACTCGGTGAGTCCAGAGCTAACTCAGCGAGTCCGAGCGTCATATAGAGGATAATTCGGGATTTTGTTGCTGTTTTGTCTTGGATTGATACCTAAATCATTTCATTATGTAAAAATCCTAATATTAACCTAATTTAATGATTATCCTTGACATAACAATAGATAATTTCAAATCTTTTGGATATTGATTATTTATATGATAAATATGGACTATTTAAGATTGTTTGGTAATTATCTAATGATTAAAATAAGATTAGGTCAAATATAGATAATTATGAAATTAATTGTTTAATTTGAATTATTTGTGATTTGATCCTTTTAGTTTTGAAAAGTTCAAAATTTATCCCGAAAGTTTTGAAATTTGAATTTTGTGATTAAAAGCTTAATTTAGAAGAATTTAAATTTCAACCCATAGAGTTTTACAAGTTTAAAATTCAACCCTATACTATTATATTATTAAAGGCTTAATAAATATACAAGTATAATTAAAATTCTAGTCTTACTGTTAGTAGGCCTCATTCACGAAGCCGGTCTATAAGGTGGATATAAGGTTGCGGCCTATAAAATGGCGCTTAATGGGTGTACACTCACACCCACCACTTGCTTGACTGGTGGAGGGTCGTTAGCCGAACGGGTAGGATAGGGCAACTCTCACTCCTCATTAAAAGTATAATGTTAAAGTATAAAGTAACTACATGTTTTTCAAAAATTCCCAATCCTAGTTACTTTAGGCAAAAGTGAATTGATGCAATTCCATGAAATTACACTTTGCACCCTTGCTAAGAAGTTAGTGGAGCGTGTGTGGTTTACCGGCACACTAATTGGTTCAAAGCAAAGGTGGCAAAGGGTGATTCATTGTTTATCATAGTTCGATGGAGCATGTGTGGTTTACCGACACATCGAATAGGTGATTGTAACAATGAAGGCACCATGTAGATTTGCATGGTTATTCACACCCACTTTGTGATCCTCGGCATCCCAGTCACAAACGAGAGGGGCATATCGATATTTAAACATGCCATTGAAAACTTCAATGAATCTCAAGGAAAATCTAGGAATTCTCAATGCATTTAAAACTTAAGGTTATGTTTTTCATGGTGAAGAATTAGTGAATCGTCATTCACTTACCTCCAAATTATTTGCGGGTTGGATGACGGCATCCCTTTTCTAATATGTGAATAATGTTGTTGGGTCCTAGCCCTAATTTTTCATTTTGGGTATTTAATTAGGGATTCAATTCTAATCAGCTTTGTCCTTTCTATTTGTAGATGTCAAACGCGAACAACGTTGCTGCTAACTCATTCACGTTAATGAGTCTTTGCCAAAAGGTGACCTTCGATGGAACGAACTTTAGCGAATAGATACGATACATTCGCACCATTGCACGGTACGAGGACAAAGAGTATGTCCTCGATGAAAAGCTCGAGAAGGTCATCCCAGAAATCGCTACTCCCGAAGAGATGGCTGTCTTTAAGACACACGAACGTGATGCAACGAAAGTAATGGATTAGATTTAGATTTAAATAATTGTTGCTGCTCGCCAGATATGGCAAGAAACATCATTTCATTTCATGGTTTATTTAGACAAGGATCTAGATATTCATTTAATAATATGAATGGTTCTATTTATGCTTATCTAAATGGTGGTTTATACTTTGAAGCAATGCCTTGTAATGGAATTTATGAAACTTTTGTGGTTGTAGATAACCTAGGAAATGATGGGTTGTGTATGGATTCTTCCAATAGTATGGATAAAGCATCTTTGTGGCATTGTCGTCTTGGACATGTCAACAAGAAACGCATAGCCCAAATCCTAAAGGATGGAGTGTTGGAGTCATTCGACCTTAGGGAAGATGACACGTGTGAATCTTGTTTGCTTGGAAAGATGACCAAGTTACCCTTCACTGGTACGTGTGAGAGGGGTGAGGGTTTATTGGATCTCATACATACCGATGTATGTGGACACTTTAGATCCACCACAAAGGATGGAAACCGCTTCTATGTGACTTTCACCGATGATTATAATAGATATGGGTATATTTACTTAATCAAGCACAAGTCAGAAACGTTTGAAAAGTTCAAAGAGTTCAAGCATGAAGTGGAGAATCAATTGGGAAGGAAAATCAAGATGCTTCGATCCGATCGAGGAGTAGAGTACCTAAGTCTTGAATTCCATGACTATCTCAAGGAATGCAGAATAGTTTCGCAATTGACGCCACCTAGGACACCACAGTTGAATGGTGCGGCAGAAAGGCGTAATCGAACCTTGTTGGACATGGTTCGTTCTATGATGAGTCGTGCTTCAATACCTATCTCATTTTGGGGGTATGCCTTAGATACTGCCACCCATATCCTTAACCGAGTCCCTACAAAGAAGGTTGCCAAAACACCTGACGAGGTGTGGACAGGGAAAGCTCCCTCATTGGCACATATCAAGGTTTGGGGTTGTGAGGTTTTTGTAAGACGAGAAACTCACGACAAGCTCGAACCTCGTAGTGAGCGTTGTATTTTCATCGGCTACCCCCAAAGATCCTTTGGATATCTCTTCTATAGACCGAGTGACAATGTTGTCTTCGTTGCGAGGAGAGGGGTTTTCCGGGAAAGAGAACTCATAAGCCAAGGAGACAGTGGGAGGCAAATCGATCTTGAAGAAATTCAAGAATCGAGTGATGAAGGAACCTCTACCGTTAGCACTCAACCCGAGGAGGAAACTCAGGTTGAACCAATTGACGAGTCCTTACCTCTTAGGCGTTCCGAAAGAGTTAGAGTTCAACCTCAGTTTTATGGTTTTCATATTACTACCGAAGGAGACACGTATATTAGTGATGGTACACTAATAAATCTAGATGAACCTAATAGCTATAAGGAAGCCATGGCAGGCCCAGAGTCTGAGAAATGGAAAGAGGCGATGGACAGCGAGATTCAGTCCATGTATGAAAACCAAGTTTGGAATTTGGTTGACACCATGCCCGGACATAAGACGGTCGGGTGCAAATGGATCTTCAAGAAGAAGACCGATGTGGATGGGAATGTACACACTTATAAGGCACGATTGGTGGCGAAGGGATTTACTCAAACTCCCGGAGTTGACTATGATGAGACCTTCTCACCAGTTGCGAAAATTAAGTCTATTAGGGTGATGCTAGCCATTGCTGCATTTCATGACTATGAGATATGGCAAATGGATGTCAAGACTGCTTTCCTTAATGGGAAGTTGGTTGAGGATGTTTACATGGCTCAGCCAGAGGGTTTTGTTGATGCGAAACATCCCAATAGAGTGTGCAAGCTTGAGAAGTCCATTTATAGGCTTAAGCAAGCATTTCGTAGATGGAATATTTGCTTTGATGAGAAAGGAAAAGAGTTTGGATTTGTACGAAGTGAAGATGAGTCATGTGTATATGTCAAGGCCAATGGGAGTATAGTTAGCTTCCTCGTTTTGTATGTCGATGACATACTGCTCATAGGAAACAACATCCCAACTCTGCAGGAAGTTAAGTCCTGGCTTGGGAAGTGCTTCGCTATGAAGGACCTCGGAGAGGCTTCTTATATTTTGGGAATAAGGATAGTGAGAGAACGAAGTAAGAGACTAATAGGACTTAGTCAGAATACTTACTTAGATAAAGTACTAAAACGTTTTAGTATGGAAAACTCGAAGAAGGGAGAACTACCGATACAGAGTAATGCCAAATTGAGTAAGACTCGAAGTTCGAGTACCGAAGCCGAGATAGCAGAGACGAGCCGAGTACCTTACGCTTCCGCAGTTGGCTCGATCATGTATGTTATGACTTGTACTCGCCCTGATGTGGCCTTTGCTTTGAGCATGGTCAGTAGATATCAAGGGAACCCGGGCAAAGCTCGTTGGATTGCGGTCAAGAATATACTTAAGTACCTTTGGAGGACCAAGGAATGGTTCTTATTCCTCGGAGGGAGTGATGACTTAAAAGTGCGAGGGTATAGTGATGCCAGTTTCCAAACCGACAGAGACAACTACCGTTCGCAGTCGGGCTGCGTCTTTACTCTAAATGGTGGAGCGGTAACTTGGAAAAGTTCCAAAAAGGAAAGTGTAGTTGATTCAACATACGAATCAGAGTACATTGCAGCGAGCGAAGCATCGAAGGAGGTGATATGGTTGAAGAACTTCATTGGTGACCTTGGAGTTGTGCCTACCATAAAGGAGCCTATGGAAATTTTCTATGATAATGAAGCAGCGGTTGCCTTGACCAAGGAACCAAGGGATCATGGTAGATCTCGACATATCGACAGAAAGTATCACTTTATTAGACATCGAGTAGAAGAATTTTGGAAAAGTAGTTCGCCCCTTGGAGTTGGTCAAATAGATCGTCTATGTGAGGCAGAGGGTAACGATTCTTGACCGTCAGTTTGTTGAGTTCTCTGTAGTCGATACACATACAGAATGATCTGTCTTTCTTCTTAACGAACAAGACCGGTGCTCCCCAAGGTGAGAAACTTGGTCGTATAAAGCCCTTGCTGAGCAGTTCATTAAGTTGACCGGATAGTTCCTGCATCTCTGCTGGTGCTAATCGGTAGGGCGACTTGGCTACTAGGGTAGCTCCTGGGACTAAGTCGATTCTGAACTCGACCTGTCGTTGCGGAGGTAATCCAGGTAGCTCTTCTGGGAAAATGTCTGGGAAGTCGCTTACTACTGGGATGTTCTTTAGTTCTTTCGTCTTGAGGCTCGTATCGACGACGTGAGCAAGGAATGCACGGTATTCTTTATGTAGATACTTTTGTGCTTGAATACTTGATATAATACGAAGACTCGCATCGGGTATGTCGCCGTAGACGATAAGAGTTTTGTTAGACGAAAGGTTTAGACGGACTGCTTTCTCGTAGCACATGATGTAGGCGCGATGAAGACTTAACCAATCCATGCCGATGATAACGTCGAAGCTTTTTATTGAGACCGACATAAGGTCGATTGGGAATGAATGGTTATCTAGAGTTAGGGTACAACCTAAGTATATGTTATTCGTACTTTCAGTTTTTCTATTAGCCATTTCTACTGTGAATTGTTCCTTAAGTGTGCGTGGTTGTTGCTTAAGTATGCGAGCAAATTTATGGTTCACGAAGCTTCGCTCCACTCCACTATCGAATAGAATGCATGCATAGGAGTTATCGAGGAGGAACGTACCAGTCACCACTGTCGGGTCAGCAACCGCTTCCCCATGGCCTATTGCTAGTACCCTCCCTGCTCCTCCAACATTCTTCACTTTGGGGCACTCCCTCTTATAGTGGCCTGCTTCGCCACATCCATATCAGGTCGGGCTCGCGCCAGAGCGGGGGACTTGGGTGATCGGCCTCGCCGGGGATTTACAGAAACGGACGGTGTGTCCTTTCCTGCTGCTGTTAGAGCACTGCATTTCACGGCAGGGGCCGTTGTGGTGGAAGTTGCATTTGTTGCACTTAGGCAAACTTCCAGCATACTGCCTTACCGGAGCAGTAGCAGCAGCAGGGGTTATCGCAGCATGCACTGCCACAATTTGCTGCTTTTTGGCAGCTCGTTGTTTCTTCTTCTTTTCGTCCCAGAGCTTCCGCTTAGTGTCAGCGGGTTTGGAGGGTTCCGGGATGGCTAGGGTGGTTGTTGTTGCAGGGGTTTTGACTCCATGGTCAATGAGTCGCTGTGCCAGTCGCTTGGCACTGTCGAAGGTAGCGGGGTTTGATGATAGGACATTCCCCTGATACGGAGGCACTAGCCCCCATATGTACCTCTCGATCTTTTTCCATTCGGTGGGAACCATATTGGGACAGAGGGCCACCAGTTCGCTGAATCTGGCAGTATAAGCAACCACGTCGGTGCCCTTCATGGTCAGGCTCCAAAGTTCCTGTTCCAATTTCTGGATTTCGCCCCTCGGGCAGTATTCCTCAATCATGAGGTCCTTCATGGTTTCCCAGCCCATATCATTCGCTACTACGAGAGTCAGCGCTTTAACGTGACCGTTCCACCACGTCAGGGCCTTTCCTTCAAAGGTGCATGCGACATATTTGACTTTGCTCGCAGCAGGGCATGAACAGATTTCGAAGACTGATTCAGTCTTCTCGAACCATTGTGAGAGGGCAATGACTCCGCCGGTGCCATGGAAAGACTTCGACTTGCGGTTGGTGAAATCCTTGTAGGAGAACTCTCTCGAGCGCACAGGGGTTTCAACCGGAATTGATTAAAACAGGGGTTCCACCTCTGCTGGCATCAGAAGAGTGATACTGAGCCATGGCAGTTGCCACTGCTGCAGCTACGGCAGCATTCAGGGCTGCAGTATCGATGATCGGAGGCGGAGGAGGCGGTGGAGGTGCAGGGTTATTCCGGGGAGATTTGCGAGGAGGCATCTTTCAGCTATAAGTTTATAAAGATAAGCAAAGTGGTAAGAATCAATTTGTAAGTAAGGTGAGAGTGACACATGGACTAACTAACCATAGCCCGACAGTTTGAATGAGTGTTTGAGATCACAACAAAGAATATTAGTAGGAAAACACAAGTGTACAGATTTTTCCCATAGATTAGATAGACGTCAATAATACTGGTATTACCGATGTAATAAGTTCAGGGAAAATTGACCTAACAGTAGGTCTTACATCATACTATACGGAAACGTTTGACAGTTCTTAGATTCCTAATTAGAGTACTGAAAGTTAGGAATATTTTACAGACAAGTGCTACTTAGAGCACAGATGTTAAAGGCTATTCCTTAACCAAAAGATAGAGATGTACTAGACATCTTCTAACGGTGATGGGAAATCCTCGGGCGAACCCTGAGATCTGCCATCTGACGAAACACCCCTTGAAGGTGTCGCTCCTGAGCCCTCTGACGGGCTCGAAGTTCCAAGACTTCAGCTCGGGAGGCAGCTAGCTATTGCTGCAGGGTATCATTGGTTCTCCAGGTCCGTTCCATGTCTTCTTCAAGACGGCGGATGCGGACTGTATTGACACCAGAGTTGGCATCAATCTCCATGACCCGGTCGATGGCTGCTCGACCTTGCTCAACATTACGAGCTATTCTGCGGATAATGACGGGCAGAGCTCGGTCAGCAGATTCACCTTCGCTGACGTTGTAAAAGCTTCGGTCCCCAAAGTAAGGTAAGGGTTGACCCTGTTCGTCACTCCAGCGATTCAATTTGGTTGCCCACAAGGGTGTAGGACCTGGAAAAGCTGGTCGGGGGTTGTTGTTCGGGGCTTGACCTACTAGCGGTAGGTTGTTGACTTCAGGCTCGGAGTCAGATCCATCAGAAAAGCCTTCCGCGAGGTGATCATCCAAAGGGATTGGATGCTCATCTTCGGGCTCTTCTTCGATCCACCCTGCATTGCCATCATTTGGAAAGTACGGGTCGCCGTGATGGAATCCAGCCATTGAAATGTACGCGAGAAGAGAGGTATAAGAATATAGTATATATATATATATATATATATATATATATATATATATATATATATATATATAGCTAGTAGTACAAAATACACCTATAGTATTTTAAGTTTAGGTTCTACTGATCTTCTTGTGGTATTGTTGGTAAGTTTTTTGACTTGTTAACATATCACAACCATTCTAGGGCATATGCTAATCACTCCTCGGACCAGCATAGTTGATTAGGCTATGCCATTCCCAGGACTGACCATACATCCCCGAGCTCACTTGTGATACTTAACAATCGTAATACTTTTGTTCTTGTCATTGTGACACTGATTTTAGTATGAATGCAGACTAGTATACTTAATTAAATATTTTAATATTTAAAGTATAGACTCTTGGTCAGAGTGCTTTAATCACTAATGGGTTTATAGTTTAGTATATCTTTTATGGGTTGATATACTTGGTTCACTATAAACAATGCTCTGATACCAATCTGTCACACCCCAAAACCAAGAATGGCGGAAACGTTCTGGTGCGGAGGACGTCATGTAAAGTATCACAACACAGTAAAAGTAAATAAGCAAACAACATCATCCATTGCATTAAATATATAATTTTAATACAAGCGTGTTCTGTACAGTTATAGACACCAAAAATAATGTAAATCAAAATAATAAGATGGGTCTTGGATGCGCCCGATCTTCTCAAAAGCTGGCCTCGGTACCTGTCTACTGATGACCTGAGAATACAAGTTATTTTGAAAGAGTTTATCAGCATTAAGCTGGTGAGTTCATAAGTATTTTAGTGTCGGTGTTTGTTATCAAAACGTTTGAACATGTCTCAAGTGTAAGTTTGTAAAATGTATGTAAATGTTTGTAAGTGTTTGTAAAAGTTTGAATCTCTCAGAAAAACCTATATTTTCTATTAAAGTGGCCTTCTACCAAGGCTTAACTGTTTTGTATGCTTGTTTGTTGTAAAAGTGTGTAATTTCCCAAGTGTAACTATCATTTAACAAAATATAGTTTGTACATTAATGTTTAAGTGAATTAATCACTAAATATATGTAATGGGTAAATTATTGTAGTACTGTAGTGTTGTATTATAGGAACTACTGCTGTACTAACTACCTTAAACCGGAATTATATTAAGGTATCATGTGATTAATTGCACCATACTATTGACTGGTAACAACGACATACGAATGGTCGTAAAACGGAATGACGTTTGGCACCCACAGACCTGCAGGTCCGGCTGTAGCTAGCAGTAAGGTGTAGGATAGTCAATCCAGTATAGATCTATACGCAAACTCACGCTCTCCCTCCAAGAGAATTCTGGCTACAACTCGGGCCATGACATTTAAGGCATGCTCCGATACAGTGGATCACAATTGTTAACGTATTCGTGTATATGTAATGTAATGTTACTTGTTCTAGTATCGTTGTATATGTTCTCTTCCTAGTATAGTTGTATATGTTCTCTTTCTAGTATAGTTGTATATGTACTCATAGTAATAAGTATTGACTCATGAATGAATTGACTCATTGATCTAGAAATTGTAGTAGTATGATCCTGTGTTACCCCGATGGTAACTTACTAATGATGTAACTAATACACATGAATATGGGAGTACTTTTATGTCTATATATGCATATATGATATATAATTAATATTGAAACGACCCTCGGACGGCTACCCGACATCCCACCAGACCACATCCAAATCGAGGAAAAGGAAATAGGGCGGATGGCCTTCCTAAGCCCTTTAAACATTTCTTATATATCTATAAATATATGGGCATGCAATTTATAAGAAGTATAACAAAGTTTAAATAAAAGTATTTGGTAAGAAAAGAGTTTGTAAAACATTTTGAAGTAAAGTAGTTTGATAAACAGTTTGAACAGTGATAAAATAATTGGTTTTATAGTTATTAATCACATGTGATTGATGTAATAACTATAAGTATTTAACTTGTATTCCCCCCCATAAAAGCATTTAAAACATTTAAAAGTATTTCAAAGGTTAATTAAAGGGGTATGAACTCACTTGTGGTGAGTAGATTGGGTTGAAGTGCCGAATACTGTACTAGGTGGCAAACAGAGGCTTGTTCACACGCACGAGCCTAGTTATCATATAATGAGAATATATATAACTAATTAGTCAAATAATAACTAATGAAATAAGTTGGGACACTCTAGAACATGTAAACACTTTGTATAAGTGTTATAAGTCCTAAGGGTTGCTTCTAGGTTGTTGTAGGACAAGGCTAAAGGGGGTTTAAAGTTTCCAAGGGCCTTATATATGTGTTTACCACTCAATAAACTCCACACAAGGAGTTTACGGTTGTAAACCCTTGAGTTTACGGCCGTGAACTCCCAACTTGGTGGTACTTGGTGTTTTGAAATGTTATTTGATTTCTAGAATAAGTCTTTCTTGGTGGCTTAGTTCTTTGGGTAGTTTAGGGCATAGAAACACTCCCTTGAGGAGTTTACGGCCCCAAGGCCAATTCCCTTAGAGTTTACGGCCGTAAACTCTCATGGGATGGGTGTTTTTGTGTTTTCAAGCTCCAAGCACAAGTAGGATAGTTTCTAGGCATTTGTTTTAAGCTAATGAAGGTCCTAGGCACACTTTGGTGCCCTTGCTTCATGTTCATGGCCCAAGCAAAATAATAGGGCCGTAAACTCCCTTTTGAAGGTGTCTTTGATGTTTTAAAGTCCACAAATTAGCTAGGATTAAATGGGGGTTAATGTCTAAGGCTTTAGGAGCAATTAGGGCACCTTTTGGCCCTTGAATTTGGAGTTCACGGTCCAAGAAGTTCTTGGGCCGTGAACACCCTAAGCTTGGTGTTTTTGATTGTTTTCTAGCCTCAAATATACATACATACAAGCCTAAGTTAGTTACTTGTCAAGGAAATGGGACTAGGTAGCATTTAAGCCTCATTTTGGAGTTTACTCTCCAAGAACGTTCTTGGGCGGTAAACTCCCGAGTCTCACAGATTTGTCATGTAATCTATGTTATTAAGCATATAATAAGCATTATAAGACAACTAGAGAAGTGTACTCACGATTTGGGGCGAAAGCCCGAAGATCCGTGAGAGAGAAAATGGCTTTTCTCTAGTTGGAAATGTGAATAATGAATGAATTTGGTTCAGAAATCTATTTATAGTCCTGAGATATTTTTGGCAGAAAATATTTTTATTCCGGAAATGAACTCTAATATTATTAAGTTTTGAAATAATCGAGTTTCACTAACCCAAGTGCATCCACTCTCCTGATATCTCCTTAAACGTAAACCCTAATATACACAAACTTATTCGGAAAAGTCTGAAATTCACTGTAACTGGTCTACCTTCTATTGTATTGATAATGTTCGTACAAAATGGAAATTTCAGGTTGTCACAGTGGGTATAAGGTTGCGGCCTATAAATTGGCGCTTAATGGGTGTACACTCACACCCACTGCTTGCTTGACTGGTGGAGGGCCGTTAGCCGAACGGGTAGAATAGGGCAACTCTCACTCCTCATTAAAAGTATAATGTTAAAGTATAAAGTAACTACATGTTTTTCAAAAATTCCCAATCCTAGTTACTTTAGGCAAAAGTGAATTGATGCAATTCCATGAAATTACACTTTGCACCCTTGCTAAGAAGTTAGTGGAGCGTGTGTGGTTTACCGACACACTAATTGGTTCTAAGAAAAGATGGCAAAGGGTGATTCATTGTTTATCATAGTTCAATGGAGCGTGTGTGGTTTACCGACACATCGAATAGGTAATTGTAACAATGAAGGCACCATGTAGATTTGCATGGTTATTCACACCCACTTTGTGATCCTCGGCATCCCAGTCACAAACGAGAGGGGCATATCGAGATTTAAACATGCCATTGAAAAGTTCAATTAATCTCAAGGAAAATCTAGGAATTCTCAATGCATTTAAAACTTAAGGTTATGTTTTTCATGGTGAAGAATTAGTGAATCGTCATTCACTTACCTCCAAATTATTTGTGGGCTGGATGACGGCATCCCTTTTCTAATATGTGAATAATGTTGTTGGGTCCTAGACCTAATTTTTCATTTTGGGTGTTTAATTAGGGATTCAATTCTAATCAACTTTGTCCTTTCAATTTGTAGATGTCAAACACGAACAACGTTGCTGCTAACTCATTCACGTTAATGAGTCTTTGCCAAAAGGTGACCTTCGATGGAACGAACTTTAGCGAATATATACGATACATTCGCACCATTGCACGGTACGAGGACAAAGAGTATGTCCTCGACGAAAAGCTCGAGAAGGTCAACCCAGGAATCGCTACTCCCGAAGAGATGGCTGTCTTTAAGACACACGAACGTGATGCAACGAAAGTCCATTGCATCATGATAGCCACTATGAACCAAGAATTCCAAAAGTCCTATGAGGACATGTATCCCTATGAAATGCATCAAGACTTAATGCAGAGGTACCACCAAAGCGCGAGGCAAGAGCGCTATGAGATCATCACCAACATGATCACCACCAAAATGGGAAGTGGAGAATCGTTAACCGTGCACTTGCAAAAGATGCAAAGATATGTTGATCGTCTTCGCAAGTTAAATGTTAACTTTGGGGAGGATTTGGCTATCGACATTGTTCTTCACTCCTTGCCCTCATGCTACAATCAATTTAGGATGACCTACCACATGAACAAGGAAGAGTTCACCCTAAGCAAACTCCAAGGACTCCTAAGAACTGCTGAGAGCAACCTCAAGGAGATGTCTGTTACACCAATCCCGCACCAACCGCTGCTCCTGTTTTGGCAATAGGGCAGGGAAGGGGCAAGAAGAGGAAGGCTCCTTCAAAGAGCCACCGCAAGGGAAAGTCCCAAGATGGTTCCTCTTCTAGTGGGACCAAGGTTGATCCTGCTAAGCCCAACCCTAACCCGAAGGAGGCAGAGTGTCATCATTGCCATAAAATAGGGCATTGGAAAGAAGCTGCCCGGAATATCTGCAAGCCATCAAGGATGGAAAGATCAAGCCGTCTTACGCAGGTATATACACAATTAAATCTAATGATTCATCGCATGCTATTTCTTGGGTTCTTGATACAGGATGTGGTTACCACATTTGTTCTTATTTGCAGGGGCTAAGAAGAAATAGGGATGTGGAGCATGGAAGAATAAATCTAATGATGGGAAACAGAAGATCGTCGCCTGTCACCAAGATTGGAGTGTATTCTTTAGTGCTTAGTAATGGATTAGGTTTAGATTTAAATAATTGTTGCTACTCGCCAGATATGGCAAGAAACATCATTTCATTTCATGTTTTATTTAGACAAGGATTTAGATATTCGTTTAATAATATGAATGGTTCTATTTATGCTTATCTAAATGGTGTTTTATACTTTGAAGCAATGCCTTGTAATGGAATGTATGAAACTATTATGGTTGTAGATAACCTAGGAAATGATGTGTTGTGTATGGATTCTTCCAATAGTATGGATAAAGCATCTTTGTGGCATTGTCGTCTTGGACATGTCAACAAGAAACACATAGCCCAAATCCAAAAGGATGGAGTGTTAGAGTCATTCGACCTTAGGGAAGATGACACGTGCGAATCTTCTTTGCTTGGAAAGATGACCAAGTCACCCTTCACTGGTACGTGTGAAAGGGGTGAGGGTTTATTGGATCTCATACATACCGATGTATGTGGACCCTTTAGATCCACCACAAAGGATGGAAACCGCTTCTATGTGACTTTCACCGATGATTATAATAGATATGGGTATATTTACTTAATCAAGCACAAATCAGAAACATTTGAAAAGTTCAAAGAGTTCAAGCATGAAGTGGAGAATCAATTGGGCAGGAAAATCAAGATGCTTCGATCCGATCGAGGAGGAGAGTACCTAAGTCTTGAATTCCATGACTATCTCAAGGAATGCAGAATAGTTTCACAATTGATGCCACCTAGGACACCACAGTTGAATGGTGTGGCAGAAAGGCGTAATCGAACCTTGTTGGGCATGGTTCGTTCTATGATGAGTCGTGCTTCACTACCTATCTCATTTTGGGGGTATGCCTTAGAGACTGCCACCCATATCCTTAACAGATTCCCTACAAAGAAGGTTGCCAAAACACCTCACGAGGTGTGGACAGGGAAAGCTCCCTCATTGGCACATAGCAAGGTTTGGGGTTGTGAGGTTTTCGTAAGACGAGAAACTCACGACAAGCTCGAACCTCGTAGTGAGTGTTGTATTTTCATCGGCTCCCCGCAAAGATCCTTTGGATATCTCTTCTATAGACCGAGTGACAATGTTGTCTTCGTTGCGAGGAGAGGGGTTTTCCGGGAAAGAGAACTCATAAGCCAAGGAGACAGTGGGAGGCAAATCGATCTTGAAGAAATTCAAGAATCGAGTGATGAAGGAACCTTTACCGTTGGCGCTCAACCCGAGGAGGAAACTCCGGTTGAACCAATTGACGAGTCCTTACCTCTTAGGCGTTCCGAAAGAGTTAGAGTTCAACCTCAGTTTTATGGTTTTCATATTACTACCGAAGGAGACACGTATATTAGTGATGGTACACTAATAAATCTGGATGAACCTAATAGCTATAAGGAAGCCATGGCAGGCCCAGAGTCTGAGAAATGGAAAGAGGCGATGGACAGCGAGATTTAGTCCATGTATGAAAACCAAGTTTGGAATTTGGTTGACAACATGCCCGGACGTAAGACGGTCGGGTGCAAATGGATCTTCAAGAAGAAAACTGATGTGGATGGGAATGTACACACTTATAAGGCACGATTGGTGGCGAAGGGATTTACTCAAACTCCCGGAGTTGACTATGATGAGACCTTCTCACCAGTTGCGAAAATTAAGTCTATTAGGGTGATGCTAGCCATTGCTGCATTTCATGACTATGAGATATGGGAAATGGATGTCAAGACCGCTTTCCTTAATGGGAAGTTGGTTGAGGATGTTTACATGGCTCAGCCAGAGGGTTTTGTTGATGCGAAGCATCCCAATAGAGTGTGTAAGCTTGAGAAGTCCATTTATGGGCTTAAGCAAGCATTTCGTAGATGGAATATTTGCTTTCATGAGAAAGGCAAAGAGTTTGGATTTGTACGAAGCGAAGATGAGTCATGTGTATATGTCAAGGCCAATGGGAGTATAGTTAGCTTCCTCGTTTTGTATGTCGATGACATACTGCTCATAGGAAACAACATCCCGACTCTGCAGGAAGTTAAGTGCTGGCTCGGGAAGTGCTTCGCTATGAAGGACCTCGGAGAGGCTTCTTATATTTTGGGAATAAGGATAGTGAGAGAACGAAGTAAGAGACTAATAGGACTTAGTCAGAATACTTACTTAGATAAAGTACTAAAACGTTTTAGTATGGAAAACTCGAAGAAGGGAGAACTACCGATACAGAGTAATGCCAAATTGAGTAAGACTCAAAGTTCGAGTACCGAAGCCGAGATAGCAGAGACGAGCCGAGTACCTTACGCTTCCGCAGTTGGCTCGATCATGTATGTTATGACTTATACTCGCCCTGATGTGGCCTTTGCTTTGAGCATGGTCAGTAGATATCAAGGGAACCCGAGCAAAGCTCGTTGGATTACGGTCAAGAATATACTTAAGTACCTTTGGAGGACCAAGGAATGGTTCTTATTCCTCGGAGGGAGTGATGACTTAAAAGTGCGAGGGTATAGTGATGCCAGTTTCCAAACCGATAGAGACAACTACAGTTTGCAGTTGGGGTGGGTCTTTACTCTAAATGGTGGAACGGTAACTTGGAAAAGTTCCAAGCAGGAAACTGTAGCTGATTCAACGTGTGAATCAGAGTACATTGTAGCGAGCGAAGCATCGAAGAAGGCGATATGGTTGAAGAACTTCATTGGTGACCTTGGAGTTGTGTCTGCCATAAAGGAGGCTATGGAAATTTTATGTGATAATGAAGGAGCAGTTGCCTTGACCAAGGAACCAAGGGATCATGGTAGATCTCGACATATAGACAGAAAGTATCACTTTATTAGACATCGAGTAGAAGAAGGACACCTCGTGGTTAAGAGGATATCATCAGAAGATAACCCAGCAGATCCACTTACGAAGGGACTGAGTAGGGTTAAGCATTTGCAGCACGCTAGGAGCATTGGGCTGAAGGATGATATTAGTTTAGATTAGATAATTTTAGAAACATGTAATAGATAAATGTAATTGACATTTGATGATTAAATAAAGGAGTATTATTTATAAGAAAGTTGATATCTTATGTTGATTGTTTAACTATTGTTTCACTTTGCATGTTTTGACTTCCAGAATAATTAAGTTTATTAAGAATAATCGAGTTATTTGAATAGTCCACAATCGTTCATATGTTGGAAGTAGATATGAATGAAGATTGTCATGAATTGGTGTGTAGATTGTCTAAATGGTGTTAGACATAGCAAAAGTTTGCTACAACGTTCATGAGTGCTTATGAATAAGTTTTGAGCATTGGAATAAACTCGTGCTTGCTAGAATCACCTTATGGAATGTGACAAAAAGGTGATCGCAAGACGATAATATCATATGGTCTTAAAACCAAGATATATGATTTGTTGTTTACTAATTGGTTGTGCATTGATAATGTGAAACCGCATCAGTAAATTGATGTTATAAAACGCATTGTTGTGTATAGTTGATTAGTGAATAAGTAAATGCATATAAGTCGAAGTTTATCTGTTACTTTTATCCTAAGAGGGTAAAAGCGATATCATGGCCGCTCGATGATTTGATTTGACTTATGTGTCGGGCCCGGTCAGGACTGAATTGATGTGTTCAATTAAGTTCTATGTCAAATAAATCTGAGATCGAGAAACCAACTGCTGGACAATTAGTTCCATAAAATTGTCTGCACAATATCTTAACAGAGGACTGTACGATCCCTTATCTAAAGGACATGATACTGATAAGATCAGAGTTGACAACGTCTTTGAGAGCTACGATTGCTAATCGGATTGGGTTTGCACTTATAGTTACTAGACTTATCCAAGTGGGAGACTGTTGGATTAGTGTCTAAGGCTGTAACTATATTTGGTAAGTACTTGACCCGATTGTGCATGGTTCTTTTGGGTTGCCTTCACCTTAGCAACTTAGACAAGATGATTTATATAGAGAGAAGAGATAATATTATTATTAATGTATTATAAGAATAATATGTTAAAGGAATAATAATATTATTTGATTAATATAAGTCATAAATTAATTAGGAATTAATTTGGTGACTTAAAGAGATTAATTGTACAAAGGGGCATAAACTGTCAAATGTGTGATAGTTGTATTTTGGGCTAAGAATCCTTATGGATATAGGGTTGGACGATTTTAAGGATATGGATCACCTACAAATCGTCCAAGGGATTATCTAGAGGGAATATTGGATTGCTTTGAGGCTAAGTTATTCAATTAGGGTTTAAGGTGAAACCCTAGGAGCTCATAGTATAAATAGATGCATATGGTGAAGGAAATCGGCATTCATGCAAGGCAAGGAGCCCTAGGGCCGATTTCTCACCCTCCTCCTCCTCTCTCTCTCTCTCTCAAATCATCTTCTTGCTAGTAGGTGTTTGTAAGCCATTAGAGGAGTGACATTTGTGACTCTAAGCTCCAAGAAGAAGAAGTTTTCAAACAAATAACTCAAGGTATTCTTCTAGATCTGTTCTTACATGTATTGATTGTTTGTTTACATTAGATCTAGCCATGAAAGTCTTGGATATATTGCATGTTCAATTAGAGAAACCTAGATCCAAGCTTTAGGGTTTGTATGTGCACATAGTAAAGTTCTTATGGCTCAAACCCATCACCTGTGACCACCAGAGATGTATCCCTGATGAGGGCCGACGAACCCGAGACACGCTGAAGAACCGATCGACTGCCTCATAACCTCGCCGGAAGCAACGAAGCTACAACCGCCGCCACCACTCTTTTTCATCTGTTTTCCGATCAGCCGAGACCGTGAAGTGGTTACATTCGTCTACGCGAGTCGTGAGTGGAAAGGAGCTCACGGTAAGGTCCGCTGCCACCACCTACACCTTTTTCTTTGTCCTTTCTGCGACCTGACGTCGTGTACATCGACGGGAACCGATGGTGGACGTTGGTCGCCGTTTTTGGGTTTCCGATCGTCGCTTTCCAACTGTAGTGGCCGAGTGGGGAAAGTATCGCTCTTCAGATCGTGATAGCGAAGTGTGTGCTTGGGTTTTCTTGGCTGGGAATCAAGAGAACCGCCACCACCGTGAGGTGGTGGATGTCATCGCCGCCTTCTTGTTTCTACCGCTGCTGTTGCCGCCTTGAGCCACCAGGCGGGTGGCTGGAGTGTTGTATGCAGTCTAGGATTATATGTGTGTTTGTCAAGCTGGAAAGCTTAGGACCGCCACTACCATCACCGTAAAGTGGTGGGTGCTGCCATGTGTTTCCTGTGTGTGTGTGTGTGATTAGTTTGTTTAGTGTGTTTATTTTGGGATTAGAGTTGTAAAATGTAATCATAAATTGGAATAATGAAAAAGGAACCCTAACCACCACCGTGAGGTGGTGACTGCCGCCACCGGCCGCCGTGTCGGGTGGCGGTGTGCTTGTCTTGTGAGTTGACTCGATTGGGGATGCTTGAAACCCTAATGGGCCTGGTTAGCCTAATGGGCCCAATGAAGCCAAATGGGCTTAGTGAAAACCCTAATGAGTCTAATGGACTCTAATTGACCCAATAAAACCCTAAGGGGCTTGATGACATTCTAGTGGGCTTGATAGGCCCAATAAAGCCCTAAATAACCTAAAATTCCAAGAAATTAATAAATGGGCTAATATTTAGGTTGGAAAACCCTAATGCAATCAAAACCCGAATTTTAGGGAAATTAATCGGGACACACGGGAATTATTTAATAACTTGAGATATTATTAATCTAAGCAATATTGGACTTGATGGATTAAGTCCTTAGTGGATGAAACCCTTAATGGGTTAAGTAGGAAACTTAACCCTCACCATCATTTTATGAGAAACCCTAGTTTCACTTGGGCTTATTGTTGAGCCTTTCTATTGGGCCTTGATGATTGGGTTATTAATGGGCCATCCAAGATCGAGCAATTAGACTAGAATAATTTAATGGGCCTAGGGTAAGGCCCATGTAAGGGGCTAGGGCCCAATTTGGAAAATTGGGCCATAGATGGGCCTTGATTCCTAGTTGGACTTTGGGCCTATGGATTGGACCTTGGGCTTGAATAAAGCCAAACTTGGGGTAATGTAGTAATTAACCAAGTATGAATTAATGGATATGTGTTGTGACCCAATTATTAATTGGGTGTTATTTTGGTGTTGACAGTTTGGAAATCTGTCATCCAGCAGCTGGGGTTGAATTCTGCGGGACTTCAATAGTGTGGGATTGTGTCTACGAGACTTCAGCAGTGTGAGGTGAGTTACCTTCCAGTAGGGGTGGGTCTAAGGCCACAATGCCGGCCCACCAACATGGGTAATTGGTAGATAATTGTCTTTATGATAATTATCTTGGTATGCTTATGTGACATGCTTATGAGATATTCTTATGTGATATGCTATGTGTGTTAGTGGTAGTAGCAGGGAATAGTTCTTCCTTGACTCGGTCGTTAGGATTGAAGGGTAGGTCAGTACCCCAGAAATGCCTGACTGTATGATTGTATCCTGATATTATATGATAGTGGTAGGGGTGAAATAGTCCCCGATTACCGGTTGAAAGATACCGATGGCGGATACCAGTTGAAAGATACCGATGGGAGATACCGGTTGAAAGATACCGATGGCAGTTACCAATTGAAAGATACCGAAGGGGTATACAAAACCCATGCAATGCTTATCTGTATGTTTATGATATGTTAGTATGTGATTAGTATGAATATGATATGTTAGTATGTGATCAGTATGCTTATGCTATGTTAGTATGTGATCAGCATGTTTATGATGTTAGTACATGATTAGTATGTTTATGACATATTATTATGTGATAGTGGTAGGGGTGAAATAGTCCCCAGTTACCGGTTGAAAGATACCGATGACAGTTACTGGTTGAGAGATACCGATGGTGTTATGTGGTATGTGGTATGATGGGGGAACTCACTAAGCTTTGTGCTTACGGTTTACAGTTTTGGTTTCAGGTACTTTGTTTCAAAGGAAAGGAGCCGGCTTGGTCACAGTGCATCATACTATGTTTTCCGCATACGAGATCCTTGGGATTATTCTCTGATATGGTTTCATAATATTATATTTTGATTATTCACACTTTGATTTTGTGTAATAACCTAATTAAAAATGAAAATTTTGACCTTGAATTTTAGGATGTTACACTAAAGGGGGATTCAGATTTGTAACCCACCTTGGTTGAAGAAGTAACATCTATTGCTATCGTTTTAAGGGTCTTGAAGGATGTTGGAGGGCCGTTAAGTTGATATGGAGCAGAGATTTAGAGGATTAGAGAGCTAAATCATGCCGAAAATCATTCGGATTGTTGTTCCAACCGAGATTAGCATTTCATTACAACTTTCATATGTTTTACTTTATGATTTACGACTTCAAAATTCTATTACTTTGTGTTAGACTAGATGAACCATTGAGATTATAAATTAATTTGTTATTTAGATTATTTATTCTTATTTAATTTATTATGTTCGCTTTATAAGAGATCTTTATGCGTTAAAGTAGCTTGCATTACTATTTATTGCTGAGTAATTCACATATTAGACAATCAATCTATCTAAGTTTGCTTGAATTATATTAATTTTAGATTCATAAAATTTGTATGACTAGTGTTTGATAAAACCTATGCTCAAATAGGAAAGTTTGCAATTTTAATGTGTAAGAATATATATGATGACCATTTATGTGTAGTAACTTCATGATCTTTGATGCTAATAATTCAAGTCTCTCATAATACGAATTGAGCACTAATTTTTAAGATAATTAGTTCACCTAATCATTGCAATTAAAAGTCTTAAAACCCAAATGATTAGTTGTCTAAACCTAGAAACTAGTCATATTAGGAATTAGTGTATAATGAATAAATGTTAATTGCCCGTTTAGTAATTATTTATGATTTTGAGATGTGATTTTATCTAAACCAAATTACCCGAAGTGATTTGTTTCAAATTAATTATCTTGACAGTTTTAATGATTCTTTTATGTCCACTGGAATTTAAAAATCAAAACCCCCTTTTTATTGTTTTTGCATGTTTAGTTTAACCTATAATAAAAATTATAATTCTAATTCACTATCGTTCCCCAAGTGTTCGACACATGGCCTTACTATAGTTATACTATTGCATGATTATGTTCACTGCATAGTGCGTGTATTAGTCCGGTTGC
This sequence comes from Lactuca serriola, assembly GCF_051521515.1. Classification (NCBI taxonomy): domain Eukaryota; kingdom Viridiplantae; phylum Streptophyta; class Magnoliopsida; order Asterales; family Asteraceae; genus Lactuca; species Lactuca serriola. The sequence goes on along the minus strand of NC_136409.1, from coordinate 594,414 downwards.
GATTAAATCAATTTTATAAATTAAAACTTGAGCAATTAGTATATATATATATATATATATATATATATATATATATATATATATATATATATATATATATATATATATATATAAACACATTCACACATCACACACACATACACACACTTACTCTCTCTCTCTCTCTCTCTGCCTCTCTCTCTCTCTCTCTCTCTCTATATATATATATATATATATATATATATATATATATAATTGCAAATATCATGGTTTTGCGAAAATTATGTATATAAGTCAATGATAAACTTTAACGACACGATCAATCTCTAAAAAGATATATGTATATGTATTTCCATTAAATCCATAAATTTTTATATTCTATATGTATCTTCTTCATATACTGTTTCTAGAACCCGTTAAGATTTCTTAATGACAGATCATGAGAAGCTTGACTATTTTCTTGGTATATAATTCACATAAAACATAAATGACGTGTTTATTAGTAAGAATATGTCATCAAGATCCTCAAGCTTACACGTATGCTTAACTACAAAGTACGTCACGCATCTGTCAGATACCTATGTAAGCTCGATACCTTGGACATCTAGACGGATGAATATAACTTTTTATAGTAGCCTAATATGTGCTCTCAAGTTTTGTAGAACGAGTTACACACGCAACCACTACTCTACTCCTAAACTTATACTTTTCATCCCAAGTGAGAGTTGAACTCTCAAGTACCTTACTTTTAACCATCATGATATGCCATGCATAATTCCTCAAATATGTGTATTCAAGTATAACCGTAAGAAATCGGATTTCAACACTTTAAATGCATTCTATATTACATCCATGACACTCTCGACCATGAACTACAACTTAACGCCTTTCGCGTTTGTTGGTTTTGATCCATTTAGGGTTGCCGTTTGTTTCTTGGTACCAAACTTTCAGTGACAAAAATGTTATATCTCGATCCAATGTCAATGTGAAGTATTAAAGGGGGCCAAATGTTGTGGTGGAGATCTGTTAGCTTTGAAACCTTCTTCGAGAACTACATTTTTCACCGACCAAAACTATGATTGTATATTATGAAAATATGGGTGTTGGCTACCCTTCTGCTAACACGCTCCACCATTAACTCATAAAACATACCGAGATCGACATACACTTTGTTCTTGACAAAGTGGCTTTGGGCTATGTTCAAGTTCATCACATGCCATCCAACTCTGAGTAAGATCTTCATTAATGGGCTTTCTAAATATTTGTTTATTGAGTTTTGATCCGGTTTAGACATTGAAAACCTTCCTCCCGATGGAATACTTGAGCATGGGCGGAGCCAATAAGGGGCTAGTGGGTGTTATGCCCCACCGTCAACTATATGCTTCACCTCCTTCGTTATGTATTAAATTGTAATTAATGTTATTGGATATTAATGTTTTGACATACATTATTCATTATTTATTAAAAACATCAAACTTAAATTGCTTTCCATATTACAATCTCCTTTTATGATATATGACTATAAACTCCCATTCAATATAGACATATATCTCACTAAAATGGTTTATTATATATATATATATATATATATATATATATATATATATATATATATATATATATATATATATATATATATAGACACACGATGTATGTCTAAGCCCATACTAATCTAAAATTCCAACCCCTTTAATTCTTTAGTTATTTTGACATTTTTAGTCTTTACAATAAAAAATTTTACATTTTTTTTCATAATTTTGACACTTTTGGTCATTGGAATCAAATTTTTTACATTTTTTAGGAACCTTTTAATATTTAGAGTTTTGCCACAAAACTTTAAGGAAATGACAATTTTGGTCTCTTTTCTAAAAACTTGCTAATTCTAACCCCTTTAATTCTTTAACCATTTTGACACTTTTGGTTTTTACAGTCAAAACTTTTATATTTTTTTTCACAAAAAAGACATGTGGCGAAGCCCGAGTTTTTCCGTTAGTTCCCATTAATAGAGAGAGTACGTTCATGAAAATATATATATATATATATATATATATATATATATATATATATATATATATATATATATATATATATATATATATTCAACGATAAACACAATTCTGAATTAAAGAATAATCGACTAGGAAAAATCGCGGAGCATAAACCATACAAAATAATGGCTCAGGAAACTTTTTGGGCTTCATGCCTTATTTCGTGGTCAAAATTTAAATGAAGCTGCGTGTATCACTGTTACGCCGCACAAGCCCAGATTCACTTTTTCGCTAACTAGCGAGTGTGTTCGGTTCAAAAATAAGGGCAATCGGTGGAAATGCAATCGTCCGTGTCATTCTCGTCAGCAACAGCCGCAGCTCCATTCGGTGGGGTCAAAAGGTCGGCGAAATCTTCGTTTCCGGTGAAAGCTCTCTATACTCCGACGCCGAGAACCTTCGGCGATCCTTCGGTCATGGCGGCTCCGAAATGGGCTCAGAAGACAATAACCCTCCCTCCTCAGAAACGTGGTTGTCATCTTATAACTCCCAAGGCAAATACTCTTTACTAAGCTATGCTTTTATTTTATTCACATATATATATATATATATATATATATATATATATATATATATATATATATATATATATATATATATATATATAGAGAGAGAGAGAGAGAGAGAGAGAGAGAGAGAGAGAGAGAGAGAGAGAGACGTGTACCGATTATGCGTACAACAGTAACATCTCAGTGTAATTTAATTATGTCTACGGGCTCCTATATGCTGCTCTATTTGGTACTATTCTGGATAGTATAATCGAAAGGAGAAACTGAAATCCCAATGAATAACATCTGATTGAGATTTTGCAATGGCGTTGCTCCAGTTCATTTCCATAGAATTAGGGTTCTATGGAAATTAGGGAAAGGATCTTTTTTATGAGAGACAAAAAATGGAGAAGATTCATATTTTATCCACGACTCTTGAGTCTTGTCCAATTTGTCACGATGAGAAATCTGTCATCTGTACTTAGAGCATCCACAATGGGGGTTAATAAGAGTTGAATAGATGATGACTAAGATTGAATAGAAGTTTAATGGAGTGTGAGTGATGACATGGAGAGGAGTTGAATAGGAGAGTTGGATGATCATTGAGTGGTTTAATGGAGTGTGGATGATAAAGAGTATAGTTGAATAAAAACTGAAATGTTGATGTGGCAATCCGTTGAACTCCTTAGAGTTTAATGGATTGTGGATGCCCTTAGTGAAGTCTTGCTCATGATCTAATGTCATATTATTAAGGGCTAACTATTCTGTCAATTGACTATGACATGTGGCTCCAATGATTAGAAGAATGTTGATGTGTCAAAAAGATTTTTCATTTGGTTTTCACCCAGTCTTGTAATATTTATATAGCTGCCCTAAAAATCACTAATATTCGTTTGAGTTCTTTTAAAGCAAACAATATCAGTTATCAAAAGTATCACATTCTCTTTGGTCTCTCATTTTGTGAAGATAATTGATACATATTTACTCATGGGTTGTACCAGATCTTGAAGGAAATTGGAGAAGATTTGTCTGGATTTAAATGTGGTCTTGCAAATCTCTTTTGTAAGTTAGCGAACTAAAAAACAAACAACAGATCATCATTAAACAAACATATGCTTTTTTAATAATAATAATAATGCATGCATCCATCCTTGAAAACAGTGCAGCACACGAGTGCATCATTGACCATCAATGAAAACTACGACTCAGATGTCAGGGCTGACACGGAAACTTTTCTCAACAGAGTTGTCCCAGAGGTAGGTTTGTTGTTTTTCTTTTCTTATGATACTAAGACTGACACTGACACTGAGTGTTGTTTTGTTTCAGGGAAGATCTGCACCATGGAAACATACCATTGAAGGTTACGTTTCTATATTCATGATTCATGAATCATGTGATGTGCATGTTTCTTGGTTTTGCTGACATGGAGTTTGTTTATATGCAATGCAGGTCCAGATGATATGCCAGCACACATTAAGTCATCAATGTTTGGGTGTGCTCTCACGTAAGGATGGATATTATATATTAGTTTTTTTTTTCTTCGTATGTGTTCATCAGTTCCACTTCCACTGACACTTATAAATTGTCAGGATACCAATTACAGATGGACAGCTTAACATGGGAACTTGGCAGGTCAATAGTAAACTCTTGGGTGAAAAAATAATTAATGATTTCTTGATATAATAATATTGGTGGTCATTATTTGATAAAATGATGTGAATGCATTTTGTGAAGGGGATATGGCTGTGTGAGCATCGTGATGCACCTACTGCACGGAAAGTTGTCATCACCCTAAATGGAATTTAAGGTGCAAGTATTCATAATATATTTTGTGTTTATAAAAACACTAAATTACATTTTTGGTCCCTTAGTATAAGCAACTATTGGAAATATAGCCGTTTTGCTTGGAACAATTTTGAAAAGAACTTTTTGGTACTAAAATTGAGAAAGCCAGGACCAAAAATGTAATTTACTTTATTATTATTATTATTATTATTATTATTATTATTATTATTATTATTATTTTGTCTATGCCTATCATACCTTTGTCTTTGATTGTAGACTTGTGTGAAGATGCTAGCAACATGGAATATAATAATGTATGTAATATAATGGCAAAGGGGCTTGAGATTTGCTTAAGTCATGAATGTGACAAGTGGAAATGACATTAGTGAATGAGGTTGTATGCTTTGTATGTTTTTTCTTTGATAAAAAACTCATGATGTTGTGGGAAAAGTTAACGCATGTTTGATGCATCTTGTTGCATAAACTTTATTTTATTGTATCAAAATCATCAACTTATTAGGGCTTATGGTTACAAATCTATATAATAACAATGGCAATTAGAAGACATTACAGTTTATATAATCTTAGAATATGAGACCTGTTGTGAATTTTACCATTGGTTGTAAGAACCGTATTGAATTGCAACACCTTCATATGCATTTATCCTTGATTTTAGAGTATTTCAGTTTATTTATTTATACCTTGGTGTAGTGGTAATTATTATGTTTCTTTTGGTCCTCATGTAAGCCTATATGGTAGATTTCTTTTATGTTGTCGTTAACAAGTAATGATGTGTACATGAGTTTTTGTATTGCAAATTTATGCGAGTGTCTTGTGTGCGAGAGTGATACTTGACCCAAGTTAACAAACCTGTACCAGAATGGATGATCTTCATTAGCCCTCCCTAATTACAAATCATGGGCAACCTAATGACTTGTTGGTGGTTGTGAATGGTGTTGAGAAGCTGAAGACAACAAAAGTGAAAAGTTAAGGCATGAAAAGCAAAAGGAACCATGGGACGCCTTGTGTGTGATGTTCTCAAAAACGAAAGGTTATAATGTTTTGAATACTTCCATAACATGTACAAAGATTTCAGAATGAAACGTACATTGAATTTAGTTATGAGGAGGCCCTTTATGCCCTTGGATTTATGGGTAGCTTCCTTCCTCTTTGTACATTACTCTTGCATTTTTAAACCATTTCTAACCTTCCTATCAGTTGTTTAGTAGAAAACAACGAGTTTGAAACTTCACTTCGCTACCGTAGGTGTAAGTACATAATAGTTTCAACTTTCAAGTAGGAATAAATGTGAGAAATATATAACATTCTTAACAAACAATAAAATTGTCCTAGTAATACACCCAAAGCATGTCTGACATCACATTTCATTGAAAAGAAACAATTATTTCTTCAAGTTCTTTTTCGGGAACTGCAAGAAACACATAAAGTGTGTATGCAATTGGAAACTCTAGATATTAAACAAATAAAATTTCAATGAATGTCATGATTATGATTAACGCAAGAAAAAACAAGATACTTCACTTAATAACATCCTGTGTTCATTTCTTCTTGCAGTATATACTTTTTTTCCTTTTTGTGAAAAAAAAATCAGAAGGAGAAAGTACATTACTATTTTAGAAATGTAAAAAGACAAATAAATTGTACATTGATATTTAAAGTAAAATGCTATTACTAAAAGCTGGTGTCCTTGCATTTTAGCATCTCAAATAAATAAATAAATAAATAATAATGACATTGAACTTTTGTTTGTAAGTGGTTTGCATCATGATCGGGTTAAAAATAATATTTTTAACCAGGCTTCATATGTAGGAATTTCCTTTATTTGTGTGCTTATTTGCACAGACAAACTATTCGGAAACAAATGGAAACAATAGTCCATTTTAGGTTTGAAAAGTAAATCCACATCATCACCATGAAATAACAATATAGTGATATACTATGTTTTTTTAGTAAATACATTTTTCCACAAATTCCCAAACGAAAATAAGAAAGCAAAATGTTATAAAAGTTGCTCATTACAAACTTGAAAACCTAATTCTAAACGATAAATAAAAAGAAAGTGCACAAACCACTCACCATTTGATTAACGATTTCTATATACTTGAAGACTGTTGATCTTAAATTCTCGATCGCACATACCAAAAGATGAAGGACTATAGAATATAGATTACCGGGTAAGATAACACATAGATAAGGGCCATAAGGCTAAATTTGTCAAATACGTGAATAATAAATAAATAAATAAATAAATAAATAAAATAGCATACAAACCCATAAATGTTGATCTTATTATTGGCATTTATAAAACAATCATATATTGGTTTGCGTTTACTAACAGTTCAATTTTATTTTATTCACTATGATAGACATGTATATCTATTAGGCCAATTTTAATTATACAGTGAATTTGGGCCATAACTTGTGAGCCTAAAACAAATGATAATTGGGCCAATATGACGTCAAACCAGTAGGGCGTAAATGAATGGTACATGGCGCCTCATTTTTTACGCGTCTAAAAAAACAAGCAGAAAACAAATTTTACATGTGTACTATATCTCCAAATCAAAATCACGCGGAACTTTACCTAGTAGAAGATAAACCTAAGAAGATTAAAGAGACTCGTTTAAGAATAAAAAAATAACATCGTGATCTGGATTGAATCGTGATGAAAGAATATATCAATCAGAAATTAATTGGATAAGTTTAATGAATTCTTTTTTGATATTATACGTTAATAAGGAAATGAAGACAAACTCGTGTTTAGTGAAAAATCAAAGAAAATCTTTTTTTATATGTTAGAAGGAACTTGCTATAAAAAAATAAAAAGTATTTGAATCTACATATTGATCGAATTAAAGGTTTGAAATCGAAATTTTGTGAATTCCCACTTACAGTATTAAGACACTTAATTGATTTCAGTTTCGATTTCATACAACAATCAAGAAAAACTTCAACAATTTCAGTTTCATGCACACGTCTTCTTTAAGAAAACAGAAGAAAATGGGAATCAAAGTTAATGTGTTATGTGATCATAATTGATTTAAATTGATCAAGAGTACCAATGTTCTGATACCACATGTTAATTATTTCCAGGAATCAATTTATCCCACAATCTTTCTTATCAATTTGAACACAGATTTCAACATAAACATAAGAGAAAAGAATGTGTACTTGAATGGTCAATTATGATGTTTGGTGTAGGAGATGAAGGCATGATTCCCGTTATGATGTTCCATTTTGCTGGAGATTTACACAAACGTTTAATTGGTGTTCTTGGGGATTTATTTCTCTGGCAGGTGAGGGAGAAATCACGTTACTGTATTGTGTATCTTAGAGAACGTCTAAAAGGAAATCTAATTACCCATATATACTTTCAATTACTTCCATTAAGTGACACTTAAGAAAGATGGGGTACCTACTATGTCATATTGACATAGTTACTATCATACTTCCATTAAGTAACACTTTCTATGGGATACCTATTATGTCATATTGGCATAATTACTATCATAATGCATAAATGTAGTAAATATTAAATAATTATTTCATAAATGGTCATAAGGCCACATATTCGTGGAAATATTACAACGAGTGCTTTGTTAATGATGAACCAAACCTGTCATTAGAATATGTTCGGTTGTTAATATTAGGGGTGAGCATGGTGCGGTTTGGTGCGGTTTTAAGGCCAAACCGAACCGCAAACCGTATGGTGTGGTTTTTGCATTCTTAAAACTGTTGAGTGCAGTTTTGCAACGGTTCGGTTTTACGGTTTTTAAATGCGGTTTCGGTTTGTATCGGTGCGGTTTCAGTTTTAAACCATTTCTAAACTTTGATGCAGTTTTTTATGTTTATTGGTACGGTTTTTTAAAAGCGTAAGAACAGGTGACTACTCTCACAAACTAATTAATAATCGAAGGTTGGTTAACTTTGTCTTAATTTGTTACAATCTTATTACACATATCGATTAGTACGTTTGGTTAACAATAGAAAATTTGTTTTGCACTCCATATAGTCTTACACAAAAACAAAGTAAACATATAATAAATATATTATCGTTTATAAGTATTTTAAATAGCATGTATATAATATATATTAATTGATTTATTAATATATATGCTTGCGGTGCGGTTCGGTTTTTGTGGACCGGTTTTTTGGATAAAAACCGCACCGCACCGTTGACCTTCGGTTTTTGCAAAAATTAAATCCGCACCATTGGGTTTTGCATCGGTTTCAGTTTTTCGGTTGCGGTTTATTACGGTTTTACCGGTTTTTCTTTAGTCGGTTCGGTTTTTGCTCACCCCTAGTTAATATCCAACTATAATCATTAGATTGGGTATATTAAGGTTTCATTTTGTATCAATGGAACATGTTAGTGTATTCCAGAAAAAAATGGTATTCATGAATATTATTTGTCCGCAAACATAGATAATTTTTTTATTATTAAATTGTAACTTTAGTTTTATAATGTTGGCAATAGCTCATTAAGGTTTGTTTGGATTTATGTTGATTTATGGGTTACCACATCTAAACCTAACAAAGTTTGGTGGTTAATGAAATTTTAAGGGAATCCTTTTAGTGAATTGCTTGTATGGAATGATAACTTTTGACTGCCATAAATTATTTACAGTCATTGTGTATAATGGTATTAATATGAGTGTAACATCCTGATGTAATGTCTCGTTCCTGGTATGTGATTAAATATAGTATTTTTCCTTTTCTTATGGGCTACTCGACGAGTCAGTAGCCCTAACTCGTCGAGTAGATGTGGGTTTGTGCACGGAGTTTTATGGGGCTACTCGACGAGTCGATATCCCCGACTCGGCGAGTCAGCCAGGATGGATAAAACTGTAACACCGTAAATTTCAAAACAATTTTTCGCATTTTATACAAAACACAATTCATTCAATATTCATAAAAACATCATTGTTTGAAACTCGAATTAGTAGCATATAGAAATCCCAAGATCTCATAACATAAAAATCACTTATGTGTACTGATCAGGCCGGCGCCTTCCCGCGATCCTCACTAGTACCTGAAACAAATAACACCAAACACTGTAAGCACAAAGCTTAGTGAGTTCCCCAAAATACCACACATAGCACATATTAGCCACTCAAGGCTATAACTCTGTGGGTCCGTGGACCCTACTCTGTGAACCCTCTGGTTATAACTCTATGAACCTTCCGGTTCTAACTCTATAAACATGCAAAACATAAATCACATAGAAATAATGCAGTACAACACATAACATACATATAGCATACAATTACTCTGTCACATAACTCTGATTACCTACTCAAGGTAAGGTATAGTGAGAGGACTCACCTTGCGTATCTCAGTAACTCGTAAATCCCTGAAATCACTAGTGCTCGATCTCCCGAGCTATAGTCCTCCTATAACACAATACATCTCTAATTAACACTTTCCCAACTAAGGTTGACTAACCCTATCAAGTCAACACCGGTCAACTCTGGTCAATGGTCAACGGTCAACTCAACTCGCCAAGTCTGGCGTGGACTCGCTGAGTCTCTACGGGGACCCGATTCCTCTGAGTCCCTTCCGACTCACCGAGTCACTCACCCGACTCGGTTACTCAACCCTTGATTGGAAATCACTAAACAACCCGCATCAACTCGTCGAGTCTGGAAATAGACTCGGCGAGTGCATTCCATGCACAACCCCAAACGACCTTATGAGGTCAGATATGCTCCACTAACTCATAGATCCAGTCCTTCCAAGCTTATTTATCACGTAAAGTTCATGTCTTGGCGCTCATAACACACCTAATGACTCATAAATGGTGTTTTGACCTCAAGCACCAAGATCCCAAACCAAAACCTCCATGGATTCATAAAAAGCTTGGACAAAGGGACACTATGGACCTCCAAGGGTCCAGATCCAGAACCTAACTCGCTTAAGGGACCAAGGAAGCACTAGATCTAGCCACAAAAGGGCTCAATAAGCCCTAAATCGACATGAACATCACCTTAACAGAAAAATGGTTCGAAAATAGTACCTCAAACGTGATGTTCTGGACCTCAGATCTTTAGGAAGTTGATCCTCTTGTTTCCCCTTGGCTATAGATTCCTTTCCCTTGCTAGATAACACCTCCAAGGTCAACAATGGCTCCTTCTCTCACTCCAAACGCTCAATTTCACTAGGGTTTTACTCTGGGGACTGGTGAGCACAAATGACGGCCATAAGGCCCTTTAAATAGGCCTCAAACCCGATAAATTCGGGTTTCATTAAACAGCGCAGACTCGCCGAGTCCACCAATGCGACTCGTCGAGTCCGGTCATTAATCCGGGTGAGAAATCGCGTCTCTACTCGACGAGTCTACGCACCAACTCGCCGAGTTCTTCCACAAAACTCAAAATAAAAAGAATAAATATAATACCTGAAATTCCGGATGTTACAATTCTCCCCCACTTGAATCTGACTTCGCCCTCGAAGTCTTATTCTTGAAATAGCTTCGGATGCTGCTCCCGCATCTCACGCTCTGGCTCCCAGTTCAACTCGAATCCCTTCCGATGTTGCCACTGAACCTGTACCAGAGGCACCTCCTTGTTCCTCAGAACCTTGATCTTCCGATCCACAATCGCAACTGGTCTCTCCGCATAGTTTAGGCTCGCATCCACCTGAATGTCCTCTAACGGCACTACCGCCGACTCGTCGGCTATACACTTCGTCAACTGAGACACATGGAAGGTATTATGAATCCACTCCAATTCCACAGGTAGCTCCAAGCGATACGCTACCCTGCCCACCCTCGCGATCACTCTGAACGGCCCAATATACCGGGGCCCTAGCTTGCCCTTCTTCCTGAATCGGATCACTCCTTTCCAAGGAGATACCTTCAGGAGAACATAATCACCGACCTGGAACTCGAGCTCGGGTCGATGTCTATCCGCATAACTCTTCTGGTGGCTTTGAGCGGTCAACAATCTCTGCCTGACCCGCTGTATCTGCTCTGTCTTCTGAAGCACAATCTCTGTGCTACTCATAACATGCTGCCCGACCTCTCCCCAGCAAATGGGGGTCCGAACCTCCTCCCATACAACAGCTCAAAGGGTGGCATACCAATGCTCGAATGATGGTTGTTGTTGTAGGAAAACTCTGCCAAGGGCAAATACGTGTCCCAACTCCCCCCAAAGTCCAACACACATGCTCGGAGCATGTCCTCGAGCGTCTGAATCGTCCGCTCACTCTGTCCGTCAGTCTGGGGGTGATATGCGGTACTAAAATGCAGCCTAATACCCAACTCCTCGTGAAACTTCTTCCAAAATTTGGAAGTGAAACGCAGATCTCGGTCTGAAACAATCGAGATCGGCACTCCATGCCGTGATACCACTTCCCTCACGTACATCTCTGCTAATTTCTCTGCGGAAGAACTCTCACTGATAGCAAGGAAGTGGGCGCTCTTTGTCAACCTGTCCACAATCACCCAAATTGCATCGACTCCCAGCAGTCCTTGGCAATTTGGTGATAAAATCGATGGTAATTTGTTCCCACTTCCATTCGGGAACCTCCAACGGTTGCAACTTACCATGCGGTCTCTGGTGCTCGGCCTTAACCCTTCGGCAGGTTAAGCACCTCTCAACAAACCACGCAACATCCCTCTTCATACAGGGCCACCAATACTCTCTCCTCAAGTCCAAATACATCTTAGTGGCCCCAGGATGGATCGAGAATTTCGACCGATGAGCCTCTTCCATCAAAATGGTACGCATACCTCCCACAAACGGTACCCAAATATGCCCCTGAAATGTCATAAGCCCCCGACCATCGGTAACGAACTCTGATACCAACCCAACAACTCGTTCTCTCTTCTGGTTCTCCGATCTCACGACCTTAGCCTGTGCTCCACGAATGGCGTCCAACACCGGAGCCATCATGGTCAATCGCAAACATACATCTCGCAATGGGGCACTCTCCGCCCTGCGACTCAGGGCGTCGGCTTGCACATTAGCCTTGCCCGGATGATACAAAATCTCACAATCATAATCCTTGACCACTGATGTGTGTGAAATCAACTAGTTTTAATCCTAGTAACATAGACACAAAATAAACACACGAAAGGCAGTGTACCTATCGATTAGTAATATAGTTCAAGCAAGTAGGGTATCGAACACAGGGAACGGTAAACAATTAAAATAAATGCTAATATTATCTAAATGAAACAAGTAATAGAAAATGAGTTTTCTCTAGTTTTGCAAGACTAGAAACTTAAATACTTACTAACACGCAAACTAAGCAACTAATAGCTAAGAATACAAAGATCAACTAAATTCAATGATTAAAAAGGCCTTCTGTTTAGGTTCGAATCATTTGTTCCCATGGATGATTTCAATGTATCGGATTAATTCTTCATTGGCTACCGACTAAGATGATTAGTGTCACATTCGCTATTACTAATCCTTAGGAAACAAATTAACTCAAGCAGTGGCCAGTTGTCTAAATTAACGGATTTCTTAGTTATTGATTCATGTTAAATAAGACTTGTAATTAGCTAATCAAATTGGTGATTCAATTAACCTCTTGTTGATGGTGTATCACACAAGCTCACACATTAACTTACCTATCTTCAAGTTAATTCTAGTTTCACATTCGTTATTCCTAGACATACAACTATGTGGTCACGTAAATCATATGAAATTAGCAACTAAGAGATGTTCATACAACTTAATTACTGATTTATTAACAGAAGAATAGTTATTGTTAACACATAAGGTTCTTTAACAAGCTTAATAAAACATAATCACCAATTAAAATTAATCCTAATCAAATAATCAATCCATGTTCACAAATTCATCTACCTAAACAGAAGTTATGAGTTTTAGCTCATGATTACAGCAGAAACAAGCACAAAAACGAAATCAATTGGTAAAAACATAGTTCAAACAAGAGATTAGTTAAGAGTAAACTTGATTTTGACTTGATTCTCCTTAAAATTGAATGTAGGGTTGATTCCCTTGCTTCCTACGCTCCGGCAGCACCATTAGTCGACAATTGGCCTCCAAGGGTTCACCTCTATATCCTAGGGTATCGATCTGAAAGTCCCTTTATATAGATTTTCACAAAACAGAGGCTACTCGGCGAGTCCGTCACTTAAAACCCGTGCACGGCAAGTCAGCGCGTCTAGAATCGCGAAACTTCTGACCAACTCGGCGAGTTGATGGCCTACTCGCCGAGTACGTTTGGAATCAGCATTTTCTCAAAACACGAAAGTCGTCCGAAATTGTGTCTAGTTTTCAGAACATTTTGAATCTCGTCAATCGGAGTTATGGTTCATGAGATATGGCCAAAACACTGACGAGGGGTGAAGCTGTCCAGCAACGTCCTTCTTTCTTCAAAATCCAAGATCCAAGCGTCCAATCGCCAATTCCGCTTCATTTTCCTTTTGAGCATGTCTTTGTTTCTGAAAATGAAATATTTAAACTAATTAAGCACCTTTTGTTCATTAAACGAGACAAAAACAACATAAAGTATTAAGATAATGCATGAATTTTATAACTAAATATGCCCATATCAAAATACCCCACACTTGACTTTTGCTTGCCCCCAAGCAAAACTAAATTTTAGTACACTAATATTACATAAGACAATCCCAATCGAACCCAACCATTATGCCAAGACCTCAACGCATGCATTTGTGTCTAAAATTTTCCTAATAACCCCCCATACTCCAAATACTCACAATCCTCATAAACATTTGCCCACTTTTTCCGAACAATGCTCATTTTATGCATCCATCCGAATCCATCCTCAGAAAACCTCTTAACCTCAAGGTATTTTTGGTTGAGCAACCCAAGCATACATAATCTAGACAATTACAATTTATGATACCACATTGGAGCTTTTTTGAATTCTTCATTTCCTTGACATTTGATCTTTAATTTTTGGGTATCTTCAACTTTTGAATTTCTTCAGAATTTTTGATCTTTGAACTTCATACTTTAACTTTGATGCTCCAAAAATTCTTCAAACTTTTTCTTGTAATTCTCTTTTTTTTAACATGTAACTCACTTTTTTTCACTCAAAACCCTACATGCTTAAGCAGGGGCGCTCAACTTCAACCTTTATTGGTTAGCGATAATAATTTTCCTAGATACATTTCTGGTACACGATGCTAAACATATTGCATCCTTCAAACTAAGCGAGGTCGTGTTTTTGTCCCATGATTTCACTAGAATAAGGAAGCCACAAATGCACTAGAACGTATATAGGCTCAACTAAACATTTGGGTTTTCATGCAATCATCAAATATAATACTAGCATGGTCCCTAATTGTTTTACCAAAACTTTCTAAATTAGCCCTAGCAATTTTAGTGCAAAATTTTCAAAATTTTACTAAAATTTTAACTAATGTAACCAACCTTCTACCCCACACTTAATTTATGCAATGTCCCCATTGCATATTAAAACAATTAAATAACATAAAAGTAAAAAGAGATTTGGAACAAACTCCCCTGGGATAGTAGTGACGAGGCTGATCTTCTTCAATTTAGCTCCATCTTCAGCTGACTTTACGCATATGAACAACTCATCCACGCCTTGGGCGTCAAATCTCGTGTGGTTGACAACTCTAAATATGTGGGAAAAAGCATCTTGGAATCGCCTAGAAATGGTCTTCAAAAATATAGCCAATTGCCGCCTTGAATTGAATCAAATCGTCGATTCAAAGATAAAAGAATCAGCAACTCGTCGAGTTTTATGTGGAGACTCGTCGAGTTGAATCGTCATATGGGCAGAAATCGTGAATTTTCGCTGGAACTCGTTGAGTTATACGGGTGCACTCGACGAGTTTTCGGCTCTGATCGTGCAAATTCTTCTTTCTGCCTTGGGTCTGTTTTTGAGGTCAAAGAGGGTATTAAGGTAATACACCTCCTTATATTCTTCAATGACGGAACTCCTTTTTAACCATTAAAACCATCGGACTTATAAAATCACTCAAATCTTCTAATCTTCTCGCATACGACTCGACCCCTCACTTTAATTACCTCACGCTTTAAGAATTTGCTCTAATATCACCCTAGCTTCTGCAAAGATCAAAGACAAAACCACGTAATAAAAAGGAAAACAAACATCAAAATAAAAATTCCTAAATTATCCCTAAATACTAGAAGTTTAAAAGAAAAAGAAAAGCAAACTCTAATGACGGGTTGCCTCCCGCAAGCGCTTCTTTTTGTGCGAGTCTTTAGCTGGACTCTCAACTTAATAAAATTCTAATAAATTCGATGCCCATCCATCCATTTCATTTAATATTTTCTTTGGTGGACCAATTTGTAAAATTTGGCTCTTTGCTTCTATAATTGGCCAAACGAGCTTGAATATATAAAACCCAAGAATTCCGACAAGGGTTGTGACCGGTTGGATACTAATCAAAAATGGATCGTGATTTAGAACTTTCTCCAAAGTTGGAATCGTCACCCCATGCTTCGAAACACAAACCGGAAATACAGGGGGCCATGTTGTGGTAATGGTCAAACCACATCTTGGTTCCTGCAATTCAACTTGTTCTTGTTCTTCATCTGACCCTTCTGCCAGCATCCTTTCCAGCTCCTCCAAATCTTTTTCTGGATTAAATTCTTCATGTTGTAACTTTAGCTCTTGTGACTCAAATTGCTCTTGTTGATCGTTAGACAAGATGTTATCTAACCATCTATCAAATTTCTTCAAATCTTCATCTGAGTCATACTCCTCATCTTCTTGCTCAATTTCTTGCACTACTTCCTCCAGAAAAGCATCAAAAGCATCGAGATTTGGAAAATACATAATAAATAAAAATAATAAAAATTAAAATTAAACTATATAAAAAAATCAATAAAATAAAAATGATAACAATTAGCAAATAAAATTAACTATTTGAACCGTTCCCCGACAACGGCGCCAAAAACTTGATGTGTGTGAAATCAACTAGTTTTAATCCTACTAACTTAGACACAAAATAAACACACGAAAGGCAGTGTACCTATCGATTAGTAATATAGTTCAAGCAAGTAGGGTATCGAACACAGGGAACGGTAAACAATTAAAATAAATGCTAATATTATCTAAATAAAACAAGTAATAGAAAATGGGTTTTCTCTAGTTTTGCAAGACTAGAAACTTAAATACTTACTAACACGCAAACTAAGCAACTAATAGCTAAGAATACAAAGATCAACTAAATTCAATGATTAAAAAGGCCTTCTGTTTAGGTTCGAATCATTTGTTCCCATGGATGATTTCAATGTATCGGATTAATTCTTCATTGGCTACCGACTAAGATGATTAGTGTCACGTTCGCTATTACTAATCTTTAGGAAACAAATTAACTCAAGCAGTGGCCAGTTGTCTAAATTAACGGATTTCCTAGTTATTGATTCAGGTTAAATAAGACTTGTAATTAGCTAATAAAATTGGTGATTCAATTAACCTCTTGTTGATGGTGTATCACACAAGCTCACACATTAACTTACCTATCTTCAAGTTAATTCTAGTTTCACATTCGTTATTCCTAGACATACAACTATGTGGTCACGTAAATCATATGAAATTAGCAACTAAGAGATGTTCATACAACTTAATTACTGATTTATTAACAGAAGAATAGTTATTGTTAACACATAAGGTTCTTTAACAAACTTAATAAAACATAATCACCAATTAAAATTAATCCTAATCAAATAATCAATCCATGTTCACAAATTTATCTACCTAAACAGAAGTTATGAGTTTTAGCTCATGATCACAGCAGAAACAAGCACAAAAACGAAATCAATTGGTAAAAACATAGTTCAAACAAGAGATTAGTTAAGAGTAAACTTGATTTTGACTTGATTATCCTTAAAATTGAATGTAGGGTTGATTCCCTTGCTTCCTACGCTCCAGCAGCACCATTAGTCGACAATTGGCCTCCAAGGGTTCACCTCTATATCCTAGGGTATCGATCTGAAAGTCCCTTTATATAGATTTTCACAAAACATAGGCTACTCGGCAATTCCAGTGACCTACTCGGCGAGTCCGTCACTTAAAACCTGTGCACGGCAAGTCAGCGCGTCGAGAATCACGAAACTTCTGAACAACTCGGCGAGTTGATGGACTACTCGCCGAATACGTTTGGAATCAGCATTTTCTCAAAACACGAAAGTCGTCCGAAATTGTGTCTAGTTTTCAGAACGTTTTGAATCTTGTCAATCGGAGTTACGGTTCATGAGATATGGCTAAAACACTGACGAGGGGTCAAGTTGTCCAGCAACGTCCTTCTTTCTTCAAAATGCAAGATCTAAGCGTCCAATCGCCAATTCCGCTTCATTTTCCTTTCGAGCATGTCTTTGTTTCTGAAAATGAAATATTTAAACTAATTAATCACCTTTTGTTCATTAAATGAGACAAAAACAACATAAAGTATTAAGATAATGCATGAATTTTATAACTAAATATGCCCATATCAACCACATTCAACCACCTCCTCTGCCGCATATTTAGGTTAGGCTGATCCATCAAATACTTCAGGCTCTTATGGACTGTGTATATCGTACACAGAACCCCATACAGATAGTGACGCCAAATTTTGAGGGCGAACACCACTGCCCCCAACTCTAGATCATGGGTGGGATACCTCGTCTCATGAGGCTTCAGCTGCCTTGATGCGTATGCTATCACATGTCCTCTCTGCATCAGCACCGCTCCCAACCCCATGATCGACGCATCACAGTATACCACAAAGTCCTCAATCCCCTCCGGGAGGGCTAACACCGGGGCTTCGCATAACCTTTGGCGAATCGTCTCAAAGGAGGCCTGCTGCTCGGGGCCCCATGAAAAAGCGACACCCTTCCAGGTCAACCTGGTGAGTGGCACTACGATCTTAGAGAAATCCCTGATAAATCTCCGATAATAACCTGCCAACCCTAAGAAATTCCTAATCTTGGAGGGTAACCTCGGAACCTCCCAACTCATCACTGCCTCAACTTTGGCCGGGTCGACCAATATCCCTTTCTGGTTAATGAGATACCTTAGGAATTGGACCTCTCGCAACCAGAAATCACACTTGGAGAATTTGGCATAAAGCCTCTCCGATCTCAGAACTCCGAGGATCTCCCTCAACTGCTCCTCATGCTGCTCTCTAGATGTCAAATATACCAAAATGTCGTCGATGAATACAATCACCGACCGATCCAACATCGGCCTGCACACTCGGTTCATGAGATCCATGAACACTGCCAGGGCATTGGTGAGCCCGAAAGGCATCACCACAAACTCGTAATGCCCATAACGCGTCCTGAATGCTGTCTTCTGGATGTCCTCATCTCACACCCTCACCTGATGATATCCAGACCTCAAATCGATCTTGGAGAACCAAGATGCTCCTTGCAAATGGTCGAACAAATCGTCGATCCTCGGCAACGGGTAACGATTCTTGACCGTCAGCTTGTTCAACTCCCGATAATCAATGCATATCCGGTGTGAACCATCCTTCTTCTTAACAAAAAGGATAGGAGCTCCCCACGGCGAGCTACTCGGCCAAATAAATCCCTTTCCCAGCAGCTCCCGAAGCTGCAAGGATAACTCTTGCATCTATGGAGGTGCAAGGCGATAAGGCACCTTGGCGATAGGTGCGGCCCCCGGAACCAAATCGATACTGAACTCCACTTGCCTCACGGGAGGCACACCCGGCAACTCCTCTGGAAATACATCCGGGAACTCTCACACTATCGGAACCTCCTCAACTGACCTTGGCCTCTTTGAATCAACCCGCATATCCATCACATACGCCACAAAGCCCTTACAGCCCTGCTGTAGACACTGCCTCACCCTAGCGGCCGAACAAAACGCTGACCCAGAACGTGTACCCTCGCCGTACACCGCAAGAACTCCCCCACTAGGGTCTCGTATGGTCACCAGCTGCCGCTCGCAGTCAATAACCGCACCGAATCTGCTCAACCAGTCCATGCCCACAATGACACAGACATCACCCATCATAATAGGAACCAAATCAATCGGGAACTCAACACCGAAAATCTCGAATATGCACCCACGGATCACCTCTGTGGCATATAACACCCTCTCGTCAGCTATGGAAACTCTCAGAGGCCGACTCAACGCCTCACGACTAATACTGATATGTTGACTAAAAGCCAAAGATACAAAAGACCGACTCGCACCCGAGTCAAATAACACCAAGGCAGGTACATAATTCACAAGAAAAGTACCTACGCATAACATAATATAAGCATAATATCTCAACATCAAAATAAATACACGAAAAAATACATACCAGCCACGACATCGGGCGCTGTGCGGACCTCCTCCGCGTTCAACTGAAAGGCTCTCCCTCGTGCCCTCGGCGCCTCGGCCTTCACTGGCCGACTCTCGGTAGCTTTGATGGCGGCAGGGGCAGATCCCTGAGGTGCTCCCTGAGCTGATCCCCACAACTGCGGACACTCTGCCTTCCGGTGTCCGGTCTGGTTGCAGTGAAAACACACTGCAAACCCCTTGGGGCAGTCCTTGGCCATATGCCCCTCCTTGCCACACTTGTAGCAAGATCCAGCTCTACAAACTCCATCATGACCCTTTCCGCACTTTCCACAAGTGCGGCCCTTCTGGCTCCCTGATTTAGGATCAGCGGGCTTGGCCCGCTTGGCTACCGGCTAGGACTGTGCTGGTCGCCGATCCCTCCCCTGAGACTCCGCCTCCTCCCTAGCCTGAGTCTCTAGCTTGATCTCCCTCTTCCGGGCATTTGCCTGAAGCTCGGCAAATGTCCGGTACGAGGAGTTTGCCACGAAGTCCCGAATGTCTCTCCTCAAGATACTCAAATATCGGCTCATACGTGCCTGCTCAGTAGACACGTGCTCAGGGCAGAACATCGCCCTCTCATGAAACATCCTGGTAATCACCGTAACAGACTCATTACCCTGCTTGAGGGTCAGAAACTCCTGGGCCAAATGCTCCCTCTCCACCTGGGGAACGTACTCATCTTGGAACATGGCAGTGAACCTCTCCCAGGTCACTGCCGCAAACTCAGCAGGCGTATAGTGCGCCGTCACAAACTTCCACCAGTCCTTCGCTCCCAAGCGAAGCTGGTTCAGCGCGAACCGGACTCTCAAATGCTCAGGAGATGAGCAAGTAAAGAAACACCCCTCTATGTATGAAATCTATCTCATAGCCGCCATCGGGTCCTAGGTCCCGTCAAACTCCGGCGGTTTTGTGTTGCTGAACTCTCGGAACAGCAACGCATCACCACCCTGCGGCCTCGCAGCAGCAACAGCTACGGTGGCAGCTGCAACAGCAGCCTCAGAAAGAGCAGCATAACGCTCGTCGAAAGTCTCAATCAACATGGTCTTAATAGACCCGAACATCTCTGGTATCTCTGCCCTGATGGCCGCAGCCATCTCCTCATGGATGATCCGGCGGATCTCCTCATCACTAGCCCCACTGCTCTCTGGCATAAGACGTGTCCTCACCATGATCCACCTCTGGAAAACAACATACGATATATTAGAAACTCTCTCGAGCATACTCGCACTCGATAACTCATCCCTCCTTGATCCTTGGCATCCCAAAGATTTTTACTTGGACTGTACACCGCCCAGGTGCTTCCAGTAGTACGGGCCCAATACTGCTGTCCGCACCATTTCAGTATACACCCCAAGTCCTCCTCTTCGGATCCCAAGTTCCAAGTACTCTATTATGCATGATACACTCTCTAACAGATCTCTCATAAGCTCCTCGCTGCTACCTACTTACTCTCAAACATCTCATAGCAACTCACCTCTCCCTAGGCTAAGGCATCACAAATCAGGCCACTCTAGTCCTAATAGGAGTACCTAGCCCACTCTAGCATGAGAATACATCATATCAATATCATAACATATAATATAAGGGTATGTTGGGAAATCACCGTTCGGACGCGGACTGATGGTACACACGACTCTGCTCTGCGTTTTCCAAAAATCTTTTACTCTTTTTGAAAATATTTCTCAAATCCTCAGTTTGAGTTCAAATACGCCCGAAGGTGTACTCGAATCCCTCAAACCAAGGATCTGATACCAACTTGTAACACCGTAAATTTCAAAACAATTTTTCGCATTTTATACAAAACACAATTCATTCAATATTCATAAAAACATCATTGTTTGAAACTCGAATTAGTAGCATATAAAAATCCCAAGATCTCATAACATAAAAATTCCGTGTGTGTACTGATCAGGCCGGCGCCTTCCCGCGATCCTCACTAGTACCTGAAACAAATAACACCAAACACTATAAGCACAAAGCTTAGTGAGTTCCCCAAAATACCACACATAGCACATATTAGCCACTCGAGGCTATAACTCTGTGGGTCCGTGGACCCTACTCTGTGAACCCTCTGGTTATAACTCTGTGAACCTTCCGGTTCTAACTCTATAAACAAGCAAAACATAAATCACATAGAAATAATGCAGTACAACACATAACATACATGTAGCATACAATTACTCTGTCACATAACTCTGATTACCTACTCAAGGTAAGGTATAGTGAGAGGACTCACCTTGCGTATCTCAGTAACTCGTAAATCTCTGAAATCATTAGTGCTCGATCTCCCGAGCTATAGTCCTCCTATAACACAATACATCTCTAATTAACACTTTCTCAACTAAGGTTGACTAACCCTATCAAGTCAACACCGGTCAACTCTGGTCAATGGTCAACGGTCAACTCAACTCACTGAGTCTGGCATGGACTCGCCGAGTCTCTACGGGGACCCAATTCCTCTGAGTCCCTTCCGACTCACCGAGTCACTCACCCGACTCGGTTACTCAACCCCTGATTCGAAATCACTGAACAACCCGCATCAACTCGTCGAGTCTGGAAATAGACTCGGCGAGTGCATTCCATGCACAACCCCAAACGACCTTATGAGGTCAGATATGCTCCACTAACTCATAGATCCAGTCCTTCCAAGCTTATTTATCACGTAAAGTTCATGTCTTGGTGCTCATAACACACCTAATGGCTCATAAATGGTGTTTTGACCTCAAGCACCAAGATCCCAAACCAAAACCTCCATGGATTCATAAAAAGCTTGGACAAAGGGACACTATGGACCTCCAAGGGTCCAGATCCAGAACCTA
The DNA here is from genome assembly GCF_051521515.1 of Lactuca serriola. NCBI lineage: Eukaryota > Viridiplantae > Streptophyta > Magnoliopsida > Asterales > Asteraceae > Lactuca > Lactuca serriola. Next base: position 571,998 of record NC_136409.1, on the reverse strand, counting down.
ACTCGCTTAAGGGACCAAGGAAGCACTAGATCTAGCCACAAAAGGGCTCATTAAGCCCTAAATCAACATGAACATCACCTTATCAGAAAATGTTTCGAAAATAGTACCTCAAACGTGATGTTCTAGACCTCAGATCTTCAGGAAGTTGATCCTCTTGTTTCCCTTGGCTATAGCTTCCTTTCCCTTTCTAGATAACACCTCCAAGGTCAACAATGGCTCCTTCTCTCACTCCAAACGCTCAAGCTCACTAGGGTTTCGCTCTGGGGACTGGTGAGAACAAATGACGGCCATAAGGCCCTTTAAATAGGCCCCAAACCCGAGAATTTAGGGTTTCATTAAACAGCGCAGACTCGTCGAGTCCACCAATGCGACTCGTCGAGTCCGGTCATTAATCCGGGTGAGAAATCGCGTCTCTACTCAGCGAGTCTACGCACCAACTCGCCGAGTTCTTCCATAAAACTCAAAATAAAAAGACTAAATATAATACCTAAAATTCCGGATGTTACAAAAACCCTAATCCTTAGGGTTTGTACCCTATTTAAACGTCCTTATGGTCCCCCATCTCGACCTCCATCACCTCTAGAGCAATCTCCTCGAAACCCTAACCCTCCATTGATGATCTTGAGTGATTTCTTACATTTTGAGTGATTCTTGTTGCATTTAGAAGCTAGAGGAAGAAGGTGGAAGTAGAAGACTCAAGGAAGAAGTAGATCCGGAATCTACCTCCCATTTGGCATCCTTTCTGGTAATCAAGACCTTAGCTTGATCATTCTCTTATTAGATCTTTATTTATGCTTGTTTTGTCCCTTTTTGGATCATTCCTAGACTAATCTTGAGTTTGGAGTCCCTCTGAGGTTATGGACTTTAGATCCGGACACCCTTGGGCTCTAGGAGCTCAAGGTAGCTACCTTTATTCATTCATGGCCTTATTTCAAACCTTAGTTCTCCATTTTTTAGTTTAGCTTGATGTTTTAGTTTCATTTTTGGATGCATGCACGTAAAGTTGGCAACTTTACGTGTTATGTTGGTCCAAGAAGTCCAGATATATGAATTGGATGCTCAAAAATCAATTAAGAACATCTATTTAGTGATGACATGCAAGGACTCGACGAGTCTTTCATCTGACTCGGCGAGTCTGGTCGCGTACCCAAAAAATACCCGGATAGTCAGTTAAATCAATAATTAGAGGGGGAAAACTCAGTGAGTTGGGCAGAGCAAGGACTCAGTGATTAAGGGACTTGGAGGATGAGGGACTCGACAAGTCATAGAATGACTCGACGAGTTGAGTCGCGAGATATCAGGAATTGAGGATCCAGAACTCGGGGAGTCATTATATGGACTCAGCGAGTAGAGTCAACCTGGAAGTTTAACTATGACCAGGACTTTGACTTTGACCAGGGGTAAATTGGTCATTTACCCTATAAGGAGTTATCAGTTTTGACTAAGAAGTATTTTGGAATTTGTAGTCGGAGGGTCACCGGAGCAGCAGTTAGGGATTCCTCACTCAGGTTGTCAGCAGTCCGTCATACGAGGTGAGTTTCACTTTAGTAGGAACGGGTCTAAGGCACCAAGGCTCCCCCAGTATGTTATGATAGTAGCTGAGTGTGGGCGGGGCCCGTATCTCATAGTTGTAATAGATTATGATATATGAATAGTAGATTAGCTTACATATTGTCTGTGTGATACTTGTATGATTGACTTAGCAACTGAGTGTGGGCGGGGCCCGTATCTCACAGTAGCCGAGTGTGGGTGGGGCCCGCATCTCGAAGTAGCTGAGTGTGGGCGGGGCCCGTACCTCAAAGATAGGCAAGTGTGGGCGGGCCAGTATCTCGAAGTAGATGAGCGTGGGCGGGGCCCGTACCTCAGAGATAGTGGAGTGTGGCCGGGGCGTGTATCTCCTAGTTGCATGTTATATGTGTATGGTATGTGGTAGATTGCAGGGAACTCACTAAGCTTTGTGCTTACAGTTTCAGTTTTGGTTTCAGGTACTTCCATTAGCACTGGGAGGGGCTCGGGATGATCGCATGGCACACACCACAGTTCTCAACCTGGGAGTTAGACTCTGATATTTTGATATGAGATTTGATATGTGACACATGTTATGATATTTTGAGATACATGGTCTATGACTTTTTATACCCTGCATATGATATTATGGCTTTCTTAAATAAAATAAATGAAAATTTTGGGTTGTATTTTTGGGGTGTTTCAGCTTGGTATCAGAGCCTTGGTTTGAGGGATTCGGGCACACTCTCGGGTGTGTCTGAACTCAAACTAAGGAATTGGTATGAAAATTTTCAAAAGAAAATCATATTTTTTTATATAAAAGAACGTGAGAAAAAGAAAAGTATTTTTGGAAAGAGGAAATAACTTTGAAAAAGAGAAAAGGATGGCGCATGCAATCAGTCGAGCTCAAGTAAGTACTCACAACCTACCACACAAGTTTATATTATGATATAGTTATCAGCTTTATTAGAACAACATGCTAGATTAGGACTAAGGATCTAGGAAGGATACCTTATGTGCCTGCTATATGTGTTTCAGCTCTACGAGAACTGCATGCTAGTATAGATTTGCCTGTATGATGGCCAGAGTAGTATATGCTTGATTATGTGTACTCGATACACTGCTTTCTTTGTGCTTCTAGGAGTTTTAGTGATCTTTTACTAACTAGTGAATGAATATGTTACATTACATATTGCAAGGGTTAAATAATTACAGAAGGTTAGATCTAGCTCTAGTGCACAACTCTGGTTTCAGTCTAACCGTGGTAAGGCATGATCTCTCATTCGAAGAATTATTTAACTTTAGTGATATGTAATAGTATTCACAAATTAGTTAGGAAAAGGTAACAAGGACTTCTTTATGCAGCTGATGGCGGAGAGTGGATGGTGATTTCCCTAGGGTAAGCCTAGGATGAGATTAGTATGAGATCAGTAGTAGTAATAGAAGGAACTTGGTTGAGTCAAGGCAGTTCTGAGGAGAGTACGGATAGATGTGGAAGGTAGTATGGGCCCGTACTACTGAAAGCAGAGGATCCGTACTCGAATCAAGGAAGGCTGAGATAAGACCAGGAAACTTGTAGTGTATGATATCCCTCGAATTATGTTCAGCAATCTGATATTGTTATGTTGTGTGTTTCAGAATGGTGGTTTTACGCTATAGACCAACAGTCGGCAGTTCAGGTGCCGGTGGGGGATCAGGCTCAGGTTCTGGACTTGAGCAGCTAGATGAGCAGACCAAGGAGTTTATCTCCGTAGAGATCACGCACAACATACTAGACCAGACCCTATGATCTTTGGCACGGTCAAGGAGGGAATTCTTGAGCTTTTGGATGAGAGGATGAGTGTGTTCCGCATTGAGATGGTGACTATGATAGGGTCGTGTACCTTGACCTTTTGGGAGTTCCGGGCTTGTGGAGCTCCAGATTATAATGGGGATCCAGAGTCCATTGCGAGTACCAGATGGTTGGCAGATGTGGCCAACACTTTCCATACCAGCAGATGTCCTGAGGGGGACAAGGTCCGACTTGCATCCTGCCTTCTGAAGGGCAGGGCACATGATTGGTGGGAGGAGGTTGTACATATCATTGGGGATGATGCAGCTCTTGATGCTATGACCTGGACTGATTTCACGACCTCATTCAGGGCTGAGTTTGCACCTATTATTGAGGTGCAACAACTTGCTAAGGAGTTCTAGAAACTCCAGCAGATGACAAAGACAGTGGTGGAGATTACCACCAAGTTTAGGGAGAGGGCTCTTCTCATTCCTCAGTACGCGGCAGACGAGGAGATGAAGAAGGCCCGCTACCATGAGATGTTTAGGGGTGACATCTGTCACACCCCCGAACCAGACGACGGAAATGTCCGAGGGCTGTTGTGACTCAATTGAATACCATCACAGTGAATATACATGAAACATAACATCATTCATCCCCATGCATTGAAATATTACAACTGGTAGTGTTTACATTTAGTATTTTGTTTCAAAACATTACATTCCCAAAAAGTAAATTGTTCGATACTAGTTAAACAAACAACAAGACATCACTGAGTACATTTTTCCTTCGATTTACCTATTACCTGAGAATACAAGTATTTTGAAAAACGTCAACATATGAAATGTTGGTGAGTTCATAAGTAATGTTTGAAACATAATGTTTTGTATTATTTTGAAAAACCACCAAAAAATCCGATATTTTCTGAAAAGATTGTTGTAAGTAAGAAAAAGTGTGAAGATCCGTAAGTATGCTTGTTTATTTCTATAAGTGTGAAAAGTTGTTATACTTGGTATGCATCACGTAGGTGTAAGTGTTGAAATCACTAGGAAAACCCGATGTTTTCCTAATACTTTAAATTACGCGTTTATATATTATTATACCATTGCAACGTGTGTATTCGATGATTCCAGGTGACATCGGATTAGTTCTGGGTGGTGAGTTGTTATAATCACGCATTAAAGAAAATGACTAGCTTACAACTATACAAACGATCCCTTGGGCGTCGTCTGTACTACTCACCTAATCCAACCACCCTGACTTCCCATAGCCCCACAACCTAAGAAGAAAAGAGGGTGTGAAGCCCCCGTTAATTCCATGAGTCGTTCAAGGCTATCGTGAATGCGCAAGGCCCTTGGCCCGACTCGCATTTGACTTCTCGACTTTACTAGAAGTGCCAAAGGACCCTTGGGGCCCAACAACACAAGAGCTATTGAAAGTCCTTTTACACGGTATTAGGTCGTATAAGACCCAATATCATGTATGTGCGTTTCCTTCGGGCCTAAAGATCATGTCATTGGGCTAGCTAGGCCCAACAAGCACGATTTGAAACTTTCGGGCCCAAAGATGGTGTATCGACGTCTGGTGAATTCCCACGTGTGTATTGACTTCCCGTAATTTCCGCATGTGTATTGAAGTATCGTCGTGTATTGATTTTTGATTCGTTATTGATTCGAGACCGAATCAATTCGTTTGGTAACGGTTTTGGTGTTGAAGGTGTATTAAATTTCGTCGGTGGTCGTGGTACTAGTATTTTGACATAAAGGATTTATTGTTTAAACATTAGAATTTTTCTTTTTGAAGCCCCTTCTTGGATAAATTTACACTTTTAACCCTTTATATAAAAGAATTTCCATTTTAGTCCTTAAACTATTTTTCTTGACACTTTAGTATCAAAACTTGTTGAAAAGGTATTTTTCAGCTCAAATTTACTTGAAAAACAGTTTTAGTCCCTCAAAATGAAGTTTTCTCGGTTGAAACCTCTATTTTCGCAATTTTAACAATTTTGACCCAAAATGGAAATTTTTTGCATCTTTGGACCCTTTTAAATTTGAAAAGTATTTTTAACCCTTGAAATGGACTTGGTACACTAGTAGTCCCCTGGTTTACAGAAAAGTGCAGTTTCAGCCCCTCTAAATTAAAAATCTCGCAATTTGGGCTTTATTGGGCCAAAAAGTTCATTTTTGGCCCATTATGTTTAAAAATTCACATTTTAATCCTTCAAAAGAGTAAATTTTCAGAAAATACATTTTTGAAACTGTTTTGACTCATCTCAACCTTCAGAATTTGTATTTTGTCGTTTTGGGCCCTTTAGTTTTATATTTTTAGCATTTTGAGCCCAAAAATGGGTTTTAAGCCCATAGATGTTCATATTAACCAACTTGGTTATTTTTCTAGAATTGATTTGTGTGAAATAAAATAAGTTATACTTATTTCATTCAACACATTGTAGATCTCGGTTTTTAAGCTCTTTTTGACTAGAACCAACACCACAATCTCATGAGAACATATATATATATATATATATATATATATATATATATATATATATATATAAGCATAGAAATCACACAAAGCATACATATACTCATAGATCTACACATTTTCTTGTATTCTCCCCCCACAAAACTTAAAAAAACCGAAAAATAGGGGGTATGAAGCTCACCTTGAGTTGTGGTTTTGATTTGAAGAAGAAAATGAAGAAAGTGAGGTGATTTTCGGCCCTAGCAACACCTTGATGAAGATCTCGAATTTGAGGTGGTTCTAAGATGCAAGATCATGATTTCATATGAGTTAAGAAGAGATTTTTGTATAGAACAAGGAGTCTAGAGTGTGGATTCAAGCATCAACTTACCTAGATGATGATTTTTGTGGAGAATCCTCCTTGCAAAGTCCTTGAATCTCAAAAATATGGAGGAGGTATGGGAGAGTTTTCTTGAGAGAAGCGTGAGTGAAATGTGTGTGTGTGTGTGTGTGCTTGAACTCGGCCGAGAGCCAGAGAGAGAGGAAGAGATATATCTTGAAGTGATATGTGCATGGAAATATGAGATAAGGTGCATGGAAAACCATCATGTAAACATGAGGTGGCCATGAAAGTCAACTCTCCCTTTTTACATGGGCTTGGGCCGAGAATTTGAGAGGAAGAGAAAAGAATTTGGGCCTTGTAAGCTTAAGCCTTTTTCATGATTATGTTAAGTGGTGTTTGGTCCAAATAACCATAAATATGATTCTTATGACCTATTAGGGCTACATTAGGTTAAATATGGCCCAAAATGGTTCATATAGTTAATTTCTTTCATTCTAGGCCTAATATGGCCCAAAATGTTGAAATAAATGGGAGTGGGTCCAATTAGAGCCCATTTATGTGTTCCAAGCACAAGATGGTCTAACTGGAAGCTCATTGGTTCATTGGGCCCAATAAGGAAGTCCTAGTCCAAAATGGACCTAAACAAGAACTTCTAGGGTTTCCAATTGCTTGTTGACCATTTGTAATGCTTGTCTGGTGTATTTGATTGAAATTTTGTTGTCATAGAATAAGCATCATACATGCTCTTATGTTTTTGGATTCATAATTTGACTTAAGTATTGTAGTTACAAGGCACAAAAATTCCTGATTGTGACAATATCAGGCAGTTTGTGAGTCGGTCTAGCTATAAAAGGCCGGATGACATGATAGAGAGGGCTCGTGAGAGGGATATTGATTTAGAGATGGAGAAGAAGAGCAAACCAGAGGCAATGTTTGGTTCAGGTGGTTCGGGCAAAAGGCCCAAGACAGATTCCAGAAGGAAAGGCCAACATGGTCGAGGCCGCTGCGGCAGGTGTGGCAGGTCGCACGAGGGGACGTGCAGGGCAGGGAGTTCGGGCTGCTTTAAGTGTGGCCGAACAGGGAATGTGAGCAGGGATTGTACTGCTACTTCTATCGTTTCTACCACACCACCTTCCGATCTAATTTGCTTTCAGTGCAATCAAAAGGGCCATACGAGGTCCCAATGTCCAAAATTAGCAGCAGCAGGGAAGGTGTCGGCACCCGCTCCTGCTACATTGAGGAATACAGACGGCCGACAGGGTCGGGCAGAGGTGCCGATGGCGAAGAGCAGGGCCTTCCAGTTGACAACAAAGGAGGCACGAACAGCTCTTGATGTGGTTACGGGTATGTATCTTCTCCTTTATCTTTGATTTATTTTTGATTATCACTTATGTTTGTGTGTTTGATTATAGGGTCATTCTTAGTGGACGACATATCACCCATGGTACTATTTGATTCGGGTGCTACCCGATCATTCGTTTCGCTCGCACTTAACAAGCGATTTAGTAGAGCACCAGGAGAGCTGGATTGCCCACTCGACATTGAGATAGCCGACGACAGGACCGTCAGAGTCGCGAGAGTTCATAGGGGATGTACGTTACGGTTGTTTGACGATTAGTTCTCTGTGGATTTGGTTCCTATTCCTTTGCGAGGGAACAAGGTTATTGTGGGTATGGATTGGCTGAGCCCCAACGGGGCAGTGATTGATTGTGAGAGCCAACTGGTGAGGGTTCGCACTCCAAGTGGGGGAGAGTTAGTGATTCAGGGTGAGAGGCCACAACGCGGACCGGTCCTTTGCTCAGTAGCGAGAGCGAGGAATTATTTTCAGCAGGGTTGCACATGGTACATTGCTTATGTCATGGATACCCGAGATAAGGGTAAGACAACGATTGATGATGTACCAGTAGTACAAGAGTACCCGAATGTCTTCCCAGAGGATTTTCCTGGAATTCCTCCGGAGAGACAGGTTGAGTTTCGGATTGATCTAGTCCCGGGTGCGGTTCCGATATCCAAGGCACCCTTTCGGTTGGCTCCTCCCGAGATGCAGGAGTTGTTTACACAGCTGGTTTTATCAGACCGAGCAGTTCACCATATGGAGCACCGATCCTATTTGTGAAGATGAAGGATGGGCCGCACCTGATGTGCATAGATTACCGGGAGCTAAATAAGGTAATGGTGAAGAACCGTTAACCACTCCCGAGGATAGATGACTTGTTTGATTAGCTTCAGGAAGCATCTTAGTTCTTCAAGATCGACCTATGGTCTGGATATCCCCAGATGCGGGTCAGAGATGAGGATGTACAAAAGACCGCTTTTAGGACCCGCTATGGTCATTATGAGTTCATGGTGATGCCCTTTGGGCTCACCAATGCTCCAGCCGCGTTCATGGATCTCATGAACCGTGTGTGCAGACTGATGCTGGATTGGTCTATAATAGTATTCATTGATGACATATTGGTTTATTCCAAGACTCAGGAGCAGCATGTGGAGCACCTGATAGAGGTGCTAGAGACATTGAGGAGGAAGAGACTTTTTGCAAAGTTCTCCATGTTTGAGTTCTGGTTGCGCGAGGTGCAGTTTCTTGGGCACCTCGTCAACCAGAAGGGTATTTTAGTAGATTCGGCCAAGATTGAGGTCGTGATGCAGTAGGAGATTTCGAGGTCTCAATATGAGATTCAGAGTTTCTTGGGTCCGGTAGGGTATTACAGGAGATTCATTCAGGACTTCTCCAAGATAGCAATTCCATTGACCCGGCTGACTAAGAAGTCGATGGTTTTTCGATGGGGTCCTGAGTAGCAGACAGCTTTTGAGACGCCCAGACAGAGATTGTGCGAGGCCCCGATTCTCACTCTGCCAGAGGGAGTAGATGACTTTGTAGTCTACTGTGACGCTTCGATCACGGGTATGGAAGCAGTGCTGATGCAACGAGGTCATGTGATAACTTACGCTTCGAGGCAGTTGAAGCCTCACAAGGATAACTATCTGACGCATGATTTAGAGTTGGGTGCTGTTGTGTTTACCCTCAAGATTTGGCATCATTACCTTTATGGGGTCCGGTGTACCATTTACACGGATCATAAGAGTCTGAGGTACCTCATGGATCAGCTTAATCTGAACATGAGGCAACGACGATGGCTAGATGTGGTGAAGGATTATAACTGTGAGATCCTTTACCACCCGAGCAAGGCCAATGTAGTGTCAGACGCACTGAGCTGCAATGCGGTGGCGGCCCCAATCCGTGATATTTGTTTGAGGATGACAGTGGTGACTCCATTGCTGGAGCAGATTAAGGAGGCATCAGTGAAGGGCCTAAAAGAGGAGCGACATAAGTGTGAGAGGATCGTGAGCCGACTAGCTTCTTTTGATTATGAATGCCGAGGGTTATTGACCTTTCATGGGAGAGTCTGGGTACCGTACTGGGGTGGAGTACGGCAGGTGTTGATGGATGAGGCCCACAAGTCCCAGTTCTTCATTCATCCAGGGGCGACGAAGATGTATAGAGATCTTCGACCCGATTACTGGTGGCCCTGCATGAAGCGGGACGTAGCCTGGTATGTAGAGAGGTGTTTGACCTGCAGGAAGGTCAAGGCGAGCACTAGAGGCCTCACGGAAAGATGCAGCCGTTGGATATCCCCATGTGGAAATGGGAGGATATCACCATGGATTTCATTACCAAGCTTCCCATGACTGCACGTGGGGTAGACTCAATTTGGGTCATTGTGGATCGATTGACCAAGAGCGTGCATTTCATACCGATCCAGGAGAGCATCTCGGCCGAAAAGCTAGCTGAGATTTATGTGCCGGAAGTAGTGGCACATCATGGAGTGCCCGTATCGGTAGTGTCCGACAGAGATGTTCGTTTTACTTCTAGATTTTGGAAGCAGTTTCATGATGAGATGGGTACTCGTCTCCTTTTCAGCACCGCTTTCCACCCTTAGACGGATGGTCAGAGCGAGAGGAAGATTCAGACTCTCGAGGATGTGCTTCGTGCATGCGTGTTAGATTTTGGTGGCAGTTGGGATATGTATCTTCCGTTAGCGGAATATTCGTATAACAACAGTTACCATGCCAGCATAGACCGACCTCCCTTTGAGATGCTCTACGGGAGGAGGTGTAGAACCCCAATCTGTTTGGGTGAAGTCAGTCAGAGGGTCATGGGGAGTACGAAGGTAGTACTCAAGACCACAGAGCAGATTCAATAGGTCCAGAGCAAGCTCCAGACTGCTCAGAGTTGGCAGAAGAGTTACGCCGACAAACGTCATTCAGACTTGGAGTTTTAGGTGGGCGATATGGTCCTCCTGAAGGTGTCACCCTGGAAGGGTGTTATTAGATTCCGGAAGCGGGGCAAGCTGGGCCCCAGATTCATTGGTCCATTTAGGGTTTTAGCCCGGGTAGGTCGGGTTGCTTACCAGTTAGATCTTCCAGAGGAACTCAGAAAGATCCACAACACTTTCCATGTCTCACAGTTGCGGAAGTGCTTAGTGGATGATTCAACAGTGGTACCCTTTGAGGATATTCAGGTTGATGAAAGCCTGAATTACATCGAGAGACTAGTCACAATCTTAGACCACAAGACGAAGGAGATAAGGAATAAGAGAGTCGAGTTAGTGAAGGTGCAGTGGAAACACTGGAAGGGGTCGGAGTGGACATGGGAGCTCGAGGAGGAGATGAAGGAGCACTACCTAGAGTAGTTTGAAGGATCAGCAGACTTCGAGAACGAAGTCTAAGATAAGTGGGGGAGAATTGTAATGCCCCGTTCCTGGTATGTGATTAAATATAGTATTTTTCCTTTTCTTATGGGCTACTCAATGAGTCAGTAGCCCTAACTCGTCGAGTAGATGCGGGTTTGTGAACAGAGTTTTATGGGGCGACTAGATGAGTCGATATCCCTGACTCGGCGAGTCGGCCAGGCTGGATAAAATCCTAATCCTTAGGGTTTGTACCCTATTTAAACGTCCTTATAGTCCCCCATCTCGACCTCCATCACCTCCAGAGCACTCTCCTCGAAACCCTAACCCTCCATTGATGATCTTGAGTGATTTCTTACATTTTGAGTGATTCTTGTTGCATTTAAAAGCTAGAGGAAGAAGGCGGAAGTAGAAGACTCAAGGAAGAAGAAGTAGATCCGGAATCTACCTCACATTTGGCATCCTTTCTGGTAATCAAGACCTTAGCTTGATCATTCTCTTATTAGATCTTTATTTATGCTTGTTTTGTCCCTTTTTGGATCATTCCTAGACTAATCTTGAGTTTGGAGTCCCTCTGAGGTTATGGACTTTAGATCCGGACACCCTTGGGCTCTAGGAGCTCAAGGTAGCTACCTTTATTCATTCATGGCCTTATTTCAAACCTTAGTTCTCCATTTTTTAGTTTAGCTTGATGTTTTAGTTTCATTTTTGGATGCATGCACGTAAAGTTGGCAACTTTACGTGTTATGTTGGTCCAAGAAGTCCAGATATATGAATTGGATGCTCAAAAATCAATTAAGAACATCTATTTAGTGATGACATGCAAGGACTCGACGAGTCTTTCATCTGACTCGGCGAGTCTGGTCGCGTACCCAAAAAATACCCGGATAGTAAGTTAAATCAATAATTAGAGGGGGAAAACTCAGTGAGTTGGGCAGAGCAAGGACTCAGTGATTAAGGGACTTGGAGGATGAGGGACTCGACAAGTCATAGAATGACTCGACGAGTTGAGTCGCGAGATATCAGGAATTGAGGATCCAGAACTCGGGGAGTCATTATATGGACTCAGCGAGTAGAGTCAACCTGGAAGTTTAACTATGACCAGGACTTTGACTTTGACCAGGGGTAAATTGGTCATTTACCCTATAAGGAGTTATCAGTTTTGACTAAGAAGTATTTTGGAATTTGTAGTCGGAGGGTCACCGGAGCAGCAGTTAGGGATTCCTCACTCAGGTTGTCAGCAGTCCGTCATACGAGGTGAGTTTCACTTTAGTAGGAACGGGTCTAAGGCACCAAGGCTCCCCCAGTATGTTATGATAGTAGCTGAGTGTGGGCGGGGCCCGTATCTCATAGTTGTAATAGATTATGATATATGAATAGTAGATTAGCTTACATATTGTCTGTGTGATACTTGTATGATTGATTTAGCAGCTGATTGTGGGCGGGGCCTGTATCTCATAGTAGCCGAGTGTGGGCGGCGCCCGTATCTCAAAGTAGCTGAGCATGGGCAGGGCCCGTACCTCAGAGATAACCGAGTGTGGGCGAGGCCCGTATCTCGAAGTAGCTAAGCGTGGGCGGGGCCCATAGCTCAGAGATAGCAGAGTATGGACGGGGCCCGTATCTCCTAGTTAGCGGAATGTGGGCGGGGCCCGTTTCCCCATGAGTGTGGGTGGGGTCCGTATCTCCTTGTTTCATGGTATATGTGTGTGGTATGTAACGTCCCAAAATTCAAGACAAAAAAATTTCTTTTAATAAAACATCATTTAAAGCAAAATCATCGATTCAAAACATCATCAGAGTAATAGTTTCCAAAACAGATGTTCATTATCAGAGTAAAACATTCCTAGGCTGACTAATCTATGGTGTGTGCCATGCTATCATCCCGAGCTCCATCATCCGCTACCGGAAGTACCTGAAACCAAAACTGAAATACGTAAGCATGAAGCTTAGTGAGTTCCCCCATCATACCATGCAATCACATATCATACATACTGTCGGGCAATTCTGGGGTGCCCGACCTACCCGGTACGGCCATTCTGGGGTGCCGACCTACCCGTGTTAAGCCATTTTGGGGTGCTGACTACCCTTGTCAAGCCATTCTGGGGTGTTGTCTACCCTTATCAAGCCATTCTGGGGTGCTGACTACCCATCGGTCCTAACAACCATCCTTGGGGACTATTTCACCCCTACTGCTACTAACACATATATCGTAACATAACATATTATCAGACATATCTGGGGTGTCTGACCTACCCTTCGGTCCTAACAACCGAACTCTACTACTATCACATATACATATCATAACGTAACAGATTATCAGACATATCTGGGGTGTCTGAACTACCTTTCGGTCCTAACAACCGAACTTGGGGACTGCTCCCCTCCTACTACCTCTAACTCATATAATAGATCATGCTAGCTTGTAAATATAACATCACATACTGTCAGACGTATCTGGGGTGTCTGACTACCCTCCGGTCCTAACAACCGAACTCTACTGATGAGTTAGGGATCTCCGTCCATGCTCCTACTGATAGTGAGATACGGGCCCAACCCTCCCTCACTCTTTCCTTATCTTGGGCCTCGCCCCTGATCTGCTGCTAATGAGATGTGGAACACCATCCACACTCTGCTATTGGTGAGGTATGGGATCTCGCCCACACTCACCTCCCTACCAGGAACATACAAGTATCACACAGACAACAAGTATAAACTATCACATAAACCATTCCTTAGGCACCCGCCCGCTATCATTGGACCTTGTCCTGAATATCATACTAGCATACTGTTCCTAGGGCTAACCCCCGGGTCTTCTACTCATAACTACATGGGCCGGCATTGTGGCCGTAGACCCATTCACACAAAGGGAAACTCACCTGCACTGGCTGAACTCGCTGATGATCCCACTAGCTACTGCCCAACAACTCACTGAACTCCTGCTCCACTAGCTCCCCGAGCTATCAACATCAATGCAACACTTAGTCTAACTGACTCCCGAAAGACAACCAAGTCAACTCTGGACAAAGTCAAAGTCCTGGTCAAAGTCAACCTTCCAGGTCAACCCTACTCGCCGAGTCACCCTATTGACTCGCTGAGTTCATATGTTCAGAGTCCTTCTATTCGTGACACGACTCGTCGAGTCAGTCCATGACTTGCCGAGTCTACCGATTACCGAGTCCTGACCTGTCCAACTCACCGAGTCTCCATTTGACTCACTGATTTGAGTCTCAACTCGAAGGGTTTGGGGTTTCGCGACCTGACTCGCCGAGTCCAAGACAACCTTCAACAGACTCGCCGAGTTGTTCATCCAACTCTCCGAGTTCCCGCCCAACTTCATCTGACTCGACGAGCTGTTCATCCCACTTGTCGAGTTCCTCCTCATCTTCATGCTACTCGCCGAGTCCACTCAAAGGACTCGCCAAGTCTATTCAGATCTATATACATGCAGAGGACTTTTGAGTCATGCATGGACTCCAAACTGTAGATCTACCCTTCCCAAGCCCTTTCCTCACGTAAAGTTGCAAACTTTACATGTAGAGAAGGAGATCTAGGCAAAATACACCATAAACTAGGGTTTAAGGCAAGGAGGCTCCATAATCAACTCAAGGGCTGAAATTTTATGCTTCCCAAGACCAAAATCTACTTAGATCTGAAGTAGCAACTCCAGATCCGGCTTCTAACTCAAATGGACAACTAATCATGGCTTAAAAAGCCCCAAATCTCACAACCATAGAAGATCTAAAGGAAGGAAACGACTTAATACCTTCAATACCTAAGAAAGGCTCAACAAACTCTAGATCTAAAGCCAATCCTTGAAGCTTCACTGATTCCCCTCTTTCTTCTTCCTTCAAATCACCCAAAAATGGCTTGGAAGCTTGAATGCACAACAATGGAGGCTTAGGGTTCGTTTTCTGAATGAGGAAGGCTCTAGGGAACCCTAATGGAGAGAATAAGGAGCTTAAATAGTGCCCAAAGTCCCGGATTTAGGGTTTTCTTCGCACAGACTAGACTCGCTGAGTCTCCTTGGCCGACTCGCCGAGTCGGTCACTTACTCCTCGACCCGGATCCCGCTCGGACTCGCCGAGTTCCTCCTTGGACTCGCCGAGTCGTCCCCTAAACATAGGGTTTCCTTTCCTTTCTTGGCCTTTCCGACTTTGGGTGTTACATGGTATGTGGTAGATTTGGGGGAACTCACTAAGCTCTGTGCTTACATTTTCAGTTTTGGTTTTAGGTACTTGCATTAGCATTGAGAGGGGCTCGGGATCATCGCATGGCAGTCACTACACTTCTCAGCCTGGGAGTTAGAATCTAATATTTTGATATGAGATTTGATATGTGACATGTGTTATGATATTTTGAGATACATGGTCTATGACTTTTTATACCCTGCATATGATACTATGGTTTTCTTAAATAAAATAAATGAAAAAAAATATTTTTGGGGTGTTTCACCCGATTTCCCCTTATAGTCATAAAATTCTAAACTTTAGCAAGCTATGGCCCTTCTCCATGCCCTAAACCTAGTAAGACCTTGTATGCAACTAAAGTTTGCAACTTTATGTGGTAACTATGCCCTAGGAGGATAGAACTACAGTTTGGAGCTTTAGCTTAGCTTAAAAAGCATATAAATGAGAAATGGACTGCATGAAATCGACGAGTTGGATGGCCAACTCGACGAGGTGAGAAAGGTTATCCTGCTTTCTAGATTCTGCATGAACTCGACGAGTTATGAGGTGAATCGACGAGTGGCTAGGGTTTTTCCCGATATTCTGGACGTTTCATGGACTCGACGAATTGTTGGGCAACTCGTGAGTTGACTCGGATTTTAGCGATTTACTAAGTTCTGGAGGAACTCGACGAGTCAATATCTGTACTCAGTGAGTTGGGTCAACATGGACTGTTGACCTTAACTGTTGACTGTTGACTTTGACCATGGTTGACCAAGTTTGACTTCTAGGGGTAATTTGGTAATTTGGGTTTTGATGGAAATGGTAATGTGGGAATTGTAGTGGTTTGAGTTTGGAGCTGTAACGACGCAAAAATCACGACTAAAAATTTCTTTTGAAATATTACTAAAATCATATATATAAAAACATATCACCGGTCATAACATAAATTCAGAGTATTAATTTCGAAACCTATTCTTTTCATCAGAGTAAACATCCCAGGTTGTCTAACTATGGTGTGTGCACTGTAATCTTCCCGAGCTCCTCCTTTGAAAACTGAGTACCTGAAACCAAAAATTGAAACTGTAAGCACAAAGCTTAGTGAGCTCCCCCAAACTACCACATACCATACAATAACATATAAAACACATACTTGGCCTTTCCCATTGCAGCAGACCGAGGTCCGGACTAACTGGGGCCTTGCTTCCTGCATCGGACCGATGTCCGAACTAACTACATCGGACCGAAGTCCGGAACTGACTGGGACCTTGTCCCCTACATCGGACCGAAGTCCGGGCTAACTGCATCGGACCAAAGTTCGGAACTGACTGGGACCTTGTCCCCTGCATCGGACCGAAGTCCGGGCTAACTGCATCAGACCGAAGTCCGGAACTGACTGGGACCTTGTCCCCTGCATCGGACCGAGGTTCGGGCTAACTGAACATAGCATAGCATAAACATATCAACTAGCATAACATATATACAACATACTACATCGGACCAGAGTCCGGAACACATACCACGAAACATGCTTGAACCACTAAGACATCAAGCACTCTAACTATTGCATCGGATCGGGGTCCGGAACTACTGCTAACTAAACAGGCCGGCATTGTGGCCTTAGACCTGTTCCTACTAGAAGGAAACTCACCTGCACTACTGAAGTTCTTGCTGATACCCTTCTGATTGCTATCTGACAACTCCCGAACTACTACTCTAATAACTCCCCGATCTACTAACACCAAATATAACACTTAGTCCCAAACTGCCCTCCAATAGTCAAACTAAGTCAACTCTAGTCAAAAAGCCAAAGTCTTGGTCAAAGTCAACCCTCCAGACTGACTCTACTCACCGAGTCAGCCCGTTGACTCGTCGATTCCTTGCACTCCGAAAATTCTTAGAACATGACTCAACTCGCCGAGTCACCCCAAGACTCGCCGAGTCTAACGATCTCCGAGTCCTATCCTGCTCGACTCATAGAGTCAACCCCTGACTCACTGCTTCGAGGCTTAACCAGAAAAGGTTTGAGGTTCTGCGACCAGACTCGCCGAGTCCAAGGTAATCTTCAATAGACTCGCCGAGTTGTTCTTCCAACTCGTCGCGTCCATGCTGATGTTCATACAACTCGCCGAGTACACCCATGTGACTCGCCGAGTCTCTTCAGTTCTTAGTCCATACAGTGGCTTTTCGAGCCATGCAGGGGCTCAAATCCATAAATCCATTCCTCTAGAGCCTAACCCCCACGTAAAGTGGCAAACTTTACATGTAACCAAGGAGTTATAGGCTTAGAACACTCTAGGGCTATGGTTTGTAACAAAGGGGCTTCACCAAAAACTTATTGGCCTAAACTTTATGACTTTCTGGATTATTACCAACCTTGATCTGAGGTAGCAACCTCAGATCTACTCCATAATCGAAATAGATCTCATCCATACTCAAAATGCCCAAATCTCAAACATAAGATAGATCTAGATGCACAAAAGCCCAAGCAACAGAGTATTACCTCAAATGAAAGCTCCAACTGAAGTAAATCCCGGATCTACACCATTCCTTTGCAGCAAAGCCCTTGATCTTCAAGCCCCTCTCCACGATTCTCTCCTCCAAGGCTCTATTCTCTCAAATAATGAAGGCTCACTCAATTCTAGGGTTTCTAGATGTAACGCCTGTGTTTCCGGGCTTGCCATTTTTAGCAACGTAATCGTCTAGGTTAACCTTTGTAACCCGTTTTGAAATAATAAGATTTTTATTATTTAAGTATTATGTGTTTTGTGCTTCATTGCTTAATTATGTGGTTTGATTAATTAAGAATAAAAATAAGCGTCAAAATTTAAGTGTAAAATAAACTTTACATCTTTGGTTAATGTTGTAGTAGTTGAAACGAGGTTTCCGAATATATATAGAACGCCCAAATCTGACTTCGTATGAGGAAGTTATGATTTATCGATGTTTCGGCTTAGAGGTATGCAGCCTGTTATACTCGATTTGAGATCGAGGGGTTTTTAGCCGAAGCAATCTAAACGAGGATCGAAGGTCTCGTTGTTGGTATCGAAGCGATAAAAAGTTAGGCGAGAACGGACGTCAAACGAAGAAGTTATGAATTTATAACGAAGTTTTTCTGTCCCGGCCTACTAAAAATAAATAATAAAAATAAATTTAAAATTAGCCGACGGAGTCTAAACGAAAGTTGTAGAGCGTAGTCTCACCTTCGCGTGGATATAAAGAACGTCGAAAACGGAGTTTGTATGAAGAAGATATGAATTTCCGAAGTTTATTAAATAATTTGTATTTAAATTTAATTGGAAAATCCAGCATTATCTGAAGAGGAGTCATCGGACTCATCCGAAGTACGCCCCGCGTACACCGAGGAATGTCGACACTCGCACTCGAGCACTTCGGATACGTAAGCAGTGACGATTTCAGACCAGTACGCTCCGCGTACTCCGAGGCTCCTGCCTCTTATAAATAGGATCTGAAGGCAGCCGACTCCTTTGCTATTTTTCTCTCTTCTCTCTCCCGTTTTGCATCGATTTGCATGCCAGAAATACCCCGAAGCCCCGGTATTATTCACGATCCCCGAAGCAAGTCCCGAGATCCCAAAGATCCTGAGAAGTGCGGTTCCCGAGCCGAAGCTCTGCCCGCGAGAAGTTCGATTTCATAAACACGATAATAATACAAGTATGGTTCGAGTGTATTAAGTATATTGTTGTTTATAGGTGTGAGTGTGTGGTTACTTTCTTCTAACACATAATTATGAAGTATTTTATACGAAATACGTGTTATGTGTATATTTTGTGTTATATGTGTGAATGTATATTCACTCTCTTCTATCTTATAGATCTGATTTGTTTTCTATAAAATACGTGTTATGTGTGTGTACCTCATCTATTATGTGGAATATGTATTGATCAAAGCATGGTATACAGGTTTTTATTCATGTATAAAAATGTATATTTTTATCTACTAATATGTTGGGTAGAACATGGGTAGATAGTTGGTGTGTAATAAACAGATGAGAGGCCTCGTTGTTGTTTGATTTAGTCATCTAGCGGAGTTTAGATGACGACCACAGACTTTTCTAGACAGTCTTGTGGAACATTAGCAGGTTCCCCACCTGTAGGTGTTAATGAACTTGGGTGTTCATTCGCTGTACTCCATCCCCCTCATGGTTGCCTTATTTGACTTATATTGCTGAGGAACCCCCGAAGCATGTGTTGTCGCCCCGATGAAATATTCTTAGACTAGGTCCCTTATGTTAGTTGTCTTAGGGACATAAAGTGAGAATAACGGGAATGGGTAATTGGGTTATTGTTGGTTGGTGAAAAATTAAATATGATTATTTATTGTGGGTTGAAAACCCTATATGCTCACTAGGCTCCCAAGCCTGACCCGCTCAGTTTTATTTGTATTACAGGAAGTGGCGCGAGGGCATAAGTTGGATGAACCATCAAGTTGTTTTGTTTACAAGTCTGTATATGTATATATTTGTTGAATGACTTGTAATGTTATCGTTTATGCTTATTGGTCTGTATCGGAACATGACACCCCGAGTTTTGATTATATAATGAAAATACATTTCTTTTATGAAATGCTCTCGTAAACATTGTTTTATCATGTTTTGTTTTTGGGAACGAATTCCGCAACTCTTTCAAATCAAAAGGATTTACTCTGAAATTATTTTAAAAGCATAAATGAAAATCTGTCTTTTCTGGCCGAGATTTTGGGGATGTCACACTTGGTATCAGAGCATTAGTTTAAGCAAACTAGGAATTTGTAGGATTTCTAGACTTAAACTTAGAATGCTAAGTGAAATTTTGAGATGCGTGTCTGTTATGTTTTAGACACGAGCACTAGTTTATTTTAGGAAAGTTGCCTAAAATGCTTTATGTGCTAAATGTTATATGTTGCCATATATGATATTATTTGTCGGATCTATGGTCTGTTTCCAACCGGATCTCGAAACCTTATTTGTGTAGGATTCTAACCGTGCGTCTATGATATTAGAAATAGCATGTAAGCGTTTCAGAGTGATAAGGATGATTTGAATATCTATCGTAAATGAGGATGTAATTTCACCTTATTCGGTGTGTAGATCAAAATGGTGAGAACAAGAAGTGGAGTTGGAAATGCTGACGAAAACAGGAATCAACCACGAGTGATTGAACAAATACCTGTCGTAGCAGCAGCACCTGAGCCAATAACCATGGCTGGTGTGCAAATGATGATTCAAACAATGTTGGATCGTCAGATGGATGAAACTAGACGGTTGCTTCAACAGAATCGTGAAGAACTGTCGATTCGTGTGGAAGAGCCTGAATTAAATGAAGGGCACTCGGAAGGTGGAAACTTCAAGGGGTCTGTTGGTCAAGCCAACCCACCAATAGTTAGGCAAGATAACCATGATGGAATGGGATGCAAGTACAAGGACTTTCTAACTTGCAAACCATCGACCTTCAATGGAAAGGAGGATCCGATTGGAGTTATGGATTGGATCTGCGAAATGGAGTTAGCCTTCATGACTTGTGGCTACAGAGGCAAGTTGCAGACTATCTATGCAGTGCGTCAATTCCGAGGTGGAGCTGTTCGTTGGTGGAACACTCTAGGGAAGACGTTAAGCCCTAATGAGCCACTACAATTGTCATGGGCATAGTTCTTGGCGCAGTTCAAGCGCAAGTTCTGCTCGGCTCAAAATCTGTTGGAACTAGAGAGCAAGTTTCTGACATTGAAGAAAGGCAGCATGTCAGTTGATGAATACACCAATAACTTCACCGATAAGATGGAGTTTGCCTTGCGTATCGTCCCAGGCGAGCTGACTAAGGTGGACCGGTATGCGATGGGACTCCCATGGGAGTACAAGGTGCCAGTACGTCAGGCACATACTCTAGAGGTAGCTATCTGGGCTGCCAAGTCTGTTGAGAACATGATTAAGGGGAGAACCACCGACAAGGTTGAGGTTGGTGAGAAAAGAAAGTTTGAGGGAACATCTGGTTCCGGTAAGAAAGGCAAATTTTCGAAATCTGATTCGAAAAAGTTTGGAGGAAAGGGAGGCGAAGCGAAGTGGTGTGATAAGTGTAAGAAAAAGCACTTTGGGAAATGTAGCGAGGTTGTAACCTGCTACAAGTGTGGAAAGGTTGGACATTTTGCCAATGAGTGTCCGAACAACAAAAGGATGTGTTTTGGTTATAATGAAGAGGGGCACATTTTGAAAGACTGTCTGAAGAAGAAGGAGGCAGCTAGGCCCAACATTCTACCAAAGCCGAAGGCGAGAGCCTTCCAGATGACACTTGAGGCTGCGAAAGATGAAGCTGATGTCGCTTCAGGTACCTTTCTCGTAAACGAATTACCTGCTCAAATTTTGTTTGATTCTGGAGCCAACTACTCCTTTATTTCGCATGAGTTTGGTAGAAAGCTACCTTTGCCTATTGATAGACTAGATAATGCTTTATTTGTCGAAGTAGCTAGTGGCAAGTTTGTACCTGTTAGCCATCGTATGAAAAACATATTAATCGACCTTAATGGGAATAAGTTTCACGAGGAATTATTGCCTATCGAACTAAATGGTTTCGACATCGTGTTGGGAATGGATTGGCTTAGCGCCAATGATGCCAAAATTTTATGCAAGAAGAAGATAGTTAAAGTAAACCCGCCTGGGAAAGATTCGTTTATGGTGTATGGGGACAAACGTAGAGTGAATTCTGGAATCATTTCCCTAATGAAAGACAGAAAGTGTTTGACCAAGGGATGTACATCATATTTAGCATTCGTGATTGATGCTAAGAAAGAAAAGAAGGTGATGCAGAGTATTTCAGTGGTGTGTGAGTATCCGGAAGTATTTCCCAAAGATCTTCCTGGATTACCACCTGATAGACAAGTAGAGTTCAGAATTGACTTGTTACCAGGAACCACGCCAATAGCAAAAGCACCTTATCAATTAGCACCGATGGAGATGAAGGAGCTAATGATGCAACTTCAGGAATTATTCGACAAAGGTTTCATTACACCTAGTTCATCGCCCTGGGGAGCTCCGGTGTTATTTGTGAAGAAGAAAGATGGAAGTATGAGAATGTGCATCGATTACAGAGAGCTGAACAAGGCAACAATAAAGAATAGATATCCGTTGCCGAGGATTGATGACCTATTTGATCAATTGCAAGGTTCGAGCTATTTCTCGAAGATCGATCTTAGGTTAGGATATCATCAGCTAAAAGTAAGAGAGCAAGATATCGAGAAGACTGCATTCAGAACTAGATATGGACACTAAGAGTTCTTGGTTATGTCGTTTAGACTAACCAATGCTCCAGCAGCGTTCATGGATTTGATGAATAGGGTTTGTAACCCGTTCCTTGATAAATCTGTGATAGTGTTCATAGACGACATTCTGATTTACTCGAAAAGCCAGGAGGAGCATGGCAGACACTTGCGAGAAGTGTTAGAAATCTTGAAGAAGGAGAAGCTGTATGCTAAGTTCTCCAAATGTGATTTTTGGATTCATGAAGTCCAATTCTTGGGTCACGTGGTCAACCAAGAAGGGATAATGGTTGATCCAGCGAAGATCGAAGCTGTGATGAAGTGGGAACAACCGAAAAGTCCCACGGAGATTGGAAGCTTTTTAGGATTAGCCGGGTATTACCGCAGGTTTATCCAAGGCTTTTCTTCGATCGCTACTCCATTAACAGCTTTGACCCACAAAGGAGCTACTTATGCTTGGAGTGATAAGCATAAAGAAGCATTCGAGAAGCTAAAGAAGAAGCTATGCGAGGCACCGATACTTTCTTTACCCGATGGAGTTGAAGACTTCGTTGTTTATAGCGATGCGTCTGGGGTTGGATTGGGTTGTGTTTTGACCCAAAGAGAAAAGGTGATAGCATATGCGTCTCGACAGCTAAAAGAGCATGAAAAGAATTACCCAACTCATGATTTGGAGTTGGCGGCGGTAGTTTTCGCTCTGAAAATATGGAGGCATTACTTCTATGGCACGAAGTGCAAACTTTTCACTGATCATAAGAGTCTCCAATATCTCTTTAACCTGAAGGAATTGAATATGAGGCAACGACGCTGGCTAGAATTACTTAAAAACTACGACTGCGAGATACTTTACCACCCCGGTAAAGCTAATGTTGTTGCTGATGCTCTCAGTCGGAAAGTCAATCTTGAAAGGAAAATGCCAAAAGCTTTGAGAATTGAAGTTGTCTCGACCATTGTGGAAAGTATAAAGAAAGCTTAAGAGGAAGCTTCTGAAAAGAATGACTGAAAGGAGGAACGTTTGGGCAAAACGTTGGTGTTCGACGTAAACAGTCATGGACTGAAGGTGTTCCAAGATTGGATTGGGATACCTAAGACAGGAGGAGTCAGACATCTTCTGATGGAAGAAGCTCACAAGACCATGTACTCGATTCATCCGGGTAGCACTAAAATGTATAGGGACCTGAAACCCTACTACTGGTGGCCGACGATGAAGCTTGATGTTGCAAAGTATGTGGCCGAGTGTGTGACTTGTGCGAGAGTCAAGACATAACATCAAAAACCGTACGGGAGTTTAGAACCATTGCCTGTGCCTAAGGGTAAGTGGAAAGACATTGCTATGGATTTTGTCACTAAACTGCCCAGAACAAAGAATGGTCACGACATGATTTGGGTGGTCGTTGAATTATTCACTAAGAGTGCGCATTTCATAGCAGCCAAGGAGAAATGGTCTATGGAAAAGCTTGCGAATTCTTATGTAAAGGAAATTGTGAGGCTTCACGGTGTTCCGCTAACGATTGTATCGGATCGTGATAGCCGTTTCACCTCAAGGTTTTGGAAAAGTCTACAAGAGGAAATGGGTACCAAGTTATGTTTAAGCACAACTTACCATCCGCAGACTGATGGTCAGAGTGAAAGAACGATACAAACACTTGAAGATATGCTGAGAGCATGTACCTTGGAATTCCTAGGTAATTGAGATGAACATTTACCTTTGGTAGAATTTTCCTATAATAATAGTTTTCACTCGAGCATTAAGATGGCACCTTATCAAGCTTTGTATGGACATAAGTGTCGTACGCCGTCTTGTTGGCTTGAGGCTGGGGAAAAGAAATTTATGGGACCGGAGATGGTTCATCAAACTGCTGAAAAGTTGAAAATGATTAGGGAAAGAATTTTAGCAGCTCAGGATCGTCAAAAGAGCTATGCTGACAAAAAGCAAAGACCGATGACTTTTGAGGTTGGAGATTCGGTTTTGCTTAAAGTCTCGCCGTGGAAGGGACTTATAAGATTTGGAAAAAGGGGAAAGTTGAGTCCAATGTTTATTGGACCGTTTAAACTTCTTCAGAGGGCTGGGAACCAAGCTTACAAGCTCGAATTACCCGAAGAACTGAATGGAATTCACAACACTTTTCATGTGTGTTATTTGAGGAAGTTCACAGGAGAAGTTTCCGATATAATTCCAATTTCTGAATTGAGAATTGATGAAAACAAAAGGTTGATTGAAGAACCAGAGGCAATTGTTGACCGAAAGACTAAGAAGTTGCGACGCAAAATGGTTGGGTTAGTGCTTGTCCGATGGAAACACACGAATGGGCCGAATCTCACCTGGGAGACGGAGAGTGACATGTTGAGTCACTATCCGCATTTGTTTGTTGATGTGTGATTCCGGGGACGGAATCATTCTAAGGTGGAGAGAATTGTAACGCCTGTGTTTCCGGGCTTGCCATTTTTAGCAATGTAATGGTCTAGGTTAACCTTTGTAACCCGTTTTGAAATAATAAGATTTTTATTATTTAAGTATTATGTGTTTTGTGCTTAATTGCTTAATTATGTGGTTTGATTAATTAAGAATAAAAATAAGCGTCAAAATTTAAGTGTAAAATAAACTTGATATCTTTGGTTAATGTTGTAGTAGTTGAAACGAGGTTTCCGAATATATATAGAATACCCAAATCTGACTTCGTATGAGGAAGTTATGATTTATCGAAGTTTCGGCTTAGCGGTATGCAGCCTGTTATACTCGATTTGAGATCGAGGGGTTTTTAGCCAAAGCAATCTAAACGAGGATCGATGGTCTCGTTGTTGGTATCGAAGCGATAAAAAGTTAGGCGAGAACGGACGTCAAACAAAGAAGTTATGAATTTATAACGAAGTTTTTCTGTCCCGGCCTATTAAAAATAAATAATAAAAATAAAGTTAAAATTAGCCGACGAAGTCTAAACGAAAGTTGTAGAGCGTAGTCTCACCTTCGGGTGGATATAAAGAACGTCAAAAATGGAGTTCGTATGAAGAAGATATGAATTTCCGAAGTTTATTAAATAATTTGTATTTAAATTTAATTGGAAAATCCGGCATTATCCGAAGAGGAGTCATCGGACTCATCCGAAGTACGCCCCGCGTACACCGAGGAATGTCGACACTCGCACTCGAGCACTTCAGATATGTAAGCAGTGACGATTTCGGACCAGTACGCCCCGCATACTCCGAGGCTCCAGCCTCCTATAAATAGGATCCGAAGGCAGCCGACTCATTTGCTATTTTTCTCTCTTCTCTCTCCCGTTTTGCATCGATTTGCGTGCCAGAAATACCCCGAAGCCCCGGTATTATTCTCGAGCCCCAAAGCAAGTCCTGAGATCCCAAAGATCCCGAGAAGTGCGGTTCCCGAGCAAAAGCTCTGCCCGCGAGAAGTTCGATTTTTGTGAAGATCTTCCAGATCTGCTGAGGATTACTACTTCTACAAGTCGTAGTGCTGTCCGATCATCTTCTGATCAAGTGAGTGTATACTACCTTTCATAAACACAATAATAATACAAGTATGGTTCGAGTGTATTAAGTATATTGTTGTTTATAGGTGTGAGTGTGCGGTTACATTCTTCTAACGCATAATTATGAAGTATTTTATACGAAATATGTGTTATGTGTATATTTTGTGTTATATGTGTGAATGTATATTCACTCTCTTCTATCTCATAGATCTGATTTGTTTTCTATGAAATACATGTTATGTGTGTGTGCCTCATCTGTTATGTGGAATATGTATTGATCAAAGCATGCTATACAAGTTTTTATTCATGTATAAAAATGTATATTTTTATCTACTAATATGTTGGGCAGAACATGGGTAGATAGTTGGTGTGTAATAAACAGATGAGAGGCCTCGTTGTTGTTTGATTCAGTCATCGAGCGGAGTTTAGATGACGACCACAGACTTTTCTAGACAGTCTTGTGGAACATTAGCAGGTTTGCCACCTGTAGGTGTTAATGAACTTGGGTGTTCATTCGCTGTACTCCATCCCCCTCATGGTTGCCTTATTTGACTTATATTGCTGAGGAACCCCCGAAGCATGTGTTGTCGCCCCGATGAAATATTCTTAGAATAGGTCCCTTATGTTAGTTGTCTTAGGGACATAAAGTGAGAATAACGGGAATGGGTAATTGGGTTATTGTTGGTTGGTGAAAAATTAAATATGATTATTTATTGTGGGTTGAAAACCCTATATGCTCACCAGGCTCCCAAACATGACCCGCTCAGTTTTATTTGTATTACAGGAAGTGGCGCGAGGGCATAAGATGGATGAACCATCAAGTTGTTTTGTTTACAAGTCTGTATATGTATATATTTGTTGAATGACTTGTAATGTTATCGTTTATGCTTATTGGTATGTATCGGAACATGACACTCCGAGTTTTGATTATATAATGAAAATACATTTCTTTTATGAAATGCTTTGGTAAACATTGTTTTATCATGTTTTGTTTTTGGGAATGAATTCTGCAACTCTTTCAAATCAAAAGGATTTACTCTGAATTTATTTTAAAAGCATAAATGAAAATC
Source organism: Lactuca serriola (assembly GCF_051521515.1). Classification (NCBI taxonomy): domain Eukaryota; kingdom Viridiplantae; phylum Streptophyta; class Magnoliopsida; order Asterales; family Asteraceae; genus Lactuca; species Lactuca serriola. The sequence continues at coordinate 545,264 of NC_136409.1, read as the reverse complement.
GGTCTTTTCTGGCCGAGATTTTGGGGATGTCACACTAGAACTCAAAAGGAGAGTAAAGAGGCTGAGGGTGGGTTATAATGTGCTTTATATAGGGCACAACCTCTGGGATTAGGGTTTTTCTCGCCCAAACCAGACTCGCCGAGTCCACTCGCTGGCTCGCCGTGTCGGTCACTTACTCAATGACCCGGATCCCGCTCCGATTCGTCGAGTTCCTCCCTGGACTCGACGAGTTGACTCTTGACTTAGAGCTTAACCTTTCTTTTCTTGGTCTTCCTGATTCTAGGTGTTACAACTCTCCCCCACTTAAACTAGACTTCGTGATCGAAGTCCACTATGGCTAACTATTTCACAAACCACTTACTGCTTACCACTAGCTATGCACTTAACTTATCTGATTGAAATTCTTGAAAATGTCTCATCCCAACTAACCTGATCATTACCATCTTCCAGTGCACCACTTTTACCTAACCGGAAAATCTCATCGGCACTCATAGTGCACCTACTGATGATACACAAGGGGTTTACCCCTTTTACCCTGCATCACCACTAACCTTTCCAAGGCAACTTTCCACAAGCAACAAACCTTTCCAAGATCATTCAATCCCCTACTGAGCTGCAATTCCATCCACTCCTAGTGCCGACCATCGAACCCTTTCTCACGAAATAATTCCACCTGTGATGCTCCAGTACTGAAATCTCCACTCCGTGCGAGAATTCAAACAATCCAATCGAGAAACCGATCCCTCTCTGCTTAGGTCAAAACTCAATTAGAACTATGAAACCGCTCTGAGATTACCTGATTCCGCGGTGAGCAACTTAGCATCACCTGCCCACTTAAACGATATGGTTGCCTCCAAAAGCATACCAAACGTTTTCATGACCAGGAAGACCAGCCCCTGTAGGTTTCTAAACTTGAAAAAGAAACAAATAACTTACATCATGATCACATTGACTCCGTCTGAAACTTGCTTTCATGGGGTAGTCTGATTCCTTGATAGTCCACCTATACTGAAATGATATGATCCTGCTATGATAGACTTTCCATTTCCCAATCAACCAACTATTCTGCCTACACTTGCAACCCAACTCAAAAACTGATACCGACCATAACACTGAAACTATCTGAAACACTGAAACTACTACTATCTGGCTACTAGTGAATGCTACGGCTACCCCCGCAGACTTACAACACCCTACTACTATCTAGCTACTAGTGAATACTACGACTACCCCCGCAGACTTACATCACTCTACTACCATCTGGCTACTTTACTAACTACTATATTGAGGACATCCTGACTATCCCCTAGTCCTGCTAATGATTCCTCACCCTGATTTCCCAAAACCAGCCCTCAGTCATCAAATGCTGCATCAACTGTAACACTCGTGTTTCTAGCCTAGGCATTTATATTGAGGTGATAGTGTATGTTAACCTTTGTAACTCATTTTGAAGAAATGAAAAGGAATTATGTGAATATTATGTGAATTATGTGTTTTATGCTTAATTATTAGGGTTTAATTAATTAAGAATAAAAATAGGCATCAAAATTAAAGTGTGAGATAAGCCTATATCTTTACATAAAGTTGTAGTGGTCGAAACAAGGATTTCGGGGATATAAAGAATACCAAAATCCGAGTTATAACGGAGGAGTTATGACATGTCGTAGTTTCGCGACAAAACCGGCACGGTGCTGAATGTCGTAAAAAGTGAGTTTTTGATAAACTACTTTTTAGCCTTAGTGATCTAAACTGTCACACCCCAAAATCGGAACGGCGGAAACGTTCTGGGGTGGATGACGTCATGTCAAGTATCACAACACATGCATTATAGTAATCAAAGTACAACAAAACATTGCATTAATAGAATAATTTTACATGGTTACATTACAAGGTATCAAAGTAATACAAGTAAATATAAGTAAGTACGGCATGGCACTAAGCTATCTTCATCAACAGCTCCGAGGTGTACCTGTCTAATGCTAACTTGAGAATACAAGTTATTTGAAAAGCGAGTATCAACATTTTACAATGCTGGTGAGTTCATAAGCATTTAGTGACGTTTTCATTCAAATAACTTTAATAAAAGTAGTAGTTTAAGAGATTTCAGTGTATTAGAGTCCTTTCCAGAAAATCCTATATTTTCTTTAATAAAAGTAGCCTTCTACCAAGACTGGTCAGTGTTGTGTGGTAAAAAGTAGTTTTCCCTAAGTTGCTATCATTATCAAAATACTGAATTTGATTATTGGGGAAAGCAAATGACATCAGGGAATATCATATGCCTCAGCAGTGAGGATTGCTGACTAAGGCAAGGAACCATAGACTCCAGGAAAGTATCGAACGAACGACACGCCTGGTTCAGTCTAACAAGTGGAGACATAGACCCCAAACGACACCAAATGAAAGGTACAACTGGTAAGGTCTAAAACAGTGAATAACAGACCCCAGACAGTATCAAATGAAAGATACGTCTTGTAAGGTCAAAACAGTGTGACTCTGAAAGTGAATTTCCAGCATACAGTGTAAATTGCCGGCGAAATACCGTTACCTTAAGGCCGATGAATTATAAGGTAACCCGGGATACTCGTAACCATACTGACTAGAGTTCTAGACGCCCTATAAGCGTCTATAAAATGTGACATTTGTCACCCGTTGGATTGGTAGGCCGGGACTGTAGCTAGCAATCTGGGTGCGGGGTTGTCAATCCCGTATAGATCTATACACACAATGTCCGCTCTCCCTACAGGAGACTCTGGTTACCAACTAGACGACGGAGAAGGCCGTGTCCTAAATATGCATCCCAAATAGTGGGTAGAGACTTCCAACTAGTGGGTTTGTAATGTAAGTGCTGAACTAGAGGTAGAGACTCATAACTGAACTGACTGAAGTAACCCATATGTCTATGCTTGTGTACATAATATATAACTAATGAATCAAACGACCTTCGGATGGACATCCGATCCCACCAGACCACATCTCAACGAAGTAAAGGAAATAGGGCGGACAAACCTTCCTAAGTCCTTCAATCATTATTTATATGCATCTATACAAGCACAGACATACATCTAACTACGCTTGAGTGTGTATCAAGTGGAATCATACAGTGAAGTATAAGTGTACAGTGTGGAATAACCAACTTGTGAAGTATAAGCGTACAGAGTGGGATAATCGAATCCTGAAGTATAAGTGTACCAAGTATAAGTGTATCACGAAGTAGAGACGACAATAAGTGAAGTAAGAGCGTCTATCAAGTATAAGAGGCTACAAGTATAAGCGATATAGAGACAAAATCCGGTATAAGCATATCGCGAAGTGAAAGCGTTATCGAGTAGGAGTTTAAAATAACTAAAGTGAAGCAGCAGTAACTAACAAGTAAAAGTATATACGAAAACCTTGGAAAAACCTTTATACTCAGGAAAATCGCATTTTGTATTCTTTGGTAAAATAAGTGTGAAAACCTTTAGAAATCTTTGGAACCTTTCATAAATCAGTTTGAAAATGGAACTTTGATAAAGCAGTAAAAGTAAGAACTTGAACAAGTGAAAACCTTTTAGAAAGCCATTTATAGTGTCCTACTCTGTAAAACAGTGTACACTGTGGTAAAACCTGGTGCATGCGGGTTATCAATCACATGTGATTGATATGATAACTGGCATGTTTAACTTGTATTCCCCCCTATAAAACATGTAAAAACAATTAAAAGGTTCATTCAGGGGTATGAACTCACCTGGTGTAAGTAGGTCCGACGAAGGTGCCGTTTGGGCGTTCGGTGTCACGCAAGGACTCGAACACACACAATGACCTATTTAACATATGATAACATATGTTCACATACAATTAGTATATTTAATACTAATTAAACAAATATACGCGCTCAAAGGAGCGGAAAACACTTTGGATACGTGTTTGGGTGTCCCAGGTAGCGTTTAAGGGTGTGTATGACCTAGGAATGGAGTTTACTCTCTGAGAGTAAACCCTTAACACTTAGTTTACGGCCCAAGGACTACTCACCATGAGTTTACGGCCGTAAACTCATGGTGAGGGTATCTAGTGTGTTTTAAGGCTTCTACTTGTTCATGGAATTATTCTAGGTCCAATTCCAAAAGGCATGAGTGGGTTTAGGGTCTTTTAAGGGCACTATAATGGAGTTTACAGCCTAGGGACAACTCCTAAGGGAGTTTACGGCCGTTAACTCTCATCCCTTAAGTTTTGTGAAGTTTCAAGCCCTTATATCACTTCTAGTAATTTATTCAAGGCTATAGGGGTGTTTGGGGTTCCAAAAGGGGTCTCCTTTAGAGTTTATGGTCGAAATGACCAACCTTTGAGAGTTTACGGTCGTAAGCTCTATGGCTTGGCCGTGAACTCTCATACACCCTCCATTCTTTGAGTTTAAGCCCATGTTTCAATCCTAGTATTTTATGGTAAATGTCTAAGGCCATTTGGGGGACAAAAACCAACATTTTGTCTTGGTTTGGGGAGTTTACGGCCTTGACACATGTCTGGGCTGTAAACTCCTTTTAATCCTCCAATTCTTAATGTTTAAGTGATCTAAACCCAAGAGGATAAGCCCCTAATTTATGTGTTAAGCCCTAGGGTGGTTTGGGAGTGTTTTGGAGGCATTTTGACATAGTTTAGAGGTGTTTACGGCCTAAGCAAGTGCTTGGGCCGTAAACTCTCTTTTATGCCCCAAAATGATTGTTTTAAATGTGCAAAAACTCCTAGGCTAATTCCCCTATTTATTTCCAAGCTTTTAGGGACTTTTGGGGGTCATTTTGGCCTCATTTTAGGTGTTTATGGCCTAAGGAGGAGCTTAGGCCGTAAACTCCTTTTCAACAGCTTCTAGGTTCGATTTCTAAGCTATAAACATGAATCAATATGTTTAGAATAGGCTAGGGTAAGCGGGCTTACAATTTGGAAGCTTTTGGTTGCGGATTCGGGGCGAAAACGGGTCTAGAGAGAGAGTATAGAGAGAGAGGGTGGAAAAGCTCCAAATGGAGTCCACTCACCCTTATATAGGGTTTTGAGTCGGGGCTCAGTGAAATTCTACCCAATACTGCCGTTAAACGGGGCTTTTGGTCGCACCCGATTTAGTGGTCGTAAGAATAAAACTTAACATTTTCCAAATAAATGGAAATGTGTGTCCTGTGTTTTTATTTCCTTTTATCACGACTTAACGGCATATTAAATGTAAACAAATGGGATGTTTATTAAATTGACGACCTTTAATTAACAGAACTTTTATAACTGGAATATTCCGTTAACGGTAACGGGGAAATGTAACAGAGCAACTTGGGTTGTCACATCATCCCCTCGTTAGAGGGAATTTCGTCCCGAAATTCAGGTCTAGGCAAGGAAGTAGGTATGAATGGCCAAGTAGGGGTAAGAGAGTACTTGGGTTGTCACATCATCCCTCCGTTAGAGGGAATTTCGTCCCGAAATTCAGGTCTAGGCAAGGAAGTAGGTATGAATGGCCAAGTAGGAGTAAGAGAGTACTTTCTATACGGTTGTCCTCGCATTCCCAAGTGAACTCTGTTCTGTGTTTGTCATTCCAACAGACCTTCACGTACAGGATGTGGATTCCGTCTAGTGTAGCTAGTGGGTTCCAACTGGTGTATCTACGAGGTTAGGGTTCTCAATGGATTCTATCAAGATGAGTGAGGCACGAAGAGTGTTGTCGGGAGATCACATATCAAGTCTAACAAGTGGATCGATCGGGTGTGAATCCTATGGTATATCCGAAGGTAGTAGCGGCCTGAAAAGGGTTGGACCATGTCTCCATGAGGATCTCGAATGGTCCTAAGCTCTCGGAATGGGTAGAGCTTTTCAGTACTAAGAACATAGTGTACTTCTATGACAAGATCATCACTGGCGTGATCGCCATTCCGAAGTTCCTAACGTTCTCTCTCGTACTGGTAGTGTAGTCCTTCAGGTTGGTTCTTAGAAATCTCGAGTGGTCTTTGGTTTCATGTTTTCTGTCAACTGGCTGATGGAGACTTTCTAGATCATCGAGTGGGTTGCGTGACTATGGTTATCGGCTTGCTGTAGAGTGTCTATCTTAAGCTTGTGCAAAATGGACCTACACCAACAAATCTTGAGACACGGAAAACCCTGAGGGTCGGGGTGATAGGGTTTCACCAGACGAGTGTTGGACTATCTCAGGAGGTGGTTCTACTATTTCTGCGTGAGATAGTATCCGTGGAACACCTAATAGTCCAATTAACCTCTAAGACTTTGGTTTATTCTAGTGCGGATAGCGCATGTTCCTGCATAACCCTTCGACTAACACCCGGGCTGGTGTCAAGTCTATAATCTCTTCGGGATCTGGGTCATGAGGCTCAACGCAACTACTATTGTACTTTGATCAAGGATTCTTGGCTGCGAAGGTTATCCTGTGGTTCTCGGTATCCTAGTGTTCGCTTCGGAGAATGTATTTTATCGTTCACCGGGCGACGACGAATTCCTCCATGCGAGAGGGTGGAGGATGATAGGCACTACTTGTCTATAACAGTGTGGGAAAAGTGCCTGAGTAGTAAGAGCATATACTGCAACTACTCTTCCGAAGGTTCCGAGTTTCCTCGGTCTAGGTCAATTCTAGTGAGTATAGGGTCTCATCACTCGGAACTTTACTGGCTCAACCCGCAGTGATTCTCTTGACTCCGGCTCCTATGTTATGGAATAGGGTGGAAGTGTTTTGCGAAGAGGTCCGTGGTAGAGCTCATGCTTGGCTTAACCGCCAATACTTGATGTATGCCAGCAATATACCTGGTTATAGTGGTCAGCCTAATGAGTTCTATTCTCTGGGTTCACGAACCTGATGTGCAAGGTGCGAAGGGTCTCCCGGGGGAATCTATGGAGTATGCTTCGGTTGGTGGTCGGCTTCTTAGAGTATCTGTAGTGTCGTTCACTTCGGTGTCCATCTGACTACGAGGGGTCGGTCAACAGTGCGGGGTACCCTCTCTTGGGTACTTCGGAAGGTTTGAGATAAGAGGGACGATTGACGGATCGCATTATGTTTGATTATTTGTGTTAGGTTTAGGTTCGGGAGAACCTTTATTTGCCGACATGGCTATGGAGAAAGTTCTTTTTACACAGCACTTAAGGATATACACATGGTTGTACAAAGTCAAACCATGATCAATAGAGTCGTCAAAGTTGGCACACTCTGACATGGTATTAAGTGAAGATCGATAGAGTCATGTGCCGAACAGGCACACAAGTTCTAGGCGTCTCGGGTTTGGTCCTATGTATCACTACCGTGGATACTTGGATCGATAAAGTCGACGCGGAACTATAGAGAGTTCTAAGTGTTTCCGAATAGAGTACCTTTTCATGAACGGATTCTCACAAGGCATTTCTATAATCGCCTCACATATACTAGTCATGTATATTTAAGGTGGGGAGGACTGTTGACTGAGCGACCCCGCCCTAAATCCACAACCAAACGAGGAACAGGAAATGAGGCGGCATTCGCTCACTCTAGGTCTGTCCATCTTAAATATACATGGCCGTAACGTATATGTTTAGCCATTATAGTTTTACCTAATGAATTTTAAACTTTATAACAGTGCTGCGACTTTCGCCTTACTGGAAAGAATTTACATTTGAATTAGTCTTTTATTGTTCTTATTTTAGTTATCCGAGATCGAGAGACGTACCAAAATCTAACGAGTTCCTTGCCGCTTCTCCCTAAGCAGTAGTTTCAGGCTCCTTCTGTGACTTTGTCTTTCTCTTCGGTTGGGCAGTCCTTCTTGAAGTGTCCCATTTTACCACATAGGTGGCAAACTATACGGGTCGCCACATTGGTGGTTGATGTAATGAACTCAACCGGGGTTCTGCAAATGCGAGCAGTATGCCCCAACATGTGGCACCTAGCACAATAGAGCTCTCGACAGACACCGTGATGATGGTAGCTGCACTTGCTGCAGTGGGGAAGGTCTCCTAGGTATGGTCTTCTTGAGGTCGGGAGGGAAGGATTGACAGGGGTATAGACTGCCTCCGCTCGTTGCCCTTCGGAAGGTCCTTGAGCCGAGGTACTTCCCTCCTCTATCTTGAGTTTTCTCTTTAGTGGGTTCAGTGGAGGTTCTTGGGTGGCTGAGTATGGAAGTGTTGGTTGCTGCTGTCCATCGCCAGGACTGGAAATCCCGACTGGGCCCTTGCTAACATTGGCGGTGTTAGCATTCAGGTGAGCCATGACAGCTGCTATGGCTGCTGAAACTGCAGCTTGGAACGTAGCTTCATCGAATAGGAGAGCAGGTTTCTTGCTTGTGGATTGGTTACGCTTCTTCGGTGGCATGGTTTTCCTACACGGAAAGGAATACAAGGTAATGAGAGACGATGGTTAACCCTGGACATTTCTGTCCTGAACGTATTAGGCATAAATTTTTCCCGTGCCCTGGGTACTGTTCGTCTGAGTGTCGACCTACATCCCTATGATGTAGTCCTGGTAATCGAAGTGGGTGTATGAGTATCGGAAAAGCCATAAGATGCGAGTCGTTCCTACTAAGTTACCTTTATACTGGAAAAGGTTTCACTCTCTGGCCTGGAGAGATTTGAGAACAATTCGGAACGAAACTGCGGAGAGAGAGGCTCACAAAGGCAGATGGCTAAAATTCTCTCAATAGCGATGCGGGGATCCGCCCTAATCGTGTATCTGGCAACGGGAAACGACGATTTACCTAACACATAGCGTGAGTAGTGTAACCACTAACTCACTAAATTGTATTATTTTAAGGGTGTATTAGCGTGACGAACACGAGAAAAGACAATTCCCGAGTTCCATGTACTGGCTCCCTCGGTCTGCCTCGTATCTCTGACTGGAATCGGCGTTGGTTTCCTTCTGGTAGTTACCTAGGTTCTCTCCTCGTATGGACATATTGAATCTCTGCTCTGCCTTGCTTCTGAATTCCAACTATGGGTGTCACCACTTCATGATGGATGACTGGAATCTCGGAAGTTTAGGCGAATCTCTCACGACTGTCCCTGAAAAGATATAGGCACTTGGTGAATTCAATAGTCTCAACCCCGTTCATTTATTTCCAAACTGGAAATCTTCTCAATGAACTTCCTTGGGGTCGGAATCAACTCTTCTGTCAAGCACTGAAGTGGGTAGGGTTTTCTATAGGGTTCGTGCGAGAAGGGAAATGTCTAAAGAATCCTAAGGGATTATTAACATTTCACTGGATGATCCATATCGAGTCTTGCTACAATTACACAGGGTATACAAATCATATATAACTTAGATCCGATAGGCCTTCGAATATGTGATACTACTCTATATCCACATCCCAACGAGGAAAAGGAAGTAGAGCGAAACCACACATTCTTAGCCTATGGGATCATTATTATATATAACCTTGGGAGTACACCCTCTGTAGTTGTAGGTATATCAATAAGGATCTTTTTAGTTATTCACGCACGGTTGTTTATGTTTTCTAAAATACTTCTATGGTATTTTAATTCTTGTTTGTTTCTTATCTTCTGAGTTTCATTCTGGGATTAGTGTGGATCTTTTAGCGTTCTAAAATACTCCTATAGTATTTTAACTTTATGTTTGGCTCTAGCAATCCGAGTTGGTAAGTTTCAGACCTGTTGTACACCACTATCACTCCCAAGCACACGTTCATCGCATCTCGGATAAATGTAGTTGATCAGGTTACATTTATCCCAGCTTACGATTACATAACTGCCCAGGTTTGACTGTAGTGCTCAACATCCGAAGACTTTTATTGTTGTTCTTCTTGTGATACTTTTGTTCGAGTGTTTAGATTCTGGATGTTATTATACTTTGGTAAAATATGGTTATATTTTAAAGTTTAATTCTTGGTCAGAGTGTTTTATCCCTTTGTGTTTATAGGTTGTATATCTTTTATGAATTGATATACTTAGCTCACTATAAAAAATGCTCTGATACCAATCTGTCACACCCGAAAATCGGAACAGCGGAACTTTTATAACTGGAATATTCCGTTAATGGTAACGGGGAAATGTAACGGAGCAACTTGGGTTGTCACATAAACGAAAGTCGTAGTATTCGTTAAACCGAGAAGTTCGATAAAAAGAACGCCCAAATCTGACTTCGTATGAGAAAATTATGATTTTTCGAAGTTTCAGCTTAGCAGTAGACAACTAAAACTTGAATTTTAGATCGAGTGATTTTTAGCCGACACGACCTAAACAAGAATTGAAAATCTCCTCATTAGTAGCACAACGGTAAAAAGTCTGATGAAAACGGATGTCGGATGAAAAAGTTATAAATTTTTAACGGATTTCCTGTCCCGGTCTGTAAAAAATAATAATAAAAAAATTAATTTAAAATTAGCCGACGAAGTCTAAATGGAAGTTGTAGAGCGTAATTTTAGCTACGCGTGCATATAAAGAACGCCAAAAACAGAGCTCGTATGCTTAAGTTATGGATTTTAGAAGTTTTGGCACGAAAATCAAGAAAATTCGCATAGTCACGAGTTGCCACGTCACCCTCGCTGAAAAAGTGCCATGTGTCCGAAATTTGGATGAGTCATCCGAGCTGCTGAGTCATCTGAAGGGGTCCAGTGAGGATCCGATGCGTGTTGCCTTCCCTCACGTGAACAGTAGTTGCATGGCGGATTCTGATTCGACCAAAGGGAGGCCCAATCCGAAGCTCGCAACTGGACCGAGCCTCGCACCGCCTAGCCTCCGAACCTCGCATGTGGACCAGTAGACCGCAGTCCAATCAGCAACCGCCACCGAGACCCTCGCACGTGTTTCCATCTGCGCACCTTCGCCTGCGGACCCCACCACCAGAGCCGACTTCGGACCCCAATAAATACAGGGGGTATGAGAGCCTTCTCGGTTACTTTTGGAGTTTTGCCATATTTAGCCCCTTTCTTCATATTTTCTTCATTTTAACATTCCTTAAAGCCCTGGTATCAATTATAAGCCCAAGAATACTCCACGAAGCGCCTGAGAAGCCCGAAAAATTTATCTTATCGGTTTCGAAGCCCGACCTTTGCAGAACCCGGTTTCTCAATAAAACTCCCGGTTTTATTAGAAAAGATTGTTTTAGGAAACGAATTGCTGCCTGATTATCATCAAATCATTTGAGTGTATAGTCACCTTCATCTTACACCTAGATATGAAGTATTTTATATGAAATACATGCTACGTGTAATTATATTAATTGTTTAACTGAGGTGACTATTGAATTGACATTTTATACAAGTTTTAAACTGTATATGTATTTTTATCTACAAATATGTTGGATAAAACATGGGTAGATAGTGTTGTGTGATAAAATAAAAGTGATGAGAGGCCTCGATGTGTTTTGAGATCCAGTCATCTAGCAGAGTTTGGATGAAGACCACGGACTTTCTAGACAGTCCAGTGGGAAACATTAGCAGGTCCGCAACCTCTAGGTGTTAATGAACTTGGGTGTTCATTCGTTGTACTCCATCCCCCTCATGGTTGCCTTTAGGACATGAATGGCTGAGGAAACCCCTTAGCAGTAGTGTCCATCCCGATGATATTCTTTAGGCTACGTCCCTTGTGAAAAGTGTTTAGGGACGTAAAGTGAGGATAAAGGGAACGGGTAATCAGGGTTATTGTTGATTGGTGAACTTAATAAGTTTATTATTACTGTGGGTTGAAAACCCTATATGCTCACCAGGCTCCCAAGCCTGACCCACTCAACTTTTTATGTTACAGGTAGTGGACCCCGAGCATTGTCGGAGGACGACGAGAGATTTTTGGATTATAGGCCAGTAGTTGTAAATAACTGTTGAAAGTCTTATAATGTCTTGTTGATGCTTTTGATATGTATCGGAACATGACATCCCGAGGTTTTAATATATATGGAAAATATATACCTTCTTAATGAGGGGTTTTCATAAACTTTTATCATATGTTGTTTGGGGACCAATTCCGCAACATCTTTTGAAAAGATTCCTCTGATTTTATTTTAAAAAGCATAAATTAAATCTGTCTTTTCTGGCCAAGAAATTAGGGGATGTCACAGTTGGTATCAGAGCATTAGTTTAAGCGAACTAAGAAATTATAGAATTTCTAGACTTAAACTTAGAATGCTAAGTGATGATTGTGAGATGAGTGTCTACCATATTTTAGACACGAGCACTAGTTTATTTTAGGAAAGATGCCTAAACTGCCCTTATGTGCTAAATGCTATGTGTTTGCCATGTGGGCCATTATTTGTTCGGATCTATGGTCTGTTGCCAACCGGATATGGAAACCTTATGTGTGTCGGATTCTAAGCGTATGATTACGAGATTAGAACTAACATGTGAACGTTTCGGAGTGATAAGGGAATTAAAATGTCTAACAAGGATAAAAATCTAAATTCGCCTTATTTGGTATATAGATTGTAATGGCAAGAACTCGTAGTGGAGCTGCAAATGCAAACGGAAACAGGGATCAACAACCTCAACCTCAAGAATTGAAAATCTCCTCATTAGTAGCACAACGGTAAAAAGTCTGATGAAAACGGATGTCGGATGAAAAAGTTATAAATTTTTAACGGATTTCCTGTCCCGGTCTGTAAAAAATAATAATAAAAAAATTAATTTAAAATTAGCCGACGAAGTCTAAATGGAAGTTGTAGAGCGTAATTTTAGCTACGCGTGCATATAAAGAACGCCAAAAACAGAGCTCGTATGCTTAAGTTATGGATTTTAGAAGTTTTGGCACGAAAATCAAGAAAATTCGCATAGTCACGAGTTGCCACGTCACCCTCGCTGAAAAAGTGCCATGTGTCCGAAATTTGGATGAGTCATCCGAGCTGCTGAGTCATCTGAAGGGGTCCAGTGAGGATCCGATGCGTGTTGCCTTCCCTCACGTGAACAGTAGTTGCATGGCGGATTCTGATTCGACCAAAGGGAGGCCCAATCCGAAGCTCGCAACTGGACCGAGCCTCGCACCGCCTAGCCTCCGAACCTCGCATGTGGACCAGTAGACCGCAGTCCAATCAGCAACCGCCACCGAGACCCTCGCACGTGTTTCCATCTGCGCACCTTCGCCTGCGGACCCCACCACCAGAGCCGACTTCGGACCCCAATAAATACAGGGGGTATGAGAGCCTTCTCGGTTACTTTTGGAGTTTTGCCATATTTAGCCCCTTTCTTCATATTTTCTTCATTTTAACATTCCTTAAAGCCCTGGTATCAATTATAAGCCCAAGAATACTCCACGAAGCGCCTGAGAAGCCCGAAAAATTTATCTTATCGGTTTCGAAGCCCGACCTTTGCAGAACCCGGTTTCTCAATAAAACTCCCGGTTTTATTAGAAAAGATTGTTTTAGGAAACGAATTGCTGCCTGATTATCATCAAATCATTTGAGTGTATAGTCACCTTCATCTTACACCTAGATATGAAGTATTTTATATGAAATACATGCTACGTGTAATTATATTAATTGTTTAACTGAGGTGACTATTGAATTGACATTTTATACAAGTTTTAAACTGTATATGTATTTTTATCTACAAATATGTTGGATAAAACATGGGTAGATAGTGTTGTGTGATAAAATAAAAGTGATGAGAGGCCTCGATGTGTTTTGAGATCCAGTCATCTAGCAGAGTTTGGATGAAGACCACGGACTTTCTAGACAGTCCAGTGGGAAACATTAGCAGGTCCGCAACCTCTAGGTGTTAATGAACTTGGGTGTTCATTCGTTGTACTCCATCCCCCTCATGGTTGCCTTTAGGACATGAATGGCTGAGGAAACCCCTTAGCAGTAGTGTCCATCCCGATGATATTCTTTAGGCTACGTCCCTTGTGAAAAGTGTTTAGGGACGTAAAGTGAGGATAAAGGGAACGGGTAATCAGGGTTATTGTTGATTGGTGAACTTAATAAGTTTATTATTACTGTGGGTTGAAAACCCTATATGCTCACCAGGCTCCCAAGCCTGACCCACTCAACTTTTTATGTTACAGGTAGTGGACCCCGAGCATTGTCGGAGGACGACGAGAGATTTTTGGATTATAGGCCAGTAGTTGTAAATAACTGTTGAAAGTCTTATAATGTCTTGTTGATGCTTTTGATATGTATCGGAACATGACATCCCGAGGTTTTAATATATATGGAAAATATATACCTTCTTAATGAGGGGTTTTCATAAACTTTTATCATATGTTGTTTGGGGACCAATTCCGCAACATCTTTTGAAAAGATTCCTCTGATTTTATTTTAAAAAGCATAAATTAAATCTGTCTTTTCTGGCCAAGAAATTAGGGGATGTCACAGTTGGTATCAGAGCATTAGTTTAAGCGAACTAAGAAATTATAGAATTTCTAGACTTAAACTTAGAATGCTAAGTGATGATTGTGAGATGAGTGTCTACCATATTTTAGACACGAGCACTAGTTTATTTTAGGAAAGATGCCTAAACTGCCCTTATGTGCTAAATGCTATGTGTTTGCCATGTGGGCCATTATTTGTTCGGATCTATGGTCTGTTGCCAACCGGATCTGGAAACCTTATGTGTGTCGGATTCTAAGCGTATGATTACGAGATTAGAACTAACATGTGAACGTTTCGGAGTGATAAGGGAATTAAAATGTCTAACAAGGATAAAAATCTAAATTCGCCTTATTTGGTATATAGATTGTAATGGCAAGAACTCGTAGTGGAGCTGCAAATGCAAACGGAAACAGGGATCAACAACCTCAACCTCAAGTAGTTGAGGAAGTACCTGTTGTAGGAGCTGCACCTGAGCCAATGACGATAGGTGGCGTACAAGCAATGATCCAGATGATGTTAGATCGCCAAATGGAGGAGACAAGGCGATTACTACAACAACATAGGGAAGAGACTACAATACCTGTTGAACAACCCATATTGAATGAAGGGCAGTCAGTAGGAGGGAACTACAGTGGGACTTTTGGTCAAGCCAACCCACCGATATTTAGACAAGACAACCAGGATGGAGGAGTTGATGGACGCGGGTGCAAATACAAAGATTTCATGGCATCTAAATCGCCATGTCTATCTGGAAGTCCGACACTGGTGGAAGTCATGAATTGGATCTCTGAAATGGAGACGATGTTCGAAAGTTGTGAGTGCAGCAACAAACAAAAGACCACACTTGAAATTCCTCTGTTATAGTCTGGTGTGTTGAGCTGGTGGAAGTTACTAGCTGATTCGATGCCCAAGGGAGAAGCTAGTAAGATGTCTTGGGAAGATTTTATGGTACAACTGAAATTGCAGTACTGCTCTGAGCAGGATCTTCTGGAAATTATAGATGAGTTCCAAAATTTAAAGAAGGGAAAGATGAGCGTTACTGAATACACTTCTAGTTTTACGGAAAAGATGAAGGTTGTTCCTCATCTAGTTCCAACTGAACTCTCTTAGGTCAACAAATTTGCCCTCGGATTACCAGCGGACTTTGGTCCGATGGTTAAGCAAGCAACCACTTTGAAATCCGCCATCTGGGCTGCTAAGAATGTTGAGGTTCAGATCAGAGAGAAGGGTCTAGAGAGGGCAGAAGTTGGTGAAAAGAGAAAATTTGAAGGAAGTTCAGGTTCCAACTAGAAAAGCAAATTTTCTAAGTCCAAGAAGTTTGGAGGAGGAGGTGAAGTGAAATGGTGAGAGAAGTGCAAGAAAAAGCACTCTGGGAAATGTAGTGAGGAGGTGACTTGCTTCAAATGTGGAAAGATTGGGCATTATGCCAACGTTTGTCCGTCCGACCAGAGGGTATGTTTTGAGGGCCATGAAGTAGAGCATGTTTTTAAAGACTGTCCAAAGAGGAAGGATGCAGCAAAGCCCAATCTACCACTAAAGCCAAAGGCGAGAGCCTTTCAGATGACACTTGAAGCTGCAAAAGAAGAAGTTGATGTCGCTTCAGGTACCTTTCTCATAAACGAATTGCCTACCCAAATTTTGTTTGATTGTGGAGCCAATTACTCCTTTATATTGCATGAATTTGGTAGAAAACTAGCTTTGGCTATAGATAGACTAGTTAATGCTATAATATTCGAGATTGCTAGTGGCAAGTTTGAACCTGTTAGCCATCGTATGAAAAACATCCTCATTGACTTGGATGGGAATAAGTTCCACGATGAATTATTGCCTATCGAGTTAAATGGATTCGACAAAGTTTTAGGTATGGATTGTCTTAGTGCCAATGATGCCGAAATATTGTGTAGAAATAAGATAGTAAAAGTAAACCCGCCAGGGAAAGTGTCGTTTATGGTGTATGGAGACAAACGCAGAGTAAATTCTGAAATCATTTCCTTAATGAAAGCCAGAAAGTGTTTGGCCAAGGGATGTACATCATACCCAGCGTTCGTGATGGATGCTAAGAAGGAAGAGAAGGAGGTGGAGAATATTTCGGTGGTGTGTGATTATCTGGAAGTCTTTCACGAAGATCTTCCCGGATTACCCCCTGATCGGCAAGTAGAATTTCGTATTGACTTGTTACCAGGAACAACGCCGATAGAAAAAGCACCGTATCGATTAGCACCAACAGAGATGAAATAACTTATGACACAAATTCAGGAGTTATTAGACAAAGGTTTCATTCGACCTAGTTCATCGCCCTGGGGAGCCCCTGTGTTATTTGTAAAGAAGAAAGACGGGAGCATGAGAATGTGCATCGATTACAGAGAGCTGAACAAAGTGACGATAAAGAACAAGTACCCATTGCCGAGGATCGATGACCTGTTCGACCAGTTACAGGGTTCTAGCTATTTCTCGAAGATCGATCTTAGGTCGGGATACCATCAACTAAAGGTGAGAGAGCAGGATATCGAAAAGATTGTGTTTAGAACAAGATATGGACACTATGATTTTTTGGTTATGTTGTTCGGACTAACTAATGCCCCAGCAGCATTCATGGATTTGATGAATAGGGTTTGTAAACCACTCCTAGATAAATCTGTGATAGTATTCATAGATGATATCTTGATTTATTCGAAAAGCAAGCAGGAGCATGAAAAGCATCTGCGTGAAGTGCTAGAAGTCCTGAAAAAGGAGAAGCTGTATGCAAAGTTCTCCAAATGTGAATTTTGGATTCAAGAAGTCCAATTTTTAGGTCATGTGGTTAACCAAGAAGGAATAATGGTTGACCCAGCAAAGATTGAAGATGTGATGAAGTGGGAACAACCAAAAAGCCCTACGGCGATTTGAAGCTTTTTAGGATTAGTTGGATGTTACCGAAGGTTTATCCAAGGATTTTCTTCGATTGCTACTCCATTAATAGCTTTGACCCACAAAGGAGCTACTTATTCTTGGAATGAGAAGCATAAGGAAGCCTTTGAGAAGTTGAAGAAGAGATTGTGTGAAGCACCGATTCTTTCATTACCTGAAGGAGTTAATGACTTTGCAGTTTATAGTGATGCATCTGGAGTTGGGTTAGGTTGTGTTCTGACCCAAAGGGATAAAGTGATCGCGTATGCATCAAGGCAATTGAAGGATCATGAAAAGAACTACCCCACTCACGATCTGGAGTTGGCAGCGGTAGTATTTGCCTTAAAGATATGGAGGCATTATCTTTATGGCACAAAGTGTAAAATTTTCACTGATCATAAGAGTCTCCAATATCTCTTTAATCAGAAGGAATTGAACATGAGGCAACGACGCTGGCTAGAGTTACTCAAGGACTACGACTGTGAGATACTTCACCACCCTGGTAAAGCAAATGTTGTTGCTGATGCTCTCAGTCGGAAGGTAAACCTTGAAAAGAAAAGGCCAAGAGCGTTGAGAATTGAAGTTGTCTCGACAATTGTGGAAAGCATAAAGAAATCTCAAGAGGAAGCTTTAGAGAAAAATGACCGAAAGGAAGAACGTTTTGCGCAAAATGTTAGTATTCAATACAAACAAGCAAGGGTTGAAGGTATTCCAAGATAGGATTTGGGTACCCAAGACGGGCGGAGTAAGAGATCTTCTGATGGAAGAAGCTCACAAGACCATGTACTCGATTCATCTCAGCAGTACAAAAATGTATAGGGATCTAAAGTCCGATTATTGGTGGCCAACGATGAAGCTCGATGTTGCTAAGTATGTGGCCGAGTGTGTAACTTGTGCTAGAGTTAAGGCACAACATCAGAAACCGTATGGGAGTTTAGAACCTTTACCCGTACCCATGGGTAAATGGGAAGACATCACCATGGATTTTGTGACTAAACTGCCTAGAACAAGGAATGGTCACGACATGATTTGGGTGGTCGTTGATCGCTTCACTAAGAGTGTGCATTTCATAGCAGCCAAAGAGAAATGGTCTATGGATAAACTTGTGAATTCTTATGTGAAGGAAATTGTGAGGCTTCACGGTGTTCTGTTAACGATTGTATCCGATCGTGACAGCCGTTTTACCTTAAGGTTTTGGAGGAGTCTACAAGAGGAATTAGGTATCAGGTTGTGTTTGAGTACAACTTACCATCCGCAAACCGATGGTCAGAGCGAACGAACGATTCAAACATTGGAGGATATGCTGAGAGCATGTACTCTAGAATTCCAAGGTAACTGGGATGAACACTTACCTCTAGTAGAATGTAAGTCCCTAATTTGCCTGTGTATCAATCAGATCTGTTTGATGGTGCGGAATCCCAATCAAACGAATGATGTCAGATTAAATAAAAGAGAAGGAGAAGAAGAATATTAAGAATCTTGATTGTATTGATGATATGAATGAAATTCCTTACAATAGATTCTCTCACAGAATGTGCTCTCTCTTGGTCGCACAATCTCTAGGGTTTATAAATCTGTTCCTCATACCCTAACACCTATATTTATACTAGGGAACATGGGCTTGGTGGACATGGGTTGTAAATGGGTTTACGACCGTAAGGTGTTTACGGCCGTAAACATGACCGTAAACTCCAAAAATATTACAGAAAAATACATTTGCCCAGAAAATCAAAGTATAAACCATATTTTGACCCAACAATCTCCCCCTTGGTTTATAGCTTTCTTTTCTTAATGACCCAACAAGCTCCCCCTAAAAAGTAGTTGGTTCTTCTTGTTAATCTTCAGTTGGAGATTGGCTTCAGCTTTTATCTTCAATGAACGACTTCATCTTGAGCAATTGAGCTTTTCTTCAGAATTTGGCAATGAACGCACATTTGGTGAGGATGCTTGATGTGTTGATTCTTAAAAGATGACGCTTTCAGCTTGAGAATCTTCAGAGAGAACAAATCTTCTGAATCACTTCAGCAGGTTCATAGATAGCAGCAGACTGATTGAGGAGGCTTCAATGCAATCCGTCACATAATCTTCAATTTCAGCTTCACCTTGCTTCTGGGGTTGAAAGATTGAATTTTAAAGAATAATCTTCATTTCTTGCTCCTTCGAATGAGAATTCTTCGATGCTCACGGACGAAGCTTTGGCTCAGAAATCTTCAACACAAACTCCATGAGTCTCATCTACATCTGAATTCACTTTTCAAGACAAAACAAAACTAAAAGAAAACTTAGCACACAAATTAAAACAAAAACAAAAATATTTTTGGATTTTTCATATTTTCTGAAAAAGAAATAAAATAGAAATAACAATATTTTATTTAATTTTTAATTTTCTGATTTTTTTATTTCTCCCATAATATTTAAATTCGAAGAACACTATGAACAAACTTAACAAAAACCAAAGTAATAGCTAACTTTAAGAGTGATTTGGGATCAAAGTTGTTGGACAGCTTTATTCCACTTGTCGGTACCCTTATCTTCACATCTTCGTCTGATCGATCACCAGTATTGTGGTCCACTTAAAGACGAAAATTTTTGACAGTTTTGGACATTTTACCAATGACATGATTCAAGGATATATCAAAATGTAAGTTTTTTATTATGATAACTCCTAAATATTAAATAAATTTACCTTAAGACCATTTAACTGATTATAACTAGGGATATTGTTGTCCACCTAAATCGAGCAGCGAGATCTACAGACAACCTGTATGTGTTCAATTGTTAAGTGTACCAGAACATGTTTCCCATTTCCTGATATGCCCCAGCCATCAAGAACTTCTAGAGTACTCCTTACACCGGGTGAGCAGACAACCATTCAGAGAAAAGACAGATTCATAATTCTATAACTTATTACTTTAGAGGGGTTGCGAAGTAGAAAGTTGCATATGCTGTGTACCAGGTCGGATTTGAAGTCACGCAAAGGAGACAGCATATGGCTAACAGATAGGAGAAATTTCATAGATATAACATGTAGAGAGATAGAGTTGCATATGTTGTAATCCAGGTTGGATCTCTTCCAATCACACAAAGGGTGCAACATATGACTAACAGTAGGAAAGAAAGAAAATGATATTCTACAGACCTAATTTATCGAAATTTACCAGTCGCCCCATCCGACCAGAATTAAGGACAAAATCTGCACATCCAGGAAACGTAAATCCACAGTTCTAGATACGGGTTATTTAATGCGACCGATAGATTCCCATGTATATCTCCCTGCTCAGCCTATCTGAGCGTCGTGACATCAGGTTAAACGGATCTAACTAGGTCAAAGTTTGTCAAGTCCTTAAATTCATTAGGTTCAACTTTTCCTAGTCAAGTCCATTTTAAATCTTTCGTGCCTACCAGCACATCGAGTACAGAGCGTAGACGATTCAACTTAGGTACGTTACGCTGATTTAGATTGCCCGTTATCACTTGCTGATTTCATTTCCCAAAACATCTCCTGCAAGCACATTCCATTAACACCATTTTTTTATTTTCTGATTTTCTAATGTTTTTGGATTTTTGAAACTTTTCTAATTTTTGTTTTGTTTTTCTCCCCCTAAATTTGTGCATAGGAGAGAAACGAAAATAAATGAACAAATTTAAACTATCCTAAATCAGAAATTAGTCTTTAAAGCGAATCAGCTTAAGAAAAATTAAGGAGTATAGAGAAGAAAATGCAAACCGTAATTCACCAATTGAATCTGCATTCAGAAGGACTGAGAACAGCAAGCATAATCTCAGAATAGATCCGAAAAGTCTTCATGTCATTAAGCACAAACCCCGTGAGTGATCTCTTCCTTTCTTCCTTTCCCGCAAAAGGACACAAACTCTTAAGCAAAGGTCAAAATGTTGCATAGTTGAGAGAAGTCCCCTATTATGTGCCTGGAGCAGCCACTACCAACAAACCGAAGTCTAATGATATGCCTCCATAGCTGCTCCGACACAGAGCGGAATCAATTGGTCTTTGGAACCCAGTCCATTTTGAAACTAGGTCGACCTTTTTCATCCTTGCACGGTACTCTCTCCCATAACATATCTTGTTTATCACAAACAGAAGATGAAGAAATATTAGAGTCATTAGTTGATTTGGGAGAATGAGCCTTTGGAACCCATTTGTAGTTAGGTTTAGCCCATTTCTTTTTCGATTTGATGGGTGCCTCGGCACTTGCTTTGGAACTTGAAGTCGGCTGCCGAGATGACTTTGACCTAACCGGTCTTGGCTTCACAGGAGCATCTCTTGAACTAGACTTCTGGGCCAGTATTCCCTTCTTGTTCGTGGGAGTTGGATGCTTGATCTTGTGGGTTTGATTCTTGGCCTTTTACGCGTTCCAGTCACCATTGTCTGAACGTGACTTACAAGGGTTTCTTTTGAAGTATCTCCCACTTGGCGCGTTCTGCCAGCCTTGTGCATAGTAGGGAACGTATGCACGATTAGGACAATTTTTGGCAATGTGTCCAGGTGCTCCACAGTGAAAACAACTCTTTTTGGTCACTAGGAAGTTGTTTCTTCCTGCCCCTGGTGGCGTATCCTTGCCTTGTCTCTTATTGATCCCAGATGCACGCTTGCAATAGGCACTCTGTTTCGCTGGAATTGGTGGGCTATATTTCTCAACAGCAGGTTGATCAGAAGCATTTGAGTTCGAAACAACAGATTCAGAGTTCAAGGAGATGTTGGTTTGTTCAGAAGAACTCTCCTTGTTCTCATCCTCTCTTACTTTGCCTGCACAAGAAGTAGCAACATTAGTATCTTCAATATTAATAACTCCTCCTGACACAAATCCAGCTCATTTGCCATATCGAAGATGTGGCTCCCTGTCAGTTTCGTCCTGTGTCATAGGGATGGATGTGTAGTTATGATTATAAGGAGGAGGTACACTGTCATACCCTAGACCCTTGTTTTGATTTTCTTTGAATTTTAATTGGGTTTCATATAAGGACTCGACTGTCTGACTTGACGCAATATATTTTTTGAAACTGACATCAGTTTTTCGACACTTGATTTTTAAAGTGTCAAGTTCTTCAGTTACAGCAGCAGGTTGTCTCTTAACATAATCATAATTTTCACACTTGTTGCTATACTCTTCCTGAAGTTTCCTAAAGTACTTGGTTTTTGCTTCTAATTCAGCCTTCAGGGGTTTTTGTTGTTTCCTGAGTTGATATCCTTCATATCTCAGGTCCTCAACTTCTCTTTTTAATAAATCAATTTGTTCCCGAAGAAATTTAATCGTATCTTCACTAGATAGTGTACATGAAACTTCACATGATTGAGAACCTGAAACTTCATTGACCGAGATGTTTGCAGAACTCATTGTATTTCCACACTTCAAAGCATTAAGTTCTTCAATTACATCAGCAAGACTAAGACGATTGAGATCTTTTGTCTTCTTGATGATAGCCACGTCCATATCCCACAATTTTGGAAGTGAATTCAATAGCTTTTGTTTATCTCAGATTTAGACAAGAATATCCCAGCTATATTCATCTCGGTAATAAGTGTAGTAAATCGCTGCAACTGAGTTTCGAGGGTTTCTCCAGGGATATAATCAAAAATATTGAAATTTTGTCTTAACATATCCTGACGATTCTCTTTCATGTTTCAAGTCCCTCGTAAACCTTAAAATCAATTAAAAAGCACAACTAGAAGCTAAAATAAAACTTAAAAGTCAAACCCTTTGATTATAAACCTCAAAAGTCAACCTTAAAAGTCAAATTTAAAAAGTTAAACTCAAAAGTCAAACTTGAAAAGTCAAATTTAAAAAGTTAAACTCAAAAGTCAAACTTAAAAGCCAAATTTAAAAAGTTAAACTCAAAAGTCAAACTTAAAAGTCAAACCGAAAAATTAAATTTGAAAGTTTAAAAGTTAAACGAAAAAGTCAAAGTTTAAAGTTAAAGGTCAAACTTGGAAGTCAAAGTCAAAATTTAAAATCAAAAATTTTTAAAAAAAAACTATTTTTTTTAATTATTATTAATTAATTAATTAATTTATATATTTTTTTTTATGAAAAAAGAATTTAAAAGTAAAGGAAATTTAATTTTTTGGGTTAAAAGTGTGAAAAAGTGAAAGTTGGAATAGACAGGGATGGTTTATGAATTAAATTCGGAAGTAGCATAACATCTAGTAACCTAGAGGAGTTGGAAGGAGCGTTGGTTTATTAAGCAGGAGACCTCGGATTGAATCCCAGCACCTCCAATTTCCGTTTCAATTTTTTTTAAGTGCGAATGCGAGGAAGCTACTAGCGAGGACGAGTTGCGAGGCCGAGGTCTGAACTCGTGCGAGCCGTAAACCACCGAGGACCGCAAGCCGACGCCGTAAACTCCGAGCCGCAAGCTCGGGCCGCGAACATCAGGCCGTAAACTTCGAGCCGTGAACCTCCGAAACCCTAGCCGCCAGCCGCAAACTCCGAACAAAAACACCGATTTTTCGACTTTGAAGCTCAAAACCTCGATGAAAAACCTTTTTTTATGAAAAACACAAATAACAAACCCCCCTTATTTTTGCGAGATCTATCCAAAAACACAAAAATATTTCGAAAATAAGATCAAATAATGCCCCAAATCTGACAAAATTGACTGATACAACTTGGCTCTGATACCAATTGTAAGTCCCTAATTTGACTGTGTATCAATCAGATCCGTTTGGTGGTGCGGAATCCCAATCAAACGGATGATGTCAGATTAAATAGAAGAGAAGGAGAAGAAGAATATTAAGAATCTTGATTGTATTGATGATATGAATGAAATTCCTTACAATGGATTCTCTCACACAATATGCTCTCTCTTGGCTGTACAATCTCTAGGGTTTATCAATATGTTCCTCACACCCTAACACCTATATTTATACTAGGGAACATGGGCTTGGTGGACATGGGCCGTAAATGGGTTTACGGTCGTAAGGTGTTTATGGCCGTAAACTCAACCGTAAACTCCAAAAATATTACAGAAAAATACATTTGCCCAGAAAAGCAAAGTATAAACCATATTTTGACCCAACATACAATTATCCTATAATAATAGTTTCCACTCAAGCATTAAGATGACACCTTATCACGCTTTGTATGGGGAAAAGTGTCGAACGCGGTCATGTTGGCATGAAGCTGGGGAAAAGTAGTTTATGGGACCTGAAATAGTCCATGAGACTGTAGAAAAGTTGAAAGTGATAAGGGAAAGGATGTTAGTGATGGGTTTTAGCCATAAGAACTTTCCTATGTGCGCATGCAAAACCCTAATGCTCGGATCTAGGCTTTCTAATAAACATGCTTAGAATCCAAGACTTCTAATTACTAATTAGGTTAAATAACAACATTGAAGTAGATCTAGAATCATACCTTTGAGTTCCTTGTTGATCTTGAGGTCTTGGAGCTTCTAGAGTCACAAATGTCACTCCTCTAATGGCTTACAAACACCAAAGCAAGGAGGATGATTTGGGAGAGAGGAGAGGGGAGGAATTCGACCAGAGGTTCCTTACTTTAGGTTAGGTGTCGAATTCCCCATGCCATAGGGTCTATTTATACTTGCAGACTCCTTAAGGATTACAGATAAGTCCCTATCAGATAATCTTCTCTTAAGGCTATCCAAATCCACTCCTAAGATAAGCCTTTGGACGATTTTAGCTATCCTATATCTTATAGCATTCGTCCATAGCATATCCAAATGGATTTACAGTCTAAAGTTTAACTATCAAACAATTGACAGTTTATACCCCTTTATTTAATTAATCTCTTTAAGTCACCAAATTAATTCTAATTAATTCCATGACTTATATTAATCAAATAACAATATATTATTCATTATATTATTCCCATAATATATTAATAATATTTACTCTCTCTTATTAAATCATCCTATCAAGTTGTTATGGTGAAGGCAACCCAAAAGGACCATGCACAACCGGATCAAATACTTGTCTAATATAGTTACAGCCTTAGACACTATTCCAACAGTCTCCCACTTGGATAAGTCTAGTAACTATACAAGTACAATTCGGTTTGCAATCGTAGCTCTCAAAGACGCTGTCAAACTCTGATCTAATCAATCTTGTCCTTTAGATAAGGGAACGTACAGTCCTCTGTTAGATATCATGCTGACAATCCTATGGAATGGTTAGTCAAGCATTTAGGTTTCTCGATCTCTAATTTATTTGACATAGAACTTAATCGAACACATCAATTCAGTTCTAACCGGGCCTGGCACATAAGTCAAATCAAATCATCGAGCGGCCGAGATATCGCTTTTACCTTCTTAGATAAAAGTTACAGATAAACTTCGACTTACATGCATTTACTTATTCATTAACCAACTATACACAACAATGCGTTTTATAACACCGAGTTACTGATGCGTTTTTCGCATTATCAATGTACAACCAATTAACAAATAACAAACCATATATCTAGGTTTTAAGACTATATGATATTATCGTCTTGCGATCACCCTTTTATATCTTATTCCATAAGGTGATTCCAGCAAGCGTGGGTTTGTTCCAATGCTTAAAACTAGTTCATAAGCACTCATGAACGTTGCAACAACCCTTTGCTATGTCTAACACCATTTAGACAATCTACACACCAATTCATGACAATCTTCATTCATATCTACTTCCAACATATGAACGATTGTGGACAATTTGAACAATTCTATTATTCCTAATAATTTCAATTATTCTGGAAGTCAAAACATGCAAAGTGAAACAATAGTTAAACAATTAACATAAGACAGTAACACTACTTATAAATAAAACTCCTTTATTTAATCATCAAATGTTAATTACATTTATCTATTACACGTTTCTAATACTATCTAATCTATGCTAATATCATCCTTCAGCCCAATACTCCTAGCATGCTGTAAGGGCTTAACCCTACTCAGTCCCTTCGTAAGCGGATCTGTTGGGTTATCTTCTGATGATATCCTCTTCACTACGAGTTGTCCTTCTTCTACATGATGTCTGATGAAGTGATATTTTCTGTCGATGTGTCTTGATCTACCATGATCCCTCGATTCCTTGGTTAAGGCAACCGCACCTTCGTTATCACAGAAAATCTCCATTGGCTCCTTTATGGCAGGTACGACTCCAAGATCACCGATGAAGTTCTTTAGCCATATCGCCTCCTTCGACGCTTCGCTCGCTGCAATGTACTCTGATTCGCACGTCGAATCAGCTACGGTTTCTTGCTTGGAACTCTTCCATGTCACTGCTCCTCCATTTAGGGTAAAGACCCAGCCCGACTGCGAATGGTAATTGTCCCTTTCGGTCTGAAAACTGGCGTCACTATACCCTCGCACCTTCAAGTCATCACTCCCTCCGAGGACTAAGAACCATTCCTTCGTCCTCCGAAGGTACTTAAGGATATTCTTCACCGCAATCCAATGTGCTTTGCCAGGATTCCCTTGATATCTGCTAACCATGCTCAAAGCGAAGGCTACATCAGGGCGAGTACAAGTCATAGCATACATGATTGAGCCAACTGCGGAAGCGTATGGTACTCGGCTCATTTTTTCTATCTCAGCTTCGGTACTCGGACTTTGACTCTTACTCAACTTGGCATTGCTTTGTATCGGTAATTCTCCCTTCTTTGAGTTTTCCATACTAAAACGTTTTAGTACCTTCTCTAAGTAAGTGTTCTGACTAAGTCCAATTAGTCTCTTACTTCTTTCTCTCACTATCCTTATTCCCAAAATGTAAGAAGCCTCTCCGAGCTCCTTCATAGCGAAGCATTTCCCGAGCCAGGACTTAACCTCCTGCAGAGTCGGGATGTCGTTTCCTATGAGTAATATGTCATCGACATATAGAACGAGAAAGTTTACTATACTCCCACTGGCTTTGACATATACACAAGATTCGTCTTCGCTTCGTACAAATCCAAACTCTTTGACTTTCTCATCGAAGCAAAGATTCCATTTGCGAGACGCTTGCTTAAGTCCATAAATGGACTTCTCAAGCTTACACACTCTATTCGGATGCTTCGGATTCACAAACCCCTCGGGCTGAGCCATGTAAACATCCTCAGCCAACTTCCCGTTAAGGAAAGCGGTCTTGACATCCATTTGCCAAATCTCATAATCATGAAATGCGGCAATAGCTAGCATCACTCTAATAGATTTAATCTTCGCAACTGGTGAGAAGGTCTCATCATAGTCAACTCCAGGAGTTTGAGTAAAGCCTTTCGCAACCAATCGCGCTTTATATGTGTGCACGTTTCCATCCACGTCGGTCTTCTTCTTGAAGATCCATTTCTACCCAACGGTCTTACGTCCGGGCACATAATCAACCAAATTCCAAACTTGGTTATCATACATGGATTGGATCTCGCTATCCATTGCCTCTTTCCATTTCGCAGACTCCGGGCCTGCCATGGCTTCCTTATAGCTATTAGGTTCATCAAGATTTATTAGTGTACCATCACTAATATACGTGTCCCCTTCAGTAGTAATATGAAAACCATAAAACTGGGGTAGAACTCTAACTCTATCGGAACGTCTAAGAGGTAAGGATTCGTCAATCGGTTCAACCGGAGTTTCCTCCTCGGGTTGAGTGCCAGCGGTAGAGGTTCCTTCATCTATCGACTCTTGAATCTCTTCAAGCTCGATTTGCCTCCCACTGTCTCCTTGGCTTATGAGTTCTCGCTCTCGGAAAACTCCTCTCCTCGCAACGAAGACCACATTATCCTTCGGTCTATAGAAGAGATATCCAAAGGATGTCTGCGGGTAGCCGATGAAAATACATCGCTCACTTCGAGGTTCAAGCTTGTCGTGAGTATCTCGTCTTACGAAAGCCTCGCAACCCCAAACCTTGATATGTGCCAACGAGGGAGCTTTCCCTGTCCACATCTCGTGAGGTGTTTTGGCAACCTTCTTGGTAGGGACTCGGTTAAGGATATGGGCGGCAGTCTCTAAGGCATACCCCCAAGAAGAGATAGGTAGTGAAGCACGACCCATCATAGAGCGAACCATATCCAATAAGGTTCGATTACGCCTTTCTGCCACACCATTCAACTGCGGTGTCCTAGGAGGCGTCAATTGCGAAACTATTCCACACTCCTTGAGATAATCGTGGAATTCAAGACTTAGGTACTCTCCTCCTCGATCGGATCGAAGCATCTTGATTTTCCTGCCCAATTGATTCTCCACTTCATTCTTGAACTCTTTGAACTTTTCAAAGGTTTCTGACTTTTGCTTGATTAAGTAGATATACCCATATCTATTATAGTCATCGGTAAAAGTCACATAGAAGCGGTTCCCATCCTTCGTGGTTGATCTAAACGGTCCACATACATCGGTATGTATTAGGTCCAATAGACCTTCGCCCCTATCACATGTACTCGTGAAGGGTGACTTAGTCATCTTCCCAAGTAAACAAGACTCGCATGTGTCATCTTCCCTAAGGTCGAATGATTCCAACACTCCATCCTTTTGGAGTTGGGCTATGCGTTTCTTGTTGACATGTCCAAGACGACAATGCCACAAGGATGCTTTATCCATACTAGTGGAAGAATCAATATTCAAAACATCATTTCCTAAGTTATCAACAATCATAACAGTTTCATATATTCCATTACATGGTATAGCTTCAAAGTAAAAGACACCATTTAGATAAGCCAAAATAGAACCATTCTCATTATTAAAAGAAAATCTAAATCCTTGTCTATATAAACCATGAAATGAAATGATGTTTCTTGCCATTTCTGGCGAATAGCAACAATTGTTCAAATCTAAAACCAAACTATTCCTAAGCACTAAAGAATACACTCCAATCTTGGTTACAGGCGACGATCTTCTGTTCCCCATGATTAGATTGATCCTTCCTTGCTCCACATCCCTACTTCTTCTTAGTCCCTGCACATTAGAACAAATGTGATAACCACAACCGGTATCAAGGACCCAAGAAATAGCATGATTAGAATCGTTAGATTTAATTGCGTATATACCTGCGAAAGATGGCTTGATCTTTCCTTCTTTGATTGCTTGCAGGTACTCTGGGCAGCTTCTCTTCCAATGTCCTATCTTGTGGCAGTGGTGGCACTCTGCCTCCTTCGGGTTAGGACAGGGCTTGGCGGGATCAACTTTGGTCCCACTAGAAGAGGCACCATCTCGGGCCTTCACCTTGCGATGGTTCTTCGATGAAGCTTTCCTCTTCTTTCCCTTTCCTTGACCAATAGCCAAGACAGGAGCAGCGGGCGGATTGGGAGTAGGTGCAACAGACTTGTCCTTGAAGTTGCTCTCAGCGACTCTCAAGAGACCTTGGAGTTTGCTTAGGGTGACCTCCTCTTTGTTCATGTGGTAGGTCATCCTGAACTGGTTGTACATCGGAGGCAAAGAGTGAAGCACCATGTCGATCGCCAAGTCTTCCCCGAAGTCAACATTTAACTTGCGAAGGCGGTCGACATACCTTTGCATCTTTTGCAAGTGCACGGTAAGAGATTCTCCATGACCCATCTTCGCGGAAATCATGTTAGTGAAAATCTCATACCGCTCTTGTCTCGCGTTTTGGTGGTACCTCTCCAATAAGTCTTGGTGCATCTCGTACGGGTACATGTCCTCGTAGGACTTTTGGAATTCGGAGTTCATGGTAGCAATCATGATGCAATGTACCTTCGTTGCATCTCGCTCATGAGTTTCAAAAGCGGTGATTTCGGCTGGAGTAGCGATTTCGGTGTTGATTTTCTCGAGCTTCTCATCAAGGACATACTCCTTGTCCTCATAGCGAGCAATGGTGCGAATGTATCTTATCCATTCGGTAAAGTTTGTTCCATCGAAGGTGACCTTTTGGCAAAGGCTCATCAACGTGAAAGAACTAGCAGCAGCGTTTGTTTGCGTTCGACATCTATAATTAGAAAAGGACAAAGATAGATTAGAATATGAATCCCTAATTATCACCCAATAAGAAAAATTAGGGCTAGGATCCAACAATGACATTTACATATTAGAAAAGGGATGCCGTAATCTAACATGCAAATAAATTGAAGGTAAGTGAATGACGATTCACTAATTCTCCACCACAAAACCTAAACTATTAGTCCTAAGTGTTTTTTTTGAGAATTCCTAGGTTCGGATGAGATTCATTGAAACTATTCAATGGCATGTTTAAATCTCGATATGCCCCTCTAGTTTGTGACTGGGATGCCGAGGATCACAAAGCGGGTGTGAATTACCATGCAAATTCACATGATGCCTTCATTGTAACGATCACCTATTCGACGTGCCGGTAAACCACACACGCTCCATCGAACTATGATAAACAATGAATCACCCTTTGCCACCTTCGCTTAGAACCAATTAGTGTGCCGGTAAACCATACACGCTCCACTAACTTCTTAGCAAGGTGCAAAGTGTAATTTCATGGGATTGCATCAATTCACTTTTCCTAAAGTAACTTAGATTGGGAATTTTAAAATATGTGTAGTTACTTTATATTTCTTATTATACTTTTAATGAGAGGATGAGGTTGCCCTATCCTACCCGTTCGGCTAACGACCCTCCATCAATCAAGCAAGTGGTGGGTGTGAGTGTACACCCATTAAGCGCCATTTTATAGGCCGCAACCTTATACCCACCTTATAGATCGGCTTCGTGAATGAGGCCTACTAACGGTAAGACTAGCATTTAGTTATACATATATATATATATATATTATACTAGTAATATTATATTAGTATAGGGTTGTATTTTAAACCTTTTAAAATTTAGGGTTTTTGAAATTTAAGTTGTCTAAATTAAAACTTTTAATCATAAATATAAATTTCAAAACTTGAGGGCAAGTTTTAAACATTTAAAACATGGAGGATCAAATAACAAATAATTCCAATTAACAATTAATATCCTAATTATCTATATTTGATTTATTCAAGATTTCTTTTAAGATAATTACCAAAATAATCAAAATAATTAATTAATTATCATATAAGGAAATTAAATATTTTATTATATGATAAATATCTTTAATTAGATCAAGATTGTAGTTATATTTATCAGAAAAACGAATTAACATTGATCTAATTAGTTTATGGAAAGTTTAGATAAGATAATTACAAAGAAATCTCGAATCTGGCCATTCCTGACGCCTGGACTCGCCGAGTGCACAAGGGGACTCGCCGAGTCAGGCCTACTCGCCGAGTCCACCTTGGAACTCGCCGAGTCCATGACTCAGAAACCTAAAAATCGAACTTTTGCAGGTTTTTTTCAGTTAATCAAGCAACAATTTATAGAAAACCAAGCTAGGCTCTGATACCACTGATGGGTTTTAGCCATAAGAACTTTCCTATGTGCGCATGCAAAACCCTAATGCTCGGATCTAGGCTTTCTAATAAACATGCTTTGAATCCAAGACTTCTAATTACTAATTAGGTTAAATAACAACATTGAAGCAGATCTAGAATCATACCTTTGAGTTCCTTGTTGATCTTGAGGTCTTGGAGCTTCTAGAGTCACAAATGTCACTCCTCTAATGGCTTACAAACACCAAAGCAAGGAGGATAATTTGGGAGAGAGGAGAGGGGAGGAATTCGACCAGAGGTTCCTTACTTTAGGTTAGGTGTCGAATTCCCCATGCCATAGGGTCTATTTATACTTGTAGACTCCTTAAGGATTACAGATAAGTCCCTATCAGATAATCTTCTCTTAAGGCTATCCAAATCCACTCCTAAGATAAGCCTTTGGACGATTTTAGCTATCCTATATCTTATAGAATTCGTCCATAGCATATCCAAATGGATTTACAGTCTAAAGTTTAACTATCAAACAATTGACATTTTATACCCCTTTATTTAATTAATCTCTTTAAGTCACCAAATTAATTCTAATTAATTCTATGACTTATATTAATCAAATAACAATATATTATTCATTATATTATTCCCATAATATATTAATAATATTTACTCTCTCTTTTTAAATCATCCTATCAAGTTGCTATGGTGAAGGCAACCCAAAAGGACCATGCACAACCGGATCAAATACTTGTCTAATATAGTTACAGCCTTAGACACTATTCCAACAGTTAGATGCTCAAGATCGACAAAAGAGTTATGTTGACAAGAAAAGACAACCGATAACCTTTGAAGTTGGAGATTCGGTTTTACTTAAAGTCTCACCGTGGAAGGGACTTATAAGATTTGGGAAACGAGGAAAGTTGAGTCCAAGGTTTATTGGACTGTTCAAAGTTCTTCAGAAGATTGGGAATCAAGCTTAAAGGCTAGAATTACCGGAAGAACTGGAGGGTATTCATAACACCCTTCATGTGTGATATTTGAGAAAGTTTACGGGAGATGTGCCCAACATACTTCCGATTTATGAATTAAGGTTGGATGAAAACAAGAGGTTGATTGAAGCACCTTAGGCAATCGTTGACCGTAAGACTAAGAAGTTGCGACACAAGATGGTCGATTTAGTGCTTGTGCGTTGGAAACATACGAATGGACCAAATCTCACTTGGGAAACGGAGAGTGACATGATGAGTCGCTACCCGCATTTGTTTGGTGATATATGATTCCGGGGACGGAATCATCCTAAGGGGGAGAGAATTGTAACACTCGTGTTTTTAGCCTAGGCATTTATATTAGGTTAACCTTTGTAACTCATTTTGAAAAAATGAAAAGGAATTATGTGAATATTATAATTATGTGTTTTATGCTTAATTATTAGGGTTTAATTAATTAAGAATAAAAATAGGCGTCAAAATTAAGGTGTGAGATAAGCCGATATCTTTTCATAAAGTTGTAGTCGTCGAAACAACGATTTCGGGGATATAAAGAATACCAAAATCCGAGTTATAACGAAGGAGTTATGACCTGTCGAAGTTTCGAGACAAAACCGGCACGGTGCTGAATGTCATAAAAAGTGAGTTTTTGATAAACTACTTTTTAGCCTTAGTTATCTGAACGAAAGTCGTAGTATTCGTTAAACCGAGAAGTTCGATAAAAAGAACGCCCAAATCTGACTTCGTATGAGGAAGTTATGATTTTTTGAAGTTTCAGCTTAGCAGTAGACAGCTAAAAACTTGAATTTTAGATCGATTGATTTTTAGCAGACACAACCTAAACGAGAATTGAAGGTCTCATCATCAGTAGCACAACGGTAAAAAGTCTAACGAAAACGGACGTCGGATGAAGAAGTTATGAATTTTTAACGGATTTCCTGTCCCGGTTTGTTAAAAATAATAATAAAAAAAATTAACATCAAAATTAGCCGATGAAGTCTAAACGGAAGTTGTAGAGCATAATTTTAGCTACGTGTGCATATAAAGAACGTCAAAAACGGGACTCGTATGCGAAAGTTATGGATTTTAGAAGTTTTGGCGCAAAAATCGAGAAAATTCACATAGTCACGAGTTGCCACGTCACCCTCGCTGAAAAAGTGCCACGTGTTCGAAATTTGGATGAGTCATCCGAGCTGCTGAGTCATCTGAAGGGGTCCAGTGAGGATCCGACGCGTGTTGCCTTCCCTCGCTTGAACAGTAGCTGTGTGGCGGATTCTGATTCGATCGAAGGGAGGCCCAATCCGAAGCTCTGAGTTGGATCGAGCCACACAACGCCTAGTCTCCGAGCCACGCACCGAGACCCTCGCACGTGCTGCCATCTGCACACCTTCGCCTGCGGACCCCACCACCGGAGCCGACTTCAGACCCCTATAAATACACGGGATATGCGAGCCTTCTCAGTTACTTTTGGAGTTTTGCCATATTTAGTCCCTTTCTTCATATTTTCTTCATTTTAACATTCCCCAAAGCCCCGATATCAATTATAAGCCCCGGAATACTCCACGAAGCGCCCGAGAAGCCCGAAAAATTTATCTTTTCGGTTTCGAAGCCCGACCTTTGTAGAGCCCGGTTTCTCAATAAAACTCCCGGTTTTATTAGAAACGATCGTTTTAGGAAACGAATTACTACCCGATTATCATCAAATCATGTGAGTGTATAGTCACCTTCATCTTACACCTAGATATGAAGTATTTTATATGAAATGCATGCTACGTGTAATTATATTAGTTGTTTAACTAAGGTGATTGTTGAATTGACGTTTTATACAAGTTTTAAACTGTATATGTATTTTTATCTACAAATATGTTGGGTAAAACATGGGTAGATAGTGATGTGTGGTAAAATAAAAGCGATGAGAGGCCTCGATGTGTTTTGAGATCCAATCATCTAGCGGAGTTTCGATGACGACCACAGACTTTCTAGACAGTCCAGTGGGAAACATTAGCAGGTCCGCAACCTGTAGGTGTTAATGAACTTGGGTGTTCATTCGCTGTACTCCATCCCCCTCATGGTTGCCTTTAGGACATGAATGGCTGAGGAAACCCCTTAGCAGTAGTGTCCATCCCGATGATATTCTTTAGGCTAGCTCCCTTGTGAAAAGTGTTTAGGGACGTAAAGTAAGGATAACGGGAACGGGTAATCAGGGTTATTGTTGATTGGTGGACTTATAAAGTTTATTATTAATATGGGTTGAAAACCCTATATGCTCACCAGGCTCCCATGCCTGACCCACTCAGCTTTTTAAGTCACAGGTAGTGGACCCCGAGCATAGTCGGAGGATGACGAGAGATTTTTGGATTATAGGCCAGTAGTTGTAAATAACTGTTGAAAGGCTTATAATGTCTTGTTTATGCTTTTGATCTGTATCGGAACATGACATCCCGAGGTTTTAATATATATGGAAAATATATACCTTCTTAATGAAGGGTTTTGATAAAATTTTATCATATGTTGTTTGGGGACCAATTCCGCAACATCTTTTGAAAAGATTCATCTGATTTTATTTTAAAAAGCATAAATTAAATCGGTCTTTTCTGGCCGAGAAATTAGGGGATGTCACGTCACCCTCAACATCTTATATCCTAGATACATTTAGCGTTTCGACGAGGAATTCTTCAGCTTGGTTCCCAAACCAACCGTCCACTAATCCAAATACATGAAACCATTGTTGGGAAGTTTCCAAACTCCCAACTCCTAAACCCACTCAACCCTTCAGCTGCTTTTCCTTACGATTCAAAGATTACCAACCCTTTCTAAATTTAGCATGCTACCAATTCTGAATACTTGAAGGGTTCTCCCCCACTTTGATACGGCTAGCTCTTTACTGCTCACTTTTTGAAAAGGATTCCCCATCCTTCCAATCGTCAAAAGGGAGAGCTGCTGACCGCCAACGCTTACCTCTGTTGGCGCTCTATCTAACCTTTACTAGATCTGAACCATTCTTGCTAACTAGCTGAGTACCCTTCAATCCTTAACTGTATTTGCTTTAGTGACTGCATCCTGAAAACCTGTGTTTAAGGTGAACATCTCCAACCCACTTCTTTACCGATAGCTAACAATTTCACTGGAAGCTCCAGATTGTCACTACTAAGAATATAACTGATCAATACCCAAATGACACCTTCCGAAAGTAGTGAGGCACTACCGAATCTTACACATTCATGCTCCAGCTACCGCATCCGAAGTAACTTGTTCTAGAGGGGACGATCTCGAAATTACCATTCTATTTCCGAGGTATGCAGATGGCATATGACTCAATCGCACATAGATAATATAATACTCCAATACATATGGTTATTGATATCGATGCAGTAAAATATCAATAAAATAATCACAGATGGGGGGGGGGGGTTCGAACGACATACCAACGATCTATTGCGACTCGATCTTAACTTCCTGTGGCACGATGGGCGTCGGGACCTGAACCCTCTTCACCTCCAAAACAGGGCAACGAGACTTGAAATGACCTGGCTGGTGACAATGAAAACATATATGATCCTTCTTACAATCCCAATGCACATGCCCCTTTTCCCTGCACTTGAAGCACCTGTACTTGTGACAAGCAAACCCATGAGTCCCTCCACACTTACCACACACCTCTAGGTCCTCCTGACTTCCAGCACCCAAGTCAACTGAGTATGACTCCCCAATTCTTACCAATTGTCCTGAAATACATGCTCGCTTCCTTTCTCTGGGCTGCCCATCCAAACCAATCTCCTGCTCCCGAGCGACCCTGACTACCGCATCTACCATATGAACAGCAGCAGGCTGACCCAGGAACTTAGCGGTCAACCGATCAGTGACCCGCTCAATGGTGTTGGGTAACTCCTTGCGTACGACTCGCGAAACCTCCATAATGATCCGATCATGCAGGAGGGTCTCCTAAGGACGGCGTGTGGCACCCACTTCCAATTCCAAATGACGAGAGCTAATAATGGGACCCCCCCTTCTTGATGGATCCCAGGGATCCATAAGCATTGGGCTCCAGGTGAGCCCCTAACTGTCCTGAAACTATCCTGGCCCTAAAGGCCTCAAGATGAATGTCCATAAGCTCCACGATGGCCTCTCTAACCGAACCGAAAATCACTGGAGTCTGATTAATGATGTTGCGCGTAATCTCTGCGGAAATGAAATTCCTCATCTGATCATCAAGCTGCCCGACTTTAGAACCTGAGTCAGATCCCTCTCTGGCGCCTAATCCACCCACTGGTCTCTCGCGCAACGTCACCATGCTGGAAACATACCACAAGAACCATCAAAATACACATCACCGATGAGGGATCACACACACTACAAGTTCTCTGGTTTTATCTCGGCCCCTCTTGAATCAAGTACAGATCCTCCGCTTTCAGTAGTACGGGCCCATACTACATTCCACATCTATCCGTACTTTCCTCAAGAGTTACCTCAACTCCACCAAGTCCCTTTCCTCTACTACTAATCTTTGCTTCTCTCATCCTAGGCTTGCCCTAGGGAATCTCTGACTCCACCCAACTAGTCCTCAGCCGCTGAAGGTCTCCTCGTAATGCCAATTAACCTTCACCTGAATACCATCACATGCAACGAGGCCCGGATAATCCTTTGAGTAAGGGACTCATCCCTACAACGGTTAAGACTCAGACGAGAGCTACACAATAGGGTCAAATCTAATACTCTGAGATTATTCAACCCTGATTACATGTGACTTAATGTATTCACCTAACAGCTAACTCCCATCACTCGGAATCCCACAAAGCACAGAGCTAGCAGCATTCAGACAAAGGAAATTCTAACCATAACATAGTCAAGCAATCATATTCACATAACAAGAATCTATACTAGCACACAATGCTAAGCTCATACTATCAGGCATAACCTAAACAGGCTATCCTACTACTGTCTACTCAATACTAGCATGCAATTCTCATAAAGCTGAAACACATATAACAGGCACATAAGGCATCCTCCTAGATCCTTAGTCCTATTCTAGCATGTTGTTTTACTGAAACTGAAACTGATAATCATAACATAAACTTGTATGGGTAATTTGGGAATACTTACTTGAGCTTGGCTGATTACATGCACCAGACCTTTCTCTTTTCAAAATTCTTTTCTTGCTCAAAGTTGTTTCTACTTTTTCTAAAACCCTTTTCTTTTCTAAAAATCAATTTTTACAAAAACTTGATTTCCTTTTGAAAATTCCTATACCATTTCCTTAGTTTGAGTTCAGATACACCCAAGAGTGTGCCCGAATCCCTCAAACCAAGGCTCTGATACCAACTTGTAACGACCCAAAAATCACGACTAAAAATTTCTTTTGAAATATTACTAAAATCATATTTATAAAAACATATCATCGGTCATAACATAAATTCAAAGTATTAATTCTGAAACCCATTCTTTTCATCAGAGTAAACATCCCAGGTTGTCTAACTATGGTGTGTGCACTACAATCTTCCCGAGCCCCTCCTTTGAAAATTGAGTACCTGAAACTGTAAGCACAAAGCTTAGTGAGCTCCCCAAAACTACCACATACCATACAATAACATATAAAGCACATACTGGGCCTTGCCCACTGTATTAGAATGAGGTCCGGACTAACTGGGGCCTTTCCCCCTACATCGGACCGAAGTCCGGACTAACTACATGGGACCAAAGTCCGGAACTAACTGGGACCTTGTCCCCTGCATCGGATCGAAGTCCGGGCTAATTTCATCGGACCGAAGTCCGGAACTGACTGGGACCTTGTCCCCTGCAGCGGACCAATGTCCGGGCTAACTGCATCGGACCGAAGTCCGGAACTGACTGGGACCTTGTCCCCTGCCTCGGACCGAGGTTCGGGCTAACTGAACATAACATAGCATAAATATATCAACTAGCATAACATATATACTGCATACTGCATCGGACCAGAGTCCGGAACACATAACACAAAACATGCTTGAACAACAAAGACATCAAGCACTCTAACTACTGCATCGGACCAGGGTCCGGAACTACTGCTAACTAAACAGGCCGACATTGTGGCCTTAGACCCGTTCCTACTGGAAGGAAACTCACCTGCACTGCTGAAGTTCTTGCTGATACCCTTCTAACTACTATTTGACAACTCCCAAACTGCTACTCCAATAACTCCCCGATCTACTAATACCAAATATAACACTTAGTCCCAAACTGCCCTCCAATAGTCAAACTAAGTCAACTCTGTTCAAAGCCAAAGTCCTGGTCAAAGTCAACCCTTCAGACTGACTCTACTTGCCGAGTCAGCCTGTTGACTCGTCGAGTCCTTGCACTCTGAAAATTCTTAGAACACGACTCAACTCGCCGAGTCACCCCAAGACTCGTCGAGTCTAACGATCTCCGAGTCCTATCCTGCTCAACTCACAGAGTCACCTCCCGACTCACTGCTTCGAGGCTTAACCAGAAAAGGTTTGAGGCTCTGCGACCAGACTCGTCGAGTCCAAGAACAGACTCACCGAGTCCAAGACAATCTTCAACAGACTCGCCAAGTTTTTCTTCCAACTTGCCGAGTCCATGCTCATGTTCATACAACTCGCCCGAGTCTCTTCAATTCTTAATCCATACAGTGGCTTTTCGAGCCATACAGGGGCTCAAATCCATAGATCCATTCCTCTAGAGCCTAACCCCCACGTAAAGTGGCAAAATTTACGTGTAACCAAGGATTTATAGGCTTAGAACACTCTAGGGCTAGGGTTTGTAACAAAGGGGCTTCATCAAAAACTTATTGGCCTAAACTTTATGACTTTCTGGATTATTACCAACCTAGATCTGAGGTAGCAACCTCAGATCTACTCCAAACTCGAAATATATATGATCCATACTCAAAATGCCCAAATCTCAAACATAAGATAGATCTAGATGTACAAAAGCCCAAGCAATAGACTATTACCTCAAATGAAAGCTCCAACTGAAGTAAATCCCGGATCTACACCACTCCTTTGCAGCAAAGCCCTTGATCTTCAAGCCCCTCTCCAAGATTCTCTCCTCCAAGGCTCTATTCTCACAAATAATAAAGGCTCACTCAATTCTAGGGTTTCTAGAACTAAAAAGGGGAGTAAAGAGGCTGAGGGTGGGTTATAATGTGCTTTATATAGGGCACAACCTCTGGGATTAGGGTTTTTCTCGCCCAGACTAGACTCGCCGACTCCACTTGCTGACTCGCCCAGTCGGTCACTTACTCAATGACCCGGATCCTGCTCCGACTCGTCGAGTTCCTCCCTGGACTCAACGAGTTGACTCTTGACTTAGAGCTTAACCTTTATTTTCTTGGTCTTCCTGATTCTGGGTGTTATAGGAGCCGTGATTCAGGAGTTTGAGTTTTCAGTTCAGATTGACATTGCGAGGTGAGTTGTCCTCACTGTACTAAGGGGTATAAGGCACTAAGGCCTACCCATTGGATTTGATATCCTAGTAGTTGATCGATATGCTGAGTATGAGGTAGATATGCATGATATGCTAGTATGGTAGATTTGCAGGATTACTTTTGATATTGTTTGATTATCTGTATGTGCACTTATCTGTTATATGTCAACATGTTGTGTGGTTGGGTTGAGGTTGTATTGCTCCGTGCGGTGGCCAACAAACTCAGGAGTATGCCAGATATGAGCTGGGGGCCGGGGTAGGCATACTAGACTCATACTGAGGACTCATATGCATTCCAGATATGAGCTGAGGGTCGGGTAGAGCATGCCAAAATCGTACTGAGGGCTAATCATTTATATTCTAGTCTAAGGACTGAAGGAGCAAGCCAGATATAGGCTGTGAGCCCGAAGGCAAGCTAGACTTATGCTGTGGGCTCGAGAGAAAGCCAGATATGAGCTGTGGGTTGGGGAGGGCAAGCTTGACTCATATTGTGGGCCCAGGTGTAATCCATTTTGTAGAGCTATAGACCCATTGCATGTTGTTATGTTATGCTATGTTATTGTTGTTATTGTTATGTGGACTGCATGTATGTATCAATATTTTGGGGGTAACTCACTAAGCCTTCGAGCTTACATTCATGAGTTTTGTTTTAGGTACTTCTAAGGATCGTAGAAAGGCGAAAGTGTGACATACACATCCTCACATTTTATGACTTGGGATTTCTGGTAACTCTGATATGAAACTATTTCAAAACACTTTGTAATAATTAATGGTTTTTGGATATTTACAAAGTTTGAAATTTTTGTGAATTTTTATGGTTGTCACAAGTTGGTATTAGAGCCTTGGTTTGAGTGAATTGGTGGAACACTCATGTGAATCCAGTCTCAAACTAAGGAAAGGTTTTCAAAAAAGATTTTCAGATGGTATTAGAGCTAGGGCACGGGTCGATGTGTTCGAAGGGGACGTCGAACCCTGTAATGGGGGGTGAAGGTGGGTTGCACCTGATCCCATGTCTATTGGGAAGGAGAACTAAGCATTCCTTAAGGGGTGTGGATACTTTCCTTGTCATAACGTGTTTTAAATCCGTAAGGGCAACAGATCCCATAAGAACTCTACAGTTAAGCGTGCCCGGGCGAGAGCTCCAGGGATAGGTGACCCCCTAGGAAGTTTTCATTTCGGGAACCCAAAGTGAACAATATTGTGATACGTGCCAGAGGGGGATGTTACAATGAGCTAGCTTATGAGAACCTCACTACAAATAAATGGTTGTCAAACACACCATTAAAAAAAGGAATGTGTTTTCCAACTTACAATCTCTTATAAGTGATTAACGTTATTTTGTTCACTTTATAATATTTGACAATTTATCATGGTAAATGTTGGCCTACTGTAGCTCACACGATTAACACATTAGCTTAATGGTTATTTTTTGTTTGACTTTTTTAGTGAGACTCAATTTCTAACTTTTGTCTGTTTTATGACTCCAATTTTCCATTGTATAATCTGAATGGACTAAAGAAATGTTGCTTAAGTTTGATATTTAAGTTTAATGGATACTACATTAAGTAACTCTTTGAGTTATTATTCAAGGAACCCAAAGACTAAATGAATAATGACACAAAATAGTAAATTTCAAGCATGATATGAATAAATGTTGTATTTATGATGATAAAGTATCTATCACACCCCGACCGAGGCGGCGGAGCATGCTGCATTGTGCGACTAAGTTCATGGATCACAGATAAACTGAATATATAGCACAAGTACAATAATAAACAAAACAATATTTGTATTCTATCTTTAAGTTTGAATACACAATTCTTACAAATAATTGTAATAGATGAATTTCCATAAAAAATAAGCTTAACATAACAAAAACTAGAAATTTAAAATGCTTGCAATCCATGATTTTCCCAATGTTAGAATATGGTTGCAATCATTGATTTCTTGAGAATACATGTAGCTTGAAAGTCAACACAAGGTTAGTGAGAGTTATAGGTTTTCTGCTAACTACAGTAAAATACTTTTAAAAAGTCTAAAAAGTATTGTCTTTGTAAGTATAACCATACATAAAAATAGTTTTGAAAACAACCAAATCCATGGTTTGTAGAAAATGAGAGTTTTTAGTTAATGTTTATAGTTGTCATAACTAGAAATTTCTATATTTATTAGAGTCTAAACATTACCTATGTGCTTGTAAATTCATATGGTAATAATCTAGGTCAACTATTGTAGCTTATTATGAAATAATAAAAATAGAAATTAATTGAGATGAAAAGTAGCGTAAAAAATGAAGTATTAAATAAACTTGTTTGGGATAAATAAGTTGGTATAGATTTTATTAAGGATTTCAAAAATATAAAGAAAACCGAAATCCGAGTTATAACGAAGAAGTTATGACCAATCGAAGATTCGCGACA
Organism: Lactuca serriola; assembly: GCF_051521515.1. NCBI lineage: Eukaryota > Viridiplantae > Streptophyta > Magnoliopsida > Asterales > Asteraceae > Lactuca > Lactuca serriola. Next base: position 503,074 of record NC_136409.1, on the reverse strand, counting down.
AAACTGACAAAACACTGTTAAACGTAAAAAGTAAGTTTTCAATAAAATAATTTTTAGCCTTAACTATATAAATGAAAGTTGTAGTATACGTTAAACTGTGAATGTCCATAAAAAGAACGTCAAAATCTAACTTCGTATGAAGAAGTTATGATTTTTCTAAGATTTGACATAGCAGTACATAACCAGAAATTCAAAATAAAGATCGAGAGATATTTAGCCAACACAACCTAAACGAGAATTGTGTGTCTCGTCAATAGTAGTACAACGGTAAAAAGACAGACGAAAACAGACATCGAATGAAGAAGTTATAAATTCAAAATTAGCCGACGATGTCTATACAAAAGTTGTATAGTATAATCTCGCCTATGCGTGCATATAAAGAACGTCAAAAACAGAGGCCGTATGCTAAAGTTATGGATTTTTGAAAACTTAGGCACAATTTTCGAAAAATCTCGCAAAAACAAGGCCTAGAATCGACCGTAACACCGTAAATTTTTAAATAAATTTTTTCATTTAAAATCATGAAATTATCATAACACATTTCAATAAGAATCTCATTCACTTAATTTATAAATCACAATTTCATAATTGTTTAATTAAAATCCACGATCCTCATAACTCTTTCGCTGGTGTGTATAATCAAGCCGGTGCCTTCCCGTGATCCTGAGAAAACCTAAAACACATAACATATAACATGGTAAGAACGAAGCTTAGTGAGCTCCCTAAAATAACACAAACAACCCTGTAGCCACTTGAGGCTATAACACAGTAAGACCCTCCAATCCATGTGTCTCAGTGGGACCTTCTGGTCCCATCCTCTGATGGACCCTCCGGTCCTAACTCTGTAAGCTCTGGATAATATACAACATAAATCACAAAGAAATAATGCAGGATATCTCAATAAAAAATATATCGCATAAGACATCTCAGTCACACAAAATACTACTCATGGTAAGTATAGTGAGAAGACTCACCTCGAAAGCAAGGAAGCAATAATCCTCGTACTCGAATCTCGGACTAGCCACTGCCTAACACACATGGTAATTATCTCAATAAATACTCGATTCTCGACTCTAAGAAAACCAAAGGTTATTCTTCCTCCTTTTAACTCTTGAAGTGGGTAAATACCATTTTACCCCTCCATGGTCTCTATTACTCATGTTTGACCAAAACCTAAGGTCAAGAGGAGTCAACACAAGTCAACATCCCCTGATTGAACCAACTCGCCGAGTACACCCATGTGACTCATCGAGTCTACTCGTTTTCTCAGAAGGTTCGTGAAGGTCCAACTCTGCTCGTCGAGGTGACTCTTAACTCGGTGAGTTTTGCATGATCTACTCATCGGGACAAACCCTAACTGACTCGTCGAGTCAGCTCATGGACTCGGCGAGTCTATTCAGACCCAACACACATTCAGACGATTTAAAACTGATCTATCACTTCAAACACTAGATCTGTCATCTCAAGGCTCAATTGGCACGTAAAGCTTCGATCTTTACGTTCATGCATGATGTTTTTTCTCCAAAATGCCAATACATGCCCTTTATGAATGATTAAGCCCCAAAAGCCCTCATATGAATGAATAAAGTTGGGACACCTAGACTCTAAGGACCTCACAAGGTCCAGATCTGAGGTCTAGACTTCTTGATAACTCGTGCTACTCAAAGATCAAAAAAAAGATGGCAAAAAGACCTAAACCTCCATAGATATGAGATCTAACCAAAATAAGAAGAAAGCAGAAGACTTCATACCTTCTTCAGGAGCTTTGGACAGAAAATCTTTGGATCCAACAACCTCCCTTCCTGCTACTTGCTTGATAACCTTGTCTTCTTCCTCAAATGATGCACTAAGAACTTCAATATGAGCTTCTCTCTCACTCTCTAGCTCAAATAGCAATCAGGGTTTGCTCTCAGGGGTGTAGGGTAACTGGTGAGGCAAAAATGGGGGCATAAGTTCCCTTATATAGGCCCCAACCCCGAGAAATTAGGGTTTCTCTGCCGAGTACGTACTCGGTGAGTCAGTTCCCAGACTCGTCGAGTCCACTCATTAATTCCATGCGAATATCTTGACTCGACTCGGCGAGTTGGACACTCAACTTGTCGAGTCTCTCCATAAGTCTCAAAATTAAAACACGCAGTGATATACCTGAAAGTCCGGATGTTACACCATGTCACCCGCCTTTCACATCTGCTTCGTGTCCGACACGCGTCACCATCTCCTCGCATTCGAAGGGCAGTCCAATGAGAATCCGACATGTGTCATCGTTGTGGCGCGTATGAGCTTCCGACCAGTGTCACCTGCGAACCGAGTCGCGTGCCTCCTTCCTTCTTCAGATCCGAGTTCTTCACACCCTATATAAGGGAGGTGCGAACCCTCCCGGTTCTGACATATTTTCACACCAATTTTCATATATTTTCACTATATTCACCCATTTACTCCCTTACAACCCCTCGAAGTCCCGGTAATATATTTAACTCCCGAAGAACATCCCGAGGCACCTGAAGCCCATAATAAAAGAGTCTTTCAGTTTCTAAACCCGACCCTCGCAATGCCCGGTTTTCAGGAATAAAGCCTTTCTAGCAATGAAGTGCTGCTCAATTCTTCACTGCTATCAAGTGAGTGTATACCCCTATATTTTCACTATTTTTATATAGTTTTATGGGGGAAAATATAGGTAAAATACAAAGAATTCTTGTATAAATAACAAAATTTATTCAACTAGTTTATGATTGTTATACACAAACTATTTTACTGGTTTAGAATTTATTAGAAAAATAAACATACAAATTATAATAGGTATAATTTATGGGTCATGCATATTTATGAATACACTTTAGGGAACTACATATTGCTTTCTATATTCAGAATAACTTATGAAAATAACCATATAAATTACATTAAATATAATTTATGAGATATTTATAGTTTATTTATAATAAACGGGGTACAAATACAACGTATCGGGTTTATAATAACGGGGTACAAATACAACGTATCGGGTTTATACTAAACGGGGTATAAATACAACATACTGGGTTGACACTAAACGGGGTACAAATACAACGTATCGGGTTTATACTAACGAGGTACAAATAAAACGTACTAGGTTTATACTAAACGAGATACAAATACAAGGTACCGGTGTTATACTAAACGGGGTACAAATACAATGTTCCGAGTTTATCCTAGCGGGGTACAAATACAAATTACCAGTTTACAACAAAGATAACATAAAAAAATAGATTATATTCTTTTTATAGTTTTATTTTAAACTAAAACTATGTTACACTATTTTATGGTACAACAATAATTACACAGAACAGTTTTATGGTATTAAAACTATTTTTCAGTTATATTATAAAATATTAGATTTTCTAGAACAACAAACATGATTACTATTTCAAGAAATAAACAATAAGTTTCTAAACATAAATACTTTTGAACTCACCAACTTAATTGTTGACACTCTTTTCAAAACTACTTGTATTTTTAGGAAATCGATAAACAGCTACCTACAAGTTTTAAGGAAGACAGAGTTTCATATAGTTATGTCTATTAGTTATACGTTTTGGTGTCAAATATATATAGTTATGTCTATTAGTTATACGTTTTGGTGTCAAATATACAATGATTTGAATACGAATGTAAAGTTATATTTTATCAATGTAATGAATGTTGTACTTTAATTACTATTGTGCATTGTTTTAATACTATACATGACGTCCTCCACCCTCGAACGTTTCCACCGTTTCGGTTTTAGGGTGTGACCGATTGGTATCAGAGCATTGTTTATAGTGAAGTAATTATATCAACCCATAAAATATATAGAACTATAAATACAACGGGGCTAAAAAACTCTGACCAAGAGTTATACTTTTAAATATAATAATATTTTTTAAAAGTATACACGCATACATGCATACTAGAACAAGTATCACAAGAGGAACAAAACAAAAGTTTTTAGATGTTGAACACTACAATCAAGCCTAGACAGTTATGTAATCATATATGGGATAAATATTGCCTGATCAACAATATTTATTTGAGATACGACCAACAAGTGTTTGGGAGTGATTGTGGTGTGGCAACAAGTCTAAAACTTACCAAGTCTATATACAAAGGAATAATATAATCAAACATAAAGTTTATAATACTTAGGAGTATTTTATGATACTATGCAATAACAACAAGTCTAGAAACTTATCAACTTCGTATACCAAGAAACTCTTACATAAAGTTAAAATACTATAGGAGTATTTTATGGTACTATAAATAACATATATGAGAACTAAAAGACCCTTACTGGTAGGTTTATAATTGTTGAGTGTATACACTAAAGTTATATATAATTGAGATTTTATAGACTTCGAATTTGTGATTTTCGCTCTACTTGCAGTTCCTTGTTTGGTTGTGGTATTAGAGTGGGATTACCTATTTGAAAGTCTAATCGATCTTAGTTATATATAACCGGTATACACTACAGAAGGACCCGGTAAGGATTACTCCTCAAAAATTTAAATTGAAATGTGTTAGTAATCTGATAGATTCTTTTGACACACCTGTTCTTGCACCAACATATGTAGACATCGCAACCTTACCACAACAACCAACAAAAGAGTCAAGGAAGAACCAAAAAGGGGTTCAGGAAGAAGATTCTGAGAAAGGATCAAACGAAGAAAAAGGCGCTAGTGAAATCATTAATGAACCTTACCTTACCAGAAGTAGACATAAGACTCTTTCACCTCTTTCTAAGATACATCCCTACAAAGTGCAACCTAACTGCATGCATAGACTGGAGAAGACAACCAATGATTCACATTCAACATACACCTATTACACCATGCTCCGTATAATTAAGCAATACCTATAATTTTACTATGAGAAGCCCACCTAGACATTTAGATTTAAACTCTCTATCACAAAGTAATGGAGATCGATGACAAAGCCTGGAACATGATGGTATGAGATTCAATGCACTTATAAAGAAGAAAGCACCATACGATTTCTATACCAAACATACAAGAAGAATAGGAAAACAATGCGGACCACCTACACTCCTTAGAGGAAGAAATAGGCACCTGGAGACAAACAAATCGTTACAATGTAAACTAGTGCAAAGGATAGAAAACAGAGAAGACCACTCGTGAGACATACAAAGTGGGAGAACACCTTATTCGTCACACTAATAACTAATGAACTAATATAACCTAGTGAGTTAGTGACTACACTACTTACATTGTGTGTTAGGTTTATCTCGTTTTTCGTAACAACTAATAATACATCAAATTACAAATATTCATTCAAGGGTAGTCGCAAGAATTCATAAATTTATTTTATATAAACCTATGTTATGAATTGAATACAAAACAATATAAAAGTTGGAACCTGATACACTTGAGAACCAGGATAACTTAGTTCAATTAACACTCGACTTATAACCACTACTAAAGACTTACCATCGGCTCATCTTCAAAAATAGTATGCAAGAAAGATGTTTCCCCATAAACCTAGCGAATGCGAACATACCAGCACTAATATGCCGGATCCCATCAGAACTCAATAGTTCAACATATTTGGGTGAGAATAATTATGGGATAAGTGAACTTAACACTCGTACAATACCGATCTCTACTCACTATCATAAATGCATCTCAACAATGTAAGTTCAAACATTGAGAATTGCACAACAAAACGAAAGATTTACATGTATATATAAATAGATAAAATACATCAAACAACGACCATAATTATTCATGATCTCATTTCACTTCATGCAACAAAATTATGTCTTCACATGGAAATAATCGGCCGACCGACGAAATCCCGATTCTACATATAGACTCCGCTACATTCCAAGCCGCCGTAACAACTGCTGTGATAACTGTCATGGCACATCTCAATGCTAACAACACAAAAGAAAATTTGAACGGTGTCAACAAGTCAAACCATAGTAACAACCAAAGAAACCAATGAGTGTCAGTCATCAAGGACACTTTAGACCACAAACCTAAGAGCAAGAAATGAAAGTTTTGGAACAAAAAGGAGCGCAAATTATCTCAAAGACTTGCCAAGAGACAAGAACTTGTGGCATCCCCTACAACCACAATGTCTGTCGCTCCAATACTAACCAATTGATATGCTGGAAATATCCCAAAATGCTACAAGTGCAGTTTTCATCATACAGGAGTTTGCCGGGTGATACACTGTAAAAATTGTAACAAGAATGGGCATACTAGTCGCTTTTGTAGGACTCCGGCCCAACAAATCACTTTAACCACTGATGCTAGTAAAAGTCAAGTATGCCATGCATGTGGTGAAATAGGACATTTCAACAGAAATTTTCCAACAGAGAGAAATGACGAAGAAGCAGGAGGAGTTTAGTGACAAGACATAAAAGAGAAAAAGGAACCCTACAGAGATATTAGGTATGTTTTCCAAATAACAATAATTAAACATCAAACTTTCACAAAAGTTTTAACAATTAAAAATTAAAATCATAAATTGTCTTCTTATTTAAATAAAACACAGTATTCATATAAAAGCTAAGGATCCTTACAGGTGAGCTATGATGGCTTAGTGTAAACATTTGAGTCATACATAGTTAAGATTTTGCAAGCTTAGAGTGAGTGATTCCGCCTCATTTTTTGTTTCTTGTTTGATTGTGGACTTAGGGCAGACTTACTCAGTCAACTATCTTCTCAAGCTTGACTACATACGATTTATATACATTAAGAGATTATAGAGAGACTTAATAGAGATCATATCATGAAATTTCATTACTAACCATAAAAACACTCTTACTGCTAATACTCGTTTAATGAAGTACGAATCGTTCGCAGTAGAAATAACAAGGATAAAAATAAAAACAATAGAAAGAATACACAAGATACACTATCACTCCATCAATCATTTTTTTCAAATCAAATTAACACATATTACCATAAGAAATTCTGACATCGTTATTCGACATAGATTGACTTGGTCCTCACCATATGAATTTCCTGTGCTACGAAAAGACCCTTTTCCATAATCGACCACCTACCAAAATCTTTTCAAATATATAAACGACAATCTCGACACAAACCTCCATATCATCTTTCGCTTCAAAGCTCATAAATACCTACACAAGGGATACTATGCCTTCCTAAACCACACAATAGATAAGAAATAAAAAGCAAAAAAAAACAAGAAGGATTTTCCAGAAGTCTGTAAACTTCATGAATTATTCCCAGTAGATCTTCCAGGAATACCACTCGTATAGCAAGTCAAGATAGAATATCAAAAGCTTTCGGGTTTACTACAACATCGAGACATACCCGAATGGAAGTGAAATCAGATAACTATAGATTTCATAACCAAGTTATCCAGAATAACAGAAGGGCATGACACTATTTTGATGATAGTCGATAGATTAACCAAATCCGCACACTTTTTACCAATAAAGGAAACAGGGAAGATGGAGAAGCTAATTAGAACATACATCAGAGAGATAGTTAGGCTGCACGGTGTACTAATATCTATTATCTCTGACCGAGATAGTAGATTTACCTCACGATTCTAGCAGTCACTTCAAAAATCTCTGGGAATTAGACTAGACATGAGTACAGCCTATCATCCAAAAACTGACAGACAGAGTGATGGAACGATTCAAACGTCAGAAGACATATTCAGAGCATGTGTGATCGACATTGGTAAAGCATGGGATACCGATTTACCACTCGTCGAATTTTCATACAACAATAGCTACCACTCCAACATTAAAATTGCTCCGTTCGAAGCTCTCTACGGCCGCAAGTACACATCACCACTGCTGGGATGAGGTGAGCGATATGCAACTAGCCAAGAACCAAATACCCAAAAATAATCTAACCGAACCCGAGATCATTTGAGACACCGCAGAAAGAATTGTACAAATTCGAGAACAACTAAAAACTTCTAGAGATAGATAAAAGAGTTATACTGTGAAAACAGTCAATTGCAGATCAAAATTCAAGGTCTAGTCAAATGAAACCAACGAGTCGAGAAACGGAAAAACCAAATATGCAGCTACCTGATAAAAATTATTCCGTAACCACTTATGTACAAACACAACGTTGTAATACAGGACACTATTCAAAATCTTCACATGTTATACTAACAAAACTCTTTTGGAATAAATAACTGAAGCAAAACAAAGAACTCACTCTTTATGCACCTATCAGAGGTGTGTAACTACCGCAACCGATTATAACGGGGAATACAAACCCTGCAATGCGGGGCTTTTCCCTAAAAACAAACATGAACGAGTCTCTAAATTCCTGCCAAACACCAGAGTCATTGGTGGGCCTAAAACCCCTTCCGGTCCAGAATGCGGAGCCCAAGAGTATTTTGGGCACAGAGTTCATTATCATTTCCAAACCACATTAGACCTAACTCACTACAGTCGATTCGGACTATCCTCAATCCTACCCCACTTACATATCATCTCTAATTTGTAAACTAAATTCACTTCCGACCCGCAGTCTTATGAATTGATATTCCTATTACCAGTATGCCCTAACCTCACGACGCAGGAAGAGAAACCCCTAAGACCGGAGCCATCACACTCTGGGATGGATCTGCAGTCATGCACACCACGACCCCGGAATGCCAAGACCACTCTGGATCCATAGGTGATTTCGGATCTAAAAGCGACCCGGACTCGTAACCAACCGTAGATCCCTGAACAACTCTAGTTAAACAACCCCGACTTTAAACGCAACCTCAATACATGCAAACCGCCAATTTTGATTACGTTATTTAAAAATCTTAATTCGAAATATTTCAAATAAATAAAATCTTTCCCAAGGGACGGTTACCTTTCCATATAAAGTTATGACACAACCTAATCCCCATAACCACTCTATAATTACAATAGGATACTATTTCCCTGATATCTAGGCTAATTAAAATCTTTCTACCAACACTCAATTAGATTTTCCTGTCCAAATCCACTCCTTAGGATACTAAATCTTCCCTATAAAACCCCCTCGATATCATTCAAAACGCACCATTATTCACTATTTCATATCTCTCAAAGAACCTGAAGATTCCTAGGAAGATATCAATATTCTCTTTACTATTGGTAAGCCATCCCATTTCCCTTCTCCTTCTTCACTCTTGAACACTCCAAATATCCTCCTACAAAGTACTAAAACAGATTATTTTTCGGGCATCATCACGTTAGAAACTGTAACACATCGAGTACTTCCTCCTTCAGTTGTACTGTCTCAGAAACTACACTTCTTTCACAACTAATCCCAAAGAATCACTCAAGGTGAGTTCTTACCCCTACATTTTCTTGTTTTAAAGAAGTTTTATTAGGGGAGAATACATGCTACAACCATCAGCTTAACTACTAAGGTTTACAAAAACTATTTTTGATTAACTAATACCTTGTAACATGTTGAGCAAGATGTATGACTATATGGCTTATTCAGTGTTTTACGTACCTACTAAATCATCATTCATCACAATATTTTGACATGCATGGACAGAACTGTCTATTTTTCAAACACTACAACTTACATGATGAATTGCACTAAAAGTATGGCTTATGGATTTTCTATGCTTCGGATACAAAAAGATTTGATACAACTTACACTACGGAAACTCGGTTTCTGCTTACACTACACGTAAACTTGTTAACATAAATTGTGAGACATGTCTTCATTGGTACTCTTTGAGTGCTGGAAAAATCCTGACAAGTTATAACCAGAGTCTCCGGTAGGGAGAGCGTGATAGTTGTGTATAGATCTATATCAGGAGTGACGCCCCACATCCAAGCTATTTGCAACAGCTTGGCCGGCAGGCTAGGGATGAAAAATGTCATAACATTTCTACGACGCCCGAAGAACGTCGTATCAGGTCACTAAGTCTTAAGCATGGTTATAGCGACTCACATAGGGAGTTAATGAAACTTAAAGTTTATGGTAGTGCAGTTTTAACATGGGTTTTATGTTGATTTAAAACCGCTCATGCAAATATACAAATGGAAAGATACTTACCTACCGCAGTCTGGAATTTGGAATGCGCATCATTTTATAAGGAAAATATTGGATTTTCTCGAACATATAATATGTTTACAAACAAAGGATTTTTAAACATTTCATCCGAATGCTTATGCACTCACCAACTTTATTGTTGACACTCTTTCAAAACTACTTGTATTCTCAGGACATCACTGAGGAAAATGCGTCTGCAGGCTTTTGAAGTTCGAACACTTCGGTGTTCAATCAACCAAATACATTTCATATTTTAATCAATTTTGAAACATGTAATGACTGAATATTGTGTAACTTTTTCGATTATATTTATGAATGGTTGGATGTACTTTGATCATTATTATATTTGTTGTTGTGATGCTAAACATGAAGTCAACCGTCGTCGGACGTTTTTGCCATCTCTGGTCTGGGGGTGTGACATATACGGACAAACGCCAAAAACCCTTGGTATTCTAGATTGGTGACCACGTTTTATTAACGGTCTCACCATGGAAAGGCTTGATACGTTTCAGCAAACGTGGGAAACTAAATCCGAGATACATCGAACCATTCGAGATGTTTGCTAGAATCGGTCCAGTAGCTTACAAACTCAAACTACCACAAGAACTTAGTAACATACACCCTACTTTCCATGTATCTAATCTAAAGAAGTGTCTATCCAATAAAACACTTGTTATCCCACTCGATGAAATCGAGTTAAATGAAAGTCTACACTTCGTGGAAGAACCAGTAGAAATCCTAGACAGGGAAGTAAATAGTACTAAACAAAGTCGTATCCTGATAGTGAAGGTTTGCTGGAATGCACAACAGGGACCTGAATTCACTTGGGAGCGAGATGATCAAATGAAACAAAAGTATCCACATCTTTTTTTGCTAAGTCCTAGAGTATCTCTATAGTTTTTAATTTCGGGATTAAATTCCCTCAAACGGGGGGATGCTGTCATAACTGGAAAATTCTATATTTATTAGAGTCTAAATTTAACTTATGTGCTTGTAAATTCATAAGCTAATAATCTAGGTCAACTATTGTAACTTATTATGAAATAATAAAAATAGAAATTAATTGAGATGAAAAGTAGCGTAAAAAATGAAGTATTAAATAAACTTATTGGGATAAATAAAGTGGTAGAGATTTTATCAAGGATTTAAAAAATATAAAGAAAGTTGGGATAAATAAAGTGGTAGAGATTTTATCAAGGATTTCAAAAATATAAAGAAAACCAGAATATGAGATATAACGAAGAAGTTATGACGAATCGAAGATCCGCGACAAAACCGACAAAACAATGTTAAGCGTAAAAAGTAAGTTTTCAATAAAATAATTTTTAGCCTTACTATCTAAATGAAAGTTGTAGCATACGTTAAACCGTGAATGTCCATAAAAAGAACGTCCAAATCTGACTTCGTATGGAGAAGTTATGATTTTTCTAAGATTGACATGACAATACACAGCCAGAAACTCGAAATAAAGATCGAGCGATATTTAGCCGATACAACCGAAACGAGGATTGAAGGTGTCGCCAATAGTAGTACAACGGTAAAAGGACATACGAAAACGAACAGCAGATGAAGAAGTTATGAATTTTTAGCGGATTTTCCTGTCACGGTCTGTTAAAAATAATAATATTAAAAATAAATTCAAAATTAGCCGACGAAGTCTAAACAAAAGTTGCAGAGTATAATCTCGCCTACGCGTGCATATAAAGAACGTATAAAACGGAGCTCGTATGCTAATGTTATGGATTTTTGAAAATCTGGGCAAAATTTCCGAAAAAATCTTGCAAAAAGAAGGCCTAGAATTGGCCACGTCACCTGCCTCTCGCATCTGCTTCGTGTCCGACGCTCGTTGCCATCCCCTCGCATCCGAAATGCGGTCCAACGACAATCCGACGTGTGTCATCGCTGTGGTGCATCCGAGCTTCCGATTAGTGTCACCTACGAACCGAGTCGCTTGTCTCCTTCCTTCTTCGGATCCGAGGCCTTCGCACCCTATATAAGGGAGTTGCAAACCCTCCCGGTTCTTACACATTTTTCACACGAATTTTCGTATATTTTCACTCCTTTAAACTCCCTTACGACCCCCCGAAGTCCCGGTAATATATTTAACTCACGAAGAACATCTTGAAGCACCTGAAGCCTGTAATAAAAGAGTCTTTCGGTGTCTAAACCCAACCCTCACAAAGCCCGGTTTTCAGGAATAAAGCCTTTCTAGCAACGAAGTGCTGCTCAATTCTTCACTGCTATCAAGTGAGTTTGTACCCCTATATTTTCACTATTTTATAATGTTTTCTGGGGGAAAATACAGGTAAAATACAAAGAATTTGTAACATCCCAAAATTCAAGCCCAAAAATTTCATTTTTGATTAATTAATTCATAAACATTCTTTAGAAAATATTGTATAAACACGTCATCTCAAAACCAAGTATCATATTTGAAACCCACAACCATGAACAAATGTCATATCAGAGTACAATCCCAGAAAACACCATGCGGAAATCATATGTGAGTGTGTGTGTGATGCCATGCTACGCCGCCGGCTCCTTCCCCTTGGATGAAGAGGTACCTAAACCAAAAACTGAAACCGTAAGCACAAAGCTTAGTGAGTTCCCCCATCATACCACATACCATACAATACCATCGGCATCTTTCAACCGGTAATCGTCATCGGTATCTTTCAACCGGTAATCGTCATCTGTATCTTTCAACCGGTAATCGTCATTGGTATCTTTCAACCGGTAACTGGGGACTATTCCACCCCCTACCACTAGCATATAATAACAAGTGTTGGGTTGAAGAATCGCTAGAGGATTGCATCATTGGGCTCGGCTTTTAGTCCAATTATTTTGTACTCCGGTTTGGGCCTGTCCAACCGAGAGCCTGTTATGTTTATTGTATAAGTATATGCTTGCATGCATATTAGGTTAACGATCCAGGGTATTACGAGAGAATTACAGATTTCTTTGATCGTTCTTGTAAACCTACTAATCCTCTACAGTTGATGTTCTTAATCGAGCTCTTCTGAGGGTTTTGTTTTAATCATTCGACTCGTTTGATTTATTCTTGAATTGTTCTTTATTTTCGTGTTCTTGCTGTTTAGTATTTATTTACCTGTTTAAGATCTAATCGATCTTCAAGATTAAATTATTAATCTCATCAATTGGTATCAGAGCGGGAGGCTGTGTAATCGATACACATTCTTTCTGTGAAAAGGTTTCAATTAGGGTTTTTCCGCAATTAATGATATCTATTGAGCCGTCATCTCATTATTGACGTATCTTGATATTTATTGTTTTGCCCTAATCTGATTTATTACAAGTCTGATCTTTAAACAGGTTATTCGATCATTATGGATGAGTCGCAATCGAATCCCATCAATATTTCCAATAGCATCGGTTCAACCACGAAGATTCCAATCCTATGTACCCATGATTATGAAGTCTGGGCGCATCACTTCGAAGACTACGTTATAGGATCTGAGGATAATGGATACCTCATATGGGAAGCAATCATTAATGGACCGTTTTCTCACTCTGCAACGTCGAGAATTGTCAAAACTCAAAAGGAGTACAATGATCTACTGAAGGATGTTAAAGATATTGCACAAGATGAAAAGGATAAATTCCAGTGCAATATCAAGGCGTTGAGGTTGATCAGATTCGCCCTTCAGTCCGACACCTTCAGGTTGGTCAGCTCATGCACGACGGTAAAGGAAGTTTGGGATAGACTTCGCGAACTGTACTCTACAGAATAGGATCTTGAACACTCTATCCAAACCTTGCTCTTATCTGAGTTTGGAGAATTCAGGCAAGGAGCCGAAGAAACTGTGACCCGGACGTTCGATCGCTTTAATCATCTTCTCAGCAGGATGATCAAACATGACATCGAAAGGAAGCTTATCAAGCATAAAGTTACGTTCTTAAATGGTCTAAGGTCAGAATGGAGAGCAGTGGTGTCTACAGTTAAAGCCCATGAGCAGTTTAAATCATATTCTTTGGCGAAACTGGTGGGTATTCTCAAGTCCCAGGAAAAGATTGTGCTTCAGGAAAAGAACGTTGTTTCAAGCCTAGGTTCGCTGGCCCTCCTGTCAAAAAGTAAAGCTGTGATGGAGGATGAAGACCTCAACTTGGAGGAGTATGACCTCACATCTGAGGATTATGCTATGATGGTGTCTAACCCCAAGAGGTTCATTAGGAAGAGATTCCCCAGCAACGAAAACCGAAACTGGCAGGGGAGTTATAGTTCAGAAAAGGTTAACAATGAACCGAAGGTTGAAGAGTCCAAGAAGGAACCAAAGGCAGATGGTGATTCTGGAGTAAGCTGTTACTACTGTGATGGGAAAAACCACTATGCTAAGGATTGTGTTCTCAAAAAGATGGCTGAAAAGGACGAGGAAAAGGATGAGGAAGCCTTGTTGCAGAAAAGGCTTGATGATATGAGAAAGAAGAAATCTACCGCTAACCCTTCCATGAATGCTCTAATTGTGCAGGGTTCGGTTGCTGATGACGAGTTCGGTAGCGTGGAAGTTTGGTCAACCGACTCTGAAGACGATGAAGTGAGGAAGCCTACTCATGGAAAGGCTTATGTGGCAAAGGAGGAAAGCAGTGGAGGAAGGTGCTTCATGGTGTCTGATGTATCTCAGATGAGGGGATACAACACTGATGGTGGAAGCAAGGAACCGAAGGAGCAGCAGGACATGTGCTTTACGGCCAAACCACTCAGCCAACAGTTCAATGAGCTCGATGAACTGATCAAGAAGGTACAATCGGTTTTTGTTTCATTTAAAGTACCACAATCCTCATATGAGAAAGAACTAAAAAATATTAATACAAGAATTTCACATCTAGATAGTAGCTTAACTCAAACTCGTGTCACCAATTCTAACCTAACTGATCAAATAAGCAGGGTGTCTTGAAGGAGTCTGAATTGGTTAAAATAAAAGACGAAAACATTTATTTACAAAGAGACAATTTAAAGTTGTTAAAACAGCAGAATGTTTTTTGTTTAATTGCAAAACGTCTTTATTCTAATATTACTCAGCTTCACTTGGACTGTGAAATAGGCCAAAAGATCCATCGCATGATTTTGCCCTTCCTTGAGTTTAAGGAGGATGAAATCGATGCCGAAGCTTATAATTGTGAGAGTGTGATATCATCTGATGACGTAAATCCAACCTACATGTATGGACTTGACAAAATTGAATCTTTCATTAAATCCAAGGACCACAAGGACATGCTCAAAAACCTTTTGGATGAAAATGATAGACTTAAACTGAGAACCGAAACCATACAAAAATTTGACTCTTTAAACGCCAACTTGAGCTCAGAAAACAAAATAGATGTTGAAAATGCATCTGAGCTTAATGAGGATGACAATATGAGTGAAATTTCTATAGAGGACACGGTTGACTGCTCAGAATTTGTAAAAAGCGAACCTGAAAACCACAAGAATCTAAATTCTGAAAATTCAGTAGAGTTCGCTCGATTGTCCCAGCAAAAGTCCCCGATCTTAGCAGAAAAAGCGGTTGTATATCAAAAGGTCCGGACCACTCCAAATCAAGTGTACAAGGTCACTGGAGTAACCGAACATCAAACTGCTGAACTCACGGCTATTGTAAACGAAGACAATGCTGATGGCTGTGATGAGTTCTTCTGGACAGCTCCAATCGATAATGCTGATGAAACAGTAGGGTTATCTGAAAGGACCTCATGGAAAAGTAAAGGACGATACGTACCAGAACCCTTGAACAAGCCAGATAATTTCGATGTGCCAAGTACTAGTGGTACGAAAGATATTCCTCAAGAGAATGGAGGTTCGGTAAAAGAAGACATGCCCTCTAGTTCCTCAGTTCAAAGTGAAACTCCCACAGTCCAAAGCGAACCAACCAAGGAGAAACCGAAAATGAAAGCCAATATTCATCATCAACCGAAGCAGATGAGAAATAAGAAACGTGAAAGGAACCAGAGATACAGGAAGAATCTCTCTGAAAGGAAACAATTCTGGCAATCCCAGAATGCATATTTCTCACATCAAGACAAGAATCTGAAGTTTGGGAACAATCCTGTCAAAAAGCATGAAAGCCACAACAACCGAAAGCCAAGGTTCGGTTCAGAAGAGAATACCAACCGAAAGCAAAGGCTCGGTTCTGAGAATGACTCCAACCGAAAGCAAAGGTTCGGTTCACAGAACGACTCCAACCGAAAGCATAGGTTCGTTTCTGAAATCAAAGGAAATCACAACTCTAAGGTCAGTCCTACCAATGATCAAAAGCAAAAGGATCACCTAGAGTCTCCAGCCAAAAAGTCATCACAATCTAAACCCACTCCTTCTCATTCATCTAATTCTTCAAATTCTTCCAAATCATCTCCATCTTGCTCTAAAGCTCATTCTGTTCGATCTCAACAATCTCATTCGTCAGCTGAACAAAAAGGCAAACAAAAGGTTAATGCATCCAATCCATAGTCTAAACCGAACGCACCTAAACCTAATAAAATAAAAGTCTTTACCATCAAAAAGAAAGATGAAACAACACTTATAAAACGAACATATCTTGTTGACATCTCTCTAACTATTACTGTTCCTATGAGAAACTCACGTGGACCCAAGAAACTTTGGGTTCCTAAATCTGCTTAATTTTTGCAGGTTATAAGTGACGAGTAGCTCGACGAAGAATGGTACATCGATAGTGGCTGCTCGCGTCACATGACAGGAAGGAAAGAAGAGCTCAGGGAATACAGATCTCTTTCAAACGGTGGCAACGTCAAATTCGGAAACAACTCTTTCGGCACCATAAAGGGATACGAAATGATAACTAATGGTGATTTTACTATAAGGAAGGTGGCCTATGTGGAAGGACTACAACACAACCTCATTAGTGTATCTTAGCTTGTTGGAGGTACAGGTCTCAAAGTCTCATTCGACGATGAAGGTTCTGAAATTATTGAGAAGAAGACGAAGAAAGCAATTCTCAAATCGGAGCGTAAGGGTGAAATGTTTCCTCTAAACCTTAAACCCATCAAAGGAAACCCAGCTATTTTCTTGTTATCAAAAGCTCAATCAGACGAAAGCTGGTTGTGGCACCGAAGACTCTCTCATCTCAACTTTAAAGACATCAACAAACTTGTCACTGGAGGTCTTGTTCGAGGCCTTCCATTGCTCAAGTTCGACAGAGATCATTTGTGTGCTGCATGCGAAATGGGGAAGCAGAGTCGTCAAAGTCATCCATCTATAATTAACACAAAAGTTGTTGAGCCACTCGAATTACTTCATATTGATTTGTGTGGTCCATCATCTATCGAAAGCATCGGTGGTAGCAAGTATATTCTTGTTATTGTTGATGACTTTTCACGATTTACATGGGTGTTCTTTCTAAAGCTCAAATCTGAAGCGACTCATAAGCTGAAAGTGTTCATCAAGCAGATTGAAGTACAGCTCAAGAAGGTCGTTCGCAACATAAGGAGCGACAATGGTCTGGAATTCAAAAACCGGGAGTTTGAAGAATTTCTAGCAGAAAAGGGAATAAGTCACAACTTCTCAGCTCCTTACACACCTCAACAGAACGGAATTGTCGAAAGACGAAACCGATCTTTGTGTGAAGCTGCCCGAACTATGCTAAGTTTTGCTTCCTTACCTCTTTATTTTTGGGCTGATGCTATTTCTGCAGCTTGTTTTACACAGAACAGGTCCTATCTCAACAAGCGATTCACGGTCACACCATATGAGATTCTCAACAGCAGAAAACCCAATGTGAAATTTTTCCATGTGTTCGGCTCACGATGTTTCATCTTTAACTCTAAAGAACACCGCAACAAGTTCGATGTCAAAGCCGACGAAGGAATCTTTCTGGGTTATTCTCTCACTTCCAAAGCATACCGAGTCCTAAACAAGCGTTCGAGAAAAATCGAAGAGACCTATTACGTGACTTTTGACGATAGCTATGTCAAAAAGCTACAGGCCAAAGAAGACACAGCTGGGGACATCTTTCCTCAAACTGGCCAAGTCACAGTCTCGATCGCTAATCTATACGAGAAATTTCTGGAGCTCTTTGACGAACCAGAGAAAGCTACTCTCTCAGAAGCCGGTGTAGCCGACAACAAGGTAGACCACATAAAGCAAATTGTCGAAGAAGCTGCTAGGAGAATGAATGAAGGAGGATCAAATTCTGATGAACGTCCATACCATGATGCTTCAGTCGAGGGGGAGCCAAGCTCATATGTTGAGGGGGAGCCAAGCACTACTACTGCTACCGAAAGTCCAACTGCAACCGAATGTGCTTCTTCAACCGAAGATGCATCAACGCCTGAAAGTCCAGCACCACAAGAAACCTCTGAACCTCAAGTTTCTCATAGCTCATCAACCAAGGGGGAGCATGGTGATATGACGCTCGACTACGAAAGCCAATCTGAGCCAGAAGAAATGATCAATGCTGAACTAGACCCCACCTTTGATCCAAACTACCCTCCTCTCACCAAATGGACCAGAGATCATCCTATCTCTCAAGTGGTTGGTGATGTCTCCGAAAAGGTTCTGACCCGATCACAACTGAAGGCAAAACAGACATCCTTATTTTCAAAGGTTGAGTTTTGTATGTTTAACTCATTCGTATCAAAAGTTGAACTGAAGACAGTTAACACTGCACTCGATCACTCTGATTGGGTTCAAGCAATGCAAGACGAACTGAACGAATTTGAAAGGAACAAAGTCTGGCGCCTCATTCCAGCTCCTCCAGATGCCTCGGTTGTTGGTCTCAAATGGGTCTTTAGGAATAAAATGGACAAGGAAGGGAATGTTATAAGGAACAAAGCTCGTCTGGTCGTAAAGGGATATTGTCAGGAGGAAGGAATTGATTATGAAGAGACATTCGCTCCCGTAGCTAGGCTGGAATCAGTTAGAATATTTCTTGCTTACGCTGCCCACAAAAACTTTGAAGTTTTCCAAATGGACGTCAAGTGTGCATTTCTTAATGGAGAACTCGAAGAAACCGTATATGTGGAGCAACCTCCTGGGTTCGTGAACGAAACATACCCAAATCATTGCTACATTCTGGATAAAGCTGTGTATGGTCTCAAACAAGCTCCGAGAGCCTGGTATGAAACGCTAACTAAATTCTTAAAGATGTCTAAATTCAAACAAGGTTCGGTTGACCCAACCTTCTTTCGCAAAAAGGAAGGTAACCACCTTATGTTAGTTCAAATTTATGTCGATGACATCATCTTTGGCTCTACGAATCTCAGCCTAACAGCTGAATTCAGAAAGCTGATGGAGATTAAATTTGAAATGAGCTTAATGGGTCCTATTAACTTTTTCCTTGGTTTACATATTAGACAGGGACCCGAAGGCATCTTTATCAATCAGGAAGCTTACACGAAGACTCTCCTAGCAAAGTTTGGTATGATGGGAGACTCCAAAGTCAAAGTCCCAATGACATTCGGCACCAAGCTAACTCCATCTCTAGACAAACCGGCTGCTGATATCACGCTCTATCGTCAAATGATTGGCTCACTAATGTATCTTACTGCTAGCAGGCTTGACATCATGTTTTCTGTATGTTATTGTGCTCGATTTCAGGCAAACCCACGCGAACCTCACATGCTTGCAGTGAAGAACATCTTACGCTATCTCAACCGAACCACCTCCTTAGGTCTATGGTATCCTTCCAACTCAGGCTTCTTCGTTCAAGCCTATTCAGATGCTGACCTTGGAGGATGTGGACTCGACAGAAAAAGCACCACTGGTGGCTGTCAATTCCTTGACGGGAAGTTGGTCAGCTGGCAATCCAAGAAACAAACGTGCGTGTCGTTGTCTACTGCCGAAGCGGAATACATAGCCGCTGCATCCTGCACCTCCCAAGTGATTTGGATCCAGAGTCAACTTCGAGACTATGGACTCAATATGAAGAAGATCCCACTATATTGTGACTCTGAAAGTGCAATTAGGATCTGTCATAACCCAGTGCAACACTCTAAAACCAAACACATAGCACTGAGGTATCACTTCATCAAAGATCACGTAGAAGATGGAAACGTCGAAGTTCACTTTGTCAGAACCACTGATCAACTGACTGACGTCTTTACCAAAGCTCTTCCTGAAGCATCATTCAACAAAATTTTACAAGGGCTAGGTATGATGGAATCAGAATCAGTACCTCAAACTACCTCTCAACCTCAAACGTAAGAAGCGAACTTGACCAAACGTTCAGGTTCGGTTACATAATCTGCCTCGCTCATCACTACAAAGGTAGTTTTCTTGGTTGTATATTACTTGTACAAAGTTGTTTATCTTATTGTCAAAAGTATAGTCAGATTGCATGTCTCAATTCATTGGTTTTCAAAAATTTTCCAAAACCGAAACCTACCGAAGGTTCGGGTTCGGTTTTTCAAAATTTTCTTAAACCGAAACCAACTGAACGCTTGGGTTCGGTTTTTCAAAATTTTCTTAAACCGAAACCAACCGAACGCTCGGGTTCGGTTTTTCAAAATTTTCTTCCACCGAAATCAACCGAACGCTCGGGTTCGGTTTCTCAAAATTTTCTTCAACCGAAATCAACCGAACGCTCGGGTTCGGTTTTTCAAAGTTTTCCAAAATTTTTTTTGGGTCTTATTTTCTTTGCTTACTTTTTTCCCTTGTATTTTTTCTTTTAATTTTTCTTCTTTTATTTTTTTATTATCTACTTCAAAAACTTCAAAAATATTTTTTCTCTTTTAAACTTCACTTGTGCTCGTTCGTTTATGGGGATATAATTGTTGGATTACTTAAGTGTCCCTAGAAGCATGCTGCTGTATGTGTCCTAAGCCTCATAAGATTTTGAATAATCGCCTTATTGACTTGGTATAAACAAACCTTGTCTTCCCAATTAGGCTACCACATTTATTCTAATCATGAGCTACCTCACTCTCTTCTCACATGAGATAAGAGTTTTCTGCTTGGTCCTTCTTTTTGCAGCTAAGGTACTTTATTTTCTTACACCATCTACATTACATTTCTCCATTACATTCATTTCATCCACGTAACCCTTGAGACTCTCAGAAATTACCACTGAGGTTTATGGTTACACAACAACTGTGTTTATGATCTTAGTTTCGTGCCACTACGAGCTGAGTGAAACCCAAAATTCAACACCAAATCTGACTTGACGGTGAACAATTAATTTGCTCAAGTTTTCACCAAAGAATTGACGAATGTACCTTCATGAAATCTCAACTTTTATTTTGTGTGATTCCTATGAAATTGTTAAACACCATAACATTTCTACCCTTGGGATCCAGTTTTTAATTTTTTTGAGATTTTATATTTTCCAAGCCAATTTAAAATTAATTCCTACCTACTTGTTCAACAGACTACACCGGTCTCACAAGTACTTTGATCACTTTCTTTCTTATTTCAAGATTAGAATTGTTGCATCAAAGCGAAAGCCACCCTGAATTAGCCTAATTAAAAGAAGCCTTTCAACATTTATCAATAAGTGTTTGATCGTAATTCAACGGGAATCCACATTAACACTTTATGGTCTCTCTTGACCTTGAAGGAAGAGATTCGTGCCCGGGATCATTTGTTTCGTGTCATTATTGACATCACATTTATTCCCACAAAGAGTTGCTTTATTTCTTTTATTTTTTTTACACTCTTAGCACGAAAATCTTTGATTTTCCAAAATTCCGTTACTAATTATTACAGGCTGTATTACTGCTTTGGTGGTTAATTATCAAGATGTGGTCAAAAATCATCCAAGTGGGCAATTTATTCAAAAGATGCGATTTACAAAATAAGACGAAAGGGTGATGACTCAGGCGGGAAATAAAAGGATTGAATTTCAACCGGTGGTAAAAGTAAAAAGGGGCGCGTGTGAAATTGAAACGCCCATCCTTTTCCTGACATAGTGGACGCGTGTGAGGATTTCAAGCGACTTCTCTCTGGCACTTAAAGGCGCGTGAGAATGTGAAACGGCTTATTCTGAAACGGCGCTTGTTGGGCGGCGTGATCCTAGGAATTTCACACTCTCTCTCCTACGTGATCATCGCATGCCTTAACTGTCACGCATCTGTCATTCCGGGAAACCTTTTCGTATTTCCATAGAAGATTTGAAACGATTTTTCTCTCTCCTTTCACCCACTATAAAAGGCAGTCAATACTTCCATTTACCTCTTTACTGCTTCAAATTTACAAGAGAGCAAAAACTCGAAAAAGCTTTACTGTTCATCTTCTTCTACTTTCGACAATGGCAGAATCATCATCCGTCCACGCCACCTCACACATTCTTCCCATTCGTCCTCAACGGTGCTTGGTGATTGACCTCACACCACAGGCGTATGATTCTTACATGTTTCCGATCATCGAGTGCTTGAAGTACTCGCAAATCGCTCCTGCACAATCACGGGTTGAGTCTGTGCCCATGGCGATGCTCTCGCAGGTGTATGCGACTGCTTACTACGACAAAGCAGTCGAGCGGGTGTTTTTTGAGGTTGCTGATCACAAGACCTCGATTTCAAGGCAGTGATTCTACACTCTGCTAGGATTTGCCGCTGATTCTTAGAGAATCAATCCGGAGACGATTCCGGTGGGCCATCTTTACAGCATGTTCTACAATATGGGGTACACGGAGGTGCTCATCTCCGTCGCCAAGTTCAAGAAATCCTGCTTGCCGCCGCAGTGGAACGGCATGTTCACAGTCCTCTTCAAGGGCTTGTCGGAACGGAGCTCAGGATCCGACGGTGCTAGTCGACTTTTCTTGTCGATCATGTATGCAGTTTACAACGGAGTCAACTTAGATTTTGGGTTGGTCCTCTGGCAACAGCTCATCCAGAGCCTTTCTTCTTCATCACGACATTCTGAGGTGTCGTATGCCCGGTTCTGGACTCTTATTACAAAGTGGGCAATGGATAAGTTCGACGTCCCCACTCCTGCAGGTGCATCGATGTCTTCGATCGGTACGTTTCATACCACGAAGATCATCGTCTCTGATGCATCCAAGTTTTCCTTCATTGGCTCTATTCCGGAGACAATGTATGGTGATGTTCCTTCTGACAACAGGATCATCAGGACGATCAAGGAGTTCAAACAGTCAGGGCCAAGGGAACTCACACCGGAAATGCTAAAGTCCATCCACGATGCTGACAAACCGGTGAACAGGGGCAAAAAGGCGGAAAAAGGGAAGCAAGTGACCAAAGCTCCTAAAGGCCCTTCTCCCAAGAAGAGGAAACAAACGAAACCTGCTCAGTCCCCGCAGCCGAAGAGGAGGAAGACTCAACCGAAGCGAAAGCTTGTAATCCCTTCCTCTTCGAGTGACTCAGAAGATGAGCGTTCGGATTCGGACGGCTCTCAAGGAGGCGAAACCCCTCAACGAGGCAACACCCCACCCCGATCTCCTACTCCAGACATGGAAATCCACAACTCACCAGTTCCTTCACCTACTCAAACAATCCCTACTTCCATTCCCACCATAACCCCCACTACCACTATTCCTCCAACCTCTTTCCCTATACCACCACCCATTTTCACTGATACAACTACAACAACAACTGCAAAGGTTACAACCAACGTATCTGATACGAGGGTTCATACCGATGCAACCGAAACCCCACCCATAACTGAACCACCGCAACCCGAAACCCAGCATCCAACCGAACCTACCCACACTCAACCACCACCCGAAACTACCCCACCGCACACTCACCCTGAACCTACCCAAACCACCACACCCCCAGCTTCACCACCTCCATCATCTCCAGATCATGCCTCTGATGGAGATAACCCGTTTCTTGGCGGAGACAACATGACCTTCGATTCGGTCTACTTTAGTCCATTTCAGGTTCAGAGTGACGAGGAGGATGATGCTCCAGTGACAAAGAAGCATCTTAAGGAGCTCAACGAGAAGTTTGACTTACTTCTTGCTTCATCTTCCCACCACCAGTCATCTCTCTCTGAAGCCGCTCTTCAGAAGATTGTTGATGCCTTCTCCAGGGCTCAGCATGATTCTGTAGCTTCAGCCTCAGCTGCCATAGACGCCTCCACAAAAGCCTGTGAGGCTGCGACTGCAAAAGTCGATAAACTATTCTCAGACGCTTCTATCCTGTTGAAGTCCTTACAGGAAAGCGCTGACGCCACCAAGACAACTTTGGAACCGATTGTTCAGCAATTGGCAAAGTTCATCTCAACGGAGTTGACATCGTTCGCTACTCTTCGCCAAACCATAAGCGACGACAACTCGGCCCTTCGTGCCTCCATTGATGAGCGCCTCGCTAAGCTTCAGGAGGATCTCGCAGCTGAAAACTCATTGATGGACGTTCTAGCAAGCAAAACCACCGCCCTAAAGGTCAAGAGCACTCAACTTTCAACTTCACTGCAACAGCTTGAAGCTCTTCGATCCGAACGGGAGGTTATCAAGACATGTGTTTCGGATGTACACGCTGCCCTATCTAACATCCTAGAAGCACACGATCCGATTCTAAACTATTCGGTGAGGCGAACCCTTGCTGAAAAACTTGCTCCTGCCTTGGACCTTCTCAGCAAAATCGAAGGTTTACCTAGTTTCGTGTCCACTCCGAAACAATGGGGAGAAGAGAAGAAGTTCGAATCGAAACCACCTCCTTCCTCCAAAGCTACTCACACAACCGAACTACCTCCGACTGGTCAAGCTTCGGGTTCGGGTGTGAAGGATAAAGGGAAACACATAGCTGAGGAAGAAGATGAAGATGAAGATGATGAAACCATGGCTGACATGTTGAAACGCAAAAACAGTCGCAATGTTGATGATGATGTTAATCGTGTGGCGCGAGAGGCTGAAGAAGCCGAACGCAAGCAGAAGGAAGCCCACGATCTCCTCGAGAGCAGGAAGACTCTCTTCCCTGCATGGACTCGGGAGCGAATGATTAAGGAGGCCATAGATACTCCCAGCATCCTATGGCTCGAGCCGGTGATCTCGTTCGACTGCTATAATTCCGTTGATTCGCAGTTCGACATGCCGTTGACTCAAAAGGCGTTTATCTTCCACGCCTTCTCAAATATTTTTGAAGTCCCTCATCCGAACTCTGAGGTGGATAGGGAGCTGATCGAATTCTATCTGAAGGCTGCTCGTCCTCAGTATTTAACATGGAGTGCCCAGAAGATAGTGAACGTTCGGGTATTGAAGCCTTACACCGAAGGAAGATTCACTAATGTTCGGTTCAAGGTGATTCGAGGGTCTGCAAGAACTGAACATCATATATCCCTGGCAGATCTACCGAACTTAAATCCTCATGATTGGATTGTCTTGCATAATATCCTTTTGACGAATGAAGCCGAATATGGTCCAATTATAGACCATCTCAAAAGGATGTTAGTCTGTTACATCATGGAGGTAGCCCTTATGGATCAGGAGGTAGCCACCACCTTCAAGAAGAAACCGAAGATAGCTCCTGTGGGATTGGCCAGTGATCTCAATCAAATGAAGATGGGCAAGATCGACCCAAGACATAATTCGGTCAAGTTCACTAGAGCAGAAGGACAGAAATGTCTCTTTGCTTTAGCTGACAAACATCTTTACACCACTGCTTGTCTAGAGCATGTGTTATCGATCATCCGAAGGTGTAAAGAGAATGCAGCGGATGATGTTAAGTACTTCAATGACATGATCCATTGGTACATCAGGTTTAGGCAGACGATACTGGCTCTTATCTCTCGTCTGTTTAACACCGTGAAGAAGAAGGTACCCGCCTCCGCTGCTGGCCCAAGTAACAAGTGAAGATCTCGCTCCAATTGACGCAAAGGGGGAGATTGTTGGGTTGAAGAATCGCTAGAGGATTGCATCATTGGGCTCGGCTTTTAGTCTAATTATTTTGTACTCCGGTTTGGGCCTGTCCAACCGAGAGCCTGTTATGTTTATTGTATAAGTATATGCTTTCATGCATATTAGGTTAACGATCCAGGGTATTACGAGAGAATTACAGATTTCTTTGATCGTTCTTGTAAACCTACTAATCCTCTACAGTTGATGTTCTTAATCGAGCTCTTCTAAGGGTTTTGTTTTAATCATTCGACTCGTTTGATTTATTCTTGACTTGTTCTTTATTTTCGTGTTCTTGCTATTTAGTATTTATTTACCTGTTTAAGATCTAATCGATCTTCAAGATTAAATTATTAATCTCATCAGCAAGATATAAGCACACATACAAATATATCTGGGTACTGACCTACCCCTTGGTCCTACGAACCACTATTAGGGAAACTATCCCTATCATGCAACATATCATACAACTATAACTCATAACCAAACACATACCAGGCCAAGATAAATTATAACAAAGACAATTATCTTCTAAATACTCCTCAATGGTGGGCCGGCATTGTGACCTTAGACCCACCCCTACTGGAAGGTAACTCACCTTGTAGTTGCTGAACTGTGCAGGAATCCTCTGACTGCTGCCACTGTTGCTCCGGAAATCCTCCGGCTAAAATTCCCACAAAACGCTTAGTCAGAAACTGACATCTACCCTTAGGGTAAAATAGCCATGACTCGACGAGTTTTCCTTCCAAATGAACACCGACCGAATCCTCATCCGACTTGTGACATCCCCCTTTTTACGACCAAAAAAGATCGATTTTGTTTATGCTTTATAAAAATCAGAGTACTTCTTTTAATAAAAATGTTGCGGAATTTGTCCCCAGAAAAACATGATAAATGCGTTATTAAAACATTTTCGAAAAAACGTATTTTATTCATTTTAAAATGTTTGGGGTGTCATCGTTAATACAGAAACATAAGCATAAACAGAACTTACATTTATTTACACTAGTGATCTACATCTCTTTAAATCTCTCAATGTAATGTAACTTCATATCAACACCTGTGATATAAATAAACTGAGTGGGTCAGGTTGGGAAACTTGGTGAGTACATAGGGTTTTCAACCCACAATAATATAATTATTATGTTTAAACAATCAAGCAACTAAACCCAATTACCCATCCCCATTATCTTCTTTACTCTTAAGGATCTACCCTAAGAATTAGCTATTTATCGTTCATTCATTCCTAAGGATTATCCTAAGGAATCGGCACAAAGTCCATCGTTACCAAAGCTTATAGATTACAACTAGTGAACACGTAGTCCAAAACATCTGGTAAACACTTAGTTCAAAAGTAACTAGTGAACACACTTAGTTCAAAATACCTAGTGAGCACACTCAGTTCAAAGATACGTAGTGAACACACTTAGTTCAAAGATACCTAGTGAACACACTCAGTTCAAAATACCTAATGAGCACCTAGTTCAAAAACACCTACAGGTTACGAGCCTGCTAGCGTTCCACCGGACCGTCTAGTATCGCCCATGGTCATCATCTATACTCCACTAGATGACTGGATCACTGACAACATTGATGTCTTCCATCGTGTTATCACAAAACAACTATTTCATCTACCCATGTTTTACCCAACACATTTTGTAGATATAAAATACATATACAGTTCAAATCATTGAAAACATGTATAACAATGTTCATCCAGCATAGATAGCACGTATTCAGATAATATGCACACATAGCACGTAGTTTATATATAATACTTCATATCTATGTCTAAGCTGAAAGTAACTATGCACTCACCTGAAAGGTGGTGACTCAGCACTCGGACAGCGCTTCGATACTCTCAAAACAATTTCCTTCGATAAAACCTAGTATCAATACCACTAGGGTTTAGTCTAACGATAACCACGACAAATTAATAGTCTGACTATTATTATTATTATATAAGCGTTAAATAACACTCAATATAACTCATAATAATAGCCCAAATAATTATTTTAAGGACCTAATAACATTTCTATAAGTATTCGAAAGCTATATTAAAAATTGCGTAAGCGTAGCTCACTTACAGCGAATTTTATCGAAAACCGGAACTTAATTTGGAGCAGCGTTTCGAAATCGAAAGACCCTTTTTCTCGGGACTCTGAGAGCCTCGGGGCTTCCTTAGGGTGCTAGGGGGTTTACCTAGGCTTAGGAGGGGGTTAGGGGGTAGTGATAGAAAGTAGAGAGAGAAAGTTGTGGTGGAAGGTGTGAGAAATCCGAGAGGCTTCGCCCCCCTTTTATAGACCGCAGCCTCGGAGTACGCTGGGCGTACCGAGGACCTTACGCGGGGCGTAATTCGGATAGAGCTGCCAGATGGCGAGACCTCGGTGGAGCGACGTGGCTTCTTCTCGGACCAAGCAAATTGACTACGTGCGGCGTTCCTTGCTCGCACGCAGGGCGTACCTCGTACGCGAGGCACTCCTCGGCTACGCTGGGCGTAACCTTCGCACCAGGTGTCATCATCCGAAGCGAGACCATGCTCAGCAAGCGACAGCTGAGATTTGGCCACGTCATCGCATCTAGCAACAGCTACGCAAATTCGAGTTTAAACTTTAAAAATTCGTAACTTTCGCATACGAGCTCCGTTTTCGACGTTCTTTATATCCACGCAAAGGTGGGAACGTACTCTATAATTTTCGTTTAGACTCCGTCGGCTAATTTTGATTCAATTTTAAATTTTATATTATTAACAGACCGGGACAGGATTGGTCCATTAAATCCTCATAACTTCTTCATCCGACGTCCGTTTTTGCCCATCTTTTTCTCGTTACGCTACTCTTAATGAGATCTTCGATTTTCGTTCAGGTTGTGTCGGCTAAAAATCGCTCGATCTAATATTCGAATTTCGGGCTGTACCTTGCTAATCCGAAACTTCGAAAAATCATAACTTCTTCATACGAAGTCAGATTTGGGCGTTCTTTTTATCGAAGTTCTTGATTTAACATGTTCTACGACTTTCGTTTAGAGCACCAAGGCTAAATTTCGCTCTATCATAAATTCACTATTTACGCTTCTCGGTGCCGTGCCGGTTCCGTCGCGAAACTTCGACGGCTCATAACTCCTTCGTTATAACTCGGATTTCGGCGTTCTTTATATGTACGGAAACCTTGTGAAATATACTACAACTTAGTTCAAATTATTTAATCTAAATAATCTTTTGTAGAAAAGTCATTTTCGACCCCTATTGCCTCTAAATTGACTAGCCTGGATCTGCGGGCGTTACACAACTAGCTGAGTTGTATGAACAACTCGTTGAGTTCATTATCAACTGATACTCATGTCCTGTCTTGACTTGCCGAGTTATATGAACAATTCGCCGAGTTACTCTTCATCTTATGAACACGTTCTGTCCTCGACTCTCCAAGTTAATGAACAACTCGCCGAGTACCATGAAGATTGTCTTGGACTCCCCGAGTCCATTCATGAACTCGCCGAGTACCATGAACTCCCATAACACTTTGCTTAGTCCAGAACGTTGGGTTACTCCCCGGGACTCCTAAAACCCCTCCACACTCAACTGGTCCTTATGACCCTTACTGATATAGGACCAAAACCCTTGGACTCGCCGAGTCTATCACATTCCTTGCTAAGAACTTCGATTTTTGATGTACAACACTTAACCAAATGATAGATCCAGACCCCTAAACTCGATATACCACGTAAAGTTACAAACTTTACGTGCATGCATGGGACA
Source organism: Lactuca serriola (assembly GCF_051521515.1). Lineage (NCBI taxonomy): Eukaryota > Viridiplantae > Streptophyta > Magnoliopsida > Asterales > Asteraceae > Lactuca > Lactuca serriola. The sequence continues at coordinate 473,543 of NC_136409.1, read as the reverse complement.
TTTGAGCTAAAAAGGCTCTAAAATGGTTCTTTTGTTGCATGGGGCCTTCCTTGGTGCAAAAAGCAACCTAGATCTGACTTGTGGCTCATAAAATGACATGATACAGAAGCCCAAACCCCCAACCATGTTTGCAAACATTGTTGGCCACCAAAAATGGTTTATAAAAGCCCTAAATCACCTCAAAGAGGGATCTAACAAATGAATGAGCAAGGTTCAAACTTTATACCTTCCAAAGACTGCAAATGATGAACCAAACTCGAATCCTTGAGTCCCCTCTTGATCCTTCTATGCTCTTCCTTCTTCCTTGAGATCAAAACTCACAAGAATCACTCAAAAGGCCTTAGATCCTGTCAAAAAAGGCTAGGGTTTGCTATGAGGAGTGTTGGGGAGCATAAAGGTGGAAAGGAGGCTGCATAAGGTTGTTTAAATAGGGTGAAAACCCTTGGATTAGGGTTTTTGTCCAAACAACGGCTACTCACCAAGTCCGGGACTCGACTCGCCGAGTCCGCAACTTAAACCACGTGCCTCATCCCGCTTCTACTCGGCTAGTAAGTCCTTCGACTCGCCGAGTCAAATGCCAAAAATGCAAAAATAAAGGAAGATTTAATAACAAAATACATACCAAGAACCAGGTGCTACAAATCCCCCACTTATTTTAGACTTCCTCCTCGAAGTCTGCCATTCGATCCTAAAACAGCTCGGGGTAGTTCTCCATCATATCATCCACCGGCTCCCAAGTCCACTCCGACCCTTTCTGGTGTTGCCACTGCATCTTCACAAGTTCTACTCTTTTGTTCCTCAGATCCTTCGACTTCCAGTCAACGATCGCCACAGGCCGCTCGATGTAATTCAGGCTGCCATCAACCTGAATGTCCTCCAAGGGTACCACTGCCGTATCGTCCACTAGGCACTTCCGCAGCTGAGAGATGTGGAAAGTGTTGTGCATCTGACTAAGCTCGGCTGGTAGATCCAGCCGGTATGCCACCTTGCCCACCCGGGCTACAACCCTGAACGGTTTGATATACCTTGGGCCCAACTTGCCCCACTTCCTGAATCAGATGACGCCCTTCCATGGCGACACCTTTAGGAGAACCATATCCCCAACCTGGAATTCCAGGTCTGATCGGCGCTTATCGGCATAACTTTTCTGCCGACTCTGAGTAGTCTAAAGCTTGCTTCGGACCTGCTAAATCTTCTCCGTCATCTTGAGCACTACTTCGATGCTCCCCATGACTCTCTAGCCTACCTCGCCCCAACATATCGGGGTCCTGCACCTCCTCCCATACAACATCTCGAAGGGAGGACAGTCAATGCTCGCATGATAGCTGTTATTATACGAGAATTCTGCCAACGGGAGGTAGGTATCCTAACTACCCCCAAAATCTAAAACACATGCCCGCAACATATCATCTAGAGTCTGGATGGTCCGCTCGCTCTGGCCATCCGTCTGTGGGTGAAAGGCGGTGCTAAAATGCAGACGAGTACCCAACTCGTCATGAAACCTCTTTAAAAACCTGGAAGTAAACCGCACGTCTCTGTCCGAAATCACCGAAACCGGCACTCCGTGCCGTGCCACCACCTCCCTGAGATAGATATCGTGCAATTTCTCGGCCGAGATTCTCTCCTGAATCGGAATAAAGTGGGTGCTTTTGGTCAATCGATCCATGATGACCTATATCGAATCCATCCCCCGTGCGGTCCTGGGAATCTTCACGATAATATCCATCGTAATATCCTCCCATTTCCACAGCGGGATATCCAACGGCTGCATCTTTCCATGAGGTCTCTGATGCTCGGCCTTGACTTTCCTGCAGGTCGAGCACTGCTCCACGTACCATGCCACCTCCCGCTTCATGCTGGGTCACTAATAGTCCAGACGAAGATCCCTATACATCTTTGTTGCCCCGGGATGAATGGAGAATCATGATTTGTGCGTCTCCTCCATCAGGATCTGGCGCACACCTCCATGATAAGGGACCCACACCCTACAGTGAAGAGTCAATAACCCTCGGCTGTCATAGTCGAAGGAGGAAACCTACCCCACAATCTGCTAACTCTTCCGATGTTCCTCCTTCATAGCCTCCTGCTAAGCCTCTCGAATCCGCTCCAGAAGCGGATTCACCACTGTCATCCTTAGACAGATATCCTTGATCGGCACTGCCTTGTGGCTAAGCGCATCAGCCATGATATTGGCCTTCCCTGGATGGTAGACGATCTCATAATCGTAATCCTTCACCACGTCAAGCCATCGATGCTGCCTCATATTCAGATTTGGCTGGTCCATAAGATACCTCAAACTCTTGTGGTCCATGTAAATCTTACAACGAACCCCATAGAGGTAATGACGCCAAATCTTTAGGGCGAACACAACAGCTCCCAACTCCAAATCATGCGTCGGGTAGTTCGCCTCGTGAGGCTTCAGCTGCCTCGACGTGTAGGCGATGACATGCCCTCTTCGTATCAATACCGCGCCCAATCCTACGATGGATGCATCGCCGTACACAACAAAATCCTCCATGCCCTCTAGCAGGGCTAAAATTGGCGCCTCGCACAATCTCTGTCTCAGCTTCTCAAATGCGGTCTTCTGTTTAGGCCCCCGACGATACACCACCGACTTCTTAGTCAGTTGAGTGAGCGGGACTGCTATCTTGGAGAACTCCTGAATGAATCTCCAATAGTAGCCTGCCAATCCTAGAATGATCCGAATCTCAGATGGAGTCCTAGGAACCTCCCAATTCATCACAGCCTCTACCTTGTCCGGATCTACCAAAATCCTGTTCTGGTTGACAAGGTGCCTAAGAAACTACACCTCGCGCAACTAGAACTCACACTTGGAGAACTTAGCACACAAGTTCTCCCTCCTCAAAGTCTCTAGAACCTCCCGCAGATGCTCCTCATGCTGCTCTCGCGTCTTGGAGTAAACCAAGATGTCATCAATAAATACTATCATAGACCGATCCAACATCGGTCTACACACGTGGTTCATGAGATCCATGAACGCGGCAGGAGCATTGGTGAGCCTGAAAGGCATCACCATAAACTCATAGTGGCCATAAAGCGTCCGAAACACGGTCTTCTGCACATCCTCCTCTCTGACCCTCATCTGATGATACCCTGAACACAAATCAATCTTGGAGAACCAAGATGCTCCCTGAAGCTGGTCAAAGAGGTCACCAATCCTCGGAAGTGGGTAGTGGTTCTTCATCGTTACCTTGTTCAGCTCCCGATAATCTATACACATCCAATGCGACCCGTCCTTCTTTCTCACAAACAGAATCGGGGCTCCCCAGGGTGAACTGCTCAGTCTAATTAAACCATTGTCTAACAGCTCCTGCAGCTGCGTAGACAACTCCTGCATCTCAGGAGGAGCCAACCGATACGGTGCGTTGGCTATTGGAGCCGCACCAAGAACTAGGTCGATCCTTAATTCTACCTTTCACTTTGGAGGTATCCCAGGCAACTCCTCGGGGAATACATCCGCAAACTCTCGTACCACAGGTACATCGTCCACCGTCGCCCTACCCGTTTCCCGGGTATCCATAAATTACGCGACATAACCTGCGCAACCCTGCTGAAGGTAACGCCTAGCTCTCGCTGCTGAACATAAAGCTGGTCCTCGTTCTGGCCTCTTGCCCTGAATCACCAGCTCTTCCCCACTTGGGGTCCTGACCCGCACCAACTACTGCGTGCAGTCGATCACTGCCCCATTAGGGTTGAGCCAATCCATGCCTATAATCACCTTTTTCCCATGCAATCGAATGGGAACCAGGTCTACCAAGTAGCGCTCCTTAAATAACCTTAACACACAATCTCAAAATACCGTCGATGCCCGCACCGAACGCTCGTCGGTAATCTCTACCTCTAGAGGGCAATCCAACATGCCCGAAGACTCGGAAATTCTCTTGCTAAGCGCAAGAGACACAAATGATCAGGTAGCGCCCGAGTCAAACAAAACCAGAACCGGGATGCCGTTCACATGGAACGATCATAAACAGAGCACATATCAATAACACAATCACAACAAGAAAAAGATCGGAGGGAAAGAATCATACCCGTCATCACATCGGGTGCAGCGCGTGCCTCCTCGGCTGTCAGTTGAAATGCTCGACTTCGTACCACTGGAACCTCTGCTTTGACCTTCCGGCCATCTGTAACCCGCGCCATCGCTGAGATCGGCGTTGCCGCTAAAACTGCCGCTAACGCTGCTGTCAATCTCGGGCAATTGAACCTTTTGTGGCCCCTCTAATTGCAATGGAAGCAAGTCAGGTCTGTCATCTGTACCGCAGGGGCGGGGGCAGTACAATCCCTGCCAAAATGTCCCACCTTACCACACTTATAGCAGCCCGAACCCGACGCAGTGCGACAAGCTCCCTTGTGTGATCGACCGCATCTCCCACAGCGGTCCCGTCCTGTCTGGCCTTTCGGCCTACCATCAGATCCCTTGGGCTTCTTCCCCGAAGCCCCAGTCGTCAGCCCCTCCACTGCCTTCCTCTTCTGGACGTGCTCCAGATCAATCTCCCTCTCCCTACCCCTAGCAATCATGGAATCCAAGGTAGGGCAAGCCGAAAAACTAACATGCTCCCGAATGTCAGCTCGTAGCATGTCGTGGTAGTGGGTCCTCCTCATATCCTCATCACCGGCATACTGGGGCACCAGCAATGCCCTCTCCTGGAACTTGGCGGTGATCTTCGCCACAATCTCTGTAGTCTGCCTTATATCCCCAAACTCCCTGGCCAGCCACTGAAGCTCCATAGCTGGGGCAAACTCCACCGTAAATCTGGTCACAAAATCTGACCAAGTCATAGCCTCAACAGCCGAGGCTCCCAATGAGTCGCCAACAGACTCCCACCAATCCCTAGCCTTGTCTCGCAAGCATCCGGATGCATATTTCACCTTCGACCCCTCTAGGCAGAAGCTCGTCAGCTGCGTAGACTCAATGTCTGCGATCCAACTCCTAGCAGCAATGGGGTCTTTCACCCCATGGAAATCCGGCGCACCACTCCCACGAAAGTCCTTAAAGGAGTGTGCGCGTACCCATCTGGCTAGACGCCTTATCACTCCTAAATGATCAAAGACGATCCTCCATCAGGTGAACAATCGCTTCCTTGATCGACCCGAAGATGATAGGGGTCGACTCAAGGATGCCTCTCGTGATCTCAGGCGCGATGAACTCGCGTAGCCCCTCATCAACCTGCTTGGATCCCGAACCCGAGCCCGATCCTGATCCGAAACCACCTGATCCAAGTCGTGTGGTCACTATACTGAAAACACACGCATAAACATCAGGATCATACATATACTCAAGAGATCTAACACACTCCCCAAGGTTTCTGATTTCATCTAGGCCCTCCTTGATTCGAGTACGGGTCCACTGCTTTCATTAGTACGGGCCCATACTACCTTCCACATCTACCCGTGCTTTCCTCAAGGATTGCTTCGACTTCACCAGGTCCCTTTACCGATACCCCTTTCCACTAACCTCATCCTAGGCTTCCCTAGGGCACTCTCCGACCTACTCTCTGCCATCAGTTGCACAGGAGCCCCTACCATTTCCCCATAACTAACTTGCAGGTACTGTTACATATCCGCTCCTTAGTTAGTTGGAAATAGCCAGAACCCCTATAGCACAAAGCAAGCAACATTCGTGCATCGAGTAACCAAATCAGGCATAACCTATATAGGCTATCCTACTGCTGACTAAACAGCCCTAGCATACAACTCATACAATAGGCATATAAGGCATCCTCCTAGATCCTTAGCCCTAAGTAGCATGCAATTATCAGAGTCATATATTAGGCACATAAGGCATCTTCCTAGATCCTTAGTCCTATTCTAGCATGCAATTCTAAATCAAGCCATATAGCATAACATAACATGTATGGGTATCTTGGGGAAAACTTACTTGAGCCCGACCAGTCGCATGCATCACACACCTTGTCTTTCGTAAAATCCTTTCGCTTAGATTTTTAGAAAACCATTTTATTCTAAAAATCCTTTAGCCCCTTAGTTTGAGTCCAGACACCCCCGAGGGCGTGTCCGAATCCCTCAAACCAGGGCTCTGATACCAACTTGTAACATCCAAAAATTCAAGCCCAAAAATTTCATTTTTGATTAATTAATTCATAAACATTCTTTAGAAAATATTGTAAAAACACATCATCTCAAAACCAAGTATAATATTTGAAACCCACAACCATGAACAAATGTCATAGCAGAGTACAATCCCAAAAAAACACCATGCGGAAATCATATGTGAGTGTGTGTGTGATGCCATGCTACGCCGTCGGCTCCTTCCCCTTGGATGAAGAGGTACATGAAACCAAAAACTGAAACCATAAGCACAAAGCTTAGTGAGTTCCCCCATCATACCACATACCATACAATACCATCGGTATCTTTTAACCAGTAATCATCATCGGTATCTTTCAACCGGTAATCGTCATCGGTATCTTTCAACCGGTAACTGGGGACTATTCCACCCCCTACCACGAGCATACAATAGCAATATATAAGCACACATACAGACATATCCGAGTACTGACCTACCCCTTGGTCCTACGGACCACTATCAGGGAAACTATCCCTATCATGCAACATATCATACAACTATAACTCATAACCAAACGCATACCAGGCCAAGATAAATTATAACAAAGACAATTATCTTCTAAATACTCCTCAATGGTGGTTCGGCATTGTGGCCTTAGACCCATTCCTAGTGGAAGGTAACTCACATCGTAGCTGCTGAACTGTGTGGGAATCCTCTGACTGCTGCCACTGCTGCTCTGGAAATCCTCCGGCTAAAATTCCCACAAAACGCTTAGTCAGAAACTGACATCTACCCTTAGGGTAAAATGACCATTTTACCTCGTGACCAAGTCAAAGTCAAAGTCAACTTCCAGTTGACCTGACTCGCCGAGTTGACTTGTCGACTAGCCGAGTCCCTATCCTTCCATCAGACCTCATACCCGTCTCTACTCGTCGAGTTACGCCATGAATCGATGAGTTTTCCTTCGAAATGAACACCGACTGAATCGTCATCCGACTTGTCGAGTTGTATGAACAACTCGTCGAGTTCATCATCAACTGATACTCATGTCTTGTCTTGACTCGCTGAGTTGTATGAACAACTCGTCGAGTTACTCTTCATCTTATGAACACGTTTTGTCCTCGACTTGCCAAGTTGAGGAACAACTCGCCGAGTACCATGAAGATTTTCTTGGAATCGCCGATTCCGTTCATGCACTCGCCGAGTACCATGAACTCCCAAAACACTTTGCTTAGTCCAGAACATTGGGTCACTCCCCGGGACTCCTAAAACCCCTCCACACTCAACTGGTCCTTATGACCCTTACTGATATGGGACCAAAACCCTTGGACTCGCCGAGTCTAGGAATGGACTCGTCGAGTCTATCATATTCCTTACTAAGAACTTCGATTTCTGATGTACAACACTTAACAAAATGATAGATCCAGACCCTAAACTCGATCTAGCACGTAAAGTTACAAACTTTACATGCATGCATGGGACATTTGAGCTAAAAAGGCTCTAAAATGGTTCTTTTGTTGCATGGGGCCTTCCTTGGTGCAAAAAGCAACCTAGATCTGACTTGTGGCTCATAAAATGACATGATACAGAAGCCCAAACCCCCAACCATGTTTGCAAACATGGTTGGCCACCAAAAGTGGCTTATAAAAGCTCTAAATCACCTCAAAGAGGGATCTAACAAATGAATGAGCAAGGTTCAGACTTTATACCTTCCAAAGACTGCAAATGATGAACCAAACTCAAATCCTTCAGTCCCCTCTTGATCCTTCTATGCTCTTCCTTCTTCCTTGAGATCAAAACTCACAAGAATCACTCAAAAGGCCTTAGATCCTCTCAAAAACGGCTAGGGTTTGCTATGAGGAGTGTTTGGGAGCATAAAGTGGGAAAGGTGTTGGGTTTTGGGCATAAGAACATCCTATGTGCTCATGCAAACCCTAATGCTTGGATCTAGGTTTCTCTATTGTACATGCAATTCATCCAAGACTTTAAACCCTAGATCTAGCATGCAATTAATCATATTAACATAAGAAAAGGGTTTTAGATCTTACCTTGATTGTTATGTGGCAATAACAATCTCAAATCCTCCTTTGTAATGGCTTTAGAAATCTTAGAGTCACAAGTGTTACTCCTCTAAAGGCTCACAAACACCAAAAGCAAGAGGATGAAGAATGATAAGAGAGGAGCCACCCTAAAACGTGTGGAAACCCTAAGGAAACCATTTTCCACTTTTTTGGTGCTCTAGGGATCCTTAAATAGTTAGGCTATAAGGGATATCTTACAAGGAAACCCTAATTTGACTGCTTAGGCACTAAGCAACCCATGGACTCCCTCCTTAGAGGCCTAGGACGATTTCTAATGGGTTTCCCCATAGAATCCGTCCACCCCTCTAATATGGAGTCCATTAGCCCAATATTCAACTATCATACAATTGACAGTTCTAGTCCCTTAAGTTTAATTAATGTCTTTTAGCCACAAAATTAATTCTTAATTAATTATTAACTAATATTAATTAAACAATATGATTTCTCCTTTAATATATTATTCTCATAATATATTAATAAATCATAATGAATCCTCTCTCTCTCCATAATTCATCCTATCAAGTTGCTTTGGTGAATGCAACCCAAAAGGACCATGCACCATCGGGTCAAGTACATACCAAAATAGTTATGGAATTAGACACTAATCCAACAGTCTCCCACTTGGGTAAGTCTAATAACTATTATGCATATGACTTCAGATCCTGATCCGCAATCGTAGCTTTCAAAAGCCGCTGTCAACTCTGATCTTATCAGATACGCGTCCTTTAGATAAGGGATCATGCATTCCTCCATTCTAGATATCGTATAGATGTGAGACATGGATTTCAATCATTCTCTCTATATTGTTTCCCGACTTCTGATTTATGACGACTGACAGCAGACTACAATTAAACACATCAAATTAGTCCCGGCTTGGCCAAGCGCTTAGGTGTCATCACTAAATCATCAAGGGGCCCACAGATATCGCTTTCATCATACTTTGGATAAAAGGAACGGATAAACTTTGATTCAATGATTGCTTGCACTCACTTACCGAATCACACACAACAATATGTTTTATAACACCAAGTTACTGGTGCGTTTACATATTATCAATGTTTAACCGACTCGCAAGATACAACTCACACATCTCGGTTTCAAGAATATAAGATATTATCGTCTCACCAATCACTCGTGATAAAATCCATGAAGTGATCCAAGTGAGCGTGGGTTTAATCCAATGCTCAAATCATGTTCATAAGCACTCATGAACGTTGCAGCAAACACTTGCTTATGTCTAATACACTTTAGACAATCCACACACCAATTCACGATAGTCTTCATTCATACCTACTTCCAACATATGAATGACTGTGGTCCGTTTGAATAATTCGATTATTCTGCAATAATTAATTATTCAAGAAGTCAAAACATGCAAAGTGAAACACAAGAATAGTACTAATCCTATATGGTCCCAAACCCTTGAGTATAAATAAAACACCTTTTATTTATCACCATATTGATTACTCATTATTTGTTGTTTCGGGTAATCAACTTCTTACTTGAACTTTTACTAGACTTGTCCCATGCTCTTAGCATGCGCACAATGTTTACCTATGGTCCTTTCTTTGTGAAATAGATCAAATGAACACATTTCCAATCATACTCATTTCACAACTCCCAATCCGTATCACAAGTGTAAGAATATCAAATTCTTGTTACTTATGCTAGATTCTAACATTTTATGCAATGATTCTTTCGTGAAGTCATAGCTCAAAATCATCAAGACTTGGCCAATCTCTATAAGAAACAATTATATAGATATGATGTCTCTCACTCAAAGTACATTCCTTTGAACATCCTTTCTTGCATAAAAGTTTCTAATCTAGATATAGATTCTCGATATCTAACTCCCAATATGGAAACATTTCCATATTTGCCATATGACAACTCATTCTTAATAGAATCTTATCTATTCATAATAATGTCGATATGGTTCATCCAATACCATACTTCCAACTACTTACAAGTGACCAATCCTTAGCGAGCTTTGGATCGTCCTTTGATAGTTGTTTAATTATCTTAGTCAAAACCGATTCTTGTCCTTTTCCCTCTAAATGCGTTAGACATTTGGAAAATTTTAGAAGGGTCAAATATTATAGCACTTGCAATCGATCCTATACCCGAAGCATATGGGACACGATGCATAATGTCTTACATAAAGATACCATACTTAATCAATCTTCTGCCATAATATTTAATGTGTCACGTTCTCACAATTCGAACTATGAAGAGGGATGCCATAATCATAATCGAAATTTGAGAACGCACTATGTATCCTTGAATAAATTTATTAACATTCCACAACCTAAGACTTTAGATTTGAAATGAAGCATAATATTCTCTCCCTTAATTATAGCAAAACAATTTTTCAACCCTTGCGACTTTGCAAAGTATAACTCTTGTTTTCTATAATTAATATTGCTAACTTGCAATACTTGCCATAATAATCATACAAGCACAACTTTTATGCTCTCATTATCATGATGATTATTATCATATAAGCATAACTCTTATGCTCCCACTAGCTTTGACATGTATTCAGAAACCAACTTAACTTCCAGAAAAACAATACCAATTGAATTTCTTAAGTTCATATTTCTAATACCTAATGCTTTGATAATCCTTTATCTAAGCTTATACACCTTTGCCTTGGATAGCTCATATGTGTGTCTAAACAATTCAGACTAATTGCTAAATCTCACAATTCGAATCATGGAAAGGGATACCGTAACCATAATCAAATTCGAGAATCCAATTTTCACAATCACTATCTTCTTAAAATCTCTCTTAGTGAAAGCATTTCCTCACAGTCATTTTCATGAAGGAGAGAATCTTATGACACTTAGATTTTAATGGTGTATGTGTTCCTATCCATGTGAATTTGTCAAAACCAAGGCTTGGGAGAAATCCAAACTCGTATGGACCGAACTCTTAATCTTGCTTTCTTGCCTTATGGTAACACGAGTGCCCACCATGTCTTCCAAGCAGTTAAGCAGCTCACCCTTTCCTATCAATGTACTTTTCATTGATCAAGGTCCTTGCCTTTTATGCGTTCAAATGAGAACTCATGGAACTCACATGCATAATTAACTTAATTGGAATGGCACAGAAACAAAATAACGTCAACACGATAGGTTATAAACCTCAAGTCGTGTGCTAGTTATGATCGATAAGGTTTATTCTTGATTTGTTCTTGAAACCTTTCAAGACTATTAAGACTCCCACTGACTCCTTGACATATAATATTCTCTTCTCAATAAACATTTCTTGACAAACAAATATTCAAGAGTTAGTGTAGCTTTTATCAAGACAAAACACTTCATAAAATTGGTCCTAGTTGGTATTTGTCTTATCCAAGACATCACAACTTTCCACATTTGATGAATGTTATAAACCTTCTTAAGACTTGTCACTCAATGTCACAATCTTAACTCTAAGACTTGTTTTTGGAACGAAGTATGATTGACTTCTTGATTTAACCATTTCTTCAATTCATGATTCCTCTTCTCAGACATACAATTGTACTAAGACTCACTTAGAGGATCAACTAAGATATGGTTCTTAATCATTAAGACCTATCATAAAACATAATAAAAGGTACTTTCCCTTCTTCTTAGAATAGAGAAACTTTTATCTTTCTGCCTACTTGATTCTTCTTATTCGTTCTTTTATTGATTTAAACTCTTTCAATCAATTCAGAATTACACTTAATCTTATAAGTTTAATCATATTTACTAAACCTTTAGTAAATCATGACGAATATCATTGTTACTCTTGTGGTGGGCTTGATCAACACACAACTTTGTGTACTCGATCTCCTAGTCCTTCACTTGACACTTTATCAACGCATTAGTCTAATTTCCAAATATGAAATTTCTCATTCATCATGCAACCAAGTAGCATGATTCCAAGTTTCTGTCCAATTGAAACATAGGTGATGAGAAACTCTCCCTATTTGGTAAATTATTGACATTTCCACATAACTAAGAATCAAATCCATTATTGTTAATAATAGAAACATTCAAAACATCAATTTTTCATACATGCCATCGCAAGGATAAATAAATAATATAAAATCAAAATTTTATTTTATTGCGGAAAAAAATTTGTCCTTACAATGCAATTCTTTGAAAAACTATGCTAATACATATTTATTAGCAATCTTATTCTAACTCCAAGTAGTAGCTCAAGAATCTAATCTTCAAGTAATGTGATCGAAATCCATTTCTTCATGATTACATTCCGCTCAATTCTTCCCTTAAGTTTCGTCTCCTTTCTTCGATTCTAAAAAACATCAAATGTAATCTTATCACATCATGTATTAAGAATCTAGAATAGGAATTTAAAAGATTTAGTTAATGGATTTTACCTAAATTAGAGCCATACGTTTTGACTCTGCCATCTCTTAGATCTCTTAGGTAAATAGGGCAGCTTCGTCTCCAATGACCCTTCTCTTGGCAATAAAAGCAAATGGATTCCTTTGGAATGGCACATGGAACTATCTCAGAATCTACCTTTTCTGGATCTCCAATGTCACCATTTTCAATATCCATTGAAGTTTGGGAGTTTGATTTATCAGACAAATTTACTCTACCAGCTTGCCAAATCATTTCTGATTCAGCAGCTATAAGCTAATAGGTCAAATCAATGAGGGTCACGTCATGATCCATCATATAGTACTCTCTAACGAAATCACTATATGATTCAGGAAGCGACTGAAGAACCCAGTCAATAGTCAACTTACCTGAAATCTCGACACCCAACATCCTTAACCTTTCAATGTGTGACTTCATCTCTAAGACGTATACACACACAGGTTTCCCATGTTTACTTGCCAAAAGGGTTTGAGTGAGTTTGAACTTTTCAAGCCTTCGAACTTGTGGGTTAGGGAGAATGATTAGAGGAGGTGGAGGAAGTGAAGCATGATCTCTTGTTCCTTGATCGAATCGTGGAATATCATCTTCATGTGGAAAGCTTGTTCCACGGGATTTGGGAATACCATAGTTGTCATACTTTGACATCTACAAAATGGGAGAAAACAGATTCAAGTTAGTTGATTGATTGAATCCTTAATAAATCACCCAAATGAGATATTAAGGCTAGGACCCAACACAATATGCTACAACCTAGAAAAGGGATGCCGTAATCTAGTTCTAGAATATTTGAAGGTAGGTAAATGACGATTTATCAATTTCCACCATGAAAAACGAAAAAGAAATTTAAGTTTTAAATCTATGAAAACTCCTAGATCCTTTGAGATTCATTGAACTTTTCAATGGCATGTTTAAATCTCGATATGCCCCTCTAGTTTGTGACTGGGATACTGAGGATCACAAAGTGGGTGTGAATAACCATGCAAACTTACATAATGCCCCCAAATGTTACAGTCACCTATTCGATGTGTCGGTTAACCACACACGCTCCACCGAACTATGACAAAGATTGAGTCACCCTTTGCTACCTTTGCTTAGAACCATTTAGTGTGCCGGTTAACCACACATGCTCCACTAACGTCTTCTCAAGGGTACAAAGTGTAATTTCATGGAATTGCATCAATTCATTTTTAACTAAAGTAACTAAGATTGGGAATTAGTAAAAGCATTTAGTTACTTTGTACTTCATTATACTTATAATGGAAGGTTTCTGTCCTATCCTACCCGTTCGGCTAACGACCCTCCACTAGTCAAGAGTGTGGTGGTTAAGAGTGGATACCTATTCAATTGCCATTTATAGGTAATTTCCTTGAACACCCTTTATAGACCAACTTCGTGAATGAGGCCTACTAACGCTAAGACGGACTTTTACTCATACATATATATAATATTAGACTTTTAATGTTATATATGGTATAGGGTGTATTTTACACTTTTAAAATACTAGGTGGTCAAATTTAATAATTATACTTTTAATTTAATTAAATTGAAGATCAAAACTTTATGGATTTATTAAATCTCTTTTAATTATACACTTTAATTAATTAATAAAACCATAAGGGTGTGACTTGAACTTTTCAAAACAATACTAGGGTTTTAGAATTTAACATTTTTAAATTAAACTTTTAATCAACTTTTAAATTCCAAAACTTGAGGGCAAGTTTTGAAACATTTCAAAACATTAGGGTTTAACTTATTTAAATTTCAAAAACAAAACTTTTAAGTTCAAATTTAAACTATAAAACCTAAAGGGATTAATTTGAAACTTTTCTAAACTTTTTCAAGAATATTCTAGATCACATAATTCAAATAAGGCAATTACCAATTAATTGGTGGTTATCTAATTCGATCTAGTTCAAATTCTTGCAAGATAATGATCAAATAATTCAAATAATTCAACATTTATCAAATAAGGTAACAATTATCTAATTAGATGACCAAAATATTTTATTTTGACAAAGATAATCATAAGGAATCAATAAAATTCGTATTTTATTAACTTTAAACAATTATGGCAATTATCCTAAGTCAAAATAGGTAAAAATCCGAAAATCCGCCTAACTGATGCTCCAACTTGCCGACTTCCTCTATGGACTCGCCGAGTTGGAGCTACTCGCCGAGTCCAAATTGGAACTCGCCGAGTTCATCAGTCCGGGAGCCAAAAAATCGATTTTTGCAACAAGAATGAATATACTAGACATCAATACAATAGAAACCACTCAAGGCTCTGATACCATTGTTAGGTTTTGGCCATAAGAACATCCTATGTGCTCATGCAAACCCTAATGCTTGGATCTAGGTTTCTCTATTGTACATGCAATTCATCCAAGACTTTAAACCCTAGATCTAGCATGCAATTAATCATATTAACATAAGAAAAGGGTTTTAGATCTTACCTTGATTGTTATGTAGAAATAACATTCTCAAATCCTCCTTTGTAATGGCTTTAGAAAGCTTAGAGTCACAAGTGTCACTCCTCTAATGGCTCACAAACACCAAGAGCAAGAGGATGAAGAATGATAAGAGAGGAGGCACCCTAAAACATGTGGAAACCCTAAGGAAACCCTTTTCCACGTTTTTGGTGCTCTAGGGATCCTTAAATAGTGAGGTTATTTGGGTTATCTAACAAGGAAACCCTAATTTAACTGCTTAGGCACTAAACAATCCATGGACTCCCTCTTTAGAGGCCTAGGATGATTTCTAATGGGTTTCCCCATAGAATTCATCCACCCCTCTAATATGGAGTCCATTAGCCCAATATTCAACTATCATACAATTGACAGTTTTAGTCCCTTAAGTTTAATTAATGTCTTTTAGCCACAAAATTAATTCTTAATTAATTATTGACTAATATTAATTAAACAATATGATTTCTCCTTTAATATATTATTCTCATAATATATTAATAAATCATAATGAATCCTCTCTCTCCATAATTCATCCTATCAAGTTGCTTTGGTGAAGGCAACCCAAAAGGACCATGCACCATCGGGTCAAGTACATACCAAAATAGTTATGGACTTGGACACTAATCCAACAAAAGGAGGTTGCATAAGGTTGTTTAAATAGGGTGCAAACCCCTAGATTAGGGTTTTTGTCCAAACAACTGCTAGTCGCCGAGTCCGGGACTCGACTTGCCGAGTCCGCAACTTAAACCCCGCGCCTCATCCCGCTTCTACTCGGCGAGTCAGTCCTTCAACTCGCCGAGTCCAAGGCCAAAAATGCAAAAATAAAGGAAGATTTAATAACAGAATACATACCAGGAACCAGGTGCTAGAGAATTCTTGTATAAATAACAAAATTTATTCAACTAGTTTACGATTGTTATAAACAAACTATTTTACCGGTTCAGAATTTATTACAAAAATAAACATAGAAATTATAATAGGTATAATTTATGGGTCATGCATATTTATCAATACACTTTATGGAACTACATATTGCTTTCTATATTCAAAATAACTTATGAAAATAACCATATAAGTTATATTTAATATAATTTATGAGATATTTATAGTTTACTTGTACTAAACGGGGTACAAATACAACATATCGGGTTTATACTCATGGGGTACAAATACAACGTATCGGGTTTATACTAACAGGGTACAAATACAATGTAATAGGTTTATACTAAATGGGGTACACATACAACGTACCGGGTTTATACTAAACGGGGTACAAATACAACGTACCGAGTTTATACTAAACGGGGTACAAATACAACGTACCGGGTTTATACTAAACAGGGTACAAATACAACATACCGGGTTTACACTAAACGGGGTACGGATACAATGTATCGGGTTTATACTAACGAAGTACAAATACAATGTACCGATTTTATACTAAATGGGGTACAAATACAAGGTACTGAGTTTATACTAAACGGTGTACAAATACAAAGTACCGGGTTTATCCTAACGGGGTACAAATACAAAGTACCGGTTTACAACAAAGAGAACATAACAAAATAGAAAACATTCTTTTTATAGTTTTATTGTAAACTAAAACTATGTTAACACTATTTTATAGTACAACAATAATTACATAGAACAATTTTATGGTATTAAAACTACTTTTTTAGTTATATTAGAAAATATTGGTTTTTCTAGAGCAACAAACATGATTAGTATTTCAAGAAATAAACAACAAGTTTGTAAACATAAATACTTATGAACTCACCAACTTAATTGTTGACTCTTTTTTGAAAACTACTTGTATTTTTAGGGAATCGATAAACAGGTACCTACAAGTTTTAAGGAAGACAGAGTTTCATATAATTATGTCTGTTAATTATACTTTTCGGTGTCAAATATACAATGATTTGAATAAAGTTATATTTTATCAATGTAATTGTAACGCTCGTAGATCCAGGCTAGTCAATTTAGAGACAATAAGTGTCGAAAATGACTTTTTGATAGGAGATTATTTAGAAGGATTAATCTTAACCAAGTTGTAGAATATGCCACAAGGGTTCCATACATATAAAGAACGCCGAAATCCGAGTTATAACGAAGAAGTTATGGTCCGTCGAAGTTTTGCGATAAAACTGGCACGACACAACGTAACATAAATAGTGAATTTACGGTAGAGCGACTTTTAGCCTTAGCGATCTAAACAAAAGTCGTAGCATACATTAAACCGAGAGCGTGCATAAAAATAACGTCCAAATCTGATTTCGTATGAGGAAGTTATGATTTTTAGAAGTTTTAGCTTAGTAGTGTACATCCCGGAGTTCGAATATTAGATCGAGCGATTTTTAGCTGACACAACCTAAACAAGAATCGAAGATCTCATTAATAGTAGCATAACTGTAAAAAGATAGACAAAAACGAATGTTGGATGAAGAAGTTATGAATTTTCAACGGACTATTCCTGTCCTGGCTTGTTAAAAACATAACTTTAAAACTAAATTTAAAATTAACCGACGAAGTCTAAAAAAATGTTTTAGAGTGCGGTCCCGCCTACGAATGGATATAAAGAACGTCGAAAACGGAACTCGTATGCGAAAGTTAGGAATTTTTTAAGTCGGAATGTGAAAATGCGAAACTGGGTGCGAGGTTGCGAGGGTTACGCCCAACGTAACTGAAGGACGCCTCGCGTCCGTAGTACGCTCTGCGTACGAAGCTTTACACCTAGTGTTCTGATCCTCCTTGCGGTCCGAAGGCTGGCCACGTCGCCCCATCCAAATTGAGACACGTGTCCTTACGCGCAGCGTACTCCGAAGAGTACGCCCAACGTACGGAGGACCTCAGCGCCTATGAAAGGAATGCGAGGTTGCCTTCTTTTTCTTCTTTCTCTCTCTAGATTGTCTCTCTGTCCCTAACCCCCCCCCCCCCCCAAATCCTAGGGTAACCCCTAGCACCCGAAGGAATCCCCGAGGCTCCCGGAGGCTCCGAGAAAAGAGCCTTTTGGCTTGGAAACGCCGCTCCGGCAAATCCCGGTTTTCGAGAAAACCTCGCTGTAAGTGAGCTACGCCTACCTAATTTTTAATATAGATTTTATTTAATTATAGTAATGTTATTAGGACCTTATAGTAATTATTTAGGCTATTATTATGGGTTATATAAGTGTCATTATAGTATCTTTTTAACCACTCGCGGTACGGGGAATCTGGTTTCGAGGGCCGCTTGGGTTGTTGGATTTCAGAAGTGCTATATGCCAAAATGGTCCTGCCCTCCGGTGTTTCACGTCTGGCCCCTGTCTGTACATAGTGGGTGAAGAGTATTGTTTTAACGCTTATATGATAGTAATAATAGCAAGACTATTAATTAGTCTCGGTTAACGTTAGACAAAAATCTAGTGATAATGATACTAGGTTTTGTTAAAGGAATTTGTTTAAAGTAAATGAAGTGATGTTCGAGTATAGAGTCACCAACTTATCAGGTGAGTGCATAGTTACTTTCATCTTACACATAGATATGAAGTATTTAATATATATTACTGATGGGTTTTAGCCATAAGAACTTTCCTATGTGCGCATGCAAAACCCTAATGCTCGGATCTAGGCTTTCTAATTAAACATGCTTTGAATCCAAGACTTCTAATAACTATTTAGGCTAAATAACAACATTGAAATAGATCTAGAATCATACCTTTGAATTCCTTGTTGACCTTGTTGTCTTGGAGCTTCTAGAGTCACAAATGTCACTCCTCTAATGGCTTACAAACACCAATAGCAAGGAGGATGATTTAGGAGAGAGGAGAGGGGAGGAATTTCGACCAGAGGTTCCTTACTTTAGGTTAAGTGTCGAATTCCATCAGCCATAGGGTCTATTTATACTTGTAGACTCCTTAAGGGTTACAACCTAAACTCTAATTGGATAACTTAGACTTTAAGTTAATCCATATCCTTTCCTTGATAACCCTTTGGACGATTTTGGCTTATCATAGCCCTAGAAGTCGTCCAATCCTATATCAATAAGGATTTACAGTCTAAAGTTTAACTATCAAACAATTGACAGTTTATACCCCTTTATTTAATTAATCTCTTTAAGTCACCAAATTAATTCTAATTAATTCTATGACTTATATTAATCAAATAACAATATATTATTCATTATATTATTCCCATAATATATTAATAATATTTACTCTCTCTTATTAAATCATCCTATCAAGTTGCTATGGTGAAGGCAACCCAAAAGGACCATGCACAACCGGATCAAATACTTGCCTAATATAGTTACAGCCTTAGACACTATTCCAACAGTCTCCCACTTGGATAAGTCTAGTAACTATACAAGTACAATTTGGTTTGCAATCGTAGCTCTCAAAGACGCTGTCAAACTCTGATCTAATCAATCTTGTCCTTTAGATAAGGGATCGTACAGTCCTCTGTTAGATATCATGCTGACAATCCTATGGAATGGTTAGTCAAGCATTTAGGTTTCTCGATCTCTGATTTATTTGACATAGAACTTAATCGAACACATCAATTCAGTTCTGACCGGGCCCGACACATAAGTCAAATCAAATCATCGAGCGGCCGAGATATCGCTTTTACCTTCTTAGATAAAAGTTACAGATAAACTTTGACTTATATGCATTTACTTATTCATTAATCAACCATACACAACAATGCGTTTTATAACACCGAGTTACTGATGCGTTTTCGCATTATCAATGTACAACCAATTAATCAAATAACAAACCATATATCTAGGTTTTAAGACTATATGATATTATCGTCTTGCGATCACCCTTTTATATCTTATTCCATAAGGTGATTCCAGCAAGCGCGGGTTTATTCCAATGCTCAAAACTAGTTCATAAGCACTCATGAACGTCGCAGCAACCCTTTGCTATGTCTAACAACATTTAGACAATCTACACACCAATTCATGACAATCTTCATTCATATCTACTTCCAACATATGAACGATTGTGGACCATTTGAACAATTCGATTATTCCTAATAAACTCAACTATTCTGGAAGTCAAAACATGCAAAGCGAAACAATAGTTAAACAATTAACATAAGATAGTAACATTACTTATAAATAAAAATCCTTTATTTAATCATCAAATGTTAATTACATTTATCTATTACACGTTTCTAATACTATCTAATCTATGCTAATATCATCCTTCAGCCCAATACTCCTAGCATGTTGTAAGTGCTTAACCCTACTCAGTCCCTTCGTAAGCGGATCTGCTGGGTTATCTTCTGATGATATCCTCTTCACTACGAGTTGTCCTTCTTCTACACGATGTCTAATGAAGTGATATTTTCTGTCGATATGTCTTGATCTACCATGATCCCTCGGTTCCTTGGTTAAGGCAACCGCGCCTTCGTTATCACAGAAAATCTCCATGGGCTCCTTTATAGCAGGTACGACTCCAAGATCACCGATGAAGTTCTTTAGCCATATTGCCTCCTTCGACGCTTCGCTTGCTGCAATGTACTCTGATTCGCACGTTGAATCAGCTACGGTCTCCTGCTTGGAACTCTTCCATGTCACTGCTCCTCCATTTAGGGTAAAGACCCAGCCCGACTGCGAACGGTAATTGTCCCTGTCGGTCTGAAAACTGGCGTCAGTATACCCTCGCACCTTCAAGTCATCACTCCCTCCGAGGACTAAGAACCATTCCTTCGTCCTCCGAAGGTACTTAAGGATATTCTTCACCGCAATCCAATGTGCTTTGCCAGGATTCCCTTGATATCTGCTAACCATGATCAAAGCAAAGGCTACATCAGGGCAAGTACAAGTCATAGCGTACATGATTGAGCCAACTGCGGAAGCGTATGGTACTCGGCTCATTTCTGCTATCTCAGCTTCGGTACTCGGGCTCTGCGTCTTACTCAACTTGGCATTACTTTGTATTGGTAATTCTCCCTTCTTTGAGTTTTCCATACTAAAACATTTTAGTACCTTCTCCAAGTAAGTGTTCTGACTAAGTCCAATTAGTCTCTTACTTCTTTCTCTCACTATCCTTATTCCCAAAATGTAAGAAGCCTCTCCGAGCTCCTTCATAGCGAAGCACTTCCCGAGCCAGGACTTAACTTCCTTCAGAGTCGGGATGTCGTTTCCTATGAGTAATATGTCATCGACATATAGAACGAGGAAGCTTACTATACTCCCACTGGCTTTGACATATACACAAGATTCGTCTTTGCTTCGTACAAATCCAGACTCTTTGACTTTCTCATCGAAGCAAAGATTCCATCTGCGAGATGCTTGTTTAAGTCCATAAATGGACTTCTCAAGCTTACACACTCTATTCGGATGCTTCGGATCCACAAACCCATCGGGCTGAGCCATCTAAACATCCTCAGCCAACTTCCCGTTAAGGAAAGCGGTCTTGACATCCATTTGCCAAATCTCATAATCATGAAATGCAGCAATAGCTAGCATCACTCTAATAGATTTAATCTTCGCAACTGGTGAGAAGGTCTCATCATAGTCAACTCCAGGAGTTTGAGTAATGCCCTTCGCAACCAATCGCGCTTTATATGCGTACACATTTCCATCCACGTCGGTCTTCTTCTTGAAGATCCATTTGCACCCAACGGTCTTACGTCCGGGCACATAGTCAACCAAATTCCAAACTTGGTTATCATACATGGATTGGATCTCGCTATCCATTGCCTCTTTCCATTTTGCAGACTCCGGGCCTGCCATGGCTTCCTTATAGCTATTAGGTTCATCAAGATTTATTAGTGTACCATCACTAATATACGTGTCCCCTTCGGTAGTAATATGAAAACCATAAAACTGGGGTAGAACTCTAACTCTATCGGAACGTCTAAGAGGTAAGGATTCGTCAATCGGTTCAACCGTAGTATCCTCCTCGGGTTGAGTGCCAGCGGTAGAGGTTCCTTCATCTATCGACTCTTGAATCTCTTCAAGCTCGATTTGCCTCCCACTGTCTCCTTGGCTTATGAGTTATCGCTCTCGGAAAACTCCTCTCCTCGCAACGAAGACCACATTGTCCTTCGGTCTATAGAAGAGATATCCAAAGGATGTCTGCGGGTAGCCGATGAAAATACATCGCTCACTTCGAGGTTCAAGCTTGTCGTGAGTATCTCGTCTTACGAAAGCCTCGCAACCCCAAACCTTGATATGTGCCAACGAAGGAGCTTTCCCTGTCCACATCTCGTGAGGTGTTTTGGCAACCTTCTTGGTAGGGACTCGGTTAAGGATATGGGCGGCAGTCTCTAAGGCATACCCCCAAAAAGAGATAGGTAGTGAAGCACGACTCATCATAGAGCGAACCATATCCAATAAGGTTCGATTACGCCTTTCTGCCACACCATTCAATTGCGGTGTCCTAGGAGGCGTCAATTGCGAAACTATTCCACACTCCTTGAGATAATCGTGGAATTCAAGACTTAGGTACTCTCCTCCTCGATCGGATCGAAGCATCTTGATTTTCCTGCCCAATTGATTCTCCACTTCATTCTTGAACTCTTTGAACTTTTCAAAGGTTTCTGACTTTTGCTTGATTAAGTAGATATACCCATATCTACTATAGTCATCGGTAAAAGTCACGTAGAAGCGGTTCCCATCCTTCGTGGTTGATCTAAACGGTCCACATACATCGGTATGTATTAGGTCCAATAGACCTTCGCCTCTTTCACATGTACTTGTGAAGGGTGATTTAGTCATCTTCCCAAGTAAACAAGACTCGCATGTGTCATCTTCCCTAAGGTCGAATGATTCCAACACTCCATCCTTTTGGAGTTGGGCTATGCGTTTCTTGTTGACATGTCCAAGACGATAATGCCACAAGGATGCTTTATCCATACTAGTGGATGAATCAATATTCAAAACATCATTTCCTAAGTTATCAACAATCATAACAGTTTCATATATTCCATTACATGGTATAGATTCAAAGTAAAAGACACCATTTAGATAAGCCAAAATAGAACCATTCTCATTATTAAAAGAAAATCTAAATCCTTGTCTATATAAACCATGAAATGAAATGATGTTTCTTGCCATTTCTGGCGAATAGCAACAATTGTTCAAATCTAAAACCAAACTATTCCTAAGCACTAAAGAATACACTCCAATCTTGGTTACAGGCGACGATCTTCTATTCCCCATGATTAGATTGATCCTTCCTTGCTCCACATCCCTACTTCTTCTTAGTCCCTGCACATTAGAACAAATGTGATAACCACAACCGGTATCAAGGACCCAAGAAATAGCATGATTAGAATCGTTAGATTTAATTGTGTATATACCTGCGAAAGATGGCTTGATCTTTCCTTCTTTGATTGCTTGCAGGTACTCTGGGCAGCTTCTCTTCCAATGTCCTATCTTGTGGCAGTGGTGGCACTCTGCCTCCTTCGGGTTAGGACAGGGCTTGGCGGGATCAACTTTGGTCCCACTAGAAGAGGCACCATCTCGGGCTTTCACCTTGCGATGGTTCTTCAATGAAGCTTTCCTCTTCTTTCCCTTTCCTTGACCAATAGCCAAGACAGGAGCAGCGGGCGGATTGGGAGTGGGTGCAACAGACTTGTCTTTGAAGTTGCTCTCAGCAACCCTCAAGAGACCTTGGAGCTTGCTTAGGGTGACCTCCTCTTTGTTCATGTGGTAGGTCATCCTGAACTGGTTGTACATCGGAGGCAAAGAGTGAAGCACCATGTCGATCGCCAAGTCTTCCCCGAAGTCAACATTTAACTTGCGAAGGCGGTCGACATACCTTTGCATCTTTTGCAAGTGCACGGTAAGAGATTCTCCATGACCCATCTTCGCTGAAATCATGTTAGTGAAAATCTCATACCGCTCTTGTCTCGCGTTTTGGTGGTACCTCTCCAATAATTCTTGGTGCATCTCGTACGGGTACATGTCCTCGTAGGACTTTTGGAATTCGGAGTTCATGGTAGCGATCATGATGCAATGTACCTTCGTTGCATCTCGCTCATGAGTTTCAAAGGCGGTGATTTCGGCTGGAGTAGCGATTTCGGTGTTGATTTCTCGAGCTTCTCATCAAGGACATACTCCTTGTCCTCATAGCGAGCAATGGTGCGAATGTATCTTATCCATTCGCTAAAGTTCGTTCCATCGAAGGTGACCTTTTGGCAAAGGCTCATCAATGTGAAAGAACTAGCAGCAATGTTGTTTGCGTTCGACATCTATAATTAGAAAAGGACAAAGATAGATTAGAATAAGAATCCCTAATTATCACCCAATAAGAAAAATTAGGGCTAGGATCCAACAATAACATTTACATAATAGAAAAAGGGATGCCGTAATCTAACATGCAAATAAATTGAAGGTAAGTGAATGACGATTCACTAATTCTCCATCACAAAACCTAAACTATTAGTCCTAAGTGTTTTTGAGAATTCCTAGGTTCGGATGTGATTCATTGAAACTATTCAATGGCATGTTTAAATCTCGATATGCCCCTCTAGTTTGTGACTGGGATGCCGAGGATCACAAAGCGGGTGTGAATAACCATGCAAATTCACATGGTGCCTTCATTGTAACGATCACCTATTCGATGTGCCGGTAAACCACACACGCTCCATCGAACTATGATAAACAATGAATCACCCTTTGCCACCTTCGCTTAGAATCAATTAGTGTGCCGGTAAACCACACACGCTCCACTAACTTCTTAGCAAGGTGCAAAGTGTAATTTCATGGGATTGCATCAATTCACTTTTCCTAAAGTAACTAAGATTGGGAATTTTAAAATATGTGTAGTTACTTTATATTTCTTATTATACTTTTAATGAGAAGATGAGGTTGCCCTACCCTACCCGTTCGGCTAACGACCCTCCACCAATCAAGCAAGCGGTGGGTGTGAGTGTACACCCATTAAGCGCCATTTTATAGGCTGCAACCTTATACCCACCTTATAGATTGGCTTCGTGAATGAGGCCTACTAACGGTAAGACTAGCATTTAGTTATACATATATATATTATACTAGTAATATCATATTAGTATAGGGTTGTATTTTAAACCTTTTAAAAACTAGGGTTTTGAAATTTAAGTTGTCTAAATTAAAACTTTTAATCATAAATATAAATTTCAAAACTTGAGGGCAAGTTTTAAACATTTAAAACATGGAGGATCAAATAACAAATAATTCCAATTAACAATTAATATCCTAATTATCTATATTTGTTTTATTCAAGATTTCTTTTAAGATAATTATCAAAATAATCAAAATAATTAATTAATTATCATATAAGGAAATCAAATATTTTATTATATGATAAATATCTTTAATTAGATCAAGATTGCAGTTATATTTATCAGAAAAACGAATTAACATTGATCTAATTATTTCATGGAAGGTTTAGATAAGATAATTACAAAGAAATCCCGAATCTGGCCATTCCTGATGCCTGGACTCGCCGAGTGCATAAGGGGACTCGCCGAGTCAGGCCTACTCGCCGAGTCCACTTTGGAACTCGCCGAGTCCATGACTCAAAAACCTAAAAATCGAATTGTGCAGGTTTGTTTCAGTTAATCAAGCAACAATTTAAAGAAAACCAAGCTAGGCTCTGATACCACTGATGGGTTTTAGCCATAAGAACTTTCCTATGTGCGCATGCAAAACCCTAATGCTTGGATCTAGGCTTTCTAATTAAACATGCTTTGAATCCAAGACTTCTAATAACTATTTAGGCTAAATAACAACATTGAAATAGATCTAGAATCATACCTTTGAATTCCTTGTTGACCTTGTTGTCTTGGAGCTTCTAGAGTCACAAATGTCACTCCTCTAATGGCTTACAAACACCAATAGCAAGGAGGATGATTTAGGAGAGAGGAGAGGGGAGGAATTTCGACCAGAGGTTCCTTACTTTAGGTTAAGTGTCGAATTCCATCAGCCATAGGGTCTATTTATACTTGTAGGCTCCTTAAGGGTTACAACCTAAACCCTAATTGGATAACTTAGACTTTAAGTTAATCCATATCCTTTCCTTGATAACCCTTTGGACGATTTTGGCTTATCATAGCCCTAGAAGTCGTCCAATCCTATATCAATAAGGATTTACAGTCTAAAGTTTAACTATCAAACAATTGACAGTTTATACCCCTTTATTTAATTAATCTCTTTAAGTCACCAAATTAATTCTAATTAATTCTATGACTTATATTAATCAAATAACAATATATTATTCATTATATTATTCCCATAATATATTAATAATATTTACTCTCTCTTATTAAATCATCCTATCAAGTTGCTATGGTGAAGGCAACCCAAAAGGACCATGCACAACTGGATCAAATACTTGCCTAATATAGTTACAGCCTTAGACACTATTCCAACAATTACGTGCTATGTGTGCATATTATTAAAATACTTGTTGTCTATGCTAGATGAACGATTTTATACATGTTTTAAATGATTTAAATTGTATATGTATTTTATATGTACAAAATATGTTGGGTAAAACATGGGTAGATGAATGATGAGGGATGAAAGCTGATATAGAGGAACATTAGCAGTATGGACATTGCCCTATAGGTGAACATTGGCAACAATGGACCTAGTACCCTATAGATGAGCATTGGCAGTTGCGCCACAACCTATAGATGTTTTTGATTTACGATAAACATCCTAGCAGTTGCGCTCTAAGGATAGAATCGGCAGTTGCGCCTAATAGAGAACATTATAACCATGACAGTGGCGTCTAAAGGACAATATCGAAAGCTGCACCTCATAGAGAATGTCATAATTCTTGCAGCTGTACCTAAATGATATTATTAGCGGCTGAGCTTGACAGCTGTGTTATTAGCAACGATGGACTTCATGCTTATTCCTTAGGATAGTCCTTAGGAATGAATGAACGAGGAATAGCTGATTCTTAGGGTAAATCCTTAAGAGTAAAGAAGATAATGGGGATGGGTAATTGTGTCGATTATTTGATGTTTAAACATAATAATTATATTATTATGGGTTGAAAACCCTATGCACTCACCAAGTTTCCCAACCGGACTCACTCAAACTTATTTGTATCACAGTTATCGATACGAAGCTACTTTACACTGAGAGAATTAAAAGAGATGTAGATCACTAGTGTAACTGAAAGTAAGTTTTGTTTATACTTATGTTTTTGTATTGACGATGACATCCCGAATGTTTTAAAAATGAATAAAAACTACATTTCTTCGGAAATGCTTTGATAATGTATTTATCATGTTTTCTGGGAACAAAATCCGCAACATTTTTACTAAAAGAGGTACTCTGATTTTTATGAAGCATAAACAAAATCGGTCTCTTTTGTCCGCAAAAATGGGGATTTCAGAGTAATAAATGTTGTACTTTGATGACTATTATGCGTTGTTGTGATACTATACATGATGTCCTTTGCCCCTGAACGTTTCCGCCGTTCCGATTTTGAGGTGTGACAATAGTGAGTCATATAACCGAGCTATGTGACTGAATATACCTACTACAACGCTTCCTTGGACATTTTAGTAATGTTTATAGACACTTATCACTCGCTTCGATTGATCAATCTATTGGATTAGGTGTCTAAGCCCATAACTATATTTGGTATGTACTTGACCCGATAGTAGCATGGTCCTTTTGGATTGCCTTCACCAAAGTAACTTGACTGAATGATTAGTGGAGAGAGAGGATAATATGGTTTATTAATATATTATTAGAATAATATATTAAAGGATAAAATCATATTAGTTAATTCATATGTTGGTCTAGAATTATTTGGAATTAATTTGGTGATCAAAAGATATTAATTAAACTTTGGGGACTGGACTGCAATTATTGGATAAGGGTGGACGAAAATTAGAGTGGACGAAAAGTAGTTTGGAAACCCATCTAATTTCGTCCAAGGCCTTTATTCTGGAAGGTTCTTTAGATGGATTAAGGCCTAAGATATCCAATTAGGGTTTTAACTAAAACCCTAGCAGCACAAGTATATATAGACCCCTAGGGCTTCAGAAATCGGCTACCCTTGGCTCTAAGAGTTCTAGAGCTGATTTCAAGAGCCTCCATTCCATTCTACAAGATCATTCAATTGCATGTGGTGTTTGTAAGCCATTAGAGATGTGACAATTGTGACACTAAGCTCCAAGGGTTGAAGATTCTAGTCATTCAAGAAAATTAATCATCTAGATCTGATTTATTAGTCAATTTCGAGATATATATACTAGATCTAGGGATTTCAAGTCTTGGATGAATTGCATGTATAATAGACCTACATCCAATCTTTAGGGTTTTGTATGCGCACTTAGGATTGTTTCTTTGTGTAAAACCCATCAGTGGTATTAGAGCCTTGATTGGTTTCTATTGTATTTGATGTTTTGTGTGTTCGTCTATTGTTTAAAAAATCAATTTTGTGCCTTTTGCCTGCCCAACTCGTCGAGTCACCAGATGAACTCGACGAGTCAGTTGAACTCGGCGAGCCAGGCTGTCAGACAGAGGGAAATCAGGATTTTTGTTGATTCTTTTGAAGGATAATTACCAAAATCATTTTTGATTAATAAAATATGAATTTTATTGATATTATATGATTATCCTTGCCAAATATAAGATGATTATGAATTGATTAAATAATCATTGCCTTATGTGATTAACCTTTGATTATTTGAATTATTTGATGAATTATCTTGCATGAAAATTGGATTAGGTCAAATGTAGATAATCATAAATTAATTGTTTAATTTAAATTATTTGCAATTTGATGTTGTATGTTTTGAAAAGTTCAAAACTTGTCCTCATGTTTTAAAATTTAAATTTTGATTTAAAGTTTAATTTTGAAATATTTAGATTTTAAACCCTAGAATTTTACAAGTTTAAAATTCAACCTTATACTACTCTTTATTATCAAATTAATATATATATATATATATATGTGTGTGTGTGTGTGTGTGTAAGATTAAGCTAGTCTTACCGTTAGTAGGCCTCATTCAAGAAGCCGATCTATAAGGGGGGTATAAGGAAATTGCCGATAAAATGGCGATTGAATGGGTGTCCACTCTCACACATCGCTTCCTTGATTAATGGAGAGTCATTCGCCGAATGGGTAGGATAGGGCAACTAATTGCTCATTATAAGTATAATGACTATTAAAGTAACTAAATGTTTTTACAAAATTCACAGTCTTAGTTACTTTAGGAAAAATGTGAAATTATATGCTATTCTATGAAATTACGCTTTACACCTTGCCAAGTCGTTAGTGGAGCGTGTGTGGCTAACCGACACACTAACTTGGGACTAGCTTGAGTGGCAAAGGGTGGCTTGATGTTTGTCATAGACTAATGGAGTGTGTGTGGTTTAGCGGCACATTAGTTAAGTGATAATTGACATCGAGAGCATCAAGTAAATTTGTATGGTTATTCACACCTTGGTTGTGATCCACGATATCCTAATCACAAACTTGAAAGGAATAAATGAGATTTAAACATGCCATTGAATAGTTCGATGAATCTCAAAAGAATCTAGGAATTTCAATACATTTAAAACTTAAAGTATTTTTTGTTTTTCATGGTGGAAATTGGTGAATCGTCATTCACCTACCTTCATATTATTTGCATTTAAATTACGACATCCCTTTTCTAAGTTGTAAATAATGTTGTTGGATCCTAGTCCTAATTTCTCATTTGGGTGTTTAATTGGGGATTTTCATATCTAATCAAAACTTTGTTTCTTTTTTAGATGTCTGCCCAAAACAACGTTTCAAGCTCCAACACCTCTAGCTCCTTCTCCCTAATGAACTTGTGTGGGAGGGTGATCTTCAACGGAAATAATTTTAACGATTGGATCCGCAACATAAGGATGGTCAAAAGATACGAGGACAAAGAATATGTTCTCGATAGGGAGCTAAAGGAGTTTGATGTTGCTACTGCTACTCCCGAGGAGATTGCTGCCTATGAGGCACACGAGAGAGATGCAACGAAAGTTCATTGCATCATGCTCGCAACCATGACTCCTAAACTCCAGAAGTCCTATAAGGACTTCAATCCCTATGAAATCCACTAAGACTTGATGGAGAGGTACCATCAAAGTGTGTGGCAAGAGAGGTATGAGATCATCGTCTCGATGATCACTACCAAGATGAAGGACGGAGAGTCTGTCATGGCCCACATGCAACAAATGCAGAGATATGTGGACCACTTGTTGAAGTTAAATGTTAACTTCAACGAGGAGCTGGAAATTGACATCATTCTCCACTCCTTGCCTCCTTGCTTCAACCAGTTTCGTATGACATACCATATGAATAAGGAGGAGGTCACGTTGAGCTAGCTTCAAGGTCTCTTGCGAACTGCTGATAGCAGTTTAAAGGACAAGTTTGTTGCACCAACTCCTACTATTGCCCTGTCATGTCTATTGGGCAAGGAAGAGGAATGAAGAGGAAGGCTCCTCACAAGAGCTTCAAGGGCAAGACCCATGATGGATCCTCTACGATTGGAACCAAAGTTGGTCACATCACTCCTTCCACCGATCTCAAGGATGCAGAGTACTTCCACTTCCACGTGAAAGGGCACTGGAAATGAAACTACCCGAAATACTTGCAGGAAATCAAGGATGTGAAGATCAAGCCCACCCACGCAGGTATTTATACTATTCAATCTAATGACTCATCACATGCTATTTCTTGGGTTCTTGATACATGATGTGGTTTTGATATTTGTTCTGATTTGTAGGGCCTAAAAAGAAGTAGGGATGTGGAGCATGGGAAGATAAACCTAATCATGGGGAACAGAAGAAAGTCGGATGTGACCAAGATTGGGACTTATTCTTTAGTGCTTTGTAGTGGGTTAGGTTTAGTGTTAAACAACAATTGCTACACATCTGAAATGGCGAGAAAAATTATTTCATTTCATGGTTTGTATAAACAAGGCTTTAGATTTTCATTTAATAATGAAATTCGTTCTATTTATGCTTATTTGACTGGTGTTTTCCATTTTGAAGCATTGCCTTGTAATGGTATATATGAAATTGTGATGATTGTTCATAACTTAGGAAATAATGTGTTGCAAATTGATTCGTCCAATAGTTTGGACAAAGCATGCTTGTGGCATTGTCGTCTTGGACATGTCAACAAGAAACACATAGCCCAACTCCAAAAGGATGGAATGTTGGATTCATTCGACCTTAGGGACGATGACACGTACGATTCTTGTTTGCTTGGAAAGATGACCAAGTCACCCTTCACTAGTACGTGTGTGATGGGTGAGGGTTTATTGGATCTTATACATACCGATGTGTGTGGGCCCTTTAGATCGACCACAAGGGATGCTTTCCGCTTCTATGTGACTTTTACCGATGATTATAACAGATATGGCTATATCTACTTAATCAAACATAAGTCGGAAACCTTTGAAAAGTTCAAAGAGTTCAAACAGGAAGTAGAGAATCTGTTAGGCAGGAAAATGAAGATGCTCTGATCTGATCGGGGTGGCGAGTACCTTAGTATTGAATTCCACGACTATCTAAAGGAGTGCGGAATTTTTTCGCAATTGACGACTCCTAGGAGACTGCAATTGAATGGTGTAGCTGAGAGACGTAATCGAAACTTGTTGGACATGGTTCGTTCCATGATGAGTCGGGACTTCGTTACCTATCTCATTTTGAGGGTATGCCTTAGATACTGTCGCCCATATCCTTAACCTAGTCCCTACAAAGAAGGTTCCCAAAACACCTCACGATATGTGTACAGGGAAAGCTCCCTCTTTAGAAAATATCAAGGTTTGGGGTTGCGAGGCTTTCGTAAGACGAGAGACTCATGACAAGCTTGAACCTTGTACCGAGCGGTGATTTTTGTCGGCTACCCACAAAAATATTTTGGGTATCTCTTCTATAGACCGAGTGAAATAATTGTCTTCGTTGCTAAAAGAGGAGTCTTTCGAGAGAGAGAGAGAGAGAGAGAGAGAAAGAGAGAGAGAGAGAGAGATCATATGCCAAGAGGACAGTGGGAGGAAAATTGATCTTGAAGAGCTTCAAGAGTTAAACGATAAAGGAACCTTCGACACTAGCGATCAACCTGAGGAGGAAACTCCTGTTGAGCCGGTCGACGAGTCCTTACCTCTTAGAGGTTTCAGTAGAGTTAGCCATCTACCTTCGTTTTATGGATTCCATATTACCACTGAGGGTGATACATTAATTAGTGATAGTACACTAATGAATTTGGATGAGCCTAATAGCTACAAAGAAGCCATGGCAGGCCTGGATTCTGCAAAATGGAAAGAGACAATGGACAGCGGATTTAGTCCATGTATGACAATCAAGTTTGGAACTTGGTTGACAATTTATCGGGTCGTAAGACGGTCGGGTGCAAGTGGATCTTCAAGAAGAAGACCGACATGGATGGGAAGGTGCACACATACAAAACGCAATTGGTTGCGAAGGGCTTTACTCAAACTCCTAGAGTTGACTATGATGAGACCTTCTCACCAGTTGTGAAGATAAAGTCTATTAGGGTAGTGCTTGCCATAGCTACGTTTCATGATTATGAAATATGGCAGATGGTTGTCAAACCCACTTTCCTTAATAGGAAGTTAGCTGAGGATGTTTACATGAGTCACCAAGAGGGTTCTGTCGATACGAAGCATCCTAATAGAGTGTGCAAGCTTGAGAAATCCATTTATGGATTCAAACAAGCATCTCGCAGATGGAATCTTTACTTCAATGAGAAAGTTAAAGAGTTTTGCTTTGTGAGGAGCGAGGATGAGTCCTGAGTATATGTCAAAGATAGTGGGAGTATAGTTAGCTTTCTGGTGTTGTATGTAGATGACATAATACTCATAGAAAACAACATCCCAACCTTGTAGGAGGTTAAGTCCTGGCTTGGGAAGTGTTTCGCTATGAAGGACCTCGGAGAAGCTGCCTATATTCTAAGGATAAGGATTGTGAGAAACAAGGGTAAAAGACTAATTGGACTTAGTCAGAACACTTGCTTGGACAAAGTGTTGAAACGTTTAAGCATGGTGAATTCCAAGAAAGGGGAGTTACCGATCCAAAGCAATACAAAGCTGAGTAAAACTCAGAGTCTAAGTATAGAGGCAGAGATAGCAGAGATGAGCCGAGTCCCTTACACTTCCATAGTCGATCCATCATGTATGCTATGACATGTACTCGCCATGATGTGGCCTTCGCATTGAGCATGGTCAGCAGATATCAGGGGAACCCTGGTAGAGCCCATTGGACCGCAGTCAATAATATTCTCAAGTACCTACGAAGGACCAAGGAATGGTTTCTAGTCCTCAGTGGGAGTGATGAATTGAGAGTACGAGGGTACAGTGACGCCATTTTTCAGACAGACCGAGATAACTACCGATCTCATTCAGGCTGGGTCTTTACCCTAAATGGAGGAGCAGTGACTCTGAATTGTTCCAAGCAGGAAACGGTGGCTGATTCAACGTGCGAATCAGAGTACATAGCAGCGAGCGAAGCGTTAAAGGAGGCGATATGGCTAAAGAAATTCATTGGAGATCTTGGAGTTGTACCTGCCATAAAGCAGCCCATGGAGATTTTCTGTGATAATGAAGGTGCAGTCGCCTTGACCAAGGAACCGAGGGATCATGGTAGATCCAGAAATATCGACAGGAAATACCATTTTATTAGATATAGTGTTGAAGAGGGACTCCTCATTGTGAAGAGGGTATCGTCAGAAGATAACCCAACATATCCCCTTACGAAGGGACTGAGTAGGGTCAAGCAGTTGCAACATGTTAGGAGCATCGGGATGAAGGACGATATTAGTTTTAGTGATTAGATAGATTTTAGAAACTTGTAATAGTTAAATTGTAATCAACATTTGATGATTAAATAAAACTGTTTTATTTCTGAGTAAAGTTACTATCTTGTGTTCATTATTTGCTATTGTTTCAATTTTGCATGTTTTGACTTCCAAAATAATAAGATTGTTCGAACCATTCACAGTAAATCATACATTGGAAGTAGGTATGAATGAAGACTATCATGAATTGGATTGTAGATTATCTAAGGTGTTAGACACAACAATTTTTTGCTGCAACGTTCATTAGTACTCATGTAATATGATTAGAGTATTGGATTAAACCCGCGCTTACCTGAATCACTTCATGGAATTAATCTCGAGTGACTGTAAGACGATAATATCATATAGTCTTTAGACCTAGATATATGAGTTGTTGTTTGAGAATTGGTTGTGCATTGATAATGCGTAAACGCGTCAGTAACTTGATGTTATAAAACATATTGTTGTGTACATCTTGATGAGCAAATAGTACAACCATATAACTCGACGTTTATCTGTTCCTTTTACCTCACAAGGGCAAGAGCGATATCTTGGGCCCCTCGATGATTTGGTTTGACTTATGTGCCATGCCCGGTCAGGACAAGGTTGATGTGTTCAAATATGTTCTATGTTGAAAAAATCAGAGACCGAGAAACAAATTGCTGGACAATAAGTGTGACATCCCCATTTTCACGGCCAGAAAAGACCGATTTTGTTTATGCTTTGTAAAAATCAGAGTACTTCTTTTCATAAAAATGTTGCGGAATTTGTTCCCAAAAAAACATGTTAAATACGTTATCAAAACATTTTCAAAGAAACGTATTTTATTCATTTTAAAATGTTTGGGATGTCATCGTCAATACAAAAACATAAGCATAAACACAACTTACATTTATTTACACTAGTGATCTACATATATTTAATCTCTCAGTGTAATGTGACTTCATAACAACACCTGTGATATAAATAAACTGAGTGGGTCAGGTTAGGAAACCTAGTGAGTACATAGGGTTTTCAACCCACAATAATATAATTATTACCTTTAATCATGAAACAATTAACCCAATTACCCATCCCCATTATCTTCTTTATTCCTAAGTACCCTCCCTAAGGATTTATCCTAAGGGTCGTCTCCTACATCATATTTTACCTCTCATCTCCTTACATCGCATCTCCTTTTATGTTTGTTCCTAAGGACTTTCCCTAAGGATCATCACCTACATCGTCTAGACAATATTGATTCAGGGATTACTCCCTCAATACGTGCCCACCAAGGGTAAGGGTATCATCGCATGAATACGTAGTTACAGCATCGCCTGAACTCGTAATTCATAGTAAGAGGGTTAGAGTATCATCGCATGAATACGTAGTTACAACATCGCCTGAACTCGTATATCATCACCTACAGGATATGAGCCCGCTGGTGTTTCCACGGGGTTTTCTATAATAGTCTGTGGTCGCCATCTATACTCTGGTAGATGACTACATCTCCAAATTGTCGGACAAGGCTGTAGTATCCTACATCACCAATTCATCATCACCTATCTATCCACACCTAATTATCATCACCTTCCTATCATCACCTATCTCTTGTTATTTTATTTCATCACACACCAACTATTTCATCTACCCATGTTTTATCCCAACATATTTGTAGATATAAAATAAATATACAGTTTAAATCATTTAAAACATGTATAAAATCATTCATCTAGCATAGACAACAAGTATTCAGATAATATGCACACATAGCACGTAATTTATGTAAAATACTTCATATCTGTGTGTAAGATGAAAGTAACTATGCACTCACCTGAGTAGGTGGTGACTCGGTTCTTGGACAGTACTTCGTAACTCTTAAAACAATTTTCCTCGACAAAACCTAGTATCAATACCACTAGGGTTTAGTTTATCGTTAGCCACGACTAATTAAAAGTCTAGCTATTATTATTATTATATAAGCGTTAAACAACACTATATAACTCATAATAATAGCCATAATAATTATTTTAAGGTCCTAATAATGTTATTATAATTAATTAGAAGCTATATTAAAAATAGTGTAGGCGTAGCTCACTTACATCGGGTTTTTTTCGCAACACTGGGCTTCGCTGGAGCAGCGTTCCCAAGCCAAAAGGCTCTTTTCTCGGAACTCCGGGAGCCTCAGGGCTTCCTTCGGGTGCTAGGGGGTTTACCTAGGCTTTAGGGGGCTTAAGGGGGGCTAGAGAGAGAGTTTAGAGAGAGAAAGTGGAAGAGGAAAGGTGTGAGAATGAATGGAACCCGACACATCTATTTATAGCGTGAAATCCTGATGGACTCGCTGAGTAGGAGGACCTACTCGCCAAGTTGGTGCCATGTGTCATCATCTGATGGCTTTCCTTGGAGAGAAAGCAATGGCTGTGATCGCGCCACGTCATCCAATATCGCGTATCAGCCCCCTGAATTAGAAAAATCATAACTCTCGCATAAGAGCTCCGTTTTCGACTTTCTTTATATCCATGCATAGGTAAAATCAAGATGTACAACTTTCGTTTAGTCTCCGTCGGCTAATTCTCGACCAATCTTAAATTTAACAGTAAGAGAGATTAGACTGTTAAATGACCGCGAAGAATTCGTAACTCCTTCATACGGACTCCGTTTTCGTCTATCTTTTTACTGTTGAGTTCCTATTAATGAGATCTTCAACTCTCATTTAGGTCGCGTAAGCCAAAAACCGCTCGAACTAAAATTCGAGTTTCGGGCCGTGCACTGCTAAGCCGAATCTTAGAAAAATCATAACTTCTTCATACGAAGTCAGATTTGGGCGTTCTTTTTATGGATTTTCTCAGTTTAACATATTCTACGACTTTCTTTTAGGTTGCTTGGTCTAAATGCCGCTCTATTGTAAATTCACTATATACGCTTCCCGGTGCCGTGCCGGTTTCGTCTCGAAAGTTCGACGGGTCATAACTTCTTCGTTATAAATCGGTTTTCGGCGTTCTTTATATTTACGGAAACCTTGTGACATATGCTACAACTTGGTTAAGATTATTTATTTTAAATAATATTTTGTCGAAAAGTCATTTTCGAACCCTATTGCCTATAAATTGACTAGCACGGATCTGCGAGCATTACAATTATCTCCCCCTTAGGATGATTACGTCCCAGAATCATCAACGAAACAGGGCTCGTATAATGACTCCATACGTCATCTCTTCATCCTAGGTAACAATTATAACTTCTATATTCCTTCAAGTCTATCTCTTAGACTCATTGACTGTAAGTAGTACTCGATCGTGCACCTGCTCTCTGCCTCAGGCTACACTCCAAATTATGACCTTCAAGTCACAATCTCGATCCTCACTGGATGCGAACTTGAGATAAGTTCTTTTATTACTACTATGGATCGATGTGTCATATTCTAATGACCTATCATCGTATGTTGCAACGCTTAGACTTAGGTCTCTTAGAGTCAAATTCCGGAATGGAATATGCCTTCCTTCATGTTCTAATGTGATAGAATCACATTTCAATATGTAGCATTTCTAGCTACAAGCTTCTTACTTTAACGGCGATTCGTGATACTCCTATTGGTTTCTTCGATTATCTTTAATTTCAATCTTCCGACTTAAGTCAGATGCTACATCAAACTTGGTTCTCTGAACCACGTAGCATATTCATCTCAGTCGGAATCGATTTGATATGACCACTAGGGTCGGAATAACAATCGTCTTCTTAGTCATTTACCGAAACGATGGTAACGACATTCTTCAATAAAACGATATCAATTACTAGCTTCTTGGTAACCTTGTGACTGTCCCTGATCCAAGTGTGAGTCCTGTGCTTCCGGTAGTTTAGGCCTCTACTACCATTCACACCTACTCATACTCGTCCCAAGTATTGTCTCGCAGTTCTCCAAGTCACCATACAGGAAAATCACATAACAGTTTAACACATCAGATAACAAAACGAGGGATTTATTATTTCTCGAAATTATTACATAGGTGTTCAAGTTTGCCCTAGACTATGCCTCTAATAGGATACATCATACGATACTATGGCTACTACATAACTTGATCTTCGGATATGAAGTCCTCATCCTTGATTCCTCGCATGGTTTTCTGCTTTGTCGAGGATCATGTGGAATGCCCTTGGTTTTGGCGGTGCATTTGGTCTTGCTGCTTCGTTTTTCTTTGGACAGTCCTTTGAAATATGCCCATTACTTCCACATTCGTAGCACTTCTTGCTGTCAAATGTACAATCTCTGGAAGTGACCGGTCCTACCACACTTATAGCATGTCAATTCTCCATCGCATCTTCCAAAGTGCTTCTTCTTGCACTTTTCACACCACTTGGCTCCATTCCATCGGTCGTCCAGGTTAGACTTCGAGAACTTTCCCTTATTATCAGGTCTTGAGGATCCTTTGTCACACCCCAAAACCGGAACGGCGGAAACATTCTGGGGTGGATGACGTCATGTCAAGTATCACAACACATGTATATAGTAATCAAAGTACAACAAAACATTGCATTAATAGTAATAGTTTTACATGGTTACATTACAATACATCGAAGTACTACAAGTAAATATGAGTAAGTACGGCATGGCACTAATCTATCTTCATCAACTGCTCCGGGGATGTACCTGTCTAATTGTTGACCTGAGAATACAAGTTATTTGAAAAGCGAGTATCAACATTTTTACAAATGCTGGTGAGTTCATAAGTATTTAGTGACATTTATTCAAATAACTTTATAAAGTAGTAGTTTAAGTGTTTACTGTGTATTAGAGTTCTTTCCAGAAAATCCTATATTTTCTTTAATCTAAGAGTTGATTCTAAAATGTGTTTTTGCAACTTGTCCTCAAGTTATATGAAAAGTCACATTTAAGTTTCATAAAACTCATAAAAGTTGGCAAAGGTTACAAAATGAAGAGTCTAGTTCTAATTAAATGGTGTTATGACTCCATAATTTGTCCTCAAGTTATGGAGGACCAAGAGTCTCTTCATTAAATAATAAATAAATAAAAAGTGTAACCTTAATTAATTCCATAAGTTATAAAATAAAGAAAAGTTAATTCTTTTATTAGTTTAAAGTTTTCCATAACTTGTCCTGAAGTTATGGAACTTGAAGAGTTTTTGGATTAAAACTACTTTAAACACATAAGTTATGGAATTAATTAGTTTTGAATAGTTTCAAAACTTGCCCTCGGGTTTTGGAATTTGAAAAGTTTTCACTTATGAACACTTTAATTCCAAGTTAGCCCTTAGAAAATTTAAAGAGTTAAAATTCAACCCTTATACTTTATAATATTATAAGTTAATAATATATATATATATATGTATAAGAGTAAAGTCAGTCTTACCGCTAGTACGCCTCATTCACGAAGCGGGTCTACAAGGTGGGTATAAGGTTGTTGCCTATAAAATGGCAACTTAATGGGTGTCCAGTCTCACCCACCGCTTGCTTGACTGGTGGAGGGTCGTTAGCCGAACGGGTTTGACAGGACTAGAATTCTCCCTTCATTAAAAGTATTAATGATAAATACTAAGTAACTAAACTCTTAATAATATCCAATCTTAGTTACTTAGGAAAATGTGAATAAGATGCTAATCCATGAAATTACACTTTGCACTTTGTTTTAAGTCGGTTAGTGGAGCGTGTGTGGTTAACCGGCACACTAACTCGTATTTAACAAGGTAGGCAAAGGGTAACTTAATGTTTATCATAGTATCGATGGAGCGTGTGTGGTTAACCGGCACATCGATTGAGGGGTAAGCACTTAAGGGCACCAAGTAATTTGCATGGTTACTTCACACCTTGTTTTGTGATCCTCGGCATCCCAGTCACAAAACCTGAAGGGCACACTCGACATTGAAACATGCCATTGAACAGTTCAATGGATCTCAAAGATCTAGGAGTTTCAAAACCAATTAAAACCTAATAATACATTTCGTTTATCTTGGTGGAAATTGGTGAATCGTCATTCACCTACCTTCAAATATTTTATAGCTTGGATTACGGCATACCTCTTCTAAGTTATAAAATAGTTTGTTGGGTCCTAACCTTAATATTTCATATTAGGTGTCATATTAAGGACTTAAGATCAACTATCTTGAATATCTCCCAAAAGATGTCTGGTTTAGACATTTATGATCTTCCCAAATCTCTTGAAACAAGCTTTCATAAATGAATATGATGTCCCTTGGAAATCATACTTCATTCACCTCCTCCAGTTATTCTCCCCAACCCACAAGCTCTTGAAAAGTTTAAGGTCACTCAAGCCCAATTGGCAAGGCAAGGTCTAGGTGTGGTCACGTCTTGGAGATGTAGTCACATATTGACAAGCTGGGAGAGTTGGGTGTCAAAAGTCTTGAGAAAGTTGGTGGTACAATCACTTTCTAAGTCACATAGTGAGTTCCTTTGGGACACCTATGAAACAGACTATGACAAGACCCTTAATGATCTTATCTATTTGTTAAGATCAACTTCCTTAAAACTTGATGGACATTGACAATAGTGACACAGGAAATCCAGAAAAGCATTCTCTTCCCAATGGAAAGGGATCGGCCATAGTCAACTGGGTTGAACAAATGGTAAAGAGAAAAGCTAAGTCTATGATAGTCCCGTGTACCATTACCA
This sequence comes from Lactuca serriola, assembly GCF_051521515.1. Lineage (NCBI taxonomy): Eukaryota > Viridiplantae > Streptophyta > Magnoliopsida > Asterales > Asteraceae > Lactuca > Lactuca serriola. The sequence goes on along the minus strand of NC_136409.1, from coordinate 433,185 downwards.
AAGGGTCCATATGTTTATATTTCCAAAGGAAGGGGCATTGGTTGCAAATCTGTCAATTTACCTAAGGGTGTTAAAGTCAATAAGTTTGACTCTACTTTAGGTAAAGTCCACTATCTAACTCTGCTAAGTTTCTATTCTGAGATTCTTGATACATGATGTGACTGGGTCACATGGTGATGATTTAAAAATCAAAGAAAAGTAAAGAAACTTAAAGAAAGAATATGCTGAATCTGATCGCGTAGATGGATTTCTATCGCATAGTTTGAAGATTGGATTCTTGAGCTACTTCTTCGGAGTTATGATATTTTTGCTTAGGAATAGATAACAACAAGTTTTCATATGGATTGTAAGGATTAGTTTTTCCGCAAATTTTTTAAAATAAAAGAAAGTTTTTGATTTTATTTATTTTAAAATATCCTTACAATGGCATTTGAGGAAAAATTGTTGCTTATATGATTCCATTAATAGCAAGAGTGGAAATATGGAATTGATTCTTTCATTTGTGGTAATGTCTAAATTTACTAAATAAGGAAAGACTCTCATCACCCAAGTTTCAATTGGACCGGAACTTGGAATCATGCAAGTTGTATAGCATGATGAATGAGAACTTTCAAGTATTGGAAAAATTAATACTAATTACTCGGTCACATGGATGTGTGAGTCAAGTAAAGGACTAAAGGATTGAGTACACATTCTTGTGCACTGGTCAAGTCCACCACAAAAGATCGATAAGACTATTCGTCATAGTTTACTAAAGCTCAGTAAATATGATTATACTTACAAGCTTAAGTGTAACTCTAAGACATTGGAAAAGGTTCCAACGTATGGCAGAGCGAATAAGAAGAATCAAATTAGGCAGAAGGATAAAAGTTTCTCAAATCAGAAAAGATGGGAGAGTACTTTAGTATCAGTTTTGTGATCATCTTAATGATTAAGAAACCATATCAAAATTAGTTCTCTAAGGAAAATCTTAGTGCATTCTCATGACTAATAAGAGGAACTTGAATTGTTGAAGTGGTTAAATCAAGAAGACGAGTCATACTTCGTTCCAATACAAGTCTTAGAGTCATACTCCAAGATTGTAACTTGAGTGACATGTCTCAAAGAAGGTTTAAAACACTTGTCAAATATAAGAGTAAAAGTTTTCTACTCTTGTACATTTGAAATTGGTAAGTTGTGATGTTTTGGATAAAACAAAGACCAACTTAGGCCAATTGTGTGAAGTGTTTGTCTTGATTAGAATCCACACTATCTCTTGGATGTTTGACAAGGGAGTCTTATAGGTCAAGAGGACAGTAGGAGTCTGAAAGGTATTGAAAGTCTCAAGAACTAATCAAGAATAAAACCTGAAGTTCTTTACTAGCACACGACTTGAGGTTTATAACCTATCATGTTAACATATTCTGTGCCCATTCCAGTTAAAGTTGGCTTTCCATATGAGTTCTTAGAGTTCTTAATGTGTTGCACAACAACTTGGAAGCAATGGCAGGCCCTTGAGCTGCAGGTGGCAAGAAGTTAAGATTGAGTTCAATCCATATGAGTTTGGATTTGTCATTATCCTTGTCTTGTGACTATGGTTTTGACAAATCACATGGATAAGAACACATACACCATTAAATCTAAGTGTCATAAGGTTTCTCTCCGATTCATGAAAATGATGGTGAGGAAACACTTTCACTAAGTAGATTTTCGCTAGATAGCAATTGTGATATTTGCATTCTCAAAGTCGTTAGTGGAGCGTGTGTGGTTTACCGGCACACTAACCTAGACTTGTGAGAAGTGGCAAAAAGGTCTAGCCATTATGATTACGGCATCCCTCTTCATAATTGTTTAGACACACAAGTGTGCTATCTAAGGAAAGGTGTATGAGTTTGATAAAGTCTTATCAAAACAATCTAGTATCAGAAATCTGAACTTTGGTAAGAAAGTCAGTTGATTTCTGAGTACATGTCAAAGCTAGTGGGAGCATAAGTGTTATGCTAATAATCATCATGTTAGTGGGAGCATGATAATTATGATAAGTATTGCAAGCTAGCAATGTTAATTATAGAAAACAAAAGTTTCAATTGGGAAAGAGTTGTTTTGCTATAATTAAGGGAGAGGAAATTATACTTCATCTCAAATCTATAAGCTTAGATCGTGAGGTTTTAATCATTTAGTCAAGGATATATATATATGAATTTCATGTTGGAATGGCTCAACATAAGGAAATTCTGTATATGGGTCCATTATTTGCGTTCTAAAATTCGATTATGATTACGGCATCCCTTTTCATAATCTGTATTATGAGAACTTGGCAAATTGAAATGGACATATTATAGCAAAAGACTGGTTTAGTCTTTATGTAAGACATCATGAATCGTGTGCCATATGCTTCGGATATAGGATCGATTACATGTGCTATATTCATCCATTCTAAAATTTTCCAGATGCCTGGGGCATTAAGAAGGGAAAAGGTTTAGAACTGGATATGACTAAAAGGATTAAACAATTGTCGAGGACAATCTAAGGTTTACCAAAGATTGGTTGCTCAAGGACAGTTGGAAGTATAGTGATAATTCTGGAAGGACCATATTGACATAATCTGGAAGGAGGCAACTCTTGTTCAGAAGTGATAGTCAAAATGGAATCTGGAAATGTTTCAAAGTAAGAATTCTCAATCTGTTTAAGATTAGGAAACTTAATGCAAGAAGGATGTTTTCAAGGAGTTGATCTCCTTTGGAATGCTCTGTAATGTTTGTTGCCAAGTCTTTATGACTTTGTGCATAATCATTACAAGAGGATCAATGCATATAAGTTTAGAATCTAACAGATTTCAACAAATGGCATGAATTTGGAATTCTTGCATTTGCAGTAAGGATTTGGGACTGTGAAAAGAGGATCATTGGAGTTATGTTCAATTGATCTAGTTCACAAAGTCAAGATCATAGACAAACATAGTATGCATACTTGGTGTGTGGCATGACTAGTGTTTAGAAAACATAGTGTACATGCTCGGAGCATGGGACAACTATTATTCTAAATTCAAAAATAAAGTTGATAGCTGAAACAGTATACAATGAATAATGTGTAATCATATGGTGATAAATAAAAGGTGTTTTATTTATGCTCATAGGTTTTGATACCATATTGGATTCAATTATTATTGTGTTTCACTTTGCATGTTTTGACTTCCCGAATAAACTGGGTTATTCTTCCGGAATGACTAATTTATTCAAACCATCCACAGTCGGTCATATGTTGGAAGTAGATATGAATTAAGACTGTCATGGGTTGGCTTGTAGAGGTCTAAGGTGTTGGACAAAGGGCTACAGCACTCATGAGTGCTCATAAGTTCTGAGTATTGGATTAAACCCATGCTCATTGGAATCACTTCATGGATTTTATCACGAGTGATCATGAGACGATAATATCTTATATTCTTCAAACCTAGAGATATGAGTTGTTACTATGAGTTGGTTGTACATTAATTGCACGAAAACGCATTTGGTAAATCGGTGCTATAAAACGTGTCTTTGTGTATGATTCAACAAGTAGTAGAACAAGCCATATGAGTCGAAGTTTATCCATTCCTTTTACCTTCGGGATAAAAGTGATATCTGTGGGCCCCTCGATGATTTGATGATGACAAATGGAAGTGCTCGGTCGGGCTAGGACTGATTTGATTTGTTCAACTAGTCAGTCGTCATAAATTGGAAATCGGGAAACAACAAATGGACAGAGAGAATGATTATAATCCATGTCTCAGTCCATATGATATCTAGAATGGAGGAATATATGATCCCTTATCTAATGGACAAGTCATTGACAAAGGTCAGAGTTCATCGACAAGGTCAGAGTTCGACAGAAGCTTTTGAGAGCTACAATTTCTAGTTGGTTCCTGAAGTCATACGAAATAATAGTTTTAGACTTATCCAAGTGGGAGACTGTTGGATTAATGTCTAAGTCCATAACTATAATTGGTAAGACTTGACCCGACCCGGCATGGTCCATTTGGGTTGCATGGCATCATGCACTTGGATAGACTATAATGAGAGAAATAAGACACTTATGGTTATTAATATATTATAAGTTATAGTATATTAATAATAAGAATAATAAGATTATTTAATTAGTATTGATCAAGAATTAATCTAGGATTAATTAAGTGATCAAAAGAAGACTAATTAAATATATGGGTTGATTGTGTAAATCATCCATACTTGTATAGTGGGCTAATGCTCCATGGATAATCAAGTTGGGCTAAAACCCATAGGATGGTCCATGGATGGTCCATGGTGTATTTGAACCCATGGATCCAAGGAAATGGAAAGTCATGACAATTAGGGTTTACCCTAATTGTAACAATATATAAAGATCTTATTCTTGACAAAATCGGCCACTAGTATCATTCTAGAGAGGGCTAGCCGATTTTCATGAAGTGTAGAATTCTCTCAAGTTATTCCAAGTGTATTTGGTGTTGTGTGAACCATTTGAGGTGTCACACTTGGGCACTAGGCACTCAAGCTTCATGAAGACTTTCTACATCAAAGAGGTATGTATTCTATCTTGTTACACTCATTGTTTTGTATGCTAGATTAGGATAATACCTTGGAAGTTTTTATTTGTATGTATAATAGAGAAAACATAGATCCAAGGTATTCAGGGTTGCATGTACACTTAGGAGTGTTAGAATTCTCAAAACCCAACACAGTCCTCCCCACCTTAAATATACATGACTAGTATATGTGAGGCGATTATAGAAATGCCTCGTGAGAATCCGTTCATGAAAAGATACTCTATTCAGAAACACCTAGGACTCTCTATAGCTCCGCGTCGACTCTATCGTTCCAAGTATCCGCGGTAGTGATACATAGGACAAAACCCGAGATGCTTGGAACTTGTGTGCCTGTTCGGCACATGACTCTATCGATCTTCACTTTATATCAGGTCGAAGTGTGCCAACTTCAACGACCCTATCAATCATGGTTTGACTTCGTTCAACCATGTGTTCACCTTTAGTGCTGTGTAAAAGAACTTTCTCCATAGCCATGTCGGCAAATAAAGGTTCATCAGAACCTAAACATAACACAAATAATCAAACCTAATGCGATCCGTCAATTGTCCCTCTTATCTCAAACCTTCCGAAGTACCCAAGAGAGGGTACCCCGCACTGTTGACCAACCCCTCGTAGTCAGATGGACACCGAAGTGAACGACACTACAGATACTCTAAGAAGACGACCACCAACTGAAGCATACTCCATAGATTCCCTCGGGAGACCCTTCGCACCTCGCACATCAGGTTCATGAACCCAGAGAATAGAACTCAAGAGGCTGACCACTATAACCAGGTATACTTCTAGCATACATCACGTATTGGCGGTTAAGCCAAGTATGAGCTCTACCACGGACCTCTTCGCAAAACACTTTCACCCTATTCCATAACATAGGAGCGGGAGTCAAGAGAATCACTGCGGGTTGAGCGAGTAAAGTTCCGAGTGATGAGACCCTATACCCACTAGATTTGACCTAGACTGAGAAAACTCAGAACCTTCGGAAGAGTAGTTGCAGTAGATGCTCGCACTACTCATGCACCTTGCCCACCCTGTTATAGACAAGTGGTGCTTATCATCCTCCACCCTCTCACAAGGAGGAAATCGTCGTCGCCCTGTAGACGATGAATTACACTTTCCGAAGTGAACACTAGGATACCGAGAACCACAGGAGAACTTTCACAGCCAAGAATACTTGATCAAAGTGCGAAAGTGGTTGCGTTAAGCCTCATGACCCAAATCCCGAAGAGATTATAGACTCGAAACCAACCTTGGTGTTAGTCGAGGGGTTATGCAGGAGCATGCACTTTCCACACTAGAATAAACCAAAGTCTTAGAGATCCATTAGACTATTAGGTGTTCCACGAATACTACCTCACGCAGGGATAGTAGAACCACCTCCCGATATAGTCCAACACTCGTCTAGTGAAACCCTATCTCTCCGACCCTCAGGGTTTCCGTATCTCAAGATTCTTTAGTGCAGATCCATTTTGCACAAGCTTGAGATAGACACTCTATAGCAAGCCGATAACCATAGTCACGCAAACCACTCGACGATCTAGAAAGTCTCTATCAGCCAGTTGATAGGAAACACGAAACCAAAGACCACTCGAGATTCCTAAGAACCAACCCGAAGGACTACACACAGTACGAGTAAAAACGTTAGGAACTTCGGAATGGCGATCACGCCAGCGATGATCTTGCCATAGAAGTACACTATGTTCTAAGTACTAAAAAGCTCTACCATTCCGAGAGCTTAGGACCATCTGAGAATCCTTATGGAGACTTGGTCCAACCCTTTTTCAGGCCGCTACTACCTTCGGATATACCACAAGATTCACACCCGATCGATCCACTTCTTAGACTTGATACGTGATTTCCCGACAACACTCTTTGTGCCTCAATCATCTTGATAGAATCCATTGAGAACCCTAACCATGTGAATACACCAGTTGGAAACCCACTAGCTACACTAGACGGAATCTGCATCCCGTACGTGAGGGTCTGTTTGAATGACAAACACAGACCAGAGATCACTTGGGAATGCAAGGACAACCATATAGGAAGTACTCCCTTACCTCTACTTGGCCATTAATACCTACTTCCTTGCCTAGACCTGAGTTTCGGGATGAAATTCCCTCTAACGGGGGGATGATGTGACAACCCAAGTTGTTCCGTTACATTTCCCCGTTACCGTTAACGGAATATTCCAGTTATAAAAGTTCTGTTAATTAGAGGTCGTGAATTTAATAAACATCCCAATTGTTTACATTTAAAATGCCGTTAAGTCGTGATAAAAGGAAATAAAAACACAGGACACACATTTCCATTTATTTGGAAAATGTTAAGTTTTATTATTACGGCCACTAAATCGGGTGCGACCAAAAGCCCCGTTTAACGGCAGTATTGGGTAGAATTCCACCGAGCCCCGAATCAAAACCCTATATAAGGGTGAGTGGACTCCATTTGGAGACTTTTTACACTCTCTCTCTATACTCTCTCTCTAGACCCGTTTTCGCTCCAAATCCGCCACCAAACGCTTCCAAATCGTAAGTCCCCTTACCCTAGCTTGTTCTAAACATATTGTCTTGTGATTATACCTCAAAAATCATCCAAGAAGGCATGGAATAAGGAGTTTACGGCCCAGGAACAATCTAGGGCTGTAAACCCCTAATATGGTGCCAAACATGCCTTTAAACTCACCCTCAAGCTTAGAAACTATTAGGAGACTTAGCCTAGGAGTGTTTGAACCCCAAAACAACAAGATTTGTGGCATAAAAGAGGGTTTATGGCCCAAGCACATGCTTAGGCCGTAAACACCCTCTAAACTTGTTAAATCAAGTTCCAAACATTCCCAAACCACCCATAGGCTTATGACATAATTTAAGGACTTAGTATTTGGGGTTTTGATCACTTAAACACATCAAAATGAAGGGGAAAAAGGAGTTTACGGCCCAGGTATGTACCAAGGTCGTAAACTCCCCAAAACACACCCAAAAGATAGTTTTAATCCCCCAAAATGGCATCACACTCCATTATAAATTGCTAGAAGGGTATTAGGGGCTTAAAACCTTACTTAACTCAAAGAATGAGAGTTTACGGTCGTAAACTCCCATAAGAGTGTCCCTAGGCCGTAAACTCCTATAAGGTGCCCTTAGAAGCCTTAAACCCACTCATGCCTTTTTGGAAAAGTACTTAGAATAATTCCATGAGCAAGTAGAAGCCTTAAAACACCCTAGAACCCATCACCATGAGTTTACGGCCGTAAACTCATGGTGAGATGTCCCTGGGCCGTAAACACAACTTTGGGAGTGTACTCTTGGATAGTAAGCTCCATTCCTTAGCCATACACACCCTTAAACGTTACCCGGGACACCCAAACACTTATCCAAAGTGTTTTCCGTTCCTTTGAGCGCGTATATTTGTTTAATTAGTATTAAATATACTAATTTTATGTGAACATATGTTATCATATGTTAAATAGGTCATTGTCTGTGTGTGTTCGAGTCCTTGCGTGACACCGAACGCCCAAACGGCACCTTCGTCGGACCTACTTACACCAGGTGAGTTCATACCCCTGAATGAACCTTTTAAATGTTTTTACATGTTTTATAGGGGGGAATACAAGTTAAACATGCCAGTTATCATATCAATCACATGTGATTGATAACCCGCATGCACAATATTTTACCACTGTACACTGTTTTACCGAGTAGGACACTATAATGGTTTTCAATTGTTTCAAAACTCTGACTTATATTGTTTTATCTAAATTCATTCTAAACTGGTTTATGAAAGATTTTCTAAGGTTTTCAAACATATTTTACAAAAGAATACAAATTGTGATTTTCTCCAGATATAAAGGTTTTTCATCAAAGTTTCCCTTTTTCGACGTATACTTTTACTTGTTAAATACTGCTGCTTCGCTTATACTTATTTTATACTCCTACCCTGTAATGCTTCACTTATACTTGTAGTCGCTTATACCTGATAGACGCTCTTACTTCACTTATGTCGTCTCTACTTCGTGATACGCTTATACTTGTTGGACACTCCTACTTCACAGGAATCACTTTCACTTGATACACACTCAGTCGTAGTTAGATGTATGACTGTGCTTATATAGATACATATAAGTAATGATTGAAAGACTTAGGAAGGTTCGTCCGCCCTATTTCCTTTTCTTCGTTGAGATGTGGTCTGGTGGGATCGGATGTCCGTCCGAAGGTCGTTTGGTTCATTAGTTATATACTATGTATATGAGTATGGGAGTACAGGAATGCTCTATTCGATTCAGTTAAGAGTCTCTACCTCTAGTATACACTTACATTAGAAACACACTACACACTATTTGGAAGTCTCTACCCACTATTTGGGATGCATCTTCAGGACACGGCCTTCCCCGTCGTCTAGTTGGTAACCAGAGTCTCCTGTAAGGAGAGCGGACATTATGTGTATAGATCTATACGAGATTGACAACCCCACACCCAGACTGCTAGCTACAGTCCCGGCCTACCAAGCCAACGGGTGACAAATGTCACATCTTATAGACGCTTGTAGGGCGTCTGGAACTCTAGTCAGTATGGTTACGAGTATCCCGGGTTACCTTATAATTCATGGCTTTAAGGTAACAGTATTTCGCCAGCAATTTACACTGTATGCTGGTAGCTCATTTTCAGAGTCACACTGTTTTGACCTTACAAGACGTATCTTTCATTTGATACTGTCTAGGGTCTGTGTCCACTGTTTTCACTGTATTCACTGCTTGACCTTACAAGACGTATCTTTCATTTGATACTGTTTGGGGTCTGTATTCACTGTTTGAGACCTTACCAGTTGTACATTTCATTTGGTACCTTCTGGGGTTGGTGCCTCCATTTGTTAGACTGAACCAGGAGTGTCGTTCGTTCGATACTTCCCTGGAGTCTATGATTTCTTGCCTTAGTCAGCAGTCCTCACTGCTGAGGCATATGTTATTCCCTGATGTCGTTTGTTTTCCTCAATAATCAAATTCAGTATTTGGTTAATAATAACAATTTAGGGAAAACTACTTTTTACTACATAACACTGACCAACCTTGGTAGAAGGCTGCTTTATTAAAGAAAATATAGGATTTTTTGGAAAGAACTCTAATACACAGTAAACACTTAAACTACTACTTTATAAAGTTATTTGAATAAATGTCACTAAATACTTATGAACTCACCAACATTTGTAAAAATGCTGATACTCGCTTTTCAAATAACTTGTATTCTCAGGTCAACAATTAGACAGGTACATCCCCGGAGCAGTTGATGAAGATAGATTAGTTCCATGTCGTACTTACTCATATTTACTTGTAGTACTTCGATGTATTGTAATGTAACCATGTAAAACTATTACTATTAATGCAATTTTTGTTGTACTTTGTTTACTATATACAAGTGTTGTGATACTTGACATGACGTCATCCACCCCAGAACGTTTCCGCCGTTCCAGTTTTGGGGTGTGACATCCTTCAAACTTCCTCTTTTCACCAACTTCAGCTTTCTCCAGACCCTTTTCCCTTATTTGGGTCTCAACATTCTTGGCTGCCCAGATGGCGGCTTTCAAAGTGGTTGCTTGTTTGACCATTGGACCAAAGTCTGCTGGTAATCCACTGGCAAACCTGTTGACCTTGGAAAGTTCCGTTGGAACTACGTAAGGAACAAGCTTCATCTTCTCCGTAAAACTTGTAGCGTACTCGGTGACACTCATTTTTCCTTTATTTAGGTTCTGTAACTCGTTGTTGATCTCTAGTAGATCCTCCTTAGAGTAGTACTGCATTTTCAGTTGCTTTAGGAAATCTTCCCAAGGAGATTTATTATTTGTTCGGATCTATGGTCTGTTGCCGACCGGATCTGGAAACCTTATGTGTGTAGGATTCTAAGCGTATGATTACGAGATTAGAACTAACATGTAAACGTTTCGAAGTGATAAGGAGATTTATATGTTTATCGTAAATAAATCTTTCCTATCTTAAATTCTCGTCTGGTACACCGAACGTCTGCTTGGGTGTACAAAATGTTATGGTGAAGACTCGTAGAGAATTGAGTAGATGGAGGAAATGAAAAGCTTATGACAGTGAATGATACCTATCAGAAGATATTGTAAGAGTGGTATCTTGTCTTAGAATATATTTGATAAAATAATGAAACGTTTAGAGTAGTATGGTACGTCTGAAGTACACCTTCGATCGGTAGGATGATGGAATGATTGGTGTAATTCCTGAAGTTGTCCCATCATTTGGAATTTCCATCACCAACCAAGTTGAATAGAATTGATGACTAAAGATACGCATGGAAGAAGTCCTAGTAGAGTCTAGGAAACTTTTATCATTAATTGGACACATTTGTATGTGTTAAATTGTTTTGTGATTTTAGGACTTGGGGACTGCGAGACCGTACTTGGGACGAGTATGAGTAGGTGTGAATAGTAGTAGAGATCTATACTACTGGAAGCACTGGAGTCACACTTGGATTAGGGAAAATCCCAAGGTTACCAAGGATCTAAAACCCTATTACAGGTAGCCGACGATGAAGCTTGAAGTTGCTAAAGTATGTGGTTGAGTGTGTAACTTATGCTAGGGTTAAGACACAACATCAAAAACCATATGGGAGTTTAGATCCTTTACCTGTACCCACAGGTAAATGGGAAGGTATCACTATGGATTCTGTAACTATACTGCCTAGAACAAGGAATGGTCACGACATGATTTGGGTGGTCGTTGATCGCTTCACTAAGAGTGCGCATTTCATAGCAGCCAACGAGAAATGGTCTATGGGTAAACTTGCGAATTCTTATGTGAAGGAAAGTGTGAGGCTTCACGATGTTTCCTTAATGATCATATCCGATCGTGACAACTGTTTCACCTCAAGGTTTTTGGAGGAATCTATAAGCGGAATTGGGTACCAAGTCGTGTTTGAATACAGCTTACCATCCACAAACCGATGGTCAGAGTGAACAAACAATTCAAACATTGGAGGATATGCTGAGAGCATGTAACCTGGAATTCCAAGGTAACTGAGGTAAACACTTACCACTAGTCGAATTTTCCGATAGTAATAGTTTCCACTCAAGCATCAAGATGGCACCTTATCACGCTTTTTATGGGGAAAAGTGTCGAATGTTGTCATGTTGACTGGAAGTTAGGAAGAGCAGTTTATAGGACTTGAAATAGTCCATCAGACTGCTAAAAAGTTGAAAGTGATTAGGGAAAGGATGTTAGCTGCTCAAGAGAGCTATGCTAACAAGAAAAGACAACCGATATCATTTGAGGTTGGAGATTCGGTTTTACTTAAAGTCTCGCCGTGAAAGTGACTTATAAGATTTGGTAGAAGGGGAAAGTTGAGTCCAAGGTTTATTGGACCATTTAAAGTTCTTCTGAGAATCGGGAATAAAGCTTACAAGCTAGAATTACCGGAAGAACTGGAAGGTATTCATAACAATTTTCATGTGTGTTATTTGAGAAAGTTCATGGGAGATGTGCCCAACATAATTCTGATTTCTGAGTTAAGGTTGGATGAAAACAAGAGGTTGATCGAAGAACATGAGGCAATCTTTGACCATAAGACTATAAAGTTACGACGCAAGATGGTCGATTTAGTGCTTGTGCGTTGGAAATATACGAATGGACCAAATATCACTTGGTAAACGGAGAGTGACATGATGAGTCACTACCCGCAGTTGTTTGGTGATATGTGATTCTGGGGACGGAATCATCCTAAAGGGGAGAGAATTGTAACACTCGTGTTTCTAGCCTAGGCATTTCTATTGAGGTGATAGTCTAGGTTAACCTTTGTAACTAATTTTGAAGAAATGAAAAGGCATTATGTGAATATTATGTGAATGATGTGTTTTATGCTTAATTATTACAACTTAATTAATTAAGAATAAAAATAAGCGTCAAAATTAAAGTGTGAGATAAGCCCAATATCTTTACATAAAGTTGTAGTGGTCGAAACAAGGATTTCAGGGATATAAAGAATGCCGAAATCCGAGTTATAATGAAGAAGTTATGACCTGTCGAAGTTTCGCGATAAACCGGCAAGGTGCCGAATGTCGTAAAAAGTGAGTTTTTGATAAACTACTTTTTAGCCTTAGTGATATAAAAGAAAGTCGTAGTATTCGTCAAACCGAGAAGTTCGATAAAAAGAACGCCCAAATTTGTCTTCGTATGAGGAAGTTATGATTTTTCGAAGTTTCATCTTAGTAGTAGACAGCTAAAAACACGAATTTTAGATCGAACGATTTTTAGCCGGCACAACCTAAACGAGAATTGAAGGTTTCGTCATTAGTAGCACAATGGTAAAAAGTCTGACGAAAACGGACATCGGATGAAGAAGTTATGAATTTTTAACGGATTTCCTATCCCGGTCTGTTAAAAATAATAATAATAAAATTAAAGTCAAAATTGTTGGGTTTTGAGCATTCTAACACTCCTATGGTGTACATGCAACCCTATAAACCTTGGATCTATGTTTTCTCTATTATACATGCAAATAAGAACTTTCCAAGGCTTTAATCCTAACTAGCATATTATGATGTTCTTAATCTACAAAGTACTAGTTAGAGGACATACCTTTTGATGTAGCTTGATGTCTTCAAGCTTTAAGAGCTTAGCCCCAATAGTGTGGAAGCCTCAAGTGGAATCACAAATCACCAAGACACCTTGGAAGACTTTAGAGAATATGAATACTTGGTTCTCTCTTAGTGAAATCGGCTAGCCCTCTTAGTGTATCCACACTAGTGCCAATTTCACCAACCAAAGACATCTTTATATAGTATGGAGGATTAGGGTTAAACCCTAATACCCATGACCTTTCATTTCCTAGGATCCATGGGTTAAACACTCCATGGACTATCCATGAAAGCTTAGCCCAACCTAAATGAACTTGGCCCGTTCCATGTATATAAGAGTCCATATTTAATTAGTTCCTTTTGATCACTTAATTAATTATAAATTAATTCTTGATCAATACTAATTAAATAATATGATTCCATATTAATATATTAGAACTTATAATATATTAATATTAATCATAAACATACTATTCTCAAAAGATTATCCATATAAATTGTGTCGGTGAAGTGCAACCCAAATGGACCATGCCGGGTCGGGTCAAGTACATACCAAATATAGTTATGGACTTAGACATTAATCCAACAGTCTCCCACTTGGATAAGTCTAAAACTATTATTGCGTATGACTTCAAACCTAACTGGCAATCGTAGCTCTTAAAGCTGCTGTCGAACTCTGATCTTATCAACGAACTTGTCCATTAGATAAGGGATCATATATTCCTCCATTCTAGATATCATATGGACTGAGACATGGATTATAATCATTCTCTCTGTCCATTTGTTGTTTCCCGATTTCCGATTTATGACGACTGACTACTTGAACAAATCAAATCAGTCCTGGCCCGGCCGAGCACTTCCATTTGTTATCATCAAATCATCGAGGGGCCCATAGATATCGCTTTTATCCCGAAGGTAAAAGGAATGGATAAACTTCGACTCATATGGCTTGTTCTACTACTTGTTGAATCATACACAAAGGCACGTTTTATAGCACCGAGTTACCAAATGCGTTTTCGTGCAATCAATGTACAACCAACTCATAGTAACAACTCATATCTCTAGGTTTGAAGAATATAAGATATTATCGTCTCATGATCACTCGTGATAAAATCCATGAAGTGATTCCAATGAGCACGGGTTGAATCCAATACTCAGAACTTATGAGCACTCATGAGTGTTGTAGCCCTTTGTCCAACACCTTAGACCTCTACAAGCCAACCCATGACAGTCTTAATTCATATCTACTTCCAACATATGACCGACTGTGGATGGTTTGAATAACTTAGTCATTCCGGAAGAATAACCTAGTTTATTCGGGAAGTCAAAACATTCAAAATGAAACACAATAATAATCGAATCCAATATGGTATCAGAACTTATGAATATAAATAAAACACCTTTTATTTATCACCATATGATTACACATTATTCATTGTATACTGTTTCAGCTATCAACTTTATTCTTGAATTTAAAACAATAGTTGTCCCATGCTCCAAGCATGTACACTATGTTTTCTAAACACTAGTCATGCCATACACCAAGTATGCATACTATGTTTGTCTATGATCTTTACTTTGTGAACTAGATCAATTGAACATAACTTCAATGATTCTCTTTTCACAGTCCCAAATCCTTACTGCAAATGCAAGAATTCCAAATTCATGCCATTTACTGAAATCTGTTAGATTCTAAACTTATATGCATTGATCCTCTTGTAATGATTATGCACAAATTCACAAAGACTTGGCAACAATCATTACAGAGTATTCCAAAGGAGATCAACTCCTTGGAAACATCCTTCTTGCATTAAGTTTCCTTAATCTTACACAGATTGAAAATTCTAACTTTGAAACATTTCCAGATTCCATTTTGACTATCACTTCTGAACAAGAGTTGCCTCCTTACAGATTATGTCAATATGGTCTTTCCAGAATTATCAGTATACTTCCAAATGTCCTTGAGCAACCAATCTTTGGTAAACCTTAGATTGTCCTCGACAATTGTTTAATCCTTTTAGTCATATCCAGTTCTAAACCTTTTCCCTTCTTAATGCCCCAGGCATCTGGAAAATTTTAGAATGGATGAATATAGCACATGTAATCGATCCTATATCCGAAGCATATGGCACACGATTCATGATGTCTTACATAAAGACTAAACCAGTCTTTTGCTATAATATGTCCATTTCAATTTGCCAAGTTCTCATAATTCAGATTATGAAAAGGGATGCCGTAATCATAACCGAATTTTAGAACGCAAATAATGGACCCATATACAGAATTTCCTTATGTTGAGCCATTCCAACATGAAATTCATATATATCCTTGACTAAATGATTAAAACCTCACGATCTAAGCTTATAGATTTGAGATGAAGTATAATTTCCTCTCCCTTAATTATAGCAAAACAACTCTTTCCCAATTGAAACTTTTGTTTTTCTATAATTAACATTGCTAACTTGCAATACTTATCATAATTATCATGCTCCCACTAACATGATGATTATTAGCATAACACTTATGCTCCCACTAGCTTTGACATGTACCCAGAAATCAGTTGGACTTCTAGAAATCAATACTTCATTGACTTTCTTACCAAAGTTCAGATTTCTTATACTAGATTGTTTTGATAAGACTTTATCAAAATCATACACCTTCCCTTAGATAGCACACTTGTGAGTCTAAACAATTATGAATAGGTATGTCGTAATCATAATGGTTAGACCTTTTTGCCACTTCTCACTGTTGGATTAATGTCTAAGTCCATAACAATATTTGGTATGTACTTGACCCGACCCGGCATGGTCCATTTGGGTTGCACTTCACCGACACAATTTATATGGATAATCTTTTGAGAATAGTATGTTTATGATTAATATTAATATATTATAAGTTCTAATATATTAATATGGAATCATATTATTTAATTAGTATTGATCAAGAATTAATTTATAATTAATTAAGTGATCAAAAGGAACTAATTAAATATGGACTCTTATATATATGGAATGGGCCAAGTTCATTTAGGTTGGGCTAAGCTTTCATGGATAGTCCATGGAGTGTTTAACCCATGGATCCTAGGAAATGAAAGGTCATGGGTATTAGGGTTTAACCCTAATCCTCCATACTATATAAAGATGTCTTTGGTTGGTGAAATTGGCACTAGTGTGGATACACAAAAGAAGGGCTAGCCAATTTCACTAGAGAGAACCAAGTAATCATATTCTCTAAAGTATTCCAAGGTGTCTTGGTGATTTGTGATTCCACTTGAGGCTTCCACACTATTGGGGCTAAGCTCTTAAAGCTTGAAGACATCAAGCTACATCAAGAGGTATGTATTCTATCTTGTTACATTCATAGTTTTTGTATGCGAGATTAGGATAATACCTTGGATGTTCTTATTTGCATGTATAATAGAGAAAACATAGATCCAAGGTATTTAGGGTTGCATGTACACTTAGGAAGTGTTAGAATGCTCAAAACTCAATAGTGGTATCAGAGCCACGGGTTGTTTTCTGTTATATTCATGCAAATATTTTATTTTCAAAGTTGAGAAAATGATATGATTATTTTATTACTTGTTCTTGTGAAAAACTAATTATTTGTAAAATTTGAATAATTTGCTTTATGAGTTGAATTAGGTCAAATTTAATAAAAGATAAAATAATATGATTATTTTATTAGTTTTAAAAGTTTGATCTAAAAAGTTTTATTTTTTGAAACCTCCATAAGTTATGGATATGAAAAGGTTTTAAAAAAAAAAATTGATTCAAAGTTTTTATGGAGTTACAAAATTTGGTGTTAATGTTTTAAAGGATTCCATAACTTAAGAATAAGTTATGGATCACCAAAAGTTTTTTGTGTTACCTTGTTTTATGAGTGAATTGAGATTAATGAATAAAATTATGTGATAGTTGGTTTTAATCCAAATTAATCTAAGAATTGATTCTAAAATGTGTTTTTGTAACTTGTCCTCAAGTTATATGAAAAGTCACATTTAAGAATCATAAAACTCATAAAAATTGGCAAAGGTTACAAAAATGAAGAGTCTAGTTCTAATTAAATGGTTTTATGACTCCATAACTTGTCCTCAAGTTATGGAGGACCAAGAGTCTCTTCATTTAATAAAATAAAATAAAATAAAAAAAGGTGTAACCTTAATTAATTCCATAAGTTATAAAATAAAGAAAAGTTAATTCTTTTATTAGTTTAAAGTCTTCCATAACTTGTCCTCAAGTTATGGAACTTGAAGAGTTTTTGGATTAAAACTACTTTAAACACATAAGTTATGGAATTAATTAGTTTTGAATAGTTTCAAAACTTGCCCTCAAGTTTTGGAATTTGTAAAGTTTTCTCTTATGAATACTTTAATTCCAAGTTAGCCCTTAGAATTTTAAAAGTTAAAATTCAACCCTTATACTTTATAATATTATAAGTTAATAATATATATATGTATAAGAGTAAAGTCAGTCTTACCGCTAGTACGCCTCATTCACGAAGTCGGTCTATAAGGTGGGTATAAGGTTGTTGCCTATAAAATGGCAACTTAATGGGTGTCCACTCTCACCCACCGCTTGCTTGACCGGTGGAGGGTCGTTAGCCGAACGGGTTTGACAAGACTATAATTCTCCTTCATTAAAAGTATTAATGATAATACTAAGTAACTAAACTCTTAATAATACCCAATCTTAGTTACTTAGGAAAAATGTGAATAAGGTGCTAACCCATGAAATTACACTTTACACTTTGTCTAAGTCGTTAGTGGAGCGTGTGTGGTTAACCGGCACACTAACTTGGACTTAACAAGGTAGGTAAAGGGTGACTTAATATTTATCATAGTATCGATGGAGCGTGTGTGGTTAACCGGCACATCGATTGAGGGGTAATTTATTAAGGGTACCAAGTGATTTGCATGGTTACTTCACACCTTGTTTTGTGATCCTCGGCATCCCAATCACAAAACCTGAAGGGCACACTCGAGATTGAAACATGCCTTTGAACAGTTCAATGAATCTCAATAGATCTAGGAGTTTCAAAACCAATTAAAACCTAATAATACATTTCGTTTATCTTGGTGGAAATTGGTGAATCGTCATTCACCTACCTTCAAATATTTTATAGCTTGGATTACGGCATCCCTCTTCTAAGTTATAAAATAGTTTGTTGGGTCCTAGCCTTAATATTTCATATTGGGTGTCATATTAAGGACTTTAAATCAACTATCTTGAATATCTCCCAAAAGTTGTCTGGTTTAGGCACCGATGATCTTCCCAAATCTTTTGAAACAAGGTTTCCTAATGAAGATGATGCCCCATGGATATCATACTTCTTTCTCCTCCTCCAACTATTCTCCCTAACCCACAAGTTCTTGAAAAGTTTAAGGTCACTCAAGCCCTATTGGCAAGGCAAGGTCTAGGTGTGATCACATCTTGGAGATGTAGTCACATATTGACAAGCCGGGAGAGTTGGGTGTCAAAGTCTTGAGAAAGTTGGTGGTTCAATCACTTTCTAAGTCACATAGTGAGTTCCTTTGGGACACCTATGAAACAGACTATGACAAGACCCTTAATGATCTTATCTATTTGCTAAGATCAACTTCCTAAATCTTTATGGACATTGACAATGATGACATTGGATATCTAGTAAAGCTCTCTCTTCCCAGTGGAAAGGGATCGGCCATAGTCAACTCGGTTGACCAAATGGTAAAGAGAAAAGCTAAGTCTGTGATAGTCCCGTGTACCTTTATCAAAGGGTCCATATGTTTATATTGCCAAAGGAAGGGGCATTGGCTGCGAAGCTGCCAGATTTACCTAAGGATGTTAAAGTCAATAAGTTTGACTCTACTTCAGGTAAACTCCACTATCTAACTCTGTTAAGTTTCTATTCTGAGATTCTTGATACATGATGTGACTGGGTCACATGGTGATGTTTTAAGAATCAAAGAAAAGTGAAGAAACCTAAAGAAAGAATATGCTGAATCTGATCGCATAGATGGATTTCTATCGCATAGTTTGAAAAATCGGATTCTTCAGCTACTTCTTAGGAGTTATGAGATATTGCTTAGGAATAGATAACAACAAGTTTTCATATGGATTGTAAGGATAAGTTTTTCCGCAAAGTTTTAAAATAAAAGAAAATTTTTTTTGATTTTATTTATTTTAAAATATCCTTACAATGGCATTTAAGGAAAAATTGTTGCTTATATGATTCCATTAAGAGCAAGAGTGGAAATATGAAATTGATTCTTTCATTTGTGGTAATGTCTAGATTTACCAAATAAGGAAAGATTCTCATCACCCAAGTTTCAATTGGACCGGAACTTGGAATCATGCAAGTTGTATAGCATGATGAATGAGAACTTTCAAGTATTGGAAAATTAAGACTAATTACTCGGTCACATGGATGTGTGAGTCAAGTAAAGGACTAAGGGATCGAGTACACATTCTTGTGCACTGATTAAGTCCACCACAAAAGATTGATAAGACTATTTGTCATAGTTTACTAAAGCTCAGTAAATATGATTATACTTACAAGCTTAAGTGTAACTCTGAGACATTGGAAAAGGTCCCAATGTATGGCAGAGCGAATAAGAAGAATCAACTTAGGCAGAAGGATAAAAGTTTCTCAAATCTGAAAAGATGGGAGAGTACTTTAGTATCAGTTTTGTGATCATCTTAATGATTAAGAAACCATAGCACAATTTTTTCTCTAAGGAAATCTTAGTGCATTCTTATGACTAAGAAGAGGGATCTTGAATTGTTGAAATGGTTAAATCAAGAAGATGAGTCATACTTCGTTCCAATACAAGTATTAGAGTCATACTCCAAGATTGTAACTTGAGTGACATGTCTCAAAAGAAGGTTTAAAACACTTGTCGAATGTAAGAGTAAAAGTTTTCTACTCTAGTACATTTGAAATTGGTAAGTTGTGATGTTTTGGATAAAACAAAGACCAACTTAGGCCAATTGTGTGAAGTGTTTGTCTTGATTAGAATCCGCACTATCTCTTGGATGTTTGACAAGGGAGTCTTATATGTAAAGAGGACAGTGGGAGTCTGAAAGGTCTTGAAAGTCTCAAGAACTAATCAAGAATGGAACCTGAAGTTTTTCACTAGCACACAACTTGAGGTTCATAACCTATCGTGTTGACATATTCTGTGCCCATTCCAGTTAAAGTTGGCTTTGCATATGAGTTCTTAGAGTTCTCAATTTGTTGCACAACAACTTGGAAGCAATGGTAGGCCCTTGAGCTGCCAAGTGGCAAGAAATTAAGATTGAGTTCAGTCCATATGAGTTTGGGTTTGTCATTATCCTTGTCTTGTGACTATGATTTTGACAATTCACATGGATAAGAACACATACACCATTAAATCTAAGTGTCATAAGGTTTCTCTCCGATTCATGAAAATGATGGTGAGGAAACACTTTCACTAAGTAGATTTTAGCTAGATAGCAATTGTGATATTTGCATTCTCAAAGTCATTAGTGGAGCATGTGTGGTTTACCGGCACACTAACCTGGACTTGTGAGAAGTGGCAAAAAGGTCTAACCATTATGATTACGGCATACCTCTTCATAATTGTTTAGACACACAAGTGTGCTATCTAAGGGAAGGTGTATGATTTTGATAAAGTTTTATCAAAACAATCTAGCATCAGAAATCTGAACTTTGGTAAGAAAGTCAATGAAGTATTGATTTCTAGAAGTCCAGGTGATTTCTGAGAACATGTCAAAGCTAGTGGGAGCATAAGTGTTATGCTAATAATCATCATGTTAGTGGGAGCATGATAATTATGATAAATATTGCAAGTTAGCAATGTTAATTATAGAAAACAAAAGGTTTCAATTGGGAAAAGTTGTTTTGCTATAATTAAGGGAGAGGAAATTATACTTTATCTCAAATCTATAAGCTTAGATCGTGAGGTTTTAATCATTTAGTCAAGGATATATATGAATTTCATGTTGGAATGGCTTAACATAAGGAAATTCTGTATATAGGCCCATTATTTGCGTTCTAAAATTCGATTATGATTACGGCATCCCTTTTCATAATCTGAATTATGAGAACTTGGCAAATAGAAATGGAAATGTTATAGCAAAAGACTGGTTTAGTCTTTATGTGAGACATCATGAATCGTGTCCCATATGCTTCGGATATAGGATCGATTACATGTGCTATAATCATCCGTTCTAAAATTTTCCAAATGCCTGGGGCATTAAGAAGGGAAAAGGTTTAGAACTGGATATGACTAAAAGGATTAAACAATTGTCGAGGACAATCTAAGGTTTACCAAAGATTGTTTACTCAAGGACAATTGGAAGTATAGTGATAATTCTGGAAGGACCATATTGACATAATCTGTAAGGAGGCAACTCTTATTCAGAAGTGATAGTCAAAATGGAATCTGGAAATGTTTCAAAGTTAGAAATTATTCAATCTGTGTAAGATTAAGGAAACTTAATGCAAGAAGGATGTTTCCAAGGAGATGATCTCCTTTGGAATGCTCTGTAATGTTTGTTGTCAAGTCTTTATGACTTTGTGCATAATCATTACAAGAGGATCAATGCATATAAGTTTAGAATCTAACAGATTTCAGTAAATGGCATGAATTTGGAATTCTTGTATTTGCGGTAAGGATTTGGGAGTGTGAAAAAAGAATCATTGAAGTTATGTTCAATTGATCTAGTTCACAAAGTAAAGATCATAGACAAACATAGTATGCATACTTGGTGTGTGGCATGACTAGTGTTTAAGAAAACATAGTGTACATGCGTGGAGCATGGGACAACTATTGTTTTAAATTCAAGAATAAAGTTGATAGCTGAAACAGTATACAATGAATAATGTGTAATCATATGGTGATAAATAAAAGGTGTTTTATTTATGTTCAAAGAGTTGATACCATATTGGATTCAATTATTATTGTGTTTCATTTTGCATGTTTTGACTTCCCGAATAAACTGGGTTATTCTTCCGGAATGACTAAGTTATTCAAACCATCCACAGTCGGTCATATGTTGGAAGTAGATATGAATTAAGACTGTCATGGGTTGGCTTGTAGAGGTCTAAGGTGTTGGACAAAGGGCTACAACACTCATGAGTGCTCATAAGTTCTGAGTATTGGATTCAACCCGCGCTCATTGGAATCACTTCATGGATTTTATCACGAGTGATCATGAGACGATAATATCTTATATTCTTCAAACCTAGAGATATGAGTTGTTACTATGAGTTGGTTGTACATTGATTGCACGAAAACGCATTTGGTAACTCGGTGCTATAAAACGTGCCTTTGTGTATGATTCAACAAGTAGTAGAACAAGCCATATGAGTCGAAGTTTATCCATTCCTTTTACCTTCGGGATAAAAGCGATATCTGTGGGCCGCTCGATGATTTGATGATGACAAATGGAAGTGCTCGGCCGGGCCAGGACTGATTTGATTTGTTCAATTAGTCATTCGTCATAAATCGGAAATCGGGAAACAACAAATGGACAGAGAGAATGATTATAATCCATGTCTCAGTGCATATGATATCTAGAATGGAGGAATATATGATCCCTTATCTAATGGACAAGTTCGTTGAGAAGATCAGAGTTCGACAGCAGCTTTAAGTGCTACGATTGCCAGTTAGGTTTGAAGCCATACGCAATAATAGTTTTAGACTTATCCAAGTGGGAGACTGTTGGATTAATGTCTAAGTCCATAACAATATTTGGTATGTACTTGACCCGACCCGGCATGGTCCATTTGGGTTGCACTTCACCGACACAATTTATATGGATAATCTTTTGAGAATAGTATGTTTATGATTAATATTAATATATTATAAATTCTAATATATTAATATGGAATCATAGTATTTAATTAGTATTGATCAAGAATTAATTTATAATTAATTAAGTGATCAAAAGGAACTAATTAAATATGGACTCTTATATATATGGAATGGGCCAAGTTCATTTAGGTTGGGCTAAGCTTTCATGGATAGTCCATGGAGTGTTTAACCCATGGATCCTAGGAAATGAAAGGTCATGGGTATTAGGGTTTAACCCTAATCCTCCATACTATATAAAGATGTCTTTGGTTGGTGAAATTGGCACTAGTGTGGATACACAAAAGAAGGGCTAGCCAATTTCACTAGAGAGAACCAAGTAATCATATTCTCTAAAGTATTCCAAGGTGTCTTGGTGATTTGTGATTCCACTTGAGGCTTCCACACTATTGGGGCTAAGCTCTTAAAGCTTGAAGACATCAAGCTACATCAAGAGGTATGTATTCTATCTTGTTACATTCATAGTTTTTGTATGCGAGATTAGGATAATACCTTGGATGTTCTTATTTGCATGTATAATAGAGAAAACATAGATCCAAGGTATTTAGGGTTGCATGTACACTTAGGAAGTGTTAGAATGCTCAAAACCCAACACTCACAAGTCCAGGTTATTGTGCCGGTAAACCACACACGCTCCACTAACGACTTTGAGAATGCAAATATCACAATTGCTATCTAGCTAAAATCTACTTAGTGAAAGTGTTTCCTCACCATCATTTTCATGAATCGGAGAGAAACCTTATGACACTTAGATTTGCTGGTGTATGTGTTCTTTATCCATGTGAATTGTCATAACCATAGTCACAAGACAAGGATAATGACAAATCCAAAATAATATGGATTGAACTCAATCTTAATTTCTTGCCACCTTGCAGCTCAAGGGCCTGCCATTGCTTCCAAGTTGTTGTGCAACTAATTGAGAACTCTAAGAACTCATACGCAAAGCCAACTTTAACTGGAATGGGCACAGAATATGTCAACACGATAGGTTATAAACCTCAAGTCGTGTGCTGGTGAAGAACCTCAGGTTCTCTTCTTGATTAGTTCTTGAGACTTTCAAGACCTTTAAGACTCCCACTGTCCTCTTGACCTATAAGACCCCCATGTCAAACATCCAAGAGATAGTGTGGATTCTAACCAAGACAAACACTTCACACAATTGACCTTAGTTGGTCTTTGTTTTATCCAAAACATCACAACTTACCAATTTCAAATGTACAAGAGTTTTAAACCTTCTTTAAGACATGTCACTCAAGTTACAATCTTAGAGTATAACTCTAAGAATTGTTTTTGGAACGAAGTATGAATCATCTTCTTGATTTAACCACTTCAACAATTCAAGTTCCTCTTCTTAGCTATAAGAAGGCTCTTAGAGAATGAATTGTCTCTAAATCATTAAGATGATCACAAAACTGATACGAAAGTACTCTCTCCCATCTTTTCAGATTTGAGAAACTTTTATCCTTCTACCTAATTTGATTCTTCTTATTCGCTCTGCCATACATTGGAACCTTTTTCCAATGTCTCAGAGTTACACTTAAGCTTGTAAGTATAATCATATTTACTGAGCTTTAGTAAACTATGACGAATAGTCTTATCAATCTTTTGTGGTGGACTTAATCAGTGCACAAGACTATGTACTCGATCCCTTAGTCCATTACTTGACTCACACATCTATGTGATCGAGTAATTAGTCTTAATTTTCCAATACTTGAAAGTTCTCATTCATCATGCTATACAACTTGCATGATTCCAAGTTCCGGTCCAAATGAAACTTGGGTGATGAGAATCTTTCCTTGTTTGGTAAATATAGACATTACCACAAATGAAAGAATCAGCTTCATATTTCCACTCTTGCTCTTAATGGAATCATATAAGCAACAATTTTTCCTCAAATGCCATTGTAAGGATATTTTAAAATAAATAAAATCAAAAAATTTTTCTTTTATTTTAAAACTTTGCGGAAAAAACTTATCCTTACAATCCATATGAAAACTTGTTGTTATCTATTCCTTAAGCAATATCTCATAACTCCTAAGAAGTAGCTCAAGAATCCGATTTTTCAAACTATGCGATAGAAATCCATCTATGTGATCAGATTCAGCATATTCTTTCTTTAAGTTTCTCCACTTTTTCTTTGATTCTTAAAACATCACCATGTGACCCAGTCACATCAAGTATCAAGAATCTCAGAATAGAAACTTAACAGAGTTAGATAGTGGACTTTACCTGAAGTAGAGTCAAACTTATTGACTTTAACATCCTTAGGTAAATTTGGCAGCTTCGTGACCAATGCCCCTTCCTTTGGCAATATAAACATATGAACCCTTTGATAATGGTACACGAGACTATCACAGACTTAGCTTTTCTCTTT
Source organism: Lactuca serriola (assembly GCF_051521515.1). Taxonomy (NCBI): domain Eukaryota; kingdom Viridiplantae; phylum Streptophyta; class Magnoliopsida; order Asterales; family Asteraceae; genus Lactuca; species Lactuca serriola. The sequence goes on along the minus strand of NC_136409.1, from coordinate 407,841 downwards.
ACCATTTGGTCAACCGAGTTGACTATGGCTGATCCCTTTCCACCGGGATGAGAGAGCTTTACTAGATATCCAATTTCATCATTGTCAATGTCCATAAAGTTTTAGGAAGTTGATCTTAACAAATAGATAAGATCATTAAGGGTCTTGTCATAGTCTATTTCATAGGTTTCCCAAAGGAACTCACTATGTGACTTAGAAAGTGATTGAACCACCAACTTTCTCAGGACTTTGACACCCAACTCTCTCGGCTTGTCAATATGTGACTACATCTCCAATATGTGATCACACCTAGACCTTGCCTTGCCAATAGGACTTGAGTGACCTTGAACTTGTGGGTTAGGGAGAATAATTGAAGGAGGAGAAAGAAGTATGATATCCATGGGACATCATCTTCACTAGGAAACCTTGTTTCAAGAGATTTGGGAAGATCATAGGTGTCTAAACCAGACATCTTTTGGGAGATATTCAAGATAGTTGATTTTAAAGTCCTTAATATGACACCCAATATGAAATATTAAGGCTAGGACCCAACAAACTATTTTATAACTTAGAAGAGGGATGCCGTAATCCAAGCTATAAAATATTTGAAGGTAGGTGAATGACGATTCACCAATTTCCACCAAGATAAACGAAATGTATTATTAGGTTTTAATTGGTTTTGAAACTCCTAGATCTTTGAGATTCATTGAACTTTTCAAGTGCATGTTTCAATCTCGAGTGTGCCCTTCAGGTTTTGTGACTGGGATGCCGAGGATCACAAAACAAGGTGTGAATAACCATACCAATTCACTTGGTACCCTTAATATTATCACCCAATCAATGTGCCGGTTAACCACACACGCTCCATTGATCTATGACAAACATTAAGTCACCCTTCGTGATCCTTACTAGTCCAAGTTAGTGTGCCGGTTAACCACACACGCTCCACCAACGACTTGGTAAGGTACAAAGTGTGAATTCCATGGGCTAGCACCAAATTCACATTTTTCCTAAGTAACTAAGATTGGGTATTATTAAGAGTTTAGTTACTTAGTATTTATCATTAATACTTTTAATGAAGGGAGAATTATAGTCTTGTCAAACCCGTTCGGCTAACGACCCTCCACCGGTCAAGCAAGCGGTGAGTGAGAGTGGACACCCATTAAGTTGCCATTTTATAGGCAACAACCTTATACCCACCTTATAGACCGGCTTCGTGAATGAGGCGTACTAGCGGTAAGACTGACTTTACTCTTATACATATATATATTATTAACTTATAATATTATAAAGTATAAGGGTTGAATTTTAACTTTTAAAATTCTAAGGGCTAACTTGGAATTAAAGTATTCATAAGGAAAACTTTTCAAATTCCAAAACTTGAGGGCAAGTTGTGAAACTATTCAAAACTAATTAATTCCATAACTTATGTGTTTAAAGTAGTTTTAATTAAAAAACTCTTCAAGTTCCATAACTTGAGGACAAGTTATGGAAGACTTTAAACTAATAAAAGAACTAACTTTTCTTTATTTTATAACTTATGGATTTAATTATGGTTACATATTTTTCTTTAATGAAGTGACTCTTGAACTTCCATAACTTGAGGACAAGTTATGGAGTCATAAAAAATTATTCAATGACACAAGACTCTTCATTTTGTAACCATTGCCAACTTTATGAGTTTTAAGATTCATAAATGTGACTTTTAAGTTACATAAACACATTTTATGAACTTCTTTTAGATTAATTTGGATTAAAACCAACTAACAAATAATATTTTTCATCAATCTAAATTAACTCATAAAACAAGATAACACAAAAAAAAACTTTTCATGTTCCATATCTTAAGAACAAGTTATGGAATTCTTTAAAACATTAAGACAAAGTTTTGTAACTCCATAAAAAACTTTGAATCAATTTTTTTTTTTTTTAAAACCTTTTCATATCCATAACTTATGGAGGTTTCAAAAAATAAAACTCTTTAGATCAAACTTTTAAAACTAATAAAATAATCATATCATTTTATCTTTTATTAAATTTGACCTAATTCAACTCATAAAGCAAATTATTCAAATTTTACAAATAATTAGTTTTTCACAAGAACAAGTAATTATCTTAAAATTTGACGAACTTCATGTTTTTTTTTCTTTTTTTTTTCCAACTTTGAAAATAAAATATTTGCATCAATATAACAGAAAACAACCCGTGGCTCTGATACCACTGTTGGGTTTTGAGCATTTTAACACTCCTATGGTGTACATGCAACCCTATAAACCTTGGATCTATGTTTTCTCTATTATACATGCAAATAAGAACTTTCCAAGGCTTTAATCCTAACTAGCATATTATGATGTTCTTAATCTACAAAGTACTAGTTAGAGGACATACCTTTTGATGTAGCTTGATGTCTTCAAGCTTTAAGAGCTTAGCCCCAATAGTGTGGAAGCCTCAAGTGGAATCACAAATCACCAAGACACCTTGGAAGACTTTAGAGAATATGAATACTTGGTTCTCTCTTAGTGAAATCGGCTAGCCCTCTTAGTGTATCCACACTAGTGCCAATTTCACCAACCAAAGACATCTTTATATAGTATGGAGGATTAGGGTTAAACCCTAATACCCATGACCTTTCATTTCCTAGGATCCATGGGTTAAACACTCCATGGACTATCCATGAAAGCTTAGCCCAACCTAAATGAACTTGGCCCATTCCATATATATAAGAGTCCATATTTAATTAGTTCCTTTTGATCACTTAATTAATTATAAATTAATTCTTGATCAATACTAATTAAATAATATGATTCCATATTAATATATTAGAACTTATAATTTATTAATATTAATCATAAACATACTATTCTCAAAAGATTATCCATATAAATTGTGTCGGTGAAGTGCAACCCAAATGGACCATGCCGGGTCGGGTCAAGTACATACCAAATATAGTTATGGACTTAGACATTAATCCAACAAAAATTAGTCGACGAAGTCGAAACGGAAGTTGTAGAGCGTAATTTTAGCTATGCGTGCATATAAAGAACTTCAAAAACTGAGCTCGTATGCGAAAGTTATGGATTTTAGAAGTTTTGGTGCGAAAATCGAGAAAATTCGCATAGTCACGTTTTGCCACGTCACCTTCGCTGAAAGAGTGCCCCGTGTCCGAAATTTGGTGATTCATGTGAAGCCACACATCGGATCCTGATTCGACCGTGGAGGAGGCCCAATCCAAAGCAGGCATCTGTCCGAACCGAGGCTACTGACCAATCCGAGCCTCGCACATAGTCACGAGTCCGCGGTCCAATCACAAGCTGCCACCGAGGCCTTTGCATGTGCAGCCACCTACAGACCCTCGCCTGCGGACCCCACCACAAAGCCAACTTTGGATCCTATAAATAGAAGGGGACCTGCGAGCCTTCTCAGGTAGATTTGGATTTTTCCCATTTTTCACCCCTTTCATCATCTTTTCTTCATCTTAACATCCCCTAAAGCCCCGATATCGATTGTAAACCCCGGAATACTCCACGAAGTGCCCGAGAAACCCGGAAAATTTATCTTTTCGGTTTCGAAGGCCGACTTTTTGTAGAGCCCGGTTTCTCAATAAAACTCCCGGTTTTATTAGCAACGATCGTGTTAGGAAACGAATTGCTACCCGATTATCATCAAATCAAGTGAGTGTATAGTCACTTTCACCTTACACATAGATATGAAGTATTTACCTTAAAATATGTGCTATGTGTAAATATATTAATTGTTTATTTGAAGTGACTGTTGAATTGATATTTTATACAAGTTTTAAACTGTATATATATTTTTATCTACAAATATGTTGGGTAAAACATGGGTAGATGAATTAGATGATGTGTGATGAAATAAAAGTGGTGAGAGGTATCGATGTTTAAGATGATCTAGTCATCTAGCAGAGTATAGACAATGGCCACAGACTATTTTAGATAGCCCAGTGGAACGTTAGTAGACTAGCAATCGGTACGTATGTTTGAACTATATGTTCATTAGGTATTTTTGAACTATGTGTTCATCAATTAGTTCTTCCTTTTGACACTATTACGTGTCAGGGTACGGGAGCGTACGGGAGTACTTTATCAGTATTTTCCCTATACTTTTATTTGGAAGAAGTTTGGAGTCGTTGTTCTTTTATGAAGTGATTGGACAAGCTTCACGAGTTAGTGATATAGATCATGAGTTAAATAGTGGGTGTGTGATGAAAAGTGAGCTGGATAGATGAAATGATCAGTGATATAGATCATGAGTTGAAAGTGAGTGGTGAAATATGGGAAAAGCTTTTACCCAGATGTTGGCATGAGTGGTGCGATATGAGAAAAGCCCTTACCCAACGTTGACCCCCGTCATTCAGCAGAGTAGTGTGACAATCCGAAATTTCCATTTTGTATGAACATTATCAAGTCAATAAAAGCTAGACCAGTTACAGTGAATTTCTGACTTTTCCGAGTAAGTTTGAGTATTTCAGGGTTTACATTTAAGGAGATATCAGGAGAGTGGATGCACATGGGTTAGTGAAACTCGAGTATTTCAAAACTTCATAATATTAGAGTTCATTTCCGGAATAATAATATTTTCGGCCAAAAATCCCAGGACTATAAATAGAATTCTTAACCAAATTATCTCATTAGTTACATTTCCAACTAGAGGAAAGGCATTTTCTCTCTGACATATCTTCGGGTTTTTATCCCAAATCGTGAGTACACTTCTCTAGTTGTCTTATAATGCTTATAATGTACTTAATAACTTAGATTACATAGCAAATCTGTGAGATTCGGAAGTTTACCGCCCAAGAACGTTCTGGGAGAGTAAACTCCTATATGTGGCTTAAATGATACCTAGTCTTTTCCCCATGTTAGGTAACGAACTTAGGATTGTATATAAGTGTGTTTAAGACTAGAAAACAAACAAGAACACCAAGATTAGGGCGTTCACGGCCCAAGAAGTTCTTGGACCATGAACTCCAAAAACAAAGGCTAAAGAGTGCCTAAACCACTCCTAAAGCCTTGGACATTAGACTAGAATTATTCCTAGCTAAATTGTGGACCTTACAACATCAAAAATCCATCCCCATGAGAGATTACAGCCGTAATCTCTAAGGGAAAAGGTTCATGGGCCGTGAACATCAAGGAAGGGTACCATAGTGTGCCTAATGCCTTCATTAGCCTTAGATAATTGTCTAGAACCTATCCTAAATGAGTATGGGACTTGAAAACATAAAAATACCCACTTCCATATGAGTTTACGGCAGTAAACTCAAAAGGAAATGGCCTTAGGGAAGTAAACTCCTAAAAGGAGTGTTTTAAAGCCCTAAACTAGTCCAAGGATTAAACTACCAAGTAGAACTTCTTCTAGAAATCAAGTAACACTTCAAGACAAATAATGTCATTATGTTTGAGAGCTTACGGCCGTAAAATGAAGGGTTTACAACCATAAACTCCTTGTATGGAGTTTATTGAAGAGTAAACACACATATAAGGTCCTTTGGAACCCTAAACCCCTTTAGCCTTGTCCCACAACAACTTAGAGGCAACCCTTAGGACTTATAACACTTATACAAAGTGTGTTAATGCTCTAGAGTGTCCCAACTTAATTTATTAGTTATTATTTGGCTAATTAGTTATATATATGCTCATTATATGATAACTAGGCTCGTGCGTGTGAACAAGTCTCCGTTTGCCACCTAGCATAGTATCCGACACTTCAATCCAATCCACTCACCACAAGTGAGTTCATACCCCTTTAATTAACCTTTGAAATACTTCTAAATGTTTTAAATGCTTTTATGGGGGGGGGGGGGAATACAAGTTGAATACTTATAGTTATTACATCAATCACATGTGATTAATAACTATAAAACCAATGATTTTATTACTGTTCACACTGTTTATCAAACTATTTTACTTCAAACTGTTTTACAAACTCTTTTCCGTATCAAATACTTTTACTTAAACTTTGTTACACTTATTATAAATTGCATGCCCGTATATGTATAGTTATATAAGTAATGTTTAAAAGACTTAGGAAGGCTATCCACCTTGTTTCCTTTTCCTCTATTTGGATGTGGTCTGATAGGATATCGGGTACTCGTACGAAGCTCGTTTAAATATTAATTATATATCATGTGTACATATATAGACATAAAAGTGCTTCCATATTCATGCGTACTAGTTACATCATTAATAGGCTACCATCGGGGTATCACAGGATCATACTTATACTATTGCTAAATCAATGAGTCAGTTCATTCATGAGTCAATACTTATTACTATGAGAACATATACATTACATTTCTATAAGAACATATACAACTATAGTAGAGGCAGAACATATACAACTATACTAGAGGAAGAACATATACAACTATACTAGAAAGAGAACATATACAACTATACTAGAAAGAGAACATATACAACTATACTAGAAGGAGAACATATACAACTATACTAGAAAGAGTAACATTACATTACATATACATGAATATGTTAACCATTGTGATCTAAATCGGAGCATGACTTAAATGTCATGGCCCGTGTTGTAGCCAGCGCCTCTGGAAGGGAGAGTGTGAGTTTGCGTATAGATCTATACTGGATTGACTATCCTACACCTTGCTTCTAGCTACAGCCGGACCTGCAGGTCTGCGGGTGCCAAACGTCATTTCTTTTTACGACCTACATTTGTCGTTGTTTATCCAGTCGATAGTATGGTACAATTAATCACATGATACCTTAATATAAAGTCGGTTTAAGGTAGTCAGTACAACAGTAGTTCCTATAATACAACACTACAATACTACAATAATTTACCCCTTACATATATTTAGTGATTAATTCACTTAAACATTAATGTACAAACTATATTTTGTTAATGATAGTTACACTTGGGAAATTAAACACTTTTACAACAAACGAACATACAAAACAGTTAAGCCTTGGTAGAAGGCTATTTTAATAGAAAATATAGGTTTTTCTGAGAGATTCAAACTTTAACACACTTACAGACATTTACTTACATTTTACAAACTTACACTTAAGACATGTTTAAACGTTTTGATAACAAACTCCGACATTAAATACTTATGAACTCACCAGCTTAATGCTGATAAACTCTTTCAAAATAACTTGTATTCTCAGGTTGACAGTAGACAAGTACCGAGGCCAGCTTTTGAGAAGATGGAGCGCATCCAAGACTCATCTTATTATTTTGATTTACTTTTTGGTGTCTATAACTGTACAGAACACACTTGTATTAAAATTATATATCTAATGAAATGGATGATGTTGTTTGCTTATTTACTGTTATACTGTGTTGTGATACTTTACATGACGTCCTCTGCCCCAGAACGATTTCCGCCGTTCTTGGTTTTGGGGTGTGACAAGTAGGGATTACAACCATGGACTGTTTTGATGGTCTGTGGAACACTAGCAGGCTCGTAACCAGTAGGTGTTAATGGACTTAAGTGTACATTCGATGTACTCTAAAACCCCCGTCATTCAGCAGAGTATGGATGACAACCATGGAATGTTTTGATGGTCTGTGGAACACTAGCAAGCTCGTAACCTGTAGGTGTTAATGGACTTAAGTGTTCATTCGTTGTACTCTATTCCCCTCATGGGTGCCTTTAGGGCAAGTAAGGCTGGGGAAAAACCCCTTAGTATGCTCATCAGCTGTATGGAAAACCCATTTACATGTATTGTGGGGAAACCCTGTGGGAAATACCATCGAGGAATAAGAGCTATGGACTTAGTATATAGACAACCCATTGAGATGTATTGCGGGGAAAACACCCATGGGAAATACCGTCAATGAATAAGAGCTATGGACTAGCACATGGCGACGATGTGACTTCGTGCCTATTTGACATAAATTGCTGAAGGAAAGCAATGTTGTCACCTTGTTGGTTGTTTTATGTTATGATGTCTTGTTTGACATAACTTGCTGAAGGAAAGCAATGTTGTCACTCCGATGTTTGTTTTATTTGACATAACTTGCTGAGGAACCCCCAAAGCAATTTTGTCACCCTTAGTGATAATCCTTAGGCTAGGTCCCTTATGATAGTTGTTTTAGGGACGTAAAGTGAGGATAATGAGAATGGGCAATTAGGGTTATTTTGGTTGATGAAATTAATAAATTTATTGTTGATTGAGAACTTAATAATTTTATTATTTATTGTGGGTTGAAAACCCTATATGCTCACTAGGCTCCCAAGCCTGATCCACTCAGTTTATTTGTATCACAGGTATCGATACGAAGTTGCTTTACACTGAGAGATTAAAAGAGAAGTAGATCACTAGTGTAAATGAATGTAAGTTTTGTTTATGCTTATGTTTTTGTATTGACAATGACATCCCAATGGTTTAAGTGAATAAAATACATTTCTTCAAAAATGATTTGATAACATTGTTATCATGTTTATCTGGGAACGAATTCCGCAACACTTTTAATCAAATGATTACTCTGAAATTATTTTAAAAGCATAAATTAAATCGGTCTTTTCTGGCCGTGAAATTGGGGATGTCAAGTTGGTATTAGAGCATTAGTTTAAGCGAATTAAGAAATATCCTACGATTTCTAGACTTAAACTTAGAATACTAAGTGATGATTATGAGTTGAGTGTGTCTATTATATTTTAGGTAGTACACCTAGATTGACACGAGCACTAGTTTATTTTAGGAAGGATGCCTAAAATGCTTTTATGTGCTAAATGTTTTGTGTTATAGTTATAATGATGCTATTATTTGTTCGGATCTATGGTCTGTTGCCGACCGGATCTAGAAACCTTATGTGTGTAGGATTCTAAGCGTAAGATTACGAGATTAGAACTAACATGTAAACGTTTCGAAGTGATAAGGAGATTTATACGTTTATCGTAAATAAAGCTTTCCTATCTTAAATTCTCGCCTGGTACACCGAACGTCTGCTTGGGTGTACAAAATGTTATGCTGAAGACTCGTAGAGAATTGAGTAGATGGAGGAAATGAAAAGCTTATGATAGTGAATGATACCTATAAGAAGATATTGTAAGAGTGGTATCTTGTCTTAGAATATGTTTGATAAAATAATGAAACGTTTAGAGGAGTATGGTACGTCTGAAGTACACCTTCGATCGGTAGGATGATGGAATGATTGGTGTAATTCCTGAAGTTGTCCCATCATTTGGAATTTCCATCACCAACCAAGTTGAATAGAATTGATGAATAAAGATATGCATGGAAGAAGTCCTAGCAGAGTCTAGGAAACTTTTATGATTAATTGGACACATTTGTATGTGTTAAATTGTTTTGTGATTTTAGGACTTGGGGACTGCGAGACCGTACTTGGGACGAGTATGAGTAGGTGTGAATAGTAGTATAGATCTACACTACTGGAAGCACAGGACTCACACTTGTATCAGGGAAAGTCCAAAGGTTACCAAGGAACTCATAAGTGATTATGTCTTATTCTAATCTATCGTTACCATCGTTTTGGTAATGACTAAGAAGATGATTTTTATTATGACCCTAGTGGTCATATCAAAATGAGTCTGACTACGATAAGTTTGTTACGTGGTTCAGAGAACCAAGTTTGATGTAGTAGTTGACTTAAGTCAAATTGAAGTAAAGGATGATCAAAGCGATCAATAGAAGTATCGCGTTCGTTGTTAAAGAAGTTGGGTTAGGTTGTATTCTAACCCAAAGGGATGAAGTAATAGCGTATGCATTGAGACAATTAAAGGAGCATGAAAAGAACTACCCCACTCATGATCGGGAGTTGGCAGTGGTAGTATTCGCCCTAAAGATAGGGATGCACTATCTTTATGGTACTAAATGCAAACTTTTCACTAATTATAAGAGTCTTCAATATCTCTTTAATCAAGGACTACGACTGTGAGATACTTTACCACCCTGGTAATGCAAGTATTGCTGCTAATGCTCTCAGTCGGAAGGTGAATCTTGAAAAGAAAAGGCCAAGAGCGTTGAGAATTGAAGTTGTCTCTACAATTGTGGGAAGTATAAAAGAAAGCTCAGGAGGAAGCTTTAGAGAAAAATGACCAAAAAAAGGAACGTTTAGGATAAAACGTTGGTGTTTGATACAAACGGTCAAAGCCTGAAGGTATTAAAAGATAGGATTTGGGTACCTAAGATGGGAGGAGTAAGAGGTCTTCTGATGGAAGAAGCTCACAAGACCATGTACTCGGTTCATCCCGGCAATACGAAAATGTATAGGGATCTAAAACCCTATTACTGGTAGCCGACGATGAAGCTTGAAGTTGCTAAAGTATGTGGCTGAGTGTGTAACTTATGCTAGGGTTAAGGCACAACATCAAAAACCATATGGGAGTTTAGATGCTTTTCCTATACCCATGGGTAAATGGGAAGGTATCACTATGGATTCTGTGACTAAACTGCCTAGAAGAAGGAACGGTCACGACATGATTTGGGTGGTCGTTGATCGCTTCACTAAGAGTGCGCATTTCATAGCAGCCAACGAGAAATGGTCAATGGGTAAACTTGCGAATTCTTATGTGAAGGAAAGTGCGAGGCTTCACAATGTTTTGTTAACGATCGTATCCGATCGTGACAACCGTTTTACCTCAAGGTTTTTGGAGGAGTCTATAAGCGGAATTGGGTACCAAGTCATGTTTGAATACAACTTACCATCCACAAACTGATGGTCAGACCGAATAAACAATTCAAACATTGGAGGATATGCTGAGAGCATATACCCTGGAATTCCAAGGTAACTGAGGTAAGCACTTACCTCTAATAGAATTTTCATATAGTAATAGTTTCCACTTAAGCATCAAGATGGCACCTTATCACGCTTTGTGTGGGGAAAAGTGTCGAATGTTGTCATGTTGACTGGAAGTTGGGAAAACCAGTTTATGGGACTTGAAATAGTCTACAGACTGCTGAAAAGTTGAATGTGATTAGGGAAAGGATGTTAGCTGCTCAAGAGAGCTATGCTAACAAGAAAAGACAACCGATATCATTTGAAGTTGGAGATTCGGTTTTACTTAAAGTCTCGCCGTGAAAGGGAGTTATAAGATTTGGTAGAAGGGGAAAGTTGAGTCCAAGGTTTATTGGACCATTTAAAGTTATTCTGAGAATCAGGAATAAAGCTTACAAGCTAGAATTACCGAAAGAACTGGAAGGTATTCATAACACTATTCATGTGTGTTATTTGAGAAAGTTCATAGGAGATGTGCCCAACATAATTCTGATTTATGAGTTAAGGTTGGATGAAAAAAAGAGGTTGATAGAAGAACCTGAGGCAATCGTCAACCGTAAGACTATGAAGTTACGACGCAAGATGGTCGATTTAGTGCTTGTGCGTTGGAAACATACGAATAGACCAAATCTCACTTGGTAAACGGAGAGTGACATGATGAGTCACTACCCGCAGTTGTTTGGTGATATGTGATTCCGGGGACGGAATCATCCTAAAGGGGAGAGAATTGTAACACTCGTGTTTCTAGCCTAGGCATTTATATTGAGGTGATAGTCTAGGTTAACCTTTGTAACTCATTTTGAAGAAATGAAAAGAAATTATGTGAATATTATGTGAATTATGTGTTTTATGCTTAATTATTAGGGCTTAATTAATTAAGAATAAAAATAAACGTCAAAATTAAAGTGTGAGATAAGCCTGATATCTTTACATAAAGTTTTAGTGGTCGAAACAAGAATTTCAGGGATATAAAGAATGTCGAAATCCGAGTTATAACGAAGAAGTTATGACCTATCAAAGTTTCGCGATCAACCGGCAAGGTGCCGAATGTCGTAAAAAGTGAGTTTTTGATAAACTACTTTTTAGCCTTAGTGATCTAAACGAAAGTCTTAGTATTCGTCAAACTGTGACATCCCCATTTTCGCGGCCAGAAAAGACCGATTTTGTTTATGCTTTGTTTGAAAAATCAGAGTCACATTTTAAATAAAAGTGTTGCAGAATTTGTCCCAAAACAAAATATGATAAAGATTTATCAAAAGCATTTCCATAGAAATGTATTTCATTAAAAAGACTCGGGATGTCATGTTCGATACAGATCATAAGCATAAACAATACAACATAAGTCTTACTACATTATTTCATATCTACAGGCCTATATCCATAATCCCTTATCCAAAACATCACATCTATGCTCATGCGCCACTACTTGTAATGCAAGAGACTGAGTGGGTCAGGCTTGGGAGCCTGGTGAGCACATAGGGTTTTCAACCCACAATAAATAAGTTTATTAATTTCATCAACCAACAATAACCCGATTACCCATTCCCGTTATCCTCACATTACGTCCCTAAACGTCTATCATAAGGGACCTAGCCTAAGGATCATCATCGGGATGGACACTACTGCTAAGGGGATTCCTCAACAATAAATGTCCTAAAGGCAACCATGGGGGGATGGATTACACCGGTGAACACATCGTTCACAAACACCTACAGGTTGCGAGTCTGCTAGTGTTCCACTGGACTGTCTAGAAGAGTCCGTGGTCGTCATCCATACTCCGCTAGATGACAGAATCAACAACATCAACATCGAGGCCTCTCATCATTTTATCACACACCACCTATTACATCTACCCATGTTTTACCCCAACATTTTTTTGTAGATATAAAATACATATACAGTTCAAATCATTGAAAACATGTATTACAATGTTCATCCAGCATAGATAGCAAGTATTCAGATAATATGCACACATAGCACATAGTTTATATAAAATACTTCATATCTATGTGTAAGCTGAAATTAACTATGCACTTACCTGAGTAGGTGGTGACTCGGCGCTTGGACAACACTTCGTTACTCTTAACACACTTTTCCTTCGGCAAAACCTAGTATCATTGCCACTAGGGTTTAGTCTAATATTTACCGCGACTAATTAATAGTCTAGCTATTATTACTATTATATAAGCGTTAAACGATACTTATATAACCCATAATAATAGCCCAAGTACTTATTATAAGGTCCTAATAACATTACTATATTAAAACATAAGCTAAACTAAAGATAGGTTAGGCGTAGCTCACTTACAACGGGTTTTCTCAAAAATCGGGCTTCGCTGGAGCAGCGTTCTCGAGCCGAAAGGCTCTTTTCTCGGGACTTCGGGAGCCTCGGGGCTTCCTTCGGGTGCTAGGGGGTTTACCTAGGCTTTTAGGGGGGGTTAGGGAGGCTAGAGAGAGAAAGTGAGTTTGGGAGGTGTGAAGAGAAGTGAATGCCCGGAACCTCTATTTATAGGGGTGGTGACTGATGGACTCGCTGAGTAGGAGGACCTACTCGCCAAGTTGGTGCATGTGGCAACCTTCTGGTGGTGCCACGTGTCCAATTCTGGTGGTGCCACGTCACCCTCTATCGTGTACCAACCTTCAAACTTAGAAAAATCATAACTCTCGCATACGAGCTCCATTTTTGACGTTCTTTATATCCACGCGTAGCTAAAATCAAGATATACAACTTTCTTTTAGACTCCATCAGCTAATTCTCGACGGATCTCAAATTTAACAGTAGGAGGCGTTTAGACTGTTAAATGATCGCGAAGAATTCATAACTCCTTCATACGAACTCTGTTTTCGTCCATCTTTTTACCATTGAGTTCCTATTAATGAGATCTTCAACTCTCATTTAGGTTGCGTAAGCCAAAAACTGCTCAAAATAAAATTCGAGTTTCGGGCCATGCCCTGCTAAGCCGAATCTTAGAAAAATCATCACTTCTTCATACGAAGTCAGATTTGGGCGTTCTTTTTATGAATTTTCTCGGTTTAACATATTCAAAAAATTTTGTTTAGATCGCTAAGGCTAAAAAGTCCTCCATCGTAAATTCACTATTTACGTCTCCCGGTGTCGTGCCGGTTTTGCCGTAAAACTTCGGCGGGCCATAACTTCTTCGTTATAACTCGGATTTTGGTGTTATTTATATCACCGGAATCTTTGTTTCGACCACTACAACTTTATGTAAAGATATCGGACTTATCTAACACTTTAATTTTGACGCTTATTTTATTCTTTTTTTAAATATATATTTATAATAAAGTAATAAGCACACAAATACACATAATTCACATAGAATTAAAATATTTCATCTTTATTATATCGAAAAGAGTTACAATAGTTGACCTAGACTATTACATCGTCTAAAAATGCTTAGCCCCGAAACCCGGGCATTACAGTTCTCTCCCCCTTAGGATGATTCCGTCCCGGAATCATGCATCAGCAAACAGATGTGGATAGCGACTCATCATGTCATCCTCTGTTTCCCAAGTGAGATTCGGCCCATTCAAATGTTTCCATCGGACTAGCACTAAGTCGATCATCTTGCACCATAACTTCTTAGTCTTACGAACAATAATTGCCTCAGGGTCTTCGATCAGCCTCTTATTCTCATCCATCCTTAACTCTAAGTTTGGAATTATGTCGGGAACTTCTCCCGTGAATTTCCTTAGATAACACACATGGAAGGTGTTATGAATACCATTGAGTTCTTCGGGCAATTCCAGCTTGTAAGCTTGGTTCCCAATCTTCTGAAGAACTTTGAATGGTCCAATATACCTTGGACTCAACTTTCCTCGTTTCCCGAATCTTTTAAGTCCCTTCCATGGTGAGACTTTAAGCAAAACTGAATCCCCAACTTCGAAGGTCATCGGTCGTCTTTTCTTGTCAGCATAGCTATTTTGACGATCTTGAGCTGCTAACATCCTTTCCCTAATTACCTTTAGTTTCTCAGCAGTCTCATGGACTATCTCGGGGCCTATAAACTGCTTCTCTCCGGCTTCAAGCCAACAAGACAGCGTACAACACTTCTATCCATACAAAGCTTGGCAGGGTGCCATCTTGATGCTCGAATAGAAACTGTTGTTGTACGAAAATTCTACTAGAGGTAAGTGCTCGTCCCAATTCCCTTGGAACTCGTGGGTACATGCTCTCAGCATATCTTCCAATGTATGAATCGTTCTTTCGCTCTGACCATCAGTTTGCGGATGGTAAGCAGTACTCAAACATAACTTTGTACCCAACTCCTCTTGTAGAATCCTCCAAAACCTCGACATGAAACGACTATTACGATCTGATACAATTGTAAGAGGAACCCCGTGAAGTGTTACTATCTCTTTCACGTAAGCATTTGCGAGCTTATCCATAGACCACTTCTCGTTGGCTGCTATGAAGTGTGCACTCTTGGTGAAACGATCCACGACTACCCAAATCATGTCGTGTCCGCTCTTCGTCCTGGGCAGTTTGGTCACAAAATCCATGGTGATGTCCTCCCATTTACCCATGGGTACGGGTAAAGGTTCCAAACTCCCATATGGTTTCTAATGTTGTGCCTTAACTCTCGCACATATCACACACTCGGCCACGTACTTCGCAACATCGAGCTTCATCGTCCGCCACCAGTAGTAGGGTTTAGCTCCCTATACATTTTAGTGCCACCGGGATGAATCGAGTACATGGTCTTGTGTGCTTCTTCCATCAGAAGATCTCTTATTCCTCCCGTCTTAGGTACCCAAATTCGATCTTGGAATACCTTCAGTCCTCGGTTGTTTGTACCGAACACTAACGTTTTGCCCAAGCATTCTTCCTTTCAGCCATTCTTTTCTAAAGCTTCTTCTTGAGCTTTCCTGAAACTTTCCACAACCGTCGAGACGACTTCAATTCTCAATGCTCTTGGCCTTTTCCTTTCAAGATTGACTTTTCGACTGAGAGCATCAACAACAACATTTGCTTTACCGGGGTGGTAAAGTATCTCACAGTTGTAGTCCTTGAGTAACTCTAGCCAGCGTCATTGCCTCATGTTCAATTCTTTCTGATTAAAGAGATACTGGAGACTCTTATGATCAGTGAACAACTTGCACTTCGTGCCATAGAGGTAATGCCTCCATATTTTTAAGTCAATTACTACCGCTGCCAACTCCAGATCATGAGTGGGGTAGTTCTTTTCATGTTCTTTCAATTGTCGAGATGCGTATGCTATCACCTTTTCTCTTTGGGTCAGAACACAACCCAACCCGACTCCAGATGCGTCACTGTATACCGCGAAGTCTTCAACTCCATCGGGTAGAGAAAGTATCGGTGCTTTGCATAACTTCTTCTTTAGCTTCTCGAACGCCTCTTCGTGTTTCTCACTCCATGTATATGTGGCTCCTTTATGGGTCAAAGCTGTCAATGGAGCAGCTATCGAAGAAAATCCTTGGATAAATCTTCGGTAATATCCGGCTAATCCTAGAAAGCTTCGTATCTCCGTGGGGCTCTTTGGACGTTCCCACTTCGTTACAGCTTCAATTTTTGCTGGGTCAACCATTATTCCTTCTTGGTTAACCACATGAACCAAGAATTGGACTTCTCGGATCCAGAAATCACACTTGGAGAACTTAGCGTAAAGCTTCTCCCTTTTTAACACTTCCAACACTTCCCGTAGATACTTGCCATGCTCCTCCTGGCTTTTTGAGTAGATTAGAATGTCGTCGATGAACACTATCACGGATTTATCAAGGAATGGTTTACAAACCCTGTTCATCAAATCCATGAATGTTGTGGGAGCATTGGTTAGTATGAATGACATAACCAAGAACTCGTAGTGTCCATATCTAGTTCTGAATGTATTCTTCTCAATATCCTGCTCTCTTACCTTCAGCTGATGATATCCTGACCTAAGATCCATCTTTGAGAAGTAGCTCGAACCTTGCAGCTGATCGAATAGCTCATCAATCCTCGGCAATGGATACTTTTTCTTCATTGTTGCCTTATTCAGCTCTCGGTAGTCTATGCACATCCTCATGCTTCCGTCCTTCTTCTTCACGAATAACACCGGAGCTCCCCAGGGTGATGAACTAGGTCGAATGAAGCCGTTGTCCAACAGCTCCTGGAGTTGCGTCATAAGCTCCTTCATCTCCGTCAGTGCTAATCGGTAAGGTGCTTTTGCTATCGGTGTTGTACCTGATAACAAGTCTATCCGAAACTCTACTTTCCTATCATGTGGTAATCCGGGAAGATCTTCGGGAAAGACTTTCGGATAATCACACACAACCGGTATATTCTGCACCTCTTTCTTTTCCTTCTTAGCATCGATTATGAATGCCAAGTATGATGCACATCCTTTGGACAAACATTTTCCGGCTTTCATCTGGGAGACGATTCTAGAATTCACTCTATGTTTGTCCCCGTACACCATAAATGACTCCTTTCTAGGGGGATTAATCCTAACTATCTTCTTTCGGCATAATATCTCGGCATCGTTGGCTCTAAGCCAATCCATACCCAAATGATGTCAAAACCGTTTAACTCTATGGGTAATAGCTCTTCGTGGAATTCGTTTCTGTTTAGGTCAATGACGACGTTCCTAATACGATCACTAACAGGTACGAATTTGCCATTGGCAACTTCTACAATCAGGGCATTATCTAGTTTTTCTACAGGCAATGCTAATTTCCCACCAAATTTATGCGACACAAAGGAGTAGTTGGCTCCCGAATCAAATAGTATATTTGCAGGCAAACCATTTACAAGAAAGGTACCTGAAGCGATGTCTGCTGCCTCCTTTGCAGCCTCGAGCGTCATCTGGAAGGCTCTTGCCTTCGGCTTCGGTGGTATGTTGGGTCTTCCTACCTCCTTCTTCTTCGGGCAATCCTTTGAAATGTTCCCCTCCTCGTTGCACTCATAACATACCTTCTTAGTGAACGTGCATTCGTTGGCGTAATGCCCAGGTTTTCCACATTTGAAACAAGTGACCCCTCCGTCACACTTTCCAGAGTGCTTCTTCTTACACTTGTCACACCACTTCGCTTCTGATCCTCCTCCTTTCGAACCAGATTTCGAGAATTTACTCTTCTTTCCGGACCTTGAGGATCCGTTAAATTTCCGGTTCTCACCAACCTCAACCTTGCTGGCAGCTCTTCCTTTAATCATTTCCTATACAGACTTGGCAGCCCAGATAGCTACCTCCATTTGCGTACTTATCGATTTTTGTCAGCTCATCCGGAATAAGACGTAAGGCAAACTCCGTCTTTTTTGTGAAGTTGTTCATGTATTCATCGATTGACATGCTTCCCTTCTTCAAGGTTAGGAACTGGTTCTCTAACTCGAGCAGGTTTTGAGCTGAGTTGTACTTTCGTTTGAATTGCACCAGAAATTCTGCCCATGTCAGTTGCAGGGGCTCATTGGGGCTCAGAGTCTTCCCCAAGGTATTCCACCAACGTACAGCGCCTCCTCGAAACTGACGCACTGCAAACGTGGTATGTTGTTTTCCTCTGCAACCGCACGTCATAAAAGCTAACTCCATCTCCGAGATCCAATCCATGACCCCGATCGGATCTTCCTTTCTAGTGAAATTCGATGGCTTGCAAGTCATAAAATCCTTGTACTTGCATCCATTCCTCTTGACTTTTTCATCTTGGTTGTTTTGTCGAACTATTGGTGAGTTGACCTGACCAACGGTTCCACTGTAGTTCCCCTCCTTAGTGTGCCCTTCGTTCGACTCGGGCCGTTCGATCTGTATGGTCTCTTCCTCTCGATTTTGTTGGAGCAAATGTCTGGTTTCCTCCATTTGACGATCCAACATCGCCTGGATCATCGCTTGCACTCCGGCCATTATTATTGGCTTAGCAGCGGCTACCACAACCGGTATTTGCTCTATTACTAGGGGTTGGTTTCTGTTCCCATTTGCGTTCACGTTTCAGCTACGGATTCTTGCCATCTTGATCTATACACCGAATAAGGTGAATTTAGATCTGATGTTCAAATCATCCTCATCTCTCCGAAACGTTTATATGCTAGTTCGAATATCGTAGTCGTACGTTTAGAATCCTAAACACATAAGGTTTCTAGATCCGGTCGGCAACAGACCATAGATCCGAACAAATAACAACATATCAGGCACAAAGCATTTAGCACATAAAAGCATTTTAGGCATAGTTCCTAAAATAAGCTAGTGCTCACACCTCACAATCATCGCTTAGCATTCTAAGTATAAGTCTAGAAATCATACAAATTCCTAGTTCGCTTAAACTAATGCTCTGATACCAACTGATACATCCCCATTTTCGCGGCCAGAAAAGACCGATTTTGTTTATGCGTTGTTTGAAAAATCAGAGTAACATTTTAAATAAAAGTGTTGCGGGAATTTGTCCCAAAACAAAATATCATAAAGAGTTATCAAAAGCATTTCCATAGAAATGTATTTCATTAAAAAGACTTGGGATGTCATGTTCGATACAGATCATAAGCATAAACAATACAACATAAGCCTTACTACATTATTTCATATCTACAGGCCTATATCCGTAATCCCTCATCCAAAACATCACATCTATGCTCATGCGCTACTACCTGTAATGCAAGAAACTGAGTGGGTCAGGCTTGGGAGCCTGGTGAGCAAATTGGGTTTTCAACCCACAATAAATAAGTTTATTAATTTCATCAACCAACAATAACCCGATTACCCATTCCCGTTATCCTCACATTACCTCCCTAAACACCTATCATAAGGAACCTAGCCTAAGGATCACCATCGGGATGGACACCACTGCTAAGGGGATTCCTCAGCAATAAATGTCCTAAAGGCAACCATGTGGGGGATGGAGTACACCGGTGAGCACATCGTTCACAAACACCTACAGGTTGCGAGCCTGCTAGTGTTCCACTGGACTGTCTAGAAGTGTCTTTGGTCGTCATCCATACTCCGCTAGATGACAGAATCAACAACATCAATATCGAGGCCTCTCATCATTTTATCACACATCACCTATTACATCTACCCATGTTTTACTACAACATTTTTTTGTAGATATAAAATACATATACAGTTCAAATCATTGAAAACATGTATAACAATGTTCATACAGCATAGATAGCAAGTATTCAGATGATATGCACACATAGCACGTAGTTTATATAAAATACTTCATATCTATGTGTAAGCTGAAATTAACTATGCAATCACCTGAGTAGGTGGTGACTCGGCGCTTGGACAGCACTTCGTTACCCTTAACACACTTTTCCTTCGGCAAAACCTAGTATCATTGTGACTAGGGTTTAGTCTAATAATCACCGCGACTAATTAATAGTCTAGCTATTATTACTATTATATAAGTGTTAAACGATAATTATATAACCTATAATAATATCCCAAGTACTTATTATAAGGTCCTAATAACATTACTATATTAAAACATAACCTAAACTAAAGATAGGTTAGGCATAGCTCACTTACAACGGGTGCTTTTCTCGGGACTCCGGGAGCCTTGGGGCTTCCTTCGGGTGCTAGGGGGTTTACCTAGGCTTTTAGGGGGGGTTAGGGAGGCTAGAGAGAGAAACTAGAGAGAGAAAGTGAGTTTGGGAGGTGTGAAGAGAATTGAATGCCCGACACCTCTATTTATAGGGTTGCTGACTGATGGAATCGCCGAGTAGGAGGACCTACTCGCTGAGTTGGTGCATGTGGCAACCTTCTGGTGGTGCCACGTGTCCAATTCTGGTGGTGCCACGTCACCCCCTATGGTGTATCAGCCTTTAAACTTAGAAAAATCATAACTCTCGCATACGAGCTCCATTTTCGATGTTCTTTATATCCACGTGTAGGTAAAATCAAGATCTACAACTTTCGTTTAGACCCCGTCAGCTAATTCTCGACCGATCTCAAATTTAATAGTAGGAGGCGTTTAGACTGTTAAATGACCGCGAAGAATTCGTAACTCCTTCATACGAACTCCGTTTTCGTCCATCTTTTTACCGTTGAGTTCCTATTAATGAGATCTTCAACTCTCATTTAGGTCGCATAAGCCAAAAACCGCTCGAACTAAAATTCGAGTTTCGGGTCGTGCATTGGTAAGCCGAATCTTACAAAAATCATAACTTCTTCATACGAAGTCAGATTTGGGCATTCTTTTTATGGATTTTATCGATTTAACATATTCTACAACTTTTGTTTAGACCACTAAGGCTAAAAAGTCCTCCATCATAAATTCACTATTTACGTCTCCCGGTGCCGTGCCGGTTTTGCCGTAAAACTTCGGCGAGCCATAACTTCTTCGTTATAACTCGGATTTTGGCGTTCTTTATATCCCCGGAATTCTTGTTTCTACCACTACAACTTTATGTTAAGATATCGGAGTTATCTCACACTTTAATTTTGATGCTTATTTTTATTCTTTATTAAATATATATTTATAATAAAGTAATAAGCACACAAATACACATAATTCACATAGAATTAAAATATTTCATCTCTATGATATCGAAAAGAGTTACAATAGTTGACCTAGACTATTACAACGTCTAAAAATGCTTAGCCCCGAAACCCGGGTGTTACACAAACCGAGAAGTTTGATAAAAGAATTCCAAAATCTGACTTCGTATGAGGAAGTTATGATTTTTCGAAGTTTCAGCTTAGCAGTAGACAGCTAAAAACTCGAATTTTAGATCGAGTGATTTTTAGCCAACACAACCTAAACGAGAATTGAAGGTTTCGTCATTAGTAGCACAACGGTAAAAATTATGACGAAAACGGACGTCGGATGAAGAAGTTATGAATTTTTAACGAATTTCCTGTCTCAGTCTGTTAAAAATAATAATAATAAAATTAAAATAAAAATTAGCCGACGAAGTCTAAAAGGAAGTTGTAGAGCGTAATTTTAGCTACACGTGCATATAAAGAACGTCAAAAACGGAGCTCGTATGCGAACGTTATGGATTTTAGAAGTTTTGGCGTGAAAATCGAGAAAATTCGCATACTCACGTTTTGCCACGTCACCATCGCTGAAAGTGTGTCACGTGTCCGAAATTTGGTGAGTCATGCGAATCCACGCGTCGGATCCTGATTTGATCGAGGAGGAGGCCCAATCTGAAGCAGGCATCTGTCCGAACCGAGGCTACTGACCAATTCGAGCCTCGCACCGCCTAGCCTCCGAGCCTCGCACATGGTCACGAGTCCGCGGTCTAATCACAAGCTGCCACCGAGGCCTTCGCACGTGCAGCCACCTGCGGACCCTCGCCTGCGGACCCCACAACCAAGCCGACTTTGGACCCTATAAATAGAAGGGGACATGCGAGCCTTCTCGGGTAGATTTGGATTTTTGCCATTTTTCACCCCTTTCTTCATCTTTTCTTCATCTTAACATCTCCCAAAGCCCCGATATCAATTGTAAACCCCGGAATACTCCATGAAGTGCCCGAGAAGCCCGGAAAATTTATCTTTTCGGTTTCGAAGCCCGACTTTTTGTAGAGCCCGGTTTCTCAATAAAAATCCCGGTTTTATTAGAAACGATCGTTTTAGGAAACGAATTGTTGCCCGATTATCATCAAATCAAGTGAGTGTATAGTCGCTTTCACCTTACACATAAATATGAAGTATTTACCTTAAAATACGTGCTATGTGTAAATATATTAATTGTTTATTTGAAGTGACCATTGAATTGATATTTTATACAACTTTTAAAGTGTATATATATTTTTATCTACAAATATGTTGGGTAAAACATGGGTAGATGAATTAGATGACGTGTGATGAAATAAAAGTGATGAGAGGTATCGATGTTTAAGATGATCTAGTCATCTAGCAGAGTATAGACAACAGCCACAGACTATTTTAGATAGCCCAGTGGAACGTTAGTAGACTAGCAATCGGTACGTATGTTTGAACTATATGTTCATTAGGTATTTTTGAACTATGTGTTCATCAATTAGTTCTTCCTTTTGACACTATTACGTGTCAGGGTACGGGAGCGTACGGGAGTACTTTATCAGTATTTTCCCTATACTTTTATTTGGAAGAAGTTTAGAGTCGTTGTTCTTTTATGAAGTGATTGGACAAGCTTCATGAGTTAGTGATATAGATCATGAGTTAAATAGTGGGTGTGTGATGAAAAGTGAGCTGGATAGATGAGATGATCAGTGATATAGATCATGAGTTGAAAGTGAGTGGTGAAATATAGGAAAAGCTTTTACCCAGATGTTGGCATGAGTGGTGCGATATGAGAAAAACCCTTACCCAACGTTGACCCCCGTCATTCAGCAGAGTAGGGATAACAACCACGGACTGTTTTGATGGTCTGTGGAACACTAGCAGGCTCGTAACCTGTAGGTGTTAATGGACTTAAGTTTTCATTCGTTGTACTCTAAAACCCCCGTCATTCAGCAGAGTATGGATGACAACCATGAACTGTTTTGATGGTCTGTGGAACACTAGCAGGCTCGTAACGTGTAGGTGTTAATGGACTTAAGTGTTCATTCGTTGTACTCTATTCCCCTCATGAGTGCCTTTAGGGCAAGTAAGGCTGGGGAAAAACCCCTTAGTATGCTCATTAGCTGTATGGAAAACCCATTAACATGTATTGCGGGGAAACCTCATGTGAAATACCATCAAGGAATAAGAGCTATGGACTTAGTATATGGAAAACCCATTGAGATGTATTGCGGGGAAAACACCTGTGGGAAATACCGTCAATGAATAAGAGCTATGGACTAGCACATAGCGACGATGTTGCTTCGTGCCTATTTGACATAAATTGCTGAAGGAAAGCAATGTTGTCACCTTGTTGGTTGTTTTATGTTAGGATGTCTTGTTTGACATAACTTGCTGAGGGAAAGCAATGCTGTCACTCCGATGTTTGTTTTATTTGACATAACTTGCTAAGGAATCCCCAAAGCAATGTTGTCACTCCTAGTGATAATCCTTAGGCTAGGTCCCTTATGATAGTTGTTTTAGGGACGTAAAGTGAGGATAATGGGAATAGGCAGTTAGGGTTATTTTGGTTGATGAAATTAATAAATTTATTGTTGATTGAGAACTTAATAAGTTTATTATTTATTGTGGGTTGAAAACCCTATATGCTCACCAGGCTCCTAAGCCTGACCCATTCAGTTTATTTGTATCACAGGTATCGATACGAAGTTGCTTTACACTGAGAGATTAAAAGAGAAGTAGATCACTGGTGTAAATGAATGTAAGTTTTGTTTATTCTTATGTTTTTTTATTGACAATGACATCTCAATGGTTTAAGTGAATAAAATACATTTCTTCAGAAATGATTTGATAACATAGTTATCATGTTTATCTGGGAACAAATTCCGCAACACTTTTAATCAAATGATTACTCTGAAATTATTTTGAAAGCATAAATTAAATCGGTCTTTTCTAGTCGTGAAATTGGGGATGTCACAGAGATCCAATCCATAATTTCCATAGGCTTCGGGCTCCCTGAGAGACTTGGTGGTCTTGCGCTTAATAAATTCTTGTACATTCGCCCATCCTTGTCATTTCTCCTCTCCGGGCCATCCCTTCGTTCACCTTGAGTCCCTACTTGACTCACTTGGCAGCTGTAGTTCCCTTCCTCAGATTGCTCAGGAATTGGCTCGGTCGGCTCCGCGTGTACGGTAGGTTCGTCTCTATTTTCGTGGAATATCTGTCTCATTTCTTCCCTTTGTTCAGCTAGCATAGCCCAAATCATGGCTTGAACTCCAGCCATGGTGATTAGCTCGGGTACATCTTCTACTACGACATGTATTTGCTGAAGCACCGGGGGTTGATTCCTATTCTCATTTACATTCACGTTTCTGCTACAGGTCCTTGCCATCTTGATCTATACACCGAATAAGGTGAATCTAGATCTTTATTTGGGATTGACATTTAAATCATCCTTATCACTCCGAAATGTTTACATTCTAGTTCTAATATCGTAGTCGTACGTTTAGAATCCTAAGCACATAAGGTTTCCAGATCCGGTCGGCAACAGACTATAGATCCGAATAAATAACAACATATAAGCCATAAAGCATTAAGCACATAAAATCATTTTAGGCATAATTCCTAAAATAAGCTAGTGCTCACACCTCACAATCATCGCTTAGCATTCTAAGTTTAAGTCTAGAAATAAATCTATATTCCTAGTTCGCTTAAACTAATGCTCTGATACCAACTGTGACATCCCCATTTTCACGGCCACAAAAGACCGATTTTGTTTATGCTTTGTAAAAATCAGAGTACCTCTTTTCATAAAAATGTTGTGGAATTTGTTCCCAGAAAAACATGTTAAATAAGTTATCAAAACATTTTCGAAGAAACGTATTTTATTCATTTTAAAACATTTGGGATGTCATCGTCAATACAAAAACATAAGCATAAACACAACTTACATGTATTTACACTAGTGATCTACATCTCTTTAATCTCTCAGTGTAATGTGACTTCATAACAGCGCTGTGATATAAATAAACTGAGTGGGTCAGGTTGGGAAACCTAGTGAGTACATAGGGTTTTCAACCCACAATAATATAATTATTATGTTCAATCATCAAACAATTAACCCAATTACCCATCCCCATTATCTTCTTTATTCCTAAGTACCCTCCCTAAGGATTTATCCTAAGGGTCGTCTCCAACATCATATTTTACCTCTCATCTCCTTACATCGCATCTCCTTTTATGTTTGTTCCTAAGGACTTTCCCTAAGGATCATTGCCTACATTGTCTAGGCAGTATTGATTCATGGATTACTCCCTCGATACGTGCCCACCAAGGGTTAGGGTACCATCGCATGAATACGTAGTTACAGCATCGCCTGAACTCGTAATTCATAGTAAGGGGGTTAGAGTATCATCGAATGAATACATAGTTACAACATCGCCTGAACTCGTATATCATCACCTACAGGATATGAGCCTGCTGGTGTTTCCACGAGGTTGTCTATAATAGTCCATGGTCGTCATCTATACTCTGGTAGATGACTACATCTCCAAATTATCGGACAAGGTTGTAGTATCCTACATCACTGATTCATCATCACCTATCTATCCTCACCTAATTATCATCACCTTCCTATCATCACCTATCTCTCATTATTTTATTTCATCACACACCAACTATTTCATCTACCCATGTTTCATCCCAACATATTTGTAGATATAAAATAAATATACAGTTTAAATCATTTAAAACATGTATAAAATTATTCATCCAACATAGACAACAAGTATTCAGATAATATTCACACATAGCACGTAATTTATGTAAAATACTTCATATCTATGTGTAAGATGAAAGTAACTATGCACTCACCTGAGTAGGTGGTGACTCGGTTCTCGGACAGTACTTCGTAACTCTTAAAATAATTTTCCTCGACAAAACCTAGTATCAATACCACTAGGGTTTAGTCTAACGTTAACCGCTACTAATTAATGGTCTAGCTATTATTATTATTATATAAGCGTTAAACAACACTATATAACTCATAATAATAGCCCAAATAATTATTTTTAGGTCCTAATAATGTTAATATAATTAATTAGAATCTATATTAAAAATAGCGTAGGCGTAGCTCACTTACAGTGGGTTTTTTTCGCAAAACCGGGCTTTGCTAGAGCAGCGTTCCCGAGCCAAAAGGCTCTTTTCTCGGAACTCCGGGAGCCTCGAGGCTTCCTTTGGGTGATAGGGGTTTACCTAGGCTTTAGGGGGCTTAAGAGGGGCTAGAGAGAGAGAGAGTTTAGAGAGAGAAAGTGGAAGAGGAAATGTGTGAGAATGAATGGAACCCGACACATCTATTTATAGTGAGAAATCCTAATGGACTCGCTGAGTAGGAGGACCTACTCGCCGAGTTGGTGCCATGTGTCATCATCTAATGGCTTTCCTTGGAGAGAAAGCAATGGCTGTGATCGCGCCACGTCACCCAATATCGCGTATCAGCCTCCTGACTTAGAAAAATCATAACTCTCGCATACGAGCTCCGTTTTCGACGTTCTTTATATCCACGCATAGGTAAATCAAGATCTACAACTTTCATTTAGACTCCGTTGGCTAATTCTTGACCGATCTTAAATTTAACAGTACGAGGAGATTAGACTGCTAAATGACCGCGAAGCATTCGTAACTCCTTCATACGGACTCCGTTTTCGTCTATCTTTTTACCGTTGAGTTCCTATTAATGAGATCTTCAACTCTCATTTAGGTCGCGTAAACCAAAAACCGCTCGAACTAAAATTCGACTTTCGGGTCGTGCACTGCTAAGCCGAATCTTAGAAAAATCATAACTTCTTCATACGAAGTCAGATTTGGGCGTTCTTTTTATGGATTTTCTCGATTTAACATATTCTACGACTTTCTTTTAGGTCGCTAAGGCTAAATCTCGCTCTATCATAAACTCACTATTTACGCTTCCCGGTGTCGTGCTGGTTTCGTCTCGAAACTTCGACGAGTCATAACTTCTTCGTTTTAACTCAGATTTTGGAGTTCTTTATATGTACGGAAACCTTGTGATATATTCTACAACTTGGTTAGGATTATTTATTCTAAATACTATTTTGTCGAAAAGTCGTTTTCGACCCTTATTGCCTCTAAATAGACTAGCCCGGATCTGCAGGTGTTACAATAAGTATAACTATGCTCCATGTGATTGTCTGCATGATATCTTGAGAATGGAGGACTATACGATCCCTTATCTAAAGGACAAAGAACTGCTAAGATCAGAGATGACAAAGGCTTTTGAGAGCTACGATTGCTGATCGGATCCTGAAGTCATATTTGCAAATATATTTATTAGACTTATCCAAGTAGGTGACTGTTGGATTAGGTGTCTAAGCACATAACTATATTTGGTATGTACTTGACCCAATAGTAGCTTGGTCCTTTGGGTTTCCTTCACAAAAGCAACTTGACTGGATGATTAGTGGAGAGAGAGGATAATATGATTTATTAATATGTTATTAGAATAATATATTAAAGGATAAAATCATATTAGTTAATTAGTATGTTGGTCTAGAATTAATTTGGAATTAGTTTGGTGATCAAATGATATTAATTAAACTCTGGGGACTAGACTGTAATTATTGGATAATTGAGTAATGGGCTGTGAATCCTCTTGGACTTAAGGGTGGACAAAAATTAGAGTGGAAACCCATCTAATTTCGTCCAAGGCCTTTATTTTGGAAGGTTCTTTGGACTGCTTAAGGCCTAAGCTATCCAATTAGGGTTTTGACTAAAACCCTAGCAGCACAAGTATATATAGACCCATAGGGCTTCAGAAATCGGCTACCCTTGCCTCTAAGAGTTCTAGAGCTGATTTCAAGATCCTCCATTCCTTTCTTCAAGATCATTCAATTGCTTGTGGTGTTTCTAAGCCATTAAAGGTGTGATAATAGCGACACTAAGCTCCAAGGGTTGAAGATTCTATCCATTCAAGAAAGGTAATCATCTAGATTTGATTTATTAGTCAATTTCGAAATATATATACTAGATCTAGGGCTTTCAAGTCATGGATAAATTGCAAGTACAATACAGAAACCTAGATAAAAGCTTCAGGGTTTTGCATGCGCACTTAGGATTGTTTCTTTTTGTAAAACCCATCATGATCGAGGTTGTAGCTAGCAACCGCAGGTGGGGATGTCGACCCCGTAAAGATCTATACGTATTTATCTCGCTCCGAAGATAAACGGTTAGAGTAGTGTGGGTATCCTAAGTGTTTAGACTTAGCTAATGAATATAGTCTCACTAAAACTCCCTTAACTAAGGTAGTTGAAAAAGCTCTCGGTCTAACTTACATGTGGATAAGTTATCAGGCATAATGAATTTGTATAGAGCTTATAAAAGCATAAAAGCATAATTGATATACATTTAAGTATGCTTCGTTGTATAAACTATGTAGTAGCAAGGCATAAGTTATTTAAATATTTTCAATATCCTAACGACATACCATATGATTATATGGATATTGGAAATTAGTATAATGTCAAGAGATAATTTCATAACTTGCATAGTATTTGCATAAAATAATAGTATCTTATGTGGGTTATGTATGAATTTATACTATATTGCACATGTATTCTCCCCCCAAAACACGTACAAATATAAAAGAGGGGTCGTTAGACTCACCTTAACATACGGTTATCGGGTTGTTTCGAGTATTAGATGCGAGAACCGGGACATGCTGTTGTGAATTCGAATTTCTGGGATTAATTTAATTTCTTAGAAAATTTCAATATAAATTTCTATTTAGATAGATGTTTAGTATTTTAACTAAAGTACGGGGCTTATTTATAAATTTATGTAAACCAAAATTTATTTAATAATTTCTAAAATTTATTTAATCCAACATTTATTTAGTAATTTCCAAAATATATTTAATCCAACATTTATTTAATAATTTCAGAAATGAATCATTTTTTTTTGTTATAATTTTGGATTCATGTGGAAAAGGTTTTCGATATCGGGGTAGGTTTTGAACAATTTTATTGTAGTTCGAAGGTTTTGGACTTAATTTGTAAAGAAAATCCTAGAGAGGGTGTAATCTAATTAAATGAAATGGAAGTTTACTTACTTGTGACTTATTTTGAAATTTTTTTTTTGGAATAAGGGGCCTTAGAATTAATTTGGAATCTATGTTTACACAATGAAGTTAAATTATTATTCGCCAAAACCTCATCATTAACCGCAAATACGGTTAATTCATTTTCAAAACCGCTTGGTGCGGTTATTTTTGCGGTGCTGTTTTCGTTTTTTTTTTTTGTGTTTCGGTTATTAACCACATGGATTTGGTGTGGTTATTTTGTGTGGTTTTTAACCGCAGTTTAGAGTTCAAACAATTTTAGGAGTTCAAACATATTACTTGTAATTATAAAAAACATAAGGTATAAGACAATTAATTTATATTACAAACAACTAATATCTTAAAGACATCAAATCACTATTAATTAACAATAAACATCTTAAAATTGTCAAATTTCACCATTTTCCAAAGTTAAACATAACAAAAAATCAACACTTTAGTCTCCTAGAGTTTTATCGTTTTTTCATCCATGAAACTTGTCTTATTTTTATTATTTAATATATTAATAATTAATAAAAAAAAACTTTTATATAATATGTGTGGTGTGGTGTGGTTTTTTTTATGATTTTTAAAAACTAATAATTGCACCGCACCGCAAATTTGCGGTTTTTGAAAAACAGAAAACCTCACGATCGGTTTTTATTGCGGTTGTGGTTTATCGGTTATGGTTTATGCGGTTTTTACGGTTAATTTTAGTTACGGTGCGGCTTTTGCTCACCCCTACCTCCTGTGTCCGTCATCTCCATGCATGAAAGAAAAAAAATTAAATGATCGGTTTATTTCAACGATTGCAATCGACTTCAACACATGATAAAACAAAAATGGCGGTGGTGGTATGACTTACGACGAGAGAAGCAACAACACAGGGGTGGTCGATGGGTGGCAGTCGTTGATCTTCCAAGGTAGCAATGGGGACTTCGGTGGTTGCTATCGTCGGTTTCTTCTTGTATTTTGGGTAGAAGTTGATGAAAGGAAGGGCTAGGATGGAGCTAGTTGATTAAGAGAGGGATTATAAGGGTGGTGGGATGGTGGTTAGTGGCTGGAGTAAGGTGGTGAGGATGGTGATCCTTGATGGCAGCGATAGGGGGTGGCTATGGGCAGCAAGAGGCTGCTTCGGTTACCTCATGCTGCTTCTTTCTTACTTACTTTTGACAGGGAATACGAAGGGGAGGAAGGAGGAGGCTTTGGTGATTGAAAACGGTAGCAAAAATGGATTAGGGTGGTGGTTTTATGGGGGATAAATGGTGATGTATGGTAGTTTCTTGGTGGTGATATAACTAGGGGTGTGCGGGGTGCGGTTTAGAGTCAAAACCACAAACTGCACCACATGTGCGTTCTGAGAATTTTAGAAACCGAAAACCACACCATAAAAGTTCTAAACCGCGTTTTGCGGTTTGGTGTGGTACATACGGTTTTGATACGGCTTAACAAATAAGTTTTTAACATTACATAATTTTAACGTTATATGCATTTGACTAAATCTAACTAATTATATTAATGATTTTATGTATAAACTTTTACTAATAGTATATATATAATAATATAAATGTGTTATGTCAATCGTACGTATAAATTCATATAATATATATAGCCATTCAAATCATCACAAAAATGTTATTGAATGTACCAATTTACTGTCACCAATAATAAAATATAGCATTGAACTAGTGATTTCCATATAAACACTATCATAATAGCAATTTAAAAGATGAGATTTGAGTTTACTTTTTCAATCAAGAGCATGTTATGAAAATGATGCGCTGAAGACTTAATATACGAAGAGTTATTTTAATGATAATCATGTGTTTATATATATATATATATATATATATATATATATATATATATATATATATATATATATATATATATATATATATATATATATATATATATATAGGGTGTGGTTCAATAGAGAACCATAATTAACCAAGGAACCAATCGTGAGCATCGGAAATCATAACGATCAACGGCCAAGGAAATAGATGTACATTTTTACATTGGACGCACACACCAGATTATACCAAAAAATCCACCCTTTACAAAAAAAAAAAACACCACTTTTTTTCGTTTAAATTTTTTTAGGCCATGTTTTTTATAAAAAAAAAAACCGAATATACCGTTGTTCACGATTTTTCGTCCTCTTTCCATAGAGATCCATGATGATATATAAAAAAAGAACTTTTTTTTTCGAAAAAAACTCACCTCATTTTCTTTAATAAAAAAAGTTAAAGTCTATTTTTTATAGAAAAAAATTAATAAATATATCAAAATTCATATTTTTTGTACTTTTTAAACATAGATTCATATTCATGTTAAAAAAACGATATTTCAGTTCAAATTCACATTGTGAACTTGTTCAGATTCATATTCTAAACTTGTTCAGATTCACATTGTGTACCTCCTCAGATTCATAATGTGTATAATAATAAATCAGATTCACAATGTGAATCTGAATTGATCGGAGCTTTTTCACATTGTGAATGTTAAAATTTGAGATATTTACAGTTTAGATTCACAATGTGAATCTACACTGATCGAGGTTTTTTGTTTTTTGTTTTTTGTTTTTTTTTTTGTGAACCTTCTCAGATTCACAGTGTGCATAATAGTAATTCAGATTCACAATGTGAATCTGAACTGTTCGAGGTTTTTCATATTCTGAATGTTAAAATTTGAAATATTTACAGTTTAGATTCACAGTGTGAATCTACACTGTTCGAGGTTTTTTTTAAATCGGTGTTGATGTTTATTAATAGAGTACAAAAAATTAATATTTTTGGTATAATTAGTTTTTTTTATAAAAAAAAAAACTTAAATATTGAAAAAAAATAAGAAAACTAAGTGAGTTTTTTTCGAAAAAAAAATCGTTTTTTATATATCATCATTGATCTCTATGGAAAGGATGACAAATCGTGAACAACGGTATATTCGAAATTTTTTTTTCGATAAAAAACTTGGTCTAAAAAAAATTTTAAATGAAAAAAAGGAAGTAAGTTTTGTTATAATCCGGTACATATGCGTCCATTATAAAAATTTACAACCCTTCCTTTTGCCGTTGATCGCTTTAAATTCCGACGCTTTGGATTGGTTCGTTGGTTCGTTGAATAATAATGGTTCTCTATTAAACTTTTCCATATATATATATATATATATATATATATATATATATATATATATATATATATATATATATATATATATATATATATATATATATATATATATATATATATATATCATTGACATGCGGTGCGGTTTAAACTGAACTTTGATAATTTAAAACCGCAAACTGCATCGCATAATGCGGTTTAACAGAATTACAAACCGCAAACCGCAGCACATAACTTCTAAACCGTGTTATGTGGTGTGGTGGGGGTGGTTTGTGCAGTTTGAGCGGTTTGATGCAAACCCCTAGATATATTGAGAGAGAGAGAAACAGAGAGAGAGAGAGACAGAGAGAGAGAGAGAGAGAGAGTTAAGAGGTCCCCAAGGCTTCTTATTTATACCAAAGAAACACACACATATACTTACAATAGCCATACTTAACTACCATGCTTTATACTCTCTTGTGGAAGAGTTTAACCAACATGTAGCGGCGGGGGGGAGCATACGTGGAGAAGTTCATATAATGGTAAGAAATCTGATTTTAAGCTTACAATCCCATGTGGTCCCCACATTAGGGTCACATTCTCATTAAATGCCCAAAAACCGTTTCATTTTGGTGTATCGAGATCTTGATGTCGCAACATTTTCCAAAAGTTCCATTTAGTGGACTTTAATCCAAGGATTCCGAAAACCTGAACGGATTAAATTTTGGAGTTACGGAACTTCGTGAAATCGCGTTTAAAGTTTCGCGTCTAAATAACCCGTAACACTCGATTTTTTGACTTTTGAAAATATTTTGCTAAAAATATTTTGAGTATGAAATTAAATATTAGGCAATAGCCTGAGTCCAAAAATGTTCTCGTAGTTTCCATCGGTGGTGTGCAAGCGCCTTAACAGATCGATTCGATTTTATGCTAATAAAGAAAACTAGTGTTTTACTGTCTGTTTTCTTAGAACTGTCGTATCTTTTTCTCTTATTTTCTTATCACGTTATGACCACCCTATGGTTACGCCGTGACACCCGGTTTTTTTCCCCAAAAACCATGATTTTGACTCCTTAAATCCCTAAATCGAACCATTCTAGAATACAAGTGTTACAACTCTCACCCACTTAAATTAGTTTTCATCATCGACATCATTCCATACTACTTCCTATGTCACTCCAGTCGACCCTGTCCAAACTTCCTCAATTCAAATTAAGACAGATAAGTCATCCCATACAAAAGACCGCCTTCCAACACTACTATCAATGCCCAATCTTAAGAGAAATAACTTAACCTAAAGAAGAAATTAACATTAACACCTTTTCCTCAACCAAAAAAAAAAAAGATCCAATCACTCTGCCCAAAAACTAAAAACGCTAAACCATGTCTGACTTCCAGCCAGACAAAACCTTTCCAGTCCATATCCTTAATGACCCCATTCCGCAACCTGAACCGAACAAACTCCTCCAACCTTGAATTATCTCGTTGGCAAATAGAAAACAGATACCCTAATCATTCACCAATGCCAATAACCTTGAACTTTAAGGCAAATATGACTTACACCACAAGTCTCAACCATTGGTGCCAAACTAATTCATACCTCACATCCTGTTAACCGACATTTTCATTTTCGATCTAACCAAGATCTCCTGATTCCATGCTAACCTTCTAGTACTCTACAATGATAAATATTTAACCGATTGCTAAGACTAACAACCTTGCACACTGTCGCACAACGAGACCCTACCTAATAGTCCACTTATAGAGGTTACCCTAGCCTATCTGCCACATGAGTCAAACCAGTTGATCACTAATCTTCCCTACTCCACACTTGTCCTAATGCCCTAATTATGCCAGTTACTATCGGGTCCCACCCTCATGAGTCATACACTTGCTGATTCACGATATACCATGACACCATCTAATCCGCTAGAACACTTCAGATTGCAGATCATATGAATCTCGCCATCATTTCATCACTGGTCTGGAGGATTACAACCAACACCACATACCCTAAACATATCTTCGAATGTATGACTTGTCCAATCACCTAAGATAACCTAACCAAATGGGCCTCGCCCATGGGTCTCATCCAAACTATCATGGTCAAATGGGCCTCACGCACGGGTCTCTCCTAATTAAGATCTGTACAAGCCTAAAATAATGGGACTCATGCACTAGTATCTCCCAATCAAGATCTATACAAGCCTAAAACACTGTCAATCGAATAACCCTCGTTGCCAACAAGGATAGACCGACCAACAGTAACGGTCCAACTCAGACCATGCGACTGTTGTGGTCTTACCACAGTCTAACCACTACTGTTGTGATGGTCTAACTCATCCTAACGAATGCTACGACTTACAACACTTTCACAGAATATGTGGGCCCATCCCATGGTCTTGCAATCCATCCACAAAACTGAACCAAAATCCACATGATTTGAAACTCATCCCACTAAATCCTAATCAGGTGTTCGGTTCATGCTTCAAATGTAACATCCTAAAAATTTCAGATAAAATTTCAGTTTAAAATTCATTCCAAAAATCCAATAATCATGTCAAAACAACCAAGTATGTATCATAGTGAAATAATATCATAGTACAAAATCCCAAAATCACATAATGCAGAAAAGCTTAGTGAGCTCACACAAAATACCCCCTACCATAAATGCATATTAGTCAAAGCATAATTGGGTCTATTTCACCCCCATTCGGTCTCTTTCAACCGGTACTAGGTATATTTCACCCTTTTCGGTCTCTTTCAACCGGTATTGGGTATATTTCACCCCTTTCTGTCTCTTTCATCCTGTATTCGGTCTATTTCACCCCCTTCGGTCTCTTTCAACCTATATTGGGTCTATTTCACCCTTACAACTAGCATACTATCATATCAATAAGAGTAACAAAAGACAACAAGCATATATAGTCATAACAGGAAATTCTCATGAAGATAAATATCATCCTACAAACATAATCCAGTGCACCGACATCGGTGCCTTCGACCCACGAGTACACTAAGGAGACTAACCTCAGTAAGAAGATAACAAATCACACCTGAACCGTTGAATTGAAAAATCCCCCTCACTAAATGACAAATAATAGAACCCTAACTAGGAATTAGGTCATTGGCCCAAATCGAAAGTCTAAATCCTAAATTCTGACTCCTAAGGTGAAAGGCTGTTTTACCCTTCAATTATTAGGCCAACATATCATGGTCCAAATCCACACTAGCCCCAAATTCCAAAAGGCACTCAAACCTAATATGGGCCCAAATCCAAAAGGCCGAAGGCCTAACATTGGACTAATTCAAAAAAGCTTGCGGCCTAGCAAGGGCCCAAAATCCTAGAGTTTGAGGTGGCATGAAATATAAAATCCCCAAAAACCCCTGGTGAGTACGCTAAGCATACCACCAGTACGCCTGGCATACTCGAGTTCTACTCATGGATCGGGATCCCAGGTCCGTACGCTTAGCGTACGCGTTCGTACGTCCCATTTGACTAAAGTCTCATTTTAAGGTCTTAATTCATTAATACCTAACATCTAACTTCAAATCTAGCTCTCTTGGAACGTCCTAATCCATAAAGTTGGCAACTTTACTCCTTTTCATGTCTTAATGGGACTAAAACCATAGATTTAGCACTCTGCTTTTATTAAATGGTCACTAACTCATGTATGGTTGGTATACAACCATCAAGATGCAAGCTTTATGGATCAAGGACCTTAGAAACATCAAAAGAAACATCTTATAACCTCTGGAGTAGCATTTACTCACAAGAGTTCGTCCGTGGAACCATAATATGCTAAATTCTTTCCCAAATCTAGATCTAGAAATAGGTAGATCAAGGTTTAGACTTTATACCTCCAATGAGCTGGAAAGAGTGAATAATCTTTTAATCTCAAGCTCCCTCTTGTCTAATGTTTCTCTACAAGTCTTCTTCTTCTTTCATATGCACCACACACACCAAAACACACAAAAAATGGTTAACCTATTGAGGAAAATGATTAGGGTTTCAAGGTATTGCTCAAAGAGGCAATGGAGGATGATAAGGTGAGGGTTTGAGGGACTTAATATGTTTAATTAGGGTGTAAACCCTTAGGGTTTGCCCCTAACTAACTTATGCCCCGCGTATGAATGGGTACGCCCAACGTACCAGGGGGATACCCCATCTTAAGCATGCTTCGTAGTATGCCCGACGTACCTTCTGTACGCCCAACGTACTAGGGTCCATAAGTCCAAATAAGAGAAAATAATTAACTAACACTTTTCCTGACATACAAGAAATTACAATGCTCCCCCAATTGAATCAGAGTTTGTCCTTAAAGTCCACCTCTGTAAACATTTATGCGTAAGGTTCTCTCTGTTGGATTAGTGTCTAAGTCCATAACTATTTTGGTATGTACTTGACCCGATGGTGCATGGTCCTTTTGGGTTGCCTTCACCAAAGCAACTTGATAGGATGAATTATTAAGAGAAAGGATTAATTATGATTTATTAATATATTATGAGAATAATATATTAAAGGAGAAATCATATTGTTTAATTAATATTAGTCAAGAATTAATTGATAATTAGTTTTGTGGCTAAAAGAGATTAATTAAACTTAAGGGACTGGAACTGTAATTATAAGATAATTGCAATTGGGTTATGGATTACTTAATAATATATAGGTTAGACGAATTCTATGGGGAAGCCCATTAGAAATCGTCCAAGGGATATGCTAAAGGAATCCATGGGCTGCTTAGGGCTTAAGCAGTCAGATTAGGGTTTCCTAGTTGAAAACCCTAATAGCCTACATGTATATATAGTACCCTTATGCCCCAAAAACGTGGTGAAGAGTTCCTCTAGGGTTTCTGGACGTTTTGGGCAGCCTCCACTCTCCTTATTCTTCATTCTCTTGCTCTTGGTGTTTGTGAACCATTAGAGGAGTGACAATTGTTACTCTAAGCTTTCTAAAGTCATTATAAGGAGGAATTGAGATTGTTATTGCTACATAACAATCAAAGGTAATTCTATAAACCCTAATTTCAGTTTATAATATGTTAGATCTAAGATTGTAAGTCTTAGACACATTGCATGTACAAAAGAGAAACCTAGATCCAAGCATTAGGGTTTGCATGAGCACATAGGATGTTCTTATGGCCAAGACCCATCAGTGGTATCAGAGCCTTGATTGATTTCTGTTGTATGCGATGCTATGTTGAATTATTAACTGAAAATCAAATTCTGACCTTCTGTTCGAACTGACTCGGCGAGTCAGTCCTACTCAACGAGTTCCAATGTGTGACTCGGCGAGTCAGAGCATCAGACAGAGGGAATTTCGGATTGTGTTGTTGTTTTGCTTAAGGATAATTACCATATTCGTTTTAAACATATAAAATATGATTTTTATTGTTTCTAAAAGATTATCCTTGCCAAAACAGAAGATAATTACCAATTGATTAGATAATAACTTCCTTATAGGATTAAAGATTGATTATTTGTATTAATTGGGTAACTTATCTTGAAAGAAATTGAAATTAGGTCAAATATAGATAATGACAAAATTAATTGTTTAATTTGTATTATTTGTTATTTGATCCTTGTGTTGTGAAAAGTTTCATTTGTGCCCATGTGAGTTTTATGGTTTAAATTTGAACTTAAAGGTTTTGTTTTGAAATTTAAATAGTTAAAACCCTAATGTTTTGAAATGTTTCAAAACTTACCCTCAAGTTTTGGAATTTAAAAGTTGATTAAAACTTTAATTTAAAAATGTTAAATTCTGAAACCCTAGTATTGTTTTGAAAAGTTCAAATCACACCCTTATGGTTTTATTAATTAATTAAAGTGTATAATTAAAGGAGGTTTAATAAATTTATGAAGTTTTGGCTCACAATTTAATTAAATTAAAAGTATAATTGTTAAATTTGACAACCTAGTATTTTAAAAGTGTAAAATACACCCTATACTATATATAACATTAAAAATCTAACATTATATATATGTATGAGTAAAAGTCAGTCTTACCGTTAGTAGGCCTCATTCACGAAGCTGGTCTATAAGGGGTCTTTAAGGAAATTGCCTATAAAATGGTGATTGAATGGGTATCCACTCTTACTTACCGCACTCTTGACTAATGGAGGGTCGTTAGCCGAACGGGTAGGATAGGACAGAAACCTTCCATTATAAGTGTAATGAAGTACAAAAGTAACTAAATGTTTTACAAATTCCCAATCTTAGTTACTTTAGACAAAAGTGAATTGATGCAATTCCATGAAATTACACTTTGTACCCTTGCGAAGACGTTAGTGGAGCGTGTGTGGTTAACCGACACACTAAATGGTTCTAAGCAAAGGTAGCAAAGGGTGACTCAATGTTTGTCATAGTTCGGTGGAGCGTGTGTGATTAACCGGCACATCGAATAGGTGACTGTAACATGTGGGGGCACCATGTAAGTTTGCATGGTTATTCACACCCGCTTTGTAATCCTCGATATCCCAGTCACAAACTAGAGGGGCATATCGAGATTTAAACATGCCATTGAAAAGTTCAATGAATCTCAAAGGATCTAGGAGTTTTCAAAGCATTTAAAACTTAATATGTTTTTCGTTTTTCATGGTGGAAAATTAGTGAATCATCATTCACTTACCTTCAAATTTTCTGCAATTTGGGTTACGACATCCCTCTCTCAAAGTTGTGGAATATTGTGTTGGGTCCTAGCCTTAGTATCTCATTTGGGTGATTTATTAAGGACTCAATCAATCGACAAACTTGAATTTGTTTTCTCCCGTTTTGTAGATGTCAAAGTATGACAACTATGGTATTCCCAAATCCCGTGGAACAAGCTTTTCACATGAAGATGATATTCCACGATTCGATCAAGGAACAAGAGATCATGCTTCACTTCCTCCACCTCCTCCAATTATTCTCCCTAACCCATAAGTTCGAAGGCTTGAAAAGTTCAAGCTCACTCAAGCCTTTTTGGCAAGTAAACATGAGGAAGGAAAGTCGGTGTGTGCACACATCCTAGAGATGAAGTCACACATTGATAGGTTAAGAATGTTGGGATCTGTTGTCTGTGAGGAGCTGGCTGTTGACTGGGTTCTTCAGTAGCTTCCTAACTCATATAGTGAGTTCGTAAGAGAGTACTATATGACAAACCACGACGTGACCCTTATAGATCTCACCTACATGCTTATTGTTGCTGAATCAGCAATGATTTGGCACACTGGAAAAGCAAAGTTGATTGGCGAATCTGCCTTCCAGACTTCTATGGATATAGGCGATGGAAACAAAAGGCATGCCATAATCGAAACGTTTAATCATAAGAGAAAGGCAAAGTCTGAAGTAGTTCCATGTGCTATTCCAAAAGAGTCAATTTGCTTTTATTGCCAAGAGAAGGGGCATTGGAAACGAAGCTGCCCTATTTACCTAAGAGATCTAAGAGATGGGAGAGTCAAAACGTATGGCTCCGCTTTAGGTAAAATCCATTAACTAACTCTTTTAAGTTCCTATTCTAGATCCTTAATACATGATGTGATAAGATTACAATTGATGTTTTGTAGGATCAAAGAAAAAGAGAGGATGCTTAAGGGAAGAAGTGAGCGGAATCTAATCGTGAAGAAATGGATTTCGATCGCATTGCTTGAAGATTGGATTCTTGAGCTGCTACTTAGAGTTAGAAATGATTGCTAAGAAATATGTATTAACATAGTTTTTCGATGAGTTGCATTGTAAGGACAAATTTTTCCGCAATAAAATATTTTTTTTTATATTATTTATTTATCCTTACAATGGCGTGTATGAAAAATTGATGTTTGAAGGTTTCTATTATTAGCAATAATGGTTTTGATTCTTAATTATGTTATTTGTGGAAATGTCGAGAATTTACCAAATAGGGAGAGTTTCTCATCGCCCAAATTTCAATTGGATAGAAACTTGGAATCATGCAACTTGGTTTCATGATGAATGAGAAATTTCATAGTTGGAAATTAGACTAATTCGTTGACAAAGTGTCAAGTGAAGGACTAGGAGATCAAGTACACAAAGTTGTGTGTTAATCAAGTCCACCACGAGAGTAACAAAGATATTCATCATGATTTACTAAAGGTTTAGTAAATATGATTATAGTTATAAGATTAAGTGTAATTCTAAATTTATTGAAAGAGTTTAAATCAATAGCAGAACGAATAAGAAGAATCAAGTAGGCAGAAAGATAAAAGTTTCTCTATTCTAAGAAAAAGGGAGAGTACCTTTTATTATGTTTTATAATAGTTCTTAATGATTAAGAACCATATATCAATTGATCCTCTAAGTGAGTCTTAGTAAAATTTTATGTCTGAGAAGAGGAATCAAGAATTAAAGAAATGGTTAAATCAAAAAGTCAATCATACTTCGTTCCAAAACAAGTCTTAGAGTTAAGATTGTGACATTGAGTGACAAGTATTAGGAAGGTTTATAACATTCATCAAATGTGAAAAGTTGTGATGTCTTGGATAAGACAAAGACCATCTAGGACCAATTTTATGAAGTGTTTTGTCTTGATAAAAGCTATACTAACTCTTGAATATTTGTTTGTCAAGAAATGTTTATTGACAAGAGAATCTTATATGTCAAGGAGTTAGTGGGAGTCTTAATGGTATTGAAAGGTTTCAAGAACAAATCAAAAATAAACCTTATCAATCATCACTAGCACACGACTTGAGGTTTACGACCTATCGTGTTGACACTATCTTGTTTTTGTGTCAATCGAGTTAATTATGCATGTTAGTTCTATGAGTTCTCATTTGAACACATAAAAGGAAAGCACCTTGATCAATAGAAAGTACATTGATAGGAAAGGGTGAGCTACTTAACTACTTGGAAGACATGGTGGGCACTGGTGTTACCATAAGGCAAGAAATCAAGATTGAGAAAGTTCGGTCCATATGAGTTTAGATTTGTTGTAAACTTTGGTTTTGACAAATTCGCATGCATAGGAAGACATACACCATTAAAATCTAAGTGTCATAAGATTCCCTCCTTCATGAAAATGACTGTGAGGAAATGCTTTCACTAAGAGAGATTTTAAGGAGATAGTAATTGTGAAAATTGTATTCTCGAATTCGATTATGGTTACGGTCTCCCTTTCCATGATTCGAATTGTGAGATTTGGCAATTAGTCTGAATTGTTTAGACACACATATGAACTATCTAAGTCAAAGGTGTATAAGCTTGAGAAGCTTAGATAAAAGATTATCAAAGCATTAGGTATTAGAAATATGAACTTAAGAAATTCAATAGGTATTGTTTTCCGGAAGTTAAGTTGTTTCTGAATACATGTCAAAGCTAGTGGGAGCATAAGAGTTATGTTTATATGATAATAATCATCATAGTGGGAGCATAAATGTTATGCTTGTATGATTATTAAGGCAAGTATTGCAAGTTAGCAATATTAATTATAGAAAACAAGAGATATACTTTGCAAAGTCGTAAGGGTTGAAAAGTTGTTTCGCTATAATTAAGGGAGAGAATATTATGCTTCATTTCAAATCTAAAGGCTTAGGTTGTGGAATGTTAATAAATTTAGTCAAGGATACATAGTGCGTTCTCAAATTTCGATTATGATCATGGCATCCCTCTTCATAGTTCGAATTGTGAGAACGTGACACATAAAATATTATGGCAAAAGATTGATAAAGTATCGTATCTTTATGTAAGACCTTATGCATCGTGTCCCATACGCTTCGAGTAAAGGACCGATTGCAAGTGCTATAATATTTGACCATTCTAAAATTTTCCAAATGTCTAGCACATTAAGAGGGAAAAAGGACAAGAATCGGTTTTGACTAAGATAATTAAACAACTATCAAAGGACGATCCAAAGCTCGCTGAGGATTGGTCGCTTGTGAGTAGTTGGAAGTATAGTATTGGATGGACCATATCG
Organism: Lactuca serriola; assembly: GCF_051521515.1. Lineage (NCBI taxonomy): Eukaryota > Viridiplantae > Streptophyta > Magnoliopsida > Asterales > Asteraceae > Lactuca > Lactuca serriola. The sequence continues at coordinate 365,568 of NC_136409.1, read as the reverse complement.
ACATTATTATGAATAGATAAGATTCTATTAAGAATGAGTTGTCATATGGCAAATATGAAAATGGTTCCATATTGGGAGTTGGATATTGAGAGTCTATGTCTAGATTAGAAATTTTACGCAAAAGGATGTTCAAAGGAATGTACTTTGAGTGAGAGACATCACGTCTATGGAATTGTATTGTAACAATCTCAAATAGAGGACTTTGTAATTTCACTGGCAATAGTCATTGTGACTTTTGTGCTATGACATTACGAAAGGATCATTGCATAAAATAGCATATTCTATAAGTGGCAAGAATTTGATATTCTTTCACTTGTGAAAAGGATTAGGAGTTGTGAAATGAGTATGATTGGAAATGTGTTCATTTGATCTATTTCACAAAGTAAGAACCGTAGGTAAACATTGTGTGCATGCTAAGAGCATGGGACAAGTGTAGTAATAATTCAAGTAAGAATTTGATTACCCGAAACCACAAATAATGGGTAATCAATATGGTGATTAAATAAAATGTTTTATTTATACCCAGAGTTTGGGGCCATATGGGATTAGTATTATTCTTGTGTTTCACTTTGCATGTTTTGACTTCCTGAATAATTAATTATTTCAGAATAATCAAATTATTCGAACGGACCACAGTCGTTCATATGTTGGAAGTAGGTATGAATGAAGACTGTCATGAATTGGTGTGTGGATTGTCTAAAGTGTATTAAACATAAGCAAATGTTTGCTACAACGTTCATGAGTGCTTATGAATATGATTTGAGCATTGGATTAAACCCACTCTCACTTGGATCATTTCATGAATTGTATCACGAATGATTGGTGAGACGATAACATCTTATATTCTTGAAATCGATATGTATGATTTGTATCTTGCGATTCGGTTGCACATTGATAATATGTAAATGCACCAGTAACTTGGTGTTATAAAACATATTGTTGTGTGTGATTCGGTGAGTGAGTGCAAGCAAGCATTGAATCAAAGTTTATCCGTTCCTTCTATCCAAAGTAGGATAAAAGCGATATCTTTGGGCCCCTCGATGATTTAGTGATGGCACCTAAGCGCTTGGCCAAGCCGGGACTAATTTGATGTGATCAATTGTAGTCTGTTGTTAGTCGTCATAAATCGAAAGTCGGAAAATAGTATAGAGAGAATGATTCGAATTCATGTCTCACGATATCTAGAATGGAGGAATATATGATCCCTTATCTAAAGGACACGCATATATGATAAGATCAGAGTTGACAGTGGCTTTTGAAAGCTACGATTGCATATCAGGATCTGAAGTCATACGTAGAATAGTTATTAGACTTATCCAAGTGGGAGACTGTTGGATTAGTGTCTAAGTCCATAACTATTTTGGTATGTACTTAACCCGATGGTGCATGGTCCTTTTGGGTTGCCTTCACCAAAGCAACTTGATAGGATGAATTATTGAGAGAAATGATTAATTATGATTTATTAATATATTATGAGAATAATATATTAAAGGAGAAATCATATTGTTTAATTAATATTAGTCAAGAATTAATTGATAATTAGTTTTGTGGCTAAAAGAGATTAATTAAACTTAAAGGACTGGAACTGTAATTATAAGATAATTGCAATTGGGCTATGGATTACTTAATAATATATAGGTTGGACGAATTCTAGGGGGAAGCCCATTAGAAATCGTCCAAGGGATATGCTAAAGGAATCCATGGGCTACTTAGGGCTTAAGCAGTCAGATTAAGGTTTCCTAGTTAAAAACCCAAATAGCCTACATGTATATATAGTACCCTTAAGCCCCAAAAACGTGGTGAAGAGTTCCTTTAGGGTTTTTGGACGTTTTGGGCAGCCTCCACTCTCCTTATTCTTTATCCTCTTGCTTGGTGTTTGTGAACCATTAGAGGAGTGGCAATTGTGACTCAAAGCTTTCTAAAGTCATTATAAGGAGGAATTGAGATTGTTATTGCTACATAACAATCAAAGGTAATTCTATAAACCCTAATTTCAGTTTATAATATTTTAGATCTAAGATTGTAAGTCTTGGACACATTGCATGTACAATAGAGAAACCTAGATCCAAGCATTAGGGTTTGCATGAGCACATAGGATGTTCTTATGGCCAAGACCCATCACTCTCATCTCCTCCTCAGTCTCGCATGTCCATTTTATCCCTTTTTGGTGTTGCTACTGCACCTATACTAAATCCACAAACTTGCTTCGAAGAGTCTTTGTGACAACTAGCAAATTTAGCTAGGAAATTCTGTACTCTTGTAAACAACATCCGTTGTGATACCTGTAATTTTCGTTGGTATCAAACACTGTTCTCAATCAATGACAACAAATTCCATCAAAATTCATCAAGTGAAGTTGAAAACTCTATACAAATAGTCAATTATGAGTGGAAGACTCTAAAAATCCCGATTCAAGTTCATTTTGGACTAGGATTTTCATATTGGGTCTAATGGACCCATAAGAACTCAATTTGACTATCTTGGGCTCGGAACCCTTAAATGGGCTCTAAATGGACCCACATTCATAAAAATTAACATTTTCGGCCATATGGGTTTAAAATGGATTAGTTTACCTGTAATGGGCCTTATTGGGCCACAAACTCATTCTTTTATATCATATTTGGGCCGTGAATACTCACAAGGTCCCAATAGGCCGAAAATCATTATTGGACTCCAAAAATTTGAGCTAAGTCTAGAATGGGCCTAAATTATCTCATTCTTACACTTCTTAGCCCAATTCTCGGCCCACTAGATGTGTGTATTCATACATGTGTAAAAAAAAAGGAAAATGGCTAATTAACCTAAACCATGCCACCTCATTTTTATTTAGAGGACAACTAGGTATACAACATACAAAAAAACACTCTCATGTTTCCATGCAAAACCTTCTCTTTACCTCTATTTTTCTTTCTTCCGGTCAAGAACAAACCACACACATATACACAATATCAAACTCTCTCCAATACACTCTCAAGAACATCCCTCCCCTTCCATCAAATTTTTTTGAGATTTAGAGCTTTCCAAGGAGGTTTTTCATCCAAAATCACTTCAAGTTACACTCTTGTGGTACGATCTTGTAAACTTGAGATGATCTAATCCATATTTAGCTAACTCACTCATTATAAACACCTATTCTCATGATTTTGCTTCCTAGAATCTCTTAAGTTCGAAAACCACTCAAGGAGCTTGTTAGAGCCAAAACTCACACCATCTTCTTCAATTTCTTCTTCAAAACCGAAACATCAAAGCAAAGGTGAGTTCATACCCCTTGTTTTCGGTTTTTACATGATTTTAGCGGAGAATACAAGTAAAATGTGTAGATCTATGTGTTTTATGCATGTTATGTGTGATTTTCTTGATTTACGTTGTGAATATGTGTTAGATCTTGACAAATCTCGAGATCTTTAACAATAATGGGTAAAAATCCATAAAATAAAACACTTTATACATCATACTACCAAGATAAAAGTGCTATACATGCTTAAGATGTGAAAAACAAACAAAAATCTTACATAAGAATCATTTGGCAAATAAGCTAAAGTTTGGGGTCAAAAGTGACATTTTCAGTTTTATATGGATCAAAGAGGTCATATTTGGATGAAACTAAAGTTTTATGATAATCACCCTTTTTAAAGGACCAAAGGTGAAAATTTTAGCATATTGGGCTTAAATTTTGGTCCTTACGGTTTTTGGGCCCAAATTGCGAAAAATGTGAATTTTGGGAATTAAAAATGTTATTTGATCAAAATCTTGAGCCAAAAACTTAAATAAACAAAAAAAGGGTTAAAAATGACACTTATTTCTAAATTGGGCTAAAAATGCAGAGTTTTTGAAATTTAGGCCAAAAATGTAAAATTTACGGAAAATGGGCAAAAAATGTTAACTTTTACCAAATAAGGGTTGGAAATGTCAATAATTGTATTTTGGGATGAAATTGTAATTTAATTTATAATTGGGCCGAAAATGCTAAGTTTAACGATTTAATGGGCTAAAAAGGTTATCTTTCACCAAAAAGGTCCAAAATGTCATTTTATTCAAATAAGTGTTGAAAATGAAATTTTCTATGAGAAAGGGGCTGAAATTATCAAATATGTATTTCAGACCAAATTTGTCAAACAATAAACATTTTGACCAAAGATATAAATTTTTTTAAGTTAAGAGTTAAAATGGTAATTTTTTTAAAATAAAATCTAATTATCGTTATAACCAAACATTAGACTTTTATAACATTTCGAGTAAAGGTTTCAACTAAAAGTATCATGCTATAATAAACATACTAAATACAACAACGATGCAACTATTGGGCTTAGTAATCCCTAAGCATGCTTACTAGGATTTCGTGATCCATTCGCTTGTTTATTGGGCCAATACACTCATTACATATCTATTGGGTTAAGTGACCCAATTACAAGCTTAACGGGCCTAAATTATCCCTTACATGTTTATTGGGCCTTAGTGGTCCACTTGAAGAGTCCAGTTAATGGTTTGCTCTAGGCTTTCAGTGTATTTTGTTTTGGCAAGAGTTTGTAATACAGTTTATGTGGTGTTCATGTGAATTTGGTCATTTTGTGTGTTCATGACCGTAAACATGGTTAACGGTCGTAAAAACGTTTACGGCCGTAAACCATACTTACGGTCATGAACACTGTTTGCGGTCTAAGTCGAGTATAAATAGTGGAGGAGTTGGTCTTTTGTGGTTGTTGATACCATAGAGTTTACAGAGCAGTCCATTGAGTTGTACTTGACGATTTATTGAATATAATTGTGTGCAAGCTTGGTTTCTTTTCATCTTGTTCTTATTCTATGATTGTTTATTGCTTGATTGTTGGTAAAGATCCTTATTTGGACCTTACAATTGGTATCAGAGCAGTAACCGGTGTCAAGCTTCATTCAATCGAGATTTGGGGTGCTTAAAACTGATGTTCTTATTGTTCGAACATTGGTTTTGGTATTCTAAGTGGTTAAAGGATCTGAATCTATTACAAAAACGTGTGTTTGAGAGCTTTCTGGGAGTTTACTGCCAACCGTAAACACCTTTTACGGTTCTAAAATCAAGATCTTCATCAACTGTAAACTGTGAATCTTCAAAAAAACCGCAAACAAGGCTTCAAGAACTTTAAGATCTGTAAACTCATAAACCGTAAACTCAGAAACCGTAAACCGTGTTTACGGTCATAAACTCATCAACTGCAAACACCTTTGTGATTTTAAATTGCTTTAATTTCAAATGGATTCTCAAAGTCGAAATCATTTTCACGAACTTGATACTGTCATGGGCACTACTACGCGTATTCCAAGATTGATGCCTGCAAATGGTTTTCCCGAGTGGAAGTACAGAATTAAAAAATACATTAAGATGAAAGATTTCAAAGTCTGGAGAAGCATTCTTAGAGGCCCTGTTAGAATCACTATGACAGTTGGAGGCCAAGTGATTGACAAGGCTGTTGAAAATTACATTGATGAGGAGTTTGAGAAAATTGAGGAGCAGGAAAGGGCTTTAGCCACTTTAACTATGGCATTATCTCCCGATATTGCTCAAGGTTTTCGTGAGTACACTTCAGCTAAAGATCTATGGGAAGCCCTAATTGAGATTTATGAGGGCAATGCAGATATGAAGGAAAGTCGACACATGTTGAGACAAATGTTTAATATGATCAACTACATTCCAGGAGAGACTCTTGAGGCTCAGCTACAGCGATTCACAACTCTCACAAATGACATGAACATGTCTGGGATTTTCTTAACCAAGTCAGAAATCAACAAGAAGCTTCTGAATGCTCTTCCTAGATCATGGGATACGAATGTTGTTGTAATTAAGAAAACCGAGGATATAAATCGCCTCACTCTTGCTGAAATTATGGCGATCATCAAAGCTTGTGACATTGATGACAAACAGAGAGAAATTAATTATGTGAACCCATACTCTATTGCAAATCTTGGAATCTCATCCAACAATGCTTTCTCATCAATCATGTCCTCCTCAGGTCAAGCCTTTGCAGCTCAACAACCTCAGATTCAGACCTTCACTGCTGCATTAACCATCCCTCACCATCAAACTCAGCCATATGTCACTCCACAAGCTGTCCCTGCTCCAAATGTGTCAGCTGTAGCTTCTTCTTCAAACTCTAAAGACTCTGATGAAAATCTGGCTCTAGCTATTGGGCTAGTTAATTGCTACAATGCTTTTGTAGCTGGAGATCTTCCACCTCAGCTGTCATTTGCTGATTTAGATCAGATTCATCCTGAAGATGTAGAAGAGATGGACATTACATGTCAGATTGCTATGGTTGTTTTCAGGTCCAAACAGTTTGCTAAGAAGACAGGGAAGAGCAACTGGGGCATGAATGCTGATAAGAAGGTGGGATTATAAAGGGCATGTTGAGATGTTTCAACTGCCACGAGCCAGGTCATTTTGCTTGTGAATGCCCTAAGCCAGATCGTAGGATCAACAACAACAGGCAAATGGTAGCAGTGGGAAACAACCATGCAGGTGCTGCAGCTAATGCTGAGACTGATATGGTCGCTCAATCCTTTGACTGGGAGGACCAGATTCAGGCTTTGAATATCTCAGGGCTAGAAAATGCTCACCTAGCTTAGAGTGATGATGCTACCTTAAAGAACGATGACGTTGATCCCGAAGCAGAAATGATGGAGCTGCAGTTTGCCCTAATGGTGTCTACTTCTTCTGAGCCCAAGAAAAGCGAGGTAAACCTACCATCTTGTTCTCATGCATGTAAAGAATATGTTAAAGTTCTTCGTGATGAAATCCAATTATTACGTAGAGAAGTAGAGGACCTTAGATATGAGGGCTACCAACTTAGGAAAGGACAAAAACCACTTAAGGCCCAGTTAGAAACTAAAATAAAAGATTTTAGAAGAATTCAAACAGAATACAGTGAAAAATGTGAATTGTATAATTATATTAAGAGACAAAATGATGAGTTAATTACTAAGCTTGATACATTAAAAAGGGAGTTTGATTATGCAAACTTTGCATTTCAAAAATTTGATAGATCAAGCGAGGTAGTTAATACCATGATTGATCAATGATCATTGCATGCAATTTAAACGAAATCAGTCTAAGGGTTTAGGATATGATAGTGTACCTCCTCCTTATAATCGTACATATATGTATCAACCTCTATCCAAAGAGGAGATTGCCAACGAACCATTTATGGTTTATGGAAGGCCATCTGGTTTTATTTCAGGCGGATTTATTAACGTTGAAAGTACTAACATTTCTACTTCCCCTGCAGATCAACCCTTAGACCAAGCAAAGCATGGAGTCGGAGGATCTGTTTCTGTTTCTATTTCTAATTCTAAATTTTCTATTTCAAATGAAAACGTTTATGTTTCTGATGTTAATACTGATAATGTTTCTTGTGATGCTTCCATATCTTATTATGTTGCATTTAATTTCTTTGATATGTTTGATGAACTGTTTGGTAATTCTGATGCTTGTGATACTCATGAAACAGGGCTAATTTTCAAAAGAATAAAAAGGTTTTTACTAACAAAGCTGATCGAAGCAGAAAAAGGGCTAATTTCAAAAGAATAAAAAGGTTTTTACTAACAAAGCTCAAAATAGTTTGCCAAAACCGAACAAGGCTCCACCAAGATCAGTTTCATCAAAAAGCAATTCTGGATCTTCCACCACTTCTGGTAGAAAATCCAGAGGCTCTGTGCAAACTCCTAAGAAACATATTTCAAAACCACCTGAGAATGTTGTAAAACCCAATTATCAATGGACGCCCAAATCACTTTCTAATCCATCACTAACATCTTCTAAAGTGATTAAGAATGAGAATTCCAATTTGAAAATATTGAAGGATAAATCAGAGAAAGCGAAAAGGAAACCCAGGACAGTGATGACCCAGGTTCCTAAATCTAAATGATTCCGCTCATTTTACGGGGATAGTTGGGAGGAAGGTCGTTCATCCTTGGTACGTCGACAACGGCTGTTCCCTGCATATGACAGGAGACATCTCCCAACTGAGCGAAATGCAATCTTTTAATGAGGAACCGTTACAAATGGAGTGCTAAGCTTTGAGAATGTCAACTTCGCTCCTGAGTTAAAGCACAGCTTGTTGAGTGTTTCTCAAATCTGCGACAAAGGCTACTTTACTTATTTTACCGATATAGAATGTATGATTCTCAAGCCAGGCATTGTCATCCCGGAAGAGTGGATTGTAGTTAAATCTAATTAGGATGGGAATGCTTACATTATTGATTTGAACAGTAACCTACCGGAACAAGACACTTGCCTATTCTCAAAAGTCTCCAAACAAAATGCAATGTTGTGGCACCGAAGGCTCGGTCATGCTAACGCGAAAAACCTGAATCGCCTTGCTAAGAATGAGATGGTCCGAGGCTTACCCATCAGAGATTTTATTACATTTGAGAAGTGTGTTTCCTATGCTCAAGGAAAACATCATCGGAAACCACACCTGCCCAAGCAATTCAACTCAATCAGTCAAGTGCTCCAAGTATTGCAAATGGACTTATTTGGTCCGGTCAATGTCCTGAGCATCAACAGAAGCGCGTACTGTCTCGTTGTAATCAATGCTTTCTCTCGATTTACATGGTCTTTTTCTTATCCAACAAAGCGCGGGTTGCTGATCTGATAAAGAAGTTCATTGTGATGATTGAGAAGCAAACCAACAACCAAGTGAAGGCGCTTCGTACTGAAAATGGAACTGAGTTCAAGAATGCAGTTATTGACCATTTTTGCGTAGAAAAAGGGATAGTGCGTAAATATAACTCTGCTCACACGCCTCAACAAAATGGTGTTGCTAAAAGGAGAAATAGAACTTTGAAAGACGCCGCAAGGACAATGCTTTGTGATTCCAAACTACCTGCTTTCTTTTGGGCTGAGGCAATTAACAAAGCATAGATGAAGACACCGTACGAGATTCTCTATGGACACAAGCCATCTGTCATCCATTTCCGTGTATTTGGCTGCCCTTGCACCCTTCTTCACTTGGAATCCAACCCTAAATTCAATGCCAAAGCCGATGATTGTTACTTTGTAGGGTATGCTGCGCGCACCACGTATAGGGTTTACAACAAAAAGACTAAGCAGATAGTAGAATCCTATGACGTGCGCTGGTTGGAGGTGAATGAAATAGATGCTCGAGTGGGTCGCGACTGGTTATTTGATTACACATCACTTTTCAAATCTTTAAATGTGTCTACAAATAGTTCAAGTGGATCCTCTTCTGGTTCGAAGATTGTTTCTGAAGACGAAGACGAAGAAGTTGTCTACAGACCTCCAACGGTTGAGGGGGATTCCTCTGCTTCATCAGAGGGGGGGGGGGTTCTCTACTCCACATGAGGGGGAGTCATCTGATCAACCAAATAGTCCAGAGTCTAAGGTTACAAATGAAACTCCTGATGCTGATGATACACCTCTTACACCTGTTAAGAGAGAGTTCATGTCTAGATATGCTTCCACTGTCAATCCAACATTTATGGAACTACTCTTTCCTGAAGAAATTGCTAATGAGTTTGTAGCAAATTCATCTAATGTGAATCAGTCAGTAGATGATGGAGGTTTCAACATACACACTCTTCATGTTTCACTCAATGATATCAGCCAAGACATACCTTCAAGAATTCAATGCGATCATCTGATCGATAACGTCATTGGTCAGCTGGGTGATGGAGTTAAGACCAGAAGTCAAAATGGAGATGTTAATGCATGTCTCTACTCTTGCTTTATATCTCAAATAGAGCCCAAGAACATTGAAATGGCTTTGAATGAGCCCAGCTGGGTAGATGCAATGCATGAAGAGCTAAATCAGTTTGAAAAGCTCGGGGTTTGGAAGTTGGTCGACTTACCAAAGGGCAAAAGGTCTCTTGACACGCGTTGGGTCTATCGTAATAAGCAGGATGATTCTGGTGTAATAGTGCGTAATAAAGCAAGGTTGGCGGTTCGCGGGTTTCGATAAATTGAGGGTCTTGATTATACTGAGGTTTATGCTCCCGTGGCTCGTTTGGAGGCTATTCGTATCTTTCTCGCATATGCTTCCTACATGAAATTCACGGTCTACCAAATGGATGTCAAGACTTCCTTCTTGTATGGCAAGGTGAAGGAAGAAATTTATATTGATCAACCCCCTGAGTTTGTTAACTCAAAGTTCCCTAATCATGTCTACAAGTTGGACAAGGCGTTGTATGGGTTACATCAAGCTCCTCGAGCATGGTATGCGACCCTAACAAAGCACTTGCTCGAGCATGGATACTCTCGTGGAACTATTGATAAAACTTTATTCATCAAGCATGTGGGTAATGATCAGATACTAGTTCAGATCTATGTTGACGACATTATCTTCGGGTCTACATGTCCAAAGCTTTGCAAAGAGTTTGAAGGTGTGATGAAGAAGTGATTCGAGATGAGTTCTCTAGGTGAAATGACCATGTTTCTGGGGCTTCAAGTCAAACAAAGTTCAAATGGAATCCTGCTACATCAAGCTAAGTATGTGGAGGATATTCTTGAGAAGTTCGGGTTTGAAGACACAAAGCCTACATCGACACCAATGGCTGAAAGGCCCCTGTTGAATCCAAACATTGATGGTGAATCCGTAGATTAGACTCACTATAGATCGATGATCTGTTCCCTAATGTATCTCACTGCAAGCCGTCCCGATATCATGTTTGTAGTGTGTCAATGCGCTCGCTATCAGGCTAATCCTAAACTTTCACATCTTATTGCTGTCAAAAGGATTTTTCGGTATATCAAAGGAAGCCTAAAAGTAGGTCTTTGGTATCCGAAGAATTCTAAATTTGATTTATATGCTTTTTCTGACAGTAATTATGGAGGCTGTGAGCTTGACGGGAAATCCACATCAGGAGGGTGCCAATTCCTTGGTGATAGGCTGGTGTCGTGGCAGTGCAAGAAACAACATATCGTCTCTACCTCAACAGCAGAAGCAGAATACGTTGCTACATCAGCTTGCTGGTCTCAAGTTATCTGGATCCAACGTCAACTGTTGGACTACGGTTTGAATTATCTAGAAACCCCAATTCATTGTGACAATGGGGTTGCTATTCAAATCACTAAAAATCCGATCCAACATTCCAAAACCAAGCACATTGACATCAAAATTCACTTTATCAGAGATTGTTATGAGCGTTCGCTCATCCGGCTAGAACAAGTTCCCACTGCCAATAATGTGGCAGATCTATTCACTAAGCCTTTTAACAAAGCTCGATTCGATGTGCTTATGGGATTTTTGAAAATGATTCGTTTTGAGGATTAATTTTTGTTATTATTTAGGTTAGTTTAAATTTGAGCATTTCAGTCATTTCATTCTCTTCCATGCACAAATTTAGGGGGAGAAATAAACAAAACCAAACAAAAATTAGAAATTAAAAAAAATCCAAAAACATTTATTTTTTTCAAAAAACATTAAAATTTAGAAAAATTAAAAAAAAATTGTTGCATAAAGTTTTGCTTGTTGATAAAGGACTGGGAAGTGATATTATGAAGTAATAACATGCAGTCTAAATCTACGTAACGTACCCAAAGTTGAAGGGTCTATGCTCTAGGTTTGATGCGTCGGTAGGCACGAAAGATTTTAAATGGACTTGACTAGGCAAAGATGAACTTAAGAAATCAAATGACTTGACAAATCTTGACCTAGATACATCCGTTTAGCCTGACAATACGACACTTGGATAGGTTGAGTAGGGAGATATACATGAGAATCCACCAGTCACACTAAAGAACCCGTATCTAGAACTGTGATTTTATGTTTCCTCGATGTACGGATTCTTTCTTTAATTCCGTTATCGACGGAGCGACTGGGGAATTCCGATAAAGTAGGTCTATAGAAAATTATTTTCTTTCTTTCTTACTGTTAGTCATATGTTGCCTTCTTTACGTGACTGGAAGAGAGTCGACCTGGACTGCAACATATGCAAATCTATTTCTCTACATATTATATCTATGAAATTCTTCCTATTTGTTAGTCATATGCTGTCTCCTTTGTGTGATTAACAATCCGACCTGGTACACAACATATGCAACCTTCTACTTCTCAATCCCTCTAAAACTATAATTAATAATAATTTGAATCTATCCTCTCTATGAATAATAGTCTGTTCACCTAAAGTAAGGAGTATCTCGGAAGTTCTTGATTATTGGGTTATATCTGGAAGCGGGAAACACGTTCTAGTACATCCAAAATTGAACAATTCAAGATTGTTTGTAGATCTCGCTGCTCAATTTAGGTGGACAACTATATCCTTGGTCGTCGTGAGATAAATCGACCTTAGGAATTTTTATCTAGTAACTTAGGATCAATCTGTCCTGTCACTGATAGCGTTCCTAAATCTATCATAATTTTTCGTGTTTAAGTGGACCACAATATCGACGATCGACTAGACAAAGACGTGAAGAGGAACGGTACCGACAAGTGAATTAAGATTGTCTAACAACTTTGATCCCGGTGTCATAAGAGTTTGTCAGTAGTGTTGAGATAAATCTTGTCTATGCTTATTCAAAAATTTTAATTTTTAATTTTTAATTTTTGTTTTTAAGTTTATTTTTATTTTTATTTTTATTTTCAAAATTGTTAAAAATTTAATTTTTTTAAAATATTTTAATTCTTAAATTTTTAGAAATTAGTTTATTTTTAGTTTTATGTTAATTTTATTTTTATTTTTATTTTTATTTTTAATATCCTCAAAAGGTTTTATTTTTAAAATTTAAATCGGGATTAGGACTGAGATTTTAACTGTGGGGTAGACAGGTAAAAGTTAAGGGAGTATAAAAGGAAGAGTTTACTGCTGTAAACCCTTTCCTCTCCCACTTCTCCCTTTTACAGCCGCAAGCCTCCTCCCTCTACTCTCTCTCTCTCTTCGGAAATTTTTTGAGTTTTTATTTGCGAAATCAACTAGTTCACTACGAAGGTACGTCAAAACCGACTAGGAATATGTTTTCTGCTCATCGATCCGACCAAAACTGGTGGAGTAATCTGAGTTTAAAAGTTCGTCGGCGTTTACTGTTCTTGAGGGGTTTACGGTTTGGGGATATTCAAAAATCGTAAACTCGGTTTGGCCTTACGACCGTAAACTTGGTTTGGCCGTACGATCGTAAACTCGGTTTGGCCTTTTGACCGTAAACTCTGTTTACAGTCAGATGACCAACATTGACCGTAAACCCTGTTTGACTAATTTTGACCGTAAACTCTAATCTTTTGTAGTCAAACTATTTTTAAAAGGCCAAATGTTTAATTAAGAAAACTTAAAGCTTTAACTTGTTAAATAATTTGTTTTCTTACTTGGCCTGTTTAGTGCAGATCAATGGCGAATCTTTAAGTTTGTAGACATGCACAACCTGGCGATTGTCTTGGATGATCCTCCGGTCGCTCATGCAGAATTCAAATCAATGATCTACAGACTGAGAGAGTGTTTCTTGTCTTGTTCCATCACAGTGAATCCCATCATTTATCAGAACATTGTCTGGGAGTTCTGGCAGACGGCTACGATGTCAAAATTCAATGGAGAGATGTCAATCGAAGCTGTGGTTAAAGGCTGCAAGATCAGAATCATGGAGTAGTACATCAGAGATACTTTGCTGGTCAATGATGAATCCAATTTTCCTACTGAAATTGGGATTGATGATGTACAAAGGATTCTTGAGAGGATGGGATACGAGGGTTCCTACCCTCCCACAGTGAAAAAGCTCTTGCCTCCTTACTGACGATTCCTGGCACACGTGTTCGTGAACTGCATCTCAGGCAGGAGATCAGGAGCTGATGAAATCTCTCTCAGAAACACAGGGGCAATTGTATCTTTGGCCGCTGGCATTAAATTCAACTTCTCAAAGTTTATTCTTGATGAGTTCTTGGTGAACATAAATGCCATGACCCGGGGAACCGGAGATGCATTCTTGTTATATCCGAGGTTTATTCAAGCGTTCATTGACGATCAATTTCCAGAGATGGTCAAGGATGGTGACAAGCTGGATATAAAATCCTTGGGGCCTCACACTGTTGGTCTTATTAAGCAAAATCGGAAGGGCAATGTTGTTTTTCAAGGATTACATCCCCTGGTGAAGTTCGGGAAATTTGCCGAGCTTGATGAATCTTCCGAGTCTCATGGAACATCTGATAAAGTATCATCTGAGCCCACTTCCTCTGAAAGGGTTGTTTCTGATGAAGTCATCACCATTTCATATCATGATGCCGATGAAAATGCAGCTGCAAATTCCCAAGTTGCCGAGGAACACGAATTGTAGTCAGTACAGGTTCAAGGGGATTACAATGAGGGGTCGGGGGCTGAGACTGAATTGTATGAGGATCTCGACCTCACATGATTCGATAATGATGAAATTCCCTTAAACTTCGGTAGCAATGAAGATTTCATGACTGGAGAGAGCCTCGACAAGTTGTTTGATAATGTCTATGAAGTTGCTCATCCGGAAACAGAGACAAGGGAAGAAGAAGATGTTCTTGAAGCCACTCCTACTCCTACCAATCCATCGATAGAAATAACAACTCCTATGGTGACAATATCAGGGATTCCTCCCCTTGATGTTGTCTTACCTACATCTGAGCCAGTGGAAAGTGATCACACCACTACTCAAGCCTCTCCTCCTCCAAATAAAAGACACAGACTCGTCCTTAGACTGGCAACTCAAAGTGTTACAGCTCCACCAACAACCACACCTGCCATAGTCTCTGCTGAACCCGTCAATGAAGGTCCTAGTACTCTCTATGAAGCTGGTGGTTCTTCATTCCCAACAGGTTTCTCTCCTCTGAGGACAGAGGATGATGCTTCCTCGGTCAGGCAAGCTAGGCTCCTGGCAGAAAAACAATTTTCTACACCACCCCCACGCGGCAAAGGAATTTTTATTGGGGGTGACAGCTCAGGAGAAGAGATTCCCTCACTTCTTGGACTCCAAAAACAGATCGACGTACTGAATCTGAAGAATATTGATCTTAATCAGAGAAATATTGAGCTGGTTATCAAGGTCGCAGACCTTCAAACTGAAAACAAAGTGCTCAATATTCAAGTGGCCGAACTTAATGAAGATAAAGTTCTGAAGACAAAGTAGATTACAGATCTTCAGACACATTTTGGCCTGCTGACCGCCAGCTACTACGATTTGAAGAAAAAGTTGGAAGATAAACTTAGCGATGAATTCAAGTCATCCGTTGATGAGCCATAAATTTATCTTCCTAGCCAAGATGCTCCCATTGTTCCTCAACCTACCAGAACCACCATCATAGAGGACCGTTTTGAAAAGGAATCGGCTCAAGCTCTAAGTGCAGCAGCATTGAAACACGCCAAATTGGACAAGTCTACTGACAAGTCTTCTGACAAAGATCAATTGCTATTTAAAAGGAGCGTAGATCATAAGGCACCCTGGGATAGTCCACAGATCACCATTACGGATCTCGGCGTGCATCGTTTCAGAGATATGTATGGCGATAAGTTTGGAATCATCTCGTGGGGATTCCATGACAGCATGAACATGTTTACGAGAGCGGCAATAAAGAACTATACAAAGATGCTCACGACTTTCATTCTTTTACTAAGATTGATCTTATTGAGCTGTCCAATGCTCCTTTCTCAAATCCATCAGGAAATCCCAGGGCGAGTCAGTTCAAATCCTTTTTGGAAGATCAAGTGGCCAAGGGCTTCCCTTCATTGAAGACTGTAGAGTCTTTTGTCAAGGTCCACAAAAAGGTCATTGATCCCAAAACAAGTCAGCCACTTTGGTCAGTGATGTGGCCTGCTACTGGTCAAGTTAAGCACATTCCCGTTCTTCAAAATTATTCAAATGGTTCTCTCGTATCCATGCAATATTGGGTGTATGATGAATCCACAGATGTTGTTGTCATCAAGCTTAAGGAAGATTGCATCCGTCTGTATGACAAAAGGGATTTGCTTCAATTTGGCAAGCGGGACATTCATCATCTCACTGCTCATCAGATTGTGGTGGCTGAAGATATCTTTGAGCCTGCTGCAAAAGAATATACTTCGATGGTGGCTGCAATTATAGAGAAGAAAATATGGAACGGAGAGATGGGAAAGTCCGATGTACTGGTGGTCAACAACTGAGTCCAAGCTAGCACCAAACCAAGGGGGAGATTGAAGAGTCCAGTTAATGGTTTGGTCTAGGCTTTCAGTGTATTTTGTTTTGGCAGGAGTCTGTAATACAGTTTATGTGGTGTTTATGTGAATTTGGTCATTTTGTGTGTTCATGACCGTAAATATGGTTTACGGTCGTAAACACATTTACGGCTGTAAACCATGTTTACGGTCGTGAACACTGTTTGTGGTCTAAGTCGAGTATAAATAGTGGAGGAGTTGGTCTTTTGTGGTTTTTGATACCATAGAGTTTACAGAGCAGTCCATTGAGTTGTACCTGACGCTTCATTGAATATAATCGTCTGCAAGCTTGGTTTCTTTTCATCTTGTTCTTATTCTGTGATTGTTTATTGCTTGATTTCTGCTAAAGATCCTTATTTGGACCTTACACCACTTATAGGATAATTGGACCTGGACTATTCAAAATATGCTTAATGGGCCTTATGTGTTCATTTGCATACCTGAAAAGCCTGGAAATAACTTACACGTCTAATGGGCCACAACTGTCCTTGTTCATGTTTGTTGGGATTTATTCTTTTCACATTCATGTGTCACTTGGCGTTGAAAAATCTAAATACTCATAACATTAAACATATTCATGTGGTAATAATTGGGATCTAGTGAGACATGTCGGTTGACACCACTGAGTGTATAGTCGTAGGCTGTAGTTATAATCAGAGTCTATTGGAGGGAGAGCAAGAGTTTGTGTATAAATCTATATGGGGGTGACTCCCCCACACCTAAGCTGTTCGTTACAATTAGATTAGGCCAGTCTAGGGTGACAAAATCTTGATCAAAATCGACATTTGGAAAATGCTAAGACAGGTGAATTAATCACTATCATGCATGGTTATAACGACTCATATAAAGATACATTACCGTCACAACATTTCATGAAATCGAAACTCGTAACTTATATTGGTACAAAATAAGTCATGCGATATTACAAGAACTACAACATTTATAAATCAAAAAAATATCGAATTTTCTGGGGAAATACTATTATTCACTACCTTTTGCTTACAACGGATACAAAACAAGGAAATTTTAGATTGTTTACTCACACATGTTTTTGTAATGGAAATCACACACATTTATAATCGATCATCACAAAATTTTCAGACAAATTTTATAGAAAATATCGGATTTTCTGGGTTATATAAACAATACGAAATCTTTAATTCAAACATGCTTATGAACTCACCAACATTATATATGTTGAGCATTTTCAAAATAACTTGTATTCTCAGGTAATTGTTAAGCTGAAGAATCGTCAAGAGTATTTTGGGAATTTTTATTACGAAATGTCAATCTTCGTACAATTTATGTTTTGGAATGTGAAATGTAAAACAAAGTACTTGATGTGAACAATACCAGTTGTACTATGTAATGTTTGGTGATGAATGTGTTATGTTTCATGTATATTCATTGTGATGATATTTTAATTGATAGTCACACAAGCCCTCAGATGTTTCCGCTGTTTGGTTCGGGGGTGTGACAGGTTAGTATCAGAGCATTGTTTATAGTAAACTAGCATATCTAACCATACATGATATGCAACTATAAACATAATGGGGCTAAATAACTCTGAACAAAATAAATAAAATACACTCTTATCTATGCATTTTAGAAAATCAGCATAACAATAATCCATATAAGTCTTTGGAAAATTTGACATTACGATTAAACCGAGGCTGTATATAGTCGTATTAGGGATGAGTGTAGCCTGATCAACTACATTCCTTTAGAATACAACCAACATATGCCCAAGAGTAATCATAATGGTCAATGAACCAAAGACGTATCCTTTAATACCTAAAAGGGGGGGGGGGATATCAAACCAAACACAAAAGAACAATTAAAAATATTTACTATAAACCAACCCTCTTTGTGCATTTCTCACCCTTAGTTTCTCGCACAGACATCATGGATGAGGCACAACAAGGTTTCCAGATTCATCAGGCCCTAGTGGTCCGAGGGGTGTTCGAAGAAGACCCCGAGGAAGAGCGAGTGGTAGCCCCTAGCATTGAGCCTGTTGTGTATACGGATACAAATTACAAGTTTGATGAGACTGATGAAGACATAGAGGAAGATAGGGACACAGATGAAGTACCTGACGAACCACCTATTGCTGAGACACACCAGGACCACCTAGTACCATCAGGGAACCCCGTTAATGAAGCTCACTCTTTGGAAGAAGAGGATGCCACTCTTCGGCAGCAGCTATTTGCTATGGAGGCGCGAGCTGTACAAGCTGAACATGAGAGCGATGAGGTCATCGGAGAGATGACCGAAATGGCTCAGTTGTTGGCACAACATTTTGGAATATGATTTCACTACCCCGTTGGGCACTTATTAGTATGATCAGTATCAGTATTATCTCTTATTAGTATGAGGTTCCTTTTATGTGCACTATGTTATGTACTATCGATTCTATGTTTAAGTGATTACACTATTCATGGGGTCGTTATGCTACCGAGTTTTATACTCTGATGTACTGTATGCCCTTTCGGGAAAATTTTCATGTACTAAAACGGATATTATTAGAAATATTACGTGTTATATCATGATGTTGTTATCTGTTTTCAATTCTTGATGTTACATAATGCACAAATCATCGAAACCGCTGGTTACCTAAGGAGTTCGCCAACCAAAATAATCTATGTACACTATGGATATTCATGCAAAAATCTATTACTACTTGCCACCATAACTATATCACAGAAATGTAAATCATAGGACAAAACACAAAGTTTATAGAGTACGACCAGAAATGAGATCGTTACTTACAATCCTGCTTGTCATCATGCAACAGAAAATGTCATCCCACAGAGATAACAAGCACACACCAGTCCTGCAGATGGACTCTACTACTTTCCAAGCTACTATGACAGCTGCAGGAACCGCTGCTATGGCATAAATTAATCCAAACAACATCAACAGAGGTGGAAATAGTGTCGACAACTTCAATCGAAACAACAACTACGGAAACCAAGAAATGACAACTTATCAAGACACTTCAAACATCAAAGTTAAGAATCAAAAGCGAAAGTCTAAGAATAAGAGAAAGGGGCATCCAACTCAAGGATCCACAAAGAAACAACGTGCTATTGCCGTCCATGTGGCTATGACACTTACTACATCAACGATAGCGAGACCATATGCTTGAATCCTTCCAAAATGCAACAAGTGCAGTTTCCATCACATAGGATCCTGCCGAAAGTTGTATTGCAGTAGATGCAGCAAGAAAGAGCACACCGCCTGTTCCTGCAAGGCTCCGGCCCCACACACCATCCCAACCTATGTATCTGGAATAAAGCCAGTATGGTACAAGTGCAGTGAAATGGGACATTTCAGGAGGAATTGTCCAACAGAGGGTAATGACGGGAAACAGAAGGAATTTAACAATTGGGTGTGAAGAAAAAAAAAGGGGACCCTACTTGAATTTTGGTACGTTCTCAAATAACAATAGTTAAGAACCGATTTTACCAAAAACGATTAAAAATCACAATTTGTTATTCTAATTAAATAAAAACTGAAACCACAAAAGATATAAACACAGGGAGCATCCTCACACTAAATAATCCCTCATTCTCAAACAACTTGATGACAAAAGATATTAGGAACTTTGATGTGATTATAGGCATAGACTGGTTGAGCCCCCATCATGCTGATATTATGTACCACGAGAAGGTCGTTCGTCTTCATCATTCCCAAACACGAAACCCTAATCATTTATGGAGATAAACCCGACATCAATCTTCGTCTTATCTCGTGCATCAAGGCACATAAATGCTTACTCGAGAAGATCTGCGCATTCTTCTCTCATGTTGTAGATAAGACCAAGCTTCTCTTCCTCGGGAGCTCCGGTCCTTTTCGTTAAAAAGAAAGACAAATTCTTCAGGATGTGTATCGACTATAGGAAACTAAATAAGCTCACTATCAAGAGTTGCTACCCACTTCCACGACTCGATGATCAATTTGACTAGCTTCAAAGGGCTAGTTACTTTTCAAAGATAGATCTGAGATCTGGTTATCATCAGCTCAAGGTCCGAGATGAGGACAATCCCAAAACTGCTTTCCTAAACCCGCTACGGACATTACGAATTTTTTGTGATGCCCTTCGGTCTAACAAATGCCCCTGCTACATTTCTGGACCTCATGAATTGATTTTGTCACCCATTCCTTGACAATTTCGTAATCGTTTTCATTCACGATATCCTCGTATACTCTCGAAGAAAAGAAGAACATACTTGTGACAATTGTAAAAATCCCATCATTTTTATATTTACTATTTACTATTTATTATTTACTTTTTACTGATTACTATTATTAGCCAATTACTATTAGCTATCTTCTAGAAACATTTTTCATGATTACATTATGAATATGTCATATACCGAACTAGTTATATGGAGAATGTCAACATTTAGCACTTATTTTTAAAGAATTTTATACGAATAGTAATTCTTACTAGTATAAATACAAGACTTAAGTCACTCATTTTCTACACCAAAGCCTCTCTCAACAAGCTTCATTAATTCCCACACACACAAAGAGCCAATACATCTTACATCCCCTAGATCCCATTTCACTTCCACCTTAAGCTAACACACTTTTCTCTCTCCAAGAACTCGAAAATTTCTAGGAAGTTTTGAGCTTCTCATCCACTTTTGGTAAGTAACTTCATCCTACACTTGAATATCCTACACTCTTTCACTCAAATAATAGATTTCTCACACAAATATCGACATATTTGTTACTAGGACCTTCAAATCTTCAAGCATCTTCCAAGTGTTATTAACTTGGAAACTTCTTTTCTTCATCATCCATCCGAAGAAATCACTCAAGGTGAGTTCATACCCCTACATTTTCATATTTTCATCAAGTTTTAGGGGGGAATATAAGTTATAACATGAGAAACTTAACTAAACTTAAACTTCAGCCTTCATCAGGAAAGTTGAGGTCCATTCACGGATTGTTTTGAACATCTTAAACTTTTTAGTTTTCAAAACTGTACAAGGTGCAAATATTTCAGTTTCATACCTTTAAAATTACTACTTGCACAATTTCATACGATTTAGCTACAATTTATGGTGATTTTTACAAAACTGCCTATCATTTAAGTATGCTACAAGTGCAGTGAAAATTTTCTACTTAACAAAACTGCTTTATTAGCTAAAGCATGAAAGTCAAGTTGGTGCTATAGAACATTGTTGATACAAGTAGATGTATTTGATTGAAATTTAGTATTTGGTTATTATAACAATAAAGCAACATATGTTGTCATGAATGACATATTGGATATGAGTCTTTCATTAAATAATGGTTGTGTTCTATATTAGCATGTTTATATCCCTGAATAACTAGGTTATTCTAAATGTCCATAGTCGTTCATAGATGTGGGAGCATCTATGAGATAAGACTAATCTGAGTGGATTGGTGGATTTTCATGGAGATGAAAATAGCAAAGAGCTGCTACCAACTTCATAGGTACTTGATTAGGAGAATATGTATTGGACATGACCTGAATCAAAACCACTTTGTGGATCTTAGTCAAGAGTGATGTTTTGATCAAGGTTGTATCTTTTAATCTTATACCTAAGATACATATTTGGGACTTGAGGTATAGGGATTGTTGTGCTTAGACATGGTTTAACGTTGTTTCATAAAAAGCAATTATAAGGGTCATCGTTGGGTATAACATGAACTGCATTGATGGACGTATGTAGTCAAGATGATCTTTATACTTGTCACAATCAGGAATTTTTGTGCCTTTTAACTACAATACTTAAGTCAAATTATGAATCCAAAAACATAAGAGCATGTATGATGCTTATTCTATGACAACAATATTTCAATCAAATACACCATACAAGCATTACAAATGGTCAACAAGCAATTGGAAACCCTAGGAGTTCTTGTTTAGGTCCATTTTCGACTAGGACTTCCTTATTGGGCCCATTGGACCAATAAGCTTCCAGTTTGACCATCTTGGGCTTAGAACTCATAAATGGGCTCTAATTGGACCCACTCCCATTTATTTCAACATTTTGGGCCATATTGGGCATAGAATGAAATAAGTTAATTATATGAACCGTTTTGGGCCATATTTAACCTAATGTAGCCCTAATAGGTCATAAGAATCATATTTATGGTTATTTGGACCAAACACCACTTAACATAATCATGAAAAAGGCTTAAGCTTACAAGGCCCAAATTCTTTTCTCTTCCTCTCAAATTCTCGGCCCAAGCCCATGTAAAAAGGGAGAGTTGACTTTCATGGCCACCTCATTTTTACATTATGGTTTTCCATGCATCTTATCTCATATTTCCATGCACATATCACTTCAAGATCTATCTCTTTCTCTCTCTCTTGCTCTCGGCCAAGTTTAAGCACATACACACACACACACACACATTTCACTCACTCTTCTCTCAAGAAAACTCTCCCATACCTCCTCCATATTTTCGAGATTCAAGGACTTTGCAAGGAGGATTCTTCACAAAAATATCATCTAGGTAAGTTGATGCTTGAATCCACACTCTAGACTCCTTGTTCTATACAAAAATCTCTTATTAACTCATATGAAATCATGATCTTGCATCTTAGAACCACCTCAAATTCGAGATCTTCATCAAGGTGTTGCTAGGGCCGAAAATCACCTCACTTTCTTCCTTTTCTTCTTCAAATCAAAACCACAACTCAAGGTGAGCTTCATACCCCCTATTTTTCGGTTTTTATAAGCTTTGTGGGGGGAGAATACAAGCAAATGTGTAGATCTATGAGTATATGTATGCTTTGTGTGATTTCTATGCTTATATATATATGTTCTTATGTGATTGTGGTGTTGGTTCTAGTCAAAAAGAGCTTAAAAACCGAGATCTACAATGTGTTGAATGAAATAAGTATAACTTATGTTATTTCACACAAATCAATTCTAGAAAAATAACCAAGTTGGTTAATATGAACATCTATGGGCTTAAATCCCATTTTGGGCTCAAAATGCTAAAAATATAAAACTAAAGGGCCCAAAACGACAAAATACAAATTCTGAAGGTGAGATGAGTCAAAATAGTTTCAAAAATGTATTTTCTGAAAATTTACTCTTTTGAAGGATTAAATGTGAATTTTTAAACATAATGGGCCAAAAATGAACTTTTCGGCCCAATAAAGCCCAAATTGCGAGATTTTTAATTTAGAGGGGCTGAAACTGCACTTTTCTATAAAACAGGGGACTACTAGTGTACCAAGTCCATTTCAAGGGTTAAAAATACTTTTCAAATTTAAAAGGGACCAAAGATGCAAAAATTTTCCATTTTGGGTCAAAATTGTAAAAATCACGAAAATAGAGGTTTCAACCGAGAAAACTTCATTTTGAGGGACTAAAACTGTTTTTCAAGTAAATTTGAGCTGAAAAATACCTTTTCAACAAGTTTTGATACTAAAGTGTCAAGAAAAATGGTTTAAGGACTAAAATGGAAATTCTTTTTATATAAAGGGTTAAAAGTGTAAATTTATCCAAGAAGGGGCTTCAAAAAGAAAAATTCTAATGTTTAAACAATAAATCCTTTCTGACAAAATACTAGTACCACGACTACCGACGAAATATAATACACCTTCAACACCAAAATCGTTACCAAACGAATTGATTCGGTCTCAAATCAATAACGAATCAAAAATCAATACACGACAATATTTCAATACACATGCGGAAATTACGGGAAGTCAATACACACGTGGGAATTCACCAGACGTCGATACACCATCTTTGGGCCCGAAAGTTTCAAATCGTGCATGTTGGGCCTAGCTAGCCCAATGACATGATCTTTAGGCCCGAAGGAAACGTGCTTACATGATATTGGGTCTTATACGACCTAATACCGTGTAAAAGGAATTTCAATAGCTCTTGTGCTGTTGGGCCCCAAGCGTCCTTTGGCACTGCTAGTAAAGTCGAGAAGTCAAATGCGAGTCGGGCCAAGGGCCTTTCGCATTCACGATAGCCTTGAACGACTCATGGAATTAACGAGGGCTTCGCACCCTCTTTTCTTCTTAGGTTGTGGGGCTATGGGAAGTCAGGGTGGTTGGATTAGGTGAGTAGTATAGACGACGCCCAATGGATCGTTTGTATAGTTGTAAGCTAGTCATTTTCATTAATGCGTCATTATAACAACTCACCACCCAGAACTAATCCGATGTCACCTGGAATCATCGAATACACACGTTGCAATGGTATAATAATATATAAATGCGTAATTTAAAGTATTAGGAAAACATCGGGTTTTCCTAGGGATTTCAACACTTACACCTATGTGATGCATACCAAGTATAACAACTTTTCACACTTATAGAAATAAACAAGCATACTTACGGATCTTCACACTTTTTCATACTTACAATAATATTTTCAGAAAATATCGGATTTTCTGGTGGTTTTTCAAAATAATACAAAACATTATGTTTCAAACATTACTTATGAACTCACCAACATTTCATATGTTGACGTTTTTCAAAATACTTGTATTCTCAGGTAACAGGTAAATCGAAGGAAAAATGTACTCAGTGATGTCTTGTTGTTTGTTTAACTAGTATCAAACAATTTACTTTTTGGGAATGTAATGTTTTCAAACAATGTACTAAATGTAAACACTACCAGTTGCAATATTTCAATGTATGGTGATGAATGATGTTATGTTTCATGTATATTCAGTGTGATGGTATTCAATTGAGTCACAACCGCCCTCGGACGTTTCCGCCATCTGGTTCGGCGGTGTGACAGGTTGGTATCAGAGCTCTGTTTATAGTGAACTAGCATATCTAGCCACACATTGATATGCAACTGTAAACCAAAAGAGGGACTAACACAACTCTGAACAAAACAAGTAAAACACAACAATAAAACACCCTTGCTTGCATTAGGAATAAGAACATAACGCCGAACCAAACAAGATAACGCTAGTATCCCGGTAATTCAGGACTGTTCTTAGTGGTATCAAGGAGTGGATGTAGCCTAATAAACTACGTTCCCTCCAAGATATAACTAACACATGTTCTGATGAGATCGCGATAGCTAGGGAACCTAAAAAAACAAACCCCTTTATCACCAAAGAGAGAACGTCTGTTTAGTTTATATCATAGTTGTAGAGTCATAGGAGTAATGATAGTTTATACCTTCCCCCAGTCTTCATGGAGGGAGAGCAGCCGGGTATCCAGTTTCATCAAGTCGTAGTGGCTCACGGGATGCTTGAAGATGAACCAGAAGGGAATCCAGAGGAAGCACACGACGTCGGACCTGACGAATACATAGACACCGAATACGAGTTCAGGGAGACCGAAGAAGACATCGAGGAAGGACAAGACCCGGATAAAGATCACGCCATGTCGTTTGTGGACGAGGCGCAACCAGACCACCCCGCCCCACCAATGAATCCCCCAAGGGAGAACCGCTCTCCCGAAGCTGAGATCGCCGCCCTGCGGCAACAGTTATACGCCATGGAGGCACGTGCAGTGCGAGCTGAGCACGAGAGGGATGAGGTTATTGGAGACATGACGGAGATGGCTCAGTTACTGGCTCAACATTTCGGCATATGACCCCGCTACTATGTAGGACGCACCACGGAGTGTTAGGGATAGACTTATCTTACTAGGTCATTAAGAACTATGCTATGTACCCTGACTCTATGTTTAAGTGACTACACTACTCATAGAGTCGTTATGCTGTCGAACTAGTGTCACTCATGTATGCTCTTAAGAGCAAAATTTTCATGTATTAAATGCGGATAATATTAGTAAACTTTTACGTGTTTCGTTATGATATTACAAATTGCTATGTGTTGTGAATCTATGATTATATGCTAAATGGTAGAAGCACTTAAGTTCGTACCATACACCTAGTCAGTAGGAGCACAACCACACGGAATCCACGTACACTCAACATCTTTCTGTTTCATGAAAGAAAGATGCCTCACCGACCTACTCGCGGAAACCCTGGACCAACCCCACCCGAAGTTGACTCAGCCGCATTCCAGGCAGCGGTCTCTGCTGCGGTCACTGCAGCGATGGCACAAATTCATCAAGGGAATAATGGAGGAGTCAACGGGCAAGGGGCCGAGAGTTCGAACAACGGGATGAATCAAGGACCCACCAAAACATGTACCTACAAGGACTTCACAAACGCCAAACCACGAACCTTTAACGGCACTGGAGGGGTGATCACTCTGAAACAATGGATCGAGAAGGTGGAATCGGTATTTGAGATATATGACTGTCCGGAGGAAATGAAGGTGAAGCTTGCAACATGCACTTTCGTTGATCAAGCGCTCACTTGGTGGAACGGACACGTGGAAGCCATGACACTCCCTGTAGCCAACTCCATGCCATGGTCATAAATGAAAGAAATGTTGATCGCTGAATACTGCCCACGAGGTGAGATTCAAAAAATGGAGCAAGAGCTGTGGAACCTCACTGTGCGGAATACGGATATCGATGCCTACATATCAAGATTTAGTGAACTATCTCTGTTACGCCCGGGTATGATCACCTCGGAAGGAAAGAGGATCGAGCGATTCATCTGGGGACTAACCTCTCCGATCCAAGGAAACGTGATAGCTGCAAATCCCGAAACTTTTGACAGTGCTAAAAGATTGGCGAAGAAGCTGTATGACCACAACAACAAGAAGGGGGAGAAGCCAGCGGAGACTGAGGCCAAGAAGGAAAGTGATGGCAAGAAAGGGAAGAACAACAAAAGGAAGGGGCGTCAAGGCTCCGAGACTTCTAAGAAGCAGTAGACAGTGGCGGTTAATGCTGCTACCGTGCAAGTCCCAGCTACACCACATGCTCCAGCCTCAGCTGCTCCAAATGCTCCGAGACCTTATTCCGGTAATCTTCCCAAGTGCAACAAGTGCGGTTTCCATCATAATGGAGAATGCAAGGAGTTGAAGTGCACCAGTTGCAATCGGAAGGGGCACCCGGCGAGGTACTGCATGACTTACCCTCCTCAGAATCAACAACAGGGAAGCAACAACAACAACAACCACAACAACAACAACATTAATGCTGAGGGCAACAACGCCGGTCCTAGCCACACCTGCTATGGGTGCGGAAGGACTAGGAATTTTCGTCGCGATTTCCCTAACAACAACAATCCCGGAAATGGAGGAACGAGAAGGGTGCTGGCCATGGGTCGGGGGGAGGCAATTCAGGATCCCACAGTTGTTACCGCTACGTTTCCCCTAAACCACACTTATGCATGCATCCTATTTGATACCGGAGCGGAGCGAAGCTTTGTGAGCTATAAGTTTAAACACTATCTAGAACAACGAACCCAGAAGCTCAATGAAACCTTTACGGTGGAAATGGCCAATGGGAAAACAGAATCCATGGGGGAAATCTACATCGGATGTACCCTAACCCTGAACCAACACGTCTTTCGAATAGACTTAATGCCTGTGTCCATTAGGAGTTTCGATGTGATTACTGGCATGGGCTGGTTAAGCCTCTACCATGCTGAAATTATGTGTCACGAAAAGGCCGTTCGTCTTCGCCTTCCCAATCACGAAACCCTAGTCATTTACGGAGACAAACCTAACACGAACCTTCGCCTCATCTCGTGCATCCAGGCACAAAAACATCTACGAAAGAAAGGTTTGATATTTCTGGCTCACATAGTGAATAAAACCAAGGAAAAGACTAACATTCAAGATATTCCAGTAGCACGTGAATTTCCAGACGTATTTCTTGAAGATCTTCCTGGAGTACCCCCAGAGAGGCAAGTTGAATTCCAAATTGACCTCGTCCCAGGAGCAACCCCTCTCGCTAAATCGCCCTACCGGCTAGCTCCTGCTGAAATGCAGGAATTGTCCAGTTAACTCAGCGAACTCCTAGACAAGGGATTCATCCGACCTAGTTACAAGCCATGGGGAGCTAAGGTCCTGTTTCTCAGAAAGAAAGACGGATCTTTTAGGATGTGCATCGATTACAGAGAGTTAAATAAACTCACTGTCAAAAATCGCTATCCACTCCCACGAATCGACGATCTATTTGACCAGTTGCAAGGAGCTAGTTACTTCTCTAAGATAGATCTACGGTCCGGATACCATCAACTCAAAGTCCGGGAAGAGGATATTCCTAAAACCGCTTTCCGAACTCGTTACGGACATTATGAATTTGTCGTAATGCCCTTCGGTCTAACAAATGCCCTTGCCGCATTTATGGATCTGATGAACCGAATATGTCGACCATTCCTCGACAACTTTATCATTGTCTTCATTGATGACATTCTCGTCTATTCCCAAAGCGAGGAAGAGCATGGTCAACATCTCCGACAAATTCTAGAAACTCTGCGATCAGAAAAGCTGTACGCAAAACTCTCCAAGTGTGAGTTCGGGCTCCGTAGTGTGAACTTCCTAGGTCATGTTGTTAGTCAAGAAGGAATTCATGTGGATCCTTCCAAGGTCAAAGCCGTCGAAGGATGGGCCGTCCCGACAACACCCACGAAAATTCGTCAATTCTTAGGTCTAGCAGGCTACTATAGGAGGTTCATTCAAAACTTCTCTAAGATCGCCAAGCCACTTACCTCACATACACAAAAGGGCGTACCATTCAAATGGACGGACAAACAAGAGGTTGCATTCCGAACCCTGAAGCAAGCCCTCTGTAGTGCCCCGGTACTATCTCTACCGGAGGGAACGGAAGATTTCGTGGTCTACTGTGACGCGTCAAATCAGGGCTTAGGTTGCGTTCTCATGCAGCGTGGAAGAGTGATAGCTTACGCATCCTGTCAACTAAAGACACACGAAGTGAATTATACAACCCATGATCTGGAATTGGGAGCCGTGGTCTTTGCTCTGAAGATTTGGAGGCATTACCTTTATGGTACAAAGTGCACCATCTTCACGGACCACAAAAGTCTCCAGCATATCTTGAATCAAAAAGAGTTGAATATGAGGCAACGAAGATGGGTCGAATTATTAAACGATTATGAGTGTGAAATCAAGTACCATCCGAGCAAGGCCAACGTGGTAGCTGATGCATTGAGCCGGAAGGAGTACTCTAATCGTCGTGCGAAAACACTCTCAATAACCATCCAATCCCACCTAACCACTCAGATTGGGGTAGCCCAGTCAGAGGCCATGAAGTCGGAAAACAGCGCAAGCGAAGCATTACACGGAATGGAGAAGAATCTAGAGGTAAAAGAGGACGGAGTATACTATTTCATGACCCGTATTTGGGTCCCTAAACTCGGAGGATTTAGGGAGGTAGTCATGAAGGAAGCTCACAAGACGCGATACTCCATCCATCCCGGCTCGGACAAGATGTATTTGGATATTAAAAAACACTATTGGTGGCCTAACATGAAGGGAGAAATTGCCACCTATGTTGGTAAGTGCCTTACTTGTGCCAAGGTAAAGGTGGAGTACCAGAAGCCCTCGGGATTATTACAGCAACCGGTGTGTCACACCCCAAAACCACGAACGGCGGAAACGTTCAGGGGTGGAGGACGTCATGTACAATATCACAATAGTGTAATATAATAAACAAGCAACAACATCATCCATTGCATTAAAAGGTAAAGTTTTAATACATGTGTGTTCTTTCCTGATGTACAACAATAAAAATGAATAATCAAAATATGGCGAGTCTTGACTGTGCTCCGTCTTCTCAAGGCCTGGACATCGTACATGTCTAACTGATGACTTGAGAATACAAGTTATTTTGAAAGCGAGTATCAGCTATAAAGCTGGTGAATTTATAAGTATTTAAGTGTTATTGTCCTGTTTTGGAATGCTATTAAGAATGTCGTATAAATCCTTAAATAGAACAGTTGATATAAGTATGAAATGTGGTCTTCTACCAAGACCCGAATGTTTTGTTATGACAAAGTAAAATGATAGGTTTTCCTTTCTATTGACTAGTACTGAGAGTACTTAGTCTAACTCATTGTTTATGTGAATATATCACAAAAGAAAGTAAAATAGCAAAATGATATGATAGTCTTCTACCATGACCCTAATATTCTGTAAGTAAAATGATAGTTTTTCCTTTCTATTGACTAGTACTAAAAGTACTTAGTCTAACTCATCGTTTATGTGAATATATCACAAAATAAAGTAAAATAGGAAAATGATATGATAGTCTTCTACCAAGACCCTAATGTTCTGTTATGGCTACATAGTCTTCTACCAAGACCCGAATGTTTTGTTATGACTAAGTAGTCTTCTACCAAGACCCGAATGTTTTGTTATGACTAAGTAGTCTTCTACCAAGACCCGAATGTTCTGTTGTGACTATGATAGTTTTTCCTTTCTATTGACTAGTACTAAAAGTGCTTAGTCTAACTCATCGTTTATGTGAATATATCACAAAATAAAGTAAAATAGGAAAAATATAATCATGCAAGAGTTGTCCCTGGGTGACCAAGATTAACACGACATCGCCGAAGCGAAAGATAGACCCTATGGACATCCGAAGAGTGTCCCCTCATCCTCTGTAGCGGCAGGGTGGAGGGAGGGTTAGTCCCAATATCGATCTCTTAAAACAGATCGCTAACCTAATGATCCTCCGAAGATTCACATCCCATCCACTGTTGCAACAGTGAACAGAGGGATGGTTAGTCCCGTCACTGACTACTAAATAAGTGACAACCTTAGACATCCGTAGACGTTCATCGACCACTGGTGCTAATCAGTGGGATTCAGAATGGTATGTCCCACCGGAATATCCCATTGAACCGGGATAGGAAAGACAATTTACACAGTAAGTACTAATAAATCATCCTCTTAGTTCTAAGTACAAGTATCCAAGGTAAGTAAATACAGGATAATGCACCTATGTAGAAGTGTTCCTGTATGGTATTCATGCAAGTGTGTTCATGTAACAGGTAAGTATATGTAAACATATTCATGTATCATGTAATCCTAAGTACGTGTACTCATGTATCATGTAAGGTATTGGTATAGACTCATGAATGAACTGACTCTTGTGTGATTCCTTGTAGTAGTAATAATGTTTGATATCTTCTAACTATCCCAATGATAATTAACTGGAAAGTAAGTGGTTGTTCAAGTAGATTTATGCACCCTCGATACACCAGGGTGTGGGAAACTGAACGAAGGATGAAAACTATAATCTCTATCATATAGATGAACATATGCGCATAAGTATAGTTTAATTCAAGAAGGTAAAATAATGGTTTTGCAAGATATCTAGGAGTTTTGAACAAATAATTAAGAATGACTTGATGCCATTTTAATAAACATTTCAAAACTAATACTTTTGTTATCAAGGTATTTTAAGATAGAAAACCACTTCATGTGTCACCTTTTGAAATATGTGAAATCTACTGAGTGAAAACATAGTTATAAAATACATAAGATCGAATTAAATAACATATTGTTTTCTACTTGTATTCCCCCCCCCCCCATTAAAGCATTTAAAATCATTTAAAACATTGCTTAAGGGGTATGAACTCACCTGTAGATGGTGATTGGGATGAACTGAACGGTATAGGATTGCTAGGTGTCAAGCGAGGACTTGTACACACACTACGATCCTAATGAACATATAATCACACATATATGCACTCAATTAGTCTTAAGTTACTAATTGATAAAGCTAAGACATCCTAGACATAGTAAACACTTTATATAAGTGTTTTAAGCCCTAAGGATTTCATCTAAGCTATTGTGGGACAAGGTACTTGTGTTTAGGGTTCCAAAGGACCCCATATATGAGTTTACTCCCCAAATACCATCACACATGGAGTTTATGGTTGTAAACTGTTGAGTTTACGACCGTAAACTCCCAACCATGGGGGTATTGTTTGTTTTGAAGTCCCAAATGATTCCTAGAATTATTCCAACTTGGTGGTTAAGTCCTTGGAGGGGTTTAAGGTCTAGAAACACTCCCTAGAGGAGTTTACGGCCCCAAGGCCATTTCCTTTGGAGTTTACGGCCGTAAACTCCCTTGGAATGGTGTTTTTGTTGCTTTCAAGTCTCTTGCATATGTAGGATAGGTCCTAGACTTTTACCTAAATCATATGAAGGCATTAGGCACACTTTGGTGCCCTTCTTTCATGTTTACGGCCCAAGAACCATGTCTTGGCCGTAAACTCACTTTGGAGGGTGGTTTTGATGTGTTTTGGTCCTTGATTTAAGTGGGAACAATTCCTAGTAAATGTCAAATGCTTTAGGTGCCTTAAAAGCACCATTTGAAGCTTGAGTTTGGAGTTCACGACCTAAGATATTCTTGGGCCGTAAACTCCCAAACTTGGTTGATTCTTGGTTGTTTTCTTGTCCCTAACACACATACATATGAGTCTAAGGCAATTGTATATCACGGGGGACAGTCTAGGCTTCGTTTCGGGAGTTTACCGCCCAAGAACACCTTGGGGAGTAAACTCCTAAATCTAGTGATTTAGCTATGTAATCTATGTTATGAACACATTTAAAGCTATATAACACTACTAGAGAGGGGTACTCACAATTTGGGATAAAAACCCGAAGATCCGTGAGAGAGAAAATGGCTTTTCTCTAGTTGGAAATGCGAATAATGAATGAATTTGGTTCAGAATTCTATTTATAGTCCTGACATATTTTTGGCAGAAAATATTTTTATTCCTGAAATGATTTCTCATATAACAGAGTGTTGGAATAACAGTGTTGCACAAAACCCTAGTGCACCCACTCTCCTGATATTTCCTGAAGTGTAAACCCTGAGTTACTGAAACTTACACGAAAAAGTTTGAAAATTAACTGTGACTGCTATTACTTCTATTGAAGTGATATAGTTTGTACAGAATGGAAATTTCGGGTTGTCACATGGTGGTCCCTGAGTGGAAATCGGAAGGGATTTCTATGGATTTTGTGACCAAGCTACCCAAGACGCCGGATGGACTAGACACCATATGGGTAATAGTCGACCGACTGACGAAATCTGCTCATTTCCTACCAATAAAAGAATCCTATAAGATGGAGAGACTGACATGTTTATACATTCGAGAAATCGTGAGACTTCATGGAATACCAACGTCTATTATCTCAGACAGAGATAGTAGGTTCACTTCACGTTTTTGGAAATCACTCCAGAAAGCACTCGGAACCCATCTCGACATGAGCACCGCTTATCACCAACAAACGGATGGTCAAAGCGAACGAACCATTCAAACGCTCGAAGACATGCTTCGCACATGTGTAGATCACCGTTATGTTGGGCGGAGGTGGGTGACACCCATCTAGCAAAAGCACTCACATCGGACAAGGCGCTGACGGGACCGGAGATCATTCGTGAAACCATGGAAAAGATCATTCAAATCAGAGCTCGATTACAAGCATCACGCGACCAACAAAAGTGCTACGCCGATAAACGGCGAAAGTCGTTAGAATTTCAGGTCGGGGATCGAGTACTGTTAAAAGTCTCACCTTGGAAAGGAGTCATTCGTTTCGGGAAACGGGGAAAACTAAACCCACGATACATTGGACCTTTCGAGATCGTCGCCCGAATAGGTCCAGTGGCGTATAAACTGCAAGTACCCACAGAGCTAAACAGTGTACACCCCGTGTTCCATGTCTCTAATCTAAAGAAGTGTCTATCAGATGAAACACTCATCATTCCCATTGACGAGATTGAAATCAATGAGAATCTCCTGTTCGTTGAAGAACCGGTCGTAATTATGGACAGGGAGGTGAAGCGTACTAAGCAAAGTCGCATCCCGGTCGTGAAAGTACGGTCGAACGCGAAGCGTGGGCCAGAATTCACGTGGGAACGCGAAGATCAAATGAAGCAAAAATACCCTCACCTATTCTAGCATTCTCAAATCTAGCTTTCACAAGAATTTCGGGACGAAATTCCCTCTAACGGGGGGATGATGTCACAATCAGGAATTTTTGTGCCTTGTAACTACAATACTTAAGTTAAATTATGAATCCAAAAACATAAGAGCATGTATGATGCTTATTCTATGACAACAATATTTCAATCAAATACATCATACAAGCATTACAAATGGTCAACAAGCAATTGGAAACCCTAGGAGTTCTTGTTTAGGTCCATTTTGGACTAGCACTTCCTTATTGGGCCCATTGGACCAATAAGCTTCCAATTTGACCATCTTGGGCTTAGAACTCATAAATGGGCTCTAATTGGACCCACTCCCATTTATTTCAACATTTTGGGCCATATTGGGTGTAGAATGAAATAAATTAATTATATGAACCGTTTTGGGCCATATTTAACCTAATGTAGCCCTAATAGGTCATAAGAATCATATTTATGGTTATTTGGACCAAACACCACTTAACATAATCATGAAAAAGGCTTAAGCTTACAAGGCCCAAATTCTTTTCTCTTCCTCTCAAATTCTCGACCCAAGCCCATGTAAAAAGGGAGAGTTGACTTTCATGGCCACCTCATTTTTACATTATGGTTTTCCATGCATCTTATCTCATATTCCATGCACATATCACTTCAAGATCTATCTCTTTCTCTCTCTCTCTTGCTCTCGGCCGAGTTTAAGCACACACACACACACACATTTCACTCACTCTTCTCTCAAGAAAACTCTCCCATACCTCCTCCATATTTTCGAGATTCAAGGACTTTGCAAGGAGGATTCTTCACAAAAATCATCATCTAGGTAAGTTGATGCTTGAATCCACACTCTAGACTCCTTGTTCTATACAAAAATCTCTTATTAACTCATATGAAATCATGATCTTGCATCTTAGAACCACCTCAAATTCGATATCTTCATCAAGGTGTTGCTAGGGCCGAAAATCACCTCACTTTCTTCCTTTTCTTCTTCAAATCAAAACCACAACTCAAGGTGAGCTTCATACCCCCTATTTTTCGGTTTTTATAAGTTTTGTGGGGGGAGAATACAAGCAAATGTGTATATCTATGAGTATATGTATGCTTTGTGTGATTTCTATGCTTATATATATATATATATATATATATATATATATATATATATATATATATATATATATGTTCTTATGTGATTGTGGTGTTGGTTCTAGTCAAAAAGAGCTTAAAAACCGAGATCTACAATGTGTTGAATGAAATAAGTATAACTTATGTTATTTCACACAAATCAATTCTAGAAAAATAACCAAGTTGGTTAATATGAACATCTATGGGCTTAAAACCCATTTTGGGCTCAAAATGCTAAAAAAATAAAACTAAAGGGCCCAAAACGACAAAATACAAATTCTGAAGGTTGAGATGAGTCAAAACAGTTTCAAAAATGTATTTTCTGAAAATTTACTCTTTTGAAGGATTAAAATGTGAAGTTTTAAACATAATGGGCCAAAAATGAACTTTTCGGCCCAATAAAGCCCAAATTGCGAGATTTTTAATTTAGAGGGGCTGAAACTGCACTTTTCTATAAAACAGGGGACTACTAGTGTACCAAGTCCATTTCAAGGATTAAAAATACTTTTCAAATTTAAAAGGGACCAAAGATGCAAAAATTTTCCATTTTGGGTCAAAATTATAAAAATCACGAAAATAGAGGTTTCAACCAAGAAAACTTCATTTTGAGGGACTAAAACTGTTTTTCAAGTAAATTTGAGCTGAAAAATACCTTTTCAACAAGTTTTGATACTAAAGTGTCAAGAAAAATGGTTTAAGGACTAAAATGGAAATTCTTTTATATAAAGGGTTAAAAGTGTAAATTTATCCAAGAAGGGGCTTCAAAAAGAAAAATTCTAATGTTTAAACAATAAATCCTTTATGACAAAATACTAGTACCACGACTACCGACGAAATATAATACACCTTTAACACCAAAATCGTTACCAAACGAATTGATTCGGTCTCGAATCAATAACGAATCAAAAATCAATACACGACGATACTTCAATACACACGCGGAAATTACGGGAAGTCAATACACACGTGGGAATTCACCAGACGTCGATACACCATCTTTGGGCCCGAAAGTTTCAAATCGTGCTTGTTGGGCCTAGCTAGCCCAATGACATGATCTTTAGGCCCGAAGGAAACGTGCTTACATGATATTGGGTCTTATACGACCTAATACCGTGTAAAAGGACTTTCAATAGCTCTTGTGCTGTTGGGCCCCAAGGGTCCTTTGGCACTGCTAGTAAAGTCGAGAAGTCAAATGCGAGTCAGGCCAAGGGCCTTTCGCATTCATGATAGCCTTGAACGACTCATGGAATTAACGGGGGCTTCGCACCCTCTTTTCTTCTTAGGTTGTGGGGCTATGGGAAGTCAGGGTGGTTGGATTAGGTGAGTAGTATAGACGACGCCCAATGGATCGTTTGTATAGTTGTAAGCTAGTCATTTTCATTAATGCGTCATTATAACAACTCACCACCCAGAACTAATCCGATGTCACCTGGAATCATTGAATACACACGTTGCAATGGTATAATAATATATAAATGCGTAATTTAAAGTATTAGGAAAACATCGGGTTTTCCTAGGGATTTCAACACTTACACCTATGTGATGCATACCAAGTATAACAACTTTTCACACTTATAGAAATAAACAAGCATACTTACGGATCTTCACACTTTTTCTTACTTACAATAATATTTTCAGAAAATATCGGATTTTCTGGTGGTTTTTCAAAATAATACAAAACATTATGTTTCAAACATTACTTATGAACTCACCAACATTTCATATGTTGACGTTTTTCAAAATACTTGTATTCTCAGGTAACAGGTAAATCGAAGGAAAAATGTACTCAGTGATGTCTTGTTGTTTGTTTAACTAGTATCGAACAATTTACTTTTTGGGAATGTAATGTTTTCAAACAATGTACTAAATGTAAACACTACCAGTTGTAATATTTCAATGCATGGTGATGAATGATGTTATGTTTCATGTATATTCACTGTGATGGTATTCAATTGAGTCACAACAGCCCTCGGACGTTTCCGCCGTCTGGTTCGGGGGTGTGACAATACTTTTTAGACGTAAGATGCATATTTGTGACTTGAAATGTAGTAATTGTTGTGCTTATACATGGTTTAATGATGTTTTGTAAAAGACAGTCATAAAGGCCATCGTTGGGTATGACATGAACTACATTGATGGGCGTATGTAGTCAATATGGGATTTGTCCCCTTATTCTTTGAGAGCATGACATCTAAGGCCTTAGTTAAAGTTGAACAGTAAATGAGATTGATCGCGATCCATATCTCATGTTCGACATGATGTCTGAGACAAAGGAATAATTGGTACCACACCTTTAGTAACAATTATAGTTTAGAGCTACTAGAATTGGCTGGTGAAGAAATGCAACCCTTCATATGCTATTAGGGGAAGTATCCCGTTGCTAGACGTCAGCTACTATCTATATTAGTCTATAATGAATCTTGTGCAAGTGGGAGATTGTTGGATCTATATGTCCAAGAATCATCATGGAGTGATATTGCTAATAATATAGGATCCTATAGGGTCATACCTTTATCAAGTTGGCACATTTTGTATATTTATTACTAATATGGTTATTAAGAAATAATATCAATTCTTGTATTTTAATTAGGGAATAATTATTGTTTTTGTGAAAATACTAATTATAAGAGGGTATTACTAGTTATTTTTTCATATGGTATGAATTAATAAATCATGCACAAGATTTTGGAGTAGTTGGATTCTTTTGTCTTTTACATAAAGACAAAGTTTATATTTTATAAACTTGGAGTTTATAAAAAATAAAGAATCTTTCTTTTTAACGAGGCATGGCAGAAACATAATGTAACAATCGAAAAATACAACCAATTTTAATTTTTTTCAAAACAGCTCGATTTCATTAAATCTTTACAACAAGGTTTTCAATACAAAACATTTAACGTATTCCCAGAATCACATTACTACAAAATCACGAGGAACGGTACGATCACGCCTTCGCCTTGCCACAGCCTCCTGAAGAACCTGAAAAACATGAAACCACAACTGTAAGCCTGAAAGCATAGTGAGATATCCCCAAAATACCAACCACTAACACCATACACGCATAACATGCCACAACATATCAGATCATAGAACTGATGGGTTTTAGCCATAAGAACTTTCCTATGTGCGCATGCAAAACCCTAATGCTCGGATCTAGGCTTTCTAATTAAACATGCTTTGAATCCAAGACTTCTAATAACTATTTAGGCTAAATAACAACATTGAAACAGATCTAGAATCATACCTTTGAATTCCTTGTTGACCTTGTTGTCTTGGAGCTTCTAGAGTCACAAATGTCACTCCTCTAATGGCTTACAAACACCAATAGCAAGGAAGATGATTTAGGAGAGAGGA
The DNA here is from genome assembly GCF_051521515.1 of Lactuca serriola. Taxonomy (NCBI): domain Eukaryota; kingdom Viridiplantae; phylum Streptophyta; class Magnoliopsida; order Asterales; family Asteraceae; genus Lactuca; species Lactuca serriola. The sequence goes on along the minus strand of NC_136409.1, from coordinate 327,179 downwards.
GAGGGGAGGAATTCGACCAGAGGTTCCTTACTTTAGGTTAAGGTGTCGAATTCCCCATGCCATAGGGTGTATTTATACTTGTAGACTCCTTAAGGATTACAGATAAGTCCCTATCTGATAATCTTCTCTTAAGGCTATCCAAATCCACTCCTAAGATAAGCCTTTGGACGATTTTAGCTATCCTATATCTTATAGAATTCGTCCATAGCATATCCAAATGGATTTACAGTCTAAAGTTTAACTATCAAACAATTGACAGTTTATACCCCTTTATTTAATTAATCTCTTTAAGTCACCAAATTAATTCTAATTAATTCTATGACTTATATTAATCAAATAACAATATATTATTCATTATATTATTCCCATAATATATTAATAATATTTACTCTCTCTTATTAAATCATCCTATCAAGTTGCTATGGTGAAGGCAACCCAAAAGGACCATGCACAACCGGATCAAATACTTGTCTAATATAGTTACAGCCTTAGACACTATTCCAACAGTCTCCTACTTGGATAAGTCTAGTAACTATACAAGTACAATTCGGTTTGCAATCGTAGCTCTCAAAGACGCTGTCAAACTCTGATCTAATCAATCTTGTCCTTTAGATAAGGGAACGTACAGTCCTCTGTTAGATATCATGCTGACAATCCTATGGAATGGTTAGTCAAGCATTTAGGCTTCTCGATCTCTGATTTATTTGACATAGAACTTAATCGAACACATCAATTCAGTTCTGACCGGGCCCGGCACATAAGTCAAATCAAATCATCGAGCGGCCGAGATATCGCTTTTACCTTCTTAGATAAAAGTTACAGATAAACTTCGACTTATGTGCATTTACTTATTCATTAACCAACTATACACAACAATGCGTTTTATAACACCGAGTTACTGATGCGTTTTTCGCATTATCAATGTACAACCAATTAACAAATAACAAACCATATATCTAGGTTTTAAGACTATATGATATTATCGTCTTGCGATCACCCTTTTATATCTTATTCCGTAAGGTGATTCCAGCAAGCGCGGGTTTGTTCCAATGCTCAAAACTAGTTCATAAGCACTCATGAACGTTGCAGCAACCCTTTGCTATGTCTAACACCATTTAGACAATCTACACACCAATTCATGACAATCTTCATTCATATCTACTTCCAACATATGAACGATTGTGGACAATTTGAACAATTCTATTATTCCTAATAATTTCAATTATTCTGGAAGTCAAAACATGCAAAGTGAAACAATAGTTAAACAATTAACATAAGACAGTAACACTACTTATAAATAAAACTCCTTTATTTAATCATCAAATGTTAATTACATTTATCTATTACACGTTTCTAATACTATCTAATCTATGCTAATATCATCCTTCAGCCCAATACTCCTAGCATGCTGTAAGTGCTTAACCCTACTCAGTCCCTTCGTAAGCGGATCTGCTGGGTTATCTTCTGATGATATCCTCTTCACTACGAGTTGTCCTTCTTCTACACGATGTCTGATGAAGTGATATTTTCTGTCGATGTGTCTTGATCTACCATGATCCCTCGGTTCCTTGGTTAAGGCAACCGCACCTTCATTATCACAGAAAATCTCCATTGGCTCCTTTATGGAAGGTACGACTCCAAGATCACCGATGAAGTTCTTTAGCCATATCGCCTCCTTCGACGCTTCGCTCGCTGCAATGTACTCTGATTCGCACGTCGAATCAGCTACGGTTTCTTGCTTGGAACTCTTCCATGTCACCGCTCCTCCATTTAGGGTAAAGACCCAGCCCGACTGCGAACGGTAATTGTCCCTGTCGGTCTGAAAACTGGCGTCACTATACCCTCGCACCTTCAAGTAATCACTCCCTCCGAGGACTAAGAACCATTCCTTCGTCCTCCGAAGGTACTTAAGGATATTCTTCACCGCAATCCAATGTGCTTTGCCAGGATTCCCTTGATATCTGCTAACCATGCTCAAAGCGAAGGCTACATCAGGGCGAGTACAAGTCATAGCGTACATGATTGAGCCAACTGCGGAAGCGTATGGTACTCGGCTCATTTCTGCTATCTCAGCTTCGGTACTCGGACTTTGAGTCTTACTCGACTTGGCATTGCTTTGTATCGGTAATTCTCCCTTCTTTGAGTTTTCCATACTAAAACGTTTTAGTACCTTCTCTAAGTAAGTGTTCTGACTAAGTCCAATTAGTTTCTTACTTCTTTCTCTCACTATCCTTATTCCCAATATGTAGAAGCCTCTCTGAGGTCCTTCATAGCGAAGCATTTCCCGAGCCAGGACTTAACCTCCTGCAGAGTCGGGATGTCGTTTCCTATGAGTAATATGTCATCGACATATAGAACGAGAAAGCTTACTATACTCCCACTGGCTTTGATATATACACAAGATTCGTCTTCGCTTCGTACAAATCCAAACTCTTTGACTTTCTCATCGAAGCAAAGATTCCATCTGCGAGACGCTTGCTTAAGTCCATAAATGGACTTCTCAAGCTTACACACTCTATTCGGATGCTTCGGATTCACAAACCCCTCGGGCTGAGCCATGTAAACATCCTCAGCCAACTTCCCGTTAAGGAAAGCGGTCTTGACATCCATTTGCCAAATCTCATAATCATGAAATGCGGCAATAGCTAGCATCACTCTAATAGATTTAATCTTCGCAACTGGTGAGAAGGTCTCATCATAGTCAACTCCAGGAGTTTGAGTAAAGCCTTTCGCAACCAATCGCGCTTTATATGTGTGCACGTTTCCATCCACGTCGGTCTTCTTCTTGAAGATCCATTTGCACCCAACGGTCTTACGTCCGGGCACATAATCAACCAAATTCCAAACTTGGTTATCATACATGGATTGGATCTCGCTATCCATTGCCTCTTTCCATTTCGCAGACTCCGGGCCTGCCATGGCTTCCTTATAGCTATTAGGTTCATCAAGATTTATTAGTGTACCATCACTAATATACGTGTCCCCTTCTGTAGTAATATGAAAACCATAAAACTGGGGTAGAACTCTAACTCTATCGGAACGTCTAAGAGGTAAGGATTCGTCAATCGGTTCAACCGGAGTTTCCTCCTCGGGTTGAGTGCCAGCGGTAGAGGTTCCTTCATCTATCGACTCTTGAATCTCTTCAAGCTCGATTTGCCTCCCACTGTCTCCTTGGCTTATGAGTTCTCGCTCTCGGAAAACTCCTCTCCTCGCAACGAAGACCACATTGTCCTTCGGTCTATAGAAGAGATATCCAAAGGATGTCTGCGGGTAGCCGATGAAAATACATCGCTCACTTCGAGGTTCAAGCTTGTCGTGAGTATCTCGTCTTACGAAAGCCTCACAACCCCAAACCTTGATATGTGCCAACGAGGGATCTTTCCCTGTCCACATCTCGTGAGGTGTTTTGGCAACCTTCTTGGTAGGGACTCGGTTAAGGATATGGGCGGCAGTCTCTAAGGCATACCCCCAAGAAGAGATAGGTAGTGAAGCACGACCCATCATAGAGCGAACCATATCCAATAAGGTTCGATTACGCCTTTCTGCCACACCATTCAACTGCGGTGTCCTAGGAGGCGTCAATTGCGAAACTATTCCACACTCCTTGAGATAATCGTGGAATTCAAGACTTAGGTACTCTCCTCCTCGATCGGATCGAAGCATCTTGATTTTCCTGCCCAATTGATTCTCCACTTCATTCTTGAACTCTTTGAACTTTTCAAAGGTTTCTGACTTTTGCTTGATTAAGTAGATATACCCATATCTACTATAGTCATCGATAAAAGTCACGTAGAAGCGGTTCCCATCCTTCGTGGTTGATCTAAACGGTCCACATACATCGGTATGTATTAGGTCCAATAGACCTTCGCCCCTATCACATGTACTCGTGAAGGGTGACTTAGTCATCTTCCCAAGTAAACAAGACTCGCATGTGTCATCTTCCCTAAGGTCGAATGATTCCAACACTCCATCCTTTTGGAGTTGGGCTATGCGTTTCTTGTTGACATGTCCAAGACGACAATGCCACAAGGATGCTTTATCCATACTAGTGGAAGAATCAATATTCAAAACATCATTTCCTAAGTTATCAACAATCATAACAGTTTCATATATTCCATTACATGGTATAGCTTCAAAGTAAAAGACACCATTTAGATAAGCCAAAATAGAACCATTCTCATTATTAAAAGAAAATCTAAATCCTTGTCTTTATAAACCATGAAATGAAATGATGTTTCTTGCCATTTCTGGCGAATAGCAACAATTGTTCAAATCTAAAACCAAACTATTCCTAAGCACTAAAGAATACACTCCAATCTTGGTTACAGGCGACGATCTTCTGTTCCCCATGATTAGATTGATCCTTCCTTGCTCCACATCCCTACTTCTTCTTAGTCCCTGCACATTAGAACAAATGTGATAACCACAACCGGTATCAAGGACCCAAGAAATAGCATGATTAGAATCGTTAGATTTAATTGCGTATATACCTGCGAAAGATGGCTTGATCTTTCCTTCTTTGATTGCTTGCAGGTACTCTGGGCAGCTTCTCTTCCAATGTCCTATCTTGTGGCAGTGGTGGCACTCTGCCTCCTTCGGGTTAGGACAGGGCTTGGCGGGATCAACTTTGGTCCCACTAGAAGAGGCACCATCTCGGGCCTTCACCTTGCGATGGTTCTTCGATGAAGCTTTCCTCTTCTTTCCCTTTCCTTGACCAATAGCCAAGACAGGAGCAGCGGGCGGATTGGGAGTAGGTGCAACAGACTTGTCCTTGAAGTTGCTCTCAGCGACTCTCAAGAGACCTTGGAGTTTGCTTAGGGTGACCTCCTCTTTGTTCATGTGGTAGGTCATCCTGAACTGGTTGTACATCGGAGGCAAAGAGTGAAGCACCATGTCGATCGCCAAGTCTTCCCCAAAGTCAACATTTAACTTGCGAAGGCGGTCGACATACCTTTGCATCTTTTGCAAGTGCACGGTAAGAGATTCTCCATGACCCATCTTCGCGGAAATCATGTTAGTGAAAATCTCATACCGCTCTTGTCTCGCGTTTTGGTGGTACCTCTCCAATAAGTCTTGGTGCATCTCGTACGGGTACATGTCCTCGTAGGACTTTTCGAATTCAGAGTTCATGGTAGCAATCATGATGCAATGTACCTTCGTTGCATCTCGCTCATGAGTTTCAAAAGCGGTGATTTCGGCTGGAGTAGCGATTTCGGTGTTGATTTTCTCGAGCTTCTCATCAAGGACATACTCCTTGTCCTCATAGCGAGCAATGGTGCGAATGTATCTTATCCATTCGCTAAAGTTCGTTCCATCGAAGGTGACCTTTTGGCAAAGGCTCATCAACGTGAAAGAACTAGCAACAGCGTTGTTTGCGTTCGACATCTATAATTAGAAAAGGTCAAAGATAGATTAGAATATGAATCCCTAATTATCACCCAATAAGAAAAATTAGGGCTAGGATCCAACAATGACATTTACATATTAGAAAAGGGATGCCGTAATCTAACATGCAAATAAATTGAAGGTAAGTGAATGACGATTCACTAATTCTCCACCACAAAACCTAAACTATTAGTCCTAAGTGTTTTTTTTGAGAATTCCTAGGTTCGGATGAGATTCATTGAAACTATTCAATGGCATGTTTAAATCTCGATATGCCCCTCTAGTTTGTGACTGGGATGCCGAGGATCACAAAGCGGGTGTGAATTACCATGCAAACTCACATGATGCCTTCATTGTAACGATCACCTATTCGACGTGCCGGTAAACCACACACGCTCCATCGAACTATGATAAACAATGAATCACCCTTTGCCACCTTCGCTTAGAACCAATTAGTGTGCCGGTAAACCACACACGCTCCACTAACTTCTTAGCAAGGTGCAAAGTGTAATTTCATGGGATTGCATCAATTCACTTTTCCTAAAGTAACTAAGATTGGGAAATTTTAAAATATGTGTAGTTACTTTATATTTCTTATTATACTTTTAATGAGAGGATGAGGTTGCCCTATCCTACCCGTTCGGCTAACGACCCTCCACCAATCAAGCAAGCGGTGGGTGTGAGTGTACACCCATTAAGCGCCATTTTATAGGCCGCAACCTTATACCCACCTTATAGATCGGCTTCGTGAATGAGGCCTACTAACGGTAAGACTAGCATTTAGTTATACATATATATATATATATATATATATATATATATATATATATATTATACTAGTAATATCATATTAGTATAGGGTTGTATTTTAAACCTTTTAAAATCTAGGGTTTTGAAATTTAAGTTGTCTAAATTAAAACTTTTAATCATAAATATAAATTTCAAAACTTGAGGGCAAGTTTTAAACATTTAAAACATGGAGGATCAAATAACAAATAATTCCAATTAACAATTAATATCCTAATTATCTATATTTGATTTATTCAAGATTTCTTTTAAGATAATTATCAAAATAATCAAAATAATTAATTAATTCTCATATAAGGAAATCAAATATTTTATTATATGATAAATATCTTTAATTAGATCAAGATTGCAGTTATATTTATCAGAAAAACGAATTAACATTGATCTAATTAGTTTATGGAAAGTTTAGATAAGATAATTACAAAGAAATCCCGAATCTAGCCATTCCTGACGCCTGGGCTCGCCGAGTGCACAAGGGGACTCGCCGAGTCAGGCCTACTCGCCGATTCCACCTTGGAACTCGCCGAGTCCATGACTCAGAAACCTAAAATCGAATTTTGCAGGTTTGTTTCAGTTAATCAAGCAACAATTTAAAGAAAACCAAGCTAGGCTCTGATACCACTGATGGGTTTTAGCCATAAGAACTTTCCTATGTGCGCATGCAAAACCCTAATGCTCGGATCTAGGCTTTCTAATTAAACATGCTTTGAATCCAAGACTTCTAATAACTATTTAGGCTAAATAACAACATTGAAACAGATCTAGAATCATACCTTTGAATTCCTTGTTGACCTTGTTGTCTTGGAGCTTCTAGAGTCACAAATGTCACTCCTCTAATGGCTTACAAACACCAATAGCAAGGAAGATGATTTAGGAGACAGGAGAGGGGAGGAATTCGACCAGAGGTTCCTTACTTTAGGTTAAGGAGTCGAATTCCCCATGCCATAGGGTCTATTTATACTTGTAGACTCCTTAAGGATTACAGATAAGTCCCTATCAGATAATCTTCTCTTAAGGCTATCCAAATCCACTCCTAAGATAAGCCTTTGGACGATTTTAGCTATCCTATGTCTTATAGAATTCGTCCATAGCATATCCAAATGGATTTACAGTCTAAAGTTTAACTATCAAACAATTGACAGTTTATACCCCTTTATTTAATTAATCTCTTTAAGTCACCAAATTAATTCTAATTAATTCTATGACTTATATTAATCAAATAACAATATATTATTCATTATATTATTCCCATAATATATTAATAATATTTACTCTCTCTTATTAAATCATCCTATCAAGTTGCTATGGTGAAGGCAACCCAAAAGGACCATGCACAACCGGATCAAATACTTGTCTAATATAGTTACAGCCTTAGACACTATTCCAACAAGAACAGCCATGCACTTCGGGTCTACTGTGTGACTGGTCCGCCGCACCGGCCTATAGTCCACCTGGTCCACCCTTTGAGTCTATCCACATACACTGACTCTGCAGTGTGATTGGTCCGCCCGCTCCCGGGCCTTGAATCCACCTGGTCCACTCTCTGAGTCTACAGTATGACTGGTCCGCCCGCACCGGGCCTTCAGTCTATCTGGTCCACTCTCCGAGCCTTCGGCACGTCTGGTCCGCCCTTTCGGGGCCTACAGCCTATCCGGACCGCTCGCTGGGTCTTTGGGACATGATAGCTTCATCCAACACTCAACATAGGGACTTTCATGCATTCCAACTCTTCTCCATTCCAGATCTCAGGTAGCAACCTCAGATCTAACCTCTAAACCCCAACACATCAAAATATATAATCTCTAATACCCCCAAAATGATGCATCAAGGAAATAGCAGCTCAAAGACGAGATATTACCTCAAAAGAATGCCCCAACTGCAATGAAACTTGAATCCAAGCAAAGCCCCTTGCTCCAAGCCTCTCCTTCTCTAAGATCTCTTCAACAACCACCTATCCAAGCTCTAATTTGCTCAACAATGGGGTTTCTCCATGACTTTAGGGTTTCTGGGACTCAAGGGGTGATAAAGCGGCTGGGAAGGAAACATAATGTTCTTTATATAGGGCTCAACCCCGAGAATTAGGGTTTTCTCCACTCAGCGCCTACTCGCCGAGTCCACCTCATTGACTCGCCGAGTCGGCTACTTAACACGCGACCAAATCGCAACTCTACTCGCCGAGTCCATCCATGGACTCGCCGAGTCACTCTTTCCCAATATACTCTTTTAGCCCTTCAACTCTACTCTTGATATTTCGGGATGTTACTATTCTCCCCCACTTAAATTAGGCTTCGTCCTCGAAGCCTACAACAATTCAAACCCAAAGATACTCCCACAATGCGCCACCTGGCCTTAACCGGGCCAAGTCCCTCAAGGCATACCCATCGAAACTCAAACACACTTTCTCTTTCCTTAAGGTGTCCTGACCACCGTCTCGAGCCGGTCACCGGCTGTACCCTCTGATAATCACACTCAACAACCGAGAATTACCCATGACGCATCACTGCCCCAAATCTCAACAATCACTCGACCCATAAGGGCTAGAAAGCCATGTACCATCGGATCCCCGATCCGAATCCCACTATATCCATTCTGTGATGACGGAAAGACCCATTCTCAATCTCAGAGCAACTCCCACGAGTTCTCCTCTTGCAATCACATACACATAATGAACTTGCTCCAGCACCCTCAGGTTGGGAAAACCCGATACACTGATGATATCCTCCAACATCCCCTAGGATGAACCACTAATACATATCCAATACCCTGATCAGAATCACACTGAGAGCCCAAGACTCTCTCCCTGCATCCCTTCCGAGTCTCTTGGCTCTACATCTGCAAAATTCCTCCACAACCTCAGAAGACATCCCAAACCGGATGAGCTTCTATACCACTGCCGCAAACACGCTGCTCAAAAACCATACTCGAGTTACTCTAATCGTAACTCTGCTCTGCCGCTTTCACTGCCGTGAACTTGCACTCCCTCTCGGAGTTACACACCTCTCTCACTTCCTTTTCCAAGGAATCCACTTAGCCATATTGTCACTCCAACAAGTGCCACGATGCTCACCCAACGCTACACCACCCTTTTTAGCGTATCCGCTATCCATCCAGCACACACATACTCTTACTCTCATCGCAGGGACTCTCAAGCCCATGCACTATCTCCACTAATCAAGATCACTACCCGGGGCCAGACCTTCTAATGCAATCACACTCCAACATACACAATCCATATCCTCAAACTGATCCAACAATACCTACAGAGTCTTCAGCATAACTGGACCGCCTCACCAGGCCTTCAGCCCATCTGGACCACTCTCTCAGAACCTTCAGCCAATCTGGACCGCTCTTAGTGCCTTCAGTTTGGCTGGACTGTTCTCCGAGCCTTCGGCCTGAATGGTATGCCTACCGGCCTTCAGTCTATCCGGACTGCTCAACTATCAATCAACATTCCGAGCTATCCCCCTCGGAATTCCTCCCATGCATACTGTTCTAGCCCTCTAGGGGTTCCGAACTCTAACTCCATCATACATACTCGACCCCGGCCTGCTCCCAGGCCCTCCACAATCAAATGCCCTGGGTCTGTATCCCGCCCCGCATGCCCGACACTTACTCCTATCAGCCTATACTCTGGGCTGACAAAACACTTGCTGAATCCCAACAGCTAAGCACTCTCGAATACTCTTCGATCTCCCGGAGAATTCTCCAATTCTCCCCCACTTGGGCACTAACTAACAACCACCGGTCGCCATCACCGACCTCCCAGAACAACTCTTGCACAAAGAAAACACTTACTCGCGGACTGCTTCCCACAAGCATAAACAACCTCAACGAGATCTCTCATCAACCCCGATCAACCTGCTCGAAAGAAACTCAATCTGCATCTAACCACTCCTCAGAAGGCAGATGCTACCCGGCCTACAACCCAATGCCGGGTTTCCACTAATAACTCTCATGGATGATAACCAACGAAATTCCCAAAACAATAACCCATAAACAAAACCACAACCCGCAAAATGACGAATACCACATCGAAAACCAAACAAAATACCAGCACATAAATAGTACACCACAATATTCACAAGATAACAAGACATCAAGAAAGAAACATACCCGCGGCTGCATCCGACACTGCCCTGACCTCCTCTGATACAAGCTGAAAAGCACGAACCTGAGCCCTTGGGGGCTCTGCTCCACCCTGACCTCCACCTGTGATCCTCAAAGTGGCCGGTGCTGGAGCCTGCACTGGTCCTACAGCAAGCTGAGGACAGTTGACCCTCAAATGCCCAACCTGATGACAATGATAGCAAATCCTCAAATCCCGAACTGGCGCTGACTGCCGACCATCCCTCGCATAGTGCCCCTCCTTTCCCCACTTGCGGCATGCACCACCGGACCTACAAACCCCGGTGTGACCCCTCCCACACTTCCCACAAGTGTGGCTGCTCAGATCCCCCACTCTAACATCAACGGTCTTGGACCATTTCGGCGCCGGTTGCGACTGCACCGGAACCTGCCTCAGCTCACGCAACTGCAACTCAATCTCTAACTCACGCCGCCTAGCGGCCTCCTGCAACTCCAACAATGTCCCGCACCTCTATGCAGACACAAACTACCTGATGTCCCTCTTGAGCATGCTCAGATATCGAGACACCTGAGCCTGCTCCGAAGCGAACTCTGGGCAAAACATCGCCCTCTCAGTGAACACTCTGGTGATCTCAGTCACCGACTCCGAATCCTGCTTCAGCTCAAGGAACTCCTGAGCCAATCTCTCCCTCTCAACCTGCGGAACATAACGGGTGATGAACATCTCTCGGAACTGATCCCATGATACCGCAGCCCTCTGCGCATCTGAATATGACCCTGTGGTAAATCTCCACCAATCCTTCGCCTCGAGCCTCAACAGGCTCAGAGCACACCTCACCCTCTGATCAGCAGGGCATAAACACATGAAGAAACACCCCTCCACGTCTGATAACCATCTCATAGCAACGATCGGGTCCTGAACTCCATCGAAAGTGGGAGGCTTCGTATTAGCGAAGTCCCGATACTGAAAACCCCGACCAGCTCCTCCCCCTGCTGTCGCTACATCCGTTGTAGCCGCCGCGGCAGCCGTCTCTGCGAGAGCCACGTAGCGCTCATCAAAATACTCAACCATGGCGGTCTTGATCGACCCAAACAACTCCGACAGCTCAGCCCGGAACAACTCAACAATCTCATCACGCAGGATCTCACGAATCCTCGCATCCAACTCGCTCGTGCTCATCTGACCGATAACCTCGGGCGGCACCGATCCGCCCGGAACTCTCTCTCCAGCTCCCGATCCTGATCCGGATCCACTCTCATCATGCCTCGGAATCTCCATACTGAAAAACACCACACAAAATCTCAGACTCTTCCCACCAACCTGGGATCCAACTCTCTCAACCCGACCCTAAAGATCATGGTTTCCCTGATACACGTATGGGTCTTGTGCTTTCAGTAGTACGGGCCCATACTACCTTCCACACCTACCCATATTTGTATGAAGTACTACCACAACACCCTAGAGAAACATGCATAATAATGCTCAACCCTCACCACTAGAGGAACACTAAAAATATCCCATAAGGAACCCTAGGCTACATGCATCACAAATCAGGCAACATATCATGAAATCCTGAAGATCCCTAGCCTATCACTAGCATGCTGTTCTATCAAAGCTCAAAAACAAATAACATGCATGGTATTTTGGGGTTACTTACTGGCTCCGGCTGATCGTACCTCCGCGTCCTCCCTTACTCATTTTGAAAACCATTTTAAATACTCTTTTGAAAACCCTCCTCGATTTAAGACTGGAGTCACACGAATGTTCCTCCAATTCACTCAAACCAAGGCTCTGATACCAACTTGTAACAACCGAAAAATACAACCAATTTTAATTTTTTTCAAAACAGCTCGATTTCATTAAATCTTTACAACAAGGTTTTCAATACAAAACATTTAACGTATTCCCAGAATCACATTACTAAAAAATCACGAGGAACGGTACGATCACGCCTTCGCCTTGCCACAGCCTCCTGAAGAACCTGAAAAACATGAAACCACAACTGTAAGCCCGAAAGCTTAGTGAGATATCCCCGAAATACCAACCACTAACACCATACACGCATAACATGCCACAACATATCAGATCATAGAAAAGCCATGCACTTCGGGTCTACTGTGTGACTGGTCTGCCGCACCGGCCTACTGTCCACCTGGTCCACCCTCTGAGTCTATCCACATACATCGAGTCTGCAGTGTGATTGGTCCGCCCGCTCCCGGGCCTTCAATCCACCTGGTCCACTCTCTGAGTCTACAGTATGACTGGTCCGCCTGCACCGGGCCTTCAGTCTATCTGGTCCACTCTCCGAGCCTTCGGCACGTCTGGTCCGCCCTTTCGGGGCCTACAGCCTATCCGGACCGCTCGCTGGGCCTTCGGGACAACCGTTCCGCCCTGGGTATCTTGGCCTATAGCACACAGCAGGACCCGCCTCAACCCAACTCCAGTCCAAACAACCATGTGCACATATACATACAATCATATAGCAATTCACAGTCAACAAGCGGATCAAACAGGTCACATAACATACCACCATCCTAACCAGGATACCGACCTCACAGGTCACTAACACAGCATCTCGCTATCTCTCAGGATACCGATCTCAATCAGGTCTCTAACATATACCATCCTAACTCACAGGATGCAAACATATCAAAGCAGTAACATAATAACAACTACCCGGATGTCAATCTGATAAGGGCCGGCCTTGGTGCCTTAGACCCTGTTGATATAGTGAGGATAACTCACCTCGAAACTGCCGACTGAACAGATAACCCAAGCTGCTCCGATCACTGATACGATCTCCACCACTGGACAACCACCAATGCACTAAACTCAAAACAATAATCAACAATTACCAAAATGCCCCTGGAAACCACTGGTCAACCCTTGGTCAAAGACAAGGTCAAAGTCAACCCCTGACTGACTCTACTCGCTGAGTCAACCCGATGACTCGCCGAGTCACCCCGAGACTCGTCGAGTCCAACAACTCTGAGTCCACTCGCCCACAACTCACTGAGTCATCCCTTGACTCGCCGATTCTCGACTCAACCAGAAAATATTGGGACTCTTCGACAAGACTCGCCTAGTCCAAGAACAGACTTGCCGAGTCTAAGGCTATCTTCAACCTACTCGCCGAGTTGTTTATACAACTCGTCGAGTTCCAGACCATCTTCATCCAACTCGCCGAGTTGTTCTTCCAACTCGTCGAGTTCCAGCTCATCTTCAAGCAACTCGTCGAGTACACCCATGTGACTCGCCGAGTACCACCGGTCTGAATCCATTCAGAAGCATTCCAGGCCATGCAATTGATCCAAAACATAGATCTAGCCTCCTACAACTCACCCATCACGTAAAGTGGCAAACTTTACGTGAATCCAAAGAGATCTATGCATTTTGCACGTTAGGGCTAAAGTTTGGGACATGATAGCTTCATCCAACACTCAACACAGGGACTTTCATGCATTCCAACTCTTCTCCATTCCAGATCTGAGGTAGCAACCTCAGATCCAACCTCTAAACTCCAACACATCAAAATATATAATCTCTAATACCCCCAAAATGATGCATCAAGGAAATAGCAGCTCAAAGACGAGATATTACCTCAAAAGAATGCCCCAACTGCAATGAAACTTGAATCCAAGCAAAGCCCCTTGCTCCAAGCCTCTCCTTCTCTAAGATCTCTTCAACAACCACCTCTCCAAGCTCCAATTTGCTCAACAATGGGGTTTCTCCATGACTTTAGGGTTTCTGGGACTCAAGGGGTGATAAAGAGGCTGGGAAGGAAACATAATGTTCTTTATATAGGGCTCAACCCCGAGAATTAGGGTTTTCTCCACTCAGCGCCTACTCGCCGAGTCCACCTCATTGACTCGCCGAGTCGGCTACTTAACACACGACCAAATCGCGACTCTACTCGTCGAGTCCATCCATGGACTCGCCGAGTCACTCTTTCCCAATATACTCTTTTAGCCCTTCAACTCTACTCTTGATATTTCGGGATGTTACACATAATGATGGTGTAGGAAATTGCTTTTTCAACCTTCCACCTTTTGTTTCCCATACTTCTAAAGGCTACCATTACTTTAGATTATTTTAATGGTTAGGCCTTACTTTTCATAGGCTATATAAGAGATGCATGAGGCTTGCATTTTTGCAAGAGTGAAGCTCTTCTTCTTCCTTTCTTTCCCTCTAAAAACTTGGATTTTCTACTCCTCTCCCTCTCTCTCTTTTGAAGTTAGTTTGGTGGTTTAGAAGACCTCTTCAGCTGATCCCTTTAGTGCTTAATTGAGTTAAGCACTTAAAGGCTTTAGACACTCAAGAATACAGGAAGGAACTAGCAGTCCATGTTCCTTACTCTTGATGGTGGATACTTGTAGAGAAGATCATACACTTTGATCTTTTGTTATCTTCATCAACACCCTAAAACCAAGTGGGTTTAAAGGCTTCAAAGATTATCTCTAAAACATCCTATGGTTGGTTTTATTTCATTCTAACCTCTATAAATGGATCTATGATGGTTTGGTTTTGCTATGAACTAAAAATAAACTTGTTATTTTTAAAGTCTTCCATTGCTAGTTATTGTGAAAAACAAACTTTTATATCGTATCAAAATCCTACAAATCTAATGTTTTATGCATGTTTAGCCATTTTTAACAGTTAGAGTGCTGGGACTCCATAAAGTTGCAACTTTATGGGTCCTTAGGGTCCCTTGGTGCTTGTATGTTATGGATCTGAGTTTTGGAGGATGCTTAAATTAATGCATGAGAAATTACCTCCTTTATCTTTAGGAATGACCTAGCTTGAGATCAAGTCTTGTATTGGACATACAAGACCTTAAAGCATCGATTTTTATGATCCGCGGAGTGTTAGGACGGCTCCAGGAAAAGATGGATTAGTGGCTTAGTGGATTAAGAAGTTTTTGGAGCAAAATGGCATTCAGATGGATCTCACGATGTGAGGAGATGCATGTCATGTCGTGAGGATTGTGAGACTCGACTATTTTATCTTGTAGTGCCTCACAACGTGATCCATATATCGTCATGTCGTGAGGGTTTACTAATTGTTGGCTTTCATTAACCATTCACCATTGACTTTTAGACCAAGTTTGACTTTCGGTCAAAGTAGAGGATTTTGGGTTATTGATTGAGATTCTATCTGATTCTGGTGTTAGTGGATTTGCAGGAGAAAGCAGTGTTGAAAAAGGGATCGTATCGCAGTGTTTAGAGTTCTTCGATTCAGGAGAGTTTCGCCTCATTGTACCGTGGGTCGAAGGTACCAATGCAGGCCCACTAGTTTTAGTTATATTTAATTAAGGGATGCCATAGGAATTGTATATATTTATGTAGGATTCAACTGAGGACTCTTGATCTATACTTTTTTTCATGTTCCTTATTTAGTTGTGACTCTAGAGTAAGATCACCTGTCTGGGTGTCTATCTCACCTCTGAATATATACGGTTATGTAATTCCTTGGGTTTTTGGTTTTAGTATGTTTCTATGTTGTAGTGATTCATTAGATCTGTATCCAGGTATATATGATGTTTCTATGAGGTAGTGATCTTTAGATCTGTATGTATACTTGTACTTGTTGGTTATAATATATTGGAGTTCCCTAGGGACTATATGTGGTTATCTTTGATAGCCTGAGAACTCCTGATCTATGCTTTCTTGCATGTTCCTTGTTTGGTTTTGGATCTAGAATAGTTTTATCTATTCTGCTGGCTATCTCACCTATGGTTACTTATGGTTACACACATCATATAGGTTAGCTGTTAGTGAGACAGTGTGCGGTGTGATGACTAGTATGCGGCAATGAGCTGTATGATTTCTATTTGCCTATAATATGTGTCGGCTTAATCCTTAGTTGTTTATATATATCGACATATGATAGTAGTGGGTTGAGGTGGTCCTGCTTTGTGTTGTAGGCCAAGATTCCCGATGCGGGACGACTGTAAGCTGAAGGCATGGACGCTCAAGAGGAACGTTTGGGTTTAGACGATAGACCAACACACCCTGGGTATTCCAGCCTGATGGCTAATTAGACCTGTTCATGGTTATTCTAACTGAGAGGTTGTGGGCCATTATGCATGCTTGTATGTTTATCGTACAGGATATTTTGGGAGAAACTCACTAATCTTTATGCTTACCTAGTTGTTTATTTTTTCACGTAACATCGGCCATCATGAGTAGGCAAAGGCGTGACCATACACATTCATTGACTACAACGAAGATTTCACGCTTTAATATTACCTTGATTTTCATTTAGAGTAAACGGTTTGCTTCAAAAAGTGAATTTTAAATGGAAAGATTTACTTAAATAAAATGAAAATTTTTGTTTGCGAAAATGGGACATTACAAGTTAGTATCAGAGCTCTGGTTTGAGCGAACTGGAGGAACTCTTGTGTGAATCCAGTCTCAAATTAGGATCTGATATTTTTTGCAAAATGATTTCGAAAAAGAATTTATAATAAAAGAGTTGGTTTAGGGACATGGGCTCATTCTCTTGTTATGTTCTTGTTTGATTGTTGGTTTAGGATTGGGAATGTGGACCTTGACTTAACTGTTAGACTTGACAATTCTTGTATTCGTATAATGAAAACGTGTTATCCATGAATTTGTCACGATACGATTACACGATGAGAAATAAGATTTATCTTAATTTTCAAGATGTATTTGTGTCGTGTCTTGTCTCTCACAGATTCATGTGTTCGTGTCTATAATTTCAATATCTATTAACTATTGGTTTTTCATGAAGATGCGGTGTGTACAGTCAGCTAGAGACCAAACAGGAAAGTGGTTCCCAAAATACCCATACTTGTTATGTTTCTTGAATTCTGATTATTGTTGGTTTATGGATTGTTAGAAAAGCATGCTAGTGGATAAGGTTCTTTCAGAAACTATTGAATAGAAGTGCCTGAGTTCAGTATTGCCTTAAGATATAGAGAGTTGCTTGTTATATGTGACTTAATTGTGTGATTGTTACGAGTATATTGATTAGTTGTATATGTTCGGGATTGGATAGCCTGAGAATGGTCGACTTGGCATTACTTCTTGTTCCTTGTTTGGTTGTGGATTTAAGGCAGAGTTGATTATTCGATACGCTATCTAACCTCGTATTGTGTACAACAAGAATACACAAAAGTAGCTAGTAGTGCAAAGCAAAGGTAATCCTAGGAAGAGTTCCTAGGAAGTTAGTTGTAGCTCTTAGGAGAAGTGGGTGTAAACACACCTAGGGGTACTATGTTGTAGTGACTTAGAACCTTGGGATGAATTCTGAATCGACTACTGATAGGTGTAGAAGGTAGTATGGACCCGTACTACTGAAAGCACAAGATCCATATGAGATTTAGGAGGAATTTCAGGGCTACTAAGTAACTAATAGGATTAGTGTAACGACTCTAATTTTTAGTCCAAAAATTTCTTTTTAAATTAACTGATTCATAAAAACGTTCATGAGAAAATACAGTGAAATTACATCGTCTCATAAAACAATGTATCATGTCTGAAAACCCAAGCCACAAAATAATAACATGTCAGAGTACAATCCCAGAATATTCGTAGTGCGGAAAACAAAGAGTGTGTGTATGATGTGCCGCTACCGCGCCAGCTCCTTCCCCTTCGCTGAAGAGGTAACCAAAACTGTAAAGTGTAACCACGAAGCTTAGTGAGTCCCCCCATCGTACCACATACCACACAATCACATAGCATACATACTGTCAGGCAATTTGGGGGTGCCTAACCGACCCGGTATGGCCATTCTGGGGTGCCGACCTACCCGTACGGCCATTCTGGGGTGCGACCTACCCATGCGGCCATTCTGGGGTGCCGTCCTACCCATGTGGCCATTCTGGGGTGCCGTCCTACCCATGCGGCCATTTTGGTGTGCCGCCCTACCCGTCGGTCCTAACAACCGACCCTCGGGAACTATTCCACACCTTACTGCTACTATCACATATATCATAACATAAACATACTATCATACATATCTGGGGTGTCCGAACTACCCTTCGGTCCTAACAACCGAACTTGGAGACTATTCCCCTCCTACTACCTCTATCACATATAACATATCATGCCAGCATATAACATATCAGGTAGTAGCAAACCTAGATGATATCACAAAGACGATAATCTATTCATACAACTCCTACTGGTGGGCCGGCATTGTGGACGTAGACCCACCGCTACTAGAAGGTAACTCACCTCGAACAAGTAGTTGCTGATAATCCGTGTGGGAAGTCTCTGCCTGCTGCTGCTCCGGATCCTCTGGCTACAATCCCCACGAAACACTTAGTCAGAAAACTAACATCTAATCTTAGGGTAATATGACCATTTTACCCTCAATCCAGTCCAAGTCAAAGTCAACTTCAAGTTGACCTGACTCGCCGAGTTTCGCCGTCAACTCGTCAAGTCCCTAACCCTTTACACGTCCTTATCCCCGACTCGACTCGTCGAGTTTGGCGATGACTCGATGAGTTCCTCTCCTATAAGAACATCAAATGATCCTTCATCCGACTCGCCTAGTTGTATGAACAACTCGTCGAGTCTACCTTCAATCTTAAGGAGATTGCCTAGGACTCGTCGAGTCTGTTCTTTCACTCGTCGAGTCCCATGAACTCCAGGTCTAAAACTAATTCCAATGCGTTGGGTCACTCTTTCTGACCTTCTACGGTCCTTCTAACACCCAGCTGAGTTCCTTAGACCCTTAATAGATATGGGACTCAAAGCCCTAGACTCGTCGAGTCCCAAGAATGGACTCGTCGAGTTGGTCACGTCCATTCACCAAATCTTCGATTTTTGATGTAAAACCCTTGATCAAAAGATAGATCCAAGCCTCTACAATCGACCTAGCATGTAAAATTACAAACTTACATGCTTGCATGGGACTTTGAGCTCAAAAGGTCCTAAAACAAGCTCTTGGGTTGCATGGGGTCTTCCTTGGGTGGAAAAGCACCCACTTTTTGCCTTGTGACCTCTCAAAGGACCTAGATCCGAAGCCTTGTCCCCAACCATGCTTGCATTCATGGTTGACTTCCTAAAATGGCTTATAAAAGCCCTAAACCTCCACAAAATGAGATCTAGCAATTGAATAAGCAAGTTAGCAACTTTATACCTTCTGAGGATTGAAGATGAAGCAAAAACTCGAACCCCTCTGGTCTCCTCTTGTTTCCTCAAGTTCTTCTCCTTCCTTCTTAGACCACCAACACCAAAATGACTTAGATTACTTCAACAATGGCTAGGGTTTTCTATAGAGGGTTTCTGCGAGCATAAGGGGCGATGGAGGCTATATAAGGTTGCTTAAATAGTGTGCAAACTCTCAGATTAGGGTTTTTGTCCAACCAGATCCTACTCGTCGATTCCGGGACCCGAATCGATAAGTCCATCACTTAAATCCCATGTTCCGTCCCGCTTCTACTCGGCGAGTTGGTCCTTCAACTCACCGAGTCCAAGGCCAAAAATGCAAAACACTTAGATAAAAATAAAAAGAAATACGTACCAAGAACCAAGTGCTACAAATCTCCCCCACTTATTTTAGATTTCGTCCTCGAAGTCTGTTGTTCGCTCCTGAAACAACTCTGGGTAGTGTTCCATCATCTCGTCCACCGGGTCCTAAGTCCATTTCGAGCCCTTCCGGTGCTGCCATTGCACCTTCACGAGTTCCACTCTTTTGTTCCTCAGATCCTTCGACTTCCGATCGAGGATCGCCACAGGTCGCTCGATGTAATTCAGACTGCCATCAACCTGAATGTCCTCCAAGGGGACCACTACTGAGTCTTCCACCAGGCACTTTGGCAGCTGAGAAACATGGAAAGTGTTGTGTATCTGACTGGGTTCGGCTGGCAGACCCAGCCTATACGCCACTTTGCCCACACGGGCTATAACCCTAAACGGTCCAATATACCTGGGGCCCAGCTTGCCCTATTTCCTAAATCGGATAACGCCCTTCCATGGCTACACCTTTAGGAGAACCATATCCCCGACCTGGAACTCCAGGTCTGATCGGCGCTTATCGGCATAACTTTTCTGCCGACTCTGAGCAGTCTAAAGCCTGCTCCGGACCTGCTGAATCCTCTCTGTCGTCTTGAGCACTACTTCAATGCTCCCTATTACCCTCTGTCCAACCTCGCCCCAACATAACGGGCTCTTGCACCTCCTCCCATACAGCATCTCGAAGGGAGGGCGGTCAATGCTCGCATGATAACTATTGTTGTAGGAGAACTCTGCCAATGGAAGGTAGGTATCCCAACTACCTCTGAAGTCCAACACGCATGCTCGCAGCATATCCTCCAGAGTTTGGATGGTCCACTCACTCTGACCATCCGTCTGCGGGTGAAAGGCGGTGCTGAAATGTAGACGAGTACCCAGCTTGTCATGAAACTTCTTCCAAAACCTGGAAGTGAAACTCACATCCCTGTCTGAAATCACCGATACTGGCACCCCGTGCCGTGCCACCACCTCCCTGATATAGATGTCGACCAACTTCTCGGTCGAGATGCTCTCCTGAATCGGAATAAAATGGGCGCTCTTAGTCAATCGATCGACGATGACCCAAATCGAATCCACTCCCCGCGCGGTCCTGGGAAGCTTTGTAATAAAATCCATCGTGATGTCTTCGCATTTCCACAGTGGAATATCCAACGGCTACGTCTTGTCGTGAGGTCTCTGATGCTCGGCCTTGACCTTCCTACAGGTCAAGCACCACTCCATGTACCATGCGACATCCCGCTTCATGAAGGCCCACCAATAGTCCACATGAAGATCCCTATACATCTTCGTCGCCTCGGGATGAATGGAGAATCGAGATTTGTGCGCCTCCTCCATCAGAACCTGGCGCACACCCCCGTGATATGGCACCCACACCCTACGGTGTAGTGTCAGTAATCCTCGCATGTCATAGTCGAAGGAGGAAACCTGCCCCACTATCCTCTTGCTCTTTCGATGTTCCTCCTTCATGGCCTCCTGCTGAGCCTCCCGAATCCGATCCAACAGCGGAGTCACCACTGTCATCCTCAGACAGATATCCCTAATCAGCGCTGCCTTGTAGCTAAGTGCGTCGGCCACCACATTGTCCTTCCCCGGATGGTAAAGGATCTCGCAATTGTAATCCTTCACCACGTCCAACTACCGACGCTACCTCATGTTTAGATTCGGCTGATCCATGAGGTACCTCAAACTCTTGTGGTTCGTGAAGATGGTACACCGAACCCCATAGAGGTAATGACGCCAAATCTTGATGGTGAAAACCACAACCCCCAGCTCCAAATCATGCGTCGGGTAATTAGCCTCGTGAGGCTTCAGCTGCCTCGACGCGTAGGCGATGACATGCCCTCTCTGCATCAGTATTGCGCCCAAACCCGAGATGGATGCATCGCAGTACACCACAAAATCCTCCATGCCCTCCAGCAGGGCTAAGATTGGCGCCTCACACAATCTCTGTCTCAGTGTCTCAAATGTGGCCTGCTGCTCAGGCCCCCAACGAAAGACCACAGCCTTCCTCATTAGCCTGGTTAGGGGTACGGAACCTCCCATCTCATCACGGCCTCCACCTTGGCCGGGTCCATCGAAATCCCGTTCTGGTTGATGAGGTGCCCAAGGAACTGCACCTCGTGCAACCAAAACTCACACTTGGAGAACTTAGCATACAAGTTCTCCCTCCTCAAAGTCTCCAGCACCACCTGCAGGTGCTCCTCGTGCTCCTCCTGCATCTTGGAATAAACCAAGATATCATCAATAAACACTATCACCGGACGGTCTAACATCAATCTACACACGCGATTCATGAGGTCCATAAATGCGGCAGGAGCATTAGTGAGCCCATAGGGCATCACCACAAACTGTTAATGGCCATAGCACGTCCGGAATGCAGTCTTCTGTACATCCTCCTCTCTGACCCTCATCTGATGATATCCTGAACACAGGTAAATCTTGGAGAACCAAGATGCTCCCTGTAGCTGGTCAAAGAGGTCATCAATACTCGAGAGTGGGTAATGGTTCTTCACTGTTACCTTATTCAGCTCCCGATAATCTTTACACATCCGATGCGACCCGTCCTTCTTCTTCACAAACAGAATCGGGGCTCCCCAGGGTGAACTACTCAGTCTAATGAATCCCTTCTCTAACAGCTCCTGCAGCTATGTAGACAACTCCTGCATCTCAGGAGGATCCAACCGATACGGTGCTTTGGCTATCGGAGCCGCACCAGGTACTAGGTCGATCCTGAACTCCACCTGTCGCTCCAGAGGTATCTCAGGCAACTCCTCAGGGAATACGTCCGCAAAATCTCGTACCATGGGCACATCGCCCACTGTCGCCTTACCCGCCTCCCGGATGTCCATGACATAAGCGACATATCATGCGCAACCATGATGAAGGTAACGCCTTACTCTTGTTGCTGAACATACAGTTGGTTCTTGTTGTGGCCTATCGCCCTGAACTACCAACTCTCCCCCACTTGGGGTCCTGATCTGCACCAGCTGTTGTGCGCAATCTATCACTGCCTCATTGGGGCTCAACCAATCCGTGCCTATAATTACCATGTTCCCCCTCAGCAAAATAGGAACCAGGTCTACCAAGTAACACTCCTCGAATAATCTCAGTACGCAATCTCGGAAGACCTCAGATGCTCGCACTAACTGGTCGTCCGCAATCTTGACCTCTAGAGGGCAATCCAACATGCCCGAAGACTCAGGAAACTTCTTGTTAAGCGCAAGAGAGACAAATGATCGGGTAGCACCCGAATAAAACAATACCTGAACTGGGAACCCGTTCACATGGAACGATCCTAAACAGAGCACATACATAACATATCAAAATCATAGCAACGTATCATAAAAGCATAAATGAGAAATCATACCCGTCACCACATCGGGTGCAGCACGTGCCTCCTCGGTAGTCAACTGGAAGGCCCGACTCCTCACCACTGGAGCCTCAGCCTTGGCCTGACGGCCATCAGTAATCCACAGGGTCGCTGGAGCCGGCGCCTTCACTAGCGCTGCTGTTGTTGTTAACTGGGGGCAGTTGGCCTTCTTGTGTCCCCTCTGGTTGCAGTGAAAACACAGCAACTCATACGTGTGAATAACCGGTGCAGGGGAGGTACAATCTCTGCTAAAGTGCCCCGTCTTTCCACACTTGTAGCAGCCCGATGATCCCAATCTACACGTCCCCTCATGTGGCATGCCGCATTTCCTGCAGCGGCCCTGTCCTGACTAACTTTTCGGCCTACCATCTGATCCGTTGGGCTTCTTCCCCGAAGCCCCAATCGTCTGCCCCTCCTCTATCTTCCTCTTCTAGACATGCTCTTGATCGATCTCCCTCTCCCTTGCCCTATCAATCATCGAATCTAGGGTAAGGCAAGCTGAAAAACTAACATGCTACCGTATGTCGGCTCGCAGCATGTCATGATAGCGGTTCCTCCTCATATCTTCCTCCCCCGCAGACTGGGGCACCATTAATGCCCTCTCTCGGAACTTAGCGGTGATCTCCGCCACAGTCTCCGTATTCTGCCTTATGACCAGAAACTCCCTAGCCAGCTGCTGAAGCTCTACAGCTGGCGCAAAATCTGCCCTGAATCTGGTCACAAAGTCTGACCAGGTCATAGCCTCGATAGCCGAGGCTCCAAATGAGTCACCAACAGACTCCCACCAGTCTCTAGCTCTGTCTCTCAAACACGCTTCTGTATATCTCACCTTTGACCCCTCAGGGCAGAAGCTGGTCAGCTATGCGGACTCGATGTCTGCAATCCATCGTCTGGCAGCGATGGGGTCCTTCGCCCCATGGAAATTTGGTGCACCACTGCCCCTGAAGTCCTTAAAGGACAGTGTGTGGTACCCCGACTGGTTGGTCGCCATGTCACTCCTGAATTCCCTAAGGGGATCCTCCATCAGCTCGACAATCCCTTCCTTGATCGACCCAAATATGACCGGGGTCGCATCAAGGATGCCTCTGGTGATCTCAGACGCGATGAACTCGCGTAGCCTCTCATCCACTGGTTCGGAGCATGAACCTGAACCTGATCCCTCTCCTGAGCTACCAACTACTGGCCTCTGTCGTAGTACCACCAGTCTGCAATGAATAAAGATAACTGTTAGTGATACAGATACATCAATAAGGATCACATCCACTACAAGTTCCCCGGTTTTGCATCAGCCTTCCTCAATTTGGGTACAGATCCTCTGCTTTCAGTAGTCCAGGCCCATACTACGTTCCACATCTATCCATACCTTCCTCAAGGACTGCCTTGACTCCACCAGGTCCCTTTTTCTACTGCTGATCTCTGCTATTCCCATCCTAGGCTTACCCTAGGGAAAATTTCTGACTCGACCCTATCCGGTCCTCACTTGCTGAAGGCCTCCTTGTAATGTCAACAAGCCATTACCTGAATACCATCACATGTAATGAGGCTCAGATAATCCTTCGAGTAAAAGACTCGTCCCTACAACGATTAGACTCAAACAAGAGTTACGTAATAGGGCCATCCAGCACTCTGAGCTTATTCAACCATGATCACATGTGACGTGACGTATCCACCTAGTGGCTAACTCCCATCATTCAGAGACCCACCAAGCACAAAGCAAGCAGCATTCGGACGCAGGAAAACTAATCAAGCAAATCTATTCTCATAATGAGAAACTGTACTAGCATACAATGTTGAGCTCATGCTACCAAGCATAACCTAAACAGGCTATCCTATTACTGTCTACTCAATACTACCATGCAATTCTCATAAGCTGAAGCACATAAAGCAGGCACATAAGGCATCATTCCTAGATCCTTAGTCCTATTCTAGCATGTTGTTCTACTGAAACTGATAAACATAATATAAACTTGCATGGGTACTTCGGGGAATACTTACTTGAGCTCGGCCGGTTGCGCACATCACACACTTTGATCTTTCTTAGGACTCTTTCACTTAGCTTTTAGAAAAATCATTTTGTAAAAAAAAAATAATCCCTTGGGTTGAGTCCAGACACCCCCGAAGGTGTGTCTGAATCCCTCAAACCAGGGCTCTGATACCAACTTGTAATGACCCAAATTTTAAGTCCAAAAATTTCTTTTTAAATTAACTGATTCATAAAAACGTTCATGAGAAAATACTGTGAAATAACATCGTCTCATAAAACAACGTATCATGTCTGAAAACCCAAGCCAGAAAATAATAACATGTCAGACTACAATCCCAGAAAATCCATAGTGTGGAAAACAAAGAGTGTGTGTATGATGTGCCGCTACCGCGCCAGCTCCTACCCCTTCGTTGAAGAGGTACCTGAAACGAAAACTATAAATTGTAAGCACGAAGCTTAGTGAGTCCCTCCATCGTACCCCATACCACACAATCATATAGCATACATACTGCAGGGCAATTATGGGGTGCCCGACCTACCCGGTACGACCATTCTGGGATGCCGACCTACCCGTACGGCCATTTTGGGGTGCCGACCTACCCATGAGGCTGTTCTGAGGTGCCATCCTACCCATGCAGCCATTCTGGGGTGCCGTCCTACCCATGTGGCCATTCTGGGGTGCCGCCCTACCCGTCGGTCCTAACAACCGACCCTCGGGGACTATTCCACCCCTTACTGCTACTATCACATATATCATAAAATAAACATACTATCAAACATATCTGGGGTGTCCGAACTACCCTTCGGTCCTAACAACCGAATTTGGGGACTATTCCCCTCCTACTACCACTATCACATATAACATATCATGCCATCATATAAAATATGTGGTAGTAGCAAACCTAGATGATATCACAAAGACGATCATCTATTCATACAACTCCTACTAGTGGGTCGGCATTGTGGCCACAGACCCACCGCTATTGGAAGGTAACTCACCTCAAACAAGTAGCTGCTGATAATCCGTGTGGGAAGTCTCCGCCTGCTACTGCTCCGGAAATCCTCCGGCTACAATCCCTACGAAACACTTAGTCAGAAAAGTGACATCTAATCTTAGGGTAAAATGACCATTTTACCCTTAATCCAGTCCAAGTCAAAGTCAACTTCAAGTTGACCCGACTCGCCAAGTTGGGCCGTCAACTCTTCAAGTTCCTAACCCTTTACACGTCCTCATACCCGACTCGACTCATCGAGTTTGGCGATGACTCGACGAGTTCCTCTCCTATAAGAACATCGAATGATCCTTCATCCGACTCGCTGAGTTGTATGAACAACTCGTTGAGTCTACCTTCAATCTTAAGGAGATTGCCTTGGACTCGCCGAGTTTGTTCTTTCACTCGTCGAGTCCCATGAACTCTAGGTCTAAAACTAAGTCCAATGCGTTGGGTCACTCTTTCTGACCTTCTACAGTCCTTCTAACACCCAGCTGAGTTCTTTAGACCCTTAACAGATATGGGACTCAAATCCCTAGACTCGTCGAGTCCCAAGAATGGACTCGTCGAGTTGGTCACGTCCATTCACCAAATCTTTGATTTCTGATGTACAACCCTTGATCAAAAGATAGATCCAAACCTCTACAATCGACCTAGCATGTAAAATTACAAACTTTACGTGCTTGCATGGGACTTTGAGCTCAAAAGGTCCTAAAACAAGCTCTTGGGTCGCATGGGGTCTTCCTTGGGTTGAAAAGCACCCACTTTCTGCCTTGTGACCCCTCAAAGGACCTAGATCCGAAGCCTTGTCCCCAACCATGCTTGCATTCATGGTTGACTTCCTAAAATGGCTTATAAAAGCCCTAAACCTCCACAAAGTGAGATCTAGCAATTGAAAAAGAAAGTTAGCAACTTTATACCTTCTGAGGACTGAAGATGAAGCACAAACTCGAACCCCTCTACTCTCCTCTTGTTTCCTCAAGTTCTTCTCCTTCCTTCTTAGACCACCAACACCAAAATCCACCAAAATGACTTAGATTACTTCAACAACGGCTAGGGTTTTCTATAGAGGGTTTCTGGGAGCATAAGGGAAGATGGAGGTTGTATAAGGTTGCTTAAATAGGGTGTAAACCCTCAGATTAGGGTTTTTGTCCAGCCAGAGCCTACTCGTCGAGTTCGGGACCCGACTCAACGAGTCCATCACTTAAATCCCGTGTTACGTCCCGCTTCTACTCGGCGAGTTGGTCCTTCAAGTCGCCGAGTCCAAGGCCAAAAATGCAAAACAATTAGATAAAAATAAAAATAAATATGTACCAAGAACCAGGTGCTACAATTAGGGTCTGGTGTGTTGAGCACTATGTTGTGATGTCTGATCTTTTCTTGGTATATTTTCATTATGGTGGCTATTAAAGGTTCAGGATTAAGAGCTGGAAATACTGGGAGAGCAGGTATGAGTGAGGAAGAGATTCGTGAGATCATTGTTGTAGGAGTGGATGATGCGATTAGGGAGACTAATCCATAGTTGTTTTATTTGGTCAAGACTACCATGATTGAGCTATTCGATGATCGTTATGCTGCACTTTCTGAGGTTGTTGCTTCAGCAGCTACCGCAGCTGTTGCTCCTGTAAGGGTTCAAGGGGAGAAAGCCTTCCAGTATTGGAGCTTCGACAATACAAAATCCCAGGAGTTTAATGGGTTCAAGGACCCGATTGTGGCGATGAGGTGGCTATCTGATGTGGAGGGTTGTTTCTTCACATGTTCTTGCCCTGCTGACTAACAGAAGGTCAACTGTGCCCTAAACCTTCTCAGTTTGGGGGCGAAGGATTGGTGGAGGATGGTGACTGGTGGTTACATTCCCGAGCAGAGGGCTACCATTATTTGGGGGAAATTCTCATAGATGTTCCGTCAGAGATATGTTCCCCTGTTTGAGAGGGAGAGACTAGCCCAAGAGTACCTGGATTTGAGACAAATGGTTGAGTTGATGATAGAGAGCACCAATATGTTCACTGAGAGGGCTTTGTTCAGTCCTAAGTTCTCTACTTTGGTGCAGTCTGAAATGACTCGGTACTTAAGCATGCTGAAGACATATATTCGGTAGTTTGTGTCTACCCATCGATATTTTATGTAACACCATAAATTTTAGACCAAATTTTTCATTTTTAAATTACCAGAAACAGAGTTCCACAATAAAGTTATCAAATAAATATTATCCCAAAAAAACCAATATCATAATTATCAGATTTCATAAACATGTCCCAATAGTAAATTCCCCACCACATGTGTACAATCATGCATTTTCCTTCCCACGGTCCTGTGAAGTACCTGCCACATATAAATCAATAACTATAAACACAAAGCTTAGTGATTTCTCCATGATAAAACGTAAAACACATCATACATGAACAACTATGGGTTATCAACAACCCTAAGGACTATCAGCAGTCCTGATGGGCTAGCAGCATTCCCGATGGATTATCAACAACCTTGGTTGGTTATCAACAGACTCAGTCACATATAAATAGCATAACATAATCATAATAGCTAGACCCAACTAGTCATCATATATACATCTACCCTACCATATAGGTAAGATTAAGTGAGGAGACCCACCTGATAATGATGGCACCAAAACCTAGCACCTGAACTACCAGATCTAGACTCCACCTAGTCAACAAAATAATTAACCTTAATTAATAATTAAGGTCTAAAAACTCACTCGCAAGTCCAAATCCCACAACTAAACCTTCTAAGGGAAAAATGACCATTTTTCCCCTTCACATGGTCCAAAACCCCTAAATCTTGACCAAGGTTCAAAGTTAACAAAAGTCAACATTCATCGCATACACTGAGCGTACCACAACCTATGTGGGGCGTACAACTCGGACCAACGAAATAATGGGGCTTAGACCGGCTACGTGGGGGCGTAGCCAGCTTTACGCCCAACTTACTCAGTCTGATCCAATTCCTACTAACTTGTGTCTTAAACCCTTAATAAAATTACTCCAAAACACATATATGGTCATTCCAAGATGTCTGAACCATAAAATTATCTACTTTAAGCCTTTGCATGGCTGTAAAAGTCCCAAAGCAACATCCATAATTTCCCAACACATTCTAAGCTATATAGTTCATGCATGAACCAAAAGAAGCGATCAATCTATCATTTTTATGCATCTACAAGTCCCAAAATACATGAAAGGACAACTACAAACCCTTGGAGTGACCCAAACTCATAAAGGTGCAATATTCAGGGACAAAAACTCAAAAAACTTCAAACAAGAAGATCTAATGAAAGTCTTTTCATGGTAGAAGCTATATACCTGAAAATGATGCACAAGGACGGAAGTTTTTTGGATCTATAAACTTGCTAACACCATCTTCTTCTTCTTTAGCTTCTTTCTTCCACTAAATGCACCAAGACATCCAAATGAACTTGAGAGGCTCACACAGACACTCAAACTTGGGATTAGGGTTTAGGGAAGGTTTGGAGGCTGATGCGGGTGACCAAAAGAGGGTTTAATATTCTTTATATAGGGAGAAACTGTGAAATTAGGGTTTTGGAGTCTCGCTGAAGTGCCAGTGTACGGCCGAACTTGTGAAACTTTTCTTCCAAGGAACCAAAAGTGCATTAATAATAAAGATACAAGGGATATTAAAATACTTGAAAATTCGTGTTGTTACATTGTACTCTCTCTGAGCTTCAGGATGTCACAAGGAGGTAAGATATTGAGATAGAGACCCAAGCGAGGGAGCAATGTCTGGATCGATTCAATCCCAGCCTTACAGCGAAACTCTCCAAGTCCACCAGGCGAAGTTTGGGATTAGTTGGAGGGAGATGTCGATCTTTTGTATGTCACAGGTGTGGTGAGGAGGGTCATTTTGGTAGAGATTGCAAGCCGAGTGCGTGATTTTGCTTTCATTATGGCCAGGAAGGGCACATTATATCTCATTGTCCTTTTATCGTTTTCGGTGAGATGCTGGATCCTACACCCCTAGCTTGACAGTTACCCGCCGGTCGACATGGGACGACTGAAGTTCCGGGGATCGAGATTTAAGTTGGCAGTTCTTCTATTTATCAATTGTTGCAGTAATAGTAATTATCTATAATTTTTGTTTGTGTTTCAAAGTTTAGTTGTAATCTTGAATGACTAGTTAAATTGAATTATCTTAATTATCTTTGTTTATTCTAGTTATGAATTAATTAATTATCCTTTTCCTCGATTGTATGCAAGATGGAAATTCTGAATGTTGTGTGGGATCAGATTCTCCTGCATATGTGGATATCCGTAGTTGGGATCAAGTGGTGGAGTTCAAGTTAGTCTGTGTATCAAAGGATCATGTAGTTCTTAGACTCTACCATATCTCAAGTGGGGGAGAGTGAAACCTCTTAGCTGGTAGATCTTCTACAAAGGTTCGGTTCTCAATCGAATTTCTCCAAGTTCAAGACTTCTATGCAACTGCTGAATTTTCCGATTTCACATCATGATCTTCATTAGCTATTGGATTTCCCTTCAAGTTGTATCAATTTTAGTTTTGATAGCATCATATGTTGGGAGTGCTTGTGCTTTAGACTCTAAGGTGCTAGGAGCCAACTTTGAGGGAGGTGATGAGGGCTTCCTTGTCTGTTCTTGTTTTATTGGGGCTTGGAGGTCTGAGTCACGGCCTGAAGACCTGTTAGGATCAATTAAGTCTTGTTAAGTTGAGTCTTGATGTTGTTTAGTGGAGTGGGGGTAGGCCCGATTGTTGTTGTTGGTTAGTGGATCGGGGATTGACCCGAGTGTTGTTGTTGGTTAATGGATCGAGGGTAGGCCCGAGTGTTGTTGGTTGTTAGTGGATCGGGAGTCAGCCCTAGTGTTGTTGGTTAGTGGATTGGGGGTAGGCCCGAGTATTGTTGTTGGTTAGTAGATCAAGGGTGAGCTTGAGTGTTGCAAGTAGATAGCTAAGCAGGGTTGTTGTAGCCAAGTAGGAGCATGGTCTAGTTGTGTATGTGATCGTTGGGATTCCTTATGCAAGTGCATTTTCATTAAGCTTAGTATAGCGGCAGTTGGATGAGTAGATCTAGGATCGATAAAATCTATGGATTTCGGTCAGCATAATTGATATAAAGGATGGTTTAGCCTTGTCTGCCGAGTTTTGTAAGGATTTCTCACTGATGTGTCAGTATGTGAGGTCAGCAGCTACGATGTGGGATGATGTTCCTAATTCGAATATTGATGATCGATGCAAGACCAAGATGGGTTAGACGTCTTTGGTAGCATGACTGTAAATGAGGTGGATCAGTTGCCTGAAGGTTGTCTACGATGTCGGGACCTGAAGGTTCGGGACTAAAAAATGAGATCTTCTCTTGTGGATTAACAATGTTGTAAGGAATTATTGATCGTCAAATTGCTTCTTTCTTTTGAGGTTTGAAGTTGTGTCGAAGGATTCATATTTGAAGGACCCTCACAAGGTTTCATCTAGAATAGGATCGATAAGTGATTTCGAGGATAGAATCGAATTTAAGTGTGTGTGTGTGTGTGGGGGGGAGGGGGAATTGTAACTATAACACCGTAAATTTTCAACCAATTTTTATCATTTAAAATCCCATAATTCTCATAACACATTTCACAAAAATCTCTTTTATTTAATTTACAATTTTCAACTCCATGATTTTTTTATTAAAATACAGGATCCTCAAAACATAACTCTTTCACTAGTGTGTACAATCAAGCCAGTGCCTTCCAGCGATCCTAAGAAAAACCTGAAACACATAACATGATAAACACGAAGCTTAGTCAGTTCTCCAAAATACCACACACCACTCATTAGCCACTCGAGGCCATAACACAGTAAGACCCGCCGGTCAATGTGTCTAAGTGGGACCCTCCGGTCCCATACTCGAGTGGACCCTGTTTTCCTAACTCAGTAAGCACAGAATAATACACAGCATAAATCACATAGACATAATGTAGGATATCAAAGTACTCAATATAAACACATAAGACATCACAGCCACACAACGATACCACTCATGGTAAGTATAGTGAGAAGATTCACCTTGTATGATGAACAGCCTCTATAAATGTTGCTGCTGCACCGGACTCTAACACTGGACCTAAATCCACAATTACCCCATTAAGATCTAAGTCTAAATCCTCACTCGTTAGTTCTAAAGGTAATCCACTAACCAACCCATTAACAACCTGAAACTCATTGGGCCCAGCAAGGCCCAATAATGAATGGGCTCTCCTGAGGCCCAACTCTCTAGTCCAAGAGACAAGCCCAACTCAAGGGCCTAAGCCATAATTATAATATTTCTCTGCTCAAAGTCTCTAATACACTATCCCAAAAATTCAGGACCAACCATTAAGGCCCATCATAAGATTTATCCCAAAAGTCTCCCTTGGTACGCTCAGCGTACTCACGCATGTGTGAAACTGATTCGGGGACACCAACCCTGTTGTCCTTAGCTCAATTATCAGATCTGGACTCCCGAATATCTCTTACTCCATAAAGTCAGTGACTTTAAGCCATTGCATGGCTGATTTGGTCACAAACACTCAAAACACTCATCCTCTTTTCTCATAATGCTCATATCTCATGCATGACTCGATTCTAACGTCCAATATTGGATTTTTATGACATTATTATAGTAAATACACTCAAAGGGTGTTGATCAAGGTCTCCGGAGCTCAATAACTCATAAAGTCTCCATATTTTGGGACAAAACCCTAAAATACTCCATAAAGTTGCACAAATCAAAAGAGTAAGAATGCTTGAAGCTTTATACCTCTATATGAAGCTCCCAAATCAGATATGCTCAGATCCAAAGCCTGGAATCCCACTCCTACTTCTTCAAAGCTTCCTCTTCACTTCAAGAACACACACAAAATCACTTAAAAACTCTCAAATGGACACACACCATCTCAAGAACAAGGATTAAGGTTTGAGAGGGTTTATTGGTTGAGGATGGTGGCAAGGAATGACGCTGTCTTATTCTTTATATAGCGACAACCCTCAACTTAGGGTTTTCCATTATGTGCCTAGTACACCCAACGTACCCTCTAGTATTCCCAGCGTACCCTCTGGTATGCCCAGCGTACTAGGTGGCTCCGCTTAAAACCCACGCACATGAGTACGCTAAGCATATGCATATGTACGCCCAATGTACTCCGCTGCCATAATTCTCAACTTAGGGACTTATCTTGCCCGATCTTCAAACTTTTTATAACTCCCTTGTCATCAGTCCGTTTCCCACAAACCTCAACTCCACGGAAAGATGATGGAGACCCTACACTTCAAGCAACTCGTCTTAACCCCGAGGCTTCCTCATGCCCGAGCTGCAGCCCACAAATCCCTAAATCACAAACGATCTAAAACAGGATGTTATAGTAACACCCAATTTCCAGGTTGGATCGATTTAGGGCTTCAAGGAGTCAAAGTCATGGTTTTTGGGTAAAAGCAAGGCTCACGACGTAAACCATAGAAGGGTCATGATGTGAAGAGTAGTTCATGTCATACCCAATGATGGCCTTTATTTTATCTCAGGTCTAATAATACAAAGATCATCTTGACTACATATGCCTATCAATGTAGTTCATGTCATACCCAACGATGACCCTTATTGTAACGCCCACAGATCTGGGCTAGTCAATTTGGAGAAAATAAGTGTCAAAAAACTAAATTTTTGATAGAAGATGATTAAAAATAAATAATCTTAACTAAGTAATAGTATATGTCACAAGGGTTTCGTACATATAAAGAATGTTGAAATCCGAGTTATAATGAAAAAATTATAACCCATCGAAGTTTTACAGCTAAACCGGCACGACATTGTGTGACGTAAAAAGTGAGTTTACCATAAAATGCTTTTTAGCCTTAGTGATCTAAATGAAGATCGTAGCATATCTTAAACCGAGAACATACATAAAAAGAACGCCTAAATATGACTTCGTATCAGCAAGTTATGATTTTTCTAAGATTTCGCATAGCAGTGCCCAACCCGAAATTCGAATTTTAGATCGATCAATTTTTGGCCAACGCAACCTAAATGAGAACTGAAGACCTCATTAATAGTAGTGCAACAGTAAAAAGACAGACAAAAATGGACGTCAGATGAAGAAGTTATGAATTTTTAACAAACTTTTCCTGTTCCGGCCTGTTAAAAATATATAACTTTAAAAACAAAGTCAAAATTTTCCGACGGGGTCTAAACGAAAGTTGTATAGTACGTCTCCACCTACACGTGGATATATAGAATGTGAAAAACGGAGTTCGTATGAACGATTTATAAATTATAATAGCATATTTACATATTAAAATAAAGTATAAATCATATATACGTGTACATAAATATATACATATGTACATATCATTAGAAATGTATCGACGATGCGGTCATTATAAGACTAGTCTTGAGTACTTTCAACATTAGTTTAGTACAAATATCGTTAAATCTATTTAAAATAGTATTATAAATGGGTATTTAGTCGTTTATATAACTATAAGGTCATTAAGTAACTTAGAGGGTAGTTTTTGAAAATTCAATTACTATAAATAAGAGCCTCAAGCTCTCATATTTCTTGCATCATTCTCTTGATTCAAGAGTCATTCTCTTCTTATCCCTCCGATCATTTCGGTCCCTCGTAATTCAACTTCTCTTTCTGTATTTTTAGTATAGTAAGGTGAGCGTTGAAGCATTGCACGAATCTTTCTTAGAAAGATTTAACGACGAAATTCTGCCCATACAGAGCTCGACTCCTAGCTAAAACCCCATTGTAAGTAAGTTATGCTTACCCTACTTTAAGTATAACTTATATTTAAAATTAGTATTGTTATATGAACTTATAATAAATATTTGGGCTATTATTATGACATATATAAGTGTTGTTATAATATCTTTTTAACCACTCGCAGTACAGGGAATCTAGTTTGAAGGGCCGCCTAGGTTGTTGGATTTCAGAACTGCTATACGCCAAAATGGTCCTACCCTTCGATGTTTCATGTCTGGCCCCTGTCTGTACATAGTGGGTGAAAAGTATTGTTTAAACGCTTATATAATAATAATAATAATAATAATAATAATAATAATAATAATAATAATAATAATAATAATAATAAGACTAATAATTAGTCACGGTAAATATTAGACTAAAATCTAGTGGTAATAATACTAGTTTTTGTCGAAGGAAATTATTTTTAAGAAGCGAAGCACTATCTGAGTTTGAAGTCATCACTTTATCGAGTGCATAGTCCCTTTCATGAACATGATTTTAATACAAGTATTGATTGAAGTATCAAATATTTGTTTATGTGCGAATTATTTGATGTTGCCTGAGATACGTGTTAAAGAACATACTTGATAATATATTATGATTTAGGATAAAGAGTAAACCTAAATTAATTATGAGGAATTCTAGGTAGTTTCTTCTTATGAGTACGAGTGAGATATACACGGAGAATAGAACTTTAAAATATGTCATTAATCCGGGAGCATGGATTAGACATAATCATTATCCCTAGTCCGAGAGTATGGATTGAACATAGTCAATTGTCATTAATCCAAGAGTATGGATTAAGACATAGTCAATTGTCCTTAGTCCGGGAGTATGGATAGGACATAGTTATTTGTCATTAATCTGGGAGTATGGATTTAGACATAGACATTTGTTCCTAGTCTGAGAGTATGAATGGGCATAGTTATTGATTCGAGAGTGTGGATTAAGTAAAGAGGTAAAATTTAAGGTCCAAGAGTATGGATAGTGTCGTTGGGAGGAACGACGAGGCGGGGTAAGAGTTGCTTATAAATATATGGTGAAATTTTATATTTTGTGAGTTCTAAATTATATATATATATATATATATATATATATATATATATATATATATATATATATATATATATATATATATGATATAACATTGTGGCACTGAAATCCTTATGTACTCACCAAGTTTCCTAACCTAACCCACTCAAGTTTATTTGTATCACAAGTGTCGATATGAAGTTGCATTACACTAAGACATTAAGGAGATGTAAATCACTAGTGTTAATGAATGTAAGTTTTGTTTATGCTTATGTGTCTATATTGATGATGGCATCCCAACGTTTTCAAATGAATAAAATACAATTCTTCGTAAATGCTTTGATAACGTATTTATCATGTTTTTCTCGGAACAAATTCCACAACACTTTTCTTTAAAAGGTTACTCTGATTGTCAAAAGAAAGCATAAACAAATAGGTATTTTATGGCCGTAAAAACGGGGATGTCACACTTATGACTGCCTTTTAAGAAACAATGTTAAACCATGTCTAAGCACAACAATCCGTACACTTCAAGTCCCAAATTTGTGTCTCAGTTATAAGATTTAAAAGATACAACCTTAATCACAACATCACTCTTAACTACGATCCATAAAGTGGTTTTGATGCGGGTCAAGTCCAATACTTATTCTCCCAATCAAGTACCTAAGAAGTTGGTAGCAACTCTTTGCCATTCTTATCTCCACGAGAATCCATCAATCCACTCATATTAATCTTACCTCATGGATTCTCTGTGACAACCCAAAATTTCTATTATGTACAAACATATCAAGTCAATAGAATTCAGAACAGTTACTGTTAATTTTTAGACTTTTTAGAATAAGTTTGAGTATTTCAGGAATTTCACTTTAAGAGATATCAGGAGAGAGGATGCACTAGGGTTTTGTGCAACACTGTTATTCCAAAACTCTAAAAAATTAGAGTTTACTGCCTGAATAAAATATTTACAGCCAAAAACCCTAAAATCTGGGAGTATATATATGACAAATTGTCATTATTTACACTTTTTCCAAATTCTCAAGATCCAAACCCATTTCTCTCTCAAGTATCATCCGAAAGATTTTCAAGATCTTCAAACTAGTAAGTGATTCTAGTTTTCTTAAGTGATTATATGGCTTAATCTAGTGTTTTAACACACTTCTAACCGTGAAATCATTCCAAAAGGTTGATTCTTCCATTTACACCAAGAACACCAAGAACACACACTAGTGTTCTTGGACTTTTAGCTCATTTCAAGCTTCTATATTGTAAGTACTTCTATCTTAGGGTATCATAGAGCTTGTTATACATCTTTTCATCAAGAAAGCATCCCTAGAACACCAAGAGCAAGGTGTTCATGGTCCAAGAATGTTCTTGGGCCGTAAACACCAAGTAAGGGTACCAAAGTGTGCCTA
Organism: Lactuca serriola; assembly: GCF_051521515.1. Lineage (NCBI taxonomy): Eukaryota > Viridiplantae > Streptophyta > Magnoliopsida > Asterales > Asteraceae > Lactuca > Lactuca serriola. The sequence goes on along the minus strand of NC_136409.1, from coordinate 289,872 downwards.
AGTCCTTCTCTAGCCTTAGATAAATGTCTAAATCCTTTCCTAGTTGAGAAAAGGACTTGAAAGCCCCAAAATACCATAAATCATAGGAGATTACGGCCGCAAACACAAAGGAAATTGGTCTAAGGGTCGTGAACTCCTCAAAGGAGGGAAATGGTGCCCTAATCTCTTTCAAAGGCCTAACCATCAAGTGGGAATACTTCAAAGGACTTGTAAAACCTCAAACCAACTTATGGTCAAAAATTGAGGAGTTTACGACTATAAACCCTTGAGTTTATGACCGTAAACTCATTGGGTAATTTTCATGAAAACCGTAAACTCCAACAGAGTTTACCCTTGAACCCCAAACACAATAGCAAGGTCCTTTAGCACTTAGATGCAATCCGTATGACTTGTGGCACTTATATAAGGTGTTTTACATGCCTTAGGATGTCTTAACTTTGTCAATTAGTGGTTTAAAGTCTAATTGGATACATATATGTGATATTATATGTTAACTAGGATCATAGAGTGTGTTCATGACTTCACTTGACGCCAAGCAATCCTACATCTTCAGATCATCAGTACCACTCACTACAGGTGAGTTCATACCCCTTAATCAATGGTTTAAATGTTTTTAAATGCTTTTATGGGGGGGAATACAAGTTGAATACTTATAGTTATTACATCAATCACATGTGATTAATAACTACCAAACCAGTAGTTGCTTACTATTCAAACTGTTTTGCTTCAAACTGTTTTACAAACTCTTTTACTTATCAAATACTTTTACCTAAACTCTTTTATACTTATTATCAAATGCATGCCTATGTATGTATTGTTATATAAGTAATGTTTAAAGGGCTTAAGAAGGCCAGCTCGCTTTATCTCCTTTTCCTCGTTGGGATGTGGCTGTAGGGCATCGGTTATCCGTCCAAAGGTCGTCTAAATATCAGTTATATAAAAGTATACATATATAGACATAAAAGTCTTTTCCATCAGTCCATACCTTTGGGTAGCAAGGGTTTACAATCATGATCATACATTACTACTAAGCTACCATAGGGGTAGCACATGAAGATACTAATACTATTACTAGAACAATGAAACATACAATGAGTCAGTTCATTCATGAGTCAATACGAGTAGTACACACAGTACATTACTATACATGCTAGATAGAGAGAGAACACACATTACAGCTAAAACACGCAGAACATCACAGTACATACAAGTTAGACAGAGAAAGAGTACATTTTACAGTTAGCACATTCATTAGATATACATTCATGCAGTTATGTGAACCATTGAACGGGTCATGGCACTTCCTGCCATGACCGTTTTTGTATCCAGAATCTCCTTAATTGGGGAGCGTATGAGTTTGCGTATAGATCTATACTGGATTGACTATCCTACACCTTGTTGCTCGCTACAGTGGGACTTGCAAGTCTATGGGTGCCAAATGTCATTTATTACGGCGTCTTACATCGTCGTTTTACTAGAGTCAGTAGCAGGATATAGGTCGATCACATGTTACTTTAAACACCTTTTGTTTTTAAGGTAGTTAGTATAGCAGTAGTCACTTATTACAAATACTATAGTACTATGATATTTTCCCATTACATTCACTTCGTGAATATTCACACGATGCACGGTAATGTAAAAACTATATTTTTTTGGTTAATAATAGTCAGATTTGGGAAAGTACACACTCTTACAAGAGACATACACACAGACACTAGATGCCTTGGTAGAAGGCTACCATTAGTAGGAAACATAGGGTTTCTAGGAGAGTTCAAACATTTTACAAAACATTGTACAAGACATCTTACAAATGCTTTCATACAAACACAGACATTAATATACTTATGATCTCACCAGCTTTAAGCTGATACTCGCTTTCAAAATAACTTGTATTCTCAGGTCACCAATAGACAGGTGCAGGTGCCAGGTTTTGAGAAGATGGAACTTGTTCAAGACTCGTCTTTTATTTTGATATGTATATTTTTGGTGTCTGTATAACTTGATAGAACACACATGTATGAAATTATATTATTAATGCAATGGATGATGTTGTTGCTTGTTTTTACTATTATTCATTGTTGTGATACTGTACATGACGTCCTCTGCCCCAGAACGTTTCCGCCGTTCATGGTTTTGGGGTGTGACAGATTGGTATCAGAGCATTGTTTATAGTGAATTGAGTATATCAACCCATAAAAGATATACTAACTATAAATACAATAGGATAAAAATACTCTGACCAAGAGTTTATACTTTAAATATTAAAATATTTAATTAAGTATACGTACCTGCATTCATACTAAAATCAGTGTCACTAAGACAGTACAAAAGTATTACGATTGTTGGGCAGCACAAGTAGACTTAGAGACATATAGTCAAAACTGGGAAGATATAGCTTAATCAACTATATTATCCGAGGGTTGACTAGCATGTGCCTAAGTGTGGTTGTGAGGTTGCAAAAAGTCTAAAAACTTACCCACAATACCATAATGAGAACAATAGAACCTAAACTTAAAATACTATAGGAGTATTTTGCATTACTATCAGTTACTTATGTGCTAGATTCTTATACCTCTCTTCTCGCGTAGATTTAATGGCTGGATTCCACCTTCCCGGAGACCCATACTATCCCAACCACGGCAATGCAGGATGGCTTGAAGCAGAGTCCGATGATGAGTACCAAATTCCTTTGGATGATCATGAAGCTGAAGGCTTTTCTGATTGTTCTGACTCAGAGCCAGAAGTCAACAACCTATTTCAAAACCCAAATCCTCGCCCAGCATTTCAAGGACCCACACCCCTGTGGGCCACAAACTTGAATACATGGAGCCAGGAACATGGCCAACCCATTCCCTACAACGGAGACAGACGCTTCTACAACCTCACTGAGGGATTTTCTGCTGACAGAGTCCTACTCGTCATGGTTCGTAGGATTTCTCGGAACACAATACTGGGTCAATCAACTATCAATTGAGTCTTGCAGATTGACGCCAACTCTGGTGTCAACACTGTCCGCATTCGCCAGCTAGAGTCTGCTCATGACAGGGCTCTGGTTCACAATGCAGCTCTTCAGAGGGAACTCACTGAAACCCGAGCTGAAGTCAGAGAACTTCGAGCTCAACAAGCAAGAGCTGATAGGCGCATGAGGGACATAGAACGTCTCCTGCCGGGATCAAGAACTCACTTTGGCAGTTCTCATCGCTGATAGATTCTCATCAACTTCTCTCTTTTGTATATAACCTAGTTATGTAAAACTCTGGTCTAATTCCTTATCTTTGTAAATCATAGGCCTGTAGGTCTTGGTTAGGTTGTAATTCTGTCAAAATTTTCCCATTTTGGTTGATGTAAGGCCTCTTTCATTTGGCCGTTTTTCCCGAACTTGTTACATCTGTAATTCCAGTAATATTGACAAGTACCTAATCTTATGGGAGTTATTATCCAAATGTGATCATCTATCAGTTCTAGATCTACATTCAATCGTATTATTGGGCTATGAAGAGTTAGTCCATGAGTCATTTTCATCAAGTCTTCAATTAAATTCTTAACAATGTTTTCATCTTCATAAACTTATAGATCAAAGATGCCACCTCGCAGAAACCCAAGGAGAAACCTCAATAACGAAACACCACCTACTCCTCAGTTTGACACGACAGCCTTAAATGTTGCTGTAGCTGCAGCTGTGGCTACAGCCATGCCTCAATATCATTCATCTGATTCCACTGGAGGAGGAACCCATGTCCTATCAACTCATGGTGAAATCCCGGTGCGCTCGAGAGGGTGCTCATACAAGGACTTCACCAACTGCAAGCCATTGTCCTTCAAGGGGACTGGCGGAGTCATTGCCCTCTCGCAATGGTTCGAGAAAACCGAATCGGTTTTTGAAATCTGCTTTTGTCCCAAGGAGAGCAAGGTGAAGTTCGCTGCTTGCACCTTTGAAACGAAAGCTCTAACATGGTGGAACAGCCATGTTAAGTCACTATCTCTAATAGGGGCTAATGCTATAGGCTGGGAAACTTTGAAAGACCTCATGATTGAGGAGTACTACCCGAGGGGCGAGATCTAAAAACTGGAGGAAGAACTATGGAGCCTAACCATGAAGCGCTCCAACGTAGTCGCCTACACCGCCAGATTCTGCGAGCTGGTGGCTCTCTGTCCCAACATGATTCCTTCAGAGGGAAAGAAAATCAAGAGATACATATGGGGGCTGGTGCCACCATACCAGGGAAATGTTTTGGCATCACACCCCACTACATTTGATAGTGCCAAACGATTGGCGCAGCGGCTCATAGACCATAGGGTTCGTAACCCGGCCGCAACAACTACCTTGGCCATCTCAGAACCCGCAAAAACCGCTAATTCCAAACGGAAGTTTTGGGATGACAAGAAGAAAGCTAAGGCTGCCAAAAAGCAGCCGGTCGTGGCAGTACATGCTGCGATAGCATCTGCCGCTGTTGCTTCGGTAAAGCAGTATGCTGGAAGTTTGCCTAAGTGCAACAAGTGCAACTTCCATCAAGTTGGCACCTGCTGAGAGATGCAGTGTCTCAACTACAATGGGAAGGGGCACACTGCCCATTTCTGTAAAGCTTCGGCGAAGCCAATCAACCAAGCCCCCGGTGCTGGAGTAGGCCAAACTTGCTACGGATGTGGCGAGGTACGCCACTTCAAAAGAAACTGCCCGAAGGCAGGGTTTGCCGGTGGAGCGGCAAGAGTTCTAGCCATAGGCCATGAGGAAGCGGTTGCCGACCCCATAGTGGTCACTGGTACGTTCCTCCTCGATAACTCTTATGCATGCATTATGTTCGATAGTGGAGCGGAGAGGAGTTTCGTGAACCAAAAATTTTCTCATTTCCTTAGGGAAAAATCACGAGCACTTAATGAACCATTCACTATAGAAATGGCTAATGGGAAGATAGAGAGAACTAGCAGTATATCCATAGGGTGTATCCCAACTTTAGATAGCCATTCATTTTCGATCGATCTTATGCCAGTCTCCATTAAAAGTTTCAACGTCATTATCGGTATGGCTTGGTTGAGTCTTCATCATGTCGATATCATGTGTTACAAAAAGGTTGTTCACCTTAATCTACTGTCTGGCGAAACCCTAGTAGTTTATGGCGACAAACCCAACACGAACCTTCGTATCATTTCGAGCATTCAAGCTCAAAAATTCTTGCGAAAGGAATGACGTGCATTCCTTGCTCATGTGGTCGATGTGAGCCAAGAAACGAAGGACATTCAGAACATTCCAGTAGTACGCGATTTTCCTGACAACTTTCCAGAAGAACTCCCAGGATTACCTCCGCAACGTCAGTCGACTTCCAAATTGACTTAGTTCCAGGGGCTACCCCAGTAGCCAAATCGCCCTATCGTCTAGCACCTGCAGAGATGCAAGAACTGTCCGGTCAACTTAACGAACTGCTCAGCAAGGGCTTTATAAGACCAAGCTTCTCACCCTGGGGAGCTCCAGTCTTGTTCGTCAAGAAGAAGGACGGATCATTTCGTATGTGCATCGACTACAGGGAGCTCAACAAACTGACCGTCAAAAATCGTTATCCGTTGCCTCGTATCGACGATTTATTTGACCAACTTCAAGGGGCGAACTTCTTTTCAAAAATCGACTTGAGATCCGGATATCACCAATTACGAGTGCAAGGGGAGGATGTTCCAAAGACAGCCTTCCGAACTCATTATGGGCACTACGAATTCGTAGTGATGCCATTCGGATTGACAAACACGCATGATGTATTCATGGACTTAATGAATAGGGTGTGTCGTCCTTACTTGGATCAGTTCGTCATCGTCTTTATATATGACATACTTATCTACTCCCGAAGTAAGGAGGACAATAGTCAACATCTGCGTCAAGTCCTCGAAACATTACGTACGGAGAATCTCTATGCGAAGTTCTCGAAATGTGAATTTTGGATTTGACGAGTCGAATTCTTAGGGCACGTGGTTAGCGAAGAAGGTATACACGTGGACCCTTAAAAAATCAAGGCCATTGAGAACTGGTCAGCACTGAAGACGCCTACAGAAATTCGTCAATTTCTAGCCCTCGCTGACTACTATCGCAAGTTCATTCAGAACTTCTCCCGCATTGCGAAACCTCTTACAACACTGACCCAGAAGGGTGTGGCCTTTGACTAGGAAGAGAAGCAGGAAAGAGCATTTCAAACGCTCAAACGATCCTTGTGCACCGCACCAATAATATCCCTTCCCGAAGGAATAGAAGACTTCGTGGTCTATTGCGATGCGTCAAATCAAGGACTCGGATGTGTTCTGATGCAGCGAGGTAAGGTCATCGCCTATGCCTCGAGACAACTAAAGACACATGAGGTCAATTACACGACCCACGATTTTGAATTAGGAGTAGTTGTGTTTGCTCTGAAGATCTGGAGACATTACTTGTACGGAACGAAAAGCACTATCTTTACAGACCACAAAAGCTTACAACACATATTCGACCAGAAGGAGCTCAACATGAGACAGCGACGATGGGTCGAGCTACTCAGTGATTACGAATGCGAAATTCGTTATCATCCGGGTAAAGCCAACGTAGTAGCTGACGCCCTAAGTCGGAAGGAATATTCTGGTCGTAGAGTCAAATCACTAACCATGACAATCCATTCACACTTGTCCACACAAATTAAGGCGGCTCAGCTCGACGCTTTGAAGCCTGAAAATGTGGCGGGTGAATTTTTGAGAGGGATGGATAAGAACTTGGAGGTTAAGGGTGGCGGAGCTTATTATTTCATGGACCGGATCTGGACCCCGAAACTCGGTGGTTTCAGAGACTTGGTCATGAACGAGGTGCACAACACTCATTATTCCATGCACCCGGGTTCAGATAAGATGTATCTGGATCCTAAAAAGTTATACTGGTGGCCTAACATGAAAGCAGAGATTGCTACCTTCGTGAGTAAATGCCTTACTTGCGCAAAGGTCAATGTCGAATACCAGAAACCCTCTGGTCTATTACAACAGCCTGAGATACCGGAATGGAAGTGGGAGCGAATAACTATGGATTTCATAACCAAGTTGCCCAAGACAATGGGTGGACTTCATACCATATGGGTCATCGTCGATAGATTAACCAAGTCTGCACACTTCCTGCCAATCAAAGAAACAAACAAGATGGAGAAACTTACAAGAACTTACATCATGGAGATTATACGACTTCATGGTGTTCCCTTATCCATTATCTTGGATAGAGATAGTAGATTCACTTCGAGGTTCTGGCAGTCGTTACAAAGTTCCTTAGGAACTAGGCTTGACATGAGTACAACCTACCATCCACAGACCGACGGGCAAAGTGAGAGAACTATACAAACCTTGGAAGATATGTTGCGAGCCTGTGTGATCGACTTTGGGAAAGCATGGGAATCTCATTTACCCCTTGTCAAATTTTCCTAGAATAACAGTTATCACACGAGCATAAAGGCTGCTCCATTCGAGGCCCTCTATGGCCGAAAGTGCAGATCCCCTCTGTGCTGGGCTGAGGTGGGTGATACCCAGTTAGCTAAAGGAAAAGTTCCTGAAAGCACTCTCACAGGTCCGGAGATCATACGGGAAATGACGGAGAAAATCGTTCAGATCCGTGAACGATTGAAAGCCTCCAGAGACTGACAAAAAAGCTACGCTGATAAACGTAGGAAACCATTGGAATTCCAGGTGGGTGACCGTGTTCTATTGAAGATCTCACCATGGAAGGGCTTGATACGCTTCGGAAAGCATGGGAAGCTAAATCCAAGGTACATTGGGCCTTTCGAGATTCTCGCAAGAATCGGCCCTGTAGTTTACAAACTTAACTTACCGCGCCAACTCAGTAACGTACATTCTACCTTCCACGTATCGAACTTGAAAAAGTGTCTGTCCGACGAGACTCTTGTTATTCCACTCGATGAGATCGAGATCAATGTGAGCCTCAACTTCGTGGAGGAACCAGTAGAGTTCATGGACCGAGAGGTCAAGCAAACGAAACAAAGCCGTATCCCGATAGTGAAGGTTCGCTGGAACGCCAAGCAAGGACCGAAATTCACTTGGGAGCGTGAGGATCAAACGAAACTGAAATATCCTCGTCTTTTTACTTAGTTATTTGTAATTACTTATTTGCTTAAATTCTAATTTCGGGATGAAATTCCTTCTAAGGAGGGGATGATGTGACAACCCGAATTTCTACTATGTACAAACATATCAAGTCAATAGAAGTCAGAACAGTTACTGTTAATTTTCAGACTTTTTAGAATAAGTTTGAGTATTTCAGGAATTTCACCTTAAGAGATATCAGGAGAGAGGATGCACTAGGGTTTTGTGCAACACTGTTATTCCAAAACTCTAAGAAATTAGAGTTTACTGCCTAAATAAAATATTTACAGCCAAAAACCCTAAAATCTCGGAGTATATATATGACAAATTGTCATTATTTACACTTTTTCCAAATTCTCAAGATCCAAACCCATTTCTATCTCAAGTATCATCCGAAATATTTTCCAGATCTTCAAACTAGTAAGTGATTCTAGTTTTCTTAAGTGATTATATGGCTTAATCTAGTGTTTTAACACACTTTTAACCATGAAATCATTCCAAAAGGTTGCTTCTTCCATTTACACCAAGAACACACACTAGTGTTCTTGGACTTTTAGCTCATTTCAAGCTTCTATATTGTAAGTACTTCTATCTTAGGGTATCATAGAGCTTGTTATACATCTTTGCATCAAGAAATTGTCCCTAGAACACCAAGAGCAAGGTGTTCACGGTCCAAGAATGTTCTTGGGCCGTAAACACCAAGTAAGGGTACCAAAGTGTGCCTAAGTCCTTCTCTAGCCTTAGATAAATGTCTAAATCCTTTCCTAGTTGAGAAAAGGACTTGAAAGCCCCAAAATACCATAAATCATAGGAGATTACGGCCGCAAACACAAAGGAAATTGGTCTAAGGGCCGTGAACTCCTCAAAGGAGGGAAATGGTGCCCTAATCTCTTTCAAAGGCCTAACCATCAAGTGGGAATACTTCAAAGGACTTGTAAAACCTCAAAACAACTTATGGTCAAAACGCGAGGAGTTAACGACCGTAAACCCTTGAGTTTACAACCATAAACTCATTGGGTAATGGTCATGAAAACCGTAAAATCCAAAGGAGTTCACCCTTGAACCCCAAACACAATAGCAAGGTCCTTTAGCACCTAGATGCAATCCTTATGACTTGTAGCACTTATATAAGGTGTTTTACATGCCTTAGGATGTCTTAACTTTGTCAATTAGTGGCTTAAAGTCTAATTGGATACATATATGTGATATTATATGTTAACTAGGATCATAGAGTGTGTTCATGACTTCACTTGACACCTAGCAATCCTACATCTTCAGTTCATTAGTACCACTCACTACAGGTGAGTTCATACCCATTAATCAATGGTTTAAATGTTTTTAAATGCTTTTATGGGGGGATACAAGTTGAATACTTATAGTTATTACATCAATCACATGTGATTAATAACTACCAAACCAGTAGTTGCTTACTGTTCAAACTGTTTTGCTTCAAACTGTTTTACAAACTCTTTTAGTTATCAAATACTTTTACTTAAACTCTTTTATACTTATTATCAAATGCATTCCTATATATGTATAGTTATATAAGTAATGTTTAAAGGGCTTAGGAAGGCCAGCTCGCTTTATCTCCTTTTCCTCGTTGGGATGTGGCTGTAGGGCATCGGTTATCCATCCAAAGGTCGTCTAAATATCAGTTATATAAAAGTATACATATATAGACATAAAAGTCTTTTCCATCAGTCCATACCTTTGGGTAGCAAGGGTTTACAATCATGATCATACATTACTAGTAAGCTACCATAGGGGTAGCACAGGAAGATACTAATACTATTACTAGAACAATGAAACATACAATGAGTCAGTTCATTCATGAGTCAATACGAGTAGTACACACAGTACATTACTATACATGCTAGATAGAGAGAGAACACACATTACAGCTAGCACACGCAGAACATTACAGTACATGCAGGCTAGACAGAGAAAGAGTACACTTTACAGTTAGCACATTCATTACATATACATTCATGCAGTTATGTGAACCATTGAACGGGTCATGGCACTTCCTGCCATGACCATTTTTGTATCCAGAATCTCCTTAATTGGGGAGCGTATGAGTTTGCGTATAGATCTATACTGGATTGACTATCCTACACCTTGATGCTCGCTACAGTGGGACTTGCAAGTCTACGGGTGCCAAATGTCATTTCTTACGGCGTCTTACATCGTCGTTTTACTAGAGTCAGTAGCAGGATACAGGTCGATCACATGTTACTTTAAATGCCTTTTGTTTTTAAGGTAGTTAGTACAGCAGTAGTCACTTATTACAAATACTACAGTACTATGATATTTTCCCATTACATTCACTTCGTGAATATTCACACGATGCACGGTAATGTAAAAACTATATTTTTGGTTAATAATAGTCGGATTTGGGAAAGTACACACTCTTACAAGAGACATACACACAGACACTAGATGCCTTGGTAGAAGGCTACCATTAGTAGGAAACATAGGGTTTCTAGGAGAGTACAAACATTTTACAAAACATCTTACAAATGCTTTCATACAAACACAGACATTAATATACTTATGATCTCACTGGCTTTAAGCTGATACTCGCTTTCAAAATAACTTGTATTCTCAGGTCACCAATAGACAGGTATAGGTGCCAGGTTTTGAGAAGATGGAGCGCGTTCAAGACTCGTTTTTTATTTTGATATGTATATTTTTGGTGTCTATATAACTTGACAGAACACACATGTATGAAATTATATTATTAATGCAATGGATGATGTTGTTGCTTGTTTTTACTATTATTCATTGTTGTGATACTGTACATGACGTCCTCCTCCCCAGAACGTTTCCGCCGTTCATGGTTTTGGGGTGTGACATTCTCCCACAACTATGAACTACTATGGACATTTAGAATAACCTAGTTATTCAAGGATTTAAACATGCTAATATATACCACAACAATTATTAAGACTCATATCCAATATATCATTCATTACAATATACGTTTCTTGTACTGTTCCAATATCCAAATACTAAATTTCAATCAAATACATCTACTTGGATCAACAATGCCCTATAGCACCAACTTGACTTTCATGCTTTAGCTAATGTAGCAGCTTTGTTAAGTAGAATTGACAAAAGTTGATTTGTATAAACTTTGTGAATACAATCATTTTCGGTTTTATATATAACTCATATATATATATATATATATATATATATATATATATATATATATATATATATATATAGAAAAACTATTTAGAATGAATTAGATGCTTGAATATGACTTAGATACCAATATTTGCGTAATGGGATTACTCATAGTCATAATGAACTATACATTAAGCATCTTTGGATGTTGTTCTCCAAACCACGAGGTACTCTAAATCTGATGTATAACTATAATTAAAATCTACATGGAACCACTAACCATGTAACTATCTCTTCATTCATAATGAGGACATACCTAATTGAGATTGATATGTCGACTACATATAACGTTAGGAATTTTACTGCGCTCCCACTAGCTTTGTAGAAAAACACAAGATTCATCTAGAATCATAATTAAATCACATTATGTAATTAACTTATAAGAAGAAGATTCTTACTTTGAGATGTTAGCTTAAATCTTGGAAAGATTTTCATTCATGTATGTTCTCTCCCTTGAAAATTTACTTATAGTCAAACTATATTGAGAAATATTAATCAAGCCCATACTTGATAATCATAAATGAATACATCTCTACGTGTTTTATTAGTTTTTGTTCAACCATTGAGCAGATTCAACAATAGTTGAAAACTTACTAGTTCCAAATTATGACACATTTAGTTTATAGTTCTATAACTCTTACATCTCCAAATTGTTCCTACTTAGAAAAAGCACTTTCTAATCACTTGCCTTATGGAATGACAATTTGTAGGATTAGCAAAAACTTCATCCTAAACAATCATTTAGTATATTTTACATAAATACAGTTAGTAGATGCTATAGTATTTAAGCTTGTTGTCTAACATAAGCTCTATAAGTCTACAAGGATAAACCATTTTATCCTTAGCCTAATATAAGCATCTAATCTATTTGTTTAGTTGGAAATATATATATATATATATATATATATATATATATATATATATATATATATATATATATATATATATATACAATATATGTTTGTTTCAGTGAGCATAGGTCCAAAAATTTATAAAGTAAATAATCCTTTTAAAACACCCTATAATAGACGAAAAGGTCTATGTTCTATCCTATTTAAAACTTATACTATCGATATTCAACTAGTGGCCAGGTGACCCTATCCCATTAAAGAATACGAAGGCTACCTCGAATATCAAGAGATAGATTCAAGTGACCAGGTGATCCTGTGCCACAAGAAACATACTAATGACAAGTGAGTGTTTTTGTCGAAATGAGTTGTGAATCAATTCCATAATTCCAAAGATGTTCCAAGAAGACTTGGTTTACAAAACTCATTTTCTTTATCACAGCGAGATGTTAATGATGATCTCATTAAGTTGTTTTTCAATCTTTACTATGAAACAATTTGAGAAAATAAAAGGTTTCAACAATAACGAATAAAAGTCGTCAGTGAAATTAAATAAACATCTATCACCAAATCTATTCATGTATTGAAAAAGATTACATACATCACTTATGTATAACTCTTTGTCGAGCCTTTTGTTCTCTAACTACTAATAGACAAAGACACTTGCCGATTATCTTCCAGTATAAATATGATTCATATATATCAAATGAATCAAGCTCATTTGCCTTCAAAAATTCCATCCTTTTGAAGTTGGTATATGTATTTCTTATTTACATTGTCATGACGACTATGAAGTAGATAAGTTCCAATCAAATATCATTTAATTATATAGGTGTTATGATCAGAACTATTAATTTAATGAAAGATTATAGATTTACTTCATAAATAACATTATGAAAAAATATTTTTTAACACATAATACATCGTTTCAGATCATGAATGTGAACATCAATTAAACGATAAGTAAATTTAGATTTATTCATAAATTACTGTTGTTACATGTCCCTATAAGGATAGGTACAATACATCTATTGTTTACATAAAAAACTATAACAACACTTGTTATATCTTCAACACGAAATATCATTCGTTTGTAATTAGTTGATTATTTCTTCCAATCATCAGCACATAATATCAATTATTAGTGTCACATGAAGTATTACATACTTAAGTGAATGATGGAAAAATAAATAATTCTATCATATAGATATCTAAAGTCTTGTCCACGTCAGACTTCTTCAGCTTGATGAGATGAGATGAGAGGAGCAATTCCTTCTTTAGTGTCCAGTTTCTTCCATAATAGAAACAACACTAATCATTAGGTCCTTTCTTGATTTTTGGGTTTATGCTTTATTTCCCTTAACTGAACTATAAGTCTATATTAGTGCACAATCTCTTAGACTTCCTTTTATTCAATTCTTGAACAGACTTGAAGCTATTTCTAGTGTTCTAATTGAATATGTACTTTACTTGATGATACATCTAATATGTTTCATAATTATCCAATACTTTCTGCAAGTCAAGGTTAATTTCTCCAGTATGATGTGAGACACATCAATATCATCACAATAATACTTCTATCAAAGTATCATGATCAGACTAACTGGTTGCAGAGGTTGTTCAGGTATGGGATCTTTCAGTATATATAATTTCTATTTATCTTAAATGTAGAACCTCGAGATATTATACCAGTTATAGAAATTATAACCATCAAATGTTACCGTCTCTTGAAACTCAACAAGAGAAAGATTTTGCAGGGCGTAAAATTCTTAACAATTATCAACAAAATTTAACAAAGTTTCATTTAGTATTTTCAATATTTAGTCTTTAAAAATTAATACCTTATATTGTTTCTTAAAACATTAATTTATTAAAGTCTAGGATCCAAGTAACGAAACAAGTAAATGGTTAGGCGACCTTTATCCCATAAACTTAATCAAACTCGGTAGGTAGCGAGTACCAATTACATACAATATGCAACTCCTAGATTATAGGATCCTAAACAACTATTGTTTAGTTTGACATGTTTATCCCATCTATGCCTCAAAACTCTAATGCTTAGGCGACCTTTATCACATAAGAAATTGATCAAATCATGCATTTAAAAAACATGTGAATTCTATTTCACAAATGGTTAGGTGACCTTTATCCAATAATCAAATACAAAAACACCTTGACTATTTTTGACAACCCACATGAATAAGGTGACCCTAAAATCCATATGAACTACAAAAAAATCCCAAGTGGGTTTTAAATGGATTGCATAGATTTGAAGTTTTGTTAATAAGGGTTTATATATGTTTTACAATTATAGTTTATAAAAACATGGTCTTATGAATATTGCATGCATCCAACAATTCATGTACCCTTTTGTAAAATTCATATCACTTGTTATGAGGTTCTTTTGATGTCAAATAAAACTTCATTTTATTTTCCATTAACTGCAATCAATTATAAACTAAAATCTAGTATTTTAGTCATAGATCGATTTTAAGAACCGGTAACAGTTTTAATAAAACTTTATTTTATACTTAAGAATTGGAGTTTTGGATGAGCTATAAAATCACTATTTTAAACTTTCTTTTAACAATCAAAAACTTACGACTTCTTGAATTTGTAGAATAAACTCATTTTATTTTATAAATTCTATTTTATGCATCTTATGATAAAAATCATATTTTGATAAACCAAAACTTGGGTGATGATACTTATGCTTTAAATCTCATTTAGCATGCATAAAACAAAATATCAACATGTTGATTTATGTTTAAAACACAAATATCATATATTAAGTTTCGACGCAAAAGTAATCACTAGTTTTATTATTTGTTGTTATAACGCTATAGACTGATTTTAGTCTTTTTAATAAAAAAAACTCATTTTTATTATAAAGACATGGAGCTAATAAAATGTTTAAACATCTTTTAAACCACTTCAAATATTTTAAAGTTGGGCATTTATAAGTTTTACAATACTACTATTTTCAACAAAAATTAAGTTTTAAACGGTAACCGGTAAACGTTTTTGTATATATTCATTTATAAACATCTAATGTTTTATTTTAAATCTTTTTTACTCAAACTTCAAGTGATATTTGATGGGTTATAGCCATAAGAACATCCTATGTGCTCATGCAAACCCTAATGCTTGGATCTAGGTTTCTCTATTGTACATGCAATTCATCCAAGACTTTAAAACCTAGATCTAGCATATGATAATCAATATTAACATAAGAATGGGTTTAAGATATTACCTTGATTGTTATGTAGCAATAACAATCTCAAATCCTCTTTGTAATGAATTTAGAAAGCTTAGAGTCACAAATGTCACTCCTCTAATGGTTCACAAACACCAAGAGCAAGAGGATGAAGAGGAGAAGAGAAGAGACACCCAAAAACGTGTAGAAACCCTAAGGATTCAGTTGCCCACGTTTTTGGTGCCCAAGAGGTCCTTAAATAGTGAGGCTATTAGGGTTATCTAACAAGGAAACCCTAATTTGGATTCTTATTAATTCTTGACTAATATTAATTAAACAATATGATTTCTCCTTTAATATATTATTCACATAATATATTAATAAATCATAATTAATCCTTTCTTTCCATAATTCATCCTATCAAGTTGCTTTGGTGAAGGCAACCCAAAAGGACCATGCACCATCGGGTCAAGTACATACCAAAATAGTTATGGACTTAGACATTAATCCAACAGTCTCCCACTTGGATAAGTCTAACAACTATTCTGCGTATGACTTCAGATCCTGATCTGCAATCGTAGCTTTCTAAAGCCGCTATCAACTCTGATGTTATCAGATACGCGTGTCCTTTAGATAAGGGATCATATATTCTTCCATTCTAGATATCGTATAGACGGAGACATGGATCTAAATCATTCTCTCTGTCTATGTGTTGTTTCCCGATTTCTGATTTATGACGACTGACAACAGACTACAATTGAACACATCAATTTAGTCCCAACTTGGCCAAGCGCTTAGTTCCCATCACTAAATCATCGAGAGGCCTAAAGATATCGCTTTTATCCTTCTTTGGATAAAAGGAACGGATAAACTTTGACTCAATGCTCGCTTGCACTCACTTACCGAATCACACACAACAATATGTTTTATAACACCAAGTTACTAGTGTGTTTACATATTATCAATATGCAACCGACTCGCAAGATACAACTCACACATCTCGGTTTCAAGAATATAAGATATTAACGTCTCACCAATCACTTCTGATGAAATCCATGAAGTGATCCAAGTGAGCGTGGGTTTAATCCAATGCTCAAATCATATTCATAAGCACTCATGAACATTGCAGCAAACATTTGCTTATGTCTAATACACTTTAGACAATCCACACACCAATTCACGACAGTCTTCATTCATACGTACTTCCACCATATGAACGACTGTGGCCCATTCGAATAATTTGACTGTTCTGAACCAATTAAATTATTCAGGAAGTCAAAACATGCAAAGTCAAACACAAGAATAATACTAATCCCATATGGACCCAAACCTTTGAGTATAAATAAAACACCTTTTATTTATCACCATATTGATTACTCATTATTTGTTGTTTCGGGTAATCAACTTCTTACTTGAATTAATACAACACTTGTCCCATGCTCTTAGCATGTACATAATGTTTACCTATGGTTCTTACTTTGTGAAATAGATTAAATGAACACATTTCCAATCATACTCATTTCACAACTCCCAATCCTTTTCATAAGTGTAAGAATATCAAATTCTTGCCACTTATAGAATATGCTAGATTCTAACATTTTATGCAATTATCCTTTCGTAATGTCGTAGCACAAAAGTCACAATGACTATTGCCAATGAAATTACAAAGTCCTCTATTTGAGATTGTTACAATACAATTCCATAGATGTGATGTCTCTTACTCAAATTACATTCCTTTGAACATCCTTTTGCATAAAATTTTCTAATCTAGACATAGATTCTCAATATCCAACTCCCAATATGGAAACATTTCCATATTTTCCATATGACAACTCATTCTTAATAGAATCTTATCTATTCATAATAATTTCGATATGGTCCATCCAATATCATACTTCAAACTACTCACAAGCGACCAATCCTCAACGAGCTTTGGATTGTCCTTTGATAGTTGTTTAATTATCTTAGTCAAAACCGATTCTTGTCCTTTTTCCCTCTAAATGTGCTAGACATTTGGACAATTTTAGAATGGTAAAATATTATAGCATTTTCAATTGATCCTATATCCGAAGCGTATGGGACACGATGCATAATGTCTTACATAAAGATTTGATAGTTTATCAATCTTCTGCCATAATATTTTATGTGCTACGTTCTCACAATTCGAACTATGAAGAGGAATGTCGTAATCATAATCAAAATTTAAGAACACACTATGTATCCTTGACTAAATTTATTAACATTCCACAACCTAAGCCTTTAGATTTGAAATGAAGCATAATATTCTCTCCCTTAATTACATAAAAACAACTATTCAACCCTTACAACTTTGCAAAGTATGACTCTTGTTTTCTATAATTAATATTGCTAACTTGCAATACTTGCCTTAATAATCATACAAGCATAACATTTATGCTCCCACTATCATGATGATTATTGTCATATAATCATAACACTTATGCTCCCACTAGCTTTGACATGTATTCAGAAACCAGCTTGACTTCCAGAAAAACAATACTTATTGAATTTCTTAAGTTCATGTTTCTAATACCTAATGCTTTGATAATCCTTTATCTAAGCTTATACACCTTTGCCTTAGATAGCTCATATGTGTGTCTAAACAATTCAGACTAATTACCAAATCTCACAATTTGAATTATCGAAAGGGATACCGTAACCATAATCAAATTCGAGAATACAATTTTCACAATCACTATCTTCTTAAAATCTCTTTTAGTGAAAGCATTTCCTCACAGTCATTTTCATGAAGGATGGAATCTTATGACACTTAGATTTTAATGATGTATGTGTTCCTATCCATGTGAATTTGTCAAAACCAAGGTTTGCGACAAATCCAAACTCATATGGACCGAACTCTTAATCTTGATTTTTTGCCTTATGGTAACACGAGTGCCCACCATGTCTTCCAAGCAGTTAAGCAGCTCACCCTTTCCTATCAATGTACTTTTCATTGATTAAGGTGCTTGCCTTTTATGCATTCAAATGAGAACTCATAGAACTCACATGCATAATTAACTCAATTGAAATGGCACAGAACACTAATAGAAAAAAAGGCCTTTTACGACCCTCATTGCGCGTCGTAAAACGCTCAGACGACGCGCAAATGCGTGTCAAGGAAGGCCCTGTCATAAAGAGAGACGACACACTTTTGCGCGTCGTCTATAGACGACACGCATTTACGACGCGCATTTATGACACGCAATGCGTATCAAGGAAGGCCCTGTCATAAAGGAAGACGACGTGCAAATGCGTGTTGTAACCTTACGACGCGTGTGTTTTATGACAAGCAATGCGTATCAAGGAAGCCCATGTCATAAATGAAGATGACACGCATTTGCGTGTCGTAAACTTTAGCAACCATTTTCATATGCATTTACGACGCGTCTTTACGATACTCATTTACACATAATACAAAAATATGTAAACAAATATATACCAAAACAATCAATTTCATCCAATAACATCATGTCAAACAAGTTATCAAAAAATTTTAATACATTGATATTAAGGAGATCTAATTGTACATTGTTATTAAAGGGTTTTCCCTAACTATATAACATGATACTACATCCCTAACTATATAACCGGATCCTTCGTGTCATTGGATTGCCACCTGGAACTTTAGAAGTACCTTATAAGCAAGTGGGCTTTGGAATAAATACACCACAACTCGTTGAACCCCTGCTCCGATAATTCTTGTGACCTGATCAAATAAAAGTTCAAAAATTAATATGATAATATAATTATTAGAAGAATCAAACATGAATGTTAGTGGTAAAAGACAAAATTACCCTTTTCTCCATCCAAAGAATGTGGGATTTGGAATAAATACACTACAATATGATTTACCTGATATCAACAATGACAATCACAAATGTTGGACAAGTTATACGACACATCTAATGATTTAAGCGTAATCCACCAAAAGCTTTTATCTCAAACTAGTAGAGGGAATCATAAGACATTATCTCTTTTATTTTAAGCGGTAATTCAAACAAGTAATTTACAAGATGGAGATAATTATTTCCAGTTATTGGTGATTCAAATCAAATAGGTGCACAGAAGAGAAGAACAACAAGTACCTCTAGATTGGCCGAGTGAAAAGGCTGATAGCAAACATTAGCCCTTAACTGCCCCTTCTGAAGAGAAAATGACAACATGTTCCCAATAGAATTCTCCTCACCAATGGATCCAATCACTTCAACTACAAGACTTTCATTCGGCCTGCTAGTTGCATCCAACTGCATTCAATTAATAGATTTAATTTAATTTAACCAAATTAATTAGCATATAAAAATTTGTAACCTTAATTATATGAAACATAACATGTGGGCCCTATTAATTCCTTTTTTTAATCATTCTTTTTATTTTAACACTTGTTTTCATTTAATAAATAGAATAGGAAGATTAGTATGAAAACATAAAATAGAAGGATATACTCAAAGCCAAAACAGTTGCATGCCTAACATGTTGCCCATGTTTATCAAAATTTAACAGATCATACTAATAACTCATACATATAGAATTATAAGGAAAAAAAGAGTAGGGTTTTCTCCATTCCATTCTTCCCCTGATTCCAGCATATATAGAGATACTTACCCGATCCTGATCCTTGATAAGCATAAGAAAGGAGGAAATTTCCGGGTACAGGACTGCATCGATCTTCTCTGGTCTTTCCACTATTGAATACTTCGCAGCAACAACAACCGTTGCCCTGGTGAATGTAGCAAGACTAGTTGTTTGCTCCTACAAATTTTATATATATATATATATATATATATATATATATATATATATATATAAAAGAAAAATTAGACTTTAATTAATTTAAAAGACATTAAAGAAAGTTGAAAATATGTGTACCTTGAGGGCATGAACAAGTTTTGAAGGCTTGATCACCTGAAAAGATTAAAATGATCTTGGTTGAAGTCCCAGATTAGATAAATACAACAACAACAATACGTGCATATAGATGGATATTGATATGACTGTTGAATTTGATCAAAAAAAGAATGCGGATGGATGTATCTCAATGTCGGATTTTAGATTTTTCAGGCCTATTTCGGGGAATAGCCAGGATGGCTACAAGTCCACTAGCAAAGGCTGTAACTGCTGCGATAGCAAATGCTGGAGAATTCCCCCCTCCAAACAACTGGTCCCATGGTCCACTTCCAAGAGACACCAGCATCTATTATCAAACAAACAACATAAACCTCATCTTTTATTACCAAACCAACCCTAAATAAATAACTAACATAACTGTTGACATCTCTCCTCTTCTCTTGGCTAATATGAAACAAGCCTTTAATTTGGTGTCCCAATCAATAAAAAATATTTTAGGAATTTCATCCTTTCTTTTCTTCAATGTCTGTTTCTTTGGTAACTATAAATGAATGGAATGGATCTGTCATTTCTATTGTATTCCATTCTCATCTTAACTTCACTTGCTTCAAGGAGTGTAATAACATTATCTATAATTACAAAACTAAATAAAATGAATTCTTGCCAAATATACAAAATTTCTAATTTTTTAATATAAACTTTAATCAAATAATAATTTTATATATATATATATATATATATATATATATATAAACATTAGTGCTTTAAATTATTACAGAAATAAAAGTAATGCTTGATTCCATTCCATTCCTTTCTGACAAACAATCTTAATTTTTTCACTGAGCCATAATACTTCATTCTATTCCCTCAATTACTACATACCAAACACTACCTTAGAGTATGGAAAGGTGTTAGTCAAATATTTGGAGGGTGGTGGGGAGACTAGTTTATGTCATTGTAATAATGTCATGTTATGGAAAAAAAATTCTCTTTGTTGGCTTATTTAGATCTGTGGACATTTTGTGTTGCTTTTTAGTGGAGGAGTTACTGAAAATCTTTGAGATCACGTGCCCAACAGGATTGTAGCTGCCAATCCAGTTGAACCCTTGTGCACATGTCACAAAATTAATAAAAAACTATATATGTTGCTATTTGATTGATGGTTTTAATTTTTAATGTGAAAGTAAGGTGTAAGATTATGGTGATGTGTACTTACAAAGCTATAAGGAAAAATACAAAGAAACGTGTGCTTTGGAACAACGCAGACCATGGGATTGACTTCCCTTTGTAATGGTAAAATAGAGATAACCCTCCAGCTAAAGTTGAGGCAACAGGAAAACCAAAGGACAAATACCCCAAGGCAACTTTGGGGTCCGCTAGATACTTGCTGATAACTATGGCTTTTCCTGTTTTGTAGTAATTGTCATTGCACCTTAAAGACATAGATTCCCTACAATTAAAATTGAATGAAGAGTTTAAACAAAGGGAAAAATCAAGAAATCAAAAGCTTATTTCAAAAAAAGGCTGAAACTTAAGGATGTTGTTATTGTTGATCAATTACTTGTATTTCATATTTCTATTTTGGAAAAAGAACCAGAAAAAAGACACACGTGTTTATTAAAAAAACACCTAAATTTAGTCTCTAAACGTGCTGCAATTCCTACACCTCGAACAGCCTAACAACAAGAGAAGAAGAAAGAAAGAATACACCCGTTTGTGTAAAAAGACGTAAACGCCCTCCTCATCCTCATCATAAAAAAATAGCCTAACAACAATAGAAGAAGAAAGAAAGAGAATACAAGTAACTAACAAGCACATTGGGCCTCTATTAAGGAGCCTTTATCATTTTTATCAACAGATTAATTAGCTAATCTTTCCATTTCTGCCCTTTGAAAAGCTGGAGGCTCTGAACCATAAAGTCCACCACAAAACTCCAAATAACAATATTTACAAAGCCCAAAACCTGATTGAACTGCATTGCTTTTCTGTTGACAAACAACTTCTATTAATCCAGGCATCTTTAACTCCTTTGAACTCTGTTTGCATGATTGCATTTCCTTCTCATACTCCTTTGTTTTACTAGTAAACTCATCAATCTTTTAAAAAAATCACATCAAACTCAGATTTACAAGATGAACAAATTATGAATATACACATGAAAACTCACAGATAAACTCCCAGCTTCTGTATTTTCAAACTCAATCAATTTCTTTTGCAATGTTGCTTCACATATATGTACAGTTTTAACCTGAAAATAATACAAGTATATAAAGAAATGAGTTAGAAACTTTTCATTCATAGCATTATATTGACAAAAAAAGGTAATTAAATGCATAGATTTAGATATAAGTCATACGTACAACATCCCCTCTTGAAAAATTATGTCCATGTAACACAGAAGAAACATATATTGTTGTTGTACATATCCCACTAGGTTTTCTTCATGTCCGTATAATATATATAAAATATAAAAAATAATTTGATGTACAAAATATAAAAATAATAATAGTATTCATAAAGAGGGAGAACTATGTGCACCTGGTGCACCGCTGATAGTTGGTGGATGTCTGAGACTCCAACTGATAAAGATACAATCCAGCAAAAGCAAGATGTGAGGGCTTCCATGAAGCAACTGAATAGCCAGTCCCCTGAACCAACTAAAAATTTTATTTAAGAAATGAAGAAAAAGGGATTTAACAAGAAGCGGAAGTTTGTTCCTTCAATCATAAATCAAATGGAGAAAAAATAAGTCGGGAAGAAAACGGGATTTAGAAAGAGGGGGAGCAATGTACTCAATCCCTTCTCCCTTGACATCTAGGACCCTTTCCAGGGCCTTTCCAGTGCTCTCTGCAACCTTCCCGAACCATCACACGAAACAGAAGCAATCGCCAACGCCAGAATCGACAGGAAGGAGATGCCGGGGGCGCACATTTTCAAGGCGGACTTGCCTGGGTTGAAGAAAAAGGAGGTGGAGGTGGAGGTTGAAGAAGGAAGGTTGTTGCAGATAAGCGAAGAGAGGAGCAAGGAGCATGAGGAGAAGAACGACAAGTGGCATAGGGTTGAGAGGAGCTCTGGAAAGTTCTAAGGTCGTCGGACCTGATGTTGCCGGTAAGGGGAGGCGAGGTGAGATCTTCATTTGTGATCAAGGATAGGTTGCATATGTTGAATAGAGTTATCAGTTATTGGAGGTGTATAGCAGAGATGGTATTGTGATTAGGGTTTGCAGAGAGAAGGAATAAGAGAATGAAGGGGATCTTGAAGCGGGGCATTAAAAAATTTAAGAATTTTGAGTGGATTTCATTTCCCCCTTTAAAGAACGCGCGTTTTGAGTAAAACATAAAGCGACATTCACAGAGGACGCGCATTTTAGATAAAGTGTCCTCCGTGTTTTTATTTTTTTTACATGAGACACTAATTTAAGGTCACGCAATAATGCGTGACATAAATCCTTCAATTTTTTGAAGAGATGACTCTTTTTTGATGTCACTCTCTTTTACGTAACATAAATCAATGAGTGTCGTGGTTTGTGCGTCATAAAAGGCCTTTTTTCTAGTAGTGGAAACAAGATAGTGTCAGCACGATAGGTTGCAAACCTCAACTCGTGTGCTAGTGATGATCGATAAGGTTTATTCTTGATTTGTTCTTGAAACCTTTCAAGACCATTAAGACTCCCACTGACTCCTTGACATATAAGATTCTCTTGTCAATAAACATTTCTCGACAAACAAATATTCAAGAGTTAGTGTAGCTTTTATCAAGACAAAACTCTTCACAAAATTGGTCCTAGTTGGTCTTTGTCTTATCCACGACATCACAACTTACCAATTCCAAATGTGCAAGAATAAGAAAAACTTTTTTCTAAATTCTACATTTGATGAATGTTATAAACCTTCTTAAGACTTGTCACTCAATGTCACAATCTTAACTCTAAGACTAGTTTTGGAACGAAGTATGATTGACTTCTTGATTTAACCATTTCTTCAATTCTTGATTCCTCTTCTCAGACATACAATTGTACTAAGACTCACTTAGAGGATCAATTGAGATATGGTTCTTAATCATTAAGACCTATCATAAAACATAATAAAAGGTACTATCTCTTCTTCTTAGAATAGAGAAACTTTTATCTTTCTGCCTACTTGATTCTTCTTATTCGTTCTGCTATTGATTTAAACCTTTTTCAATCAATTCAGAATTACACTTAATCTTATAAGTATAATCATATTTACTAAGCCTTTAGTAAATCATGACGAATATCTTTGTTACTCTTGTGGTGGACTTAATCAACACACAACTTTGTGTACTCGATCTCTTAGTCCTTCACTTGACACTTTGTCAACGAATTAGTCTAATTTCCAAATATGAAATTTCTCATTCATCGTGCAACCAAGTTGCATGATTCCAAGTTTCTGTCCAATTGAAACTTGGGCGATGAGAAACTCTCCCTATTTGGTAAATTCTCGACATTTCCACAAACAACATAATTAAGAATCACATCCACTTGTTGTAGAATTATACGAACATCAATTTTTCATAACGATTTCATTGCAAGGAAATAAATAAATAAATAAATGAGTCAAACCAAAATTTATTTTATTCATAAAAGCAGCGGAAAACATCTGTCCTTACAATGAAAAATCAACTGAAAACTATGTAGTCAAAAGAAAAAATTCCTAACAACTCTATCATAACTTTCTAAGCTCAAAATCTAATCTTCAAGTCCATGCGATCGAGATCCATTTCTTTGTGATTAGACTCATCTTGCTCTTTCATCAAGCTTCCTCTCTTTTCACTGATCCTGCAAAACATTCAAATGCAATCTTATCACATTATATAATAAGAATCAACGAATAGGAACTTAATGAAGTTAGATAGTGGATTTTACCTGAAGCACAGCCATACTCTTTGACTCTCCCATCTTCTGGACTCTTCAGGCTCTTAGGGCAGACTTGCATCCAACGCCCTTTCTCTTGGCAGCAAACGCAGGTCGGTTCTCCTAGAACGTCCTCGGAAGCATGGTTGGTTGATTTTCCCAACAAATATGCTTCATTTCCTTGCCAAATCATTTCTGATTCAACAGCAATGAGCATGTAAGTTAAGTCAATGAGGCTTGCGTCATGATCCATCATACAATACTTTCTGTTGAACTCATTATATGATTCAGGGAGTAACTGCTGAACCCAGTCCACAGCCAACTTATCAGGGAATGACGCACCCAACATTATCAACGTATCGATGTGTGATTTCATTCCTAGAACGTGGGCACACATGGTTTTACCATCTTCATGTTTCATTTCCAATAGGGCTTTAGTGACATTGAACCTTTCAATTCTTCGATCTTGTGGGTTAGGGAGAATAATTGGAGGAAGTGGAGGAAGTGAAGCATGATCTCTTGTTCCTCGATTGAATCGTGGAATATCCTCTTCATGTGGAATGCTTGTTCCACGGGATTTAGGAAGACCATAGTTGTCGTACTTTGACATCTACAAAACGGTAGAAAAATAAATTCAAGTTAGTTGATTGATTGAGTCCTTAATAAATCACCCAAATGAGATATCAAGGCTAGGACCCAACACAATATTCCACAACTCGGGAGAGGGATGCCGTAACCCAAATTGCAGAACATTTGAAGGTAAGTGAATGACGATTCACTAATTTTCCACCATGAAAAACGAAAAATAGATTAAGTTTTAAATGTATTGAAAACTCCTAGATCCTTTGAGATTCATTGAACTTTTCAATGGCATGTTTAAATCTCGATATGCCCCTCGATTTGTGACTGGGATGCCGAGGATCACAAAACAGGGTGTGAATAACCATGCAAACTTACATGGTGCCCCCACATGTTACAGTCACCTATTCGATGTGCCGGTTAACCACACACGCTCCACCGAACTATGACAAACATTGAGTCACCCTTTGCTACCTTTGCTTAGAACCATTTAGTGTGTCGGTTAACCACACACGCTCCACTAACGTCTTCGCAAGGGTACAAAGTGTAATTTCATGGAATTGCATCAATTCACTTTTGCCTAAAGTAACTAAGATTGGGAATTTGTAAAACATTTAGTTACTTTTGTACTTCATTATACTTATAATGGAAGGTTTATGTCCTATCCTACCCGTTCGGCTAACGACCCTCCACTAGTCAAGAGTGCGGTGAGTAAGAGTGGATACCCATTCAATCGCCATTTTATAGGCAATTTCCTTAAACACCCCTTATAGACCAGCTTCGTGAATGAGGCCTACTAACGGTAAGACTGACTTTAACTCATACATATATATATAATGTTAGAATTTTAATGTTATATATAGTATAGGGTGTATTTTACACTTTTAAAATACTATGTGGTCAAATTTAATAATTATACTATTAATTCAATTAAATTGTAAACCAAAAATTTTATGGATTTATTAAATCTCTTTTAATTATACAC
This sequence comes from Lactuca serriola, assembly GCF_051521515.1. NCBI lineage: Eukaryota > Viridiplantae > Streptophyta > Magnoliopsida > Asterales > Asteraceae > Lactuca > Lactuca serriola. The sequence continues at coordinate 263,251 of NC_136409.1, read as the reverse complement.
TTTAAATAATTAATAAAACCATAAGGGTGTGATTTGAACTTTTCAAAATAATACTAGGGTTTTAGAATTTAACATTCCTAAATTAAACTTTTAATCAACTTTTAAATTCCAAAACTTGAGGGCAAGTTTTGAAACATTTCAAAACATTAGGGTTTAGAATTTAAATATTTCAAAATCAAACCTTTTAATCAAAATTTTAAATTCCAAAACTTGAGGGCAAGTCTTGAAACTTTTCAAAACACAAGGATCAAATAGCAAATAACTTAAATTAAACAAGTAATCTAATTATTATCTAATTTGACCTAAAATCAATTTTTTGCAAGATAAGTTACCCAATTAATACAAATAATCAAACTTTAATCAAATAAGGAAAGTATTATCTAATCAATTGGTAATTATCTTTTGTTTAATCAAGGATATACTCAAAAATATGTTTAAAATCGGATTTTAATTACCCAAAACAGATAAGACAAGTATCAATACAATGCAAGGCATCAATATTGGAACCCGCCGAGTTCAGCAGTCAGAAAGCCAAAATTTCGATTTTGCAACAAGAATGAACATGCAAGGCATCAATACAATAGAAACCAATCAAGGCTCTGATACCACTGATGGGTTATAGCCATAAGAACATCCTATGTGCTCATGCAAACCCTAATGCTTGGATCTAGGTTTCTCTATTGTACATTCAATTCATCCAAGACTTTAAACCCTAGATCTAGCATATGATAATCAATATTAACATAAGAATGGGTTTAAGATATTACCTTGATTGTTATGTAGCAATAACAATCTCAAATCCTCCTTGTAATGACTTTAGAAAGCTTAGAGTCACAAATGTCACTCCTCTAATGGTTCACAAACACCAAGAGCAAGAGGATGAAGAGGAGAAGAGAAGAGACACCCAAAAATGTGTAGAAACCCTAAGGATTCAGTTGCCCACGTTTTTGGTGCCCAAGGGGTCCTTAAATAGTGAGGCTATTAGGGTTATCTAACAAGGAAACCCTAATTTGGATGCTTAAGCCCTAAGCAACCCATGGACTCCTTCCTTAGAGGCCTAGGACGATTTCTAATGGGTTTCCCCATAGAATTCGTCCATCCCTCTAATATAGAGTCCATTAGCCCAATATTAAACTATCACACAATTGACAGTTCTAGTCCCTTAAGTTTAATTAATTTCTTTTAGCCACAAACTTAATTCTTATTAATTCTTGACTAATATTAATTAAACAATATGATTTCTCCTTTAATATATTATTCTCATAATATATTAATAAATCATAATTAATCCTTTCTCTCCATAATTCATCCTATAAAGTTGCTTTGGTGAAGGCAACACAAAAGGACCATGCACCATCGGGTCAAGTACATACCAAAATACTTATGGACTTAGACATTAATCCAAAAATATTATCTTATGAAAAAATGTTATTTGACATGTAAAAACCATTTTCATACAAAAAACATAACATACATTTAACATAAAATAAACATCACAAACATGCATTATAATGTGTATAAACCAAGCCACGTCTAGTAATAATTTTTGTAAGCCATCACAAGAATTATTAAGTATTTCCTAAAGGACTTAAGGGACACTTCAAAAGGTCTTCAAGCTCCCACTTTCCAAGAAAACTCTTTCTTGCAAATGGTCTTCAAGTCTTCATGTTGTGAAGGTTGGATCACTTAAACCATTAAGGCTATAATCAAGCCCAAAACCAAAAGTAGAAGCTTACGGTTTGGATTATGGTCTTAAATGATTAATTCATCTTCAAGGAGGTAATTTATTAATCTTGATACATTTAAAAAGAAATAAAACTAGTCTAACAAATCAAAAAATGACAAAATATCTATTTATCTATTACATCTTATGAATAAATAACTATCAACCAAACACTACTTAAATATCCAAATGGCTTGTTTATACACAACAAGATATCAAATATTACAACAAATAATTCTTTGTTTTTCTAAGGCAACCTTTTATATAACCAAAATACATGAAAAATGGTTGTATATAAAAATAAACAAATTTAACCAAGAAGTTGCCAAAGAAGACAAATATGGATTTTTCTTAACCAAAAGAAATTCATGCTTGTTTTCCAAAAACCAAAGATTATCAAGTATAAAAATCATTCTAACGTATAAAAGATGGCTATGATACCACTGTTGGGTTTTGATATGAAATAGAAGTTTGTTTTTTCACATAAACCGGCAACGTGAGACTTTAAAAATAACAAGTTTATTTTTAGTTCATAACAAAACCGAACCATCATGGATCCATTTATAGAGGTTAGAATGAAATAAAAACAACCATAGGGTGTTTTAGAGATAACCTTTGAAGCCTTTGAACCCACTTGGTTTTCGGGTGTTGATGAAGATAACAAAAATCAAAGAGTATGATTTCTCTACAAGTATCCACCATCAAGAGTAAGGCACTTGGAATGCTAGTTCCTTTTTGTATTATTGAGTGTCTAAAGTCTTTAAGTGCTTAACTTAAATAAGCACTAAAGGGAACAACCCAAGAGGTCTTCTAAACCACCAAAGTACAGCACCAAACTTCATAAGAAGAAAGGTCTTCATATTCACGATTTTGAAGAGAGAAAGAAGGGAAGAAGAGAGTGTTTTTCTTGGACCTAAAACTAGAACCATCTTCATGTAAGAGACCCTTTATTTATAATCCCATCTAAGAATGGTCTTTTGAATATAATATTCAAAGTATGGGCTATAAATGGAGGCATGAGGAACATTATGATGGAGGTTGACAAGCAACCTCCATGCTTCTTACAAGTTTCGGCCTTATGGCCAAAAATAATAAATTAATGTTCACTAGTCCTTTAACCATGGTAGAGTAAGCCTTTGATTTAATCATGGTTAACCAAAGTGTCCAAAATTTTGTACATGACTTATTATATGATACCTTATCAAATAAAAACTATTTTTCCACTTCTTACAATATTGTTTTCATAGAACAATAATTTTTCTATAATTAAATACAAGAATTGATATTATTTATTAATAATAATATTAATAATAAATATACAAAATATGCCAACTTTATAAAGGTGTGACCCTATAGGGTCATATATTATTAGCAATATTACTCCATAATGATTCTTGGGCATATAGATCCAACAGTAGGATCACCTCTCCAAGTGTCTATCTCACTCTGAATATATACGGTTATGAATTTCTTTGGGTTGTTGGTATTTAGTATGTTGCTATGTTGTAGTGATCCGTTAGATCTGTATCCAGGTCTATAGGATGTTATGCGGTAGTGATTTGTAGATCTATATGTAGACATGTACTTGTCAGTTATAAACTAGTGGAGTGCCCTAGGGATTGTATGTGGTCAAGTAGGATAGCTTGAGAACTCTTGATCTAGGCTTTCTTGCATATTCCTTGTTTGGTTGTGGACCTAAAGTAGGATTATCTGTTCGGGTGGCTATCTCACCTCTGGCTACTTATGGTTACACACTTTATGGAGGTAGCTAGTAGTGGGACAGTGTGCGGTGCGATGACTAGTAGGCGGTAATGAGTTGTATGATTGTTGTTTGTCTATATTATGTGCCTGGTTGATCCTTGATTGTTTATATGTCGACATATGGCAGTAGGGGGTACAGGCGGCCCTGCTTTGTGTTGTAGGCCAAGATACCCGGTGCGGGACGGCTGTAAGCTGAAGGCTCGGAGGCTCAAGAGGAGCGCTTGGGTTGAGGAGATAGGCCAATACACCTTGGGTATTCCATCCAGATGACTGATTAGACCCGTTGCATGTTGGCATTCCAGTCCGAGCACTAATTAGGCCTAGGTATTCTAACCAGGAGGTTGTGGGACATTATGCATGTTTGTATGTTTATCGTATGGTGTATTTTGGCGAAAACTCACTAAGTTTTATGCTTACCAAGTTGTTTATTGTTTCAGGTATAATCGGTCATCATGATAAGGCAAAGGAGCGATTGTACACATTCATCAGCAGCAATGAAGACTTCACGCTTTAATATTACTCTGATTTTCAATAAATGTATTTGGAATAAACTGTTTTCTTCAAAAAGGGAATTATACATGGAAAGTTTTACTTAAATAAAATGATAACTTTTGGTTGTGACAATAAGACGTTACAATATGTTGTTGTTTGTGTCTCTCCATGTGTGTGGCTATATGTGTGGGTCGGGGGAACAAAAACTAAATTTCTATTTCTTGCATTTAGCCCAACATTAAAATAATGAGATCTTTATGTTATTTACTACACTAAATGAAATTTTCCACCCTCTATCACAAGAAGATAACAAAAGTAGCTTTGTACGTATGTGATTTGTCTGTGTGTAAGTGTGACTGTGATCAGTTACGATAAGTTTTGAGAGATTATACAAGATAAAATTATAATAATTGTTTAGTTATTGAACTATATCTGACTGATCACAAGCACATGTTGCCAAGAAGCTTGATATTTTGTTTATGTTGGGAAGGAAGATTCTGTTTTCTAGAGTGATGAACAAATAGCTTCATTTTAATGGTTTAGTTGTTGGCTTCTGACTATTGATGTTGCTAATGGTTGATACATCTGATTACTGTTGATTTTAGTTGAGTTAGAGTTGTACATCTTAATCTGTTTGCTTTTTCTTATCTAGTATGGTAACAATTTTTTTTCGTTTACTTGATATATGAGAGTTTAACTTATGGATTAAAATTTCAAAAAACGGAATGTCCTTACTTATCAGGTAGGATAAGAATTGTTACTAGATATATAACATGTGTCTTGGTAGGTTAAGTTACAATATGAATACTTTATGCATTCATAAGGGAGGAGGGAGTCGTTCCCACTGAACCCACTGTCACGTCAGCTTTTCTCTTTCATTTTTTTTCATCTTTCCCAACCCACAACATACGGAAATGTTATCTTTCTCAACCCACTCAATTAAAAAAAAATAATAAACAACTAAGGTACAAATCTTAAAACACACAGTACAAGAGAAAATGAGAAAGAGAAAGTAGAGAGAGAATGAAGTGGGTTCGTGAAACCAATTAAACAAACGGCTAAAGAGAGAATGGTACCGGCGATAACTTTATTGCTAATCAAGATTTTACGTTGATTATTTTGTATTTTTTTTTAATTGAGTGGATTGAGAAATATAGGATTTACGTGTGTTGTGGGTTAGGAAAGATGAAGAAAAATCAAAGAGAAAAGTTGATGTGGCAGTGGGTTCATTGGGTTCAATGGGTTGGAAGGGAACGACTCCCTCCTCCCTAATCCCTTTTTCAGGTTTTACCATTTTTGTACTCTTCCTCAACCTTTACTTCATAATTTCCTTTTTTTTTCTGTGGTGGAACTTCGTATTTCTTGCACTTTACCCATTTAAACAGTAAAAAATTATAATGGCTTAATCACTATATATAAGAGCTTAGTGGCCAAATAAGTTAAACGGGAAAGATTAGCATCTTTATTTCAAAGTTTCATATCATTTTTGGTCTTTGGAACCTACATTCATTTATTTGTTTGTTATCACATCATATTCTCATTTTCTCTGATTTCAGTATTATACTTTGAAACTTTTACTCATTTGGGCTAACTTTTCAAAATACATTGCCTTAACCTTGACGTACATCTCCTTGATCTTGAACAATTTGTAATGTTGGGATTATTTATCAAAAACTTAGATTTATAAGTATAACTAGTTGTGAGACCCGTATAATATACAGGTTGATTAAAACAAAATGTTAAGTACGAACGATTAAATAGAAATTTTATTTGAATTTGAAATTGAAATAAGTGAAAACTATGAGAAAAAACATGCAAAGAATAAATTAATTAAAATTATGTGTTTAGTGTGTACTAAACGGGTTAATTATAATAAAATATTAAACATAAAGGTTTAAAGTGTAAATTTATTTGGCATTGAATTTGAAATTTAAAATTTAAAATTTAAAATTTAAAATTTAAAATTTAAAATTTGATAGTCATTATGGTAGGTTTAATTTATGGAAAGTAAATTAATGATATATTGAAAATGAAAATTAAAGTAATGACAAGTGGAAAATAAATATATCTCAAATTATGACAAAATAACATGTGGCTAATCTTATGAGAGAAGAACATGTGGCAAAATCATTTTCATTTATTAGAGTAGATGTATGCCTAAATTTCCAAAGTCAGATGTCTAAGATAAAAATAAAAATAAAAATAAAAAACCATAAATTTAAGGGGTCTTAATATGAACAGTTTTCGATACTAATGGTGTAATGTTCCAATTCCATGAAAATTTTAAGGTCTAATAAAAAATTTGAACTTTTTTTTTAAGGAAAACAATTTCAAATTCTTGAAAAAAAAAACCTTGAAGGTTTAGTATAATGAACACTTGTTAGTATCGAATCTTTAAACAATGTTCCAACAAACGCAAAACCGATCAAGCGTCTGCAACGTGTGTTCGTTGGAATTCGTCAAATACATAATTTATACATATGTGAATATTCCACTCTTTTAGTTCCAAAATACCAAACTAACTCGAAGCATAGTTGCGCTGTTTTTTTTTTTGGATAACAAAAGTTGGACTTTTTCATGCCTTCAACAACATATGTCAACGCTACTCCTTGCCAGATTTGATTTTCTGCACAGACAACAAAATAATCTTATCCTCAATTCAAGTACTCGTCGTAATTCAAGCAAAGATCCATAGATTAAATATATGTTCGTATTTAAAACTTACAGTTGATCTGCAGATGGTTCTCGGAAACGGCGGTCTTTGGAACTCTTCTTCACTCCATCCTCTCCATCTTTGTTTGACTTTTCATATATTACATCTTGACTATAGGGCTCAACACTTGCATCGCTCTGTGGGATAGAAGATAAAGACAGCCATCTGTGTCTGGACCTGTTGGGTCTCATGGTTTGTGTTGCATATTTGGAATCTCCTGGGTGTACTAACTTTGTTCTTTGGGGATCTTTAGTAGTTAGACGGTATTCGGCAGTTGGATTTTCAAGCATGTTGGTCAAACTTTGGAGTTGACCTGTGTTTCGGTCTCTTCCTTTTGCTGAATATCTATGCGGTCGTTGAGAGGTCGAGCAGGATTTCGATTTTCTGAGTCTGAAGCCCTCTGATTGCCCTTCGTTCTTGTTTGAATCTAAGTAGTCGAATGCCAAAGGAAGGCTTCCACTCATTGTTCTACTTTTACCATCTTGTTCCAGGCTCATATGGAGACTAACTGGACATCCCATAGCAACTTCAAGTGCTTTTGATAAACTTTCTTCTGAAATTTCTGCCGCCGTCTTGTCGTCTTGATTCGTAAAAGTCAAATGTACGATAGCGTTGACTGTCAGTAATGTTAGAAATCAAATCCTGTTTAGCAACAAGTATGAAATACATTGATTATAAACAGTACTATAGTATACAAGATTTGCATTACTCCTCGAGATACACAATAAAGCTAGTTTTGCTTGGTCTTGTAGGAATTTTTGTGTGTGCGAGTTTTCTACTTCCTTCAGCACATCTTTCCATAGCTTTTCCATGTCGCTTAAGCTTCCCCTACTAGATTTTCCCTCGTCATGTCTTTGGTGTTCGACAGATGTGTGTGGTTCACCTGCATGCATACCAGCTACAATTATGTCTATATACATATATAGTCATGAACCATCAGTGTAATATATGAGCTAATATTAATTACGTCTTATTTCTGTGGAATATGACGAACGCTTAGGAATTCTGCTTTTTGAGGCTTTCTTCAAGGAAGCGATATCTAGAAAAGTTGCAATTATAGATGAAGTCTGGTGATTTGAAGACCAGAGTTTCCTTTCTGTTTCAACTAGTAACTTCAAGATGTAGCACAATCTTGCTGACTGAGTTTTGCCTGCAGATGACAACTGAGCATCAAAAATTGCAAGTAGATATAGGCAATTAGAAAGATAAGACACTTGTCTTACTGAGTTGCGATCTACTTCTTTGTGAGGGTGAAGATGATGAATCCAGAACTTGACTTCCGGAGAGAATGTTGGTGATGAGATTTGCTAGTTGAGATACAAAGGATGCTGGTTCAACACTTTCACTCAGCTTCTTGGCATATCTTATTGCGTTCATGGTGTTGCCTGAAACCGCCACAGCTAGCAACTCTAGCAGCTTGCTTTCAGGGATCAGACCCACCTGTTATGGACATATATTAACTGTTCCGATCATATATATATATATATATATATATATATATATATATATATATATATATATATATATATATATATATATATATATATATTCACACACACATACCAGCTGTTGGGCGATTAAGGTATTGATGCTCGTCCCCAACAAGGCCAATTGATCCAATATATTTTCAGCGTCTCTCAAAGATCCTTCTGATTTAGCAACTATGAGCTTCAATGCTTCTTTCTCGATCCCCATACGTTCATGGACAAGAATTCTTGACAGCTTTTGGGCAACTTCCTCATCGTGAAGCTTTCTGAAGTAAAACTTCTGACATCTTGATGAGATATTTCCGGTGATGAAGGAATGTGCATGTGTAGTTATGAGCAGAAACACCAGATTAGTAGCATACGGGTTCTCTACTAATCTCATTAACTCATTCCATGCATCCACAGTTAACAAGTGACAATCCTCAATGATAAAAACCTTCAACCCTGGAATCGCCTGATTAAATGAGGTGTTGTGGAGGAGTGTTTTAATTTTTTCAAAGCCGGAAATACAATTTGCAGAACAGAGGTCCATGGTGTAGAGGCTTCTTGAACAGCCTTTGCAACTGCAACAAGGTTTTGTGTTATGAAAAGTTGATTCGCAGTTCAAAGCCATTGCAAATACTCTAGCGGTGGATGTCTTCCCTGTTCCGTTGGGACCATAGAAAAGATAAAGTGGAGCAATCTTTTTCTTCTGGATGGCGTTAGACAGCGTCTTGACAACAACAGTATGCCCCACAATCTCCTGAAAGAGTTTTGGCTGATACTTGTTACTGAGACTTGTAGTATTCATAAGCATTTGACCTTTTGTTTCGTAACAGATATTATCCTGGCTAATGGATTCTACTTGATTATCTGTTCTGTTCACTGCATGCTGCTTCTGTTTGGCTTTTATCTTTCTACCCATAAGAGAGAGTACTGGTCGTCTTCTTTGAGTAGCTATTTTTGATCCAGTAGTTTTCATTTTTAGTCTGCTAGCACTTTCACCCTTGTTGTCTGGATCTGCGAATGGCTGCACAGAATAGTCACCCATGTATATTTTGAAAGATTAGATCGTTGGTATTATTGATGTTTTCTGGTTCCATGTTATATATGAGAAAAAAAGAGGAGGGTATGAGATTTTTTTAACTTTATATTGAGGCAAGCTTGAGTGTCAGGCTACCATTTAGCCGGCGGTTGATAAGATGACAAAATGAAGAGAAAAGGATTAAGAACAAGTAGTAAGTAGGAATGAAATATGGAGATTGCTCCATTTGGAGGCTAGTATACTAATTAAAGCCTTCATTTGTAGGGGGAGTTGGTGATGCTGATAAATGAATATATATTTAATCTTTACCCTAATTATAGTATAATTCATTATATCTCCGTCACCTTTTCTTTATCAGACTGAAATGGCATCTCTTCCTGTGCTTACACTAGAGATGCTTCAACTAAATCTACTCCCTTTGTCTGCATTATGCTCTTAAATTTATTTTCTATCAGGTGAGACCATGTATGATATGGGTTTATTTAAAAAAAAAATAAATATAAAATTTTAACAATTTGAAAAGTTTGAATTTATAAAAAAAAAATAATAATAAGAAATCTTTTGAATTATTAAAATTAATAAGACTTTAATGTATTTGATACATTACATATATAAACATTTTTTAATAAATACCTTACATATATATTACCTTACATATTAAATGTGGAATTTTAATTTAATAAAATAAAAAAATACAATAAAATGACAAGTGGAAAATAGAAAATTTTAAAATGTTAGAAAATGACATGTGTCCAAATGAAGGAGAAGAGGACATGTGGCAAAAAAAACATTCATTTATTATAGCAGATTATAGTAGATTTCTATTTTTTGGCACGGATTTGGTTACCCTTACGCAGTGGCGGAGGGAATGGAGGGCTGCCGGATGCGTAGCCCCCTCTAATGCAAATATTATGATGATAGAATAGATATAGTAAGCCCGTCATGTATTTAAAAGTCCATATAATAATATAAAATATAATGTCGGTTTGCCTCCTTTAATATTTATGATATGATATATGGGTTTTTTCTAGATACGAGCATGTTGGTCGCAGTTGATTAGAAACATATGGAGTAAAAGCCTAACTAATACCCTAATTTTAAGTTAATTGGTATAATAAGAATTCAATATTAAACCTAGCCACTAGCCACAAAGACATAAATTACATATCTTTTTTTAATAAACGACGGCTTTGAAGATCGGTTTCTTATTTTTGCTTCTGCCTCCTTCTACACCAATTAATCAAGTAAATTCTTTTTTATTAGATTTAGTTTTACTAGTAATTTGTAATTGCTAATATTATCAATTTGTTAACCATTTGTTAACCGTAAGTAGTTACTATCATATGATTTGATAATATGGTTTGTTATAGTTATAAATTTATAGGAAAATTATGAGCAAAAAAAGAACTATGGATTCTTTGTAAGAAAATAAGGATAAAATAGCCTTGGAAATTCTAAGAATTGTGATTTCACTGTCAAATCAAAGTATTGGGTGGTACTCCCTAATCTTTGATTGGATAAGACTCAGAAGAGAAAAGAACAGAGAATGAGTATATGAATTTTTCGTAAGTACCAGAAAAAACTGACCAAAATCGGTTAAATACCTTATTTGTCTGAAACTGTCATAAAACAGTTTGGCAACAGTCAACAAACTGTCATAAATCCGGGTTTTCTATAAGAATTAATACCAAGTCAAAAACGGGTCAAATATTCTAAATTTGGATTTCTGATGCATTTTCAATACAGCTCGATCCCAGCCAGGGGCTCTACCCCTTGGACCCCGCCAGGGGCTGCCGCCCCTTGGACCCCGCTTCCAGGAGCGCTGCCGCCGGACCCCCATTCGTTCAGGGGTTTCGCCCCTAAATGACTGTCTACTTTTAATCTTGAATAGACTTAAACAAGTGTGCACTCCACACCTTCCTTACTTGTTTAATATTTATCAAGATCACTTTTGGTCAACAAAAGTAATCCCATTACACTTAAATCACATTAGTGAAACAAATCACCAACATTCTTTTTTAAGATGAATTAAATTTATAAGAGAAATTATGAGAAAGAAAAAAAACCATGATTCTTTTTTCAAACAAACAGCAGATAAATAAAGTAACACGTACATCTTTAATTTGGTAGTATATCGCCCTACTAGTAACGACTATGGTAATATCCATAAATGAAACTCTTTTTCCATTATTTCTATACCATTTTTATGTAAAGGACGGCGTAGGATTGGAGATGGTGTTAACAGAAGCCCACTTATTTGGCATTTGGGCTCAAATGATCTGAAACTATTTTTATTGGGATAAAGAGTGAAAATAATAAAATTTACTTGACCAGAACTGCAAGTTGGTTGATAGTTTAGGGGCTAGTTTTGTAATTTACTCAAATAAACTATGACAGGGCGTCTTCAAGCAACTCTTCGTTCTTTCTTTCCCCCAAAAAAAGTAAGGTCTCGCCTGCCTGTTTCGGACTCATAGGAGATCAATAAATCTCAAATCCTCTACGCGACATGATTGTCTTCATTTTCTTATTATTAATTAGTCGCAACAGTAGACATAAACAACAAGTTTGTTAATGTATTAAACACATTGAAGTAGTATTTTCTTAGTTTTAGAATCTTTGTTTTGTTATTTTATTTAGTCGCCATCAGTGTTCTATTGTTAATGATTGTCCCAATACATTAATACTCGATTTTTCTCCTTCAATTCTACATGCATTTGACATCTTCTTAAAGATTGACGTCAGTCTGAGTCGGTGTTCCCGCAGTGGCATCTCTCAGATCATATTACGATACATAATCTGTGGTTGTATCCATCATTCACTAGAGTTACTAAACACCTCAGTGAGTAAGAGAGAAAAAGAGAAAGAAATGGAGAAATAGACGAAATCTTCTTCCGTGTCGGATGGTGGTGCATGGGCTATATATGAATATCATAAGTTCTGTTGGAATCATTATGGCCAATAAGCAACTCATGTCCGCCAACGGTTATGCTTTCACATTTGGTCAGTCATCTCTCCTTTAGATCTCATCTATAATTCTACGTCTCACTAGCTACTGCAAACCCTTAAATGTGTAGTAGATCTAGAATTTAGCCCATCATCGTTTGTAAAAAAAGACTTGTATGCATGTCAATCTTGGGTGGGAATGAATAAAGATTTCACATGCATGATCTTATTGGTTCATGTGGAATTTGAATTATTCAGTAGGTATAGGGGTTTTGCTTCACCATTTGCAACATCGCTTTGCAGTTCATTGTGGGCTTGCATTATTGCCAAATGTGGTTTGGTTAGACAATGACATTCATCTTTTTATCGTTGGCTACTTCTAAAAGATAATGCTGAAATTGTATCTGTTAGTAACATTTTTAACTCAAATATTTCCAATTGGTGCTTTAATTTGAACTCTGTACTTGATGAAAGTGAGTAATGAATAGATCTTCCTCTAACTAGGTTGTTTTGGTTTTTATCCAGCTACAACATTAGCAGGATTTCATTTTGTTGTAACTGCACTGGTTGGGTTTGTGTCAAATTCTACGGGATACACTTCATCGATGCATGTTCCTTTGTGGGAACTTCTCTGGTTCTCTATTGTTGCAAATATGTCAATTGCAGCAATGAATTTTAGCCTTATGCTTAATTCAGTTGGATTCTACCAAGTATGTATTTCTATCCACATATTTTACTTTGAACTTAGGTGTTGTGTCCTTGATTATAACCATATATGTTTGATTTTATGTATCTTTCTTTGTTGTAGTTATAAGCTAACAAGAGACTGTTTTGAATGTTGTAGATATCAAAACTGAGCATGATTTGTAACATCCGGATTTTAAAGGTTATTATTGTGTAGTTTAATCTTTTGATTAAAGGAGAGACTCGACGAGTTGAGAATCCAACTCGCCGAGTCGAGTCGAGTTTTCTCACGCGGATTTAATGAGTGGACTCGACGAGTCAGGGGAGGGACTCGCCGAGTAGGTGTTGCGCATAGAAACCCAAATTTCTCGGGCTTGGACCTATTTAAAGGTCCTTATGGCCTTTATTTGTGGCTATTACACCCTGAGAAACCCTAGAGAGCAGAGAGAAAGCATATGGTGCAAGAGGAGGGCTAATTCATCATCTTTTGGTGTGTCTTAGCAAAGGGAAGGATGGATTTCGAGCTGGGATGTCTTGTGGGGCTCAAATCTTCTATCATTTCATTCAGAGCTGCTGTGAGAGGTAAGGATTCATGTCCATCTTCGTTTGGGTGATAGATTTCATGAATCTACGGTTTCTTCTCTTCTTTTGGTAAGAGATCTAGAGTATGTGATGCCCCCTTGTGTATATATCTTCAGATCTGTACCTTGAGAGGTCCATAGAGTCCCCATTTCCCAGCTTTATGCAGTCCTTTATGAGTTCGGAGCTAAGGTTGTTATTTCAAGGGTCATTTCTCAAAAAGGATTTATTTTGTAACTCGAAGGTTATGATTGAAAGTCCAACATAGTACGAAGAGCAGATGCAGGATTGAGCATCAAGGTTATTACATAGGATAGAGAGATAACGTATGGAGTCATTATACGAATCCTGTTTCGTTGATGATTCCGGGACGTAATCATCCTAAGGGGGAGATAATTGTAACGCCCGTTGATCAGGGCTAGTCAATTTAGAGACGATAAGCATCAAAAATGACTTTTTGATGGAAGATTATTTAGAAGGATTAATCTTAACCAAGTTGTAGTATATGTCACAAGGTTTCCGTGCATATAAAGAACGCCAAAATCCGAGTTATAACGAAGAAGTTATGACATGTCGAAGTTTTGCGACAGAACCGACACGACCTAGCGCGTCCCAGCGCGACGTAAATAGTGAATTTAAGGTTGATAGATATCTATCCTTAGTGATCTAAATGAGAATTGAAGATCTCACCGATAGTAGTGCAACGACGAAAAGACAGACGAAAACGGACGTCGGACGAAGGAGTTATGAGTTTATAACGGAGTTTTCCTGTCCCGTCCTACTAAAAGTAATATATAAGTAATATAATCATAATATATTAAAAATAAAGTCAAAATTAGCCAATGGAGTCTAAACGAGAGTTGTAGAGCATAATCTCACCTTCGCGGCGATATAAAGAACGTCGAAAACGGAGTTCGTATGCGAAAGTTATGAATTTCTGAAGTTCGGGGCGCGAAACCCCAAAACTGTCAGAGACCACGACGTGGCAAGTCTCCTGACACCTCCGGGAGTCCCCCATATGCAACTTGCGATGACGCATGCCCACGACGTGGAAAATGGTTCCACGACGTGGCAAGGGCCAGTTTTGCCCTATAAATAGATTTGAAGGGCCAGCCAGGTTTGGTTGCTCATTCTCTCATCTCTCTCCCATATTACATCGTTTTACGTGCAATTTTAACCCCCCGAAGCCCCGGTATCAACCCCGAGACCCGAAGCAAGTTCCAAAACCCGAAGATCCCGAGAAGAAAAGAGTTTCCGAGCCGAAGCTCTGCAGGCGAGAAACCCGGTGTGTGAAGTGATCCCGGTTTCACCGAAGAATACTATCATTGCAAGCCGTAGTGTTGTCCGATCATCTTCTGATCAAGTGAGTGTATAGTCACTTTCATCTTACACATAGATATGAAGTATTTTATAAAATACGTTCTATGTGTATATATATATATATATATATATATATATATATATATATATATATATATATTGTTGTTTATACGTGTAAGTGTATAGTCACTTTCATCTTACACATAGATATGAAGTATTTTATAAAATACGTGCTATGTGTATATATATATATATATATTGTTGTTTATACGTGTGAGTGTATAGCTACTTTCTTCTAACACATAAATATAAAGTATTAGCTATGAAATATGTGCTATGTGTTATATATTATTTGTCTATTTGAAATGGGCATGGAATTGATGTTTTATACTAGTGTTAAATGATTTAAACTGTGTAAGTATTTATATCTACAAAAATTTTGGGTAGAACAAAGGTAGATGGGATAGCTGGTGACTATGGAGTTAGCACCTACCGTTAGATAAACCCTGGCGACTATGCGACTTAGTGCCTATCAAGTAAACCTTGGTGACGATGTGACTTCGTGCCTATTAAGTAAACCCTGGCGACTATGCGACTTAGTGCCTATCGAGTAAACCTTGGTGACGATGTGACTTCGTGCCTATCAAGTAAACCCTGGCGACTATGAGACTTAGTGCCTATCGAGTAAACCTTGGTGACGATGTGACTTTGTGGCTATTGTATAAACCTTGGTGACTATGGAGTTAGCGCCTACTGTTAAGTGAACCTTGGTGACTATGGAGTTAGCGCCTGATAACTATGGACTTATTACATGATAGATAAACCTTGGCAGCAATGGACTTCGTGCCGATTCCTTAGGTAAATCCTTAGGAACGAATGAATAAAGGATAGTTGATTCTTAGGGTAAAACCTTAAGAAATAAAGAAGATAATGGGGATGGGTAATTGGGTTGATTGTTTGATGATTGAATATAATAATTATATTATTGTGGGTTGAAAACCCTATATGCTCACCAGGCTCCCAAGCCTGACTCACTCAGTTTTCTTTGCATTACAGGTAATGGCACAAGAGTATAAGTTGGTGGACTTGACGAGAGATTTTGGATTATAGATCAGTAGTTATAAATAACTGTTGTAAGGTCTATTTTGTTCTGTTTATGCTTGTGGTCTGTATTGAACATGACATCCCGAGATTTTGTTATATAATGAAAATACATTTCTTTAAAGAAATGCTTTGATAATTTTTATCATATTTTGTTTTGGGAACAAATTCCGCAACTGCTTTCTTTAAAAGATAACTCTGATTTTAAAACAAAACATAAACACATCGGTCTTTTCTGGCCATGAAATTGGGGATGTCACAGTTGGTATCATAGCATTAGTTTAAGTGAACTAGGAATTTGTAGGATTTCTAGACTTAAACTTAGAATGCTAAGCGATGATTGTGAAATGAGTGTCTACCATATTTTAAGACACGAGCACTAGTATATTTTAGGAATGATGCCTAAAATGCTTTTATGTGCTAAATGTTATATGTTTTCCATATATGCTATTATTTGTTCGGATCTATGGTCTGTTGCCGACTGGATCTGGAGACCTTATGTGTTTAGGATTCTAAGCGTTTGATACGATATTAGAACTAGCATGTAAACGTTTCGGAGTGATAAGGAGATTTATACGTCTATCGTAAATAAAGCTTTCTTATCTTAAATTCTCGCCCGGTGCACCGAACGTCTGCTTGGATGTACAAAACGTTATGGTGAAGACTCGTAGAGAATTGAGTAAATGGAGGAAAGGAAAGGCTTATGATAGTGAATGACGCCTATCAGAAGATATCGTAAGAGTGGTATCTTGCCTTTAGAATATGTCTTATAAAATAACAGTACGTTTAGAGGAGTACGGTACGTTTGAAGTACACCTTCGATTGGCAGTATGATGGAACGGTTGGTGTAATTCTTGAAGTTGTCCCATTCTTCTGGAGTTTCCATCACCAATCGAGTTGAAGTAGAGTTGATGATTGAAGATACGCATGGAAGAAGTCCTAGTAGAGTCTAGGAGAATTTTTATGATTAATTGGACACATTAGTATGTGTTAAATTGTTTTGTGATTTTAGGACTTGGGGACTGTGAGACAATACTCGGGACGAGTATGAGTAGGTGTGAATAGTAGTAGAGATCTATACTACTGGAAGCACAGGACTCACGCTTGGATCATGGGAAGTCGCAAGGTTACCAAGATGCTAGTAATTGATTCTGTTTTATTCAAGTATGTCATTACCCATGTTTCGGTAGTGGCTAGTAGGAGGATGGTTATTCCGACCCTAGTGGTCATATTAAATTGAGTCCGACTACGATGAGAGGTCATCGAGACACGACCCATCGGTCTGTTACAATAGATAAGGGAATGTACTTATCCTAAGAAGAAGAAGGAGTCCTCAAAAAGGATTTATTTTGTAACTCGAAGGTTATGATTGAAAGTCCAACATAGTATGAAGAGCAGATGCAGGATTGAGCATCAAGGTTATTACTTAGGATAGAGAGATAACATATGGAGTCATTATACGAATCCTGTTTCGTTGATGATTCCGGGACGTAATCATCCTAAGGGGGAGATTATTGTAACGCCCGTAGATCAGGGCTAGTCAATTTAGAGACGATAAGCATCAAAAATGACTTTTTGTTGGAAGATTTTATAGAAGGATTAATCTTAACCAAGTTATAGTATATGTCACAAGGTTTCCGTGCATATAAAAAACGTCAAAATCTGAGTTATAACGAAGAAGTTATGACCTGTCGAAGTTTTGCGACAGAACCGACACGACCTAGCGCGACCCAGCGCGACGTAAATAGTGAATTTAAGGTTGATAGATATCTATCCTTAGTGATCTAAATTATAATTGAAGATCTCATCGATAGTAGTGCAACGACGGAAAGACAGACGAAAACGGACGTCGGACGAAGGAGTTAAGAGTTTATAACGGAGTTTTCCTGTCCCGTCCTACTAAAAGTAATATATAAGTAATATAATCATAATATATTAAAAATAAAGTCAAAATTAGCCAATGGAGTCTAAACGAGAGTTGTAGAGCATAATCTCACCTTCGCGGCGATATAAAGAACGTCGAAAACGGAGTTCGTATGCGAAAGTTATGAATTTCTGAAGTTCGGGGCGCGAAACCCCAAAACTGTCAGAGACCACGACGTGGCAAGCAGTGCCACGACGTGGCAAGTCTCCTGACACCTCCGAGAGTCCCCCATATGCAACTTGCGATGACGCATGCCCACGACGTGGAAAATGGTTCCACGACGTGGCAAGGGCCAGTTTTGCCCTATAAATAGATTTGAAGGGCCAGCCAGGTTTGGTTGCTCATTCTCTCATCTCTCTCCCATATTACATCGTTTTACGTGCAATTTTAACCCCCCGAAGCCCCGGTATCAACCCCGAGACCCGAATCAAGTTCCAAAACCCGAAGATCCCGAGAAGAAAAGAGTTTCCGAGCCGAAGCTCTGCACACGAGAAACCCGGTGTGTGAAGTGATCCCGGTTTCACCGAAGAATACTATCATTGCAAGCCGTAGTGCTGTCCGATCATCTTCTGATCAAGTGAGTGTATAGTCACTTTCATCTTACACATAGATATGAAGTATTTTACAAAATACGTTCTATGTGTATATATATATATATATATATTGTTGTTTATACGTGTAAGTGTATAGTCACTTTCATCTTACACATAGATATGAAGTATTTTATAAAATACGTGCTATGTGTATATATATATTGTTGTTTATACGTGTGAGTGTATAGCTACTTTCTTCTAACACATAAATATAAAGTATTAGCTATGAAATATGTGCTATGTGTTATATATTATTTGTCTATTTGAAATGGGCATGGAATTGATGTTTTATACTAGTGTTAAATGATTTAAACTGTGTAAGTATTTATATCTACAAAAATGTTGGGTAGAACAAAGGTAGATGGGATAGCTGGTGACTATGGAGTTAGCACCTACCGTTAGATAAACCCTGGCGACTATGCGACTTAGTGCCTATCAAGTAAACCTTGGTGACGATGTGACTTCGTGCCTATTAAGTAAACCCTGGCGACTATGCGACTTAGTGCCTATCGAGTAAACCTTGGTGACGATGTGACTTCGTGCCTATTAAGTAAACCCTGGCGACTATGAGACTTAGTGCCTATCGAGTAAACCTTGGTGACGATGTGACTTTGTGGCTATTGTATAAACCTTGGTGACTATGGAGTTAGCGCCTACTGTTAAGTGAACCTTGGTGACTATGGAGTTAGCGCCTGATAACTATGGACTTATTACATGATAGATAAACCTTGGCAGCAATGGACTTCGTGCCGATTCCTTAGGTAAATCCTTAGGAACGAATGAATAAAGGATAGTTGATTCTTAGGGTAAAACCTTAAGAAATAAAGAAGATAATGGGGATGGGTAATTGGGTTGATTGTTTGATGATTGAATATAATAATTATATTATTGTGGGTTGAAAACCCTATATGCTCACCAGGCTCCCAAGCCTGACTCACTCAGTTTTCTTTGCATTACAGGTAATGGCACAAGAGTATAAGTTGGTGGACTTGACGAGAGATTTTGGATTATAGATCAGTAGTTATAAATAACTGTTGTAAGGACTATTTTGTTCTGTTTATGCTTGTGGTCTGTATTGAACATGACATCCCGAGATTTTGTTATATAATGAAAATACATTTCTTTAAAGAAATGCTTTGATAATTTTTATCATATTTTGTTTTGGGAACAAATTCCGCAACTGCTTTCTTTAAAAGATAACTCTGATTTTAAAACAAAACATAAACGCATCGGTCTTTTCTGGCCATGAAATTGGGGATGTCACAGTTGGTATCATAGCATTAGTTTAAGTGAACTAGGAATTTGTAGGATTTCTAGACTTAAACTTAGAATGCTAAGCGATGATTGTGAAATGAGTGTCTACCATATTTTAAGACACGAGCACTAGTATATTTTAGGAATGATGCCTAAAATGCTTTTATGTGCTAAATGTTATATGTTTTCCATATATGCTATTATTTGTTCGGATCTATGGTCTGTTGCCGACTGGATCTGGAGACCTTATGTGTTTAGGATTCTAAGCGTTTGATACGATATTAGAACTAGCATGTAAACGTTTCGGAGTGATAAGGAGATTTATACGTCTATCGTAAATAAAGCTTTCTTATCTTAAATTCTCGCCCGGTGCACCGAACGTCTGCTTGGATGTACAAAACGTTATGGTGAAGACTCGTAGAGAATTGAGTAAATGGAGGAAAGGAAAGGCTTATGATAGTGAATGACGCCTATCAGAAGATATCGTAAGAGTGGTATCTTGCCTTTAGAATATGTCTTATAAAATAATAGTACGTTTAGAGGAGTACGGTACGTTTGAAGTACACCTTCGATTGGCAGTATGATGGAACGGTTGGTGTAATTCTTGAAGTTGTCCCATTCTTCTGGAGTTTCCATCACCAATCGAGTTGAAGTAGAGTTGATGATTGAAGATACGCATGGAAGAAGTCCTAGTAGAGTCTAGGAGAATTTTTATGATTAATTGGACACATTAGTATGTGTTAAATTGTTTTGTGATTTTAGGACTTGGGGACTGTGAGACAATACTCGGGACGAGTATGAGTAGGTGTGAATAGTAGTAGAGATCTATACTACTGGAAGCACAGGACTCACGCTTGGATCATGGGAAGTCGCAAGGTTACCAAGAAGCTAGTAATTGATTCTGTTTTATTCAAGTATGTCATTACCCATGTTTCGGTAGTGGCTAGTAGGAGGATGGTTATTCCGACCCTAGTGGTCATATTAAATTGAGTCCGACTACGATGAGAGGTCATCGAGACACGACCCATCGGTCTGTTACAATAGATAAGGGAATGTACTTATCCTAAGAAGAAGAAGGAGTCCTCAAAAAGGATTTATTTTGTAACTCGAAGGTTATGATTGAAAGTCCAACATAGTATGAAGAGCAGATGCAGGATTGAGCATCAAGGTTATTACTTAGGATAGAGAGATAACATATGGAGTCATTATACGAATCCTGTTTCGTTGATGATTCCGGGACGTAATCATCCTAAGGGGGAGATTATTGTAACGCCCGTAGATCAGGGCTAGTCAATTTAGAGACGATAAGCATCAAAAATGACTTTTTGTTGGAAGATTTTATAGAAGGATTAATCTTAACCAAGTTATAGTATATGTCACAAGGTTTCCGTGCATATAAAAAACGTCAAAATCTGAGTTATAACGAAGAAGTTATGACCTGTCGAAGTTTTGCGACAGAACCGACACGACCTAGCGCGACCCAGCGCGACGTAAATAGTGAATTTAAGGTTGATAGATATCTATCCTTAGTGATCTAAATTATAATTGAAGATCTCATCGATAGTAGTGCAACGACGGAAAGACAGACGAAAACGGACGTCGGACGAAGGAGTTAAGAGTTTATAACGGAGTTTTCCTGTCCCGTCCTACTAAAAGTAATATATAAGTAATATAATCATAATATATTAAAAATAAAGTCAAAATTAGCCAATGGAGTCTAAACGAGAGTTGTAGAGCATAATCTCACCTTCGCGGCGATATAAAGAACGTCGAAAACGGAGTTCGTATGCGAAAGTTATGAATTTCTGAAGTTCGGGGCGCGAAACCCCAAAACTGTCAGAGACCACGACGTGGCAAGCAGTGCCACGACGTGGCAAGTCTCCTGACACCTCCGAGAGTCCCCCATATGCAACTTGCGATGACGCATGCCCACGACGTGGAAAATGGTTCCACGACGTGGCAAGGGCCAGTTTTGCCCTATAAATAGATTTGAAGGGCCAGCCAGGTTTGGTTGCTCATTCTCTCATCTCTCTCCCATATTACATCGTTTTACGTGCAATTTTAACCCCCCGAAGCCCCGGTATCAACCCCGAGACCCGAATCAAGTTCCAAAACCCGAAGATCCCGAGAAGAAAAGAGTTTCCGAGCCGAAGCTCTGCACACGAGAAACCCGGTGTGTGAAGTGATCCCGGTTTCACCGAAGAATACTATCATTGCAAGCCGTAGTGCTGTCCGATCATCTTCTGATCAAGTGAGTGTATAGTCACTTTCATCTTACACATAGATATGAAGTATTTTACAAAATACGTTCTATGTGTATATATATATATATATATATTGTTGTTTATACGTGTAAGTGTATAGTCACTTTCATCTTACACATAGATATGAAGTATTTTATAAAATACGTGCTATGTGTATATATATATTGTTGTTTATACGTGTGAGTGTATAGCTACTTTCTTCTAACACATAAATATAAAGTATTAGCTATGAAATATGTGCTATGTGTTATATATTATTTGTCTATTTGAAATGGGCATGGAATTGATGTTTTATACTAGTGTTAAATGATTTAAACTGTGTAAGTATTTATATCTACAAAAATGTTGGGTAGAACAAAGGTAGATGGGATAGCTGGTGACTATGGAGTTAGCACCTACCGTTAGATAAACCCTGGCGACTATGCGACTTAGTGCCTATCAAGTAAACCTTGGTGACGATGTGACTTCGTGCCTATTAAGTAAACCCTGGCGACTATGCGACTTAGTGCCTATCGAGTAAACCTTGGTGACGATGTGACTTCGTGCCTATTAAGTAAACCCTGGCGACTATGAGACTTAGTGCCTATCGAGTAAACCTTGGTGACGATGTGACTTTGTGGCTATTGTATAAACCTTGGTGACTATGGAGTTAGCGCCTACTGTTAAGTGAACCTTGGTGACTATGGAGTTAGCGCCTGATAACTATGGACTTATTACATGATAGATAAACCTTGGCAGCAATGGACTTCGTGCCGATTCCTTAGGTAAATCCTTAGGAACGAATGAATAAAGGATAGTTGATTCTTAGGGTAAAACCTTAAGAAATAAAGAAGATAATGGGGATGGGTAATTGGGTTGATTGTTTGATGATTGAATATAATAATTATATTATTGTGGGTTGAAAACCCTATATGCTCACCAGGCTCCCAAGCCTGACTCACTCAGTTTTCTTTGCATTACAGGTAATGGCACAAGAGTATAAGTTGGTGGACTTGACGAGAGATTTTGGATTATAGATCAGTAGTTATAAATAACTGTTGTAAGGTCTATTTTGTTCTGTTTATGCTTGTGGTCTGTATTGAACATGACATCCCGAGATTTTGTTATATAATGAAAATACATTTCTTTAAAGAAATGCTTTGATAATTTTTATCATATTTTGTTTTGGGAACAAATTCCGCAACTGCTTTCTTTAAAAGATAACTCTGATTTTAAAACAAAACATAAACACATCGGTCTTTTCTGGCCATGAAATTGGGGATGTCACAGTTGGTATCATAGCATTAGTTTAAGTGAACTAGGAATTTGTAGGATTTCTAGACTTAAACTTAGAATGCTAAGCGATGATTGTGAAATGAGTGTCTACCATATTTTAAGACACGAGCACTAGTATATTTTAGGAATGATGCCTAAAATGCTTTTATGTGCTAAATGTTATATGTTTTCCATATATGCTATTATTTGTTCGGATCTATGGTCTGTTGCCGACTGGATCTGGAGACCTTATGTGTTTAGGATTCTAAGCGTTTGATACGATATTAGAACTAGCATGTAAACGTTTCGGAGTGATAAGGAGATTTATACGTCTATCGTAAATAAAGCTTTCTTATCTTAAATTCTCGCCCGGTGCACCGAACGTCTGCTT
This sequence comes from Lactuca serriola, assembly GCF_051521515.1. Taxonomy (NCBI): domain Eukaryota; kingdom Viridiplantae; phylum Streptophyta; class Magnoliopsida; order Asterales; family Asteraceae; genus Lactuca; species Lactuca serriola. The sequence goes on along the minus strand of NC_136409.1, from coordinate 239,744 downwards.
GGATGTACAAAACGTTATGGTGAAGACTCGTAGAGAATTGAGTAAATGGAGGAAAGGAAAGGCTTATGATAGTGAATGACGCCTATCAGAAGATATCGTAAGAGTGGTATCTTGCCTTTAGAATATGTCTTATAAAATAACAGTACGTTTAGAGGAGTACGGTACGTTTGAAGTACACCTTCGATTGGCAGTATGATGGAACGGTTGGTGTAATTCTTGAAGTTGTCCCATTCTTCTGGAGTTTCCATCACCAATCGAGTTGAAGTAGAGTTGATGATTGAAGATACGCATGGAAGAAGTCCTAGTAGAGTCTAGGAGAATTTTTATGATTAATTGGACACATTAGTATGTGTTAAATTGTTTTGTGATTTTAGGACTTGGGGACTGTGAGACAATACTCGGGACGAGTATGAGTAGGTGTGAATAGTAGTAGAGATCTATACTACTGGAAGCACAGGACTCACGCTTGGATCATGGGAAGTCGCAAGGTTACCAAGAAGCTAGTAATTGATTCTGTTTTATTCAAGTATGTCATTACCCATGTTTCGGTAGTGGCTAGTAGGAGGATGGTTATTCCGACCCTAGTGGTCATATTAAATTGAGTCCGACTACGATGAGAGGTCATCGAGACACGACCCATCGGTTTGTTACAATAGATAAGGGAATGTACTTATCCTAAGAAGAAGAAGGAGTCCTCAAAAAGGATTTATTTTGTAACTCGAAGGTTATGATTGAAAGTCCAACATAGTATGAAGAGCAGATGCAGGATTGAGCATCAAGGTTATTACTTAGGATAGAGAGATAACATATGGAGTCATTATACGAATCCTGTTTCGTTGATGATTCCGGGACGTAATCATCCTAAGGGGGAGATTATTGTAACGCCCGTAGATCAGGGCTAGTCAATTTAGAGACGATAAGCATCAAAAATGACTTTTTGTTGGAAGATTTTATAGAAGGATTAATCTTAACCAAGTTATAGTATATGTCACAAGGTTTCCGTGCATATAAAAAACGTCAAAATCTGAGTTATAACGAAGAAGTTATGACCTGTCGAAGTTTTGCGACAGAACCGACACGACCTAGCGCGACCCAGCGCGACGTAAATAGTGAATTTAAGGTTGATAGATATCTATCCTTAGTGATCTAAATTATAATTGAAGATCTCATCGATAGTAGTGCAACGACGGAAAGACAGACGAAAACGGACGTCGGACGAAGGAGTTAAGAGTTTATAACGGAGTTTTCCTGTCCCGTCCTACTAAAAGTAATATATAAGTAATATAATCATAATATATTAAAAATAAAGTCAAAATTAGCCAATGGAGTCTAAACGAGAGTTGTAGAGCATAATCTCACCTTCGCGGCGATATAAAGAACGTCGAAAACGGAGTTCGTATGCGAAAGTTATGAATTTCTGAAGTTCGGGGCGCGAAACCCCAAAACTGTCAGAGACCACGACGTGGCAAGCAGTGCCACGACGTGGCAAGTCTCCTGACACCTCCGAGAGTCCCCCATATGCAACTTGCGATGACGCATGCCCACGACGTGGAAAATGGTTCCACGACGTGGCAAGGGCCAGTTTTGCCCTATAAATAGATTTGAAGGGCCAGCCAGGTTTGGTTGCTCATTCTCTCATCTCTCTCCCATATTACATCGTTTTACGTGCAATTTTAACCCCCCGAAGCCCCGGTATCAACCCCGAGACCCGAATCAAGTTCCAAAACCCGAAGATCCCGAGAAGAAAAGAGTTTCCGAGCCGAAGCTCTGCACACGAGAAACCCGGTGTGTGAAGTGATCCCGGTTTCACCGAAGAATACTATCATTGCAAGCCGTAGTGTTGTCCGATCATCTTCTGATCAAGTGAGTGTATAGTCACTTTCATCTTACACATAGATATGAAGTATTTTATAAAATACGTTCTATGTGTATATATATATATATATTGTTGTTTATACGTGTAAGTGTATAGTCACTTTCATCTTACACATAGATATGAAGTATTTTATAAATACGTGCTATGTGTATATATATATTGTTGTTTATACGTGTGAGTGTATAGCTACTTTCTTCTAACACATAAATATAAAGTATTAGCTATGAAATATGTGCTATGTGTTATATATTATTTGTCTATTTGAAATGGGCATGGAATTGATGTTTTATACTAGTGTTAAATGATTTAAACTGTGTAAGTATTTATATCTACAAAAATGTTGGGTAGAACAAAGGTAGATGGGATAGCTGGTGACTATGGAGTTAGCACCTACCGTTAGATAAACCCTGGCGACTATGCGACTTAGTGCCTATCAAGTAAACCTTGGTGACGATGTGACTTCGTGCCTATTAAGTAAACCCTGGCGACTATGCGACTTAGTGCCTATCGAGTAAACCTTGGTGACGATGTGACTTCGTGCCTATTAAGTAAACCCTGGCGACTATGCGACTTAGTGCCTATCGAGTAAACCTTGGTGACAATGTGACTTTGTGGCTATTGTATAAACCTTGGTGACTATGGAGTTAGCGCCTACTGTTAAGTGAACCTTGGTGACTATGGAGTTAGTGCCTGATAACTATGGACTTATTACATGATAGATAAACCTTGGCAGCAATGGACTTCGTGCCGATTCCTTAGGTAAATCCTTAGGAATGAATGAATAAAGGATAGTTGATTCTTAGGGTAAAACCTTAAGAAATAAAGAAGATAATGGGGATGGATAATTGGGTTGATTGTATAATGATTGAATATAATAATTATATTATTGTGGGTTGAAAACCCTATATGCTCACCAGGCTCCCAAGCCTGACCCACTCAGTTTTCTTTGCATTACAGGTAATGGCACAAGAGTATAAGTTGGTGGACTTGACGAGAGATTTTGGATTATAGATCAGTAGTTATAAATAACTGTTTGTAAGGTCTATTTTGTTCTGTTTATGCTTTTGGTCTGTATTGAACATTACATCCCGAGATTTTGTTATATAATGAAAATACATTTCTTTAAAGAAATGCTTTGATAATTTTTATCATATTTTGTTTTGGGAACAAATTCCGCAACTGCTTTCTTTAAAAGATAACTCTGATTTTAAAACAAAGCATAAACAAATCGGTCTTTTCTGGCCATGAAATTGGGGATGTCACAATTAAGCGGTGGCGTGTTCGAGATTCAAGTGTGAGAATATATGTTTTCTGCTTGTCAGGTGAGTCTTCTCACTATATTTTACCTAGAGTAGTAACAGAGTTATGTGACAGGGTTATGGTATGCTATATATGTGATGTGTGGCACTACATTATTTCTATGTGATTTATGATGTGTGTATATCAGAGTTAGGACCGGAAGGTCCACAGAGCTAGGACCAGAAGGTCCACAGAGTTAGGTTTAGAGTTATGTGTCAATGTATTTGTATGATATTTATTTTATGAGATTTATTGTGATATGTGATATGCATGATTCAGAGTTATCAGAGTTAGGACTTTTGGGTCTAAAGAGTTAGGGCTAGAGAGCCCACAGAGAGTTGGGAATGGAGGGTCCCACTGAGACACACTGACCAGAGGGTCAACAGAGCTATAGCCTTGTGTGACTAATGTATGTGTTAGAGTGGTATTTTGGGGAACTCACTAAGCTTCGTGCTTACAGTGTTTTGTGTTATGTGTTTTAGGTTTTTCTCAGGATCACGGGACAGCACCGGCTCGATTGTACACACCAGAGGAAGCATTTGTTTTGAGGATTCTGGTTTATTAAATTGATTGAACAAAAGAGCCATGTATTGTAATTTATAAAAAATGAGATTTTTATGAAAAGTGTTAAAGAGATAAGCGATTTTAAATGAAAATTTTATTTTGAAAATTTGGTGTTACATGATTCCATTGGTTTGTGTGATGGAGTGGATCCTCCATAGTAACCATTACTCAAAGGAAGTTAAATGTTATGTTGTGGTTGTGGTGATAGGCGTGGGTGTTTGCACTGTCATTGATGTCAAAATTAATGTCGAAGGTTTTTTATGTGCTTGTGTCGCTGTTTTAGCCACATCATTGCAACAAATTGTAAGTACATCAACATGCATTTTACCCATATAAATAATATTCCACCTTTTTGTTCATATATATATATATATATATATATATATATATATATATATATATATATATATATATATATATATACATATGTTAGTAACATATATTATATATTTACATAAAGGTCCCGGGTTTAAGTCCATGGGCCTGTTTGATTTAGGACATGTTCAAGGAAGTAATATTATGATATTTCAGAAACCCAGAAAAAACCTGAACTTGAGATTTTGTCAAATTGTTGTGATTTGATTTCTCTCCGAATCAGAAACAATTTGCACATTCTTTGTTTTTTACTCCAGTAAGTCGACAACTGAGCAATTGATTTTTAGTTTCTGCTTACCATTTGTCATTCTTTTATACTAACAGTAACAATATTATCTAGCAACTGAAAAAGAACTGAAAGTACAAATAATCCTGTCGCTCATTCTAAACATATAGAAATCAACTAACTACTCTTCATCCATAGAAAAGTGTTGTGGAACTAGTGCTTGGCTTGCAATAGTTTCATGTTAATCTAGTTGCGATATGAAAATAATCCATGTCTCTTCTTCCTTCCTGTCCTAATCTAACAGGATATCAAATGCAAGAAATAGCAATGTACTTTATTTGTTTGTTCTTTATGGCAATCTAATTCTACTTGTTCCTATTACAGAAATTTACCCAATTGTAGCATTAATGTCCTCCAAATACAAATACAAATATAAATCAATTTTCAATGCGATGTATTGTACTTTGAAAAATCTACTCATTTAAAAATATAACGTTGTAACTGGATGGGTTTTTCAAAGCACAATGCATGTGTTGATAAGAAAAAAAATACACAAATAAATGAGAGTACAATGCTATTTCTTGCACTAGCCGAATCTATTATATATGAAGATGTTGCTCATTTCTCAAAGGAAATTAATGTATCATGTGTTGCAGTCGATAGGGTCTTTGCAGAAGAAGTACTCGATTGGAGCTTTTGAGCTGTTGAGTAAGACGGCTCCTATTCAAGCTGTGTCACTCCTTGTATTTGGTTCCTTCATTGACTATTATGTTAGCACAAACCTTATATTCGATTACATTAAGACCATAAGTTCTGGTGTAATTATAAGCAAAAACCAAAACCTCATATATCCATCCATAACATATAATATATATATATATATATATATATATATATATATATATATATATATAAAGTAAGTTGCATGCATGGTGATGGTGATGTAGGTGTTCATACTCCTTTCATGCTCGTTGGCGGTTTTCTGCAGCATTAGTCAGTACCTATGTATCAGATATTTCTCAGCAATTTCATTTCAGGTTTTAGGCCACATGAAGACAATATGTGTCCTGAGCCTCGGGTGGCTCTTATTTGATTCAGAACTGACTTTCAAGAATATTATGGGGATGCTGGTTGCAGTGGCAGGGATGGTAATTTATAGTTGGGCAGTCGATGCTGAAAACTCCTCCTCCAAGATCACAACTCATACTAAACACAGTTTAACTGAAGAAGACCTCAATTTACTCAAGGAAGGTTTGGAGGACATCCCCATTAAGGATTATGAGCTTGGTCAATCTAAATAGCTACACGCTTCACTTTATTTCTTATGCATTTAATTTGCTCTTTCCTTGCCATTTAAATCCTTTTCTTCATTCATCAAATAGGAAGTTTTTGACATTTCTTTTAGTTATACATATGAAGATTTTTGGCTTTTGTTTATAACTTTATATTCATTTTTACCCTCCCTCACATTTGATATAGATGACAGTTGCAACTTGAACCATGCTACAAAACATTCACATGTTCTTTGATTGAATACTAGGATTGTAACCTGTCACACCCCCGAACCAGACGACGGAATCGTAACATAATTCATCACAATGAATATACATGAATCGTAACATAATTCATCACCATGCATTGAAATATTACAATTGATATCGTTTACATTCAGTACATTGTTTTAGATGTTACAATTTCATAACATGAACCATTCGATAGTAAATCTAAGCAAAACACCATGACATCACTTGGTACTTATTCTTCGGTTTACCTGTTACCTAAGAATACAAGTTATTTTGGAAAAACATCAACATATGAAATGTTGGTGAGTTCAAAAGTAATGTTATGGAAAATGATTTTTGTGAAGTTTGAAAACCCAGAAAATCTGATATTTTCTTAGAAGAGTATTGTTTATAAAAAGTGTGAAGATCCGTAAGTATGCTTGTCGATTTTGTAACATGTATAATTGTTGAACTTTGTATACATCACATAGGTAAAAATGTTGAACTTCCCGGGAAAACCCGATGTTTTCCCCATACATAAAATTTCGTGTCTTATTTATTGTTATACCGATACGACGATTGTTTTTGATTACCTAGGTGACATTGGATTAGTTATGGGTTGTGAGTTGTTATAATCACGCATTACTGAAAATGACTAGTTTATAACTACCAATTACAAACGATCATTTAGGCGTCGTCCATACTACTCACTTAATCCAACCACCCTGACTTCTCTTGATTTACGCCACGAATCTGTCTACTCGATTTCTCATAGCCCCACAACCGAGGAGAAAGGAGGGTACGACGCCCCCCTTTATTTCCATAAGTTGTTCAAGGCTATCGGGAATGCGAAAGGTGCTTGGCCCGACTCGCATTTGACTTCTGGACTTCATTAGCAGTACCAATGGACCCTTGGGGCCCAACAGCACAATAGAGCTATTGAAAGTCCTTTTACATGGAATTAGGTCATAGAAGGCCCATTAACATGTAAGCGCGTTCCCTTCGAGCCCAAAGATCATGTTATTGGGCTAGCAAGGCCCAACAAGCACGATTTGAAACTTTCAAGCCCGAAGATTGAATATTGACTCCTCGTAGATTTCGCGTGTTTATTGAAGTACTACGGTTTATTGATTTTTGTTTTGTTATTGATTCGAGACCGAATCAATTCGTTTGGTAACGATATAGGTGTTGAAAGTGTATTTGTTATTACGTTTCGCCGGTAGTCATGGATCTCGTATTTTGTCTTAAGGGATTTATTTGTTTAAAAGTAAGATTTTTACCTTTTCACGACCCTTCTTTTATAAAATTAGCACTTTTAGTCCTTTATATAAAAGGATTTCCATTTTAGTCCTTAAACCATTTTTCTTGACACTTTAGTATCATAACTTGTTGAAAAGACATTTTTAGCCCAAAATTACTTTGTAAACAGCTTAAGTCCTTCCAGAATGAAGTTTCTCGGTAAGAACCCCCATTTTCGCAACTTTGACAGTTTTGGCCCAAAATAGAAAAATTTTACATTTTTTATCCTTTTTGAATTTGAAAAACATTTTTGACCTTTGAAATGGTTTTAATACACTTTAAGCCCCCTGTTTTACAGAAAACTTCCTTTTCAGCCCCTCAAACTTGAAAATCTCGCATATTGAAGCTTATTGGGCCGAAAAGCCCAAGTATAGCCCATTAAGTGCACAATTCTCATTTTAAGTCCTTCAAAAATGTTTTGTTTCAGAAAAATTATTATAGAAACTGTTTGGACTCTTTTGACCCTCCAGAAACTATAATTTGTCGGTTTGGGCCCTTAGTTTTGTATTTTTGACAATTTAAGCCCAAAAATGGGTTTTATGTTCAAGTATGTTCATCCTAACCATATGAGTTATTTTTCTTGACTTGATTAGTGTAAAATAGTTTAAGTTATGTTTATTTCCTTCCCTATGTTTTGGATCTCGGTTTTTACACACTTTTTGGATAACATATTTATCACAACACATGATATCACACATAAATATGCATCAAATCACACATAGCATACATTTACACGTAGATCTACACATTTACTTGTATTCTCCCCCATAAAACTCATAAAACCGAAAATAAAGGGGGTATGAAGCTCACCTTGGGTTGTGGATCGGTTTTGAAGAAGAAAAGAGAAGAGTTTGTTGTTATTTTCGGCCCTAGCAACCTTTCTTGGAAGATCTCGAATTTAAAGAGCTTAGATGATGAATTACTTGATGAAGATCCTTAGACTTCAAGCCAAATTTTTTAGATTTTGGATGAAGAAGAGTGGATATTCTTGAGTGATTTAGAGAGAGTTTGTGAGGTGTATGTGTTCATTCTCTTGCTCTCGGCCGAAGGAAAAAGAGGGAGAGGGAGAGAGAAGAATGATGAGATAGTGCATGGATACTTGGGTTATTTGCATGGATAACCTCCATGTAAAAATGAGGTGGCAAGGCCTAAGTCAACTCTTCCCCATGGATTGGGCTTGGGCCGAGAATGGAGAAAAGAGAATAGAGTTTTGGGCCTTAAATGCTTAATCCCAATTTTTATGGTTATGTTGAGTGATTTTTGGTTCAAATAATTATAAATGTGATTTTTATGACCTATTAGGGCTAAATTAGGTTAATTATGGCCCAATATGGTTCATTTAAATAACTTATTTCATTCTAGGCCCAATATGGCCCAAAATATTGAAATAAATGGAAGTGGGTCCAATTAGAGCCCGTTCAAGAGTTCTAAGCCCAAAATAGTCCAATTGGAAGCTTATTGGTCCATTGGGCCCAATAAGGAAATCCTAATCCATAATGGACTTAAACAAGGATTTCTAAAGTTTCCAATTGCTTGTTGACTATTTGCAATGCTTGTATGAAGTGTTTGATTGAAATTTTGTTGTCATAGAGTAAGCATCATACATGATTTCATGTTTTTGATTCATAATTGACATAGGTGTTGTAGTTACAAGGCACAAAAATTTCTAGTTGTGACATCATCCCCCCGTTAGAGGGAATTTCGTCCCGAAATTCTTTTGAAAGCTAGATTTGAGAATGCTAGAATAGATGAGGGTACTTTTGCTTCATTTGATCTTCGCGTTCCCATGTGAATTCCGGTCCACGCTTTGCGTTCCACCGTACTTTCACGATCGGGATGCGACTTTGCTTAGTACGCTTCACCTCCCTGTCCATGATTTCGATTGGTTCTTCAACGAACAGGAGATTCTCGTTGATTTCAATTTCGTCAATGGGAATGACGAGAGTTTCATCGGATAGGAACTTCTTTAGATTGGAAACATGGAACACAGGGTGTACACTGCTAAGCTCAGCGGGTAGCTGCAGTCTGTACGCCACTAGGCCTATTCGGGCAAGGATCTCGAAAGGTCCAATGTATCGTGGGTTCAGTTTTCCCCGTTTTCCAAAACGAACGACCCCTTTCCAGGGTGAAACTTTTAACAGTACTCGATCCCCGACCTGAAACTCTAAGGGCTTTCGCCGTTTATCGGCGTAGCTCTTTTGTCGGTCGTGCGATGCTTGTAGTCGAGCTCTGATTTGAACTATCTTTTCCGTGGTTTCACATATGATCTCCGGTCCCGTTAACGTCTTGTCTGATGTTAGTTCCCTCGCTAGCTGGGTGACGCCCACTTCATCCCAACACAACGGTGATCTACACTTACGTCCATATAGCGCTTCGAAAGGAGCGACTTTGATGCTCGAATGGTAGTTGTTGTTATACGAGAATTCAACTAAGAGTAAGTGGGTATCCCAGGACTTCCCAAAGTCTATCACACATGCACGAAGCATGTCTTCGAGCGTTTGGATGGTTCGTTCGCTTCGACCATCCGTTTGTGGGTGATAAGCAGTGCTCATATCGAGATGGGTTCCCAGTGCTTTCTGAAGTGACTGCCAAAAACGTGACGTGAATCTACTATCTCTATCTGAGATGATAGATACTGGCACTCCGTGAAGTCTCACGATTTCTCGAATGTATATTCTTGTCAGTCTCTCCATCTTGTAGGATTCTTTTATTGGCAGGAAATGGGCGGATTTCGTTAGTCGGTCAACTATTACCCATATAGTGTCTAATCCGTCCGACGTCTTGGGTAGCTTGGTCACAAAGTCCATGGAAATCCCTTCCCATTTCCACTCGGGGATTTCTGGTTGCTGTAACAACCCCGAGGGCTTCTGGTACTCCACCTTTACTTTGGCGCAAGTAAGGCATTTGCTGACATAGGTGGCAATTTCTGCCTTCATGTTAGGCCACCAATAATATTGCTTAATATCCAAGTACATTTTATCCGAACCTGGATGGATAGAATATCGCGTCTTGTGTGCTTCATTCATGACTACCTCCCTAAATCCTCCAAGTTTAGGGACCCATATACGGTTCATGAAGTAGTATACTCCGTCCTCTTTCATCTCGAGATTCTTCTCCATTCCGCGTAATGCTTCGCTTGCTCTGTTTTCCGCCTTCATGGCATCTGACTGGACTGCCCTGATCTGAGTGGTTAGATGAGATTGGATGGTTATCGAGAGAGTTTTCACGCGACGGCTAGAGTACTCTTTACGGCTCAAGGCATCCACTACCACGTTGGCCTTGCCTGGGTGATACTTGATTTCACACTCGTAATCGTTTAATAGTTCAACCCATCTTCGTTGCCTCATATTTAGCTCTTTCTGATTCAGGATGTGCTGGAGACTCTTGTGGTCCATGAAGATGGTGCACTTTGTACCATAGAGGTAATGCCTCCAAATCTTCAGAGCGAAAACCATTGCTCCCAATTCTAGATTATGGTTGTATAATTCACTTTGTGTGTCTTAAGTTGGCGGGATGCGTAAGCTATCACTTTTCCACGCTGCATGAGAACGCAACCTAAACCATGGTTTGATGCGTCACAGTAGACCACGAAATCTTCTGTTCCCTCTGGTAGAGATAGTACCGGGGCACTGCAGAGTGCTTGCTTTAGAGTTCGGAATGCTGCTTCTTGCTTGTCCGTCCATTCGAATGATACGCCCTTTTGTGTAAGCGAGGTAAGTGGCTTGGCGATCTTGGAGAAGTTCTGAATGAACCTCCTGTAGTAACCTACTAGGCCTAAGAATTGGCGAATTTCCGTGGGTGTTGTCGGAGCTGCCCATCCTTCGATGGCTTTGACCTTAGAAGGATCCACATGTATTCCTTCCTGACTGACAACATGACCTAAAAAGTTCACGCTACGGAGCCAGAACTCACATTTGGGGAGTTTTGCGTATAGCTTATCCGTTCGCAGCGTTTCCAAGATTTGTCGGAGATGTTGGTCATGCTCTTCTTCGCTTCGGGAATGGACTAGGATGTCGTCGATTGCAACATACACATTTTGAAATCGTGTTTTAAGTAAATAATATTATGAAATATTATGTGAATTTGAATGTTGAGTTCTAACAGATAGCTTTTACTAGAAATGAAGTAAAACTATGTTTAGAATCACTCATAAAATATTGGAAGTCTTATGAGATTCCAATTAAAAGCCAAATAGTGAAATATAGCGAAAATATAAAATTTGGAATAAGTAAAATTTTATTATTGAAAGTTGTAGATAATCTCGTTAGAAACATTTAGGCGAAAATCTCATCGAAATCCAAGTTATAACAAAGAAGTTATGACCAAACGAAGATCCGTGATAAATCCGGAAAATACTGTCACGTAAAAATTTAGTTTTCGATAAACTAATTTTTAGCCTTAGTGATGTAAATGAAAGTTGTAGAACTCGTGAAAATAATCAACTTTCATATAAAGACCGTTTGAATCTAACTTCGTATGAGAAGGTTATGATTTTTCGAAGTTTCAGCTTAGCAGTAGACAGCTAAAAACTCGAATTTTATATCAAGTGATTTTTAGCCGACACAACCTAAACGAGAATTGAAGGACTCGTTGTAACGACCCAATTTTCACGTCCAAAAATTTCGTTTTAAAAACATTACTTTAGAAAACATCAACAGTTAAAAACATTGTTTGATCAAACCATAACACAACGTAGACCACGTCTAAAAGTTAAATCATACAAACCATCAAAATATCATAGTATAAATCCCAGAAAATCTCATAAGTGCGGAAACCAGTGTGTGTGCATGATGTGTCGCTACCGCGCCGGCTCTTTCCCCTTTGACGAAGAGGTACCTAAAACCAAAAATGTAAACTGTAAGCACAAAGCTTAGTGAGTTCCCCCATCGTACCACATACCATACAAACACATAACACGCATACTGCCAGGCTATTCTGGGGTGCCTGACTACCCGGTACGGCCATTCTGGGGTGCCGACTACCCGTGTCAAGCCATTCTGGGGTGCTGACTACCCATGTCGAGCCATTCTGGGGTGCTGACTACCCATCGGTCCTAACAACCGATCCTCGGGGACTAGTCCCCTCCTACTACCTCTATCGCATATAACATAACAGGCCAACATGCAAACATATCATCACGTACTGTCAGACATTTCTGGGGTGTCTGACTGCCCTCCTGTCCTAACAACCGAACTCTACTATTATCACATATAACATATCATGCTAGCATATAACATATCAGATAGTAGCAGCCTAGATGATATCACAAAGACAATCATCTATCATACGACTCCTACTGGTGGGCCGGCATTGTGGCCGTAGACCTACCGCTACTGGAAGGTAACTCACCTCGAAGTAGCTGCTGATCTGAGCGGGAACTGACTGTCTACTGCTGCTGCTGCTGCTCCGGAAATCCTCCGGCTGCAATTCCCACAACATACTCAATCAAACACTGCTAACTGTCCTTTGGGTAAAATGACCATTTTACCCCTGATCATGACCTAAGTCAAAGTCAGAGTCAACTTTCAGTTGACCCGACTCGCCGAGTTGGCTTTCCAACTCGCCGAGTCCCTACCCAAACGTTTGCCCTGAATCCCGTTTCTACTCGTCGAGTTAGGCGACGACTCGACGAGTTCTCATTCTAAACTGATACTCAAGTCCTTCATCCTACTCGCCGAGTTGTATGAACAACTCGTCGAGTTCATCTTCATCCAATAAACACTTATGCTAAGACTCGTCGAGTTGTATGAACAACTCGCCGAGTCTGTTCTTGATCTAAGGAGATTGCCTTGAACTCGCCGAGTCAGGGCATTGACTCGCCGAGTTCCTCCATAGATGAGTTCAGCTTCTGACCTACTGAGTCACACCCCGTGACTCACTGCTCACTCGACACTACGAAACGGGGACAAACTCGGAGACTCGCGAACAGACTCTCCGAGTCACATGAACGACTCGCTGAGTCGTTGCCATGCACTCACTAAATACACAGATCTGCTCGATTCCAGTCCATGCCATTCACAGATCTGGACTCCTAGAACACGAATCACACGTAAAGTTTCCAACTTTACATGTAGATATTCACCAATATGGATTTTAGGGTTCAATATGTACCCAAAAGGGTATATCTAGGGTCTTCATGCAATAAGGGTCCATAAAGGCAACAAATCTGAGCTCCTGGAGCTCAACCATGCCTAGATCTAAGGGCCAATCAGCTTATTATGGAATAATTTGCACATACAAACTTGGGGATTGGCTCAAGAATGACTTAAATGAAGTAATGAGCATAGAAACAAGGGGAAAACGGATTATACCTCAAAGGAACTGCTGAAGGAGTACAGAGATGCCTGGATTCCTTCCCTTCCTCTTGATCTACTTCCCCTTTTGCCTCAAAACCTTCAAGAACACACAACAATGGCTTCAAACTCTCAATGAACAAGCTTAGAACGAGGGTTGGGAGCTCTGGGGGTGAATGGGGGCTGGCCTGGGGCGGATATGCTATTTAAATAGGGTGCAAACCCCTGAAACTTAGGGTTTCATCCAACAGCGGTGACTCGCCGAGTCCGGAATATGGACTCGCCGAGTCGCCAACTTAAACATGTCTCGGGTCCCGTCCTTACTTGGCGAGTCGGACCTATGACTCGCCGAGTCCAAGGCAAAAGAAGGAGAATACTCAAATAAGATTTACGTACCAGGAACCAGGTGCTACAAATCTCCCCCACTTATTTTAGACTTCGTCCTCGAAGTCTGCTGCTCGATCCTGAAACAGCTCGGGGTAATGCTCCATCATCTCATCCAGCGGCTCCCAAGTCCATTCCGAACCCTTGCGGTGCTGCCATTGCACCTTCACTAGCTCCACTTTCTTGTTCCGTAAATCCTTCGACTTCCTGTCGAGGATTGCGACTGGGCGCTCAATGTAATTCAGGCTGTCATCAACCTGAATATCCTCTAACGGCACTACCGCTGAATCATCCACTAGGCACTTCCGCAGCTAAGAAACATGGAAAGTGCTATGGATCTGGCTGAGCTCGGCTGGCAGATCCAGCCTATATGCCACCTTGCCCACCCGGGCTACGACCCTGAACGGTCCGATGAATCTCGGGCCCAACTTGCCCCGCTTCCTGAATCGAATGACGCCTTTCCAAGGCGACACCTTCAGGAGAACCATATCCCCGACTTGGAACTGCAAGTCAGATCGACGCTTGTCGGCGTAACTTTTCTGCTGACTCTGAGCAGTCTGAAGCCTGCTCCGGACCTGCTGGATCCTCTCGGTCGTCTTGAGCACCACTTCGGTGCTCCCCATGACTCTCTGGCCAACTTCACCCCAGCATATCGGGGTCCTGCACCTTCGTCCGTACAACATCTCAAATGGGGGACGGTCAATACTCACATGGTAGCTGTTGTTGTATGAGAACTCGGCCAGGGGAAGATAGGTATCCCAGCTACCACCAAAGTCTAGCACGCACGCCCGCAACATATCCTCCAGAGTATGGATGGTCCACTCGCTCTGACCATCCGTCTGTGGGTGAAAGGCGGTGCTAAAATGCAAATGAGTGCCCAACTCGTCATGAAATCTCTTCCAAAATCTGGAAGTAAAATGCACATCCCTGTCCGAGATCACCGATACCGGCACCCCGTGCCGCGCCACGATCTCCCTGATATAGATGTCGGCCAATTTCTCGGCCGATATGCTCTCCTAAATCGGAATAAAATGAGCACTCTTGGTCAATCTATCCACGATGACCCAAATCGAATCCACTCCACGCGCGGTCCTGGGAAGCTTCGTGATAAAATCCATCGTGATATCTTCCCATTTCCACAGTGGAATATCCAACGGCTGCATCTTGCCATGCGGTCTCTGATGTTCGGCCTTGACCTTCCTGCAGGTCAAACACCGCTCAACGTACCATGCCACATCCCGCTTCATGCAGGGCCACCAATAATCTAGACGAAGATCCCTATACATCTTCGTCGCCCCGGGATGAATAGAGAATCGGGACTTGTGCGCCTCCTCCATCAAAATCTGGCGCACACCTCCGTGATACGGCACCCACACCCTACGGTGTAATGTCAATAGTCCTCGGCTATCATAATCAAAGGAGGAAACCTGACCCACCACACGCTCGCTCTTCCGATGTTCCTCCTTGATAGCCTCCTGTTGAGCCTCCCGAATTTGCTCCAACAGGGGAGTCACCACGGTCATCCTCATGCATACATCCCTGATCGGCGCCGCCTTGCGGCTAAGCACATCGGCCACCACGTTGGCCTTCCCCGGGTGGTAAAGGATCTCACAATCATAATCCTTCACCACTTCCAACAACTGACGCTGCCTCATGTTCAGATTCGGCTGATCCATGAGGTACCTCAGACTCTTGTGGTCCGTGTAGATGGTACATCGAACCCCGTAGAGGTAATGCCGCCAAATCTTGAGGGCAAAAACCACCGCCCCCAGCTCCAAATCATGCGTCGGGTAGTTCGCCTCGTGAGGCTTGAGCTGCCTCGAAGCGTAGGCAATGACATGCCCCCTCTGCATCAGTACCGCGCCCAACCCTGAAATGGACGCGTCGCAGTAAACCACAAAATCCTCTATGCCCTCTGGCAGGGCTAAGATCGGCGCCTCGCACAATCTCTGTCTCAGCGTCTCAAATGCAGCCTGCTGCTCGGGTCCCCACCGAAAGACCACGGCTTTCTTCATCAGCCGCGTCAGGGGTACAGCTATCTTGGAGAAATCCTGAATAAATATCTGATAGTAACCCGCTAATCCCAAGAAACTCCGAATCTCAAATGGAGACTTCGGAACCTCCCATCTCATCACCGCCTCGACCTTGGCCAGATCGACCAGAATCCCGTTCTGGTTGACGAGGTGTCCAAGAAATTGCACCTCGCGCAACCAGAACTCACACTTGGAGAACTTGGCATACAAGGTCTCCCTCCTCAGGGTCTCCAACACCTCCCTCAGATGTTCCTCATGCTCCTCCTGAGTCTTGGAATAAACCAAGATGTCATCGATAAAGACTATCACAGACCGATCCAGCATCGGTCTGCACACGCGGTTCATGAGGTCCATGAACGCGGCAGGAGCATTGCTGAGCCCAAACGGCATCACCACAAACTCATAGTGGCCATAGCGCGTCCGAAACGCGGTCTTCTGCGTATCCTCCTCCCTGACCCTCATCTGATGATAACCCGAACGCAAGTCAATCTTGGAGAACCAAGATGCTCCCTGAAGCTGGTCAAAGAGGTCATCAATCCTCGGGACTGGGTAACGGTTCTTCACCGTTACCTTGTTCAGCTCCCGGTAATCTATACACATCCGATGCGACCCATGCTTCTTTTTCACAAATAGGATCAGGGCTCCCCAAGGCGAACTGCTCGGACGAATAAATCCCATGTCTAACAGCTCCTGCAGCTGCGTAGACAACTCCTGCATCTCGGGAGGAGCCAACCGATATGGTGCTTTGGCTATTGGAGCCGCACCAGGAACAAGGTCAATCCTGAACTCCACCTGTCGCTCCAGAGGTATCCCAGGTAGCTCCTCCGGGAAAACATCTACAAAATCTCGAACCACCGGAACCTCGCTCACTGTCGCCTTGCCCACCTCCCGGGTATCCATCACATACGCGACATATCATGCGCATCCCTGCTGAAGATAGCGCCTAGCCCTCGCTGCTGAACACACAGTGGGTCCACCCTGCGGCCTCTCGCCATGAATCACTAACTCCCCCCCCCCCCCCGCTTGGGGTCCTGACCCGCACTAACTGATGCGCGCAATCTATCACCGCCCCATTAGGGCTCAACCAATCCATGCCAATAATCACCTTGTTCCCGCGCAACGGGATGGGAACCAAGTCTACCAAGTAACGCTCCTCAAACAAACGCAGAACGCAATCTCGAAACACCATCGATGCTCGCACTGTCGATCATCAGCAATCTCTACCTCTAAAGGCAATCTAACTCGCCCGAAGTCTCATGAAACTTCTTGCTAAGCGTAAGAGAAACAAATGATCAGGATGCACCCGAGTCGAACAATACCTGAACTGGGATGCCGTTCACATGGAACGATCCTAATGCATACATATACATACGGAGCACATATCAATATCATAACATCATAAAATAAAAAAAATAGAGGGAAAGAATCATACCCGTCACCACATCGGGTGCGGCGCGTGCCTCCTCAGTAGTCAACTGGAATGCTCGGCTCCTCACCACCGGAGCCTCTGCCTTGCCCTACCAGCCATCCGTGATCCGCAGGGTCGCTGGAGCTGGCGCCTTCATCGGCGTTGAAACTGTCAACTGGGGGCAATTGGCCTTCTTGTGGCCCCTCTGGTTGCAGTGGAAACACAGCAACTCTGATGTCTGAATAACTGATGTCGGAGCAGTGCAATCCCTGCTGATGTGCCCAGACTTGCCGCACTTGTAGCATCCTCATGATCCCATCCTGCACGCCCCCTCGTGCGGCCTGCCGCATTTCCTGCAGCGGCTCGGTCCTGACTGGCCTTTCGGCCTACCATCTGATCCCTTAGGCTTCTTCCCCGAAGCCCCTCCTGCCTGTCCCTCCTCTAATTTCCGTTTCCGGATGTGCTCCAAATCTATCTCCCTCTCCCTCACCCTGGAGATCATAGAGTCCAAGGTAGGGCAAGCCGAAAAGCTAACATGCTCCCGGATGTCAGCTCGTAGCATATCGTGATAACGAGTCCTCCTCATATCCTCTTCACCAGCGTACTGGGGCACCAACAAAGCCCTCTCCCGGAACTTGGCAGTGATCTCCGCCACAGTCTCCGTCGTCTGTCTCATGTCTAGAAACTCCCTGGCCAGCTGCTGAAGCTCGACAGCCGGCGCAAACTCTGCCCTGAACCTGGTCACAAAGTCCAACCAGGTCATAGCCTCGATAGCTGAGGCTCCCAACGAGTCACCCACTGACTCCCACCAATCCCGGGCTCGGTCCCGTAAACACCCTGCTGCATACCTCACCTTTGACCCCTCGGGGCAGAAGCTAGTCAACTGTGCAGACTCGATGTCTGCAATCCATCGCCTGGCAGCAATGGGGTCTTTCACTTTGAAAATTGCTTCTTAAATCGTTCGGCGTTATAACTAATCTTGTGTGCAGGGTTAGTCCCGATGAAAGGGACTTGAGTGATGGGTCGTGTCGATGCTCCACAGCCACGAGCATGGTGCTCTATGTTTAGGCAATTGCAACATTGCAT
This sequence comes from Lactuca serriola, assembly GCF_051521515.1. Taxonomy (NCBI): domain Eukaryota; kingdom Viridiplantae; phylum Streptophyta; class Magnoliopsida; order Asterales; family Asteraceae; genus Lactuca; species Lactuca serriola. Next base: position 221,399 of record NC_136409.1, on the reverse strand, counting down.
CTCATGGCAAGCCCCATGATGATGGAAACTACACTTATCACACTTCGAGAGTTTTCCCTCGTATGGCCTGCTTGGTACGGGAACGGCAGGGGTTTCCACTTGCTGCTGTTGTATAGCCAGCTTTTGGGATCTCTTGCGTTCTTTCCGGGCTTGACGCTTTCGTTTCTTGTTCTCTGTTTTTCGGCTTTGCGAGCCTGTGACTGTTACTGTTTGGCGACTTCCTGGATGGATATCACGATTGGAAACTTCATTCCCATCAGCAGCATTGACTATGCTGATAGCGCTACGGTGCGCAAGGACCGTGGTTACGGCAGCCACTACGGCAGCTGTAACTGCTGTTTGAAAGGTAGTGGCGTCCATAGGAAAAGCGGAGGTTTCGCTGTTCGACTGATTGCTTCCGGATGACGACATGATTCTGTAACACGAAAGATAAGGGTTTTGTGAGTGATCCTGGTTGACCCTTGATGTACTTAGATTGTTCATGTAAAGAGTACGACTATGTTCTCGAAAGTTTGACCTACATCCCTATGATGCAGTCCTAGTAATGAGTAGAAGTGTGTTTATGAAGGGTTGACCTACATGCCCATGATGCAGTCCTAGTAACGGGTGGAAGTAAGTTCGTAGAATGGTCTCAAGACGTTTGTCGTTCAAGCCGAGGTATCGTGGGTTGGTGAATAACAAGATCCAACCACTGAAAGAGACTTGGAAATGTCTCCGGAGATAAATCACTATATTCCAATGAATTGACTAAAGCATGTTTCAAATAGACCCCAATGAAAGTATGATAAGAGTACTTGAATGAAGAATGACACAAAAGTTAGCCGGTTGTCAATATCTTTGATATTCACGATGTAAAGATTCTGGAAACTGACCTTGTAAAGGTCTTACATCATATCCACAGAAGATAGTTCCTGACAGCATAAAGACCTAACTAAAGTACTTACGGTACAAGGTAATTTCATAGAAAATGCCACATCGGGCATAGATAGAAAACGCGATTCCTTTTTAATAAAGAAATAAAGTAAAGCATCTACTACTGGCGACGGTCATCCCTTTGGTGAACTCTTAGTTCAGCCATTTGACGTTCCATGTCAAGTAGGTGTCTTTCGTACACCCTCTGGCGTACTCGGAGCTCTATGACTTCGGCTCGTGATTCAGCCAGTGCTTGCAGCAGGGTTTCATGGTTTCTCTCTGATATCTCGCGAGCATCTTCTAGACGAATGGTGTGGAGGGTATGCATTCTCGCATCAGCGACAACTTCGGTAATCTGATGTAGGGCTGTCCTGCCTTGAATCTCATTTCGGGTCACTCTGCGGACCAAGATTGGCAAGACTCTATCTGCTGAGCCCCCATTGTTCAAGTCGCAAAAGCTTCGGTCGCCAATAAATGGCATGGGCTGATCTTTTCCTTGGCTCCATGTTTCCAAGCATTCCACTCACTCAGGGTCGGCCCACGAAAAGTTGGACGAGGGTTAGGAATTGGAACGGGAGCTGCTCGGGGTAGGTTCTCAACCTCTGGTTCGGAGTTAGCATCATACAAAAGGTCTTCATCATGGTGATCATTCAAGGGGATAGGATGATCATTATCTGGTTCTTCTCCAAACCAACCAGCTATGACTTCATTCGGAAGATACTGGTTGCCGAGGGGATGGAGTCCAGCTATGTTTTCTATGCGAGAATTTAGGGTAAGAGAATAATTATTAGACGAACTATCTAGATAATTATTTAGAAAACCTTCATTAGTTACATCGCTATTTGTGAAGTGCATACCAGCTATGTGTAATCTAAACAGGATAGACCTTCGAATAAGTGATCTTAACTCCAAATTCACACAGAATTAAGGTGAAGCAAAATTTTCACAGATTCTAAGTCTATAACATCCTAATTACATATAGCCTTAGTGTATCCACTTAGAAACTATCAACTTAGTAATGAAGATCCCGTTTTAGTTCTCAAGTATAAAGTACTTATAGTAACACCAAATACTCCTATAGTATTTTAATTTTAATGTTATGTTCTATTGTTCTCATTGTGGTAGGGTTGGTAAGATTTTAGCATTGTTGCAACCACACAATTAAACTTAGGCACATTCTAGTCAACCCTCGGATAATATAGGTGATCAGGCTATATCTTCCCAGTTTTGACCATATGTCTCTAAGCCCACTTGTGTTGCCCAACAATCGTAATTCTTTTGTACTGTCCTAGTGACACTGATTTTATTATGAATGCAGCACGTATACTTACTTAAATATTTTACTATTTAAAGTATAAACTCTTGGTCAGAATATTTTTAATCCCTTATGTATTTATAGTTAGTATATCTTTTATGGGTTGATATACTTAATTCACTATAAACAATGCTCTGATACCAATCTGTCACACCCCAAAACCAAGAACAGCGGAAACGTTCTGGGGCGGAGGACGTCATGTATAATATCTCAACAATGTAAAGTAGTAAACAAGCAACAACATCATCCATTGCATTAATAATATAATTATTATACAAATGTGTTATGTCAAATTTTGATAAACACTAAAGCATAAATCAAAATGAAAGATAAGTCTTGAACAAGCTCCATCTTCCTTTCTCCTTGCATCGGTACCTGTCTATGATCACCTGAGGATACAAGTAATTTTGAAAGCGAGTATCAGCTTTGAAGCTGGTGAGATCATAAGTATTTTAGTGTCTTAATTTGTAAGTAAGTATTTGTATATATGAATTTGTATGTAAGAATTTGTAAGTATATGAATTGTAAGTATTGAAAATGTTTGTAAAACAACTGTAAACGTTTGAAAAACTCTAGAAATCCCTATGATTCCTATTAGTAACAAAAGGAGTCTTCTACCAAGACTTAACTGTTATCAATGTAGTCTTCTATCAAGACCTAACTGTTATGAATGTAGTCTTCTACCAAGACCTAACTGTTTTGAATGTAGTCTTCTACCAAGACCTAACTGCATTAGTATTACCCTTTGGAACAAGGGCAACTAACAATGTTAACTGAAGACATCCGTAGATGTACATTTACATTTGTTGCTAACAGCTGGGTATAGGAATAGTTAGTCCCCAAAAGTATACCTGTAATGGTATCAACCGTTGACATCCGTGGATGTGCTTTTACCTCTGTAGCTAACAGAGATTCTAGGAATGGTCAATCCCGCAACGTATCCTTTGGTACTAGGATATTAAATCCAATCTATCTCGTCGATTATGTGATTGAATCACAAGGTAAAGATCAGAATGAGGATTTTATAACATAGTCTATACATATAATATGTAATAGAACTCATACTATAATATCTATGTAAAAGTACTCATATAAGTGAAATCATGTAATTGTACTTATGTAAGTGTGATCATGTAATAGTATAGTAGTGTACTGAAATGTTCCCCGTGTGCTAGCTGTAATGTGTGTTCTCTCTATCTAGCAAGTATAGTAATGTAATGTAATGTTATAGTAGTCATGTACGTGCTCTCTACCTAGCAAGTATAGTAATGTACAGTAATGATCTAGAAAGTATTGACTCATGAATGAACTGACTCATTGTATGATATTGTGTTCTAGTAATAGTTCTAGTATCTTCCTAAACTACCCATACGGTAGTTTACTAGTAACCTAATTGGTATGTATGAACATGGATGTATACCCTTGCTACCCAAGGGCATGGGATGAACTGGAAGGGCCTTTATGACTATATATGTACACATGATATATAATTAATATTTAAACGACCTTCGGACGAGTACCCGATATCCCACCAGACCACATCTCAAGCGCGAAAAGTAAATAGGGTGGATAGCCTTCCTAAGTCTCTTAAACATTTCTTATATAACTATACATATAGAGGCATGCAATTTATAATATAAAAACATAAATAAGTTTTGTAAAACATTTGAACATAATTATTATCTTCAGAAAAGATCGACTTGATGTCAATCTATAAAACAGTTTTGAAGGCATGGGTTTGATAAAATAGTTTAGTATAAAGAAACATTTGTTTGAAACACAATTGTAAATAAGTTTGAAATGTAATATACAGAGTAAAATGTACAGTGTAATAAGGAGTTTAAAACATATAAAATGTTTATAAAAATCATTTGAAGGAACTGTTTGGTAAAACGGCTAATGAGTAGCCAAATCATTTGAATGCTATATATTAATCACATGTGATTGATGTAATAACTAGCATAATTCTACTTATTAATCACATGTGATTGATATAATAAGTAGCATGATTCTACTTGTATCCCCCCCCCCCCATAAAACATTTAAAAATAGTTTAAAACATTAGTTAAGGGGTATGAACTCACCTGCAGTAAGTGACTGGAATTGAACGGACTGTTATCGTACGGAAGGATCGAACAAGTGCTTGGTGTCAAGTGAAGACTTAGACACACACAATGATCCTAATTACATATGAAGACATATGTATATAAATAATTAGTGATTAAAACACTAATTATACAAGTATAAACATTTAAACGCGAGGAAAACACTTTTGGTCAAGTGCTAGGGGGCTAATGGGTTGCAACAAAGGAGTGCAATGCCTCTAATGGAAGCTTATGGTCAAATGACCATATGTCTTGGAGTTTACGGCCCAGGGGAGTAAACTCCTGGCCGTAAACTCTCAACAAAGCCCCTAAATGAAGTCTAACAATTATACAACTCATGTGGTGAATTGTTTCAAGGCTAAATCAAGTGTTTGGGTGCCATATTAACTCCTTTAAGGAGTTTACGGCCTTGGGACCATATTCCCTTGGAGTTTACGGCCGTAAACTCCCTTGGGAGGGTGTTTATGGTGTTTTCAAGCCTCTAAATTAACTAGGAACTAAACTAGGCTTTTGTACTTGGCTTTAGAAGAGTTTATGGCACCATTTGGCACCATTTTATGGAGTTCACAGCCCTAGAACCTTTTGGGCCGTAAACTCCCTTACTCTTGGTGTTCTAAGTGTGTTAGCTAGTCCAAAACTCATTTAGGTACATGCCCAAATTGGTCTCTTGGCTTAAGGAAGGAGTTAGGGTGTCGTTTGACCCCTTTATAGGTGTTTACGGCCCAAGAACTTGTCTTGGCCGTAAACTCCTCAACACTAGTGGTTCCTTATGTTTTCTAGGTTCTAAACACTTTAGGGTACATGTCTAAAATAAAGTCTAAGCCTTGGGTTCCTTAAAAGCACCATTTAGAGCATGTTCTTTGGAGTTTACGGCCTAAGATATTCTTGGGCCGTGAACTCCCAAACTTGGGTGATTCTAGCTTGATTTCATGTTCCTAATACACTCCTATACAAGTCCAAGGCAGTAGTACATCACGGGGGACAATCTAGGCTTGGTTTCGGGAGTTTACCGCCCAAGAACACCTTGGGGAGTAAACTCCTAAATCGGATGATTTAGCTATGTAATCTATGTTATGAACATATTTAAAGCTTTCTAACACTACTAGAAAGAGTTACTCACAATTTGGGGTAAAAACCCGAAGATCCGTGAGAGAGAATTTTGACTTTTCTCTAAATGGAATTCAACAAATGAACCAATTTGGTTCAGAATTCCTGAGATATTTTTGGCAGAAAATATTTTTATTCCTGGAACGAACTCTAATGTCCTAGAGTCTTGGAATAACAGTGTTGCACAAAACCCTAGTGCATCCACTCTCCTAATATCTCCTTAAGTGTAAAATCCTAAAAACTGCCAAACTTATACTCGGAGTCTGAATTTTCACTGTAACTGCTCTACTTCTATTGGCTTGATATGGTTTGTTCAGAATGGAAATTTCGGGTTGTCACAGTCCTGAATTATTGCCTCCATTGTCGGTGTTGTTGTTGTTGCGGTTATTGTTGTTGTGGTTTCCCTGTTGTTGGTTCTGAGGAGGGTAAGTCTTGCAGTACTTTGTCGTGTGCCCCTTCCAATTGCAACTGGTGCACTGCATCTCCCTGCATTCTACATTGTGATGGAGACCGCACTTGTTGCACTTGGGAAGATTACCGGAATAAGGTCTAGGAGCACTTGGAGTAGCTGAGGCTGGAGCAGGTGGTGTGGATGGAACTTGAGTGGTTGCAGCGTTAACTGCCACCGTTTGTTGCTTCTTGGATGATTCGGAGCCTTGGCGTCCTTTCCTCTTACTGTTCTTCCCCTTTTTGTTGTCGTTTTCCTTCTTTGCTTCAGTCTCCACTGGCTTCTCACCCTTCTTGTTGTTATGGTCATACAGCTTTTTGGCCAATCTCTTGGCGCTGTCGAAAGTCTCGGGATTTGCTGCTATCACGTTTCCTTGGATCGGGGAGGTTAGTCCCCAGATGAATCGCTCGATCTTCTTTCCTTCTGAGGTGATCATGCCAGGGCATAGCAAAGACAGTTCACTGAACCTTGATATGTATGCATCTATATCCGAGTTTCGGAAGGTGAGGTTCCACAGCTCTTGTTCCATTTTCTGAATTTCGCCACGAGGGCAGTATTCAGCCATCAGCATTTCTTTCATTTCTGCCCATGGCATGGAATTGGCTACGGGGAGTGTCATGGCTTCCACGTGTCCGTTCCACCAAGTGAGCGTTTGGTCAACAAGAGTGCATGTGGCAAATTTGACTTTCATCTCCTCAAGGCATTCGCATATCTCTAATACCGATTCCACCTTCTCAATCCATCGTTTTCAGGGTAATTATTCCTCCAGTGTCGTTGAAGGTTCGTGGTTTGGCGTTGGTGAAGTCCTTGTAGGAGCACGTTTTGGTAGGTCCTTGATTCCCCCCATTTTTTGAGCTTCCAGCGCCTGGTCCGTTGGCTCCTCCATTGTTCCCTTGGTGAATGTGGGCCATGGCTGCAGTGACCGCAACTGAAACTGCTGCCTGAAAGGCATCAGAGTTGAATTCGGGAGGGTTTGGCTCAGGGTTTCCGCGGGTGGGTCATCGAGGCATCTTTCTGCCAAGGAACAGAAAGATGTTGAGTATTTGTGCTTTTTGTGAGAGCGTGATCCTATGAGCTAGGTGTAAGGTACTAACTTAGGTACTTTCACAATTTGGCACACAATCATGGATTCGTACACATAGCAGATTACAACATCAAAGTAAAACACATAAAATTTTACTAATATTATCCGCATTTGATACATGAAAATTTTGCTCGAAAGAGCATACATAAGTGATATTAGTTCGACAGCATAACGGCTCTATGAGTAGTGTAGTCACTTAAACATAGAGTCGGGGTACATAGCATAGATCCTAATGACATAGTACTAAAAACGATTACGGCTATCCCTAGTCGCGGCGGGTTATATGTATCAGGTAGTAGAACAGGTCCTATTAGTAAGGAGGATGACGACGCTCAATTGCCTAGGTGACGCACCAGAATTTCAGCCAGTTCATCCGCCTCTTGGGTGATTTCCTCCACTTTTCGCTCGGCTCGCGTAGCCCTTGCCTTGGTCATGATGAGATGAAGCTTCAGACTGATAACTGCCTCCTCGAGGGCGCGTAGGTAGTCCGTATCCACCCCTTGAAACATGCGCAATTTTGGCGGAACTTCCAACTGGTGAGGTCCACTACATGCCTCCTCTATGCCCTTTTCCTTGCTTGGCTCCTGGTCCAACTCATCATAGTCGAAATCAACCATCACGTATTCGTCGTGTTCCTCTTCCGGTCCATTGGCGTGCACTTTTCCTTGATCTACCTCTGGCTCATCCTTGATCTTTTCGTGGGCTACTAGGACCTGATGTGACTGAATGCCCTGTGGCTCCCCTTCCATGAAGACTGGGAGAAGGCATACAAATAAACTATCATTACTCCTATGACTCTACAACTATAGCATAGATTTAGTTGTGGTTTCCTTCTTGGAGATTAAGGGGTATGTTTTTAGGTTCCCTAGCTATCACGATTTCCTCAAGACATGTGATGGTTGTACCTTGGAGGGAATGTAGTTGATCAGGCTACATCCACTCCTTGATACAACTATGAACAGTCCTGGCTTAACCGAGATACTAGCCTTATCTTGTTTGGTTCGGTATTATGTTCTTTTTCCTAATACAAGCAAGGGTGTTTTTATTGTTATGTTTTACTTGTTTTGTTCAGAGTTGTGTTAGTCCCTCTTTTGGTTTATAGTTGCATATCCATGTGTGGTTAGATATGCTAGTTCACTATAAACATAGCTCTGATACCAACCTGTCACACCCCCGAACCAGACGGCGGAAACGTCCGAGGGCCCATGTGACTCAAATTGAATACCATCACAATGAATATACATGAATCATAACATAATTCATCACCATGCATTGAAATATTACAACTGATATCGTTTACATTCAGTACATTGTTTTAGATGTTACAATTTCATAACATGAACCATTAGATAGTAAGTCTAAGCAAAACACCATGACATCACTTGGTATTTATTCTTCGGTTTACCTGTTACCTGAGAATACAAGTTATTTTGGAAAAACGCCAACATATGAAATGTTGGTGAGTTCATAAGTAAAGTTATGGAAAATGATTTTTGTGAAGTTTGAAACCCCAGAAAATCTGATATTTTCTGAAAAGAGTATTGTTTATAAAAAGTGTGAAGATCCGTAAGTATGCTTGTCAATTTTGTAACATGTATAATTGTTGAACTTTGTATACATCACATAGGTAAAAATGTTGAACTTCCCGGGAAAACCCGATGATTTCCCCATACATAAAATTCCGTGTCTTATTTATTGTTATACCGATACGACGATTGTTTTTTATTACCCAGGTGACATTGGATTAATTATGGGTTGTGAGTTGTTATAATCACGCATTAATGAAAATGACTAGTTTATAACTACCAATTACAAACGATCCTTTAGGCGTCGTCCATACTACTCACTTAATCCAACCACCCTGACTTCTCTTGATTTACGCCACGAATCTGTCTACTCGATTTCTCATAGCCCCACAACCGAGGAGAAAGGAGGGTACGAAGCCCCCTTTATTTCCATAAGTTGTTCAAGGCTATCGGGAATGCAAAAGGCGCTTGGCCCGACTCGCATTTGACTTCTCGACTTCATTAGCAGTACCAATGGACCCTTGGGGCCCAACAGCATAATAGACCTATTGAAAGTCCTTTTACATGGAATTAGGTCATAGAAGGCCCATTAACATGTAAGCGCATTCCCTTCGGGACCAAAGATCATGTTATTAGGCTAGCAAGGCCCAACAAGCACGATTTGAAACTTTCAAGCCCAAAGATTGAATATTGACTCCTCGTAGATTTCGCGTGTTTATTGAAGTACTACGGTTTATTGATTTTTGTTTTGTTATTGATTCGAGACCGAATCAATTCGTTTGGTAACGATATTGGTGTTGAAAGTGTATTTGTTATTACGTTTCGCCGGTAGTCTTGGATCTCGTATTTTGTCTTAAGGGATTTATTTGTTTAAAAGTAAGATTTTTACCTTTTCACGACCCTTCTTTTATAAAATTAGCACTTTTAGTCATTTATATAAAAGGATTTCCATTTTAGTCCTTAAACCATTTTTCTTGACACTTTAGTATCATAACTTGTTGAAAAGACATTTTTAGCCCAAAATTACTTTGTAAACAGCTTAAGTCCTTCCAGAATGAAGTTTCTCGGTAAGAACCCCCATTTTCGCAACTTTGACAGTTTTGGCCCAAAATAGAAAATTTTTACATTTTTATCCTTTTTGAATTTGAAAAACATTTTTGACCTTTGAAATGATTTTAATACACTTTAAGCCCCCTGTTTTACAGAAAACTTCCTTTTCAGCCCCTCAAACTTGAAAATCTCGCATATTGAAGCTTATTGGGCCGAAAAGCCCAAGTATAGCCCATTAAGTGCACAATTCTCATTTTAAGTCCTTCAAAAATGTTTTGTTTCAGAAAAATTATTATAGAAACTGTTTGGACTCTTTTGACCCTCCAGAAACTATAATTTTTTGGTTTGGGCCCTTAGTTTTGTATTTTTGACAATTTAAGCCCAAAAATGGGTTTTATGTTCAAGTATGTTCATCCTAACCATATGAGTTATTTTTCTTGACTTGATTAGTGTAAAATAGTTTAAGTTATGTTTATTTCCTTCCCTATGTTTTGGATCTCTGTTTTTACACACTTTTTGGATAACATATTTATCACAACACATGATATCACACACAAACATGCATCAAATCACACATAGCATACATTTACACATAGATCTACACATTTACTTGTATTCTCCCCCATAAAAACTCATAAAACCGAAAATAAAGGGGGTATGAAGCTCACCTTGGGTTGTGGATCGGTTTTGAAGAAGAAAAGAGAAGAGTTTGTTTTTATTTTCGGCCCTAGCAACCTTTCTTGGAAGATCTCGAATTTAAAGAGCTTAGATGATGAATTACTTGATGAAGATCCTTAGACTTCAAGCCAAATTTTCGAGATTTTGGATGAAGAAGAGTGGATATTCTTGAGTGATTTAGAGAGAGTTTTGTGAGTCGTGTGTGGTCATTCTCTTGCTCTTGGCTGAAGGAAAAAGAGGGAGAGGGAGAGAGAAGATTGATGAGATAGTGCATGGATACTTGGGTTATTTGCATGGATAACCTCCATGTAAAAATGAGGTGGCAAGGCCTAAGTCAACTCTCCCCCATGGATTGGGCTTGGGCCGAGAATGGAGAAAAGAGAATAGAGTTTTGGGCCTTAAATGCTTAAGCCCAATTTTTATGGTTATGTTGAGTGATTTTTGGTTCAAATAATTATAAATGTGATTTTTATGACCTATTAGGGCTAAATTAGGTTAATTATGGCCCAACATGGTTCATTTAAATAACTTATTTCATTCTAGGCCCAATATGGCCCAAAATATTGAAATAAATGGAAGTGGGTCCAATTAGAGCCCATTCAAGAGTTCTAAGCCCAAAATAGTCCAATTGGAAGCTTATTGGTCTATTGGGCTCAATAAGGAAATCCTAATCCATAATGGACTTAAACAAGGATTTCTAAAGTTTCCAATTGCTTGTTGACTATTTGCAATGCTTGTATGAAGTGTTTGATTGAAATTTTGTTGTCATAGAGTAAGAATCATACATGCTTTCATGTTTTTGATTCATAATTGACATAGGTGTTGTAGTTACAAGGCACAAAAATTTCTAGTTGTGACATAACTTGTAGATCATTTAATGCTTTGGTTCACGTAATTAGAATTTCAATTTATGCATTGTTTCTTGTGACCAGGTCCTGCTGGGGAGTCGTGAAGAATATTGTTATGATTGGTGGCTTGCTAGAAGTACCAACTATTTTTTTCCTAAGCAAAGTGACAATCCACTTCCATGTGTTTTGTTCATTCGTGAAAAATCTGGTTCTTGGATTCAATGTCGCAATACATGATATCCATCGATTTACTTGTATGATTCCTTGATTTTTGAGCTAGAGACATCAAATCCATGTCAATTCACGTGTTGGTGTCGTTCTATTCATATTTTGCACTAGCTAGGTAAGGAAACTATATCTTGCTTCATTTTTCCAGGACACTAGATTTTTACCAAAGAGGATACAATGTCTTATGGTTGACCTTCGACTGTAATGACATGAAGCCTGACCTACATCCAAGTATCTTGGTATCCAAGTGTTCCATTGACTTTTTCCTTTAGTTCTTTTAAGGCACATTAAATTACTTAATATTGCATCCCATTTAATAGTGTGAGGTGATGCCATAAACGGACTGACCACACCAATTATGAATACAAACAATATTTGGTCTGTGACAGTAAGATAATTAAGTTTCCATGCTAATCACATATATTAATTTGCATGGTTCCATATAACTTAATATCTGGAACTATTAGAGAGTCAACATCACGATTGTAATTTGTAATCATTGGAGCGTCAGCATCACTATACCAGTCATCAACATAGAATAATACTAATTAATATGATTTTTTCCTTTTACAATGTTGATATCAGAAGAATCCAAAGTAATCACTTGTGGTAAATGGTAATTCCAAGAATGTTCTAATGCCTGTGAATGGGTGAGATATAGAGTAGACGCCATTGATCTTTTCCTTTTCTAATGACTATTGATTTTAATATACAAAATGGGTGAGATATAGAGTACACTCCATTGACCTAGCCATTATAAAGTTCTTTTCAAATACGTTTCGCAACATAGTGGGTTGAACTAGAGTATAATGACTTCTAAAGTGGTAGGTGCATTAACGCATAATTTAAACATGAGCAAACAACCAATTTCGATGCTTAATCCTTTTTTGTGGTCATAGTAGTAATGGCATACCAGATGTACATATACATAAATCTACAGATCCTATTAATATAACTTTGTATGACTAAAATGCTTTTGGATCAACCAGACTAAAAAAAATTCTAAGGATGTAGCACTTTAAATATTGGGTAAATTACATCATTCGTCCCTCGTGCATGTGTCAGAAAGCACGTTTGGTCCCTATTTTAAAAAATTAACTCGGACCGTCCCTCGTTTGATTTAACCTTGCACGCTTCATCCCTGAAAAACGATTTTGTTGCGAATTTAGTCTGTGCTAAATTTTAAAGACCATAATGCCCTTCTACTTTTATTTTTTAATTAATTTAATGTTTTTATTATGATTTAGAATTAAAATAAAAATAAAGCCCCCCCCCCTCTTCGTTTTCCCCGACCCATTCATTATTATTGATCGGAAACAAACCCCGAAAACCTAAACTGTGATTTTTGGTTAACCCTCCTTTTTCTCCCACCACCGTCGTCGAATCCACGCCACCTGAATCCCTTCCAAGAGCCGCTTGAACCACCGCTGACTGTCACGCCTCCGAATTCCCTCATCACAGAAATCAATGGCTCTAGTAAGACGTAATGGAGGTTTGATGTCGCGAAACGGACAAACATGAATTGGGGTTTTTCTGGATCGTTAGGTTCCGAAGAGCCCTTTATTTCTCCTCGTTGCACATGTGATTATAGGTTTACCGGACTGAAATCCATTCAGATGTACATAGGGAAAACATGTTTTCAAAGGAAAGGAGTTCTCTAGAGAAATTAGATAAAAAATGAAGGAATTTGGGAGGAGAAATTGATGAGAGTGTGTCATAGCTGTCATCGATTCTTGAATGGAGTGTTAAGTATTTTGATATTCGATTGATTTTTGTGAGAAAAATGCCACCATTTGTGGCCTTCGCTACTTTGGAAAGGAGAGGTTGAATGTCAATGTTGAAGGCTCCAAAACGCCAGTTACACACATAGCAGAAGTCATCGGCGGAGTTTCAGATTGAGGGTTTACAATCGAGGCGTTGGCGATGATTGGTGGTGGTGTCGGAGGAATAAGTCAGGTGCACTGGTGACATTTTAAACAACAACAGAGGTGATTTAAGGGTGAACGAAGATGGTAGCAAGTGGTATAAGGCAGCGATGGTGATTTGGTTTAGTGATGAAGTTCTGCGAAGTAGATGAGAATCGGGAAGAAAGGAAGTGGCGTAAAGACGGGTGGGGATTTTTTGTTTAACTGGTTTGTAGATCATGGTAGTGGTAGGATAAGGGGTTGAAGATTTTGCGTCCGACCACAATCTTCTTCATATCCTCTCATCTCCCAGCGTCCGACCACAATCTTCTTCATATCCTCTCATCTCCCTTCTTCGTTTAACTTATTTGTAGATCAAGTGTATGGATTTGGGTTTGATTTTAGGGTTTAATTCTAGTTTTTGTTGGAGATGAATGGTCGTGTTTGCCAAAGTTGGCTTGTGGCCTGAGGTGATAGGTGGCTGAAGGTGGCTGGTGGTCGGAAGTGACCGGTGGTAGGAGGTGGTTAATGATCGGAGGGGTTAAAGGGAAATTTTATTTTCTAAAAGTTATAATTAAAAAAAAAAAAGTAGATAAATTATAAACAAATGAAAATAAATGAAAAAGAAAAAGAAAAGGGCAAGATAGTCATTTTATGTATGCGAGGGACGAAACATGTACCTTTTAACGATACGAGGGACAGTCCGAGTTAATTTTTGAAAATAGGGACTAAACATGCTTTCTAGCATATGCACGAGGGATGATTTGTGTAATTTACCCTTAAATATTCTTTGCCAAGTCGAAATCCATAGTTTTCACCAAACCACAAGTTTAGCTTAAAAACTTAATACTGTACAGCTTTAAAGTAAAAAAACTCTAATATTCTATTTGAAATGCCTGAAATAGATCATTTACTTCCAAATTCTATTGTGTTCCACCTGTTTGAGTGTGAATTTCATTTTCTATTTCCGCGTCAACACAAGGAAGGCCGTTAACATGTGTCATCAGATTTATATGTATGTATAGAATAGTGTCCTCCGTCTGTTAAGTGTAAACATCTTTTTTTATGCAATTATGCTACAGAAAAAGCAGTAGAAGAACCCGTGAAATGGTTGACAGAGCCAAAAAGCGACTTTGATGCACCAAAATGTGTAATCCTATAAACACCAGAAACAGCCTCATCCGGAATCACCCATTCGATAGTTGCATAGCTTCGTGTACTAAGCTTTGAAGGCCTCGACCAAATAAACTTTAGGCACCAGTCATCATCATCATAAACGGGTTCCCAGTTGGACTCCAAAATCTCCACAAGTGCAAAGGTGCCTTCGGTCATAAGGTCATTCCTCGGGCAGGCTGACCAGAACGTGGCAGTGACAACATCGCCCCTTGAAAAGATTGAACCAGGAGGAACATCGGTTTTGCAGTCACCAAATCTTGAACCAAGAGGGGTTGCGTCAAGTAACACTGGGGTCAGAAGGCTGATTTGGTTGTCTAGTAGGTCCGGTGGTTGTGGGCCCGGTTCCACTTTTTGGTCATTCATGAGAGAAGATGCTAATTTCTTGAATTCTTGGATGTATGCATTCAGGGTGTGTGGACCATACAGAGTTGAAGCTCCCTGAATATAACATATAACATAACATAGTTAGAGCCACTTACAAATGACTTCAAATTCTGGACTGAACTTGAGATTTTGAGGTAAACCACACGGACCATATCTGCAACCATTGCAAACTTAAGGACTGAACTTGTGATTTTGAGTAAAACATAGGGACCAAATTTGTGATTTACTCTTTAATAAACCAATAAATAACTCAGTTTTCAGTGGCATTATCAATTCTAGCTTCACTCTGTTAATAGCATACCAAATAAACCTTATGCAGTGTTTGGTTGTGGTATGCAGTACTCAAAGAGGGAACCAAAGAAATCATGTTTGGTTCGCATCATATTGGAATGTGATTCCTTCTCCTACTTTGATTTTCATTCCATAGGGTAGGGGTGTTTTTCTTTCATTCCTGGATGGATTGGAATGATATATTGTAGTGATACATTACTTTTATTTATATAATAATATTCGGAAAAACAATATATATTTTTTTTTAGAAAACTCAAAACTTAAATTAGGCTATCCTTTTGTTATTTACTTAAGATAACTAACAATATATATATTTTTTTTAGAAAACTCAAAACTTAAATTAGGCTATCCTTTTGTTATTTACCTAAGATAACTAACAATATTTTTTCGGTATAGTATTATGAAAAGATGTCCTCGTATTCAATTCTTCTTTTGTAAACAATTTTGAATTTTCTAAAATGATAAATGTACCTCTATTGACTATTTGAAATACATATAGTATATATTTCAGATGGCATTAAATATGTTGATATCTAATTTATATATCAATATATCTTTTATTTAATTAGAGTTTATTTTTAATTTTTACAGAATAACATTTTTTTCTTTATTCAGTAATTTTGCTCTATTTAGTTTTGTAATTGTACATAATAAAAACATCTTTGAATAATCCATTACATTGATTCCTTCAAGCCAAACAAACATGATAATAGAATGTATTTATCCATTCCATTACATTCTTTCTTCCATTATTTTATGATTTATTTCCCTGATCATGTTCGGTTGGCTGTAGAAATGGAATGAATTTTCAAATTTTCTTTTATATTACGTGTGAATAAAAGATATAGTTTCAATACTATTCTATATATAAATTAACTATAATTGTAGAATTTATTATCTACAAGATTAAAAGATTAAAGATAATAAAAGCTCATTGAAACCCAAAAAAGTTTATAATAACAAAAATACTGTCCATTTATTTCTAGAAAATAATATTATAATAAAATCAAAATTTGAAATCCTTAAAAAAGATTTGTCAATAAAAAATTTTATAAATAAAAATGGGTTATATTACAAATTTTCATTTCATTCCATGATGGAATGAAAAAAACATCCCCTACCAAAGGAATGAAAATTAACAAAACAGAAGGAATCACAATCCATTCCATCGGGTAATAGAAACAGTTTTCTTTTCATTCGAATGGATTGAACCATTCCATTTCTTGTTACACATGAAAATGGACAAGCTTTTTAAGGCTAATTTGGTTATGAGGATAAGGAGGGCATTTACGTCTTTTGGTGAGATGTTGAATAGAAAGGTAAGGTATGATATGCTGACCTCGTATCTCTGAATCTGATATTCCTCAATTGTAGTCACATACTGTGAATAAGTATTTGTAAGTCCAGCAATCACAACATGAAATTCTTCTTTTTCTTCTTCCTCTCCAAATGAACTCAAAACTTCTTTCACTGCATCACGCAGGCGCCTCCCAGCCATAGTCGTGAATTCTACAAAAACCATAAACAAGTGGAAAACTAAATATGCCAAGAATAAGATTCAAAGAAATATATATATATATATATATATATATATATATATATATATATATATATATATATATGGGGTTAGTGAATATGTGGCTGTGTTGTATGTAAGATTACATATAGAACCTACTAAAACTACATAGTTTTAACTAAAATTTGGTTTAAAACATTTTTAAATTTGATGCGTATTATAATTTCCATAATTTACGTCAAATTTCTCAAGCATAACATGGTTAATTTTGGTTAATTCCCTTTAATAAAAGATAATGCATATCTTTCATGTCGACAATTGGTACAGTAATTTCCATCGTCTTACGTTGATTAATGTATGTTTCTTTCTTTTTCTTACTTATCCAGTGTCAATATTTATGAACACAAAATTGCTCATGTCAGTTTAAGATGGAATTGAAAAAACGATTATGATAAAGCTGCAAAGTCAATGTAAGAGTAATCATTTGAAATAAATTATTGAGGAAAATCGATAGAATTGGAGATAACCGATAGAATGGGAAATATATTACATTTAAAATTAAATATTTGTATTTAAATCGTCAAAACAACGTAGTATTGGAAGTTCTATACCTAATGATATATACATGACAGCCACATATTCACTTTTCCCTATATATATATATATATATATATATATATATATATATATATATATATATATATATATATATATATATATATATATATATATATAGGTGTGGTAATTGATGTATTTGTTTGAATGAATAAGTAATAATTACCTCCTGGAACACTGAGAATAACAAGTTGCCCGATTTGCAAAATCTGAATTGGTAGTATGGCAGGCTGCATAAAAAAAATTAAAAAAAAAAAAATAATTGTCAGCTCAAACAATATAAAGAATAATTGATAAAGAAGATTTAGATGAGATTAGGACATACGGCCCAGTCATATGGATCATGCATTTCACCGGTGTCAATGAGAATGGGTTTGGGATCCTGACAATTGATCTGTTCCTCATCTGGTTTTTTCAATAACCCTCCAACAAGCTTCCAAAATGCATTTCCCTAAAACATAACATTACATTGCTAAAGTTAGATTCATTAATTTAACAATTAAGTGAGTAGTGTACCTGGTCATCTCCCTGTTTGAAGTCAAAAGCTCCAGGTCCATCAGTGGTTCCAGCAGCAAAAGCAAATCCCATAGCAGCAGGGCACGTTTTGACACTAGACCCATTAGCAGCTGTGACTGTGACTGAGAGGTTGGAAAAATCAATGTATGTGTGTCGATAATTAACTTTCCCTTTCAGCTTTTCAGATGCACTTTCAAAGAGTTGTGTCGCTTTTCTAAATTGCCGTTCGCCAATGATACGTGTGCTCTCGAATTCATCTGGGTAACTAAATAAAAACTCCAACAATATAAGTTTCCATCATGCAACAGGATGAAAATTTGTGTTTTAACTTTATAACTTTTTTTTAATTTTCATTATGCCATGACTTTACTTTCTGAAAATATTCTTTGTATTACATTCTTACTTGCTTTCTAATGATATTTAATTTTTTAGTTTAGTAAATAATTAAGGGTTAATCTCATAAAAGACCTTATATTTTGTGTTTTTTTCCAGATTAAACCTTAATTTTATTTTTTTGACTGAAAAAGACCTTGTATTTTTTCATTTTTCCCAAAAAAAACCCTCAACTTTGTCGTTATTCCAAAAAAAAAAAAAAAAAAACTCAACGTTCTAACTGCCTCCAAATAAACCCTTAACTTTTTTAGTTTTTCTTGAAAAAAAACCTCACATTTTACAAAAAAAAATTTGGAAAAAAATGACTAAAAGGGCCGGATCAGAAAAAATTAAAAAATACAAGGACTTTTTTAGTTAAAAAATAAATTTGAAGTTTACCCCGAAAATATATATATATATATATATATATATATATATATATAAGGTCTTCTATGAGATTAACCCAATAATTAATTATATATAATATATAGAATGGTAATAAAATAAACTACACATAGCTGTATTTACATACGATATAATAGCTCATATGAGAGTTGATGACTTTCTTACAGGCCAGCCAAACATGATAATGGGATGTTATGACTCATTCCATTCCCATTCCATTCCTTCCAACCAAACAACAGAGCCTTAAAGCTAGGTGCATGCATATATAAATAAGAGCTAAGAGTTAAGAGGTAAAGATACATACCCTGGACCACGGCCATAGCAGAGTTCATTTCTACCATTGCAGGTACTCTGATTGAAATCACAAGGCAAGCCGGTGTCTATGCAAAATGCTCCAAGCACATTTGGGCTTACATCCCCACAATTTGTTTGACAAAATGCTGACACAAATTGAGGCTTTTCAGCCTGCCTAAAGCTGCTCCTCACTCGTCTTGCAACACTTAGAGCTCTTGTAACACCTCTTCCTCCAGATGCCTGGAAGCTCAAAGCAATTTCCATCAGCTCTTTACCTGTATTATTAAAAATTGCAATATTACCCTGTTTTTTGATGACCCAAACTTTTTAATATTTTTACTATTTGAATAAATTTGCTTTGTTTTGTTTTTGAAGGTTTAGCATATAAATTAAACTTACGATGTTGATGAAAGTCTGGAATTATGTTGGAGATTCTTCGAGGTAGTTTATATTTGATAAGTGATTGGGTTTGAAATCCTTTATTATACCAATCCTCCATAAATCGTGCAGCTGCACCTTTATTGTCACCACTAATCAGTGAATTTGTACGGCTCATAGACGTTCCATGAGTGGCAAACCAATTAAAGCTTCCCACTGGACCCCACTCATCATCTACAAACTTCAAAAGTGTCATCTCTTTATCAGTGTCATATTCGTAATTACTCCTTTCTTCTTCTGGATTATTCAGATAGGCACTCGGGCTACGGTTTATACTCGCATCTAACAGATCTCCTGCAGGATTACAGCACCAATACTTTAACAGATGTTTCAGTATATACACACACAATCATAGAAATTCCCAAATTAGTCCTCCAACTATTGTCCATGTACTCATTTAGTCGCTTCACTTTCTTTTTGGAGGCCCAAGGTAATTTAACTGTGTCCATCACACCATATGACCTGTTATAGCAGGTTTCACAGGTTACCCAACTCCATTTTTATTTACAAATGTGCCCAACTTTTCTTTTTATTACGACTTTGGTCCCAACTTTTATTCCAAATTTTTTTATCAATATTTATTTTTATTTTCTTTTTTGTTACAATTTTGTCTTGGTCCCAACTTTTATTACAAAATTTGTTTATCAATATTTATTTTTGTTTGCTTTTTGTCTTACTTTACTGTTTTTTTACAACGTCGTTTTAACATGTTTTTTACCAAGTTAAAAAGCTATGTACAAGAATGATGTTGTAGAACATGTAAAAATAAATTTGTAAAAAAGATAAAAATAAAAAACAGGTAAAAGCGAAGTTGGAAAGTTAAGTTGTGAAAATTTTGTAAAAGAGTTGGGGGGAAATTTGTAAAAAAAAAAAAAAAAAAAAAAAAAAAAAAAAAAAAAAAATGTCGAATTTAGTAACTAAAGTTAAAACTTAGGGCAAAGTTGTACAAAAGAAGTTGGTTAACTTGTGAACTTTGCTATATCAGATCATATGGTGTAATGCACAATAGTTGGAGTTGGAGGACCAATTTCAACCATAACCCTATTTGAAAAAATAACTAATGAAACCATATTACCTTTATTGATAAAGACAGACCCTGGACGAAGATTCTCATGAGCTTGCATAATGCTTCTTTCAATGCCATCCACAAGGGCATTGAAAGATTGTTGTACAAAACCAAGAGATGTTATAATATATACAACATATTGAAGATATCCTCCAGGCCCAGCATGAGTGTGAATCCCACTAATAGCAACATTCTCCTCAGTATATAGGTTGCCATACCTTAACAATTGAAAAATATATATATGAGAATAAGGGGTTGTTTTTCTTTTTCGATCAACTCATGTATCGGTAAAGTGGTGTCACGATAAAATAAGGTCTGTTTGTTTTTAGATGGAATATAAATCACCATTTCACCCTTACATTCCATTATACAAATTTCACATTTTAACATGAGAGGAGTTGGAAAGGAATAAAGAAGGCCAAATATTTACAGGATTAGAGTGTCTGAATGAGTAATGATGAGTGTATGGATAAAGTAAGGTCTGTGTCTAAATGAGACTAAATGACCATCTTGCCTTACACTCCAATATACAAATTTCACAATATTCATGGAGTTGGGAGGAAAAAAGAAGGGAAAAATATGTAAGGATTAGTGTCTTAAGTCTGACTAATGGTTCTTTTGGCTTAACCCATTAATTCATTAAAAAATAACAGCTATGTATAGCTATCCAGATTAAACACAAAAAGAAACAGCCCCTGATTCAGAAATAGTGATTAACAGCGGTTTAGCAACTGGACACATTTTGTAGCATTCTTAAAAGTAAAAGTGAAAGGTTGAAGTATCTATCAACCTTGCCTTCAATCTTTCTATAACTTTAATTGTAACAAGCTGTGAAGCCATGCACGCATCCAAGTTCACAAACACTAGGGATTTTTCTTCTTGAGGTTGTGACACAATGAATGTGCGAGCTCTCAATCTGAAATGAATACCAGAGGCAATTTGTTCCATATTAGCATATCCCATCATGTTCACATCAGCAGCAGGCCCTGTGATGTCATAGCTTCCAAGACCAATCATGTGTGTAGTAGATTCAGATTCAGATGAAGTCTGTGTCTGTATGCACTTCACTAGTACTAACATAAATAAGCACATGCATGTGGCTGGTTTCTGTACAACAGAATACGATTGATGACGTGGCCCCATTGCTTTTCTTAAAGAACATGAACTGAACCTTCAAAATATCCTTTCCATCCTCTGGGGAAAAGATAAAAATTGAAATGTTGATATATTAGCTCTTTTAGTTGAACTATGGTATATGCTACTCACTTGTCACTTGTACTAACAATTGCTTCAGATTGATTTATGAGCATAGATTTTGGTGTCATGTCGCAATTATTTCTGCTAAGTACAAATCCAAACTTACAAACACATAACAATTAATATGTATCATCATATAGTTGAGAGTTTTCTCAAAGAAATAAATGAAATCCAGGACTGGATCAGCAATCCTACTAAGTCTCATCAGGTTGTTTGAAACCCCAATCAGACAGGCACCCTATTCCTGATGCATTTTAGCCTATTTTTTAGGGATTTAAGTCTAATCATTTGTGACAATTGCCTGTTTATGCCACAAAGTTAAATTGGTAAGAATCCAGTTTGTTTCATAAATTGGTAAAAAAATTGTAACTTCCATGCGTAAGTAAGTGTTTTACAATTCCATCATTTATTCACTTTCAGGAGTTGCTACTAAGTCAAACTAAAAATTTACTCCACGAACCCATCCAAAACCATCCCTTGTACAAAGATCAAAATCAGAAAGCTTTCAAACACCTTTTCGTTGCTTACCTCCAACGTGAATTATAAAACAGAGAACCAGTAATGATACCTCTGAAAGTAAAACTCAACCAGATTATAACGACGGGAAAGAACAATTCGAAAGTAAAGCCAAGGAATCACGCTAACAAAAAAAAAAGAATTAAGGGTCAATTAATAACAAATCCAGCCTCATAACAAATACCTAACCAACTAGTCAGAATTAAACCACAAATACGGTGTCGGGCTGAATAGAGAGCTCAAAAAGTACAAAATCAGATAGAAGAATCAAATGGAGTATAAACCCTATTTCAGATAACACAATTGACAAGATCATAAGACTAAAGGGGATTGAAGAATGAACAAACCTCAGATCTCAATAATTTATAAATTAAAATGACGAATTGATCAGAAGTAATGCGATAACACTTCAAGAACAACCTCGATTAAGAACTGAGACATAAGTCTCCGATGGTACAAATGGGTATGCAAGCGTACAAGTCGAACTATGAACATCGTTTTTTTTTAGAATAATCAGAATTGATATCGGATCAGAATCAAATATAAATGGGCTTAAAGAGTTAAAGTGAACCGATGATGAACAATATTGATTGCAATTTGGGCTCAAAATGAAGAAATTAATGTTTTGGGTTTAATATGGATTGATGAAATGTTTGGGCTTCGAAATATGAAGTAATGAATAAAAATATGATTGATCTTTAAAAAAAATAATTTGATCAATGGGGTTTGAAACGAAATATATCCAAAGAACCAAAATAACAAAAAAATTCAAGAACGAAGCATGAATCCGAGAGACTCACCATAAAATCACATTGATTTTCGAATACCCACTCTGATACCAATTGATGTGAATTAAGAGCATTGATTTAGCATGCGAAATTAAAATGAACATAAAGAACACGGTGATTTGGGTATCTAAGAGATGTATTCGATCATGAAAGGTGTTACAAAAAAGAATAAGCTAGATCTAGACAAATAAATAAATCACATTAACACTCTCAATGTTACATCTCTTAAGCACCCTCTACAAGTGGTATGCAGAATTAAAATGAACACCAAGAACACGGTGATTTGGGTGTCTAACAGATGTATTCGATCATGAAAGGTGTTACAAAAAAGTATGAGCTAGATCTAGACAAATAAATAAATCACATTAACACTCTCAATGTTACATCTATTAAGCACCCTCTACAAGTGGTATGCAGAATTAAAATAAACACCAAGAACATGGTAATTTGGGTGTCTAACAGATGTATTCGATAATGAAAGGTGTTACAAAAAAGTAAAAACTAGATATAGACAAAAAAAAAATAGCTCATACTAACTACTCTCAATATTACATCTCTCAAGCACCATCTACAAGTGGTATGGAACCCACCTTATATAGAGGTGTTTACATCTCTCTCTCTCTCTCTCTCTCTCTCTCTCTCTCTCTCATGTCACAAGGCTACTCTACCACATACAAGTGAGTCTACAAGAGTCAAACCATTACAAAGTCATTCATGCATAACTTTACACTCAACAGCCTCATAGGGTAATCTGAAATTGCAGAGTTAGAAATGAAGGGAAATCCAAAATGAGTTAAACGATATATATAAGGGGGACCACATTTTCGGGGCTGATATGTTACCCATAAATGCTCCGAATACAAGTAGTCATTTTAAAAAATAAAAAGGGTTATTATTATTAAAATAAGATTAGAAAGTGTTAGTTTACTCAATTTCCCTTATTATAAATTATAAATTATATAATACAAAATTGCCCTTTAAGTGATGCTTTAAACATTCATAGCCTCACCAAGACCTATAAAGTTTGAGGCTCGATATTACTGTTACATCACGCCTCACGTTATTTATAACCTTGGTTTTAGAGCTGGATTATCACAAATAATAATAATAATAATAAAATTTTAACTTTTAAATTATAAACTAAGTGCACTTTACACCTATTTAACAAAAAAAAAACGACATAAATGATGGGGGTCTAATTCAGAAAACAAATTGAAACCGCACGGATAAAATCAACAAGAGAAAAAAGTTTAGGTACCCAATTCATGTTCATATAAGCACAAGGATGATTTTCTCTAAAAGTTAGACGAGCTAACAACTCTAATGATTATATATATGCCATTCATGTCGATGAAATGGTTTGTTACCGCTTTACAAAGCCGCCAAACAATACACCCCTCAGTTTGTCATCTTCTTCACTTCGCATCATCTGCTCTGAAACGTCTAATCAATTCATCATTTTAATTTATAATATATTAATATCTGAGGTTTGTTCATTCTTCAATCCCCTTTAGTCTTATGATCTTGTCAATTGTGTTATCTGAAATAGGGTTTATACTCCATTTGATTCTTCTATCTGATTTTGTACTTTTTGAGCTCTCTATTCAGCCCGACAGCATATTTGTGGTTTAATTCTGACTAGTTGGTTAGGTATTTGTTATGAGGTTGGATTTGTTATTAATTGATCCTTAATTCTTTTTTTAGTGTGATTCCTTGGCTTTACTTTCGAATTGTTCTTGCCCGTCGTTATATTCTGGTTGAGTTTTACGTTCAGAGGTATCATTACTGGTTCTCTGTTTTTATAATTCACATTGAAGGTAAGCAACGAAAAGGTGTTTGAAAGCTTTCTGATTTTGATCTTTGTACAAGGCATGGTTTTGGATGGGTTCGTGGAGTAAATTTTTAGTTTGACTTAGTAGCAACTCCTGAAAGTGAATAAATGATGGAATTGTAAAACACTTACTTACACATGGAAGTTACAATTTTTTACGAAGTAAAAACAAACTGGATTTCTTACCAATTTATGCATCCATATCTCGGTTTGCTACCAATTTGTACCATAATATCAAACATACCAATTTGGTTGCATAAATTGGTAAAAAATGGAAACGTAGTTGAAAAAATTGGTATAAAAATTGTAACTTTGTGGCATAAATAGGCAATTGTCACAAATGATTAGACTTAAATCCCTAAAAAATAGGCTAAAATGCATTAGGAATATGGTGTCTATCTTATTGGGGTTTCAAACAACCTGGTGAGACTTAGTAGGATTGTTGATCCAAACCTGAATCGGTGAGCAGTCTAAGTAAGAATCCTTAGGGTGATAAGGAACAAGTAGGGGCGAGTGATCGAGTGTGAGTATTCTCGATCGAGTCTCTGATTATTTTGTGTTGTGTTTCAAAGACATCTTGGTGGGTACGCGCCACAACCCTGAGAGCAGTTGAGTTAGCGATGATGAGATTCACAGGATGATTCACGATGGATGGTCGCAGCTATCTGAGAGGCTATCCCAAAGATGTTTGGGTCTATTAAGACCACATTGATTGAGACGTTTGATGAGCGATATGTTGTTGTTACTGAGGCGGCTGCTGCAGCCACCGCAGCTATCGTTGCTGCCAGGCTGCAGGGAGGTGACTCGTTGTTGTACCGAGAGTTCAGCAACACGAAGCCACAAGAGTTTGATGGGACTCAGGATCCGATTGTTGCGATGAGATGGATTTCTGATATCGATGGGTGTTTCTACACTTGATCTTGTCCTGATCATTTGAGGGTACGGTTCGCGCCGAACCAGCTTCGCTTGGGAGCGAAGGACTGGTGGAAGTTTGTGACAGCCAGCTACACTATTGCAGATCTCACTGCAATGACTTGGGAGAGGTTTTCTACGATGTTTCAAGACGAGTATGTTCCCCCGATGGAGAGGGAACGGTTGGCCCAGGAGTTTCTATCCCTCAAGCAGAGGACAGAGTCAGTGACAGTGATTACGAGGATGTTCCACGAGAGGACGTTTGTTCTTCCCTGAGCACGTGTCTACCGAGCAGGCACTTATGAGCCGATATTTGAGCATACTAAGGAGGGACATTCATGAGTTCGTGGCGAACTCGACTTACCGGACATTTGTTGAGCTCCAGGAAAATGTCTGGAAGAAGGAAATCGAGCTGGAGACTCAGGCCATGAAGGAGGCGGAGTCTTAGGGGAGGGATTGGCGGTCGGCACAGTCTCAGCTAGCAGCCAAGCGGGCGAAGCCCGCTGATCCGAGGTCTGGAGGCCAAAAGGGCCGCACTTGCAGGAAGTGCGGCAAGAGTCATGATGGAGTGTGCAGAGCGGGTGTGTGCTACAAGTGCGGCAAGGAGGGGCATATCGCGAGGGATTGCCCCAAGGGGTTTGCAGTTTGCTTTCACTGCAACCAGACCGGCCATCGGAAGGCCGATTGCCTGTAGCTGCTACAGGGATCAGCACATGGATCTGCCCCTGCTGGTATACAAGCAACAGAGAGTCGGTCGGCGAAGGCCGAGGTACTGAGGGCTCGCAGTAGAGCCTTTCAACTGACGGCGGAGGAGGTCCGCGCAACACCTGATGTCATGGCTGGTATGTGTTCTTTTTACTTATTATATTATTGAGTATATTGTGCTTATATTGTAACATGTATAGGTACTTTTCTTGCGAGTTTTGTACCTGCCTTGGTGTTATTTGACTCGGGTGCGAGTCAATCCTTTGTATCATTAGCATTTAGTCGTCACATCAGCATCCGACGAGAGGCATTGAGTCGACCTCTGAGAGTTTCCATAGTCGATAGATCTTGTACCCATTGCGATGGGGGATGTCTGTGTCATTGTGGGCATGGACTAGTTGAGTCGATTAGGAGCGGTGATAGATTGTGAGCGTCAGTTAGTGACCATACGAGACCCTAGTGGGGGAGTGCTTACAGTGTATGGATAGGGTACCCGATCTGGGTCAGCATGCTGCTCTGCTGCCAGATCAAGATAGATTCTTCAGCAGGGTTGCAGGGGATTTGTAGCATATGTGATGGATATGCGAGTTACAGTTGAGAGACCGAGTTCTATCGCGGAGATTCCCATAGTAAGTGAGTTTTCAGATGTTTTTCCCGAGGAGTTACCGGGTGTGCCTCCCGAGAGGCAAGTGGAGTTCCGGATTGATTTGATTCTGGGAGCGGCGCCTATCGCCAAGGCACCTTATTGCCTTGCGCCACCTGAGATGCATGAGTTATCCTCACAACTCCAGGAGCTGTTGGGGAAGGGATTTATTTGATCAAGCAGCTCACCATGGGGAGTGCCGATCCTTTTTGTCAAGAATGGTTCACACCGGATGTGCATTTATTACCAGGAGTTGAACAAGCTGACGGTCAAGAACCGTTATCCACTACCGAGGATCGACGATCTGTTCGATCAGTTGCAGGGTGCATCTTGATTTTCCAAAATCAACTTGAGGTCTGGATATCATCAGATGAGGGTCCGTGAGGAGGATATCCAGAAGACGACCTTTAGGACTCGTTATGGGCATTACAAGTTCTTGGTGATGCCTTTTGGACTCACCAACGCACCGACAGCATTCATGGAATTGGACTAGAACTCATATTGCATGGTTGACTTAAACTGGAATGGCACAGAAACAAAATTATGTCAACACGATAGGTTATAAACTCAAGTCGTGTGCTAGTGAGGATCGATAAGGTTTATTCTTGATTTGCTCTTGAAACTTTTCAGTATCATTTGAAACTCCCACTGACCTCTTGACATATAAGATTCTCTTGTCAAGAAACTTTCCTTGACAAAACAAATATTCAAGGGTTAGTGCGAATTTCTATCAAGACTAACACTTCACATAATTGGTTCTAGTTGGTCTTTGTATTATCCAAGACATCTGTTAGGGTCGAAGTCTTTGTGCTGTAAAGAGTCGAAGTGTATTTCATCATTTCGTATGTAATCTATTTGCTCAGTCATTGTTTGTTCGAAGCGTCAATGTATAGACTCAGTACTTTTTGTACTCTTGGTTTCCTATAAATAGGAACTAATCTTAGAGTTAGACAAAAAGTTTTCCCCCAATGTTATCTGTTTTGTACTCTGAGTTTGTTAAGAGTAATATGAGCTAAACCAAATCTTATTTACATTGTGTTATCATTTCATTGATCTTCAGCTTGTTTAATTCTGGTCTTAATCGATTTCTCATTTCAATTCGTCAACAATTGGTATCAGAGCGGGAATCAAACTGCAATGATCCGATTTTCATTCTGAATCATCTGTTTTTGAGTCATTTCTCGTCTCAAAAGTTTCCACGCTTTTGGTTCTGAAAATCACGCCTGATCTACAAATTTGATTAGATTCTGCATTTGAATTGTATAATCGAGTGATCGATTACAAGCTTCTCATCAATTCATTCAAATTCATCAAATTTTTTGAGTTTTCTGAATTTTATCATGTTTTCATCAATGGCGAACTTCAACATGAACACAATGACTTCTTATTCTCATTTGCTTGGATCGTCAACTAAAATTCCAATGTTGATTCCAGAGTACTACGATCAATGGGCTGATCGTACGGAAGACTATCTGAATGGACTGGATGAGGAATTGTGGAATTGCATTAATGGAACAGTTCAACCTCCACCAAATGTTCAGAACATTGGTTCATCTGGAACAACTTCTGTTGTTGGAGATCAATTAACGAGACTGAAAAATAATGAAAAGCGTTGCATAAGAGAGTTGAGAGGTGCATTGTCACCTATTGTTTACAACTACATCCGTGGTTGTAAATCTGCTAAGGAGATCTAGATCACTCTCAAGGAAAAGTATCAAGGGAGTGAGAAGACGAAGATTAATTCTGTTAAGCAATGTTTAGTAGAGTTGAAGGAATTCAGACAAAAGGAAACTGAAACTATTGAAGTTTATTATGATCATCTGAACGAATTGATTTACAGATGCAACCGTTATGGAATTACAAGGTCCTTAATGGAGTACAATCTTACTTTTATTATGGGACTATGAAAGGAATGGAGGAGTGTAAGTATGATGATCAAAAATCAACAGAGTTTTGACAGTTCATCTCTAAATGATCTATACAATCAGTTGAAAACACACGAAAGTGAAGTTTCGGAAATGATGGAAGAGGCAAAACAGAGCATAGGAGGACCACTGGCTCTGGTTTCGAAAGTGTCTAAGGTGGAGACTGTTGAAAAGGAGAATTTGGATGAAGAAGGTTTTCTCATGAACTCTGATGATGAAGCAGTAGCTTTTTACTCGAACAATCGAGTTAAAAAGTTTTTCAAAAAGCCTTTTAATCCTAAAGCAAAGTAGAGTGAGATGAAGGGAAGTTTTGTGAAGTCAGGTGTGGAAGAGAAGAAGAAGTTCGAAAAGTTTGAGAAGAGTGATGAAAAAGTGAAAGAGTCTAAGATAGAGAAGAAGTTGAAAGGGGATTCTGGAATAGATTGCCATTATTGCAATAGGGCGAATCATCTTGCGAACGACTGCATGCTTCGTAAGAAAGAGGAGAAAAAGAATGGAGTGAAGGACGAAGCATACTATGCTGAAAAGTTTGAAGAAGTTTGTGCAAAGGTAAAGGGATTGTCCCTTATGGCAAGAGGAGAAGATGAAGAAAGTGGAACTTATCAGATCTGGTCATCCGGGTCTGATGATGAAGAAATAAGGCATCCTACTCATGGAGACATGTTCTCAAAGTTTGAGGATGGAGAAGGAGAGGAGATAACTGGACGATGCTTCATGACGAAGTCAAGTGACAAATCTCCTATGACAACAAAGGTATGTTTTATACTCGAATCTATTAATATTCCTTTACAAGCATACGATTCTGAAATAGTTGCATTTGATGATACTGTTGCTTACTTTGATGTTATTGTTGTGTCTGCTAGTAACGAAGCAAAGAAACTTAATAATCACCTGTTTGAGACACAAAAGTTACTAGACACGAAACGAAGCAGGGTAAAGTATCTAGAATTACAACTAAGGAATGTTAATAATGATAGAGAAAATCTAGATAAGGATGTTAGGATGTTGTTGGCTCAACGGAACATCTATTGTAATTCAGCAAAACGTTTGTATGCAAAATTAACTGCTTTACATCATTATTCTGATATTAGCAAAGAACAACATCGTAAGTTGTTGCCTTTTCTTGCATTCGAAAGAGAAAAAGTTGATATCATGTCATATGACTCTGAAAACACAATAGTTGATTTTAACAAAGTGCCAGATGATAGGTTTGCATGGTATTGTTAAGATAGATGAGTTTCTAAATGATGATGAATTTGTTGAAATTGTGAATGAAAGTTTGACAAAAGATGAACAAGTGAAAATTTTGAAAAGAACTGAACATTCGAAACTTGATTCACAATTCATTTTTGTTGATGTCGATGAGAATTCGGATAATTTTAGCGAAATCAGTGAAATTGAAGAAGAAGAAGAAGAAGAAAGTGTTGATTGTTCTTAGTTGTCTATCATTAATGTCACATCTAAGGTCAAAGGTAAAGAAATTGTTAATGATTCGATGGTTGAGCATGACATTGGAAAACCCTCTACTTCGAAAATCCTTGACTTTGATGATGTGGAAGTACGAGGCAGTCAAACAGATAGTAATGATGATGAGGTGGATGAAATCAAAACTTCGAACGATTGTGAGTCAGAAAAGAAAGTTTCAACTGAAACAACTATTCCAAGAGTTGTTGTTGAACAAGTGTATGGTGACACAGAAAAGTTTGACAAAGTGTTAACTGACAAAGGAGCTCATTTTCTAGAAACCAACACAATTGTGTATCCAAATTTTACATGCACTGATAAAGTAGTGTTGCCAAATCAAGTGTTTGTTACTGCTGGGAATGCTGAAAATGTAAAGCCAAAGTTTCATAAATTGGTCGAAGAAGATAATAAGCATTCAACGGGTGAAGGATTCTTTGCAAATCAAAACACAGTAAAAAACAACCTAACCAAGAATTCATATGTTTTTCAAAGACAAAAATCAACACAAAAATGGGTTGTAAAATCTGAAAAAGAAAAAGAAGTTTTTGAACAGGAAGTTGTTGATCCAACTTCAATTGTGAAACTTAATTCACACGAATTCAAAATGCTTGTTGATAAATTTTCAAAAGAAAAAGGCGTTTCAAAGAGAAAGGCACGAAAGACAATTTTTTGGCAAGTAGCGTCTAATGAACAACAAACAACACAGTCAACAAAGAAAACGAAAAACCCGCTCTGACAATATCCAAAGTTTCATCTGACAAAACTAATTCTTCAAATTTAACATAAAAATGTTTTCTCAAACAAAGACTCTTCAAAAGACTTTTTTCAAAAGTAAACCAACAAACACATCTTTTTATAACCCAACGAAGGTAATAGACAAATTTCCTACAAATAAGCATAATAATCATTCAAACCAAAAGGTTGAAAATGTTCAAAAGTTTAACAACATTCGAAAGTATAAGACATCTCAAAAGTTTGTGAGTGATCAAAAATTTGACAATGTTCGAAAATCAACGAACAATCAACAATTTAGGAAAGAAAAATTCAAGTCAAATGTGAAATTTACACCACAAAAGCCAAATTTTCCAAATCCTTCAATCAATAAATCTACAAAGGTTTCATATTCAAAAGGTACTTCAGATATTCAATCCATAAATCATTGGCTTGAGGGACAAGGAAAAAGGTATCAATCTGGAAAGTTTTCGCAAGAACATATCAAATATGCTTACGAAAAGTATTTGAATGAATCTTCAATTGAAATTTCATCTTCTCAAGATTCGAATACTCCAGTTTCGAAGTGGAAACCAATCAACAAAGCAACACGAATTGAGAAGGCTGAGGTGAAATCAATTGAGAATCTGAAACTATCGATAAATTATGTTTCAATATCTTTATCTGATGATGTTGACTTAATTGATAGTGTCAAGGAAAAAGCTCAAACTTGGGCTTTAAGTTCTAAATTTCAATCGTTGTTTCAGGCTAATAACCAAGGACCCAAAAAGCGTTGGGTACCTAAATTATTTAATTGAATGCAGGTACTATGTGACGAGCAATATGATGAGAAATGGTACATTGATAGTGGTTGCTCACGTCACATGACTGGAAGGAAGGAGAACTTAAGAGATTTTTGAAGTCTTGAAAATTTTGGAGTGGTGAAATTCGGAAATAATAAAAAATGTTAAGTCAAAGGTTATGGCAAAGTAACGAATGGACAATTCACAGTAAATCGAGTTGCTTATGTGGAAGGTCTTCAACATAATTTGATTAGTGTTTCACAACTTGTTGTGGGTATTGGCAATCAAGTGGTGTTTACCGAAGAAGGAAGTATCATCTCAAAAGTTAAAACGCACAAAGTGTTGTTAAAGTCTAAACGATATGGAGATATGTTTACGATTGATATCAAACCAATTGTGGGCAAACCATCTATTTGTTTACTTTTGAAAGCTTCAAATGATGTCAGTTGGTTATGGCATAGGCGTTTATTACATCTTAACTTTTGAAACTTAAATAAGTTGGTTACAGAGGACTTAGTTCGTGGTTTTCCTGTGTTGAAATTTGATAATGATACTCTTTGTGCAGCTTGTGAACAAGGAAAACAACATCGCAAAGGACATCCTATCATTATAGATTCGAAAATTGTTGAACCGTTGGAACTTCTTCACATTGATCTTTGTGGACCTTCGACTATTGAAACACTCAACAAGAAATGGTACATTTTAGTTATTGTTGAGGATTTTTCACGATTCACTTGGGTATTTTTTCTCAGGCTAAAATCTGAAGTTGCTCAAACAATGATCGAATTTATCAAGAAGATAAATATTAGTTTGAAAAAGAAAGTTCGAAGGATCAAGAGTGATAATGGGTCTGAGTTTAAGAATAACATGTTGGATTCGTTTCTAACAGACAAAGGAATTTCGCATAATTTCTCATCACCATATACACCTCAGCAAAATGGTGTTGTTGAAAGGAGAAATAGGTCTTTATGCGAAGTGGCAAGGACAATGTTGGCATATGCGAATCTTCCTCAATATTTGTGGGCAGAAGCAGTTTCAACAACATGTTTTACTCAGAATAGATCTTTCATTCATCGACGTTTCAATATCACTCCTTATGAAATCATAAATAATCGAAAACCTAATGTCAAATTTTTCAATGTTTTTGGTTGTAGGGGCTTCATAATGAATCTCAAAGATAATCTTTCGAAGTTTCAAGCTAAAGCTGATGAAGGAATATTTTTGGGATATTCACACAATTCGGTTGCATATAGAGTGTTAAACAAATGAACTTGAAAAATTGAAGAAACGTTCAATCTTACTTTTGATGACTATTATGTCAAACAAGTGGAAAGACAGTTTGAACAAAAACCAACTCTTAATGAATCAAATACTCAAACTGAAGATGTTAATTCAATAGACATTGATTATGATTTAATTTTTGGTGTTTCGGACAGGGCTATTGACGTTGAAGTTCGTGCTGCTGATAATCAAACACCTGAATCCACAAAACACACTGATGATTCAACACTCATTTTGGATACTACTGCAAATGGCGAA
Source organism: Lactuca serriola (assembly GCF_051521515.1). Classification (NCBI taxonomy): domain Eukaryota; kingdom Viridiplantae; phylum Streptophyta; class Magnoliopsida; order Asterales; family Asteraceae; genus Lactuca; species Lactuca serriola. The sequence goes on along the minus strand of NC_136409.1, from coordinate 188,027 downwards.
AGTATGCTAGATGCTCATATGGAGGGGGAGCATACGAATATATCTTCAAATGTCGAGGGGGAACATCCTTTCGAAGGGGAGAAGAGTAATATGAATGATGAATTTGAGAGGGAGCATCAAAATGACAATTATTTGAGGGTGAGCATAAGGAAACAAAAACAATAAATCTTGATCAAAATGATGAATTTCATGATTTTAATGATAATATTTCTGTTGCAGGATCTGAAAATGAAGAGATGTATGAAGATGCACCATTGGAATTTGATCCAACATATCCACCACTTGAGAAATGGATGAAAAACCATCCAAGAGAGCAAGTAATAGGAAATCCAAAAGATGGAGTTTTAACGAGAGCTCAGATTCGTGCAAAAAATGAGGTACTCAATAAAAATCAAGAATTATGCATGTTTAATGTTTTTATTTCGAAAATTGAGCCAAAGACAGTTAAGTTGTTATGGAACACTCAGATTGGGTTGTTACAATGCAATCTGAACTTGCTAAATTCGAACGAAATAAGGTTTGGAGACTTGTTCCAAAACCAAATGATGTTTCGATTGTCGGGTTAAAATGGATTTTCAAGAATAAAACTGACAAAGATGGCAATATTATTCGAAATAAATCTAGGCTTGTAGTAAAGGTTATTCGTAACAAGAAGGTATCGACTACGAAGAAACCTTTGCCCCTGTCGCAAGATTCGAGGCTGTTCGAATATTTTTAGCCTATGCAGCTGTAACGCCCGCGTTTCCAGGCTAGACATTATCATTGATGTAATAGTCTAGGTTAACCCTTGTAACTCTTTTTGGAGTATTAATGATGAAATATTTGAGTATTATGTGAATTATGTGTTTATTTTCTTAATTATTATAATTTAATGAATTAAGAATAAAATAAGCGTCAAAACTAAAGTATGAGATAAGCCCGATATCTTTGCATAAAGATGTAGTGGTCGAAACAATGATTCCGAAGATATAAAGAATGCCGAAATCCAAGTTATAACGAAAAAGTTCCTGTCGAAGTTTCGCGACAGAACCAGCAACACTGAATGACGTAAAAAGTGAAATTTACGTTAGAGCGATATTCAGCCTTAGTGATCTAAACGAAAGTCGTAGAGTTCGTTAAACCGAGAGCGTGCATAAAAAGAACGCCCAAATTTGACTTCGTATGAGGAAGTTATGATTTTTTTAAGTTTCGACTTAGCAGTATGCAGCCCGAATACTCGATTTGAGACCGAGCGGTTTTTAGCCGAAACAATCTAAACAAGAATCGAATATCTCGTTAATTGTAGTGAAACGATAAAAAGATAGGCGAAAACGGACGTCGGATGAAGAAGTTATGAATTTATAACGGGGTTTTCCTGTCCCAGCCTACTAAAAATAAAGTCAAAATTAGCCAACGGAGTCTAAACAAAAGTTGTAGAGCGTAGTCTCACCTACGTGGGAATATAAAGAACGTCGAAAACGGAGTTCGTATGAGGAAGATATTAATTTTGAAGTTTATTAAATATTTTCGATATTTAATTTAAATATAAAATACCGATATTATCCAAAGGGGGGGAGTCAGCGGTCTTATCCCCATTACGCCCAGCGTAATTTGGGTTTCCAGCCCCCTATAAAAGGATGTCGAGGGCAGCCGAGTTCTTTGCTCATTTCTTCCCTTTCTCTCGTGTTTTTGCATCGTTTTTCGTGCAAGAATTATCCCGAAGCCCCGGTATCATTCCCGAGCCCCGAAGCAAGTACCGAAGCCCCGAAGATCCCGAGAAGTGCAATTCCAGAGCCGAAGCTCTGCCCGCGAGGAACCCGGTTTTTTGTGAAGATCTTCCAGATCTGCCGAAGAATACTACTTCTATACGTCGTAGTGCTATCCGATCATCTTCTGATCAAGTGAGTGTGTAGTTACTTTCTTCTAACGCATAATTATGAAGTATTTTATACGAAATATGTGTTATGTGTATATTTTGTGGTTATATGTGTGAATGTATATTCATTTTCTTTTATCTCATAGATATGATTTATTCTCTATGAAATACGTGTTATGTGTATGTGTCTCATCTGTTGTTTGGAATATGTATTGAATGAGAATGCTATACAGGTTTAAACTATGTATAAATATATATATATATATATATATATATCTACTAATATGTTGGGTAGAACATGGGTAGATAGTTGACGTGTGATAAACAGATGAGAGGCCTCGATGTTGTTTTTGATTCAGTCATCTAGCGGAGTTTAGATGACGACCACATAATTTTCTAGACAGTCCTGTGGAAGCTAGCAGGTTCGCCACCTGTAGGTGTTAATGAACTTGGGTGTTCATTCGCTGTACTCCATCCCCCTCATGGTTGCCTTATTTGACATATATTGTCGGGAAACCCCCGAATGCATGTGTTGTCGCCTCGATGAAATATTCTAAGACTAGGTCCCTTGTGTTAGTTGTTTTAGGGACGTAAAGTAAGAATAACGGGAATGGGTAACTGGGTTATTGTTGGTTGGTGGAATTAAATATAATTATTTATTGTGGGTTGAAAACCCTATATGCTCACCAGGCTCCCAAGCCTGACCCACTCAGTTTATTTGTATTACAGGAAGTGGCGCAAAGGCATAAGATGGATGAATCATCAAGTTGTTTTGTTTACAAGTTTTTTTATGTATATATTTATTGAATGACTTGTAATGTTATCGTTTATGCTTTATGGTCTGTATCAGAACATGACATCCCGAGTTTTGATTATATAATGAAAATACATTTCTTTATGAAATGCTTTGGTAAATATTATTTTATCACGTTTTGTTTTGGGAACAAATTCCGCAACTCTTTTAAATCAAAAGGATTTACTTTGAAATTATTTTAAAAGCATAAATGAAATCGGTCTTTTCTCGCCGTGATTTTTGGGGATGTCACAGTTGGTATCAGAGCATTAGTTTAAGCAAACTAGGAATTTGTAGGATTTCTAGACTTAAACTTAAAATGCTAAGTGAAATTTTGAGATGTGTGTCTGTTATGTTTTAGACACGAGTACTAGTTTATTTAAGGAAAGTTGCCTAAAATGCTTTTATGTGCTAAATGTTATATGTTGTCATATATGATATTATTTGTTCGAATCTATGGTCTGTTGCCGACCGGATCTGGAAACCTTATGTGTGTAGGATTCTAAGCGTACATCTACGATATTAGAACTAGCATGTAAACGTTTCGGAGTGATAAGGATGATTTGAATATCTATCGTGAATGAAGATCTAAATTTCACCTTATTCGATGTATAGATCAAGAATGGCAATAACAAGAAGCGGTGTTGGAAACGCAAACAAGAATAGGAATCAACCACTTGTAATTGAACAAGTCGCTATTGAAGTTGTTGCACCAGAGCAGATCACCATGGCTGGAGTGCAAGCCATGATTCGGGCTATTTTAGCTGAGCAAAGGGAAGAAATGTGACAGATGTTGCATGGGAATAGGGATGAACCTATCATACCCATTGTGGAACCCGAACTGATTCCCGAATAATCGGAGGAAGGGAACAATAGTCGCATTATGAGTCAAGTTGGGACTCAAGAAGAACGAAGGAATGATCCTGAAAGGAGAAACAACCAGTATGGAAGGAATAATGGAATGGGATGCAAGTATAAGGATTTTCTAACTTGCAAACCATCGACCTTCACTAGAAAGGAGGATCCGATCGGAGTCATGGATTGGATCTCAGAGATGGAATTGGCCTTTATGACTTGTGGCTGCAGAGGCAAGTTACAGACCATGTTCGCAATGCGTCAATTCATGGGTGGAGCTGTTCGTTGGTGGAACACTCTAGGGAAGACCCTAAGCCCAAATGAACCACTGTAATTGACATGGGCAAAGTTCTTGGTGCAGTTCAAACGCAAGTTCTGCTCGGCCCAAAATCTGTTGGAGTTGGAAAACAAGTTTCTGACATTGAAAAAAGGCAGCATGTAGGGAGAATGGTGCAGCGGGTTATATGGATAAAAAGGATAAAGTGGAATCTTTTTCTAGAAATGAGGACAAAGGGGAAGTAGTTAAAAAGGAAGTTAGAGAAAAAATGAATATGGCTGGGCAGAAATATATTCCAAAATCAGGAAAGGAATTCAAAGTTAGTTCTAATTTTGATTCTAAACCTCAATCTCGGATGGATCTTGATTCTAGTAATCTTTTATCCAAAAATAAGTTTGATGCCCTTAATGATTTGGAAGATGATAAACCTTTTATTTTTTCTAAAAAAGGAATTGATGAAGCTGATTTAGCTTATTTGGACTCTGTTGATCATATGGAGGTTATAGGAGGTATCCCTTTGTCAGATACAAACATGGATTTGGAATGTTAGGGGTTTTAATTTATCCCCTAAACAAAAAGAAAGAAAAAATCTGATTGAGTCTAATAATTTGAGTTTACTTGCTATTCTTGAACCTCAAGTTAATTTTTTTAAACTTGATGTGAATTGTAACAAGATCTTTGGATCATGGAAGTGGATTGCTAATAAAGGGCCTGGTCGTACTTCTCGTATTATTATTGGATGGAATCCTAATCTTTTTAATGTCAACTTGATTGATCATAATGATCAAGTTTTTCATTATAAAGTTAATTTTCCCCATAATAATAAGTATGTTTTTTGTTCCATTGTTTATGCTGCTAATAAATATATGGATAGAAGAGCTCTTTGGTCTTCTTTAATTCATCACAAAGGTGTGGTCAAGGACGATCCTTGGTTGGTTGGGGGAGACTTTAATGTCACTCTTAATCTAAATGAGAGCACTGCTGGATCTTCAAGATATACTAGAGGCATGGTGGATTTTCTTGAATGTGTTAATGCTATTGAAATTCAAGATATTAATAGCAATGGGTTAAATTTTACTTGGAACCAAAAACCGATGGGTAGTAATGGTATGTTGAAAAAACTTGACCGTGTGATGGGCAATTGCAAGTTACTTGAAGTTTTTCCGTCAATTCATGCTTCCTTTCTCCCATTTGGAATTTCCGATCACAGCCCAATTGTAATCAAATTGCCGATGAAGATCAAATTTAAGGCTCTTCCTTTCAAATTCCCAAATGTTCTTACTTTGAAGCCTGATTTGAAGGAATTGGTGGAGAAGCACTGGAAAAATGAAGTTCAAGGAATCAATATGTTTCATCTAGTTCAAAAACTCAAAATTCTCAAGAAGCCAATACGCAATCTGTTAAAGGCACAGGGGCATTTTTCGGAAAATGTCAATTATTATCGAAAAGAGCTGGAAGCGATACAAAAGGATCTCGATTTGGACCCTTTCAATTTTCAGCTGCGTGAATTGGAAGGTATCTTTCTGGGAGAATTAAAAAAAGCGTATGAAAAAGAGGAAAATTTCTTGAAACAAAAAGCCAAAATTCATTGGCTTAAAGAAGGTGACAGCAATTCAAAATTTTTTCACAAAATTGTTAAAGGGAGATCGCATAAAAACAGAATTGAAGCTGTCATGAATCGGCAAGGGGAATGGTTAGAAGGAGAGGATGTCTCTAAAGAATTTGTGGAATATTTTAATGATTTTCTTGGTTCTAATTATCCCTGTGCTGAGATTATTCAGCCAAATTCTTTGTTCAATAAAAAATTAGACCTTGTTGATGCGGTTGGGATGATCAAGGCTGTGACTAACGATGAAATTAAAGCTGCCCTTTTCGATATTGGTGATGACAAATCTCCTGGACCTAATGGATATTCAGTGAAGTTTTTTAAATCTATGTGGCCGATCATAGGGGAGGATTTTTGCCTTGCTGTCAAAGAATTTTTTGCTAGTGGGAAAATTCTTAAAGAAGTTAACGCCACTGTTATCGCTTTAGTCCCTAAAGTTGATTCTCCGGGTAAAGTGAGCGATTTCTGACCCATTTTCTGTTGTTCGGTCATTTATAAATGCATTAGTAAGGTGATTGTTGCTAGAATAAGGAAGCACTTGGGATCTATTGTTGCTGAAAATCAATCTGCTTTTATTCCCGGTAGATCGATCACGGATAATATTCTCCTCTCTCAAGAACTTGTCCGAGGTTATCACAGAGATCGAGGTTTCTCCAGGTGTGCTCTTAAGGTGGACATCCAAAAAGCTTATGATACTGTTAGCTGGTCATTTCTCCAAGACATCCTTTTTCTTTTTGGATTCCATCCAGCTATGATCAAGTGGATCATGCAATGTGTGAGCACCCCTTCATATATGATCAGTATTAATGGATCTTTTCATGGTTATTTTGAAGGAAAGAGAGGTCTTAGAAAGGGTTGTCCTTTATCCCCTTATCTTTTTACTTTGGTCATGGAAGTTTTTAATTTGATTCTTCAAAGAAAGATTATAAGTGAGCCGTTTTTCAAGTTTCATTGGAGATGTAAGAAGCTCAAGCTTACACATCTCTGTTTTGCTGATGATTTGATGATCTTTTGTCATGGAAATACTGCTTCGGTTAGAGTGATCAAAGAGAGCCTTGAAGAATTTGCTGGTGTGGCTGGCCTCCATCCCAATTTTTCTGAAAGTCACATTTTTTTGGAAATGTCAAAGCTAATGTGAAGAGTAAAATTCTTGATACTCTTCCTTTTGTTGAAGGGAAACTGCCAATGAGATACTTGGGAATTCCTCTTATATCCACTAGACTGTTTATTCGGGATTGCAAAAGACTTGTTGATAAAGTTCGATGCAGAATTGGAGATTGGAGGAACAACCTCTTATCTTATGCGTGAAGACTTCAGCTCATTTCCTCGGTCCTTCTTTCTCTCCCGGTTTATTGGGCTTCTTGTCTTCTTATACCGGCTGCTATAACAAAAGAGATTGAGAGATTGATGAAAAATTTTCTTTGGGATTGTGATGAATCTAAAAGAGGGAAAGCCAAAGTGGCTTGGTCTACTATTTGCAAACCAGTGGAGTATGGAGGTCTTGGTTTAAGAAATCTCAGAGCTTGGAATAAAGCTATTCTTTCTAAGAGAATTTGGATGATCATTTCTAATCATGACTCTTTATGGGTGATATGGATAAATTCTTATGTTTTAAAAGGGAGAAGCTTTTGGGATGTGGATGAAAAAACAAGATTTGAGTTGGAGCTGGAGAAACTTGATGAGATTAAGGCCTCAATTTAGAAATCATTTTTATTCTAAAGTTGGGGATGGTGCAAATACTTTTATGTGGTATGATGATTGGCACCACCTTGGAGCTTTATCTTATGTTCTTTCACCAAGAGAGATTGCTAGTGCTGGTTTTAGAATTTCAGACAAGGTCAAGGATGTTATTGTTGATAATTCCTGGTTTTGGCCTTCGGATTGGATTTCTCTTATTCCTCAGCTTGAAGAATTTCAACTCCCTGTTCTTGATTCTCGGGTTGCTGACAAAGTTTTATGGAGGAAAAGAAATGGTCAATTGGTTGATTTTGACTTACATCAAGTGTGGATTGACCTAAGTAGTTATGGTCAAAAGGTTCCTTGGTTCCATTTGGTTTGGTTTAAGCAGCATATTCCAAGGCATAGTTTTATCTTATGGTTGGCTATTCAGGAAAGGCTTATCACACAAGATATAATGAGATTTTGGGATAAAAATAAGAATCTCAAGTGTACTCTTTGTAATTTACAATCGGATTCTCATTCCCATTTGTTCTTCGAATGTCCTTACTCTTCTTCGATCTGGAAATATGTGAAAGATAGAGTGGATGTGAAAAGTGTCTCTTTTGGATGGAAAGAAATTATTGAAGAAATGCAGGATTCTCTTAAAGGAAGGAGCATTCAAGTTTACATCAAGAGAATTGCTTTGGCTGCCACGGTTTATCATGTTTGGAAAGAAAGGAACTCTAGACTTTTCCGCAGAGGCAAGAATGAAGAGAATAAAGTTATTTTGTATATCTTTGAAGAGATTCGTCTTAAGCTCATTGGGCTTAAAGATGGCTTTTTGGGGTTTGATAACTCAATGTTGGGTTGAAGATTCGTTCAAGGATTGCGTCATTGGGCTCGGCTGTTAGTCCATATGTTTTGTGCTCCGGTTTTGGGCCTGTCCAACCGTGAGCTTGTTAGGTTTACTATATAAGGATATGCTTGCATGCATATTAGGTTAACGCTTTAGAGAATTACGATAGCTTTGATTTTCTTTATCGTTCCTTGTAAACCTTTCAACCCTCTACAGTTGATGTTCTTGATCGAGCTCTTCTGAGGGTTTAAGTTTAATCATTCGACTCGTTTGATTCATTCTTGACTTGTTCTTTATTGTCGTGTTCTTGCTGTTTAATATTTATTCACCTGTTTAAGATCTAATCGATCTTCAAGATTAAGTTTTAATCTCATCAATTGGTATCAGAGTAGGAGGCTGTGTAATGGATACACATCTTTTCTGTGAAAAGGTTTCAATTAGGGTTTTTCCGCAATTACTGATATTTATTGAGCCGTCATCTCATTATTGACGTATCTTGATATTTATTGTTTTGCCCTAATCTGATTTATTACAAGTCTGATCTTTGAACAGGTTTTTCGATCATAATGGACGAGTCACAATCAAATCCCATCAATATTTCCAACAGCATCGGTTCAACCACGAAGATTCTGATCCTATATACCCATGATTATGAAGTCTGGGCGCATCACTTCGAAGACTACGTTATAGGATTTGAGGATAATGGATACCTCATATGGGAAGCAATCATTAATGGACCTTTTTCTCATTCTGCAACGTCAAGGATTATTAAAACTCAAAAGGAGTATAATGATCTGCTGATGGATGTCAAAGATATTGCGCAAGATGAAAAGGATAAATTCCAGTGTAATATCAAGGCGTTAAGATTGATAAGATTCGCCCTTCAGTCCGACACCTTCAGGTTGGTCAGCTCATGCACGACGGCAAAGGAAGTTTGGGATAGACTTCGCGAACTGTACTCTACAGACGAGGATCTTGAACATTCTATCCAAACCTTGCTCTTATCTGAGTTTGGAGAATTCAGGCAAGGAGCCGAAGAAACTGTGACACAGACGTTCGATCGCTTCAATCATCTTCTCAGCAGGATGATCAAACATGACATCGAAAGGAAGCTTATCGAGCAGAAAGTTACGTTCTTAAATGGTCTAAGGTCAGAATGGAGAGCAGTGGTGTCAACAGTTAAAGCCCATGAGCAGTTTAAATCATACTCTTTGGCGAAACTGGTGGGTATTCTCAAGTCTCAGGAGAAGATTGTGCTGCAGGAAAAGAATGTTGTTTCAAGCCTAGGTTCGCTGGCCCTCCTGTCAAAAAGTAAAGCTGTGATGGAGGATGAAGACCTCAACTTGGAGGAGTATGACCTCACGTCTGAGGATTATGCTATGATGGTGTCTAACCCCAAGAGGTTCATTAAGAAGAGATTCCCCAGCAACAAAAACCGAAACTGGCAGGGGAGTTATAGTTCAGAAAAGTTTAATAATGAACCAAAGGTTGAAGAGCCCAAGAAGGAACCGAAAGCAGATGGTGATTCTGGAGTAAGCTGTTACTACTGTGGAGGGAAAAATCACTATGCTAAGGATTGTGTCCTCAAAAAGATGGCTGAAAAGGATGAGGAAAAGGATGAGGAAGCTTTGCTACAGAAAAAGCTTGATGAGATGAGGAAGAAGAAATCTACCGCTAACCCTTCCATGAATGCTCTTATTGTGCAGGGTTCGGTTGCTGATGACGAGTTTGGTAGAGTGGAAGTTTGGTCAACCGACTCTGAAGACGATGAAGTGAGGAAGCCTTCTCATGGAAAGGCTTGCGTGGCAAAGGAGGAGAGCAGTGGAGGAAGGTGCTTCATGGTGTTCGATGTATCTCAGATGAGGGGATACAACACTGATGGTGGAAGCAATGAACTGAAGGAGCAGCAGGATATGTGCTTTACGGCCAAACCGCTCAGCGTGCAGTTCAACGAGCTCGATGAACTGATCAAGAAGGTACAATCGGTTATCGTTTCATTTAAAGTACCACAATCCTCGTATGAGAAAGAACTAAAAAATGTTAATACAAGAATTTCTCATCTAGATAGTAGTTTAACTCAAACTCGAGTCACCAATTCTAACCTAACTGATCAATTAAGCAGGGTGTCTTCGAAGAGTGAGGAGCGGCACATGTGGATCGAGTTGAAGGAGTCTGAATTAGTTAAAATAAAAGACGAAAACATTTATTTACAAAGAGACAATTTAAAGTTGTTGAAACAGCAGAATGTTTTTTTGTTTAATTGCAAAACGTCTTTATTCTAATATTACTCAGCTTCACTTGGACTGTGAAATAGGCCAAAAGATCCATCGCATGATTTTGCCCTTCCTTGAGTTTAAGGAGGATGAAATCGATGCTGAAGCTTATAATTGTGAGAGTGTGATATCATCTGATGATATTAATCCGACCTACATGTATGGACTGGACAAAATAGAATCTTTCATTAAATCCAAGGACCACAAGGACATGCTTAAAAACCTTTTGGATGAAAATGATAGACTTAAACTGAGAACCGAAACCATACAAAAATTTGACTCTTTAAACGCGAACTTGAGCTCAGAAAACAAAATTGATGTTGAAAATGCATCTGAGCTTAATGAGGACGACAACATGAGTGAAATTTCTGTAGAGGACACGGTTGACTGCTCAGAATTTGTAAAAAACGAACCTGAAAACCACAAGAATCTAATTTCTGAAAATTCAGTGGAGTTCGCTCGATTGTCCCAACAAAAGTCCCCGATCTTAGCAGAAAAAGCGGTCGTATATCAAAAGGTCAGGACCACTCCAAATCAAGTGTACAAGGTCACTGGAGTAACCGAACATCAGACCGCTGAACTCACAGTTATTGTAAATGAAGACAATGCTGATGGCTGCGATGAGTACTTCTGGTCAGCTCCAATAGATAATGCAAATGAAACGGTAGGCTTATCAGAAAGAACCTCATGGATGAGTAAAGGTAGATACATACCAGAACCCTTGAATAAGCCAGACAATTTCGATGAGCCAAGTTCTAGTGGTACGAAAGACATTCCTCAAGAGAATGGAAGTTCGACAAAAGAAGACATTCCCTCTAGTTCCTCAGTTCAAAGTGAAATTCCTACAGTTCAAAGTGAACCAGCCAAGGAGAAACCGAAAATGAAAGCCAATATTCATCATCAACCGAAGCAGATGAGGAATAAGAAACGTGAAAGGAACCAAAGATACAGGAAGAATCTCTCTGAAAGGAAACAATTCTGGAGTTTGAGAATCTGAAGTTTGAGAACAATCCTGTCAAAAAGCATGAGAGCCACAACAACCGAAAGCCAAGGTTCGGTTCAGAAGAGAATACCAACCGAAAGCAAAGGCTCGGTTCTGAGAATGACTCCAACCGAAAGCATAGATTCGGTTCAGAGAACTGATCCAACCGAAAGCAAAGGTTCGTTTCTGAAGTCAAAAGAGATCAAAACTCTAAGGTCAGTCCCACCACTGATCAAAAGCAAAAGGGTCACCTAGAGTCTCCAGCCAAGAAGTCATCTCAATCCAAGCCCACTCCTTCTCATTCATATAATTCTTCTAATTCTTCCAATTCATCTCCATCTTGCTCTAAAGCTCATTCTGTTCGTTCTCAAAAATCTCATTCGTCAGCTGAACAAAAAGGCAAACAGAAGGTTAATGCATCCAAACCAGAGTCTAAACTGAACGCACCTAATCCTAATAAAATAAAAGTCTTTACCATCAAAAAGAAAGATGAAACAACACTTATAAAACGAACATATCTTGTTGACATCTCTCTTACTGTTCCTGTTCCTATGAAAAGCTCACGTGGACCCAAGAAACTTTGGGTTCCTAAATCTGCTTAATTTTTGCAGGTTATAAGTGACGAGCAGTTCGACGAAGAATGGTACATAGATAGTGGCTGCTCGCGTCACATGACAGGAAGGAAAGAAGAGCTTAGGGAATACAGATCTCTTTCAAATGGTGGCAACGTCAAGTTTGGAAACAATTCTTTCGGCACCATAAAAGGGATACGGAATGATAACTAATGGTGATTTTACTATAAGGAAGGTAGCTTATGTGGAAGAACTACAACACAACCTCATCAGTGTATCTCAGCTTGTTGGAGGTACAGGTCTCAAAGTCTCATTCGACGATGAAGGTTCTGAAATTATTGAGAAGAAGACGAAGAAAGTAATTCTCAAATCGGAGCGTAAGGGTGAAATGTTTCCTCTAAACCTTAAACCTATCAAAGGAAACCCAGCTATATGCTTGTTATCAAAAGCTCAATCTGACGAAAGCTGGTTGTGGCACCGAAGACTCTCTCATCTCAACTTTAAAGATATCAACAAACTTGTCACTGGAGGTCATGTTCGAGGCCTTCCATTGCTCAAGTTCGACAGAGATCATTTGTGTGCTGCATGCGAAATGGGGAAGCAGAGTCGTCAAAGTCATCCATCTATAATTAACACAAAAGTTGTTGAACCACTCGAATTACTTCATATTGATTTGTGTGGTCCATCATCTATCGAAAGCATCGGTGGTAGCAAGTATATTCTTGTTATTGTTGATGACTTTTCACGATTTACATGGGTGTTCTTTCTAAAGCTCAAATCTGAAGCGACTCATAAGCTGAAAGTGTTCATCAAGCAGATTGAAGTACAACTCAAGAAGGTCGTTCGCAACATCAGAAGCGACAATGGTCTGGAATTCAAGAACAGGGAATTTGAAGAATTTCTAGCAGAAAAGGGAATAAGTCACAACTTCTCAGCTCCCTACACACCTCAACAGAACGGAATTGTCGAAAGACGAAACCGATCTTTGTGTGAAGCTGCCCGAACTATGCTAAGTTTCGCTTCCTTACCTCTTTACTTTTGGGCTGATGCAATTTCTGCTGCTTGTTTTACACAGAACAGGTCTTATCTCAACAAGCGATTCACGCTCACACCATACGAGATTCTCAACAACAGAAAGCCCAATGTGAAATTTTTCCATGTGTTCGGCTCACGGTGTTTCATCTTTAACTCTAAAGAACACCGCAATAAGTTCGATGTCAAAGCCGAAGAGGGAATCTTTCTAGGTTACTCTCTCACTTCCAAAGCATACAGAGTCCTAAACAAGCGTTCGAGAAAAATCGAAGAGACCTATTACGTGACTTTTGACGATAGCTATGTCAAAAAGCTACAGGCCAAAGAAGACACAGCTGGGGACATCTTTCCTCAAACTGGCCAAGTCACAGTCTCGATCGCTAATCTATACGAGAAGTTTCTGGAGCTATTTGACGAACCAGAGAAAGCTACTCTCTCAGAAGCAGGCGCAACAGACAACAAGGTAGACCACATGAAGCAAATTGTCGAAGAAGCTGCCAGGAGAATGAATGAAGGAGGATCGAATTCTGATGGACCTCCATCCAACGATGCTTCAGTCGAGGGGGAGCCAAGCTCACATGTTGAGGGGGAGCCAAGCTCTACAACTGCTACCGAAAGTCCAACTGCAACCGAAAGTGCTTCTCCAACCGAAGATGCATCAACGCCTGAAAATCCAGCACCATAAGAAACCTCTGAACCTCAAGTTTCTCATAGCTCATCAATCGAGGGGGAGCATGGTGATATGTCACTTGACTACGAAAGCCAATCCGAGCCAGAAGAAATGATCAATGCTGAACTAGACCCAACCTTTGATCCAAACTATCCTCCTCTTACCAAATGGACCAGAGATCATCCTATCTCTCAGGTGGTTGGTGATGTCTCCGAAAAGGTTCTGACCCGATCACAACTGAAGGCAAAACAGACATCCTTATTTTCAAAGGTTGAGTTTTGTATGTTTAACTCATTCGTATCAAAAGTTGAACCGAAGACAGTTAATACTGCTCTCGATCACTCTGATTGGGTTCATGCGATGCAAGACGAACTGAACGAATTTGAAAGGAACAAAGTTTGGCGCCTGATTCCAACTCCTCCAGATGCCTCGGTTGTTGGTCTCAAATGGGTCTTTAGGAATAAAATGGACAAGGAAGGGAATGTAATAAGGAACAAAGCTCGTCTGGTAGTAAAGGGATATTGTCAGGAGGAAGGGATTGATTATGAAGAGACTTTCGCTCCCGTAGCTAGGCTGGAATCTGTTAGAATATTTCTTGCTTACGCTGCCCACAAAAACTTTGAAGTTTTCCAAATGGACGTTAAGTGTGCATTTCTTAATGGAGAACTCGAAGAAACCGTGTATGTGGAGCAACCTCCTGGGTTCGTGAACGAAAAATATCCAAATCATTGCTACATTCTGATAAAGCTGTGTATGGCCTCAAACAAGCTCCGAGAGCCTGGTATGAAACGCTAACTAAATTCTTAAAGATGTCTAAATTCAAACAAGGTTCGGTTGACCCAACCTTCTTTCGCAAAAAGGAAGGTAACCACCTTATGATAGTTCAAATTTATGTCGATGACATCATCTTTGGCTCTACGAATCCCAGCCTAACAGCTGAATTCAGAAAGCTGATGGAGACTAAATTTGAAATGAGCTCAATGGGTCCTATTAACTTTTTCCTTGGTTTAAATATTAGACAGGGACCCGAAGGCATCTTTATCAATCAGGAAGCTTACACGAAGACTCTCCTAGCAAAGTTTGGTATGATAGGAGACTCCAAAGTCAAAGTCCCAATGGCATTTGGCACCAAGCTAACTCCATCTCTAAACAAACCGGCTGTCGATATCACGCTCTATCGTCAAATGATAGGCTCACTAATGTATCTTACTGCTAGCAGGCCTGACATCATGTTTTTTGTGTGTTATTGTGCTCGATTTCAGGCAAACCCACGCGAACCTCACATGCTTGCAGTGAAGAACATTTTACGCTATCTCAAGCGAACCACCTCTTTAGGTCTATGGTATCCTTCCAACTCAGGCTTCTTCGTTCAAGCCTATTCAGATGCTGACCTTGGAGGATGTGGACTCGACAGAAAAAGCACCACTGGTGGCTGTCAATTCCTTGACGGGAAGTTGGTTAGCTGGCAATCCAAGAAACAAACGTGCGTGTCGTTGTCTACTGCCGAAGCAGAATACATAGCCGCTGCATCCTGCACCTATCAAGTGATTTGGATCCAGAGTCAACTTCGAGACTATGGCCTCAATATGAAGAAGATCCCATTATATTGTGACTCTGAAAGTGCAATTAGGATCTGTCATAACCCAGTGCAACACTCTAAAACCAAACACATAGCACTGAGGTATCACTTCATCAAAGATCACGTGGAAGATGGAAACGTCGAAGTACACTTTGTCAGAACCACTGATCAACTGGGTGACGTCTTTACCAAAGCTCTTCCTGAAGCATCATTCAACAAAATTTTACAAGGGCTAGGTATGATGGAATCAGAGTCAGTACCTCAAACTACCTCTCAACCTCAAACGTAAGAAGCAAACTTGACCGAACGTTCAGGTTCGGTTAAATCATCTGACTCGCTCATCATCACAAAGGTAGTTTTCTTGGTTGTATATTTTTTGTACACAGTTGTTTATCTTTTTGTTAAAAATATTTTCTGATTGCAAGCCTAAATTCCTTGGTTTTCTAAAATTTTCCAAAACCGAAACCTACCGAAGGTTCGGGTTCGGTTTCTCAAAATTTTCCAAAACCGAAACCTACCGAAGGTTCGGGTTCGGTTTCTCAAAATTTTCCAAAACCGAAACCTACCGAAGGTTCGGGTTCGGTTTCTCAAAATTTTCCAAAACCGAAACCTACCGTAGGTTCGGGTTCGGTTTCTCAAAATTTTCCAAAACCAAAACCTACCGAAGGTTCGGGTTCGGGTTCGGGTTCGGTTTTTCAAAATTTTCAAAAATATTTTTCTTTTTTAATTTTGTTTGTGTGTTCATTTGTTTATGGGGATATAATTGTTGGATTACTTAAGTGTCCCTAGAAGCATGCTGTTGTATGTGTCCCAAGCCTCAAAAGATTTTGAATAATAGCCTTCATGACCTGGTATAAACAAACCTTGTCTTCCCAATAAGGCTACCACATTTATTCTAATCGTGAGCTACCTCACTCTCTTCTCACATGAGTTAAGAGTTTTCTGCTTGGTCCTTCTTTTTGCAGCTGAGGTACTTTATTTTCTTACACCATCTCCATTACATTCGTTTCATCAACATAACCCTTGAGACTCTCAGAAATTACCACTGAGGTTTATGGTTACACAACAACTGTGTTTATGATCTTAGTTTCGTGCCACTACGAGCTGAGTGAAACCCAAAATTCAACACCAAATCAGAATTGACGGTGAACAATTAAATTGCTCAAGTTTTCACCAAAGAATTGACGGATGTACCTTGATGAAATCTCAAAATTTTATTTTATGTGATTCCTATGAAATTGTTAAACACAATAACATTTCTTCCCTTGGGATCCAGTTTTTATTCTTTGTTGAGATTTTATTTTTTTCCAAGCTATTTAAAATTAATTCCTACCTACTTGTTCAACAGACTACACCGGTCTCACAAGTACTTTGATCACTTTCTTTCTTATTTCAAGATTAGAATTGTTGCATCAAAGCAAAAGCCACCCTTACTTAGCCTAGTTAAAAGAAGCCTTTCAACATTTATTAATAAGTGTTTGATCGTAATTCAACGGGAATCCACATTAACACTTTGAGGTCTCTCTTCATCTTGAAGGAAGAGATTCGTGCCCGGGATCATTTGTTTCGTGTCATTATTGACATCACAGTCATTCCTCGAAAGAGTTGCTTTATTTCTTTTCCTTTTACACTCTTCGCACGAAAATCTTTGATTTTCCAAAATTCCGTTACTAATTATTACAGGTTGTATTATTGCTTTGGTGGTTAATTATCAAGTTGTGGTCAAAAATCATCCACGTGGGCAATTAATTCAAAAGATGCCATATCAAAGATAAGACGAAGGGTTGATGACTCAGGCGGGAAACAAAAGGATTGAATTTCAACCGGTGAAAATAAAAAGGGGCGCGTGTGAATTTGAAATGACCACTCTTTTACTGAGATAATGGACGCGTGTGCGAATTTCAAGCGATTCCTCTCTTGCACTTAAAGGCGCGTGAGGATTTGAAATGGTTTGTTCTGAAACGGCGCTTGTTGGGCGGCGTGTTCCTAGGAATCTGACACTCTCTCTCCTACGTGATCATCGCATGCCTTAACTGTCACGCATCTGTCATTCCGGAAACCTTTTCGTATTTCCATAGAAGATTTGAAACGATTTTTCTCTCTCCTTTCCTCCACTATAAAAGGCAGTCTCTACTCTCATTTACCTCTTTACTGCATCCGAAATTTCCAAGAAAGCAAACACTCCCAAAAGCCTCACTGATCATCTTCTTCTTCTACTTTCAACAATGGCAGAATCATCTTCCGTCCATGCTACCTCACATATACTACCCATTCGCCCTCACCAATGCTTGGTGATCGATCTGAACCCTCTGGCGTACAACTCTTACATGTCGTCGATCATTGAGTGCCTGAAGTACTCCCAAATCGCTCCAGCTCTCTCCAGGATTGAGTCTGTGCCCATGGAGAGTCTCTCGCAGGTGTATGCGACTGCATATTACGACAAAGCCGTTGAGCGGGTGTTCTTCGAGGTTGCTGATCACAAGACCTCCATTTCTCGACAACGATTCTGTACACTGCTAGGGTTGGCTGCTGACCCATCGAGAATTAATCCGGAGACGATTCCTCTTGGCCATCTGTACAACATGTTCTATAATATGGGGTACACGGAGGCGCTCACCTCCGTTGCGAAGTTCAAGAAATCCTGCTTGCCGCCACAGTGGAACGGCATGTTTACAGTCCTCTTCAAGGGCTTATCTGAAAGGAGCTCAGGATCTGATGGCTCAAGTCGACTGTTCCTGTCGATTATGTATGCAATTTACAACGGAGTCAACCTAGACTTTGGGTTGGTCCTCTGGCAACAACTCATCCAGAGCCTTTCTTCTTCATCACGACATTCTGAGGTGTCGTTTGCCCGGTTCTGGATTCTTATCACCAAATGGGCGATGGATAAGTTGGATATTCCCACTGCTGCTGGTGCATCGATGTCTTCGGTCGGTACTTTTCATACCATGAAGATCATCGTCTCTGATGCATCTAAGTTTTTGTTCATTGGCTCTATTCCGGAGACAATGTATGGCAATGTTCCCTCTAACAGCAGGCTCATCCAGACGATTAAGGAGTTCAAAGTGACTGGACCTAGGCAACTTACACCGGAAATGCTAAAGTCCATCCATGATGCTGACAAACCGGTTAACAGGGGCAAAAAGGCGGAAAAAGGGAAGCAAGTGACCAAAGCTCCTAAAGGTCTTTCTCCTAAGAAGAGGAAACAAACAAAACTTGCCCAGTCACCGCAACCGAAGAGAAGGAAGACTCAACCGAAGCGAAAGCTTGTCATCCCTTCTTCTTCAAGTGACTCAGAAGGCGAGAGTTCGGATTCGGACGGCTCTCAACGAGGCGAAACCCCTCCAAGAGGCAACACCCCACCCCGATCTCCTACCCCAGACATGGAAATCCATAATTCACCCATTCCTTCACCCACTCAAACAATCCCTACTTCCATTCCCACCATAAACCCCACTACCACTATCTCTCCAACATCTTTCCCTATACCACCACCCATTTTCACAACTGTAACCGAAACACCACCTGTAACCGAAATACCACCCGTAACTGAACCACCACACTCAACCACCACCCGAAACTACACCAACCAACACTCAACCTGAACCTACAAAAACCACCACACCCCCAGCTTCACCACCCCCACCATCTCCAGATCATGCCTCTGATGGAGATAACCCGTTCCTTGGCGGTGAAAACATGACCTTCGATTCGGTCTACTTTAGTCCGTTTCAGGTTCAAAGTGACGAAGAGGACGATGCTCCAGTGACAAAGAAGCATCTTAAGGAGCTAAACGAGAAGGTTGACTTACTTCTTGCTTCTCCTTCCAACACCCAGTCCTCTCTCTCTGAAGCCGCTCTTCAGAAGATTGTTGATGCCTTCTCCAGGGCTCAGCATGATTCGGTAGCTTCAGCCACAGCCGCCATAGACGCCTCCACAAAAGCCTGTGAGGCAGCGACCGCAAAAGTCGATAAACTATTCTCAGACGCCTCTTCCATGTTGAAGTCCTTACAGGAGAGCGCTGGTGCCACCAAGACAAATTTGGAACCAATCGTTCAGCAATTGGAAAGTTCGTCTCAACGGAGTTACAGTCATTCGCTAACCTTCGCCAATCTATTAGTGATGACAACTCGGCCCTTCGTGCCTCCATTGATGAGCGCCTCGCTAAGCTTCAAGAGGATCTCGCAGCTGAAAACTCATTAATGTACGTTCTTGCAAACAAAACCACCGCCCTCAAGGTCAAGAGCACTCAGCTTTCAAACTCACAACAATAGCTTGAAGCTCTTCGATCCGAAAGGGAGGTCATAAAAACATGTGTTTCGGATGTACACGCTGCCCTATCTAACATCCTAGAAGCACACGATCCGATTCTCAATCATTCGGTGAGGCGAACCCTTGCTGAAAAACTTGCTCCCGCCATGGACCTTCTCAGCAAAATCGAAGGCTTACCTAGTTTCGTGTCCATTCCGAAACAAGGGGGAGAAGTGAAGTCCGGATCGAAACCACCTCCTTCCTCCAAAGCTACTCACACAACCGAACCACCTCCGACTGGTCAAACTTCAGGTTCGGGTGTGAAGGATAAAGGGAAGAACATAGCTGAGGAAGAAGATGAAGATGAAGATAAAGAAACCATTACGGACATGTTGAAACGGAAAAACAGTCGCAATGTTGATGATGATATCAATCGTGTGGCGCGAGAGGCTGAAGAAGCCGAACGCAAGAAGAAAGAAGCCCACGATCTCCTTGAGAGCAGGAAGACTCTCTTCCCTGCCTGGACTCGGGAGCGAATGATTAAGGAGGCCATAGATACTCCTAGCATCCTATGGCTCGAGCCGGTGATCTCCTTTGACTGCTATAATTCTGTCGATTCGCAGTTCGACATGCCGTTGACTCGAAAGGCGTTTATCTTCCACGCCTTCTCCAATATTTTTGAAGTCCCTCATCCGAACCTTGAGGTTGATAGGGAGCTGATCGAATTCTATCTGAAGGCTGCTCGTCCTCATTATCTAACATGGAGCGCCTAGAAGATAGTGAATGTTCGGGTATTGAAGCCTTATACCGAAGGAAGATTCATCAATGTTCGGTTCAAGGTGATTCGAGGGTCTGCAAGAACTGAGCATCTTATATCCCTGGCAGATCTACCGAACCTAAATCCTCATGATTGGATCGTCTTGCATAACATCCTCTTGACGAATGAAGCTGAATATGGTCCGATTATAGACCATCTCAAAAGGATGTTAGTTTGTTACATCATGGAGGTAGCCCTAATGGATCAGGAGGTGGCCACTATCTTCAAGAAGAAACCGAAGATAGCTCCTGTGGGATCGGCCAGTGATCTCAATCAAATGATAATGGGCAAGATCGACCCGAGACGCAATTCGGTCATGTTCACTAGAGCAGAAGGACAGAAATGTCTCTTTGCTTTAGCTGACAAACATCTTTACACCACTGCTTGTCTAGAGCACGTGTTGACGATCATCCAAAGGTGTAAAGAGAATGCAGTGGATGATGTTAAATACTTCGAAGATATGATCCAATGGTATATCAGGTTTAGACAGACGATACTGGCTCTTATCTCGCATCTGTTTAATACTGTGAAGAAGAAAGTACCTGCCACCGCTGCTGGCCCAAGTAACAAGTGAAGATCTCGCTCCAATTGACGCAAAGGGGGAGATTGTTGGGTTGAAGATTCGTTCAAGGATTGCGTCATTGGGCTCGGCTGTTAGTCCATATGTTTTGTGCTCCGGTTTTGGGCCTGTCCAACCGTGAGCTTGTTAGGTTTACTATATAAGGATATGCTTGCATGCATATTAGGTTAACGCTTTAGAGAATTATGATAGCTTTGATTTTCTTTATCGTTCCTTGTAAACCTTTCAACCCTCTACAGTTGATGTTCTTGATCGAGCTCTTCTGAGGGTTTAAGTTTAATCATTCGACTCGTTTGATTCATTCTTGACTTGTTCTTTATTTTCGTGTTCTTGCTGTTTAATATTTATTCACCTGTTTAAGATCTAATCGATCTTCAAGATTAAGTTTTAATCTCATCACTCAATTAGAAGGAAGTGGGGTATCCCTATTGGAGAGAAGAACCATGACTTTTCTGATGATTAAAGGAATTGACGGTTTTGGGTTTAGCAATTTTCCTTTAAAAATTGCTTTGCATATCGGTTTGATCCTGATTTTCTGGAGGAATTTTCTTCTAGAAATGGTTTTTTTATTGCAAATGGGTTTTATCCCCATTATTAGTTGTTTTCCTCCTTGGCAACTTGGAGTCTCCACCTCGGTGGGTGCCACTGCTAGTTCGATTAGCAAGTGGTGGGATAATTACCCGTCAATACCAGGGATTGGGTACGTTTTCCTTAAACTGTACCACAAACAGGTTGGTTGTTTCCTTTGTCTTCATAAAAACAACCACCTTTGGATCCTTAGGGATTCTTTTCTTGGTATTTGCTTTCTGGTTTATCCCAGAATTCATTGGAATTTTTCCTTTGAAGTGGTCAATTTTTTAAAGCAAATGGGTTTGATCCCCGTTAGTTGGAATCTTCTTCCTAGGCAACTAGGAATCTCCACTTTAGTGGGTGCCACTGCTAGTTCGATTAGCAAGTGGTGGGATTTTTACCCGTTAATACACTGGATTGGGTACGTTAACCTTAGACTGTACCATATTTGGGTTGGTTGTTTCCCTTGTTTACATAAAAACAACCACTTTTGGATCGTTTTTTCTTCTTGGTTTTACCAAGTTTATAATGCAAACCGGTCTATCCCGGTTATCATTGGTAATTTTACCTTTGATGTGGATTTTGAAGGTTCAATTCTTAATTATTTAGGAATTAACCTTCAGGGGTATTTTTGGAATATTCCCATTAAAAAAGGAATTGACGGGTTTCTTATCCTTGGAGTGATTCTTAAGAAGAGTGTTGGCGGATTGGAATTTTTTGACTTTGAAGATTGTGGTTTTTCCGGTTCTATGAGCTCTTTTTTTGTTAGAAGATGGTTTACTCATCAAGGGCATTTTCGGAACTTTTGGTTTATTCCTTTGGAAGAATTTTTGAAGATTAATTGGAATAGTTTGTGCAAGAAAGATTTTGGAGAAAAGTTGAAGAATTTTTGGAAATGGTGGAATTTGATTGGTCATCCCGGTTTTAGCAACTTACTTTCATGGAATTTGAAGATTTTTGCTTTAGCTAAAGAGGATATTGGAAAATTTTTGGAATATTTAATTGACAATTTTAGGAATTGTTTCAAGAATTTTGTGATGGATATTGGGCTTATTTTTTGGAGCATATGGGTTTTTCAAGTAAAGATTGGAAAGAAGTTCAACAATTGGTTTTTGGAGATGATTGGAAAGTATTGCATGAAGAGTAAAGCTCAAAGTTCAAAGTTGATTGCTATTCTTGGATTTAGTCCGGTTTGGAGAATTTTGAAAGTCTATGATGTTTTGATTGAATTGGCCAATGATTCTCTTGATTTGGAAGTTCCTTGGATGTTTTGTAAGATTGACATTATCCAAACCTTGGATTATTTGTTTGAGTATGAGGCCATTTTTTGGGATTTGGTTTGGTGGAGGATTAAAGACTTCATGAAGATTGAAGATTTTGAAGATTTTGTAACATGGAAGACCTTTGGTTTTGAGATCATTGTTTATTTCTTTGGTAGCTATGTTTGGTTTCATTCTTTGCTTTGGAGTTGGACTTGGAAGTGGATTGGTTGGCTTTTATTAGATAGGTCTTTTTGTCCTTTTAAAAATTTTGTTTAGTTTAGTTTAGTTGTTTGTTAGGTTTTTTGTAGTTAGTTTTTTAGGGCGGTTGCCCTCTCTCCTTTTGTAATGTTTTTTCTTTTTAATAAAATTTGCCAAGGGGTTTCCCCTTTTATCAAAAAAAAAAAGGCAGCATGCCAGTCGACGAATATACTAATAACTTCACAGACAAGATGGAGTTTGCTTTGTGCATCGTCCCAGACGAGCTGACTAAAGTTGATCGGTATGTAAAGGGACTCCCATGGGAGTACGCAATGCCAGTTCGTCAGGCGCCTACTCTGGAGGCAGCTATCTGGGCTGCCAAGTCTGTTGAGAACATGATCAAGGGAAGAACCACCGACAAGGTTGAAGTTGGCGAAAAGAGAAAATTTGAAGGAACTTCAGGTTCCAGTAAGAAAAGTAAATTTTCGAAGTCTGATTCGAAAAAGTTTGGAGGAAAAGGAGGCGAAGCAAAATGGTGCGAGAAGTGCAAGAAAAAGCACTTTGGAAAATGTAGTGAGGAAGTAACTTGCTATAAGTGTGGAAAAATTGGGCATTTTTCCAATGAGTGTCCGTCCAACAAAAGGATGTGTTTTGGTTGTAATGAAGAGGGGCACATTTTGAAAGACTGTCTGAAGAAGAAGGAGGCAGCGAAGCCCAACATTCCACCAAAGCCGAAGGCGAGAGCATTCCAGATGACACTTGAGGCTGCAAAAGATGAAGTTGATGTCGCTTCAGGTACCTTTCTTGTTAACGAACTACCTGCTCAAATTTTGTTTGATTATTGAGCCAACTACTCCTTTATTTCGCATGAGTTTGGTAGAAAACTAGCTTTGTCTGTTGATAGACTAGATAATGCTTTATTAGTCGAAGTTGCTAGTGGCAAGTTTGTACCTGTTAGCCATCATATGAAAAACATCTTAATCAACCTTAATGAGAATAAGTTTCATGAGGAATTATTGCCTATCAAACTTAATGGTTTCGACATTGTTTTGGGAATGGATTAGCTTAGTGCCAATGACGTCGAAATATTGTGCAGAAAGAAGATAGTAAAAGTAAACCCGCCTAGGAAAGAGTCATTTATGGTGTACGGGGACAAATGTCGAGTAAATTCTGGAATCATTTCCCTAATGAAAGCCAGAAAGTGTTTGACCAAGGGATGTACATCATATTTAGCATTCGTGATCGATGCTAAGAAGGAAAAGAAGGTGATGCAGAGTATACCAGTGGTGTGTGATTATCCGGAAGTATTTCCCGAAGATCTTCCTGGATTACTGTAACGCCCGCAGATCTGGGCTAGTCAATTTAGAGACGATAAGCATCAAAAATGACTTTTTGATGGAAGATTATTTAGAAGGATTAATCTTAACCAAGTTTTAGTATATGTCACAAGGTTTTCGTGCATATAAAGAACGCCAAAATCCGAGTTATAACGAAGAAGTTATGACCTGTCGAAGTTTCGTGACAGAACCGGCACGACCTAGCGCGACGTAGATAGTGAATTTAAGGTAGATAGATATCTATCCTTAGTGGTCTAAATGAGAATTGAAGATCTCATCGATATTAGTGCAACGACGGAAAGACGGACGAAAACGAACATCAGACGAAGGAGTTATGAGTTTATAACGGAGTTTTCCTGTCCCGGCCTACTAAAAATAATATATAAGTAATATAATTATAATATATTAAAAATAAAGTCAAAATTATCCAATGGAGTCTAAACGAGAGTTGTAAAGCATAATCTCACCTTCGCGGCGATATAAAGAAAGTCGAAAACGGAGTTCGTATGCGAAAGTTATGAATTTCTGAAGTTCGGGGCGCGAAACCCCAAAACTGTCAGAGACCACGACGTGGCAAGCAGTGCCACGATGTGGCAAGTCTCCTGACACCTCCGGGAGTCCCCCATATGCAACTTGTGATGACGCATGCAATGACGACCAAGCCTACGACGTGGAAAAAGGGTGTCACGACGTGGCAAGGGCCAAATTTGCCCTATAAATAGATTTGAAGGGCCAGTCGACTATGGTTGCTCGATCCCTTCTCTCCCACTCCCGATACACCCTCTAAGCCCTATTTTAACCCCCCGAAGCCCCGGTATAAACACCGAGACCCGAAGCAAGTCCCGAAGCCCGAAGATCCCGAGAAGAAAAGAGTTTCCGAGCCGAAGCTTTGTCCGCGAGAAACCCGGTGTGTGAAGTGATCCCGGTTTCACCGAAGAATATCTACTCTTAGAGCCGTAGTGCTGTCCGATCATCGTCTAATCAAGTGAGTGTGTGGTCAGTTTCTTCTAACACATAAATATTAAGTATTTGCTATGAAATACGTGCTATGTGTATAATATAAAGTTGTTTATATGTGTGAGTGTATAGTCCCTTTCATAAACACGATAATAATACAAGTATTGTTTGAACATATTAAGTATATTGTTGTTTATATGTGTGAGTGTGTGGTAACTTTCTTCTACCACATAGATATGGAGTATTTGCTGTGAAATACGTGTTATGTGTTTATATGTTGTTGGTTTACTTGAGATGGTTGTTGAATGATTGTTTTATACAGGTTTTTAAATGATCTAAACTGTATATGTATGTTATATCTACAAATACGTTGGGTAGAACATGGGTAGACGGATTAGTTGGTGTGTGATGACGGATGAGCTTGAGGATGAGACGTATAGACAAACCTTGGTAGCTATGGATTTAGTACCGTATAGACAAACCTTGGTAGCTATGGATTTAGTACCGTATAGACAAACCTTGGTAGCTATGGATTTAGTACCGTATAGACAAATCTTGGTAGCTATGGATTTAGTACCGTAGAGACGAACGCTGGTAGCTATGGATATAGTACTGTTAGATAAACGTTGGTAGCTATGGACTTAGTACCTACACTAGTATCTATGGATTTAGTACCCGATGAATGAACCATAGCAGCTATGAAATTAGTGCTTTACGAAGGAACCTTGGCAGCTATTGTCTTAGTGCCTAATACGGAGTAAACGAATAGATAACTCTTAGGGTAAACCCTTAAGAGTAAGGAAGATAATGGGGATGGGAAATTGAGTTGATTGTTTGATAATTAATTATAATAATTATATTATTGTGGGTTGAAAACCCTATATACTCACCAGGCTCCCAAGCCTGACCCACTCACTTTTCTTTGCATTACAGGTAATGGCACAAGAGTATAAGTTGGTGGACTTGACGAGAGATTTTGGATTATAGATCTGTAGTTATAAATAACTGTTGTAAGGTCTATTTTATATTGTTTATGTTTTTGGTCTGTATCGGAACATGACATCCCGAGGTTTTATTATTTAATGAAAATACATTCTCTTTGAGAAACGTTTTGATAAATTTTATCATATTTTATTTTGGGAACAAATTCCGCAACTCTTTTAATCAAAGGATTACTCTGATTTTATAAAACGAAGCATAAACAAATCGGTCTTTTCTGGCCGTGAAAATGGGGATGTCATAATTACCACCTGATAGACAAGTGGAGTTCATAATAGACTTGCTACCAGCAGCCACGCCAATAGCAAAAGCACCTTATCGATTAGCACCGACGGAGATGAAGGAGCTGATGATGCAGCTTCAAGAGTTATTGGACAAAGGTTTCATTAGACCTAGTTCATCACCCTGGGGAGCTCCGGTGTTATTCGTGAAGAAGAAAGATGAAAGTATGAGAATGTGCATCGATTACAGAGAACTGAACAAGGCAACAATAAAGAATAGATACCCGTTGCCAAGGATTGATGACCTATTTGATCAATTGCAAGGTTCGAGCTATTTCTCGAAGATCGATCTAAGGTCAGGATATCATCAACTAAAAGTAAGAGAGCAAGATATCGAGAAGACTGCATTCAGAACTAGATATGGACACTAAGAGTTCTTGGTTATGTCGTTTGGACTAACCAACGCTCCAACAACGTTCATGGATTTGATGAATAGGTTTTGTAATCCGTTCCTTGATAAAAATGTGATAGTGTTCATAGATGACATTCTGATTTACTCGAAAAGCCAAGAGGAGCATGGCAGACACTTGTGAGAAGTGTTAAAAGTCTTGAAGAAGGAGAAGCTGTAGGTAAAGTTCTCCAAATGTGATTTTTGGATTTGTGAAGTCCAATTCTTGGGTCACGTGGTCAACCAGGAAGGGATAATGGTTGATCCAGCAAAGATTGAAGTTGTGATGAAGTGTGAACAACCGAAAAGTCCCACGGAGATCCGAAGCTTTTTAGGATTAGCCGAATATTACCGAAGGTTTATCCAAGGCTTTTCTTCGATTGTTACTCTGTTAACAGCTTTGACACACAAAGTAGCTACTTATGCTTGGAGTGATAAGCATAAAGAAGCATTCGAGAAGCTAAAGAAGAAGCTATGCGAGGCACCGATACTTTCTCTACCCGATGGAGTTGATGACTTTGCTGTTTATAGAGATGCGTCTGGGGTTGGATTGGGTTGTGTTTTGACCCAAATAGATAAGGTGATTGCATATTCATCTCGACAGCTGAAAGAGCATGAAAAGAACTACCCGACTCATGATTTGGAGTTGGCAGCGGTAGTTTTCGCTCTAAAAATATGGAGGCATTACCTCTATGGCACAAAGTGCAAACCTTTCACTGATCGTAAGAGTCTCCAATATCTCTTTAGTCAGAAAGAATTGAATATGAGGCAACGACACTGGCTAGAATTACTTAAGGACTATGATTGTGAGATACGTTACCACCCCGACAAAGCTAATGTTGTCACTGATGCTCTCAGTCGGAAGGTCAATCTTGAAAGGAAGAGGCCAAAAGCGTTGAGAATAGAAGTTGTCTCGGCAATTATGGAGAGTATAAAGAAAGCTCAAGAGGAAGCTTCTGAGAAGAATGACCGAAAGGAAGAACGTTTGGGCAAAACGTTGGTGTTCGGTATAAACAGTCACGGACTGAAGGTGTTCCTAATGGGTTTAGGCCATATGAACATTCCTATGTGCACATGCAAACCCTAATGCTTGGATCTAGGTTTCTCTAATTAAACATGCATTGAATCCAAGACTTCTAATGGCTAATAGACTATAATAACAATATGAAATTAGGGTTAGAAGCTTAGCTTGAATAACTTGTTTGATCTTCTTGTTCTTGGAGCTTTAGAGTCACAATTGTCACTCCTCTAATGGCTTACAAACACCAACTAGCAAGAGGATGATTTTAGAGAGAGAATAAGGAAGAAAATCGGCCAAGGTTTCTTTCTAAAGCACAAGTGCCGATTTCATCAACCCCTTGGGTCTATTTATACTTGTAAGGCTCCTGGGGTTTCACCCTTAAACCCTAATTGGATAACTTAGGCTCTAAGCAATCCAATACCCTAATAGATAAGCCTTTGGACGATTTCAAGGCCTATCCAAAGTCCTTAAATTCGTCCCCATTTATCCATAAGGAATTTACAGCCCAAAGTACAACTATCATACAATTGACAGTTTATACCCCTTTATTTAATTAATCTCTTTAAGTCACCAAATTAATTCCTAATTAATTTATGACTTATATTAATCAAATAATAATATTATTATTCCTTATATTATTCTCATAATATATTAATAATATTTCTTCTCTCATAATAAATCATCCTGTCAAGTTGCTATGGTGAAGGCAACCCAAAAGGACCATGTACAACCGGGTCAAATACTTGCCTAATATAGTTGTAGCCTTAGACACTATTCCAATAGTTCCGAGATCGGATTTGGGTACCTAAGTCTGGAGGAATAAGAGATCTTCTGATGGAAGAAGCTCACAAGACCATGTACTCGATTGATCCTGGTAGCACTAAAATGTATAAGGACCTGAAACCCTACTACTGGTGGCCGAAGATGAAGCTTGATGTTGCAAAGTATGTGGCTGAGTGTGTGACTTGTGCGAGAGTAAAGACACAGCATCAGAAACCGTATGGGAGTTTAGAACCTTTGCCTGTGCCTATGGGTAAATGGGAAGACATTGCTATGGATTTTGTCACTAAACTGCCCAGAACGAAAAATGGCCACGACATGATTTGGGTGGTCGTTGATCGATTCACTAAGAGTGCGCATTTCATAGCAGCCAATGAGAAATGGTCTATGGAAAAGCTTGCAAATTCTTACATGAAGGAAATTGTGAGGCTTCACGGTGTTCCGTTAATGATTGTATCGGATCGTGATAGCCGTTTCACCTCGAGGTTTTGGAAAAGTCTACAAGAGGAAATGGGTACCAAGTTGTGTTTAAGTACAACTTACCATCTACAGACTGATGGTCAGAGTGAAAGAACAATACAAACACTTGAAGATATGCTGAGAGCATGTACCATGGAATTCCTAGGCAACTGGGATGAACACTTACCTTTAGTAAAATTTTCCTACAATAATAGTTTCCACTCGAGCATAAAGATGGCACCTTATCAAGCTTTGTACGGACATAAGTGTCGTACGCCGTCTTGTTGGCTTGAGGCTGGAGAAAAGCAGTTTATGGGACCCGAGATGGTTCATCAAACTGCTGAAAAGCTGAAAATAATCAGGGAAAGAATGTTAGCCACTCAAGATCGTCAAAAGATTTATGTTGACAAGAAGCAAATACCGATGACTTTTGAAGTTGGGGATTCGGTTTTACTTAAAGTCTCACCGTGGAAGGGACTTATAAGATTTGGTAAAAGGGGAAAGTTGAGTCCAAGGTTTATTGGACCGTTTAAAGTTCTTTAGAGGATTGGGAACCAAGCTTACAAGCTAGAACTACCAGAAGAACTGAATGGTATTCATAACACTTTCCATGTGTGTTATTTGAGGAAGTTCATGGGAGAAGTTCCTGATATAATTCCAATTTATGAATTGAGAATTGATGAAAACAAGAGGTTAATTAAAGAACCAGAGGCAATTGATGACCGAAAGACTAAGAAGCTTCGATGCAAGATGGTCAAATTAGTGATTGTCCATTGGAAACATTCGAATGGGCCAAATCTCACTTGGGAAACGGAGAGTGACATGTTGAGTCGCTATTTGCATTTGTTTGTTAATGTGTGATTCCGGGGACGGAATCATCCTAAGGGGGAGAGAATTGTAACGCCCGCGTTTCCAGGCTAGGCATTATCATTGATGTAATAGTCTAGGTTAACCCTTGTAACTCTTTTTGGAGTATTAATGATGAAATATTTGAGTATTATGTCAATTATGTGTTTATTTTCTTAATTATTATAATCTAATGAATTACGAATAAAATAAGCGTCAAAATTAAAGTATGAGATAAGCCTGATATCTTTGCATAAAGATGTAGTGGTCGAAACAAGGATTTCGAAGATATAAAGAATGCCGAAATCCGAGTTATAACGAGGAAGTTATGACCTGTCGAAGTTTCGCGACAGAACCGGCAACGCTGAATGACGTAAAAAGTGAAATTTACGTTAGAGCGATATTTAGCCTTAGTGATCTAAACGAAAGTCGTAGAGTTCATTAAACCGAGAGCATGTATAAAAAGAACACCCAAATCTGACTTCGTATGAGGAAGTTACGATTTTTCTAAGTTTCGACTTAGCAGTATGCAGCCCGAATACTCGATTTGAGACCGAGCGGTTTTTAGCCGAAATAATCTAAACGAGAATCGAAGATCTCGTTAATTATAGTGAAACGATAAAGAGATAGGCGAAAACAGACGTCGGATGAAGAGGTTATGAATTTATAACGGGGTTTTCCTGTCCCGGCCTACTAAAACTAAATAATAAAAATAAATTCAAAATTAGGCAACAGAGTCTAAACGAAAGTTGTAGAGTGTAGTCTCACCTACGCGGGTATATAAAGAACGTCGAAAACGGAGTTCGTATGAGGAAGATATGAATTTTTAAAGTTTATTAAATATTTTCGATATTTAATTTAAATATAAAATACCGATATTATCCAAAAGGGGGGGAGTCAGCGGTCTTATCCCCATTACGTCCAGCGTAATGTAATTTAGGCCCAGCGTAATTTGGGTTACCAGCCCCCTATAAAAGGATGTCGAGGGCAGCCGAGTTCTTTGCTCATTTCTTCCCTTTCTCTCGCGTTTTTGCATCGTTTTTCGTGCAAGAATTATCCCGAAGCCCTGGTATCATTCCCGAGCCCCGAAACAAGTCCTGAAGCCCCGAAGATCCCGAGAAGTGCAATTCCCGAGCCGAAGCTCTGCCCGCGAGGAGCCCGGTTTTTTGTGAAGATCTTCCAGATCTGCCGAAGAATACTACTTCTATAAGCCGTAGTGATGTCCGATCATCTTCTGATCAAGTGAGTGTGTAGTTACTTTCTTCTAACGCATAATTATGAAGTATTTTATACGAAATATGTGTTTTGTGTATATTTTGTGGTTATATGTGTGAATGTATATTCACTTTCTTTTATCTCATAGATATGATTTATTCTCTATGAAATACGTGTTATGTGTATGTGTCTCATCTGTTGTTTGGAATATGTATTGAATGAGAATGCTATACAGGTTTAAACTATGTATAAAAATATATATTTTTATCTACTAATATGTTGGGTAGAACATGGGTAGATAGTTGACGTGTGATAAACAGATGAGAGGCCTCGATGTTGTTTTTGATTCAGTCATCTAGCGGAGTTTAGATGACGACCACAGAATTTTCTAGACAGTCCTGTGGAACGCTAGCAGGTTCGCCACCTGTAGGTGTTAATGAACTTGGGTGTTCATTCGCTGTACTCCATCCCCCTCATGGTTGCCTTATTTGACATATATTGTCGGGAAACCCCCGAATGCATGTGTTGTCGCCTCGATGAAATATTCTAAGACTAGGTCCCTTGTGTTAGTTGTTTTAGGGACGTAAAGTGAGAATAACGGGAATGAGTAATTGGGTTATTGTTGCTTGGTGGAATTAAATATAATTATTTATTGTGGGTTGAAAACCCTATATGCTCACCAGGCTCCCAAGCCTGACCCACTCAGTTTATTTGTATTACAGGAAGTGGCGCAAGGGCATAAAATGGATGAATCATCAAGTTGTTTTGTTTACAAGTCTGTTTATGTATATATTTGCTGAATGACTTGTAATGTTATTGTTTATGCTTTATGGTCTGTATCGGAATATGACATCCCGAGTTTTGATTATATAATGAAAATACATTTCTTTATGAAATGCTTTGGTAAATATTATTTTATCACGTTTTGTTTTGGGAACAAATTCCGCAACTCTTTTAAATCAAAAGGATTTACTCTGAAATTATTTTAAAAGCATAAATGAAATCGGTCTTTTCTCGCCGTGATTTTTGGGGATGTCACAGTTGGTATCAGAGCATTAGTTTAAGCGAACTAGGAATTTGTAGGATTTCTAGACTTAAACTTAAAATGCTAAGTGAAATTTTGAGATGTGTGTCTGTTATGTTTTAGACACAAGCACTAGTCATCTACCAATGTTTTACCCAACATATTTTGTAGATATAAAATACATATACAATTTAAATCATTTAAAACATGTATAATATCGTTCATCCAGCATAGACAGCAAGTATTCAGACAATATGCACTCGTAGCACGTGATTTATATAAAATACTTCATATCTATGTATAAGATGATGTAACTATGCACTCACTTGAAAAGGTGGTGAATTTGAACTCAGACAACGCTTCGCTTCTTAAAAATAATTTCCTTCGACAAAACCAAGTATTATTAACAATAGATTTTAGTCTATTATTCGCCGAGACTAATTAATAGTCTAGCTATTATTACTATTATATAAGCGTCAAATAATACTTATATAACCCATAATAATAGCCCAAGTATTTATTATAAGTTCCTAATAACGTTACTATAATTAAATAAACGATATATTAAAAATAACGTAGGCGTAGCTCACTTACAGCGGGTTTTATAGAAAACCGGGCTTTGCTTGGAGCAGCTTTCCCGAGCCGAAAATCTCTTCTTCTCGGAGCCTTCGAGCACTCCGGGGCTTCCGCCTCGTGCTAGGGAGGTTCCCTAGGCTTTTCGGGGGGTTTCGGGGCTAGAGAGAGGTTGTAGAGAGAGAGTAAAGAGAAGAAAGAATGAGAAAGGTGTGAAGAAAATGAGGGTGGGAGAGGTTCTATTTATAGGGTGAAAATTGGCTGAACTTGGTGCCACATGTCACCATCTAGTGGCAAGACTTGGGGAGAAAGCAATGACCAAGATTGTGTCACATCACCCATTTTTGCACAGCACACTTCCGACTTCTAAAACTCGTAACTTTCACATACGACCTCCGTTTTTGACGTTCTTTATATCCACACGTAGGTAAAAATAATATCTACAACTTTCATTTTTACTCCGTCAGCTAATTCTCAACCGATCTTAAATTTAACAGTACAAGGAGATTATACTGTTAAACGTCCGCGTAAAATTCATAACTCCTACATACGGACTCTGTTTTCTTCTATCTTTTTACCGTTGAGTTCCTATTAATGAGATCTTCAACTCTCATTTAGGTCGCGTAAGTCAAAAACCGCTCAAACTAAAATTCGAGTTTCGGTTCGTGCACTGCTAAGCCGAATCTTAGAAAAATCATAACTTCCTCATACGAAGTCGGATGTGGGCGTTCTTTTTATGGATGTTCTCGATTTAACATATACTACAACTTTAGTTTAGATCACCAAGTCTAAAAAGTCCTCAATCTTAAATTCACTATTTACGTCTCCCGGTGTCGTGCCGGTTTTGCCGTAAAACTTCGCCGGGCCATAACTTCTTCGTTATAACTCGAATTTCGGCGTTCTTTATATCCCCGGAATCCTTGTTTCGACCACTACAACTTTATGTAGAGATATCGGGCTTATCTCACACTTTAATTTTTGACGCTTATTTTTATCTTTTATTAATTATATATTTATAATAAAGTAATAAGCACACAAATACACATAATTCACATAGAATTAAAATATTTCATCTTTATTACATCAAAAAGAGTTACAATAGTTGACCTAGACCATTACATCGTCAAAAATGCTTAGCCCTGAAAACCGGGCGCTACATTAAAATATACGAAGAACTTGCTTGAAAAGTTTGGAATGACAAGTAGCACGAAGTTGAGAGTGTCAATGACAGTTGGAACGAAATTAACACCATCGTTAGATACAGCTGCTGTTGATCTTATGTTATACATAAGCATGATTAGTTCATTACTATATTTGACTGGTAGTAGACCTGATATCATGTTTTCTGTTTACAATTGTGCTAGGTATCAAACAAATCCGAGAGAACCACATTTAACAGCTGTGAAGAATATTTTTCGTTATCTCAAAGGAACAATTTCGTTAGGATTGTGGTATCCTTCAAAATCTGGATTTTACATTCAAGCATTTTCGGATGCAGATCTTGGTGGATGTACTCTTGATAGAAAAAGTACAAGTGGAGGATGTCAATTACTGGATGGGAAGCTTGTAAGTTGGCAATCGAAGAAGCAAACTTGTGTTGCAATTTCTACAGCTAAAACTGAATACATTTCTGCTGCTGCTTACACTTCTCAAATCATTTGGATTCAAAGCCAATTGCATGATTATGCAATAAATATGAAAAAGATTCCATTGTATTGTGATTCACAAAGTGCTATATGTATTTGTTATAATCCAGTACAACATTCGAAAACAAAACACATTTCTCTTCGTTATCATTTCATAAAAGATCATGTTGAAGGTGGAAATATTGAGGTTCATTTTGTGAAAACAACTGATAAACTTGCTGATATATTCACAAAACCTCTTGATGAAATATCTTTTATGAGAATTTTAGTAGGTTTGGGAATGTTAGATGCGAATTCGGTACCTGGATCAACCATTCAAAATTAACGAAGTCCTATTGGTGAAAAGGTGTTGATTCAGAGGCAAATCCTTCATTCAGAGTCTTACCGTATTAACCATTCAGGGGTTACTGTTCATATTCAGCGCTTCGACACGCTTCGTTTTCGTATATTGGAGCTGAAAAACTTTTGCATGTTTGGTAACATCTTTTAATTTTGTTAGTTAGTCTTTTGTTCTTTGAAAAACTGAAAAAAAAAAACCAAAAATATTTTTATTTCTTTGCATTAATTTTCGAAAATTCAAAAACAACAAAAAGATTTTCTTGTGTTATTTGTTTTCATTTCGAAAAATCCAAAATCACAAAAATATTTTATTTTTCAAAAACATAAAATCACAAAAAGATTTTTGTTACTTTGTTATTTTCTTTATTTTTCAAGTACCCATAACATTTCCACGAAATTTTTTAAAGGGGTCGTGCTTATGTTTCTCATGGAAGGTAGTTTTCTTAAACCTATGTCCTAGTTAAGATGTCCCTAGAAGCATGCTGCATCATGTCGACCCAAGCCTGCATAGAATCAATGTGTATTAACGAAAGCCTTAATGAAATTTTCATACAAAAGTTTCTTCCCAATCAGGCTTACATTCACATTAGTCAACTGAGCTACCTTACTCTTCTCAAATGAGCTAAGAGTTTACTGTTTGGTCCAAATATAACAGAGGTACATTCGAATCTTGACCAACCTTTTTCATCACAACATTCTTAACAATTTTCACACACGAAGACACATGTTCATGAGTCATTTATCAAACCAATCATGACTTAAACATGTCAAACATCTGTGTTAATGATCTTAATTCATGAGACCGTGATGCAAGTGAAGCCCAAATATTCAAAATTATCAAGGAATTGACGGGGAACTTTGTTTCAGATTTTAACGAAACACTTGTTTCTGTACCAACAATTTCGTATACTCCAAATCACATTCTTTCGTATGAGTGGTCTTGATCAAATGTTCGAAGCCGACGACATTTGTTTCCTAACAAGATCCAGTTGCAATATTTTTTCTTTGAGTGTGATTTCCGTGTGAGTATACATTCTTATCCTTAGTCACTTTTACATAATTTTCAAAGCAAACTTCTCACTGACCACATTGGCCAAACAAGTAATTTCAGTTACAATTACTCGCCTTATATTTAGGATGATATGTAACAAAATTTGAAAGCCACCCTTTAAAACCTTGAAAAAGAAGCCCTTCGATACTTCTCTATAAGTATTTGACTGTAATTTATGGGAACATACACAATCTGTTGATTATCTCTCTTGATAATTAGCGAAGAAACCTTTGCCCGGGGTTTAAGTGCTTTTATGTCGACAAGTTCGACATCACATAATCCAATTTTTTTAATTTGCTTCTTATCTTTTCATTTGGAACACTGCACTCACGAAATTCTTGAGGTTCTAAGTAACACCAACTTAGGCTGAAGATTTCACAAGACTGGCAAATGAATTCATTTATAAGCCCAAAAATGAAAGAGTCTAGCCTCCAATCCGAAGGGTTTGATCTTATCCATGAATAATCACGAACAGTCAAAAAGTAATCGTTTGGCAACTTGGCCCTAGTTTCAAGGAGCTTTATCCGACATGGCTACAATAATGGCTACTGGTGTGTAAATCAAGGAGAGACGTGGCATGATCTTTGATGATAAATGGTTCAAATTTATTTGGGGATACATATAAAAGGCAAATCCTTTTACTTTTTTCATTACACATTAAAAAAAATTCCCAGACGATCAAAAAGCCCTAATTTCTCAAAAGCTTTCAAAAACTTTCTAATGGCTGTTGTTCAGAACTCTAACACTGATGAGGTTGCATCTCAACCTTTAATGAAGATTCAAAGTACCAACTATCAAGTTGAAGCAAATGTCTCGTTGTACCCTGATGCATTGAAAATGTTGATTGTTGTTTTGAAATGATCGGGGCAAGCCACTGCGATGTTCAACTCATTTGCCGTTCTGATGACTTGGTTGTCTATTGCTACTTCAACTGCTACCTACAATAAAGCTATGGATGTTATCACTTTCAATTTGGTGGATGAGAAGCGCATTCGCTTAACCAAGAAGATGTTTATGTAGTTTCTTGATATTCCAAACTCTCCACCATTCTTCAAGCCTACAAATCAACAAATCCTGCATATGTTCAACGAGATGGGTCATCAGCCCCCACTCGAGAAGATCAGTGGCTTCAAGAAGTTAGGATTACCGTGTATGTGGAACTTTTTCTTTGGGATTTACCTAAGGTGCTTAACAGGAAGAAGTATAGGTCTCGACAAGGGCAGACTCGAAGTTTATGCAATAGTAATGGGTCTTTACTATGACTTGAGTGTGGATTATGCCACTCAGTTATGGAAGGAGTTTGTCAAAAGTTTGGAAAACACAAGTGTTGCAAAGGGGATTTCGTGTACTCATTACTGGAGCCTCATTCTTGAAAAAGTGTATGAAACAGAGGGAATTCAAGTCCCTGCTGATGATGATACAGCTGAATTCGTGAAGTATCAATTTCCGAAAGCTATGGAGGATGATGAAAATATTTTTACAAGTGTTGCCAGGATTCCTGATGCCATGTTAAAGAATGTGAACCCTACTCACAAGATTCTTTTAATGTATTTGAAGCACATTAACCCTGATGTGGAAACGGGGGTTTTACTAGAAGTAGAAGCAGGTTCATCCAAGCCATCCAAGAAGACAAAACTAAGTGGTGACGAAGTTAAAGCTGTGAGTTCGAAACAATCACCCAAGAAAGTGAAGGGTGATGACACGAAGAGGGTAGAAGAGGGTGCTGATCAACCTTCAAAGGAGGTTGTTCCATCAAAATCTAGTGTGTTGAAAAGATTACGCAAAATGTCAACGAAACGAACTTCGTCTGATGAATCCCAGATAGTTCATAAGACACTAGTGAGCAACAAAGGAGTTGTTATTCGTGAAATCCCTGCTCCTGCATCTCTGCTATCAAAGAAACGAAGGGCTCATGATGTTGCGAAGCACCTTACGGATAAGAGATACAAACTAAAGATAATTGTGCGTGATGATTTGTCTAAGAATGAAGCTATTCCGGAAACTCCATTGGTTTCGACTTCTCCAATGGTAATTTCTACTCCTATAGTTTCGTCAGTTTCTAATGTTACAACTGTTGAACCTACCACAACCATTCCACTCGAAATAGTGGTGACCAAATCAGTTACTGAGGAGGTTCCTATTTCTAACATCAATGCTAACGTATCTGATACAAAAGTACATATGAGTGTCGACGTTTCGAACCCATTATCCTTTCGTCTTCATTACCACCTATACTCTCATCTTCGTTAGTTTCGTTACCACCGTTCATTCATCCAATATCAACTGCTACATCATCTCTAATTTTTGAAACTATACTTCAATAACCAATTACAACGTTATTCTCATCTCAATCCATGAAACCAATGAAACCAAATTCCGATGATGAAACAAAAGGAGGTGGTTTCGGAGGAACTTTTGAGGAATTGCACTTTGATTCGGAAGAAGAAGATGTTCCTGATCACATGCTTATGTCAGGAAAATAGTTTAAAATTCTTAATAGAAAGCTTAATTTGATTCTCCAATCTCAAGCTGATTCCGGGAATAAGAATTAAGTTTCAGGGATTGAAGTAGATGTTCTACTCAAGGCTGCAAAGCGGCGTATTCAAGACAAAATTGACGAAAGCGATCATAATAATGAGCTTCGAATTAAAGCTCAAGGTGGGTTATTTGAGAATGCCTTGAAGGAATTAAAGAATGTTGCGAAAGAGAGACACGTTCTCTTCGTACAAGATGTCAAAAAGGTTCGTGAAGATGTGAACCTCAAGATCAAAGAGTTGAAGAAGGAGGTTTCTCATGAAATCCACAACATACATTCTCAATACAATTCAATTAAGGAGAAGGTGGACATCATTGTTGGGGCTGTCACCAATTTTATAAAAACTTTTCAATATACAATACCAAAATTCGAAGCCAAAGAAATTGATGATAGGGATCAATTTGCGAAACTGGTTTCCTTGATTGCTGACCTAAAGGAATTGGTTTTGAAGCCTGTACAACAGTTTTTCTTGACTCCTGAGTTTTTAACTCAGAAGTTGAATGTGCTCGACCAAGTAATACAGAAGGTTGTTGCTCCAATTCACAAATTTTCTCAATTGTTACCGATGAATGCGCCACCTGTTGTCACAGGGGGGCAAGGGGGAGAAAGAAAAGAGAGAAAAGGTTCAAAGGATGACAAGAAGGGAGAAGGTATAAAGAAAACAAACGAAGATGCGATGGTTGTTGGGAAAGTCTTAACTTTGCAAATTCCAAGTTCTCTTCCTATCAAGATTGACCCCATTTCAACAACAATAATGACTTCAAAACCAATTGCAAGACCAATTGTAAAAGGGATTGTAATTGGTTCAGTAACAGGAGGAGGAAGTTCAAGCTCTTTGAAACCAATAATAGGTGCTGATGGAAAAGGGAAGGGGGTAGCAGTCGAAAAGACTAAAAAAAGAAAAGAAAGTTGAACTTGAAGCAGAAATAGAGTTACAAAGACATGTGCAAAGTATTTTGAGGCTAAGGGAAAGTGATCCTCCTGGCATGGAGAAAGGAGATCCGAAGAAACTCTCAGTTATGAAACAATCGAATCGAGGGTTGCATTCAACCATATGTATGCCTTCGAGAAGAAACCGAAGAAGAGTTAATCCATTGCCAACACATATATGAATCAACTTGATTTTCCAATCAATGAGATGATGTTCATCACTGCACAGTACAAAATCAGTGAGAAGTTCGAAAATGTTGATGACTACACACACATGAAAATTCGTTTTCATGCTGTACTTGGAAAGGAACCTGAAGAGGTGTGGTCATTCATTAAAATCAAGAAAGTTGTAGCTATAAAGAAAGACGTTATGTTTGAAGACATGATACAAAACTTCAGGTATCATGTGGTTCGTGCAAACAACCAACAAGTAGACTTCAGTGTAGCAGACTTCCCGTTGATGAACATGAATGATTTAATTCAAGTTACTTTAATCTTGAAAGACATGGAAGGAAATCAACTCAAGGGTACAGATACTGATGTGTTCAGACTTGGACTTGCTCAAATTAAGACTTTTATCGACAATTATATGATTGTCTGGCCCTGACGGATGAAGAGTTGGCTTCGGGTTTGGGAAGAAAAATTATTGTTGCCATGTTACCTTCAAAGCCTCAAACTGAACTGAAGAAGTATGCAGATGGTTAGATTTGCTTGAAACCATTTGGCTTGGTATTTACGGGGAAGGATACGAAGGGTAAAGTGAAAAGATTTCTATTTCAAGTTGCTGAGATAGAGAGATACACAACTTCCCAATATACGAACTTCATTGTTCGTATGAACAGTTGTACCAAGAATAATGAAGGAGATAAGAAGGAACTTAAGAAGGTCTTGACATGGTACTTAGAGATTCGAAGGATGACGCACTTTGATGCTCAGATTCTCACGAACTGAGTAGTTCGACTTGTTTACAAAGGGGAAGATTGTTAGGGTCGATGTCTTTGTGTTGTAAAGTGTCTAAGTGTATTTCTTTATTTCGTATGTAATCTATTTGCTAAGTCATTGTTTGTTCGAAGTGTCAATGTATAGACTTAGTATTTTTTGTACTCTTGGTTTCCTATAAATAGGAACTAAGCTTAGAGTTAGATAATAAGTTTTCCCTGAATGTTATCTGTTTTGTACTCTGAGTTTGTTAAGAGTAATATGAGCTAAACCAGATCTTATTTACATTGTGTTATCATTTCATTGATCTTTAGCTTGTTTAATTCTGATTTGAATCGATTTCTCATTTCAATTCTTCAACAACATCACAACTTACCAATTTCAAATGTGCAAGAATAAGAAACTTTCATATTTTACATTTGATGAGTGTTATAAACCTACTTAAAAGATGTCACTCAAGTCATAATCTTGGAGTACAACTCTAAGATTTGATATTGGAACGAAGTATGATTGGTCTTTTTGACTTAACCATTTCAACAATCCTGATTCTTCCTCTTAGCCATACAAGTGCACTAAGATTTACTTAGAGGATCAATTGAGATATGGTTCTTAATCATTAATACGATCATAGAACATGATAAAAGTACTCTCCATTCTTCTCAGAATGGAGAAAATTTTATCTTTCTGCCTAATTGATTCCTTTTATTTGTTCTACTATTCATTGAAACTTTTCCAATGATGCAGAATTATACTTAAACTTGTACGCATAATCACATTTACCAAGCTTTTGTTAAATCATGGAGAATCTTTTATCGTTCTTTGTGGTGGACTTGACCAGTGCACAACATTGCGAACTCAATCTCTTAGTCCTTCACTTGACTCTTTGTTAATGAATTAGTCTTAAATTTCCCAAATATAAAGTTTCTCATTCATCACACAAACCAAGTTGAATGATTCCAAGTTTCTGTCCAATTGAAACTTGGGTGATGAGAATCTTTCGTTATTTGGCAAATTCTCGACATTACCACAAATAACATTATTAAGAATCACATCCATTTAATTATTGCTAATAACAGTAATACACAAAACATCAATTTTCATACAAGCAATTGCAAGGAAACATAAATAATATAAAAAACAAATTTTATTTTATGCGGAAAAATATATCCTCACAATGCAATTCAACTGAAAACTATGCTATTACATATTTCTTAGCATGATATCCTAACTCTAGAGTAGCAGCTCAAAAATCCGATCTTCGAATCCATGCGATCGAAATCCATTTCTTAATGATCAGATTCAGCACGCTTGTTCCTTAAGCTTCCTCTCTTTTCTTCGATCCTACAAAACATCAAAATGCAATCTTATCACATCATGTATTAAGAATAAAAAAATAGGAACTTATAGAGTTAGTTAATGGATTTTACTTGAAGTTGAGCCATACATCTTGACTCTCTCATTTCTTCGATCTCTCAGGTAGTCAGGGCAGCTTCGTGACCAATGCCCCTTCCTTTGGCAATAAAAGGAAATTGACTCTTTTGGATTAGCATATAGGACAATTTCAGACTTAGCCTTTCCCTTTACCATCCGTTCAAATGGTTCGACCATGGCCAATCCATTTCCATTGGGAAGAGGAGACTTTTCTGAACTTCCAGTGTCATCAGTGTCCATAGAAGCTTGGGAAGCTGACCCACCAAACAAATTTGCTTAACCAGCACGTCAAATCATTGTTGATTTAGCAGCAATAAGCAAATAGGTGAGTTCAATGAGGGTCATGTCGTGGTCCATCATATAGTGCTCTCTTACAAACTCACTATATGATCCAAGAAGCGACTGAAGAACCCAGTCAACCTCCTTGCAGACAACAACACCCAACATTCCCAACCTATCGATGTGTGACTTCATTTCTAAGACGTGTGCACACACATGCTTTCCATCTTCGTGTTTACTTGCCAAGAGGGCTTGAGTGAGCTTGAACTTTTCAAACTTTTGAGCTTGTGGGTCAGGGAGAACAACAGGTGGAGGTGGAGGAAGTGAAGCATGATTCTCATTTCCACGATCCAATCG
Source organism: Lactuca serriola (assembly GCF_051521515.1). NCBI lineage: Eukaryota > Viridiplantae > Streptophyta > Magnoliopsida > Asterales > Asteraceae > Lactuca > Lactuca serriola. Next base: position 145,952 of record NC_136409.1, on the reverse strand, counting down.
CGGAAGATCATCTTCTAGAAGTTTAAGAAGACCATAGTTATTTGACATCTACAAAATGGGAGAAAAATCAGATTAGTTGATAAGAATCCTTGATGTAACATCCAAATGAAACATCAAGGCTAGGATCCAACACAATACTCTACAATCTAGAAGAGGGATGCCGTAGTCTAGTTGCAAAATATTTGAAGGTAGGTAAATGACGATTTACCAATTTCCACTACGAAAAACGAAAAAAGAAGTTTTAAATGTATTGAAAACTCCTAGATCTTTTGAGATTCATTGAACTTTTCAATGGCATGTTTAAATGTCGATTATTCCCTTCATTTGTGACTGGGATGCCGATGATTACAAATAAAGTGTGAATAACCATGCGAATGTATGTGGTGCACTCAACGTCATCATCACCTAATCAATGTGCCGGTTAACCACACACGCTCCATTGATCTATGACAAACATTGAATCACCATTCACTACCAATTCCAATACTAACTTAGTGTGCCGATTAACCACACACGCTCCATTGATTGTATTGGCAAGGGTACAAAGTGTAATTCCATGGATTAGCATACAATTTCACATTTTTCTTAAAGTAACTAAGATTTGGGAATTTTATAAAGCATTTAGTTACTTTGTTTTCATTATACTTATAATGGAAGGTTGTGTCCTATCCTACCCGTTCGGCTAACGACCCTCCACTAGTCAAGAGTGCAGTGGGTAAGAGTGGATACCCATTCAATCGCCATTTTATAGGCAATTTCCTTAAACACCCATTAGAGACCAGCTTCGTGAATGAGACCTACTAACGATAAGACTGACTATTTACTCATACATAATATTAGACTTTTAATTTTATATATAGTATTAGGGTGTATTTTACACTTTTAAAATACTAGGTGGTCTAATTTAATAAAATTATACATTTAATTTAATTAAATGTAAACCGTATTATTATGGATTTTCTTAACTCTTTTTAATTATATACTTCAAATAATTAATAAAACCATAAGGGTGTAATTTGAACTCTTCAAAGTACTAAGGTTTTAGAATTTAACATTTTAAAATTAAACTTTTAATCAAAATTTAAATTCCAAAACTTGAGGGAAAGTTTTGAAACTTTTCAAAACATTATCAAGTTCATTCTAGATCAAGAATTCAATTAAATAAGACAATTAACAATTAATTGGTGCTTATCTAATATTTTGACTTAGTCCAATTACTTGCAAGATAATTCATCAAATAACTCAAATAATTAAATATTATCTTATAAGGCAACAATTATTTGATTAAATCGTAATTCTCTACATTTTTGGCAAGGATAATCATCCAAAATCAATAAAAATTGGAATTTATTAATTAAAAACGTTTTTGGTAATTATCCTAAGCCAAAACAACAAGAAATCGTGAAAATACTGCTGCCAGACCCTCTAACTCGTCGAGTCTGCACTGGACTCGTCGAGTTCACAGTGGACTCGGCGGGTTCACCAGTTAACTCGGTGAGTCAGACCCCCAGAAAGTCAAATTTTGCGATTTTAAGCCTTGAACGGTTATGGAACCATCAAATACATCAAACAAACAACCTAGGCTCTGATACCACTGAAGGGTTTTGAGCACTACATCATTCCTATGGTGTATATGCAAACCCTAATAGTTTTGGATCTAGTTTGTCTAATGAACATGCAATAATCATCCAAAGCCATAAACCCTAGATCTAGCATACAATAATCAATATCATCATATGAAAGAGTTTAGATCTTACCTTTGATTGTTATGTAGCAATAACAATCTATTCCTTCTTGTAATTGGCTTCAGAAAGCTTAGTGCCTCAAATGTTGCACCTCTAATGGAGTCACAAACACCACTAGCAATAAGGATGAAGAAGGAGGAGAAGGAGAAGCTCCAAAAACGTCTAGAAACCCTAAGGGAAGTCTTAGCCACGTTTTTAGGGCTTCGGGGGTCTTAAAATAGGTAGGCCATTAGGTTTATCAAACAAGGAAACCCTAATTTGACTACTTAGGCCCTAAGTAGCCCATGAACTCCTTTAGAACATCCCTTGGACGAAAATCATATGGGCTTCCCATAGATTTCGTCCAGCCTATGTTCCAAGGTATCTTATAATTACAATTCCAATCCCCTAAGTTTGATTAATCTCTTTTAGCCACAAAATTAATTCTTAATTAATTCTTGAATAATATTAATTAAACAATATGATTTCTCCTTTAATATATTATTCTCATAATATATTGATAAATCATAATTAATCATCTCTCTATATAATTCATCTTACAAGTTGCTATGGTGAAGGCAACCCAAAAGGACCATGCTCATAATCGGGTCAAGTACATACCAAAATAGTTATGGACTTAGACACTAATCCAACAATAACTTCTTCGTTATAAATCAGATTTCGGCGTTCTTTATATATCCGGAATCCTTGTCACGACTACTACAACTTAGTTAAGATTATTCATTCTAAATAATCTTCTATCAAAAAGTCATTTTTGACGCTTATCGCCTATAAATTGACTAACCCTAACCGACGGGCGTTACACTATCGGAGCCGCACCAGGAACCAGATCAATCCGAAAACTCCACCTACCTCTCGGGAAGCACTCTGGGTAAATCCTCAAGAAACACATCGGGGAAATCACGAACAATGGGTACTCCACTCAACTTTGTCGTGCCTTCAACTCGAGTGTATGCAAGATAAGCTAGGAACCCAAAACAACCATGTTGTAGATATCTCCAGGCTCTCGCAGCTGAACAGAGAAGCGGTCCATGCAGAGTTCTCTTTCCAGGAATAACTAGTTCTCCCCCACTTGGGGTTCAAAATCTCACCAACTGTCACTCACAATCAATCATGACCCCACTGGGGCCAACCAATCCATCCCGATGATAAACTTTGACCTAAACTCGTAACAAAATCAAAGTTTTGGACCACTGACGTGAGTCCAAACTTTTTTGGACCAAACTTACGAGTTATGACATAACATAGGGATCATTCTTGCAACTTTGTCAAACAAGAATAATGACTTAATAGATTACCTTACATAGTCGCTACCAGTTTAATCAGACTAATAATAGACTCAAATTATTCAATTAACAATTTCTTAATGGAATAAATCACTTAGGGCTGATGTTAATCAATTATTGTGGGTGAAGTGAATAAACAAAGAAAAACGGGAAAACATTAAAAAAAAAGGGAAAAGAGATTAATTGAATTATTCATTTGGAAATTACATATTAAATTACTTAGAGGGCTGATAAATTCAAATCAATTGTATATGTGGTGTGAATTAGGAAAAAAATTGATCAACTAAAAGGGAAACTGAAAAAAAAGCAAGAATTTAAGTACTAAAAGTGATACTGAATCATGAAACTAAAATCAAAATTAATCAATAAAAGGTAAACAAATGGTAGGAGGCTAGAGTCGAACACCACTCACTTCGAGTGAAAAAATTAAAAATGCCACACTTTGCCAACCGAACCTCAAGTAATATTTGCAAAATTTTACGTAAGGTAATATTGTAACATCCTGAACCTTAAGGTATTTTTTAGTGGTCAAACCAACAAATAATGGGATAAAATAATAACAATAAAACTCAATTCGCTGCTACTTCATAGAGATAGTATAGAGTCAGCAGGGTCGGTCCACAAGAATATGGGATTTTTTATTTAGCCATATTCTTACACATCATACAAACAATATTAAAATGGGGGATTATGTTTGTACTTGAATTAAACTTCATAAATAAACAAGATTGATAACATAATTCAGTAAAATAAATACATTTCCGATTCTGATTCCTATACATGTATTATGTTGTAAAGTGTAATATGATTGTGATTCATGTTCAATCTAGGTTAGTAATTTAGATAATAATAAACTCTAATATCCAAGTTGACAAAAGTGTTTTATTCAAAACATATTCTTCAAATAAAACTTCATTTAATTGATTCAATTCAAATAAGCCCTTTCATCAAATCATTACATGACATTAAGTTCTTGCAACAATTACCAACAATGTTCAACATTCCTCATGAGCTTTGGATTATGAACATTTAATCTTTGATTACACTTATTTTGATCTAGTTACAACCAATCAAGTGCATGTTACTAACATCAAATCATAAAACATATACAAATTTTACAATTTGATTAACTAGATTGATAAGAACCCTAATTCATTGATCAAGTGAAAAAGAGAACCAATCAAACACATAATTAAGATCAAATCAAAGATTACTAGATGTTAAACATAAGTCAAGTGCAAATTACAACCTAACAACAAACACTTAAGAATTCTGAATCAGAAATGATAAAGAAATCAGCCACACATGTCTAAGTCAAACTACAAATTCAACAAGTTTTATCTTCAAATTGACTTAAAAAATGCAAATTAAAGTGTTTCCAAATGATCTTCTTCAAGCTATCAAATAAAATCTTCCTCTAAGAGTCATCCCTGATGTCCTGGGATGAATATGAGTATGTCTGATGGTTTGAAATCCCGAAATTCGTTCATAAAAGAAACTGTCCTGGAAGTTATATGACAGACACCGCCCCGTGTCATCCAAAAACTTGGGATTTTTTCCTCATTTGCAGCTACTAAACGTTGACTATCCGATTGACATGACCTGTGTCATAGATAGACACGACCCGTGTCAACTCTTCTGTGATAAATTCTTGTTTTCTTCAGTTCTTCTCTAAAAAATTCGCATCTTTGCTCCCGGTCCTTTTTCACCATCCCGATTCATCTCCAACCTCCAGAACCACCTGAAGTGGCATAAAAGATGTGGAAATAAAGTGTGCCAAGTTTTTTCCTAAAAACAAGTAAATTGCATGGATAATTACTAAATTGAAATGCAAAAGAATGAAATAAACATGCTTCAATAGTGCATAAAATGCACCTAACAAATCTCCTCAAGCTTAGACCTTTCTTGTCCTCAAGAAAGAACAAAAGATAGTCACAACTTGGAGAAAATAAAATAAAATAAAATAAAATAAAAATCTAGATCTAAATGTGGAGTACAATGCCATGAATCAAACAAAATATAACAAAACAAAAATGATCCAACCCAATTAACCTTGATTTTTCCACATAGTTGAAAATATACTTGTCGTGCCTTGAGCTAACTTGGCTTTGACCCCAAAAACACATATTCATTGAAAACAATATTTTTAGTCACTCCTTAATACAACTCAATAGAATCGAAGATTACAACACTTATTCACATTTAATAGCATCAAGTCAATCTATGTAACAATTCATGGTCTTACTCTCGTGAAAACATATGTGACAAAAACATTCTCAATCATCTTTGTTTTACAAAATAAAACAATGATCGATTTCAGCTATTTGTTGATTAACAACAATCTTTTTCTAAAAAATATTTTGTAAAACTTCTCTAAAATTTACCCAGATTTGTTATAAATTTTGAACCACTTACACCAATCAAAGTTATTAATAATCAGTCCCAATGTCACAAGTTCATGTCCAAGTCCAAAGGAATCTTTTGACAGCCAAACATTTTTCTTAAGCATATTATTCAATTAAACTATAAACACAAATATATACAAATTTCCTAATTACATTTTCCTATAAATAAAGCTCATGGCTTTCTTTGAAATCCTTGTAACGGACTTCGAACCAACACATCCATACCATATGACCTTAGTGTGCTAGATTTAAAAAGATCCCTCGGGTTTACTTGCCCGAACGTCAAAGGCCACATATTAGCTTTATTTGTTATTATTAAGTTCATGACTTTCTATGGAACCCGTGTAGCGAACTTTCAACCCAATCAGTCCCAAACAATTTAGCTTTAGGCAATTAGGTGTAAAACAACCCTCAAAGTTTACTTGTTCGAGTCCCAAAGGTCACAAATTAACTTAATAATAATTTATTTTATTTTTTTATTATTTTTTTATTTTTAAATTTTTTTTTTAACTAAGATAACACATAACACTCTTATTAATTTATTTGCTAGGCCTATTTCATTACATTTTCGTCCTTGACTTTTCTATTATGGGACATCTCACGGTCTATTACCATGAGAGACTTCTAAGACATTTTTCGGGGGACTGCAGTCAACATGCAAAGACCCGTAAGTATTGTTAGAAACTGTGTCCCCGAGCAGGGTATATAAAAGGGAATGAGTAGAAAGGACTTTTTAGAGCGCTGGAAGGCTCAAGTCACTGAATTTTTATTTTCTTGTATGATCTATTGAATTTGACATTTTGGATTCAATTCGGCACTTACTACTCATAAGACCGGTCGCATGTCCCAAAGATTGACTCATACCTGTCTTTATGCTTCAGTGTTGAAAACCTTTTCATTTTCTGTTTTGCACAAGTAGCTTCAGGAGCTGTGCACATGTGATTGGACCACTTTAAGGTTTTAATGAAGAACGAACAAGTTTAATCTCAAGGCATACAACTTACTATCAACTCAATTGTTTTAAGAAGATTCGGTTTCTTGGAATGGGATCAAAACAATTTTTATTTTATTTTTTATTTTTTATTATTATTTTTTATTTTTTTATAAGTAAAACCATGCAACATTAAATACCTCATACCCCTCCCCAATCTTAAAATAAGCATCTTCCTCGATGCTTAGAGAGGGGTGGGACGATCTACTCGCAAGGAGGTGGCTGGTATCCGGGGTAATGACGGGTCCAATGGTGCACCTCATCAAAAGCCCCAAATATGTCTTAAATGCGTTTGTCACGCCTCTTTCTGTCAGTGTGATATTCTGTGGTGAAATCCCCAAAACGTGTGTTTAACCCTTGAAAGTCAGTAGTGAGGGAATCAATATGTGTGACCATAGACTGAACGGTGGCATGAAGGCTAGAGTAATCACAATGAAGATCAGAAAAGAGATCCATATACATCTGTGTAACACCCGGGTTTCAGGTCTAAGCATTGTTGTCAATGTAATAGTCTAGGTCAACTATTGTAACTCTTTTTGAAGTAATAAAGATGAAATATTTGAGTATTATGTGAATTATGTGTTTATTATTTAATTATAAATGTATAATTAATAAAAAATAAAAATAAGCGTCAACATTAAAGTGTGAGATAAGCCCGATATCTTTATATAAAGTTTTAGTGGTCGAAACAAGGATTCCGGGGATATAAGGAACGCCGAAATCTGAGTTATAACGAAGAAGTTATGACCCGTCGAAGTTTCCCGACAGAACCGGCACGGTACCGGGAATGGTGAATAGTGAATTTATGATAGAGCGAGATTTAGCCTTAGCAATCTAAACGAAAGTCGTAGAATGTGTTAAACTAAGAACATCGATAAAAAGAACGCCCAAATCTGACTTCGTATGAAGAAGTTATGATTTTTCGAAGTTTCGGATTAGCAGTGTACAACCCGAAATTCGAATATTAGATCGAGCGGTTTTTAGCCAACACAACCTAAACGAGAATCGAAGATCTCATTAAAAGTAGCGTAACGAGAAAAAGATAGGCGAAAACGGACGTCGGATGAAGAAGTTATGAGGATTTAACGGACCAATCCTGTCCCGGCCTGTTAATAATATAAAATTTAAAATCGAGTCAAAATTAGCCGACGAAGTTTAAACGAAAGTTGTAGAGTACGTTCCCACCTTCGCTTGGATATAAAGAACGTCGAAAACAGAGGTCGTACGCGAAAGTTACGAATTTTTGAAGTTGTAACTCGAAATTTCGAAATCTGTTGCAAATCCGATGACGTGGCTTAATCCTGACCGTCGCTTGCTGAACACGATCCTCGCTTTGGATGATGACACGTCACCTCGCTTATGCCCCGCGTCCGAAGTCTGTACGCCCCACGTACCTTCGCTCTTATCCCTTCCGAGTCCGAGTGCGAGCCAGCTGGTGCGAGTTGGCAACCATATCCGAGCTACACCCAGCGTAGACCGAGGCTTCGCTCCTATAAAAGGGGTCCGAAGGCAGCCTTCATTTTCACACCAAAACCCTCTCTCTTTCTAAAAAATTTCTCTCTCTAAGTGCTCTAAACACCCCTAAGCCCTAGATAAATCCCCAAGCACCCTAGGGAAGCCTCGAGGCTCCCGGAGTCCCGAGAAAAAAAGAGTTTTTCGGTTTCAAAACGCTGCTCCAATTAAGTTCCGGTTTTCGATAAAATTCGCTGTAAGTGTGCTACGCTTACGCAATTTTTAATGTAGCTTTCAAATAATTATAGGAATGTTATTAGGTCATTAAAATAATTATTTGGGCTATTATTATGAGTTATATTGAGTGTTATTAACGCTTATCTAATAATAATAATAGTCAGACAATTAATTTGTCGCGGTTATCGTTAGACTAAACCCTAGTGGTATCGATACTAGATTTTATCAAAGGAAAATCGTTTTGAGAGTATCGAAGCGTTGTCCAAGTGCTGAGTCACCACCTTTCAGGTGAGTGCATAGTTACTTTCAGCTTACACATAGATATGAAGTATTTTATATAAATTACGTGCTATGTGTGCATATTATCTGAATACTTGCTATCTATGCTGGATGAACATTGTTATACATGTTTTCAAAGATTTAAACTGTATATGTATTTTATATCTACGAAAATGTTGGGGTAAAACATGGGTAGATGTAATAGGTGATGTGTGATAAAATGATGAGAGGCCTCGATGTTGATGTTGTTGATTCTGTCATCTAGCGGAGTATGGATGACGACCATGGACTCTTCTAGGCAGTCCAGTGGAACACTAGCAGGCTCGCAACCTGTAGGTGTTTGTGAATGATGTGTTCATCGGTGTACTCCATCCCCCACATGGTTGCCTTTAGGACATTTATTGTTAAGGAATCCCCTTAGCAGTGGTGTCCATCCCGATGATGATCCTTAGACTAGGTCCCTTATGATAGGTGTTTAGGGACGTAAAGTGAGGATAACGGGAACGGGTAATCGGGTTATTGTTGATTGATGAAATTAATAAACTTATTTATTGTGGGTTGAAAACCCTATGTGCTCACCAGGCTCCCAAGCCTGACCCACTCAATTTTATGTATTACAGGTAGTGGCGCTTGAGCATAGATATGATGTTTGGACGAGGGATTACGGATATAGGCCTGTAGATATGAAATAATGTAGTAAGGCTTATATTGTACTGTTTATGCTTTTGATCTGTACGAACATGACATCCCAAGTCTTTTAATGAAACACATTTCTATGGAAATGCTTTTGATAAATCTTTATCATATTTTGTTTTGGGACAAATTCCGCAACACTTTTATTTAAAATGTTACTCTGATTTTTAAACAAAGCATAAACAAACCGGTCTTTTATGGCCGTGATTTTGGGGATGTCACAGTTGGTATCAGAGCATTAGCTTAAGCGAACTAGGAATTTGTAGGATTTCTAGACTTAAACTTAGAATGCTAAACGATGATTGTGAGGTGTGAGCACTAGCTTATTTTAAGAATTGTGCCTAAAATGCTTTTATGTGCTAAATGCTTTGGGCCTGATATGCTGTTATTTGATCGGATCTATGGTCTATTGCCGACCGGATCTGGAAACCTTATGTGTTTAGGATTCTAAACGTACGACTACGATATTAGAACTAGCATGTAAACGTTTCGGAGTGATAAGGACGATTTAAACGTCTATCCTAAATAAAGATCTAAATTCACCTTATTCGGTGTATAGATCAAGATGGGAAGGACCCGTAGTGGAAACGTAAACGCAAATGGAGATAGGAACCAACCCCCAGTGGTTCAGAAAATACCTGCTGTAGAAGAAGTAGCACCTAAGCCAGTTACCATGGCTGGAGTTCAAGCCATGATTCAGGCTATGCTAGCTGAACAAAGGGAAGAAATGAGATGGATGCTCCACGAGAATAGGGACGAACCTACCATACATGTTGAACCGACGGAGCCAGTTCCCGAGCAATCTGAGGAAGGGAACTATAGCCGCCAAGCGAGTCAAGTAGGGACTCAAGGTGAGCAAAGGGATGGCCCAGAAGGTAGAAACAACAAGGATGGGCGGATGTACAAAAATTTCTTGGGTGCAAAACCACCAAGTCTCTCAGGAAGCCCAAAACCTGTTGAGATTATGGAATGGATCTCCGAGATGGAGATGGTGTTTGAGAGCTACGACTGCAGCGAGAAACAGAAGACTGTCTTCGCTGTGAGACAATTGAAAACTGGAGTCTTGAGCTGGTGGAAGCTATTGGCAGATACAATGCCGCGAGGAGAAGCTCTGAAAATGTCATGGGATGAGTTCTTGGAACAACTGAAGGCGCAGTACTGTTCAGAGATAGACCTGATAGATCTGAACAATGAGTTCCAAAATTTGAAGAAGGGGAGAATGAGCATCGATGACTATGCTGTTGCATTTACGGAAAAGATGAAGTTGTTTCCATACCTAGTGCCAACCGAACTTTCCAAAATTGAGAAATTCGCAAACGGACTGCCGGCTGACTTTGGCCCAACAGTCAAGATGGCAATCACTCTAAAATCAGCTGTTCGAGCAGCTAAGAACGTGGAGACCCAACAAAAGGAAAGAGGTCTGGAAATAGCTGAGGTTGGTGAGAAATGGAAGTTCGATGGATCCTCGAAGTCCAACAAGAAGAGTAGATTATCGAAGTCTGGTTCGAGAGGGGGAGGATCAGAAGCGAAGTGGTGTGACAAGTGCAAGAAGAAGCACTCTGGCAAGTGTGACGGAGGGGTCACTTGTTTCAAATGCGGAAAGCCTGGGCACTATGCCAATGAATGCACCCTCAACCAGAAGGCTTGTTATGGGTGTAATGAAGAAGGGCACATTTTGAAGGACTGCCCGAAGAAGAAGGAGGCAGGAAGACCCAACATACCACCAAAACCGAAGGCGAGAGCCTTCCAGATGATGCTCGAGGCTGCGAAGGAGGCAGCAGATGTCGCTTCAGGTACCTTTCTTGTAAATGGTTTGCCTGCAAATATACTATTTGATTTCGGAGCCAACTACTCCTTTGTGTCGCATAAATTTGGTGGGAAATTAGCATTGCTTGTAGAAAAAATAGATAATGCCCTGATTGTAGAAGTTACCAGTGGCAAATTCGTACATGTTAGTAATCATATTAGGAACATCGTCATTGACCTAAACGGAAACGAATTCCACGAAGAGCTATTACCCATAGAGTTAAACGGTTTCGACATCATTTTGGGTATGGATTGGCTTAGCGCCAACGATGCTGAGATTCAATGCCGAAAGAAAATAGTAAGGGTAAACCCACCTGGAAAAGAATCATTTATGGTGTATGGGGACAAACGCAGAGTGAATTCTGGAATCATCTCCCTGATGAAAGCCAGGAAATGTTTGTCCAAAGGATGTGCATCGTACTTGGCATTCGTAATCGACGCTAAGAAGGAGAAGAAAGAGGTGCAGAATATACCGGTTGTGTGTGATTATCCGGAAGTCTTTCCTGAAGATCTTCCTGGATTACCACCTGATAGGCAAGTGGAGTTTCGTATAGACTTGTTACCAGGAATGACACCGATAGCAAAAGCACCTTACCGATTAGCACCGATGGAGATGAAGGAGCTTATGACGCAACTTCAGGAGCTGTTGGACAACGGTTTCATTCGACCTAGTTCATCACCCTGGGGAGCTCCGGTGTTATTCGTGAAGAAGAAGGACGGAAGCATGAGGATGTGCATAGACTACCGAGAGCTGAATAACGCAACGGTAAAGAATAAGTATCCATTGCCGAGGATTGACGACCTATTCGATCAGCTGCAAGGTTCGAGCTACTTCTCAAAGATCGATCTTAGGTCAGGATATCATCAGCTGAAGGTGAGAGAGCAGGATATTGAGAAGACTGCATTCAGAACACGATATGGACACTACGAGTTCTTGGTTATGTCATTTGGACTAACCAATGCTCCTGCAGCATTCATGGATTTGATGAATAGGGTTTGTAAACCATTCCTCGATAAATCCGTGATAGTGTTCATCGACGACATTCTCATCTACTCGAAAAGTCAAGAGGATCATGGCAAGCATCTACAGGAAGTATTAGAAGTGTTGAAGAAGGATAAGCTTTTTGCAAAGTTCTCCAAATGCGACTTTTGGATATGGGAAGTCCAATTCTTGGGTCATGTTGTTAACCAGGAGGGAATAATGGTTGACCCTGCAAAAATCGAGGCTGTGATGAAGTGGGAACGTCCAAAGAGTCCCACGGAGATTCGAAGGTTTCTAGGATTAGCCGGATATTATCGACGATTTATCCAAGGTTTTTCTTCGATAGCTGCTCCATTAACAGATTTGACTCATAAAGGAGCTACATATACGTGGAGTGAGAAGCACGATGAGGCATTCGAGAAGCTAAAGAAGAAGTTATGTGAAGCACCGATACTTTCTCTACCCCATGGAGTTGAAGACTTCGCGGTTTACAGTGACGCATCTGGAGTCGTGTTGGGTTGTGTTCTAACCCAAAGAGAAAATGTGATAGCATACACATCTCGACAATTGAAGGAGCACGAAAAGAACTACCCCACTCATGATCTGGAGTTGGCAGCGGTAGTATTTGCCTTAAAGATATGGAGGCATTACCTCTATGGCACGAAGTGCAAGCTCTTCACTGATCATAAGAGTCTCCAATATCTCTTTAATCAGAAGGAGTTGAACATGAGGCAACGACGCTGGCTAGAACTACTCAAGGACTACGACTGTGAGATACTTTACCACCCAGGTAAAGCGAATATTGTTGCTGATGCACTCAGTCGGAAAGTCAATCTTGAAAGGAAAAGGCCAAGAGCGTTAAGAATTGAAGTCGTCTCGACGATTGTGGAAAGTATCAGGAAAGCTCAAGAAGAATGACCGAAAGGAAGAACGTTTGGGAAGAACGTTTGTGTTCGGTACAAACAGTCAAGGACTGAAGGTATTCCAAGATCGAATTTGGGTACCTAAGACGGGAGGAATAAGAGATCTTCTGATGGAAGAAGCATACAAGACCATGTACTCAATTCATCCTGGTAGCACTAAAATGTATAGGGACCTAAAACCTTACTACTGGTGGCCGACGATGAAGCTCGATGTTGCGAAATATGTGGCCGAGTGTGTGACATGTGCGAGAGTCAAGGCACAACATCAAAAACTGTATGGGAGTTTAGAACCTTTACCTGTACCCATGGGTAAATGGGAAAACATCACCATGGATTTTGTGACTAAACTGCCCAGGACGAAGAACGGACACGACATGATTTGGGTAGTCGTTGATCGTTTCACCAAGAGTGCACACTTCATAGCAGCCAACGAGAAGTGGTCTATGGATAAGCTCGCAAATGCTTACGTGAAGGAAATTGTAAGACTTCACGGTGTCCCTCTTACGATTGTATCAGATTGTGATAGTTATTTCACGTCAAGGTTTTGGAGGAGTTTACAAGAGGAATTGGGTACGAAATTATGTTTGAGTACGCTTACCATCCGCAAACTGATGGTCAGAGCAACAGAACGATTCAGACACTGGAAGATATGCTGAGAGCATGTACCCTCGAATTCCAAGGGAATTGGGATGAGCACTTACCTCTGGTAGAATTCTCCTACAACAATAGTTTTCACTCGATCATCAAGATGGCACCTTACCAAGCCTTGTATGGACAGAAGTGTCGTACGCCGTCTTGTTGGCTTGAAGCCGGAGAGAAGCAGTTTATGGGCCCCGAGATAGTCCATGAGACTGCTGAGAAGTTGAAGGTGATTAGGGAAAGAATGTTAGCAGCCCAGGATCGTCAGAAGAGCTATGCTGACAAGAAAAGACGACCGATAACCTTCGAAGTTGGGGATTCCATTTTGCTTAAAGTCTCACCGTGGAAGGGACTTATACAATTTGGGAAACGAGGAAAGTTGAGTCCAAGGTTTATTGGACCGTTCAAAGTTCTTCAGAGGATTGGGAACCAAGCTTACAAGCTGGAATTGCCCAAAGAACTCAATGGTATTCATAACACCTTCCACGTGTGTTATTTGAGGAAATTCATGGGAGATGTTCCCGACATAATTCCAATCTTAGAGTTAAGGATGAATGAGAATAAGAGGCTGATCGAAGAGTCCGAGGCAATTGTTGACCGTAAGACTAAGAAATTACGACGCAAGATGGTCGACTTAGTGCTAGTCCGATGGAAACATTCGAATGGGCCGAATGTCCCTTGGGAAACAGAGGATGACATGATGAGTTGTTATCCACATCTGTTTGCTGATGCATGATTCCGGGATGGAATCATCCTAAGGGGTAGAGAATTGTAACGCCCGGGTTTCAGGGCTAAGCATTTTTGTCAATGTAATAGTCTAGGTCAACTATTGTAACTCTTTTTGAAGTAATAAAGATGAAATATTTGAGTCTTATGTGAATTATGTGTGTTTATGTGTTTATTATTTAATTATAAATGTATAATTAATAAAGAATAAAAATAAGCGTCAAAATTAAAGTGTGAGATAAACCCGATATCTTTATATAAAGTTGTAGTGGTCGAAACAAGGATTCCGGGGATATAAGGAACGCCGAAATCCGAGTTATAACGAAGAAGTTATGACCCGTCGAAGTTTCCCGACAGAATCAACACGGTACCGGGAAGCGTGAATAGTGAATTTACGATAGAGCGAGATTTAGCCTTAGCGATCTAAACGAAAGTCGTAGAATATGTTAAACTAAGAACATCGATATAAAGAACGCCCAAATCTAACTTCGTATGAAGAAGTTATGATTTTTCGAAGTTTCGGATTAGCAGTGTACAGCCCGAAATTCGAATATTAGATCGAGCGGTTTTTAGCCAACACAACCTAAACGAGAATCGAAGATCTCGTTAAAAGTAGCGTAACGAGAAAAAGATGGGCGAAAACGGACGTCGGATGAAGAAGTTATGAGGATTTAACGGACCAATCCTGTTCCGGCTGTTAATAATATAAAATTTAAAATCGAATCAAAATTAGCCGACGAAGTCTAAACGAAAGTTGTAGAGTATGTTCCCATCTTCGCGTGGATATAAAGAACGTCAAAAACAGAGGTCGTACGCGAAAGTTACGAATTTTTAAAGTTGTAACTCGAAATTTCGAAGTCTGTTGCAAATCTGATGACGTGGCTTAATCCTGACCGTCGCTTGCTGAACACGGTCCTCGCTTCGGATGATGACACGTCGCCTCTCTTACGCCCCGCGTCCGAAGTCTGTATGCCCCGCGTACCTTCGCTCTTATCCCTTCCGAGTCCGAGTGCGAGCCAGCTGGTGCGAGCTGGCAACCATATCTGAGCTACGCCCAGTGTAGCGCTGCTGGACGCCCAACGTAGACCGAGGCTTCGCGCCTATAAAAGGGGTCCGAAGGAAGCCTTCATTTTCACACCAAAACCCTCTCTCTCTCTAAAAAATTTCTCTCTCTAAGTGCTCTAAACACCCCTAAGCCCTAGATAAAGCCCCTAGCACCCTAGGGAAGCCCCGAGGCTCCTGGAGTCCCGAGAAAAAAAGAGTTTTTCGGTTTCAAAACGCTGCTCCAATTAAGTTCCGGTTTTCGATAAAATTCGCTGTAAGTGTGCTACGCTTACGCAATTTTTAATGTAGCTTTCAAATAATTATAGGAATGTTATTAGGTCATTAAAATAATTATTTGGGCTATTATTATGAGTTATATTGAGTGTTATTAACGCTTATCTAATAATAATAATAGTCAGACAATTAATTTGTCGCGGTTATCGTTAGACTAAACCCTAGTGGTATCGATACTAGATTTTATCAAAGGAAAATCGTTTTGAGAGTATCGAAGCGTTGTCCAAGTGCTGAGTCACCACCTTTCAGGTGAGTGCATAGTTACTTTCAGCTTACACATAGATATGAAGTATTTTATATAAATTACGTGCTATGTGTGCATATTATCTGAATACTTGCTATCTATGCTGGATGAACATTGTTATACATGTTTTCAAAGATTTAAACTGTATATGTATTTTATATCTACGAAAATGTTGGGGTAAAACATGGGTAGATGTAATAGGTGATGTGTGATAAAATGATGAGAGGCCTCGATGTTGATGTTGTTGATTCTGTCATCTAGCGGAGTATGGATGACGACCATGGACTCTTCTAGGCAGTCCAGTGGAACACTAGCAGGCTCGCAACCTGTAGGTGTTTTTGAACGATGTGTTCACCGGTGTACTCCATCCCCCACATGGTTGCCTTTAGGACATTTATTGTTAAGGAATCCCCTTAGCAGTGGTGTCCATCTCGATGATGATCCTTAGACTAGGTCCCTTATGATAGGTGTTTAGGGACGTAAAGTGAGGATAACGGGAACGGGTAATCGGGTTATTGTTGATTGATGAAATTAATAAACTTATTTATTGTGGGTTGAAAACCCTATGTGCTCACCAGGCTCCCAAGCATGACCCACTCAGTTTTATGTATTACAGGTAGTGGCGCTTGAGCATAAATATGATGTTTGGACGAGGGATTACGGATATAGGCCTATAGATATGAAATAATGTAGTAAGGCTTATATTGTACTGTTTATGCTTTTGATCTGTACGAACATGACATCCCAAGTCTTTTAATGAAACACATTTCTATGGAAATGCTTTTGATAAATCTTTATCATATTTTGTTTTGGGACAAATTCCACAACACTTTTATTTAAAATGTTACTCTGATTTTTAAACAAAGCATAAACAAACCGGTCTTTTCTGGCCGTGATTTTGGGGATGTGACAATCTGGTGGTAGGGTGGATAATCAGAGGAACCCGCCCGACTAGATGAGCCAATATGCCCCACATGAGATGGATCATTATGAATCGGACCGTCTCCTTCATTTTCTTCCTCTTCTTCACTCGAATTCGGCTCCAAATTGTCCTCCGCGTTCTCCATAAATTATGATAAAGTCCAATCAGTGTTTTCGATTGGAGTGGACAATTCAAGATAATGGGTGGATGTCTTATTAATGAGGACGGTGGACGATGTATCAGGATTAATGGTCCAAATAAATCCATGTTCCTGTTGTTTGGACATATGCATGGACTTATAGGCATCAAGAGTGAGAGACTTGTCCAGGGAAAATTGCTCAAACAAATCGAGTGTGACACTAATTGAGTCAAAACTTGCAATAAGAGCAACCAATCCTCCACACTGAATTAGACCGGAGTTTGCTTGGCTTGTATTGAAGAGTGTTGCGCAAATGAAAGCACCTAAGTGACGCTTGATTGGGAGATTCCGAGTCATGCAAAATTTCAACTCATCTGTGGTTACGGTGCTACGCTCATGTCTTGGGAAGACAATGGAAGCGAGCAAACGATGAGCAATACAGAGGATTGGGTAGAGGATGCGGGAAGCTTTTAAAGCTTTTGATTGGTAACGATCTTCGCTGGAAATTTGAATCCAAAAAGTTGTTGCACTAAAATCTGGGATTTGTTTGAAATTTGGGCGAAAAGTATAATCCACTGGAGCATTGAGTAAAGCACTAAGTTCATCTGCAGTAATTTGATAAATTTGGTTGCAAAGGCGGAATGATAGGACATCATTTTCATACTCAAAGGATGACAAGAATTCAATTGTGGGCTTACGGTAGGAACAATATTTATGATTAAGAAGTTATTCCCAACCGATGTTTTGAAATAGAGTTCGGACACATTGGTCAACATGTGGATGAATGAAGGCACTCTTGCTTGCAAATTTTTGAGAGCCAAACCCCCTTTCAAAGAGAGCATCAAATTTTTGTTGTTGAAAATCACTCACAAATTCAATGCCCTCATGATTTGGGTTATGAGGGATTTTTTTGAAGGTTTGGGTGCCATGGGTTCCAAATACACAAAAGATAACTAATTTCTTACCAAATTGTGCACCAATAATAAAAAATCACACAAAAAAGCAAACTTCGAACAATTTCAAGCAACTAAATTAGTATTGGAAGGAGTATACCGGATTTATGCTTGAATGTGTGATTTTTGTGGTGAAGATTCCTCCTCTGTCCTCCCCAAGCTTATCCTACAAAATAAAGCAAGCAAATTAACACAATTGAAAGCTAATTTTTGGACCTAGGGTTTGTGAGAAAAACCCGATTTCACTATGAAAGGTCCAAGAAAGAGCTTCAAGATGAAGAAGATGAAGTGTAGGGAAAGAAATTTCATACCTTGGGAGAAGATTTCACTTGGAATTGAGGAATCTAAGGTGTTTTAAGAGTGAAATCGGTTTTGGGGAAGAAAAGTGGAGAGAAAAATGAGCTCAAAAAGTGGGTGAAGTGAAAGAATGAGCAAAACCCGACTCTTTTATTTTTAAACGTTACAGCACGTCGGACACGGCCCCATGTCAAACGAAGGAAAAATGGCACGGCCTGTGTCATTCCCAGACTTAGATAATTTTCAGCAAAATTTCGGACACGACCCTGTGTCAAATATGGTCAAAAATAACACAACCCGTGTCAAACGTTCTGTGAGATTTCAGGACTTTTTTGTTTCAGCATCCACCGATACTCAAAATTCATTTTTTATTTTTTGGTAATTCATTTTTTATTTTATGAAAGCTGAAAGGTCATTTGGAAAAATTAGAAACGATGAAATGCAAAAAACGGAAAAATGACGAAAATACCCCCTGGTTGCCTCCCGGTTAGCCGCCCATTTTTTATGTCGTTGGCTCAACTTGGACCCCAGCTATTTGTCAATCTTGATACTTTGGATTTGTTACTTCCTCCACTTCTTCGTTTTTGACTTGAAATCCTTCATAATAAGGCTTCAAACGATGACCGTTTACCTTAAAGATCTTCCTGGTTTTCTCACTTGTGATTTCTATTGCACCATGCTCAAAAAAATTAGTGACAACAAATGGTCCCACCCAACGGGACCTTAATTTACCAGGAATCAATTTAAAATGAGAATGGTAGAGTATAGCCTTTTGACCATTGTCAAATACCTTGCGTGCAATCATCTTGTCATGGTATGCTTTTGTCCTTTCTTTGTAAAGGACTTCATTCTCATATGCTTCATTACAGATCTCCTCAAGTTCTTTTATGTCAAGCTTCCTCTTCTTTCCCGATTCACTTAGATCCATGATGAACTGCTTGATTTCCTAATAGGCTCTATGTTCCAACTCAACGAGTAATCGACATGGCTTTCCGAAAACAATGTGATGTGGAGAAACCCAATTGGAGTTTTGAATGCAGTGTGGTACGCCCCCAAAGCATCATCAAGATGTGTACTCCAATCTTTCCTTGTTGTATTCATAGTTTTTTTTTTCAAAATACCCTTGATTTTTCGATTGCTCACTCCAGCTTGTCTATTTGTTTGTGGGTGGTATGCCATGGAGACTTTATGAGTAACACCATACTTCTTCAAGACACTTCCAAGCATACGATTGAAAAAATACGTACCACGATCACTGATTAAGGCCTTTGGAACACCAAATCTGGAAAAGATGTTAGCATTCAAGAAATCTATCACAACTTTTGAATCGTTAGTGCGGGTAGCTTTTGCTTCCACCCACTTAGAAACATAATCCACAGCCAAAAGAATATAATTAAAACTTGAAGATGATGGAAAAGGTCCCATGAAATCAATGCACCAAACATCGAAAATTTCACAAACTAAAATGGGATTAAGGGGCATTTGATTCTTTGAGCTTAAAGAGCCCATCTTTTGACATTTATCACAACTTGCATAAAAGACATAAGAGTCACGAAAAATACTTGGCCTGTAAAATCCACTCTCTAATACTTTTCTTGCAGTCCTTTGAGGACCAAAATGCCCTCCACAAGCATAAGAGTGACAAAATGTTAATATAGAAGGTACCTCATGTTGATCCACACATTGTCTAATCAATTGGTTAGCAAAATATTTCCACAAATATGGCTCATCCCAAACATACCTCTTGGCTTCTTTCTTGATCTTGTTTTTTTGCCATCGAGTCAAATATGGTGGAAATTGATTTTTGACGATGTAGTTCACAATATAGGCATACCATGGGGAAACTTTTGCTGAAAATAGATTCTCATCGGGAAATGCATCATGAATGGGAGTTGAGTCATCGGGAGAAACAATCCTGCTAAGATGATCAGCTACAAGATTTGACTTGCCGCTCTTGTCCATGATTTCTATATCAAACTCTTGTAAGAGTAATACCCATCGAATGAGTCTAGGCTTCGAATCCTTCTTTGCAAGTAGATACCTAATAGCTGCATGATCAGAATAAACAATGACTTTAGAACCTAGCAAATATTGACGAAATTTATCTAAAGCAAAGACAATAGATAGCAATTCCTTTTCAGCTGTTGAGTAGTTGGCTTGTGCATTATCAAGTGTCTTTGAAGCATAATAAATGACATGGGGAACTCGGTCTTTTCTTTGCCCCAACATTGCACCAACTGTCATAATTAGCAATTTAGCTAGAAAATTCTATACTCCTGTAAACATCATCAGTTGTGATACATGTAATTCTTATTGATATCAAACATTATGCTAAATCAATGACAACAAATTAAATCAAGGTTCATAGAGTAAAGTTCAAAACTCTACATGAAACGTTTCAAATAGTGAATTGGGAATTGAAAACCCTAAGAATCCCAGTTCAAGTTCAATATGGACTAGGATTTTCTTATTGGGCCAAATGGACCCATAAGAACTCAATTTGACTATCTTGGGCTTAGAACCCTTAAATGGGCTCTAAATGGACCCACATTCATAAAACTTAACATCTTGGGCCATAATGAGCCTAAAATGGATTGATTTACCTACATTGGGCCTTGATGGGCCATAAATTATTCTATTTTCCCTAATGGACTCTTATTGGGCCATGAACCATTCTAAGGGCCCAATGGGCCGAAAAGTAAAAATTTGGGCCTTTTGATTTCAAACTAAAACAATTAATGGCCCAAAACTATTCAACTCTTTCTCCTAGCCCAAATCTCGGCCCAATACATATATATATATATATATATATATATATATATATATATATATATATGTGTGTGTGTGTGTGTGTATATATATATATATATATATATATGTGTGTGTGTGTGTGTGTGTGTGTGTGTGTAAAAAAAAGATGGGAAAAGGTTGGATTAAGAGCTTGACAACACATTGTTAACCAACATGTTTCAAGCGCATCACATATTTCTAAGAGCTAACAACCTTCATGCAAAAAGTCTAATCTCTTTTCCCCTATCCTCTTATTTCTTCAGCCGAGAGCAACAAATCACACACACACAATATCAAACTTCCTTCAATACACTCTCAAGAACATCCTCTCCCTGCCATCAAAAATTTTCGAGATTTAGAGCATTCCAAGGAGGTTTTCATCCAAAACTCACTTTAAGTTACACTTTAGTGGTAAGATCTCACAAACCTAAGTAACATATTTTCTTTCTAAAATTATTCACTCCTCTTACCACCTTAATTTCATGATCATGCTCCCAAGAAATCACCAAAATTCGAAAGTCCCCTCAAAGAGCTTGCTAGAGCCAAAATCACATCAACTTCTTCCATTTATTCTTCAAAAACTGAAACATCAAAGCAAAGGTGAGTTCATACTTCCTTGTTTTTGGTTTTTACATGCTTTTGTGGGAAGAATACAAGTGTTATGTATAGATCTACGTGTTTATGCATGTTATGTGTGATTTCCTTGGTTATTATTGTGAACACATGGAAATACTTGACATATCTCGAAATCTCTAACAAAAACGAGTGAAATTCATAACTAAAACACACTAGTCATGATACTACAAAGATTAAAGTGTTCTATATGCTTAAGATGTGAAAAACAAAACAAAAATATTGCATAAGAATCATTTGACAAATAAAGTAAAGTTTGGGGTTAAAAGTGACAGTTTTGCTATTATTCAATACCTTCTACAAAAATCAAAGATGTGAAAAACAAAACAAAAATCATGTATGGTTATAACGACTCACATAGAGATCCATTACCATCACAACATTACCGAAATCAAAACTCATGAATCATATTGATACAAAACAAATCATACAATAATGCGAGGACCATAACATTCTTTTTATAAATCAGAAAATATCGGATTTTCTGGGGCTATGCTATTATTCAATACCTTCTACTTACAACAGATACAAAACAAGGGAATTTTGGATTGCTTACTTACACATGTTTTTACAATTGAAATCACACATACATTTATACTCGATCATTACATCATTTTTAGACAAATTACAGAAAATATCGGATTTTCTGGGATATAAAAACAATACAAAATCTTTCAACCAAACATGCTTATGAACTCATCAGCATTATATATGTTGACCATTTTCAAAATAACTTGTGTTCTCAGGTAATCGTTAAGCTGGAGAATCACCAAGTGTGTTTTGGAAAATTCTTTTATGAAATGTTGATCATCATACAATTTATGTTTTGAAATATGTAATGTAAAACAACGTACTTGATGTGCACAATGCTGGTTGTATTATGTTAATGCATGGCGATGTTTATGTTATGTTTCATGTATAATCATTGTGATGATATTTTAATTTAAGTCACACGAGCCCTCGGACGTTTCCGCTGTCTGGTTCGGGGGTGTGACATATTGGTATCAGAGCATTGTTTAGAGTGAACTAGCATATCTAACTATGCATGATATGCAACTATAAACACAATGGGGCTAAATAACTCTGAACAAAATAAATAAAATACACACTCATCTGTGCATTTTAGAAAATCAGCATAACAATAATCCATATAAGTCTTTGGAAAATTCGACATTACGATTAAACTGGGGCTGTATGTAATCATATTAGGGATGAGTGTAGCCTGATCAACTATATTCCTTCAGAATACGACCAACATATGCCCGGGAGTGATTGTAGTGGTCAATAAACCAAAGGCATACCCTTTTAATACCCAAAAGGGGGATATCAAACCAAACATAGAAGAAAAATTAAAAATACTATAAACCTAGTCTCTTTGCACATTTCTCACCCCCGGCTTCTCGCACAGTCATCATGGATGGGGCACACCAAGGTATCCAGTTTCATCAGGCCCTAGTGGTCCAAGGGGTGATTGAAGAAGACCCCGAGGAAGAGCAAGAGGCAGCCCCTGGCATTGAGCCTGATGTGTATACAGACACAGTCTACAAGTTCGATGAATCTGATGAAGACATGGAGGATGGTAGGGACACTGATGAAGTCCCCAGTGAACCACCGACCACTGAGGTACGCCAGTACCACCCTATACCACCAGGGGGCATGGATGAAACTCAATCCTTGGAAGAAGAAGTTGCCGCTCTTCGGCAACAACAATTAGCTATGGAGGCACGAGCTGTGCAAGCTGAGCAAGAAAGGGATGAAGTCATCGGAGACATGACCGAGATGGCTAATTTATTGGCATAACATTTTGGGATATGATTTCGCTACCATCGTGGGGCACTTCTCAGTATGATCAGGATTAGTAATATCTCTTATTAGTATTAGATTTTTTTATGTATGCTACTTTATGTACAACCGACCATATGTCTAAGTGATTACACTATTCATGTGGTCGTTATGCTGTCTGATTTTACACTTTTTCCCTGTGTACTGTATGCCTTCAAGGCCAAATTTTCATCTACTAAAACGGATATTATTAGTAGAAATATTACGTGTTTTATCGTGATGTCGTTATCTGCTATGAGACTTGTTACTTTGTTTTATGATAAAGTATGAAGTCAATTACATGCACAAATCGAATAATCAAAATAGTAGTATTCTAAACCTAAGATATGCCCTGCACTCATCATCTTCCTATTTCATGGAAGAAGATGCCTCGAAGGAATCCGCCAGTGAACAACAATGCAACTCCACCACCACCACCTCCTACTACAAGGATAAACTCAACTGCTTTTCAAGCAGCAGTCTCAGCTGCAGTTGTGGCAGCTCTGACTCACATCCACAACAGAAACAATGGTAGAGGCAATGGAAACGGAGTTGGAAGTTCAAACCAAGGAACGAATCAAGGGCCAACAAAGTCATGTACTTATAAGGACTTCATCAACGCCAAACCACGAACCTTCAATGGGAAGGGAGGTGTGATAACCCTGAAGAGATGGATAGACAAGGTGGAATCGGTGTTTGAGATATGCGGATGTCTGGAAGAATGCAAGGTGAAGTTTGCAGCATGCACGTTCGTTGACCAAGCTCTTTCATGGTGGAATGGCCACATGTAGGCCATGACACTCCCAGTGGCAAACGCTATGCCATGGGTGGAGCTGAAGGAAATGTTGAGGGCAGAATATTGCCCAATAGGAGAAGTCCAGAAAATGGAATATGAACTGTGGAACCTCACAGTCCGAAACTCCAACATTGATACCTACATTTCAAGGTTTAGTGAATTGTCACTTTTATGCCCGGGAATGATCAACTCTGAAGGAAAGAAGATTGAACGATTCGTTTGGGGATTAACCTCCCCGATTCAAGGAAATGTGATTGCCGCGAATTCGGAAGCTTTTGACAGTGCCAAGAGGTTGGCTAAGAAGTTGTACGACCACGACAACAAGAAGGGTGACAAAGCAAGGGAAATCGAAGGCAAGAAGGAGGGCGATTACAAGAAGGGTTAGAATAACAAGCGAAAGGGACGACAAGGCTCAGAGTGGTTAAAGAAACAACAAAAAATGTCAGTTCATGCTGCAACTACTCAAGTCTCCTCCACACCACATGGTCCTGTCTCATCCACCCTAAGTGCCTATAGGCAGCACTTTGGGAACCTTCCCCAGTGCAACAAATGCAATCTCTATCACTACGGTGAATGCAGGGAGATGAATTACACCAGCAGCTAAACAACAACAACAACAACAACAACAACAACAACCACAATAGCAACAACCGCAACCAGACCAACAACACTAACGTTGGGGCTAATCATACCTGATATGGATGTGGGAGAACCGGTCATTTCAGGCTCAATTTCCCCAATGCTAACAACCAAGGAGCTGGAGGATCAGGAAGAGTTTTGACTTTGGGCCAAGGTGAAGTAGTCCAGGACCCTACCGTTGTTATCGGTACGTTCCTACTTAACAACACATATGCATGCATCTTGTTCGATAGTGGGGCAGAACGGAGCTTTATGAGTAATAAGTTCAAACATTTACTAAAACAACAACCCCAGAAGCTTAATGAAGCCTTCACGGTGGAAATGGCTAATGGGAAAACAAAATCAACTAAGGATATCTATGTAGGATGCACGTTAACACTAAACAATCACACTTTCCAAATAAATTTGATGCCCGTAAATATTAGGAGTTTTGATGTGATCATCGGCATGGATTGGTTGAGCCCCCATCATGCTGATATTATGTGCCACGAGAAGGTCGTTCGCCTTCATCTACCAAACCACGAAACCCTAATCATTTATGGAGATAAACCTGGCATCAGTCTTCATCTTATTTCCTGCATCAAGGCACATAAATGTTTACTCAAGAAGAACTACGCATTCCTTGCTAATGTTGTAGATAAGACCAAAGAGGAAGTAAACATACAAGATCTCCCGGTGGCATGCGACTTCCCGGACGTATTTCCTGAAGATCTCCCGAAAATACCCCCAGAGAGGCAAGTCGAATTTCAAATCGACCTTGTGCCTGGAGCCACTCCGATCGCTAAATCACCCTATAGGTTGGCTCCTGCTGAAATGCAAGAACTATCAAGCCAACTGAGTGAAATCTTGGATAAAGGATTTATAAGACCAAGCTTCTCACCCTGGGGAGCTCTGGTCGTCTTTGTTAAAAAGAAAGACGGATCCTTCAGGATGTGTATCGACTATAGGGAACTAAATAAACTCACTATCAAGAATCGCTACCCACTTCCACGAATCGATGATCTATATGACCAACTTCAAGGGGATAGTTATTTTTCAAAAATAGATCTGAGATCCGATTATCACCAACTCAAAGTCGGAGAGGAAGACATCCCAAAAACTGCTTTCCCAACCCGCTACGGACATTACGAATTTGTCGTGACGCCCTTCGATTTAACAAATGCCCCTGCTGCATTTATGGACCTTATGAATAGAAGTTTGTCACCCATTCCTTGATAAACTCGTAATTGTTTTCATAGATGATATTCTCGTATACTCCCGAAGCGAAAAACAACATAGTCAACATCTCCGACAGATCTTACAGACCCTGCAAGCTAAGAAGTTGTATGTGAAACTCTCCAAGTGTGAGTTTTGGCTCCGCAGTGTAAACTTTTTTGGTCATGTTGTCAGCAAGAAAGGGATACATGTGGATCCTTCCAAGGTCAAAGTCATTGAAGGCTGGGCAATCCCGACAAACACCAACATAAATTCGCCAGTTCTTGGGTCTTGCAAGCTACTATCGAAGGTTCATTCAGAACTTCTCCAAAATAGACAAACCTCTCACCACACTGACAAAAAAAGGCGTACCTTTCGATTGGACAGAGAAGTAAGATATTGCTTCCGAACCTTGAAGCATTCCCTCTGTAGTGCAATGTGGGAAGGTAATTGCGTATGCGTCCAGACAGTTAAAAACACATGAAATTAATTACACCACGCATGATGTCGAGCTGGGAGATGTGGTCTTTGCCTTGAAGATTTGGAGACACTACCTTTACGGTACAAAGTGCACCATTTTCACTGATCACAAAGGCCTCCAGCACATTCTGAATCAGAAAGAGTTAAACATGAGGCAGCGGAGATGGGTTGAGCTGCTAAACGATTACGAGTGCAAGATCAAGTACCACCCGGTCAAGGCTAACGTAGTAGCCGATGCCCTGAGCCAAAAAGAATACTCGAATCACCATGTGAAAACTCTCTTGATAACCATTCAATCCCACCTAACCTCGCAAATCAAGGAAGCCCATTTGGATGCATTAAAACCAGAAAACACCACAAGTGAATCACTGCGTGGGATGGAGAAGAGTTTTGAAGTCAAAGAGGATGGAGCATACTATTTCATGAATAGAATCTAGGCCCCTAAACTTGGGGATTCATAGAAGTAGTCATGAATGAGGCTCATAAGACACGATACTTCATCCATCTATGTTCAGATAAGATGTACCTGGATATCAAGCAACATTATTAGTGGGCTAATATGAAGGCAGAAATCGCCACTTACGTGGGCAAGTGTCTCACTTGCGCTAAGGTGAAAGTGGAATATCAAAAGCCCTCGGGACTATTAAAACAGCCAGTGATACCAGCGTGGAAATGGGGTTACCATGGACTTTGTGACCAAATTACCCAATACAACTGATGGGTTGGATGCTATATGGTTAATTGTTGATAGATTAACAAAATCCGCTCATTTCCTACCAATAAAGGAATTCTACAAGATGGAAAGGTTAACCAGAATCTACATCGAGGAGATTGTGAGACTTCATGGGGTGCCAGTATCTATTATCTCGGATCGAGATAGTAGATTTACTTCACGATTTTGGTAGTCGCTTTAAAAGGCTATAGGAACGGAACTTGACATGAGCACTGCTTACCACCCCAGACAGATGGCCAAAGCGAGCGAACCATCCAAACGCTCGAAGACATGCTCCGAGCATATGTGATCGACTTCAGCAAGTCGTGGGATACCCACTTTCCTTTGATTGAATTCTCATACAATAACAGTTATCACACGAGCATCAAG
This sequence comes from Lactuca serriola, assembly GCF_051521515.1. Taxonomy (NCBI): domain Eukaryota; kingdom Viridiplantae; phylum Streptophyta; class Magnoliopsida; order Asterales; family Asteraceae; genus Lactuca; species Lactuca serriola. The sequence continues at coordinate 118,440 of NC_136409.1, read as the reverse complement.
GTTGCTCATTTTGAGGCGTTATATGGTCGCAAATGCAGATCTCCTCTATGTTGGGCTGAGGTGGGTAAAACCCAGCTAGCAAAAGGGCAAGCTCCGAACTGTATTTTAACAGGGCCAGATATCATTCGTGAAACACCGGAGAAGATAATTCAAATCAGAGCTCGACTCCAAGCATTGCGAGACTGACAGAAGAGCTACGCTGACAAGCGATAAAAGCCCTTATAATTCCAAGTTGGGGATCGGATGCTATTGAAAGTCTCTCCCTGGAAAAGGATGATTCGTTTTTGGAAAGGGGGGAAACTAAACCCGCGATACATTGGACCATTTAAGCTTCTTGCTCGAATTGGTCCAGTGGCTTATAGGCTATAGCTACCCGCAGAGCTCAGAAATGTACACCCCGTGTTCCACATTTCCAATTTGAAAAAGTGCTTATCTGATGAAACTCTCATCATTCCATTAGAAGAGATCGAAATCAACGAGAATCTCATGTTCATTGAAGAACAAGTTGAAATCATGGACAGGGAAGTGAAGTGTACTAAACAAAGTCGCATTCCGATTGTGAAAGTTCGATGGAATGCAAAGCGTGGACCGGAATTCACATGGGAACGCGAAGACCAAATGAAACAGAAGTACCCTCACTTATTCTCGCATTCACAAACCTAACTTTCAAAAGAATTTTGGGACGAAATTCCCTCTAACGGGGGGATGATGTCACAATTAGCAATTTAGCTAGGAAATTTTGTACTCCTGTAAACATCATCAGTTGTGATACATGTAATTCTTATTGATATCAAACATTATGCTAGATCAATGACAACAAATTCAATCAAGGTTCATAGAGTAAAGTTCAAAACTCTACACGAAACGTTTCAAATAGTCAATTGGGAATTGAAACCCTTAAGAATCCCAGTTCAAGTTCAATATGGACTAGGATTTTCTTATTGGGCCAAATGGACCCATAAGAACTCAATTTGACTATCTTGGGCTTAGAAACCTTAAATGGGCTCTAAATGGACCCACATTCATAAAACTTAACATCTTGGGCCATAATGAGCCTAAAATGGATTGATTTACCTACATTGGGCCTTGATGGGCCATAAGTGATTCTATTTTCCCTAATGGACTCTTATTGGGCCATGAACCATTCTAATGGCCCAATGGGCCGAAAAGTATTAATTTGGGCCTTGTGATTTCAAACTAAAACAATTAATGGCCCAAAACTATTCAACTCTTTCTCCTAGCCGTGATGTCTCTCACTCAAAGTACATTCCTTTGAACATCCTTTTGCATAAAATTTCTAATCTAGACATAGACTCTCAATATCCAACTCCCAATATGGAACCATTTCCATTTTGCCATATGACAACTCATTCTTAATAGAATCTTTTCTATTCATAATAATGTCGATATGGTCCATCCAATACTATACTTCCAACTACTCACAAGCGACCAATCCTCAGCGAACTTTGGATCGTCCTTTGATAGTTGTTTAATTATCTTAGTCAAAACCGATTCTTGTCCTTTTTCCCTCTTAATGCGCTAGACTTGTGGAAAATTTTAGAATGGTCAAATATTATAGCATTTGCAATCGATCCTTTACCCGAAGCGTATAGGACACGATGCATAATGTCTTACATAAAGATACGATACTTTATCAATCTTTTGCCATAATATTTTATGTGTCCCATTCTCACAATTCGAACTATGAAGAGGGATGCCATGATCATAAGCGAAATTTTGAGAACACACTATGTATCCATGACTAAATTTATTAACATTCCACAACTAAGCCTTTAGATTTGAAATGAAGCATAATATTCTCTCCCTTAATTATAGCAAAACAAATATTCAACCCTTACGACTTTGCAAAGTATAACTCTTGTTTTCTATAATTAATATTGCTAACTTGCAATACTTGCCTTAATAATCATACAAGCACAACATTTATGCTCCCACTATCATGATGATTATTATCATATAAGCATAACACTTATGCTCCCACTAGCTTTGACATGTATTCAGAAACCAGCTTAACTTACAGAAAAGCAATACTTATTGAATTTCTTAAGTCGTGTGCTAGTGTAACAACCCGAAGTCGTGTGCTAGTGTGACAACCCGAAGTTTGTTCCATCGCCATAACCTGTTCCGTCCATAAAACTCGTCTTTAGCGAATTGTTCCGATTTCGATTTTGAGTTAAGTTATCTAAATTGATATTTTTATTATGATCTCGTAAGTGTCCAAACCCGTTAGAAACTCATGAAATCGCCCCAAATTATTAATTTAAGAATTTTTAGATTCAACCTCACCGGGTTACGACAACTTAATCGGGTGCGACCAAAAGCCTCAGTTAACGTCAGTATCGGGTAGAAATCAACTGTGTCTCAAACTTAATCCATATTTAAAGTTCAAAGGACCTCATTTGAAGCCTTTTCCACACTCTCTCCTCAAATCCATGTTCTAGGTCCAAAATCACTCAATTTAAGTCCCAAATCGATAAGGTAACTATCCTAACTCATAGATTAGCATCCTTAGCCTTCAAATTCGTGTTGAAATCATGGAATAGGACCAACATCATGTGTTTACAGCCCTAGAATAGTCTTGGGCCGCAAACACACATATAAGGGGTTTTTGAGCCCCAAAACCCTCCTAAATCACTTTTGGAGCTTAGAAATGGCCTAAGGACTTATTGGAATGGACTTGGAACACCATAAACTCAACATTTAAGGGATAAATATGAGTTTACTGCCCAAGAACATGCTTGGGCCGTAAACACCTTTTTTCATGGTTTGTAAACACCTTTTAAGGTGTTAAGATGCCCGTTAAACACCTCCTAAGCCTTGAACTAATGTCTAGAAGAAACCACAAACGAGTTATGGGCCTCAAACTTGATAAAAACCACCCCCATAGGATCTTACGGCCGTAAACCCCCCCAATGATAGGTTCCTGGGCCGTAAACTCCTATATCTTAGTCAAATGATGCCCTAAATTCATTCCATGGCTTGTAAAATGAGTTTGAATCACATGTGATTGATCTAGGACCATCAAAACATCAAAGGAAGGGACATGAGGGAGCTTACGACTGTAAACTCTTAGTTTACTACCGTAAACTCCTTGTAATGGTCCATATGTTGGTTTAATCACTTCCAATGCCTTAAAACCAATCCTAGCATTACCCCACAAGAGTTGTAAGACCATTTAGCACCCAAGAACACCCCCACCATGAGTTTACGGACATAAACTCATGGGGAGTTGGTAATTGGGCCGAAAAATCCATTAGGATTTTACTCTTGAAGAGCAAACTCCATATTCAAGCCATACACACACTTAGATGCCACCCGGGTCACTCCGAACACTTGAATTGAAGTGTTTTCGCACCTCGGAGTGTTTATTCATTTTAAATAGTAGATCAAGGTCTAATTAGATACATTTTATGTATCTCTTCATATTACATAGGAATATTGTGCGTTTGCAAGCCCCGAACTAACGTTTAGCATCCAAACCGACACGTTCCTCGACTGGTGAGTTCATACCCCTACACCTTTTTCAGTGTTTTCAAATGTTTTAAGGGGGGAATACAAGCAAAAGTACAAGGAAATATTGTACTCAAACTTATTATTTTCAGTTCAAATGTTTCATATTTTGTATGCTTTCAATATCGAAAAACCATATTAACCAACGAATTTACTTGCAGAGTTAGTCTTCTTACTAAACGAGAAAATCATTGTAAAATGTTATAATACTTGTTTTATTTTATAATCTACAAAGAATCCATACTAATAGTTAATAAAGTATTTACTAATAAAGTATGCATTTGGATATCGTTAGAGTTCGAAAACACGTCAAAGATACGCCGTTGGATATCGACAGAACTTCGAAAATATGTCTAATAAGATACGCCTTCGAATAGTACTAGGACTTCGAAAATATAGTTAGTGCACGCCTTTGGATATCGACAAAGCTTCAGAACAATTCGAATATACTCCTTTGGATATCGACAAAGTTTCGGAAATAATTCGAAAGTACGCCTTTGGACATCGACAGAGTTTCGAAAACATACGCCTTTGGATGTCGACAGAGCTTCGGAAATACGTCTAAAACACGCCTTTGGATATCACCAGAACTTCGAATAAACAGTTAGAGTACGTCTCTGAGTGTCTCCAAAGATTCGAAATTGCGAATAAGTACAGTAGACATTCGTCATTTGTGTGTAGGATAACCAAAATTTCAGAATACTTATCTAATATTAACGGTATGGTAGATACTAGTACATTGAAATCCGAACTAAGAACTAACCACAACTTTTAGGAAAATAAGGGTTTTTCCTGGGATAACATAACTACTCATAATCGAATTGCATAATGAATGGATAAATAAACTATCTTTATAAGAAAATATGGGATTTTCTTGGGTAATAACTTTTCAGAAAACCAAAGGAAACTTGTTCTTTTTCGAAAATAAACTGCTTATGAACTCACCAGCTTTATGCTGATTTTCAAACTGCTTGTATTCTCAGCTCCACATTAGACAGGTACCCAGTGATCCTTTTGGCGAAGACGGAGTACGTAGAAGACACGTCTTTTTTTTGTTCATTTTGGATGTATATATCTATAATCATGTATAACTTTACTTTCAAACAGATGTAAATGATTCTATGTAATGTAATGTTTTGTGTTTACTATGCTTACTATGTACATTGGTTGTGATACTACGCATGACGTCACCTCCGCCCCGGAACGTTTCCGCCTTCGGTTTCGGGGTGTGACAACTAGTGATGTTCGATAAGGTTTATTTTGATTTGTTTTTGAAACCTTTCAAGACCATTAAGACTCCCACTGACTCCTTGACATATAAGATTCTCTTGTCAATAAACATTTCTTGACAAACAAATATTCAAGAGTTAGTGTAGCTTTTATCAAGACAAAACACTTCATAAAATTGGTCCTAGTTGGTCTTTGTCTTATCCAAGACATCACAACTTTCACATTTAATGAATGTTATAAACCTTCTTAAGACTTGTCACTCAATGTCACAATCTTAACTCTAAGACTTGTTTTGGAACGAAGTATGTTTGACTTTTTGATTTAACCATTTCTTCAATTCTTGATTCCTCTTCTCAGACATACAATTGTACCAAGACTCACTTAGAGGATCAATTGAGATATGGTTCTTAATCATTAAGACCTATCATAAAACATAATAAAATGTATTCTCCCTTCTTCTTAGAATAGAGAAACTTTTATCTTTCTGCCTACTTGATTCTTCTTATTCGTTTTGCTATTGATTTAAACTCTTTCAATCAATTCAGAATTACACTTAATCGTATAAGTATAATCATATTTACTAAACCTTTAGTAAATCATGACGAATATCTTTGTTACTCTTGTGGTGGACTTGATCAACACACAACTTTGTGTACCAGATCTCTTAGTCCTTCACTTGACACTTTGTCAACGAATTAGTCTAATTTCCAAATATGAAATTTCTCATTCATCGTGCAACCAAGTTGCATGATTCCAAGAAACTCTCCCTATTTGGTAAACTCTCGACATTTCTACAAATAACATAGTTAAGAATCAAATCCATTATTGCTAATAATAGAAACCTTCAAACATCAATTTTTCATACATGCCATTGTAAGGATAAATAAATAATATAAAAACAAAATTTTATTTTATTGCGGAAAAATTTGTCCTTACAATGCAATTCATTGAAAAACTATGTTAATACATATTTCTTAGCAAACTTTTCTAACTCTAACTAGTAGCTCAAGAATCCAATCTTCAAGCAAGGCGATCAAAATCCATTTCTTCACGATTAGATTCCGCTCACTTCTTCCCTTAAGCTTCCTCTCTTTTCTTTGATCCTTCAAAACATCAATTGCAATCTTATCACATCATGTATTAAGAATATAGAATAGGAAGTTAAAAAGAGTTAGTTAACGGATTTTACCTAAAGCATAGCCATACGTTTTGACTCTCCCATATCTTAGATCTCTTAGGCAAATAGGGCAACTTCGTCTCCAATGCCCCTTCTCTTGGCAATAAAAGCAAATTGACTCTTTTGGAATAGCACATGGAACTACTTCAGACTTTGCCTTTCTCTTTTGATCAAACTTTTTGATCATGGCATGCCTTTTGTTTCCATTGCCTCTATCCATAGAAGTCTGGAAGGCAGATTCACCAATCAACTTTGCTTTTCCAGTGCACCAAATCATTGCTGATTCAGCAGCAACAAGCATGTAGGTGAGATCTATAAGGGTCACGTCGTGGTTCATCATATAGTACTCTCTTACGAACCTACTATATGAGTTAGGAAGCGACTGAAGTACCCAATCAACAGCCAGCTCCTCACAGACAACGGATCCCAACATTCTTAACCTATCAATGTGTGACTTCATCTCTAGGACGTGTGCACACATCGACTTTCCTTCTTCATGTTTACTTGCCAATAGGGCTTGAGTGAGCTTGAACTTTTCAAGCCTTTGAACTTGTGGGTTAGGGAGAATAATTGGAGGAGGTGGAGGAAGTGAAGCATGATCTCTTGTTCCTTGATCGAATCGTGGAATATCATCTTCATGTGGAAAGCTTGTTCCACGGGATTTGGGAATACCATAGTTGTTATACTTTGATATCTACAAAACGGGAGAAAACAAATTCAAGTTAGTTGATTGATTGAGTCCTTAATAAATCACCCAAATGAGATATTAAGGCTAGGACCCAACACAATACGCTACAACCTAGAAAAGGGATGTCGTAATCTAGTTGCAGAATATTTGAAGGTAGGTAAATGACGATTTACCAATTTCCACCATGAAAAAACGAAAACGGAATTTAAGTTTTAAATCTATGAAAATTCCTAGATCCTTTGAGATTCAATGAAATTTTCAATGGCATGTTTAAATCTCGATATGTCCCTCTAGTTTGTGACTGGTATACCGAGGATCACAAAGCGGGTGTGAATAACCACGCAAACTTACATGGGGCCCCCACATGTTACAGTCACCTACTCGATGTGTCGGTTAACCACACACGCTCCACCGAACTATGACAAACATTGAGTCACCCTTTGCTACCTTTGCTTAGAACCATTTAGTGTGCCAGTTAACCAGACACGCTCCACTAACGTCTTCGCAAGGGTACAAAGTGTAATTTCATGGAATTGCATCAATTCACTTTTGCCTAAAGCAACTAAGATTGAGAATTTTGTAAAAGCATTTAGTTACTTTTGTACTTCATTATACTTATAATGGAAGGTTTCTGTCCTATCCTACCCGTTCGGCAAACGACCCTCCACTAGTCAAGAGTGCGGTGGGTAAGAGTGGATACCAATTCAATCGCCATTTTATAGACAATTTCCTTAATCACCCCTTATAGACCAACTTTGTGAATGAGGCCTACTAATGGTAAGACTGACTTTCACTCATACACATATATAATATTAGACTTTTAATGTTATATATAGTATAGGGTGTATTTTACACTTTTAAAATACTCGGTGGTCAAATTTAATAATTATACTTTTAATTTAATTAAATTGTAAACCAAAACTTTATGGATTTATTAAATCTCTTTTAATTATACACTTTAATTAATTAATAAAACCATAAGGGTGTGATTTGAACTTTTCAAAACAATACTAGGGTTATGGAATTTAACGTTTCTAAATTAGACGTTTAATCAACTTTTAAATTCAAAAAACTTGAGGGCAAGTTTTGAAACATTTCAAAACATTAGGGTTTAACTTATTTAAATTTCAAAAACAAAACTTTTAAGTTCAAATTTAAACTATAAAACCTAAAGGGATTAATTTGAAACTTTTCCAAACTTTGTCAAGAATACTCTAGATCACATAATTCAAATAAGACAATTAACAATTAATTGGTGGTTATCTAATTAGATCTAGTTCAAATTCTTGCAAGATAATGATCAAATAATTAAAATAACTTAATTAACATTTATCAAATAAGGTAACATTTATCTAATTAGATGACCAAAATCTTTTATTTTGACAAAGATAATCATAAGGAATCAATAAAATTTGTATTTTATTAATTTTAAACAATTATGGCAATTATCCTAAGTCAAAATAGGTAAAAATCCCGAAAATCCGCCTAACTGAGGCTCGAACTCGCCGAGTTCCTCTATAGACTCGCCGAGTCCACATTGGAACTCGCCGAGTTCATCAGTCAGAGAGCCAAAAATCGATTTTTTCAACAAGAATGAATATACTAGGCATGAATACAATAGAAACCAATCAAGGCTCTGATACGACTGATGGGTTTTAGCCATAAGAACATCCTATGTGTTCATGCAAACCTTAATGCTTGGATCTAGGTTTATCTATTGTACATGCAATTCATCTAAGACTTTAAACCCTAGATCTAGCATACAATTAATCATATTAACTTATGAATGGGGTTTTAGATCTTACCTTGATTGTTATGTAGCAATAACAATCTTAAATCGTCCTTGTAATGACTTTAGAAAGCTTAGAGTCAGAAATGTCACTCCTCTAATGGTTCACAAACACCAAGAGCAAGAGGATGAAGAATAAGGAGAGAGGAGGCTGCCCAAAACATGTGGAAACCCTAAGGAATAAGTTCACCACGTTTTTGAGTCTCAAGGGTCCTTTAAATAGTGCGGCTATTAGGGTTATCTAACAAGGAAACCCTAATTTGGATGCTTAGGCCCTAAGCAACCCATGGACTCCCTCCTTAGAGGCCTAGGACGATTTCTAATGGGTTTCCCCATAGAATTCGTCCACCCCTCTAATATGGAGTCCATTAACCCAATATTCAACTATCACACAATTGACAGTTCTAGTCCCTTCAGTTTAATTAATGTCTTTTAGCCAAAAACTTAATTCTTATTAATTCTTGACTAATATTAATTAAACAATATGATTTCTCATTTAATATATTATTCTCATAATATATTAATAAATCATAATTAATCCTCTCTCTCCATAATTCATCCTATCAAGTTGCTTTGGTGAAGGCAACCCAAAAGGACCATGCACCATCGGGTCAAGTACATACCAAAATAGTTATGGACTTAGACACTAATCCAACATTATCTTCATTCGACTCGCCGAGTTGTATGAACAACTCGTCGAGTTCATCTCCAAAGGTTGGGAGATTGCCTTGGACTCGCCAAGTCTGTTCGTGTACTTGTCGAGTCCTATGATTCTCAGGTCATTTTTGCGTCTAAACGTCTACGAGACCTCCCTCCCTAACAGCTGATATATTCATGGAATGGATTCGATGGTCATTACACCTCGACTCGCCGAGTCCCTATAAAAACTCGGCGAGTCCATCCTTGACCATTACAATACAGTCAATTTAAATGGGTCTTAACACATCAAAACCATAGATCTGGCCTCCTAGTGTCCATTTTATACGTAAAGTTCCAAACTTGGTGCACATGCAAGGGGTCTTTGGCTCAAAAAGCCTTAAAAGATGGTCTACAAGATGCATGGGGTGTTTATGGCAACAAAGTGGGCATCTTTATGCCATAAGGACCCCCATTAATCCCAGATTTGAAGCACAAACTGACTTTCAATACCCAAATCCGAATACAACCACTCTAGGACATAGAAAGATGGAGAAAAGGCCCAAAATGAAGATCTAGAAAATGAATAGACAAGGTTTCAACTTTGTACCTCTAACAAGCTGGAAATATGCTCAAAACTTTGGATCTTCTTGTTCCCCTTAGATCTTACAAGCCCCTTTCTTCTTCTTCAAGCTTTAAATGCACAATATAACACCACAAGGCTCAAGAACACACTAAAAATGGCTAGGGTTACGATATGAGGTCTTCTTTGAGCATAAGGGACGATGGAGGCTGCAATAAGGCGTTTAAATAGGGTGCAAACCATCGGATTTAGGGTTTCACTCACACAGTACCTACTCGCCGAGTCAGCCTTCCGACTCGTCGAGTAGGTCACTTAAAATGTTCGCGGGTCCCAACTCTACTCGACGATTTGGGCCTCCAACTCATCGAGTCCCAGACAAAAATACAGAAATGTTTAAATTAATTGAGTACCAGGAATCAGGTGTTACAAATCTCCCCCACTTATTTAAACTTCGTCCTCGAAGTCTGCTACTCGATCCTGAAGAAGCTTGGGGTAATGCTCCCTCATCTCGTCCTCCGGTTCCCAGGTCCATTTTGAGCCCTTACGGTCCTGCCATTGCACCTTTACCAGTTTCACCCTCTTGTTCCTCAGATCCCTTAACTTCCGGTCAAGGATTGCAACTGCCCGCTCGATGTAGTTCAGGCTGCTATCAACTTGGATATCCTCCAAAGGTACCACCGCCGAGTCGTCTACCAGGCATTTCCGCAACTGGGAGACATGAAAAGTGTTATGAATCTGACGTAGCTCGGCAGGCAGATCCAGCCTATATACCACCTTGCCCACCCGGGCTATAACCATGAAAGGTCCAATATACCTGGGGCCTAACTTTCCCCGCTTCCTGAATCGGATGACACCCTTCCAGGGTGACACCTTCAGGAGTACCATATCCCCGGCCTGGAATTCCAGGTCCGACCGTCGCTTGTCGGCATAGCTTTTCTGTCGACTCTGAGCAGTCTGAAGCCTGCTCCGAACCTGTTGGATCCTATCCGTCGTCTTGAGTACCACCTCAGTACTCCCCATGACCCTCTGACCAACCTCACCCTAGCATATCGGGGTCCTGCACTTCCTCCGGTACAACATCTCAAAGGGAGGACAGTCGATACTCGCATGAAAGATGTTATTATAGGAGAACTCTGCCAACGGGAGGTAAGTATCCCAACTACCTCCAAAATCAAAAACACATGCTCGCAACATATCCTCTAGAGCCTAGATGGTCCGCTCACTCTGACCATCCGTCTGCGGGTGGAAGACGGTGCTAAAGTGCAGACGAGTACCCAACTCGTCATGGAACTTCCTCCAAAACCTGGAAGTGAACCGCACATCCCTGTCGGAAATCACGGAAACAGGTACCCCGTGCCTCGCCACCACCTCCCTGATATAGATATCGGCTAACTTCTCGGCCAAAATGCTCTCCTGAATCAGAATGAAATGAGCGCTTTTGGTCAATCGATCAACGATGACCCAGATCGAGTCTACCCCTTGCGCGGTCCTGGGAATCTTGGTGATAAAATCCATAGTAATATCTTCCCATTTCCACATAGGGATGTCCAACGGCTGCGTCTTGCCGTGAGGCCTCTGGTGCTCGTCCTTGACCTTCCTGTAGGTCAAGCATCTTTCAACATACCAAGCAACATCCTATTTCATACAAGACCACCAAAAATCAGGACGAAGATCTCTATACAACTTCGTCGCTCCAGGGTGAATAGAAAAATGAGACTTGTGGGCCTTGTCCATCAGCAACTGTCGTATCCCGCCCCAGTACGACACCCATACCCTTCCATGTAGGGTCAACAATCCTTGGCTGTCGTAGTCGAAGGAGGCCACCTGGCCTATAATCCGCTCGCACTTCCGGCGCTCCTCCTTCAGGCCCTCGGCCTATGCCTCGCGGATCTGCTCCAACTGCGGAGTCACGACCGTCATCCTCATGCATATATCCCTGATCGGTGCTGCCTTGCGGCTAAACGCGTCGGCCACGACATTGGCCTTCCCCGGGTGGTAGAGGATCTCACAATCATAATCCTTCACCACATCAAGCCATCGACGCTGCCTCATGTTTAGATTTGGCTGATCCATGAGGTACCTTAGGATCTTATGGTCCGTGTAAATGGTATAGCAGACCCCATAGAGGTAATGGCGCCAAATCTTGAGGGCGAAAACAATGCCCCCCAACTCTAGATCGTGCGTCAGATAGTTCGCCTAGTGAGGCTTCAGCTGCCTCGAAGCGTAGGCGATAACATGCCCTCTCTACATCAATACTGCGCCCAATTCTGAGATGGACGTATCGCAATATACAACAAATCCTCCATGCCTTCCGGCAGAGCTAAGATTGGCGCCTCACACAATCATTGTCTCAGAGTCTCAAATGCGGCCTGCAGCTCAGGCCCCCAACAAAAGACCACGACTTTCCTTGCCAACCGTGTCAGGGGCACGACTATCTTGGAGAAGTCCTGAATGAACCTCCGATAACTGCCTGCCAGTCCCAGAAAGCTCCGAATCTCAGATGGAGACCTCGGAACCTCCCATCTCATCACAGCCTCCACTTTGGCTGGGTCAACCGAAATCCCGTTCTGGTTGACAAGGTGCCCAAGAAACTACACCTCGCGCAACCAGAACTCACACTTAGAGAACTTATCATACAAGTTCTCCCTCCTCAAAGTAGCCAGAACCTCTCGCAAGTGCTCCTCATGTTGCTCTTGCGTCTTGGAATAAACCAAGATGTCATAGATAAAAACTATCACGGACCGATCCAAAATCGGTCTGCACACATGGTTCATGAGATCCATGAATGTGGCAGGAGCATTGGTGAGCCCGAAAGGCATCAACACAAACTCATATTGACCATAGCCCGTTCGTAACATAGTCTTCTGCACATCCTCCTCTTTGACCATCATCTGGTGATATCCTGAACACAGATCAATCTTGGAGAACCATGATGCTCCCTGTAGTTGGTTAAAAAGGTCATCAATCCTCGGGAGTGGGCAATGGTTCTTCACCGTCACCTTATTCAGCTCCCGATAATCTATACACATCTGATGCGACCCATCCTTCTTCTTCACGAACAGAATCGGGGTTCCCCAGGGTGAACTGATCGGTCTAATGAATCCCTTGTCTAATAGCTCCTGCAGCTGTGTAGACAACTCCTGCATCTCAGGAGAAGCCAACCGATATGGTTCCTTGGCTATCGGAGCCGAACCAGGGACTAGGCCGATCCTATACTCTACCTGCCTCTCCGGAGGTATCCCAGGTAACTCCTCAAGGAATACGTCAGCAAACTCTCGTACCACGGGCAAATCGCCCACCGTCGCCCTTCTCGCCTCCCGGGTATCCATAACATAGGCAACAAATCCTACGTAACCCTGCTGAAGGTAGCGCCTAGCCCTCGCTTCTGAACATACAGCTGGTTCTCGTTGTGGCCTCTCTCCCTGAATTACCAGCTCTCCCCCACTTGGTTCCATGATCCGTACCAACTGATGTGCGCGGTCAATCACTGCGCCATTAGGGCTCAGCCAATCCATACCAATAATAACCTTGTTCCCCCGCAAAGGTATGGGAACCAGATCCACCAAGTAGCGTTCCTCGAACAGTCTCAAAACACAATCTCGGTAGACCTCTGATGCTCGCACAGACCGGTTGTTCGCAATCTCGACCTCAAAAGGGCAATCTAGCATGTCCGACGACTCGGGAAACTTCTTGCTAAGCGCAAGAGAGACAAATGATTGGGTAGCACCTGAATCAAACAATACATGTACTGGGATGCCGTTCACATGGAACGATCCTAAACAAAGCACACACATAACATGTTAAAACCACCGCGACATATCATAAAAGTATAAGGAAGAAATCATACCCGTGACCACATCGAGTGCAGCGCGTGCCTCCTCAGCTATCAACTAAAATGCTCGGCTCCACACCACTGGAGCCTCTACCTTGGCCTTTCGGCCATCCGTCACCCATGACGATGTTGGGGTTGGCGCCGCCACTGGTGCTGCTTCTGTCGCTGCTGTCAATCTAGGGCAGTTGGCCTTTTTGTGGCCCCTCTGATTGCAATGAAAGCAAATCACGTCTGATGTCTGAACTGTGGGAGTAGCGGCAGTGCAATCCCTGCCAAAATGTCCTGTCTTGCCACACTTGTAACAGCCATAACCCGGCCCAGTGCGACAAACTCCCTCATGTGAACGACCGCACCTCCCATAACGGTCCCTGCCCTACTGGCCCTTCGACCTCGCGTTGAATCCCTTGGGTTTCTTCCCTGAAACCCTCGTACCCTGCGCAACCTTTGCCTTCCTCTTCCTGAGGTGCTCCAAGTCTATCTCCCTCTCCCGCGCCCTGGCAATCATGGATTCTAGGGTCGGGCAAGCCGAATAGCTGACATGCTCCCTGATGTCAGCCCTCAAGATATCATGGTAGCGGGTCTTCTGTATCTCCTCATCTCCCGCATACTGAGTGGCCAACAAAGCCCTCTCCTGGAACTTGGCGGTGATCTCTGCCACAGTCTCCATATCCTGTCTCACATCCAGAAACTCCCTGGCCAGCTGCTGGAGCTCGACCGCCGGCGTGAACTCAGCCCTGAATCGGGTCACGAAATCCGACCAAGTCATAGCCTCAATGGTTGGGGGTCCCAACGAGTCACCGACTAACTCCCAATAGTCTCTGGCTCGATCCCTCAAACAACCTGCAGCAAAACGGACCTTCAACCCTTCCGGGCAGAAGCTCATCAACTGTGCAGACTCGATGTCTGCGATCCATCTCCTGGAAGCAATGGGGTCCTTCACCCCATGGAAGTCCGGCGCACCACTTCATCGGAAGTCCTTGAAGGACAGCGTACATGTACCCGTATGTCTAGATGTCAGATCACTCTTGAATGCCCGCAGGTGATCCTCCATCAGCTCAACAATCCCCTCCTTGATCGACCCGAAAATGATGGGGGTCGACTCAAGGATACCTCTAGTGATCACAGACGTGATGAACTCGCGTAAGCCGTCATCCACCCGCTCGGATCCCGCACCCGAGCCTGATCCAGAACTGGATCTAGACCCTGAACCTCCTGCTCCATGACGTGTAACCACCATTCTGAAATAAAACATGCAATTGTCAGGGTCATACATACTCATAAGAGGTCTCACACACTTCCCAAATTTCCTGGTTCCATCATTGGAGAGTTCAAACGTCTTTGAGCTTCTTGGGAAGGCTTGTAATCTTCTTCCATAAGGATCTTGTGCATGCAAAGTGAAGGAATTAGCCTTTTGATGTCGGCTATAGTCCACCCAATAGCTTCCTTATACTCCTTTAAGGTGGTGACAAGCTCTTCGTCTTCCTTTGTTGATAACTTTGTAGAAATGATCACGGTTAAATTCTCTTTCTCTCCAAGATACGCAAACCTGAGATGCTCGGGTAAAGTTTTGAGTTCCAATTCCGGTGCCTGCACAATAGAAGGAACAAGTTTCTCATTAGGCATAGGTAATTTCAGCTTTGGAACATCAAACCTCATTTTCTTCTTTTTGTCCATGTAAGATACAACTTCCAAAATCTCTTCATCAATTTTAAATTGCTTGGAAAGTTTTTCCACTCCTTCCTTTTGAAGATTCCTATCTAAAATGAGAGCTAACACATTAAGATTAGACAAATCAAAACACTCTTCGGTTAATGGTTCAATAACATCCACAAAATTCAAAGATGAAATATCACTTGGATATCTCATAGCATCATAGATGTTAAAATTTATCACTTCCCCCCATCAAATTCCATGGACAATGTACCATCATAAACATCAATTTTTGTCCTGGCTGTTTTCAAAAAGGGTCTTCCTAGAAGAATTGAACTCAATTTTGGTGAGTCATCATCATCCATGTCAAGGACCTAAAAATCTGTTGGAAACACTAATTCATTCACTTGGACTAAAACATCATCTAGCATACATTTTGGATGTACTAAAGATCTATCGGCCAATTGAATGATTACCCCGGTCTTCTTCAATGTGCAAATATTTAAGGTTTTGAAAATAGAATATGGAAAAACATTGATAGAAACTCCTAGGTCTAGCATAGCTCGTGGAACATGAAGATTACCTAACTTGCAAGGAACCGTGAAAACACCCGGATCCTTACATTTTTGAGGTAATCTTTTCTGTAACACTGCAGATACATTTTCACCTACTTTGACAGTTTCATTCCCTTTCAATCTTTTCTTGGATGTGCAAAATTCCTTAACGAATTTAGCATACATAGGGACTTGTTTGATGGCATCAATAAGAGGAATATTTAGCTCAACCTTTCTGAACATCTCCATGATTTCATTGTCTTCCCTTTCACGCTTTGACTTGCTTAACCTTGTGGGAAATGGAGGAGGAGTAACTTTTGCTTCAATGGGTACTTGCTTTGAAGGTGTTTTTGACTTCTCTTCTTCTTTCTCTAGGTCCATCTCTTCTTCTTCTTCAATCATCTTATGTAACATCCCAAAATTTGAGGCCAAAAAATTCATTTTTAAATAAGTGGTTCTCAACATAGTTTACCAAACAACATCTAAATAGATAAAACATAATTGTCATGTTTGAAAAACCATATCAACAAAAGTGATGTAAATTAGAGTACAATCCCAGAAATCTCTTTGCGGAAATCATGTGTGTGTGATGCACTGCTACACCGTCGGATCCTTCCCCTTAGACGAAGAGGTACCTGAAACCAAAACTGAAACCGCAAGCACAAAGCTTAGTGAGTTCCCCCATCATACCGCATACCAAATAATACCTTTCAACCGGTAACTATCATCGGTATCTTTCAACCGGTAACCACCATCGGTATCTTTCAACCGGTATCTGCCATCGGTATCTTTTAACCGGTAACTGGGGACTAATTCACACCCTACTACTAGCATACAATAGCAAGATATAACATACAGTCAGGCATAACGGGTACTGACCTACCCCTTGGTCCTAACGACCTATCCCAAGGAAAGACTATTCCCTGTCACTATCACTGACACAGATATCATACAACGCAGACATGTCTCATGACCTAATCACATAATCAACCATGATAATTAACACAAAGACAATTATCATCTAATTACCCCTGTTGGTGGGCCTGCATTATGGCCTTAGACCCACCCCTACTGGAAGGTAACTCACCTTGATGTCGTGTAGTGTCTAAACTGCCCTCAGCGTGATGGTCAGCTCTCCTCGACTCCTCAATCCCTACACAAAAATCCTCAAGTCATCAATAGAACATACAACCCTAACCAGGGTCAACCCAAACTAGTCAAGTCAAAATTGGTCAAAGTCAACACCCAGTTGACCTGACTCACCGAGTTGGTCTACCAACTCGTCGAGTCCATACTCCACTAACCCGATCCAACCCCAGCTCTACTCATCGAGCCTACCAAGAACTCGACGGGTTCTTCTTCATTCAAACCATCAGGACTATCTTCATGCGACTCGCCGAGTTGTATGAACAACTCGTTGAGTTCATCTCCAAAGGTTAGGAGATTGCCTTGGACTCGCCAAGTCTGTTTGTGTACTCGTCGAGTCCTTTGATTCTCAGGTCATTTTTCGCGTCTAAACATCTACGAGACCTCCCTCCCTAACAACTGATATATTCATGGAATGGATTTGATGGTCATTACACCTCGACTCGCCGAGTCCCTAGAACAACTCGGCGAGTCCATCCTTGACCATTACAATACAGTCAATTTAAATGGGTCTTAACACATCAAAACCATAGATCTGGCCTCCTAGTGTCCATTTTATACGTAAAGTTCCAAACTTGGTGCACATGCAAGGGGTCTTTGACTCAAAAAGCCATAAAAGATGGTCTACAAGATGCATGGGGTGTTTATGGCAACAAAGTGGGCATCTATATGCCATAAGGACCCCCATTAACCCCATATCTGAAGCACAAACTGAATTTCAATACCCAAATCCGAATACAACCTCTCTAGGGCTTAAAAAGATGTAGAAAAGGCCCAAAATCAAGATCTAGACAATGAATAGACAAGTTTTCAGCTTTGTACCTCTAACAAGCTGGAAATATGCTCACAACTCTGGATCTTCTTGTTCCCCTTAGATCTTACAAGCCCCTTTATTCTTCTTCAAGCTTCAAATGCACAATATAACACCACAAGGCTCAAGAACACACTAAAAATGGCTAGGGTTTCGATATGAGGTCTTCTGGGAGCATAAGGGACGATGGAGGCTGCAATAAGACGTTTAAATAGGGTGCAAACCCTCAGATTTAGGGTTTCACTCACATAGTACCTACTCGCCAAATTGGCATTAGGTTGGTGCCAATTTGGATTACTTCTTGGCTGAAAGTTTCCTTGTTGTTGAATGGAAAATCCCATAGCTTGAACTGGCTCTACATCTTCTTGTAACATTGGGCACATATCAGTGGGGTGTCCAACTTGTGTACAGATACCACAAGTTCTAACTGTTGGTGGTTGCACATCCTTGTCTGTAAAGCCCGGTTTTCAAGGCTAAGCATTTTTGACGATGTAATAGTCTAGGTCAACTATTGTAACTTTTTTTTAATAAAGATGAAATATTTAATTATTATGTGAATTATGTGAATTTTTATGCCTATTATGTATTTAAAAATATTGAATAAATAAAAGATAAAAATAAGCGTCAAAATTAAAGTGTGAGATAAGTCCGATATCTCTACATAAAGTCGTAGTGGTCGAAACAAGGATTCCGAGGATATAAAGAACGTCGAAATCCGAGTTATAATGAGGAAGTTATGATTTTTCTAAGATTCGGCTTAGCAGTGCACGACCCAAAACTCGAATTTTAGTTCGAGCGGTTTTTGACTTGCGGGACCTAAATGAGAGTTGAAGATCTCATTAATAGGAACTCAACGGTAAAAAGACAGAAGAAAACAGAGTCCGTATGTAGAAGTTATGAATTTTACGCGGACGTTTAACAGTATAATTTCCTTGTACTATTAAATTTAAGATCGGTCGAGAATTAGCCAACGGAGTAAAAATGAAAGTTGTGGATATTATTTTTACCTATGCGTGGATATAAAGAACGTCAAAAACAGAGGTCGTATGTGAATGTTACAGATTTTAGAAGTCGGAAGTGTGCTGTGCGAAAATGGGTGATGTGGCACAATCTTGGCCATTGCTTTCTCCCCAAGTCTTGCCACTAGATGGTGACATATGGCACCAAGTTCAGCCAATTTTCACCCTATAAATAGAACCTCTCCCACCCTCATTTTCTTCACACCATTCTCATTCTTTCTTCTCTTTACTCCCTCTCTAGAACCTCTCTCTAGCCCCGAAACCCCCCGAAAAGCCTAGGGAACCTCCCTAGCACGAGGCAGAATCCCCGGAGTGCTCGAAGGCTCCGAGAAGAAGAGCTTTTCGGCTCGGGAACGCTGCTCCAAGCAAAGCCCGGTATTCTATAAAACCCGCAGTAAGTGAGCTACGCCTACGCTATTTTTAGTATATCGTTTATTCAATTATAGTAGCATTATTAGGAACTTATAATAAATACTTGGGCTATTATTATGGGCTATATAAGTATTGTTTGATGCTTATATAATAGTAATAATAGCTAGACTATTAATTAGTCTCGGCGAATAATAGACTAAACTCTAGCGGTAATAATACTAGGTTTCGTCGAAGGAAATTATTTTTAAGAAGCGAAGCGCTGTCTACGTTCGGATTCACCACCTTTTCAAGTGAGTGCATAGTTACTTTCAACTTACACATAGATATGAAGTATTTTATATAAATTACGTGCTATGTGTGCATATTATCTGAATACTTGCTATCTATGCTGGATGAACATTATTATACATGTTTTCAATGATTTGAACTGTATATGTATTTTATATCTACAAAAATGTTGGGGTAAAACATGGGTAGATGTAATAGGTGATGTGTGATAAAATGATGAGAGGCCTCGATGTTGATGTTGTTGATTCTGTCATCTAGCGGAGTATGGATGACGACCATGGGCTCTTCTAGGCAGTCCAGTGGAACACTAGCAGGCTCGCAACCTGTAGGTGTTTTTGAACGATGTGTTCACCGGTGTACTCCATCCCCCACATGGTTGCCTTTAGGACATTTATTGTTAAGGAATCCCCTTAGCAGTGGTGTCCATCCCGATGATGATCCTTAGACTAGGTCCCTTATGATAGGTGTTTAGGGACGTAAAGTGAGGATAACGAGAACGGGTAATCGGGTTATTGTTGATTGATGAAATTAATAAACTTATTTATTGTGGGTTAAAAACCCTATGTGCTCACCAGGCTCCCAAGCATGACCCACTCAGTTTTATGTATTACAGGTAGTGGCGCTTGAGCATAAATATGATGTTTGGACGAGGGATTACGGATATAGGCCTGTAGATATGAAATAATGTAGTAAGGCTTATATTGTACTGTTTATGCTTTTGATCTGTACGAACATGACATCCCAAGTCTTTTAATGAAACACATTTCTATGGAAATGCTTTTGATAAATCTTTATCATATTTTGTTTTGGGACAAATTCTGCAACACTTTTATTTAAAATGTTACTCTGATTTTTAAACAAAGCATAAACAAAACTGGTCTTTTCTGGCCGTGATTTTAGGGATGTCATAGTTGGTATCAGAGCATTAGCTTAAGCGAACTAGGAATTTGTAGGATTTCTAGACTTAAACTTAGAATGCTAAGCGATCATTGTGAGGTGTGAGCACTAGCTTATTTTAGGAATTGTGCCTAAAATGCTTTTATGTGCTAAATGCTTTGTGCATGATGTGATGTATTTGTTCAGATCTATGGTCTGTTGCCGACCGGATCTGGAAACCTTATGTGTTTAGCATTCTAAAGGTACGACTACGATATTAAAACTAGCATATAAACGTTTCGGAGTGATAAGGATGATTTGAACATCAGTCCTAAATAAAGATCTAAATTCACCTTATTCGGTGTATAGATCAAGATGGCAAGAACCCGTAGCGGAAACGTGAAAGCAAATGGGAACAAGAACCAACCCCCAGTGGTTCAGCAAATACCTGTTGTAGAAGAAGTAGCACCTGAGCCAGTCACCATGGCTGGAGTTCAAGCCATGATTCGGGCTATGCTAGCGGAACAAAGGGAAGAGATGAGACAGATGCTCAATGAAAATATGGATGAACCTACCATACATGTTGAGCCGACGGAGGCAATTCCCGAGCAATCTGAGGAAGGGAACTACAGCCGCCAAGTGAGTCAAGTAGGGACTCAAGGTGAGCAAAGGGATGGCCCAGAAGGCAGAAACAACAAGGATGGGCAGATGTCTAAAAATTTCTTGGGTGCGAAACCACCAAGTCTCTCAGGAAGCCCAAAGCCTTTTGAGATTATGGACTGGATCTCCGAGATGGAGATGGTGTTTGAGAGCTGCGACTGCAGCGAGAAACAGAAGACTGTCTTCGCTGTGAGACAACTGAAAACTGGAGTCTTGAGCTGGTGGAAGCTATTGGCAGATACAATGCCGCGAGGAAAAGCTCTGAAAATTTCATGGGACGACTTCTTAGAACAACTGAAGGCGCAATACTATTCAGAGATAGATCTGATCGATCTGAACAACGAGTTCCAAAATCTGAAGAAGGGGAGGATGAGCATCGATGACTACGTTGTTGCATTCACGGAAAAGATGAAGTTGTTTCCATACCTAGTGCCAACCAAACTTTCCAAAATTAAGAAGTTCGCAAACGGACTGCCGGCTAACTTTGGCCTAACAGTCAAGATGGCAACCACTCTGAAATCAGCCATTCGACCGGCTAAGAATATGGAGACCCAACAAAAGGAAAGAGGTCTGGAAAGGGTTGAGATTGGTGAGAAATGGAAGTTCGATGGATCCTCGAAGTCCAACAAGAAGAGTAGATTCTCAAAGTCTGGTTCGAGAGGAGGAGGATCAGAAGCGAAGTGGTGTGACAAGTGCTAGAAGAAGCACTCTGGGAAGTGTGATGGAGGGGTCACTTGTTTCAAATGCGGAAAGCCTAGGCACTATGCCAATGAATTCACGTTCACTAAGAAGTTCTGTTATGAGTGCAACGAGGAAGGGCACATTTCTAAGGATTTCCCAAAGAAGAAAGATGCGGGAAGACCCAACATACCACCGAAGCCGAAGGCAAGAGCCTTCCAGATGACGCTCGAGGCTGCGAAGGAGGCAGCAGACGTCACTTCAGGTACCTTTCTTGTAAATGGTTTGCCTACAAATATAATATTTGATTCGGGAGCCAACTACTCCTTTGTGTCGCATAAATTTGGTGGGAAATTAGCATTGCCTGTAGAAAAACTAGATAATTCCCTAATTGTAGATGTTGCCAGTGGCAAATTCGTACCTGTTAGTGATCGTATTAGGAACATCGTCATTGACCTAAACGGAAACGAATTCCACGAAGACCTATTACCCATAGAGTTAAACGGTTTCGACATCGTTTTGGGTATGGATTGGCTTAGCGCCAACGATGCCGAGATATTATGCCGAAAGAAGATAGTTAGGATTAATCCCCCTGGAAAGGAGCCATTTATGGTGTACGGGGACAAACGTAGAGTGAATTCTGGAATCATCTCCCTGATGAAAGCCATAAAATGTTTGTCCAAAGGATGTGCATCATACTTGGCATTCGTAATCGATGCTAAGAAGGAAAAGAAAGAGGTGCAAAATATACCGTTCGTATGTCATTATCTGAAAGTATTTCCCAAAGTTCTTCCCGGATTACCACCTGATAGACAAGTGGATTTTCGTATAGACTTGTTACCAGGAACAACACCGATAGCAAAAGCACCTTACCGATTAGTACCGACGGAGATGAAGGAGCTTTTGACGCAACTCCAGGAGCTGTTGGAAAACGGTTTCATTCAACCTAGCTCATCACCCTGGGGAGCTCCGGTGTTATTCGTGAAGAAGAAGGACGGTAGCATGAGGATGTGTATAGACTACCGAGAGCTGAATAAGGCAACAGTGAAGAACAAGTATCCATTACCGAGGATTGATGACCTATTCGATCAGCTGCAAGGTTCGAGCTACTTCTCAAAGATCGATCTTAGGTCAGGATATCATCAGCTGAAGGTAAGAGAGCAGGATATTGAGAAGACTGCATTCAGAACTCGATATGGACACTATGAGTTCTTGGTTATCTCATTTGGACTAACCAATGCTCCTGCAGCATTCATGGATTTGATGAACAGGGTTTGTAAACCATTCCTCGATAAATCCGTGATAGTGTTCATCGACGACATTCTCATCTACTCGAAAAGCCAAAAGGAGCATGACAGGCATCTACGGGAAGTGTTAAAAGTGTTAAAGAAGGAGAAGCTTTACGCTAAGTTCTCTAAATGCGACTTTTGGATACGAGAAGTCCAGTTCTTGGGTCACGTGGTTAACCAAGAAGGGATAATGGTTGACCCCGCAAAAATCAAGGCTATGACGAAGTGGGAACGTCCGAAGAGTCCCATAGAGATTCGAAGCTTTCTAGGATTAGTCGGATATTATCGACGATTTATCCAAGGCTTTTCTTCGATAGCTGCTCCAGTGACAGCTCTGACCCACAAAGGAGCCACATATACATGGAGTGAGAAACACGACGAGGCGTTCGAGAAGCTAAAGAAGAAGTTATGCGAAGCACCGATACTTTCTCTACCCGATGGAGTTGAAGATTTTGCGGTATACAGTGACGCATCTGGAGTCGGGTTGGGTTGTGTTATGACCCAAAGAGAAAAGGTGATAGCATACGCATCTCGACAATTGAAAGAACATGAGAAGAACTACCCCACTCACGATTTGGAGTTGACAGCGGTAGTATTTGCCTTAGAGATATGGAGACATTACCTCTATGCCACGAAGTGCAAGTTGTTCACTGATCATAAGAGTCTCCAGTATCTCTTTAATCAGAAGGAGTTGAACATGAGGCAACGACGCTGGCTAGAACTACTCAAGGACTACGACTGTGAGATACTTTACCACGCAGGTAAAGCCAATGTTGTCGCAGATGCTCTCAGTCGGAAAGTCAATCTTGAAAGGAAAAGGCCAAGAGCGTTGAGAATTGACGTCGTCTCGACAATTGTGGACAGCATCAAGAAAGCTCAGGAAGAAGCTTTAGAGAAGAATGACCAAAGAGAAGAACGTTTGGGCAAAACATTAGTGTTCGGTACAAACAACCGAGGACTGAATGTATTCCAAGATCGAATTTGGGTACCTAAGACGGGAGGAATGAGAGATTTTCTGATGGAAGAAGCACACAAGACCATGTACTCGATTCATCCCGGTAGCACTAAAATGTATAGGGACCTAAAACCCTACTACTGGTGGCCGACGATGAAGCTCGATGTTGCGAAGTACGTGGTCGAGTGAGTTTAGAAACCGTATGGGAGTTTAGAACCTTTACCTGTACCGATGGGTAAATGGGAAGACATCACCAAGGATTTTGTGACTAAACTACCCAGTACGAAGAACGGACACGACATGATTTGGGTAGTCGTGGATCGTTTCACCAAGAGTGCACACTTCATAACAGCCAACGAGAAATGGTCTATGGATAAGCTCGCAAATGCTTACGTGAAGGAAATTGTAAGAGTTCACGGTGTACCTCTTACGACCGTATCAGATCGTGATAGTCGTTTCACGTCAAGATTTTGGAGGAGTCTACAAGAGGAGTTGGGAACGAAGTTGTGTTTGAGTACTGCTTACCATCCACAAACCGATGGCCAGAGCGAAAGAACGATTCAGACACTGGAAGATATGCTGAGAGCATGTACCCTCGAGTTCCAAGGGAGCTGGGACGAGCACTTACCTCTGGTAGAGTTTTCGTACAACAACAGTTTCCACTAGAGCATCAAGATGGCACCTTATCAATCCTTGTATGAACAGAAGTGTCGTAGGCCGTCTTGTTGGCTTGAAGTCGGAGAAAAGCAGTTAATGGGCCCCGAGATAGTCCATGAGACTGCTGAGAAACTAAAGGTGATTAGGGAAAGGATGTTAGCAGCTCAGGATCGTCAGAAGAGCTATGCTGACAAGAAAAGACGACCGATGACCTTCGAAGTTGGGGATTCGGTTTTGCTAAAAGTCTCACTGTGGAAGGGACTTATAAGATTTGGGAAACAAGGAAAGCTAAGTCCAAGGTTTATTGGACCGTTCAAAGTTCTTCAGAAGATTGGGAACCAAGCTTACAAGCTGGAATTACCCGAAGAACTCGATGGTATTCATAACACCTTCCGTGTGTGTTATTTGAGGAAATTCACGGGAGATGTTCCAGACATAATTCCAATCTCAGAGTTAAGGATGGTTGAGAATAAGAGGCTAATCGAAGAGCCTGAGGCAATTATTGACTGTAAGACTAAGAAGTTACGACGCAAGATGGTCGACTTAGTGCTAGTCCGATGGAAACATTCGAATGGGCCGAATCTCACTTGGGAAACAGAGGATGACATGATGAGTCGTTATCCACATCTGTTTGCTGATGCATGATTCCGGGATGGAATCATCCTAAGGGGGGAGAATTGTAACGCCCGGTTTTCAGGGCTAAGCATTTTTGACGATGTAATAGTCTAGGTCAACTATTGTAACTTTTTTTTAATAAAGATGAAATATTTGAGTATTATGTGAATTATGTGAATTTTTATGCCTATTATGTATTTAAAAATATTGAATAAATAAAAGATAAAAATAAGTGTCAAAATTAAAGTTTGAGATATGTCCGATATCTCTACATAAAGTCGTAGTGGTCGAAACAAGGATTCCGAGGATATAAAGAACGTCGAAATCCGAGTTATAATGAGGAAGTTATGATTTTTCTAAGATTCAGCTTAGCAGTGCACGACCCGAAACTCGAATTTTAGTTCGAGCGGTTTTTGACTGGCGCGGCCTAAATGAGAGTTGAAGATCTCATTAATAGGAACTCAACGGTAAAAAGACATAAGAAAACAGAGTCCGTATGTAGAAGTTATGAATTTTACGCGGACGTTTAACAGTATAATCTCCTTGTACTGTTAAATTTAAGATCGGTTGAGAATTAGACAACAGAGTAAAAAAGAAAGTTGTGGATATTATTTTTACCTACGTGTGGATATAAAGAACGTCAAAAACGGAGGTCGTATGTGACTAGAGATAGTATAGAGTAAGCAGGGTCGGTCCACTAGAATATGGGACTTTTTATTTAGCCATATTCTCACACATCATACAAACAATATTAAAATGGGGGGTTATGTTTGAACTTGAATTAAACTTCATAAAGAAACAAGATTGATAACAAAATTCAGTAAAAGAAATACATTTCCGATTCTAATTCCTATACATGTATTATGTTGTAAAGTGTAATATGACTGTGATTCATGTTCAATCTAGGTTTGTAATTTAGATACTAATATACTCTAATATCCAAGTTGACAAAAGTGTTTTATTCAAAACATTTTCTTCAAATAAAACTTCATTTAATTGATTCAATTCAAATAAACTCTTTCATCAAATCATTAAATGACATTAAGGTCTTGCAACAATTACCAACAATGTTCAACATTCCTCACGAGCTTGGGATTATGAACATTTAATATTTGATTACACTGATTTTTATCTAATTACAACCAATCAAGTGCATGTTACTAACATCAAATCATAAAACATATACAAATTTTACAATTTGATTAACTAGATTGATAAGAACCCAAATTCATTGATCAAGTGAGAAAGAGAACCAATCAAACACATAATTAACATCAAATCAAAGATTATTAGATGTTAAACATAAGTTAAGTGCAAATTACAACCTAACAACAAACACTTAAGAATTCAGAATCAGAAATGATAAAGAAATCAGCCACACATGTCTAAGTCAAACTATAAATTCAACAAGTTTGATCTTCAATTTAACTTACAAAATGCAAATTAAAGTGTTTCCAAATGATCTTCTTCAAGCTATCAACTAAAATCTTCCTCTAAGAGTCGTCCCTGATGTCCTGGAATGAATATGATTATGTCTGATGGTTTAAAATCCCGAAATTCGTTCATAAAAAGAAAATTGTCCTGGAAGTTATACGACAAACACGACCCCATATCATCCAAAAACATGGGAGTTTTTCCTCATTCGCAGCCACTAAACGTTGACTAACCGATTGACACAACCTATGTCAAAGATAGAAACGACCCGTGTTAACTCTTCTGTGACAAATTCTTGTTTTCTTCAATTCTTCTCCAAAAAAATCCGCATCTTTGCTCCCGGTCCTTTTTCACCATCCCGGTTCATCTCCAACCTCCAGAACCACCTGAAATTGCATAAAAAGTGTGGAAATAAAGTGTGCCAAGTTTTGTATCAAAAACAAGTAAATTGCATGGATAACTACTAAATTGAAATGCAAAAGAATGAAATAAACATGCTTCAATAGTACATAAAATGCACCTAACAATATTCAAATTCTTCATTTATTGCCTTTTGGAGGGATCTCACGCGCGTGAGTTTTTGGTATTCACGTCATGAAGGGTCGTTGACTTGTGAACCGTATTTTGGAGTCTCACAACGTGAACGTGGCTTAATGATCCAAAACCATAATTTTTGAGTATTTAAGGGAATGCGAGGCTAGGGTTGCCCATGCTCAGCATCCTTCTCCCCAAGGCCCAAATTCTCAAAATACAAAAAGGCATACAAGCCCACCATAGGGACTTTTAGGCCCAATATGGCCCAAGGACTCCAAGCATGGCCTTAGGTCCAAAATGACTTGTTACACTCATGTGGCCTTGAGGCCCACCTCACTCAAGCCAAAAAGCCCATCACCAACGAGCCCAAAATCATTAAAGCTCAAAGATCGCGTACGCATGATTTATTAGAATCGTATGCCCAACGTACGCTGGTGTTGACCAGGGTCGATGTGTTGACCCAATTAGTGCAACATACTCTTGAGTACGCACGATGTATTGGTATGCCAACCCAAACTCATTTCTATGCCTTAATCCTTTAAGACCTAACATCCAAAACTTAGATCCATACCCTTAGGAACGTCCTATGCCACAAAGTTGCAAAATTTATGCTTTTGCATGCAAGGTTGGGGACCAAAACATGAATCAAGTCCAACAACACACTTAGATGGTTCCAGACACTTGCATGGTTGAGGCTTAACCATCAAGATCCGATTTTTATGACTCAAGGTACCTCCAAGAGCTCAAAAGGACAACTCATATGGTCTAATGTTCCTAATCACACAAAGAAAACACTAGGTAAAGTATAGTGAGAAGACTCACCTCATATGTCTCGGTAAATCTCTGACTCGGTAGAAATTTGATCTAGCCTCCGCCTAATCACACAAAGTAAATACTCTCATAAATATAACTCTCGTGACTAGACTCATCCCTCTCTTGGCACCCTCAGAAGGGTAGAAGACCATTTTACCCCTCTCTTGGCTAAAAGGCCCCCATTGTTGACCAAACCCTAAAAGTTAACAAAAGTCAATGGTCAAACTTTGACCCGACTCGTCGAGTGCACTTGGGCGACTCGGCAAGTCTACACGTGTCCACTAACTCTCTAGTCTCGCTTGGCATGTCGAGTCTCTCCCCTTACTCGATGATTTACACCTAGCATGAATCGCAGGCCCACCCCGACTCAACTCGCTGAGTCTCAAGATCAACTCGGCGAGTTTCGCCTTGAACTCCAGTCCTCTAACCCCCTCTGACTCACTGAGTCATTCCCTCAACTCGGCAAGTCTACTCACTGAGTGATTTAAGGGAAACCCTAACCCTACTCGCCGAGTCTGCCCTTGGACTCGGCGAGTTCATGCCATGCACAAACTCAATTGACCTCCTGAGGTCAGATATGTTCCTTTGATCCATAGATCTGACCTTCCCAAGCCTGATAAACACGTAAAGCTCGAATCTTGACACTCATGGGACGTCTAGGAGGTTTCACTTGGTGATTTAGCCCCAAAAATAACATCCTAAGCTCAACACCTCCATTGCTCAACATAAAGCAAGCTGAGATAAGCTCTTTAGACCACTATGGGTCCATATCTGAAGTCTCAATATGAATAGGGGCCATATTCTCACAATTCCTTCCAATATAAGACATAAAAACTCTACATCTATGGATTCCTTCAACAAAACAGATAGAGGGGCGATATAATACCTCAAAGATGAAGTCTTGTGCTCGAAATCCACAGATGCACAACCTCCTTGGTCTCCTCTAAGCTGGAATCACCTCCTTCTTGCAAGAATCAACCACAAAGATCAAGAAATGGCTCCTTTCCTCTCATAAATGCTCTAGCTCTTTTAGGGTTTCACTCTAGGGTTTGGTAGCCGCAAATGACGGCCCTAAGGCCTTTAAATAGGTCCCAAACCCAGGAAATTAGGGTTTCAATAAACAGCGTGGACTCGCCGAGTCCAGCCATGAACCCGGATGAGAATCCGTGACCCTACTCGGCGAGTCTAAGCACCAACTCGCCGAGTTCCTCCATAAACTCCAAAATAAATGAAAAAAATAATATACCTGGGAATCCGGATGTTACAATTCTCCCCCACTAGAATCAAACTTTGCCCTCGAAGTCTAACTCTGCAAAAACTCTAGATGCTACTCACGTATCTCACGCTCCGACTCCCAAGTCAGCTCTGACCCTTTTCGATGCTGCCACTGAACCTGCACCAGAGACACTTCCTTGTTCCTCAGAACCTTGATCTTCCGATCCCTAATCGCCACCGGTCTCTCAACATAGTTCAGGCTCACATCCACCTAAATATCCTCTAATGGTACCACTGTCAACTCATCGACTATACACTTTCTCAGCTGCGACACGTGGAAGGTGTCATGAATCTGACCCAACTCTGCAGGTAGCTCCAAATGGTAGGCTACCATGCCTACTCTCGTGATCACCCTGAAAGGACCAATATATCGGGGCCCCAGCTTGCCCCTCTTCCTGAATCTGATCACTCCTTTCCAAGGAGAGACCTTCAGGAGCACGAAGTCGCCGACCTGAAACTCGAGCTCGGACTGACGCCTGTCCGCATAACTCTTCTGGCAACTCTGAGCGGTCAACAACCTCTGTCTGACCTGTTGTATCTACTTTGTCGTCTGAAGTACGATCTATGTACTACCCATCACACGTTTCCCTACCTCTCCCCAGCAAATGGGGGTCCGACACCTCCTCCCATACAACAGCTCAAAGGGTGGCATACCAATGCTCGAATGATGGCTGTTGTTGTAGGAAAACTCTGCTAAGGGAAAATACGTGTCCTAACTCCCGCCGAAATCCAACACACATGCTCGGAGCATGTCCTCGAGCATCTGAATCATCCGCTCGCTCTGCCCGTCAGTTTGTGGGTGGTATGCGGTACTAAAATGCAGCATCGTACCCAATTACTCATGAAATTTCTTCTAGAATCTGGAAGTGAAACGCACATCTCGATCTGAGACAATCGAGATCGGCACTCCATGCCGCGATACCACCTCCCTCACGTACATCTCTGCCAACCTCTCAATGGAAGAGCTCTCACTGATAGCAAGGAAATGAGCACTCTTCGTC
This sequence comes from Lactuca serriola, assembly GCF_051521515.1. NCBI lineage: Eukaryota > Viridiplantae > Streptophyta > Magnoliopsida > Asterales > Asteraceae > Lactuca > Lactuca serriola. Next base: position 88,347 of record NC_136409.1, on the reverse strand, counting down.
AACCTGTCTACAATCACCCAAATTGCATCGACGCCCCTCACAGTCCTCGGCAATTTGGTGATAAAATCCATAGTAATTTGTTCCCACTTCCACTCGGGAACCTTTAATGGCTGCAACTTACCATGCAGTCTCTGGTGCTCGGCCTTAAGCCTACGACATGTTAGGCACCTCTCAACGAACCACGCAATGTCCCTCTTCATACAGGGCCACCAATACTCCCTCTTCAGGTCCAAATACATCTTAGTGGCCCCGGGATGGATCGAGAACTTCGATCGATGTGCCTCTTCCATCAAAATGGTACGCGTCCCGCACACAAATGGTACCCAAATCCGACCCTGAAATATCATAAGCCCCCGCCTATCGGTAATGAACTCCGATACATGCCCAATAACTCGCTCTCTCTTCTGGTTTTCTGGTCCCACAGCCTCAGCCTGGGCACCTCGAATGGTGTCCAACACTGGAGTCATCACTATCAATCTCATGCAAACGTCTCGCATCGGGACGCTTTCCACCCTATGGATCAGGGCACCGGCTACCACATTAGCCTTACCAGGGTGGTACAGGATCTCGCAATCATAATCCTTTACCACGTCCAACCATCTCCTCTGTCGCATATTCAGGTTGGGCTGATCCATCAAGTACTTCAGGATCTTGTGATCCGTGTATATGGTACATCGGACCCCATACTGATAGTCATGCCAGATCTTGAGGGCGAACACTACTGCCCCCAACTCTAGATCGTGGGTGGGATACCTCATCTCATGAGGCTTCAACTGCCTTGATGTATATGCCATCACATGCCCCCTCTTCATAAGTACCGCTCCTAACCCTAATATCGACGCATCACAATACACCACGAAGCCCTCCATTCCCTCCGGAAGGGCTAACACCGGGGCTTCGCATAGTCTTTGGCGAAGTGTCTCGAAGGAGGCCTGCTGCTCTGGGCCCCATGAAAAAGCTACACCCTTCCGGGTCAACTTGGTGAGTGGCACGACGATCTTGGAGAAATCCTTGATAAATCTCTGGTAATAACCTGCCAATCCTAGGAAACTCCTGACCTCTATAGGTGACCTCGGCACCTCCCAACTCATCACCGCCTCGATCTTGGCCGGATCGACCGATATCCCTTTCTGGTTAATGAGGTGCCCTCGGAACTGGACCTCTCGTAACCAGAAATCACACTTGGAGAATTTGGCATAAAGCCTCTCCGATCTCAAAACCCCGAGAATTTCTCTCAAATGCTCCTCATGCTGCTCTCTGGATCTCGAATACACCAATATGTCGTCGATGAATACAATCACCGAGCGATCCAACATCGGCCTGCACACCCTATTCATGAGGTCCATGAACACCGCCGGTGCATTGGTGAGCCCAAAAGGCATCACCATGAACTCGTAATGACCATAACGAGTCCCGAACACTATCTTCTAGATATCCTTACCTCGCACCCTCACCTGATGATACCCAGACCTCAAATCAATCTTGGAGAACCAAGATGCCCCCTGCAACTGTTCGAACAAATCATCGATCCTCGGCAACGGGTAACGGTTCTTGACCGTCAAATTGTTCATCTCCCGGTAATCAATGCACATCCGGTGTGAACCATCCTTTTTCTTGACCAAAAGGATAGGCGCTCCCCACGGCGAACTGTTCGGACGAATAAACCCCTTCCCCAGCATCTCCTGAAGCTGCAAGGATAACTCCTGCATCTCTGGAGGCGCAAGGCGATAGGGCGCCTTGGCGATAGGCGCATCCCCCGGAACCAAGTCGATACTAAACTCTACCTGCCTCTCGGGAGGCACACCTGACAACTCCTCTGGAAATACATCCGGGAACTCACGCACTATTGGAACCTCATCAACTGACCTCATACTCTCTGAATCAATCCTCGTGTCCATCACATACGCTATAAATCCCTTACATCCCTTCTATAGACTCTATCTCGCTCTAGCGGCTGAACAAAATGCCGACCCAGAACGTGTACCCTCGCCGTACACCATAAGAACTCCCCCAATAGGGTCTCGTATGGTCACTAGCTATTGCTCGCATTCGATGACCACTCCAAATCTGCTCAACCAGTCCATGCCCACGATGATACAGACATCTCCCATCGCGATAGGGACTAAGTCAATCGTAAACTCCACCCCGAAAATCTCGAGTACACAACCTCGAATCACCTCTGTGGCATACACCGCTCTCTCGTCCGCTATGGAAACTCTCAAAGGTCAACTCAACGCCTCCCGACTAATACTGGTGTGTTGGCTAAAAGCCAAAGATACAAAAGATCGACTCGCACCCGAGTCAAATAACACTAAGGCAGGTACATAACTCACAAGAAAAGTACCTACGCATAACATAATATAAGCACAATATCTCAACATAAAAATAAATACATGAAGGAATACATACTGGTCACGACATCGGGCGCTGCGCGGACCTCCTCCGCAGTCAACTGGAACGCTCTCCCTCGTGCCTTCGGTGCCTCGACCTTCGCAGGCCGACTATCCGTAGCTCTCACTGCAGCAGGGGCAGATCCCTGAGATGCTCCCTACGTTGTCCCTCGCAACTGTGGACACTCTGCCTTCTGGTGTCCAGTCTGGCTGCAGTGAAAACATACTGCAAACCCCTTGGGGCAATCCTTGGCCATATGCCCCTCCTTGCCACATTTGTAGCAAGATCCTGCTCTGCACACCCCCTCGTGACTCTTGTCGCACTTGCCACAAGTGCGGCCCTTCTGGTTCCCAGATCTCGAATCAGCGGGTTTGGCCTGCTTGGCTGCCGGCTTGGACTGAGCCGGCCGCCGATCCCTCCCCTAAGACTCAACTTCCTCCCTAGCTTGGGTCTCCAAGTCTATCTCCCTCTTCGGGGCATTTTCCTGAAGCTCATCAAATGTCCGGTACATCGAGTTCGCCACGAACTCTCGTATATCCCTCCTCAACACACTCAAATATCGGCTTATACGTGCCTGCTCAGAGGACACGTGCTCCCGGCAGAACATTTCCCTCTTATGAAACATCCGAGTAATCGCTGTAACAGACTCGGTACCCGCTTGAGGGTCAGAAACTCCTGTGCCAATCGCTCCCTCTCCACCTAGGGAACGAACTCGTCTCGAAACATAGCAGTGAACCTCTCCCAGGTCACTGCAACAAGCTCAGTAGGCGTGTAGTGCACCGTTACAAACTTCCACCAGTCCTTCGCTCCCAAGCGAAGCTGGTTCAGCGCGAACCGGACTCTCAAATGCTCAGGAGGTGAGCAAGTAAAGAAACACCCCTCTATGTCTGATATCCACCTCATCGCTGCAATCGGGTCTTGGGTCCCATCGAACTCCGGTGGTTTCGTGTTGCTAAATTCTCGGAACAACAACGCATCACCACCCTGCGGCCTCGTCGCAGCTATAGCTGCAGTGGCCGTAGCAACAGCAGCCTCAAAAAGAGCAGTGTATCTCTCATCAAATGTCTCAATCATAGTGGTCATGATAGACCCGAACATCTCCGGTATCTCTGCCCTGATGGCCGCAACCACCTCCTCATGAATGATCATACGGATCTCAGCATCGCTCGTACCACTGCTCTCTGGTGTGTGGCGTGTCCCTACCATGATCTCCCTCTGAAATACAACATAATAATATTAGGGACTCACTCGAGTATAATCACACTCGATAACTCCACCCTACTTGTTCCTTAGTACTCTAAGGATTCTTACTTGGAATGTGAACTGACCCGGTATCTTCAGTAGTACGGGCCCAATACTACCGTCCACACCGCCTCAACATTCATCCAAAGTCCTCCTCCCAGAGTCCCAAATCCCAAGTACTCTACTCTCTCTAATCATGTGCTACTCACTAGCAGATCTCTCATAAGCTCCTTGCTGCTATCTAAACACTCTTAAGCATCTCTAGCAGCAAAACCCCTAGACTAAGGCATCATATATCAGGCCACTCTAGTCCTAATAAGAATACCTAGTCTACTCTAGCATGCATAACATAATTCATCATATAGCATAACATAACATATCGTATAACACTTATTTTAAGGGTATTTTGGGAAATCACCGTTCGGGCGCTGGCTGATCGTACACACGGCTCTGCTCTGTTTGTCTCAAAACTCTTTTTACTCTTTAAAAGTTTTACTTTACTATCAAAAATTTTCCTCAAATACTCAGTTTGAGTTCAGATACGCCCGAAGATGCATCCGAATCCCTCAAACCAAGGCTCTGATACCAACTTGTAACACCCTAAAAATTTAAACAAATTTTCGCTTTTTAAAAACCATAAAAATATCATTCACATTCACTTTTCAAAACATTGTATCAACATTATCTCAATACAATACCCCAAGATCAAAAACATATAAACTCCGGTGTGCGTGCGTACGAATCATGTCGGCGCCTTCCCGCGATCATCGCTGGTACCTGAAACACATAACACATAACACTATAAGTATAATTGCTTAATGACTTCCCCAAAATGCCACTCTAACACATATTAGCCACTTGAGGCTATAACTCTGTTGACCCTCTGGTCAATGTGTCTCAGTGGGACCCTCCATCCCCAACTCTCTGTGGGCCCTCTGGCACTAACTCTATGGACTCGAAGGTCCTAACTCTATGGACCCACTGGTCCTACTCTGTAAACTCTGGGTCATGCATATCACGTATCACAATAAATCACAACACATAAATAACCTGCAAATACACTGGCACATAACTCTAAAATACACTGTCACATAACTCTGTTACCACACTAGGTAAAGTATAGTGAGAAGACTCACCTCAAATGTCTCGGTAAATCGCTAACTCGGTAGAAATACGATCTAGCCTCCGCCTAATCACACAAAGTAAATACTCTCATAAATATAACTCTCAGGACTAGACTCAACCCTCTCTTGGCACCCTCATAAGGGTAAAAGACCATTTTACCCCTCTCTTGGCTCAAAGGCCCCCATTGTTGACCAAACCCTAAAAGTCAACAAAAGTCAATGGTCAAACTTTGACCCGACTCGTCGAGTGCACTTAGGCGACTCGATGAGTCTACACGTGTCTCCTAACTCTCTAGTCTCGCTTGGCACGTCGAGTCTCTCCCCTTACTCGACGAGTTACACCTGGCATGAATCGCGGGGCCACCCCGACTCAACTCGCCGAGTCTCAAGATCAACTCGGCGAGTTCCGCCTTGAACTCCAGCCCTCTAACCCCCCTCTGACTCATTGAGTCATTCCCTCAACTCGGAAAGCCTACTCACTGAGTGATTTAAGGGAAACCCTAACCCTACTCGCTGAGTCTGCCCTTGGACTCGGCGATTTCATGCCATGCACAAACTCAATTGACCTCCTGAGGTCAGATCTGTTCCTTTGATGCATAGATATGACCTTCCCAAGCCTGATAAACATGTAAAGCTCGAATCTTGACACTCATGGGACGTCTAGGAGGTTTCACTTGGTGATTTAGCCCCAAAAATAACATCCTAAGCTCAACACCTCCATTGCTCAACATAAAGCAAGCTGAGATAAGCTCTTTAGACCACTATGGGTCCAGATCTGACGTCTCAATATGAATAGGGGCCATATTCTCATAATTCCTTCCAATATAAGACATAAAAACACTACATCTATGGATTCCTTCGACAAAACAGATAGAGGGGCGATATAATACCTCAAAGATGAAGTCTTTTGCTCAAAATCCATAGATGCACAACCTCCTTGGTCTCCTCTAAGCTGGAATCACCTCCTTCTTGCAAGAATCAACCACAAAGATCAAGAAATGGCTCCTTTCCTCTCACAAACGCTCTAGCTCTTTTAGGGTTTCTCTCTGGGGTTTGGTAGCCGCAAATAACGGCCCTAAGGGCCTTTAAATAGGTCCCAAACCCAGGAAATTAGGGTTTCAATAAACAACGTGGACTCGCCGAGTCCAGCCATGAACCCGGATGAGAATCCGCGACCCTACTCGGCGAGTATAAGCACCAACTCGCCGAGTTCCTCCACAAACTCCAAAATAAATGAATAAAATAATATACCTGGGAATTCGGATGTTACATTCTAATTCAAGAACGAGTCTTTGGACTCAGAACGGGTGATTCTCACGACGTGCCCAAGGACCGGTCATGGCGTGAGACGTTGTTTTGGCTTTTTAGGCCTTAATGGGCGACTAGTTTTTTGACTTTGGTCCTTTTTGTGCTTGGGCCCATTTAGAGCTTTGGTTGTCATTTAGGAATTTGGGCCTTCTTGGATTAAGCCAATGATAGGTTTTGGGCCCAATTAGGAAGTTGGGTTATATTGGGCTTTTGGTGCTATTGGTTTGGGCCTTGGATTTTGGGCCAAGTAAGGAAATGGTAAAATGGACTTTTACCCTAAGTGTTGGATAGTCTGACTAGGATTCCAGCTAAGGGTTGTTGATCAATTATTAACTGGATATTATTTAATGATGCTAGCACGAGGATTTTCCGGATTAGCAGTCCGAGCTTTTATTTGAGATATTCAGTAGCTTGAGGTAAGTCTCCTCACAGTATTTAGTGGGTCGAAGACACCAATCTCGGCCCATGAATATCATGAATAGAATGCTAGTTGTCTACGTGACTCTTGCATGTGTATGGTATGTGGTGTTTTGGGGAACTCACTAAGCTACGTGACTCTTGGATGCTTTGATCATACTTTGATTCTATCATGGTTTTATGAACATGTTTTGCATGATGGTTATATTGTTTTAAAAATTGAAATTTTTGTTCTTACTTTTTGGGATGTTATAAATATATACACATATTAACTATATAATTTAATTAAAAAAATAGGCTCTTCTCTTGTACGGTGTACACCCTGTACTCCCTTAGGGCCGGCAAACTTATAACCATATAGCCATTTTTTTTAACAAATAAATGTTGTAATTTAATGCGAGGTTATTGTGTTTGTAAGTTGTAACTATTATGCTTCGTTCCTGAGTTCTACTTAAGGAGGGATAGGGAAGGATATGAAGGAAAAGTGGGGGATGTCGAAGGAAAATCATGTTTCCGAGTTTCATTAATGGAAGAAAAGGGAGGAGAAGAAAAAGATTTTGGAACAATATTTTTCTTCAAAATTTTCCTCCTAAATTGGGCGGATTTGGAAAGAAAGTGAGGGGAAGAAAATTTTGAAGTTTTATTTTCTTTTTCCTCCCAACTCGGAACACAAAAACTTAAAATTTTCCTTTCATTTTTTTCGAACTCAAAAACTCGGAATAAAGAATTTTTTTCTTCCACTTCCTTTCTTTTTATCAATATTTCATTCCCTTTCCTCTATCGAATTTACAAAAAAAACTCGGGAACAAGGCGCTAAGGTAATTATCATTTTTTTTGGGCTTATGTTAACAAAGTGTTAACCTTTGAAACTTTGATTTTTATGTTTGAAAATTTGAAATTTTGAAAATTCATATTTTATTTTTTAACATTAATATCTAATTTTGTTGGTTTTCAAACCAAACAAAGCCAAATTGTGATTCAGTTTTTGGTTTGGTTTGAATTATTCAGAATTCGGTTTGGTTTTCGTATTGAAAAAAAAGTTCAAGCACTAAATTTGGAGAAATCAAATCAAGTGATTCAACACTAAATGCCATGTCATTAGCTAATATCGAATAATACGTAAAAACAATTTTTTTTAAACAGTCAACAAAAAATATGGTGATTATTAGGTCAAAAGAATTGCATCTACTTAATTTTTTCAATAAATTACTCAAATATGTTGATTTTTTTCTACGACAATTGGTCAAATATTTCATCCAAAACCAGGTGCGGATTGAACCATATAGTTTTTTAAAATTTGGGCCTAAATTTCAGACAAGGTAGGGTTCTTTGTAATTGAAAACAAGGGTTTAAGCCTTTAAGGTTTATGGCCTAAATTTCAATACTTGCGTCAAAGAAGAAAAAGAGTACGACACCCCCTGAAGGCCTTACTCTCGTTCTCACACAGACTCCTACTCCTATCACACAACTCTCTTCGTGTTCTCAACTGTAGACGACGAAGACACAACGACCAGCGGCGACCTCCTGCTGCAGCCGACGACTTTCTCCTCCTGCTTCGGTACAAAATATGAAGTCCTAGCTTTGATTTTTCTTGTTAAGACTATATTCCTAATTGTTTATCTTCTTTCTGATTTTACTGCAAAGTTGTGGTTGTTCCCTTTACTAATTGAGTAACAAGAGTCTGGAACAGTTAACATTTTAGAGTCTTTTTGTTATTTCAATGATTCGTTAGTATAATGATGAATGATTTCTGACTAAAAAATACATTACCAAAATCAATCATTCATGTTCTTATTAATGATATCCATTGGTGGTCAAAAGCTAAGTAAATTTCCAAACCAAATTGGGGATTTTGTTAGTTGGGTAACCAAACCCAACTTACCTGTAAACCGATTAAACCGACTTATTATTCTTGGTGATGAACACCAACCCGACTATCCCGAAAACAGCCTAAACCACCTGATGCTTACCCCTAGTTTATGTGTCTGTTTTCTTACAACATATTCAAACACAATTCAAGAGATGAGAGGCATTGAGCTATCATTGAATCAAACACAGAAACTAAGGCTGCAAAGAGTACTCGAACTGTTGGAATCTATGTCTTCAGGAACCAATTATGATTCTTCTGTCACCGTCGCCGATTCTATCCATGTTAAGCAAGAAGATGGTGTTCTCAAGTAACTATAAACCCTAACTAATGTCTACTTTCCATATACATATGTTATATTGTGTGTTTTATGTGTATTTTGATTTTTATTTCATGTAAGTAAAGATACCGGAAATTGTTCCATCCTCATTTATTCTAATATAGTCTAAGGAATCATGGAATTCGTGGTTTATAGGATCGTTAAGCTTAAAATTTTAAATGATTTTTTCTGTTTGTAATATTTTAGGGGTCATGGGACGACAAAGCCTGAAGGTGAGGTCGTGACAACCGTGTGTGGAGTAATCGAACGTGTAAATAAATTGGTCTATGTTCGCACTTTGAGAGCCAGGTCAAGAACAATCTATTTACCTGAATTTTTATGTTTCATAAGAGTGGAACCTAAATTGGTGTAGGTATAAGCCTGAGGTTGGTGATATCATAGTAGCCCATGTTATTGAGGCAAGTCCTAACTCGATTTACTGCTTCTGTTCACTTTAGTTTTATACCAATAGCTTAACACGCCCGCATATATGCAATTCTTCTCAAGTGAAAAGATAAAATTTGTAGCAGTTGCGTTAAAATGTTTGATACAAGTGAGGAATGTGTTGTTAAGTTGATCAGTAGGTAGTTAGTATTTTGGTTAACAGAGTTTTGTTTTTCATGATATATATGAAGGTTGCTCCAAAGCGGTGGAGATTGGAGATTAATTTTAGCCAAGATGCAGTATTGATGCTCTCTTTAATGAATTTACCTGATAGGTATATATCTCCCAGTATGTCATATGGTCATGTTAACGTGTATGAATGCTCTGTGTATGCTTTATGGCTTAGTTTCTTTGTTATTTCCGAACTTGTTTGGATTGTTGTGTTTTGTCTTTCTCATGAGTCATAACCATCCTTAAATTGGCAGATGCGATGGACTGCAGTTGATGAGCTCAACATGCGTACCATTTTTGAAGAGAATGACGTCATCTGTGTAAGCCCATAAATTTCATCCGTTTATTGAAGGCTTTTTTTACCTCCTTCATGTGTTGTCCAAAATGAAGTGTTGTCAAAATAAATGATGTTTATAACATATCTGAGAAAAGACGATACACTTGGATAAAGTGGAAGAAACCAATAAATGGATGCAATTTTATATAAAAAAGTTAGATTTTATTCTTTTTCTGAATTTCTCTATTAAGTTCTCTTTTCTGCATTAAGTAAAAAAGAAACACTCACTTAGTTAAGTACATTTTGTAAAAAAGAAAGAAACAACACTTTATTATTCATTTTGTTATTTATACTCGATAAATTCCCCCATTAATCATTATGTTGTTTGTTGTAGGCTGAAGTCCGTGATTTCATGTGTGATGGTAATCTACAACTGCAAGCAAGGAGCCAGAAATATGGAAAGGTTTGGCTTGCTTTACTATGTAACCTATGTGTTTATGTTGTCTTTTCTTGTCCACAAGTATGGAAAGATTCTAATTCCTTCCAAGAAATTTTTTCATTTTGTGAGCCTGTTGGTGTATCTTAATGGAAGATGAGTTTGGATGATGGGATTCTTTTTAGCTTAATGATTTAATGATGATGGTAATTTGCACGTGCAACTAGAAAGGGGTCAGATGCTGACAGTATCTCCATATTTAGTAAAGAGGCGAAAACAACATTTCCATCATCTACAACAGTATGGATTCGACCTCATACTTGGTTGTAATGGCTTCATCTAGGTTGGTGAACATGTAGAAACTAAAGATAACATGGAGCTTCATTTGGGTTGTTTCAGAAACATTTTTATTAAAAGAAGTACTCGGATTTTTATAAAGCATAAACGAAATCGGTTTTTTCTGGCCGTGAAAATGGGGATGTCACAATAGGACATGCATGGTGCATGCATTGTCCATCAAGTAAGCATTTTTATGGACCATTAGGGTCCCCTTAAACTTCTAGAAGGGTTGGAATTGAGGGATGAATGGATTAAGAACGTTAAAACGTTGGTTTTGGCTTCAGACCGTTCTCACGATGTGAGACATGAGGTCTCACGACGTGAGCATGCGAAACCCATCCCTTACTGAGTTGTCTCATTAAAGAATGAGTCTTTGGACTCGTAACGGGTGACTCTCATGACGTGACCATTTAACGCCGTAAATTTTTGAACAAATTTTTCGCTTTAAAATCATATGATTCTCGTAACACATTTCACAAAAATCTCATTTATTTAATTTAGAAAACACAACTCCATAATTTTTTGATTAATAATTCAGGATCCTCAAAACATAACTCTTTCTCTGTTGTGTACAATCAAGTCGGTGCTTTCTCGTGATCCTGAGAAAACCTGAAACACATATCACATAACACGGTAAGCATGAAGCTTAGTGAGTTCCCCAAAATACCACACACAAATAATTAGCCACTCGAGGCTATAGCTCTGTAAGACCCTCTGGTTAATGTGTCTCAGTGGGACCCTCCAGTCCCACAGCTTGTTGGACCCTCTGGTCTGGTCTCAGTGAGCACCCTCCGATCTCACTGCTTGTTGGACCCTCTGGTCTGGTCTATGTGAGGACCCTCCGGTCTCATTGTTCGTTGGACCCTCTGGTCTGGTCTAATTATCACATAATATAGCACACAACACATATCACACAGAAAATACATAACTCAAGCAAGCATATAAGACCCTCTGGCCACACATAATTACCACTCTAGCTAAAGTATAGTGAAAAGACTCACCTCGAAAGATGAACATCCCCTTAAAACGCTGCTGCTACGCACCGGTCTCTATCTTTGAGCCAAACCCACAATTCACCCAATTAGGAACTAAGTCCAAACTCTCACTCATTAGGTATAAAGGTAGCCTACTAACTAACCCATCAATAAGCTAAACGCATTAGGCCCACCAAGGCCTAATAATAAATGGACTCACCCGAGGCCTAACTCTCAAATCTAAATGGCAAGCCCACTCAAGGGCCCAAAGCTCATATATAATTAGCCACTCGAGGCTATAACTCTGTTAGAACCTCGGGTTAATGTGTCTCAGTGGGACCCTCCAGTCCAACAGCTCGTTGGACCCTCTAGTCCGGTCTCGGTGAGGACCCTCTGGTCTCACTGCTTGTTGAACCCTCTGGTCCGGTCTTTGTGAGGACCCTCCGGTCTCATAGTTCATTGGACCCTCCGGTCCGATCTAAGTATCACATAATATAACACACAACACATATCACACAGAAAATGCATAACTCAAGCAAGCACATAAGACCCTCTGGCCACACATAATTACCACTTTAGGTAAAGTATAGTGAGAAGACTCACCTCGGATGATGAACATCCCCTTAAAACGCTGCGGCTGCGCACCGGTCTCTATCTCTAATCCAAACCCACAATTCACCCAATTAGGAACTAAGTCCAAACTCTCACTCATTAGGTATGAAGGTAGCCCACTAACTAGCCCATCAATAATATAAACCCATTGTGCCCACCAAGGCCTAATAATAAATGGACTCACCCGAGGCCCAACTCTCAAATTTAAATGGAAAGCCCACTCAAGGGCCCAAAGCTCATATATATATATATATATATATATATATATATATATATATATATATATATATATATTCCTCTAGTCCAAAACTCTATTGCAACCAGCCCAAACTCTAGGCCCAACACTCAAGGCCCAAAATGAGACTTAACCCAAAAGTCTATAGTGAGGTTATGCGGGGCGTACCTCCCTTGGTACGTTGATCAGCGTACCTACGAATCCAGATTGGCCATCGGGGACACTTGTTCAGTACGCGGGGCATACTGGAATTACGCTCAGCGTACGTCCAGGATTATTATCTCTACTCCCTTGGTCTTAATCCGTTAAGACCATAGCTATACTCTTAGATCTGGACTTTGTAGAGGCTCATACTCAATAAAGTTCATGACTTTAAGCCTTTGCATGGCTTAACAAGTCCCAAACACAAAAACTCTCACTCTTTACTCCCCAAAATGCTCATATCTCATGCATAAGGTGGTTCCAAAGTCCAAGGCCTCATTTTTATGAATCCTCTCCAATAGAAACACTCAAAGGGACATATATTAGGCTATGGAGCTTAACAACCATAAAGCTTCAAGCTTTGGGACCAAAAACCCTAAAATGGACCCAAAACAAAACTAACACAACAATAAGCAAGTTTCAAACTTGATACATCTGGAAGATGCACCAACAAGAGTAGAACATAGATCCAAAAGCTAGATGCTCAAGCTATCCTCTTTCAAAGCTCCTCCTTCTTCAAAGGCCAAACATAATAAGACATCACCCCACTAGATCCACATGAGAAAGTCACCAAGATTCAAACTTTATGCTTTCTGGAGCTAGATCAATATGATTAGGGCTAGGATCCACAAGATCCAAGCCAAGCAATGCTTCCTTAAGGAACTCCTTCTTTCACAATATGCACCAAAAACTCACTAAATCACCAAAATGCTCAAGAATCACCCAAATGGAGGCTTAGGGTCGATTTCTAGGGTTTAGAGGGATGGAGGCTGAAGATATTAGGGTTAGGTTATGAGATAAGGAGCTTAAATAGGGTCCAAGACCCTAAAATAGGGTTCAAGTCTGATTAGTGTACGCCCAACGTACATATGGTACGCTCAGCGTACTCTGAAGAACGTTCGCGACCACACCTGGTCAGTACGCCCAACGTACTTCCTTCTTCACTAGTATGCCCAACGTACTCGGCTGGGCCTGAAACCACAAAACCTCTGAAGGCCATAACTTCTTCATTATAAATATGTTTCCGACGATCCTTATATCCATGAAAAGGTAACGAGAAGCCCTAAACTTCTATCAACTTTATTCCTCCTGAAGCCCCCTTGAACTCAGATCCAAAATTCATGAAAAGCCCGAACCAGCACCTTTAACAATACATTTGGGCTCTAAAGCACAAACCGAACTCTTTTATCACACAACCTACCTTACCCACATCCCAAAAGGGCCTAAACCTTTCTCTTTCAAAGCCTCAATACTCGGATTAAGGCCCACAGGCCTTAAATCAAAAAACAATCCAGAACAGGATGTTACGATTCTCCCCCACTTGAATTAGATTTCGCCCTCGAAATCGCTCCTTATCAACACATAGGTCGAACCCAATAATCCGAGAAGAACCAAAAAAAGGAGCTCATATCATACAACAATCTCTTCTAAAAACACCTAAACCCAACAGGAACTCCCGACCCCGAAGAAGGACAAACCCTTCTGCCACTGCGGTACTCGATCTGTCTCTCCAGAACTTGAAAACTCTAGTGGTCTGTCTCCCTTCCACACCACCCTCGCAAATATTATCTTGTTAATCGCTTATCAAATAACATTCTCTAAGAACACTCTACCAATTCTTATTCAATAATCGATCCCGGTCGTAACCCAAAAGGGACGGAAAGGTCATATCCCATTAAGGACCCACCACCTGAACAACTATCAGAACTCTTATGAAGGAATGATCCTCAAAACTCTGTCCTCAGAAACAAGAAAGCGGTCAATCCAGACCAGAACAATCCTCTGGAACCCTTAATCATAAGCCCAGGTCCTCTCAAATGTTCCTTCCGACACTGAACACCAGGTCAACTCCCTACCCAACAGTTGGACCTCCAAAGGCTACCCACTGCACACCCAATAAAACAATTTATTGGCTTCCTTCTCATAATAACTATCTTAGACCATCGTGACACACAAGTCATGACGTTCTCTTTACCCCAATTGAATACTACAACCCCATATGAAATCGTCTCACCTCCAACCTCTACCGTCTACCAGCTACTGGTTCCATGTGTCTCGCGGTTCTTCCCATACCAATGAAACTATCCCACTCCGGTTTAAGACATCAGATGGAGATCAATACTCCTCAAAATGAAACCCATTTACGAATCCGGAACCTCATCTTGCCTACTCAATACACAAGTTTTCCCAAACTTAACTCGAGAATCTGATTCAACAGCAGAGTTGGAACCACTCATTTCCAATCTGATACTCAACCCCTACCCGCGATTCGCGAATTTATGCACACACCATCTATCCAATTCCTTCTGATTAAAATAATCCCTTCTCTACCCGAAATATATAACGATTCCCGACCGTCACGGAGACCCCAGTCTCGCCCTTGGTCCTACAACTAGGTTTCCGAAGACTCAAGTGGTAAGGCTACCCAAACCTAAGAACTTCTCTACGTCATACTATGACTAGTGAATACTACAGCTCCCCGCAGAACAATATTCACCATTATCAACTATTGAGTGCTACGGTCCCCCCCCCCCCGGTAGTATTAAGATGCTCCTTTATGGACTAATGAAGGCTACGGCTCCCCGCAGACTTACAACATCTTCTCACTGACTCGTGAATGCTACGGCTCCCCGCAGTATCACAAAACTCTCTTGCTAACCAATGAATACTATGGCTCCCCACAGGATCACGACACTCTCTCACTGAATAGAGAATACTACGGCTCCCCATAGTATCACAACACTCTCCCGCTATCCAGTAAATACTACGGCTCCCCGTAGTATCACGACACTCCCATGCTGACTAGTGAGTACTACGGCTCCCCGTACTACCATGATACCCTCTTCTACTTAAGCACTCAAAACCTTGAAATATTCCCATCTCACACATTGAAACACAGAGGAATTGTCAATGACTGAAAACACATTGACGAAAATCCGAAGCTCCATCCTCTACTGATCACCACCCATGCGAAACTACTCATACCGACTATGATATTGGTTGACAAATCAACTGCTACCCCTCTTGAAGTATAAATCACAATCTATACCTATAACCACAAATCTCAGCTATTGCACCCTGAACTCAGCTACCCAACCGCCTCGAACTCAACATTTGCAAACCCGAAAAATTCCTAGCCACAATAAATTCTCTGACCCACGGCTAACCGCTGTGGATTCACTCACCCTTTCGTAACCACATACACATATATCATCTTGCATCAAACCTCAACTCTTTCACCAAATACCCAGTTCTCCCCCACTCAGGGTTCGAACCATCACCAATTGGCATACCAACAATCTACTCCATAGACTGTTTCACAAGGTATATCACACTTGACTCTTGGAATGTACCACGTAATCACTTTAATGATCTTCCCAATGGAAACCAAGTAACTCCACATATCCGTAACTTAGACAAAATCTCAGAATCCTCCCCACGTGACTGCCTCTAGACATCTCTAAGCCTCTGACTGACACACCGTCGGATACCCCAACTGTTATGAATTAGTCTTGACTCTCGGTTCATGCATAATGCACTATCACGCACCTCGTCTCTGATTCCTTGACCAGCCTCCCATCGTGGGAATCATCATAAAAGCAAGAGACCTCACTCTCACAGTAGATACACAATGCAAAAAACGAAGGCCACCGCCCCGATATACTCCTCTTGATCACCTGAAACTACTACTAAAAGTATGTTTCCCTTAATAAGGCACCTTCTTGTTCTCTTCTATCTTAGTCCCATTAACAACTCTCTCATGGTATAAAAATACCTCACAGCAAACATACTGGCCAAATACTCTGGTGAAAAGGTGGCAACCCTATGCTACCCCACAGGGTTTACCTCCAAACTCTGAAACCGGAAGCTCGTCCTCTTTTTTGCTTCTCCCGGGAAATGGGGACATCATAACTCTAGTCACAGGGGGTGACGCCCCCTTTATCGGTCGATTGCTCAACTAAGATCGCGATCCTCCAATAAGCATCATCTCTACTCATCCTTGAGTCTTGCAACTCCAGATGGCACCTCACCAATAAATTCTCTCGGAAGCTAACTCAATCTCCCTCTCAAGGTATGCTCCATTGAAACTTGCTAGACATGGCCCTCTGGCCCCACACTCTATCATATCTAACCTCAAACTACTCAATCACAACAGGATAACTGGTAAAACCAGAAGCACTAACCGCCATGAATCATGTTACTCGAACCATGTGATCACCTCTCAATCTGCTACGAATCATTGTACTCGAACCATGTGATCACCTCTCAATCTGCTACGAATCAAGGTACTCGAACCATGTGATCACCTCTCAGTCTGCTACTTAGAACCTCTGGAATTTTCCCTGTATCGAGTATGGGTCCTCTGCTTTCAGTAGTACGGGCCCATACTACCTGCCACATCTACCCATACTTTCCTCACGGATCATCCCAGATTTCCTAAGTAGCTGGTCAACCTCCTTAAACACTAATCCCGTCATACCTGGTTGCTCTCTTGCGAATACTCTTCTCTATCACCATACTCATCTGACAAAGGTCACTCCCTAGGCTCCTCCTAGGTTCTCAGACTTTTCTGCCATCAGCTGCTGAAGAACTCCTTATGATGCCAGCCATCTACCTTCTGAATATCGTCATATTCACTTAGTAGTTGACTCCCATCATCAAGAGTCCCTCAAAGCACGAAGCAAGCAACATTCGGGCATCGAATAATCTCCACCATCACGTAAAACCACTCTAGGTTACAACTCCACTTGCTCTACACACACTCAAAGGTATCACCGAACTCAAGCAACCTTACCCCTCGCGAGTATCTAACTACTTCCTCAATAGGCTCCTCTAATACTCATCTAGGTATCTCTCCTAGATTACTCCTCTACTCAAAGCTCTCTCAAAAAGATTCCGGCTAGATACTCTTACTCCGCATATACTCAAAGCACATCACAGATAACAACAACTCCTAGGCTAAGGCATCACGAATCAGGCAACTCTAGCCCTAATATATGAAATGCCTAACCTATCTTCTAGTATGCATCACTAATATCTCAATAATAACTCATAACATAAATAAGTAAGGTTATTTTGGGAAATCACCGTTCGGGCTCTGGCTGATTGTACACATTGCTCTTTCTCGTTTTTTCTCTTAGAAACTCTTGCTCGTTTTAGAAAATCATTTCTTTTGAAATATTTTCTCAAATCCTTAGTTTGAGTTCAGACTTGACCGAAGGTGCATCTGAATTCTTGAAACCAAGGCTCTGATACCAACTTGTAACGCCATAAACTTTCGAACAAATTTTTCGCTTTAAAAGCATATGATTCTCATAACACATTTCACAAAAATCTTATTTATTTAATTTAGAAAACACAACTCCATAATTTTTTGATTTATAACCCAAGATCCTCAAAACATAACTCTTTCTCTGTTGTGTACAATCAAGTCGGTGCTTTCCCGTGATCCTGAGAAAACCTGAAACACATATCACATAACACGGTAAGCATGAAGCTTAGTGAGTTCCCCAAAATACCACACACAAATAATTAGCCACTCGAGGCTATAGCTCTGTAAGACCCTCTGGTTAATGTGTCTCAGTGGGACCCTCCAGTCCCACAGCTTGTTGGACCCTCTGGTCTGGTCTCAGTGAGCACCCTCCGATCTCACTGCTTGTTGGACCCTCTGGTCCGGTCTATGTGAGGACCCTCCGGTCTCATTGTTCGTTGGACCCTCTGGTCTGGTCTAATTATCACATAATATAGCACACAACACATATCACACAGAAAATACATAACTCAAGCAAGCATATAAGACCCTCTGGCCACACATAATTACCACTCTAGCTAAAGTATAGTGAAAAGACTCACCTCGAAAGATGAACATCCCCTTAAAACGCTGCTGCTACGCACCGGTCTCTATCTTTGAGCCAAACCCACAATTCACCCAATTAGGAACTAAGTCCAAACTCTCACTCATTAGGTATAAAGGTAGCCTACTAACTAACCCATCAATAAGCTAAACGCATTGGGCCCACCAAGGCCTAATAATAAATGGACTCACCCGAGGCCTAACTCTCAAATCTAAATGGCAAGCCCACTCAAGGGCCCAAAGCTATTATATATATATATATATATATATATATATATATATATATATATATATATATATATATATATATATATATATATATATATTCCTCTAGTCCAAAACTCTATTGCAACCAGCCCAAACTCCAGGCCCAACACTCAAGGCCCAAAATGAGATTTAGCCCAAAATTCCATACTGAGGTTACGCAGGGCATACCTCCCTTGGTACGCTCAGCGTACCTACGAATCCAGATTGGCCATCGGGGACACTTGGTCAGTACGAGGGGCGTACTGGAATTACACTCAACATACGTCCAGGATTGTTATCTCCACTCCCTTGGTCTTAATCCGTTAAGACCATAGCTACACTCTTAGATCTGGACTCCATAGAGGCTTATACTCAATAAAGCTCGTGACTTTAAGCCTTTGCATGGCTTAACAAGTCCCAAACACAAAAACTCTCACTCTTTACTCCCCAAAATGCTCATATCTCATGCATAAGGTGGTTCCAACGTCCAAGGCCTCATTTTTATGAATCCACTCCACTAGAAACACTCAAAGGGACATATATTAGGCTATGGAGTTCAACAACTCATAAAGCTTCAATCTTTGGGACCAAAAACCCTAAAATGGACCCAAAACAAGACTAACACAACAATAAGCAAGTTTCAAACTTGATACCTCTGGAAGAGGCACCAACAAGAGTAGAACATAGATCCAAAAGCTAGATACTCAAGGTATCCTCTTTCAAATCTCCTTCTTCTTCAAAGGCCAAACATAAGAAGTCATCACCCCACTAGATCCACATGAGAAAGTCACCAAGATTCAAACTTTATGCTTTCTGGAGCTAGATCAACATGATTAGGGCTTGGATCCACAAGATCCAAGCCAAGCAATGCTTCCTCAAGGAACTCCTTCTTCCACAATATGCAGCAAAAACTCACTAAATCACCAAAATACTCAAGAATAACTCAAATGGAGGCTTAGGGTCGATTTTTAGGGTTTAGAGGGATGGAGCTGAATATATTAGGGTTAGGTTATGAGATAAGGAGCTTAAATAAGGTCTAAGACCCTAAAATAGGGTTCAAATCTGATTAGCGTATGCTCAACGTACTCCGAAGAACATTTGTGACCACCCCTGGTCAATACGCCCAACGTACTCCAAAGTACGCCCAACGTACTTCCTTCTTCACTAGTACGCCCAATGTATGCTTTGTGTACGCCCAACGTACTCGGCTAGGCCTGAAACCACAAAACTTATGAAGGCCATAACTTCTTCATTATATATCCGTTTCTGATGATACTTATCTCCACGAAAAGGTAACGAGAAGCCCTACACTTCTATCAACTTTATTCCTCCTGAATCCCACTTGAACTCAGATCCAAAATCCATGAAAAGCCCAAACCAGCGCCTTTAACAATACATTTGGGCTCTAAATCACAAACCGAACTCTTTTATCACACAACCTACCTTACCTACATCCTAAAAGGGCCTGAACCTTTCTCTTTAAGAGGCTCAAAACCTTCTCATACTTGGATTAAGTCCCACGTGCCTTAAATCACAAAACAATCAAGAACAAGATGTTACAGACCAAGGACTGGTTTGGCATGCGACATTGTTTTGGCTTTTTAGGCCTTAATGGGCCACTAGTTTTCTGTATTTGGGCCTTCTTGTGCTTGGGCCGATTTGGAGCTTTAGGTGTCATTTAGGAATTTGAGCCTTCTTGGATTAGGCCAATGATGGGTTTTGGGCCAAATTAGGAAGTTGGGTCATATTGGGCTTTTGGTGCTATTAGTTTGAGCCTTGGATTTTGGGCCAAGTAAGGAAATGGTAAAATGGACTTTTACCCTGAGTTTTGGACAGTTAGAATAGGATTCCAGCTAAGGGTTGTGGATCAATTATTAATTAGTTATTATTTAATGATGCTAGCGCGAGGATTTTCCGGATCAGCAGTCCGAGCTTTTATTTGAGATATTCAGCAGCTTGAGGCGAGTCTCCTCACAGTATTTAGCGGGTCGAAGGCACCAATGTCGGCCCATGATTATCATGATTAGGATGTTAGTTGCCTGCGTGACTCTTTCATGTGTAGTATGAGGTATGTATACCGGGTGGGGCCTGATAAGTATATTATATGTTATTTATCTTTGTGATTCTTGCATGTGTTATGTGTTTATATGTATACTGAGAGGGGTCCAATGCTAGGCAGGGCCTGATGAATGTGATGAGTTGGGGCCCATCTCATAGATCTGATAGATTTGTTTCGAGCGGAGCTCGATGTCGGGCGGGGCCTGTTATATGTTTGATATGAATGGTATGTGGTGTTTTGGGGAACTCACTAAGCTTCATGCTTATGGTTTTCAGTTTATGTTTCAGGTACTTCCGAATACAAGAGGAAGAGATCGGGGTGATCTCATCGCACATACCATATCGTTCCGCTTTTTATTTGACTATGATGTATTTGGATGTTTTGATCATACTCTGATCCTATCATGGTTTTATGAACATGTTTTGCATGATGGTTATATTGTTTGAAAAATTGAAATTTTTGTCTTACTTTTTGGGATGTTATAAATATATACACGTATTAACTATATAATTTAATAAAAAAAATAGGGTCTTATCTTGTACGGTCATACAGCTGGTACTCCCTTAGGGTCGGCTAACTTATAACCTTATAGCCATTTTTTTAAGATAAACGGTGTAATTTAATGCGAGGTAATGGCAATGTTGTAGAACTCGTTACTCGGTACCTGTTCGGTCGACTACTGAGTAGCGAGTACTCGGGAGTACTCGCGAGTACTCGGGAGTACTCGCGAGTACTCGGATTCGGTAATTCATGTAGAAATATTTTATAGGAAATTATATATGTCAAAATCATAAGTTGATTGAAATATATAACAAAATTAGATACCTGTGAATACACAAAAACTGAAAAGCACATAATTGTCTCACTTCGTGAATAATTATTGGAAATTTAAGATATATATGTAGTAATAACCACATGCGTGTATGTTAAATAATAAATCATTAAGTATGTTATACATATTAATCACCGAGTTGACCGATTTTTACAACACTACTCAGTTCAGTAAGGGGCCGATTGGGGAGTACTCGAGATTCTGTAACTTGCCTCGGTAAGGGGCCAAGTAGTGAGTACTCGGAGGAGTAATCGGCCAACTCGGCGTGTTTTACAACATTAGGTAATGGACATTATAATCTAAAAGTTATTGTGTCCGTAAGTTGTAACTATTACGCTTTGTTCCTTAGTTATACTTAAGGATGGATATGAAGGAAAAGTGGGGGATGTCGAAGGCAAATCGTATTTCCGAGTTTCATTAATGGAAGGAAAATGAGGAGAAGAAAAAGATTTTGGAGCCATATTTTTCGTCAAAATTTTCCTCAAAAATTGGACGGGTTTGTGAAGAAAGTGAGGAGAAAGAAAATTTTTAAGTTTTATTTTCTTTTTCCTCCCTACTTGGGAACATAAAAAACTTAAAATTTTCCTTTCATTTTTTTCAAACTCAAAAACTCGGAATAAAGATTTTTTTTCTTCCGCTCCTTTTCTTTTTCTCAATATTTCATTCCTTTTCCTCTATCGAATTTACAAAAAAAACTTAGGAACAAGGCGCTAAGGTAATTATCATTTTTTTTTTTATTTATGTTAACAAAGTGTTAACCTTTGAAACTTTGATTTTTATGTTTGAAAAATTAAAAATTCATATTTTATTTTATAACATTAATATCTGATTTTGTTGGTTTCCAAACCAAACAAAGCCAAATTGTGATTCAGTTTTTGGTTTGGTTTGAATTATTCGGAATTTAGTTTGGTTTTTATATTGAAAAAAAAAAGTTCAAGCACTAAATTTGGACAAATCAAATCAAGTGGTTCAACACTAAATGCCATGTCGTTAGCTAATATTGGATAATACGTAAAAACAAATTTTTTTAAACGGTCAACTAAAAATATGGTATTTTTAGGTCAAAAGAATTGCATCTACTTAAATTTTTCAATACATAACTCAAATATGTTGATTTTTTCTACGATAATTGGTCAAATATTTCATCCAAAACCACGTCCGGATTGAACCATATAGCCTTTTTAAATTTGGGCCTAAATTTCAGACAAGGTAGGGTTTTTTGTAATTGAAAACAAGGGTTTAAGCCTTTAAGGTTTATGGCCTAAATTTCAATAATTGCGTCAAATAAGAAAAAGAGTACAACACCCCCTAAATTTCAATACTCTCGTTCTCACACACACTCTTACTCCTCTCGCACAACTCTCTTCGCGTTCTCAACTGCAGACGACGAAGACACAACGACCTCCGGCAACCTCCTGCTTCAACCGACGACTTTCTCCTCCTGCTCCAGTACAAAATTTGAAGTCTTAGCTTTGATTTTTCTTGTTAAGAGTATATTACTTATTGTTTATCTGTATTTCTAATTTTGCTGCAAAGTTGTGGTTGTTCCCTTTACTAATCGAGTAACAAGAGTCTGGAAGAGTTTACATTTCAGAGTCTTTTTGGTATTTTTACTTGGAGTTCTATGCAAGAAATAGAAACATGATTTTAGCGATTCGTTAGTATAATGATGAATGATTTCTGACTAAAAAGTACATTATCAAGATCAATCATTCATGTTCTTATTAATGATATCCACTGGTGGTCAAAAGCTAAGTCAATTACCAAACCAGATTGGGGAATTTGTTAGCTGGGTAACCAAACCCGATGTACCTGTAAACCGATTAAACCAACTTATTATGATTGGTGATGAACACCAACCCGACTAACCCGAAAACATCCTAAACCACATGATGCTTACCCCTAGTTTATGTGTCTGTTTTCTTACAACATATTCAAACATAATTCAAGAGATGAGAGGCATTGAGCTATCATTGAATCAAACACAGAAACTAAGGCTGCAAAGAGCACTCGAACTGTTGGAATCTCTGTCTTCGGGAACCAATTTTGATTCTTCTGTCACCGTCGCCGATTCTATCCCTGTTAACCAAGAAGATGGTGTTCTAAAGTAAATATAAACCCTAACTAATGTCTACTTTCCATATGCATATGTTATATTGTGAGTTTTATGTGTATTTTGATTTTTATTTCATGTAAGTAACGATACTAGAAATTGTTCCATCCTCATTTATTTTAATATAGTCTTAGCTCTTAGGAATCATGGAATTCGTGGTTTATAGGATCGTTAAGCTTAAATTTTGAAATGATTTTTTCCATTTGTAATATTTTAGGGGTCATGGGACGACAAAGCTTAAGGGTGAGGTCGTGGCAACAGTGTGTGGAGTAATCAAATGTGTAAATAAATTGGTCTATGTTCGCACTTTGAGAGCCAGGTCATGAGCAATCTATTTACCTGAATTTTTATGTTTCATAAGAGTGGAAGCAAAATGCTTAATGCTGAATCTGAAATTGGTGTAGGTATAAGCCTGAGGTTGGTGATATCATAGTAGGTTGTGTTATTGAGGCAAGTCCTAACTCGATTTACTGCTTCTGTTCACTTTAGTTTTATACCAATAGCTTAATCTGCCCGCATATATGCAATTCTTCTCAAGTGAAAAGATAAAATTTGTAGCAGTTGCGTTAAAATGTTTGATACAAGTGAGGAATGTGTTGTTAAGTTGATTAGTAGGTAGTTAGTATTTTGGTTAACAGAGTTTTGTTTTTCATGATATATATGAAGGTTGCTCCAAAGCGGTGGATATTGGAGATTAATTTTAGCCAATATGCGGTATTGATGCTCTCTTTAATGAATTTACCTGATGGAATCTAGGTATATATCTCCCACTATGTCATATGGTCATGTTAACATGCATGAATGCTATGTGTATGCTTCATGGCTTAGTTTCTTTTGTTATTTCCGAACTTGTTTGGATTGTTGTATTTTGTCTTTCTCATGAGTCATGACCATCCTTAAATTGGCAGAGGCGACAGACTGCAGCTGATGAGCTCAACATGCATACCATTTTTGAAGAGAATGACGTCATCTGTGTAAGCCCATAAATATCGTCCGTTTATTGAAGGCTTTTTTTTTTTTACCTCTTTCATGTGTTGTCCAAAATGAATTGTTGTCCAGATAAATGATGTTTATAACATATCTGAGAAAAGACGATACACTTGGATAAAGTGGAAGAAACCAATAAATGAATGCAATTTTATATAAAAAAGTTAGATTTGATTCTTTTCCTGAATTTCTCTATTAAGTTCTCTTTTCTGCATTAAGTAAAAAAGAAACACTCACTTAGTTAAGTACATTTTGTAAAAAAAGAAAGAAACGACACTTTAGTATTCATTGTGTTATTTATATTCGATGAATGCCCCCGTTAATCATTATGTTGTTTGTTGTAGGCTGAAGTCTGTGATTTCATGCGCGATGGTTGTAACGCCTATGTTTTTAGGCTAGACATTAATGATGATGTAATAGTCTAGGTTAACCTTTGTAACTCATTTTGAAATAATAAAAATGTATTATTTGAGTATTATGTGTTTTATGCTTAATTGTTGCGATTTAATTAAATTAAGGATAAAATAAGAGTAAAAATAAAATGTTAGATAAACCCAATATCGATACATGAAGTTGTAGTGGTCGTGAAGAGGATCCCGGATATATAAATAACGCTGAAATCCGAGTTATAACGAAGATGTTAAGACCCGTCAAAGTTTTGCGACATAACCGGTACGACACTACGTGACGTAAATAGTGAAATCACGATAGAGTGATATTTAGCCTTAGTGATCTAAAAAAAAGTCGTAGGATACGTTAAACCGAGAGCGTACATAAAAAGAACGTCTAAATCTGACTTCGTATTAGGAAATTATGATTTTTCGAAGTTTTTACTTAACAGTATACAGCCCAAAGTTTGAATATGATATCGAGTGATTTCTTGCCGAATCAATCTAAATGAGAATCGAAGATCTCGTCTATAGTAGTGCAACGGTAAAAAGACAGACGAAAACGGATGTCTAACGAAGAAGTTATGAATTTATAACGGAGTTTTCCTGTCCCGACCTACTAAAAATAATATAATAAAATAAAGTCAAAATTAGCCGACGGAGTCTAAATGAAGTTGTAGAGCATAATCTCACCTACGCGTGGGTATAAAGAACGTCAAAAACGGAGTTCATATGTGAAAGATATGAATTTTTGAAAGTTCGGAACACAAACTTCGAGATCAGACAGGGTTCACGACGTGGAGTAGTTAGTGGAGCATCAAGCAGGTAGTGGAGCACTGAGCAATTAGTGGAGCAGGTAGTGGAGCACTAAGCAGGTAGTGGAGCACCCAGAGCACTATAAATTAAGGCTCGGGACTGCCTAATTCTTCACACCTTCAACCTATTCTTTCACTCTTTATACTCTTTCTATCCATTCAAGCTGAAGCTCTGCCCGCAAGAAGCCCGCTGTGTGAAGATATTCCAGTTTCATCAAAGAATACTACTTAAAGAGTCGTAGTGTTGTCCGATAATCATCTTATCTGGCATGAGTGTATATACCCTTTCTTCTAAACACATAGATATGAAGTATCTCTATAAAATACGTGTTATGTGTTTATACATATTATTTGTTATCTGGTGTGAGTGTATATACCCTTTCTTCTAAACACATAGATATGAAGAATCTCTATAAAATGTGTGTTATGTGTTTATACATATTATTTGTTATCTGGTGTGAGTATATATACCCTTTCTTCTAACACATAGATATGAATAAAATATGTGCTATGTGTTTATATATTATCTGTTATCTGGTTTGCGTATTCAATGAATATATATTTTCACAAGATTTAAAATTGTATATGTATATTATCTACAAAACTGTTGGGTATAACATGGATAGATAGTTGACGTGTGAAATAAAATGATGAGAAGCCTCGATGTTGTTGTTGTTAATCTAGTCATCTAGCGGAGTATGGATGACGACCACATACACCTTCTAGACTGTCCAATGGAATGCTAGCAAGTTCATAACCTGTATATGTTTGTGAACGATGTGTTCACCGGTGTACTCTATCCCCCTCATGGTTGCCTTTAGGACATCTATTGTTGAGGAAACCCCTTTGCAGTAATGTCTGTCCCGATGAACTTCCTAGATTAGGTCCCTTGTTATAAATGTTATTTTAGGGACGTAAAGTGAGGATAACGGGAATGGGTAATCGGGTTAATGTTGGTTGGTGAAATTAAATATAATTATTTATTGTGGGTTGAAAACCCTATATGCTCACCAGACTCCCAAGCATGACCCACTCAGTTTTATTTGTATTACAGGAAGTGGCGCAAGAGCCTAAGATGGATGAATCATCAAGTTATTTGTTTATATGCCTATGGTTGTGTGAAACTGTTGTAAGGCCTGTATTGTACTGTTTATGCTTTTGATTTGTATCGGAACATGACATCCCGAGTTTTATAATATATTTCTTTAAGAAATGCTTTGATAAACTTTATTTTATCATATTTTGTTTTGGGAACAAATTCCGCAACTCTTTTTAAATCAATGGATTTACTCTGATTTTATTTTAAAAGCATAAATTAAACCGGTCTTTTCTGGCCGTGAATTTGGGGATGTCACAATAGTACTCTACAACTGCAAGCAAGGAGCCAGAAATATGGAAAGGTTTGGGTTGCTTTACTATGTAACCTATGTTTTTATGTTGTCTTTTCTTGTCCACAAGTATGGAAAGATTCTAATTCCTTCCAAGAAATTTTTTCATTTTGTGAGCTTGTTGGTGTATCTTAAGGGAAGATGAGTTTGGATGATGTGATTATTTTTAGCTTAATGATTTAATGATGATGGTAATTTGCATGTGCAACTAGAAAGGGGTCAGATGCTGACAGTATCTCCATATCTAGTAAAGAGGCGCAAACAACATTTCCATCATCTACAACAGTATGGAATCGACCTCATACTTGGTTGTAATGGCTTCATCTGGGTTGGTGAACATGTCGAAACTAAAGATAACATGGTAGAAGACGAACCGATTAAACCCCCAAACAAATCACAAACAACCCTTAAAGAACAAGAATACACCTACACTCCATTAAAAACCAGGCAAAACATATGCAGGGTTGCAAATGCTATCAGGGTGTTGTCAACATTGGGATTTAGCATTACACTTGATGTGATTCAGGAGGTTGTTGATCTGAGCAGCTCCAAGGGCCTGAATATACATGAGATGCTTACTGCTGAGTTTTCTGTCTTGGTTGCTGAAAGAGAAGCTGAGCGAATAAGCTCCTCAACCTCAACTCGAAGAAAACGATAAATTCATATATATATATATATATATATATATATATATATATATATATATATATATATATATATATATATATATATATATATGACCATTAAATAGTTTCTACTCCTTACTCCTTAATACAAAACTAATCTGTATCATTCCTATTGAAGGATTTATTTGGTTGTGGAATGTGGATCAACTTGAATTTTTTCTCTTTCTTTCACAGCTGTAACAATTTTGTTTCTGCTAGCATTTGCATTTCATGAGATTTACAACACAGTTTATATCTTTTACTTGTAAGTGCTTGATTTTCTTGCAGCCATTATGAATTTATGATACATGATAGGTGTGCAGCTGTAATGAAAATATGTCAAATACTCACTTAACTTGAAGTGGGCAAGGTACCCATACAATTAAGAGGAAGAAATGGTCTTTTAGAGTTGTAGGTTCTTTTTTAGTGCAAGGTAAAATGACGGTTTATTTGATGTAAGAATCTAAAAAACCCCCCAAAAATGAAAATGAAAAAAAGAAAAACTTATATAGACAAATCTAATATTGTCTTCCAACAATTATTTAGGTGTTTATCTTTTAGGAAATATAAAAAAACTTAAAGGGTAAGTCGGTAAACTACAAAATGTGTTATATAGCTAGTTCTATATTTTGGTTTAGGTTATAGAAACAACATTTTTGGGCTGTTTTCCATTTTAGGGGTTTTATTAGGTTTTGCTCCTTTCTATTGGGTTATTGCCAATGGATTATTAAATTTTCCATATATTTTATGATTTCTCATTACTATATTTATATGGGTGTCGAAATAGTATACAGCCATAGAAGACGGACTAAATAAAATATAAGTCATTAACGGGTGGCTAATTTCACAGATGAGTCATAGAAGAGGGACTAAATCAAATATAAGTCATATATAAGGGGCCAAATTCACAGTTAAGTCATAGGAGAGGAGGGACTATATCACAGATATAATCAAAAGAGTGAAGTGGATTACTCCTTGTACTTACGAATACAACTATCTGCTCCTCACGTCGACTCTACCCTGCTCGCCGTCGCCTCCCCTTTTGAAGTCACCGGCCGGAGACATTCGATAGCCACAACTCCGTCGCACCCAACCCCAGGTTCTATTCTTCCTTCTTTTCTCTTCTTTATTCTTTTTTCTGCTTTCTTTGAAATCGCTGTTGGTCGATTTCATTTTATGCAAAAGGTTTTCTTTTCCTGTGATTTCAATCTTCACATACGAAATTAGTATTTTTTTTTTAATATCAATCGTCAAGTTCAAGTTCTTCCCTGGAATTCTGTTAGGTGATTTCTTACTTTCATTGATAATTGATTTCTACGACTATTTTGCTGCTACTGATTTGCTAATTGTGTTTAATGTTTAAATGTATGAAATCTGATGTGTCTAGTGTTCTGTAAAAAACTGGAATGTGTTTGCATGCGATCTGTTTGATCAATGCCTGAGAGGGATAGTACTTATGCATGTTTTCACTTATCAATTATAATATACATATTTTAATGTTTAACTTTTGAATTTTTATGTTGGTAACTTGGGAATGAACAATAGATGCTACGGAGTTGCTACTGATTTCCTCCTAGTGTTTCTGAATGATGTTCCTAAGATGCTTATATGTAAAAGGAAGCCTTTTTTGGTCATTTTACGCATATAAGCAGTTTTTTTTGCCAACCACTAAAAAGTGTTTATCAGCTTATAGCGTTTTGATACCTAATAAGCTAATCCAAACACTTTTGTAGAAAGTCAATTTTGACACTGCTGGAAGCTAATAAGCTATAAGTTAAAAGGTGCTTATCATTTTAAATAAGCTTAGCCAAACACCCTCTTAATATCACTGCTTGTTAGCAATTTGGAACAGAAATAGAAAAGAATAGAAGGGATAAACTATTAACTCAATTACAAGCTCTATCATAATCGCTATTTCTGTAACCATTACATTTCTATGTTTCTTCTAAACAGTTATCCTTAAATCATCTGTTTCGTGTTCGCAGTTTCGTGTACATTTCTGTATGTTGGATTGTTGTTCAGCTTTCAAATCTTCTTGTCACTGATTATCCTTAGGGTTTTATTTTTCTGTTTGTGTTGAATTTATGCTTAAAGTTTACAATTTGGAAGAGAAATAGAAAATAATAGAAGGCATGTATGCCTATAGCATCATGTATTATCATAATCTTTCTTTTAGAAGTTACATTTCCATGTTTTTTGTACACAAAGGACCTTGAATTCATCTGAATGCATTTGTAGTTTTGTTCTACACTTTCGTGAACAAACCTAATTTATGTATGTTCAATGCACGGTTCAAATTTCTCATCTTTTTTGTAGTGTTTATCCTTAAGCTTCTTAATTTTCTGTTTATATTGCATTTATACCTAATATCACGGGCCTAAACCACCTGATGCTCACCCCTTGTTTATGCGTCTGTTTTCTTACAACAGATTCAAACACAATTCAAGAGATGAGAGGCATTGAGCTATCATTGAATCAAACACAGAAACTAAGGCTGCAAAGAGCACTCGAACTGTTGGAATCTCTGTCTTCAGGAACCAATTCTGATGCTTCCGTCACTGTGGCCGATTCTATCCCCGTTAACCAAGAAGATGGTGTTCTCAAGTAAATATAAACCCTAACTAATGTTTACTTTCCATATGCAAATGTTATATTGTGTGTTTTATGTGAATTTTGATTTTTATTTATGTACTGCATGTAACGATGCTGAAAAGTATGAGCAAGTACCAACTTTGTAATTACAAATCATGTCCATTTCCATCCTCATTTATCCTAATGTAGTCTTAGGAATCATGGAATTCGTGCGTTAAGCTTAAATTTTGAAATGATTTTTTCCTTCTTTTTTCCATATTGTAATATTTTTAGGGGTCATGGGACGACAGAGCTTGAGGGTGAGGTCGTGGCAACCGTGTGTGGAGTAATCGAACGTGTAAATAAATTGGTCTATGTTCGCACTTTGAGAGCCAGGTCATCAGCAATATATTTACCTGAATTTTTATGTTTCATAAGAGTGGAAGCAAAATGCTTAATGCTGAATCTGAAATTGGTGTAGGTATAAGCCTGAGGTTGGTGATATCATAGTAGGTCGTGTTATTGAGGCAAGTCCTAACTCGATTTACTGCTTCTGTTCACTTTAGTACTATACCAATAGCTTAATCTGCCTGCATATATGCAATTCTTCTCAAGTGAAAAGATAAAATTTGTAGCAGTTGCGTTAAAATGTTTGATACAAGTGAGGAATGTGTTGTTAAGTTGATCAGTGGGTAGTTAGTATTTTGGTTAACAGAGTTTTGTTTTTCATGATATATATGAAGGTTGCTCCAAAGCGGTGGAGATTGGAGATTAATTTTAGCCAAGATGCGGTATTGATGCTTTCTTCAATGAATTTACCTGATGGAATCCAGGTATATATCTCCCACTATGTCATATGGTCATGTTAACGTGTATGAATGCTCTGTGTATGCTTCCTGGCTTAGTTTTTTTTTTGTTATAATGCGAGAAAGATGTATGATGTGTAGATTAGTGTACCTATCAACTTTGTTTCTTTGTTATTTCCAAACTTGTTTGGATTGTTGTGTTTTGTCTTTCTCATGACCATCCTTAAATTGGCAGAGGCGACGGACTGCAGTTGATGAGCTCAACATGCGTACCATTTTTGAAGAGAATGACGTCATCTGTGTAAGCCCATAAATCTCGTGCGTTTATTCATACAAGAAAGGCCTTTTTTTTTTTTAAAACTCCATGTATTGTCCGAAATGAAGTGCTGTCCGGATAAATGATGTTTATAACATATCTGAGAAAAGACGATACACTTGGATAAAGTGGAAGAAACCAATACATTAATGCAACTTTATATAAAAAAGTTAGATTTGATTATTTTCCTGAATTTCTCTATTAAGTAAAAAAGAAACACTCACTTAGTTAAGTCCATTTTGTAAAAAAGAAAGAAACAACACTTTAGTATTCATTGTGTTATTTATACTCGATGAATGCCCCGATTAATCATTATGCTGTTTGTTGTAGGCTGAAGTCCGTGATTTCATGCGTGATGGTAGTCTACAACTGCAAGCAAGGAGCCAGAAATATGGAAAGGTTTGGCTTGCTTTACCATGTAACCTATGTGTTTATGTTGTCTTTTCTTGTCCACAAGTATGGAAAGATTCTAATTCCTTCCAAGAAAATTTTTCATTTTGTGAGCCTGTTGGTGTATCTTAATGGAAGATGAGTTTGGATGATGTGATTCTTTTTAGCTTAATGATTTAATGATGATGGTAATTCACTAATTTGCACGTGCAGCTAGAAAGGGGTCAGATGCTGACAGTATCTCCATATCTAGTAAAGAGGCGCAAACAACATTTCCATCATCTACAACAGTATGGAATCGACCTCATACTTGGTTGTAATGGCTTCATCTGGGTTGGTGAACATGTCGAAACTAAAGATAACATGGTAGAAGACGAACCAATTAAACCCCCAAACAAATCACAAACAACCCTTGAAGAACAAGAACAGACCTACACTCCATTAGAAACCAGGCAAAACATATGCAGGATTGCAAATGCTATCAGGGTGTTGTCAACATTGGGATTTAGCATTACACTTGATGTGATTCAGGAGGTTGTTGATCTGAGCAGCTCCAAGGGCCTGAATATACATGAGATGCTTGCTGCTGAGTTTTCTGTTTTGGTTGCTGAAAGAGAAGCTGAGCGAAGAAGCTCCTCAACCTCAACTCAAAGAAAACGATAAGATTCATATCTTATATAATCTATATGTATGGCCATTATATATAGTTTCTACTCCTTACTCCTTAATAGAAAACTAATCTGTATCATTACCATTGAAGGATTTATTGGATTGTGGAATGTGGATCAACTTGAATTTTTACTCCTTACTCCGTTACATTTCTATGTTTCTTCTAAAAAGTTATCCTTGAATCATCTGTTTCGTGCTCGCAGTTTTGTTCAATGTGCTGTAAATAATTTTACATTCCTGTATGTTCGATTGTTGTTCAACTTTCAAATATTCTTGTCACTGATTATCCTTAGGGTTTTATTTTTCTGTTTGTGTTGAATTTGTGCTTAAAGTTTACAATTTGGAAGAGAAATAGAAAATAATAGAAGGCATAGCATAATTTCATGTGTTATCATAATTTTTCTTTTAGAAGTTACATTTCCATGTTTTTTGTACACAAAGGACCTTGAATTCATCTAAATGCATTTGTAGTTTTTTTCTCCACTTTTGTGAACAAACCTAGTTTATGTATGTTCAATGCACAGTTCAAATTTCTCATATTTTTTTGTAGTGTTTATCCTTAAGCTTCTTAATTTTCTGTTTATATTGCATTTATACCTAATATCATCAACTCTTAACAGTTAAGTCCATAACTATCATCATAATTGTTAAACTAAATTTTTTCTTGTAAACAATGAACCTGAAGTTCATCTGTTCTTCTGAGTAAGCCTAATGGGTCCTCATGTACTCCTTTGGAAGCCCTAGACTCCTAATTTTGCACTTTTTGTGGATGTGCAGTATGCATGAAGATGATAAGCTATAATCATATTCCAAAATCAAGTATTTTAATTGTGCACCATGAGATATCTACCCTTACGTTTTGCAAGCCTCTAACACCAGCTATACTGATTTCAAATCAATACCAGAAGAGAATCAATTTCATCACGAAATTACAATGTTCTGTTTCCAGTAGACCATATGCATCAAACTCATTAGACTCCAAATCAAAATCAGACTCTGTTTGTATGAACCGAAAACAAGGAGGATCCTCATCAATATACAGCCGTGCCAGCTTACTAGAAATGAAGAAAGAAAGGATTGCAAATCCAGCACGTGTTTATGATTTCTTAAAAAGTATCGGTATAGAACCAGATGAGCTTGATGGGTTGGAGCTTCCTGTAACAGTTGATGTCATGAAAGAACGTGTTGATTTTCTTCACACATTAGGGTTAACAATCGAAGACATAAACAATTACCCTCTTGTCCTTGGTTGCAGTGTCAAGAAAAACATGATCCCAGTCCTTGATTATTTAGGTAAGTTGGGTGTTAGGCGATCTACTTTGACAGATTTCTTGAGAAGATACCCTCAAGTTCTTCACGCCAGTGTTGTGGTAGACCTTGCACCTGTTGTTAAATATCTAGAAGGCATGGACATCAAACCAAATGACGTTCCTAGAGTTCTTGAAAAGTATCCGGAAGTTTTGGGGTATAAACTTGAAGGGACAATGAGCACATCTGTAGCTTATTTGGTGGGAATTGGAGTTGCAAGAAGATAAATTGGTGGGGTTTTGACTCGATATCCAGAGATTCTTGGAATGAGAGTTGGAAGAGTGATTAAACCCTTTGTTGATTATCTTGAAAGTTTCGGAATACCAACATTAGCTGTTGCCAGGCTAATCGAAACACGACCCCACATACTCGGGTTCGGACTTGAACAAAAAGTCAAACCAAATGTCAACTCCCTAAAACAATTTGGTGTCAGGGAGGCGTCTATTTCCTCTGTCATTGCATAGTATCCTGAAATTATAGGTTTGGACCTTGGGTCAAGGTTGCTGAAACAACAAAGCTTCCTCAATTCCATAATCGATTTCAGTCATGAAGATTTTGGAAAAATTATCGAGAAAATGCCACAGATTGTGAGCTTGAGTAACACACCGGTTATCAAGCATGTGGAGTTTTTGAAAAATTGTGGGTTCTCATTAGATCAAGTGAAAAAGATGGTCGTTGGGTGTCCACAGTTGCTTGCCTTGAATATGGATATAATGAAATTAAATTTTAATTATTTTGAAAGCAAGATGGGACGAGAGTTTGATGAGTTAGCTGATTTTCCGGCTTTTTTTGCTTATGGTTTGGAGTCGACTATAAGACCAAGGCATCAGATGGTTGCTAAACAGGGACTTAAATGTTCTCTTGCTTGGCTTCTTAACTGTTCTGATGCGAAATTTGAGGAACGGATGAATTATGACACGATAGATATGGAGGAGATGGAAGATGATTCCTCATTTGATATGAATACTTTAATGGAACCCAGAAATGATGGATCGGATTCTGATTTTGATGAGGACAGTGATGAAGACTACTTGTAGCATATTGATTATGCTAGCACAAGAATGGATTTAATGGAGCCTACATGATCTCAAAATATTATGAGGTATGTACCATATCTTACATTATGTCACTTTATTTTTGTCTCTCCCATGTATTAGTTTTCATAATCGATGACAGAAAATAGTACTTACAAATTAGTGAACAGTTATGCAAATCAATGTCTAAAACAGGTTTTAGAAGTTAAAATTGTAATGGTGTTTCTATATGTATTTTCTTGTATCTTTATCGATCATCATTATAAGGACACACCCTTTTAGACAAAGGATGAGAACAAGATAGTTATATACTTCTACTTACGTGTAACACCCGAGGCCCAAAGGCCAAAGCCCAAAGTTACATAATAGCCCAATAACTTCTTGACCAACTTAAAACCATGGTGGTAGCCCACAATTTAAGGCTTATAGGGGCTCAAAATTATCATTGTTGTCCCTGTAAGGGGAGCCAAGTAGATGAAGGGTGACAATCTTAAAGGAAAGTCAAGGGTTTAAAACCTGGCACTAGGGGTGCAAACGAGCCGAGCCGAGCCCGAGCTTGGTCAGGCTTGGCTCGGGCTCGTTTAAGTTATATGATGCTTGAGCTCGAGCTCGGCTCGATTCGAGCTTCTTGTACCGAGCTCGGCTCGAGCTCGTAAATAAATATACAAGCTCGACTCGGGCTCGGGCTCGACTCGTTTTTTGTCTGACGTGCCTAAATAAGCTTAAGCTCGGCTCGAGCTCGTTAAGAAGCTCGTTTACTAATACCCTAAATACCTAATCCCCAAATATGTTTTTATTTTAATATATAAAAATAATAATAAATTATTTTATATAAAGGCTCGTTTAGGCTCACGAGCCTAAACGAGCTTAGTGACATAGGCTCGAGCTCGAGCTCGTTTAATAAACAAGCTTAATATTAAGCTCGAGTTCGGCTCAGGCTCGTTTAAAATCAGTTTCGAGTCGAACTTTTAACGATCCGATCCCGAGTAGCTCACGAGTAGCTTGACTCGTTTGCACCCCTACCTGGCACGCCCAGAAAAAACTACTGATGGTACCTTGCGATTTACCCTCATGTGATAGGCCTTTGGGTGGGTAAATCGCAAATGTTGTTTAAGCTTCTCTTGGTGAGCTTGGAAGTTGGAATCTGTTGGCTTGTGATTTTTAGCCTGTTTTGTTTTCCTTGACCTGACTTCTACTCTCATTTATTAAGTTGAAGTTCTATTAGGTATCCTATCTTTTGACGAAATTAAATTTTAAAAAGAGCATGACTCATGAGAGTAAAACCAAAGATGTCCGAGAAATTTTTTACTATACTTATCCTTCACTCCCTATGATGACCAGAATTAGATATCACAGTTTTGGTCGTTAACCCATGAATGGGTTGCATAAGATTCTTTTGTTTTTAACAGCCCAAAACTGTTAACTATTAGCTTAAAAGAAAACATGTCAAATAAGTAAAGTCGTCTCATCTATGTTCAAATGCTTAAAAATTATTAATTATTTGTAAAAATAATTACATTAGTATTTTAAAAACTATATAATATTTAATATATTTGTCATATTGAAAATTGGACAGAAGGTGTTTTTGGGTCAATCCAACCTCACTAACTTTAATCCATAAAAGCAACTTCTTGATATATAGACCGGAGAAAAAGAAATTGCCTAAAACCAAGGGTTTGTATTCCTAAAGGCTAAAGATAGTGGATTGGCACGGTTTATTAAAAAGACATCCATTTTTTCATATAGATACCTTATTTGGTTTTTAAGATATTTTTATTGGTTGAATTTGCAATGTTTTCTGAAAAATAATTTATAAATAGTTAATTATAAGTTGATTTTTAATAAAAATGTTTATAAGGTGTTAAAGGGTGTCAATTTAGCAACATTCTTTATATTTGGATAATCACAAAAATAGAGGTGACAAATTCAACCTATCGAGTAAATAAGCTATGGGCTTATTTGATAAGCCTCTTACTGGTCAGTAAGAGGGCCAGGTGCCCAGGTCTGACTCGGTCTGAATCAGAATGTTTGATAGCACCGCTCAAAACTCTTACTCGGTCCATGTTGCTCTTACCGAGTCATTCAAAAAACAATGCTGACTGAGAAAAAGAAACGCCTCTACCCTTCTTTACCCTTCTCCTTATTTCTCCTTGCACAAGACTCCAGTCCTCTCCCTCTCGATCCGCTTCTGGCTTCAGCCTCCGACCACCTCCTTCATCTCCAGCGTCGCCCACCTCCTTCACTGCCTTCATCTACAGTGCCGACCAAGAATTTCAATCGACAGATACCTTCACGAGTTCACCTATTGGGCTCATGCTCTTAATCGACAGGTTTAAAGCTCAAGATTTTTAGAATCCATGCTCAAATCTCGATTGTTCTTCTATAGTTGTTGAATCGCTACCATTATTGCTAGGGTTCTCACTAAAGATAAAGATCTTCCATGGTCCAAACAGTTTCACTGTTATAGTATTTGCATCTAATCCTTCTCTTAATTGCTTAATTAGATGTGTATACTTTGATTCTTCGAAATTAGATGTGTATCCTGAAAGGAACATTTAACAACTATGGCATATGTCAACTCTTGGATTGGATTTAGGTGTTGAGAGTTTCTTTCATTTCTATCTGAATAATTATTGGAGTGGTTACTAGTTTATGATCATTATGAGTATGCAGAATTTCTTTGACTGTGTGATGAATAGCACTTTTGAGGACTGGAATTTGGGTATGGAATGTGTTATTGATCAGTGGAGCATGGGCTTGAGGGGGACTATCTAGAAGAAATGGAATTGGCAGTGGTTGTGGATTGGTTGGTTGTTTAGGATAGGTGTTTTTTAAAAATAAAAAAAATCTTTCTGTAGTTAGTCTCTTTTAAAAACTCTGTATTCTATTTTATTATCTAATAAGTTTGCCATTTACAAATTTGGAAGATTTATTTCATCTATATAGGATAGTGAGAAATGGTTTATGTTTGAGTGATCAATGAATGGATTCTCAGAAGAACAGATGAACGTCAGGTTCATTGTTTACAATAAAAAATTTAGTGTAACAATTATGATGATAGTTATGGACTTAACTGTTAAGAGTCGATGATATTAGGTATAAATGCAATATAAACAGAAAATTAAGAAGCTTAAGGATAAACACTACAAAAAAAATATGAGAAATTTGAACTGTGCATTGAACATACATAAACTAGGTTTGTTCACAAAAGTGGAGAACAAAACTACAAATGCATTCAGATGAATTCAAGGTCCTCTTTAGTTTCGACATGCTCACCAACCCAGATGAAGCAATTACAATCAAGTATGAGGTCAATTCCATACTGTTGTAGATGATGGAAATGTTGTTTGCGCCTCTTTACTAGATATGGAGATACTGTCAACATCTGACCCCTTTCTATTAAATTATATATATATATATATATATATATATATATATATATATATATATATATATATATATATATATATATATATATATATAAGACCCAAAAATCTCATTTTAGTTTAATAAAAACAATATTCCAAAAACATCATAAATACAAACTTGATAAAACAAGTGTATTAATCGACCTATAAAATCAGAGTGAATCACAAAATACGGAACGATGTGGTGTGTGCCCTACAATTATCTCGAGCTCCTACTTTTGAAACCAACCTTTGGGACTTAAGGAAATTATATAGGGTGCAAAACCCTAAAAATTAGGGTTTTCTCAACCAGCCGCCAACACGTTGTATTTGCCCACCAACACACCGTGTTGGTCCATAAAAACACGCGACCCAAAAGTTCCTTAACACGCTGTGGTGATCACCACACCATGTTTCAGAGGAAAAACATGCAAAATGGAATAAATCTCATACTGGGAAATCGGGGTGATACAGTAGGACTGATTAAGGTTTGACTTAGTCATTCTCGGGTGAAATAATAATCCAATCGACAGCCCAATTATGCATCCAATCATTGTCCAAAATAGAGCTCCCCGATTCTAGAGTTTTTCACATAGAATGATAACTAAGGTTAGTGTTCCACACTTAACCCCTTAAGGACTTAATCCATTAAGTCAAATATTGCATTAAGTTAATTGTATGAGCATTATTAAGTATTACCCCCTCCGTCCCAAAATTATAGTGCATCTTTCTTTTTTGGTTTGTCCCAAAATAATAGTCCACTTCTAAAAATAAATAACATTTTACAAAAATACCCTTCGTTATTATTTAACCAACTAAACATTTAATGGAACATTAAATGCAAAATAAGGATAAAATTGTTGTAACGATGAGATTTTCAAAACAAAATTTTCATTTTTCCAACAACCAAATTTATATAAAATATTCTCAAAAGTATTCAACAATAGTTATCGAAACATGACATATCCTAAGATCACAAAATCTAATCCCTTCTCTTGTGTGTACGGGTCACGCCGGCGCCTTCCCACGGTCCTCGCTAGTACCTGAAACACATAACACAACAACTGTAAGCATAAATGCTTAGTGAGTTCCCCAAAATACCGCATACAACACATACGCCACTCGAGGCTATAGCACGACCCTCCGGTCGATGTGTCTCAGCGGGACCCTCCAGTCCCATAGCTCGTTGGACCCTCCGGCCCGGTCTGTATCGTTGGACCCTCTGGTCCGGTCTATAAAATCATACAACATACATATATCACATAGCACATAATCTCATGCATAACACATAAGACCCTCTGGTCAACACATAATACCACTCTAGGTAATGTATAGTGAGAAGACTCACCTCGTGTAGCTCGGTAACTCAGAAATCTCGGACTCTGTGAAATAGGACCTAGCCTCCGCCTAATCATATGAAATAAACACTCGCCATCAACATATTTCCCAAGGCTAGATCATTCCCTCTCATATCACAGTCAGGAAGGGTAAAAGACCATCTTACTCCTTACTTGGCTCAAATACACTAAAGTTGACCAAACCCTAAAAGTCAACAAAAGTCAACCCTCCGGGTTACGCTGGGCGTACCCGGAGCCTTCACAGAATCGGGGTACGTGGCCCCTTACGCCGCGCGTACTAGGATTACGCCCAGCGTAACACCCAGCTTCCTTATCCTTCTCATTCAGGTCTTAATCGGTTAAGACTTGCGTCCAAAACCCAGATCTGACTCCTCTAATACGACTTAATCCATAAAGTTGAAACCTTTAAGCCTTTGCATGGCTGTAAAGGTCACTTTGGCTCAAAACACCTTTCCTTTTTCCATATAGAGACTATAACTCATGCATGACACAAGATCCACGACCAAGACTGGATTTTTATGAATCCTCAACACAATATTCACTAGAAGAGGCCAGATCTAAGCTCTTGGAGACTCTTTGCACACAAAGTCTCCAACTTTGAACCAAAAACCCTAAGAATGGTCCAAAAAGAAAAACTCATGAAGAACAAGGAAAGCTTTGAGCTTTTTACCTCAAAAGGGATCTCCAACCACTGTAGAACTCGGATCTACACTTGTTCTTCAACTTCTAGCTCCAACAATGGCTCATTCTTCTCCTTATTCACATTGAAAAGATATCTCCAAGCTCAAAAACACACACACACACACACACAAGCTAAATCACAAATTTTTGCTCTCTAAGGACTCACTCAAGGGGGTATGGTGGCTAGGGAAAAGGACTACATGTTCCTTTTATAGTG
This sequence comes from Lactuca serriola, assembly GCF_051521515.1. Classification (NCBI taxonomy): domain Eukaryota; kingdom Viridiplantae; phylum Streptophyta; class Magnoliopsida; order Asterales; family Asteraceae; genus Lactuca; species Lactuca serriola. The sequence continues at coordinate 47,885 of NC_136409.1, read as the reverse complement.
CACAAGCCAAAAATTAGGGTTTGCATCTGGGCTCCCTACGCCCAACGTAATCCCTGGGTACGCCCAGCGTACCCGGGAGAGTCCGCGTCCAAAATAAGCGCGTGAGTACGCGCAGCGTACACCTCATTACGCCCAACGTACTCACAAATCCAACATATAACTTAAGGGACTCAACTTGCCAACTCTCAAAGTAGAAGGGTCATAAGGCTTACCTGCATTTCGGGCTGTTACAATTGTCATTTTATTGTATAAAGTTAGTGGTAACTAATGCTTCCTTAATCTATGTGTTTTTTTTGTCTTTGGACAATAATTTTGGGAAGGAGGGAGTATTTAAATTTTAATTAACACCTTTAATGCGGGTCCTGGCCAACTCCAAAAACCAGGGTTTCTTGACATTAGGGTTTTCTAAACCCTAACTAGGGTTTCCAAATCCTCAAGTTAGATGATTATATATATATATATATATATATATATATTAAATAAATCGAGCACCACCTTCTGCCACCTCGAGCAGTGGTGGTTGGCGGCGGTCTGCAACGCCAGCCACCCGCACACGGCGATGGTTCGAGTGATAATTCCCACAATCCAAAAACAAATACAAATTCTTAGATCATTCACACACATTAACGCCAAAAGAATATCAAAATGTCCAATACAGCCACCACGATGGTGGCAGACGATGGCAGAAGGTGGCAGCCACCACCTCATGGTGGTGGTGGTGGGTTTTCTCCACTTCAGACTAAGAAATGCTTATACAACACCCATCATTGGAACACAAACATAAATACCATATCAAGCACACACAGCTACCCACACATGATGGCTATTGGTGACAGAAAAAGAAAAAATGGCGGCAACCACCATGGTTGGCTGCCATGGTGGCTCTTTTCAAATTCCAGCCAGCCAAAATACACACACAAGTCACAATTGCAGCAGTGATACACACATACACGTACGTGAAGCACGAGCACCCACTGAAACACATACAAAACTCAACTTCCCTCGCAGAGGAAGGCGGTGATGGATGATGACCGGAGCAACAAAAGGGTCATTTTAGTCGTGACGGTAACAACTAGCAGCGACCTGAATGAAAGCGGAGGGGGAAGGACATCGTTTGTGGCAGAGAGGCGGTTGCGTCCTTCAACGATCGCAACAGCGACTACGACGTTCGTCATCGGTCCTCGTCCTCAACAAAAACGAAAATAAGATGGCGGCCCTTGACTTGGTGGTTCCCAGCTTCGATGCCAGCGGTGCAGCAACGGTCTCAATGGCTCATAGTGGCGACGTAGTTGACGACAACGACTTGAGATGAGAGGGCGGTGATAAGGTGGCGGTTGGGGATGATGTAGGGTTAGGGTTTGGGGGGTGTTGCACTCTTAAGAACGTAAGGAGTAAGGAACATGGGTTCAAGTCCCGTGTTTTACCAAACTTGGACGCATTTTAACGAGATTGGTCCCTGCCTCAAAAATTCCTTTTCAATTTAAATCCAATAATTACTAAACAACCCTCGCTTCACAAAATCCTTTACATTTCAATTCCTAACGTTATAATATAGACCCCAAAGTATGTAAATTATCTCATTTAACTCCTTATGGCTAACACTGATAAATTATTACGGATTCAGGGCTAAAATAAAATAATATAATATGCATCTCGAGGTTTTAGGGCTTATTATTTATTTACTTAATTTATTTTAAACGAAATTTTACAATTCTCACCCACTTAAATCAAATTTTGTCCTCGAGATCACCTCCCGCCTCTACTTTATGATGTACTCCCCCACAGTAACTAAGACAAGCAAAAATTTGTGGAATCAATCAATACAAAGATTCTCGGTCAAATGTCGGCACGCCATCACACAGATAAGGTCACCACCGCAATGAAACTCATTGATCACATATTGAACTAGATCACACACTCAATCCTGCAACCCAAGATCTAATACCTCAACCCAACGATCCCTACCAGGTCCCACCTGCATTGCCACATACACATGGGCGTCGCCCATGGCTCCTACCCATCTAGACCTACACAGGCCCAACTCCACCTCAAACTCCAATGGTCGTCAACCTGAAACAGAGAAATGATCTCCAACAATCCTGTCTGTCGTGCCCAAGGCACAAATTGGTCCTCTTATATACCTATGACCACCTCAACGATGGGCTACCTCAGCTGGTGAATGTTACGATCCCATCGTAGTCGTACAACACTTCTAACCAACCATGGTTACCACCGATGGTCTTACCACATCTGAACCATCTCAACCCCAATTATCCGGAATAGAACCCGCATCTAACTGAATTCCAATATGATATTTGGGCCATGCTTTGAACCAAAAATCCTTCATCAAACAAGAACATGCAACGAGGCTCTAACACAACCCTCAACATGGATTCATCCACAAGCCTACTATAAAGAAGACGACGACCTACTGTTGGAAGTTTCGTGAACTTTCAACTTACACAACTTCAATCCTGACGACCACTAGGGTCGTCTCTCCTCCTGATTAGGATGCGAAACTTACTCTAGTTTCACACCCAATCTAGCTCACAAAATTCTGAATGATTCTCCCCTACTCGGATTCGTCGAAGCTCTTTCATCCCACAAAATTGGATGGATTCCCAACCCACCTTATCTTCATATCTATGGATCAACTATGACTTGCACTTATCAATACTAACATTCCATTACTAGCCAAACTCAATGACCGCACAACTCTTGAAATCCAGATGAACACTCCTCAGAATCTCAGCAAGTCCGACAACCCCAATCGCTTCCCATGATACAACACCCAATTATATAAGTCTTTATGTTGGTGACAAAGACCATCACCTTTGCGATAAAATAACATCCCCCTGGCACTTCCAAAGACCAACCAAACTCGTGCGACTGTCACCACCATTTTCTTGTTATCATTCCTGTTGGGTTTTAAGCACTATAACACTCCTATGGTGCACATGCAACCCGAAATGCTTTGGATCTAAGTTTTCTCTAATTTTACATGCATTTTCAAATTTCCAAAGCATATAACTTAACTGGCATACATTTCAAAGTAACAACTAGTTAGATAACTTACCTCTTGAGACTTTCTTGACCTTTGGAAGCTTAGCACCCCAAGTGTTGTGCCTATAATGTGTTACAAACACCAATATGCAAAAGAGGCTTAAGAGAATAAGACTTGTAGAATCAAAATCGGTTCTATCTCTTGTGTATATGGGTGTAGCCGATTTTGACACCAAGGAGGGGGGGGATGGGGGTTATAGTGTTTGCAAACTCTAGGGTTTCATCCATGTAACCCTAATGTGCCATGTCTTTCCATCTCCCTTAGGCTCCATGGGTTAAAGCTCCATGGACTATCCATGAACTATTTAACCCACCCTAATGGATCTTTGGCCCACACTATAATAATAAGTCGGTTTTGGTTACCCAGCTAACAAAAGCCCCAATTTGGTTTGGAAATTTACTTAGCTTTTGATCACCGGTGGATATCATTAATAAGAACATGAATGATTGATCTTGGTAATGTATTTTTTAGTTAGAAATCATTCATCATTATACTAACGAATCGTTGAAATCATGTTTCTATTTCTTACATATAACCCCAAGTCAAAATACCAAAAAGACTCTAAAATGTAAACTCTTCCAGACTCTTGTTACTCGATTAGTAAAGGGAAAAACCACAACTTTGCAGCAAAATCAGAAATTTAGATAAACAATAAGTAATATACTCTTAACAAGAAAAATCAAAGCTAGGACTTCAGATTTTGTACCGGAGCGGGAGGAGAAAGTCGTCGGCTGAAGCAGGAGGTCGCCGGAGGTCGCCGCCAGTCATTGTGTCTTCGTCGTCTGCAGTTGAGAACGAGAAGAGAGTTGTGTGAGAGGAGTAAGAGTGTGTGTGAGAACGAGAGTATTGAAATTTAGGGGGTGTCGTACTCTTTTTCTTATTTGACGCAATTATTGAAATTTAGGCCATAAACCTTAAAGGCTTAAACCCTTGTTTTCAATTACAAAAAACCCTACCTTGTCTGGAATTTAGGCCCAAATTTTAAAAAGCTATATGGTTCAATCCGGACCTGGTTTTGGATGAAATATTTGATCAATTATCATAGAAAAAAATCAACATATTTGAGTTATTTATTGAAAAAATTAAGTAGATGCAATTCTTTTGGCCTAAAAATCACCATATTTTTTGTTGACTGTTTAAAAAAATTTGTTTTTACGTATTATCCAATATTAGCTAACGACATGGCATATAGTGTTGAATCACTTGATTTGATTTGTCCAAATTTAATGCTTGAACTTCTTTTTTTTTTTTTCAATATGAAAACCAAACTGAATTCCGAATAATTCAAACCAAACCAGAAACTGAATCACAATTTGGCTTTATTTGGTTTGAAAACCAAGAAAATCAGATATTAATGTTAAAAAATAAAATATGAATTTTCAAATTTTCAAATATAACAATCAAAGTTTCACCAGTTAACACTTTGTTAACATAAGCCAAAAAAAATGATAATTACCTTAGCGCCTTGTTCCCAAGTTTTTTTTTTGTAAATTCGATAAAGGAAAGGAAATGAAATATTGACAAAAAGAAAGGGAGTGGAAGGAAAAAAATTCTTTATTCCGTGTCTTTGAGTTCGAAAAAAATGAAAGGAAAATTTTAAGTTTTTATGTTCCCGAGTTGGGAGGAAAAAGAAAATAAAACTTAAAAATTTTCTTTCCCCCCAATTTCTTCCCAAATCCGCCAAATTTGGGAGGAAAATTTTGAAGAAAAATGTGACTCCAAAATCTTTTTCTTCTCCTTATTTTCTTTCCATTAATGAAACTCAAACACGATTTTCCTTCGACATTCCCAACTTTTCCTTCATATCTATCCATATTCCTCCTTAAGTAGAACTCAGGAACAAAGCGTAATAGTTACACCTTACACACACAATAACTTTTAGATTATAATGTCCATTACCTCGCATTAAATTACAACGTTTATCTTAAAAAAATGGCTATAAGGTTATACGTTAGCCGGCCCTAAGGGAGTATAGGGTGTATGACCGTACAAGATAAGACCCTATTTTTTTATTAAATTATATAGTTAATACGTGTATATATTTATAACATCCCAAAAAGTAAGACCAAAAATTTCAATTTTTAAAAAAATATAACCATCATGCAAAACATGTTCATAAAACCATGATAGAATCAGAGTATGATCAAAACATCCAAATACATCATAGTCAAATAAAAAGCGGAGAGATATGGTGTGTGCGATGCGATCACCCCGAGCTCTTCCTCTTGTGTCCGGAAGTATCTGAAACATAAACTGAAAACCATAAGCACGAAGCTTAGTGAGTTCCCCAAAAAACCACATACCATTCATATCAAACATATAATAGGCCTCGCCCGACATCGAGCTCCACTCGAAACAGATCTGTCAGATCTATGAGATGGGCCCCACCTCATCACATTCATCAGGCCCTGCCTAGCATCGGACCCCTCCCAGTATACATATAAACACATAACACATGCAAGAATCACAAAAATAAATAACATATAATATACTTATCAGGCCCCACCCGGTATACATTTCTCATACTACACATGCAAGAGTCACGCAGACAACTAGCATCCTAATCATGATAATCATGGGCCGACATTGGTGCCTTCGACCCGCTAAATATTGTGAGGAGACTCACCTCAAGCTGCTAATTATCTCAAATAAAATCTCGGACTGTTGATCTGGAAAATCCCCGCGCTAGCATTATTAAATAATACCCAATTAATAATTGATCCACAACCCCTAGCTGGAATCCTAGTATGATTGTCCAATACTTAGGGTAAAAGTCCATTTTACCATTTCCTTACTTGGCCTAAAATCCAAGGCCTAAACTAAAAGCACCAAAAGCCCAATATGACCCAACTTCCTAATTTGGCCCAAAACCCATCATTGGCCGAATCCAAGAAGGCCCAAATTCCTAAATGGCACCTAAAGCTCCAAATGAGCCCAAGCAAAAGAAGGCCCAAAGTAAGAAAACTAGAGGCCCATTAAGGCTTAAAAAGCCAAAACAACGTCTCATGCCATGACCAGTCCTTGGTCTGTAACATCCTATTCTGGATTGTTTTGTGATTTAAGGCCTATGGGCCTTAATCCGAGTATGAGAAGGTTTTGAGGCTTTGAAAGAGAAAGATTTAGGCCCTTTTGGGATGTGGGTAAGGTAGTTTGTGTGATAAAAGAGTTCGGTTTGTGCTTTAGAGCCCAAATGTATTGTTAAAGGCGCTGGTTCAGGCTTTTCATGAATTTTGGTTTTGAGTTCGAGTGAGATTCAGGAGGAATAAAGTTCATAGATGTGTAGGGCTTCTCTTTACCTTTCCGTGGATATAAGTGTTGGGTTTTGAGCATTCTAACACTCCTATGGTGTACATGCAGCTCTATAAACCTTGGATCTGTGTTTTCTCTATTATACATGCAAATAAGAACTTTCCAAGGCTTTAATCCTAACTAGCATATTATGAAGCTCTTATACTACGAAGTACTAGTTAGATGACATACCTTTTGATGTAGCTTGATGTCTTCAAGCTTTAAGAGCTTAGCCCCAATAGTGTGGAAGCCTCAAGTGGAATCACAAATCACCAAAACACCTTGGAAGACTTTAAGAATAAGAATACTTTGGTTCTCTCTAGTGAAATCGGCTAGCCCTTCTTAGTGTACCCACACTAGTGCCCATTTCACCAACCAAGGACATCTTTATATAGTGTGGAGACTAGGGTTAAACCCATGACCTTTCATTTCATATGATCCATGGGTTAAACACTCCATGGACTATCCATTAAAGCTTAGCCCAATCCTAAATGAACTTGGCCCATTCCATATATATAAGAGTCCATATTAATTAGCTCATTCTGATCACTTAATTAATTATAAATTAAGTATTGATCAATACTAATTAAATAATATGATTCCATATTAATATATTAGAACTTATAATATATTAATATAAATCATAAATATACTATTCTCAAAAGACTATCCATATAAATTGTGTCGGTGAAGTGCAACCCAAATGGACCATGGTGGGTCGGGTCAAGTACATACCAAATATAGTTATGGACTTAGACATTAATCCAACAGTCTCCCACTTGGATAAGTCTAAAAATATTATTGAGTATGACTTCAAAACCTAACTGGCAATCATAGCTCTTAAAGCCGCTGTCGAACTCTGACCTTGTAAATGACTTGTCCATTAGATAAAGGATCATATATTCCTCCATTCTAGATATCATATGGACTGAGACATGGATTATAATCATTCTCCCAATCCATTTATTGTTTCCCGATTTCCGATTCATGATAACTGACTGATTGAACAAATCAAATCAGTCCTGGCTTGGCCAAGCACTTACATTTGTCATCATTAAATCATTGAGGGGCCCACAGATATCGCTTTTATCCCGGAGGTAAAAGGAATGGATAAACTTCGACTCATATGGCTTGTTCTACTACTTGTTGAATCATATACAAAGGCACGTTTTATAACATCGAGTTACTGAATGTCGTTTCGTGCAATCAATGTACAACCAACTCATAGTAACAACTTATATCTCTAGGTTTGAAGAATATAAGATATTATCGTCTCATGATCACTCATGATAAAATCCATGAAGTGATTCAAATGAGTGCGGGTTGAATCCAATACTCAGAACTTATGAGCACTCATGAGTGTTGTAGCACAACTTTGTCCACCAACTTGGACCTCTACAAGCCAACCCATGACAATCTTGATTCATATCTACTTCCAACATATGACCGACTGTGGATGGTTTGAATAACTTAGTCATTCTGGAAGAATAACCTAGTTATTATGGAAGTCAAAACATGCAAAGTGAAACACAAGAATAAATGAATCTAATATGGTATCAAAACCTATGAATATAAATAAAACACTTTCTATTTATCACCATACCGATTACTCATTATTCATTGTTTCAGTTTTATCAACTTTATACTTGAATTAAAAAACACCATGCTCCAAGCATGTACACTATGTTTTCTAGACAATAGCTTTGCCATACACCAAGTATGAACTCTATGTTTGTCTATGATCCTTTTCTTTGTGAAATAGACCAGTTGAACATAACTCCAATGATTCTCATTTCACAGTCCCAATTCCTTACTTCAAATGCAAGAATTCCAAATTCATGCCATTTACTAAAATCTGTTAGATTCTAAACTTATATGCATTGATCCTCTTGTAATGATTATGCACAAATTCACTTGGCAACAATCATTACAGCGTATTCCAAAGGAGATCAACTCCTTGGAAACATCCTTCTTGCATTAAGTTTCTTAATCTTACGCAACTTTATTGAACAACTTCCACCTATGGGATCATTTCCATATTCCCATTTTGACTATCACTTTTGAACAAGATTTGCCTCTTTTCAGAATATGTCAGTATTGTCCTTCCAACAATTAACACTATACTTCCAACTGTCCTTGAGCAACCAATCTTTGGTAAACCTTAGATTATCCTCGACAATTGCTTAATCATTTTAGTCATATCAATTTCTAGACCTTTTTCCCTTCTTAATGCCCCAGGCATTTGGAAAAATTTAGAAAGAATGAATATTGCACATGTAATCGATCCTATATCCGAAGCATATGGGACACGATTCATGATGTCTCACATAAAGACTAAACTGGTCTTTTGCTATAATATTTCCATTTCTATTTGCCAAGTTCTCATAATTCAGATTATGAAAAGGGATGTCGTAATCATAATCGAATTTTAGAACGCAAATAATGAACCCATATATATAATTTCCTTATGTTGATCCATTCCAACATGAAATTCATATATATTCTTAACTAAATACGATTAGGACCTCAATCTAAGCTTTTAGATTTGAGATGAAGTATAATTTCCTCTCCATTAATTATAGCAAAACAACTTTTTCCCAATTGAGACCTTTTGTTTTCTATAATTAACATTGCTAACTTGCAATCTTTATCATAATTATCATGCTCCCACTAACATGATGATTATTAGCATAACACTTATGCTCCCACTAGCTTTGACATGTACTCAAAAATCAGCTGAACTTCTAGGAAAAACAATACTTTGTTGACTTTCTTACCAAAGTTCAGATCTCTGATACTAGATTGCTTGATAAGACTTTATCAAAATTATACACCTTATATTAGATAGCTCACAGGTGCGTCTAAACAATTTCACAACGCACGCTCCACTAACGACTTTGAGAACTGCAAATATCACAATTGCTACCTACTTAAAATCTACTTAGTGGAAGAATTTCCTCACCATCATTTTCATGAATTGGATAGAAACCTTATGACACTTAGATTTTATGGTGGATGTGTTCTTATCCACGAGAATTTGTCAAACCATAATCACAAGACTAGGTTAGTGACAAATCCTATCTCATATGGATTGAACTTATGCAATCTTAACTTCTTGCCACCTGGCAACTCAAGAGCCTTCCATTGCTTCCTAGTAGGTATGCACACAGTTGAGAACATGTAGAACTCAAATGTGTAGCCAACTTAACTGGAATGGGCACAGAAATGTCAACACGATAGGTTATAAACCTCTAGTTGTGTGCTAGTGATGAAATACAAGTTTTATTCTTGATTACTTTTTGAAACCCTTTCAGGATCTTTTAGACTCCCACTGTCTCCTTGACCTATAAGACTTTCTTGCAAAATATTCAAGAGATAGTGTGGATTCTAATCAAGACAGACACTTAACACAATTAGCCTTAGTTGGTCTTTGTTTTATCCAAAACATTACAACTTACCAATTTCAAATGTACAAGAATAGAAAACTTTTACTCTTACATTTGACAAGTGTCTTAAACCTTCTTTAAAACATGTCACTCAAGTTACAATCTTAGAGTATAACTCTAAGAATTGTTTTTGGAACGAAGTATGAATCATCTTCTTGATTTAACCACTTCAACAATTCATAACTCCTCTTCTTAAGTATCATAATGCACTTAGAGGATGAATTTTGATAAGGTCTCAAAATCATTAAGATGATCTTAAAACATGATACTAAAGTACTCTCCTATCTTTTCAGATTTGAGAAAAATTTATCCTTCTGCCTAATTTGATTCTTCTTATTCGTTCTGTCATACATTGAAAATTTTCCAATGCTTCAGAATTATACTTAAGCTTGTAAGTATAATCATATTTACTAAACCTTAGTAAATCATGACAAATAGTCTTATCCATCTTTTGTGGTGGACTTTGACAAGTTCACAAGTAAGTGTACTTGATCCCTTATTCCTTCTCTTGACTCACACATCCATGTGAACAAGTAGTTAGTCTTAATTTTCCAATTCTCGAAAGTTCTCATTCATCATACTATACAACTTGCATGATTCCAAGTTTCTATCCAATTGAAACTTGGGTGATGAGAATCTTTCCTTATTTGGTAAATTTAGATACTACCACAAATGAAAGAATCAAATTCATATTTTCAATATTGCTATCAATAGAATCATATAAGCAAAATCTTTTTTCCCCCACAAATGCCATTGTAAGGATATTTTAAAATAAATAAAATTAAAAACTTTTCTTTTATTTTAAAACTTTGCGGAAAAACTAATCCTTACAATGCAAATGTATATGAAAACTTGTTGTCATCTATTCCTAAGCAATCTATCATAACTCTTAAGCACCTGCTCAAAATTCTGATCACCGAACCATGCGATTGAAATCCATCTTCGCGATCAGAATCAACATATACTTCCTTTAAGTTCCTTTACTTTTCTTTGACTCTTAAAACATCAACATGTGACCCAGCCACATCATGTAATAAGAACCTCCAAGTAGGAACTTAATAGAGTTAGACAATGGACTTTACCTGAAATAAAGTCAAACTTATTGACTTTACCATCCTTAGGTAAGTTTGGCAGCTTCGTAACCAAAGCCCCTTCCTTTGAAACTCCTAGATCTTTGAGATTCATTGAACTTTCATTGGCATGTTTCAATCTTGAGTGTGCCCTTCAGGTTTTGTGGCTGGGATGCCGAGGATCACAAAACAAGGTGTGAAGTAACCATGAAAATTATTTGGTACCCTTAAGTGTTTACCCCTCAATCGATGTGCCGGTTAACCACACATGCTTCATCGATACTATGATAAACATTAAGTTACCCTTTGCCTACCTTGTTAAATACGAGTTATTGTGCCGGTTAACCACACACGCTCCACTAACCGACTTAAAAAAAGTGCAAAGTGTAATTTCATGGATTAACATCTTATTCACATTTTTCCTAAGTAACTAAGATTGGGTATTTATAAAAGGTTTAGTTACTTAGTATTTATCATTAATACTTTTAATGAAGGGAGAATTAATAGTCTTTGTCCTACCCGTTCGGCTAACGAACCTCCACCAGTCAAGGAAGCGGTAGGTGAGAGTGGACACCCATTAAACTGCCATTTTATAGGTAGTAACCTTATACCCCCCTTATAGACCGGCTTCGTGAATGAGGCCTACTAACGGTAAGACTGACTTGCACTTATACATATATATTATTAACTTATAATATTATAAAGTATAAGGGTTGAATTTTAACTTTTAAAATTCTAAGGGTTAAACTTGGAATTAAATTATTCATAAGAGAAAACTTTTCAAATTCCAAAACTTGAGGTCAAGTTTTGTAACTTTCAAAACTTTTCTATTCCATAACTTATGTGTTTAAAGTAGTTTTAATTAAAAACTCTTCAAGTTCCATAACTTGAGGACAAGTTATGGAAGACTTTAAACTAATTAAGAAAGTGACTCTTCATAATTCATAACTTATGGAAGCTTTATGAGATTAACTAAGGTTACACATATTTTATTTAATGAAGAGACTCTTGAACCTCCACAACTTGAGGACAAGTTATGGAGTCATAAAACCATTTAATGAGAACAAGACTTTTCATTTTGTAACATATGACAATTTTTTATGAGTTTTATGAAACTTAAATGTGACTTTTCATATAACTTGAGGACAAGTTACAAAAACACATTTTAGAATCAACTCTTAGATTAAAATGGATTGAAAACACATAATCAATTAACTTTTCTATTAATCTAAGCAACTCATAAGAACAAGATAATTCAAATCAAACTTTTTCATGTAATTAATCTAAACTTTAAACTAATAAAAAAACATGAATATTGACAATTATCTTTGAAATTGGATTAGTATGAGCATTACCACACCAAAAACAAGTTTATAAGTACAAAACCAGCTTAGGGTAATGTTCCTAGTCCATTTCTAGCCAAAACAATCGAATATATGCTGTCTGGGGGTCCAACTCGTCGAGTGCACGAACCAAATTGGTGAGTTGGATGCATTTTGTCTTGAACTCGGCGAGTTCATCAGTGGACTCGGCGAGTCCAGTGCCCAGAAAGCTAGAAAATCGATTTTTTCAGCATTTTTTAGCAATTTGCATCAAGTATAATTGAAAACAAGCCTAGGCTCTGATACCACTGTTGGGTTTTGAGCATTCTAACACTCCTATGGTGTACATGCAACCCTATAAACCTTGGATCTATGTTTTCTCTATTATACATGCAAATAAGAACTTTCCAAGGCTTTAATCCTAACTAGCATATTATGAAGCTCTTATACTACGAAGTACTAGTTAGATGACATACCTTTTGATGTAGCTTGATGTCTTCAAGCTTTAAGAGCTTAGCCCCAATAGTGTGGAAGCCTCAAGTGGAATCACAAATCACCAAAACACCTTGGAAGACTTTGAGAATAAGAATACTTTGGTTCTCTCTAGTGAAATCGACTAGCCCTTCTTAGTGTACCCACACTAGTGCCCATTTCACTAACCAAGGACATCTTTATATAGTATGGAGACTAGGGTTAAACCCATGACCTTTCATTTCATATGTACCATGGGTTAAACACTCCATGGACTATCCATTAAAGCTTAGCCCAATCCTAAATGAACTTGGCCCATTCCATATATATAAGAGTCCATATTTAATTAGTTCATTTTGATCACTTAATTAATTATAAATTAAGTCTTGATCAATACTAATTAAATAATATGATTCCATATTAATATATAAGAACTTATAATATATTAATATAAATCATAAATATACTATTCTCAAAAGACTATCCATATAAATTGTGTCGGTGAAGTGTAACCCAAATGGACCATGTCGGGTCGGGTCAAGTATATATGAAATATAGTTATGGACTTAGACATTAATCCAACAATAAGGATCGTCGAAAACGGATTTATAACTAAGAAGTTATGGCCTTCAGAAGTTTTGTGGTTTCAGGCCTCGCAGAGTACGTTGGGCGTACTAGTGAAGAAGGAAGTACGTTGGGCGTACTTTGGAGTACGATGGGCGTACTGATCAGGGGTGGTCACGAATGCTCTTTGGAGTACGCTGAGCATACCATATGTATGCTGGGCATACGCTAATCAGACTTGAACCCTATTTTAGGGTCTTGGACCCTATTTAAGCTCCTTATCTCATAACCTAACCCTAATATCTTCAGCCTCCATCCCTCTAAACCCTAGAAAAAGACCCTAAGCCACCATTTGAGTGATTCTTGAGCATTTTGGTGATTTAGTGAGTTTTTGGTGTATATTGTGGAAGAAGGAGTTCCTTGAGTAAGCATTGCTTGGCTTGGAGCTTGTGGATCCAAGCCCTAATCATGTTGATCTAGCTCCAGAAAGCATAAAGTTTGAATCTTGGTGGCTTTCTCATGTGGATCTAGTGGGTTGATGACTTGTTATGTTTGGTTGTTGAAGAAGAAGGAGCTTTGAAAGAGGATAGCTTGAGCATCTAGCTTTTGGATCTATGTTCTACCCTTGTTGGTGCATCTTCCAGAGGTATCAAGCTTGAAACTTGCTTATTGTTGTGTTAGTTTTGTTTTGGGTCCATTTTAGGGTTTTTGGTCCCAAAGCTTGAAGCTTTATGAGTTGTTGAACTCCATATCCTAATATATGTCCCTTTGAGTGTTTCTAGTGGAGAGGATTCATAAAAATGAGGCCTTGGACGTTGGAACCACCTTATGCATGAGATATGAGCATTTTGGGGAGTAAAGAGTGAGAGTTTTGTGTTTGGGACTTGTTAAGCCATGTAAACGCTTAAAGTTACAAGCTTTATTGAGTATGAGCCTCTATGGAGTCCAGATCTAAGAGTATAGCTATGGTCTTAATGGATTAAGACCAAGGGAGTGGAGATAACAATCCTAGACATACGTTAAGCGTAATTCCAGTATGCCACGCATACTGACCAAGTGTCCCCAATGGCCAATCTGGATTCGTAGGTATGCTGAGCGTACCAAGGGAGGTATGCCCCGCGTAACCTCACTTTGGACTTTTGGGCTAAGTCTCATTTTGGGCCTTGAGTGTTAGGCCTAGAGTTTTGGCTGGTTGCAATAGAGTTTTGGACCAGAGGAATATATATATATATATATATATATATATATATATATATATATATATATATATATATATAAGCTTTGGGCCCTTGAGTGGGCTTGCCATTTAGATTTGAGAGTTGGGCCTCGGGTGAGTCCATTTATTATTAGGCCTTGGTGGGCCCAATGGGTTTAGATTATTGATGGTCTAGTTAGTGGGCTACCTTTATACCTAATAAGTGAGAGTTTGAACTTAGTTCCTAATTGGGTGAATTGTGGGTTTGGCTCAGAGATAGAGATCGGTGCGCAGAAGCAGCGTTTTAAGGGGATGTTCATCATCCGAGGTGAGTCTTCTCACTATACTTTACCTAGGTAGTAATTATGTGTGGCCAGAGGGTCTTATGTGCTTGCTTGAGTTATGCATTTTCTGTGTGATATGTGTTGTGTGCTATATTATGTGATACTTAGACTGGACCGGAGGGTCCAACGAACTATGAGACCGGAGGGTCCTCACATAGATCGGACCAGAGGGTCCAACAAGCAGTGAGACCTGAGGGTCCTCACTGAGACCGGACCAGAGGGTCCAACGAGCTGTTGGACTGGAGGGTCCCACTGAGACACATTGACCAGAGGGTCTTACAGAGTTATAGCCTCGAGTGGCTAATTATTTGTGTGTGTTATTTTGGGGACCTCACTATGCTTCGTGCTTACCGTGTTATGTGATATGTGTTTTAGGTTTCTCAAGATCACGGGAAAGCACCGACTTGATTGTACACAACAGAGAAAGAGTTATGTTTTGAGGATCATGAATTATTAATCAAACAATTATGGAGTTGTGTTTTCTAAATTAAATAAATGAGATTTTTGTGAAATGTGTTACGAGAATCATATGATTTTAAAGAGAAAAATTTGTTCGAAAATTTACGGCGTTACATGGTCACGTCATGAGAGTCACCCGTTCTGAGTCCAAAGACTCATTCTTGAATCAGACAACTCAATAAGGGATGGGTTTCGCATGTCTCACATCGTGAGAACGGTCTGAAGCCAAAACCAACGTTTTAACGTTCTTAATCCATTCATCCCTCAATTCCAACCCGTCCAGAAGTTTAAGGGGACCCTAATGGTCCATAAAAATGCTTACTTGATGGACAATGCATGCACCACGCATGTCCTGTTGTGACATCCCCATTTTCACGGAAAAAAAAAAAACCGATTTTGTTTATGCTTTATAAAAATCAGAGTACTTATTTTAATAAAAATATTGCTGAAACAACCCAGATGAAGCTCCATGTTATCTTTAGTTTCGACATGTTCACCAAACCAGACAAAACCATTACAACCAAGTATGAGGTTGATTCCATACTGTTGTGGACTACCATCACGCATGAAATCATGGACTTCAGCCTACAACAAACAACATAATGATTAATGGGGGCATTCATCGAGTATAAATAACACAATGAATACTAAAGTGTTGTTTCTTTCTTTTATACAAAATGTACTTAACTAAGTGAGTGTTTCTTTTTTACTTTATGCAGAAAAGAAAACTTAATAGAGAAATTCAGGAAAAGAATCAAATCTAACTTTTTTATATAAACTTGCATTCATTTATTGGTTTCTTCCACTTTATCCAAGTGTATCGTTTTTTCTCGGATATGTTATAAACATCATTTATTTGGACAACACTTGATTTTGGAAAACACATGAAGGAGGTAAAAAAAAGCCTTCAATAAACGGACGATATTTATGGGCTTACACAGATGACGTCATTCTCTTAAAAAATGGTACGCATGTTGAGCTCATCAACTGCAGTCCGTCGCCTCTGCCAATTTAAGGATGGTCATGACTCATGAGAAAGACAAAACACAACAATCCAAACAAGTTTGGAAATAACAAAGAAACTAAGCCAGGAAGCATACACAGAGCATTCATACATGTTAACATGACCATATGACATAGTGGGAGATATATACCTAGATTCCTCAGGTAAATTCTTTGAAGAGAGAATCAATACCGCATGTTGGCTAAAATTAATCTCCAATCTCCACCGCTTTGGAGCAACCTTCATATATATCATGAAAAACGAAACTCTGTTAACCAAAATGCTAACTACCCACTAATCAACTTAACAACACATTCCTCACTTGTATCAAACATTTTAACTCAACTGCTACAAATTTTATCTTTTCACTTGAGAAGAATTGCATATATTCGGGCGGATTAAGCTATTGGTATAAAACTAAAGTGAACAGAAGAAATAAATCGAGTTAGGACTTGCCTCAATAACACGGCCTACTATTATATCACCAACCTCTAGCTCATACCTACACCAATTTCAGATTCAATATTAAGCAATTTGTTTCCACTCTTATGAAACATTAAAATTCAGGTAAATAGATTGCTCATGACCTGGTTCTGAAAGTGCGAACATAGTCCAATTTATTTACACGTTCAATTACTCCACACACGGTTGCCACGACCTCACCCTCAGGCTCTATCGTCCCATGACCCCTAAAATATCACAAACGGAAAAAATCATTTCAAAATTTAAGCTTAATGATCCTATAAACCACAAATTCCATGATTCCTAAGAGCTAAGACTATATTAGGATAAATGAGGATGGAACAATTTCTAGTATCGTTACTTACATGAAATAAAAATCAAAATACACATAAAACTCACAATATAACATATGCATATGGACACTAGACATTAGTTAGGGTTTATATTTACTTGAGAACACCATCTTCTTGGTTAACATGGATAGAATCGGCGACGGTGACAGAAGAATCAGAATTGGTTCCCGAAGATAGAGATTCCAACAGTTCGAGTGCTCTTTGCAGCCTTAGTTTCTATGTTTGATTCAATGATAGCTCAATGCCTCTCATATCTTGAATTGTGTTTGAATCTGTTGTAAGAAAACAGACGCATAAACCAGGGGAAAGCAGCAGGTGGTTTAGGCTGTTTTCGGGTTAGTCGGGTTGGTGTTCATCACCAAGCATAATAAGTTAGTTTAATCGGTTTACAGGTAAGTTGGGTTTGGTTACCCAGCTAACAAAAGCCCCAATTTGTTTTGGAAGTTTACTTAGCTTTTGACCACCAGTGGATATCATTAATAAGAACATGAATGATTGATCTTGGTAATGTATTTTTTAGTCAGAAATCATTCATCATTATACTAACGAATCGTTGAAATCATGTTTATATTTCTTGCATATTACTCCAAGTCAAAATACCAAAAAGACTCTAATATGTAAACTCTTCCATACTCTTGTTACTCGATTAGTAAAGGGAACAACCACAACTTTGCAGCAAAATCAGAAATACAGATAAACAATAAGTAATATACTCTTAACAAGAAAAATCAAAGCTAGGACTTCAGATTTTGTACCGGAGCAGGAGGAGAAAGTCGTCAGCTGAAGCAGGGCCCCACCTCATATCATTTATCAGGCCTAGCCTAACATCGGACCCCTCCCAGTATACATATAAACACATAACACATGCAAGGATCACAAAGATAAATAACATATAATATACTTATCAGGCCCCACCTGGCATACATATCTCATACTACACATGCAAGAGTCATCTCATACTACACATGCAAGAGTCACGCGGACAACTAGTCATCCGGAGTTGTTTTCAGAGTAAGACTTCGAGGGCGAAGTCTGATTCTAGTGCGGGAGAATTGTAACATCCAGATTCCCAGGTATATTATTTATTCCTTTAATTTTTGGAGTTTGTGGAGGAATTCGGCGAGTTGGTGCCAAGACTCGCCGAGTAGGGACGTGGATGTTCATTCTAGTTCACGTCCGGACTCGGTGAGCCCATGTGTGGGCTCGGCGAGTCCATGCTGTTTAGTGCAGCGCTAATTTCCAGGGCTTGGGACCTATTTAAAGGCCCTTATGGCCGTCTATTGCGATTACTACACCCCAGAGAGAGACTCAGATCGTTTAAGAGGCAAGGAGTGACCATTGTTGATCTTTGTGGTGTCATTTAGCAAGAAGAAGGAGGTTCTAGCCAAGGGAAAGCAAAGGAGGTTGCTATTCTGATGACTAAAAGCTAAGTTCATTTCATTTGAGGTATTATTTTGACTCTTCTTCTGTTTTGGTAAGGATATGTGGTTTTAGTGTTTCTTGTGCCCTTGTCTAAGTTGATTTGAGGTCCAAATAGTCCCTTCTGGAGATGAGACTTTAGATCTGGACCCATAGAGGTCCAGAGAGCCTTATTCCCCAAGCTTTATGAAGAACAATGGAGGTCATGACCTTGGGACAAAGTATTTGGGACTAAATCACCATTTGATGCCTATTGGTTGATTTATAAGCATCAAGATTCAGACTTTACGTGACCTTTATGCTTGGGAAGGCCAGATCTATGGATTAGGGGCACAGATCTGACCTCAGGAGGTCAATAGAGTTTGTGCATGGCATGAACTCGCCGAGTTGTTCTTGAGACTCGGCGAGTAGGGTTAAGGTTCCACCCAGATCACCCAGTGAGTAGAATTGCCGAGTTGGGGGATAACTCAGTGAGTCAGAAGGGGATTAAAAGACTGGAGTTCAAGGCGGTACTCACCGAGTTGTTCTTGAGACTCGACAAGTTGAGTCGGGGTAGCCCCGTGATTCATGCTAGGGGTGACTCGTCGAGTATAGGGAGGGACTCGACGTACCAAGCGGGACAGAGAGAGTTAGTGGTCATGTGTGTACTCGCCGAGTCGCCGGAGTGCACTTGGCGAGTTGGGTCAAAGTTGACCGTTGACTTTTGTTGACTTTTAGGGTTTGGTCAACAATGGGGTCCTTGAGTCAAGAGGGGGGTAAAATAGTCTTTTACCCTTCTGAAGGTGACAATAGAGGGTTGAGTCTAGCCTCGATAGTTATATTTATGAGAGTATTTACTTGTGTGAATAGGCGGAGGCTAGGCAATATTTCTACCGAGTCAGAGATTTACGAGACGTCTGAGGTGAGTCTTCTCACTATGCCTTACCCGATGGGGTAACTATGTGTGACCGAAGGGTCTTACGTGTATGTTATATATGTGATGTAAGTTATATGTGATATGTTATGTGATATGAGTATGATGTGGGCCGGAAGGTCAAGATGATATGGACCGGAAGGTCAACAGAGTTATGGGATGGAAATCCCCTAAGACACTTGGATCGGAAGATCCCACAGAGTTATGGCTTGGAAAGGCGTATGTGTTAGAGTGGTATTTTAGGGAACTCACTAAGCATTTATGCTTATAGTGTTATGTGTTATGTGTTTCAGGTACTAGTGATGATCGCGGGAAGGCGCCGGCATGACTCGTACACACGCACGTTGGAGTTTAAATATTTTGATCTTGGAGTTTTGTACTAATACAATGTGAAACAATGTTTTATTTATAAATGCCAATGATATTTCATAGTTTTCAAAAATGAAAAATTGTTCGAATTTTTACGGTGTTACAAGTTGGTATCAGAGCCTTGGTTTGAGGGATTCGGATACATCTTCGGGTGTATCTGAACTCAAACTTGGGATTTGAGGAAAATGTTAATAATAAAGTAAAATTTTTGAAAAAGAGTAAAAGGGTTTTGAGACAAACGGAGCAGAGCCGTGTGTACGATCAGCTAGCGCCCGAACGGTGATCTCCCAAAATACTCTCATAGTAAGTCTTATCAGACATGCTATGTTATGCTATATGATGAATTACAATATGCATGCTAGAGTAGACTAGGTATTCTTATTAGGACTAGAGTGGCCTGATATATGATGCCTTAGTCTAGGGGTTGCTGCTAGAAATGCTTAAAAGTGTTTAGATAGCAGCGAGGTGCTTATGAGAGAATTGTTAGCAAGTAGCGCATGATAGTGAGAGTAGAGCACTAGGATTTGGGGCTCAAGGAGGAGGACTTGGGATGAATGACGATGCGGTATGGACGGTAGTATTGGGCCCGTATTACTGAAGATACCGGGTTGGTGCGCAGTCCAAGTAAGAATCCTTAGGGCACTAAGGAACCAGTGGGGTGGAGTTATCGAGTATGATTATACTTGAGTGGGTCCCTAATATTCTTATGTTGTATTTCAGAGGGAGATCATGGTTGGGACACGCCACACACCAGAGGTCAACGGGACGAGTGATGAGGAGATCCGTATGATCATCCACGAAGAGGTGGATGCGGCCATCAGGGCTGAGATTCCAGAGATGTTCGGGTCTATTAAGACCACTTTGATTGAGACTTTTGATGAGCGGTATGCTGCTCTTTCTGATGCTGCTGTTGCTGCAGCCACTGCAGCCGTTGCTGCTGCCAGGCCGCAATGGGGTGACTCGTTGTTATACCGGGAGTTCAGCAACACGAAGCCACCAGAATTTGACGGAACTCAGGATCCGATAGCCGCGATGAGGTAGGTTTCTGACATAGAGGGGTGCTTCTACACATGTTCCTGTTCGGAGCATCTGATAGTTTGGTTCGCGTTGAACCAGCTTCGCTTGGGAGCGAAGGACTGGTGGAAGTTTGTGACGACGCACTACACCCCTGCTGAGCTTGTTGCAGTAACCTGGGAGAGGTTCACTGCTATGTTCCGAGATGAGTACGTTCCCCAGGTGGAGAGGGAGCGATTGGCACAGGAGTTTCTAACCCTTAAGCAGGGTACTGAGTCGGTTACAGAGATTACACGCAGGTTTCACGAGAGGGCGATGTTCTGCCCTGAGCACGTGTCGACCGAGCAGGCACGTATGAGTCGATATCTGAGCATTCTGAGAAGAGACATTCGTGAGTTTGTGGCAAATCATCATACCGGACATTTGCTGAGCTTCAGGCAAATGCCCGGAAGAGGGAGATTGAATTGGAGACGTAGGCCAAGGAGGAGGCCGAGTCTCAGAGGATGGATCGGCGGCCGGCATAGTCTCAACCGGCAGCCAAGTGGGCCAAGCCCGTCGATTCGAGGTCTGGGGGTCAGAAGGGTCGTACTTGCGGAAAGTGCAGCAAGGGTCATGACGGAGTTTGTAGGGTTGGTGCTTGCTACAAGTGTGGCATGGAGGGGCATAACGCCAAGGATTGCCCCAAGGGATTCATGGTCTGTTTTCATTGCAACCAGACCGGGCACCGGAAGGCGGAATGTCCACAGTTGCGAGGGACGACACAGGGAGCACCTCAGGGATCTGCCTCTACTGTTGCAAGAGCTAGTGTGAGTTAGTCGGTGAAAGCCGAGGCGCCAAAGGCGCGAGGGAGGGCGTTTCAGCTGATAGCGGAGGAGCTCCGTGCATCACCCGACGTCGTGGCTGGTATGTATTATATCATGTATTCATTATATGTTGAGATATTGTGCTTATATTATGTTATGCGTAGATACGTTTCTTGTGGATTCTGTACCTGCTCTAGTGTTATTTGACTCGGGTGCGAGTCGATCTTTTGTATCGTTGGTGTTTAGCCAACACATCAGTATTAGTCGAGAGGCGTTGAGTCGACCTCTGAGAGTTTCCATAGCGGATGAGAGAGCAGTCTATGCCACCGAGGTGATTCGAGGTTGTGTACTTGAGATTTTCGGGGTAGCGTTTCCGATCGATTTGGTTCCCATTGCGATGGGATATGTCTGCGTCATCGTGGACATGGACTGTTTGAGCAGATTTGGAGCGATCATCGACTGCGAGCGACAGCTGGTGACCATGCGAGACCCTAGTGGGGGAGTTCTTATAGTGTACGGCGAGGGTACACGTTCTGGGTCGGCGTTTTGTTCAGCCGCCGGGGCGAGGCAGAGTCTTTAGCAGGGATGTAAGGGATTTATAGCGTATGTGATGGACGCGAGGGTTGATTCAGAGAGAACGAGGTCAGTGGAAGAGGTTCCGATAGTGCGTGAGTTCCCGGATGTATTTTCGGAGGAATTGCCGGGTGTGCCTCCCGTGAGGCAGGTAGAGTTCAGTATCGATCTGGTCCCGGGGGCTACGCCTATCGCCAAGGCGCCCTATCGCCTTGCGCCTCCCGAGATGCAGGAGTTGTCCTCGCTGCTTTAGGAGCTGCTGGGGAAGGGATTTATTCGGCCGAGCAGTTCGCCGTGGGGAGCACCTATCCTTTTCGTCAAGAAAAAGGATGGTTCACACCGGATGTGCATTGATTACCGGGAGTTGAACAAATTGACGGTCAAGAACCGTTATCCGTTGCCGAGGATTGATGATTTGTTCGATCAGTTGTAGAGAGCATCTTGGTTCTCCAAGATCGATCTGAGGTCTGGATATCATCAGGTGAGGGTGCGAGATGAGGATATCTAGAAGACAACGTTCAGGACTTGTTACGGGCATTACGAGTTCGTGGTGATGCCTTTCGGGCTCACCAATGCACCAGCGGTGTTCATGGATCTGATGAACAGGGTGTGCAGACCGATGTTGGATCGCTCGGTGATCGTATTCATCAACGACATTTTGGTGTATTCGAGATCAAGAGAGCAGCATGATGAGCATTTGAGGGAGATCCTCGGGGTTTTGAGATCAGAGAGGCTTTATGCCAAATTCTCCAAGTGTGATTTCTGGTTGCGAGAAGTCCAGTTCTTGGGACATCTCGTTAACCAGAAAGGGATATTGGTTGACCTGGCCAAGATTGAGGCGGTGATGAGTTGGGAGGTGCCGAGGTCACCAACGGAGATCAGGAGTTTCCTAGGACTGGCAGGCTATGATCAGAGGTTTATCAGGGATTTCTCCAAGATCGCCGTGCCACTCACTAAGTTGACCCGGAAGGGTGTAGCTTTTGCTTTGGGTCCAGAGCAGCAGGCCTCCTTCGAGACACTTCGCTAGAGACTATGCGAAGCCCCGGTGTTAGCCCTTCTGGAGGGAATGGAGGATTTTGTGGTATATTGTGACGCATCGATATCTGGGTTGGGAGCAGTGCTTATGTAGAGAGGGCATGTGATAGCATATGCATCGAGGCAGCTGAAGCCTCATGAGGCGAGGTATCCTACCCATGATTTGGAGGTGGGGGCAGTAGTGTTCGCCCTCAAGATCTGGCGTCACTATCTGTATGGAGTTCGGTGTACCATTTACACGGATCATAAGAGCTTGAAGTACTTGATGGATCAGCCCAACCTGAATATGCGACGGAGGAGATGGTTGGATGTGGTAAAGGATTATGATTGCGAGATCCTGTATCACCCGGGTAAGGCTAACGTGGTAGCCGATGCCCTGAGTCTTAGGGCAGAGAGTGTTCCGATGCGAGACGTTTGTATGAGGTTGACAGTGATGACTATAGTGTTGGACACCATCCGAGGAGCCCAGGCCGAGGCCGTGAGACCAGAAAACCAGAAGAGGGAGCGAGTTATCGGTCAAGTATCGGAGTTCGTTACCGATAACCAAGGGCTTATGACTTTTCAAGGTCAGATTTGGGTATCGTTTGTAGGCGGAACGCGTACCATTTTGATGGAGGAGGCGCATAGAACGAAGTTCTCAATCCATCCCGGTGCCACTAAGATGTACTTGGATCTGAAGAAGGTGGCCTTGCATGAAGAGGGACGTCGTGTGGTTCGTTGAGAGGTGCCTAACCTGTCGCAAGGTTAAGGCTGAGCACCAACGTCCGCATGGCAAGTTGCAGCCATTGGAGGTTACCGAGTGGAAGTGGGAACATATCACCATGGATTTTATCACCAAGTTGTTGAGGACTGCTAGGGGTATCGATGCAATTTTGGTGATTGTGGACAGGTTGACGAAGAGCGCTCACTTCCTTGCCATCAGTGAGAGCTCTTCTGCTGAGAGGCTGGCAGAAATGTACGTGAGAGAGGTGGTATCGCGACATGGAGTGCCGACCTCAATTGTCTCAGATCGAGATGTGCATTTCACTTCTAGATTTTGGAAGAAATTCCATGAGGAGTTGGGTACGAGGCTGCATTTTAGTACCGCATACCACCCGCAGACTGACGGACAGAGTGAGCGGACGATTCAGACGCTCGAGGACATGCTCCAAGCATGTGTGCTGGATTTCGGCGGGAGTTGGGACACGTATTTGCCCTTAGCGAAGTTTTCCTACAACAACAGCCATCATTCGAGCATTGGTATGCCACCCTTTGAGCTGTTGTATGGGAGGAGGTGTCGGACCCCCATTTGCTGGGGAGAAGTAGGGCAGCGTGTGATGGGAAGTATAGAGATCTTTCTTCAGACGACTGAGCAGATTCAGCAGGTCCGACAGAGGTTGTTGACCACTCAGAGTCGCCAGAAGAGTTATGCAGAAAGGCAACGATCTGAGCTCGAGTTTCAGGTTGGTGACTTCGTGCTCCTGAAGGTATCTCCTTGGAAAGGAGTGATCCAATTCAGGAAGAGGGGCAAGCTGGGGCCCCGATATATTGGGCCGATCAGAGTGATCGCAAGGGTGGGCAGGGTAGCGTATCGTTTGGAGCTACCTGCGGAGTTGGACCAGATTCATGATACCTTCCACGTGTCGCAACTGAGAAAGTGTATAGCCGACGAGTCGGCGGTGGTGCCATTGGAGGATATTCAGGTGGATGTGGGCCTGAACTACATTGAGTAACCGATGGCAATTCGGGATCGAAAGATCAAGGTTCTGAGGAACAAGGAAGTGCCTCTGGTGCAGGTCCAGTGGCAGCATCGGAAAGGGTCAGAACTTACTTGGGAGCCGGAGAGCAAGATGCGTGAGCAGCATCCAGAGTTGTTTTCAGAGTGAGACTTCGAGGGCGAAGTCTGATTCTAGTGGGGGGGAATTGTAACATCCGGATTCCCAGGTATATTATTTATTCCTTTAATTTTTGGAGTTTATGGAGGAACTCGGCGAGTTGGTGCCAAGACTCGCCGAGTAGGGACGCGGATGTTCATTCTAGTTCACGTCCGGACTCGGCGAGTCCATGCTGTTTAGTGAAGCCCTAATTTCCAGGGCTTCGGACCTATTTAAAGATCCTTATGGTTGTCTATTGCGGCTACTACACCCCAGAGAGAGACTCAGATCGTTTAAGAGGCAAGGAGTGACCATTGTTGATCTTTGTGGTGTCATTTAGCAAGAAGAAGGAGGTTCTAGCCAAGGGAAAGCAAAGGAGGTTGCTATTCTGATGACTAAAAGCTAAGTTCATTTCATTTGAGGTATTATTTTGACTCTTCTTCTGTTTTGGTAAGGATATGTGGTTTTAGTGTTTCTTGTGCCCTTGTCTAAGTTGATTTGAGGTCCAAATAGTCCCTTCTGGAGATGAGACTTTAGATCTGGACCCATAGAGGTCCAGAGAGCCTTATTCCCCAAGCTTTATGAAGAACAATGGAGGTCATGACCTTGGGACAAAGTATTTGGGACTAAATCACCATTTGATGCCTATTGGTTGATTTATAAGCATCAAGATTCAGACTTTACGTGACCTTTATGCTTGGGAAGGCCAGATCTATGGATTTGGGGCACAGATCTGACCTCAGGAGGTCAATAGAGTTTGTGCATGGCATGAACTCGTCGAGTTGTTCTTGAGACTCGGCGAGTAGGGTTAAGGTTCCACGCAGATCACCCAGTGAGTAGAATTGCCGAGTTGGGGGATAACTCAGTGAGTCGGAAGGGGATTAAAAGACTGGAGTTCAAGGCGGTACTCGCCGAGTTGTTCTTGAGACTCGGTGAGTTGAGTCGGGTAGCCCCGCGATTCATGCCAGGTGTGACTCGTCGAGTATAGGGAGGGACTCGACGTACCAAGAGGGACAGAGAGAGTTAGTGGTCATGTGTGTACTCGCCGAGTCGCCGGAGTGCACTCGGCGAGTTGGGTCAAAGTTGACTGCGACTTTTGTTAACTTTTACGGTTTGGTCAAAAATGGGGTCCTTGAGTCAAGAGGGGGGTAAAATAGTCTTTTACCCTTCTGAAGGTGACAATAGAGGGTTGAGTCTAGCCTCGAGAGTTATATTTATGAGAGTATTTACTTTGTGTGAATAGGCGGAGGCTAGGCAATATTTCTACCGAGTCAGAGATTTACGAGACGTCTGAGGTGAGTCTTCTCACTATGCCTTACCCGATGGGGTAACTATGTGTGACCGAAGGGTCTTACGTGTATGTTATATATGTGATGTAAGTTATATGTGATATGTTATGTGATATGAGTATGATGTGGGCTGGAAGGTCAAGATGATATGGACCGGAAGGTCAGCAGAGTTATGGGATGGAAATCCCCTAAGACACTTGGATCGGAAGATCCCACAGAGTAATGGCCTGGAAAGGCGTATGTGTTAGAGTGGTATTTTGGGGAACTGACTAAGCATTTATGCTTACAGTGTTATGTGTTATGTGTTTCAGGTACCAGTGATGATCGCGGGAAGGCGCCGGCATGACTCGTACACACGCACGTTGGAGTCTAAATATTTTGATCTTGGGGTTTTGTACTAATACAATGTGAAACAATGTTTTATTTATAAATGCCAATGATATTTCATAGTTTTCAAAAATGAAAAATTGTTCGAATTTTTACGGTGTTACATAATAGCACCAAAAGCCCAATATGACCCAACTTCCTAATTTGGCCCAAAACCCATCATTCGCCTAATCCAAGATGGCTCAAATTACTAAATGACACCTAAAGCTCCAAATCAGCCCAAGCACAAGAAGGCGCAAAGTCAGAAAACTAGTGGCCCATTAAGGCCTAAAAAGCCAAAACAATGTCGCATGCCATGTCCAGTCCTTGGTCTGTAACATCATGTTCTGGATTGTTTTGTGATTTAAGACCCGTGGGCCTTAATCCGAGTATGAGAAGGTTATGAGGCTTTGAAAGAGAAAGGTTTAGGCCCTTTTGGGATGTGGGTAAGGTAGGTTGTGTGATAAAAGAGTTAGGTTTGTGCTTTAGAGCCAAAAATGTATTGTAAAGGCGCTCGTTCGGGCTTTTCATGAATTTTGGATCTGAGTTCGAGTGGGATTCAGGAGGAATAAAGTTCATTAAAGTGTAGTGCTTCTCGTTACCTTTCTGTGGATATAAGGATCATCGGAAAAAGATTTATAACGAAGAAGTTATGGTCTTCAGAAGTTTTGTGGTTTCAGACCTCGCCGAGTACGTTAGGCATACTAGTGAAGAAGGAAGTACGTTGGGCGTACTGACCAGGGGTGGTCATGAATGTTCTTCGGAGTATGCTGAGCGTACCATATGTACATTGGGTGTATGCTAATCAGACTTGAACCCTATTTTAGGGTCTTGGACCCTATTTAAGCTCCTTATCTCATAACCTAACCCTAATATCTTCAGCCTCCATCCCTCTAAACCCTAGAAATCGACCCTAAGCCTCCATTTGAGTAATTTTGAGCATTTTTGTGATTTAGTGAGTTTTTGCTGCATATTGTGGAAGAAGGAGTTCCTTGAGGAAGCACCCTAAACCCTAAACCCTAAACCCTAAACCCTAAACACTAAACCCTAATGTTTGGGGTTTAGGGTTTAGGGTTTTAGGGTTTAGGGTTTAGGGTTTTAGGGTTTAGGGTTTAGGGTTTAGGGTTTTTTTTGGGAAAGAGGCCGAAGCCTCGGCAAAGATTTTATAAATTCAAAAAGAAAAATACAAGAGTTATGTCATTTTTGGACAAACCCCAAAAATGACCAAAATCCAAATATCACGCAAATACCAAAACCAAAGGCTAACCCTAGCAACAATGTAACCAAAGAAAATACAATTTATTTTAACCCAACTCCACAACCCGGAGTGGTCTTCAAAATTCCTTTCCAACACGAATTGAACTCGCCATCTTTTCTCCCAATCTTCATAAATGCAATCTCTATGTATGCTCCACATCCATATGCTAAAAATAACACAATTCCCATGAACAAAAATACCCCAAAAGTTCCACAAAAAAATATATATAGTATCCACATTCCAATTCCCAATGATATCCACAATAGCAATCTTCTTTCTTCTCTCCACCCTTTTATCTTTATTTTCATATATGTATAACGAAAGTACAATGCTAAAAATAGCCACACTATCATCCTCTCTATTATCTCTATTCACAATCTTCCAATTCTTACAATCCTCTTTCCTATAGCCCCCAAAAAATATATCTATATCCAAAGTCCATCTAGTTCTAACCAAAAAAACTAATTTTTTAGAGCACCTGCCATCAAAACCTCTTTTATGCACATCAAAAGTCTCCAAAAACATCTTCAATAAAGCCTTCCAATTATCTTCCTTTCCAAAAAATCTCAATAAGTTCTTTAAAACATCTCCATCTTCGATAAAGCTAAAAAGAATATATCCGTCAATTCCATGAATGTAAACACCTTGTTTCCAAGGCGTGTGTTCACTTTTAAGGGAAAAAGTGACAAAAATCCCGAACCCGTCAATTCCTTGAATATACTCACCATGTTTCCAAGGCGGATAATCACTTTTAAGGGAAAAAGTGAGAAAAATCCCGAGACCGTCAATTCCTTGAATAAGCTCATCTTGTTTCCAAGATGGAAGTTCACTTTTAAGGGAAAAAGTGATAAAAATCCCGATTCCGTCAATTCCTTTGATATACACACCTTGTTTCCCAGGCGGGAATTCACTTTTAAGGGAAAAAGTGATAAAAATTCCGATTCCGTCAATTCCTTGGGTATACACACCTTGTTTCCAAGGCGAAGGTTCACTTTTAAGGGAAAAAGTGATAAAAATCCCAAAGCCGTCAATTCCATGTTTATACACACCTTGTTTCCAAGGCGGAGGATCACTTTTAAGGGAAAAAGTGAGAAAAATCCCAAATCCGTCAATTCCTTTTATATACACGCCTCGTTTCCAAGGCGGAGGATCATAACAATTGGGAAACCCCAAGTGAAAATGATAAAAGTCCACTTCATAAGGTCTTAACCAAATGAAACTCGGGATCAAACTGAGATGCAATTCACTTTTAAGGGAAAAAGTGATAAAAATCCCACATCCGTCAATTCCGTGTATACACGCACCTTGTTTCCAAGGTGGTAAATCACAACATATGAGAAAGAAACTCATATGAAGATGAATAAAATCCACATCATAAGGCCTAGACCAAATGATACTCGGGATCAAACCGATGTGCGATCCATTTTTAAGGGAAAAAATGGTAAAAATCCCAATTCCATCAATTCCTTGAATACATATGCCTTGTTTCCAAGGCATAAATTCATAACAATTGAGAATAGCACCCAACTGTATATGAGATAAATCCACTTCATAAGGTAAAAACCAAATGAAACTCGGGATCAATCCGAGATGCAAATCACTTTTAAGGGAAAAAGTGAGAAAAATCCCTTGCCCGTCAATTCCTTTAGAATTATAGTGATTACACCTTCCACACAAATCATTGAGGATCATCCAATCCCAATAATTCCCATTTTGCCCTTCCTTTTTAACACACAAAAAACTCCTTTTGCTCATGTTTTGTTTGATCAAAATTATATCTTCTCTCCCACAAATATCTCCAAAAAAGATAAAAAAAATTGCTTGTCTCAGAATGACCAAAATTACCCTCCAGCCAATAATCAAAGTCGCCGTCAATTAAAAAATGCCCAATATGCCCCTGCTTATTATTTCTTCCATCCCGATAATGAGAATCACCAAATCGCATGCTATCATCCCTCCATAAGCAATTGCAATTACCGGCCTTGAATAAAAAACACCCAATCGCTAAATCATCAACCCAATTCTCGATCAGCCCCTGTTCAAGAAAAAAGAACCAGCGATTTTTATTTCTCAAATCCATCTCCTGCCAATCCTCCAAATAGACCATAGAACCAAAGACATTCGCGAACAAGCAGTTCACAATAGATTCTTCCAATTTATTTATTTTCCAAAATTGACCAAAATACCCTTTGATCCAATTACTTAAACTCACAATTTTATTAAAATCCTTCCTTATTTTCGCCATACCGACTCCACAGCAGCACACCTGCCACCGATTCCAAGCCAGCCACCCTGACAATATCCCTCGCAATCCAATCCTCAGCTTAATTTCGATTTTCATGGAGATAATCATTTCTATTAACAGGAACATTCCACTCCTTGCAAATTTCTTCATTAAGCCCAAGATAACCCAAATTAAGGCTGAAAATCTTAAGTCTAATGTCTTCTATGATAATCTTAACAGTATTTTCCACAGAATTTCTCTGTTTCCCAAACAATCTTTTATTCCTTTCATTCCAAATGTGATAAATGGAAGCAGCCAAAGCCACCTTTTTGATGAAATTATCAATACTCCTCTTCTTTAATGAACATTGGAGCTCTTTGATGATTTCAAACCAATTGCCTGGTCTGTGATTTAGGTTCACCTTAACTTTCATCAAATTCCACACTTCCATTGGCTATTTACATTCAAAAAATAGATGAGAATGGGAATCCACTTGATTATTACAAAAAACACAACATAAATCACTAGAATCTTTCCATCTCTTTTTTCTATCTTGAGTTCTGAGTCTTCCAAGAATAGCAAGCCAAAGAATGAAACAATGAATTGGAATTCTATTTTGAAATCAAAATAAATCATACCAATCAACAATTGGCTCATGGAAAATAAGAGAAGAAGAGACCTGACTAACAACAAAGGGAACAATCTTACCTTTGCAATTCAACCAACACACATCATCCTTTTTCTCACTAATAAGACTAGGCACAGGAAATTCACCCAGCTGAGGAATCATATTTAACCAATCAGAAGGCCAAATCCAATTTTCATTAACAATAACATCACTAACTTTGTCCCTTATATTATATCCAACATTAGTAATTTCCCTAGGAGACAGGACATAACTCAAAGGCCCCAGTTGATGCCAATTATCAAACCACATGAAGGTATCTTTTCCATTACCTATCTGAGAATAAAAAGAGTCCCGCAGAAAAGATCTTATCTTCAATAAATTCCTCCAACTCCTACTCATTTTATCTTTTGATCCCACATCCCAAAAACTCCTTCCTTCAAGAAGATAAAACTTAACCCATTTCACCCACAGAGAATCTTGACCACTAATAAGCTTCCAGATTCTGCTTGAAAGAAAAGCAATGTTCCATTCTTTAAGATTTTTCAACCCAAGACCACCATACATCTTTGGCTTACAGATTTCATTCCATGAGACCTTGGCAACTCCCTTACGACTTTGCCCACTACTCCAAAGAAAATTCCTCATGATTTTTTCAACTTCTTTAATTATACCTTTCGGTAATAACACCACTGAAGCCCAATATACAGGAAGAGAAGCAAGCACAACACTTATCAATTGAAGTCTACCAGCATAAGATAGAGACTTATTTTTCCAATCATTGACTCTATTCTTCACTTTATCTATAAGACCCTTGCAATCTCTATTAAATAACTTAGTAGAGACCAAAGGAATCCCAAGATATTTCATAGGAAGCTTACCTTCAACAAAAGGAAGAATCCTCAAAATTTTCCTTTTAAAAGGATCCTTGACATTCCCAAAAAAGATGTGACTTTTAGATAAATTGGGCACAAGACCTGCTGAATTAGCAAACTCATCCATAGCCTTCTTGATTACTTTTATCGACCCAGAGTTTCCATGACAAAAAACCATCAGATCATCAACAAAACACAAGTGAGTGAGCTTCTGTTCTTTACATCTCCAATGGTATTTGAATTCGTTACTCTCCCTTATACACCTTTTAAGCATGAGGTTAAAAACCTCCATAACAAGGGTAAAAAGATAAGGGGACAAAGGACACCCTTGCCTATGACCTCTCTTTCCTTGGAAGAACCCATGAAAACTCCCATTTATATTGATCATAAAAGATGAAGTAGAAACACAATTCATAATCCAGGTTATCATAGAATCATGAAACCCAAACTCTTTCAATATACTTTGCAAAAAATTCCAATTGACCGTATCATACGCTTTTTGAATGTCAACTTTCATAGCACAACGAGCAAATCCCCTATCAATATGATAACCCTTGACGAGTTCTTGAGATAGAAGAATATTATCCAAAATTGAACGCCCTGGGATAAATGCCGACTGGTTATCCGAAACCAAACACCCAAGATGCTCTCTGATACGATTAACAATAACTTTGCTTATGCATTTATAAAGCACATTGCAACAGGAAATCGGCCGATAATCCCCAACCTTGCCTGGAGTAGGAACTTTAGGAACTAACGCAATAACAGTAGCATTGACTTCCTTCAAAAACTTTTTTGACAGAAAAAATTCCTTAACAGCAAAGCAAAAATCATCCCCCACTATCATCCAAGCTTTCTTAAAGAATTTGGAAGAAAAGCCATCAGGACCAGGTGCTTTATCATCATCAATATCAAAAAGCACAGCCTTAATTTCCTCATTTGTAACATCTTTAACCATATCAAGAGCTTGCTGATTATCAAGTTCTCTGGAAACAGATTATCCGGATTAAAAATGGGGACAACAGCATGTTCCACTCCAAGAAATTCACCAAAATAGTCAACAATTACTTTAAAAGCCTCATCCCCTTCCTTCCAATTTCCATTTCCATCAAGAATTGTTTCAATTCTGTTTCTATTGATTTTCCCTTTTACTACTTTATGAAAATAAGCAGTATTTGAGTCTCCCTCCTTAAGCCACTGCATTTTAGCTCTTTGCTTTAAGTAACACTCTTCTTCCCAGCTTGCATTCAGAAAAGATTGGAGGTAAATTCCTTCTTCAAATCTCAATTCTTCATTACATGGGTCTTTATCAAGATTATTCTGAACCCGACATAACTCTTCTCTACACTTGAAAACTTTTTCTGCATAATTGCCATGAGATTTTAACAAATTCCTGAGAGGCTTCTTTAAAAGTTTCAATTTCTGAAAAAGCCGGAACATTCCAAACCCCTCAATTTCAGATTTCCAGACATTATCAACAATGGGAAGAAAATTATCTAACAGCACAAGGGAGTTAACAAACTTGAAAGGCCTAATCCTGAACTTCTTTTTAATTGGGAATTTGATAATCATAGGACTATGATCCGAATTCCTATAAGGCTGGAAATTAGCAAACACATTGGGATAATCTTCAATAAATTTAAGATTTCCCAGAACACGATCAAGTTTCTTCAAAACCCCTGAAACCCCATGCGGTCTTTGATTCCAAGTGTAATGTAAACCATTACGATTAATATCTTGGACTTCATTACGATTGATGCACTCGTTAAATTCCACCATGCCCCTCGATATTTTTGAATTACTAGCCATCGAGTCCACAAGTTCCCTAGTAACATTAAAGTCTCCAGCAATCAACCCGGATGACCAGCAACCGAACAATAGTGTTTTTCCAGAGAATCCCAAAGTTTTCTTCTGTCTATATAATAATTACAAGCATAGACAAAAGAACAAAACAACCTCTTATTCTCTTTAATGAAAAGGACTTGACAATGCATCACCTGACTATTAGCATCCAACGGCATGACAACAACTTCATCCGGATCCCATCCAATGATAATACGAGTGCCTTTAGGGCTCATGTCTTGATTCAAAATCCACATCCAGTTTCCAAAAACTTTATTACATGTCATTTGCAGCTTATTAAATCTCAACTGAGACTCAAGAATAGCAAACAAAGACAGATTATTACTTTTGATCACATTCTTTATTTCCTCCTGTTTAAGCCTTAGATTAGAACCCCTCATATTCCAGCATCCTATATTCATCATCATTGATCAACAATTGGATTTTCGGTGATTGTCTCCTGGGCACCTCCAGTTAAAATCTCCGGGTCAATCTCATCTAAATAAGACATATCCCTTAATCCCAAGTCGGCTAAAACATCAAAAGGATTTTGTGATATTATCTCATCTTGATCATCTTTACCTGAAGTAGAACCTATATTATCAAAGTTAGAACTAACTTTAAAATCCACTTGCTTCTTAGGAACATACACCTTTTTCCGGCCTTCTTCTTTTTTCCCCTGCATTTCTTCTTTTCTAGCATTAAAATTTTCAATTACATTCTTCACTCTTGTCCCCAGTTTTTCTTTTGGGATAAACACCCCTGTTCCATTCATTTTCCCACTTTTACCCTCCTTTGACTGAAATACCCCTTTCTCTTTCCCATCTTTTTTAAGATTTCCCACAGTAAATTTCGAGAAATTTCCCCCATTATTTCTATTATCAGCTCCTTTACTAATTCGATCTTCTTTTTGAGATCCCTTTTGACTTTCTTGTTCTTCAATTTGCTTGTTTTTTTGCTTTCCTTGATTATCCACATCTTTTGAAATTCCTTCATTGTTGCTAATAGTAACTCCTTCACTAATAGGGATCGTATTTTTCTCCAAGGATTTTATCAAATCCACTTTGCCATTTTCATTAATAACCACACCAGGACTAAACTTCTGTCCTTTATTGTTCTTCTTTGTGACTAAGATAAAACCATCATCATCAACTTGCTCTTTTTTCCCATTTTCTTCTGAGTTAACAGCCTCATCAGCAACATTATCACTTTTCAAGCTATTTAAAATCCCACAATTGCTATTCTTATGTCCATAAACTTTGCAGTGATTACAAACATCAGGCCTCCACGCATACTCTATCTTGCATTTTGATTCAACTTTTTCTCCTGTCCCAAAGTCAATTGAGACAACACTTAACTCTTTCATCCATTCTGATTCTGATGACATTTCCACAAGAAATCTCATAAATGCTGGCCTTCCCCAATGTTCATTACACATTTTCTGAGTGATTTTATCCATAGCAATTGGTATCCAAATTTCATTAGCAATCAATGTGATTCCCTTGCTGTTCCAATACTCCAAAGGCACATTAAAGACTTTGACCCACATAGGAACAAATTTGATTTGAGGTTTACTCAGAACTAGACCAGGTCTCCATCTTTGAACGAACATAGGCACATTATTAATAAGCCGTGGACCTCCCTCCAGTACACTCATCATACCTTCCTTTGAATCAAACTTAAAGAAAAAGAACCCTTCATCATTTACCATTATATCCTTCAATCAAAATATCTTCCACATCTTAAAGGAGAAACGATTGACAGTTGGGAATGCAAGTTTCTTTCCCACAAAAAAACCATAAAGCGTAGCATGATAAGGAGCTCCACCAAGCATAAGATCCACATAAGGCAATTCAACTTTCCCATTAGGCTTCCTATCAACTTTT